>NC_058082.1:292034100-294576677 GCF_014858855.1 Bufo gargarizans | reverse complement strand
CACACATGGTTGACTTTATGTTATGCTGCCTTTCCCATGATCCTCGTGTTATACGCATTTTGTCCAACACCGATTTGTTAACCCTTCTTGACCTCCCATCCTCAGTGATCCCTCTGTGCCTTACAACTATTGGGTACGAACTGGCGCTCTAAGCCTTGGAGGTACTGGCCTGCCCCACCGCCAGCGTTTTGTCAGAGTGGGTATTTAGTGCTGCTGGGGGCATAATAACTGATCCACCTGTCAACTCAAAATGCTGACAGGTTGACTCATCAAAATGAACAAGGCCTGGATTGCCCCTGACTTCTCTACTCCACCAGAGGAAAGCGGCTGAACATAAAGCCACTTTAATGTGGCTTTTATGGTGTATTGAATACACTGTATTCCCATGCACCCCTTCCACCACAAAAAATGGTATATGGTTCAATCTTCCTTTTCTCGTCCTCCTCCTCCATCATATCAACATGCTTATTAGGCTGCCCTCAGCAGCAGACCCTCACCCCTAATGTTTTAGAGGGTCACCAGTAGGCCCTTGCCCATAATGTTTTAGATGGTCAGATCAGCAGCAGGCCCTCACCCCTAATGTTTTAGAGGGTCTGTTCAGCAGCAGACCTTCACCCCTAATGTTTTAGATGGTCAGATCAGCAGCAAGCACTCGCCTCTAATGTTTTACCCTAAGTTCAGACCTGAGCGTTTTACAGCACGTTCCTACGCGCTGTAAAACGCTCAACACAGAGAAACCAATGATTCCCTATGGGAATGGTTCTCACCTGGGCGTTTTACAGCGCATACGATCGCGCTGTAAAACACCCGACGCTCAAACAAGTTCTTGAGCTTTTTTTTGGGCGTTTGTCGCGCGTTCCCGCACATAGATATTCGGGAACGCGCGACAATGTGTGAACGCCTGTCTCTGTATGCGCGATTGTAAACGCCTGTACAATCGCGCATACAGAGCGCTCGTTTCAGAACGCTCAGGTCTGAACCCCCTGTCAGAGTCAGTTCTGCAGCAGACCCTCACCCCTAATGTTTTAGATGGTCAGATCAGCAGCAGGCCCTCGCCCCTAATGTTTTAGAGGGTCACCAGCAGGCCATCAATCATAATTTTTCAAGGGTGTGTATGATGCCCTCCATTATGTGTAACAAAGGGTGTATTGGAGTGCCGGTTTCTTGTAATTTTTGGCAGCCCTTTCACTTAGTGCATAGGCTTTATGAGTGTAGGAGTCCCACTACCTGAACATTTGTAACACAATGTGAATGAGGCCCTCCTTTATGTGATATACAGGTGTTATCGGAGTGCCTCTTCCTTGTAATTTTTGGCAGCACTTGCACTTTATATACAAGTAAATATACAGAAAAGAATGTTTCCTAACAATTTTTCCTCTAAAATTGATTTTATCTTCGGTTTTGTGCGTATGATTGTCAGTCTGTAAAAGTGGCGTACTACTTAGACAACATCGTTCCCAGCAGCGACCTGGGTGTCTAAGATGCATCCAGACATCTCCCTATGATGTTCCCGAACAGTTGTGTTTCCATCAATTTCTGACCTTTTCCTATGAACCAGACACCCTCCCTCTTCAGAGCAGGGGGTGCTGGTTTAATGCTCTGGGTCTCCCATTGACTTCCATTGTGCTCGGGTGCTCTGTAGAACACCCGAGCATCCCAAAGTGTTCTACTCGAGAACCCGAGCACTTTAGTGCTCGATCAACACTAGTCATGATGTAATGTACTTTCTGCTGGCCCCCTCCACTCCAGGTGCCCCCATTCTTGTCTGAATGTAATTCTATACAATGCTTCTATATATTCAGCTCATAACTAGATTTCTATACCCACCCATTCAGCCTCCCATCCATGTCCTCTTTCTGCTCTTCTTCATTATCGTCCTTGCTATTGGACATGGAACATGTCTTATATCGATTGTTCTGAAACGGACATGATGTTATCTAGCACCCGATTTATTCCTGTTCTTCTCGGTCTATAAAATAAGATGCATCTCTCTGGCTATAATCACTGACACTTCACTTGTCCTATTATTACACACACTGACATTATATCAGAATGTAATATCAAGTATAATGACTGGAACCCCTTTATCACCTGTACCCCTCAGGTCACCTCTGTACCCCTCAGGTCACCCCTGTATTGTACAATATGCTACATGACCGGTGCCTATGTTTATAGATGGTATATGTGGTGCCATGTTTTATACCATCTTCATTCCAATAAAGCAAATTATTCCAAAACGATAATTATAATGAGAGTCTATTAGACACGAGAAATATGGAACTTATCCGTGTTCTGTCAGTGAAAACAGTTTTGCTTAGTGTTTTTTCTACAAATCTGTTAAGTTCTTGTGTTTTTCTGAGTTGATGTCAGTTTTTGATGTGTTTTTCACAAGCATGAAGAAAAGCTGAAGAATAAAACACAATATGTCCTTGCAACCATCAGCAAAAAATTTTGGCTGTTCTTGTTTTTCTTTTTTTTTTTACTGACCCATTAACATGAATGGACCATTTCTGCATGAAGTCTGAATTTTTTTTTGCGACTGCTGTAATTTTGTGGTGTCCATCCATGCTATATATTATCTAACTATGTTGTATTATATTTGTATATCACATGGGTGGTTTTTAATCACTGTACACGTGAGATGCTTGTGTTTTTTCTTAACTAAAAGCTATTCTTTTTTTTTTTATTAGAGGTGCTGTCTTAGGCTACATGCACATGACCGTATGTGTTTTGCGGTCTGCAAATTGTGGATCAGCAAAAAAAAAAGATGACATCCGTATGCCATCCGTTTAATTTTTTTTGCGGATCCATTGAAACAATGCCTAAAACTGACAAGAATAGGACATGTTCTATTTTTTTTTGCGGGGCTACGGAACGGACAGCACACGGTGTGTTGTCCGCATTTTTTGCGGACCCATTGAAATGAATAGGTCCCCATCCTATCCGCCAAAAAAATGGAACGGACACGGAAACAAACAACATTTGTGTGCATGTAGCCTTAAGTGCATGTTTTTTGCTCTTGAGTTTTTAACTTTGGACTTTTATACAAAGTGATGGCAAATTGCTATAATTTTGTGGTGCCCATCCAGTCTATATATTATCCAACAATAAAAAAAATCACACTGACTAGGACTTATTATAGAACACAGTTTGGGGGCACATTAGGTAATAGGAGCCCATGCACATAGCTGAAGGACAGATCCATGCGGTACAGATCCAGAATACTGAACCCATATAGTTAAATTGATCTATCTCCATCTCCTTGTACCTCCAATTTAATACAGAGACACAACTTTTTATTTCACAAAGTTGAATGCATTTATAAAATTGCGCAGTGATGCATGCTATATTATTTTTGTTTTGGGTGTAGGGTGTATGCAGGAATCCTCTATGTAAGAGTAAATGTTCATAAACAGTTTACAATATTATATAAATATTTATATGACTTAATAAAACTATAGACACTTCACAATTGTACTTTTTCCTCTAGTTTATTTACAAAATTGCTACATTTCCAAAAGAATATACAGTTCAACAACATTCACAAAGCAGAGTATATTGGTAAGTAAAACATATTCCCATTTAGCAGAATGAGCTGTAAATAATCAGCTTCATGAATAGCTATTTTGATTGTCTTTAGGCTATATACATAACATTGAGATCCACACCAGGAATGAGAGCAGATATGATTTAAATTATATACATACAAATATATAAATGTCTCATTATTTGCCAGGTCTTGAGGCTGGCAGGGCAGAAGCAGTCCTTGACAGTTGGTGTGGGAATTGCTGACACATGGCACAGTGGCAAATCAGTCCTGAAATTGGTGATAAACAGTGTTGTGATGTGCATCTGGGGGCATTAATCCCATGAAGCTTCTAACATCAGGGGATGACACAGAGGGTAAGACATGGGGTAGAGGAGTCACATGCTGGGGATGCAAAGAACTTGCACAGCCGGAAAGATGGTGGGCACCATATACTTCGCTCACAAGTTTCTTCATCTCCTCCAGAGAGTTGGATAACATAAGGATATAATTGCGAGCAAGCAGCAGGGTTGAAATCTTAGACAGCTTACGTACTGATGGTCCATGAGAGTAGGGCATGACTTCCCGGAGGCTATCCATCGCTTGGTTAAGATCGTGCATTCGTTGACGTTCACGACTATTCACCTTTAAGCGAACCTCATGCAGGTCTTCTTGACTATCTCTTCTCCTGCTGGATCTTTTATCTCGAGATAGCATTCTTTGTTCCTGGCACAGTTTTTGGAACATTTGTTCAGGCTTCATTTTGAGGATATCTTTTCTCTCCAGCTCTGGAGAGGAGGATCTGCTGGACTGACTATCTGAATCCATTAGTAGCAGTGATTAGTCAGTTAATGCCGTGGTCAGCAACTTGATGGAAGCTGGGTCAGTTTCTTGAAGGAGGCTAGGTCAGATGTAGTATGAATTGCAAATGTCTTGAGAGGCCAGCCTGTTCTTCAGAAGAGACCCTTAGTCACTAACCCTCTAGCTGTATGGGGGTCCCTGCAGTGTCTGTGTTATTTATATACTACAATACACAATGGACACAAAGAAAGAGAAAGGGAAGCCTCTAACTTCAGTGGTTAACATTTAGCAGGTCTTTTATACATTAACTTGGCCACTAAGATTTCAATCTAAATTCACCATTAGAAAGTATGTAAAAAATGATTAGAATATTTCAGACTGAGACTTCACAGAATAATAAGTTGTTATATGAAGTTGTTAACTTATAACGTATAAAGCCCTTTTAGTAAGTGTGATGGGTTTTATTATATGTAAGCCATACACTTCTTAGCTCATTGAATGATTAAAGGGGCATTTCATCTTAGCTATTCATGGAAATATAATTTAGGCATTAAAAATGCTCTAGATCTATTTGATTGAGAATGAGAGGTCTGTTTCCACTAGCAGGTTGAACATTACCAGTTAAAAATTACCACCTTCTACTTCCTAAGATCACTGCAAAGAATGCTGTGCAAAGTGCAGTGATAAATGTGACTTTATTACATGTACATTATTATTCCCTGAAGACCGCTAACGAGGAGTCACCATTCCAGGGAGTGCACAATTATCTATTCCTGCTTCATCCAGCATTACAAATATTAAAATATAATTATCTAGATTAGTGTTTCTCAAAGTTCTGAAGCCATTTAGCCCATGCTCAAACAATTTACAAAGAAATTCCCCAACGGTGATGAAGATAGGACAGCGTGAGTATCCCGGAGTTACATATACCACAGGTTGATAACCTAGGATCTAGATTCCCTAACGCTTCAGTTAACAGAGCAGATGTAATTAAGACCAGGGATGTACATAGAAATCATGTGGCCCCATGGAAAAGCTCAAAATTAGGCCCCCCATCCCTACATGGAATGGGTTAAGAATTCTAATAGTGCTTGAGGATACCCCTGTGTATTTAAAAAAATTTATGCCAGTTTTTTTTTTCCGGATTGGCTGCTGCTGAGTCTCAAACCTAGGACCTGCTCTACTGAAGGCAAAAGCCTTAGGCCCTTTGCAGACGAGTGTGTCCAGATTATGTTCGGATGGGTTGCAAATGCGTTCAGTGAAAACTATGTGATTTCGCAAACAAAGCCATTCAGTTTTGTTTGCGATTGCGTTCCGTTTTTATTGCGTGGGTGCAATGCGATTTACTGCGTTTTGCACGCACGTTATAAAAAACTGAATGTTTACAAACAACATCTCTTAGCAACCATCCAAGAAAATCGCATCCGCACTTGCTTGCGCATGCAATGCGAATTTTACAAAGCCCCATTCACTTCTATGGGGCCAGCGTTGCATGAAAATCACAGAATATAGAACATGCTGCGATTTTCACGCGACGCAAAAGTGATGCGTGAAAACCACAGCTCATGTACACAGACCCATTTAAATGAATGGGTCCGGATTCCGTGCAGGCTCAATGCATTCGCATCACGCATTGCACCCGCGTGGGATTCTCGCTCGTCTGCAAGGGGCCTTAGCTGTCAAGCCACAGGCTTTATGATCAACAGAATAATTTTCTCTTACTAAAGCCTCTCTAGTATTTCTCCCATGTATAATGTAGTGATATCTACAGATACATCTCTATACACTCACCTAAAGAATTATTAGGAACACCTTACTAATACGGTGTTGGACCCCCTTTGGCCTTCAGAACTGCCTTAATTCTACTTGGCATTGATTCAACAAGGTGCTGATAGCATTCTTTAGAAATGTTGGCCCATATTGATAGGATAGCATCTTGCAGTTGATGGAGATTTGAGGGATGCACATCCAGGGCACAAAGCTCCAGTTCCACCACATCCCAAAGATGCTCTATTGGGTTGAGATCTGGTGACTGTGGGAGCTATTTTAGTACAGTGAACTCATTGTCATGTTCAAGAAACCAATTTGAAATGATTCGAGCTTTGTGACATGGTGCATTATCCTGCTAGAAGTAGCCATCAGAGGATGGGTACATGGTGGTCATAAAGGGATGGACATGGTCAGAAACAATGCTCAGGTAGCCCGTGGCATTTAAACGATGGCCAATTGGCACTAAGGGGCCTAAAGTGTGCCCAGAAAACATCCCCCACACCATTACACCACCACCACCAGCCTGCACAGTGGTAACAAGGCATGATGGATACATGTTCTCATTCTGTTTACGCCAAATTCAGGCTCTACCATTTGAATGTCTCAACAGAAATCGAGACTCATCAGACCAGGCAATATTTTTCCAGTCTTCAACAGTCCAATTTTGGTGAGCTTGTGCAAATTGTAGTCTCTTTTTCCTATTTGTAGTGGAGATGAGTGGTACCCGGTGGGGTCTTCTGCTGTTGTAGCCCACCTTTCTTTCCCATTCTGACATTTGGAGTTCAGGAGATTGTCTTGACCAGGACCACAACCCTACATGCATTGAAGCAACTGCCATGTGATTGGTTGACTAGATAATCGCATTAATGAGAAATAGAACAGGTGTTACTAATAATTCTTTAGGTGAGTGTATATACCAGTACACTGTATGGGATAACAGCAATAGTATAATTTATTTAGTAATTACAAAAAAATTTATGGAGCAAAGTAAATTACAATAAACACGTGTGTGTGTACAAATATATGTACAGTAGTATTTGAACACCCTGCGATTTTGCAAGTTCTCCCTCATGGAGGGGTCTAAAATTCACATTGTAGGTGCATTCCCACTCTGAGAGACAGAATAAATAAAAAATATTTTCAGGAAATCACATTGTATGATTTTTTAAAAATGTATTTGTCTTGCAATGCTGAACATAAGTATTTGGACACCTGAGAAAATCAGTGTTAATATTTGGTACAGAAGTCTTTGTTTGCAATTACACAGGTCAAACGTTTCCTGTAGTTCTTGACCAGATTTGCACACACTGCAACAGGCGTTTTGGCCCATTCCTCCACACAGATCTCCTCTAGATCTGTCAGGTTTCGGGGCTGTCGCTGAGCAACACGGAGTTTCATCTCCCTCCAAAGATGTTTTATTGGATTTAGGTCTGGAGACTGGCTAGGCCACTCCAGAACCTTGCTATGCTTCTTACGGAGCCACTCCTTGGTTATCCTGGCTGTGTGCTTTGGGTCGTTGTCATGTTGGAAGACCCAGCCACGACCAATGTTCTGACTGAGGGAAGGAGGTTGTAGCTCAAAATCTCACAATAAATGACCCCATTCATCCTCTCCTTAATATAGTGCAATTGTCCTGTCCCCTTCGCAGAAAAGCACCCCCAAAGCATGATTTTACCACCCCCATGCTTCACAGTAGGGATGGTGTTCTTGGGATGAAACTCATCCTTTTTTTTCCTCCAAAAACGACGAGTGAAATTTAGAACAAAAAATTCTATTTTGGTCTCATCTGACCACATGACTTTCTCCCATGCCTCCTCTAGATCATCCAGATGGTCATTGGCAAACTTCAGATGGGCCTGGACATGTGATGACTTGAGCAGGGGAACCTTCCGTGCAATGCATGATTTGAAACCATGACGGCGTAGTGTTCTACCGACAGTGACCCTTGAAACTGTGGTCCCAGCTCTCTTCATGTCATTGACCAGCTCCTCCCTTGTAGTTATGGGCTGATTCCTCACCTTTCTTATCATCAGTGATACCCCACGAGGTGAGATCTTGCATGGAGCCCTAGTCCGAGGGAGACTGACAGTCGTCTTTAGCCTCTTCCATTTTCTGAAAAAAAAAAAAAGCTGCTTGGCAATTGCCCTATAGCCCTTTCCAGCCTTGTGGAGGTCCACAATTTTGTCTCTGGTGTCTTTTGATAGCTCTTTGGTCTTGCCCATGGTAGTAGTTGGCTTCTGACTGACTGTGGGGTGGACAGGTGTATTTAAAGAGCTCAGACAGATGCTACTAAGTTAGATTAATGAGTGGAGAAGAGGTGGACTTTTTGAAGGCACAGTAACAGGTCTTTGAGAGCCAGAATTCTTGCTGTTTCTCAGGTGTTCAAATACTTATGTTCAGCAGTGCAAGACAAATAAATTCTTTAAAAATCATACAATGTGATTTCCTGATTTTTATTTATTTATTCTGTTTCTCAGAGTGGGAATGCACTTACAATATGAATTTCAGACCCCTCCATGATTTCTAAGTGGGAGAACTTGCAGAATCGCAGAGTGTTCACATACTTCTGTTCCTCGCTGTATACATATATAGTGTAAGGGATCGCTGTCTCTAAGGGGGTCGTAATCACTGATTTCTCCTCTGACAACGGGGTTCAAGTCCAAGTGGTGCTTTATTTTTGGCACTTCAGCACCATCACAAACATAAACATTTAAAAAAACACCTGCCCATCTGGGCTCTACCTAATACACGTGTCGTCTCTATCTCACCTATAGAGCGCAGTTCACAAAACAGGTTATTAGATCCGGCTTTCCAAGTCCTACTGGACTCCTAAACTGAGAGCTGGTTTATCCCCCCAGTGATTACATCCAGTTGGCCTCACCTGTAGTGGAAATGAGGTGTGGACTGGAATATCCACCCCCTCCAGACCTCTATCAAGTATGAGGCCTGTCACTGCCTCACAATAGAGAGAGAGAGATAAAAATGTGTATTTATTGTAATTTATTTTACACCATTACATTTTTGTAATTGCTAAATAAATTATACTTTTGTTGTCATACCATACAATGTACTGGTATATTTAGAGATGTACCTGTATCAGTACATTATATATTAGAAGACTCCTAGTGAGTTTTTTAGATAGAGAAAATCCTTCCATTGGCTACAATTTAACCTGTGGCTTAGCTGGTAAGGTTCCTGTCTTTAATACAGCAGGTCCTGGATTTGAGACCCAGCAGCAGATGATCTTTAGAGAAGTGCAGGAACGCTTTACGGTGTCCTGGGCTGGGCCCCATACCAACTGCCTGGTCTGCCTCCATTGACAGTAGGCCATTGGGTAAGACTAGCTTTGCATTCTATGTTTCTTTGTGTGTGATATTCATTTCACTTGTTTAACAATAGTAATATGTGTAAAGCCACCCTATCTTGAGTGATGTCAAACTTTACAAAATACATAAATTGGTCTAAATATTTTAAATGGTTTTTCCACTACTCTTTATGTGCTTTATAAGGGTATATGGTTGAAATAGAGAGGGGGTCCTCTTTTAGATGCCCTTTAACAGATTTTGAGAAAATAGCTGTGGCAAAAACTTTCGTTTCTGATCTCACCCCAAATTCTTGAAATTATGGTCCCCCTGGCTCTTGACATTCCAAAGGCCCTAAAAAGTGGGTTATATTCAAGATTACACTGAGCAGAAACCCCACTTTCTTCCTTTGAATCCTCTATCTTCTAGCATTTAGTAGTCTCATTCTCGTGCATTACCATTCATGCTATTTTGATCCTAATCTATGGTCTGTGTTGCCTCCCTCTCCTTCCTTTCCCTTTCCATCCCTACCACTTCCTTTTTTATATGTTATACTGTTATTTTATGCCTTTATGGGAAGTTATGTTTATCAAGGCTTAGTATTGGAATTGTGATCTTCCTATCTTTCTAGCTTTGTTGGCTATGCTTATTGTTTGCTCTTTATTTGAAAACTAAATCAAGATTTTATAATAAAAAGAAGTAGAGTGGGCTCTCTGTTAATAAAGACAGAGAACTAGAGCAAAGTGTCAAGTGCTGACCTGTTGCATGTGCTCTTGGCAGCTGAACGCATCTGTGTTGGTCCCATGTTTATATGTGATCACGTTGCTGAGAAAAATTATGTTTTAATATGTGCAAATGAGCCTCTAGGAGCAATGAGGGCATTGCAATTGCACCTAGAGGCTCTGCTCTCTCTGTAACTGCTGCACCCTCTGCGCTTTGAGTAACAGGTCCAAGCATAATCAGCTGTCAAGTGCACATGCAACAGGTCAGCCATTTTCATAGGTACAAATATGCTGATAGGTGCCCTTTAAAGTCTTTAGGATAAGCCATAAATGCATTATCTGTGAACATCCTATCCTCAGAACCACCACCAATAAAAAGAAGGGACAGCTGGACCACCCAGACTCATTCACTACAGTACCTGGCACAGCACTGTCCATACCAGTGTGATACTGAAGCTCAGCCCATTCAAATGATAAGCCATTTATTTATGCCATGAAAAAACCCTTTAAAGCTGCTTTATAATATTAATTTTCAAATATCCTGTTATGGAACTCTAAGTGAATAGAAGGAGCCCTATTTAGGACCTTCAGTAACAAAGAGAGTATTTTAGAAGGAAATGTGTAATCCCTAAAGGGAAAATTCAATATAAAGCTACAGGCACTGTGTTATAGAGCAGTAGGAGCTAAGCAGAATGATATATAGTTTTAGTTATAGATTCTGTAAAACGTGTATTTCATTCATTTAAAGGGGTTCTCTGGGAATAATTTAAAATGGCCACTAGCAACCTGTCCTAGAGTGTGAGCGGGGTGGGCCCTCACTACACACTACACTCTGGAACTTGCATACTTACCAATCTTTAGGTTGGTAAAACTCAGGACACTAAAAACTCTGCCCCTAGAAATTCCTGACCCCACCAAGAAATAACCATTTATGGTCTGGGTTGCCTCAGGGTAGCCCCACCCATTTTCAGCCCAGGAAAGCCCAAATTTTCCAGGCTGTCTCTGAAAACCAGCAGCAGTCCCTGGAAATTCAGGACAGTTGGAAACTATGAACTTGCATATACTGCATATTGGTGAGTATTCCTGTCAGGCTGTTCAGCCATGATTGCATATCACAGACTGGATCACATCATTACCATCTATTGTAGAGCAGTGCAGTGTGTAGTGAGACATCGCAGCTGTGCAAATGGAAGACAACCATTTCTGTTCACATTCTAGGACAGGTGGCTGGCAGCCATTTTAAAATATTCCTTGAGAACCCCTTTAAATTCTGACTCTTTCTGGGCTTTGAAGTCAAGGAGGTAGTCGTGTCAGCGATTGACAGCTATCTGTGTATACTCAGTCATAGAAGAAAGGCTGTCGATAATTGAATAGCACCACCTCCTTGACTTCAAAGCCCAGAATGAGCAGGAAGTTAAGTGTATATATAACAATTTATACTGAATATTTTTTTTATAAAACTATCTATCAATCTGCTCAGCTTCTCTGAACACCATGTTCAACATGACAGGTTCCCTTTCAACATGACAGGTTCCCTTTAATCTTCCTGTGGTGGCACTGTTGAGTCTTTGAATACTTGCTGCCACACTTTTCTATACGTGTCACGGTGGGGAGTGAGGGGGAAACTCCCCACGAACACCGAAGGTAAGAAGTAACAGAAACTAGGCCAGGACACCCGGAAAAGGGAGCAAGTAACCGCCTAAAGCATCCATAATCCTCGCCCTGACACCTAACAGTATGAGCGGACCCAGATGGTAGGAGGGCTCATACACAGGAACCTCGAGCCCTACTAACCCTAAATATCCCTGGAAAAGAGACAGGACTGAGGCGACCTGTTCTTCCAAGACACAGATGAACAGGAGTTTCCACCGGCCTAGGTGCAAGAAAAGGGGAAGACAGTGAAAAGCAACTGGATCGGCAGGTAAGAACTCAGTGACAAATGTATCAAGGGCACCGGGATCCTAGGCACTTACCTGCCGCAACTACAGGAAGGAAATCCAGCATAACAGTAACTGCCTGGACCCCCATGCGAACAGGGTGCATGGCAGCCCCAGGCAGAGCTGCTCACTGACTTGTTGTTCCCACTCCAGGGAACCCAGGAGCACTCTTACCGAAGGCACAGACAGGGGACATGTCTAGCATCCATGCAGCACTATACACACCATGTACATGGAACAACAACTAGACATACAACACCAACCCATACATACCACACCACACATAGAATAGGGAAAGGAAGGAAAGGTGACATAGAGATGTGGCCCTCAAGGACCACACCCACCTAGGTAGTTAACCCCACAAGCACCAGACAGGGAAGGGAAACTAAACTTAAAGGAGAGAGTATAAACATGCTGCAACAGCTACACGTTGCCCAAGGCAACCAGCATGCACAGCAAAAGTGTCACGGCCAACAACACAGAGACCGTGACACCGCCGTGACAATACGTTATTGATTATCGATCATTGTGGGTTCTACCGAACCCAGAAAAAATGACATGTGACTCACAGTCTAATGTGTACAGGAAGCTCCTAAATCTCCACGGACAGAAGATGTCCTGGGAAAGAAGGATCGGGCGAAATTAATTTTTTGGGCTGTTTTGTGCTTTGTGTTCTGAAGAAGTGTCTCACAGTGGCTTTCTCCTTCCTTCCCCTTAAAGGGGTCATCAGTAGCTGATTAGTGGGGTTGCAATTCCTGGCACTCCTGCCGATCAGCTGTTTGAAGAGGCAGCACTGCTCCAGTGCATGCCGCAGCCTCTTCCTAGGCCAGTGACATCATATTCATCAGTCACATTGCCATGGCGCATTCAAAAGAATGCGTCTGAGCTACAATACTAAGGACAGTCACTATCCAATGTATGGAGCTGTGCTTGGTAAGCTGCGAGGAGGCCTCTTCAAACAACTGATTGGCAGGGGTACTGGGAGTTGGACCATCACCAATCATCAGATACTGGTGACCTATCCTGAGGATAGGTCTTCAGTATAAAACATTCAGCAATAGATATACACTCAGCCAAACAAACGTGTATGTACATGGGAGAGTTGGGAGAGATAACTGTCAACTGGATGTATATGGCCAGCTTTAGATTTCCAGCAACAGCATACCCTGTGATCAACTTGTTAATCTATCAGAATTTTTCTAAGTGAATAGCTGGTGTAAGGACTGCTAGGGTCCGCATAAATATACAGGCGGATCTCAATAAATTAAAATATTATTGAAAAGTTAACTTTTTTCACTAATTCAATTCCTAAAAAGTGAAATTAATATATTATATAGATACATTACACACAGAGTAATCTATTTCAAACGTTTATTTTGTTTAATGTTGATTATTGCTTACAGCTAATGAAAACCGAAAAGCCAGTATATCAGAAAATTTGAATATTATGAAAAGTTCAATATTGTAGACTGTAATCAGTCCATTAACAGAAAACACCTGCAAACATTTCCTATGCCTTTAAATGATCCCTTGGTCTGGTTCAGTAGGCTACACAATCATGGGGAAGACTGCTGATTTGACAATTGTCCAGAAGACAGTCATTGACACCCTCCACAAGGAAGGTAAGCCACAAAAGGTAATTGCTAAAAAAGCTGGCTGTTCACAGAATGCTGTATCCAAGCATGCTAAAGGAAAGTTTAGTGGAAGGAAAAAGTGTAGTAGAAAAAGTTGCACAAGCAACAGGAATAACCTCAGCTTTGAAAGGATTGTCAAGAAAAGGCCATTCAAGAATTTGGGGAAGATTCACAAGGAGTGGACTGTGGCTGGAGTCAGTGCTTCAAGAGCCACCACACACAGATGTAACAAGGACATAGGCTACAACTGTCGTATTCAATGTGTCAAGCCACTCGTGACTCACAGACGTCAGAAGCATCTTACCTGTGCTAAGGAGAAAAAGGACTGGACTGTTGCTCAGTTGTCCAAAGTCCTGTTTTCATATAAAAGTAAACTTTGCATTTAATTTGGAAATCAAGGTCCCAAAGTCTGGAGGAAGAGTGGAGAGGCACACAATCCAAGTTGCTTGAGATCCACAGTGTGAAGTTTCCACAATCAGTGATGGTTTGGGTAGACATGTCATCTGCTGGTGTTGGTCCACTGTGTTATATCAAGTCCAAAGTCAGTGCAGCCATCTACCAGGAAATTTTAGCGCACTTCATGCTTTCTTCTGCTGACAAGCTTTATGGAGATGATGGTTTCATTTTCCAGCAGGACATGGCATCTGCCCACAATGCCAAAAGTACCAATACCTGGTTTAATAACCACAGTAACACTCTGCTTGATTGAGAATCTATGGGGTATTGTCAAGAAGAAGATGAGAAACACCAGACCCAACAAGCAAACTGGGCTTCCATAACACCTCAGCAGTACCACCGGCTGATCGCCTCCATGCCATGCTGCATTGCTGCAATAATTTATGCAGAAGGAGCCCCGACCAAGTTTTGAGTGCATATGCTGTACATACTTTTCAGTAGGCCAATATTTCAGTATTTAAAAAATCATTTTTTAAATTGGTCTTATATAATATTCTAATTTTCAGACTTTTGGGGTTTCATTAGTTGTAAGCTATAATCATTAAAATTAAAAACGCTTGAAATAGATCACTCTGTGTGTAACGAATCTATAGAATATATGAGTTTCACTTTTTGAATTGAATTACTGAAATAAATGTACTTTTCAGTGATATTCTAATTTATAGAGATTCAGCTGTATATTCTGTATATTTATATATTTATCGGTTAAATATGACCACAGATAGGGCATTGTGAATACTTGTGGTCTGTGTATTGATTCTGAATATGTTTATTACTTGCAGATAAAAAAATAAATAATCTAGACTACTCTAAAGTCCATCTGACAATTACATTAACTCTCTCTTCACGGTTGTTTTCACTAAAGATAAAAGGTTAAACGTGCCTTTTCTTGTACCATTCACAGCCACTATGCTTCAAAAGAACCATTAAGTCTCTCATCACCTTATAATGTGTGCGTCTCCTAGAACGTGTGCCTACCAATGCCAAGGCACAAATATTTGTATCCTTTCATTCCCGTGCATGCTTCTTTACTAGGGAGGAATAATAGGACACTTTTATTGTTGTATGGCTCAGGGGAAGTTTCTAATGGTGATTTGATTTACAAGGATGCAGAAGGCACACAGTAGAGACCTGGCATACATTGATTTAAAGTGTATTAAGGGCTTGTAGTGTTGTGTCCAAGTGCAACTGAGCAGAAACTTTTTATAATGAGGAAGTAATTCCAATCCCATTGTAAACGGATGCATTGTTGCATAGGAGAAAAGGAAATCAAAGAGTGAGGCTACCAAGAAAAATTGAAGGAAATGAGGTGGAAAAAGTAAAAAAATAATAATGGACTTCTGAACTGAAAGTTAATAGCTTATAAAAGCTAATTTATGGCTGGAATTCACTAGAATGTATGTAAAAACTCTATATTGCTTATATTCACCTGTATGTACAGAAAAGTTTCTGGAGGCCCTTAGAACTGGACATGTGTGAGAAAAGGTAGTGATCATAGAGGTGGACAATTTTCTGGGCTATGTTTTTTTTTTAAATGGGGAGATATCTGGTTATAATGAGTGCTGACCTTCCTAGGCCAGTGATGTTGGCACTTATCAGTCACATAGCCTAGGTGCAGCTTAGTCCTATTCAAGTGAATGAGCCTGAATTGCAATACCAAGCATAGCAGCTATCCAATGGACTGCGCTGTGCTTGGTAAACAGCTGATCGAGTTGGTGCTCATTAGGGATGAGCGAATTTCATATTTAGAAATTCGAGTTCGGGTTGTGGTGTAATCTGAATTGAGTTATGGATTCCGTTACCATGGACCGTAACGCAATTCCATGATGGAATGCATAATGGAATTCCTTTAGAGGCATTCCGTTATTCATTCCGTCATAATAGAAGTCTATAGCCTGCATAACAGATCAGTCCGGTTTCCGTTATGCTGGAGTCCTCTCCTGCATAACGGAAACAGGACGGATCCTTTATGCAGGCCATAGACTTCTATTATGACGGAATGCCTCTAAAGGCATTCCGTTATGCATTCTGTCATGGAATTGCGTTACGGTCAGTGGTAACGGAATCCATAATGCAATTCAGATTATACCACAACCCAAACCCGAACTCGAATTTCAACATATGAAATTCGCTCATCCCTAGGGCTCATATAAAGGGTTTTTTGGACTTCCTGATGCAAACTGTATGGAAATGAATGAGATTGTTTGCTCACCTTACAGTTTATATATTGTTGGCAGCACATGCACAAGCCTACAACAATGATTTTTAAGCCAGTATAAAAAGGGCAATCTGTTGACAAAGAAGCTCACCAGTCGGCTGATTGCTGCCATGTTTTAAGTGGTTATGCGACACTAACAAATGCCCCCCACATGCAGGGCCCCTCACAATTCTACTTACCTGGCTCCCTGCACCGCTCCTGGTACCCACACCGCTGCTTCTCCCCGTGTGCGGATGAAAACATCTGGTGTTGAGAAGGGGGGCAACCAATGGCAGGCGGGGGGGGGGGGGCTCGTCCTCGTCACCGCCTGCCATTGGTCGCTCCCTTCCCCTGACACCAGATGTTTTCATCAGAGCAAGGGGAGACCTTAAGCCCTTCCAGACCAGCTGTGTACAGTTACGGCGCTAGGCGGGACTTTAAGGCTGGCACCCACCACTGAACGCAGCCGGCACGACTAATGCATGCAATTGACAATAACGACGATTGAATACTTTTAACCCTTCAGATGCTGTGGGGAAATGTGACCATGGCATCTTGGAGTACAAAAACCTGGAAGCATGCGCTAGCGTGGATCGGGGGAGCCAAAGAGTGTGTGTGGCAGCCTCTTTATTCCTGGATGATATGAGGCTGCCGCACATTAGTTCCTATGGAGCCCCTCCATAGTAACATAGTATAATCCTCATAGACTCGAATGCCAATGCATTGGAGTCTATGAGAGAAGCGATCTGATGACTGCTTGCTATAGTTGCCTATGAGAACTACAAAAAAGTATAAACAAAAGTTTTTATAAATATATAAAAATATACAATAAATATTCAAATCACCCCCCTTTCCCCAAAATCAAAATACATAAACAATAAAAAAAAAACATCATGGGCATGGCCGCGTGTGTATATTTATCCCATACAGCAGGGATGCTCAACCTGCAGCCCCCCAGCTGTTGTAAAACTACAACTCCCACCATGCCCTTCTGTAGGCTGATAGCTGTAGGCTGTCCGGGAATGATGGGAGTTGTAGTTTTGCAAGAGCTGGAGGGCTGCAGGTTGAGCATGCCTGCCATACAGCAAATGACAAAACGAAGAAAAAGTCAAAATGGCCGGTTGCTTCACCTCCCACAAAGAATTTAATAAAGTGATCAGAAAGTCATACACTCCCCAAAATGGTATCAATAAAAGTACAGATCACCCTGAAAAAAATTTGCCCTCACACAGATCCATACACATAACTACAAAAGTTATAGGTGGAATTGTGTTTTTTTTCCAATTTCACCCCATTTGTAATTTTTTTACAGCTCCCCACTACATCGTATGCAATATTAAATGATTTGATTAAAAAGTCCAACTTGTCCCGCAAAAAAACAAGACCTCATATGGCTATGTGAACGGGAAAAATAAAAAAGTTATTGCCCTGGAAAGGCAGGGAGTGAAAAAAGAAACCGCAAAAAAAACAAAAAACATCCAGGGATGAAAGGGTTAATGAGGTTTTCAAGTTTTATGTAACTAAAGCAGAAATGTAGGTATATAGGGTGCAGAGGAAGCAGCCACAACGGGCTCTTGTTTTTAATGTGATGACTGCATTTCCCAAACCAATCGTGGCTCAGCAGACCCCAACTAGATGGATGATAGTGATCTATAATGCCTGAAATTCCAGCCCAACCATCATCTGAGAAGGTGACGAGACACAAAAACAGGTATTTGGGGAAACATTACAAGGTATTATAGGGAAGGTGGTACAATTGAAAAAATTGGTTCTGTTAGGGTGGTAAAATGTGCCATAATATGGTATTGCTGGCCCTGCCCTCCATCAATTTGGACCCGACTACAAAATGGGGCCAATTTTAGTATTTTTTTCCAGGGCCACTTTAAGTTACAATATGCCACCAGAACTTCCAAACAGTAGATGAAAGATGGTCCCCAACTCCCCATGATGCAGTGTGGCTCGCTAGTTCATTATTTTTCTCAAAATTTAGCATTAGTTGGGTCTTTTATGATATGAAATGTAAAGTTTTATAGACTCAACATGATAAATGAAGGTCCTGATATTACCTTGCTAGACAGTACTCTAAACTAATGGCATCTTAGAAGCGTCCATTGTGTAAAGTCTTCGGCAGACATGTATTACTCCAGTGTCTGTTCACAAAAAGGCTCTGCATGGCTGCACACTCTGAAATGGGATCACTGGAGGAAAGACTTCAGTCTTCAGTTTATGACCACTCACATAGGAAGATGCTGCCTGCCACACTTCCAGACATCTCTTCATATGACTCTTATGTCTTTGAAGACATAATTCCCGTTTGCCCTGATTCTTCTTGGTTACACAAGAAACAATGGGCACTAGTGTGTCTATTATAGACAAGTCTTCACCCATGACATCTGCCAGTCCATAGCCTTCACCTACATCTGGCTGTCAATGATCTAAGGTCATTTCTGTCCAATCATAATGATTCGGGGTCCTGTTAGTCATTGTGTTATAATTAACCTCAATGCATGTGGGCCACAGAAAACACTTGGCAAGGCATTAGGAATAAAACTAGCCACACTGCTGGACTATCACATGAGTGAATGAACATGTTAAATGTCATGAAATACAATTTTGTAAAAATGAATCCATACTGCACAATTTTTATGCTACTGATATTTTGTAGCATGGTTAATATTCACACAATATTGGCACAAAAGAACGTATTTCTACTGTAAGGCTGGATTCACACATGAACCAGAAAAAAATGAAGATGTTTGCCATTAATCTTTAGGAAAATATGATGGGAGGATACTACTAAGGAAAACTGACATAGTTGCCCATAGCAACCAATCAGATTCCATGTTCCATTTTTTAAAGCTCCTTTAGTTGCTATGGGCAATTGAGTATCAAAAAAGAAATAATTGATTTGCAGCTCACCCAGACTTCAGATACAAGTAACAATCACCCTAGGATGGTAGATCTGCAGGATGGATAGATCCTTGGACAACGGCAGTCACCATAGCCTTGAAATGATTATAAGTAGAAAATCCAGCGCCAAAAAAGCTAAAACTTTACTTTTAATGCTGACATGTTTCATGCGTACTGTGTAAGTTTTATCTTTTTTTGGCACTGGTCAATAGATCAGGTTTAGTAACTTACAGAAACAGTAACATAGTACTGGAATTGGAACCATACTAGTGGCAAGGACCATCCATTGGAGTTATACATCTGGAGGATCTCCAATTATTTGCCACTGCATAGGCATTCATGTTAAAAAGTCAATTTTTTTTATGATGCTTTAGCAAGAGGGCTCATACACACAAAAGTATTTTCTTTCTGTGTCCATTCCGGGTTTTTTTTTGCGGACCATATGCGGAACCATTCATTTCATTGGGTCCACAAAAAAAACGGAAGTTTCTCCGTGCGCATACCATTTCTGTATGTCCGTACGTCCAGTCCGCAAAAAAATAGAACATGTCCTATTATTGTCCGCATAATGGACAAGGATAGGTCTGTTCTTTTAGGGTCTAGCTGTTACGTTCCGCAAAATGCGGAATGCACACTGACATCATCTGGATTTTTTTGCGGATCCGTTTTTTGCGGACTACAAAATACAAACGGTCGTGTTGGTCAACACAGATTTTTTTACGTTACTTTAGTAAACTTCGTTTGCACTTTATGCAACTTGTATCTCCATGCACCCTCCTGTCCTGACACCAAATTCTGGGAGGAGGCTTCTTCTAAAGTCATGAGACATCACACTGCATTAACAATCTTTCCTGAATGTGTTTTTAGAAATGCAGGCAGAGTAAAGGTTTGCACAAGATGGGCACATTGAAGGCTGGCCATTGAACAACGAGGAGAATATATTATTGCCTTTTCCAGCTTCTGGACCCAAGCAATGGTCTTTTATTCCTACAGCCCTCTGATGAGTTCAAGAAGATAAAGACCGTGTGGAGGGTATTGTTGTCACTTTACTAGTGTCCTAAGCTCTAATGAATGCAGGGCCATAAAATTAGCATTTCTGTAATTGCTGATTATGGCCTGATTCCTTCTTGTGTTTTATGTCTCCTGTGAAGAGAGAAAGGTTACACTGTACCTTAGGCCTCATTCATTTAACGCACATGCATACAGTAATCACATATTAAAGGCAATTTGTTTTATTATAGCATTGTATTTATTTTGAGCTAAAAATCTTTTTTTACAATTGGTTTTTATTAAAAATATGGAATCCTTTTGTTGTGTATATAGCTGTGATGTTCTACCAGCTGCTTGTGGATTTTCTGTCTTTTCCGTTATCTGGGGAGCAGACGACTCCTTATCTCTGACCTTATAAACACTCATTTTTTATAACAATTTTTCTCTCTCTTCTTTTTTTTTTTTTTTTCAACGGCTCCATAGCTAAAGCAAAAAGCAGGGGGAAAAGGGGACACCCCTGTCTAACCCCCCTGCCAATATCAATATTATCAGAATATTCCCCATTTAGTACAACTTTAGCTGAAATTTCGATATATAACAACCTTACCCATGATATAAAATTATCACCGAATCCCATTTCCTTCATTGTTGTAATTAAAAAGGGCCATTCTACAGTATTAAATGCCTTTGAAGCATCTATGGTAACAATCAGTCGTTCACCGCAATTCGTGGGCTCAAGCTGGGTGTTAACGAAGTAGCGCATGATATTATCGGTTTTAAAATTTTCTTTTTGTTGTTGTGCCAGTAAGAGATAAATCCCGTCTGATCCTCATGAACAAGTCCTGTGACAACACTTCTGAGTCTAGCTGCCAAAATCCTGGCCAGTATTTTGTTATCTGTATTAAATAGTGAAATGGGACGGTATGAGTCCGGAAGGGTTGGGTCTTTCCCCGGTTTTAAAATCAACGTAATTATGGCTTTTCTCACAGAATCTGGCAGCTTCCCTACCTTCCTCGAGTCCTCCCACATTGTCAATAGTTTGGGAATGAATAATTCTTTGTATTGGGCATAGACTTCAAACGGAATACCATCTATTCCTGGGGCCTTATTTTTTGTGATCCTAGACAATATTTTATCCCCTTCTGAAACATTTAGGGGGACCTGCAATTTTTGACTTTGCTCTATTGTTAGCCTAGAGATAGTTATATCCTCCAGGAAGTGCTGTATTTGTGTCAGACTCTTGTTTATCTTACTACTGTACATATCTTGAAAATGTTCTTTAACCACTTCAGCCCCGCTAGGTGAAACCCCCTTCATGACCAGAGCACTTTTTACACTTCGGCACTACACTACTTTCACCGTTTATCGCTCGGTCATGCAATTTACCACCCAAATGAATTTTACCTCCTTTTCTTCTCACTAATAGAGCTTTCATTTGGTGGTATTTCATTGCTGCTGGCATTTTTACTTTTTTTGTTATTAATCAAAATGTAACGATTTTTTTGCAAAAAAATGACATTTTTCACTTTCAGCTGTAAAATTTTGCAAAAAAAAACGACATCCATATATAAATTTTTCGCCAAATTTATTGTTCTACATGTCTTTGATAAAAAAAAAATGTTTGGGCAAAAAAAAAATGGTTTGGGTAAAAGTTATAGCATTTAGAAACTACGGTACAAAAATGTGAATTTCCGCTTTTTGAAACAGCTCTGACTTTCTGAGCACCTGTCATGTTTCCTGAGGTTCTACAATGCCCAAACAGTAGAAAACCCCCACAAATGACCCCATTTCGGAAAGTAGACACCCTAAGGTATTCGCTGATGGGCATAGTGAGTTCATAGAACTTTTTATTTTTTGTCACAAGTTAGCGGAAAATGATGATGATTTTATTTTTTTTATTTTTTCTTACAAAGTCTCATATTCCACTAACTTGTGACAAAAAATAAAAAATTCTAGGAACTCGCCATGCCCCTCACGGAATACCTTGGGGTGTCTTCTTTCCAAAATGGGGTCACTTGTGGGGTAGTTATACTGCCCTGGATTTGTAAAAAATCTGTAAAAAATGACCGGTGAAATCCGAAAGGTGCACTTTGGAATATGTGCCCCTTTGCCCACCTTGGCATCAAAAAAGTGTCACACATCTGGTATCGCCGTACTCAGGAGAAGTTGGGGAATGTGTTTTGGGGTGTCATTTTACATATACCCATGCTGGGTGAGAGAAATATCTTGGCAAAAGACAACTTTTCCCATTTTTTTATACAAAGTTGGCATTTGACCAAGATATTTTTCTCACCCAACATGGGTATATGTAAAATGACACCCCAAAACACATTCCCCAACTTCTCCTGAGTACGGCGATACCAGATGTGTGACACTTTTTTGCAGCCTAGATGCGCAAAGGGGCCCAAATTCCTTTTAGGAGGGCATTTTTAGACATTTGGATCCCAGACTTCTTCTCACGCTTTAGGGCCCCTAAAAAGCCAGGGCAGTATAAATACCCCACATGTGACCCCACTTTGGAAAGAAGACACCCCAAGGTATCCAATGAGGGGCCTGGCAAGTTCATCGAATTTTTTTTTTTTTTGCATAAGTTAGCGGAAATTGATTTTTTTTTTTTTTTTTCTCACAAAGTCTCACTTTCCGCTAACTTAGGACAAAAATTTAAATCTTTCATGGACTCAATATGCCCCTCAGCAAATACCTTGGGGTGTCTTCTTTCCAAAATGGGGTCAGTTGTGGGGTGTTTGTACTGCCCTGGCATTTGAGGGTCTCCGCAATCATTACATGTATGGTCAGCATTAGGAGTTTCTGCTATCCTCCTTATATTGAGCATACAGGTAATGAGATTTTTTTTTCCGTTCAGCCTCTGGGCTGAAAGAAAAAAATGAACGGCACAGATTTCTTCATTCGCATCGATCAATGTGGATGAAAAAATCTCTGCCAAAAAAAAAAAAATGGAGGGGAAAGGCGTCTGCCAGGACATAGGAGCTCCGCCCTACATCCATACCCAACTTAGCTCGTATGCCCTGGCAAACCAGATTTCTCCATTCACATCAATCGATGTGGATGAATAAATCATTGCCGGGATTTTTTTATATTTTTTTATATACATATATATATATACAAAGTGCTTGCCAAAGCATAGGAACGCCGCCTCCTCCTCAGCTCGTATGCCTCGGCAAACGTATCTGTCACTGCAGAGGAGAAAATCCCGTCTTGCAGCGCCGCATACACCGACTTGCGTGTAATCTGACAGCAGCGCAATGCTTCTGTCAGAATGCACATCGGTGCTGCAGCTAGTCAATCGGTTGGTCAAAAAAGAAAAAAAAAAAAAAAAAAGAAAAAACCAGGCCGCAACGCAATAATTTTATTAATTTTGCAACAGAACATAAAAACTTTAACTTTTTTAACTGAACATTAACGTGTTTGCTTACTGGTGTGTTGTTTTTTTTTTTTTGTTTGTTTTTTACCTTTATAGAACAAACCTCTCCTTCCCCATGGGTCAATGTGCAAAGAGCAAATCGGCCAAAGATGTGGCGAAGTGCGTTATGCACTTTGTCCCATGTGAAAGGAGACGTTTGCAGCAGCAGTGAGTGAATGGGCCCTAATAGCCCTGTGTGCCTATCCTGGTGAGATGATCCCTATGCTAATAGTGTACCTGTGAGTGGTACTTCCGGAAACACTCTCCAAAGCATAGGGCAGGGTGGTCCGGACAGTCAGGACAGAAATAGCGGGTGTCACGCCTTATTCCACTCCTGCTACAGACACAACATCTTTTTCGGGGTGACTGTTGGGTTGAGGTACCAGGAACGACATTGGGGAAATGTCGCTCGTGTAGACGGCTAACTACACTGGTGGTTGGGGCCACGGAACCTCCTGGATACAGGAGGTTCTCGATGATCTCTTCCTGAAATTTGAGGAAGGATCCAGTTCTCCCAGCCTTACTGTAGAGAACAAAACTATTGTACAGAGCCAATTGAATTAAATATACAGACACCTTCTTATACCAGCGTCTGGTGCGTCGGGAAACTAAATACGGAGACAACATCTGGTCATTGAAGTCGACCCCTCCCATGTGGAGGTTATAGTCGTGGACTGAGAGGGGCTTTTCAATGACACGGGTTGCTCGCTCAATTTGTATTGTCGTGTCTGCGTGAATGGAGGAGAGCATGTAAACGTCACGCTTGTCTCTCCATTTCACCGCGAGCAGTTCTTCGTTACACAGTGCGGCCCTCTGCCCCCTTGCAAGACGGGTGGTAACGAGCCGTTGGGGGAAGCCCGCGCGACTAGTTCGCGCGGTACCACAGGCGCCAATCCGTTCTAGAAACAAATGCCTAAAGAGGGCCACACTTGTGTAAAAATTGTCCACATAAAGATGGTACCCCTTGCCGAATAAGGGTGACACCAAGTCCCAAACTGTCTTCCCACTGCTCCCCAGGTAGTCAGGGCAACCGACCGGCTCCAGGGTCTGATCTTTTCCCTCATAGACCCGAAATTTGTGGGTATAGCCTGTGGCCCTTTCACAGAGCTTATACAATTTGACCCCATACCGGGCGCGCTTGCTTGGGATGTATTGTTTGAAGCCAAGGCGCCCGGTAAAATGTATCAGGGACTCGTCTATGCAGATGTTTTGCTCTGGGGTATAAATATCTGCAAATTTCTGGTTGAAATGGTCTATGAGGGGCCGAATTTTGTGGAGCCGGTCAAAAGCAGGGTGGCCCCTGGGACGGGAGGCGGTGTTGTCACTAAAGTGCAGGAACCGCAGGATGGCCTCAAAACGTGCCCTGGACATGGCAGCAGAGAACATGGGCATGTGATGAATCGGGTTCGTGGACCAATATGACCGCAATTCATGCTTTTTTGTCAGGCCCATGTTGAGGAGGAGGCCCAGAAAAGTTTTAAGTTCGGAAACTTGGACTGGTTTCCACCGGAAAGGCTGGGCATAAAAGCTTCCTGGGTTAGCAGTGATAAATTGTGTGGCATACCTGTTTGTTTCGGCCACAACTATGTCTAAAAGCTCCGCAGTCAAGAACAGCTCAAAAAATCCCAGGGCCGAACCGATCTGAGCCGTCTCAACCCGAACTCCAGACTGGGCAGTGAAAGGGAAAACTACAGGTGCGGCTGAAGTTGGGGACTGCCAATCAGGGTTTGCCAGCACCTCTGGGATTCTAGGGGCTCTACGGGCACGTCTTTGCGGTGGCTGCGACGGGGTCACTACTGCACGTGCCACCGTACCAGCTTCAACTGCCCTTCTGGTGCTCGCTACTTCACCAGGTTGTACGGCAGGGCTGGTACTAGGTCCAGGGAGGGCTGGGCTGCTGGTGTATGCCTCACCACGTAATCCGACAGCACCAGCCCCACTCTGCTGCTCTTGAAGCGGATCCTGCGCAACCTGCGGTCTAGCGACACGGGGCCGGGTACGCCTGGTGGTATCAGGGACCTCAGCCTCCTCGTCCGAACTTTGGGTCAGAGAGCCACTGCTTTCTACAGGTTCGTATTCTGACCCGCTGGATTCATCAGATGAGGGTTCCCACTCCTCATCCGACTGGGTCAGAAGCCTGTAGGCCTCTTCAGAAGAATACCCCCTGTTAGACATGTGGGCAACTAAATTTAGGGGTATTCCCTGAGACTACCCAAGAAAAAAAAAGCAAGCCTGTCTTACAAAGGGGAGGCTAGCGAAGTACCGGAGGCCGCTGCGGTTGATAAAAAATATCAAAACAGATTTTTTTATCGCCGCAGTGCGTGTAAAGTGAATGTGCAGTGATCAAAAAAATATTTTTTTTTTGTCACTGCGGTGGGGCGGGTGTGGGCGAACGCACGTGTGGGCGACCGATCAGGCCTGATCGGGCAAACACTGCGTTTTGGGTGGAGGGCGAACTAAAGTGACACTAATACAATTATAGATCTGACCGTGATCAGTTTTGATCACTTCCAGATACTATAAAAGTACAAATGCTGATTAGCGATACGCTAATCAGCGAATAACGGACTGCGGTGCGGTGGGCTGGGCGCTAACTGATCGCTAACTACCTAACCAAGGGACCTAAACTATACCTAAAACCTAACGGTCAATAACAGTGAAAAAAAAAAGTGACAGTTTGCACTGATCACTTTTTTCTTTTCACTTGTGATTGACAGGGGTGATCAAAGGGGTGATCAAAGGGTTAATTGGGGTTCAGGGCAGGGGTGTATCTATCACAAGGCAAACAAGGCATTTGCCTAGGGCGGCACTTGAAAAGGGGGCGGCAAAATGCCTTGTTTGCTTAGTGATAGTTACACAATATGCTAAATATATTTTTTGCCCCTTGTCCGATCCTTCATTATGCGAGGCGCCGCATAGTGAAGGAGTTGAAAAACTTACTTCCTCCCGACCTCCCCTGCCTTTTGCGTCCTCACGTTGCCGTCGTGACGTCACACGGAGGTGGAGTCACAGGCCGGCAACGCTAGGGTGAGCCTTATCTCCTCCAAGTATAGAGCGGATCCTGCACACGGTCACCGTGAACACTGAGGCCAGGCCCCGGCCACCAATGCACTGATCCCTGAGCCTGCTGTCTTTAAAAACTGCAAGTACTTAAATTACAGTAACTCACAAAAATTCAATTACTTAGTTTTTTTGGGGGTAAGGGGGGTGGGACCCGTTGGGTGGTTAGAGGGGGGGAGAATTAGGGAGGGATTAATACTGTACTAACTCTAGCTGTACATTGTTTTTTAACAAGCATGGGGCGGGTCAAATGTATATTAGGGGGGTGCCCGAGTTTAGTCTCGCCTAGGGCAGCACAAAACCAAGATACACCACTGGTTCAGGGGGGTGATCAGGGGCTATAGTGTAGTGTTTGGTGTACTCACTGTGAAGCCTGCTCCTCTGCTGGATCCAACCGACGAAAAGAACCAGCAGAGGAGCAGGCAGCCATATAACAGATCATATTTACAAATATGATCTGCTATCTGGCACTTTGATTGGATTTTTTAAAAATCAGCAACCTGCCAGCCGCGATCATTGGCTGGCAAGCTGATGACGAAATACTTCTGTGCGAAATGCCGGCGCGAACTGCGCATGCGCGCGCGCATAGTCGCGTCATCTCGCGTCTCGCGAGATGATGCGTATATGCGTGACTGTGCGCAGCGCTGCCACCTCCGGAACGCACATGTGCGTTAGGCGGTCCGGAGGTGGTTAAGTAGTTCTAATTTAGCCATTTGTTCAGTGATTTTATGCCCTGATTTATCAGTTAAACAATGAACATAGTTGTTGTTTTTTATCTGGGTCCCCACCAAAGCCGCTAACTTTTTGCTCGGTATATGTGCGTAAATATAGTTGTCCCTCACATAATTTTCTTTTTGTTGTTGTGCCAGTAAGAGCCGCTCATCTTCCAGTTTCGATACTGCCTCTATCCATTCTTTGTAATTTTTATCTATAGGGTTTCCAATATACTTATTTTCGTATTTTCCCGCCTCTTGTTCCAGGTCCATTATTTTTTTCCTTACCCTTTTTTTATAAACTGCTGTGTATTTAATGAAAATCCCTATAGTGTAAGCCTTTGCGGCCTCCCATACTATATTAATTGGTGCTGAACCTTCATTCCAGTCAAAAAACTCTGTTATCTCATTTAAAATCTTATCATCTATACCCATTATATTTATCCACCCAATATTTATGTGCATCCATCTTCTTTTTTTATTTTGTGTTTTTATTTTTATGATTGGGTTATGATCTGAAATCCCACTCTGTCCATATTTAACCTGCTCAATATCTGACGATACTTTATCATTAGTAAAAAACTAAATCAATCCGTGATAAACTCCTATGAGTCTTTGAAAAACATGAATATTTTTTTAATTTGGGGTGCATTACCCTCCAGATATCTTTCCACCCCAATTCCTCTATAGTGTTTTTTTTTATTTAGATGCCGTACAAAAAATTTGAGCATTCCCAGCTCTACATCTATCTATTGTACTATCCATAACATTATTAAAGTCACCCATTGCTAAAAGTAGTTTAGCCCCTACCTTAAGTACAAAATTATAGATTTTCAATAAGACCTCCAACTTAAAAGGCGGCGGTATATCGACATTTGCAATTACCCATGGTCTTCCTTCCAAGAGACAGTCGAGTAGAACATATCGACCCTCCCTATCTATAGCTGTTTCCCCTATTTTAATATCCACATCCCTGTGTAATAATACGCTCACTCCTGTGGCATATGATGAATAAACTGAGTGGAAAGAGTGCTGTATCCACGATCTAAACAGACCGTTTGTTGTTTCACCTATCAGATGTGTCTCTTGTAAACAAACTATCGCAGGTAAGAATCTATGTATTGCGTCAAAAACTGCAACTCTCTTTACACCCCTACTCAAACCCCTAATATTCCAAGAGATGATTCTCATAGAAGCCTATTTATATATCTCCCCTGTTCCAAAATGTATTATGATATTATGAAAGCCCCCGGGAGAGAGAAGAAGAAGAGAAGAGGAGAAAAAAAAAGAACAAACCGCACCGAAAAACAAAAACAAGCGGCACCTTATAAACACTCATTAAAGCTCCATTCTTATATTACTGATAAGAATGTGGCTTAAATAAGTGTTTAGGACCTCTTAACAGTTTAGAGATAAGGGTTATTAGATGACTGGCACAAAGTAAAAGTGAAAGTACCAGTCACACAGTTAGAAAAATGGTTAACCCTTTGTGACAGAATGGCTCAATTTTTTAATAAAGGCCAATTGAAAATATGATTTTTAGCCAAAAATGAGTAAAATGCAATCAAACAAAATTTGGTGTACATATCCTTTACATTTGATGCATTTTAATATATTGACACATACAGTGTATGTTTCAATGCTTCATTTGTTGTTTTGAAGCTTCAGCTATTCCCAATTGTACTACAAATTTTAGACAATTTTATAATGTGCAGGACATATTGTTCCACATCACACAAACAACGTAACTTATTTACTGGAGAATGAACCCCAAATGTTAGGTGTGGTAATACTGTAGTGTATGTAGCAGCCCTTTTGAGGCTATTCAACTGCTATGCACTGTAAACTAACAGGTCAGTTGCAGCAGATGTTTAAAACCTACAATTTACAACCTCATCACTAGAGTCATCAAAATCAAATAAGATGCACTGATCAGCCATAGCACCTGCCTAATATTATATTTCCAGGGACGCGTAGGGAAAGGTAGGCACCCTCCTAGGGCGCCCCTTCACTACCCATGATCGTGGTGCACTCATGGCCACATTTGCGGCCATTCAGCCTCATAGGCTTCAAGCCTTTTTACCGAAACCTGATCCCTGGTCTCGTGTGATCACGTCATAATATATAATGCTCCTCCTCTTAATGCCAGTATTTAATGCTCCCCCCCCTTAGTGCCAATATTTAATGCTCCCCTTAATGCCAGTATGCTCCTTCGTGCCCCCAGTACACCACTGCTCACTCCCATTCCCCCGCCAATGTCTGCACTGCAGGCCACAGACCTCTTCCGATCTGTGGCCTGTGTTGCCAGGTCTTGTTGCAGGTGGTACACATGACATCACTGCTCCTGCACTGGGACCCGGCAACACAGGCCACAGATTGGGATTTCAGTACTGCAGGGAGAGGAAGAGACCAGGGAGCAACAGAGACCAAACCCAGAGGTGGGGACTAGATAAATATGATCACCACCTCAAGTCGGCCACTTTGGAAGGTCTGTATTTGTCTTGGTTAACCCCTTTAATAATAGACAGAAGAATTCATTGAAGTCTGTTGGCCAGAATTTTTTAAACAAATCTGTAATCCTGGTTAAACAGGGAGATGGATTGATAACATTTGGATCTTTTTGTGGTTTCAGAAGTAAAATCGTTATGACCTCTGTAAACCTGTCAGAAATATATGGTGTTTCTATAATACAATATAAAGATGGGTTAGGAGGGGGACCGTGTCTACTTGGAAGATTTAAAATATTCTGCAAGAAAGCTGTCTGGGACAGATATTTACCATTATAGAAAGCTGAAAGAGCTTGACGGACCTAATCTTTGTTATCTCTGCCATCAATACCATTTTTGTTTATCTAAAAGGCTAGGGAGGATGAGGGACGGCAGTTATTTTCTTAATGTCTCTGGGGGAAGGCTCCCCTTTTAGTCCCTCAGCTCAAACTCTGTATTGGCCGCTGAGCTACACACCTCAAACCTCCAGATCCCCGCAATGCCTCAGTCCCCCAAGATTTCCTACAGGATGCACATAAAGGGCAGGTTAATGTACCTGTGAATGAGCGAGGTATTGGAGCCTGACTTGCCTGGGGAAAGCCTTGTGATCTCCTTGTGGCTCATCTTCAGCCTCCACCGGATGATCATACACCGCATCCTGGGTGGTGTTGCTTCAGCTCTGGATCAACCAGTCAGTAGCAGTAGGCTGTGGATTCTGTGGTATGGGCCTCCATGTGGATTAGATGTGTTATTATTTTGCTAAACAATATTGTGTATCACACAAAACTATACATTTTTAGCATCATAATAATTGTACTCACACAGAATAAAAGTAACATTCTAGTGATGCCACAAGGTGAACGTTGTAAATTTAAAGTGCAAAATAAAAAAATTTGCAGAATTGCTCTTTTTCCCCATTACCACCCCCACAAATTAATAAAAGTAAATTAATAACTTATATTTAACCCAAAATGGTATCACTAAAAATAGAATTTGCAAAAAAAAGAAACCTTCATTTTACTATATCGACAGAAAAAGAAAAATGGTCTGACTCTTGGAAGGCCACAAGAATTTTATAAATTTTTTTTGCATTAACTATATAATTAAGTAGTAAAGTACCGGTAATAAAATAAAAAAAAAATACATATTGTATTATTGTAATCATACTTACCCATAGAATAAAAGTAAGGGCATGTTCACATCTGCATTGGAGGCTCCATTCAAGGGCTTCCATCACAGATTACGACAAAAAGAGCAAACAAAGAAGTCGTGCATGCACGACCTTTTTTCTGCCCAAAAAGTAGACACCTGAACGGAAACTGAAAGGACTGCATTATAGTCCGTTCGTGTCAATTATGAGCTGGATCCGGCACTTCCATTATTTTCATTGTTCTGATCCTCTAATGGAGAAGAATAATGGAAATAACTAGCACTGATGTGAATGTGCCCTAACATGTCATGCTACACAATTAATGGCACAAAATTTTAAACATATCAGTGGCAGAATATCTTTTTTTCCCTCCCATAAAGCGTAATTAAAAATTAATGAAAGGAGTTCTCTGGGAATTACTTAAAATGACCTCCAGCAACCTGTCCTAGAATCTGAGAAGAACTGGTTGTCTCCACCTGTAGAGCTGCTTAGGGAGGTAAGTGGACAGGGCCTAACTACACTCTACGCTTTGGCACTTGCATATACTACATCAGGGATGTTCAACCTGCAGCCCCCCAGCTGCTGCCTAACTACAACTTCCTTCATGCCTGGACCGCCTACAGTTATCAGGGCATGCTGGGAGTTGTAGTTTTACAGTTGGAGGTTGGCCATCCCTGCACTACATATTGTTGAGTTTTCCTGTCAAGCTACTCAGCCATGATGACATATCGTAGGCAGGATCACATCATCACCATCTATTGTAAAGCAGTGTAGCGAGGCCCAGTCCCCTCACATTTTGACATCCCTTCTATAGGGAAAAAACAACAGAAACCAATATGGCTCACACAGTTGTTTACAAGAAAATACAACTATAAAAAAGAAAAAGAGAAAAAAGCTCTAAATACCATTTTTATGGTTTTTTTTTTTCACTTGTTGAGGGTATGTCAATGAGCTCTTCTCAAGCTCTGCCTGTAATGCCACCAGATGTAGGGCAGCTATCCTGTAAGTCAATGTTTGACCTTTAGTGGAAAAACATCAGACCAAATTAATGTGTAGGAACCCTTAGGGTAGTGAGCTTTTGAGCTTGGCTTTTTATTCCTCAGAGTATGGGCACACATCCAGGGTTCTTGATTAAGTTTTGGAAGCCAAAATTAGGAGTAGATTGTAAGAGGAGAGGAAGTATTAAAAGGGGTATTGTGGTTATGTGAAGTTATCCTATAACAGGATAGGGGAAAACTATCAGATCGGTGGGAGTCCTACCACTAGGACGCAGAACAATTACGATAACAAAGCCCCTTTACCCTGTGGAGGCTCCCTGAAATAAATGGAGCGGCTGGTCGGGCATGTGCAGACAAGTACAGCACTCAGCTGTCTCCGGAACTCCCACAGAAATGAATGGAGCAGCTGTGCACATGCCCAACTAGCTGCTCTGTTTATTTCGGGGGGCTCCACAGGCTACAAGGTCCCCATTCTCATGATTGGTGGTGGTCCCAGCGGTAGGATCTAATAGTTATGCCTTAAGGATAGGGGATAAATAACTTCACACAACCAGAATATATCTCTTTAAAAGGGTTGGTCACTTTCTGGCTACTGTTGACCAATGTGTTTGTAAGCTGACAATATGGCACTTACTAATATAGCCTTTGTTTAAATTCTGCACCATTTTCTATATTTCATAAGGTAAGCCCCCTTGTTTGCCAAGCTTTTTGTACTGTCCAGACACACAGATCCTTTCCATAATATGGCTGCTGATGGAGGGTCATGTGACCAGACGAATTACCTCCATGTGATGTCTCCTCCATTTAAATACATTGCACCTGACATCTGCACTTGCACTTGTTGGGATTTTAGTGCAGTTTGTTGGACTGCAGGAGACGTCACATGGAGCCGATTTGCCTGGTCAATATGACCCTCCTTCAGCAGCCATCTTATGGACAGGACCTCTGTGTGGACAGCACAGAAGATCTGCCTAAGGCCTTATGCACGCGACCGTATGTATGGAATTAGCGTGAAATAGCTGTAGCCTCTGTCCTGTGCCCGCATACCACAGGTTTTTACTATTGAATAAAGCTGCATAGAAGAGTTGATGAGTGCCGCATGTCTTTCCTTCTATTTGTATGTTAAATAATAGGACATGTTGTATTTTTTGCGTAACGGAAATGGAATGCACACGGAGTACCTTCCGTTTTTTTTGAGGACCTATTGAAATGAATGGTTTCGCATACAGTCCGTAAATAAAAACGGAGTGGACACGGAAAGAAAATACGTTTGTGTATATGAAGCCTAACAAGGGGCATGGCTTATGAAATATATAAAATGGCACAGGTTATCAACAAAGGATATATAAGCAACTTCCATATAGTCATCTTGCATACACATTGGTCAGCAGTAGCCAGAAAGTTGCCAACCCTTTTAAGGATAGATGATACCACTTCTGGTTTTGGCTTCAAAAACTTGAGCCTGTAAATATACTCACTAGCTCTGAAGAGTAATACGGCATTCACATAAGAAGGATGCCCATAGATTTTGATGGGGTTCTACTATACCTTCATTTTCTTCTGATTTCTTATAGAGTTACATAACCATAGAAGCAGTGCACATTTTACATTTTGAGAGACGCAGGTCAAACCCTAGGTTGTTTCTCCATATCAATGACTGTAAACCTGATGTAAGTAAAATGCCACATAGAGATGTAGCCAGGACATTTGTCTTCCGCCTACACACATCAACATCTTTCAGATTTAGGTAGAGAGAGGGGTGAAAGGTTATGTGAAAGTCACCAGAGGTTACAGACTTCTCATTGCACAGATTTATTCTGTCTTCTCTTTGTAATTCAGAGCAGAGCTGGTTAATATCAGAATGCCGCCATGCTGATATATCTTGTTAGTTAATTCCTAACGTAAGGAGCCCTGCAGGAGACAACAATACATCTAAGGGGAATGGACGCACAACAATGGAAGTGAAAGCAAGGAGAACAAAAAGAAATGGCAACTGAACATAGCTTCATGAGAGACCGAGCTCAATGTTTGTTTTCAAGCCTGTGAAAATCTGCCTTACATATGCAACTTTATTTATTCTCCATGGAATCCCCCAGCAGGGACTTGTCTATTAAACACATGAATCACTGAGGGACACTTGTTTCAGTTTAATTAGTGCATACCACACATTTCCCGTATGGCTTTTTGTACTGTCCAAGGTCTCAATACTATATATGGCTAATTATTTCCTAATTTAGAACATTTGGACGTAGAGCAAGATTAAAGAGTACTAGAATAAGAGATGCCAACATGTGTTAAATCTCACTAAGAGCAAAATGTTACCATATAAAACACTACATATTACTAAATGTAAAATGTTGCCAGATAACAGTGCTGCCAAAAGTGATATATTGAATATTAATCATCTCTACATATCAATACCCATTCATTTCAACTGGCTGCAAACAATGTGCCATACATATAAACACTGCTTTCGGAAAGCCTTCGCATCCTTTTACTTTTTTCTATTTTTTTTTATTTTGCAGCCCTGTGCTGTGCTAAAATAAAAAAATAAAAATTAAGTTAACATAAAATGTAAACAGATTTTTAGAAATGTGTGCAAATTTGTTAAAAAGAAAAAAACCGAAAGTTTCGCATTTTAGACCTTTTGCTTTGACACTTAAATTTAGCTCTAGGGGCTACCCATTTCTTGATCATCTTCATATGTTTCTACACCTTGATTGGAGTCCACCTATGGTAAATTCAGTCTACTGGACATTATTTGGAAAGACAGAGCCCTGTCTACATAAGGTCTCACATCTGACAATTCATTGAGCAAAAACCAAGCCTTGAGGAGGAAAGAACTGCCTGTAGCTCTCAGAGACAGTACTGTATGGAGGCACAGATATGGAGAAGGGTACAATAAATTTCTGCTGCACTGAAAGTTCCCAAGAGTACAGTGGCTTCCATAATTATTAAATGAAAGAAGTTTGGTACAACGTCCTAGAGTTGGCAGCCCCAAACTAAGTAATAGGGAGAGAAGGGCCTTGGTAAGAGATGTGACCAGGAACCCAATGGCCATTCTGGCTGAGCTCCAAAGATCCTGGGTGTAGATGGGAGAATCATCCTAAAGGTCAACCATAACTGCATCATTTCACCAATCTGGGCTTTATGCTAAAGTCGCAAGAAAAAAGTCTCTCCTCAGTAAGGGTGCATTCACACGACCGTATAAATGGATCCGCATCAGTTCTGCAAATTTGCGGAATGGGTGCAGACCCATTCATTTCAATGGGGCTGCAAAAGATGCGGACAGCACACCGTGTGCTGTCCGCATCCGTTGTTCCGTTCCGTGGCCCCGCAAAAAAGATAGTGCATGTCCTATTCTTGTCCGCAACTGCGGACAAGCTTAGGCATTCTCTATATAGCTCTGGCCATGTGCGGTCCACAAATTGTGTAAAGCGCACAGCCGGTATCCGTGTTTAGCGGACCCGCAATTTACAGACCGCAAAACACATAGGGTCGTTTGAATGTAGCCTAAAAGACACATGACATTTTGCAAAAAAAAAAAATCTAAAGGAATCTCAGACTGTGAGAAACAAGATTGAACTTTTTGGCCTCAACTTTAAGCATCATGTCTGGAGAAAACCAGGCACTGCCCAATACCATTTGTACAGTAAAGCATAGTGGTGTCAACATCATGCTCTGGGGTGTTTTTCAGTGGCTGGCACAGGGAGACTGGTCAGAGATAAAGGGGTTATCCAAACCCTATAAAGCCCCCTCTATTACCCAGGCCACTCACACAGGTTGTACTTACCTTGCTCCCCGGCACCCGCGCAGTAGCCTCAATAACACAGGTCAGTGAGCAATCAGTCTGCATAGATATAAAAATAATATGCCAATCATGATGGAAATCTTTATGTTTGGAAGTAAGTAGAAGTTGTTATGATTGGCAGGTCAGAGGACTTGGAGAATGCAGATCACTGCAGGGTTCACAACCAGTAGGGAGCCTGCTATCAGGTGACGTCCTAGTCCATGAGTGGCAGGGACAAATATGAAGGTTTATGCACATGGTGTGTATTGAGTGCTGATTTTCTAAAGCCTGTATGACACCTTCCGATTTTTCACAACCTATAACACTATGTGCATACCCAGATCACCAAAGAAAAAGGGATCATATGTAAGCAAAAAATATATACTTTATTAGAACACAATAAAACACATATAATGGAGTCTTACATCATTGGATGGAGTAAAACAGGTATAAAAGAGGAACACAGGGACACTTCCCCTGACAAAGCCATCCGGAGAAACGCGTAGGATAAGTGAGGGACACTGGATGGGTGATGTGACTAATACGTTTGTTTACAATTAAATGAGCTATTATATGTGGTTCCTTGTCTACCTGAGGCACTATTGCTATGTACTTTACTAGGCTTTTTGCCTGTGTGTGGAAACCTGCTGTAGTATCTATTTCTTTCATTTTCTGTTACTAACTTGGGGTAGCGTGTGCACTTGTGTATTTACGTATTTAATTACATCTGCTGCTTCCCCTATATGTATTCACATTTATCGGTCCCCTCCCCCCTGTGTCCCTCTTTTATACCTGTTTTACTCCATCCAATCATGTAAGACTCCATTATATGTGTTTTATTGTGTTGTTCTAATAAAGTATGTATTTTTTTGCTTACATATGGTAGCTTTTTCTTTGGTGATCTGGGTATGTACATAGTGTTATAGGTTGTGATTTAATCAATATATGTAGCCCTCATAGGTCGTCTGTGCAGGTTTTTCTTCAGATTTTTCAGCAGATGATCGCTAACGAGAGTTCGTAGTAACGCTTGTTAGCGATCATCTGGCAGTCTAATACTGCCTCCGATTACCAGATGAATGGCGGCAGTATTTGACTGTTCATCAGGCAATCCGAACCTTTTGACAGGTTAAAAAAATCATTGTTTGCAGGCAGCGGATCGTGGTGTCTAATCAGGATCTGCTGTCGTCAAACAATGATTCAATGTAGGGAAGAGTGATCGTATAACGATCTCTCCTCCCTATCCTGAGGAGGAAATCGCTGCATGTAATAGCAAAGGTCTCCTCTGCTAGCGAGCAGGCAATTGCCTGTTAAATCAGGCTATATTACACCTACAGGTTATCTGACCAACTTCTATCCAATCTGACCAATAGTTGAGTGGTGTCTATAACAAAAGATCTGTGTGTGTAAACGGATATCTGACCAATGATTGGTCAGAAAATCTGTCAGATAATCTGTGGGTGTAATATAGCCCTAACATATGTGGATATTTTTGTGAACATGCAGTAAAAAGCACACAAAAATCTGCATGTTATATCTGTATAAACTACACTGTTGTGTACATATACCCTGCATCTACTGGAGTCACGGAAAGGTGGTAGATGATTGGTTCTCTCTCAGGTGAGAGAACTTGAGGCACACCTAGTGGTAAGAGGCCTGGATGACATTTTAAAGGCTAAAAACTTGGGAATCAACAGAAATGTGTATTTTCCTTTTAAATAATTGTGTGCTCTGTAGAGTGGTCACAGTCAGCAGATGGCATAGTGTAGAGTGGTCACATTCAGCAGAGGTTATAGTGTAGAGTGGTCACAGTCAGCAGAAGGTACAGTGTATAATGGTCACAGTCAGCAGAGGGCATAGTGTAGAGTGGTCACATTCAGCAGAGGGCATAGCGTAGAGTGGTCACATTCAGCAGAGGGCATAGCGTAGAGTGGTCACATTCAGCAGAGGTTATAGTGTAGAGTGGTCACAGTCAGCAGAGGGCACAGCGTAGAGTGGTCACAGTCAGCAGAGAGCATAGTATAGAGTGGTCACATTCAGCAGATGGCATAGTGTAGAGTGGTCACATTCAGCAGAGGGCATAGCGTAGAATGGTCACAGTCAGCAGAGGGCATAGTGTAGAGTGGTCACATTCAGCAGAGGGCATAGCGTAGAGTGGTCACAGTCAGCAGAGGGCATAGTGTAGAGTGGTCACATTCAGCAGAGGGCATAGTGTAGAGTGGTCACAGTCAGCAGAGGGCATAGTGTAGAGTGGTCACATTCAGCAGAGGGCATAGTGTAGAGTGGTCACATTCAGCAGAGGGCATAGTGTAGAGTGGTCATAGTCAGCAGAGGGCATAGTGTATAATGGTCACAGTCAGCAGAGGGCATAGTGTATTGTGGTCACATTCAGCAGAGGGCATAGTGTAGAGTGGTCATATTCAGCAGAGGGCATAGTGTAGAGTGGTCACATTCAGCAGAGTGCATAGTGTAGAGTGGTCACATTCAGCAGAGGGCATAGTGTAGAGTGCTCACATTCAGCAGAGGGCATAGTGTAGAGTGGTCACATTCAGCAGAGGTTATAGTGTAGAGTGGTCACAGTCAGCAGAGGACATAGTTTAGAGTGGTCACAGTCAGCAGAGGGCATAGTGTAGAGTGGTCATATTCAGCAGAGGGCATAGTGTAGAGTGGTCACAGTCAGCAGAGGGCATAGTGTAGAGTGGTCATATTCAGCAGAGGGCATAGTGTAGAGTGGTCACATTCAGCAGAGGGCATAGTGTAGAGTGGTCATATTCAGCAGAGGGCATAGTGTAGAGTGGTCACATTCAGCAGAGTGCATAGTGTAGAGTGGTCATATTCAGCAGAGGGCATAGTGTAGAGTGGTCATATTCAGCAGAGGGCATAGTGTAGAGTGGTCACATTCAGCAGAGTGCATAGTGTAGAGTGGTCACATTCAGCAGAGGGCATAGTGTAGAGTGCTCACATTCAGCAGAGGGCATAGTGCAGAGTGGTCACATTCAGCAGAGGGCATAGTGTAGAGTGGTCATAGTCAGCAGAGGGCATAGTGTATAATGGTCACAGTCAGCAGAGGGCATAGTGTATTGTGGTCACATTCAGCAGAGGGCATAGTGTAGAGTGGTCATATTCAGCAGAGGGCATAGTGTAGAGTGGTCACATTCAGCAGAGTGCATAGTGTAGAGTGGTCACATTCAGCAGAGGGCATAGTGTAGAGTGCTCACATTCAGCAGAGGGCATAGTGTAGAGTGGTCACATTCAGCAGAGGTTATAGTGTAGAGTGGTCACAGTCAGCAGAGGACATAGTTTAGAGTGGTCACAGTCAGCAGAGGGCATAGTGTAGAGTGGTCATATTCAGCAGAGGGCATAGTGTAGAGTGGTCACAGTCAGCAGAGGGCATAGTGTAGAGTGGTCATATTCAGCAGAGGGCATAGTGTAGAGTGGTCACATTCAGCAGAGGGCATAGTGTAGAGTGGTCATATTCAGCAGAGGGCATAGTGTAGAGTGGTCACATTCAGCAGAGTGCATAGTGTAGAGTGGTCATATTCAGCAGAGGGCATAGTGTAGAGTGCTCACATTCAGCAGAGGGCATAGTGTAGAGTGGTCACATTCAGTAGAAGGCATAGTGTAGAGTGGTCACATTCAGCAGAGGTTATAGTGTAGAGTGGTCACAGTCAGCAGAGGGCATAGTGTAGAGTGGTCACAGTCAGCAGAGGACATAGTTTAGAGTGGTCACAGTCAGCAGAGGGCATAGTGTAGAGTGGTCATATTCAGCAGAGGGCATAGTGTAGAGTGGTCACATTCAGCAGAGGGCATAGTGTAGAGTGGTCATATTCAGCAGAGGGCATAGTGTAGAGTGGTCACATTCAGCAGAGTGCATAGTGTAGAGTGGTCATATTCAGCAGAGGGCATAGTGTAGAGTGGTCACAGTCAGCAGAGGGCATAGTGTAGAGTGGTCACAGTCAGCAGAGGGCATAGTGTAGAGTGGTCACATTCAGCAGAGGTTATAGTGTAGAGTGGTCACATTCAGCAGAGGGCATAGTATAGAGCTGTCACAGTCATCAGAGGTTATAGTGTACAGTGGTCACAGTCAGCAGAGGGCATAGTGTAGAGTGGTCACAGTCAGCAGAGGGCATAGCGTAGAGTGGTCACAGTCAGCAGAGGGCATAGTGTAGAGTGGTCACAGTCAGCAGAGGGCATAGTGTAGAGTGGTCACAGTCAGCAGAGGGCATAGTATAGAGTGGTCACATTCAGCAGAGGTTATAGTGTAGAGTGGTCACATTCAGCAGAGGGCATAGTGTAGAGTGGTCACAGTCAGCAGAGGGCATACTGTAGAGTGGTCACATTCAGCAGAGGGCATAGTGTAGAGTGGTTACATTCAGCAGAGGGCATAGTGTAGAGTGGTCACATTCAGCAGAGGGCATAGTGTAGAGTGGTCACAGTCAGCAGAGGGCATAGTGTAGAGTGGTCACATTCAGCAGAGGGCATAGTGTAGAGTGGTCACAGTCAGCAGAGGGCATAGTGTAGAGTGGTCACATTCAGCAGAGGTTATAGTGTATAATGGTCACAGTCAGCAGAGGGCATAGTGTAGACTGGTCACAGTCAGCAGAGGGCATAGTGTAGAGTGGTCACATTCAGCAGAGGTTATAGTGTAGAGTGGTCACATTTAGCAGAAGGTATAGTGTATAATGGTCACAGTCAGCAGAGGGCATAGTGTAGAGTGGTCACAGTCAGCAGAGGGCATAGTGTAGAGTGGTCACAATCAGCAGAGGGCATAGTGTATTGTGGTCACATTCAGCAGAGGGCATAGCGTAGAGTGGTCATATTCAGCAGAGGGCATAGTGTAGAGTGGTCACAGTCAGCAGAGGGTATAGTGTAGAGTGGTCACAGTCAGCAGAGGGCATAGTATAGAGTGGTCACATTCAGCAGAGGTTATAGTGTAGAGTTGTCACATTCAGCAGAGGGCATACTGTAGAGTGGTCACATTCAGCAGAGGGCATAGTGTAGAGTGGTTACATTCAGCAGAGGGCATAGTGTAGAGTGGTCACATTCAGCCGAGGACATAGTGTAGAGTGGTCACAGTCAGCAGAGGGCATAGTGTAGAGTGGTCACATTCAGCCGAGGACATAGTGTAGAGTGGTCACAGTCAGCAGAGGGCATAGTGTAGAGTGGTCACATTCAGCAGAGGGCATAGTGTAGAGTGGTCACATTCAGCAGATGGCATAGGGTAGAGTGGTCACAGTCAGCAGAGGGCATAGTGTAGAGTGGTCACAGTCAGCAGAGGGCATAGTGTAGAGTGGTCACAGTCAGCAGAGGTTATAGTGTAAAGTGATCACATTCAGCAGAGGGCATAGTGTAGAGTGGTCACAGTCAGCAGAGGTTATAGTGTAAAGTGATCACATTCAGCAGATGGCATAGTGTAGAGTGGTCACATTCAGCAGAGGTTATAGTGTATCCAATCCAATCTGACCAATAGTTGCGTGGTGTCTATAACAAAAGATCTGTGTGTGTAAACGGATATCTGACCCATATGCGGATATTTTGTGAACATGCAGTAAAAAGCACACAAAAATCTGCATGTTATATCTGTATAAACTACACTGTTGTGTACATATACCCTGCATCTACTGGAGTCACGGAAAGGTGGTAGATGATTGCTTCTCTCTCAGGTGTCACGGCCACGGTTATGGCCGTGACTCCTTGGGAGCCGCATACAGTTGCCCGCGGTTTGGGTAGTTGTTTCAACCGCAGCTTGAGGCATGTTGTTGTTTGCCTCAAGTGCGGTTGCCGCGGACAACAGTGATGTGTGGGGTTCCCTGGGAGTTGTGTGCGTGTGTGTATGCACGTTTGTATGTCTGGTGTGCACTTTGTGTTGTCTGGTGTGCACTTTGACACTTTCCCTTCACTGTGGCTGCCCGTGGCAACGTTTGGTATGTTGTACATGTGGTGGCAGTGTCCCGGCCTTCGGGCTGACTCCCAGGACGGCTGCCACCCATGTCGTTGCCTGCGGCAACAGGCACAGTGTGATCTCAGGTTGGCCACTTCCCCTTTATGTGTGTTTCCCATCTGTGGTGCTAGAAGGGTTAACTCCCTTCCCAGTGTGTGTGTGATGTCACTGGGTGTGTCCGACTGTGGGGTGTGGCTTCTTGGCCTATATAGCCTTGGTGTTTGGCATGGCTCAGTAGGTTGCTTTAGTAATGCTTGGCTGGAGCAGCCTCCTGTGCATATTACCTGCCAGTGAGAGCCACCCCTGTGGTCATAAAGATTTAAAGATATTGTCGTTATGTTTATGTCTTGCTGTGTGTGATGTTGTATGTTATGTTCTGTTGGGACCTCCCTATGTGTTTTGGTGCAGTTTACGGTTCTGGATTCCTGTTTGCACAGGGATCCAGTCAGCAAGGCTGTGGCAGGTTGGTGGAACTATTAGTTCGCCTGCCATACCCGTAAGGCTGTATGAGTTCCCCCTGGCCCAACAGCTTGGCCATTGAGACTCCTGCTCCTCCGTACCTTGGAGGAGTAGGTCGTCTTACCCAGCTCCTAGCTCAGGGATCTGCAGAGGGTAAGTCAGGGCTCCGAGGTTCCTGTCATGGGTCCTCCTACCTTAAAGGTCGGCCCATGCAGGTAGGAGTTAGGGTCAGGTTAGGGATGCTTGAGGAGGTGACCTGCTCCTTATCCTGTTCTCCTGGCCGAGTTGCCACAACATCATCTGGCATCACACGGCTGAGGGTTTCCCCCATCCTCAGCCGTGACATCAGGTGGGAGAACTTGAGGCACACCTAGTGGTGGGAGGCCTGAATGACATGCTCTTACATTTTAACCCCTTAAGGACACATGACGTACCGGTACGGCATGTTTCCCGAGTCCTTAAGGACACATGACGTACCGGTACGTCATGGCTTTAAATAGCGATGCCGGCGTCGCGGGGGTTAATCGGAACGGGATGCCGGCTGAAATCATTCAGCCGGCATCCTGTAACAATGCAGGGGGGGTCATTTGACCCCCCCCGCATCGACGATCGCAGAAAACCGCAGGTCAATTCAGACCTGCGGTTTGCTGCGCTTTTTGCAGTTTCTGATCCCCACGGTCCCTGACCGCGGGGATCAGAAACTTTAGAGTGCCTAAAATCAATATAGTACACCCCCCCCTGCACCCCTGCATGATTTGATGGCGGCGGGTGGTGCAGGGGGGGTGTCGCAGGCGGTGGGGGCGTTGCGGGAGGCCTCCTATTGCGTAATCGTTGGTGTACAGTGGGTATACCAGGGTGCCAGGATGTCAGCCGTTTAACCCTTTCCATACAGCGGTCCGTACGGACCGCTGTATGGAAAAGGTTAACAGTAAGAGGGAGCTCCCTCCCTCTCCGATCGGGGGGCTGCTGTGCCTTTGCAGCCCCCCGATGGAGAGGGAGAGAGCCCCCCAGAGAGCCCCCCGAAGCCCCGTCCTCACCCTTCCCCGTCTGCGAAGTTCTGACCATAACTGAGCAGACGGGGAAGGTTCCCATGGCAACAGGACGCCTGCTCAGGCGTCCTGCTGTCCATGGTGCTGAACAGATCTGTGCTGAAAGCATAGATCTGTTCAGTGTAAGTAAAATACAGTACAGAAACCTATAGGGGTTCTGTACTGTATTTTACAGACATCAGACCCACTGGATCTTCAAGAACCAAGTGGGTCTGGGTCAAAAAATAAAAAGAATAAGTGAAAAAAGTTAAGATAAAAAAAAAAAACATTTATCACTGAATAAAAATTTAAAAAATAAAATAAACTACACATATTAGGTATCGCCGCGTCCGTAACGACCTGATCTATAAAACGGCCATGTTACTTTCCCCGCACAGTGAACGCCATAAAAATAAAAAAATAAAAACTATGAGAAAATTGAAATTTTGCCCACCTTACTTCCCAAAAAAGGTAATAAAAGTGATCAAAAAAGTCGCATGTACGCCAAAATAGTACCAATCAAACCGTCATCTCATCCCGCAAAAAATGAGACCCTACTCAAGATAATCGCCCAAAAACTGAAAAAACTATGGCTCTTAGACTTAAGAAACACTTTTAGAAACACTAAAACATCATTTTTTGTGTTTCAAAAATAAAATCATTGTGTAAAACCTACATAAATAAAAATAAAGTATACATATTAGGTATTGCCGCGTCCGTATCGACCGGCTCTATATAAATATCACATGACCTAACCCCTCAGGTGACCACCGTAAAAAAAAAGAAAAAAAAAACGGTGTAAAAAAAGCTATTTTTTGCCATCTTACGTCACAAAAAGTGTAATAGCAAGCGATCAAAAAGTCATATGCACCCCAAAATTAGACCCTACTCAAGATAATCGCCCAAAAACTGAAAAAACTATGGCTCTCAGACTATGGAGACACTAAACAACTTTTTGGTTTTAAAAATGAAGTTATTGTATAAAACTTACATAAATAAAAAAAATTGTATACATATTAGGTATCGCTGCGTCCGTGACAACCTGCTCTATAAAATTACCACATGATCTAACCTGTCAGATGAATGTTGTAAATAACAAAAAAAAGAAACGTGCCAAAAAAGCTATTTCTTGTTACCTTGCCGCACAAAAAGTGTAATATAGAGCAACCAAAAATCATATCTACCCTGAACTAGTACCAACAAAACTGCCACCCTATTCCGTACTTTCTAAAATGGGGTCACTTTTTTGGAGTTTCTACTCTAGGGGTGCATCAGGGGGGCTTCAAATGGGACATGGTGTCAAAAAACCAGTCCAGCAAAATCTGCCTTCCAAAAACCGTATGGCATTCCTTTCCTTCTGCGCCCTGCCGTGTGCCCGTACAGTGGTTTACGACCACATATGGGGTGTTTCTGTAAACTACAGAATCAGGGCCATAAATAATGAGTTTTGTTTGGCTGTTAACCCTTGCTTTGTAACTGGAAAAAAAATATTAAAATCACTTTTATGGAGTTTCTACTCTAGGGGTGCATCAGGGGGGCTTCAAATGGGACATGGTGTCAAAAAAACTGTCCAGCAAAATCTGGCTTCCAAAAACCATACGGCGCACCTTTCACTCTACGCCCCGCTGTGTGGCCGTACAGTAGTTTACGGCCACATATGGGGTGTTTCTGTAAACGGCAGAGTCAGGGCAATAAAGATACAGTCTTGTTTGGCTGTTAACCTTTGCTTTGTTAGTGGAAAAAATGGGTTAAAATGGAAAATTAGGCAAAAAAATGAAATTCTCAAATTTCATCCCCATTTGCCAATAACTCTTGTGCAACACCTAAAGGGTTAACGAAGTTTGTAAAATCAGTTTTGAATACCTTGAGGGGTGTAGTTTCTTAGATGGGGTCACTTTTATGGAGTTTCTACTCTAGGGGTGCATCAGGGGGCTTCAAATGGGACATGGTGTCAAAAAAACTGTCCAGCAAAACATGCCTTCCAAAAACCAAACGGCGCACCTTTCACTCTACGCCCCGCTGTGTGGCCGTACAGTAGTTTACGGCCACATATTGGGTGTTTCTGTAAATGGCAGAGTCAGGGCAATAAAGATACAGTCTTGTTTGGCTGTTAACCCTTGCTTTGTTAGTGGAAAAAATGGGTTAAAATGGAAAATTAGGCAAAAAAATGAAATTCTCAAATTTCATCCCCATTTGCCAATAACTCTTGTGCAACACCTAAAGGGTTAACGAAGTTTGTAAAATCAGTTTTGAATACCTTGAGGGGTGTAGTTTCTTAGATGGGATCACTTTTATGGAGTTTCTACTCTAGGGGTGCATCAGGGGGCTTCAAATGGGACATGGTGTCAAAAAAACTGTCCAGCAAAATCTGGCTTCCAAAAACCATACGGCGCACCTTTCACTCTACGCCCCGCTGTGTGGCCGTACAGTAGTTTACGGCCACATATGGGGTGTTTCTGTAAACGGCAGAGTCAGGGCAATAAAGATACAGTCTTGTTTGGCTGTTAACCCTTGCTTTGTTAGTGGAAAAAATGGGTTAAAATGGAAAATTAGGCAAAAAAATGAAATTCTGAAATTTCATCCCCATTTGCCAATAACTCTTGTGCAACACCTAAAGGGTTAACGGAGTTTGTAAAATCAGTTTTGAATACCTTGAGGGGTGTAGTTTATAGAATGGGGTCATTTTTGGGCGGTTTCTATTATGTAAGCCTCGCAAAGTGACTTCAGAGCTGTAGTGGTCCCTAAAAATTGGGTTTTTGTAAATTTCTGAAAAATGTCAAGATTTGCTTCTAAACTTCTAAGCCTTGTAACATCCCCAAAAAATAAAATATCATTCCCAAAATAATTCAAACATGAAGTAGACATATGGGGAATGTTAAGTCATCACAATTTTTGGGGGTATTACTATGTATTACAGAAGTAGAGAAACTGAAACTTTGAAATTTGCAAATTTTTCCAAATTTTGGTAAATTAGGTATTTTATTATGCAAAAAATTTTATTTTTTTGACTTTATTTTACCAGTGTCATGAAGTACAATATGTGACGAAAAAACTATCTCAGAATGGCCTGTATAAGTAAAAGCGTTTTAAAGTTATCAGCACTTAAAGTGACACTGGTCAGATTTGCAAAAAATGGCCTGGTCCTTAAGGTGAAAATGAGCCTGGTCCTTAAGGGGTTAAAGGGACACTGACAGGCCCAATAAGAATATTTAGGTATATATATGATAGTACAGGTCTTATCAAGTGTATTAAAATCATCTAAGTATCCCCCCTGTCCACCTTATAAATACAGAAAACTAAAGTTTTATAACCTGCTTGTCTCATCTCCAATCTGCCCAAGCGGCGGCGTTTCATCTCAAAATGCGCCCAGCCAGCCGCTCCCAACTGCCGTTCTGAAGCCCCACCCAGCTCATCAATATTCACTTCACTGGGCGGCGGCTACAACTCTCCCCGACTCAAGATCCTGCGCATGGCCAATTTAATCCTCTGGGCACGTCCTCCGTCTAATCTTCAGCGCATGCACCCGGCCGGGGTCACATCGCGCCTGCGTACAGACAGTCTGCGTCTTAGAGGCCGCTGCAGCCTCTGCTTTATGTGCATGCGCCGGGCACTTGAGTCGGGGAGAGTTGTAGCCGCCGCCCAGCGAAGTGAATATTGATGAGCTGGGCGGGGCTTCAGAACGGCAGTTGGGAGCGGCTGGCTGGGCGCATTTTGAGATGAAACACCGCCCCTTGGGCAGATTGGAGACGAGACAAGCAGGTTATAAAACTTTAGTTTTCGGTATTTATAAGGTGGACAGGGGGGATACTTAGATGATTTTAATATACAGGTCCTTCAAAAAAAAATAGCATATTGTGATAAAGTTCATTATTTTCTGTAATGTACTGATAAACATTAGACTTTCATATATTTTAGATTCATTACACACCAACTGAAGTAGTTCAAGCCTTTTATTGTTTTAATATTGATGATTTTGGCATACAGCTCATGAAAACCCAAATTTCCTATCTCAAAAAATTAGCATATTTCATCCGACCAATGAAAGAAAAGTGTTTTTAATACAAAAAAAGTCAACCTTCAAATAATTATGTTCAGTTATGCACTCAATACTTGGTCGGGAATCCTTTTGTAGAAATGACTGCTTCAATGCGGCGTGGCATGGAGGCAATTAGCCTGTGGAACTGCTGAGGTGTCATGGAGGCACAGGATGCTTCGATAGCGGCCTTAAGCTCATCCAGAGTGTTGGGTCTTGCGTCTCTCAACTTTCTCTTCCCAATATCCCACAAATTCTCTATGGGGTTCAGGTCAGGAGAGTTGGCAGGCCAATTGAGCACAGTAATACCATGGTCAGTAAACCATTTACCAGTGGTTGTCATGGTCTTACCTTCTTACTGTTCTCCTTCGTTTGACATGTGCTGGCGGCCATCTTGGTTTCTGGGTTTCTTGTAGCCTCCCACCCTGCGGCTTCTCCTTCCCACTGGGAGGAGCTGGATGCCTAGCTCATATATATAGGAGGTCTGTGGCTTCAGTTCCTTGCTTGGTCCTCCTGTGTTCACATGCTTCTAAGACTGCTGCTGCTTCTGGTTCCTGATCCTGGCCTCGTCTGACTACCCCGTTGGTTCCTGATCCTGGCTTCGTCTGACTACCCTGCTGGTTCCTGATCCAGGCTTCGTCTGACTACCCTTCTGGTTCCTGACCTCTGTCTACGCAAGACCCTGCTTCGGTTTAGCCATCCGTTTGGACTTTTGCTTACAGCTTGATTTTCAATAAAGCCTTCTTATTTCCACTTATCTCTTGTTGTACGTCTGGTTCATGGTTCCATGACATTAGGACCAAGCCATGAATTCTGACGGTACAGGGCCATCCTCGCTACCTACGCTGGTTGCCAGACTTGATCAGCAGGATCACCTGTTGGGTCGGTTCGCTGTGGCGTTGGAAACCCTGCTTGAACGCACGGCTCATTTCGCTTCCGTTGCCGATGGGTCGGTTGTCGCTCCTGGGCCCGCTCCTACTGCCGCTCCGGTTGTTGCGCCAGAGTCTACCCCGACACCTGTTGCTGCGCCTGCGGTGTCTCAGGGTATGACCGGTTCTGCCCCCCTTCCACAGCGCTTTGGGGGAGAGCCAACTCAGTGCCGAGGTTTCCTTAACCAGGTGGGCATTTATTTCGAGTTGCTGCCACATGCCTTTCCTACTGAGAGATCAAAGGTGGGCTTCTTGATCTCGCTGCTCTCGGACAAGGCCTTGGCCTGGGCCAGCCCTTTATGGGAGAACAACAATCCGGTGGTTGCCGAGTTTTCCGGTTTTGTTGCTTCTCTTCGGAAGGTATTCGATGTGCCGGCTCGTGCTGCCTCTGCTGCGAAGCTCCTTATGTCCATCAGACAGGGTTCACGATCCGTAGCTGAATACGCCATTGAGTTTCGTACCCTGGCAGCAGAGGTGGGCTGGAATAATGAGGCTCTGGTCGCTGCTTTCTCTCATGGTCTCTCGAATGCCTTGAAGGATGAGGTTGCAGCTAAGGACCTACCAGTGGAGCTCGAGTCTCTTATTTCTTTCCTGATTTTGATTGACACCAGACTCAGGGAGAGACCTTCCTTTAAGGAGAGCCTGCGGAGGTCTTCTAACAGATTGGCGCCTACGTTTGCTGTCCCACCCGTGCCTCCCTCTCCTCCCACGCCTCCTGGGGATGACTTGTCTGGGGGTGAACCCATGCAGCTGGGGTTTGCTCGCCTGTCCGAGGGGGAGAGGGTACTCCGGAGACGCGAGGGCCGATGCATGTACTGTGGTCTCGGTGGGCATTTTCGGTTGGCATGTCCGAACCGTCCGGGAAACGCTCGCACCTGAGATCCTGTCGGGGGCAGATTTTGGGTGGAGTCTCCTCGTCCCCGGTTTCCCGTGTTGACAAACCACTGATCACTGTTGTCCTCTCCTGGGTCGGGGGCTCGGTGACGACCCAGGCGTTGGTGGACTCTGGTGCTGGTGGTTTGTTCATTGATAGTGTGTTCGCTGCCGCCAATTCCATTCTCCTGCAGCCTCGAGGTTCCCCACTGGCTCTTGAGGCGATAGACGGCAGACCCCTTCTGCCGCCACACGTGACTCATGAGACCCTTCCAGTGGGGATAGCCATTGGTGCCGTTCACAGAGAGTCGGTCTGTCTCCAGGTGATTTCGTCTCCACACTACTCGGTGGTCTTGGGGTACCCCTGGCTCCAGAAGCATAATCCGACTTTCGATTGGAGATCGGCCGAGATCCTCTCGTGGTCACCGCAGTGTGGGGCTAGTTGCATCCATGGGCCTGTCAAGTTGCTGTGTACTTCCTCGGACTCTCTGTTGCCTCCTGAATACGAAGAGTACCGGGATGTATTCGATAAGGTGCGCGCGGTTGCCCTACCTCCGCACCGCCCATACGATTGTGCCATAGAGTTACAATCTGGTGCCGTTCCTCCTCGTGGCAAAGTCTATCCACTGTCGGTAGCGGAGAATGAGGCCATGGAGGAGTACGTGAGGGAGGCGCTTTCACGCGGACACATTCGCAAATCCTCGTCCCCGGCAGGGGCTGGATTTTTCTTTGTGAAAAAGAAGGGCGGTGAGTTGAGGCCTTGCATCGATTACAGGGGTCTCAATCGCATCACGATCAAGAACGCTTACCCGATACCCTTGATTTCCGAGCTGTTCGATCGCCTCAAAGGGGCCACGGTCTTTACCAAACTCGACCTGAGGGCGGCATATAACCTGGTAAGGATCAAGGCGGGCGATGAGTGGAAGACCGCGTTTAACACCAGGACCGGTCATTATGAATCCTTGGTTATGCCCTTTGGGTTGTGCAATGCGCCCGCAGTCTTCCAGGAATTCATCAACGATGTTTTCCGTGACCTGTTGCAGCAGTGTGTGGTGGTCTATTTGGATGACATCTTGGTATATTCTGAATCCATGGAGGCCAACATTATGGATGTCAGACGAGTGTTGCAACGGTTACGAGAGAATAGGCTGTTCGGTAAGCTTGAGAAATGCGAATTTCACCGATCCCAGGTAACCTTCTTAGGTTACATCATTTCCGCTGAGGGGTTCTCCATGGATCCTGAGAAGGTTTCGGCTGTCTTACAGTGGCCCCAGCCCAGTGGTCTCCGTGCCCTGCAGCGCTTTTTGGGCTTCGCCAATTATTATCGGAAGTTCATCAGGGACTTTTCCATGCTAGCCAAGCCTCTCACGGATCTGACCAGGAAGGGCAGTAATTTCCAGGTCTGGCCGCTCGAGGCCATCCGAGCTTTTGAGGCTCTAAAGTCCGCCTTTGTGTCGGCTCCGATTCTGTCGCATCCCAACCCTGGGTTGCCCTTTGTCCTCGAGGTGGACGCGTCTGAGACGGGAGTAGGCGCCCTTCTGTCTCAGCGTAGAACACCAGAGGGTCCTCTGCTTCCTTGTGGGTTTTACTCCCGGGAACTGTCTTCCGCGGAGTGCAACTATCAGATTGGTGACAGGGAGTTATTGGCCATCGTGCAGGCCCTTAAAGAATGGAGGCACTTGCTCGAGGGTTTGGTGGTTCCGGTTCTCATCCTGACGGACCACAAGAATCTGACCTACCTTTCTGAGGCCAAGAGATTGACACCACGTCAGGCCAGATGGGCTCTGTTCTTGTCACGTTTTAATTACGTGGTCTCCTACCTACCCGGTTCCAAGAACATCAGAGCGGATGCCTTATCACGGCAGTACTCTGAGCTGTCCGGGGAGGAGTCGATTCCGACTTCGGTCATACCTCCGAATCAGATCCTGGCCGCCATTCGCACCAGCCTGACCTCTCCCCTGGGTGAGCAGATTTTGGCGGCTCAATCTGGTGCTCCCTCTGGGAGACCCAACGGCAGGTGTTTTGTGCCTGAGGAGTTGCGCACTCGGTTGTTGCGAACCTACCATAACTCCAAGGCCGCGGGGCATCCTGGAAAGAATCAGCTGTCCTGGGCTGTTTTCACGTCTGTTCTGGTGGCCTTCTCTACGTTCCGACATTGCCGCATATGTAGCGGCATGCTCCGTTTGTGCCCAGAGTAAGTCCCCTCGGCACCTTCCGTTGGGCCTTTTGCAACCCATAGCCACCGGGGAGCGCCCATGGTCACACCTGGGGATGGATTTCATTGTGGACCTCCCTGCATCCCGAGGCCATACGGTCATTCTCATGATTGTGGATCGGTTTTCCAAAATGTGCCACTGTGTTCCTCTCAAGAAGTTACCCTCTGCACAAGAGTTGGCCACGATTTTCGCCAGGGAGGTCTTCCGGTTGCACGGTTTGCCCAAGGAGATTGTGTCGGATCGGGGGAGTCAGTTTGTGTCCAGGTTCTGGCGTGCCTTTTGCTCCCAGTTGGGGATTCATCTCTCTTTCTCCTCGGCCTACCACCCTCAGTCCAACGGGGCCGCAGAACGATCCAATCAGGCCTTGGAGCAATTCCTTCGTTGCTATGTCTCCGATCACCAAGACAATTGGGTTGACCTCCTGCCTTGGGATGAGTTTGCCAGGAACACGGCGGTGAACTCTTCCTCTGGGACGTCTCCCTTCATGGCCAATTATGGGTTCCAACCTGCCGTGTTACCGGAGGTATTCTCTCCCCAGGATATTCCGGCTGTGGAGGATCACCTTTCCGTCCTACGTGCTTCTTGGGTACAGATCCAGAGGTCCCTTGAGGTCTCTGCGCAGCGCCAGAGACTCCAGGCTGATCGCAGACGAGCGCCCGCTCCTTCCTACCAGGTCGGAGACCGTGTATGGTTGTCCACCCGCAACCTCAACCTTCGAGTGCCCACTCCCAAGCTGGCGCCTCGCTTTGTTGGTCCCTTCCGAGTGCTTCGCAGGGTAAACCCGGTAGCCTATGCCCTTGCGCTTCCTCCTGGCATGCGGATCTCCAACGTGTTTCATGTCTCCCTGTTGAAGCCATTGGTGTGTAATCGTTTCACTTCCTCGGTTCCTCGGCCCCGTCCGGTCCAAGTGGGCAATCGTGAGGAATATGAGGTGAGCAATATCCTGGACTCACGCCTGGTCCGCGGTCGGTTGCAGTTTTTGGTCCATTGGCGTGGTTATGGTCCAGAGGAGCGTTCCTGGGTTCCCTCCGCAGATGTCCATGCTCCTGCTTTGCTCCGAGCCTTCCACGCACGCTTCCCTCAGAAACCGTTCCTTACTCCGCGGAGGAGGGGCCCTTGAGGGGGAGGTACTGTCATGGTCTTACCTTCTTACTGTTCTCCTTCGTTTGACATGTGCTGGCGGCCATCTTGGTTTCTGGGTTTCTTGTAGCCTCCCACCCTGCGGCTTCTCCTTCCCACTAAGAGGAGCTGGATGCCTAGCTCATATATATAGGAGGTCTGTGGCTTCAGTTCCTTGCTTGGTCCTCCTGTGTTCACATGCTTCTAAGACTGCTGCTGCTTCTGGTTCCTGATCCTGGCCTCGTCTGACTACCCCGTTGGTTCCTGATCCTGGCTTCGTCTGACTACCCTGCTGGTTCCTGATCCAGGCTTCGTCTGACTACCCTTCTGGTTCCTGACCTCTGTCTACGCAAAACCCTGCTTCGGTTTAGCCATCCGTTTGGACTTTTGCTTACAGCTTGATTTTCAATAAAGCCTTCTTATTTCCACTTATCTCTTGTTGTACGTCTGGTTCATGGTTCCATGACAGTGGTTTTGGCACTGTGGGCAGGTGCCAGGTCGTGCTGAAAAATGAAATCTTCATCTCCATAAAGCTTTTCAGCAGATGGAAGCATGAAGTACTCCAAAATCTCCTGATAGCTAGCTGCACCAGGAGCTGACATGGCACCCCAGACCATCATTGACTGTGGGTACTTGACACTAGACTTCAGGCATTTTGGCATTTCCCTCTCCCCAGTCTTCCTCCAGACTCTGGCACCTTGATTTCCGAATGACATCCAAAATTTGCTTTCATCCGAAAAAAGTACTTTGGACCACTGAGCAACAGTCCAGTGCTGCTTCTCTGTAGCCCAGGTCAGGCGCTTCTGCCGCTGTTTCTGGTTCAAAAGTGGCTTGACCTGGGGAATGCGGCACCTGTAGCCCATTTCCTGCAAACGCCTGTACACGGTGGCTCTGGATGTTTCTACTCCAGACTCAGTCCACTGCTTCCGCAGGTCCCCCAAGGTCTGGAATCGGTCCTTCTCCACAATCTTCCTCAGGGTCCGGTCACCTCTTCTCGTTGTGCAGCGTTTTCTGCCACACTTTTTCCTTCCCACAGACTTCCCACTGAGGTGCCTTGATACAGCACTCTGGGAACAGCTTATTCGTCCAGAAATTTCTTTCTGTGTCTTACCCTCTTGCTTGAGGGTGTCAATGATGGCCTTCTGGACAGCAGTCAGGTCGGCAGTCTTACCCATGATTGCGGTTTTGAGTAATGAACCAGGCTGGGAGTTTTTAAAAGCCTCAGGAATCTTTTGCAGGTGTTTAGAGTTAATTAGTTGATTCAGATGATTAGGTTAATAGCTCGTTTAGAGAACCTTTTCATGATATGCTAATTTTTTTAGATAGGAATTTGGGGTTTTCATGAGCTGTATGCCAAAATCATCAATATTAAAACAATAAAAGGCTTGAACTACTTCAGTTGGTGTGTAATGAATCTAAAATATATGAAAGTCTAATGTTTATCAGTACATTACAGAAAATAATGAACTTTATCACAATATGCTAAATTTTTGAGAAGGACCTGTACTTGATAAGACCTGTACTGTCATATATATACCTAAATATGCTTATTGGGCCTGTCAGTGTCCCTTTAAAGGCTAAAAACTTGGGGAATCAACAGAAATTTGTATTTTCCTTTTAAATAATTGTGTGCTCTGTAGAGTGTTCACAGTCAGCAGAAGGTATAGTGTAGAGTGGTCACATTTATCAGAAGGTATAGTGTATAATGGTCACAGTCCGCAGAGAGCATAGTGTATTGTGGTCACAGTCAGCAGAGTGCATAGTGTAAATGGTCACATTCAGCAGAGGGCATAGTGTAGAGTGGTCACAGTCAGCAGAGTGCATAGTGTAGACTGGTCACATTCAGCAGAGGACATAGTGTAGAGTGGTCACAGTCAGCAGAGGGCATAGTGTAGAGTGGTCACAGTCAGCAGAGGGCATAGTGTAGAGTGGTCACAGTCAGCAGAGGGCATAGTGTAGAGTGGTCACAGTCAGCAGATGGCATAGGGTAGAGTGGTCATATTCAGCAGAAGGCATAGTGTAAAGTGGTCACAGTCAGCAGAGGTTATAGTGTAGAGTGGTCACAGTCAGCAGAGGTTATAGTGTAGAGTGGTCACAGTCAGCAGAGGGCATAGTGTAGAGTGGTCACATTCAGCAGAGTGCATAGTGTAGAGTGGTCACAGTCAGCAGAGGGCATAGTGTAGAGTGGTCACAGTCAGAGTGCATAGTGTAGAGTGGTCACAGTCAGCAGATGGCATAGGGTAGAGTGGTCACAGTCAGCAGAGGTCATAGTGTAGAGTGGTCACAGTCAGCAGAGTGCATAGTGTAGAGTGGTCACAGTCAGCAGAGGGCATAGTGCAGAGTGGTCACAGTCAGCAGAGTGCATAATGTAGAGTGGTCACAGTCAGCATAGGGCATAGTGTAGAGTGGTCACATGCAGCAGATGGCATAGGATAGAGTGGTCACAGTCAGCAGAGGGCATAGTGTAGAGTGGTCACAGGCAGCAGATGGCATAGGGTAGAGTGGTCACAGTCAGCAGAGGGCATAGTGTAGAGTGGTCACAGTCAGCAGAGTGCATAGTGCAGAGTGGTCACAGTCAGCAGAGGTTATAGTGTAGAGTGGTCACAGTCAGCAGAGGGCATAGTGTAGAGTGGTCACAGTCAGCAGAGCTTATAGTGTAGAGTCGTCACATTCAGTAGAAGGCATGGTGTAGAGTGGTCACAGTCTGCAGAGGGCATAGTGTAGAGTGGTCACAGTCAGCAGAGGTTATAGTGTAGAGTGGTCACAGTCAGCAGAGGTTATAGTGTAGAGTCGTCACATTCAGCAGAAGGCATAGTTTAGAGTGGTCACAGTCAGCAGAGGTCATAGTGTAGAGTGGTCACAGTCAGCAGAGTGCATAGTGTAGAGTGGTCACAGTCAGCAGAGGGCATAGTGCAGAGTGGTAACAGTCAGCAGAGGGCATAGTGTAGAGTGGTCACAGTCAGCAGAGGGCATAGTGTAGAGTGGTCACAGTCAGCAGAGGGCATAGTGTAGAGTGGTCACAGTCAGCAGAGGGCATAGTGTAGAGTGGTCACAGTCAGCAGAGGTTATAGTGTAGAGTCGTCACATTCAGCAGAAGGCATAGTGTAGAGTGGTCATATTCAGCAGAGGGCATAGTGTAGAGTGGTCACAGTCAGCAGAGGGCATAGTGTAGAGTCGTCACATTCAGCAGAAGGCATAGTGTAGAGTGGTCATATTCAGCAAAGGGCATAGTGTAGAGTGGTCACAGTCAGCAGAGGGCATAGTGTAGAGTGGTCACAGTCAGCAGAGGTCATAGTGTAGAGTGGTCACAGTCAGCAGAGTGCATAGTGTAGAGTAATCACAGTCAGCAGAGTGCATAGTGTAGAGTGGTCACAGTCAGCAGAGGGCATAGTGCAGAGTGGTCACAGTCAGCAGAGGGCATAGTGTAGAGTGGTCACAGTCAGCAGAGGTTATAGTGTAGAGTGGTCACAGTCAGCAGAGGGCATAGTGTAGAGTGGTCACATTCAGCAGAGGGCATAGTGTAGAGTGGTCACAGTCAGCAGAGGGCATAGTGTAGAGTAATCACAGTGAGCAGAGTGCATAGTGTAGAGTGGTCACAGTCAGCAGAGGGCATAGTGCAGAGTGGTCACAGTCAGCAGAGGGCATAGTGTAGAGTGGTCACAGGCAGCAGATGGCATAGGGTAGAGTGGTCACAGTCAGCAGAGGGCATAGTGTAGAGTGGTCACAGTCAGCAGAGTGCATAGTGCAGAGTGTTCACAGTCAGCAGAGGGCATAGTGTAGAGTGGTCACAGTCAGCAGAGGTTATAGTGTAGAGTGGTCACAGTCAGCAGAGGGCATAGTGCAGAGTGGTCACAGTCAGCAGAGGGCATAGTGTAGAGTGGTCACAGTCAGCAGAGCTTATAGTATAGAGTGGTCACAGTCAGCAGAGGTTATAGTTTAGAGTGGTCACAGTCAGCAGAGGTTATAGTGTAGAGTGGTCACAGTCAGCAGAGGTTATAGTGTAGAGTGGTCACAGTCAGCAGAGGTTATAGTGTAGAGTGGTCACAGTCAGCAGAGGGCATAGTGTAGAGTGGTCACATTAAGCAGAGGGCATAGTGTAGAGTGGTCACAGTCAGCAGAGGGCATAGTGTAGAGTAATCACAGTCAGCAGAGTGCATAGTGTAGAGTGGTCACAGTCAGCAGAGGGCATAGTGTAGAGTGGTCACAGTCAGCAGAGGGCATAGTGTAGAGTAATCACAGTCAGCAGAGTGCATAGTGTAGAGTGGTCACAGTCAGCAGAGGGCATAGTGCAGAGTGGTCACAGTCAGCAGAGGGCATAGTGTAGAGTGGTCACAGTCAGCATAGGGCATAGTGTAGAGTGGTCACATTCAGCAGATGGCATAGGATAGAGTGGTCACAGTCAGCAGAGGGCATAGTGTAGAGTGGTCACAGGCAGCAGATGGCATAGTGTAGAGTGGTCACAGTCAGCAGAGGTTATAGTGTAGAGTGGTCACAGTCAGCAGAGGTTATAGTGTAGAGTCGTCACATTCAGCAGAAGGCATAGTTTAGAGTGGTCACAGTCAGCAGAGGTCATAGTGTAGAGTGGTCACAGTCAGCAGAGTGCATAGTGTAGAGTGGTCACAGTCAGCAGAGGGCATAGTGTAGAGTGGTCACAGTCAGCAGAGGGCATAGTGTAGAGTGGTCACAGTCAGCAGAGGGCATAGTGTAGAGTCGTCACATTCAGCAGAAGGCATAGTTTACAGTGGTCACAGTCAGCAGAGGGTATAATGTAGAGTGGTCACAGTCAGCATAGGGCATAGTGTAGAGTGGTCACATGCAGCAGATGGCATAGGATAGAGTGGTCACAGTCAGCAGAGGGCATAGTGTAGAGTGGTCACAGGCAGCAGATGGCATAGGGTAGAGTGGTCACAGTCAGCAGAGGGCATAGTGTAGAGTGGTCACAGTCAGCAGAGTGCATAGTGTAGAGTGGTCACAGTCAGCAGAGGGCATAGTGCAGAGTGGTCACAGTCAGCAGAGGGCATAGTGTAGAGTGGTCACAGTCAGCAGAGGTTATAGTGTAGAGTGGTCACAGTCAGCAGAGTGCATAGTGTAGAGTGGTCACAGTCAGCAGAGGGCATAGTGCAGAGTGGTCACAGTCAGCAGAGGGCATAGTGTAGAGTGGTCACAGTCAGCATAGGGCATAGTGTAGAGTGGTCACATTCAGCAGATGGCATAGGATAGAGTGGTCACAGTCAGCAGAGGGCATAGTGTAGAGTGGTCACAGGCAGCAGATGGCATAGTGTAGAGTGGTCACAGTCAGCAGAGGTTATAGTGTAGAGTGGTCACAGTCAGCAGAGGTTATAGTGTAGAGTGGTCACAGTCAGCAGAGGTTATAGTGTAGAGTGGTCACAGTCAGCAGAGGTTATAGTGTAGAGTCGTCACATTCAGCAGAAGGCATAGTTTAGAGTGGTCACAGTCAGCAGAGGTCATAGTGTAGAGTGGTCACAGTCAGCAGAGTGCATAGTGTAGAGTGGTCACAGTCAGCAGAGGGCATAGTGTAGAGTGGTCACAGTCAGCAGAGGGCATAGTGTAGAGTGGTCACAGTCAGCAGAGGGCATAGTGTAGAGTCGTCACATTCAGCAGAAGGCATAGTTTACAGTGGTCACAGTCAGCAGAGGGTATAATGTAGAGTGGTCACAGTCAGCATAGGGCATAGTGTAGAGTGGTCACATGCAGCAGATGGCATAGGATAGAGTGGTCACAGTCAGCAGAGGGCATAGTGTAGAGTGGTCACAGGCAGCAGATGGCATAGGGTAGAGTGGTCACAGTCAGCAGAGGGCATAGTGTAGAGTGGTCACAGTCAGCAGAGTGCATAGTGTAGAGTGGTCACAGTCAGCAGAGAGCATAGTGCAGAGTGGTCACAGTCAGCAGAGGGCATAGTGTAGAGTGGTCACAGTCAGCAGAGGTTATAGTGTAGAGTGGTCACAGTCAGCAGAGGGCATAGTGTAGAGTGGTCACATTCAGCAGAGGGCATAGTGTAGAGTGGTCACAGTCAGCAGAGGGCATAGTGTAGAGTAATCACAGTCAGCAGAGTGCATAGTGTAGAGTGGTCACAGTCAGCAGAGGGCATAGTGTAGAGTGGTCACAGTCAGCAGAGGGCATAGTGTAGAGTAATCACAGTCAGCAGAGTGCATAGTGTAGAGTGGTCACAGTCAGCAGAGGGCATAGTGCAGAGTGGTCACAGTCAGCAGAGGGCATAGTGTAGAGTGGTCACAGTCAGCATATGGCATAGTGTAGAGTGGTCACATTCAGCAGATGGCATAGGATAGAGTGGTCACAGTCAGCAGACGGCATAGTGTAGAGTGGTCACAGGCAGCAGATGGCATAGGGTAGAGTGGTCACAGTCAGCAGAGGGCATAGTGTAGAGTGGTCACAGTCAGCAGAGTGCATAGTGCAGAGTGTTCACAGTCAGCAGAGGGCATAGTGTAGAGTGGTCACAGTCAGCAGAGGTTATAGTGTAGAGTGGTCACAGTCAGCAGAGGGCATGGTGTAGAGTGGTCACAGTCAGCAGAGCTTATAGTGTAGAGTCGTCACATTCAGTAGAAGGCATAGTTTAGAGTGGTCACAGTCAGCAGAGGTTATAGTGTAGAGTGGTCACAGTCAGCAGAGGTTATAGTGTAGAGTGGTCACAGTCAGCAGAGGTTATAGTGTAGAGTGGTCACAGTCAGCAGAGGTTATAGTGTAGAGTGGTCACAGTCAGCAGAGGTTATAGTGTAGAGTCGTCACATTCAGTAGAAGGCATAGTTTAGAGTGGTCACAGTCAGCAGAGGTTATAGTGTAGAGTCGTCACAGTCAGCAGAGGTTATAGTGTAGAGTCGTCACAGTCAGCAGAGGTTATAGTGTAGAGTAGTCACAGTCAGCAGAGGTTATAGTGTAGAGTGGTCACAGTCAGCAGAGGTTATAGTGTATAGTCGTCACATTCAGCAGAGGGCATAGTTTAGAGTGGTCACAGTCAGCAGAGGTTATAAGTGTAGAGTGGTCACAGTCAGCAGAGGTTATAGTGTAGAGTGGTCACATTCAGCAGAGGTTATAGTGTAGAGTGGTCACAGTCAGCAGAGGGCATAGTGTAGAGTGGTTACAGTCAGCAGAGGGCATAGTGTAGAGTGGTCACAGTCAGCAGAGGTTATAGTGTAGAGTGGTCACAGTCAGCAGAGGTTATAGTGTAGAGTGGTCACAGTCAGCAGAGGTTATAGTGTAGAGTGGTCACAGTCAGCAGAGGTTATAGTGTAGAGTGGTCACAGTCAGCAGAGGTTATAGTGTAGAGTCGTCACATTCAGCAGAAGGCATAGTTTAGAGTGGTCACAGTCAGCAGAGGTCATAGTGTAGAGTGGTCACAGTCAGCAGAGTGCATAGTGTAGAGTGGTCACAGTCAGCAGAGGGCATAGTGCAGAGTGGTCACAGTCAGCAGAGGGCATAGTGTAGAGTGGTCACAGTCAGCAGAGGGCATAGTGTAGAGTCGTCACATTCAGCAGAAGGCATAGTTTACAGTGGTCACAGTCAGCAGAGGGCATAATGTAGAGTGGTCACAGTCAGCATAGGGCATAGTGTAGAGTGGTCACATGCAGCAGATGGCATAGGATAGAGTGGTCACAGTCAGCAGAGGGCATAGTGTAGAGTGGTCACAGGCAGCAGATGGCATAGGGTAGAGTGGTCACAGTCAGCAGAGGGCATAGTGTAGAGTGGTCACAGTCAGCAGAGTGCATAGTGTAGAGTGGTCACAGTCAGCAGAGGGCATAGTGCAGAGTGGTCACAGTCAGCAGAGGGCATAGTGTAGAGTGGTCACAGTCAGCAGAGTGCATAGTGTAGAGTGGTCACAGTCAGCAGAGGGCATAGTGCAGAGTGGTCACAGTCAGCAGAGGGCATAGTGTAGAGTGGTCACAGTCAGCAGAGGTTATAGTGTAGAGTGGTCACAGTCAGCAGAGGGCATAGTGTAGAGTGGTCACATTCAGCAGAGGGCATAGTGTAGAGTGGTCACAGTCAGCAGAGGGCATAGTGTAGAGTAATCACAGTCAGCAGAGTGCATAGTGTAGAGTGGTCACAGTCAGCAGAGGGCATAGTGTAGAGTGGTCACAGTCAGCAGAGGGCATAGTGTAGAGTAATCACAGTCAGCAGAGTGCATAGTGTAGAGTGGTCACAGTCAACAGAGGGCATAGTGCAGAGTGGTCACAGTCAGCAGAGGGCATAGTGTAGAGTGGTCACAGTCAGCATAGGGCATAGTGTAGAGTGGTCACATTCAGCAGATGGCATAGGATAGAGTGGTCACAGTCAGCAGAGGGCATAGTGTAGAGTGGTCACAGGCAGCAGATGGCATAGGGTAGAGTGGTCACAGTCAGCAGAGGGCATAGTGTAGAGTGGTCACAGTCAGCAGAGTGCACAGTGCAGAGTGTTCACAGTCAGCAGAGGGCATAGTGTAGAGTGGTCACAGTCAGCAGAGGTTATAGTGTAGAGTGGTCACAGTCAGCAGAGGGCATAGTGTAGAGTGGTCACAGTCAGCAGAGGGCATAGTGTAGAGTGGTCACAGTCAGCAGAGCTTATAGTGTAGAGTCGTCACATTCAGTAGAAGGCATAGTTTAGAGTGGTCACAGTCAGCAGAGGTTATAGTGTAGAGTGGTCACAGTCAGCAGAGGTTATAGTGTAGAGTGGTCACAGTCAGCAGAGGTTATAGTGTAGAGTGGTCACAGTCAGCAGAGGTTATAGTGTAGAGTGGTCACAGTCAGCAGAGGTTATAGTGTAGAGTGGTCACAGTCAGCAGAGGTTATAGTGTAGAGTCGTCACATTCAGTAGAAGGCATAGTTTAGAGTGGTCACAGTCAGCAGAGGTTATAGTGTAGAGTCGTCACAGTCAGCAGAGGTTATAGTGTAGAGTGGTCACAGTCAGCAGAGGTTATAGTGTAGAGTGGTCACATTCAGCAGAGGTTATAGTGTAGAGTGGTCACAGTCAGCAGAGGGCATAGTGTAGAGTGGTTACAGTCAGCAGAGGGCATAGTGTAGAGTGGTCACAGTCAGCAGAGGTTATAGTGTAGAGTGGTCACAGTCAGCAGAGGTTATAGTGTAGAGTGGTCACAGTCAGCAGAGGTTATAGTGTAGAGTGGTCACAGTCAGCAGAGGTTATAGTGTAGAGTGGTCACAGTCAGCAGAGGTTATAGTGTAGAGTCGTCACATTCAGCAGAAGGCATAGTTTAGAGTGGTCACAGTCAGCAGAGGTCATAGTGTAGAGTGGTCACAGTCAGCAGAGTGCATAGTGTAGAGTGGTCACAGTCAGCAGAGGGCATAGTGCAGAGTGGTCACAGTCAGCAGAGGGCATAGTGTAGAGTGGTCACAGTCAGCAGAGGGCATAGTGTAGAGTCGTCACATTCAGCAGAAGGTATAGTTTACAGTGGTCACAGTCAGCAGAGGGCATAATGTAGAGTGGTCACAGTCAGCAGAGGGCATAGTGTAGAGTAATCACAGTCAGCAGAGTGCATAGTGTAGAGTGGTCACAGTCAGCAGAGGGCATAGTGCAGAGTGGTCACAGTCAGCAGAGGGCATAGTGTAGAGTGGTCACAGTCAGCATAGGGCATAGTGTAGAGTGGTCACATTCAGCAGATGGCATAGGATAGAGTGGTCACAGTCAGCAGAGGGCATAGTGTAGAGTGGTCACAGTCAGCAGAGGTTATAGTGTAGAGTCGTCACATTCAGCAGAAGGCATAGTTTAGAGTGGTCACAGTCAGCAGAGGTCATAGTGTAGAGTGGTCACATTCAGCAGAGGTTATAGTGTAGAGTGGTCACAGTCAGCAGAGGGCATAGTGTAGAGTGGTCACAGTCAGCAGAGGGCATAGTGTAGAGTGATCACAGTCAGCAGAGGTTATAGTGTAGAGTGGTCACAGTCAGCAGAGGTTATAGTGTAGAGTGGTCACAGTCAGCAGAGGTTATAGTGTAGAGTCGTCACATTCAGCAGAAGGCATAGTTTAGAGTGGTCACAGTCAGCAGAGGTCATAGTGTAGAGTGGTCACAGTCAGCAGAGTGCATAGTGTAGAGTGGTCACAGTCAGCAGAGGGCATAGTGCAGAGTGGTCACAGTCAGCAGAGGGCATAGTGTAGAGTGGTCACAGTCAGCAGAGGGCATAGTGTAGAGTCGTCACATTCAGCAGTAGGCATAGTTTAGAGTGGTCACAGTCAGCAGAGGGCATAATGTAGAGAGGTCACAGTCAGCATAGGGCATAGTGTAGAGTGGTCACATGCAGCAGATGGCATAGGATAGAGTGGTCACAGTCAGCAGAGGGCATAGTGTAGAGTGGTCACAGGCAGCAGATGGCATAGGGTAGAGTGGTCACAGTCAGCAGAGGGCATAGTGTAGAGTGGTCACAGTCAGCAGAGTGCATAGTGCAGAGTGGTCACAGTCAGCAGAGGTTATAGTGTAGAGTGGTCACAGTCAGCAGAGGGCATAGTGTAGAGTGGTCACAGTCAGCAGAGCTTATAGTGTAGAGTCGTCATATTCAGTAGAAGGCATAGTGTAGAGTGGTCACAGTCTGCAGAGGGCATAGTGTAGAGTGGTCACAGTCAGCAGAGGTTATAGTGTAGAGTGGTCACAGTCAGCAGAGGTTATAGTGTAGAGTCGTCACATTCAGCAGAAGGCATAGTTTAGAGTGGTCACAGTCAGCAGAGGTCATAGTGTAGAGTGGTCACAGTCAGCAGAGTGCATAGTGTAGAGTGGTCACAGTCAGCAGAGGGCATAGTGCAGAGTGGTAACAGTCAGCAGAGGGCATAGTGTAGAGTGGTCACAGTCAGCAGAGGGCATAGTGTAGAGTGGTCACAGTCAGCAGCGGGCATAGTGTAGAGTGGTCACAGTCAGCAGAGGTTATAGTGTAGAGTCGTCACATTCAGCAGAAGGCATAGTGTAGAGTGGTCATATTCAGCAGAGGGCATAGTGTAGAGTGGTCACAGTCAGCAGAGGGCATAGTGTAGAGTCGTCACATTCAGCAGAAGGCATAGTGTAGAGTGGTCATATTCAGCAGAGGGCATAGTGTAGAGTGGTCACAGTCAGCAGAGGGCATAGTGTAGAGTGGTCACAGTCAGCAGAGGTCATAGTGTAGAGTGGTCACAGTCAGCAGAGTGCATAGTGTAGAGTAATCACAGTCAGCAGAGTGCATAGTGTAGAGTGGTCACAGTCAGCAGAGGGCATAGTGCAGAGTGGTCACAGTCAGCAGAGGGCATAGTGTAGAGTGGTCACAGTCAGCAGAGGTCATAGTGTAGAGTGGTCACAGTCAGCAGAGTGCATAGTGTAGAGTAATCACAGTCAGCAGAGTGCATAGTGTAGAGTGGTCACAGTCAGCAGAGGGCATAGTGCAGAGTGGTCACAGTCAGCAGAGGGCATAGTGTAGAGTGGTCACAGTCAGCAGAGGTTATAGTGTAGAGTGGTCACAGTCAGCAGAGGGCATAGTGTAGAGTGGTCACAGTCAGCAGAGGGCATAGTGTAGAGTGGTCACAGTCAGCAGAGGGCATAGTGTAGAGTAATCACAGTCAGCAGAGTGCATAGTGTAGTGTGGTCACAGTCAGCAGAGGGCATAGTGCAGAGTGGTCACAGTCAGCAGAGGGCATAGTGTAGAGTGGTCACAGTCAGCATAGGGCATAGTGTAGAGTGGTCCCATTCAGCAGATGGCATAGGATAGAGTGGTCACAGTCAGCAGAGGGCATAGTGTAGAGTGGTCACAGGCAGCAGATGGCATAGGGTAGAGTGGTCACAGTCAGCAGAGGGCATAGTGTAGAGTGGTCACAGTCAGCAGAGTGCATAGTGCAGAGTGTTCACAGTCAGCAGAGGGCATAGTGTAGAGTGGTCACAGTCAGCAGAGGTTATAGTGTAGAGTGGTCACAGTCAGCAGAGGTTATAGTGTAGAGTGTTCACATTCAGCAGAGGTTATAGTGTATAGTCGTCACATTCAGCAGAAGGCATAGTTTAGAGTGGTCACAGTCAGCAGAGGTTATAAGTGTAGAGTGGTCACAGTCAGCAGAGGTTATAGTGTAGAGTGGTCACATTCAGCAGAGGTTATAGTGTAGAGTGGTCACAGTTAGCAGAGGGCATAGTGTAGAGTGGTCACAGTCAGCAGAGGGCATAGTGTAGAGTGGTCACAGTCAGCAGAGGTTATAGTGTAGAGTGGTCACAGTCAGCAGAGGTTATAGTGTAGAGTGGTCACAGTCAGCAGAGGTTATAGTGTAGAGTCGTCACATTCAGCAGAAGGCATAGTTTAGAGTGGTCACAGTCAGCAGAGGTTATAAGTGTAGAGTGGTCACATTCAGCAGAGGTTATAGTGTAGAGTGGTCACATTCAGCAGAGGTTATAGTGTAGAGTGGTCACAGTCAGCAGAGAGCATAGTGTAGAGTGGTCACAGTCAGCAGAGGGCATAGTGTAGAGTGGTCACAGTCAGCAGAGGTTATAGTGTAGAGTGGTCACAGTCAGCAGAGGTTATAGTGTAGAGTCGTCACATTCAGCAGAAGGCATAGTTTAGAGTGGTCACAGTCAGCAGAGTGCATAGTGTAGAGTGGTCACAGTCAGCAGAGGGCATAGTGCAGAGTGGTCACAGTCAGCAGAGGGCATACACTATAACCTCTGCTGACTGTGACCACTCTACACTATGACCTCTGCTGACTGTGACCACTCTACACTATAACCTCTGCTGACTGTGACCACTCTACACTATAACCTCTGCTGACTGTGACCACTCTAAACTATGCCTTCTACTGAATGTGACGACTCTACACTATAAGCTCTGCTGACTGTGACCACTCTACACTATGCCCTCTGCTGACTGTGACCACTCTACACTATGCCCTCTGCTGACTGTGACCACTCTACACTATAACCTCTGCTGACTGTGACCACTCTACACTATGCCCTCTGCTGACTGTGAACACTCTGCACTATGCACTCTGCTGACTGTGACCACTCTACCCTATGCCATCTGCTGCCTGTGACCACTCTACACTATGCCCTCTGCTGACTGTGACCACTCTATCCTATGCCATCTGCTGAATGTGACCACTCTACACTATGCCCTATGCTGACTGTGACCACTCTACACTATGCCCTCTGCTGACTGTGACCACTCTGCACTATGCCCTCTGCTGACTGTGACCACTCTACACTATGCACTCTGCTGACTGTGATTACTCTACACTATGCCCTCTGCTGACTGTGACCACTCTACACTATGCCCTCTGCTGAATGTGACCACTCTACACTATGCCCTCTGCTGACTGTGACCACTCTACACTATAACCTCTGCTGACTGTGACCACTCTACACTATGCCCTCTGCTGACTATGACCACTCTGCACTATGCCCTCTGCTGACTGTGACCACTCTACACTATGCACTCTGCTGACTGTGATTACTCTACACTATGCACTCTGCTGACTGTGACCACTCTACACTATGACCTCTACTGACTGTGACCACTCTACACTATGCCCTCTGCTGACTGTGACCACTCTACACTATGCCCTCTGCAGACTGTGACCACTCTACACTATGCCTTCTGCTGAATGTGACGACTCTTCACTATGCCCTCTGCTGACTGTGACCACTCTACACTATGCCCTCTGCTGACTGTGACCACTCTGCCCTTTCACCACACTGAGACTTAAGAGTAAGAAAATGCCACCACCCGCCAATTATGAATATGTAGATATTTTTCTGCAGATGGTGATACGTGACCTTGAAGACCTTAATCAACGAGGCCCTAGGGCCTTCAATCTCTCTATCCCAGAGATGAAGGCCTTACGATCTCTGGAACAGGATCACAGTATCATAATAAAACCTTCAGATAAAGGTGGGAATCTGGTGGTACTTGAGAATGAGACCTATATGCATATGTGCTTGGAGTTGTTGAAGGATAAGGAGGGATACAGAATTTTACCCTCCAATCCGACCCAGATATTTTCAGCCGAGCTTAAACAGATCTTATTGCTCGGTTTGGAGAATCAAGTGATCGGACCATCGGAATTTGAATTCCTCCTACCGAATAAACCCCTGATTGCGACCTTTTATGGGCTCCCGAAGATCCACAAGGGGACCAGCCCGCTTAAGGGTCGTCCCATTGTGTCAGGCGTTGATTCACTTACCCAGAATTGTGGGATATATCTGGACAAGGTGTTGAGGGAGTTCGTTGTGTCCCTCCCAGCATATACGAGGGACACAATGGACTTCCTCAACAAAATTGATGCCCTAATCCTTGATCCTGAGTGCATGTTATGCAGTATTGACGTTGAGTCACTGTATAGCTCAATTCCGCATCAACATGGCCTTAGGGCTATTGAGTATTTTTTATGCGCCAGGGGCATTCAGTTTAACTCACATAATGCTTTTATTATTAGGTTACTTGAGTATACCCTTACTCACAACTTCTTTCTCTTTAATTCTAAATTCTACCACCAGCTCAGGGGGATGGCAATGGGCAGTCCGTGTGCCCCCACTTACGCAAACCTCTTCCTGGGCTCGTGGGAGGATACTCATGTCTTTCCAGACCGCGACGTCTGGTGGTCCAAGAATATCCAGCTATGGACCCGCTATATAGACAACGTTTTCGTCGTCTGGAAGGGCGACTCCTGTGAATTTAAACGATTTGTCTCAGACCTGAACATGAACGACATTGGACTCCACTTTACCTTTGAATACGATCCGTCGACGATTACCTTTCTTGACGTCAAGGTAACAATAGTGGGGGATCGATTATCAACCAATATTCATAGGAAAACAACTGCTACTAATTCTCTTCTTCACTGGAGCAGTCACCACCCTCCTTCCCTTAAGCGGGGCATTCCCAGGGGACAGTATCTCCGGGTACGGAGGAACTGCTCCAGTGATGAAGCATTTTTTAGGGAGGCTAAGGTTCTTGAAGACCGATTCACAGCTAGGGGCTACCCACAACCGATCCTGAGGGAAGCCTTTAAGCATGCACGGACCAGAGAGCGTAAGGATTTACTTAGTCCTAAAATAAGGACAACAGACAGTCCCCAACCGTTGAGAATCATCTCAAACTTTGATACCGCTAATCCGGAGATCAGAAAAATCTTAAATAAATACTGGCCTATCTTGAGGATGGACCCCGATCTCCATCAGGTCGTGACCGAACGACCCTCTGTGTCTTATCGTCGGGGCAGAAGCCTCAAAGATCGTTTGGTGGCCAGTCATTTTACAACACCGGTCAGAGCGGGTACTTGGCTGGACCGTAGACCAGTTGGTGTATATAAATGCGGTGGGTGTAAGGCCTGTCAGCAGAGTGTATAGTGCAGAGTGTTCACAGTCAGCAGAGGGCATAGTGTAGAGTGGTCACAGTCAGCAGAGGTTATAGTGTAGAGTGGTCACAGTCAGCAGAGGGCATAGTGTAGAGTGGTCACAGTCAGCAGAGGGCATAGTGTAGAGTGGTCACAGTCAGCAGAGGGCATAGTGTAGAGTGGTCACAGTCAGCAGAGCTTATAGTGTAGAGTCGTCACATTCAGTAGAAGGCATAGTTTAGAGTGGTCACAGTCAGCAGAGGTTATAGTGTAGAGTGGTCACAGTCAGCAGAGGTTATAGTGTAGAGTGGTCACAGTCAGCAGAGGTTATAGTGTAGAGTGGTCACAGTCAGCAGAGGTTATAGTGTAGAGTCGTCACATTCAGTAGAAGGCATAGTTTAGAGTGGTCACAGTCAGCAGAGGTTATAGTGTAGAGTCGTCACAGTCAGCAGAGGTTATAGTGTAGAGTGGTCACAGTCAGCAGAGGTTATAGTGTAGAGTGGTCACAGTCAGCAGAGGTTATAGTGTATAGTCGTCACATTCAGCAGAAGGCATAGTTTAGAGTGGTCACAGTCAGCAGAGGTTATAAGTGTAGAGTGGTCACAGTCAGCAGAGGTTATAGTGTAGAGTGGTCACATTCAGCAGAGGTTATAAGTGTAGAGTGGTCACAGTCAGCAGAGGTTATAGTGTAGAGTGGTCACATTCAGCAGAGGTTATAGTGTAGAGTGGTCACAGTCAGCAGAGGGCATAGTGTAGAGTGGTCACAGTCAGCAGAGGGCATAGTGTAGAGTGGTCACAGTCAGCAGAGGGCATAGTGTAGAGTGGTCACAGTCAGCAGAGGTTATAGTGTAGAGTGGTCACAGTCAGCAGAGGTTATAGTGTAGAGTGGTCACAGTCAGCAGAAGGCATAGTTTAGAGTGGTCACAGTCAGCAGAGGGCATAGTTTAGAGTGATCACAGTCAGCAGAGGGCATAGCGTAGAGTGGTTACAGTCAGCAGAGGGCATAGGGTAGAGTGGTCACAGTCAGCAGAGGGCATAGTGTAGAGTGGTCACAGTCAGTACAGGTTATTGGAATGGTACTTCAAGCTCCATTCAAAGTACTAATTCCAGCGTCAGAGGCTGAAGGGAACAGCTGATCAGTGGGGGTGAAGGATGTTGGGCCCCCCACTGATTGGATATTGATGACCTAGCCCTTGGGACTGATTAAATCTGACAGTGTAGCCCTCAGTTCAGAAAAGGTTGTGCACCCGTGCTCTTCTAGGATAATGCAAACTGGCTTCCCTGGATAAAGCATAATAATGGCTGTAACAAGGATGAACCAGAAGGCCTGTCTACAGACTGTGAATCTACAGAGAAAGCTGTGTGCCCAGCAGAATGATCTGTAGGAGCCAGTGCAGTAAGCCGGATTGTGACTAATGCACACTGGCGCAAAATTAATAGTTTTTAGTTCGTAACACCAATTGCAATGTGCGCAGGTTATAGTCTCAGGGCCCTTTAAGGTGTAGCAACTCACGTACCAGGTGAGGAATGCCAGAGGGGGATAATGTCTCTGTGTAGCAGATATGGTAGTGTCAATGGTGTCTCCTACCTTGGTACGGCTGGACTCCTGGATCCTGGCTCACTTGCAATAAATTGAGTGTTGTTAGTAGGAGTGCTTGAGGAATGAATGAGATCCAGACTTGAAGTATAATGCAACTTGTCTTTACTGGATGGATGGCAACATGAATCCATACGAGTACAGCAATAGTCTTTAGGTCCCAGCAGGTATTGGCAATATGGGGCAGGAATCTATATATATTCTGCTTCTTGTCATATGCCTAGTGAATCTGGCAGGTCTGTCTTCTGCTTGATGTGGGCCTGACTAGCTGAGGAGGAATTTGGCTTCTCCTGGACTCTGGATAAGTACTCACAGGACTGCTCGCAGGGAATGATGTCTTCCTGGAGATCTGTAGTTCTGGAGGTGTTACTTGCTTGTCACCAGCTGAGGTAGATGACTCAGGCTGGGAAGAGTGATCCTTGGCCTCAGCCGAGGCTGGATCCTAGGTTGGGATCCCTGTAACCGGGAGTTCCTACTAACACAGCCTACCCCAAGCGGGGGTAGCTGATACACTAACTTAACTTCCTTCTCCTCCTCATGAGACAGGACATGGGAACAGCCCACTTCTGCTCACACAGGGGAGACTAGATTGGAATTAACTATTCCAGTCTAGGTATACTAAACTGGCTATGGTCTGCTGAACATATTGCTGCCACCTGCTGGTGCACATGGAAATAACAGTATAATATATAAAACAGGCCTAAAAAATGTATATACAGGAAAATGCAATCTTAGATTACACAAGATGACAATACATTTACACCTGACATGTTGTAGCAGGGAAACAGAGTTTAGTAACATACTCTGGGATGTTACACATGTTTATTTTTTTTTAATTTGCTTACAGGACATTATTCATAATGCCTTGTATATAGGCAAATCAAAGATACCAGCTGACAGGTCCATTCTAAAGCGGTGGTAAGACATGGCCTTATGATTATAACTGTATGCAGACCCTCTCATGGGTCCTACTGGAGACTACAGACTCAGAAGGGACATCCCCATTTGTAAACAGTGCTAGCCTAAAATGTTCTTTATAAGTCAGCTGGTATACACTGTCGTACATCTATGTCATAAGGTTAGAGGACAAGAAGAAGAAATGTATAAATTTATGCAAAGTGCAAAACACACACCAATATCCGAATTTTGCAGATGCGCAATTTGCGGATTGCAAAACGGCAATGGCCGTGTGCCTGAGCCCTTAGTCTAAGGGTAGGTCCACAAGTGGTGGAATTCATGGCATATGTGTAAGGCTCTTTTGAAATCATGTTTTGCACCTTCTGTTTGAGGACTCCCGCCACATAGGCAGTGACCCGGTCGTTTATTGCTAAAGGGTTAATGCTATAATGTAAAGTGATTCACTGTGAGACAAGGGTTAATATGCTATATTTGGTGTCCGTGCTCCTTTGGGCGGACACTGGTGCCGCACTACTTACCAGGCCCTGTCATCCTCCCAGTCCAGACTCACTTCTCCTTGTCTTGCTGCTGGCCTTGGCACCATGGTTCCTCTAGCCTGTTCCTGCCCAATCCTCTTCCTCTGTCTTTAGAGCGCATGTGCACTCTTGTTGGGTCTTGAAGGGCCAACAGGTACGTGCCCCGATTTTTATCGCCTATGGCTAGCTACCTATGTCTATTTAAGGCGCCTTCCCCAGGAATGAGGTACCTGAACTTTGGTTTTCCTTGTTTACTAATACAAGTTAAGGCGTGCTTATTCTGTCTGTCTGGGAAAAGCCTACCTTGTTATATATCTGAAAACTGCGCCTATTACCTGCATCTGTACTGTCCCACCCACTCAGGAAAAGAGAGACAAAATTTCTGGTAATTTGTCTGCTTACTCGACCCAATCCACCTGTTCTTCTACCTTGCATCCGCTGCTCGTCAAACACCAAGGGCAACCGGAACCACCACCAGGCAGGAGACCCTAAAACCCGGGGAATGCCCTGATGGGAAGAAGGGTTTTGCCTTCTCATCACAGCAGGCCCCACCTTGGAAAACAATGCCACAGCCACCACTCCCATCCTATCCACTCCCCACACTTCCTCTGAGAGCCATGCATTGCATATACATACCTCTACAGACTTTGTTCACCAGCCCTTGCCGGTCATCAGTGGTGCACCTCATTCCCTCTCTGCCCATAAAAGCTCCAGCCATATATATCCATATATGGAGAGGGACACCAGTTTAGCTTTGAGAGGTATCTGTTTAAAGGTTGCCATAAAGTGTCATCTGTCATCCCTAGGCTATTTTGGTATCTGCTGAAGGTTTCCAGGATACAGATATTAGTGGCCTATCTTCAGGATAAGTTATCAATATCAACTCGGTTGGGGTCCAACATGCCAACTGGTACGCTGTTTTGGCCAGTTGCGCCACAGCCATCCGCTCCATACACTGTTAAACTCTGGTGCAGTGGGAGTCTGAAATAACTGATTGATGGGGGTGCTGGGTGATACTGATCATGACCTTTCCTGAGGAGAGGCCACCAATATCAGTAGACCGAAGAACCCCTTTAAATATATATATTTTTTTTTACAGTATACTACTAAAGTCTACTACACTATTCCGCACCCTTTTTTTTTTTTTTTTTTTTACGGAATACTGACATATCAGCTAGGCGGAGGCCGAAAGGACACTCTTATGGCCCCTGTCTAGCAATGGAATTATGTACACATTTGGCTACTTTCACACTAGCGCTTGATCGGATCCGTTCTGAACGGATCCGATCATATTAATGCAGACGGAGGCTCCGTTCAGTACGGATCCGTCTGCATTAATAACTTAGAAAAATTTCTAAGTGCGCAAGTAGCCTGAGCGGATCCGTTCAGACTTTTAATGTAAAGTCAATGGGGGACGGATCCGCTTGAAGATTGAGCCATATGGTGTCATCTTCAAGCGGATCCGTTCCCATTGACTTACATTGTAAGTCTGAACGGATCCGCTCGCCTCCGCACGGCCAGGCGGATAGCTGAACGCTGCAAGCAGCGTTCAGCTGTCCGCCTGGCCGTGCGGGGGCGAGCGGAGCGGAGGCTGAACGCCGCCAGACTGATGCAGTCTGAGCAGATCCGCTCCATTCAGACTGCATCAGGGCTGGACGGAGGCGTTCGGGTCCGCTCGTGAGCTCCTCCAAACGGAGCTCACGAGCGGACCGACGAACGCAAGTGTGAAAGTAGCCTTTAGTGTGTAAATCAGGTGCTTTTACACGCTAAACATATACAGTACAGACCAAAAGTTTGAACACACCTTCTCATTCAAAGAGTTTTCTTTATTTTCATGACTATGAAAATTGTAGATTCACACTGAAGGCATCAAATTTATGAATTAACACATGTGGAATTATATACATAACAAAAAAGTGTGAAACAACTGAAAATATGTCATATTCTAGGTTCTTCAAAGTAGCCACCTTTTGCTTTGATTACTGCTTTGCACACTCTTGGCATTCTCTTGATGAGCTTCAAGAGGTAGTCACCTGAAATGGTTTTCACTTCACAGTGCCCTGTCAGTTGCGCCACAGCCATCCGCTCCATACACTGTTAAACTCTGGTGCAGTGGGAGTCTGAAATAACTGATTGATGGGGGTGCTGGGTGATACTGATCATGACCTTTCCTGAGGAGAGGCCACCAATATCAGTAGACCGAAGAACCCCTTTAAATATATATATTTTTTTTGACAGTATACTACTAAAGTCTACTACACTATTCCGCACCCTTTTTTTTTTTTTTTTTTTTACGGAATACTGACATATCAGCTAGGCGGAGGCCGAAAGGACACTCTTATGGCCCCTGTCTAGCAATGGAATTATGTACACATTTGGCTACTTTCACACTAGCGCTTGATCGGATCCGTTCTGAACGGATCCGATCATATTAATGCAGACGGAGGCTCCGTTCAGTACGGATCCGTCTGCATTAATAACTTAGAAAAATTTCTAAGTGCGCAAGTAGCCTGAGCGGATCCGTTCAGACTTTTAATGTAAAGTCAATGGGGGACGGATCCGCTTGAAGATTGAGCCATATGGTGTCATCTTCAAGCGGATCCGTTCCCATTGACTTACATTGTAAGTCTGAACGGATCCGCTCGCCTCCGCACGGCCAGGCGGATAGCTGAACGCTGCAAGCAGCGTTCAGCTGTCCGCCTGGCCGTGCGGGGGCGAGCGGAGCGGAGGCTGAACGCCGCCAGACTGATGCAGTCTGAGCAGATCCGCTCCATTCAGACTGCATCAGGGCTGGACGGAGGCGTTCGGGTCCGCTCGTGAGCTCCTCCAAACGGAGCTCACGAGCGGACCGACGAACGCAAGTGTGAAAGTAGCCTTTAGTGTGTAAATCAGGTGCTTTTACACGCTAAACATATACAGTACAGACCAAAAGTTTGAACACACCTTCTCATTCAAAGAGTTTTCTTTATTTTCATGACTATGAAAATTGTAGATTCACACTGAAGGCATCAAATTTATGAATTAACACATGTGGAATTATATACATAACAAAAAAGTGTGAAACAACTGAAAATATGTCATATTCTAGGTTCTTCAAAGTAGCCACCTTTTGCTTTGATTACTGCTTTGCACACTCTTGGCATTCTCTTGATGAGCTTCAAGAGGTAGTCACCTGAAATGGTTTTCACTTCACAGTGCCCTGTCAGGTTTAATAAGTGGGATTTCTTGCCTTATAAATGGGGTTGGGACCATCAGTTGCGTTGTGGAGAAGTCAGGTGGATACACAGGTGGATTTGTGGAGAAGTCAGGTGGATTTGTATTATGGCAAGAAAAAAGCAGTTAAGTAAAGAAAAACGAGTGGCCATCATTACTTTAAGAAATGAAGGTCAGTCAGTCCGAAAAATTGGGAAAACTTTGAAAGTGTCCCCAAGTGCAGTCACAAAAACCATCAAGCGCTACAAAGAAACTGGCTCACATGCGGACCGCCCCAGGACGGAAGACCAAGAGTCACCTCTGCTGCAGAGGATAAGTTCATCCGAGTCACCAGCCTCAGAAATCGCAGGTTAACAGCAGCTAAGATTAGAGACCAGGTCAATGCCACACAGAGTTCTAGCAGCCTACACATCTCTACAACAACTGTTAAGAGGAGACTGTGTGAATCAGGCCTTCATGGTAGAATATCTGCAAGGAAACCACTGCTAAGGACAGGCAACAAGCAGAAGAGACTTGTTTGGGCTAAAGAATGGACATTAGACCAGTGGAAATCTGTGCTTTGGTCTGATGAGTCCAAATTTGAGATCTTTGGTTCCAACCACTGTGTCTTTGTGCGACGCAGAAAAGGTGAACGGATGGACTCTACATGCCTGGTTCCCACCGTGAAGCATGGAGGAGGAGGCGTGATGGTGTGGGGGTGCTTTGCTGGTGACACTGTTGGGGAGTTATTCAAAATTGGAGGCATACTGAACCAGCATGGCTACCACAACATCTTGCAGCGGCATGCTATTCCATCCCGTTTGCGTTTAGTTGGACCATCATTTATTTTTCAACAGGACAATGACCCCAAACACACCTCCAGGCTGTGTAAGGGCTATTTGACCATGAAGGAGAGTGATGGGGTGCTGCGCCCAATGACCTGGCCTCCACAGTCACCGGACCTGAACCCAATCGAGATGGTTTGGGGTGAGCTGGATCGCAGAGTTAAGGCAAAAGGGCCAACAAGTGCTAAGCATCTCTGGGAACTCCTTCAAGACTGTTGGAAGACCATTTCAGGTGACTACCTCTTGAAGCTCATCAAGAGAATGCCAAGAGTGTGCAAAGCAGTAATCAAAGCAAAAGGTGGCTACTTTCAAGAAGCTAGAATCTGACATATTTTCAGTTGTTTCACACTTTTTTGTTATGTATATAATTCCACATGTGTTAATTCATAGTTTTGATGCCTTCAGTGTGAATCTACAATTTTCATAGTCATGAAAATAAAGAAAACTCTTTGAATGAGATGGTGTGTCCAAACTTTTGGTCTGTACTGTATATATATATATATATATATATATATATATATATTGCAAACATTTCTCATTTTTATTGCATGTATTAACACTATGCACATGCATATATGCATGAGCAAGGTTTGGATTTTTATTCTGGGAGTGATTCATCTCATTTGCATAATTGAGCACAGGTTGATTCAATTGTTTGTCACATGTTTTTCACCATATATATATATTTCTCACCTGGTTTTGTAATTTTGCTTGAGAAAGATTCACACTGAGCTAAAACGTTGCCTTGTCACATGGGTGAATAAAGTCTTGAATATTTATCACCTTTAAAAAAAATAAAAAATAACAAAAATGTGTTAATTTTTCCCGGTGGATAACGAAAAAAGCTGCAAGCAGCTCACCCACCGAAGTAGAGATGAAATAGGTGCACACCCCTCTGGCTCACCCACAGCCCGTATAGATATCAAAATTAAAGTAACGTGTAGGGGGGCACGCAGATATCCGGGCCACATGGACCATCAGCCATATATCAGGTAAAAAATATATATTTAATGTAATATAAACATAAAAAGCGCCACACAATAAAATAAAAACACTAAAAATAAAACTACCAATAAATACGAATCAGCAGCAATATTCCAGCAGCAATGAAATCAGCAGCAGTGCAAATGATCTATGAGCAGCAATGTTGATAGCAATAGATCAGTAGCAATCCTATTTGCAACAGGATTATGAGCAGCACAGAAGAACCAGCAGTGGCTAAGATGAAATGTCCACCTTTGTTGCAACCGTGCTCATCTGCTCTTATAATGAATAAAGTTCTTCATCACATATGTCTCTATCCAATATTTTCATCCAGAGATGTTCTCTCTATTATTTATTGCGCAATTACACATAGAGTATCAATGTGTGTGAATGTACTTTACCACTCCACACCGTATGCGGCTTCTCCGGGTTACCTCTTCCTCTTTGACCTGCTAGGACCTACGCAGCGTCCCACGTGATCCAGCTGTCCTCTCGTGGCGTCCCACGTGACGGCAGCAGGAAGAAGGGCGTGTTTTCTAGGTCCTAAAACTCCTCCGCTCCGCTGTATCGGAAGTATAATAGTTTGATCGATAGTTCAAAATTCGGATAATTCTTAATCACCCCTATATTCGAGCCGTATAAGTGGAGTTTAAATTTGTTTGCTGTCCTTTTTACAAAACGTGTTTCAGGCCCAACAGAATGCCCCTTCCTCAGTGGTAGGCAGCAAATGTGATAATGTTCTTTTTATAGGATCAGTGTTCTTTCCCCACAGGTGATTCGGAGAATGGATGATCCTCAAAATCTGGATTTGCGATCCAACTGCTGGCCTTCTGCTCACAATATCGACCTTATTTATTTCTGTCTTTCACTTATATATCATTTGTATTGCTCCTTTTTCATTTTACATACAGTATCATGATTATATGCGTTAGTCAGAAAGACTAATGTAACACCCCTCTTTTTATCTTTTTTTTTTAATGTCTGTTTTATTTTATTGAAGTAGTAATGGTAAACAATTACATATTAGCATTTTCTATCATTGTTCACTTAATACAGGAGTCATGAGCAAATAAGGAAGCTTTTGAACAATAGCATATTTAAACATTGAAAATAGGGAGTAACTATGCCAAAGACAGTATTAGCGTCACGGTATGTACCCAGGTACACAGATAGCAAAGTTATATATTCCGTTAGCCATAAACAACTCCCTCTTGAAAAAGAAGAAAGGGAAAAATTAAATAAGTAAATGACAGGGGTATCAACACTGGACACATAGGGGGAGGAAATCAGGGCTAGGTACCATCATCTCTACGAACTTGGCTCAAGGAAGTCGTCCCATAATTGCCAAGTTTTGTTAAACTTATCTATCTTGTTAGACATACTAGCTGACAAATATTAAATTTTTCTGACCTCAACGATATTTGTAAAAAGGTCAAGTTGGGTAGGCGGATTAGTTTTCTTCCAAAAACTCGCTATAAGGCGCCTAGCTGCTGTCAAAATGTGTAAAGTTAGGAGCAGAAAATGCTTCAATGGCATCGCTGGCATGTTTAATAAAACTGTTTTTATTAAGTTTTCAAATATTTAAAGAATAAACATACAAACAAAGGCAGTGTCGCACTGCTACCATTGGTATCCATTCTTACAAGTGCAAAGTAATTTACCAGTTGTAGTGTCCATGAACATACAGAGGCTGACAAAAACCCAACTAAGCTGTCAGTATTAGCCGTCCGCCTCCGTGGGATACAATAGCCGCCATCCCCGAGAGAGCCTTAATATTATAGACTGATATGATCCCCAGTGGGCTCCCGGGGTAGATGCCCTGATATTGTCTCATTCCTATTGTACCCTGTAGTAGTGAATTAGAGAACGACACAGACAAATAAAGAAAAGACTAGAACAAAAACTGAGATGCTCGGGACTGTTTGGGCTCAATGTTCCCCCCCCCCAAACAGGATAGTAGAACCGGTTCTTCGCCAGCTGTCATCTGTTGCAGAAACCATGTGGTCCCCGAAAAGCATTCGTGTATGGCCTTACGGATATGTAACGGCAGTATATTAATAAAGCTTTCCCACACCTGAAAGAAATGTTCTACTTTTTTGTCTTTTTGGTGTGACGCCTCCACCCAGTCCATGCGCATGATATAAGATAGTTTCTCCAAGAATAATTTAAAAGGGGGAATTGTGGGCTGAAGCCAGACTTGCAAAATTGCCTTGGTGCCCGCCGCTGCCACAAAGTGTAGCAGTTTCCTACATCCCGGGGTGCAGTTGTATTTGTCCTTATCCACATAACCGAACAGCGCCCAAAGTGGGTCGCGTGGGGTAAAATTGGCCAAGTGTGCGTTAGTGAAGGTGATGACTCTGTCCCAGAACTTTCTTATCATTGGACAGTCCCATAGACAATGGTAAAGTCCAGCGTCCAAAGTCCCGCATTTAAAGCAATTGGTGGTGACATATATACCCATTCTAAACCCCCTTCTCGGAGTCAGATATGATCTATGACAGATTTGTAGGATCATCTCTGTGTATCTGGCATGTAGGAATTTTCTGTATGTGCAATCCAAGAGGAGGTCTTTGCTGTCCTATCCCATATCAGCCTCCACTCCACAGATGAAACAGAACGGTTAAGGATCATTTCCCATTTGGTCATATAGGAGTGTTTAATAGTTGAAGATGATAAAATAGAATATATCTCCGATATGAGACCTTTGGTTGTGTTTGATAGCTTACATAATTTCTCAAATGATGTGGGAGTAGAAATGCTTGAGGATTTAAATAGGGTGGAGAACAAATGCTGTATTTGTAGGTATTGATACCCAGAAGATTCTGGTAGTTGGAAGGATGACTGTAGCCTATCTAATGGCAATATTCAAAGGGTTCTATGGTCTATTATATATGCAAAATGAAATAGTTTATTGGAGAACCAGGACCTAAAAAAAGGGGTTTGCATACCCATCGGAAACAAGGGGTTAAATAAAAAAAGAAGTTATGGAAGATTTTTCAGGGGCTAGGGAGAAATGACGGTTACATTTTTGCCAAATGTGATATGTAGGAGACAATGGTCCTAACAGTTCCGGTACTAGTGTAGTTGATAGTGGAGACCATATAAGTTAGTTGGGATGAACAGAGGCTATCCATAGTTTTTCAATTTCCAACCACCTGGAGTAGGCATATAAGTTGGCCCAAGCTGGTAGTCTCCTAAGATGTGTGGCCCAGTAATATCTTGTGATATCTGGAGCCTCTAAACCCCCCTGTGTTTTAAGTGCTGTGAGAGTTGCGCACGCTATTCGAAGTCTCTTCCCATTCCATATGAATTTCAGCATACATGAATTTCAGCATAATTCCTTTCCAGGTACAGGGACTGGAAGGGTCTCAAACAAATATAGTAGTTTAGGCAAAATGGTCATCTTAACTGCCGCTATGCGACCTAATAAGGATATGGGAAGAGGCATCCATTTGTTCAAACGAACCCTACGTTTATGGAACGTGGTTGGGAAGTTTGTAAGCAGAATATCGTCTGCCAGCAAGGACAATTTAAACTCCACCCCATTAACCCTTACCCCATGAATGTCAAGATGGGCTCTAACAGCCGCTGCAAGGGGCTCGATACAGAGAACAAAAATTAATGGGGACAGCGGCTGAAGAGTGGGCGTGGGACATTTTTACTGTAGCCACAAGTTGGGCATATAACACTTGCAAGGCAGTAAGGAATGGACCAGCAATGCCAAAGGCCTCCAGGGCGGAGAACATGAATGGCCAATTTAAGCGATTAAATGCTTTTTTGGCGTCAAGACTAAGCAGTAAGGCTGTGTCATTTCGCTTGTTAACAATCTCTATTAAATCAATAGTTTGTCTTGTATTGTCTACTCCCTGTCGGTCTCTAACAAAGCTCACCTGATCTTTGTGTATTAAATAGGGAAGCCAGTTTGAGAGTCGGTTGGCTAGAGTTTTGGTGAATATTTGTAGATCTGAATTAAGGAGAGCAATAGGTCTATAATTAGCACACTCTAATGGATCTTTTCCAGGTTTTGGAATTACTGTTATATAGGCGTGTGAGCGTGAGGAAGGTACTGGGGAAGCCTGCAAGAAGGAGTTGTACAACAGTAACATAAGAGGTAATAAGATATCAGAGAAAGTCTTATCATATATATAGGGCAGACCGTCAGGTCCGGGGGACTTATTGTTGGTAAGCGGTTTCAACACCTCTTGCAATTCCTCCATTGTAATGTGAGCATTTAATGAGGAGAGAGCCTCGTCTGATAGCCTGGGGAAGTTGCATTGAGATAGGAAGGAGTCAAAAAGGCGCTGACGCTTCTCCTGATCAGACTGTGTCCGTTGCGGGATAGAGCAAAGTGATTTATAAAACTTTAAAAATAATTCTGAGATAGCTTCAGGCTCGTATACCAACCTGTTATGTTGGATTCTCGTAGCTGACGCGCTAGAAGGGTGTGAGGTTTATTGCCCCATGCATAAAATCTCTGTCGTGAGTATAGTAAAAACTTTTCAGTTTTTTGGCATGCTATTTCACGCAATCTAGCCCTAAGAATTACTATACGGCGGAGTAAATGTCGTGAACGACGCAACTCCAACTTATTTTCCAAATCCCTAAGTTGAGCAGTAAGGATAGCCTGTTGTTTGTTACGATCTTTTTTTAACCTGGAACCCAGGGCTATGCAATTACCCCTGAAAACCGCCTTGTGTGCCTCCCATAGCGTGGAAATCGAGGGGACAGAGGACTGATTAAGAGTGAAATATTCTACAAGACTATCTCGGTGTTCCTGCCTAAGCGGTAAACTATTTAGAAAGGTCTCCTTTAAACGCCAGTGACATATTTTCGTGTGATAACCCAGACTTCTAAGGGTAATAGTTATTGGAGCATGGTCCGACTATGTAATATGGCCTAAGTCAGCATTATCTAACATTCGAAGGATTGGGACATTAGTCAATGCGAGTATTATGTGAAAAAAAAGTGTGTATGATTTTGCAGAGGGATAGTTTACTCTCCAAAGATCATAAAACTCATATCATCGGATGAGACGCACGAAATTCTGCATTGTTCGCGTGAGGGTGGAGAATTATTTGGAGGCAGTCTGTCCATATGTTCAGAGAAGGAAATGTTGAAATCTCCCCCTACAATCATAGGGGCTGGGAGGTATTGGGACAATTTCAAAAACACTTTGTTTAAAAAGGGGATTTGGGACGAATTTGGTGAGTATAGATTACATAAAATAAGCGGGTGCCCATTAAGAGTAGCTTTGAGTATGACATACCTGCCCCCTATATCAGAAACACAAGATTCTACGTGTAATGGACATTTAGCGGCTAAAAGGATAGCTACACCCACAACTTTTTTCCATGACATTGCAGAATATACTCGGGGAAATTAACTCTGCGCAAATTTAAAGGTACCCTGCTGATCAAAATTTGTCTCCTGAAGGAAGACTACGTCTGCTTTTTGTGATCTGCATTCATTAAGAGCCAACTGACTTTTAGTGTTAGAATTAAGGCCTTTCACATTTAACGACATACACTTGATCATTATAAGTGAATGTGAGGAGAGATACTTGCTATGTTCAGGATTTTCAAGAGCATTCCCAGATCAAGTGTAACTTTTGCATTCCACAATAAAGACCAGATATACTCGTAATACCTAGGTATAAAAAATATAAAGGGAAGACACATAAAGGGAAGGGGAGAGAAACACAAAAGACTTCAAAACTAAAATCCGTAACCACAAAATTGTCATATCATTGGACAAAATTGCCCAGATAGGGATCAGTAAAATGCAATAAATATAATCAGCATCAGTTTAAAACCATCTCTCAATCCCAAGGAAGAAAAAGGATAGCGAGAGGGTCAAAATACTCACCTTGTATAGGGGTGTGACTGCGCCACGTGTGGAGAACAGCTGAGTAATAAAAGAAGTAATAGCATCGGTAGAGAAACCCACAAATATCTAAGAGAACCAAACATGGTTTCTGGAAAATGAGAATGCCGCAGAAGCAGAATTAGTAGCGGGATTAAGAACAGGAGACGTGCGTTATAAAGCACTGTGCAGTACATTACTCAAGGGGGTGTATCTTGAGACTCAAGGTTGGACGGGACATCCTGTGGGGGTGATAGTCTTCTTTTCTGTCTCACAGTCTGCCAAACTGGATCCAGAGCAGGATTCGGGTCTTGGATTTCCCAGTCTGCAATAGGAGGCACCTCAACATCTAAGGCTGAGCAAAAAGCTGGAAGGTCCGCATGCTGACGCAGGATGGATGTCCTGCCATTTTTTGTAGCCATCAGGGCGAATGAGAATCCCCACCTATATGGTATTTTCTTTTCTCTCAGGAGATTTAGTAGAGGTTGTAGCACTCTCCTTTTCTGGAGTGTCCACCAGGAGAGATCTTGATATAATTGGACGGTATTACCATGGAAATCGATAGACCGCATGGATCTGGCCTTGGCCATTATACTTTCTTTTAGCTGAAAATTATGCACACAGCAGATCACATCTCGCGGCTGTGCAGCAGAGGACTTGGGGTGCAGTGCTCTATGGGCCCGGTCTAGTTTAATAGTTTGCGGCGTCTGAGTTCCCAATATAGCGTTGAAGAGATTATATGTCCTGCAAGTTTTCATCCGCATCAGACTCAGGCAAGCCTCTAATGCGAACATTGTTTCTTCGCCCTCTATTATCCAAATCTTCCAGATGATGAGCGTTTTCTCTGATAATTTGAGACTGAGAGGTTATGATAGATTGTAGGTGGGCGACACTTCTGCATGTGTCGTCATGTTCTGTTTCTATGGAGTACATGCGACCAGACAACAGAGAGGATATTTCAGACTTGCAAGCACTTCTGCTATTAACACTTTGAAGTCTGCTTTGATGGGCAGGTGTTGCAGGGTCTGGTGGAGGAGTGCAGAGGTCTGTGTGGATGGCATGGATCCCTCTTCCCCTTCATCCATAGAATCTGATAAGTGATCCCAAGCAGCAGCGTCACTTTCAACTCCTGACCGTTGATGAGCCGGTTCAATAGGGTCACCAGGGGGCTCAGTCCATTCTCGGCGCCGTTGGGACGGTGTAGCTGCCTGTCTAGTTTGCTTAGGCGCTGTTTTTGGCGGCATAATGGCAGTTCGATCGACCACGTAATCTGGCCTTATCTGTGAGTAAATACCCGCGCCGAAAGGGATAGGGAGGTAAAGGTAATTCCCTGGGAGTGCTCACGTGTCTCACTCCATGGTGGGGAGGCCCTCTAGTGCTGTCGCAGGTCCGCACTCACCAAAGGCAGAAGATGGAAGCAGGCCGCACACTGTAAGTGCTCTCGCAGAAGGTCGGCGGAGATAAGCGCCAAGCGTGGAATTCTCCCTGCTGGGAGCCTGGGAGCTATTGAGGTGCTTGAGGTGTAGTTTCTTCCCCATTACCTGCACTAACGAAGCATACAAGTCTCCTTTATGAGTTCAGGTGGCGGTGCTCGGCTTTCACGCTGCCATTCCTGCAGACGCCCAGGCCACTCTTTTCATCTTTGTAATCCCATGCTCATTCTTTAATGTCAAATTCTTATCTATGTTCCCAGATCGCCATATGATCGAGTCAATTTTCCTTTATAGTCTAAATCTCACAAAATTCGATTGAAAGCGATAACACATTTATCTGGTCATTCTATACATCATACCTATAAAACTTGATTTAAAACTCTCTCATATTCACATTTCCAGAATCAACATACCTTTCCTTAATGACATTTTTGGACATTTGATCAAGGTCTGTATCTTTGTTCTTATGTTCAAGATTTTTTCTTATGGTAAAAAACACATTTGCCTTTTGGAATCCAGAATCAGACCCAGGAATTGTTGAAGCTGAAGAGGATTCGGTTTTGATTTTTCTTTGTTCAGGATCCAACCCAATTTCTCCAGGACCCGGATCACCTCTTGCACTGCTCTGCTGCAGGCCTTCTTGGACTCTGCTACAATTAAAAAGTCATCTAGATATGGGATAAAGAATATGTATTTTTCTTGAATGTAAGCAGACATTTCTTCCACTACTTTGGTGAAAATCCTGGGAGCCATTGATAACCCAAAGAAAAGGGCCTGGAATTGCATGTGGTTGATAACTCCTATCTCTACTGCTACCCGTAAATAACTTTTGATGCTCCTGATGTATAGGGACATAAAAATAAGCGTCTTTTAAGTCTAACACTGCCATGAAACACTCTAAAAATTTAAGATTACTTACCAGTAATCACTTTTCCATGAGCCCATGACAGCACCCTTGAGAGACTGCCTCCTTCCAGGACAGGAAACTTTCATGGAGAGCACTTAAGGAGGGATACCTCCCCCATACCACCAGTTAATTGCGAGAACTTGTCCTAAAACACATCCACTCTTATCCTCTTTTTTTTTTGTAAATATATATATATATATATATATATATATATATAATTTTTTTAATGTATATATTTTTTTACTTTTTTTGGGGGGGGGGGGGGGGGGGAATAATCCCAGGTGCTGTCATGGGCTCATGGAAGTGATTACCGTTAAGTAATCTTAATTTCTCTTACGCCCATGACAGCACCCTTGAGAGATGACTAGAACAGTAACTAGCTCAGGATGGGACCACTGCCTGCAGAACTTTTCTGCCAAAGGATAACTGCTCCAGAGTCTAAATCTAATCTGTAGTGGCGAAAGAAAGTACACAGAGACTTCCAGGTAGCAGCCCTACAAATTTGCTCTAGAGATGCATCAGCCCTCTCTGCCCAAGTAGTAGAAATGGATCTGCTAAAGAATAGGCTAAGATGACCCCTACTATCCATCCAGACAGTGTTCTAGAAAAAACTATCACCCCTGTTTTTACCAACAAAACTGTATAAAAAGCCTAGAGGATTTTCTCCATTGACTAGTGACCCTCAAATATTCTTTTGACGTCTAGACAGTGGAGCCTCCTCTCCTTCTCATTCTTTGGGTCCTGACACAAGGAAGGAAGAACAATGTCTTGGGTCCTATGAAACATAGTGACCACTTTAGGTAAAAAAAAAAAGAGGGATCTGGCTTAATAAGTACTCTGTCTTCCAGGATGTTAGTATAAGGAGGAACGTCATAATGGCTCTAAAGAATCTCCTTATCCATGGATGATTGGCAATAGGGTAATCAAAGTAGGCACTAAGGGCAGAACCTGCACCTTAAGAGTACTCCGTCTTAGGTTTTTATCCAGACCCCTTTGCAAAAAATCTAAAATTTTCAGCAAGACAGAAGAACTCAAGGGATCAACCGGGATTTTACAGAAGTTTAGGAAAGTCTTCCATATTCTGAGATAAATGGTAGAGGTTACTTCATTCCTGCATGATAAAAGGGTAGATACAACTTCTTTTGACAATCCCTTGCATTCTAAGTTTTCCCCTCAAATACCATGCTGCTAGATGAAGACTTCTCACTTCCGAATGAAGGATAGGGCCTTAAAATAACTGCTGAGAGGCAGATATATCTCCTGTTAGTCTGTTGAAGTGTTCTTTTTTAAATCAGATATTTTTTATTAAGGTTTTGTAAAAAAAAAATATATTATTACAATAACAACCCCTTTCACCCCCCCCTCCCACTTCCTCCCTCCCACCCCTTTTTCAGTCCTGCAACCAATTAAAGTCCAGAATCATCTCCGTGGTGTTCTTTGTAATACCATACATCATTAACATGCCCTCTTCTATATGTCTCATGTGACAACCAGTCTTCACTCCGTCATCAACAGACCTCATAATCACATCTCACCCATCAAACATGTAAATGGCATCCATACTTCCCAACAGGCAATGATTAATCTAGCATACAATATTATTGGTGCATTCTACCCATTATACTTTTCTGTTGAAGTGTTCTGACGGAACTGTTTCCAAGGGGACTATGTTTTCAGGTATCTGTCTCTGGTCCTATTGGTTAGGCTAGTGAGTTCCTCGAATTGGTAATTTGTAGTGGTTCTCCTGCAATCTCATACACGGGGAGAAACCCTGGGAGGAGTGCAGTATAAATTTGACGTCTTCATCTGTGAGACTGGTGTTCAGCTCTCTCTCCCAGGAGGTGACGAAAGCAGGTCTAACCGAAGTTTGTGGAGTGAGAAGCATAGAATAAAGCTTCCCTATTTTCCTAGATTCTGGTTGACCTGTGCATAGGATCTGTTCGAAGACAGTGTGTTGCCTGTTAAAAGAAGAAGCTTGTAGAAAGCCTTCTGCTACTCTTTGGAAGTGGGACATGTGAAGTAGATTTATATGGGAGAGGTGCAATGTTTCTTGCAGTTGTTCCCTTGAAGGTATTTTGTTTGACCTGAAGAGATCCATGATTGGAATGTCGTTAAGTTTCTCCCAAAAATCAGAGTATGGAGAGTCAAGAGTGGTAGTAGCTACAGGCAATAGGCTTGAAGGGATAAGTGGTGAGGGGAAGCGTGCAAGAGTTTGTTTTAGATAGAACCAGACTGCACATGCCCCTTTGAACAAGCGGGTCAAGGTCTGAGTTCCTGACGAGCCCTTCTGTAGGCATCCATAAGGGTCTTGTTAGTGATGTACCCATGGAGTAATGCGCTAAAATATCTAATTCCATGCACTTGTGTGGGTGAAGTAATTCCAACCATCTGTTCCGATGTAAAAAAATATAGAACGCTTCATGAATTTGCGTGTCATCCTTGTGCAGGGGCCATGCTAATCTTCTCTGTATCGTTCCAATTTTAGTATATGTGCTCCCGAAGAGAGCACAGATCATAAGGTTTTTTGATTTGGTTCCTCCCTGCATGTTTAAATAAGAAACAATTGTGGCGTTGTCTGAAAAGATTTTTATTCCTTTCCCTTGTATTTTGGGCAGGAATTATCTTAGTGCTACAAGGACTGTTCCCTCATATTCTGCGACTCCTGACTTTCTATTGAGCTCCATATCCCCTGACGGACCTCCCCCTGACAATAAGCGCCAGACCCTGATGGACTGGCATCCGTAGTGATGGATATCTGTTCCTGGGGATCCCAATGTAGTCCCTGGGATAGATTCTCGGGTGACTATCACCCGAGGGTTAAGTGGGGCATCTAATGGGGATAGTGATCCCTGCCATTCTTCCAGAATCTGCTACTGAAGAGACCTGGAATGAAAAAGGGCCCAATTGACCGCAGGTATTGTGGAGGTCATTCTGCCCAATACTGTCATCCCGTGTCTGATGATTTGATTTTTTGAGGTTACAAGGGACCACACGTCTTCTCTTATTCGTGATACTTTGGATTAGACCTAGAAACACACATCTTTGGGAAGGTATCAGATTTGATTTCTCCCAGTTTATCCGCCATCCTAGTTTTAAGATTCTTATTACTTCCAGAATATGAGCGGTTAGGAGATATTCGGATCCTGCCACTAACAGGAGGTCGTCCAAATAAGGGATTACCAGGATGTCTCTTTCTCTTTTGTGGGCCATAACCTCGGCCATTCATTTTGTAAACAGTCTGGGGGCCTGAGATATTCCAAACGGAAGCTCTCTGTATTGGAAGTGATGGACTTAGCCTTCCATGGATACCGTCACTGAGATATTTTTGGAAATCTGCATGAATTTTATGTCTAAAGTGGCCATGACGCAGTCTTTGTAGAGATGCTTTATTGTGAACTGGACAGACTCTATTCTGAATTTTTTGTATTTCAGGAAATTATTTAGATCCCTTAGATTTATGATCATCCTGCATGACCCATCCAGTTTGGGTACCATTATAAAGGATGAATAAAAACCCCTGCCCCTTTCCAAATCTGGAACAGGAACCAGGACTCTTTCTTGTCTTAAAGCCAGGTTTCTTGCAGAATTGTGAGCGAGATTTGTAATTCTTAATCTTTCCGGTGTGGGGGAGGCAAACTCCAGACGAAACCCATCTTTTATGATGCCCAAAATCCATGGGCTTAACGATATTTCTTTCCATGCCCGAAAGAATAGAGAAAGTCTTTCCCCCACTGGACAGAAACTGTCATTGCTGACTGTCCTTGCGTCTAGAGGTAGAATGCGTTAAAGAGGAATCCTTTATTTCTTCTATTTTTGTTTTCTTGTCGAAAAATCTGCCTTCTGTCTGTATTGTAAGATTTTTTGTTCCCGTGAAAAAACTGCTGTCTTTTTGGAGGTCTGGAAACAGGGAAACGCATTTTGTTATCCAATACAGTATATATCACTGTTGAGCTGAGTGTACCTTGTTGTAGTTATTTAAAACATAACATTTATTTCATATAATTTTTAAGATATTGTGACACTAATTTAAAACAATGCTGTTGATGCACTGCTTTGTTGGAGGGGTGTCAGGTATGGCTGGCAGCTCTAGTCCCATATAAGTCAAGCGGTAGTTTGCCAGAGGGGTCGCTTAGACAATGTATTGCTGCGGGTTGCTCGGCCTAGGTTCTTTCCCTATATAAGCTAGTTCAGGAGAGCCGGGAGAACCCTAACAGGCTGTATTCCGGGCACCCGCCCTTAAAAGGGGGCGACCCACAACTGCTGGAACTTTGGGTCTATTTCTGTCAAGCCCTGACAGCTAGCCCTTCCTAAAGTGCAAATGTCCGATGCGTTTCACCACAAAGAATTATGGTTCTTCAGGGAAAAAAGGTATATCATCGGGGCGTCTGGTGCAGTGGCAGCGCTACCGCATGTATATAAAGGCAGTGGCAACTAACTGTGTCTAAGTGTCAATTTTTTATAGCTCTTCAACCCTGCCCACCTGGTTAATTAACCTATGGTTGCAGAGTGAGCGCTCTTTGAACCCCTCCCACTCACTTGTCATATCATCCAGAACGAAGGCGCGCGATCATTGGGCCACTATCCTCAGTCCTGCCCAGTCAGCAGTGCCTCGCTCGCAACCGGAAGTGACATCAGTGGTAGGCGTGTTGGTTGTTATGGGGATCTAGCAACGCGTCCCCGGCAGGTCCTTGCAGGGTAAACAAGTTGAGTACATGCATCCACGGAAGCAAATATAAATGATCGGCGATCATATATTTAAATATTTAGAGTCTGCTAGGTGTGCGCATGTATTTTATGGCAGACTCGTATACGATGTATTCTATAACGAGTACATTAGGTTAAAGATGTTTATACACAGATATATGCAGGTCCTTGCAGGGCACAGGTTCCTTTTGTTTTTATACTCCTTAACGAATATATAGTGATCGATGATACTTAAAGAATAAAGTAAATTGTCAGGTGTACGCTGATGTTATACAGCCTCCCTGGCAGGCATAAAGTTCATTCCCACGGGGCAGGCTATATTCAAGGACTTTGCACCTACATCTGTGCATCATTCCTCCCATGTATATCAAGGCTATAGAGTATTTATAGATATCCAACCAGAGCAACTAGCAAAGTGCCATATTTTTGGTCAGATATATAGTGGGATTATTACAAGAATGGCTTATATGAGATATATTCATTTAGGCCCTTCGGTGTCACGGAATTTAATCTTTATGTCCATTTGGTTTCGGCTCGCAGGATCATCTTGTCCCAGTCACCACCTCTCTTTGGTTTGGGGACATGTTGTATTCTTATAAATCTGAGACAGTTGGTATTGCCTCCATGGTATTGCAAAATATGGGATGCCACTGAGGTACTGGCTCTACTGTACTACTCTAGATAGTGGAATTGCTGACAGGCTGTAGTCGGAGCACTCGCCCTTGCAAGGGCGACCCCCAGCCGCTGGAACCTCGGGTCTGATCTAAAATACCCTGCTTCTCCTACCAAACTAAACAAGCATTGAAGGAGTCATCCGAAGTGTTTCGCCAGATTTAGTGGCTCATCAGGGAAAGAAATTCTTAGTGCTTTGCAGCGCTACATTTGTTTGTTAGAGGCAGTGGCAGCGTATCTTGACTAATGCCTTCTTTTTATTCCTCTAGCACCACCCCCTCACAGCCCATTGTCCAATGAGCGAGGAGGTGTGCACCTAGGAAGATCACACCCACCAGCGGCGTCATACATCACATGATAGCAGGGGAGGTCACATGGTATAGATGCTTACCGCCCCTTGCTTATCTCCAAGTCCAGTGGTTACGCCCTGTGGCTAAGTGCCAGTGGCTGTGGGAGGCGATCCACCCACCTTATTTACATAAAATGATAAATTCCACGGCACATCCAAAAAACATGAGTTTTATTCACCATAAATACAGCAACGTTTCAATCCAAGTGGGATCTTTCTCAAGCATTGATCAAAGAATGGTGCTCAAATACAGGTATATATACGCACCCACAAGATAATTTATTAATAAAGATAACTAATATACAAAATTTGAATAACAGTGCTAAAATTACATCAGTAAAGATACAAAGTTTAAAAGGGAACCTGTCACCTTGTGCATAGAGCTGAGGATATGGGCTGCTAGATGGCCGCTAGCACATCCGCAATACCCAGTCCCCATAGCTCTGTGTGATTTTATTGTGTCAACAAAAATGCTTCAGAGATGAGTCCAGTGTTCTGACTCTGAGCCCAGCCATGCCCACTGTGAAGGAGCCCAGCTAGAGCGCCGTAATCTTGCGATGTGCGAGCTAGCGCATGCGCAGTGTCTGCAGAGTGTTCCTTCCCTGTGCTGGCATCAGCCTCAGGGAACGAACTGCGCATGTGCTAGCTCGCGCATCCCGAGATTACGGCACTCTAGCTTTGTGACGTCGGGGAGCAAGGAGGCTATTCGGAGCATTCGGGATGGTGCTGGGCTCCTTCACAGTGGGCATGGCTGGGCTCTGGAGATGTTAGTAGCCTCATTTACATATCCTTAATCTTTTTTTGACACAATAAAAGCACACAGAGCTATGGGGACTGGGTATTGTGGATGTGCTAGCGGCGATCTAACAGCCCATGTCCTCAGCTCTATACACAAAATCCAGGTGACAGGTTCCCTTTAAATATTAGTGCATTTCAACATGATGGAATCATATATATAAAAAAGGCAGTGATCAAATATCATAATATAATGTTAAAACTAAGATCCATCAGAAAATGTGATAATTACAAGCTTGTGTGTAAACCCATGTGTTGTAAATTAAAAACAGCTTTGGATGATAAGGACAAATTATGAATACTGACCAGCGTGGGAATATCTGCATAGCCTGAGCATCTTCACATTCAAATTGCGCATGTCAGCAAAAGAGTCTGATCATGTGACCACCCGACAACAGCAGGTATAGGTCACATGATCGAATGGAAGCAAGAAGAGCACGCCTCCAAAAGGTCCTTGAAGTAATGGTGTAACCTCACCAGAAAACATCAACGGATCCTGGAGACACGCATAAACATGTGACTAAATCAAAGAGTCACATGATCAACTGTTGCTGAAGCGCATTGAAGACTAGATAAATGCTACAAAGTATAAACAAACTGCAATATAGCAGTTCGATGGGCTTTATTGTAGTGACATGTAAAGAGTAAACTTTTGAATCAGAAATTTTTATTAAGGTTTTGTAAAAAACAATATATTATTACAATAACAACCCCTTTCACCCACCCTCCCATTTCCTCCCTCCCACCCCTTTTTCAGTCCTGCAACCAGTTAAAGTCCAGAATCATCTCCGTGATATTCTTTGTAATACCATACATCATTAACATGCCCTCTTCTATATGTCTCATGTGACTACCAGTCTTCACTCCATCATCAACAGACCTCATAATCACATTTCACCCATCAAACATGTAAATGGCATCCATACTTCCCAACAGGCAATGATTAATCTAGCATACAATATTATGGCCGCATTCTACCCAATATACTGTTAAATAGTGTTGTAATATCTTAACCACGAGAACCATACTATCTCAAATTTTTGGACCGCTCCTCTCTTCTGATAGACATATCTTTCTAACTTTACCAAGGTATGTACCCTGTTTACTAGCTCTTGCAGTGTTGGCGGTTGTGGATCTATCCAGTGCTGTGCAATACTTTTTCTGGCTTGATATAAAATACGCAAAATGGCCGTTTTTTTCTTTGCCATTCCTGGCTGTACTTTAACACATCCTAAAACACATGCTAGTGGTGTAACATCTATATTTGTTTGGAACACAGTATTTATCAATTCCACAACATCCATCCAATATCTCCTAAGTTTTGGGCAATTCCACATTAAATGGATTAGGTCTGCGTTATGCCGATTACATCTTGGGCACCAGTCATCTGTTCTGTATCCCATCTTTTTTAACAGAACCGGGGTTCTGTATACCCTGTGCATCAAGTACAATTGTGATACCCGTTGTGCTTCGCTCACTGCTATTATTTGAAAGTTCTGCATTACTCCATCCCATAAATCCTCAGTCAGATCCCCAATGTCAGACTTCCATTTCCCATACAATACTAATGGCCTATTTTTATGTTGCATTTCCATCAGGGTCATGTAATGAAGAGATATTACCCCATTTGTGCTCCCCTGCGTTGTGGTGAGGTCTATAGTACTATGCTTTGGTGCCTGAACAATACTTTCTTGTTTTACTTGCGATTGTATTGCATATCTGAGCTGTAGATAAAGAGTTATGCAGTATATTAAATTCTTGTTGTAGTTGTGCAAATTCTTTTAGGGTATTATTAGAGAATAACTGAGCCATCCTATTAAGACCGTACCTCTCCCACATCTTTGTTTCTGACACTTTACCTATTTCCTTATACATATAGTTTGGCCATATTGGTGTATATGTTGTATATCCTGTTATTTTAGCCATAGACCTGGCTTTCCACCATATTTTGTGTATCACTCCTAATATCTGATATTGCGTGCCTCTATCATAGAAAGTACCATCCTCTAAGGCTGATAGCAGACATTGTTTTCCTATAAGGTGTTTCACTATTTTCCCCGTCTTGTTTAGGTTTTCACTATCTCCCCAACCCCTGATATGTTGCAGTTGGGCCGTGACATAATATACCCATGGGTCTGGTATAGATATTCCCCCATGCGTTTTAGGCCTCTGTAGTGTACTTAATTTTATGCGTGGGACACCCCGTTTCCATATAAGATCTCTAAAGATTGTATTAACCTTGTGGAAGATTCGGAGTGGGATCCATGTTATAACAATTGGGGCATGAGAATCATTTTAATAAGGTTGGCTCTACCAATCAGCGTAAGAGGCAACTTAGCCCACGCTTGCATTTTACTTCTGAACTTTTTAAGTAGAGGTACCAAATTTAGATCTCCATATTCTCGAGTATCAGTAGATATTTTCACCCCCAAGTATTTAAAAGATGTAACGACTTTGAGTTCTGGTGCCACTAGCGGAGACGGATTCTCTTTTTTAGACAAGGGCATTATGACGGATTTCTACCAATTTATGGTTAATCCAGATAGCTGGCCAAAATCATTTATAACCTTAATGGCTTCCGGAAGGGATGTTTCCCAATCCTCCAAAAATAACATTAAGTCGTCCGCATACAGTGCAACTTTTTCCGTAAGATTCCCATATTGAAAGCCTTTTACTAGGCCCACTGTTCTAAGAGCTTCATCTAGTGGCTCTATTGCCACCGCAAATAGTAATGGTGACAAAGGGCACCCTTGTCTAGTCCCCCTATAAATGTGGAATGGGTCCGATAGATTACCATTCACTCTTACTGACGCTCTGGGACTAGCATATAATAATGGTATCAATTTTATGAACTCAGGGCCGAAGCCCATTTTCAGTAGTACAGACCACAAATACAGCCATTCCACACTGTCAAATGCTTTTGCCGCATCAAGAGATGCGACCGCCGCATTCGAGGTTGTGAACCTGGCCCGCTTGGATATTTAAATACTGGCGCCTAATATTCACAGCTGTGGACATATTTGGCATAAAGCCAGCTTGGTCAGTATGTACGAGAGACGCAATTACCGTATTTAGGCGATTCGTCAGAACTTTTGCTAATATCTTTATGTCTACTGGAAGCAAAGATATAGGTCTATAAGAGTCGGCTTCTAAAATGTCTTTACCCGGTTTTGGTAGCAATATAATTATGGCCTCATTCATGGATGGCGGTAGTCTGCCTGAATCTTTAGCCTCCTCACATACTCCCAACAACTGAGGCAAAAGTGTTGAAGCATAAGATTTATATATTTCTACCGGTAACCCATCTTTGCCTGGAGCTTTATTGTTGGACAAGTCACTTAGAGCTAATTCCATTTCTTTTATTGTTATAGGCCCATCAAGCATGTTCCTTTGTTCTACAGAGAGGGTATTCAAATGTAACGGGTGTAGGAACCCCTGCAAATCCTCATCTGATGCACACATCTTGGCCTCATATAAAGAAGAGTAAAATGAGTGCATGATTCTGAGTACATATCTCTAGGGGCCGCTATGTAGGTTGTTGGGCTTTAGATATTATCGCTAACAATCTGCCTGCCTTTTCTTCTTCCTCATAGTAGGATTGTTTCTGAAAAAAACATTTATTTTGAGCAGTTAGTAATAGATTGTCGTTCAGTTTTTGCTGTGCCTCCCGCCATCTCTTTTCCATTGTTACATCCGGAGAAACAATGTACTCTGCTTCCGTTGCTTCTACCTCTGCTATTAATTTACGTACGGTAAACCTGGATTCATTTTATTTTATTTTTTTTATTTATGTCAGCTATCAATAACCCCCTCAAGAAAGCTTTCATTGTATTCTATACTATCAATTTGGGGGCTGATGGATTATTAAGTATGAAAAATTCCTTTAATTTCTCCCCAATTCCACCAATATCTGGAAGTATATGTAACCAGTATGGGTTGAATTTCCATATCCTATTGCCCTTTTGTTAGAAAGATAGAAAGTCAGCCGTTGCCATTACTGGAGAATGATCTGAGAGTGCCCCATGCTCACATTTCCCAGTATCATATCTATCCTTGACAGAGAGCCATAAGTTGTAGAGTAACATGAGTATTGTTTTGTTTGTGGATGTTTCATCCTCCAGTAATCCAGCAGGGAAACCTCTTGGATTAATTTACCAAATGGCGTTACTCCTCCCCCAGTGGATTGTGAACTCGCACTCATCCTGTCCATATCAGTATGTATTACAGTATTGAAGTCTCCCAATAAAAAAAATGGGACCTCTGGTAGATCCGTTACAAAACCCAGAAGAGTTCTAAGCACAGTAGGGGAGTACGGTGGTGGCACATATATACCTATTATAACGCATTGTGTATTGAATATGGTACAATGTAAACATATAAATCTCCCTTCTGCATCTATTTTTTGGGATTGGCATTCAAATGGTACACTCCTGTGTATGAGGACGCTCACTCCCCTTGCATACGTGGAATAAGTAGCATGGAAGCAATGCCCCGCCCAACGAGGACTAAGCAGCGAGGTCTGCTCCTTTGACAAATGTGGTTCCTGCAAGCAACATATTATGGGGTGGCATTGCTTCAGGCTATCCAATATTACCTTCCTCTTGTTGTTATCCTTTACCCCTCTGACATTCAAAAAAAAAAATATGTAATTGTTCCTGCCATCTCTATACATTTTATACATGTTTACCGTGTAGGACCCCACATAAATAGGAGACGCATCAAGACATTTCTCTGGTGCATAGTATGCAAACATAGCTCTATCATAGTTAGTCTGAACTATCATGGTTGCAGTATCTGAACAAATAACTTATAACTTCCCCTTTAACAGTTTTGCCTCCAAAAAGACAATTTGGGTGCTTTAACCTCCTCAACAAGTCCCCACTACAACACCGTTTGACTGGCCTGTGGGATAAAGCACCACCCGCTGCTGAGGTCTAGCACTGATCAGCAATTAATATTTGATAACACAAGATAGTGTAACTGGGTTGGCTAACCCTAAAATTTATCAACACTCTATTTAATTATGTGGTATAGAACCTTCCTTTACTTTAAAGGTCTACTTGCTCCCTCTGCATCTTTTCACATAGTAATAATGGCGGGCTGCTGAAACCTGCTAAACTCTCTCGTGCACATTTTAACCTTTTAACAACTGTTATGTAGCAATTTAGCATTCATACCCTCCAATCTTGCTCACATACACTCATGTCGCCATACGGTTTGCAGAGATTATGTCAACACATGAGCATGTTCTTTATCATCTTGGATGACTTCAGCTTTTGTTTTCCGCCAGTTGTCGTTCATGTCGATCCAGCCATCTCAGCGCCTCCTTCGGATCCTCATGAAATGTTGTATTTCCCAGTGCGACTATTCTCAGCTTGGCTGGATAAATCATAGAGTAGGATATATTCAACGCCCTGAGGCGACGTTTTATGTCCAGGAATTTTGCTCTTCTTTTTTGCACTTCCTGGGAGAAATCTGGAAACAGCGCCACCTTCTGCCCGTTAATGGTAAGATCTGGCATTTCTCTGGCTTTTCTCAGGAGAATGTCCCGGTCTTTGTAGTGTAGTATTTTCATTAATACTGGTCTTGGTGGTGCGCCTGGAGGTAATGGGCGAGTTGTAACCCTATGGGCTCTTTCAACTGCAAATAGTGGCGTCAGCGCCGCCTCCCTAAATTTTTCTTTTAACCAGGTCTCAAAAAAGTCCGTAGGATTAGCCCCTTCGGTTTTTTTCAGGCACTCCTACCAACCTGATATTGTTACGGCGTGACCGATTCTCTAGGTCATCTTGTTTAGCCGCAATAATGTCTAGACGCCGCGCGTATTCTTTAGCATCTCGTTTCATGGGTGGTATGGCATCCTCAACTGCTCCCATCCGCTCTTCCAAAGCGGAGGTGCGTTCTGCCAATTTTTTCAGGTCATGGCGAACTATAGTTACATTCTCTTTTATGGCTCCCACTTGTACAGTGAGGGTATTCTGTGATTTGCCGCACTTTGATATAGCATGCATAACATCTTTCAGGGTTGGTTCATCAGAGTCAGAGTCCTGCTCCCCTGTTTCAATGTCATCTTCTTCTGCCTGCAGGGCACTGTATGTTAGATTTAGTAATGTGCGCCCCTTCAGCTGCATCTCTCTCAGCCACATCGTCTGCCAGCGGTTCCTCTGGCAGTTGCGCTTGTCTTTTATTCATACCGGTGCTTTGTGCCATCGGCGTCCTGGCATACTTTTCCAGCCTCGCCGCTGTATCTCTCTGCACCTCCCCCATGCGGCTCTGCCGGCCTGGAGTTGCCGCTCCGCCATCTTGGATTTCTCGCTCCCCGCTTTTGATGTCTTTTTTCATCTTCATGGCCGCGGAGAGGTCTTTAGTGGCCCAGAGGTGAGTTGAGAGCTGTTTGAGCGCTATATTTGCCCGCTTTAAGGATGAATTGGCTGATAATGCAGAGGAGCTCAGCAGCCGTGCGACTGCTCACATGCCTTGCTTAGCTCCGCCCTCTCGTAAAGAGTAAACTTGATATAAAATGAATTAATATAAATGGATGGTTGCCTGATAATTCACTCGATTAGTATAACTAGTATGAATGAAAAAGATAAATGTATACAGTACAGACCAAAAGTTTGGACACACCTTCTCATTCAAAGAGTTTTCTTTACTTTTATGACTATGAAAATTGTAGATTCAAACTGAAGGCATCAAAAACTATGAATTAACACATGTGGAGTTATATACAGTCATGTGAAAAAATTAGGACACCCTTTGAAAGCATGTGGTTTTTTGTAACATTTTTAATAAAAGGTTATTTCATCTCCGTTTCAACAATACAGAGAGATTAAAGTAATCCAACTAAACAAAGAAAACTGAAGAAAAGTCTTTTCAAGATCTTCTGTAAATGTCATTCTACAAAAATGCCTATTCTAACTGAGGAAAAAGATAGGACACCCTTGCCCCTAATAGCGAGTGTTACCTCCTTTGGCTGAAATAACTGCAGTGAGACGGTTCTTGTAGCCATCTACCAGTCTTCGACATCGGTCTGAGGAAATTTTACCCCACTCCTCAATGCAGAACTTTTTCAGCTGTGAGATGTTTGAGGGGTTTCTTGCACGTACAGCCCTTTTCAAGTCACCCCACAGCATCTCAATGGGATTCAAATCTGGACTTTGACTTGGCCATTCCAGGACTCTCCATTTCTTCTTTTTCAGCCAATCTTTGGTTGATTTACTAGTATGTTTTGGGTCATTGTCATGTTGCATGGTCCAGTTCCGCTTCAGCTTTAATTTTCTAACTGATGGTCTCACATGTTCTTCAAGCACCTTCTGATACACAGTAGAATTCATCGTGGATTCTATGATGGTGAGCTGACCAGGTCCTGCTGCAGCAAAGCAGCCCCAAACCATGACACTTCCACCTCCATGCTTCACAGTTGGTATGAGGTTCTTTTCTTGGAATGCTGTGTTTGGTTTACGCCAAACATGTCCTCTGCTGTTGTGTCCAAATAATTCAATTTTGGACTCATCTGTCCAAAGAACATTATTCCAGAAGTCCTGGTCTTTGTCAACTTTATCTCTGGCAAATGTCAGTCTGGCCTCGATGTTTCTCTTGGAAAGCAAAGGTTTCCTCCTTGCACACCTCCCATGCAAGTTAAACTTGTACAGTCTCTTTCTGATTGTAGAGGCATGTACTTCTACATCAACAGTAGCCAGAGCCTGCTGTAGTTCTCGAGATGACACTTTAGGGTTTTTGGAGACCTCTTTTAGCATCTTGCGGTCTGCTCTTGGGGTGAACTTGCTGGGGCGACCAGTCCTGGGCATGTTGGCAGTTGTTTTGAAAGCCCTCCACTTGTAGACTATCTTCCGGACAGTGGAATGGCTGATTTCAAAATCTTTTGAGATCTTTTTAAATCCCTTCCCAGACTCATAGGCTGCTACAATCTTTTTTCTGAAGTCCTCTGACAGCTCTTTTGCTCTCACCATGGTGCTCACTCTCACTTCAACAGTCAGGAGCACACCAAACTAAATGTCTGAGGTTTAAATAGGGCAAGCCTCATTCAACATGCAGAGTAACGATCTACTAATTATGTGCACCTGGTGTGATATACCTGTGTGAGATCTGAGCCAATTTAAGAGGGAATACATGTGAGGGTGTCCTATCTTTTTCCTCAGTTAGAATAGGCATTTTTGTAGAATGACATTTACAGAAGATCTTGAAAAGACTTTTCTTCAGTTTTCTTTGTTTAGTTGGATTACTTTAATCTCTCTGTATTGTTGAAACGGAGATGAAATAACCTTTTATTAAAAATGTTACAAAAAACCACATGCTTTCAAAGGGTGTCCTAATTTTTTCACATGACTGTACATAACAAAAAAGTGTGAAAACAACTGAAAATATATCATATTCTAGGTTCTTCAAAGTAGCCACCTTTTGCTTTGATTACTGCTTTGCACACTCTTGGCATTCTCTTGATGAGCTTCAAGAGGTAGTCACCTGAAATGGTCTTCCAACAGTCTTGAAGGAGTTCCCAGAGATGCTTAGCACTTGTTGGCCCTTTTGCCTTCACTCTGCTGTCCAGCTCAACCCAAACCATCTCGATTGGGTTCAGGTCCGGTGACTGTGGAGGTCAGGTCATCTGGCGCAGCACCCCATCACTCTCCTTTATGGTCAAATAGCCCTTACACAGCCTGGAGGTATATTTGAGGTCATTGTCCTGTTGAAAAATAAATGATGGTCCAACTAAACGCAAACCGGATGGAATAGCATGCCGCTGCAAGATGCTGTGGTAGCCATGCTGGTTCAGTATGCCTTCAATTTTGAATAAATCCCCAACAGTGTCACCAGCAAAGCACCCCCACACCATCACACCTCCTCCTCCTCCATGCTTCACGGTGGGAACCAGGCATGTAGAGTCCATCCGTTCACCTTTTCTGCGTCGCACAAAGACACGGTGGTTGGAACCAAAGATCTCAAATTTGGACTCATCAGACCAAAGCACAGATTTGCACTGGTCTAATGTCCATTCCTTGTGTTCTTTAGCCCAAACAAGTCTCTTCTGCTTGTTGCCTGTCCTTGGCAGTGGTTTCCTAGCAGATATTCTACCATGATGGCCTGATTCACACAGTCTCCTCTTAACAGTTGTTCTAGAGATTTGTCTGCTGCTAGAACTCTGTGTGGCATTGACCTGGTCTCTAATCTGAGCTGCTGTTAACCTGCGATTTCTGAGGCTGGTGACTCGGATGAACTTATCCTCCGCAGCACAGGTGACTCTTGGTCTTCCTTTCCTGGGGCGGTCCGCATATGAGCCAGTTTCTTTGTAGCGCATGATGGTTTTTGTGACTGCATTTGGGGACACTTTCAAAGTTTTCCCAATTTTTCGGACTGACTGACCTTTATTTCTTAAAGTAATGATGGCCACTCGTTTTTCTTTACTTAGCTGCTTTTTTCTTGCCATAATACAAATTCTAACAGTCTATTCAGTAGGACTATGTTTAGGACTATGTTTAGCTGTGTATCCACCTGACTTCACAACGCAACTGATGGTCCCAACCCCATTTATAAAGGCAAGAAATCCCACTTATTAAACCTGACAGGGCACACCTGTGAAGTGAAAACCATTTCAGGTGACTACCTCTTGAAGCCCCTCAAGAGAATGCCAAGAGTGTGCAAAGCAGTAATCATCAAAGCAAAAGGTGGCTACTTTGAAGAACCTAGAATATTACATATTTTCAGTTGTTTCACACTTTTTTGTTATGTATATAATTCCACATGTGTTAATTCATAGTTTTGATGCCTTCAGTGTGAATCTACAATTTTCATAGTCATGAAAATAAAGAAAACTCTTTGAATGAGAAGGTGTGTCCAAACTTTTGGTCTGTACTGTGTATATATATATATAACAGGAAGGTGCTAGGGACAAAAGGATAGCGAAGAGCAAGCATGAGGTAATAGTATGAGAAAAAAAGGATTGATCGGTGCTGCGTCAACGGCATCAACATATCCTAATGTTGCAGACGGCAGCATCCAAACCCTCGTCAGAGTATAAACATAAGTGTCATCCGCGACAATATTTATAAAGAGTATAGAATAAAATAGAAAAATAAATAAAAGAGGGGAGAAACATCAATTAATCAGTAGACACCACACTTATGGTATAGGGTCACCGATCAGGTTACCAAGAGGAGACCACACTGCTTAATAGTAAGGGCGCCACAAAGAGAGATGTCCATCCCGATTAGTGCTAGGAGTCCGCACTACATAAATAGTGGAAGGAACCTATACACAAAAAAGCCGGGATTAGACTTACCGTTAATTCAGTTTCCACAAAATCACCACGACGGCCACAAGGAGATTGACCCCTGACCTCTGTAGGGGGCAGGAACAGAGAGAGGGTTTAAATCCCTCCCACCACCAGCACCAGTGTGTCCAAAATTACAGAGACAGAAAAAAAGGTGGGGAGAAAAAAAATAAGTCAAGAGGATATTACTTCATAACCTCCCAGCTAAGGACCAAATTAAGGGTAGGGAATATATGTGCCGTCGTGGTGATTTCATGGAAACTGGATTACCGGCAAGTCTAATTCCGGCTTTCCACCTCATCACCACGACGGCCACAAGGAGATATAAAAAATTATAAATTAGGTGGGGCGACCGCCTGAAGGACTTTACATCCAAAAGACAAGTCTGAGCTACTAGATAAGTCTATAGTGTTTCGTAAAGGTGTGAATGCTGGACCATGTGGCAGCTTTACAGATGTCTTCTAGAGAAGCTCCAGCCCGCTCGGCCTGGGGGGAGGACATAGCTCGGGTAGAGTGGGCTCTTAGGTTTGAGGGGCAAGGGAGGCCCTGGATTTCATAACAGAGAGAAATAGAATCTCTAAGCCATCGTGCTAGAGAAGACCTGGAGGCTTTTAGACCCTTATTCTTACCTGAGAATAAGACAAACAGATTATTGGTTTTACGGAATTCTTTTGTAACCTCAAGGTACCGTAGAACCGAGCGTCTTACATCTAGTGAATGGAAACTGGATTATCTACTGTTAGAGAGATTACAACAAAAGGAAGGCAAAACTATCTCCTGGTTTCAGTGGAAATCGGATACCATTTTAGGAAAAAAAACGGGATCTAGCCTAAGAATAATTCTATCATCGGTGATACGGAGATAGGGTTCTTGTATTGATATGGCTTGAATTTCTCCTAGCCTTCTTGCGGACTAGATGGCAACAAGAAAAGCGGTCTTTAGGGATAGGTGTTTAGTGGAACAATCTGACAGGGGCTCGAAAGGGGCGAGTGTCAGGCCTGTGAGCACTGTATTGAGGTCCCAGTTAGGGATCCGGGATTTTACAGAAGGGCGGAGCCGAGAAGCTGCTTTCATAAATCTTCTAATCCAGCGGTGGTTGGCTAGATCTTGATCGAAGAAACAAGCTAGGGCCGAGACTTGTACCTTTAAGGTGGAGGGTCTAAGACCTAGCTGGAGACCTTGCTGGAGGAACGCTAGGATTTTTGTGAAAGTTAGGAGGCTCTAAGTTCGGGGCAGGGTTACCGATCCAGGAGCAAAACCTCTTTCAAATCTTCAGATAGATCGAGAAGGTAACCTTTTTTCTACTTGCTTTCAGGGAAGAGATTACTCGATCAGAAAGACCCTGTGATTTCAACATCTGGACCTCAGGATCCAAGCTGATAATTTGAGGAAACCCGGGTTTGGGTGTAAGATTGGCCCTTGATGAAGCAGATCCCTCCTGGAATGGAGAGGCCACGGGTTCTCTACTGATAGGTTCATTAGGGAAGGGAACCAGCTACTCTTCGGCCAATAGGGGACTATTAATATTAGGGTTGTATCTTCTTGGTTGAGCTTCTGGATTATCTTGGGAAGTAGAGGCAGGGGTGGAAATGCATAACAGAGGTTCCAATCCCATGGTATCGTGAGTGCGCCCAAGGATTGTCTCATGAATTTAAGGAACAGAACGTTGGTACCTTTGTGTTCTTCTTTGAGGTGAACAAGTCTACTTGAGGGGTGCCCATTGTCTATTAGTATCTGGAACACGTCCTGGTTTAGAGACCATTCGGTGTGGTCTATTAGTTGTCGACTGAGGTAGTCTGCTTCCATGTTTAGTGCTCCCTTCAGGTGAATCGCGGAGATGGATCTTATGTAAGAATCCGCCCAATTGAAGATCTTCCATGCCACGATCATCAGCTTTTCTGATCTCGTCCCTCCTCGGTGAGAGAGGTACGCTACTGTTGTAGTATTGTCGGAAAGGACCTTCACATGCAGGCCCTCGAGTAGGTCCTCTGATACTTTCAAAGCTTTTCAAACCGCTTTCAGCTCTCTGAAGTTGGAGGATTGAGAGCGAGTTGTTGACAGCCAGGAACCCTGAAAGTAATGACCCCCCACTTTCGCTCCCCATCCTCTTTCGCTTGCGTCTGTAAGGACTTGTATGTAGGGAGTCTTCTCCCAAGGAACTCCTAAGGACAGGTGGTTTGCTCTCTTCCACCAGTGTAGGGAGGCGTTTATTGTTGGAGGGATCAGCACCTTGTGATTTAAAGAAGTCTGCTGCCTGTTCCAGATTCTGAGAATCCACGACTGGAGGAATCGGAAGTGCGATTGACTCCAGGGGACAGAAGGAATGCAAGATGAGAGGAGACCCAGAAGGCTCATGGCTTCCCTTATGGGACGAGACTTCCTGTTCTGAAACCGTCGGATTTTCAACTGAAGGTTTCTGATCTTGTCTGGTGGGAGAAAAGTATGTTGAACCCGGGAATCCAGGATGACCCCTAGAAACTGGATTGTGCTGGAAGGTAGCAGATTTGATTTCTTCTGGTTCACCAACCACCCTAGATCGACAGACAGGAAGGTTAGTAGGTCTGTTTTGAGCTGGTTCTCTGAGTTTCCAATCAGGAGAAAATCGTCCAGGTATGGTACGATCACTAGGCCCTTGCGTCTCAGGAAGGCCACCATTTCGACCACCAGTTTCGTGAAGACTCTGGGAGCAGATAATATCCCAAAGGGAAGGGCCGTAAACTGGAAGTGAAGGGTTACTTCCTTGTGATCTTGAATGGTGAATCTTAAAATTTTTGGAGAATTCGGATGGATTGGGACGTGATAGTAAGCATCCCGTAGGTCTACTGTACAAATCAGAGCATCTCTCCCTATTAATGGTATCAGGGATTCCATCCTGAATTTCCGATATACTATAAACCTGTTCAGGGCCTTTAGATTTATGATGTTGCAAAATGAACCTTCTTTCTTTTCTACCAGGAAGAGATTCAAGTAGAACCCCTGTCCTAGCTGTGTTGATGGTACCTGGATTACCACATCCATATCCAGAAGTTTCTGAAATCCCTGCAGGATCTTCTTGCGTACGGTGAAAGAGCTCGGGTTGGTAACGGTGAAGCAGTCTGGGGGAGATTAAGAAAATTTGATCTGGTATCCAAATTTTATGATGTCCCGGACCCAAGGGTTCGGAGTAATGGACTCCCAAGGAGCCAGAAAATTCTTCAATCTCCCCCTGACTTTGGCGTCATTGTTTGTCTGAAGATTTGCTTTGGGAAGAGGGAGGGGTACCTCTCCCCCTGCCACCTTTCGGATAGCTCCAATGTCCCGACTTCCCTTTATCCCTATAGGACCTATTCTGGCTGGTGGGGGCACGAAAGGGATATTTTCTTTTCTAGGGTCTTTCCTCCAGGAAGCCCTTCTTCTTATCCGCTGCTTTCTCTAAGATACGGTCCAATACAGGGCCGAAGACGTACTCCCCCGAGAACGGGATGGAGCATAACTTCATCTTTGAGGTGTTATCTCCTGACCAGCATTTCATCCACAGAGGCCAGCGGGCCGCGTTGGAGAGACCGGTATCTTTAGCAGCGAATCTGATGGATTCTGCCGAGGCATCTGACATAAATGCCGTAGCGGACTTTAGTAAGGGAAGGGATCTTAAGATTTCTTCTCTAGGGGTGCTGTCCCTAATGTGAAACTCCAAGTTGTTCAACCACAACCCCATGGACCTCGCCACCGAGGTGGCAGCAATATTAGCTTTTAGGTTAAACATAGCGGCTTCCCTTTGATTTTTTTAAGACTATCCGCCTTCCTATCCATGGGGTTGTGTAACTGGGAGGCATCCTCAAAGGGCAAGACAGTCTTTTTATTAACTTTTGCCACTTGAACATAAATTTTTGGCGTTTCATTGAAAATTTTGCATTCATTAGGATTGAACAATAGACGATTCTTGAAGGACCTGGACATCCCCACGCGTTTCTCTGGATTTGACCACTCATCAAGCACCATGTCGCATATATTTTCGTTGATCGGGAAGATCCGTTTTTTTTTTAAACACAGAGTCTCCCGAACATCTCGTCCTGCACAAAATGAGCTTTTGGGGCTTCTTCTACCCCCATAGTGGCCCGAACTGCCCTTAGTAGGTCTGGCATTTCGTCTGAGGAAAAACAAAATCTTCTCGTCCTCCCAGGGTCTGGAGGATGAAGCGTTTTCCGCTACCTCCTCCGAATCTGAGGAAGAAAAAGACGGTCCACTCTGTCCTCTGTCTTTTAGATGGGGGCAGGTCCCTGGGTAAGGAGGAGAGCTGGGATAAGGAGGATTTTACTTCCTTGTGTATCATAGATCTTAACGCCTCAATAAAAGAAGGTTGTTCTTCACGTATAATGCTAAAGATACAGTCTTTGCATAATCTCTTGCGGTAATCTGTCACCGCCAGATCTCTGAGAAGTTCTGACAGACGTTCTTCAGTACCTCCTGCATGATGTTCTTTTGTTTTGGTTTCGCTTTGACATCTCTTTTCCCTCTTCCAGCTGTCATCTATTAGCAGTGATTGCCTCCCTTTATAGCCCCTCCCATACTGCCTCACTTTGCGGTTTATACTACTTCCTGGATTGTGCTCACTGCTAGAAGTTTGCTACTGCTGGTTTCTCAGATAAGTCTATCCCTTTATTTGTGTTTTCTTGATTCTAGGTGACCCTGACTCCCTCCGTATTAAGTGCAGGGAGCCAGTGGTCGTGTCCCCTCACTATTATAGGGTTTTCAGGTGTCACTCAGTCTAGGTACGTGGACATGCAACTTTCTATCACAGAGATTTTTGCATGGGCTGAGCAGTCAGGGAGAGCTATAGGGCTTTAATAGGGCTCACCCTTTTGTTCCTTAGTTTGGGATCAAGTCAGTCGGATCTTTATTTGTTACTTCTTGTTTTCTGCAACACCATCCGTGACATAATCATCCGGAAGTCGCTTAAGACAGGACACACACTTAGCCGGCTTCCTGACCTTCTTCTGAGCCTCCTTAGGGACCTGGGGGGAAATAGCCCCAGTCAGCTAGCTGAACATACAAAGGTGTAGAAGCGCATAAGCCCCAAGCCAGAGTAGTGGAGGAGGATGAAATGGCAGGTAACCTGAAAACAGTGTAGACACACTAACAGGGCAGATAAGCGCTTTCCCCACAGGGGAACTTACGGCAGGCGGCACGGAAGGGTCTCCTGGGGAGTGAGGTTTGGTAGACATGTCGGCACATACAACGCTTGTTGCTCGGCACTTCCATGTGCTGTGCCGATATTTTTAAAAGGAGACGCGTCCTAAAAGACGTCACTTCCTCCGTCCACCGGAAGTGACGTCTGCCGCATACCTGAAGCGCAATGGCACGCGCCCAGCGAGAGAACGCGACCAGGGAGCAGGCTCACGTATAGTAACGGAGCGAGGCCTCCCCCATCACCCCTGCCCAGCATTAGTACGAGGACCGCAGGAGGGCAGGGGAACACCAGGTAATCAGAGGTGTTATGGAATGGCATCAGCTTCATCTCCCTGGGCAGGGAGACTCTCTCTGCCCCTGTCCTCTGTAGGGACAGGAAACACTGGTGCTGGGAGGGGGGATTTAAACCCTCTCTCTGTTCCTGCCCCTACAGAGGTGAGGGGTCAATCTCCTCGTGGCTGTCGTGGTGATGAGGTGGAAATAAATACATAAATGAAAATATCATGCCTGCAGTTAGCCCAATCTTAATTTATTCACTAGTAAAAATTGAGTATCATAGACATACCCCCATACAATAGATATATCAGTATAACATGTCACCTATATAATGGCCAACAATGGAACTGAAGGAATAGTCTTGACAGGCTGTGGATGGTCATATGCTGGCCGGATAATATTCACATTTTTTATATTAATTATCTTTATTAAATCAATTATCTTGTGGGTGTGTATATATACCTGTATTTGAGCACCATTTTGTTATGATCACTGCTTGAAAAAGATCCTACTGTGCGGATTGAAATGTTGCTGTATTTCTGGTCAATAAAACTCACTTTTTTTGGATGTGCCGTGGAATATATATTCTCCCATATAGAATGCTCTCCCCCTCAAGTATAATGCCCCCATATAAACTGCTCTCCCCCTAAAGTAAAGTGTCCCCATATAATTCTCTCTTCCCGCTGTAGTATAACTCCCTGATATATAATGCTCTCCCCCTCTAGTGTAATGCCCCCATATATAATGCTCTCCCCCTCTAGTATAATGCCCCCATATATAATGCTCTCCCCCTCTAGTATAATGCCCCCATATATAATGCTCTCCCCCTCTAGTATAATGCCCCCATATATAATGTTCTCCCCCTCTAGTATAATGCCCCCATATATAATGCTCTCCCCCTCTAGTATAATGCCCCCATATATAATGCTCTCCCCCTCTAGTATAATGCCCCCATATATAATGTTCTCCCCCTCTAGTATAATGCCCCTATATATAATGCTCTCCCACTGTAGTATAATGCACTATATATAATGCTCTCCCCCTCTAGTATAATGCCCATATATATATATATATATATATATATATATATATATATATATATATATATATATATATATATATAATGCTCTCCCCCTCTAGTATAATGCCCTATATAATTCGCTCCCCCTCTAGTATAATGCCCTATATATAATGCTCTCCCACTGTAGTATAATGCACTATATATAATGCTCTCCCCCTCTAGTATAATGCCCATATATATATATATATATATATATATATATATATAATGCTCTCCCCCTCTAGTATAATGCCCTATATAATTCGCTCCCCCTCTAGTATAATGCCCTATATATAATGCTCTCCCCCTCTAGTATAATGCCCCCATATATAATACTCTCCCCTGTAGTATAATGCCCTATATATAATGCTCTCCCCCTCTAGTATAATGCCCCCATATATAATGCTGCTCTCCCCCTCTAGTATAGTGCCCCCATATATAATGCCCTATATATAATGCTCTCCCCCTCTAGTGTAATACCCTCATATATAATGCTCTCCCCCTCTAGTGTAATGCCCTCATATATAATGCTCTCCCCCTCTAGTGTAATGCCCTCATATATAATGCTCTCCCCCTCTAGTGTAATGCCCCCATATATAATGCTCTCCCCCTCTAGTGTAATGCCCTCATATATAATGCTCTCCCCCTCTAGTGTAATACCCTCATATATAATGCTCTCCCTCTCTAGTGTAATACCCTCATATATAATGCTCTCCCTCTCTAGTGTAATACCCTCATATATAATGCTCTCCCCCTCTAGTGTAATGCCCTCATATATAATGCTCTCCCCCTCTAGTGTAATGCCCCCATATATAATGCTCTCCCCCTCTAGTGTAATACCCTCATATATAATGCTCTCCCCCTCTAGTGTAATGCCCCCATATATAATGCTCTCCCAGGGAAGCAGGGATCGTGTAAAAATCCTATTCACCCTACTTTTTTTTATGGTATCAAAATTTAGGGATCGTGACAACCTCATGTAAATACATCACTCCCCCTGCCTTCAGCCCTCAAGCATAAAGTCCCATGTAAAATACATCACTCCCCCTGCCTTGTGCATCACCGGCATACATAAATACATCACTCCCCTACCTTCAGTCCCTGTAGCATACAGTCCCATGTAAAATACATCATTTCCCCTACCTTCAGTCCCTCCAGCATACAGTGCCATGTAAAATACATCACCCCCCACCTTCAGCCCCTCCAGCATACAGTCTCATGTAATATACATCACTCCCCCTGCCTTCAGAATCACCAGCATACAGTCCCATGTAAGATACATCACTCCCCCTGCCTTCAGCCTTTCCAGCATACAGTCCCATGTAAAATACATCAATCCTCCTGCCTTTCCATTATACAATCCCATGTAAAATACATTACTTCCCCCTGCTTTCAGTCCCTCCAACGTACACAGTCCCATGTAATGCATCACTCCCACTGCCTTCAGCATCACCAGCATACAGTCCCATGTAAATAATATCACCCACCTCTCTTCAGACCCCTCTAACGTACAGTCTCCAATACAAAGACCACTACTCCTCCCTTCATCCTCTGCAAAAAATAAAATAAAAATGTCTCCAAGTTAAAAAATAATCCTCGTTCTCCTCCAGACAGCTCCGAGCAACCACCGCTCCTCTCTGACCCACAACCTGCTCTGTATAAACTCCTGCACATTCTGAGGCCCCGCCCCGTGGACGGCGAGACTCCGCCTCTTCCTATGACATCATACCTGCCAGGAGCAGCCCCATTCTGGTCACTACCGTTGCGCCGTGCAGGAGCTGGCTAAGGTGAGGCGAATGGGTTTTGATATTCAGTATGATCCAGCAAGGGGAGCGGCGGGTGTGGGTACCGGGCTGCTTCTGGTGCTGACTGGCTAATAGCGCCCATAAAGCCCAGCAGGATGCATGAGAGAAGGTACACGTATAGGAACCTATAGGATATGTGGTGTGCATACCGAATGCATCCTGTCCTGAGGGCTGCTCCTCATAGTGCATTGGCTTAGGGTTGTAGTCACTAAAAGGGATGTCGTGCATTAATGACGCCTGGGATGGAGAGCAGGGTTTCCAGTGTCACTGCACTTCATTCTGTGGGAGAGCTGGTAGTCACCCATGCATGGGGCATTTACTATACAGATTGGAACCATCCTCTCAGCCAATGGCTGCAGCTTTCTCACCCTCGCAGATTTTTCTGTCACCTTTCTCTGGCCCTTAGTAGTAGTGACAACCTGCGCTCAGCCTTCTGACAACGCCAGCTCCACCTCTTTCACAAATGGCTCATGTGTTTAGAGTGTAGTAGCCCCCCCTGGTCAGGCAGGCGGTTGTCAGGAATCTTGCTTAGCGGAGTAGACCGCTGCCAATACATGCAGCGATCTCCTCCACAGTATGGGGAGGATTGATCGCCAATGCCATCGCTCCTCCCCATGCTCTACAGTGGTTTTCTGGCGATAGATAGTAATTAGACAGCATGCTGAATGAACTGGATTGCCCATTCATCGGGCAATCAGCGGCAGTATTCATATGAGCGCTTGTTAGAGATCATCGGGAAGAAAATCTGCCCATGTAAGACTACGTTTACTGTAATTATCATGGTAGCATCAGGCTTTTCATCGCCATCAAGTCTCTGGATAAATGGACCAAACAATGGAAACTGCAGTTCAATGGGTCCAAATGGAATATAATGCACGTAGGGAGCAGGAGCCCTCTATGTGACAGTCGCACTGCCAGTTCTGTGTAAGAGGTGTAGGATTCGCCATTTCTGGTCAGACATATTGCATATTTTTCCCACATACACAAGGGATTTTAAATGACCCCAGAGATAAAAGTCCAAAGAGGGTCATTATATCAGACCTTGACCCCCAATCCACTGCCCAGAGATATGTAGGAAAGAAGCTGGCTGACCTATTGGCAGAGGAAGAGCTATGTTGGTCCCATGTTCATATGTGTCCGCATTGCTGAGAAAAATGAAGCGTTAATATATGCAAATGAGCCTCTAGGAGCAACAGGGGCGTTGTCATTACACCTAGAGGCTCTACAACTGGCGCACCCTCTGCACTTTAATTGACGGGTTCAGGCGCTGAGAACATAACCGCGCCTGGCCTTATCAATCAAGGTGCAGAGGGTGCAGCAGTTGCAGAGACAGCTGAGACTTTAGATGTAATGGCTACAAAACCGTACAACCCCCCCTGGGGTCCACCTGACATAAAGAACAGGTATGTATTTACCTGACAGATCTAGCGTCGCCACTCCAGTTCTCCTGACCGGGCCCTATTTACCTAGCGGTGACATCATATGGACAACACGTGACCCTTGCAGCCAGTCACTGGCCTCTTTCTAGTGCATGGCTGCAGCGATCACGTGTTGTCAACATGACATCCCCGCTGCAGCTGGGCAAATAGAGCCCGGTCAGGAGAACTGGAGTGGCGACGCTAGATCTGTCAGGTAAGTACTTACCTGGTCTATATTTAAGGTGGATTCCAGGAGGAAACCAGACAACCCGTTTAAATAGTATTGTGAGACAGCACAGCAACTTTAGGGAGCATTGATATGGAGTATTCAGATGCAGTATCGGGAGGGGAAACATATACAAATAAATTTACAATTGCGGTGAAGCTATCCGGCAGAAGAACAGCCTGCCGAAGTTCTGGGGATCTGGCATAGCTGGATAGTACTGCGCACCGCCAGACTCCATTGACTATATCTGAACTAGCGGGAATGCCGGGATTCATCAAGACAAAAACTTGTTTGCAGCACTTTTTGTATGGTTGAATCCTCGCATTTATGCTGGGGAGCGACTAGATCCCATTATAATTAATGGGGTCCAGTGGGCACATGGCTCTACCCAGCTTTGCCAGACCTGAAGAAACCCTGGCAAGCTGTTCTCTGCTGGAACAGCCTGCCAGATTAGCTTTACCGCAAGTGTGGAAGTAGTCTAAGGCCGAATGCACACGGCCGTGAGCGGTCCGTGGAACCGCGGACTGGATTCCTGCTGAGTGCAGGAGCGCACGGCGTCATGAGTTGCTATGACGCCGTGCACTCCCTGCTGCCGCCGCAGTACAGTAACACTGATATAGATCATACCAGTGTATTACTGTACTGTGGCGGCAGCAGGGAGCGCACAGCGTCATAAAAACCAATGACGCCGTGCGCTCCTGCACTCAGCAGGATTCCAATCCGCGGTTCCACGGACCGCTCACGGCCGTGAACAACGGCCGTGTGCATTTGGCCTAATACTCCTCCCTGAGCCCTAATTGCTGCAATTGGCCGTTCAGTGCTCACTGTCCAATCGCAGCTCCCTCACTATGAAAGCCAGTGGGGGGCTGCAGGTGGGCTCCAAATGGACAGCACCAATCACACCAGAGGTTAGATCGGGGACATCAGTGCTTGGCACCTCCTGCCTATCTCAGCACAAGAAGGGCAGAAAGAATACTGAGCTCCTCTAAGCACGCTCAGCATTATACTTGGAGTTGGCATGCTGAGCGTTCCTGTGCCCCTCTATGCTTTCTGTTTGCCTGCTGGGACTTGTGCTCCACTTCGATCTGTAAAAAAAAAAAAAAAAATGTCTGGAACTGTTGCATAGTTTGGGGTTAGGGTCCATTCACATGTCTGTGGTGTATTGCGGATCCGCAATACACCCGGCTGGCACCCCCTATAGAACTGCCTATTTCTGTCCGCAATTGCGGACAAGAATAGGACATGTTCTATTTTTTTTTTGCGGAGCCGCGTCCCGGAAGTTCGGGGCCGCGCCCTGGAAATGCGGATGTGGAGAGCACATAGTGTGCTCTCTGCATCCCGTTCTGCCCCATTGAGAATGAATGGGTCCTCACCCGTTCCCGATATTGCGGAACGGATGCGGACCCATTTGCGGACGTCTGAATGGAGCCTTATGCACACGAGCATGTGTGCCCCGTGCCCGTATTGTGGACGCAAACCCATTGACTTGAATGGAGCTGCAATCCTCAAGATATTGAGAGGTGCGGAGGCACGGATTGGAAGCTCACAGAAGTGCTTTGTAGATTTCGATCTGTGCCTTTGCACTGCAAAAAAAAAAACAATTTTTGCGGTGAGGACGGTCGCTTGCTGATCGCAGACCATTCAAGTCAATGGGCCTGCATCTGCAAGCGGCGTGCACGTGGACTGTGCCTATGCATTGCAGATGCCATTAGTCTAGAGCTTTACATGCTTTTTCCACCTGCACTGTGAATGTTTACATGGTGTGTTCAATAAAAACATGGTAACATTTAACTATTTGTGTGTTTATTAGTTTAAGCAGACTGTGATTGTCTATTGTTGTGACTTAGATGATCAGATCACATTTTATGACCAATTTGTGCAGAAATCCATATCATTCCAAAGGGTTCACGTACTTTTTCTTGCAACTGTACACTTGCAACAGTTCCAGATCTCTGATCCCTAATGCCCAATGTCTGTCCCTATCCCTCTCCCCCTACCCCCTGTCCTCTTCCTGCAGACACCAAGCCATTCGTATAGACTTTATTTATTTTTTTTACCTTTTTTTTCCTTCTTCTTTTTGCAGCCCTGCACCAGTTTTTCTGTCTGCGAACCATGACCTCCAAGCGCTGATCAGTGCATATGCCACTGATCAGCACCTGTGCTCAGTTTTTGGCACAGGAGTTTTTTTTTTCCTTATCCGTGCTCTGGCACGGTGTTTATTATTGTTTAAAAAAAAAATAATAGGAGTTTTATATACACGTGTAGATCTTTCTGTAAAAAAGTACATTTTTAGCTAGTACCGTACACTTTACTGCTTATAGTAATTAGAGAGCAGAATTTTCACTGTGGCACAAACCAGGCACAACATATTGGGCACTGAAATGGCATTGTAGCATCCACTACACATTTGTGGGGTCAAAGTGCTTACTACACCCCTTGAAAATAGGGCCAAAAACCATTCCAGAACAATCTGCCGTCCAAAAACCATACAGTGGTCCTTCCTTTTTGAATCCTGCTGTCTGCCCATACAGTAGTTTATGACGACATATGTGGTGTTCCTGTAAACTGCAGCATCAGGGTGATAAATATTTAGGTTTGTTTTGCTGTTAACTAGTGCTGTGTTAAAGGGAACCAATGGATTAAAATGGAAAATCTGTGGGGGGAAAAAAATCTAATTATAAAAAGCTGGTGGATGATTTTCTTTATGTAATTCTGTGTTCTCTCCATGTATTCTACTTTCTGTTTTGGTTCTGTAATTTCCTCCTTTGTTTGGACTTTTAGCACACAAATGCCTTGCATTGGCTTTCCTTGTTAGGCTGCTGTCAAAGAGGAAAATACATGAGTGACTCAGTTAGGGTGTCACATATTACACTAAATACTAATACAATACAACGTATTACAATAATGCAGTACACTTCGGTGGGCATTTTTATCAATGCCTATCAAGAAAACAATAGAGGTGTTATGCTGTCATCCTAATTCTTCTAATCTACTATTATACTAAAAGATAACACCTTTCCCTCACAGCAACAGTAAACTGACATTAAGATTAATAATCGGTATAGGAGTAGGGCTGGGCGATATGGCCTAAAATCTATATCGCAATATAATTTGAACTATGTGCGATAACTATGTATATCGCAATATATTATTTTCTTCCATCATCCATGTCCCCCAGCCACTGCCATCAGCCCCATGCCATAGCCATCCTCCAACCCAACTTTGATTTTCAATGGCATAGTACTGCCAAAATGAAAAAGACAAACAATATAAAAAATTGGTTTCTTTGAATTTTGATTTAAAAAATATAGTAACTCTGATGGAAGATTCCCTGTATCCAAGCTAAAGGATGTGTGATTGTTTACAGTAGCAGCAAGGAGGATGGGATTTGAAAAATCTGCACATAACTTGACAGTTTTGATTTTAACTATGCAGCCTATCGACTTATGTTACAAATTTCCTCTGCAGATTTTACCTTGGCACTGAAGGGGGGCGAAATCTGCTGCAAATTTGCAGCATTTTTCCCCACGCCTCCACAACGGCACTTCCTGGAGGGTACCCGCCTCCTCAGGGACAGGAAAACAACGGAGACCAACGTATAAAAGCCCCCTCCCCTCTACCTTCGCCAGTTGTTTTCCTGTCCATCAAAAGGCAGGTGGGGATCAACGGTGCGCAGAGCCTTTGGTAAGTTATCCTGTTTTTCCCAGAGGGCTCCTGCAGGGGGAAGGATCCCGGAACATTGTTATGCTGCTCCTCCTTCCCCTATGGTGTTAGTCCTGCATGTGCTGGCAGCCCCGGGCTCCCGCTATAGAAGAGGGCCATGTGTCGGGTATTCGGTGGCTGGGGGCGTTCCCGGACTGGGAGTGCTCTGAACCTACTTCCGGCTACGGTGCGCTGCGTTTCAACGTTGGAACGCAGCGCTAGAGTGACGTCATCACTCCTACCCGGAAGTCTTCAGACGGCAGATTTAAAGTGGAATATCGGCGTCCTACCGGTGAGCAGCGTGCTAGAAGAAGGATACAGTGGCATTCTCATCTGCACCACAATGTCTGCCCCTGGAGAAATTGAGTTGGCAAAAAAGACCACTGATGCCCACAGGCCCTCCAGCCCAGTAAGCCTCCTCCCTGATGACATTTATATTGACAAAGTCATCCTATATGTGCACAGGGTGTCATGTCTTATCTTCTGGGTGACTGCTCTCCTATAAAAAGTTTTTCCTTGGATATCCAAAATTCTGACTCTCCACTCTCATGTTTTTTTTAAGGGGAGGGAGAGTCTAAGATCATCTGGAGAACTGTCACAGAAGAGAAAATGTCAAAAGTACAAAATAAACTTTATTCGCTGCCACTAAAAAAATCTCTTTGCCCAAAGTGTATAAAGAGTGGTATCTAAGGAATCTCTGTCTATTGTGGATATTCTGAGATCCTTAATTAAGGAAGAGATTGGAGCAGCTATCGACGCAAGACTAGTGGTAGTCTCTCCGAAGTCTGCATTACCCTTTGAATACTTGGGAATCCTTAAGGATCCGATGGATAAAAAGTGTGAATCCCTGCTTAAGTCTTGGGAATCTTCTATGGCTAAATTACGTCCAGAAATCTCAGCTACTTATACTGCAAGAACTCTATATTATTATGGCTGACTCTATTAGAAGAGCACATTTAGTCGGACACTCCAAGAGAGGACATTCTAGCTTTCACCCTGGTCCGGAAACAAGCTTCCAACTTCCTGGTGGATGCTTCAGCAGATGTTGTGAAATTATCTGCAAAGACCACAGCTTTATCAAACACCTCCCGTAGGGCAATTTGGTTAAGATCATGGAATGGAGATGTGACATCAAAAAATAGACTTTGTGCCATCCCTTGTGAATGGAATTGTTTATTTGGGAAGACCCTGGACGATATCCTAGAAAAGGCCTCCGATAGGAAAAAGGGCTTCACTACCAAATCGAGATTCTTCCATCAGAGACGTAATTTCTGCCCCCAAAGACGTCCTACATTTGATTAGAAAAAGAAGAATCGGGATCCTCATGGCAATCATTGAAAACAAGAATAGGGGATTCCTCTTCTTGGATAAGTCCTCCCGTCCAAATACCACACCATGGCGCAAGAAGTCCAGTCGGGGGAAGATTAAAAAAAATTCAAGCAGGCCGTACAAATTCATGCATCACCTTGGCTGCTGTCTGTAATAACATCAGGATACAGGCTGGAGCTATCAAATGTTCCCGCAGACAGATACCTGGGAAATGCTAGATTAAAAAGGAGAAACAAGAAGCTCTAGAGTCACAGGTTGCACTTCTACTTCAGAAAAAGGCAATAGTGCAAGTTCCTCCAGAGGAAGAAAAAAGGGGTTTCTATTCTCCAATCTTTTTGGTAAAGAAACCAGACGAGTCATTCCGATTTGATAATAAATCTGAAAAATGTAAACAAATTCGTAAGATACAAGAAGTTGGGTGTGGAATGGCATCAGAAAGATCAACTTATACTGATAACAGGTGCAAGCAGACAGGGCTGCTCACCTAGGAAATCTGGTGAAACAAGGATTGTGGCATCCTCATCTGGCGCAAGCATCTTCAAACATGAGAGAGCTTTCAGCAGTGTAGCAAGCTCTAAAAGCCTTTTCTCCAGTGCTAAATTCAAGACCTATAAAAGTTTTTATCAGACAACACCACTACAGTTGCCTATTTAAACAGGCAAGGGGGGACAAGAAGTCATTCTTTGTCAGTAATCTCGGAAAACAATTTCAGGTTGGCAGAAAGAAACCTGATGTCTCTCTCGGCAGTTCATATAAAAGGAAAGCAAAATTGGTGGATTTTTTAAACAGAAAAATAATAAAAGGAGAGTGGAGTCTCGGTCAGAAAATATTCCAGGACATCTGTGTGAGGGAGGGGTGCCCAGAGATCTTTGTGTCAAAAACCCCCCAAAAAGTTGGGAAGTTCTTCTCCCTATCCCATCTGGATTGGCCCTTACAGGTGGCTTATCTAGCAGGTCAGTTTCCTCGGGGCCTTCTGTATGCTTTTCCACCTTTCTCTTTGATACCCAGAGTTTTAATGAAAACGATAGACAGAGCCCAATTAATCCTAATAGCGCCTTTCTGGCCAAGGGGGGCCTGGTTTCCAAATCAGGATTTTTGGCAACTTCCCCAGAGTCCAGATCTCCTATCCCAGGGCCTAGAAATGCATCCAAATATTCCCAACTCCGTCTCAAAGCTTGGAGGTTGAATGGACAGTCTTAAGAAATAAGGGGTTATCTGATACGGTCATAAATACACTGATGCAAAGTAGAAAGCAAGTGACGTCAAAAATCCTTTCTACCGTCTGTGGCTGAAGTTTGGAATCCTTCTATGGCTCCGGACGTAAAAGTGATCTTGGACTTTCTTCAAGCGGGACTTGACAAAGGCCTCAGAGTAAGTACCTTTTAAAAGGTACAAGTATCAGCATTAAGTGGCTTCATGGGAGTCAAATTGGCGGAGTTAGAGTTGGTTAAAAGGTTCTTTAAGGGAGCAAGTAGAATTTGTCCCTCTATCGGATCTAAAGTTCCCCCATAGGATTTGAATCTGGTCCTTTCAGTACTGATGGAGTCTCCCTTTGAACCCCTTACGGATATCTCGCTCAGATTATTGTCCTTTAAAAACTGCTTTTCTCCTGGCTATAAGAGTGGGGGAGATTCAGGCTTTCTCTATATCCCCACCTTACCTTACGATCTTTGAGGATAGAATAGTCCTACGTCCTTCTCCTACCTTTCTTCCGAAAGTAGTCTCTAAATTCGATTGCCAACAGGAAATTTATCTTCCTTCCTTTTGTCCTCAGGCGACGTAAGAAAAAGGAAGTTCCAGGACCTGGATGTCAGAAGATGTGTTTTACAATCTCTTTAGACAACAAGAGACTTTAGGAAGACGGGTCAATTACCGGTTCAGTATCTGGGCCAAAACAAGTCCACTATAGCATGCTGGATCATGCATTATTCTCTGCTATAAGGAAAGAGTGTTCTCCCCGATTTAAACTAAAAGCTCATTCCACCAGGGCGGTTTCCACATCCTGGGCAGAAGGGGCCTCTGCCTCCTTAAAAGAGATTTGCCGGGCAGCCACCTGGTCTAACCTGTCCACTTTCTTCAAACACTACAAGTTGGATATATTATCCAATAGAGACTTGACCTTTGGTAGGAAGGTTTTGTCGGCAGTTGTCCCTCCCTAAATAATTACTCTGTTATTCCTCCAGGTAATGCCTTGTGGAGGCGAGGGGAAAAGATGAAAATTACTCTTACCGGTAATTTGATCTGTTTTAGTAATGGGCCTATCTAACTGCATTAGTATTTAATTTCTGAGCCAACCTACATGTTTTTGTATTAATTTTTCACAGGACACAGTTGTGCCAATGATATTTAAAAAAATTTATATTTTTATTCCTATGAATTTTATTTTTTTTCTGTTACAAAAGATTTCAAGACAAAACCTTTTCTAAAACCTATTATTGTATCGCATTTACTGTGAAAATGGATGCTACTCTTGTAATTTATCTACTGGCTGGGCCCACCACCTAACTTAAAAAAAAAAATAGAGCACATTTTGGATTTTACAGGCTTATTTTTCTATTGCTGGTTCTATGGCACCATACAGCCAGAGCAGATGCTGTACAGCGCCAAAACATTAGAAACTCCTTCAAAGTGACTTTTTTATATATTGACCCCAAAGGTATTCATTTTGGGGGAAATTGGGATATTTTAAAGAGGACCTTTCACTACCCCGGACATGTCTGTTTTAATAGCTTCATGCATTCCCCATGTAATAACAGTTCTGGAGGATCTATTCTTTGTCTGTATGTTGTGCCATTCCTCTATTATTTCTACTAGAAGTTATGAATGAATTGCTATTAGCCTTCAGTAAAGGTACAGAGGGGGGGGGGGGGGTAACCAGTTGGGGGGGTGTACCTACACAGTCTAAAATTGGCAGCACTGATTGGATAGAGTGAGTCTGTGCAGGTACACCCCCCCCCCCCCATCTTGTTACCTCCCCTCTGTACTCTTATTGAAAGCTAATAGCAATTTATTCATAACTTCTAGTAGAAATAACAGAGGAATGATGGTACATCATAGAGCCATTAGAATAGATGGTCCAGAACTGTTATTACATGGGGAATACATGAAGCTATTAAAACTGACATGTCAGGAGTGGTGACAGGTCTTCTTCTTTACAAAGGAAAAAAATATGCGTGCATTTCTATGTTTTACACACACAAAAAAAAGCTATACTGAATATAGCTAAAATGAATACCTACAGTATATATTTTTTTAATGTTATGAAAGAAAAGTGTGTACTTTTGTATATTTTACAGTCTACTATACAATGGTAAAACTAATTTACTTTAAAATAAATTAAAAATACATTATTCAGTATAAAAAATACAACAAGTCTTGTGATATTTGGCACAGCAAGCTCTTTCTAATATATATATATAATATTTTTCAGGCCCCATCAGAACACAAGATCTCTAAGACTACCTATGCTTCTGGGGGAGGCAGCTGCGTAGTCCTGTGTACTGCATTATTTTGCCAGGGTTCAAAATCTGCTTAATAAGCCTCTCTGGACACCAAACACTCATTAAGGTAAGTGACCAAAGGAAAATTGTGTTTTACGAGATTTATTTATATTGAACCTGTCCCTAAGATTCATGGATGATTTTTAGTTGCAAATCCAAATGTGCAACAATATTAAAGAGACTCTGTCAGCCAGATTTTAGCTACAGAGCTTTTCATATCATATCAGTCTACTTTATCTAAATAAAAATATACTAGTCTTACCCCCACCTGTCTTTTCATTTTTAATAAAAATCGCTTTTATTTTTATGCTAAATACCTTCGTAAGGAGCCTAAGGGGGCTGCCCCTCCAGCCATTGGAGCCTAGCTGTGCCCCTTATCTTGGAGCCCAGCGCCACCCCACTGTTGATTATTCACTCCTTTCCTCAGGTTTTTTTTTCCCCGCAGTGCACCGTAATATTGTGCATACGCCATTGATGCACAAGTCTGGGCCCGTGCGGTGTCCTGGCAGCAGCCTCATCCAGGGGAATCGTGCATGTGCCAGCTTTCTGCGCACTTTGATCGACCCGGAAAAAGAGAGTGGAGTGGTGCAAGCTCACTGGTCGGAGGATAAAGGTGAAGCAGCGCAAGATTACGGCGCACTGCGAAAAAAAAAAGCCAAGGAGAGGAGTGAATAATTAACAGTGGGGCGGCGCTGCGCTCCAAGATAAGGGGCACGACTGGGCTCCAACGGCCGGAGGGACAGCCCCTTGGGCTCCTTACGAAGGCAATTAGCATATAAATAAAAGGCTGGCAGAACAGATCTGGATAAATCCTGGCTAATACATAGCCATTTAAAGTTGGACCAGACTCCTGACTGAGCCCTGCAGCTTACAGACTCCAATACTGTGCAGACTTACCTGGCAGAACAGACAGAAGGTGCCACTCTGAAAGCCGCGCCAGGAGCCAGGACCTGCACACTATGTGGGAGATGAAGACAGTGGACCTGCGGTACACCTGGACACCCCGGACCCGGTGACTAAGAGAGGGATAAAATCGGGAGACAGCAGGCACGATATCTGAGGTGTAGGAGCGGGGCCCAGCCACATACACAGGCCACTCGGTTTCCCGCCAGTCGGCCATCTTGACAGCGTGTCCGTGGTGCCGAGAGGGGAGAGGGAGCACAGACAAACGCGGGCTCCTGCCTCAACAGAGAGCGCAGCAACCCTTGTACTATGCTATGCCACACGGTCATAGTCTCACAGATATAAAATAGCTGAAGAAGTGAGTATACACTGCCTGACAATATAACCAGATCATTATCTGGCACATAGCAGCACAAGACGGCTCCAGGGAACATACCCGGAACTTGCCAGCAGATTTACTGTACAAAATACACTGCATCTCCTAGAGCCCTGGAATTTGTTTTTCCTATTGCATACCGGATATCATCCTGATATAACAATGGGGCCACAAAAAACACAAAGTGCAGCTAAAAAACTGTGTGAATTTGCTAGACAACCAGAGGAAGGTGCGCGGTCACCACTACCACAGCGGAACGTGCACACCAGGGCAATTACAGTATCTGAATTACCGACCCCTATAACCTCCTCTGAGGAAGACCCAGAACAGCCTACTCTTAAACAAGGAACCGCCCAAGTCCTGGAAGCAATCACCGCCTGTAAGACGTCTCTCACAGTAAATTAGATGAAGTCAAGATTGATCTGGGATTGCTACGCCAAGACCTGCATAAGAGTACAACACATTGAAGAGCGTATATTACGCATAGAGGATGCTACTGCCACTGTTCCAAGATCGATATCTGATCTTAACACTAAGACGGAGCTTTGGAAGCAGAAAGCAGACGACCTAGAAAATTGACTCCGCAGAAACTATATCAGAATCCTCGGTCTGCCTGAAAGAGCTGAAGGTCGTGCACCAGACGAGTTTATAGAAAAAATTGATAAAATAACTTTTTCCGGATGCGGCTTTCTCCTCAGCATTTGCGGTAGAAAGAGACCACAGAGTACCAGCAAAACCCCCTTCACCTGGGGCTCCACCTCGCCCCATGCTTGCAAGGTTTCTCAACTGCAAAGATGGGAACAGGATACTAGCCTTGGCAAGAAGACGGCAAGAAATTAAATATGACAATGCCAGGGTCAAGTGGTGCCTGAGAGAAGCCAACATCCCATACTCCATGGGTTATCCTGCTAAACTCAGAGTGGTGGATGACGACAGAGCAGTCTTCTTTTCCTCCCCTTGAGAATTCTCTGAATGGCTAGCCCTACGGCAAAGATCTCCAAGATGATGAGACTCTTGGTATATCTAGGAACTGGTTACTAGATGATGGCAACAAACTGGTTTGGTTAATTTGATATGTTCAGAAATATCTCACTACAGCTTCTTGATTACATCTAGTCTTAGTCTAGTTAATGATATAGGGCCTTAATACCCGTATACAATGATTTAAATAGATACACCAATACTGTGGCTGCAGCCAATCATTATCAGGCAGAGGCATTACGGTTTTACTGGCCTATAGTCTGGAGTAAGAGGTCATTCCAGACTTAAAGTATAACTGTCATCTTTTTCTTTTTTTTTGGGAGTATTGGATTGTGGTGATTAATATCTCCTTGGTGGCCCTATTTCAACTTTTCACTGTGTACTCAATTACCCCTTAATTCCACAGTTTAGTTCCCTGTACTGGCTACTTTTACCTCCTGCTTAAAATCGGGTTGCTATGCAGGGTCCGTCTATGTGTTGAAGGACGGAGGACGCAGAAGCACGCAGCCTGCAAGGTCAGATTACAGACAGCCAGGGACTGTAAGTAAATGATTAGAGCCAGGTCCTCCCCAGCAGCTGATAACAGTGCCTGGGCTGTGTGCACTTCTCCCTGTCCCTGCGCTTGGCAGACGCTCCCTCACTCAGCAGAGCTGGAGAATGCAGAGCTGAAGCAGCGCAGACCAGGGAAGGGAGATCTGCCGCCTGCTCAGTGTATAAATGAAAGCAACATGTGGTAGGAGGACCCCTTTGTGCTGCAGGAGATTAACCCTTTAGGGGGGAGGGCTCTAGTTGCTGACACTTTTGGGGGGCTATTGTTACTGGCTAGTGAGGGCAGGCGGGATTAGCCTCAGGGTGAGGGCAGTGGCGGCCATCTTAACTAAATAGAGAAATTGCAGTTTTATACAGACTGGTTGCTAAGGGCTGAATCTTATTAAATATGGGGTAAGTCAGTCTAATAGTAACTGATTCTGGAATATCATGTTATTAGTAACTACATATATAAAAATTGAAATTAGGGTCTAAGTGTGACAGTTATCCTTTAACATTATTTTTACAGAAGGCATACTGTTGGAGACTCTAGGTTGTTTTTCTGGTTTTATAATAACTTGTTGTTTGGGTATTTACAGTTATTTATGTAGCACTGTTACACACTAATACACCCACTGCCCTATGCTCCGCTCCTGATAACACGTTTGCCGTGGAATCCATGGCAGAGTTAAAAATCTTATCGTGGAATGTCAGGGGACTGGGTACACTGCAAAAGAGATCTATGGTACTTGCATTTATCAGAAACTCTAGCCCACAGATCCTGTCTCCAAAAGACACATCTTACCACTAGCACTTCTCGGGTTTTGAAGAAACCTTGGGTTCAATGGGCAGCACACTCCTATCATACCTCTTCTTCCTGACTGGTGTCCCTGTTAATACATAAACAACTACGCTGGGAGGTGAAAGACCTAGTCACTGATTCAGAAGGCAGATATGTGTTTGTCCACTCTCTTATTGATAATGTACAAAATACGATATTATGCAGTTTTTACACTTGGCAGCTACCGTTGCAGCTACTTACCCACATGCTAGAGTAATCTGCATGGGAGACCTAAACATGATGTTGGACCCTTCTCTAGATCGCATCCTGGATATGGTGAATCCGAGGTGTACAGGGAGTCCCTCGCGACTTAACAGGTTTCTTACTGGATTGATCTATGGAGAGCTAAATATCCCAGGGATAGAACATATTCCTGCCACAGTGGCGGCCACAATTCTCTAACCCGAATAGACTATATGTTAGGTAATGAGATTGCGATGTTAAATCTTCACTCTATATTATATTTACCTAGGGGGATATCGTATCATTCACAGATACTAGGTACTCTGATATGTAGCACTTTTTCAGTAATGTATAGAATGAATATACATCCGTTCTGGCTAAATCTTTTAGGTTCAGCATATGGGATTTCTTACCAGCTAAACGAGTTCTTGGAAGTACATGCAGATGAACCTAATCTAGTCCTGGTGTGGGATACCTTTTTTAAAGGCATTTCTTCGCGGGTCCCTAAACTCCAGTATATCTTATATAAAAAAAAAAAAGATAATAAACGCTTGGAGATGGCACTGGAATCTGTTCTCGGGCCTCAGAATCAACTGGGAGAAATCGGTATGCAGGGCAGAGTGGACAGGCCCCTCCCATGTAGAACAACTAAAGGTGGTGGATACATTCAAGTATCAGAATTAACATCACGAAAAAATGCCTTCAGGCCCTGTCACTTAATTTTTCTCCTTTTAATGAACCATATAAGGAGCAAGCTCCAAACCTGGAAAACATTGCCCATTTCAATAGCAGGACGTATAAACTTAATTAAAATGATTATACGCCCCAAGGCTCTGTATGCCTTTCAACACTCAGAGGTACATATACTTAAATCAGTGTTTAGAGAAATGGACTCCCTCACTAGACTTATTATATGGAGCAGATCCCGCACTAAACTAAGCCTAGATACGCTAAAATGCCCCAAAACATGGAGGTATGGCTCTATCGGACTATTTTATTACCTGGCAGGCCAGCTGAGGCTCATTAATACCTGGTATACATCTGAAGACTTGCCCACATCAGAGTATTTCTTAAAATACTACCTCAACTGTCATACACTATGGTCAGTCCTGGAGATACCCCCTAAATTCCAGAAATTGCCGCTGCATAAATTGGCACAAACAGTCTGGAAAGAGGCTAAATTATTGACACAATTTACAGAGGTAGTATCCGACATACCTCTGTGGGATAACCAATCGTTGCCGCATTTGCAGGTGGTAATGGGGGCAAATAGATGGCAATCGGCAGAGGTCAAAACCCTTGGAGATATATATCACCAGGGAGTGTTAATGACGTTTGAGGCACTAACCCGGAAATATAACATCCCTCGTACCCACTTCTTTTCATATCTACAACTTATATCCGCCATGCAGAATAAATTTCCGAACACCAACACTGTGGTACCCACTAATAGGAATTGTTAAAACCCAGGGACCCAGAGGACTAGTGTCAGTAATTTACTAACATCTAGTACAAGCAAAGGTCAGAGCTAAACTCCTCATGGTCATAGACGAATGGAAAAGACGGATACCCACACTTGCAGAAGAATCTATATCAGATCTATTGGAATCACATTTACATGTCTCACCAGCAGTCAATAATAAAATAATCCAACTATACATCATACATATCTCACACCAAATAGGTTATATAGAATGGGTAGAGCGTCATCCACAGCATGTCCACGGTGTAGGGAATTGGAGACGGTTTTCTGGCACATGATGTGGAGTTGCAGCCCGATTGCTACATGGGGAAAGTGACGGCTTTTCTTTCCAACTTGCTGCCGGTCCAGGTAGCTTGCACCCCCGAGATTTGCCTGCTGGGAATATTCAACGAGGATAACTGGGATCACTGCACGACAACATTCTTGAAGGAGTCACTATTTATGGCACGTAAATGTATTGCTTTGAGATGGTACAACCCCAATACACCGAACTTATCCATGTGTAAATTACAGATAAATCAGATTCTACTGTATATAGTATTGGTATTTAAACACCTCGATAAACCTAAAATTTTTTTACAAGGTTTGGGGCCTGTGGTTGGCTCTGCACACACTATGTACTCAACCTCGAGACTCCGGCAAGCATTGTCAGCAGCTCGAGGATCTATGGTTCAGTCGGTTTGATGGGGGTCACATGAAGATACTATACATTAAGTCACTCAAGGAGTTAAGGAATTCACAACCGTGCAGTGGATGTTTGAAATAGACCAAAAGTCTCTCTATCTGTTCATATTATGCCATGCAACATAAATGTATGTTATCATTGCTATGTCTTATCTGTTAATAAAAGAGTTAAAAAAACAACAACAAACACTATTTTTATCAAAAATGAACAGACAGGTGGGGGTAGTATATTTTTATTTAGATAAAGGAGACTGAGCTGATGAAATGAAAAGCTCTATAGCTAAAATCTGGCTCACAGAGTACCTTTTAAATGCCTGCGAAATTCCAAACAAAAGAGCAAAAAACTTGGATCGCACATCCTCATTGATCTGTTATTGCTTTTCAGCACAATTCATATCCCTCCTCAGCATAAATACCAAGCCCTAATCGACATACTGTACACAAGGCATTTGTATACATTTTGATCAACATGCATAGGCCCACTCGCCACACCAAGGTGGCCTCTACAAGTGGGTACCTACTCTAAATTGGGGCGGCACCACATGGCAACCACTGCTGCCGCAATACAACACTGGAAGGCGGTGCGATCCAGCTGTCCAACAGCACCCCCGTTATCAGACTAAGCCCCCTTGGCACTAGGCATCACCAACCCACAGACACGGCGACAACAACAGCAACCACGCTGCACTGCACCATGTGAACAGATGTCAAAACCTTTCCAAGTGGTCTCAGGAACTACAAACAGACCTAGTAGGAGTTTATTAACCCTTCTGCTTCTGCAGTCTCCTGCTAATTAAAAACACCTGGGGTGAATGGGAAGAATGCTGATACTATAGGAAAAAAGACACACTATTAAAAAAATTCCTGCGACACTGCACAATTTTCCAGTGTTCCTCAACTCCAGTCCTCAGGACCTACCTGCCGGTCATGATTTGAGAATATCCCACAGAATGAATACCTGTGGTAAGTTCTGATGCACGGACCCCAATTATATCGCCTGCTCAATACGAAGGAAATCCTGACCGCTTGGTGGGCCCTGACGACTGGAGTTGAGAAACGGTGTTCTAGAGAACAGAATTCCAGCTACTATGCAAAGCACAACTGATTGAAGTAGCTTGACCAGCAGAATGCGATCTGACTTAAAGGGGTTGGCCACCTTTTGGGGGGTTTTGGGAAACCGTTGTGGCCAATGATTGGCTGCAGCGGTGTGAAGGCGGATGTTGACAGCGGGAAACCTGTGCCAGACAGTCGAGGCTGGGAAGCAAAGAAGCTGAGACCCAGTGCTGGGGAGCAGGCAAGTATGCTTCGCTTTTGCAGGTCTGCCCAAGCATGTTTGATGAAGGCTTAATGTAACGGAAACGTTGCATGTACTTGGATTGCTGTGATAGGGATTAAAAGGCCACAGCTTACTTTCACTATTGCAATACGGGTGCTCCCTTTCCTTTTTTCTGTGTTTGATCTTAATGAGGAGCTACAAGTGGACCTAGCTCCTATTGGGGTGTGCACCCTTTTTTTCTTTTTACTCCCAAGGGGTGCTGCATTTCTCTATTTTTGCAGGAGGGAGGTTTGCCCCCCCAAAAAAACAAAAGGTGGCCAACCTCTCTAACTAGCCGTTCTGTCACTTTCTGGGTTTCTTTTGCTTTGTACTTCCTGGTCCAAACCACAGGCTGAGTTGGGTAAACACTAATGCCTCATTCACACGTCAGTGTTCGGTCAGTGATTTCCATCAGTGATTTTGAGCTAAAACCAGGTGCGGCTCTGAACACAGAACAGGAGCAGATCTTTCCCTTCTACCTCATGTCTGTGGAGGCTCCCATCCTGGTTTTGGCTCACAATGACTGATGGAAATCAATGATCAATACACTGATGTGTGAATGTGGCTTAAAGAGGACCTTTCACCTGGAAAAACATTGTGAACTAAGTATCATGACATATACAGCGGCTCCCGGGGATCTCACTGCACTTACTATTATCCCTGGGTGCCGCTCTGTTCGTCTGCGATGTCCTCCGGTATCTTCGCTCACTTGGTCATAGTAGGCGGAGACTTAGGAGACTTGGTTATAGTAGGAGGAGACTGCCCTTGTTCTGCTGGGCGTCTCCTTCTAGGCTGTAGCACTGGCCAATCGCAGCGCACAGCTCACAGCCTGGGAAGTTTTTTTTCTCCCAGCTGTGAGCTCTGTGCTGCGATTTGGCCAGCACTACAGCATGGGAGAAGGAGACGCCCGGCAGAACAAGGGCAGTCTCCTCCTACTATAACAAAGTCCCCGAACATACCGGAGGGTATAGCAGGAGAACAGAGCGGCACCCAGGGATAATAGTAAGTGCAGTGAGATCCCTGGGCGCCGCTGTATGTCATGATACTTAGTTCACAATGTTTTTCCAGGTGAAAGGTCCTCTAAGTCCAGTGATTGGCTGAGCAATCATCTCTTGTATGTCAACAGGCACCAAGCAGTAGAGACCAGCGTGGACTTGTAATCAGCAAAAATTGTCTTGGTCGTACATCGCTAACAGCGATTTGTCCTGACACCCCTACCTTGCACACATGCAACCCTGCTAGGCTGTACATGAGAAGTGGGGAATAAGCCACTTTCAGACTCCTGGTAGCAGCTTATCTCTCATGAGAACAAAGGATCAAGCATGTGGAAACCTGCTCCATCTTTCTACCAAATAGCTGCTGTTGGAGGGGAGTCGGAGATACCTCTTAACACATTAGATAGCTGACTGGTTTTCACTTCTGTGGGACTGACCTAGACAGTGGTACATCAGTCCCATAGAAATGAATGGAGTGCTAGACTAACATGCGCATAACCACTTTATCCAGTAAGGGCCCTCGGGGAGCCCCCATTCCCTGGATCACTGGGGGTCCCAGCAGTTGGACCCCCCATAATTCCAAATATATCCTTTTGGATAGGTGAAAATGTATTTTCTTGGGAAATTCACTTGAAAATGACTTAAAGGGATTCTGTCACCAGGTTTCACCCCTGTCAGCTAAACATATGCTGATGTTCAGGGCCTTATCAGGATTCCTAATGTGGGCTTCTAAATGTGATCTGTAGCCTTATTTTGCTAAAAAAAAACAGCTTTTACTAACTTGTCACTCAAAGAAATAAGGTGCCCAAGGGATGCAAGCTGCCGGCCGCACCCGCCGCCGTTCGTGCCCAGCGCCGCCTTTCCAGACTTCTGCGCCGCCTCCTAATCCTCTGTGCCGCCTCTCGCTCTCCCTCCCCCCCTCCTCCTGCTGTAAGATCTTGCGCGTGCGCACAGGGCTCTGCCTGATGCGCCCGTGCGGACTTCTCCATTTGGCTTCTGAAAGCGAAGTGCGCATGCGCCGGCACTTCGCTCAACCCCTGTATGATCTGCACTCTGGCGCCAGCCTCTCAGAGCCCTGTGCGCACGCGCGAGATCTTGCAGCAGGAGGAGGGAGGGAGGGAGAGTGAGAGGCGGCACAGAGGATTAGGAGGCGGCTCAGAAGTCTGGAAAGGCGGCGCTGGGCACGGCGGCCGGCAGCTTGAATCCCTTGACATCCCCTTGGGCACCTTATTTCTTTGAGTGACAGGTTAGTAAAAAAGCAGTTTTTTTTTTAGCAAAATAAGGCTACAGATCACATTTAGGCTGGGTTCAGACCTGAGCATACTGAACGTACGCTCTGTATGCGCGATTGTACTGGCGTTTGCAATCGCACATACAGAGACAAGCGAACGCCCATTGTCGTGCGTTCCCGCTGAAGTCTATGTACGGGAACGCGCGACAAGACGCCCCAAAGAAGCTTCTGTACTTCTTGGGGCGTTGGCGTTTTACAGCGCGATCGTACGCGCTGTAAAACGCTCAGTTGAGAACCATTCCCATAGGGAATCATTGGTTCTTGCCTGTTGAGCGTTTTACAGCGCGTAGGAACGCGCTGTAAAACGCTCAGGTCTGAACCAGCTGTTAGAAGCCCACATTAGGAATCCTGATGAGGCCCTGAACATCAGCATCTGTTTAGCTGACAGGGGTGAAACCTGGTGACGGAATCCCTTTTAAGTTTCAGTGACTGTAACATGAAATTCATATCCACTTAACACATTAGACTAAATAAGGCACAATTTAAGCTCTAGGCAAAAAATCAAACTAAAATTTTTAAACTATGGGGTCATTTATCAAACTGGTGTAAAGTAGAACTGGCTTAGTTACCCATAGCAACCAACCAGATTCCGCCTTTCATTTTCCAAAGGAGCTGTGAAAAATGAAAGGTGGAATCTGATTGGTTGCTATAGGCAACTAAGCCTGTTCTACTTTACACCAGTTTGATAAATGACCCCCTATATGCGTATGATGTATGTAACGAAATATGGCAGAAATATACACAGATTTTTATTTTTTTAACATTTTATTAATTTCATTGCATTTCAAAACATCTGTATGCGTTGTATGTAGAATGCTTGGTACCTAGCTTTTCTCTGACTATGATTGTTTTACAGGTGCTTAAAAAATCACTAGCTGTTTCGGAGCCATGGAGATGCCATCATATTACTCCAAGCTCCTTGGAGAGCTGAATGAGCAGCGGAAAAGAGATTTCTTCTGTGATTGCAGCATCATTGTGGAAGGTCGAATATTTAAAGCTCATAGAAATGTTCTGTTTGCCAACAGTGGCTATTTCCGGGCCATGTTAGTCCACTACATCCAAGACAGTGGAAGACATAGCACAGCTTCTCTAGACATTGTGACATCTGAGGCTTTCTCAACTATCCTGGATTTCCTATACTCAGGAAAATTAAACCTGTGTGGGGAAAATGTCATTGAAGTTATGAGTGCTGCAAGCTACCTCCAGATGACTGACGTGGTTAACTTCTGTAAGGCTTACATCCGATCTTCACTTGACATCTGCAGGAAAATGGAAAGGGAGAGTTCCTTTGGACAAGCTGATAGTGGTAGCGATGGTCTTAACTGCGGAAGAGGTGCAGTTGGGTCAGTACCTGAAAAAACAGCTCGGGATGATTGTCAGAAAGATCCCCCCTGTGGGGACTGTAGTAGCTGTAACTCTGAAGAAATTATGGGAAAGGATCCTACAAGTGTAGCCTCTCCAAAAGAAAAGAGTCCTCCTAAAGCATTGGAACCTAAAGAAGAGCTGGACTCTGATGTGGTGGAGGTAACGGAAGGTCTCCAACCATATCAGATGCAGCAAGATCTGGAGCAAGGAGAAGAAAGTCCTCAAGGTGGCCCCGGAATGGACATATCATGTAATAATTATCACATGAAGCAGTTTTTAGAGGCACTTTTGCGTAATAGCTCTTCCCAGAGGAAAGAGGAATCTGCACATCATTTTCCTCGTGACTTTGAGTCCAGGCAAGAGGAAGCAAGTGTTTCAATGAGCTCCATGATGGATATTCAGGGTGATTGGTATGGTGAGGACACAGGTAATAAGATTTATTCTAACATCTTTGTGTCTAATTTCACTTTCAAGTAACATTTAACATTTTTGACATTTTGATAAGCAGTTCAATTTAAAGGAAAGTCAGCACTATTAAAGGGGATGTCCAAGTTGAAAACAAAACTCGGGCAGCCCCTGTAAATGTGCTACAAAAAATAAATAAAAAAAATCTATACACGCCCCTTTTCTCCCCTGCTACTTTCAGCATGTGCATGGTTCCTCCATGCCGCTGATGTTATATTCCTGGTGATGTTCCATACACCCATTTCACTGTGCAGTGCGGGGCGTCACTGCTGAGGCCAGTGTTTGGCAGCAGCAGTGACCTGTGTATGTGGAACATCACCACTGCAGACAGAAAAACAAACACCAGCACAAAGAACCAGAGTCTATCGCTGGAAGAAGCAGGGAGGAAAAGGGGCAAGTATAGGTTCTTCTGTCATTTTAGCACATATACAGGGGCTACCCAAGTTTTTGGGGGGGACTTGGACAACCGCTTTTAAAATGTACAGTTGACTTTCATTGTAAATTTTGCATTGAATGGTCAGTTCAATACTGTTGTCTGTGACAATGCTAAAGGTCCCTTTACATGGGCTGACACAGCAGGCAATTATTGGAAACAAACTGTTCATGATGTGATGCTTTTTACAGGAGGTGAAAGTTGCATTTACATGCAGGAATGATCTCCGCTGCATGGGGACAAGCGATGGGTAGAGTGATCGCTCGTCCCAATACACCTTCATTGTTTATGGGCAGCAGATCACTGTTTAGACTGCACAATCTGCTGCCCAGAAACAATGAATGGGTGTGCGCTCGTTCTTTGGGTAATCGTTGCCACCTTTAGACAGGGCAGGAGTGTGGAACACCCCTTCCTGATAGTAGCCCTGATCATTGGCCTGAGTAAATAGGGCCAATATATAAAAATCCACTTTGTTTTAAAGGGAACCTGTCATCACCTTTATGCTGCCCATACTAACGGCAGTATAGTACAGACAGGTAAGTGGATTTCAGTGGTCGGTCATTTATAAGTAAAAAGTAAGTGGTTGCCGAGAACCAACATCACAATCCTTGCAGACTGGGCCTGGAGAAGAGTCCCGGCCACCTGAGAAGAGTCCTGGTTATACATGAGCTCCTGCTCTCCTGCCCACCCGCTGATGACTGACTTCTACCTAGTTTTCTCCCTTTCTCTCTAGGAGAGAACTGCCAATCATCAGCAGATGGGTGAGAGGGCAGGAGATTATGTATATCCAGGACTCTTCTCAGGTAGATCTGACTCTTCTCAAGGCCTGGGCTGCAATGATTATGATGCTGGTTCTCGGCAACCACTTACTATTAGCTCCTTACTATCAGCATTTCTGTCACTAGTTTATGCTGCCTTCAGTGAGGTCAGCAAAAAGTTGATGACAGGTTCCCTTTAAGCAGAAATAATGTGTGGGCATTTTTTTTTTTTTTTTTGTTTTCAGGGGATGTTTTAGTGGTCCCAATCAAACTACACAAGTGCCCTTTCTGTCCATACACGGCCAAGCAAAAGGGCATTTTGAAACGCCACATTCGATCGCATACAGGAGAGCGACCGTATCCTTGTGAAATCTGTGGCAAAAGGTTTACCCGTCAGGAGCACCTGCGCAGCCATTCACTTACAGTAAGTATATCCATTGCTACATGTAATTCTTCACTCCTTCCCTTCATGTTTTCTAGTAAAAACAATATTGAATCACACTGAACTGAATTAGGCATTTTTTTTATCAACATAAAAAACACTTTAAGGTCAAACAAAAAATGACAAAGTGATCTACAGTCACTGCAATTATCAGTCTCTAAGTAACAGCTCATGCCCACGGCCGTGTGCCGGCCGTGCCAGTGCTGCAGACCGCAAATTGCAGTCCTCAATGCACGGGCATGACCGTGGGGCAGCTGCATGCGGATCGTGGACCCATTCACTTGAATGAGGTCCACGATCCGCATCAGACAGTCCGTACCGCAAATAAGTAGTGCATGCGCTACTTTTTTTGCAGTGCAGAGGCACTGCCAGAAACACCACGAAAGCACTCCATAGTGCTTCTGTTGGGTTCCGATTTGTGCCTCCGTTCCGCATCTCCGTGATTGCGGACCCATTGAAGTGAATGGGTCCGTGATTTGTTGTGCGGGGGGTGCACATGGCCGATGCCTGTGTATTGCAGACCCCCTGCATGCGGACCGCAATACGCCCACTGCTGTGTGCATGAGCCTTTAATTCAGTAAATACCGGTAATTTCTTTCCTACCTCCGTTAGGCTTCATGCACACGACCATTTGGATTTTGCAGATCCGCAAAATATGATATCCATGTTGCATTTGTTTTTTTTCCCCCCAGGCGCATTGACTTAAATGAGTCTGTGTTCCGCATTTTGTGGACAAGAATAGGACATGTTCTATCATTTGCGAAATGGACATACAGATGCGGAAAGCACATAGGAAATGATGCATGTCCTATTCTTGTCCACAAATTGCGGACCATGGATCGGATTTAAATAAAGCATGGATCGGATTTAAGTCAAAGGATCCGCAAAAAAAAAAAAGCAAGATGCAACACGAACGTCACATAGACATGATCCGTGTTTTGCAGACTTCAAAATCCATGCGGTCGTATGCATGTGGCCTTACTAGGACATTCCTAAACCTCGCCATGCAAAGTAAATCAAAGTCTCTGATTTCAGCAGAATCTGCTGATCTGATGTGGTTGAAGACAGGCGGACTCTGTATGGGCACCTCCTAACAGTGCCCTGATTGGCACGTTACATTTAATCATGGCATAAGAAACTGCTACGTTGTTTGAGGGATTACATCTCTGTGTATAGCATTTCTGAAATGTATTTAGAGCGGACCACCCCTTTAACAGTACTCCTTTATTCACAGCTGTAAGATTTTTAGTAGTAAGATCTCATGGGTTTACTCTATAGAGGTACTTTCACACTAGCGTTTTTCTTTTCCGGCATTGAGTTCCGTCATATCGGCTCAATACTGGAAAAAAAACTGATCAGTTTTATCCTAATGCATTCTGAATGGAGAGCATTCCGTTCAGTATGCATCAGTTCAGTCCCTCTTATGTTTTTTGGCCAGAGAAAATACTGCAGCATGCTGCAGTTTTCTCTCCGGCCAAAAATATTGATCACTTGCCGGAATGCCGAATCCAGCATTAATTTACATTGAAATGCATTAATGCCGGAGCCGTCCCCAAGTGTTCTGGCAAAATGCATGCGCAGACCTTTAAAAATGCAAAAAAAAAATATATATATCTATCTATCTATCTCTATATCGAATCCGTTTTTCCGGATGACACCGGAGAGACGGATTCGGTATTTCAATGCATTTGTCAGACGGATCCACATCCAGATCCGTCTGACAGTTTTTCTGCAGTTTTGCAGCAACTTGCCCATCGCAAGTCAACATTCATTATATTGCGATGTAGCAGAACAATACAGTGATCACACTACGTTTTATGCGGGAAAAGTGGCCATGTTGCCCTAGCCTAAAATTTTTCTTTAATGTTTGTTTTTGTGCAAATTAGGCTAGGGCTACACAACGATGTATTGCACGACACCAAAAGAATTGGTGTAACTTTTCTGCAACTTGATGTAGCATGACTATTTTAGTTAGGCTACAATTTGAATGTAAAAAATATCTGCAGGTAAGTTGCCACCTCATGTATTGTGGTCTGTAATGGTAAAGTCACAAACAAAATGCAACCTGCAACCAAAACTCCAACGGTGTTGGATTTTATGCAATACTCGTGTCGTGGGAGGTCACGTGTTGCAACGCGACTCAACTTACAATCATTAGATGCAATGTCGTTATTCAAAATTGGGATCTTCATGTAGCCCTGGTCTAAGATGTGGAAGTCCAGGGTTAATAGGACGGGCTTCTAGAGAAGAGACTCATCGTATTTGTCTCTTCTACTGAACTGATTGTATTGCGACTGTGCTCTTCCAGGTTCATCGCTCCAACCGTCCCATCATCTGTAAAGGTTGTCGCCGTACATTTACCAGCAGCCTTTCTCCTGGCTTGAGACGTTTTGGCTTGTGTGACAGTTGCACATGTGTCACGACTACAAATGATGACTCTCAACATCCAAGCCACACAGAAGGTGCATCAGAGAGCATGGACAAGGATGACGGGGATGGAGACTGGCCAATTTACATTGAGTCTGGTGATGAGAATGAAGTGGCAGATGATGATGATGTTGAGGATAAAGAACAAATACACAGGGAGGTACTCATGTGATGGATCGGCAGAATGCGCTGTCTCCTCTTTACCTGGGCCGTCTAAGTAGCATCATGCCAGAAAACTTATGCCGTCCTTTTTCTGCCACTATTCAGCATCTTGGTGGTCAGTGGGTTCCAGGCCTTCTTGGTTATGCACAGTGCTGCTAGTTCAGAGGCAGCAGAACATTTTCTATTTTCCACGTGTTTATGTTGGTGCTGTGCACTAAACTCTTTTTTATTATCCAGCGTCATTTGAGCTTTTAGTTTTACGCTGCATCTCCAGAAATGCTCTGCCATTGCCTGCAGACAGAACGATGACCAAACTGGTGAACGTAGACGTGACCAACCCCAGCCTCTATTCTGTGATTCCACAGAAATGATCATTCAAGTGACGTCCTCCTCAGTTTCCTAATACTTCTAAGGATTTCAGCCTGAACTGGATGTGATAACTACAGCTGGGTTAAACAACTCTGTCTTACAAAATGAACTTTTCATTGATCAAGTAAGAAAAACATTTGTGCCTCTGTTGGAATGGTATCTGTATACATCATGGATTTAATGTTTCTATAATTAAATGGATTCTATGGGTTATGGATACTGATAAACTATCAGTTCAGTGGGCGATGAGCTGCATAACCCGGCGCGGCCACTACATGGTGCTAGGAGGGACATGGCGGAGCTATCTGATTCCAGTTCCATTTGCTGTGTTAGTTTTAGCGCTGGCGGCTGCTGCAAACGGCTGATCAGTCCACTACACTGATCTGATATTGGTGATCTACCTTATGGATAGATCTATAACTTGGAAAACCTATTTACAGGGTGTATTCCAGGATTTTAATATTGATGGCGTAAACTAAGGGTAGGACAGAGCAGTGCTGCAGTAACCAACTCCCTCCACTACAGAGTGGACGGAGCTACAGCAGGGGTGCAGAGTGTTGGACCCCCCCACCCATCAGATACTGATGGCCACCAATATTAAAATCCTGGACTATCTCTTTAAGGCCTCTTTCACATGACCGTAAGGCTTTTTCAGTGTTTTGCGGTCCGTTTTTCACAGATCCATTGTTCGATATTATTATTTTTTTGTTTACATTCCGTTTTCCGTATGGCGTATACAGTAATTGCATAGGAAAAATTGGGCTGTATTTGTGGTTTTTAGATTTTTTTTTTTTTTTTTCGGACCAGTTTACTTGAATGGAGCCACGGAACGTGATTTGTGGGCAATAATAGGACATGTTCTATCTTTCAACGGAACAGAAATACGGGAAGGGAATGCATATGGAGTATAAAATGGCCCGTAAACGGAAGAAAAAAAAAATGGTCGTGTGAAAGAGGCCTTAGAGTAGGCAGAGTGAGGCAGCTTGGCATGTTTTGTTTCTGTAAAAAAAAAAAAAAAGGAACAAAATCCTCATAAACCGCATTTCTTTGCCATGGCTTTGTGATGCAGAAATTGTGCCACAGTTTTTATATCTAAAGTATTTTAAATATATATTTCACCTGTAAAATAATTGCAGGAAATTTCCGCCTCACAAAACCATAGTGGTAGAAACTATTTTTTACCATGTGATTTTTGCTTTTCTTTTTTTATTGGAACCAAAACCGCAGCATGCAAACCCAGCCGTCAACAAAATTGTTCACTCTGATGGAATTTTTATTTTTTTCATTTTATTTTTTCCCCAGCAAATCCTATCATAGGGAAATTCACTGTAGCAGCAAATATCCAGGATGTGTTTTTGCAGATAAATGTGGGGATGGTTGCGTTGTTCACTTGTGTGATGACATAAGAATAAGACTTCATGAAGCTGAGGAAAGACTAAGATCTCTGGATATCCATAGGAGCAGGTAGTAAGCTCGAACTGCAAAAGAATTAGATACTTTGAGGGCTCATTCACATGGCCGTAGTTTCGGTCTGCATTCGATCTGCAATTTCGCAAAAATCGGATGCGGACCCATTCAGTTCAATGGGCGTCCATTCTGTGGCCCCTCAAAAAAAAGAACATGTCCTATTCTTGTCTGTTTTGTGCACAAGGATAGGACTTTTCTACAGAAAATACGGCATACGGCCAGGATCTGTTTAGCAGACCACTAAATGCTTATGGCAGTGTGCATGAGCCCTAAGGAGCAGGATCCTTAACTATACACTAGCCTTGTAAAGCTGGAAAATTGTAGAGCCAAACTTGCAGTTGTATAAAATGTAAAGGATATTACATTGTAACTCTGACATCTTGGGGCCCAGCCACACTGCGTGCATGCTGCAGGTTCTCTGCAGTGGAATTTTGTGCAGAAAATCTGCAGCACTTAAAGGGGATATCCAACCCATATAATGCCCCGGCAACTCATATAGATTATACTTACCCCACTCTCCCCTACACCTGCGTCGCTCCTGATTCCCTCACAGGTTGCTGCATCTCAAGCAGGGAGGCTCGTCCCCATTGCGGCCTGCTATTGGCTGCTCCGTCCCATTGCCAGATCTTTTGATCCGCACAATGGGGAGATGCAGGCGTCAGCTGTACGGGGATCAGGAGCAACGTGGACGCCGGGGAGCTGGGTAAGGCTACTTTCACACTTGCTCTTTCCCTTTCCGCTATTGAGATCCGTCATAGGATCTCAATAGTGGGGGAAGACGCTTCAGTTTTGTCCGCATCCATTGTCAATGGGGACAAAACTGAACTAAACGAAATGGAATGCAACAGAATGCATTCTGTTCCATTTGGTTGCACACCCATTACGGACAGTTTTTCTGTCCGCGATGTGGTGCCGAGCAAGATGGATCCGTCCTGACACACAATGTAAGTCAATGGGAACAGATCCATTTTCTCTGACACATTAGAAACCAGATCCGTCCCCCATTGACTTTCAATGGTGTTCATGATGGATCCGTCTTGGCTATTTTAAAGATAATACAACCGGATCCGTTCAGAACAGATGCAGGCGGTTGTATTATTATGACGGAAGCGTTTTTGCTGATCCATGACAGAACGAGAAAAAGCTGGTGTGAAAGTAGCCTAAGTATAATCTATATGAGGGGCCCGGGCAGCTGAAGATCTGCTGCGATTCCTCTAGCACTGTTATTGCAAGATCCACTGCGGCTTTTCCATTTATGTGACCTCACCTTAAAATACACCTGCTGATTCAGTGCCCATACAAAGTATGCACTGCTGTCCTCATTTCCTAAGGGGAAGTGTCTGATCAGTGCAAAGAGTAGTGCTGATGGCTGACCATTGCCTCCTTAGCATATTGGGCACCCAAACTAACAGGCCCAATAACTCCAGGAGGGGCTACAGAAAGAATAAAGGCCATGAAGGGCTGAAAGAAGTAGCACCAGTTTATGGTGGTATGTAGGTTTAAAGGGGTTCTCCAGGATTTTGATGTTAACCTGCCTAGCGGTATCCCCGAGCGTGACTCGGGGTTAATTTTCGCTGCCAGAAGCGGTAACCCCGAGTCACGCTCGGGGTACATTGCAGAGGGAGCAGCGGGTGTCCTTACCTAATCCCGGCGATCCAGCGATGTTCCCCGCTGTGATCGCCGGTGAGAGCCCCGGCGGATGTCTCATCTCTCTTCCTGGTTCCGTCTCTGTGAGCCGCAGCGCCTCACAGAGGCGGAACTGGGCGGGAGATTCAAAAAAGATACATTGTATAAAAGTCAAACACACACATAAAGTTAGGTGATACAGTGGAAAAAAATGGTACCGCTTTTGGAACAAAATTCCTGAACATAATCATACCGCCAGGGAGGTTAATGGCCTATTCTTGGGAGAGGTCATCAGTATCTGATCGGTGGGGGTCCAACTACTGGCACATCCGCCAATCAACTTATGAAGTGGCCATGGTGCTCTGTGAGTGCTTAGGCCGGTTCCTCGGCCATGTGACCTCACATACATCGGTCACACGGCCTAGGCGCAGCTCAGTCCCAATCATGTGAATGAGGCGGAGCAGCAATACCAAGTACAGCCCCTATACAATGTACAGACTGTGCTTGGTAAGCTGAGAGGAGGCTGCTGCGGCTTCCTCAAACAGCTGATCGGCCGGGATTCTTGGTGTCTAACCCCTGCTGATGTCATATTGAAGACCCATCCTGAGGATAGACCATCTATATTAAAATCCGGAGAACCTTTTTAAAGCTGTCACATTAGTGACAGATGCTCTTTAAAAGTCTTGCACATATAGAATACAAGCTGTGAACATTTTCATTACTTGTCTTGATTGGTGACAAGTAGTAACAGAAAACAAGTATTTTGTTAAAGGAACACTAAACCTAGAAATAAATAATCAAAGTAAACCGGAGATAAAGTTTCCCTTAAGGGTCCATTCACACGTCCGTGGTGTGTCACACCTGCCCGGCACCCCTATAGAAATGCCTATTCTTGTCTGCAAGCTGCGGACAAGAATAGGACATGTTTTATCTTTTGCGGTACTGCGGACCCGAAGATTGGGGCCGCGCTCCGCAAATGCGGACAGCACACTGTGTGCTGTCCACATCCATTCCGTCCCCATATAAAATGAATGGGTCCGCACCCGTTCCACAAAATTGCGGACCCATTTGCGGACGTGTGAATGGAGCCTTAGTGTCCAAATCCTGCAGATTTCAAAGGAGTTAATTTTCTGATGATCTATTAAAGGTGTTTTCCAAGATTTTAATACTGATCGGTGGGGATCTGACAACCGGGACCCCGCTGATCAGCTGTTTGAGAAGACACTGGCGCTCATAGGAGAGCCGCGGCCTTCTCTCAGCTCTTGCTAGGCCAGTGATGACACATTCATGGGTCATGTGGCCTAGGAGCAGCTCAGCCTCATAGAAGTGAATGGGGCTGTGCGGGATACCAAGCACAGCTGCTATACTATGTACAGTGCTGTGCTTGGTGAGCACGGAGAAAGCCGCGGCACTCACAGGAGCACCAGTGCCTTCTCAAACAGCTGATTGGCGGGGGTCCCGGGTGTCGGACACACCAAAATCAGATACTGATGACCTGTAATCAGTATTAAAATCTCAGAAATCCCTTTTTTGTCCGAAAAATGGCAGAGCTTAATCATCTTTGTGTCCTATTGCAGACATAGCAGTGGAGAAGTCACCTTCTGCAGCCAGCTGTTTTACAGGCAGACATGGGATAGTGAGGAGGAAGAGGGACATGGCTGAGCTTCTGAGATACATACAGTTGTGTTCAAAATAATAGCAGTGTGTTTAAAAAAGTGTATAAAGCTCAAAATCCTTCTAATAGCTTCTATTTGCATACACACAAATGCATTGGGAACACTACACATTCTATTCCAAATCAAAACGTGAAGAAAAATATATTAAATATGTTCCGCTCATTTTTTTTAAAGAAAAATGAATATTAGACTGTTCAAAAAAATAGCAGTGTTTTTTTATTCTTTTTTACAAACTCAAACATTCACTATATAAACTGAAAAATGTTTGAAGATTTTGCTTTCCTTTTGAATCACTTAACTAATATTTAGTTGTATAACCACTGTTTCTGAGAACTGCTGTTACATCTGTGCTGCATGGAGTCAACCAACTTCTGGCACCTGTGAACAGGTACTCCAGCCCAGGATGATTGGACTACATTCCACAGCTCTTCTCTAATTCTTGGTTTTGCCTCAAACTGCATTTTTGATGTCACCCCACAAGTTTTCTATTGGATTAAGATCCGGGGATTGGGCTCGTCACTCCATAACTTCAATCTTGTTGGTCTGGAACCAAGATGTTTCACCTTTACTAGTGTGTTTGGGGTCGTTGTCTTGTTGGAACACCCATTTCAAGGGCATTTCCTCTTCAGCATAAGGCAGCATGACCTCTTCAAGTATTCTGATGTATTCAAACTGATCCATGATCCCTGGTCTGCGATAAATAGGCCCAACACCGTAGTATGAGAAACATCGCCATATCATGATGCTTGCGCCACCATGCTTCACTGTCTTCACAGTGTACTGTGGCTTGAATTCAGTCTTTGGGGGTCGTCTGACAAACTGTCTCCGGACACTAGACCCAAAAAGAACAATCTTACTTTCGTCAGTCCACAAAATGTTGCGCCATTTCTCTTTAGGCCAGTCAATGTGCTTTTTGGCAAATTGTAACCTCTTCAGCACATGTCGGTTTTTTTTTTGTTTGTTTTTTCAACAATGGGACTTTGCGGGGACTTTTTGCAGATAGCTTGGCTTCACATAGGCCTCTTCTAATTGTAACAGTACTCACAGGTAACTTTAGATTGTTTGCGGAGTCCTTGCCATTTTGGCTATTCTTCTATCCATTCAAATGGTAGTTTTTCGCTTTCTTCCACGCGTTTCCGGTTTTGGTTGCCCTTTTAAAGCATTTGTGATCATTTTAGCTGAGCAGCCTATCATTTTCTGCACTTCTTTATATGTTTTCCCCAAAGTACGCTGTTCTTCTGAACAATGTCTGGAACAACCCATTTTCATCAGAATTTCAGAGAGAAATGCACTGTAACCAGCATGTACAACATTGCTGCCTTCCTTCCTTAAATAAGGACAATAATTGATACCTGTTTTTCAAAGAATGAATGACCTCACTCATTGAACTCCACACTGCTATTATTTTGAACATGCCCCTTTTAATAAATAGTTGAATTACAGAGAATCAGCAGCATGCATGTCATCACTGTTGGATTTCTATTACTCTACTACACCTGCTAGTAAATTATTTGCCATGTAGAAATACCATTTCTACCAAAAACTGTGATTGATCAGGTTAGTGATGTCTGACTGCTATTATTTTGAACACAACTGTAAGAGGGGGTTTATTTTGTCCAAAATCATTAAAAACCTCCAACAAGCCCTAAAATTACAGGGAACCTGTCACATTGAACATGGTCTCTGAGCTGAAGGCAGCATGTCATAGAGCAGGAGGAGCTGAGCAGATTGATATATGGTTTTATGGGAAAAGATTCAGTAAAACTTGTAATTTATTCATGGAAATTCCTGCTCATTCTGGGTTTTGAAGTCAGAGTTGGTCCTATCAGTGATTGACAAGCTTCCCTCTAGGACTGTGTATACAGATAGCTGTCAATTACTGATAGGGCCGACCTCCTTGACTTCAAGGCCCAGAATGAGCAGGAATTTTCATGAATAAATTACAAATTATGCTGAATCTTTTCCTATAAAACTATATATCAATCTGCAGCCTTCAGATTGCACTGCATTTTCATGGTGACAGGTTCTCTTTAAAGCCCTTTAAGCAGCACAGTTCACTGTGGCGCTGGTCCGGATCTCCTGTACTTGTATGTTTACACAACGGTGGCGTGCCTGGATAAGGCATGTGACTACTGCAGCCAATCCTTAGTGATGGACCGAACAAGATTTTTTGCAAGTATGTTGCTGTAATATTTCATTTGAAATGCTCTATTCATTGCGTAGAAATACTTTTTGTGAGACAACTCCTTTAAGGGAAACTGTTTTGTAAAGTTTAGCTATACCTCATCCCTTGTTTGAGCTTCATGGTCATGTATTTTTTTCAACACTACTAACAGAGGATATGCTGGGCTGCTTTTTAATTTTTTTTTTTTGTGTATTTTCTATGTTGAGTGTTCTTTTATAGGGGTATACCTACCACAGACTTTTTGGGCACATCCACAGGAGAACAGTCAGCCTTTTCTGTTAAACTTCTTTCACACTGTTGTTCGGATTGCAAGCAGGCTGTTCCGGCAGGGGAACAGCCTGCCGCATCCGTACTAACGCTTGCACACGTGTGCTGCCGGAAGTCCGCTTCGGCCCCAATAATTATAATGGGGATGGGTCGGAGATGCGGATGCAGCACGGCAAACATGCCGAGAGGCGGGCGGTCAAAAAGTGTGAATTATAGTGAATGGGGCCTGAGCGGACTTCCGGTAGCACACGTGTGCAAACGTTAGTACGGATCTGGCAGGCTGTTCCCCTGCTGGACAATCCTAACGCCAGTGTGAAAGAAGCCTTAGGGCCCATGCACACGACCGTATACCCTCTGAGAGCGGGTCATATGTCCCGAAGTGGCATGCATCGCGTGCACGGGAGCGCACAGCATCATGGGTTGCTATGATATTATGATATGAGTGCGGGACAATGGCCCCACGGGTGGCCCGATGTGCACAGCATCAATGTATGCCGCTCCGGGACATATGGCCCACTCACAGGACCGTATGTCTCGGAGGGCATACGGTCCTGTGCATGAGCCCTTATTCTCATAGAACTTTAATGGCGAGTGATCATGCATGCGTCACCGTGGTCATTGGGTTCCTAGCTTTTAGAAAACCACTATTTGGACTTTCTGGCTTCTCCAGTGGACAGGCTATAAAAGAAGCAACTCTGTCTGGAGGAGATGCCGAGATTGGAAGTAACAGTTTTCAGTTTCGATAATTTTAGCCAGTATTTTCATGTCCATCATGATCAGGTGAGTACAGTACAATAGACCGAAACTGACTGAATCATAAATCACTATGGCGCAGTCACTTTGGGTCAGGGGGAGCCGTGGATGGTCGTATGAATCGGGCCTAAAGGATTTGTCCAGCCTTTACTAAGTGATAGCCTGTTTTTCATACCCCCTCCCCCCATAAGCTATTTGGGTATAGTTCCATCAGCTGAAGTTTGCAGCGGTACTGCAGTGAAGGGAGCATGTTACTACAGCACTGCTCCTATTAAAGTCAATGAGAACAGCACTGTAGTAACAAGCTCTGTTCACGATAAGGTTGATGGTGCTATGTCGTTCCAGCGATGGAGCTTTATCTGAACAACTAATGTGCATGTGTGTAAGCTGTCCTGCCCGGCCTTGCATTAGATTACTTTCACTCTCGCGTTTGGTGCGAATCTGCACAGACTGATCCGTTCAGATAATACAACCGTCTGCATCAGTTCAGAACGGATCAGTTTGTATTATCTTTAACATAGCCCAGACGGATCCGTCTTGAACACCACTCAAAAGTCTATGGGGGATGGATCCGTTTTCTATTGTGCCAGATTGTGTCATAGAAAACGGATCCGTCCCCATTGACTTACATTGTGTAAGTCAATGGTGTGATCCGTTTGGTTCAGTTTCGTCAAACACCAAAACGCAGCGTTATGGTGTCTGCCTCCAGAGCGGAATGCCAACTGATGCATTCTGAGCTCATCCTTTTCCATTCAGAATGCATTAGGGCAAAACTGATCCGTTTTGGACTGCTTGTGAGAGCCCTGAACGGAAACTGAAAGTACCGCCTGCTATATTTCTCATTTACACATAGCCCATCACTTAGTAAAGGCTTGACAACCCCTTCAAGTCCTGGGCAAACCACTAACAGGACTTCTCTAGTAGTTGTGGCAACATTTAAACAGTTTTTTTTCTTGAAATTACTGAATATTATGTATTCCTGAGCTCAGCATCTCCCCCTTTACTATCTGCTGCCCTCAAATAGGGTAGCGTAGGAAACCTGTTTTTAAGGAAAACCCCCTTTAAATAGAATAATGGCTGCTTTGCCTAAATGTGGTACCAAATGTAATTGGGGGACTCAGAGCCTAGTTTCCACATCACGTGCATTCAGGGGCTCTTTTTATATTAATATTTTATTACAACTGTATTTTTTATGTAATAACAGCCTTGATACTGTTTTGTGGAGCATGTATTTCTGACAGAAATCCTTCTGTATCAACTATTATTTTGACCATAAGAAATATTTTACTTTGTCCTGAATATATCTTCCAGAATCCTTTTTATACGGACGCTTTTATATGTGTGTAAGATTGTGATGTGTTACTATCTCTGTGAGGACTGAAGGGGATACACATTAAATGTACGTTTCATTGTAAATATGGCTTTAAGTAAAGGGAGTGTTTTTGATGGCACTTCAATGCATGTTAAGGTAGAACTGTAATGTCATTAAAGAGAACCGAATCCACTTTTACAGCTGACCAACGGACCAAATGTCGGTGTCTTCTATGAAATTTGGAGCGATGTATTTTTTATTTCAGCTTCTGCCAGGTGAAAAGGACCTATCTTCCAAAGCTCCTTTATATATTGAGTACACAGTATCTTATCATTTGATGATGTCATTTAGGGTGAATGATACAAATGTAGGACATCATTGATATTTCTTATACTTTAGCACACAGTGGCCAATAAACCCATTACTTGCCAGTCTCTCTTATGCTAAAGCACACTCACCTATGTATGAATTACGGCTTTACTTTGTTTTTTACAGTTAGAAGTCTGCAATAAAAAATTTCTCATTGCTGTAGTAATATTCATTTTCATCTGTGGAGGCAATTTTAGTGAGAGGACAAAATGTAGTAATCCTGTTTAGGGTATATATTTTTTATTTTACTCCCTTCTATAGCACTGACATATTCCGCAGCAATTTATAGACAATGGGGGTCATTTCCCCCCTGCACTGCTGGAGGATTTGCCTTATTGATGACGAGGCGTGTGCCTAGTCATAAATTAGGCGCTCCTAAGGCAGTCTGTGCGCCTGGAGTAAGGGTACGGCTACACAGCCACACTGGTCGCCAAATAGCGGTCGCGGCCAGGTTTACTGAGTAGCAGTAATCCCATAGAAATGCAAGGGATCACAGTGTTAGTCGCAAGAAATCCAGCATTGGTGCGGCAATCCCAGTTATTTCTATGGGATCACCACTACTCTGCGATCCTGGACACGACACCTTTTACATGACCAGTGTAGCCGTAGCCTAAAAACTATTCCAGCAACGGAGGCAATATGGACAGTCATAAATCCCAGAGAAATTTAGATATAGAACAGTCGTATAGGTGTCCGCAGAGTGAGTATTATCTTAGAGTATTGGACCCTTTAAGTTATAGCTTTTATTAATTCTAATTAAAAGGAGAGGAAATCACCCTGTGATATCTGGGTGACCTCAAATATATAAGGACAGGATGTTGCCCAGCTACCACCGTGAATTGGCGAGTTTGATGCAGTATAGATAGTACAGATTCCACAAGGGCACTTATGACGTTGGCGATGGGTATAAATTAGGGGAAGGCTAGGGCACTTGAATAGGTTCTGGGGATAACGCTCTCCCTGTACCAGCCCTAGGTTAGCCTTTGCCCAGGGATAATCCCTAATGGTGGGATTTCCCTGTCCTCGTCCCTGTAATACCCTATAGATTGGGAATGATGTCAATAGTATTTTTAACCCTGACCCGTTTCCCCTCTAGGGTTCATCAGGGGGTCAGTTAGAAATAGATAATTCATGTAAATAACATCTTAAATCAAAACAAGATAAAAGGACACAACTTGGCAGGGGGCAGTCCAGACATCGATGGGGCGCATCACCAGTGACATCTCTCTCTAACAGGAGAGCCTGTGTGATACATCCAGCCCCGAGCATGGTCTGCCTCATTGTCTCATCCAGGACATAGTACAGTCTTTATCCTTTTATCTTGTTTTTATTTAAGATGTTATTTATATGAATTATCTATTTCTAACCAACCTCCTGATAAACCCTAGAGGGGAAACGCATCGGGGTTAAAAAATACTATTGACATCATTCGCAGTATTTAGGGTTTTACAGGGCAGGTAAAGGGACAAGGAAATACCACCATTAGGGATTATCCCTGGGGAAAGGCTTACCTAGGGCTGGTACAGGGAGAGAGTCATCCCCAGCACCTATTCAAGTGCCCTAGCCTTCCCCTAAGTGCCCTTATGGAATCTGTACTATCCATACGGCATCAAACTCGCCAATTCACGGTGGTAGCTGGGCGACAGGGTGATTTACTCTCTCTTTAATTAGAATTAATAAAAGCTATATTTCAAAGGGTCCAATATGGACAGTCACAATACATTAGTAAGTGCCTTGTATTAAAGAGGTTTTGTCACTTCAGCAAATTTATCATGTAGAGAAAGGTAATGCAAGCCACTTACTAATATATTGTGATTGTCCATATTGCTCCCTCTGCTGGCTGGCACATTAAACACTGCTTGTTTCCATGATTACCGCATTCACTTCAGTGGGCCCACGATCTGCATATTGTGGGCAAAGATGGGACATGTCTTTATCTTTTGTTGGCGGAGCCACGCAGACTCAGCGTTGCATGGTCTGGAAAACAGACATGGTCGTGTGAATAGCTCCTTAAGGCTAGCTTCACGCGGATAAAATGCACTGTGGGTTCTGTTTCGTAAAACTGTCATTTTCTGTGGTGTAATCTGAAATTAAGATGCCAAAAAAAGCTTTCAGTTTACATCTTTGGGGAAAATGCCACAATGGTGACACATTCGTGTGCAAGATGCCTAAGCCTGAATTGTTTAAATGGCCATAGCTTCTAGGTATTCAGATCTGTGGGTGTTTGCTTTTCTATAGTCATTTTCACTAATGTCTTATACTGCAAACACTAGTCTTTTCAATGATTTAATAATGGGGTTAAAGGGAGCCTGACAAAAGGTCTTAGGCCCCCAAACCGCCACCAACGTATTATCCAGAATGGTAACAAACTGACGGGGATGTCCTTTTCTATTCTTGCTGATTTACGCGTAATTAAAAAGGGGTTATCCCAGGACTAGTGTAAAAAATTAAAATCTGACATCATATAGTACATGACAATGTACCAGCCCAGTACCTCACATGGATCCAGAGATCTCCCCATTCATTGCTCTGCTAGATTTATATCAAGCTGACAGCTCAAGGGGAGGGTCTTTTCTGCTGCAGCTCAAGGGGCGTGTCCATGCTCCCCCTATCACAGCTCAGGGGGCGTGTACATTCTCTTCCTATCACAGCTCAGGGGGCAGTTGAAGGATGAAACTGAGCATGTGCGACCTTCTCAGTGAGCAGGACAAGGAAATAAGAAAAAAAACTGACAGCAGGTGGCGCTATACAGATACATTTTATTGAATAACTCAGTGGCTATACTAAAATTTGAATCACATGCAATTACAAAAGTAATGAGGACATGGGTTGCTAGATGGCCGCTAGCACATCCGCAATACCCAGTCCCCATAGCTTTGTGTGCTTTTATTATGTATAAAAACCGATTTGATACATATGCAAATTAACCTGAGATGAGTCAGAACTTGAAAATATGACTCTTCTCTGGTCACACAAGTTAATTTGCATATGTATCAAATCAGGGTTTTTTACACAATAAAAGCACACAGAGCTATGGAGACTGGATATTGCGGATGTGCTAGTGGCCATCTAGCAACCCATGTCCTCAGCTCTATACCCAAAATCCTGGTGACAGGTTGCCTTTAAGAACGGGTTTACTTTGAAATTGGAATTCTCTGTATTCTAATGACCGGTAAGAAGTCACAGGGATGGAGCCGCTGGTCAGCCTACAGGCTAGATCAGGGATGCTCAACCTGCGGCCCTCCAGCTGTTGTAAAACTCCCACCATACCCTTCTGTAAGCTGATAGCTGTAGGCTGTCCGAAATGGTGGGAGTTGTAGTTTTGCAACAGCTGGAGGGCTGCAGGTTGAGCATGCCTGGGCTAGATATATCATCACAAACCACCTCCAGCAGCAAGCCAAAACCAGTATACCACATTTCACTGGGGTCCATTGGGTTTCCACCACTCTGTCCTGCTTTTTTTAGTGGAATGCATTTTTATCTGATAAGATGTATTACAAAGTTTCTTATATTCGTCTGCACTATTGATTTATGCAAAGCTGTTTGAAAAGTTAGGGACCCATGACGTACAGGTACAGCATAGTTCCCGAGTCCTTAACCACTTCCCATCTGGGCCATTTGCCCCCTTCCTGACCAGGCCTAATTTTGCAAAACTGACATATCTCACTTCATGTGGTAATAACTTTGGAACGCCTTTATTTATCCAAGTCATTCAGAGATTGTTTTCTCATGACACATTGTACTTCATGATCGTCATAAATTTGAGTCAAAATATTTCACCTTTATTTATGAAAACATCCCAAATTTACCCAAAAATGAGAAAAATTCGCAATTTTCTAAATTTCAATTTCTCTGCTTTTAAAACAGAAAGTGATACCTCATAAAATATTTATTATTTAACATTCCCCATATGTCTACTTGTTGGCATCATTTTGGAAATGTCATTTTATTTTTTTAGGACGTTAGAAGGCTTAGAAGTTTAGAAGAAATTCTTCAAATTTTTAAGAAAATTGCCAAAACCCACTTTATAAGGACCAGTTCAGGTCTGAAGTCACTTTGTGGGGCCTACATAGTGGATACCCCCATAAATGACCCCAGTGTAGAAACTACACCCCTCAAGTTACTCAAAACTGATTTTACAAACTTTGTTAACCTTTATGCGTTCCACAAGAATTAAAGGAAAATGGAGATCAAATTTTTAAATTTCACTTTTTGGGCAGATTTTCCATTTTAATCCAATTTTTTCTTTAACACATCGATGGTTAACAGCCAAACAAAACTCAATATTTATTACCCAGATTCTGCGGTTTGCAGAAAACACCCCACATGTGGTCGTAAACTGCTGTATGGGCACACGGCAGGGCGCAGAAGAAAAGGAACTCCACATGGTTTTTAGATGCCATGTCCCATTTGAAGCCCCCTGATGCACCCTTACAGTAGAAACTCCCAAGAAGTGACCCCATTTTGGAAATTAGGGGATAAGGTGCCAGTTTTATTAGTACTATTTTGGGGTACATATGATTTTTTGATCATTCATTATGACACTTTATGGGGCAAGGTGACCAAAAAATTGGTTGTTTTAGCACAGTTTCTATTTATTTATTTTTACAGCGTTCACCTGAGGGGTTCAGTCAAGTGACATTTTTATAGAGCAGATTGTTACGGACGTGGCGATACCTAATATGTATACTTTTTCTCATTTATTAAAGTTTTACACAATAATAGCATTTTTGAAACAAAAAAAATGTTTTACGGTGTCCATGTTCTGATAGCTATAGTTTTTTTTATTTTTTGAGAGATTTTCTTATGTAGGGACTCATTTTTTGCGGGATGAGGTGACTGTTTTATTGGTACCATTTTGTGGGACATACACGTTTTTGATCACTTGGTGTTTCACCTTTTGTGATGCAAGGTGACAAAAATTGCTTGTTTTGACACATTTTTTTTTTTTTTTACGGTGTTCATCTGAGGGGTTAACTCATGTGATATTTTTATAGAGCTGGTTTTTACGGACGCGGCAATACCTAATATGTATACTTTTTTTTATTTGTTTCACATTAACACAATAATAGCATTTTTGAAACCAAAAAATGATGTTTTAGTGTCTCCATGTTCTAAGAGCTATAGTTTTTTTATTTTTTGAGAGATTTTCTTATGTAGGGGCTCATTTTTTGCGGGATGAGGTGACTGTTTTATTGGTACCATTTTGTGGGACATACGCATTTTTGATCACTTAGTGTTGCACCTTTTGTGATGCAAGGTGACAAAAATTGCTTGTTTTGACACCGTTTTTTGGGGTTTTTTTTACGGTGTTCACCCGAGGGGTTAGCTCATGTGATATTTTTATAGAGCTGGTTTTTACGGACGTGGCAATACCAAATATGTCTATTTTATTTTATTTTTTCTATTTTTTTTTTTTATTCCTTACTTGGGGACTTACTTTTTTTTTACATGTGAAACTTTTTTTATTTATTTTTTTTTTTCAACCCTTTATTTTTTTTTTTTTTTTTTTACACTTTTCGTCCCCCATAAGGTCATACAAGACCTCTGGGGGACATTTGCTTCACTTTTTCTTTTTTTTTTTCACTGTTGATTTCTCCTGTAACTGGGGCTGACATAGTAGCCCCAGTTACAGTGGAAATGCACCCCCCAGAGAGGCTGTACAGCGTGATTCGGCGCTGTATAGCCTCAGAGCAGGGCTGATCGAGGTCTGTGAGAGACCTCACACAGCTCCTGCACGCTCCGGTCCCGGCTTCCTACTCTGCAGACACAGCGCTCGGTGAGCGCTGTGTCTGCAGCGATCTAGAAGGCAGGGACACCTGGGAACTGTCCCTGCCTTATCTCTGGGTTGCCCTGCTGTCACTGACAGCGGGCAACCCTATCAGCAGCTGCACGATTAGCGTGCAGCTGCTATTTCTGAAAGGACGTTTTAAAACGTGCTTTCAGAAATAGAGGTCCACCCATAGGACGTTTATATGCTATGGGCGGACTTAAAGCGGTTAAGGACCCATGATGTACCGGTACGTCATGTATAGTTCCGATCACCGGCGGGCGGTGATCGGAACCCGGTGCCTGCTGAAATCGTTGAGCAGGCACCTTGGCTAAATGCACGGGGTTCATCTGAGTGGTTAGGTCATGTGATCTTTTTATAGAGCCGGTCGATACGGACGCGGCGATACATAAATTAAAAAAAAGTATACATAATTGGTATTGCCGCGGTCGTATCGACCGGCTCTATAAAAATATCACATGATCTAACCCCTCAGATGAACACCGTAAAAAAATAAAAACTGTGCTAAATAAACCATTTTTTGTCACCTTAAAGTGTAATAGCAAGCGATCAAAAAGTTATGCACCCCAAAATAGTGCCAATCAAACAGTCATCTCATCCCGCAAAAAATGAGACCCTACCTGAGACAATCGCCCAAAAACTAAAACAAAACTATGGCTCTCAGAATATGGAGACACTAAAACATGATTTATTTTTTTGTTTTATGTAAAACTTACATAAATAAAAAAAAGTATACATATTAGCTAAGTTTTACACAATAATATTTTTGGGGAAAAAAATCATGTTTTAGTGTCTCCATATTCTGAGAGCCATATTTTTAATTTTTTTTTTTTTTTTGGGCGATTGTGTCAGTTAGGGTCTAATTTTTTTGCAGGATGAGATGACTGTTTGGCACTGTTTTGGGGTGCATGACTTGTCGCTTGCTATTACACTTTTTGTGATGTAAGGTGACAAAAAAAGCACATTTTTATTTTTTTTACGGTGTTCATCTGAGGGGTTAGATCATGTGATATTTTTATAGAGCCGGTCGATACGACCACGGCAATACCGTTTTATGTATACTTTTTTTTATTTATGTATCGCCGCATCGACCGGCTCTATAAAAATATCACATGACCTAACCACTCAGATGAACACCATAAAAAATTGCTAAATAAACCATTTATCACCTTGCATTACAAACAGTGTAGTAGCAAGCGATCAAAAAGTCACACACACCCCAAAATAGTGCCAATAAAACAGTCATCTCATCCCGCAAAAATCATACCCTACCCAAGGTAATCGCCCAAAAACTTAAAAAATATTATGGCTCTCAGACTATGGAAACACTAAAACATGATTTATTTTTTTTGCTTCAAAAAAGAAATCATTGTGTAAAACTTACATAAATAAAAAAAGTATACATATTGGGTATCGCCGCATCCGTGACAACCTGGTCTATAAAAATATCACATGATCTAACCTGTCAGACGCATGTTGTAAATAACAAAAACAAAAAAAACTGTGCCAAAACAGTTATTTCTTGTTACCTTGCCTCACAAAAAGTGTAATATAGAGATTAGGGCTGCACGATATGGGAATTTTGTGCGATTGCGATTAGGGCCCTAAAAATTTCGATAATGATATGCGATGCGATATTTTAAAGGAATTGTGCTAGAGGTCTATTTGCTTGGATTTTCCCAAATGAGCCGCTGACGCGGCTGGGTATGACATGGTTATGGGGTATCTGTGGAGGACGCTGTTATGTGGGGGATCTGTGGAGGACGCTGTTATGTGGGGGATCTGTGGAGGACGCTGTTATGTGGGGGATCTGTGGAGGATGCTGTTATGTGGGGGATCTGTGGAGGATGCTGTTATGTGGGGGATCTGTGGAGGACACATAGGGCCATGAGGGGGGCCAGCTTAAGACATATAGCATCTTATGCTGGTCCCCCTTATGTGTCCTAAACTGGGCACATAACTGCCTTTTGCGTGTAAAGTGTTTTACTAGTGTGTGTGTGTGGGTGAAACAATCTCTCTTCTAACAGGTCCGGCCTCTGTACTCACTATGAATGCAATGCACTGCAGCGAGCTGGCCGGCCGGCGCGTGACTGACGTCACTTAGTAACGCTCCTCCCACTTCAGGAAGCAGGAGCGTTACTAAGTGACGTCAGTCGCACGCTGGCCGGCCAGCTCGCTGCAGTGCATTGCATTCATAGTGAGTACAGAGGCCGGACCTGTTAGGAGAGAGATTGTTTCACCCACACACACACACTAGTAAAACACTTTACACGCAAAAGGCAGTTATGTGCGCAGGGCCCCTTTATATATAATCGCGGCATTTTCAGGTCGGCCAAATCGCATTTGCCGATTATAGCGATTCGATTATTTTTTAGATTTATCGTGCAGCCCTAATAGAGATCAACCAAAAATCATATGTACCCTAAACTAGTACCAACAATAATGCCACCCTATCCCGTAGTTTCTAAAATGGGGTCACTTTTATGGAGTTTCTACTCTAGGAAGTGCATCAAATGGGACATGGTGTAAAAAAAAAAAAACTGTCCAGCAAAATCCGTATGGCATTCCTTTCCTTCTGCGCCCTGCCAAGTGCCGGTACAGCTGTTTACGACCACATATGGGGTGTTTCTGTAAACTACAGAATCAGGGCCATAAATATTGAGTTTTGTTTGGCTGTTAACCCCTTGCTTTGTTACTGGGAAAAATGGATTAAAATGGAAAATTTGCCCAAAAAATGTAATTCTAAAATTTCATCTCCATTTGCCAATAACTCTTGTGGAACACCTAAAGGGTTAACCACATTTGTAAAATCTGTTTTGAATACCTTGCGGGGTGTAGTTTATAGAATGGCATCATGGTTTCTATTATGTAAGCCTCGCAAAGTGACTTCAGACCTGAACTGGTCCCTAAAAATTGGGTTTTTGAAAATTTCAAGATTTACTTATAAACTTCTAAGCCTTGTAACATCCCCCAAAAATTTAAATATCATTCCCAAAATGATCCAAACATGAAGTAGACATATGGGGAATGTAAAGTAATAACTATTTATAAATAAAAATGCATTTTTTTTTACGTCATTTTACTAGTGTCATGAAGTACAATATGTGACGAAAAAACAATCTCAGAATGGCCTGGATAAGTCAAAGCATTTTAAAGTTATCAGCACTTAAAGTGACACTGGTTAGATTTGCAAAAAATTGCCAAGTCCATAAGGTGAAATAGGGCCGAGTCCTTAAGGGGTTAAGGACCCATGACTTACATGTACTTCATGGGGATCAGGCGGGTGCAGGAGCTGATAAGCGGACCCCTAGTGCATGCACTGGCATCGGTGAAATCACTGATGCCAGCGAATTAACCCTTCATGTGCCGCTGACCGCAACACGTGCAATGTCGGGCGGGGATCGGTGTTGCCATTGGGTCCCCGTGCTGCTGTGATGGGGACCCGATGGCATGGAAGGCAGCGCAAGGCCTTCCTTAGACATCGGGGCTGCCTTCCGGTGGAGAGCCTATAAGATCCAGCCCCCTGGATCTCACAGGCAGGAAGCTGTATGAGTAATGCACACTGTATTACACATACAGCCAATGCATTCCAATACAGAAGTATTGTAATGGATTGTAAAGGGGATCAGACACCCAAAAATTGAAGTCCCAAAGTGGGACAAAAAAAAGTGAAAAAAAAAGTTGGAAATATAAAGTTTTCCCCCCAACAAATTTAAAAGTTTCAAGAAAAAAAAAAAGTTATTTTCCACAAATAAAGTACAAAAAAACATTTTTTTTTAAATAAGGAAAAAAAGAAAAGTAGACGTATTGGGTATCTCCGCGTCCGTATCGATCGGCTCTATAAACAGATCACATGACTTAAACCCTCAGATGAACGCTATAAAAAATAAAAACTGTTAAATAAAAGAAATGTTGTCACCTTACATCACTAAAAGTACAACACCAAGCGATCAAAAAGGCGTATGCCCGCCAAAATAGTACCAATCTAACCGTCACCTCATCCCGCAAAAAATGAGCCCCTACCTAACACAATCGCCTAAAAAATAAAAAAAACTATGGCTCAGAATATGGAGCCGATAAAACATCGTGTTTTTTTTGTTTTGCATTGTAAATGCTGTTATTGTGTAAAACTTAAGTAAATAAAAAAAGTAGACATATTAGGTATCACCACGTCCATAATAACCTGCTCTATAAAAATATCACATGATCTAAGCCCTCAGGTGAACACCGTAAAAATTTTTAATAAAGACTGTGTAAAAAAATAAAAAAGCCATTTTTTTTTTGTCACCTTACATCACAAAAAGTGTAATGGCAAGCGATCAAAAAGTCATATGCGCCCCATAATAGTACAGATGAATGTTGTAAATAACAAAAATAAAAACGGTGCCAAAACAGCTATTTCTTGTTACATAAGTGTAATATAGAGCAACCAAAAATCATATGTACCCTAAAATAGTACCAACAAAACTGCCACCTTATCCTGTAGTTTCCAAAATGGGGTAACTTTTTTTGGGGGAGTTTCTAAAAAAAAAAAAGTGTAAAAAATGTGTAATAGCAAGTGATCGAAAAGTCATATGCACCCTATAATAGTACCAATCAAACCGTCATCTCATCCCGAAAAAAATGGGCCCCTTCATTCTGAAAGCCGTAGTTTTATTTATTTTTTGGGCGACTCTTAGTTGCCCAAAAAATAAATAAAACTACGGCTTTCAGAATATGAAGACACAATTTTATTTTTTTTCAAAAATGCTTTATGTAAAACTGAAACAAACATCCAATATTTGGTATTGTCGCGTCCATGACAACCTGCTCTATAAAAATACCACATGATCTAACCTGTCAGATGAATGTTGTAAATAACAAAAAATTTAAACTGTGCCAAAACAGCTATTTCTTGTTACCTTGCCTCACAAAAAGTGTAATATAAAGCAACCAAAAATCATATGTACCCTAAACTAGTACCAACAAAACTGCCACCTTATCCCGTAGTTTCCAAAATGAGGTCACTTTTTTGGAGTTTCTACTCCAGAGGGGCTTCAAATGGGACATGGTGCCAAAAAACCAGTCCAGCAAAATCTGCCTTCCAAAAACCGTATGGCATTCCTGCCGTGTGCCCGTACAGCAGTTTACGACCACATATGGGGTCTTTCTGTAAACTACAGAATCGGGGCCATAAATATTGAGTTTAGTTTGGCTGGTTAACCCTTGCTTTGTAACTGGAAAAAATTGATTAACTGCCTACGGACCGCCTAATGCAGGATCGCGGTCCGGAGGCGGCTGTCCCAGGCAGAGTCGCGTGTCATCTCGCGAGACGCGTGACTTCCTGTGAGCGTGCGCGTTCACACGATCGGCCGGTAAGAGACAGGATCTACAGCCTGCCAGCGGCGATCGTTCGCTGGCAGGCTGTAGATGCGATTTTTTTATTTTTTTTTTTAACCCCTAACAGATATATTAAGACGCTGTTTTGATAACAGCGTCTAGTATACCTGCTACCTGGTCCTCTGGTGGTCCCTTTTGTTTGGATCGACCACCAGAGGACACAGGTAGCTCTGTAAAGTAGCACCAACCACCACTACACTACACCCCCCCTTTGTCACTTATTAACCCCTTATGAACCCCTGATCACCCCATATAGACTCCCTGATCACCCCCCTGTCATTGATCACCCCCTGTCAGGCTCCATTCAGACGCCCGTATGTGTTTTACGGATCCACACATCCATGGATCGGATCCGCAAAACACATACGGACGTCTGAATGGAGCCTTACAGGGGGGTGATCACCCCATATAGACTCCCTGATCACCCCCCTGTCATTGATCACCCCCCTGTAAGGCTCCATTCAGACGTCCGTATGTGTTTTGCGGATCCGATCCATGGATGCCTCCATTTTTTTGGCACAAGTTAGCGGAAATTGATTTTATATTTTTTTAGTTTTTTCTTACAAAGTCTCATATTCCACTAACTTGTGTCAAAAAAAAAAATCTCACATGAACTCACCATACCCCTCACGGAATCCAAATGCGTAAAATTTTTTAGACATTTATATTCCAGACTTCTTCTCACGCTTTAGGGCCCCTAAAATGCCAGGGAAGTATAAATACCCCACATGTGACCCCATTTCGGAAAGAAGACACCCCAAGGTATTCCGTGAGAGGCATATTGAGTCCATGAAAGATTGACATTTTTGTCCCAAGTTAGCGGAAAGGGAGACTTTGTGAGAAAATTTTAAAAAAAAAAACAATTTCCGCTAACTTGTGCCAAACAAAAATAATTTCTATGAACTCGCTATGCCCCTCATTGAATACCTTGGGGTGTCTTCTTTCCAAAATGGGGTCACATGTGGGGTATTTATACTGCCCTGGCATTTTAGGGGCCCGAAAGCGTGAGAAGAAGGCTGGGATCCAAATGTCTAAAAATGCCCTCCTAAAAGGAATTTGGGCCCCTTTGCGCATCTAGGCTGCAAAAAAGTATCACACATGTGGTATCGCCGTACTCAGGAGAAGTTGGGGAATGTGTTTTGGGGTGTCATTTTACATATACCCATGCTGGGTGAGATAAATATCTCGGCAAAAGACAACTTTTCCCATTTTTTTATACAAAGTTGGCATTTGACCAAGATATTTATCTCACCCAGCATGGGTATATGTAAAATGACACCGCAAAACACATTCCCCAACTTCTCCTGAGTACGGCGATACCACATGTGTGACACTTTTTTGCAGCCTAGGTGGGCAAAGGGGCCCACATTCCAAAGAGCAGCTTTCGGATTTCACCGGCCATTTTTTACAGATTTTTATTTCAAACTACTTTGCACGCATTTGGGCCCCTAAAATGCCAGGGCAGTATAACTACCCCACAAGTGACCCCATTTTGGAAAGAAGACACCCCAAGGTATTTCATGATGGGCATAGTGAGTTCATGGAAGTTTTTATTTTTTGTCACAAGTTAGTGGAATATGAGACTTTGTAAGGAAATAAAAAAAATTCATCATTTTCCGCTAACTTGTGGCAAAAAATAAAAAGTTCTATGAACTCACTATGCCCATCAGCGAATACCTTAGGGTGTCTACTTTCCGAAATGGGGTCATTTGTGGGGGTTTTCTACTGTCTGGGCATTGTAGAACCTCAGGAAACATGACAGGTGCTCAGAAAGTCAGAGTTGCTTCAATTTGCGGAAATTCACATTTTTGTACCATAGTTTGTAAACGCTATAACTTTAAGGCTACTTTCACACTTGCGTTCGGGGCTCCGCTTGTGAATTCCGTTTGAAGGCTCTCACAAGCGTCCCCGAACGGATCCGTCCAGCCCTAATGCATTCTGAGTGGATGCGGATCCGCTCAGAATGCATCAGTCTGGCACCGTTTGTCCTCCGCTCAGCAGACGGACACCCGAACGCTGCTTGCAGCGTTCGGATGTCCGCCTGGCCGTGCGGAGGCAAACGGATCCGTCCAGACTTACAATGTAAGTCAATGGGGATGGATCCGTTTGAAGTTGACACAGTATGGCTCAATTTTCAAACTGATCCGTCCCCCATTGACTTTCAATGTAAAGTCAAAACGGATCCGTTTGCACTATCATGAAAAAAAAAAATATATATATATTTTTTTTGGTTCATGGTAATGCAAACTGATCCGTTCTGAACGGATCTAAGCGTTTGCATTATAGGTGCGGATCCGTCTGTGCAGATACCAGACGGATCCGCACCTAAACGCAGGTGTGAAAGTAGCCTTAGGCTGAGTTCACACGAGCGTGACAGATTTGGTCCGGATGCGTTCAGGGTGCGTTCAGTTAAACTCGCACCATTTTGCAAGCAAGTTCAGTCAGTTTTGGCTGCAATTGCGTTTAGTTGTTCAGTTTTTTCCGCGCGGGTGCAATGCGTTTTGATGCTTTTTTCACGCGCGTGATAAAAAACTGAAGGTTTACAAACAACATCTCCTAGCAACCATCAGTGAAAAACGCATTGCATCCGCACTTGCTTGCAGATGCAATGCGTTATTAACGCAGCCCCATTCACTTCTATGGAGCCAGGGCTGCGTGAAAAACGCAGAATATAGAACATGCTGCGATTTTAAAGCATTGCAGAAGTGATGCATGAAAAACAACGCTCATGTACACAGACCCATTGAAATGAATGGGTCAGGATTCAGTGCAGGTGCAATGCGTTCACCTACTGCATTGCACCCGCGCGGAAATCTCGCCCGTGTGAACTCAGCCTTACCCAAACCATTTTTTTAGTATCGAAGACATGTAAAACAATACATTTAGGGAAAAATTTATATATAGATGTCATTTTTTGGGGAAAAATTTTATAACTGAAAAATTTCGTTAAATTTTGATTAATAACAAAAAAAGTAAAAATGTCAGCAGCAATGAAATACCACCAAATTAAAGCTCTATTAGTGAGAAGAAAAGGAGGTAAAATTCATTTGGGTGGTAAGTTGCATGACTGAGCAATAAACGGTGAAAGTAGTGTAGGGCAGAAGTGTAAAAAGTGGCCTGGTCATTAAGGGTGTTTCAGCTAGGGGGGTTGAAGTGGTTAAAATGGAAAATCTGCCAAAAAAGTGAAATTGTAGCTCTATTTTTCATTAATTCTTGTGGAACACCTAAAGGGTAAACAAAGCTTGTGAAATCAGTTTTGTATACCTTGAGGGGTGTAGTCACTTTTTTGGAGTTTCTACTCTAGGGGTACATCAGGGGGGGCTTCAAATGGGACATGGTGTCAAAAAAAAACAGTCCAGCAAAATCTGCCTTCCAAAAACCGTATGGCGTTCCTTTCCTTCTGCGCAATGCCCTGTGGCCATACAGTAGTTTACGACCACATATGGGGTGTTTCTGTAAATCAGGGCCATAAATATTGAGTTTAGTTTGGCTGTTAACCCTTGCTTTGAAATTTGAAAATGTACTAATTAAATTTTTTTTACTCCATTTTACCACTGTCATGAAGTACAATACGTGACGAGAAAACAGTCTCAGAATGCCCTGGATAAGTAAAAGCGTTTTAAATTTATCAGCATATTAAGTGATACATGTCAGATTTGCAAAAAATGGCCGGGTCCTTAAGGTGTTAAATCAATAGCCCCATTCTGAAAAGCACTTAGTCCGTGACACACTATTGACCTTGGACAATAACATAATTATTATTTTTAAATAAAAATATATGTAAAAATCCAAGATGCCCTTCTTAGTTTGAGTGGGTATGGGTTATTTGGTGCTTAGAACCTCTGTCTCTACATGGCCAGACAATCCTTTTTTTTATTCTCTTCTAGGGCATATGAAGGTCATAAATGTGTGTGTGGTGGGGGGGGGTGGTCGGGGTCTCCCCACCAAGGACCCAGCCTCTAGTGGCTAGGGTGAAAATGGGCTATGACGAATTGTTCCCATTGTGGCATAGATATCATGTAATACTACATTGCTACAGTTTTTAGAAATAAGTTTACCTAACGGGAAAACCCCTTTTAGGCCATGTTCCCATTACCATTTTGTTTTCCGTTCTTATGATCCATCAGAAGAACAGAAAAAAAAACAACAAAAAAACAAATCCTTCATTTTGAGCATCTGTTGTGCTCATTTTGCATTGATTTTTCTCAGTTCAGTCAGAGATGCATTACTTCACGCCTCATGCACACAAATGTTGTTTGGGTCCGCAGCTGGGATGCAGACCCATTCACTTCAACGAGGCCGCAAAAGATGCGGGGACATGTTCTGCGGCCCCGCAAAAAAATAAATAGAACATGTCATTTTTGTCCACATCACGGACAAGGCTAGGACTACTTAAAGCCAGACCTGCTGTTCCGCGAGGCCTAAACAGGAGAAAAGGTTTTCCATGCAGTACTTTTTCTAAAATACCAGATATCTGATGGAACTGACAAAAACAGATGCAAAATGAGGACAACGGATGGTCAAAAGAAAGGATCCATTTTTTTTTTTTCTGTTCCTCTAATGAATCGGAAGAACGGAAAACAAAGTGTGAATGTGGCCTTATCCAGTTAGGACAGCACCAGTGTAATTACAGTATTTAGAGAGGCCTCCTGAGTGGGATATCCTCTCCAGTATGGACACCACTGTTTACTGAGGCAGCCTATCCCCCCAGCAATTAGCTGATAACCAGGGGTCGGGCTGATGCAACTCCCCTCACAATCCATAGCAGAAAGTGCCCGCATTTAACTATATACAGGTCCTTCTAAAAAAATTAGCATATTGTGATAAAGTTCATTATCTTCTGTAATGTACTGATAAACATTAGACTTTCATATATTTTAGATTCATTACACACAACTGAAGTAGTTCAAGCCTTTTATTGTTTTAATATTGATGATTTTGGCATACAGCTCATGAAAACCCAAATTTCCTATCTAAAAAAATTAGCATATCATGAAAAGGTTCTCTTTAAAAACTCCCAGCCTGGTTCATTACTCCAAACCGCAATCATGGGTAAGACTGCCGACCTGACTGCTGTCCAGAAGGCCATCATTGACGCCCTCAAGCAAGAGGGTAAGACACAGAAAGAAATTTCTGAACGAATAGGCTGTTCCCAGAGTGCTGTATCAAGGCACCTCAGTGGGAAGGAAAAAGTGTGGCAGAAAACGCTGCACAACGAGAAGAGGTGACCGGACCCTGAGGAAGATTGTGGAGAAGGACCGATTCCAGACCTTGGGGGACCTGCGGAAGCAGTGGACTGAGTCTGGAGTAGAAACATCCACAGGCGTGTGCAGGAAATGGGCTACAGGTGCCGCATTCCCCAGGTCAAGCCACTTTTGAACCAGAAACAGCAGCAGAAGCGCCTGACCTGGGCTACAGAGAAGCAGCACTGGACTGTTGCATGTCATTCGGAAATCAAGGTGCCAGAGTCTGGAGGAAGACTGGGGAGAGGGAAATGCCAAAATGCCTGAAGTCCAGTGTCAAGTACCCACAGTCAGTGATGGTCTGGGGTGCCATGTCAGCTGCTGGTGTTGGTCCACTGTGTTTTATCAAGGGCAGGGTCAATGCAGCTAGCTATCAGGAGATTTTGGAGCACTTCATGCTTCCATCTGCTGAAAAGCTTTATGGAGATGAAGATTTCATTTTTCAGCACGACCTGGCACCTGCTCACAGTGCCAAAATCACTGGTAAATGGTTTACTGACCATGGTATTACTGTGCTTAATTGGCCTGCCAACTCTCCTGACCTGAACCCCATAGAGAAGAGAAAGTTGAGAGACGCAAGACCCAACACTCTGGATGAGCTTAAGGCCGCTATCGAAGCATCCTGGGCCTCCATAACACCTCAGCAGTGCCACAGGCTGATTGCCTCCATGCCACGCCGCATTGAAGCAGTCATTTCTGCAAAAGGATTCCCGACCAAGTATTGAGTGCAGAACTGAACATAATTATTTGAAGGTTGACTTTTTTTGTATTAAAAACACTTTTCTTTTATTAGTCAGATGAAATATGCTAATTTTTTTTAATAGGAATTTTGGGTTTTCATGAGCTGTATGCCAAAATCATCAATATTAAAGCAATAAAAGGCTTGAACTACTTCAGTTGGTGTGTAATGAATCTAAAATATATGAAAGTCTAATGTTTATCAGTACATTACAGAAGATAATGAACTTTATCACAATATGCTAATTTTTTTAGAAGGACCTGTAATACTGGACGTAGCTGCACCAAGTCCTCCAGACTGTGCAGGGAGAAGCTCCATCTAGTGTCTTCAGAACAGATGGCCTCAGTCAGACCGTGCAAAGGTAAGGAGCCCACGATCCTGGTTTGTACTTTAAAAAACAAAAAAACACTGATTTCCAGCAGATAAGGATTAAGATCATCAAACAACTCTATGTAAGGCCTATTTCACACGAGCGTGACGGACTGGCTCCGGGTGCGTTCAGTGAAACTCGCACCATTTTGCAAGCAAGTTCAGTCAGTTTTGTCTGCGATTGGGTTCGGTTTTTCACGCGCGTGATAAAAAAAAACCTGAAGGTTTACAAAAAACATCTCCTAGCAACCATCAGTGAAAAACGCATTGCATCCGCACTTGCTTCCGGATGCAATGCGTTTTTCAATGAAGCCCCATTCACTTCTATGGGGCCAGGGCCGCGGGAAAAACGTAGAATTCAGAACATGCTGCGATTCTCACGCAACACAGAACTGATGCGTGAAAAGAAAAAAACGCTCATGTACACAGACCCATGGAAATGAATGGGTCAGGATTCAGCACGGGCGCTATGCGTTCACGTCACGCATCGCACCCGCTCGTGTGAAAGGGGCCAAACCCTGAGCAGGTCCACGTGGCCATCGCATTGCTTCAAGGGGGAACCAGCTCTGTCCATACTGCTGTACACAGAGGTCATAGCTCCTCTTGGTAGAGAGCCCCTTTAAGTGTGTCAGTTGCGTGTCACTCGCCTTTAGCACAAAGTCTATGACCACCTGCCCACGGCGCAGAATACGTGCAGGTTTTAGTGTATTATAATCTCTTGTACACGTTGCAGATGTTTTCCGTGTGGAAATTGACCTGCGGTGTGGATTTTAGAATCCACAGCACGTCAATAACATTTGCGGTTTTAGCTGCGGATTTCAGCCTTTTCAATGGAAAGATGAGATCTGCGGCCAAACCACGTGAAATTGGCACCAAGAACCGCAATCAGACATTGAGGATATGCAGCAAAAAATGCACATAAATTGGCACGGGTCAGAAACCAGTGACTCCAGTTATTACACAGGTCCAACCTATGATCCTACTGTGTGGATCCAGAGGAGAGGAGACTACAACTCCTAGCATGCCAGAGTGCACTGGCAGCTTCTAAGCAGCTGGAGTGGCACTGGCTTTACCCATCATGCCAGTGTGGGATGTCTGGTCCAGGACCAGGTGCAGAGGTACAGATACACTGGAGCAGAAAACGTTCCGTGCTTCATCATCACACCCCTCGGGTCACCAGAGGCATGCCACTCCTCCGGGTGTCTTGCACACCCCCCCTTAGGCGCGGCCCCTTTAAGACAGTCTCAGCCCTCGGGCGTCGTCACGTGACGGGTCTTTGTCCGAACATTCGGGCGACGGAAACAACACCGGCGAAATCAAAAGCGGGTGAGAAGGAAAACGGAAGAGACAAAGACGCCCGAAAGGGGGTGGCGTCTTCGGTATGTATATCTGCATGATGTCGGAACACTGCAGCCAGCAGAACAGTGCACCGACTCAGGTGACCCGGGTCCGGGCGGGGTGTGTGAATTTTTAGCAGAATTCAAGGCAGGACTATCACAGGGACATCGGAGGCAGGCTTGGGCGTAATAGACCGCAGACCCGCACGGGTGACTGGCTTTTCGGGTCACTGGTCGCTAAAAATGGGCTGGCAGATGGATGAAAGATGACGGATGAATATTAGATACAGCACGCAAAGTAAGGCGGGAAATAGAAGTAGAACTATACCGGCACCGATCTCCCGGTAAGGGTGTGGCATAAAATAGACAGCACCGGCTACCTATTACGTTTCTACGGTGCTGACGTCCCGCCTCTCCTTGAGTGACAGATAGCGGAGCGAATCGCTATGCACATTCTTGATCCCGCCTTTACCGGCGTAGCTATTAGCCAATAGGAGCTGGAGTTAGAAGCTGAGTGTTGGTTTGATTGACATGTTACTCCGCCTATCAGTGACCTGTTTCGAGAGGCTTCATATTGCGTGTGTGACAGCTATTGTAAAGTGTCAGTGGTGTTTATTGGAGGAAGGAGATGACTGGATGGGAAGAGCCACATTATACCAGGAGTATCAATACCCGTTATACCCTGTGCCCGGGGTGGTGTAAAGGTCCTGTTTACAAACTGCAGCGGTAATGTGCCTGTATATGGTGCAGCCAGTCACTGAGGACAGTGGTTGGCTGCAGTAGTCAAGTGCTAAATAATTGGACGCCATTGACACTGTGAAGTGCAGGTGTACGGAACGTCACTGCTGCAGCTAATCATGTTGCAGAGAACAGTGCTGGTTGGAGTAAGGGTTGAATATAATTAATGTGCGGCCCAGCTCCGGAAAAAAATAGAACATGTCCTATTCTTGTCCGCAGACAAGAATAGGCATATTCTATTAGTGCCGGCGATGTGCGGAACGCACATTGCCGTGTCCGTGTTTTGCGGATCTGTGGATGACGTCCGAGTGCATTCCGTATTTTGCGGAATGGAACAGCTGGCCCCTAATAGAACAGTCCTATGCTTGTCTGTAATGCGGTCAATAATAGGACATGTTCTATTATTTTGCGGAACGGACATACGGAAACGGAATGCACACGGAATAACTTAGTTTTTTTGCGGACCCATTAAAATGAATTGTTCCGCATATGGGCCGCAAAAAAAGTCATGAAAAGAAAATACGTTCGCGTGCATGAGCCCTTAGGCCTCGTTCACACGACCGTGCTGTTTTTTGCAATCCGCAAAACATGGATGGCGCCCGTGTGTCTTCCGCAATTTGCAGAACGGAACAGGAGGCCTATTATAGAAATGCCTATTCTTGTCCGCAAGACCCATTGAAATAAATGTTGTCTTTTGCAGACCCATTGAAATGAATGGTTCCGTATACGGACCATATGCAGAACGCAGAAAACGGCCCGTATACGGAACGCCAAATGCGTTTGTGCTAACGAGCCCTTAGTCTGACCTCTGGTGGTTCTTTTTCAGTACAAGAAAAAGGTGTTCTGGCAAAAAAAAAGATTGGTAACTTAGTCCTGACGGACAGGGCTCAGTACCACCTCAAATCAGCCAAAAACATTTTTAGACCAACATGTAGGCGCCAAACCACTATAGGTGGGTTTGTGATACTTAGAAGAAAAGTACCGTAGTGCTTAACCAGCTCAGGACCGCCGAACGCAGGATTGCGTCCTGGCAGCGGCCCTGTTGTTCCTCCTGGACGCTCTGATGCGTCCTCTCGCGAGAGGCGAGATTTCCTATGAACGCGCGGACACAGGAGTGCGCATTCACAGGATCGGACGGTAAACCAGTGGATCTACAGCCTGCCAGCGGCGATCATTCGCTGGCAGGCTGTAGATGCGTTGTTTTTTTTTAACCCATGAAAGGTATATCAGACGCTGTTTTGATAACAGCGTCTAATATACCTGCTAGCTGGTCCTCTGGTGGTCCCTTTTGCTTGGATCGACCACCAGAGGACACAGGCAGCTCTGTAATAAGTAGCACCAAGCACCACACTACACCCCCCCCCCCCCCCCGTAAGGCTCCATTCAGACGTCCGTATGAGTTTTGCGGATCCGTAAAACACAGACACCACGGATCTGCAAAACACGGACACCGGCAATGTGCTTTCCGCATTTTGCCAGAACTATATAGAAAATGCCTTTTCTTGTCCGCAATTGCAGACAAGAAAAGGACAAGTTCTATAGGCTCTACAAAAAACGCAGTGTTCGCCCGATCAGGCCTGATCTTGTGCACACACTTGCGTTCAGTCCGCCCCACCGCAGTGACAGAATTGTATTTTTTTCTGATCACTGCAAAAATACCGTAAAATCGCTGCGGCGCTATAAAAAGATCACTTTTGAGGGGCATGGCGAGTTCATACAAGATTTTTTTTTTTTTTTTGGCACAAGTTAGCGGAATTATTATTATTTTTTTTCTTACAAAGTCTCATATTCCACTAACTTGTGACAAAAAATAAAATCTAACATGAACTCACCATACCCCTCACGGAATCCAAATGCGTAAAAATTTTTAGACATTTATATTCCAGACTTCTTCTCATGCTTTAGGGCCCCTAAAATGGCAGGGCAGTATAAATACCCCATAAGGGACCCCATTTTGGAAAGAAGACACCCCAAGGTATTCCGTGAGGGGCATGGCGAGTTCCTAGAATATTTTTATTTTTGGGCACAAGTTAGCGGAAAATGTTTTTTTTTTTTCTCTTACAAAATCATTTTCCACTAACTTGTGCCAAAAAAATATATATTCTAGGAACTCGCCATACCCCTCATGGAATACCTTGGGGTGTTTTCTTTCCAAAATGGGGTCACATGTGGGGTATTTATACTGCCCTGGCATTTTAGGGGCCCTAAAGTGTGAGAATCCAAATGCCTAAAAATGCCCCCCTAACAGATACTCATTGGAATTTGGGCCCCTTTGCGCACCTAGGCTGCAAAAAAGTGTCACACATGTGGTATCGCCGTACTCAGGAGAAGTAGGGCAATGTGTTTTGGGTTGTATTTTTACATATACCCATGCTGGGCGAGATAAATATCTCTGTAAAAGACAACTTTTCCCATTTTTTTTATACAAAGTTGTCATTTTACAGAAATATTTATCTCACCCAGCATGGGTATATGTAAAAATACACCCCAAAACACATTGCCCTACTTCTTCTGAGTACGGCGATACCACATGTGTGACACTTTTTTGCAGCCTAGGTGCACAAAGGGGCCCAAATTCTAAAGAGCACCTTTAGGATTTCACAGGGCATTTTTTACGCATTTGGATTCCAAACTACTTCTCACGCTTTAGGTCCCCTAAAATGCCCGGGCAGTATAAATACCCCACAAGTGACCCCATTTTGGAAAGAAGACACCCCCAAGGTATTCCGTGAGGGGTATGGTAAGTTCATGTAACTTTTTATTTTTTGTCACAAGTTAGTGGAATATGAGTCTTTGTAAGAAAAAAATAACAAAAAAACATTTTCCGCTAACTTGTGACAGAAATAAAACCTCCATGAACTCACTATGCCCATCAGCGAATACCTTAGGGTGTCTACTTTCTGAAATGGGGTCATTTGTGGGGTGTTTCCACTGTCTGGGCATTGTAGAACCTCAGGAAACACCAATAAATATACACTTATTGCATTTTTTTTATCAAAGACATGTAGAACAATAAATTTAGAGTAAAATGTATATAGAAATGTAATTTTAATTGAAAAATTTTACAACAGAAAGTGAAAAATGTCTTTTTTTTTTGCAAAAAATTTCGATTAATATAAAAAAAAAAGTAAAAATGTCAGCAGCAATGAGATACCACCAAATGAAAGCTCTATTAGTGAGGAGAAAAGGAGGCAACATTCATTTGGGTGGTAAGTTGCATGACCGAGCAATAAACGGTGAAAGTAGTGTAGTGCAGAAGTGTAAAAAGTGGTCTGGTCATTAAGGGGGTTTAAGCTAGGGGGGCTGAAGTGGTTAAAGGGCTTCTGTCACCCCCCAAACAGCAATTTTCAGTTTTGGACTTAATATATTTGCTAATGTACGCAGATTCCATATATACCCCTCTTACCTCTGGCTGTGCTGTAATTTCAGTAAAAATCGTACTTTTGTGATATGCAAATTTCTTCACTACCAGCAAGTTGGGTGGACTTGCTGGTAGCCGCCGCATCCTCGGTCTGAAAAAACGCCCCCTCCTCCACTTGATTGACAGGGCCAGCGAGCGCTCTCATCCTCCAGGTGTAGGGCTGACGTTATCAGCACAGGCGCCCTGAGGAAGGAGCAGCCAAGCGAGTGTCCTTATCTCAGAGTGCCTGTGCCGAATGAGGACCATTACGGCGCAGGCGCGGGATTTGAGCTGCAGGCAGGGCCAGCTGGAGGATGAGAGCGCTCGCTGACCTGGTCAATCAAGTGGAGGAGGGGGCGTTTTTTCAGACCGAGGATGCGGCAGCTACCAGCAAGTCCACCCAACTTGCTGGTAGTGAAGAAATTTGCATATCACAAAAGTATGATTTTTACTGAAATTACAGCACAGCCAGAGGTAAGAGGGGTATATATAGAATCTACGTACATTGGCAAATATATTAAGTCCAAAACTGAAAATTGCTGTTTGGGGGGTGACAGAAGCCCTTAAATGGTGAGATACAAGTGGGAAAAATGGGATATGAGAAAATGGAATAGTCCAAGGGGCTGACAGAGATAACCCCAATGTCTAATCTGGTTATAAATCGAGTATATAGGTTATATACAGTTGAAACCAGAAGTTTACATACACTATATAAAAAGACTCTATACACCACCACAATGGATTTGAAATGAAACGAACAAGGTGTGCTTTACCTGCAGACCGTCAGCTTTAATTTGAGGGTATTTACATCTAAATCAGGTGAACGGTGTAGGGATTAGAACAGTTTGCATATGTGCCTCCCACTTGTTACGGGACCAAAAGTAATGGGACAATTGGCTTCTCAGCTGTTCCATGGCCAGGTGTGTGTTATTCCCTCATTATCCCAATTACAATGAGCAGATAAAGGCCCCTTTCACACGGGCGAGTTTTCCGTGCGGGTGCGATCCGTGCGGCGAACGTATGGCACCCGCACTAAATCCTGACCCATTCATTTCTATGGGGCTGTGCACATGAGCGTTGTTTTTAACGCATCACTTGTGCGTTCAGTTGAAATCGCAGCATGCTCTATATTGTCCGATTTCGACGTGACGCAGGCCCCATAGAAATGAATGGGGTGTGTGAAAATCGGATGGCATCCGCAAGCAAGTACGGATGCCGTGCGATTTGCACGCACGGTTGCTAGGAGACGATCGGGATGGGGACCCGATCATTATTATTTTCCCTTATAACATGGTTATAAGGGAAAATAATAGCATTCTGAATACAGAATGCATAGTAAACCAGCGCTAGAGGGGTTAAAAAAAAATAAAAAATAATTTAACTCACCTTAGTCCACTTGATCGCGAAGCCCGGCATCTCCTTGTGTCTCCTCTGCTGATGAACAGGACCTGGGGTGAGCTGCTCCATTAAATATCGGTTAAGGACCTTCGATGACGTCACTCCGGTCATCACATGGTCTTTTACCATGGTGAATCACCATGGTAAAAGATCATGTGACGTACCATGTGATGACCGGAGTGACGTCATCGAAGGTCCTTAACCTGTATTTAATGGAGCAGCTCATCCCAGGTCCTTTTCAGCCGCTCAGCGCAGAGGAGACACAAGGAGATGCCAGCTTCGCGATCAAGTGGATCAAGGTGAGTTAAATTTTTTATTTTTATTTTTTAACCCCTCTAGCGCTGGTTTACTATGCATTCTGTATTCAGAATGCTATTATTTTCCCTTATAACCATGTTATAAGGGAAAATAATACAATCTTCAGAACATCAATCCCAAGCCCGAACTTCTGTGAAGAAGTTCGGGTTTGGGTACCAAACATGCGCGATTTTTCTCACGCGAGTGCAACGCATGACAATGTTTTGCACTCGCGCGGGAAAATCGCGCATTTTCCCGCAACGCACCCGGGCAAAAAAAACTGACGCCCGTGTGAAAGAGGCCAAAAGGTCCAGAGTTCATTTCAAGTGTGCTATTTGCATTTGGAATATGTTGCTGTCAACTCTCAAGATGAGATCTAAAGAGCTGTCACTATCAGTGAAGCAAGCCATCATTTGGCCTCATGCACACGACCGTTGTTTCATTCCGTGTTCGTTGTTCCGTTTTTCGTGATTTTCTGTGGACCCATTGACTTTCAATGGGTCAGTTGAAAACTCGTCTAATGCACCGTTTGTCATCCTTGTCCATGATCCGTGGTTCCAGTACGTCAAAAAAATATAACCTGTCCTATTTTTTTCACGGAAAATGGTTCACAGACTTATTCAAGTCAATGGGACCGTGAAAAAACGCGGAGGCACACAAGATTGTCATCCGCGTCTGTTTTTTTTCCTATCATTTGCATGGCAAACTTGACGCACCGGTGATCTCAGCAACATCAAAAGACCCGGAAGAGCACGGAAAACAACTGTGGTGGCTGACCGAAGAATTCTTTCCCTGGTGAAGAAAACACCCTTCACAACAGTTGGCCAGATCAAGAACACTCTCCAGGAGGTAGGTGTATGTGTGTCAAAGTCAACAATCAAGAGAAGTCTTCACCAGAGTGAGTGAATACAGAGGGTTCACCACAAGATGGCCATTGGTGAGCCTCAAAAACAGGAAGGCCAGATTAGAGTTTGCCAAACGACATCTAAAAAAGCCTTCACAGTTCTGGAACAACATCCTATGGACAGATGAGACCAAGATCAACTTGTACCAGAGTGATGGGAAGAGAAGAGTATGGAGAAGGAAAGGAACTGCTCATGGTCCCAAGCATACCACCTCATCAGTGAAGCATGGTGGTGGTAGTGTCATGGCGTGGGCATGTATGGCTGCCAATAGAACTGGTTCTCTTGTTTTATTGATGATGTGACTGCTGACAAAAGCAGCAGGATGAATTCTGAAGTGTTTCGGGCAATATTATCTGCTCATATTCAGCCAAATGCTTCAGAACTCATTGGACGGCACATCACAGTGCAGATGGACAATGACCCAAAGCATACTGCAAAAGCAACCAAAGAGTTTTTTAAGGGAAAGAAGTGGAATGTTATGCAATGGCCAAGTCAATCCCCTGACCTGAATCCAATTGAGCATGCATTTCACTTGCTGAAGACAAAACTGAAGAGAAAATGCCCCAAGAACAAGCAGGAACTGAAGACCGTTGCAGTAGAGGCCTGGCAGAGCATCACCAGGGATAAAACCCAACGTCTGGTGATGTCTATGCGTTCCAGACTTCAGGCTGTAATTGACTGCAAAGGATTTGCAACCAAGTATTAAAAAGTGAAAGTTTGATTTATGATTATTATTCTGTCCCATTACTTTTGGTCCCTTCACAAGTGGGAGGCACATATGCAAACTGTTGTAATTCCTACACCGTTCACCTGATTTGGATGTAAATACCCTCAAATTAAAGCTGACAGTCTGCAGGTAAAGCACATCTTGTTTGTTTCATTTCAAATCCATTGTGGTGGTGTATAGAGCCAAAAATAATAGAATTGTGTCCATGTCCCAATATTTATGGACCTGACTGTATATATAATATAATATAAAAGGCATTGTCTCCTATATTTATACTCCTAAGCAGGGTTCTAGTTTGCGCTAGAAAATGTGCCAGTGAGCTGAAAACAGGTGCACTTCCCCATGAAAATGCAACTTTTTAAGTTTTTGTGACTAAATCAGGCGCAAAAAAAGGCACACCTACATAAATAGGTTGGAAAATAGGTGCAAAAGTTAGAAAACTTCTGAATCGGTAAAAAAATAAATAATATCAAAATAGACAAACAGAGTGCAAATGCCTCCAAAACAGGCGCATTTTCAGTAGTAAATGCAACAAAAAAAATAAGACATTCTAAAACGGCATTTTTTACACCTAAAAACAGGTGCAGACATGAATGAAGGTGGATAAGACTTTCAGAAATCTCATCCACATGCTACAGAGAAAACCCGGAACGGACTTGTTCTGCAGGCACTTAGGCCTCCTGCACAGTGCACACGACCGTATGGCTTCTTTAGTGTTTTGCGGTCCGTTTTTCACGGATCGGTTGTTCCGTTTTTTTGTTTCGGCTGTGTTTCCGTTCCATTTTTCCGTATGGCATATACAGTATACAGTAATTACATTGAAAAAATTGGGCTGGGCATAACATTATAACATTCAATAGATGGTTCCGCAAAAACGGAACAGATACGGAAGACATACGGAGTACGGTATGTGTTCCGTTTCTTTTTTTGCGGCCCATTGACTTGAATGGAGCCACGGAACGTGTTTGCGGGCAATAATAGGACATGTTCTATCTTTCAACAGAACGGAAATACGGAATGCCTACGGAGTACATTCCATTTTTTGGCGGAACCATTGAAATGAATGGTATCGTATACGTAACGCAAAAAAAAGGTCCCGTAAACGGGGGGGAAAAAAACGGTCGTGTGCAGGAGGCCTTATTCTGTAGCATGTCAGTTTATCCCGCAGATTTTACCCATAGCTGTCAACCTTTGCAATGCAAAAACCTATTTCAGGTCTTTTTTTGCGGCAGCAGACTTTACCGAAGCCCACTGCTGAATTTCTGTGGTGGACGTATGTTAAAGAGGTTGTCCGAAAAAAAGAAGGAGCACTGTTAAAAAAAATAAAAAGATGGAAATAAGTTATACCCACCATTTTGAACCCCCTTCACTCCAGAGCAGCAGCTCCGATCTCATGATGTAATGTTCTTGGCGGCAGTGATGACGTCCTTGCCGCCAGTCCTGGCGATATACAGTACAAGGCCTGTGAGGCCAGCTATTGGTATGTCACCACGGCAGTCATAGTACCTCTGGAGCAGAGTGATGTGATGATTACTTGATGATTATTATAGTACTTTCCTCGCCCTTTACCTTTTTTTTTATTCAGAAAATCCCTTTAAGGCCTCTTGCACACGACTGTATGTATTTTTCTGTATTTTGCGGTCTGTTTTTCACAGATCCGTTGTTCCTTTTTTTGTTTCCGTTGTGTTTCCGTTCCCTATTTCCGCAAAAACATCTCCGTATGGTTTCCGTATGCGATCCGCTGTTTGCGGATCGCAAACGGAGACATAAAATTTGTAATCATTACTGTAATGTTTGTAAACGGTAAACACATGGGCAAAGTGGGCATGGATCCGCAAAATACGGATGACATACGGATGTGTTCAATATGCATTCCATATTTTTTTGCAGCCCCATTGACTTGAATGGAGCGACGGAACGTTATTTGCAGACAATAATAGGACAAGTTCTATACTTTAGCGGAACGGAAATACGGAAAGCACACGGAGTACATTCCGTTTTTTTCCGGAACCATTGAAATGAATGGTTCCGCAAAAACGGAACAGAAACAGAAAAAGATACGTTTGTGTGAAAGAGGCCTAATACATATTTTCCTCTTCTCAGGCTCCATTCACACGTCCGTAGAATGGGTCCGCATTCTGCAAATTGCGGAATTCATTCTCTATGGGGCAGGAATGCATGCGGACAGCACACGGAGAAAGCAAGTGGCCGCCGGCAGAATTTCGGTACGGCTGTCTGCGTCAAAATTACACAGAAAAAAATTGGCCCTGTGACCTGGCCCTTAAAAGTGTGTGTTAAAATTAGTGCACTTGTGGAAAGTAATTTATAAAAGTGTAGAATGGAGCTTAGGCTATTTCACATTAGCGTTTTCAATTCCGCGACGGATCTCAATAGCGGAAGAAAACACTTCAGTTTTGTCCCCATTCATTGTCAATGGGGACAAAACTGAACTGAACGAAACTGAATGCACTAAAATGCATTTCGTTCCGTTTGGTTGCGTCCCCATAGCGGACAGAAAAATGCTGCAAGCAGTGTTTTTCTGTCCGCGATGTGCTGTGGAACAAGACACAATAGAAAACTGATCCGTCCCCCATTGACTTTCAATGGTGTTCATGGTGGATCTGTCTATAGAAGACAAAATACAACCGGATCCTTAAAAGGGTTGGAAAGTTTCCTATTGGCGACATCCTCAGACTAGGCCATCAAAATCAGATTGACAAGGGTCCGACTCTGTGCGCCCCCGCCAATCAGCTATTTGTAGAGAACACAGTGCTTGAGTGAGCACTGTGTTCTTCTCACTGTTTACCTGCTCGCTATCACAGAAGGGAGCAGGTGTAATTACAGCTCCTCCATCCCACCTAGGCTAGTGCTACACGACGACATGTGTCGCACCAATGTTGCACGACAATTTTTATAAAATGATATTCTACGGTGTCGCACTGTGACATGCTGTGACTGCGACACGACAGTAGCAAAAAAATCTATCCAAGATGGATTTTTCTGCGACTGTCGCAGCCGCAGCATGTTGCAGTGCGACACCATAGACTATTATTATAAAATTGTTGCGCAACATCAATGTCACACGACACATGTTGCAGTGTAGTTGTGCCTTATGTGTTGTCGTGTAGCCCTTGCCTTACTCCAGTGCTCCTTCCCACTGAAGTGAATGGGATAGAGGAGCTGTAATTACACCTGCTTGCTGCTACAATGTCGACGGCAAAGAGAATGCAGCTCTCACAGGAGTGCTGTGTTCTCTTCAAACAGCTGATCGGCGGGGGTGGCGGGCATCAGACCCCCACCGATCTGATATTGGATAGGTCAGCATAGGAAGCCAGCCAACCCCTTTAATTAGGTTAGTGGTATTTGGCAATTAGGAAATGCCGATGCACAATTGCATTCTGACGTAGTCCCCCTTCCACCCCCTCACCACAGCTACATCAGGCCAGGCGTTCAGTCACCTGATGCAAAACTTTTGCAACTTTTAGGCTAATTTCAGATGAGCATGTCCCCTGCAGGAAACTCGCTCTGTGACAGGACCACACACAGCAATTAGGGCTCATGCGCACAATAACGACCAGCTCCTAGTACAACAGGCCTATCCTTCTCCGTAATGCGGACAGGAATATAACCTGTTCTATAATTTTGCGGCTGGAACAGAATGGAAGTAAATGCGGCCCGTTGAAGTGAATGGGTCCACATCAGACCCACAAAGAATGTGGATCAGATGTGTACCAAAAATATGTTCGCGTGCATGAGCCCTTACAATTATTTATAATGCTGTGTGTCCTTGCCTGACCTTGGATCTAATGCATTGTACTATTGGCATTATGTCAGTATAAGGCTATTTTCACACTAGCGTTTCGCTTTTCCGGTATTGAGAGCCGTCATAGGATCTCAATACCGGAGAAAAACGCTTCCGTTTTGTCCCTATTCTGTGTCATTGGGGACAAAACGTAACTGAACAGAATGGAATGCTCCAAAATGCATTCCGTTTGGTTGCTTTGCTCATACCAGAGAGCGAACCACAGCAACTTGCGATTTTCTTTCTGTCATGGGATGCGGAGCAAAACAGCATGATGGCATGACCCACAATGCAAGTCAATGGGCACGGATCTGTTTTCTCTGACACAATAGGTTAAATTGGCTATGTTAAAGATAATACAACCGGATCCATTCATAATGGATGCAGGCGGTTGTATTATCAGTAACGGAAGAGTTTTTGCTGAGCCCTGCTGGATCCAGAAAAAAACGCTCGGGTGAAAGTAGCCTTATACCATATGGTCTTGGGGATCGTGTTTCCTGCGGTGGACACACTCGTCTGAAATTTGCTTTATAAATGGCGCATTTGATAAGGTGGAAAATCACTTCTGATGCCATGCCTGCGAAACAGCTGGACTGCATAAACTGACTTACTAGTCGGCAATGACACGATATAAGCAATGCACCGGGAAAAGGAAAAAAATCAGTTTCCTCTATTTTTAAGTCACTGTGATAAACCAGGGCCGCTGCTTAAAGGGTGATCATGAGTTGTGTTTTTTTGTAATAGTTAGAATTTATTAATAATTAAATCCCACAAAAATAATGTATTACTAAGGCTACTTTCACACTTGCGTTTGATCGGATCCGTTCTGAACGGATCCGATCATATTAATGCAGACGGAGGCTCCGTTCAGTACGGATCCGTCTGCATTAATAACTTAGAAAAATTTCTAAGTGCGAAAGTAGCCTGAACGGATCCGTTCAAACTTTCAATGTAAAGTCAATGGGGGACGGATCCGCTTGAAGATTGAGCCATATGGTGTAATCTTCAAGCGGATCCGTTCCCATTGACTTACATTGTAAGTCTGAACGGATCTGCTCGCCTCCGCACGGCCAGGCGGACAGCTGAACGCTGCAAGCAGCGTTCAGCTGTCCGCCTGGCCGTGCGGAGGCGAGCGGAGGCTGAACGCCGCCAGACTGATGCAGTCTGAGCGGATCCGCTCCATTCAGACTGCATCAGGGCTGGACGGAAGCGTTCTGCTCTGCTCGTGAGCTCCTTCAAACGGAGCTCACGAGCGGACTGATGAACGCTAGTGTGAAAGTAGCCTTATCCACAGGATAGATGGTAAATATTGAATTAGAAAATGCATATGAGGCTCCCCCCAACTTACTCTTTCATCATGCCCCATTCTGGCTTTGGCCTTTTCTCCTCTCCCCACTGCAAACAAAATATGGGTGCTCAACAGAGTGTGCATGTTTATGGTGGGGTTGAGAGGAATGGCTTTCTTTCTTAGGTGGTCTTATTAATTCATAAGGCCTCATTCATACGACATGTACGTGTTTTTGGTTTGTGCCCGATCTGCATTTTTACAATGGCGCCCATGAAAAACGCGGGATGCATATGGCCAGTATCCACATTTTGTGGACCACAAAACGGATACAGTCGTGTGAATGTAGCCTAAAGTCTTCATTTCCTCCATCCGTTATTTTGAGCTCACCAGACTTTTACTCTGCTACACAGTGTACTGGGAAGGATGGATTTCTCCTCTCATCATATTCGACTCCTGCAGCAGTTGGATGAGCAGAGAAGGAAAGACCTGTTTTGTGACTGTCACATCATGGTAGAAGGCCAGATGTTCAAGGCTCATAGAAATGTCCTGTTTGCGAGCAGCGGGTACTTCAAAATGCTGTTGTCCCAAAGTTGCAAGGACATGAGCAAGCCCACAACGGCCACCTTTGATGTTTTCTCCGCTGACACGTTCACTGCCATCCTAGATTTTGTGTATTCCGGTAAATTACCCCTGTCTGGGCAGAATGTCATTGAAGTTATGTCGGCAGCTAGTTATTTGCAAATGACTGATGTCATCAGTGTATGCAAAATGTTCATCAAATCCTCCCTGGATATCAATGAAAAGGATAGGGATGGCTTCTTTAGCTTATCTGACAAAGACAATGGCACCAACGGCACTGGACTGTATGCAGCTGGGTGGAGGACTGAAAATAGCCCAACACACACCCATGAAGCAGCAGAGCACAGCGGTTTCATCGCCGGATACAATTACCCCCCTCCTATGACATCACGGTTGCAGCGCCCTTTCTCCAAACATTCCCGTAAACCAGAGCATGTCCGTAAGCACCGTAGGCGGTTAATGCACGAGCCTCTGAACTCTTCACGCGTTACCTCAGTACCCTTAGGTGACCTTGTCGGTGGTTCTGCAGAATGTATAGTCCATGATGAAGAGAATACAATGCAGGATGAAGAACCACAATCGCATGAAGAATTGGTGTGCCCAAAGCTTGAAGAGGACGAAGAAGGTGACACTGCTCAAAGCTGGCCAGAGTCACCACAACTTGTAGATTCTGGGGACCAGGATATGGCTACACGTGTCTCCAAGGCTGATGAGCTGTACAAAGCGATGCCTACCATCTTAGGTGTTATGTCTGGTTGGAGCGAAGGTGAGCGTTATATATCTTAATACATTATTGCTGGTCATGAGTAGAAGTCTATATTTTATTAACTAGTGACCATTCCTGGTTACAGTATTATACCAATGCAAACATAACTGGTATGTCAGAAACGTGAACTAGGAACGTGCAGGGTTTTCTTTGCTATCTTTATTATGGGTCATCAATATCAGATCATTTGGGGGCTGACTTCCGGCACCCCCAACAATCAGCTGTTAGAAGGGGCCACTGCACTCAGCTGAGCACTGCGGCCTCTACCTCAGCCTGTGATGGGAAGTACATCGCTCACATGGACTTTCTGCAGCTTCAGGTTAATGGGATTGAGCTGCAATACCAAGCACAACCACTATACAATGTGCTTGGTGTACTATAAAAAAAAACAGCACCTTATATCCAGGACGCTGTACATCTATGGCACGGGAGTAAGGCCCTACACCTGCACTTCAGCAGCATCAGGCCAAGGCCCCCGAGGATAAGACATAAACGCTTTATTATGGCTTCTGCTTTCTCCTTTCCTTGGTGTATAGCACTATGCAATGAATAGAGGAAGCGATGATCAAATGATCACCGGGTCTTCAGAGGCCGAGCAGAGTTGCAGCTCTGCATGTGTACAATGCCCCACAGGAGGCTGTTTTCCCCTTTAAACTGTGGCTTTTTGGACTTCCATGGAAAAGTGCAAATAAAACACACATTTATTAAGATTGGTGTTTTAGACGCCGGTCTTAATAAGGCCCTGTGGTGGTGGTGGATCCGCTGACGTTATGAAGAGGCGCCGACCTCTACATAACGTCGGTGTATCCACTGCCCCTTTTAAATATAAGCTAGCTGCCTTACATTAAGAGGTCATGCACACAAACGTGTGCCAGACGGGCCCGAATGGGGTCTGCGATTCGCATCTGACGGTCCACACCGCAAGAAAGTAGTGCATGTACTACTTTTTTGCGGTGCGGAGGCACGGACAGAAACCCCATGGAAGCACTCCATCCGTTCCGCACCGACCTTCCGGATTGCGGACCCATTCAAGTGAATGGGTCCGCATCTGTGATGCGGGGTGGACACCGCCGGTACTCGTGTATTGTGGACCCTCTGTTTGGGGGCCACAATATGGGCACGGCCGCCACACGTTCATGTGCATGACCCCTCAGACCATGTTCTACGCCCAAAAAAAAAAAAAAAAGGCCTAGAAAATGATGATTGAGATGGGCCTACCAGTCCTTTCCTGCCCACTTTTTTTTAGACCTGGCATGAGCAGGGTGAAGTCACAGATTGCACCAGAAATGTGCCTAATATATAGGCGTATTTATGGTTAATAAATGACCTCCAAAGTTTTTCATTGACCACTTCAGAGCCATATTATCTGCCTAAACTATATAAAAAAAAAAAAAATATGCTAGCCGAAACATCACTATAGTCGACCCTTCATGCAAAACTATACATACTGTATATTATATACCAAAACAACCGACAAAAAATGAGCACATTTTAATCATTTATTTTGGTGTCAGTTTTCATATTTAGTCATCAATATCACATCAGTTGGGGTCCGAAAGCCGGCACCCCCAACAATAAGCTGTTTGTAGCAGCTGGCGGAGCCAGAATCAATGGCTGGAACTGGAAGCAGAAGGCTCTATGCATTGTGTAGTGGTCATGCTGGATTACTGTAGCTCAGTTCCCATTCATGTAGAAAAGGATGATTGTCAAGTTCCTGCACCTAGTTCCGTTGCCAGAGTTAGGGCTCATGCACACGACCGTGTTTTTTATCCGCATCCGATACATTTTTGGCAGGTTGGCTGCCGAGCCATTCACTTTAATGGGGACACAAAAGATGCTTATGCGTATGTCCATTCCCCGGTCCCGCAAAAAACATTACATGTCCTATTCTTGTCTGTTTTACAGACAAGGATAGGACTGTTTTATAGAGGCCAGGACATTCTGTTCTGCAAAATGCAGAATGCACACGGCCGATATTATCTGTGTTTTGCGGATCTGCAGTTTGGCTTGTGTGTGAGCCCTTAGGCTGGGTGCACATGATGTGTTTGCACTACGCTTTTCCATCCTGCAGAGTACAGAAAAATGTATACATTAATTATATATATATATATATATATATATATAGTCCAGAAAAATGGGCGGCACTCCAAGGAAAAGTACAAGTGAACTTTATTCACCCAGGTGGTGCAACGTTTCGGTTCTGCACTAGAACCTTTTTCAAGCAAAGTTACAACTCAAATCACAGCATTATATACAGGTGAAACAATTAGCTAGCTCAACATGTGATCACACTCCCCCCAGTGGGTGTGTTACAAGTCTAGATCATCCAATAAAAACAGTGTATACATCAAAGAATAAACACAATATAGATGCAATGAGGCATACATGTGACAAAATATACAAGTGACATATATATGTTTACACATAGTGTATCAATGACCACATACTGTATCGATCATTTATAAAATCGATCTGCCCTATCGGTGCACTGTGATGTGATATGTTTTATAAAAACGAGAATAGCAGAGAGGGGGGAGGGCGATCAGAGAAGCATACCAGAGGGACGAGAAGGAACCTGTCATGCCGTTGCTCAGCGTTGTTTGTCGTTCACTGCGCAGACGCAGCGCCGCACCACTCTGGGATGTGCCGGCCGAAGACCTCTGATGTCATCAAATCGGGCTGCAGCGTCATCTTCCCGAGTCTCACCCCATGCGCATGCTCAGTAGATAGAGACTATTCCCAGCGCCATCTTGCTTAGTGGAAAACAGATCGCTACGCCAATACACTAAGTGTAATACATCCAAGCCACTTATTCAAGGGTATCGGCACCTCAGAAAGAAAGGGACAATCTAGAAACCAGAATGTCTCCCCTCATATCCACGTGGAGCCATGCTGCGGCCACGGAATCCGCGGTCCCTGCAAAGGCGACCCTATGGTTACTGAGTGCCCTCATACCCGGGAGGGATCTCCTCTTCTGGGCATAAAGATGTCACAGAGTGTAGACAATAGCTGGGTGTCTTATCGCTCAGGTTTCCCATGGTGCTTATCAAAATAGGCATACGGCACTTTAAAAATTATAATACAGGTATCTGAAAAACAATAAAATCAATCATGTGGGGCAAAAAACGTCCCACATAACCCTCTTGTATATGGTATGTCGTGATCAGCCCAACCGCCTCTGCCAATCTTCCAGTAGTGAAGTGTGAATGATCTGTGTAAAGAAAAAGAAAAATAAATTAATGGGGCAAGAAAAATATTAATTGAGTTAATTAACTCCCTTAGTGTACACATGAGGGGCCTAATAGCACCCGACCTGACATAAGCGGCAAACCACCCTACAAAACGTCCCCAAAGTTATAGTCTACATTTAAGCCATGAGGCTTCAGGCTGCCTAACCTGTGAATCCAGCTAAGCTCTCTGTGTCTCAATACCCTAGATCTATCCCCACCTCGCCTAGGTTGGGGAATCTGATCCACTATCCAACATCTCAGGTCGCCTTCCCTATGCTTGGCTTCCGTGAAATGTTTGGATACCGGTAAGTCTATCCTCTTTTTTCTAATACTCAAGCGATGGTTATTGAGGCGAGTCTTAAGCTCTGTGGTCGTCTCCCCTACATATAGTAAATTGCATGGACAAGATAGTATATAGATAACGTAGCTGGAGTCACAGGTTAGGTGAAATAAAATTTTTAAAGATTCACCAGTCCCAGGGTGTATAAAACTCTTCCCCTTGCGAATATACTTACAGTTGACGCAGTTAAGGCAGGGATAACAACCCAAACCCAACTGCGCCAACGTGGTCTGTTTCAAGGATCCCTTTGAGCCTATATCCGCCTTTACCAACTGATCCTTCAAATTCCTGGATCTACGGTAGGAGAGAAGAGGAGGACGCTGGAATTCAGAGATCTCACTAAAACATGTGCCTAATAGGCCCCAATGCTTTTTCAGGATCTTATTGACGGAAGGACTATGTTCACCATACACCGAGATGAATGGAATCCTGGCCGTCTTACGGATAGCCTTCCGTGGTGTTAATAGGTCAGCCCTATCCAAATTCTGTACTTTACTAATATGTTCATTTAGCAATCGTTTGGGATAACCCCTATCCTGAAATTTCAGGGACATCGAGCTTAAGGTCTCTTCTAATTTGGTCTCATTAGACACTATACGCTTGGCTCTGAGAAACTGGGAGAAGGGCAATGACTGTATCATTTTCCTCGGATGGGAACTGTTAAAACAAAGCAACGTATTCACATCAGTAGGTTTCGTGTACAATTCGGTATATATCACTCCCTCATTAAGCACCACTTTGGTGTCTAAAAACTGGATCTCAGTCATGGAGTGAATGAGAGTAAATTGCAAATCCGGATCGTTGAGGAAGCCATGAAAGTCGACCAATTCTGCCTCAGAACCTGTCCATATGAGGAAGATGTCGTCAATGTATCTCCACCACCTCAGCACATGTCTGAAGTGGTGGGATAAATAGATGACATCCTCCTCATAGCACCTCATAAAAATATTTGCGTAGGTGGGGGCCACGTGGGACCCCATTGCCACACCCCGCTTGTTTTAACAGTTCCCATCCGAGGAAAATGATACAGTCATTGCCCTTCTCCCAGTTTCTCAGAGCCAAGCGTATAGTGTCTAATGAGACCTTGAGCTCGATGTCCCTGAAATTTCAGGATAGGGGTTATCCCAAACGATTGCTAAATGAACATATTAGTAAAGTACAGAATTTGGATAGGGCTGACCTATTAACACCACGGAAGGCTATCCGTAAGACGGCCAGGATTCCATTCATCTCGGTGTATGGTGAACATAGTCCTTCCGTCAATAAGATCCTGAAAAAGCATTGGGGCCTATTAGGCACATGTTTTAGTGAGATCTCTGAATTCCAGCGTCCTCCTCTTCTCTCCTACCGTAGATCCAGGAATTTGAAGGATCAGTTGGTAAAGGCGGATATAGGCTCAAAGGGATCCTTGAAACAGACCACGTTGGCGCAGTTGGGTTTGGGTTGTTATCCCTGCCTTAACTGCGTCAACTGTAAGTATATTCGCAAGGGGAAGAGTTTTATACATCCTGGGACTGGTGAATCTTTCAAAATTTTATTTCACCTAACCTGTGACTCCAGCTACGTTATCTATATACTATCTTGTCCATGCAATTTACTATATGTAGGGGAGACGACCACAGAGCTTAAGACTCGCCTCAATAACCATCGCTTGAGTATTAGAAAAAAGAGGATAGACTTACCGGTATCCAAACATTTCACAGAAGCCAAGCATAGGGAAGGCGACCTGAGATGTTGGATAGTGGATCAGATTCCCCAACCTAGGCGAGGTGGGGATAGATCTAGGGTATTGAGACACAGAGAGCTTAGCTGGATTCACAGGTTAGGCAGCCTGAAGCCTCATGGCTTAAATGTAGACTATAACTTTGGGGACGTTTTGTAGGGTGGTTTGCCGCTTATGTCAGGTCGGGTGCTATTAGGCCCCTCATGTGTACACTAAGGGAGTTAATTAACTCAATTAATATTTTTCTTGCCCCATTAGTTTATTTTTCTTTTTCTTTACACAGATCATTCACACTTCACTACTGGAAGATTGGCAGAGGCGGTTGGGCTGATCACGACATACCATATACAAGAGGGTTATGTGGGACATTTTTTGCCCCACATGATTGATTTTATTGTTTTTCAGATACCTGTATTATAATTTTTAAAGTGCCGTATGCCTATTTTGATAAGCACCATGGGAAACCTGAGCGATAAGACACCCAGCTATTGTCTACACTCTGTGACATCTTTATGCCCAGAAGAGGAGATCCCTCCCGGGTATGAGGGCACTCAGTAACCATAGGGTCGCCTTTGCAGGGACCGCGGATTCCGTGGCCGCAGCATGGCTTCACGTGGATATGAGGGGAGACATTCTGGTTTCTAGATTGTCCCTTTCTTTCTGAGGTGCCGATACCCTTGAATAAGTGGCTTGGATGTATTACACTTAGTGTATTGGCGTAGCGATCTGTTTTCCACTAAGCAAGATGGCGCTGGGAATAGTCTCTATCTACTGAGCATGCGCATGGGGTGAGACTCGGGAAGATGACGCTGCAGCCCGATTTGATGACATCAGAGGTCTTCGGCCGGCACATCCCAGAGTGGTGCGGCGCTGCGTCTGCGCAGTGAACGACAAACAACGCTGAGCAACGGCATGACAGGTTCCTTCTCGTCCCTCTGGTATGCTTCTCTGATCGCCCTCCCCCCTCTCTGCTATTCTCGTTTTTATAAAACATATCACATCACAGTGCACCGATCGGGCAGATCGATTTTATAAATGATCGATACAGTATGTGGTCATTGATACACTATGTGTAAACATATATATGTCACTTGTATATTTTGTCACATGTATGCCTCATTGCATCTATATTGTGTTTATTCTTTGATGTATACACTGTTTTTATTGGATGATCTAGACTTGTAACACACCCACTGGGGGGAGTGTGATCACATGTTGAGCTAGCTAATTGTTTCACCTGTATATAATGCTGTGATTTGAGTTGTAACTTTGCTTGAAAAAGGTTCTAGTGCAGAACCGAAACGTTGCACCACCTGGGTGAATAAAGTTCACTTGTACTTTTCCTTGGAGTGCCGCCCATTTTTCTGGACTATACATTGGGGTAAGAAGCCTATTCCCCTGGAGACGTGCACCCTACTTCTACTAGACTGCGTACCAGTGCCGCCATTTTTCCTTTGTGTATATATATATATATATATATATATATATATATATATATATATATATATATATATATATATATATATATATATATATATTTTTTTTTACAATGGATCTCAATGGTGACCGATACCACTGTATGGCATCTGTGCAGAGCAGTCTTTAATGCAGGGCAAAAGGGGCAGCTGCCCCGGGCCCAGTTGCTCCTGGTGGGCCCAAGGCAGCTGCCTCTTGAGCCCCACAGGCATACATGGGGAATGTCCCTGCACTTACCATTATTTCTGGGCGCCGCTGTGGCCCCTGTTACATTCTCCCGCGCTGTATGCTAAGTAACAGCATTGGAACACCAGCTTTTCTCCCTGGGCATTCCTTCTCCCTGGCTGTAGCGCCAGGTGAGGTTTTTTTTTCCTCCCTGGCTGTGACGTTCTGCGCTGCGATTGGACAGGGAGAAGCAACGCCCAGGGAGAAAAGCTGATGTCTCCTCCCTGGTGTTCCGATGCTGTTACTTAGCATACAGCACGGGAGAATGTAAAGGGGGCCACAGCGGCGCCCAGAAACAATAGTAAGTGCAGGGAGATCGCCCATGTATGCACTACATGTCCTGCTACTTAGTTAATAAAGTATGGACCCATGAATGTGGCAGCGGCACTTGCCCAGGGTCCAATCAATATTAAAGACGGCCCTGCATCCGTGTAACATATACTTTAAACGTAAGACATGTGAACCCAGCCTTCCTCCCAAACATAGGATATTAGTGCCATATCCTGGAGAGAGATATAACGGGCACTGCACACAGTAAGCCTTTTTAATTAATTATATAAGTATTTACAGGGTCACTAACTTTTCAAAAAACTTTCTATAGGTCATAGAGGCATATCAAACGTTTAAATCGGTGGGAATCTGAGCACTGAGACTCCCACTCAACCCCAGAATGAGGGGAGAGAATGACACGCATAGCATGTTCTCTCCCCTTGCTGCATGAGACGGGCTTCATAGAAGTTTGTGCCAGTCTCAATTTTTAGTAGAGAGTTCTCTATGCAGATCCCTCTATGTATTCTTGTAAATATCAAAGCGTTTCAGAATAAAACATAGCTCTCAGTAATGAGGGAGCCTGTCATGTCACGATATACACTCACCTAAAGAATTATTAGGAACACCATACTAATACGGTGTTGGACCCCCTTTTGCCTGCAGAACTGCCTTAATGCTACGTGGCATTGATTCAACAAGGTGCTGATAGCATTCTTTAGAAATGTTGGCCCATATTGATAGGATAGCATCTTGCAGTTGATGGAGATTTGAGGGATGCACATCCAGGGCACGAAGCTCCCGTTCCACCACATCCCAAAGATGCTCTATTGGGTTGAGATCTGGTGACTGTGGGGGCCATTTTAGTACAGTGAACTCATTGTCATGTTCAAGAAACCAATTTGAAATGATTCGAGCTTTGTGGCATGGTCCATTATCCTGCTGGAAGTAGCCATCAGAGGATGGGTACATGGTGGTCATGAAGGGATAGACATGGTCAGAAACAATGCTCAGGTAGCCCGTGGCATTTAAACGATGGCCAGTTGGCACTAAGGGGCCTAAAGTGTGCCCAGAAAACATCCCCCACACCATTACACCACCACCACCAGCCTGCACAGTGGTAACAAGGCATGATGGATACATGTTCTCATTCTGTTTACGCCAAATTCGGACTCTACCATTTGAATGTCTCAACAGAAATCGAGACTCATCAGACCAGGCAACATTTTTCCAGTCTTCAACAGTCCAATTTTGGTGAGCTTGTGCAAATTGTAGCCTCTTTTTCCTATTTGTAGGGGAGATGAGTGGTACCCGGTGGGGTCTACTGCTGTTGTAGCCCACCTTTCTTTCCCATTCTGACATTCAGTTTGGAGTTCAGGAGATTGTCTTGACCAGGACCACAACCCTACATGCATTGAAGCAACTGCCATGTGATTGGTTGACTAGATAATCGCATTAATGAGAAATAGAACAGGTGTTCCTAATAATTCTTTAGGTGAGTGTATATGCCCATGGTTCAGGCAGCGTGAAACATGATTGGTCCCCTTTATCTTCCTTGACTGATCAGGAAAGCTGATGGAAGTCATTAAAGGGAACCTGTCACCGGGATTTTGTGTATAGAGCTGAGGACATGGGTTGCTAGATGGCCGCTAGCACATCCGCAATACCCAGTCCCTATAGCTCTGTGTGCTTTTATTGGGTAAAAAAACCTATTTGATAGATATGCAAATTAATCTGAGATGAGTCCTGTCTGACTCATCTCACATACAGGACTCATCTCAGGTTAATTTGCATATGTATCAAATCGTTTTTTACACAATAAAAGCACACAGAGCTATGGGGACTGGGTATTGCGGATGTGCTAGCGGCCATCTAGCAGCCCATGTCCTCAGCTCTATACACAAAATCCCGGTGACAGGTTCCCTTTCAGGTTGTTGGTACATATGAATGCCCTGAATGTATGCACTTCATCCAAGGTTCATGTTCACTGTTCTTACAGCTACCATTTTCTCCAAGCAACATGTTGGGCTGTGTAACATGATTCAGTTTAATGCTCCTATCCAGATAACTCAGAAAGGCCCAATGATGCAAAGATGAAGCCACTACACAACCCTAGGGGTTCAATGCAAGGAACTCGTGTGTGTCAGTGTAAGGTCCCATTCTGACCTCTTCTCCTTTGACAGGATCGCACAGCATTATGATTGCTGTCAGTGTATTACAATAGATTCCAGGACTCTCAGGGTCAAAAAATATTATAAATCATTACAATGCGGTGCGATCCTGTCAGAGGAGCAGAGGTCAGAACAGGACCTTACGAAATTGCTCGTGTTGTCTAGCCTAAAGGCTTTCATGTCTGCATTTTTGCTAGATCCGTCATAGATCAGCAAAAACACTTCCGTCAGGATAATACATATAATAGCCATGACGGATCCGGCACTAAAACCATTGTAAGCCAATGAGTGCTAGATCCGCTTTCTTTTGTGTCCGCATCCTATGACGCACAATTGCCAATGAATGGGGACAAAACTGAACCTTTTTCCTCCCGGTATTGAGATCCTATGATGGATCACAATACCAGAAAGAAAAAGCGCAGATGTGAAAGTAGCCTAAGGCCCCATTCACACGTCCGCAATTTTGTTCCGCATTTTGGGGAACGAAATTGCGGACCTATTCATTTCTATGGGGCAGCACGATGTGCTGCCCGGATACGGAATTGCGTACCCGCACTTTCGGGTCCACAATTCCGTTCCCGAAAAAAATAGAACATATCCTATTCTTGTCCGCAATTGCGGACAAGAATGGGCATATTCTATTAGTGCTGGCAATGTGCGGTCTGCAAAATGCGGAATGCACATTGCTGCTGTTTATTGCCGATGTGTGAATGGACCCTAAGGCTCCATTCACACGTCCGCAATGTGTTTTGCGGAGACACGGATCCGCAAAACACGGAAAGCGGCAATGTGCGTTCCGCATTTTGCGGACCGCACATTGCTGACATAATAGAATATGCCTGTTCTTGTCCGCAATTGCGGACAAGAATAGGACATGTTCTATTTTTTTGCGGAAACGGAAGCACGGATGCGGAAGTGCGGATCCGCAAATGTGGATGCGGACAGCACATTCCGTCCCCATAGAGAATGAATGGGTCCGCACCCTTTCCGCGGACGTGTGAATGGAGCCTAAGGGGTGGAAGGAAGGAGCAAATGTTCCTGCTCTTCTCAGAAATTCATTTATGTAAAGGGCTCCTCCTAGTGGCAGAAAGATGGTAAGTCAGCCATCCTGAGTGCTATGGAGAGCAGCACACAGTTACACAGCCTGGCACCATGGTTTGAGAAAACAGTGGGCACGTGAGTAAAGTGTAGGGGCTTTTGGGGAATACATACATTCTGGGCAAAGATAAATTTGTATATAGGCTTCGGTTTGTACATAATAATCATTTTCAGCAGCAGGAGCAATTTTTTTTTCTTTTAAATGTAATGCATTAGACTATATATTAAATCTTTACTATATCCTAAGTAGGGAATAGGGATCGACTGATTATCGGAGTTACCGATATTATCGGCCGATATTCAGGATCTTTTAAGTTATCGGCATCTAACCTTGCCGATAATGCGTCCAGCGCGCTATCACAGAACATGAGCGCGCTGTTGTCAGCGCTCTATGTTCCCTCAGCAGCACAGGGGAGAAGGAGTCACTCTCTCCCTCCCCCCTGTGCCTCGCTGCCAATGCGGAGAGACGGGAGGAGGAGGGGCAGGCGCACTGCGCCACCAATGATAATTAACGTCTAATACAAATACAGGAGGTGGTGCCCAGCCTACATGACAGGAAGCTGTGATCAGCGGCAGTTAACCCCTCAGGTGCCGCACCTGAGAGGTTAACTGCTGCCGCTGATTGCAGCTCCCTGTCAGATGCAGGGTGCTGGCTATGTGATTCTGCGCTGACACACCCGCCTCCTTTATTAAATGTTAATTATCATTGGTGGTGCACTGCGCCCCCCCCCCCCCCCCAGTATTAAAATCATTGGTGGCGCAGTGCCCCCCCAGTATTAAAGTCATTAGTGGCAGTGGCCAAAGGGTCCCCTCCCATCCTCTTCATTGGTGGTGCAGTTGCAGCATCTGATCGGAGCCCAGGCAGTGTAATCCTGGGCTCCGATCAGTTACCATGGCAGCCAGGATGCTACTGAAGCCCTGGCTGCCATGGTGAGCTCCCTGCTGCTGTGTGTACTCTGCACAGGGAAGCAGGGACAGTGTGAGGTCCTATTCACCCTAATAGAGCTCTATCAAGATTAAAAGATCCCAGGTTCTAGCCCCTAAGGGGGGAAATGGTTAGTTATTAAATAAAAAGTAAAAAAAAACAAAACACCAAAATATTAAGTAAAGTATAAATCATCCCCTTTCCCAATTTTACATAAAATGAAAATGCACAGAATATCAGTATAACTTATCGGCTATTGGCTTGAAAGTTCACAGGTTATTAGTATCGCTCTAAAAAAATCCATATTGGTCGATCCCTAGTCTTAAGTACTAAATGTTTCTTGAGTTGCTCTAATGGACACAGTAGGATGTTATTTTCCTTGTATTCTCATTATTTGACTTCTCTGTTTCTAGATGACCTGAGTCCCGTGAGATTTAAATGTCCGTTTTGTACCCACACTGTCAAGCGCAAAGCTGATCTGAAGCGTCATCTGCGATGTCACACTGGAGAGCGGCCATATCCCTGTGAGGCTTGTGGGAAGAGGTTCACACGTTTGGAGCATCTCAGGAACCATTTTCAAACAGTATGTAATGAAAATTGCTGCAATTATACTACATGCTCCTGCAATACACGGTCTACAATAGTCTTGTTAGTATAGGCCATCAATATGTGATCGTTGGGGTCTGATCACTGGCACCTCTGCCAGCCTCTTCATTGTTCACACTGGCACAACAGCTCATCCAGATGATCAGTTGGCACTTAAGATCGCTCCCACTGTAGTGAATAGGACTGAGCTGCCATACAAGGAACGGTCACAAAGGTAGGTAGATCTGTTCCTGTGTAAACAATGAGGGGGATTTGGTACTTGCAGGAGTGCCATAGCCCCTTCCAATCAAATACAAATGGCCTATCCTATGGAAGGACTTTCAATATTATTTATTTGGACACCCACTTTAACCCTTTTGCTGCCTTGACCCCTGTCTCACGATTCCTGTGAATGGAGATGTGGCCATGTATGAGAAGGTGCTCTTCTGTCACTTGTATGGGAGTTCCTAAAATAGCCACATAAGCATGCTCAGATATTTTTTTAATTCCTGTATAAGCGTCCACCTCTCCATTCACAGAAGTAGTGGTGCAGGGAATCCCATTTTCAAGAGAGGTGCAGATTCCACCACTGGGGACCTGGGCCTACTTGACATTTTTTGACATATCCTGTAGATATACCAAAAATGTGCAGATGATAATACTTTAATTCATGGGCTATGTTTAGAGGGGGCAGATTTGTGGTACCCATCTGCAGTACAAATCTGCGGCAATGTACAGTGCAATACGTGTGAATGAGGCTTTATGCACACAAACGTTTTTTGTTTCCATGTCAGTTCCGTTTTTTTTGCAGATAGGATGCGGACACATTCATTTCAACGGGTCCACAAAAAATGCATCAGTATGTCCGTTCCGTAGCCCCGCAAAAAAAATAGAACATGTCTTATTCTTGTCCATTTTTTGCATTGTTACAATAGACCCCCCCCCCCTTCCCCCCCCCAAAAAAACAAATTACATTTTTTTTTTTTTTTTTTATTTTTTATTTTTGGCGGATCCGCAAAACAAATATGGTCGAGTGCATGTAGCCTAAAGGTTTTCAAAATCCCAGTTACATCGAGCAGAAAAATTCCAGACTGTGATATGAGCATGCTGCAGTTTTTTTTTTTAACTCACTGGGGATTTTACCCTTTGAATGTACTGGGTGAAATGTGCTATGAATCCGTAGCACAATCTGAGCAAAGTGCAAAGGAAGCTATAATATTTTTAGGTATAATCTGTGTGGGTGGGAGAGCCAGTTCCGAATAGGAATGTGAAACAAATCAGTGATGTGTGAGCGCGGTCTAAACACTTTTACTATTATCTCTAGCTCTGCTGTACAGTGGCCTTCTAAAGTGCAGGGCATGAAGTATTATTACATAGAAACTAAATTATACTGACAAAATTACTTTTGTTCGGTGAACCATTCTATTTAGTTTAGAGAAAAAGTTAAGCTTCATTCACACCTGTGCTTTAACAACTATATTTTCTGCTAAAAATGTCCAATATGGGAAATGTGATAAAATAATAAAAGCATTAAATAAAATATGGTCTGTAAGGAGCCCATACACATCTGTAACCACTGCAGCCAGTTACTGACCTCTGCAGTATATGGCAGAAGCCCACTAAGTTCAGTGACTGGTTACAGTGGTCATTTGAGCATACGTCCATGTCGTTGGTGCAACCAATTAAATAAACATAGCATGGAGGACCAGAGCTGCAGCAATGGAACAGTGAGTCAATAAACCGGTAAGTAATGTACTTTCACATTTCCTCTCTTGGACAACCCCTTTAACCACTTCAACCCCGCTAGCTGAAACCCCCTTCATGACCAGGCCACTTTTTACACTTCTGCACTACACTACTTTCACCGTTTATCGCTCGGTCATGCAACTTACCACCCAAATGAATTTTACCTCCTTTTCTTCTCACTAATAGAGCTTTCATTTGGTGGTATTTCATTGCTGCTGACATTTTTACTTTTTTTGTTATTAATCAAAATGTAACGATTTTTTGCAAAAAAATGAAATTTTTCACTTTCAGCTGTAAAATTTTGCAAAAAAAATGACATCCATATATACATTTTTTGCCAAATTTATTGTTCTACATGTCTTTGATAAAAAAAAATATGTTTGGGCAAAAAAAATAAATGGTTTGGGTAAAAGTTATAGCGTTTACACACTATGGTACAAAAATGTGAATTTCCGCTTTTTGAAACAGCTGACTTTCTGAGCACGTGTCATGATTCCTGAGGTTCTACAATGCCCAAACAGTAGAAAAACCCCACAAATGACCCCATTTCGGAAAGTAGACACCCTAAGGTATTCGCTGATGGGCATAGTGAGTTCATAGAACTTTTTATTTTTTGTCACAAGTTAGCGGAAAATGATGATTTTTTTTTTTCTTTTTTTTGTTTCTTACAAAGTCTCATATTCCACTAACTTGCGACAAAAAATAAAAAATTCTAGGAACTCGCCATGCCCCTCACAGAATACCTTGGAGTGTCTTCTTTCCAAAATGGGGTCAGTTGTGGCGTAGTTATACTGCCCTGGCAATTTAGGGGCCCAAATGTGTGAGAAGTACTTTGCAATCAAAATGTGTAAAAAATGGCCTGCGAAATCCGAAAGGTGCACTTTGGAATATGTGCCCCTTTGCCCACCTTGGCTGCAAAAAAGTGTCACACATCTGGTATCGCCGTACTCAGGAGAAGTTGGGGAATGTGTTTTGGGGTGTCATTTTACATATACCCATGCTGGGTGAGAGAAATATCTTGGCAAAAGACAACTTTTCCCATTTTTTTTTTTTTATACAAAGTTGGCATTTGACCAAGATATTTAAAATGACACCCCAAAACACATTCCCCAACTTCTCCTGAGTACGGCGATACCAGATGTGTGACACTTTTTTGAAGCCTAGATGCGCAAAGGTGCCCAAATTCCTTTTAGGAGGGCATTTTTAGACATTTGGATCCCAGACTTCTTCTCACGCTTTAGGGCACCTAAAAAGCCAGGGCAGTATAAATACCCCACATGTGACCCCACTTTGGAAAGAAGACACCCCAAGGTATCCAATGAGGGGCCTGGCAAGTTCATAGAATTTTTTTTTTTTGGCATAAGTTAGCAGGAAATTGATTTTTTTTTTTTTCTTTTTTTTTTTTTTCTCACAAAGTCTCACTTTCCGCTAACTTAGGACAAAAATTTAAATCTTTCATGGACTCAATATGCCCCTCAGCAAATACCTTGGGGTGTCTTCTTTCCAAAATGGGGTCAGTTGTGGGGTGTTTGTACTGCCCTGGCATTTGAGGGTCTCCGCAATCATTACATGTATGGCCAGCATTAGGAGTTTCTGCTATTCTCCTTATATTGAGCATACAGGTAATGAGATTTTTTTTCCCGTTCAGCCTCTGGGCTGAAAGAAAAAAATGAACGGCACAGATTTTTTCATTCACATCGATCAATGTGGATGAAAAAATCTCTGCCAAAAAAAAAAAAAAAAGGAGGGGAAAGGCGTCTGCCAGGACATAGGAGCTCCGCCCAACATCCATACCCACTTAGCTCGTATCGTAACAGGCCGTAACGCAATAATTTTATTAACTTTGGAACAGAATATATAAACTTTAACTTTTTGAACTAAACATTAACCTTTTTGCTTACTGGTGTTTTTTTTTGTTTTGTTTTTTACCTTTATAGAACAAACCTCTCCTTCCCCATGGGTCAATGTGCAAAGCGCAAATCGCCCAAAGATGTGGCGAAGTGCGTTATGCACTTTGTCCCAGGTGAAAGGAGAGGTTTGCAGCAGCTGTGTGAGTGAATGGGCCCTAATAGCCCTGTGTGCCTGTCCTGGTGAGATGTGATCCCTATGCTAGGTGTACCTGTGTGTGGTACTTCCGGAAACACTCCCCTAAGCATAGGGCAGGGTGGTCAGGACAGAAATGGCGGGTGTCACGCCTTATTCCACTCCTGCTACAGACACGACATCTTTTTCGGGGTGACGGGTGGGTTGAGGTACCGGCAACGACATTGGGGAAATGTCGCTCGTGTAGACAGCTAACTACACTGGTGGATGGGGCCACGGAACCTCCTGGGTACAGGAGGTTCTCGATGATCTTTTCCTGAAATTTTGAGGAAGGATCCAGTTCTCCCAGCCTTACTGTAGAGAACAAAACTATTATACAGAGCCAATTGAATTAAATATACAGACACCTTCTTATACCAGCGTCTGGTTCTGCGGGAAACTAAATACGGAGACAACATCTGGTCATTGAAGTCCACCCCTCGCATGAGCAAATTATAGTCGTGGACTGAGAGGGGCTTTTCAATGACACGGGTTGCTCGCTCAATTTGTATTGTCGTGTCTGCGTGAATGGAGGAGAGCATGTAAACGTCACGCTTGTCTCTCCATTTCACCGCGAGCAGTTCTTCGTTACACAGTGCGGCCCTCTGCCCCCTTGCAAGACGGGTGGTAACGAGCTGTTGGGGGAAGTTCGCGCGGTGCCACAGGCGCCAATCCGTTCTAGAAACAAATGCCTAAAGAGGGCCACACTTGTGTAAAAATTGTCCACATAAAGATGGTACCCCTTGCCGAATAAGGGTGACACCAAGTCCCAAACTGTGATCCCACTGCTCCCCAGGTAGTCAGGGCAACCGACCGGCTCCAGGGTCTGATCTTTTCCCTCATAGATCCGAAATTTGTGGGTATAGCCTGTGGCCCTTTCACAGAGCTTATACAATTTGACCCCCATACCGGGCGCGCTTGCTTGGGATGTATTGTTTGAAGCCAAGGCGCCCGGTAAAATGTATCAGGGACTCGTCTACGCAGATGTTTTGCTCTGGGGTATACAAATCTGCAAATTTCAGGTTGAAATGGTCTGAGGGGCCGAATTTTGTGGAGCCGGTCAAAAGCAGGGTGGCCTCTGGGACGGGAGGCGGTGTTGTCGCTAAAGTGCAGGAAACGCAGGATGGCCTCAAAACGTGCCCTGGACATAGCAGCAGAGAACATGGGCATGTGATGAATTGGGTTCGTGGAGCAATATGACCACAATTCATGCTTTTTAGTTAGACCCATATTGAGGAGAAGGCCCAGAAAAGTTTTAATTTCGGAAACTTGGACTGGTTTCCACCGGAAAGGCTGGGCATAAAAGCTTCCCGGGTTAGCGGTTATAAGTTGTGTGGCATACCGGTTTGTTTCGGCCACAACTATGTCTAAGAGCTCCGCAGTCAAGAACAGCTCAAAAAATCCCAGGGCCGAACCGATCTGAGCTGTCTCAACCCGAACTCCAGACTGGGCAGTGAAAGGGAAAACTACAGGTGCGGCTGAAGTTGGGGACTGCCAATCAGGGTTTGCCAGCACCTCAGGGATTCTAGGGGCTCTACGGGCACGTCTTTGCGGTGGCTGCGACGGGGTCACTACTGCTCGTGCCACCGTACCAGCTTCAACTGCCCTTCTGGTGCTCGCTACTTCACCATGTTCTACGGCAGTGCTGGTACTAGGTCCAGGGAGGGCTGCGCTGCTGGTGTATGCCTCACCACGTAATCCGACAGCAGCAGCCCCACTCTGCCGCTCTTGAAGCGAATCCTGCGGTCTAGCGACACGGGGCCGGGTACGCCTGCTGCTATCATGGACCTCAGCCTCCTCGTTCGAACTTTGGGTCAGAGAGCCACTGCTTTCTACAGGTTTGTATTCTGACCCGCTAGATTCATCAGATGAGGGTTGTCACTGCGGTGGGGCGGGTGTGGGCGACCGATCAGGCCTGAACGAGCTGCGTTTTGGGTGGAGGGCGAACTAAAGTGACACTAATACAATTATAGATCTGACCGTGATCGGTTTTGATCACTTCCAGATACTATAAAAGTACAAATGCTGATTAGCGAAACGCTAATCAGCGAATCAGTGACTGCGGTGGGGCTGGGCGCTAACTGATCCCTAAACTACCTAACCAAGGGGCCTAAACTATCCCTAAAACCTAACGGTCAATACCAGTGGGGAAAAAAAGTGACAGTTTACACTGATCACTTTTTTTCCTTTCACTAGTGATTGACAGGGGTGATCAAAGGGTTAATTGGGGTTCAGGGGGGGTGATCTGGGGCTAAAGTGTAGTGTTTGGTGTACTCACTGTGAAGCCTGCTCCTCTGCTGGATCAAACCGACGAAAAGAACCAGCAGAGGAGCAGGCAGCCATATAACAGATCATATTTACTAATATGATCTGCTATCTGGCACTCTGATTGGATTTTTAAAAATCATCAGCTTGCCAGCCGCGATCATTGGCTGGCAAGCTGATGACGAAATACTCCTCGACGAAATGCCGGCCCGAACTGCGCATGCGCGTCATCTCGCGTATATGCGTGACTGTGCGCAGCGCTGCCGCCTCTGGACCGCACATCTGCGTTAGGCGGTTAAAGAGGACCTTTCATCAGTTTTGACATATGCTAATTATGGTATTACCTTGTAGGGCGGCCCCCACTGATGTCATGGTGTTTTTTTTTGTTTGTTTTTTTTAAAAAAGCCCTCCTCCCGATGATTTGGCGCGCTGTATTATAATGAGCAGTATAATGCAATGGGGAGGAGACGCAGTCTTCGACTGTGGGAGTCTCCTTTTCCCTGGCTGTGAGCGCGATCCAATCAGAGCAGACCGCAGCCAGGGAGAAGACGCCCACAGAAGATGATTGCGTCTCCTCCCCATTGCAATTATAATACAGCGTGCAAAATCATCAGGAGGGCCACATGGCATCAGTGGGGGCCGCCCTACAAGGTAATACCATAATTAGCCCATGTCAAAACTGATGAAATGTCCTCTTTAAGTTCTGACAGAGAAAAGGTTTTTTGGGTGGTTTTTATTCTTTGAAATGTTTTTATCCCATTTTTGGCACACAAAATATAAGGATTCTCCTACAAACCATTCAAATAGGTGCGATTGAAGCCTTTGCCAGAACCTGTCTATGCTATGTATAAATTATATGTATGCAGGACTCAGTAAATCAGCATTTTCCTATGCCCTAAACCTAGATCCATGAAGCTGGCAAGCTCATCTGCAGACGGTGCAAATTATCAGTCACAGAGGTCACAGGTCGAGTAATTCAAGATGGGACAAGAAGATACCGTCTGTGTCATCCATGTCTATCAGAAGCTGGTTTGGATAATGTCAACTTTGATTTTGGGGATGACCAGCCCCTGGTGCTACCACCTGAAAATGAGCGGGAGCAGAGATGGAACTTCAAGGACGATGCTAAAGAAGAGAACAGTCGGGATCGCCCAGAATCAGAACTTGTTATTCAAGAGGTAGAGGACAGTGAGGAGGAAGATTCAAAGTCCCGAATAAAGTAAATTTTCACAGGAGTAAAAATTATCTCCAAAGGACTTTAGTGTTCTCCTCTCATGAAACTGGGATGTTCTGATGGTAACACCTATTTCGTGCTGTAATTTAATATGTGTCCATGGTTGTTTTTATTAGTCATTGTGCACAATTTTTAGTGGCAACTGTATCATATTACCCCATCACTGTGACTGAATGCCAGTTTTCCCTCATGGATGTTACAGTTTGGTGGTAACTGCCATTAAACATTTCCTTTCGTGTAAATATCCGGCTGTAACACCCCCCTCCCCCTGTTAAATATTGCTCTGTATGTTATGAGTGTTCCTGAAAGTTTCACTGTAATGAACTATTATTTTTACAAATGTTACTAGTATTGCTTCCTCGCTACAACACAACCGTTCCACACCCAAGTATAGTAATATGAACACTGCCACAAAAATAATAGCTGCCTACAGTATTTATTAAAAATAGATTTATTTCCAGTCTTCAGTGCAAACAGCAAGTGGCTTTAACGCCTTGCTATAAGGCTGGATTTCCACATTCAGGTTTTTTCATGCAGTTTCAGTGGTAAAACCAGGATGGGATCTCTTCGAAAAGGACACATACAGACGTGGACAAAATTGTTGGTACCCTTTGGTCAATGAAAGAAAAAGTCACAATGGTCACAGAAATAACTTTAATCTGACAAAAGTAATAATAAATTAAAATTCTATAAATGTTAACCAATGAAAGTCAGACATTGTTTTTCAACCATGCTTCAACAGAATTATGTAAAAAAATAAACTCATGAAACAGGCATGGACAAAAATGATGGTACCCCTAGAAAACACAGAACATAATGTGACCAAAGGGACATGTTAATTCAAGGTGTGTCCACTAATTAGCATCACAGGTGTCTACAACCTTGTAATCAGCCATTGGGCCTATATATATGGCTCCAGGTAATCACTGTGTTGTTTGGTGATATGGTGTGTACCACACTCGACATGGACCAGAGGAAGCAAAGGAAAGAGCTGTCTCAAGAGATCAGAAAGAAAATTATAGACAAGCATGTTAAAGGTAAAGGCTATAAGACCATCTCCAAGCAACTAGATGTTCCTGTGAGTACAGTTGCACATATTATTCATAAGTTTAAGATCCATGGGACTGTAGCCAACCTCCCTGGACGTGGCCGCAGGAGGAAAATTGATGACAAATCTAAGAGACGGATAATCCGAATGGTAACAAAAGAGCCTAGAAAGACTTCTAAAGAGATTCAAGGTGAACTTCATGCTCAAGGAACATCAGTGTCAGATCGCACCATCCGTCGTTGTTTGAGCCAAAGTGGACTACATGGGAGACGACCAAGGAGGACACCATTGTTGAAAACGAATCATAAAAAAGCAAGACTGGAATATGCCAAACTACATGTTGACAAGCCACAAAGCTTCTGGGAGAATGTCCTGTGGACAGATGAGACAAAAATCGAAGTTTTTGCCAAGGCACATCAGCTGTATGTTCACAGACGAAAAAATGAAGCATATCAAGAAAAGAACACTGTCCCTACTGTGAAACATGGAGGAGGCTCTGTTATGTTCTGGGGCTGCTTTGCTGCGTCTGGCACAGGGTGTCTTGAATCTGTGCAGGGTACAATGAAATCTCAAGACTATCAAGGAATTCTAGAGAGAAATGTACTAGCCAGTGTCAGAAAGCTTGGTCTCAGTCGCAGGTCATGGGTCTTGCAACAGGACAATGACCCAAAACACACCGCTAAAAACACCCAAGAATGGCTAAGAGGAAAAAATTGGACTATTCTAAAGTGGCCTTCTATGAGCCCTGACCTCAATCCTATTGAGCATCTTTGGAAGGAGCTGAAACATGCAGTCTGGAAAAGGCACCCTTCAAACCGGACACAACTGGAGCAGTTTGCTCATGAGGAGTGGGCCAAAATACCTGCTGAGAGGTGCAGATGTCTCATTGACAGTTACAGGAAGCGTTTGATTGCAGTGATTGCCTCAAAAGGTTGCGCAACAAAATATTAAGTTAGGGGTACCATCATTTTTGTCCATGCCTGTTTCATGAGTTTATTTTTTTACATAATTCTGTTGAAGCATGGTTGAAAAACAATGTCTGACTTTCATTGGTTAACATTTATAGAATTTTAATTTATTATTACTTTTGTCAGATTAAAGTTATTTCTGTGACCATTGTGACTTTTTCTTTCATTGACCAAAGGGTACCAACAATTTTGTCCACGTCTGTAAAAGAAAGCCTAAATCATTTATTCACTCGTAGCTGCATCAGAAAACCTGAACGTGGACACCTGCCTCAAATATAGTCCTCTTAGGACAGATTCGCACCAGCGCTAGAAATTCCATTATAACGGAACCCTTTAAGAGGAATTCCGTTTTGCTCCATCCTAATACAGGTCTACAGGCACAAATAACAGTTACGTTATACATGATGATGGGGGGGGAGGAAGAGGAAAATATATATATATAATGGAACCATTATTTGTGCCCGTAGACATGTATTAGGACGGAGCAAAACAGAATTCCTAGTGCTGGTGAGAACCTGCCCTTACTAGTACAGATTAATTTCCACCACCATGCAAACACCATATAGTTTCCTAAATCATGGTATAAAAGTGTCCAGTGCAGAAGGTAAGGCATCCATCTCCATGGTTGTTCCGAGGAATCTCTGCTGTCTCTAATGATCGAGGAGAATTCTAGTAAACTTCAAATATCTATAATGACGAAAACCTCAGGCTTCTCTTCTTCACAGATCTGCATGGCTGAATATGTAATGGCTTTCACTTCTGTGCCCTGCCAAAAAGAAAAGACAGCTTGATACAAAGTTAATTCATATTCATCTCCAAACAGGCACCTCTGTGCCACATCTTATCAAACTTGAAAGCAGGGATATTGCTGCATCTGAAAAAAAAATATAAATACAAGTATCTGGATAAGGCCTCATGACCATATGCGTGTTTGGTGATCTGCAAAATACGGATACTGTCCATGTTGCATCCACATTTTCTGCAGACCTGTTGAGGGAGATGCATCGGAACTGGTGTATCGTAGAACTGGTTAAGTTGCCCATTGCAACCAACCAGATTCCACCTTTCATTTTCCAAAGGAGCTGTGAAAAATGAAAGGTGGAATCTGATTTGTTTCTATGGACAACTAAGCCTGTTTTCCCCTTACACAAATTTTCATAAATCGACCCCATTGACTTAAAATCAGGCATCCTCAAGCTGCGGCCCTCCAGCTGTCGCAAAACTACAACTCCCAGCATGCCCAAACAGCCTACAGCAGGGCATTGTGGGAGTTGTAGTTTTACAACAGCTGGAGGGCCACAGTTTGAGGATGCCTGACTTAAATGGTTCAGTGATTTACATTTTGCAGCCAAGTATAAGGCATGTTCTATCTTTATGCGGAATAGACGTACGGATGCGGAAAGCACAACGATTTTCCATGTCCTTTAAGCATCCGTATGTCTGTTCCACAATAAAAGATAGAATATGTCCACCAAATGCAGATAACAGACTCATTGAAGTCAATAAGTCGGCAAAAAAAAAAAAAAAACTATGTAAACACCACATGGACCAGATCTGTATTTTTTTTTTTTCTTTTTTGGATCACAAAATGGATATGGTCATGTGCATGAGGCCTAATCTTCAACTGTTCTGCCTTCTGGTGCTTTATTAACAATCCCTAAAGTGTCTTGCAAAATGGGTGCTAGTTCAGCATCTTACCTACAAACATCTTCCTAGCAGTAAGCAGTCACTTTTAGGCAGACCACCCCAACCTCCTCCTCTATGCTTTCCTGGGTTTCTTTAAGAAGCTAAGTATGTATATATCAAAAGGCTACTATGGAAGAAAAGGAGGCCTCTCGTGTATCAACCAATAGCGAGGGGGCTAGTCACAGTTGTCCTTTCATTTTATTCTTTATCAAATCCTATACTGGAGTTATGTTACACCCTAGCAATATGCCACTGGTTAATGGTAAAACACTGCTACAGCACAGCGTTCCGGCTGCCTGCGGCCACCACTAGGGGGAGCTGTCATAGCTTTATATAACTGCTATTCAGTTCTATACCATCTTTAAAACCTCCCAAAGCATAGCAGAGCAAAGATTTAGATGAATTAAATACAAGGTTTACTGTATCTATTGCCACAAAACTATGTATCAGTCTGCTTTTACCTCCTCCTGCTGCTCTATAACCTGCTGCCTGCAGATTGGACTAAATTTCCCATGAGACAGGTTCACTTTAAAAATCATACTGCATATTTTTATCTGATGCATGTTCTAGTTCAGGCAGTTTTTCCTGTTTGCTTTAGAAAACAGTTCTGGAACTGCTCATACACTGAGCCAGAAGCACTGCCGTCTGCAGGCCCACCTATAGTAATCAAATTTTGTTTTTCCATCACCGCTTGGATTAAAAGCAGTGACAGAGGTATGGATTACCTCCTGGCTAGCTTTCCTCTATACCTAGAAGTCATCTCAGCTTTGATCAGGTCTATAATAATAAACTGGGGAGTTTCTTTAATAATCTATCACGTTTTTTTAGACAAGGAAAAAATATCAAAATGTGGTATAGTCCGAGCACTCACATACGGGCATAAGGAACGAATATCATTAGTATGAATAAAAACATTTAATAAAACATCAGAATACAATATAAAAACGAAAAACAAAAATAAAAAGTTTTTTGTTTTCAGTTTTTATATTGTATTGTATTGTGATGTTTACTAAATGTTTTTATTCATACTAATGATATTCGTTCCTTATGCCCGTATGTGAGTGCTCGGACTATACTACATTTTGATACATTGAATATACACTCACCTAAAGAATTATTAGGAACACCTGTTCTATTTCCCATTAATGCGATTATCTAGTCAACCAAATCACATGGCAGTTGCTTCAATGCATGTAGGGTTGTGGTCCTGGTCAAGACAATCTCCTGAACTCCAAACTGAATGTCAGAATGGGAAAGAAAGGTGATTTAAGCAATTTTGAGCGTGGCATGGTTGTTGGTGCCAGACGGACCGGTCTGAGTATTTCACAATCTGCTCAGTTACTGGGATTTTCACACACAACCATTTCGAGGGTTTACAAAGAATGGTGTGAAAAGGGAAAAACATCCAGTATGCGGCAGTCCTGTGGGCGAAAATGCCTAGTTGATGCTAGAGGTCAGAGGAGAATGGTCCGACTGATTCAAGCTGCTAGAAGAACAACGTTGACGGAAATAACCACTCGTTACAACCGAGGTATGCAGCAAAGCATTTGTGAAGCCACAACACGCACAACCTTGAGGCGGATGGGCTACAACAGCAGAAGACCCCACCGGGTACCACTCATCTCCACTACAAATAGGAAAAAGAGGCTACAATTTGCACGAGCTCACCAAAATTGGACTGTTGAAGACTGGAAAAATGGTTTCCAGAACATGACAATGAGTTCACTGTACTAAAATGCCCCCCACAGTCACCAGATCTCAACCCAATAGAGCATCTTTGGGATGTGGTGGAACAGGAGCTTCGTGCCCTGGATGTGCATCCCTCAAATCTCCATCAACTGCAAGATGCTATCCTATCAATATGGGCCAACATTTCTAAAGAATGCCATCAGCACCTTGTTGAATCAATGCCACGTAGAATTAAGGCAGTTCTGAAGGCACCGTATTAGTATGGTGTTCCTAATAATTCTTTAGGTGAGTATGCATGTAATGCAGTAAGTCTACTGTGTTATGTGCCACTTGTGCAGAGAATGGGAGAATAGGGGCACACCTTGCTCAGGGGCCCACATGGAGATTCGCCTGCACCCCTGTGGGCCAGTCCGAGCCGGACTATGATCAGTGACTGCAGCTTAGCTGCACTGTGTATAGGAGGTCTTGTCTCCATATAAACTTAGTTTGCTCCCTCATGCTTTACACTGCCTGTTCAATTTATCTGCGGTGTGTAAGTGGGAGGTCAGCACTTGGAGAGATGATAAAGTTACAGTAAGAACAGAAGATAATAAACTACAGGGATCCAAACCCTCAAAGAGAAGAGGACTATCAGGAAGCTGCTGCATGTAGATGGAGGGGCATTAATAAGGGGGGGGGAAGGGCCTGGGGAGGTGCTTTCATCAGCCCTTGATTAGTAAACTCTTGACTCTTCCTCCTGAGGCCTTCATCCTGGCAGAGTATTGTGATGTCACCACATTTGCATAGAATGTTCTACAACTGGGCCTATAGCTGTGAGGTCACTGGATGACATCACAACGATGAATTTGAAGGTGTGACTCCATGTTGGATGCACACAACTTCAGAAAGAAGCTTGAACGCCATCATGAGGATTCATAGGCATCGGCTCTAGGTTGATCAGCGGCTGCTGGTCAACTCTCTCATCCTGCATGTCGATAGGCTCATTCCTTCTGACCAGATTCAGACAATTGAATAAAAAATGGAGAACTCTGATGAGGAACTCCAGCTTCCTGGCCAAGAAATCAACCATCATGATACAGGCCAGGAGCTTCTTCAGGTCAGTTGCCTTAAGACGTAAAAAACACATCATCCACCATGATACAGCTGAGAAGACGCCAACAATTTTATTGCTGATCCAAAAGTTACACATGAGGGGCTCCTAATACCACAAGATATGTACCTGGTAGAAAAACCAGAAAGTGGGGAACCCCCACAAAAAAGACCCCGGGATGCTGATGCTGTGGAGCCATTCCTTGTCCACAAAGCACCACCTGCTAAAAGAACACCAAAGAGCTATAAGCGACGATGTAATAGAAAGACTTGTCAAAAAGAAGACATAGCAGTGACGAATAATGTCTCTTTAAATCTTGAGACCCTTAAAACATTGGACAAGAAAATGGCTAAGGCCTCTTTCACACTTGCGTTGTCCGGATCCGGCGTGTACTCCACTTGCCGGAATTACACGCCGGATCCGGAAAAACGCAAGTGTACTAAAAGCATTTGAAGATGGATCAGTCTTCAAAATGCTTTCAGTGTTACTATGGCACCCAGGACGCTATTAAAGTCCTGGTTGCCATAATAGTAGTGGGGAGCGGTATACTTACAGTCCGTGCGGCTCCCGGGGCGCTCCAGAATGACGTCAGAGCGCCCCATGCGCATGGATCATGTGATCCATGCGATCACGTCATCCATGCGCTTGGGGCGCCCTGACGTCACTCTGGAGCGCCCCGGGAGCCGCACGGACGGTAAGTATGCTGCTCCCCCGCTCCCCACTACACTTTACCATGGCTGCCAGGACTTTAGCGTCCCAGCAGCCATGGTAACCATTGAGAAAAAGCTAAACGTCGCATCCGGCAATGCGCCGAAACGACGTTTAGCTTAAGGCCGGATACGGATCAATGCCTTTCAATGGGCATTCATTCCGGATCCGGCCTTGCGGCAAGTGTTCCGGATTTTTGGCCGGAGCAAAAAGCGCAGCATGCTGCGCTATTTGCTGCGGCCAAAAAACGTTCCGTTCCGGAACGGAAGACATCCTGAAGGACGGACTGTCCATTCAGAATGCATTCGGATAATCCTGATCAGTATTCTTCCGGCATAGAGCCCCGACGACGGAACTCTATGCCGGAAGAAAAGAACGCAGATGTGAAAGAGCCCTTAGTCTGCTGAAGACCTTTTGAAGGCATCTCATGAAGCTTCCAAAGCCAGTTTTAAAAAGGAAAAGCACCAACCTCCAATGACAGTCAGTCCGGTACATTTCCACCAGCTAAAAGAGCTGCGGCAGATAACACATCTGCTCCATCAACCAAAGATGAAGGAAGCCCGGAGCTGGGAACACCACAAGTGGAGATGTTCTGTGCTCTCCAGGTATAGGCCAACTTGTATCCAGTCACTCTCTCCCTCACCCTGTGCCACGTTGCCAATGAGGAGAGACAGGAGGAGGAGGGGTGGGCGCACTGCGCCACCATCCTGAAGAGCAGCAGCCAGGACGGCATGCTGGACGATGACATCATTAACAAGGCCCAGGATCTCCTGCAGAATTAGTTTGGGGACTTTGATGGCCTACAGTCCGCCGCTGCTCTCTCCAGGGTACAGTGTGCTAAAGAAGGCCTTACAAATCCACTACAACCAGGACAGGGTGCACTGGCTGACCACCTGCTTCAAAAATTGCGACATCCTAGTGGCCAACAGCATCAAGACCAGCAATTTGCCTCTGTTTGCAAGCAGATTAAGAACATCTACAGTGTAGTGGTCAATGAGCCCCTGAAACATCTAAAAATTCTCAACGTGGATCAGCAGAAAAACACCCATGACTGTGGGGTGTTTGCCATAGCATTTGCTAGGGATCGACCGATTATCAGAGTTACCGATATTATTGGCAAATATTCAGGATTGTCAAAGTTATCGGTATTGGCATCTAACCTTGCCGATAATGCATCCAGCGCGCTATCACAGAACATGAGTGAGTGCACTGCTGTCAGCACACTCATGTTCCCTCAGCAGCACAGGGGAGAAGGAGTCACTCTCTCCCTCCCCCTGTGCCACGTTGCCAATGAGGAGAGACGGGAGGAGGAGGGGCGGGCGCACTGCGCCACCAATGAAAGGACCTTTCATGGGTCCAAACATAATAAACTAAGTAGCAGAACATGTAGGGGTTAATGCAGGGTTGTCCCGGGACTTACTATTTCTGTCCGGCGCTCCTTTGCGCTGCTGTGGACCCACTCTCTATGCTAATCATTAGAATTGGAACACCAGGGAGGAGACATCAGTTTTTCTTCCTGGGCGTTCCTTCTCCCGGTAGGAGAGGGCTGTAGCGCTGCCCAATCGCAGCGTAGAGCATCACAGTCCGGGAGAAACAAAAAAACAACCTTCTCCCTGGTCATTCACCGGACTTTCCGCAGTCAGATGTATTCACCGAAGAAATTAGTTTCCTGCTGCATCAAAAGGCAGATTCCAGGCTTGGTCTCTGCAGAAGTCAACGCCCTTGACATTCACCATTTATTCAAGGAAAAACTACTGTGCCATTGTTTTCCTCCACAGCCTAGGGGAAGGGCAGTCCTTCAGCCATGGTTCCCTAGAGGTTTCCTCCACTGGGGTTTTTTCCTCTCCCGAGTGCTGAAGGCCCGACTCTTCATGAGTCAAAGGCCCAGCATCAACAGGTCCACATTTAAAGGGATTCTGTCACCAGGATTAAACGATATAAATATCTACATATGTGCCCATTAGTCTCCATGCAGTGTTTACAATGATCCCTCTGTTTATGCTCTGTGTGCCTTATATTCTTATAAAAAGGCGATCTTATTGATATGTAAATCACCTCTGTCAAGAGCCCAAGGGGTCGTCCCACGATATGTTGGAGCCCAGCCGCGCCTACTACTTTATTTATTCACTGCACTATCCTGACGTCAGTTCATCTCTGCTCCGTAGTCTCGCGCAGGCGCAGTGGACACTGTAGTCTTCGCCTGTGTGGACTACTGGCACCGGCTTCCACTTGTCCCCTGCACATACCCCGATCGGACCGGAAAAGACTCTCTCTGTGCAAGTCGGTCCTAGGCGGAGGAATCTTCTGGCAGCAAGCGCTCCTTTGACAATTTTGACCGACTTGCGCAGAGAAAAAGTCTTTTCCGGTCCGATCGGGGTGCGCAGGGAGCCGGCGCATGTGCAGTGGACAAGTGGAAGCCGGTGCCAGTAGTCCGCACAGGCGCAGACTACAGTGTCCACTGCACCTGCGTGAGACTACGGAGCAGAGATAAACTGACGTCTGGATAGTGCAGTGAGTAAATTAAGTAGTAGCTGGTGCTGGGCTCCGGATCGATGGGCGCGGCTTGGCTCCAACATATCGTGGGACGACCCCTTGGGCTCCTGACAGAGGTGATTTACATATCAATAAGATCGCTTTTTATAAGAATATAAGGCACACAGAGCATAAACAGAGGGATCATTGTAAACACTGCATGGAGACTAATGGGCACATATAAATATCTACATATCGTTAATCCTGGCGACAGAATCCCTTTAAGACCAGTGTCCTGACTTCTAATGAGAACATCTACTGTACATTTGATACCTTGCAGTTAATAATGAAGTCAGTGTATATTAACCCCTTAGGTACCCATGACGTATCGGTATGGCATGGTTCCCGAGTCCTTAAGGCCACATGACCCATGTGTTGTTCCGTTCACCGCCGCCCGGTGATCGGAACAAGGTGTCTGCTCAAATTATTGAGCAGGCACCTCGGCTAAATGCGCTTTTGTTTTGTTTTTTTACTTCATTTTACCTGTGTCATGAAGTACAATATGTGACGAAAAAACAATCTCAGAATGGCCTGGATAAGTCAAAGCGTTTTAAAGTTATCAGCACTTAAAGTGACACTGGTCAGATTTGCAAAAAATGGCCAAGTCCAGAAGGTGAAAGAGGGCCGAGTCCTTAAGGGGTTAAGTAGTGGTGTACAACTCCTATCCTGACCACCCCAATAGCCCCCATAAATAATGCAAGAATGTTCACATATAATATGTAGCAAATCTTTATTGATAATAAAAATAAATTATATAAACAAGGTGAAGACAAAAAGGAGGAGGAGGTCAAAAGGACCCCTCACCCCAAATAACCCCTGTTAGAGGGGATCACACAATAGCAACACAGGTAGTCAGCTCAATATAGTATTGGTATATACACCCATGGGTAAAAATGTACATGTAACCAGAAAAATACACAATAAATTATCAACTATCATTGTGCAAGGAGGTCCAAATAGAGCTGCATACAGACAATGAATGGGGACCAATAAAAAGCCAGACCGGTGTCCAGTCAGGAATTAACACACAGAGATGTGTCAATGGGTCCGCATGCCAAGGTATGTATGCTAAGGCTACAAGTAACACTGATCAATGATACATAATGAGCATTCAACCCATAATGAAACCATTATTGTACATGCACCAAAGGTAGAACTGTATACATATGGTGTGCGGAAATCAGTGACATGTCGGAATGGTATCCAGTCACCAAATCATATATATACCAATACTATATTGAGCTGACTACCCGTGTTGCTATTGTGTGATCCCCTCTATCAGAGGTTATTTGGGGTGAGGGCTCCTTTTGACCTCCTCCTCCTTTTTGTCTTCACCTTGTTTATATAATGTATTTTTATTATCAATAAAGATTTGCTACATATTATATGTGAACATTCTTGCATTATTTATGGGGGCTATTGGGGTGGTCAGGATAGGAGTTGTAAATTATATGTCTAGCCCCCCCCCCCATTATTTCATATTGTTATATCTGTGGCACATGTTGGTTCTTATTAAGGAGTGGTGTGTCTGAGCCTCTTTATGAATCTTCATAGTCAACTTGATGGTGGTGCAGGGTGTCGCACCCCTGCTGATCAGATAGCGATGGCTTTTCTTGGTTTTACAGCTCAGCTTATTTTTTCATACCCTACTTACAGGATAAGAATCTGATCGGCGGGAACTGCTGGGTCCCCCATGATCACAGGGATCCTGTGTCCCCAAAGAAATGGAATGGTAGGTCAACCATGTTCCCTTCTGCTTCATTCGATATCTATGGGACTTCTGGAAATAGCCAAATACAATGCTCAGCTATCTCCAGCGATCCCATAGAGAGTGAAGAGAGTAGCTATGTGCACGCTCGAACTGCCACTTCATTCATAAGGAGACACAGGATCCAATTCTCGTGATCAGTGGTAGTCCCAGATATTCTGTGGATGGGGGAAAGTTTTGTATTGACAGAGACTATCTCCGGACCACATACCCATTGAAGTCAACAGGTCTGTAAAAAAAATGTGGATGTAACATGGACCACATCCATATTTTCTGCAGATCCGATTTGTAGACCGCAAAACGGATAGGTTTGTGTGCATGAGGCCTTATATAAATTCTACAAAAAAAATAAAATGAATACAATAATAATAACAACAACAACTTAAGAGGTACAGTCAGTGGTGTACCTCCACTGGAGTCCCAAATAGCGCTTTATGTTGTCTCACTGATAGGCGCTGGGCTGGCCAATCAGCATTAGCAGTGCTTGCAGAGCCTGCTGCTGACTGGCTTGCCTAGTGCCCAGCAGATAAACTAATTGTCCTGTGCCACGGGAGTTGGGATTTTATTCCTCTGCAAGCAACTTGCAAGTGACAGTGTAGAGGATGATGAGAGTGGCTCCTGCGGAAACTATGGCTTTACGTGAGAAGTGACTGTGCTGTCAGTAATATGTGTTTTGGGTGTGAAGCGAAACCCTTATTTCCAGTGCTGAACCCCCAGGTCAGATGCAGAGTTCGACTCTCTCAGCTCTGCGGATGAACCTGATTCTTCACCCTCTCATTCACCGACAGTGTAAAACCGCCATAAGAGTCTCTGTCAGCTTCATGCACTGATGTAGAGACACATTATTTGTCCTACTTTACACTGCAGTTTAGCTCCCTAAGGGCCATACTAACTGGTAATTCAGCTGCTTTTTACTTAAAGGGAACCTGTCACCGGGATTTTGTGTATAGAGCTGAGGACATGGGTTGCTGGTTGGCCGCTAGCACAACCGCAATACCCAGTCCCCATAGCTCTGTGTGCTTTTATTGTGTAAAAAAAACGATTTGATAGATATGCAAATCGTTTTTTACACAATAAAAGCACACAGAGCTATGGGGACTGGGTATTGCGGATGTGCTAGCGGCCATCTAGCAACCCATGCCCTCATCTCTATACACAAAAATCCCAGTGACAGGTTCCCTTTAATCACATGTATCAGACCATAAACTGAAGTAGTAATAGCTGATGTAATTGAAAAGCTAAGAACTTAAAATATACAAAATACTTAACCAACAAGCAGAAGGCCTGGAAATTGCTCGAGGCTTAGTGCACATTGTGTCTGAGAGCTACATTTCATGCATTCGTAGAGAAAAGAACCATTAACTGTACCTATAGGGCTCCATTCACCCGACAGAGGCCAAGAGTGTCTCTTTGGCCTCCATTCAGTAAGTATGTGTCAGCATAGCTTTTTTTTCCCACTGTATAGTACAGTTCAGCAGATTGAACATTGCTATGCAGAGGAAAGCCCCCCAAAAATATATGCCATATATCATGCGGTATACTTTATTTTTAAAAAGAGACTCTTTGAGTGCCATAAGCCACTGTATGACTATATAGCAGCTTTCATCCGAGTCTTCTGAGGTAAAAGTTAGGCATGTGTAGCTCCAACAGAAAGCTGGAATGCTGTGTGCACAGGGCCTAACAAAGCGTTCCTTAGTTCACTATTAAGCCTCATTCACACGTCAGTGTTCCACGGACTTGGTCTCCATGGACAGCATACGTACCCATTAATTTTAGTGTGTGTATTCACACACCAGTTTTTTACCATGGTCCATGGGTCCATGTTTTTAGCACGGATGCACGCTCTGTTTTGTCCATGGATCAGTCTCAACCATTATAGTCTATGGGTCCGTAAAAAAACTCAAATTCAACACAGATGCCATCCGTGTTTCACGGATCATTAGGAAGAGATGCTTAAAAAAAAAAAAAAAATATTCAGCTGTACAGTGTCAGTGAAACACGGACAGCAAAAAAAAAAAAAAAAAGAAAAAAAAGCCACACGGATCCGTTACGGACATCTTCACGGAGTCATCACTGACCACCTTTTCACGGATTGGAGTATGGACACGGACGTGTAAATGAGGCTTTACAAACATCCATGTTCACATGCTAAGTAGTTCACATTAAAAATTGTCTAATGTGCCCTCTCATGGACTAAATAAGAACTTACCTGTGGGTGCTTAGATAAACTAAATTCTTCTCCCCACCTGAATATAAAAAGAAAACAAAAAATAATAAAAAATAATATAATTAAAAGGTTCAAATGAACAACATTTTAGTACTGTTAAATGATATGTCACCTTAAAGGGGTTACACATTATCCCCTATCCACAGGATAGGGGTTAACTACTGGATCAGTGGGTTTCTTACCGCCGGGACCCTCACTCATCACGACAACAGGGGTCCCATACCCCATGCAGCCCCTCTAAAAAGAAGAGTGGCCGGGGATAACTTGTAACAACCGGAACACCCCTTTAAGATATTTGCCTTGTTAATAGCCTCTGTTATGTGTAAACTAGTGATGCTCTTTTTCCCCCAAATGTCTTCATATATCTCAGTAATCAGAATGTATATTATTCTTGCCATTCATGCAAATTAGGAGGTCACCACGCTCCTGCTCCCACCAGAACTCCACCTCCTGACTTTGATGAATGTTCTCCTTTGGGTTCATAGCACAGAAATCCTCCACCTGTGTGCTGTGCCCAACAGCCTCTGCGCTTGTGCTGATGTAAGTAAGGAACATGCGCAGTAAAAACATGACGCCAGAGATAAGTCGGCATTAGGAATGTGTGCTTGCGAAATGCACCTAGGCAGGATTTTCAGTGGCCGAGAGAGAAAGCAATTGTAGGGAGAGAATCATTCCCTCCCAGCAATCGCAGCATAGGGAGGAGTGATCGTTATGCCATGTCTAGTGGTTTGCCAGCGGCAGATTGCTATTAAACAGTATGATCTGCCGCCGGTAACCGTTGATTTTTAAGCATGCTTAAATCAGAATTGCCCGTTCATTGGGCAATCAGTGGCAGTATTATACTGCAAGATGATTGCTAAGGAGCATTCATGAGGGAGCCCGTTAGACGTTATTGGCCGAAAAACTGGACAGTGTAATACAGCCCTAAGACCAGAAGTGTATGAGGATGCCTTGGTTTTACATTGTAATTCTGGGCTGGTTCCGTTACAAACACTTATCCTCTATCCACAGAATAGTGTCTGAATAGTGGGGGTCCAACTGCTGAGGCCCATGCTCCTTTCAACTGTATGGCACTGCCGTAGATACCACCACTGGCTATCTCCCAGTATTCAGACCATCCACCCCCCTCCCCAAGCAGACACTTGTCACTATTCTGTGGGCTGAGGTATTTGATTGTGAAATGGTAGTGCATATAGGTGGCACGTCACTTTTTTATTTAGAGACCACGCCCTAATCTTTTACGTCTTGGACAATTTCTTCAAAAGGATTACGATTCCTGAAACAGTGTGTTATGCCTAGTTAGAAAATGTACGTGACTTATTAAGCATTTCTGTATCCCTTTGTCATGCAGCACACCCTCAGGCCGCTCGCTCGGACGCTCGCTCCTCAATGCGCCTGCGCCGGGTGTAGATGTGACGTCATCGGCGCATTGAGGATGGAGCGGCCGAGCGAGTGGCCGCCTCTCAGTGCGCCTGCGCAGATTGAAGAGAGGTACGGCCGCGGCGCAGGCGCCAGATATTGAATCAAAACAGGCAGGGCCAGCAGAGAAAGGGCCAGCGGACGGGATCTGTCAATCAACAAGCAGAGGGGGCGTCATTACCATCGGAGGATGCGGCTGCTACCAGCAAGTAGCCGCCCTACTTGCTGGTAGCAAGGTAATTTACATATTTCAAAAATCGATTTTTAACAAATTCTACTGAACGAAAATCATTAATTAGCTTATGTATGATGAGATCGCAGTGTAGGGATTATTAGTAAAGAAAGAAAAAAAAACGGGTTTAATGGGGTGACAGAAGCCCTTTAAACTCACTGCAAAAACGTGTTAGAAAATCGGTCTCCCGAAGGTTAGAAAGCAACTTACCCAATCGAACGGATCTTGAAATTCATTCTGTCTATGTGTAGCACTTTCACCTCCTAAATAAGAGAAGTGATTACTCTCTAGTACAACCTACACAGCAGCTGCTAAGTTACATTATCATGAGATACCTACCCGAGGTATGAAGTACTGATCAGCACTGAACTTATAGAGCCACTCGTCTAGGAAGTTATACAGTAAAGAGAGCAAATCACCCCCTGAGGAAAACCACAAAGAAAACCAGGGTTGGGTTTTTGTTGTTGTTTTTTTTAAACAAATATATTATCTTACAATATACCATGCATCCATTAGTTTTTTTTGTTTTGTCTTTGCCTGTCTACCATTACTTACAGTGCGAGTACATATGGAGAGAGCAAACTGTAAATATGTGTAAAGAATAGCTGAGACAGTAATAATAGTCATTACTCGCATGGCTGCAGTGGAGCTTAGGATCTGAACTTTTACGTATAAAATAATGGAAACCTGAGGATCCATTAGGAGTCGGGATCAGTTACAAAAATTAAAAAAAAATCATATTTGCATTTTCATGCTCAAAAATCTAACTTGCATTTTTGCTGTGGAACCTGAGGCTGACCCTCAGATTTCTGCCACGGTGTGCAATTCGCACTACCACAATATATGCATGGGGATGGAGAGGTGGTCGAACATGCACAGCTCTCTCCATACACTTCTGTGGGAGCTCTGAAAATAGCAGAGCATGTTTATTCAACTGTTATCAGAACTGTCGTAGAGGTGAATAAAGGACCCGGAGGGGGGGATCTATTGGACCCCCAGTCGACATGCCATAAATGTCCCCTTTAAAGGGAACCTGTCACCGGGATTTTGTGTATAGAGCTGAGGACACGGGCTGCTAGATGGCCGCTAGCACATCCGCAATACCCAGTCCTCATAGCTCTGTGTGCTTTTATTGTGTAAAAAAAAAACTATTTGATACATATGCAAATTAACCTGAGATGAGTCCTGTCCCTGACTCATCTCAGGTTAATTTGCATATGTATCAAATCAGTTTTTTTACACAATAAAAGCACACAGAGCTATGGGGACTGGGTATTGCGGATGTGCTAGCGACCATCTAGCAACCCATGTCCTCAGCTCTATACACAAAATCCCGGTGACAGGTTCCCTTTAAGAACATTATTCCTTCTATTAAAGCCTACTGGAATAAAGGAATACTTTATTATTGTGCATATAAAACACAATGCTCACCTTCAGCCTCCACTTCTACTGTATCTATAGGCGACACAGTCTCTATATCAGTCATGTAGCCGAACATAGCCATGGCACATTGTTCAAATGCTTCCTCCAATGTTTCCCCCCAAGCATGTAGTCTGCAGAAAAAGCACAATGCACGCCCATTAATCAAGTCTTTCACAATAAGACAAATAAGCATAGAGCTAGGTCTCACTGAAATTTTTAATGGCATGATACCCCCTGCTCTGCGTATCCAAGGGAGAACATGGCTGCACCTTGCAGGTACTGTGCACACGGCTCTGTACCATCCATAGATCCATCTAAACAAAGCACTGGGGTGGGTATTTTCTCCTAATGCGCCATCTGATCTCTAAAAATGACACCTATACCTATGAGAATGAAGTGTGTTGCCAGGTATTCAGTCACTGCCTGGAAAGCTGAAGAATTATGAAAAAGGTAATCTGAAAGATTAGAATTGGAAACTAGCTACACTGCCAATTAAAGGGAATATCTGGTCGATGAAATAGAATCCAGAATGTGCCAATGTCATACCACAGCAACCACCTAGAGGTGCACTGGGTGATAGAAGCTAATTTCCTTGGTCCTGTGTCCAGCTGTTGTCAATCGTTAACTTTGGGCACCTAGTGGATGACATGTGGCTGGTACCATATAGTGATCGTAGTCTGCTGCTCCTCACTAGTGAAGGAATAAATAACACATAGAAATAAGATGCAGCCAGGTCCAACAGGGACTGACAGACCAAAAAGACTGAATTTTGGCCTGTGTTGGTGGAATAGAGCCTTAGGGCTCGTACACACGAATGTGTGCTGCCCATTGCCGTATTGCAGACCGCATTTGCGGACCCGCAATACACGAGCACCGTTCCGTGTGCATTCTGCATCACGGATGCAGACCCATTCATTTCAATGGGTCTGCAAAACCGGATAAGCGGAACGGAACACTACACAGAGTGCTTCCTGGTCTTCCGTGCCTCGGACGGATCGAGGACGGTACCCGTGCATTGCGGACCGCAATTTGCGGTCCACAGCACGGGCTTCACGCGGTCGTGTGAACAAGCCCTTTTGTAGATGTTTGACCTATATGTGGGCATAGGATTAGGACAATTATTGGGACCAAATGCTCCTATAAATGCCTATTCCGAATAATTGCCCTGTGAAAAGGTGCCGCAGACCACCGTACAAAGGAACAACTAGCCAATTTGTTGGGAGATCGCATGACATCACTTGTCAGCCAAACATCACCCTTTGTAAACGGGGGTATGAAAACTGATAATTGCAATATTCACCCCCGATTCAGCCTGTGTAAGCAGAGACTGACTGCCTTGTACATCTTGTCACTGGCCCGTGTAACTGGATCCTTACTACTGGGCTGATGCACAAGTTTATGATGTGGAATGAACTGTTCACTCCTGATCAGATGCACTAGGTCTGCACTGACATGCAGCAATAATCCCCTCTGTATGTGGATGAACGATCCCTACCATGATCATTCCTGCCCATACAAATTCATTGTTTGTAGTAATGGCTGGCCCCCTCTGTATATCTTGCCCTTAGTCATCAGGTGTGAGTATAACTGCTGTCCTCCAGACTATGGAAAGAGCTTACATTACACTTATCAGACCAAAGAAATCGAATACCGTCACCAAACACCAGCATTTCTACTGGCCGTAAATGGAAACATACTGTACGTCAGCAGTGTGGTCCAAATCTGAAAGACACGAAGTTGTAGATTAGCATAGAACTGCATGGCAACGTTCACACACGCTCAGAAGACGCCCGCGGTACGTCCACTTACATTCATGCTTCTTCACCACAGCCGGGTACTTGGCTTTCACGGCAGTCTGCTCCTTCGTCACCGTGTAGTAACGCTCATCCATATCTTATTAACAGTTGAGCACCTCTCACAGTTTTCCGGGTTGTGTTGTCATTTCCCGTCACGTGACCGTGTCAGCCCCTGATTGGTTCAGTGGGTCACATGCTCAGTTCTCTAGAATGATAGGTAATAATAATAATAATAGACCAGTCATACAGGCAAAAGTGAGGAGGGAAGCTTATGGCTACACACATCTAATTATAACCGACCAAATGCCAACAAGTGTTTGTTCAAGTGAATGCATGCCTCCCAAGTAGGGTTGCCACCTTTCCCAACAAAAAATACTGGCCAAGTTAAGCCACACCACAAATAGGGTTGCCACCCAGCCAGTATCTCGCCAGCAAGGCCGGTAATTTAGAATTTAGTGGCCCTGCTGATGCAGGTGATTTTTTATTTTTTGCTAGCAATGTTAACCCCTTAGTGACCAGCCTGCTTTGGGCCTTACTTACCAAGAGTATTTCTTCCTTTTTTCATCGTCTCGTTACAAGAGCTATAACTTTTTTATTTTTCCGTCTATATAGCTTTATGAGTGCTTGTTTTTTGCGGGTCAAGTTGTAGTTTTTAATGGCGCCATTTTGGAGTACACATAACTTTCTGATTAACCTTTATTAACTCTTTCTGGGAGGGAGATGGGAAAAACAGCAATACTGCCACTGGGTTTTTACGTTATAAATTTTACGGCGTTAATTTTTCGGTATAAATAGCACAATATCTTTATTCTCTGGGTCAGTACGATTACAATGATACCAAATACATAGGTTTTTTTTTACGTTTTACTACTTTTTTGCAATAAAACCCCCCTTTTTTTTGCATTGCCACTTCCCAAGACCCATAACTTTTTTATTTTTCTTTATATGGAGTTGTGTCAGGGCCTGATTTTTAGGGAACAACTTGTATTTTTCATTGGTATCATTTTGGAGCAAATAGCGGTTTTTGATCGCTTGTTTATTACATTTTTTCTGTGGCAACTAAGAATAAATGAGCAATTCTGTATTTTTTTTATTTTATTTTTACAACGTTCACCGTAAGGGATAATTTACATTATATTTATTTTGTCCGAGTCATTACGGACGTGGCAATACCAAACATATGGGGAAAAGCGTATTTTAAATGGAAAAAAAAGTAATGATTATTTTTTTTTTACCACTTAATAGTCCCACAAGGGGACTATAACAGACATCTTTTTGATTGCTTTTAAAATGCAATGTACTATCCCTATAGTTCATTGCATTTAATGGCAATGCTATTCTGACATTGACCAGCAGGCTGCACCAGAGAGGAGCAGCCTGCTGAAAATTACTCAAGGCTGGTCTGGGGCCTACATCAGACCCCAGCCAGCCTTCACACACATTGACACCCCGTGATCGCATTTGCAGGGTGCCGATGGAGACAGATGGAGTCCCTCTGTCAGCACTTTACATGCGGTGGGCGCCATTGCCCGCGGCATGTAAAGTGTTAAACAGCCCATAGGCCACTGGGAGTACAGGCCCCAAAAATTTGGCATTCACCTGACAGAAAATAACTTGTGATGATGTGGCTGGAGGTACATTAGGCGGTCACTGGATACAAATTTTACTGTAGGTCAGTACAGGCCCCAAAAATTAGGCATTCACCTGACAGAAAAGAATTTGTGATGATGTGGCTGGAGGTACATTAAGGGACACTGACAGGCCCAATTACCATAATTAGCTGTACATATGCATGCACAGGTCTTCTAATGTGCATTAAAAACATATAAGTATAACCCCTGTCCACATTATGAATACAGTAAACTCATGGCTTATAACCTGAAGTAAACGCTTTTCTTTCTACCCAAGTGGCGGGGTTTCGGCTCCACTTGCGCCCAGCCAGCATAAGCCCAACCGCCGTTTTGAAGCGCCGCCCAGCTCATCAATATTCACTTCGCTGGGCGGCTTCTGCTGTCCCTGACCTTCCGAGATCCGGCGCATGCCCAATAGAAAGCTATGGGTATCGGACTCGCTTTCAGCTTCTGCGCATGCTCTCTTGGTTTTGACGCGGCACTATCCTAGCTAAGGGTTTGTCTACCAGTTGTCCCTTGTCGCTAAGACTTGTGAGGCAAGTAGGCAGGGACAGGGCTGAGGGTGAGTTCAGTGGTCACTACCCCACCCCCTGTGTATGTGACACTCGCTTCTCAGACATCCACATCAGCCGTTAAACCGATGTAGTTGGGCACCTGTCAGTCTAGGCGTTCACTGAGGTTGGATTCGGAGGGCGGCTGTCGATGGGTTGGCTAAAAGAATGATCTCATATCCGAAGTGACCAACACATCTTCAAACCGCCCTCTTCTTGCAGGCTCGGTAGGATTGGTACCCACACCTGTTTTGCTGTGGTTGGAAATTCCTCTGCCAGCGCCCGCAACAGGAGAATGCAGCATCTCTCAGCAGCAAGGCCTGGAAATGCTGCATTCTGCCAGCCCTCTGTGATGCTCTTAACATGTCTGCCATTTTGTGTTTGTACCGGGGGTCTAAGTACGTTGACACCCAGTATTGGCCCTTGCCCTTTATGCTTTTTATACTGAGTTCCCTCTTCAAACGCTGGCGCATAAAGGCCCCCATTTGCACTAAATTGGAAAAGGTGGAGCGCCCTGGCTCCTGTTCATCGCCAAGGAGAATGTCATCCTTGGTCTCCTCCCCCCAGCCACGGACAACACCAGGGATCCATGAAAAGTTTAAAGTCCCCCTCAAAGCCTGCTCTTCTTGTTCCTCCTCCTCCTTCCCTGCTGACTATTCTCAGATGGAGTAGCCCCCTTGGGAACTCATTCAGCATTGCAACTTCCTCATTTTCCTGCTCCTGCTTCTCAACGGCTTGATCAATGACACGACGCAATGCACGCTCCAGAAAGAAGGCGTAAGGTACGATGTCACTGATGGTGCCCTGGCTGCGACTGACCAGTTTGGTGATCTCATCAAATGGCCGCAGAAGTCTGCATGCGTCGTACATGAGCAGCCACTGGCGCAGTGAAAAGAAACCAAGCTCCCCAGAACCTGTCCTGCTGCAGAGTTCGTACAGGTAGTCGTTAACAGCACGTTGCTGCTGAAGCAGCCTATCAAGCATATACAAGTTGGTGTTCCAGTGAGTCGGGCTGTCACAAATCAGACGTCTGACGGGCAGGTGGTGTCGCCGACGAACATCAGCAAGGCGAGCCATGGCCGTGAAAGATTTTCTAAAATGGCCAGAGATTTTCCTGGCCTGCTGCAAGAGATCCTGGACCCCGGGGTTGCACACCACTTTACCAACAGTCAAATTAAGCGGGGTTAGCCACTGATCGGCCTGTGACCACAGAGCTGAAAGCAGTGCAGGACCAATGAAGCTCTTGGCTTTCAGGCACAACAGCAGCAGCACAGCATGGCAAAGTCTCACCTGGCACGTCGAATAGGTTTTGGGGGGCGCAGCGGAAGAGGTGGTAGCAGTGAAAAAGGAGGAGTTAGCCGAGGAGGAGATGTAGTAGGAGGAGGAGAAGAAGAAGCAGGCCTGCATGCAAAACTCAACTCGTTGTGTTTGGAGGAGAAAGAATGCTGAGTTGCATTCAAAGAACACCATGGGGGTGGAAACATCATGCTTTGGGGCTGTTTTTCTGCAATGGGACCAGGTCGACTGATCCGTGTAAAGGAAAGAATGAATGGGTCCATGTATCGTGAGATTTTGAGTGAAAACCTCCTTCCATCAGCAAGGGCATTGAAGATGAAACATGGCTGGGTCCTTTAGCATGACAATAATCCCAAACACACCGCCCGGACAACAAAGGAGTGGCTTCGTAAGAAGCATTTTAAGGTCCTGCAGTGGCCTAGCCAGTCTCCAGATCTCAACACCATAGAAAACCTTTGGAGGGAGTTAAAAATCAGTTTTCCCCTGCGACAGCCCCAAAACATCATTGCTCTAGAGGAGATCTGCATGGAGGAATGGGCCAAAATACCAGAAACAGTGTGTGAAAACCTTGTGAAGACTTACAGAAAACGTTTGACCTATGTCATTGCCAACAAAGGGTATATAACAAAGTATTGAGATTAATTTTTGTTATTGACCAGATACTTAATTTCCACCATAATTTGCAAATAAATTCTTACATTTTTTTTCTCATTATGTCTCTCATAGTTGAGGTATACCTATGATGAGAATTACAGGCCTCTCTCATATTTTTAAGTGGGAGAACTTGCACAATTGGTGGCTGACTAAATACTTTTTTTCCCCACTGCATATCAATCCCCATAATCAGTATTTTGTGGAAGCAGGTATATCGCAGGCCTCAATCAATATTTGGTAGAAACAGGTGTATCAATCCCCTTAAATCAGTATTTTGTGAAAGCAGGTATATCACAGGCCTCAATCAATATTTTGTGGAAACAGGTATATGGAACCCCTTAATCAGCATTTTGTGGAAGCAGCTATATATCGCAGCACTCAATCAGTATTTTGTGGAAGCAGGTATCTCGCAGGCCTCAATTAATATTTGATGGAAGCAGGTATATCAATTCCCTTAATCAGTATTTGGTGGAAGCAGGTATATCGCAGCCCTCAATCAGTATTTTGTGGAAGCAGCTATATCAATCCCCTTAATCAGTATTTTGTGGAAGCAGGGTTATCGCAAGGCCTCAATCGATATTTTGTGGAAGCAGGTATATCAAAATCCTTATTTAGTATTTTGTGGAAGCAGGTATCTCGCAGGCCTTAATCAATATTTGGTGGAAGCAGGTATATCAATCCCCTTAATCAGTATTTTGTGGAAGCAGGTATATCAATCCACTAAATCAGTATTTTGTGGAAGCAGGTATATCGCAGGCCTCAATCAATATTTTGTGGAAGCAGGTATATCAAACCCCTTAATCAGTATTTTGTGAAAGCAAGTATCTTGCAGGCCTCAATCAACATTTGATGGAAGCAGGTATATCAATCCCCTTAATCAGTATTTTGTGGAAGCAGGTATATCAGTCCCCTTAATCAGTATTTTGTGGAAGCAGGCATATCAATCCCCTTAATCAGTATTATGTGGAAGCAGGTATATCACACCCCTCAATTATTTTTTTTTTGCGATACCTGTTATATCACACCACCCTGTTTATTTGGGGCAACAGGTATATCTCAGCATTTAATCAGTATTTTGTGGAAGAATATATATCACACACCTCAATCAGTTTTTTGGGGGGCAACAGGTATATCAAACACGTTGCAAATAGTTGTTCCAATAGCTCTTGTCCCTCTATATAGCTGCGGTATCGCAGCAGAACTGCACACAACTGCGCACAATACAAATGCACTACAGTATATACTTTCTATGTTTCAAAGTATATTATAGGTATATCACACCCCTCAATACGTTTTTTGGGGGGCAACAGGTATATCACACCCGTTGCAATTACAGAACCGCACACAACTGCTGCACAATACAAATGCACTATATACTTTCTATGTTAGAAAGTATATTATAGGTATGTAAAAACACAAAATGCAATCGCACACTGCAACCAGCACTCTGCCCTGCCTTTATGCTGGATGTTGAATAAGGCATTGGTGTACATTTTGGCCAAAGCGTAATAAGCCACTCACCGCGTCAAGGTTGCCTTCATGAGTGGTCCCTAACACTAGTTCCTACCTTTTATGGGCCATGACAGCCACATAAAGTCCAGGGAGCGCAGGTACAGCATGCATGCCAAGCACACTCTGCTTTTAACCCCGTCCGGTGCCATTACAGCTTTCATCGGATCCAGGGATGCAAGTACTCACATGCATGCTGAGCCCACTTTATACTTCTCCTGGAGCCTAATGGCCTGGTAGGTGCTATATAAGCAGACTCAGTTTTATACTGACTTTAAAACCAGCCTCCAGGGGGCAGATTAACTGGACAGGTGTGCTTGACTGCTTGGAGATCGCCACGCCTCCAATAGCAATCTGCACCTGCTAGGGGTTGTGCGGGCTGAAATTTTCCATATTTTTCTCTTTGTAGTACGTATTGGAGGCGTGGCGATCTCCAAGCAGTCAAGCACACCTGTCCAGTTAATCTGCCCCCTGGAGGCTGGTTTTAAAGTCAGTATAAAACTGAGTCTGCTTATATAGCACCTACCAGGCCATTAGGCTCCAGGAGAAGTATAAAGTGGGCTCAGCATGCATGTGAGTACTTGCATCCCTGGATCCGATGAAAGCTGTAATGGCACCGGACGGGGTTAAAAGCAGAGTGTGCTTGGCATGCATGCTGTACCTGCGCTCCCTGGACTTTATGTGGCTGTCATGGCCCATAAAAGGTAGGAACTAGTGTTAGGGACCACTCATGAAGGCAACCTTGACGCGGTGAGTGGCTTATTACGCTTTGGCCAAAATGTACACCAATGCCTTATTCAACATCCAGCATAAAGGCAGGGCAGAGTGCTGGTTGCAGTGTGCGATTGCATTTTGTGTTTTTACATATGTATCTCTATTTCGCCATAGCAATCTGCACCTGCTAGGGGTTGTGCGGGCTGAAATTTTCCATATATTATAGGTATATCACAACCCTCAATCAGTTTTTTGGGGGGCAACAGGTATATCACACCCATTGCAATTAGTTGTTCCAAAAGCGTTTGTCCCTCTGTATAGCTGCGATATCGCAGCAGAACCGCACACAACTGCTGCACAATACAAATGCACTATAATATTTTTTCTATGTTAGAAAGTATATTATAAGTATATTACACACCTCAGTATATCACACCTATCGATAGCACACCTATACCAGTCCTTAAAAGGACTTTTGTGGCCCTATTAGCTAGCGTTTGGTGTCCCTAACAGCCTGTCCCTGCAACACAAAGCAACCTCTCCCTACACTGGAGAAACACAGACTGTAAAATGGCTGCCAGATCGGTTTCAGTGATAGGGTGGGGGTGTGTCCATGTGCTGAAACGTCTCAATTGGCTGTCCTGTCCCACCTGATGGATGTGTCATGGGTCAAAGTTCGGCGCAATGCAAAAGAATATGGCGCCGCGAATCGACCGCCGGGCGAACAGCAAGGCCATCTCTATTTAAGGGCAGTAAATGCTGTAACTGTCATAAATACACCACAAGTGCCCAATCCACACACGCTGTTAAACCAAATACCTATAGATGCTACATCACAAAATATGAGATGACACTACTCAGTCCCCACATTACCTTACAGCAATCTAAATCCAACTATTTTGTTGCCAATGGATTTAGAAGAGGAGGGGGAAGTGGGAGTAGTAGAAATGTCTGATCCAATTGCAAATCATAACTGTCATCAATTGATGATTGCAGAAACAAAAGGGTTACCAAATGTTACTGAAACACCATTAACTAACCCTGATGCTGAGTATTTTGTAGATGGCTCCAGATGGTGGAATGATGAACACTTTGTCACCGGGTATGCGGTAATCCAAGATGTTAAGGTTTTTATACAAAAACAACTCCCATCCTGTGCTTCTGCACAGGAGGAGGAATTGAAGGCACTCACTGATGCATGTACATTGGGTAAGGGACTGATAATAAATTGTTACACAGATTCCAGGTATGCTTTCGGGGTAGCACATGACTTTGGTGTTATCTGTGAAACTAGTGGGTTTCTGACTTCATCGGGCAAACCAATTAAGAATTCAGAAGCACTACAGAGCCTCATAGAGGTAGCCATTATTAAAGTACCAGCCTACGTGAAGAAAGATGATCCGCTAGCCGTGGGAAACGCTTAAGCAGCCAGTCTGCCACTCCTGAAAATGTCTTTGCCAACTACGCCAGACTTATCACTCTTGCAAGAACTATAGGCTCAGATAACGCCTCGAGACAAAAAGGTATGGATGGAGGCAGGGGCCACAAAGGCAGTAGAGCTCTGGCAGGTAAATGGCAGAACATGTTTGCCTCGGAATTTGTATCCAATGATGGCCAATTTTGCACATGGCCCTACTCATTTGTCAAAAGGAGCTATGAGCGCACTAGTGTTAGAACATTAGTTTGTCCCTGGAATTCATACCCTCTTTGAAAAGTTTGTTCAGGGTTGTCTTACATGTGCCAGACATAATACTGGGAGGTTTGTAAAGAAACACACTCCCAAACCTTTGTACCCATTTGAAAGAGTGCAGGCGGATTACATATAGCTACCTGAGGTGGGCACATAGGAGTATGTCCTTGTAGCCATTGATGTATTCTCAGGTTGGCCAGAAGCCTGGCCAGTAACTACAGCTACGGCCAAAAACAATGCTCAGAAAATATTGTCAGAAGTAGTCTGCAGATATGGGATTCCAGAGGTGATATAGTCAGACAGACGTACTCGCTTCACTGGGGAGATAATGGGTCACATACTGAAGACCCTAGGGATCACACAAGCCCTGCACACTATCCATCACCTGGAAAGCAGCGGAAAAGTGGAAAGACTTAACAGGACAATCAAATTAAAATTGCAAAAGTATTTAGATTCACACGGTTCTATGAACTGGATAGAAGCTTTGCCGGTGGTGTTATATGCCATCCACACTACTCCTACTGGACAAAAAAAACATAGTCCTTTTGAAATTTTATTTGGTTCTGCGGCAAGGATAGGGTTATATTTTCCCCAACAGTTACAAGTAGACTACTCTACCCTGACTTCATACTTGGTACAGTTGCATGAACATCTGTCAAAGGTGCATTCACGGGTTTTCTTTTCTATACCAGATCCTAATTCTCTCGAAGGTACACACGCTCTGGTTCCTGAAGATTGGGTAGTTCTGAAGAGGCATGTGAGAAAGACCTTGTAGCCAAGGTTTGATGGTCCATATCAGGTGCAACTGACCACACCCACCGCCGTCAAGCTGAACGGGAGATCAGTCTGGGTCCATGCAAGCCACTGCAAAAAGGTTCTGAAGACAGACAGTCACGAACAGAAAAGCAGTCCTACTGTTACAAATCCAACCAGTTGTGAGAGTAACTTGGATTAGCAGACTACCACAATGCATGTACCGCTTTGCCTGTTTCTTTGTATTTTATGTTTTTGTGCACAGATGAAAGGAGGGAAGCGTACGAATTCCATCTGGCAACTACATCAGCAGACTGCCAAGCAGCTGAATGCTACTGACTGTTAACAGTATGGAGACACTATAATGGTGGTCCCAGATGGAATCACCCAGGTGGCACTGTTACTGTGTTTATCACTTTCTGTTCTGTATTAAGTAGCTCCTGGGCCTAAGTAGAATTTCGGATGGAGGCGCATCTTTGGCAGGAAGGCAGTATTCGTGCCAGGCCTCCCATTACCGAAGTGTTCGTAGTGGTGGCCAGAGGTGGACCTTCCGGGCAATTCCAGGCCTATTTCAAGTAGCTACACTTCCAGGCAGCACCATATTGGTATATGCCATGATTGACAGCACTTTCCAACCAAGGGACAGCAACGTTCTACAACCGAGGACCACAGCTACGCAGATTCTTTTTGGCTTACTGCTGATGGTCCTAGCGGTATAGCTGACCTACCGGCTCCTAGAGATTCCAACATAGGAGCAGAAGAAGGTGTATCTAGAACTATGAAATAAAGAAGCACTTTTATTGAAAAGACTGGCTGAAGTGGGGTTAAAGCGCCGAAGCAGGACTCTTTTTCGTTCTATCCAGAACTATGGACAATGATGCATGGGACAACAATGCTGGTATCATCCATTTAGATAGTGTATGCTTGTGTTCCTTGTGTGATTTAAATAAAATGTATGATTGCTTAGGAAACTAAGGACAACTACTAGACAGACCGAAATCGATGCTTGCATCACATGGTCTATGCAGCTTACCTGTATACTCTGTGATATACGGGCTGTCAAAGGTGTCATTTGTTTGCTTAGGTAGGTTAGTAGTTAGATACACAAATGATACAATGAAGCTGTCACGGATGGTGTAACAGAAAACAAGAAGTTACAAATAAGGATTCGACTGGCTTGATCCGAAACTAAGGAACAAAAGGGTGACCCCTATTTAAGCCCTGAAACTCTCCCTGTCTTCTCAGCCCATGCAAAGATCTCTATGATAAAAAATTGCATGCCCTCGTGCCTCGACCGACTGTATGACACCTGAACACCCTATAATAGTGAGGGGACACGACAACCGGCTCCCTACACTTAATACGGAGGGAGTCAGGGTCACCTAGGATCAAGCAAACAGGAAAACACAAATCAATGAACAGACTTATCTGTAGAAGCATCAGTTGTAGCATCCTGCACGTACACACACCAGGAAGTTGTATAAACCGCAAAGTGATGCAGTATGGGAGGGGATTTAAAGGGATGCAATCAGTGCAACTAGATGACAGCTGAGAGAGGGAAACGAGATGACAAAACAAAAGCAAAACAAAAGAACCTGAAGCAGGAGGTTCTGAAGAACGTCTGTCAGAGCTTCTCAGATGTCTGGCGGTGACAGAAGCCTTCAGAGACAACATCTACCATGTGAAGAGACTCTTCAGCGCCCTCAGAAATTGAAACAAGAGGAGGGAAATATTGGGGAGATACCCAGCTTTTCTGAGATTCCATTTTACAGAGGGGCTTTTGAGAGACATTTGTGTTTAAATTTCTGTGTGCACCATAAGAAGATGAAAATTATGTGTAAGCTAAAAACTGTAAAATTTAGCCACGTGTGTTGAGATAAGGTTTGTATGTGCTAAGTAGCCAATATGCATTTCTTGCTGGTTTCAGCAATTAACCCGTTAGTAGAATATAGAAAGCTTATAGAATACTAACCAATCAATAGATGGATTTAGTTCTCACCAATTAGAAGTATTATTTTGTGTACCAATCATGTCAATACTTTAAGAGGTTAGACCCTTGGAATGGGTATAAATAAAGGGCCTAGGACACTCCCAATGGCAGAGTTTTAACTTGTGTGCTGGCTTCTGTCATTTTCCTCCGTCAACGTCATTCACCTGGAACACGTGGCTTGATCATCATGTGAATGACCCTTGGTCTGCCACAACACAGGCCTTGTAGAAAAATACTGTTTATTATTTTTGCCGGTAGAAAAAAAATTACCGGCACTGGCAGGGCCACTAAAATACTGGCCTTGTTGGGTGGCAACCCTACTCACAAGTGTCCCCATTTTGGAGGGACAGTCCCCCTTTTTGACCATGGAAATAAATGTGCATTAATAAAATTACTAAATTGCTCCTTACTAAACCACCTGTACCTGTATTAGACCATAACTTCATTATTTGGTGCAATTTGGACCTAAAAGTCTCTATTAAGATGATTTATATGCTAATATTTAAAGGGATATTGATGTGTAAGAAAAATATATGTTTTCGGGCCTGCACATGCTGTAAATAAATAAAAGAACTTATACCGACCTAGCTAATTCCCATCTACTGCAGTTCTGACTGCGCCAGGTCCTCACTGTACCTCACTGGCTGCAGCAATAACTTCCCTCAGCCAGTGTTTGGAACTTTTACAAAATTAGCTTTAAGTGTCCCTGTTTGAACATCCTAAAAGTTGGTTAATGCATTTGTGTTAAGGCATCAGAAATGCAAACCTCACAGACTGGATTTTAACAAGACCATATTCATTATCTATAGTTGTGATATAAGTGGTGCGACATTGGGATCATAGAGGGGTTTTCCAAAATAGGTCATCAGTATCTGATCGGTGAGGGTCCGACAGCCAGCACCCCTGTTAAAATAGGTGACTTCTCCCCTGTGTCCGTTAAAAAAACATAGATGTGTTGGTGATTTTTTTGAGGCTGGTGGTGCTTGACTAGATTATATGTTGGTAATTATCATACAGCTCACAGTAAATGATAGTAATGAGTTCTTATCAGTATACTGAGCTATAGACATGTATTATTTATTATCTTTATCATTCATTATGGTTTTCCAATTTGTCCGTAAAATAATGCTGGTTGTCCATGATTTTGGGAGAGGATGTCCAGAAAAAAGAAAAATTATGCTTGCCCATCCTGGAAGTGACTGAATTGCACACAGGCCATGTGACCAATGAACGTGATGTTACTGGCCTAGGAAGAGGCCGCAGCCTTTTCAAACAGCTGACCAGTGGAGGTCCCAGGAGTCAGCCTCCCACCGATCTGATATTGATGACCAATGAACGTGATGTTACTGGCCTAGGAAGAGGCCGCAGCCTTTTCAAACAGCTGACCAGTGGAGGTCCCAGGAGTCAGCCTCCCACCGATCTGATATTGATGACCCATCATGAGAAATAGGCCATCCATATCAAAATCTTAGACGATCCTTTTAATGTTGCGTGGCCCTAGGTCAGTGGTGGCATTTAGTAAGGCTTTTGATACTGTCCCACATAGAAGGCTAATCAATAAATTAGAGTCTTTGGGCTTGGACTCCCATATTGTTGAATGGCTTAGGCAGTGGCTGATGGACAGACAAAAGAGGGTTGTAGTCAATGGAGTATATTCAGACCATGGTCTTGTTACCAGTGGGGTACCTCAGGGATCTGTTTTGGGACCCATATTGTTTAATATCTTTATCAGCGAAATTGCAGAAGGCCTCGATGGTAAGGTGTGTCTTTTTGCTGATGACACAAAGATTTGCAACAGGGTTGATGTTCCTGGAGGGATACACCAAATGGAAAAGGATTTAGGAAAACTAGAGGAATGGTCAAAAATCTGGCAACTAAAATTTTATGTTGATAAGTGCAAGATAATGCACCTGGGGCGTAAAAACCCAAGTACAGAATATAAAATCAGTGATACAGTCCTAACCTCAGTATCTTAGGAAAGGGATTTAGGGGTCATTATTTTAGAAGACTTAATGGTAGGCAGACAATGTCATAGAGCAGCAGGAAATGCTAGCAGAATGCTTGGGTGTATAGGGAGAGGCATAACCAGTAGAAAGAGGGAGGTGCTCATGCCGCTCTACAGAGCACTAGTGAGACCTCATTTGGAGTATTGTGCTCAGTACTGGAGACCATATCTCCAGAAGGATATTGATACTTTGGAGAGAGTACAGAGAAGAGCTACTAAACTAGTACATGGATTGCAGGATAAAACTTACCAGGAAAGATTAAAGGACCTTAACATGTATAGCTTTAAAGAAAGACGAGACAGAGGGGATATGATAGAAACTTTTAAATACATAAAGGGAATCAACAAGGTAAAAGAGGAGAGAATATTTAAAAGAAGAAAAACTGCTACAAGAGGAGTTTTAAATTAGAGGGGCAAAGGTTTAAAAGTAATATCAGGAAGTATTACTTTACTGAGAGAGTAGTGGATGCATGGAATAGCCTTCCTGCAGAAGTGGTAGGTGCAAATACAGTGAAGGAGTTTAAGCATGCATGGGATAGGCATAAGGCCATCCTTCATATAAGATAGGGCCAAGGGCTATTCATAGTATTCAGTATATTGGGCAGACTAGATGGGCCAAATGGTTCTTATCTGCCGACACATTCTATGTTTCTATGGTGGTGAACCTATGCCGTTCATAGTGTTGCCTACGCTGATGAAGGGCAGGGAAAGTCTAAGGCATATTGGTACACCATAGACTTTTTCCAGGGCGCAGGGGCCCACAGAGAGGGCTCTGTGTGCTGACTCGGGCACCCGCGCCCTGGAAAAAGTCTATGGTGTACCAGTATGTCTTAGACTTTCCCTGCCCTTCATCAGCGTAGGGCACACTATGAACGGCACCGGCAGCCCAATGAATGTAGGCAGGCTATTATAGCTAAATGATAAAGTACATGGAAGATATACTATATTGGTATTCAGGTTAAATTGCCATGTTGGCACTTCGCGATAAATAAGTGGGTTTTGGGTTGCAGTTTGGGCACTGGTCTCTAAAAGTTTCGCCATCACTGCCCTAGGTTAAGGGTCTTTTTACAAAGAACACTTCTTCGGGCAATTATACGGAACAAGCCAAACATTCCCAATCATTGCCTTATGGTCAACTGAGGCATTTCCATGTAACAATCATCTCCGAGCGATCGTTCGTCAGCAGATCCTGTTTAAACGGAAACAATAACTTGCCAGTCAAAAGATACATGTGAGGACGCAGCAAGCAGAGCTCCCCTGCAGCACCGACATCACTAGCGCCATTAAAGAGCGAATAAACAGCTAATTCCTCCTTTGCTATGGGGAAAAAACACTTGGAGACTACCCCCTCGTTACATGGACCGCTACCTGCTATGGAGTGGACATAAATCTACGAGATCTCAGGGCTCTGCCACATCCCCCTCTTCCAGGCTAGCCACCACTCACTGCTGCCGCTTCATGAAGACAACTCCCAGGAACTCCCACCCTCGGTGGGGGGGCTGGACTAAATCGACTAAAAGAGACTTGCCATTGAAGTGGCGCTACGCATCACTCTGGACATGCAGAGAACCCTGAGACAACTATACAGTCTTCTCTCAATACGCTACAGGAGGAGGTAGGCCAAACCAGTTTAAAAGTGGGCAAGTTGGAACAAGAGGTGAACTCCCTCCAGTCCCACTAAAGGACAATGGAAGCTACCATACAGGCCCAACAGCGAGCCCTTGAACAACTGCACAACAAGGTCGAAGACCTGGAGAACAGGTCCCGCCGCAATAACTTACGGGTGGTAGGCCTAATGGAAACCATCAGACCATCTAGACCTCTGCGAGCGGGAACTACCGGAAGCACTGGGCCTAAATTTTTATTGTCAAGTAGAATGGGCTCACAAAATAGGCCCAGATCCCTCACTTCAGCGCAATCCCAATACCACTGTATCCTCCCCCACCTGCAGAGGGAGGCCTCGCCATATAATATTTAAGCTACTGGACTTTAATGACAAAGTAGCCATGCTACGCAACTTTTGTAGAAAACAACGCCCGATCTCCATTAGGGGCTATAAGGTCATGATCTACAAGGACTACTCTGGCAACATAGCAAGGAAGTGCAAAGAATTCAGCCCTATTTGCACTAAGCTGTATAGCAAAAATATTAGTTTCCGGCTTCTTTATCCGGCCCTTCTCAAGGTTTATCATGCTAATCGGGACACCTCTACATTTGTACACCCGGGACGGAAGAAGAAGTGCTAAACTCCATCCCCGAAATGGTAGACCCTGACGCAACCTCATAGAGAAGCCTGGCTTAAGGCTAGGAGTGATTACGAGTGGTCGGCGGATAGGAGGGAAGCTATGTACAGAACGGCATTCCAGGAGGACCTTTTCCGTTATGGAAACAAATCTGGCCGCATGCTAGCAAATTTAGCTAAAGGTAGATTGACCCCCACAACATTGCGTCATTAAAGGATGACTAAGGAGTCACCTAAACAAACCTCAAGATAATAAACAAAATCCTGGGGGAATATTAAGCTAAGTTGTATAAAGACACTCCAGGCAACGGAGAGGGAGGAACTGGGTTTCTATCGTCTATTAAAGGAGTTGTCCGAGATTGGGGACATTGTTGCAATAGTACTATAGTGACATACATATTACATACATGCATGTCCTACCCTTGACACATATTTCTGAAGCCCAGTTTTCATATATGAAATTATTAGCTGGAAGTGAATGTTTTCTTAGACTCTTTGACGTACCGGGTCCCTTGCAGGCGATCACAGACTCTTCTTCCAGCTGCTCAGGGAGCCCGGTGACGTCACCAGCAGCCTACGTAATTATGCAGAGTGGAAGGAGGGGCGGTAACTAGGCTGGCCGACATAGCGCTAAGCTACGCCCCTCCAGTCCGGTGACGTCACCGGTCATGCAGCTTTCTAATGAATGGAGGCATCGATGGAGGAATGGACGATGTCCAGGAGGCTGAATATGTATGACGGGGGCAGGTGCAGGACCCACAGTACAGTGCGGCAGGAAGTCATCACACAGATAAACTATGTCAACAATCTGTTCGGGACCGTAGGAGACATGCAGCAGTGTAACAACTACTTAAATACATCTGGGCAACCTTGACTCGGCTGGTAATAGTGAGTAAACTGGTTTAAAAAAATACATTTTGATCACGGACAACCCCTTTAAGTTACCGACTTTAAACAAACTTCAGCAAGAAAGCCTGAGTTCGAGGATCACGAGGGGGGAGATTTTAAATACAATCAAATCGCTTCATAACAGCAAGGCTCCTGGCCCAGATGGGTTCACGGGAGAGTTTTATAAAGTCTTACAAGCCCAGATAACTCCCACTCTGGGTAATTACTACAATCATCTCTTACAGACGGGCTGCTTTCCAACCATACAAATGTAGCTTACATAAAACTGATACCGAAACCAAATAAGGATCCGCAGGATCCTAGCTCTTATCGCCCAATTTCATTTATTAACCAAGATCTGAAGATCATGACAAAGATCTTAGCCGACAGATTAGGAACCCTGATGCCATCGCTAGTGGAACCTTCACAGGTGGGGTTCATGAAAGGTTGATCGTCAGTAGCCAACATCCGAAAGGTGCTGTCTACCCTAGACTTGGTCCGGCAACGCCCTCGGCCAGAAACGCCTCCATAATGCTGGCCTTAGACGTGGAAAAAGCTTTTGATACAGTAAGGTGAGACTGGCTGGAGGCAGTGCTGGACAGATTCCATATTTTTGGTGACATTCGTACCTTGATAGGTTGTCCCGAGGGCCAGAGTACAAACAGGAGGATCTTTGTCCCCTATCTTCCCACTCCAAAAAGACACCAGGCAGGTGTATCTCTGCTGCTGTTTGACCTAGCTCTTGAACCCCTGGCCAGACTTTTAGAAGATTCAGATATATATTCAGGCATTAAGGTGGGCAAGAAAGAGGACAAACTGGCATTATATGTGGACGATCTGTTAATGTCCAACCCCCAACAACATCTACGCATTTTGATGGACCAACTAAATTGTTTCAGCTCCCTTTCAGGCTATCACATAAACTCCACCAAAAGCGAAAGTCTGGAACTACAAACCAAAAATCCCCCACTTTTATGGTTGAAGAATGGGTTTACCACCTCGTCAGTAAAACAACATATAACATACCTGGGACTGAAAATTGGTAAGCTCCCTATACAATCTGAATTATCTGCCACTCATAGGAAAGATAGTGGCAGAACTAAAGAAATGGCATACCCTTCCTTTGTCATTTTTAGGCAGATGTCACCTGATTAAAATGATGAGCTTTTCCAAACTATTATACCCTGGCCAAACTCTTCCAATTTTGCTAAAACACACAGATGTCAACACTTTCAACAGGGCCTTCACTAAATTTATATGGTCAGGTAAACACCCCCGGATATCACTACAAAAATTGATGCTACGGAAGCCAGAGGGTGGAGTGAAGTTTCCAAATATAAGGGGATATAACATCACATAATGGATTGGATACATGACACAGACGACTTTTCCAACAGAGACCTAGAACAAAACTTGGTAGATCCTTGAGGTCTGGGGTCTGGTGTCTTGTCTACATTCTAACCTGGCTGCTCTCCCTCCAGAGGTAAAAAAAACTCAGTGCTAATAAGGGACACAGTGGTGGCTTGGAAAATAATCAGGAAAACATTTGGACTTCCTCACTCAATGTCTAAAATGATGCCGTTATGGAATCACCTGGAGTTTCCTCAGGGGAAACATGAAAGGTTTTCTGAATACTGGAAATCCAGGGGGATAGTCAGGGCGGAGCATCTGATGCACATGGGGGAGAAACGATGGTTGTCACACAGGGAACTGAAGGAAAGACACCAACTACCAGATTCCCATTTTCTGCATATTATGCAAGTGTTGGGATTCTGCAAACATAAGGTCTGAGATCTCTCCAAGGAAGCAACCACAAACACCTTGGATGACATAGTAGGTAGCTCTCCAAGAATGGTATCACTATCGGGTCTTTACGGAGCCGTGTCTGGAAATTTCACGAAAGCGGTACCATCCAAACTTTTCTGCAAATGGTACCGAATCACGATGGATTATGAGATCAGGGACAAAATCTTAGAAGGATGGGCAAAGGTCCGCTCCTGTGTCATAAATGAGAGATGGCGAGAATCTTATTTTGAAATGATGCATAACGCCATATATGGATTTAACTTTTCAGCCTCTCCCAACTTCCCAGATCGCATCACCCACCGCCCCAAATGCAAAGCAGTGGCTACAGATTTTTGGCATGGCATTTGGTCATGTCCCCTGGTCTCGAAATTTTGGGAAAACCTGATATTGTATATTAAAACGCACTGGTTGATCTCTCTCTCCCTTGAACCTCAAACACTTTTGTTTCACTATATTCAATTACCAACACACCAATCCACTTGCTCACAAAAAGTACCTCTTTTCCTTCACTCGATTTTGCTGGTGGCGAAGAGAGTCTTATTACATCATTGGCTTTCTGGTCGTATGCCGGATATATCAACAGTGGTCTCGCAATTGAAGATACTGTTGAGTTATGACCAGATTGAGGCGGAAAGGCATAAAGAAAGTTCTGCTAAAAAAAATCTGAAAATGCAAAAATTTCCTTATTGCACATTTTAGCCCCTCCAAAATAGCGGAGATGATTAAACCATTTCAATATACAGTGCTGCCCATAATTATTCATACCCCTGGCAAATTTTTACTTAAAGTTACTTTTATTCAACCACCAAGTAATTTTTTGACGGGAAATGACATAGGTGTCTCCCAAAAGATAATAAGACAATGTACAAGAGGCATTATTGTGGGGGGAAAAAAAAAACATTTCTCAGCTTTTATTTAAATTTGAGCAAAAAATACAAGATGTTCCGCACTGTTGAAAATCTCAGATGACGTGGTCAGAAGCCAAAAGTGAAACCTGTGCTGGCCAGGAGGATAGTTAGAGAGGTGAAAAGGATCAACACCAAGGCCATCCTGGTGAATCTGGGCTCTGCTGGTGGCAATGTCTCAAGGCAGACAATCCAACGGACACTGCACACTGCTGGGTTCCACGGATGCAGACCAGGCACACAAAAGCTCGCTTGGCCTTTGCAAAAGCTCATCTGGATAAAGAAGAAGACTTCTGGTCTTCTGTGTTATGGTCAGATGAAACAAAAAATTAATTATTTGGTCACAATGATGTTTTCTTCATTTGTCGTAAAAAAGGAGAAGCCTTCAACCCAAAGAACACCATCCCCACTGTCAAACATGGTGGTGAGAACCTAATGCTTTGGGGGTGTTTTTCAGCCAATGGACCAGGGAACCTAATCACAGTAAACGGCACAATGAAAAAAGAGCAATACATGAGGATTCTCAACGACAACATCAGGCAGCCTGCAGAGAAACTTGGCCTTGGGCACCAGTGGACAGTTCAGCATGACAATGACCTAAAACACACAGCAAAAGTGGTGAAGAAATGGTTAGCAGACAACAACATTAACGTTTTAGAGTGGCCCAGCCAGAGCCCAGACTTGAATACAATTGAGAATCTGTGGAGGGAGCTAAAGATCAGGGTGATGGCAAGAAAACCCTCCAACCTGAAAGATTTGGAGCTCATTGCTAAAGATGAATGGGCAAAAATACCTGTGGAGACATGCAAAAAGCTGGTCTGCAATTATAGGAGGAAGCGTTTAATTGCTGTAATAGCCAATAAAGGCTTTTCTATTGATTTTTGAGAAGGGTATGAATAATTTTGGACTGGACACTTTTTGATCAAATGTAAATAAAAGCTGAGAAATGTTTTTTCTCCACAATAATGTCTCTTGTACATCGTCTTATTAACTTTTGGGAGACACCTATGTCATTTCCCGTCAAAAAAATTACTTGCTGGTTGAATAAAAGTAACTTTAACTCAAAATTTTCCAGGGGTATGAATAATTATGGGCAGCACTGTACCTCCTAGTACCTTGTTTCTTCTCTAAAAGGAACTCTGGGCACCATTCAAGTGTAACATGCCCCTTGCCCCTCCCCCACCTTTCCCTCCCTCTTCCTTTTTGCAAAGGGTTCTCATATATCACAATATTGATACTGTAGCAAGATTTCTGTCTCTGTTTAAAATTGAAATGTTCAAATAAAAAGAATAAAAATAAAAAAAGATACTGTTGAATGAGTGCTTTCTCCTTTATCCAGTGATCAGCAGTACATTTACACAGGGCAAATTATTAGGAGCTAGTATTTGTAGGAAAGCTCATCCCCAATAATTGCCCCTTTCGTTGGTCCATTTATATCTACAGTGCCTTTACAACTGCTGGTTTCCTATAATTGACATATATACCGTATTTTCCGCCCTATAAGACGCACCGGCCCATAAGACGCACCTAGTTTTTTGAGGAGGAAAATAAGAAAAAAAATATTTTGAACCAAAAGGTGTGCTTTTGGTGGGTTTTGAACTAATTGTGGTCTGTGGGTGGCACTGTTATGGGGGATCTGTGGATGGCACTGTTATGGGGGATCTGTGGGTGACGCACTGTTATGGGGAATCTGTGGGTGACACTTATGGGGGATCTGTGGGTGACGCACTGTTATGTGGGATCTGTGGGTGACACTTATGGGGGATCTGTGGGTGACACTTATGGGGGATCTGTGGGTGACACTTATGGGGGATCTGTGGGTGACACTTTTGGGGGATCTGTGGGTGACACTTATGGGGGATCTGTGGGTGACACTTATGGGGGATCTGTGTATGACAGTTATGGGGGGGATCTGTGGATGACACATATATAGCATCTTATGCTATGTGTCATCCACAGATCCCCTCCATAAGTGTCCCTGTAGTGAATGACCCTCAATACACGGGCTGGGGGCCGGCATCTGCTTTTATAATGACAGCGGGCCCGTGCAGTGACTGTATTCTACTACACGGGCCCCGCTCACTGTATAATTGTATCTCTAATAGTTAATGGTTACCGTATGTATATAATCGCATAAGGAGCGCTGTGTATTACCGGTACTTACAACTACAAGCGCTCGCCGAGAGGAGGGAGGAGGCAGGAGGCAGGCCGGGAGGACAGGCGCTGGCAGCGTGAGTCATACGTCATGCGCCCACGCCGCCTGCTTCATTCATAAAGTGGGCGGCGCGTGACGTATGACTCACACTGCCAGCGCCCGTCCTCCCAGCCTGCCTCCTCCCTCCTCTCGGCGAGCCCTTGTAGTTGTAAGTACCGGTAATACACAGCGCTCCTTATGCGATTATATACATACGGTAACCATTAACTATTAGAGATACGATTATACAGTGAGCGGGGCCCGTGTAGTAGAATAGTCACTGCACAGGCCCCGCTGTCATTATAAAAGCAGATGCCGGCCCCCAGCCCCTCCTCCCTCACAGCTGATACACCTGCCGCGTGGCATCGCGGCGGGTGTATCATTGAAAACAAGGCAAAATCAGCAGCATTCGCCGTATAAGACGCACTGCTATTTTCCCCCCACTTTTGGGGGGGAAAAAGTGCGTCTTATACAGCGAAAAATACGGTATTGAGTCTACAAGTTCCAGACACAGTGGCCTCCTGTGAACATGTAGAACAGCATTTTTCCAACTTTACAAGCACTTAGATTTAAATTGGCGGAAAAAAAAGGAAAATAGTGGCAAAACTAGTACTACCTGAATTCAGTGGCTTGGAGAAGTCAAAATTGGTTCTACCCCTCCAAAACATTGTAGTTACGGTACATGACCCAGCCTAGAAATCTGTGTGCTTATTGCCAGGCTGCACCTCCACTTGTCATTTGAAACAATAGCAGGCAAATCCTGCAGCTGGGTCACACTGTGTACAGGCATCCTTAAAGTGTAATTGAGCTGTTGCAAAACTTTAGATATGTCATAGTGATATATGAAAGGTTTTGATCAGTGGGGGTGTGATGAATACCACACCTCATGCCCGCTTGACGTCACCTACATCGAGCTCACAAGGCGCGGTATGGTCACGGGTTACCAAAGCGTGACGTTACGCCCTCCAGAGGAGCAGGTAAGGTCAGCTTGGTACAGTTTACACAGACACCTCCTGTCCACGCGGGCACAGAGAGGCAACAAGCTGAGAGAGCCTTTGCACTGCAGCAGTGAAAACAGCGCTGTCTCAGCCTGGGTATCTGCCACCAGCTTCTCATTTGATATAAGCCCGGTCCAGTAACGAGTTTATATATATATATATTTCAAGGAAACTCAAGGCTCAAGTGTAGAGCCGAAACGTTGCACCACCTGGGTGAATAAAGGTTCACTTACTTTTATCCATTGGAGTGCCGCCCGTTTTTCTGGATTTATATATATATATATATATATATATATATATTTATACAGTGAATATAAAAAGTCTACACACCCCTGTTAAAATGTCAGTTTTCTGTGATATAAAAAATTGAGAAAAAGATAAATCATTTCAGAACTTTTTCCACCTTTAATGTGACCTATAAACTGTACCACTCAATTGAAAAACAAACTGAAATTTTTTAGGTGGAGGGAAGAAAAAAAAAAAAACTAAAATAATGTGGTTGCATAGGTGTGCACACCCTTAAACTAATACTTTGTTGAAGCACCTTTTGATTTTATTACAGCACTCAGTCTTTTTGGGTATGAGTCTATCAGCATGGCACATTTTGATTTGCCACTCTTCTTTGCAAAAACACTCCAAATCTATCAGATTGCGAGGGCATCTCATGGTATCTATTCTGCCATGCAATTGATTGGCTGAATTCCTCCTCCCACTATTCGGCTCTTTCAATAGAACAGGAGTTAGTGGAACCTAAGGAAAAAATTCCTTCCCGACTCCAATCAGGCAACACATGCCATTTTGGAGACATCTAGAGTTTCTGGCAGGGAGTTTGTTAGCTATTTTTCTAGGCAGGTTTATGATAGTTATATGGTGAGGCTTCAGACCTCATACCCGTGAATATTTCCCTGTGCAACTATTTTTCTAGGCAGGTTTATGATCGTTATATGGTGAGGCTTCAGACCTCATACCCGTGAATATTTCCCTGTGCAACGAATATCCCATTTGCATCTGATCAGAGAGATAAGACAGCCCTGACTCAACATAGGTTGCCAATATCTGAAATCTTTATTTTCCAGCACATAGTTATAGTGTTTCTTGGGGGTGGGAACATTGTGTCCTTCCAGATCCAATTGCACCAATCCTCCTAGAACTCAGCAGGCATTGGGAAGCATGTGTTTGTCAATATACAGTTGAAACTTTGCTAAACAATGCTGACATCTGCTATATACAATACATGAAAGGGTTATTTTACATTGAACAGGTTTCTCTCTCCATGCTAACAAGTTAAATAGGAAATATATGTCTAATCTGTGATGTATCAAAAGTAAGATTATGAAAATCCCTTTCAATCCAACCATTGATCCCAACTTTTATATATATATATATATATATATATATATATATATATATATAAAAACGGGATCACTGTATGTTTTCCTCCATCTAAGGCTGTGTGTGTGTTGTGTATGTATGTATGTATGTGTGTATATATATATATATATATATATATATATATGTGTATATGTGTGTGTGTGTGACACACATGAAGACACTAAAGACTATGAAGGAGATAAAAAAAAACTTCTGTGTAATTTGGCGCACAGTAGGAAAAAATCTCCTGCATAGTGAAAAGAGAGAAGAAAGAAAAGTAAGAAAAAACATAAGGCATGCAAGTTCTACACATAGATAGGATATTCGGGTTTAGACCTTTTACTGGGCTAACCCCGCCCTCTATGGCACATGGCTGCCCAGTAAAGTTGCAGATATGCAGGTACATTCCACCTTATGCCTTGACCAATAAAAAATCTTTTTAGACCTGGAAGGTACTCATTCGCACATTTCCTGAGAGTGACGGTGGGTGGCGCTCAAACACTCACCATCCACCACCACACCCAGCACATGCGCAAATGCTCCCAAATGAATCAGCCCTTTTTTTAAACAAATGTGGCCTTAATCGGACAGCATCTATTCAATATGGTACAAAGATGCTACTAACCCACAGTGAATCTCTGTTAGACATGGTTCCGAAAGGGGGAATCAGTCCTTGAGGAAGGTCTTTTAAAACAGAGTCGACCAAGAAAGGTGATATAGCATTCACATGGACACCAGTCTCACCAACCAATGTTTCATGTTGGGGCACCCATGGTTCAGTGAGACTGGCATCAGCATGCCATACCCCACCGTTGCTGATGAGGACCCGCTGGTAGCTTTCACTAAGAACATTGCTCTCAGAGCTAGCAGCCATTAGATCCCTCTCAAACCAACGGTGGCGGCTTTCACATGGGAAGTAGGAACCAGAGTGCTGATCGATAGACCTACATACCATTCCTAAGCTAAAAAGAAAGTCTACTATAGTCATCCTATGCTTAATAAAACTTTCCACGACAGTTCCCTCCTCTTTGCAATATGTCCCCTGTGTTCTTTGAGTCTCTTGCTGAATCTTCGGTTTCCTCAGCTTGCCCTCGTCGATTGTGGTGCTCCTTGGGTGTTATTGCCTCCATGATGATGCTCCATCCTTCGGTTCGATTCTTCGGGGAGTAGACTCTGAGCGATGTCCTGATGTGGTAAGGTGTGGCGTGGCGATGAACGTTTAGTTGGACATCCTTTCCATCAAAGACATAGGTTGATCCGTGGTGTATCTGGGAGCTGCAATGAGGATGTGATTATCTGCACGTGACTGGGCGATCCGATCGATCAAACAGCAGGAGCATCTCACCAGGATATATATGATAAAGAGAAAAACAACAACATGAGGATATATATTCCTATTTCCTTCAACCAGTTACCTATGGAAATCAGGAAATCTCCAAAACCACCCAAAGCTGTGAAAGGATTCTATCCCTCATTAGTAATAGCCCTATCTACGCCCTGAATTACAACGACTTTATCCATATGGGCCTGGACTTTATCTCTGGTATCTGCAGTCCTCTCCTATAAACTCACAGAAACCCCCCCTTAGAAGCTAAAAGATAATCCAGTGCCATCTTTTCCTCTAAGATGAGGGTTGGGTTGGTGCACCTGTTGGCAAGGGAAACAAAAGCGAAATATCATAATCAATGTTTTTATTTTTTCAATCAGTTTTGTCATATATTCCTCTTGTATCTGCTGCAAGTATCTAGGCATCAGAATTAATGGACTCAATGTCCATGGGGTTGGGAGAGGTCTGCCCATACTACTCCTCCCTTTGAGCATAGACCATTTAGCGTCTTTGGTCATCCCTTGAATCTTTGATGCCCTTGCATATATTGTTCTACTGGGCTGTGCAGACTGTACAATAGGCTGACTAGTATGCTCAGACAAAACCTGTTCCCCAGGTTCTGTAAAGCCAGAAACCTGTGGTAGAGTCAAGTGTGCGCACATCTCATCATCTGATTCTGTTGTTAATTTTGTTGCTACGGGATACAATGGCACATATGGGGGTGGGACAGGAGTTGGAATCACAAAGGGGGTTTCACTTTTGCTGTCTTGTATTTGAACTGCACAAGTCAGTCCAAAACTTTTGCACATAGCCATGCTTGGCCACAAGTATTCATATACATTTTATTCCAATGAGGGTCTCCTTTGTACCATGGAAAAGTGTCTATGTCATTCAGACATAGGCTCTTGATCATGGCCATATGAAAGTCTGAAAAAGACCCTTCTTTTGGGAACGGGTCAGTACATTTCATTCCTTCTGTCCATTTACACATATTATCAACCCAAGGATCAGTATAAAATGGACCTAAACACCCCTGGACAAACATTTTTTAGACTTTCCCCCAATTCATTTTTAGGAGACAGTTTCACCATAGAGATTTGCAGCAGACTCAGGGTACATGATTTTTAGTTCCAAATTTTAAAATTGTTTCTTTATGGGATCCTTCTTACCATAAGAATTGCCCATTTTTACTTAGCTAAAATATACAGTGAGATCAGCTGAATTTGAAGGTTTATCTAAGGATAATTATGTTTGTGTTCAGTGCGAAAATACTTACTGATAAACCTTATGCTTATCAGTTTATGTGTTTTTTTTTATCCTATTTCTTCTAATTCAGGTTCATAACTACTCCTGAATTTATGGCAGATTTTAAACTATTCTGGATGGTATTACTTCTAATTCAGGCTCATATTACTCCTGAATCTATGGCAGATTTTAAACTATTCTGGATGGTATTACTTCTAATTCAGGCTCATATTACTCCTGAATCTATGGCAGATTTTAAACTATTGATGGCCAATTTTATACCTTCAATTTCAGCATGAACTCGCATACAATCTATACATAATCTATACACAGTCTATACAGTAAAATTCAACCTTATACAGTACATATATATAACGACTAAAAATGCTTAAGCAACTATACAGCTATATACAGGTTTAGCAAAGGATATTCATTGCACACAATACTGTTTTTCAGATTAGGGGAATACAGACCCCATTTTTTCTTCAGGAATATCAGATTCCTGCGGGATTTCAGATCCCTCTATTACTTTAGGAATATCAGATTCCTCTGGGATTTCAGATCCCTCTATTACTTTAGGAATATCAGATTCCTGGGAGACGCTTATCAGAAGCGCTTACCGGGTTCAAATAATCCACTCTTACAGTATAGAGCAGTAATAATATATATCTTAAATATAGAATCACTTACCCGATACTGCTTTGGCGGATCCCACCTTCTGACACCAAACTGTTAGCTATTTTTTTAGGCAGGTTTATGATAGTTATATGGTGAGGCTTCAGACCTCATACCCGTGAATATTTCCCTGTGCAACGAATATCTCATTTGCATCTGATCAGAGAGATAAGACAGCCCTGACTCAACATAGGTTGCCAATATCTGAAATCTTTATTTTCCAGCACATAGTTATAGTGTTTCTTGGGGGTGGGAACATTGTGTCCTTCCAGATCCAATTGCACCAATCCTCCTAGAACTCAGCAGGCATTGGGAAGCATGTGTTTGTCAATATACAGTTGAAACTTTGCTAAACAATGCTGACATCTGCTATATACAATACATGAAAGGGTTATTTTACATTGAACAGGTTTCTCTCTCCATGCTAACAAGTTAAATAGGAAATCACAGGTTCCTGTCAATGTATGTGAGGTGAGATGTTAAATAGCCTTTTGGTCAGGAAGGCTGCTATTGTGTCCAGGACTGGCAGAGGGTGAGATATGTTAATGCAAGTTACTGCATTTCACAAGAGAGGAGGCTTGTATAATATATGTCTAATCTGTGATGTATCAAAAGTAAGATTATGAAAATCCCTTTCAGAGTTCGAACATATTTTTAGGGGAGTGAGAGGATAAAGGGTTATATACCCCACTGCAGATGATATGTTCAGATGAGAGACGCTGGTGTAGTTTCCAGGAACTCTCTGAGCGGTTAGGAATATCTGGCAGGCACTTCTTGCAATTTTACCAATTAAGGTCTTTGTGTAAATCGCACTTAGACAAACCTGAACATGAAGCGCAATTAAATACATTTGATGCAATGGTGGCTCCAAGAAACCTTGGACACATCAATTCCTTCCTATATAGAGCTTTGTGAAACCACTTTTAGTCAATTCACTCTTCAAAAAATGGGAACAGGAGGGGGGCGTGACCGGAAGTTGGAGGGTGAGGACGCTTGAGAGCTCGGCTCCACAAATAATCTACCCTATCCAGTAACATTTGCCCTGTTACTGCGACTGCAGTTTTTCCAAATTGCCCTACATCACCTTGGGGCACTGCAAGGAGCATTCCGGTTCATCTCCGGAGTTCTTGGGTGGTCCAGAACGGAAGTTTCGGATCGGGCCTAACACGCTGGAGGCATCTGCGATTCACAGCGAGGCCTGCACTGCCTCGGAGCCGACCACTCACCTGGTAAAAGCCGGAGGAGATCTGGAACACTGCCGCATCATTTGCAAGTAAGTGACTGTGGTCACTGATGTTGTATGGACTTGCCCGATAAACTTCCGTGCACCGTGAGGCCTTACTCTCTGCCGGGCCCGGTTGATTTCTAAGCCGAGTCGGGGGCGGATTGCGCTGTACAGCAGTAGCCAAGACCTAGGTCACTTAGCATTTAAGTCACCCCCTCCACCTCCTATCATGGCAGCTTAAACGCTGTGGAGCAGGGCGCCTGTCGCGGGGACCAGAGGCTGCAAGGCAGTCTGACACAGCGAGGGCCATATGGTGAGAACAAGGAAAAACTCCATTGCCAACATCCCTGCAGCTGGGACACTGTCTACACAGGGAAGCCTGCACCGATACTTCACCACCAGTGACCGTCAGGTGGATACCCCAACTTTCAACTTAGTGGCGTCTCCCTACGTACATATCCTAAAGGCGTGCTGCCTCATCCTCTGTGAAAGGGGACACATCAGTTCCAGCACAGACATCTATACAGCAAGGTACCCGTACCGCAGACTCCCAACCTGCTAAGATGGCCCAGACGGGTCCCAGATCTCAATGCCAGAGTGCTAAGCCTTCATCCTTAACAACCCAGGACGCGCTGCCTCATTTTGGTACTACCTCGTCTCCAGACCTGCTAAGTCCTACAAAAAGGGACCTCACGAATGAGCAATAGGATTGGAAAGAGCACATGAAACTTTTGCCCACAAGACAGGAGATGGAGAAGTTCATCGAAAGGTTGGAGGGCTCTTACAAACAAGAAATGTCTACAGTTAGGGCGACCATACAGGCCGTAGAGGAAAGAGTTGAAGAAGTTGCCTCTATTCAGGACCATACAGCGAGTAAAGTAGAAGATTTGGCGATGCAAGGTGCCATTAGAGACTTTGCAAGGGGTATTCAGCTCCATACTGTAAAGGCCTGTCTCCGATAGCCTAGAAATAGATAGGGCTCACAGAACTCTGGCTCCTATTAACCCTGACCCCTCTAGACCGAGAAACGTTATCTGTCATCTTCATTACTATTCTGTAAAAGACGAGATCATGCGGAAAGCCCGTAATCTCACCTCCATTGACTTTAATGGTGCTTCTCTGATAATCATAAAGGATCTTTCACATTCTACGCTTACTCAGAGGAGAGCTCTGAGAGATAACAATATCCCTTACTCCTAGGGGTTCCCGTTCCAACTGATTGTGCGTAAAGATGGCCGCCGCCTTGAATTATGAGAGCCGGAAGATCTGGATTCTTTCCTTAAGCCTTTAGATCTCCCTCCTATGCAACTTCCGGATTGGCACAGCATTCCTCCTATTCCTGCTCGGCCTCCATTCAGAAGAAACAGAGGTGGCTCCTGGAGGCGCTACTAGGAAACTCCATCCACTTGAGATGGACACCCAGGCATCTGCTCCTACATATCTTGACAAGCTGAGCTCTTCTTAGGTCGTATGCTTGGAACTTCTCCTAGTCGTGGTTTACCCATGTTGGGTTTCCACTTCATGGTTCAACCTCACACCCAAGTTGGGGAATTGTTATTGTTCCCTTTCCTGTTGATTACGATGTTCACGATGATTGTTTTATTTTAGCTATGCTTAGTGTATTTTTCAAGGGTCCATTTGCTTGTTGGTTATTTCAGGTCTGGGTGGTCCCATTGCTCACAAATTAAAGAGAGGCTGCTTGGCCTCTTGGCCCTGTGGGGGCGCCCTGCCCCGCCCTGTTGGGACACATTGATCCCTACTCATAAAAAGCCTTTGTTTAACTTGTTAAAGTACATTTTTGCTTCCCTAGGGTCATAGTGTCCTTCATTGTTCTTACCTTATCTTTTCCATGTTTCAGTTTTCCTTTGCCCTAGTGTTCTTTCCCTTTCCCCTTCCTTTCCTTTCAGACTTCCTAACCTGTGCCGAGACTCTTATTGTCTACATTCAGCATATTTAGATCGGGTTTTCTTAGGTTACTTCAGCTAGGTCAGTTCTCATTAGACTTTCCCAAAGCCTTGCCTTTCTGAGTCTATAATCTCCTGGAATACACAGAATAGCTCCAGCAGTTTTGGGCTTACTTAATATCTCTTTTCCACTAGGTTTCAGTCCCTTTCTGTAACTTCTGGACGGTTGAGTGTTGGAGCGATGACGCCACCTAGTGTCAAACTTGCCTCATTGAATGTCAGAGGATTTAATATCCCTGAATAATGCCCTAAGATCCTGTACAATATGCATAGAGAGAGGGTACAGATTCTTCTTTTGCAGGAGACGCATTTTAAAAAAGGCCAGGTACCTGGGATTTCATCCAGGCATTTCACTTACTGGGCCTACAGCACCAACCCAGAAGCAAAATCAAAAGGGGTTTCCATTGCATTGCATAAATCTCTCCCATATTCATTTGTAGATCTCCTGATGGACCCTCGCGGAAGATTCCTGCTCTTGAAGTTGAGGATCCATGAGAGAACGTATAATATCGGGAATCTTTACTTACCAAATGTAAGACAAAATTAGACACTTCGGGTTATCCTATCCCGGCTAGATGAGTTCTCGGAGAGGAATTGTCCTCTTGGCGGGTGATTTTAACATGGTTCTGGAACCTTTGCTGGACTCCTCTGCGGGTAAAACGATGGTTCCAAACACTCCTGAGTGTAAAGCAGTCTTTTACCTTAAGACGATTGGTAGATGTCTGGCGCATTTCACACCCTAAGGATCAGGATTACACTTTCTTCTCCCCCTCACATTTGTCCTATAGCAGAATTGATATGTTTCTTATATTCCAATTTGCGCTGACATTCCAACCAGTGGCACGTATTGGACTCCGTACATGGTCAGACCACTCTCCGGTGTTCCTTTCATTAGAACTCCCGGGTTTAATAGCTAAGGAATGGACTTGGAGATTAAATAAGACATTGCTTAGAAATAGTGTTTGTAAGGCAGACATTGAAGCTAGCATAAGAGACTTCCTAGAGATCCATACTTCAGACACCACAACCCTCCCTGTACATTGGGAAGCTCTAAAATGTGTCATAAGGGGTATTCTTATCAAACATGGGTCCAGACTTAAAAAGGAAAAAGCGGCCAAAATTGCTTGTTTATGGTCACAAGTGGCTACTTTAGAACAGTCTCACAAACGGTCCTTAGATTCTCAAACTCTCATTGAACTTACTGCGCTCAGGGAACAGCTCCAGACATTACTGAATGAAACATCACACAGGAATCTGGAAAGATTCTGTAGCTACCTATTCGAACATTCGGGCAAATCAGGTAGTGCTTTAGGGAGATTACTTCATCCCCTATTACAAACGAACTACATCCTCAACATTAAAGATATGTCAGGCTCCCTGATCCAACATCCCATCCAGATTGCTGAGACTTTCAAAACTTACTTTGAATCACTTTATAACATTCAAGGGCAATTAGCAGATATGCCGGTGACTGCGCTCGAAAACCAGATTAATAAATATGTACAAGATACAGCTCTCACGACGATATCTCAAACAACAGCTACTAAACTAGACAAAGAGTTCTCAGACACTGAAATTGGGGAGGCCCTATTTAAATTGAAAGGGGGAAAAAGCCCTGGGCCGGATGGCTTCACTGTACCCTTTTTTAAGTCACTTAAAGACTTTCTTGTACCTTTTTTGAGGAAAGTGTTCAATAGTATCTCTCCCACATGCCCCTTCCCTAAACAGGCTTTAGAAGCCCATATTTTATTGATTCCGAAACCCAACAAAGATACATCGGCCTGCTGTAATTATCGCCCTATTTCATTAATTAATTGTGACATCAAACTGTACTCCAAATTAATAGCTACACGCCTAAATACAGTGATCCCAGAGATCATTCATAGAGACCAGGTGGGTTTTATACCGGGGAGGGAGGCTAGAGATAACACTATTAGGACCATCAATCTGATAGCAACAGCGAGATGCCGAAGGATCCCCTTGTGTCTCTTAACGGTTGATGCAGAAAAAGCTTTCGATAGGGTACATTGGGGCTTTATGATAGCTTCCCTGCGACAAGTTGGTTTAGGCCCCACCCTGGTTAATCGGATCTGTGCCCTTTACTCACATCCTTCAGCTAGGGTCAGGACCAACAGCATTCTTGCTCCGGCCTTTGAGATCCAAAACGACACCCGTCAGGGTTGCCCTCTATCGCCATTGCTTAATGTCCTGGTTATGGGAAACGACCAGGATGTTTTACGGATAGATACGAAAGGACACCAGCACAAATTAGCATTATACGCAGATGTGACAAACCTCCCGCCAATCCCGTCGTACTAGGCCACAGTTGCCATACAGGTCTCGTCCACTAGAGACTTCTGGAGGCGAATCCACTGTGAGCACAGTATACGTTTAAGATTGGTTGGTGTACCCATACATGATACAATCAGAAAAATCTAATTATCGATTTCACACTGGAAATCAGATTAATTTGCTGCCACCACTCTTCGTATTGAATCGGGGCGAAGAGACCCCGGCTAGCTAATCCTAAAGGGAAGAAACAGTTATTTGCAACCTAGCTAACCAATTAACAATTTATAAAAATAAGACAATGCGGTAGTATTTCTCCTCTGAGGACAGCGTTCTTAGCATAAACCAGATAATCAAGTAACAAGGGCAAAACTGGAACAATGCAATCATTAGCTTTATTCTAAAAACTATACACAAAAAATATATACATTAAAAATGACAGATAAATATACCTGCCAGTCGAACAGATTGGTTGGATAGAAATAGGTAAGAGGTGGAAGGGAATAGAATGTCTGTAAGTTCAGAATTACCATGGTAGAGTCCAGTAAAAGGCAAAGTCTTTGTAAGAAATAATCCAAGATGGCGGGGTGCCCGTGTCCAGCAGGCGGTCGTGATGTTAGTCGACGTCAGATGGTAGATGAAGGACCCAGGACCTGAGTGTGTCACTTTTTTTACCTACTCTGAAGCGGGGAGTGGTTATGACACATATAGGTCCAGCCTTGTGTAATTGGAACAGGGGCAGTCCTTTGCCCCATAGGGAGAAAATCTGGCAGAATCTTTGCTTTACCCTGTTTTTCCATAGCTGTAAGTCCAATCAGGAAATAGAGTTGATATTGATAATCAGTACAATTTTTATGTATCATCTGATACCAAATATGACTGGACGACAATACAGTGTGCCTGAGAACCTTTATATCTCAGAGCGGGAATCCCTGATTTGCCCGTGGGTTTCCTGGAAGGTGGGTTATAATAATCTTACCAATTCCTGAAGAGATTATTCATTTTGTATTTTCCTATCCTACGAAATATGAGGGGAAAATATGAGATCTATGAAATCCCTTTCTCCCTGTATCATCCAGCTGTCTGATACAGATCTGTCCTTTTCTTTTGAAGCTCTCTGATGAGGCTTAAGGTGTGAGGCTTCCTGCTGGGGTTGGAGCCGCTCCGACTACAGAAAGGGAGTTTTTATGAGGTTCTGTCAAGAAAATACCAGATTGATGGGTACTTAACCTTGCATGGGGGCAGGAAGAGTCTTTGGCAAGGAGGTGCTAATTGTACCTCTGATCTGTGAGCTGTGCTAGCAAGGGTAAATAACTTTAGGGTTGAAAAAAAGATTTTAACTCTTTGTGTGCAGACGAAGGCTCTGGTGATTTTAAAACCGCACGCATTCGCGATTTCGTCGTGTTGCTGAGATCGCAAATCGTCACAGCAGATGATTTACTTTTGTACACCTCGAACCCTCATGTTTCCCTCCCATCCATATTAAAAGAATTTCAACAATTTGGACGCCTTAGTAACTTTAAGATTAACTTCAATAAAAGTGAAATGCAGAACATCACGTTATCAGAACATGAGGCCTTACTTATATAGTCCAACTTCTCTTTCAAATAGGCAGACCACAAGCATTGCATACTTGGGTCTACAAATCCCGGCACAACTCCATCTCCTCTATCCACTTAACTGTCTGCCTCTTCAAAATAGAACGGTAGCAGATTTGGGGAGGTATTCTCTTAGGACTCTATTGTGGTTTGGTAGAATAAACAAGATTAAAATGGATATACTCCCAAGATTCCTTTACCTTTTTCAAACCATTCCCATTTGCGTACCCGGGAAAATTTTTATTACTCTGACCAAAGCTATGACATATTTCATATGGGGTTCTAGCAAGTCTAGATTGAGGAATTGGACATTGACTAAAGCCAAACACAGAGAAGGCATGGGCATGCCGGACCTGAAATTTTATCATGCATCGGCATTACTCATGCGGATCCTGAATTGGTCTGAAGGACCGAAAGTGAAGCTTTGGGTTCAATTGGAGTTTGAGCTCTCTCCCTTGGATCTAAAAACAATGCCCTGGTTAAGGGTTGCAGATAGACCTCAGATGGAGGAATGGCCCTTTTTAGTGCGATAAACCCTCACTCAGTGGGATAGATGGCTCCTAAATTCTCATTTATCTCATAGACCAGGTCCAATGACTCCTCTTATGGGCAATCCCACCTTTTTCCCAGGGGGTGTCAAATGAATAGATTTCTGAAATGGCCCCAATGTCCAAGAGTAAGGGATGCCATGATGGATTCTAAATTGACTCGGTTTGATGACTTCGGATGTGAGACAAGGGAGTTGTTGGCTCAAATATGCTCAGCTGAAAGTATTTGTTGAAGGATTATTTGCACTCTCCTCATATCCGACAATGTCGGATTTCGATTCCCTCTTTCTCAAACCCGGCAAACTGCTCTCACAGCCATACAAAATCTTACAGAAACAATGCAATGATGATTTAGCACCCTATTTCCAAAAATGGGAAACAGATCTTCGATTGTCCTTCTTACCCGAGGAGGTTGGCAAAATGTGTGCGTTCTCTCATGGATTGTCCATAGCAACTTCAGCCCAGGAAAAAAACTTCAAGATACTTTCTAGATGGTATTACTGTCCATCGACCCTTCATAAAATGTTTCCTTCTACTTCCAATTTATTTTGGAGATGCAAGGCAGATGAAGGTACTTTGTTACATATTTGGTGAGCCTGCCCAACGATCAAAAACTTCTGGGACAAGATGCTACGTACGGGTCTATAAGAAGTTCTCTGGGAAGGAAGTTGCAAATATTCCCAAAATTACCCTTCTTTCGTTGGTGCCTGGTTCTTTGGTGCAAGTGAAGAAGAATGCTCTAAGATTCTTCCTCACGGCAGCTCGCATGATGATCCCGAGACAATGGAAATCAGAGAACCCTCTTTGTGTAAATGGAAGAAGGAACTTAGGCATTTACTGAGAATGGAAGAACTGATCGCTCTTTCGCATGAACAGGGAGAGAGATTTGAATGAAGTTGGCGTCGTCTCTCTGAATTCGTTAGCTCCTCTGAATTCTCAGTGGCACTTGATGATGAGGTAGATGATGTCACACAGCTCACGGAACCTTTTCTAATTCCAGATGAGGTTTAGTGCTTCAACATTTGAGATGATTCAATTGAGACTTAGACTGATTTTACAGAATAACCCCTCATTATCTTACCCTCCCTTCTCTTTCCCCTCTCCGCCTTTCTTCCCTCTCTCTCCCTCCCCCTCCTGTTTGTCAGTTTATGTGTAAACGCTCCGATATCATGACAGACCAGGCTGATTTAGAAAAGTGAGTTTATTACTGTTTGAAGTTCACAGCAATTTTCCTAATGGTTTCAACTGCAGAAGCTTAAGTTATGGAGATCCTGCGTGATCCTATAAGACTTATTTATACATTTTCAAGAGATTGTATTGCTGTTTTTGTCATTTTATGAAAATAATAAAAAACAGAGTAAACATAAAAGGGGTAGAGATGCATGTGACGGGAACAAAGTTGTGCCAGTGTGCAAATCATTAATCAGACTGCATATGGAGTATTGTATACAATTTTGGTACATGTGCCCAACTGTATCTCATCTTGTATTCAGGCTATAGGCAGACCAACAGGTACTAGGGCCCACTTTGTATTGTGCATTTTTACCCAATAAACTTATCCTTTCGCTCTAAAAATAAAATAAATAAAATGGGAACAGATACTGCAAAGTCAGGACATTCATTAGAGGATATTAGAGGGCTGGGAAAGGGTAAAGAAGAATGTGATTGGGGACCGATGGAGGGAAATATCTTATAAATTAACTCATAGAGCGGTTTATGGTTTTCATTTCCATCTATCACCAGCCAACCCAGATAGACTTACCGCATGTCGGAGATGTAACACCCCCTTTACAGATCTGTGGCAAGGGATTTGGCAATACCTACAGGTTGATAGATACTGGGATACGGTCAAACTAATATATATATATATATATATATATATATATATGCGCATCTATATATATATATATATATATATATGTATATATACAGTGACAACTCAGTGTCACTTAACTCTCCAGGATCGCCGTCTTCTCCGCTTAGATGGTTGGCACACCTTTGTCACTTTTACAGCAGACCAAGCATAAATCATAAACATAAATCCTCGGCCGTCTGGCAACTGACTACACAGTATTTCCCCCTCTCTATCGGAATCTGGGTCTACCACCCAGCTCCCCAAAACACAGCACGGTGCTTACCCTACACACGGTTAGAGGTTCCTGGCTCCCACAGGCCTTGGCGCAGCCTGCTCCTTCCCCAGACTCAGAGCCCTGATTGAGGAGATCAGCCCACATTTACCTGAGCTCCTCAGCTGGCTGCTAATTCTCTTAATTACCAGCCTAGCTTCTGCAGACAGTGGGAAAAACCTATTTTCCCAGTCTTTCTTGTTCTCACACAGCTTCCTCTGGGTGAGATACATCATTTTAATGGCCCTCATATGGCCCTCTGGCAGCTGCACTGCCACATATCCTCCCTCCCCCATATAGGCTGTAGGACTGTTCACATTACATAACTCCCCTCCAAGGTAAAGCTCCTACATTGGGAAACATCTGCGGTCACCTCTGCAGTAGATATACCATGTGCATTACCCTCCAAAGGTGTACAAGACACTTGTTCAGTCATGGAATTACTCCTCCATTTGCTTACTCACCTCACACATTCATTGATTTTGTGATTTTTCCTGTTTCATACATGGCATAAATCCCACTGAGAATTTGTTTTAACACCAACACAAATATCCATCCATGTTGAAGGCCTAACAAACTTCTGTACTTACAGTCAGGTCCATAAATATTGGGACATCGACACAATTCTAACATTTTTGGCTCTATACACCGCTACAATGGATTTGAAATGAAACGGACAAGGTGTGCTTTAACTGCAGACTCTCAGCTTTAATTTGAGGGTATTTACATCCAAATCAGGTGAACGGTGTAGGAATAACAACAGTTTGCATATGTGCCTCCCACTTGTTAAGGGACCAAAAGTAATGGGACAGAATAATAATCATAAATCAAACTTTCACTTTTTAATACTTGGTTGCAAATCCTTTCCAGTCAATTACAGCATGAAGTCTGGAACACATAGACATCACCAGACGCTGGGTTTCATCCCTGGTGATGCTCTGCCAGGTCTCTACTGCAACTGTCTTCAGTTCCTGCTTGTTCTTGGGGTATTTTCCCTTCAGTTTTGTCTTCAGCAAGTGAAATGCATGCTCAATCGGATTCAGGTCATTAACTTGATTAACTTAGCCATTACATAACATTCCACTTTTTTCCCTTAAAAAACTCTTTGGTTGCTTTTGCAGTATGTTTTGGGTCATTGTCCATCTGCACTATGAAGCTGATAGTCTGCAGTTAAAGCACATCTTGTTCGTTTCATTTCAAATCCATTGTGGTGGTGTATAGGGCCAAAAATGTCAAAATTGGGGCGTGGCTTGCTCATGGCGGAGTAAGACGTGCAGTGGAACAGCTCTCCCACCATCCCTGCTCTCTACCACTATTCTCCATGCAATTTACCTCACCAAATAGTCTAGATGGGTCGGAAAACAGCGAAGGGTCCAGTGGAGACCGAACACCAATCAGATAATACCTGCATCCAGAAGTTCTTCGGCTCCCAGACAGGTGCATCGGGGCATCAAGCTACGCCTAAGATGGCTGCCTTCTTAAGTAGACTCTCGGAGTCCCTCCTCATGCGCTTCTGACAGCGGCTGGGATCTCCAAGCCCAGTTGGAGGCGTTACCCACCAAAGAGGACCTAGAGAATGGACATACAAGGCGGAGATGGAGGTACTGAAGGGGGAAATCAAACACCTAGGCCATCGGGTGGAGGCCTCTGAGAAGGCACAGGAGGCCATACTTGGGCATTTAGAAGATCACCATAAGGTGTTGGAAGCCCAGTCCCAACATATATCTCAGCTACTATGCCATTTAGAGGACACCGACAACCGTCACCGTCGAAACAACCTTCGGATCAAAAGTGTCTCGGAATCGGTCCAACCCGGTGACCTAGAGCATACTACACAATCACTTTTTGGCTCTCTACTGAATGGATCAGTTACACTCCCTATCGAGCTTGATTGCATACATAGAGCTTTGGGGCCTAAATCGGTCGATCTGGCCAGGCAACGCGACATTGTGTGCCGTGTCCACTTCTACAAAATCAAAGAAGCCATTTTGAATGCTGCCCGCTAGGCAGAGAAAGTGGAAATTGAAGGGTCTCAGATCCAAATAATGCCTGACCGCTCCAGAAGAACACTTCTCTTCAACTCCGCAGAGCGGTACGACCTATCCTTACCCTGCTAAAGGACAAGGACATTACCTATAGATGGGGATTCCCATTTCAGCTCCACGCAAAGAAGGACGGAAGACCGGCGACATTCCAGGATCCGGTGGACCTTCCCAAGTTTCTAGAGACTTCCTCGTTACCTCAGGTTTTCCTTCCGGACTGGCCGACAGTCCCATCTTCGATGCACATGTCACATAGGGAGCAATGGTCCAAGGAGTCCCCAAGATCTTTGAAGCAGAGGAAGACGTCTTAATACCCTTCGTCTTCTCCCCACACTGCCTTATTTTTGTGGACTTCTCTGTTGTTAACCTACATACTTAGTTAAATTCGTGTGTTCGAGGAGCCCATCATTGGGCCCTTCTGCGGAGTACTTTTTGTGCTCCTTAGGCCCCTTGCAGACGAGCGTGTCCGGATTAGGTCCAGATGCGTCCCGGTGCATTGCGGCAAACCCGTGCGAGTAGGGACGCAATTGCAGTCAGTTTTGACTGCGATTGCGTTCCAATGTTCAGTTTTTATCGAGCGGGTGCAATGTGTTTTGCACGCGCGTGATAAAAAACTTACTGTGGTACCCAGACCCGAACTTCTTCACAGAAGTTCAGGTTTGGGTTAGTTGTAGTGTAGATTGTATTATTTCCCCTCATAACATGGTTATAAGGGAAAATAATAGCATTCTGAATACAGAATGCATAGTACAATAGGGCTGGAGGGGTTAAAAAAAATAATAAAAAAAAATAATTTTACTCACCTTAATCCACTTGTTCGCGCAGCCGGCATCTCTTCTGTCTTGTTCTGTGAGGAATAGGACCTTTGATGACGTCACTACGCTCATCACATGGTCCGTCACATGATCCATCACCATACTGAAAAAACAAAACAAACCCATCAGAGAGATAGAAAAATCATTAGGCATGGCCAAAATAACTGTTTGGAACATTCTTAAAAAGAAGGAACGCACCGGTGAGCTCAGCAACACCAAAAGACCCGGAAGACCACAGAAAACAACTGTGGTGGATCATGTGACGGACCATGTGATGAACTTAGTGACGTCATCAAAGGTCCTATTCTTCACAAAAGAAGACAGAAGAGTTGCCGTCTGCACGAACAAGTGGATTAAGGTGATTTACATTATTTTTATTTTAACCCCTCTAGCCCTATTGTACTATGCATTCGGTATTTAGAATGCTATTATTTTCCCTTATGGAAAATTCAGCCCGCACAACCCCTAGCAGGTGCAGATTGCTATGGCGAAATAGAGATATAAATGTAAAAACACAAAATGCAATCGCACACTGCAACCAGCACTCTGCCCTGCCTTTATGCTGGATGTTGAATAAGGCATTGGTGTACATTTTGGCCAAAGCGTAATAAGCCACTCTGCTTTTAACCCCGTCCGGTGCCATTACAGCTTTCATCGGATCCAGGGATGCAAGTACTCACATGCATGCTGAACCCACTATATACTTCTCCTGGAGCCTAATGGCCTGGTAGGTGCTATATAAGCAGACTCAGTTTTATACTGACTTTAAAACCAGCCTCCAGGGGGCAGATTAACTGGACAGGTGTGCTTGACTGCTTGGAGATCGCCACGCCTCCAATACGTACTACAAAGAGAAAAATATGGAAAATTCAGCCCGCACAACCTCTAGCAGGTGCAGATTGCTATGGCGAAATAGAGATATAAATGTAAAAACACAAAATGCAATCGCACACTGCAACCAGCACTCTGCCCTGCCTTTATGCTGGATGTTGAATAAGGCATTGGTGTACATTTTGGCCAAAGCGTAATAAGCCACTCACCACGTCAAGGTCGCCTTCATGAGTGGTCCCTAACACTAGTTCCTACCTTTTATGGGCCATGACAGCCACATAAAGTCCAGGGAGCGCAGGTACAGCATGCACGCCAAGCACACTCTGCTTTTAACCCCGTCCGGTGCCATTACAGCTTTCATCGGATCCAGGGATGCAAGTACTCACATGCATGCTGAACCCACTATATACTTCTCCTGGAGCCTAATGGCCTGGTAGGTGCTATATAAGCAGACTCAGTTTTATACTGACTTTAAAACCAGCCTCCAGGGGGCAGATTAACTGGACAGGTGTGCTTGACTGCTTGGAGATCGCCACGCCTCCAATACGTACTACAAAGAGAAAAATATGGAAAATTCAGCCCGCACAACCCCTAGCAGGTGCAGATTGCTATGGCGAAATAGAGATATAAATGTAAAAACACAAAATGCAATCGCACACTGCAACCAGCACTCTGCCCTGCCTTTATGCTGGATGTTGAATAAGGCATTGGTGTACATTTTGGCCAAAGCGTAATAAGCCACTCACCGCGTCAAGGTCGCCTTCATGAGTGGTCCCTAACACTAGTTCCTACCTTTTATGGGCCATGACAGCCACATAAAGTCCAGGGAGCGCAGGTACAGCATGCACGCCAAGCACACTCTGCTTTTAACCCCGTCCGGTGCCATTACAGCTTTCATCGGATCCAGGGATGCAAGTACTCACATGCATGCTGAACCCACTATATACTTCTCCTGGAGCCTAATGGCCTGGTAGGTGCTATATAAGACTCAGTTTTATACTGACTTTAAAACCAGCCTCCAGGGGGCAGATTAACTGGACAGGTGTGCTTGACTGCTTGGAGATCGCCACGCCTCCAATACGTACTACAAAGAGAAAAATATGGAAAATTCAGCCCGCACAACCCCTAGCAGGTGCAGATTGCTATGGCGAAATAGAGATATAAATGTAAAAACACAAAATGCAATCGCACACTGCAACCAGCACTCTGCCCTGCCTTTATGCTGGATGTTGAATAAGGCATTGGTGTACATTTTGGCCAAAGCGTAATAAGCCACTCACCGCGTCAAGGTCGCCTTCATGAGTGGTCCCTAACACTAGTTCCTACCTTTTATGGGCCATGACAGCCACATAAAGTCCAGGGAGCGCAGGTACAGCATGCACGCCAAGCACACTCTGCTTTTAACCCCGTCCGGTGCCATTACAGCTTTTATCGGATCCAGGGATGCAAGTACTCACATGCATGCTGAACCCACTATATACTTCTCCTGGAGCCTAATGGCCTGGTAGGTGCTATATAAGCAGACTCAGTTTTATACTGACTTTAAAACCAGCCTCCAGGGGGCAGATTAACTGGACAGGTGTGCTTGACTGCTTGGAGATCGCCACGCCTCCAATACGTACTACAAAGAGAAAAATATGGAAAATTCAGCCCGCACAACCCCTAGCAGGTGCAGATTGCTGTGGCGAAATAGAGATATAAATGTAAAAACACAAAATGCAATCGCACTGCAACCAGCACTCTGCCCTGCCTTTATGCTGGATGATGAATAAGGCATTGGTGTACATTTTGGCCAAAGCGTAATAAGCCACTCACCACGTCAAGGTCGCCTTCATGAGTGGTCCCTAACACTAGTTCCTACCTTTTATGGGCCATGACAGCCACATAAAGTCCAGGGAGCGCAGGTACAGCATGCACGCCAAGCACACTCTGCTTTTAACCCCGTCCGGTGCCATTACAGCTTTCATCGGATCCAGGGATGCAAGTACTCACATGCATGCTGAACCCACTATATACTTCTCCTGGAGCCTAATGGCCTGGTAGGTGCTATATAAGACTCAGTTTTATACTGACTTTAAAACCAGCCTCCAGGGGGCAGATTAACTGGACAGGTGTGCTTGACTGCTTGGAGATCGCCACGCCTCCAATACGTACTACAAAGAGAAAAATATGGAAAATTCAGCCCGCACAACCCCTAGCAGGTGCAGATTGCTATGGCGAAATAGAGATATAAATGTAAAAACACAAAATGCAATCGCACACTGCAACCAGCACTCTGCCCTGCCTTTATGCTGGATGTTGAATAAGGCATTGGTGTACATTTTGGCCAAAGCGTAATAAGCCACTCACCGCGTCAAGGTCGCCTTCATGAGTGGTCCCTAACACTAGTTCCTACCTTTTATGGGCCATGACAGCCACATAAAGCCCAGGGAGCGCAGGTACAGCATGCACGCCAAGCACACTCTGCTTTTAACCCCGTCCGGTGCCATTACAGCTTTCATCGGATCCAGGGATGCAAGTACTCACATGCATGCTGAACCCACTATATACTTCTCCTGGAGCCTAATGGCCTGGTAGGTGCTATATAAGCAGACTCAGTTTTATACTGACTTTAAAACCAGCCTCCAGGGGGCAGATTAACTGGACAGGTGTGCTTGACTGCTTGGAGATCGCCACGCCTCCAATACGTACTACAAAGAGAAAAATATGGAAAATTCAGCCCGCACAACCCCTAGCAGGTGCAGATTGCTGTGGCGAAATAGAGATATAAATGTAAAAACACAAAATGCAATCGCACACTGCAACCAGCACTCTGCCCTGCCTTTATGCTGGATGTTGAATAAGGCATTGCACCTGCGCGGAAATCTCGCCTGTGTGAAAGGGCCCTTACTGTTTAAGATGTTGGTAGGAAGATGAAAATCCCATATGTTATAATTACTCCATATGAGGTTTATACCTGTTAGGTTGGTTAGTTAATACTATTGCTGGATAGTTCTGTTTATTCAGAACACTTCTCCCTCCCTCTATATGTAGGGTTGCAGGGTTACCCTTAATAATTTCCGAGTTATCGGATTAGTGTATTTCAGCAGATGGCTCACAGGAGCTGTTTGGCCTATTTGTCTTGTCCCCCTGTTCTGTTTTGTCTACCCTCTCGTTTTCCCCTTCCCAATCCTTTTCCTGCGTTGCGAGGTATAAAGATGTTCATCTATTTTCTACTCTATGGCTTCTATTAGGATCTGTTCTTATAATGTAAATGGTCTAAACGACCCTGCTAAGAGAAATCAAATTTTGTATAGACTTCACAAGCAGAAGGTTTCTATAGCTCTTCTGCAAGAAACTCACTTTAAGTCTGGGCACGTCCCTTCTTGCAAAAATAGATATTTTTCAGAATGGGTACATAGCACATTCCCGGAGTTTAAATCCAGAGAGGTGTCTATAGCTACACATAAGTCAGTCCCCTGTAATATTTTAAGTTCAGAAGTAGATAAGTTAGGACGTTATCTCTTCCTTAAATTCGCTAACACAGGTCAATCCCGGTTCTCCTCTGTGATATTTGCTGCTGTAGAGGAATTCGCTGGAGGCCTGCCGATCATTTTTGGTGGAGACATAAATTTCCCCCTGGATGCTTCTGTTGATGTTTCTTCAGGTAGGTCTTCTGCTGGGGTGGCCCGTGGATTTAAGAGACACCTACAACACCTTAGACTTGTGGACATATGGCGTATTCTCTACCCTACCATCAGAGATTACACATTCTTCTCTGCCTCTCATAACAACTACTACCGTCTTGACTACCTTCTTCTTTCTCACTCCCTCCTGGATGCCTGCCCTTCTGCCGGTATTGAGCCTATCTTATTCTCTGATCACTCCCTTATCTGGGTGACCTTAGAAATTGGGGACCATACCCGCTCCCAGAGTTCTTGGAAACTCAACGATAACATACTTAGAGGATTGTGTGGCTGATATTAAAGCTGCTATCTCAGACTTTGTGGAGGTTCATAAATCAGATCCTTCAAGCCCAACCATTCAGTGGGAGGCTTTGAAATGTTTAGTACAGGGTAGACTCCTCTTACATGCCTCTAGATTAAAGAAGATGACAGTTGAGCAGATAAGGTCTCTGCTGCAGAAACAAGCTGCTCTGGAACAGAGACATAAGGGTTCTCTCTCTTAAGTGGTGTATCAAGAGTTATGTGATACATGTATGGCTCTTAAGAAGATAATTGACCAGAAATACTTGGTTGCCAGAGATAGACTCCAAAAACTTTTTTATGGGCAAGGGGATAAGTGCGGTAGATTGCTAGCAAAAACACTGAGGCTAAGACCAAACTCCTCCTATATATCCTCCCTTAATCTGCGGGAATGGGGTCGTGTCCACGCTACATATTATAAGGAGCTTAACAATCTGAGAGGGAAGTATGCAGACCTTCATTTAGACGCTAAAACCCAGAAAATCAGAAGCTAAATCTCAGGCCTGTGGGCCCTAAATTATCAGGAGAACGGGGGGGGGGGGCCTATCGCTATCATGGCCGCACGTGTCTGAGAGCGGCTCCGACTCCCGTTGATTATCCTGAGCCATCCTGCACCTTGCATTCTCCTCACTCACACCTAAACAGTGTCCCCAAGAAGCTAGAAGCTGCAGAGGTAAGACATAAGCCCCAGCAAAGCCCAAATGGCGGCAGAAAGAATATGCCCGTCAGGAGTCTCAACATGGCGCCACCACTTCATCTTCCTCACGTGCTCCTCAAACCAGGGGACAAACGGCGCAGCAGCTCCCTTCTGAAGCCAAGGCTGAATCTAAACTCACGCTGCAAACTTCTCACATGCAGCTGATGGCACCGTCTGCCAGTCATCCCTTACAGGGAAGATAGAGGAGGTTAGAGTCGACTTAGAGCTCCTGCGCCATGATGTCCAGCAACTTTGAGAACGCGTCAAACTTACTGAAACACGTGTCTCGGACCTGGAAGACTTAACCAAACCTCTACCTGCCAGAATCGCTAAAATGCGATTGTGCGCATTTTAGGCATGCCGGAAAGGTCGGAGGGATCAGATCCTGCAGCATTCCAGGAGGGATGTTTTAGATCTACTTTCCCCGAAGCAACCTTTTAATCCGCATATGCCGTGGAAAGGGTACACAGTGTCCCAGCCAGGACACCTGCTCCTGGTGCTCCTCCAAGACCCCTCCTAGCTCGCCTGCTTAATTGGCGTGACAGGGATCTCATTTTATCTCAAGCCAGGATCAAGCAAACCATAAGCTTCGGCCCTGCGAATATCTCCCTATATCCAGATTTCTCAGCCGAATTACAAAAGAAGCGCACCACTTTTGTCTCCATCAAAAAACGTCTACGGGGTCTCAATCTCCAATATTCTATGGCTTGCCCGGCACGCCTCAGAGTGGTTAATGGCCAGTGATCAGTTTTTTTCTCCAACTCCGGGGAAGCTGAGGACTGGCTTTCCAGGAGACCACGCAGTTCTTCTCCCAAGTGAGCCCCTCCGAGGATTTGAAGGGCCCCGCATTTCTGCTTTTCGCTGGGGCTGATGGAGTTGCAGTTGTGACTCTATTCTTTTTTTGATATGCATCAATCATACACCAGAGCTTGGTAATGTACTGAGTCTATGATTTCCGTCAGTCCACGGTTACTGTTCTTCAGTTCTGATCATCATTATTCTGGTTTGCAAGAGATCATACTGGTATGGGGAGTCAGTTCTTATACCTGCACTAGTATAACATCTTCCTACACTGTGCAGGTCCCCCCCCTCACTGTGTATATTACTCCTATTCATGTTATATACCCAAAGTTATGGGTAATATGGGTATGTTATGTGTTATTCACTGTTTCTAGAGCAAGGTACCCTACTGCAAGGTATATCTCTCATCTATTATTTGCCGCTTTTGATAGCAGGCACCATTTGTCAAGTCCCCATCCTCACTATGATATTCAACGGTACCCATGGCGAATATCAGAGTGATGTCTTGGAATGTGAGGGGTCTAGGAGGTCCCAGAAAATGCATGGCAGTATTCACACATATTCGTAATTACGCCCCGCATATTCTAGGTTTGCAGGAAACCCATCTTACAGTTGATATGGGAGGGAGAGTTAAAAAAAAACTGGGTACAGTGGGTGGAAAGCGCATTTAGGAACTCCTACTCCAGAGGTGTGTCTTTGTTGATATACCGCACTGTTCGGTGGGAACCACATCAGACGATTGTTGACTCTGAGGGGAAATGTTTTTTCTTACGCTCATATCAATGGTGTTCCATATGTTGTACTAAATCTATATAATCCTCCTCCTGCTAATCTCTCTCTGCTACAAGCGGCGGCGGGTTTTGCAGCACAATTTCACTTTGCAAGACTACTCTGTATGGGCAATCTTAACATGGTGTTGGACGAATCTTTGGATAGGTTTCACAATCCGTCTAATAGTATTGGTCCCTGTTCGTCTAATACCATCCTTTGCGAGATTCCTTTCAGAGTTGGGGTGGCTGGATGTGTGGAGGGAAAAATTCCCAGGTCGTACAGAATATTCCTGTTTTACTCCTTCTAAGGGAGCCTTATCTAGGATAGATTATTTGATTGGCACTGCTAATATTTTTCTAGCGATACAAGAAGTGCAGTATGGTACTTAAGGTCCTTCTGACCATGCACCTATTATAGCGATGATCGTTGTATCTGGTGAGGTCAGCCGTGGCCCCAAGCTGCGCATTCACCCGTTCTGGCTATCCTTGATGAATGTGAATGATCGTATCCCAGATCAACTTAATGCTTTTCTTGAAGTTAATATAGTTGACGTTGACCCTCCCTTACTGTGGGAAACCTTGAAGGCCTTTCTACGTGGATGCCTCAAATCCTCCATCTCTTATATTAAGAAATTCTCCCACCGTAGAGAGGAGGAGTTGGGCATTCAGTGTAGAAATGCTGAACATAAATATACCTCTGATCCTACAGAGGAAAACAGGACAGACTGGATGATGAAGGGGAGACTGTATATGACACACTTGAAAGAAAAAAGTGATCGTAAATTGCTATTCCTCAAACAGTGGTGTACAGGACAAAAAACAATGGGCCTCAGCTGCGTTGGATACAGCCAAAGCATTTGACTCTGTTGAATAACCCTATCTGGTGCAAGCCTTAAAAAGTTTTGGATCAATATGGGAGGGAGAAAAGGGGGGGGAACGCGTCAGGGCATTCGTGCCATGACCCTTTCTGTCCCTGCAATATCCCTTTATGCCTCCTCCTCAGCCCGGAGATGTGTCTTGATGGTAGGCACACTCCGTCCACGTACCTATACTGTCTATCCTTATAGTGCCCTTTACATACTATCCCATATGGATATCTGGGTAATAGTAGATATTGAAAAAGATATCGGTTAAATAATCACGTGTCCCGACGCGTTTCCCCCCTTCCTCTCATTGAAGGGGTTCATCAGGGGACAAAGTCACTGTCAATCAAAAGAGATATCAATGAATCATACGACTGGAGGCCACAAACACAAATAGAAACCCAAAGACCAAATCACTGACTAAAGACAAAGGTCCGCACTTAATTGTGTAAAGATCAACGGATTTCAAGCCAGTAAAGAATATACTTAGCTGGTCCACTGGGAAGATGTCCAAGTCAGCGGTTTCTAGGTGAACATGTTGTCAGGGCCTCCAGGGGGCAAGATGTGATATAGCTCCAATTACTGTGGAGTTCCCACCAGATTTAAATAGCCATATGGGGCTTGTCCCAATCCGAGGGGCCAATCAGGAGTACTGGTGTTGGTCATGTGGTCCTGTAATGGGGAGGAGCCAAAATAGGTTGCAGAAAAAAACCTAATAATCCCCTAGATAGGAGAACACTGAATTCATTTTGGCTATCTCCCAGACTGTAGGGCCGGGTGCACCGCATATTTATTATCAAAAAAGGCGCAGCCGCTGCGATAAACATGCTGCTTAGGCCGTCATATGAAACGGGTGGAACGCACGCCAAAAGTTAAAATGGCCGTGCGTTCCATCTCCAGCCAATGGGGGACAGAGTCCCATAGGTCCTCCCTAATGCGTCACAGGAGCACACGTGACTGAGGATGGAGCGCACGCCACCAGGACATGTTTGTGCGCTCCACCCACAGCCAATCCGGGGCCACTGCGTCACAGGAAGCAGGAGGATGGAGCGCACGTCACTGAGAAATGTTCGTGCGCTCCACCCACAGCCGATCCGGGGCCACTGCCGCATCATCCACAGGGATAAGGTTATTAGAGTATATGTAAACCATATGGTTACCTATCGGGATAAAGATAATAAAATATATGTCCACCATATGGTTACCTAAATAACCCCATTGATCACAGGGCATGGAGGAGGGACCCAGGGCCATAAGATCCTTGCGATGTGGATCTATCAATGAATAAATTCAAAGATATAAAAGAAAAAAGAAAAAAGCGGATAAATTTATTTTGCACTAATCATGCGCCGGCCCCTTAATTATTAACAGAACATCATTTTGGTAAACTCCACAAATTAATGAATATTGTCAGTCAGTGCTATGTTGATGATGCACAAAAACCGGATATTAAAATGGATGTGATAAGGGTAATGGATAAAACTCACCCCTAAGATATACATAAATGTGACACTTTACGTGTCGATAATCAATTCTATCCATTATTTGGGATCAGGTGCGTGGGAGTATGCTGAATAATTCCAATGACATCCATATAAACTCAAGCTTATTGATCTATAAAAAGCATGTATATACGAGTTTTTCATTTAAACCCCTCGGGGACTGGGACCGCAGCCGATGGATCCATTCGGCTTCCTTCTGTAGGATCTTACGGTCCCAATCCCCTCTCCTAGGGGATGGTCTGATTATCTCTAAAGCCGCGAATCTAAGTGACTTTGGGTCCCCCTTATGGCACTCCCAAATATGGTTAGCCACAGGGGTTTCTTTCCGTTTTTTAATATCGTTGATATGCTCAAGGATACGTCTGCGGAACTCTCTGAATGTCTTTCCCACATAGTCAAGCGGGCATGTACACTGCGCCAGATAAATCACTCCTTTGCTCCTGCAATTGGAAAAGTCTCTGATGACATAATTAATACCCGTCGCTGAGCAAACATTGATTTTTGTGTTATTAATATAGCTGCAGGCCATGCATGCCCCACAGCGGAACGTTCCCAGAGGCTTACGATCCAGCCATGTCCCCTCAGGGGTTGGTCGTACATAATGGCTGTGTACTAGGCGATCCCGGAGGCTACGGCCTCGCCTAAACGTGATGCTTGGGCGTGCAGGAAGTACGTCCGCAATGCCTGGGTCCATCAGGAGGATGGGCCAGTGTTTCGTGATAATTTTACGGACCTCCTTATTCATGGTGTCATAGGTAGATATAATCCTCATGATATCCCCCTCCTTGTTGTTTAAATCCCTGGGTACCAGTAGTGTTTCGCGGTCCCTAGAGACTGCACTCTGGAATGCTTCCCGAAGTACATTCTGTGGGTAGCTCCTAGTTCTAAAACGATCTTGTAGTTTTCTAGGACTCTTGGAAAAAACTATCATGATTGGAACAGTTTCTTTTCATACGTAAATATTGCCCTCTTGGAATGCCCCTCTTCAAACTCATTGGGATGATGACTCTCCCAATGAAGGAGGCTATTGGTGGCGGTTTCTTTTCCTGAAAGTAGAGGTCACTAGTCTATCTCCTTTTTTGGTAATTCTGATATCCAAAAAAGTGAGAGACTCATGGTGGAACTCGGATGTGAATGCCAGATTCCAATTCCAAGAGCGTCAAAACAAAATCGTTGTGATACCTATGTGAGACAGCCCTGGTTCTAAGGAAATCAGATACCGCTTCCAGACCCCTTTCATGAGGAATACAACTGTACAAAGATTCTACATCTATGCTTGCCAGCGAGCAAGATGTTTCGATACTGATGGATTCAATCTTTCGTAAGAAATCCATAGCATCTCGCGTGTATGAGGGCAGAGCCGATACAAAACCCTTAAGTACATGGTCGATATAGATCCCACTGTTTTGTGTTACCGAGCCCACCCCCGATACAATAGGGCGCCCCTTTAATGGAGAGGTGCCCTTGTGGATTTTAGGCAAACCATAAAAAGTAGCAATCTGGGGTGTGCTCGGCAACAGAAAACGGTATTCCACATCAGAGATGACCTTTCTAGAGAGGCCAGCCTTCAAAATATCCTCCAGTTCTTTCAAGAAAATATCTGTGGGGTCTGAGGGCAGCACTCTATAACAGCCGCGATCATTCAATAAGCGTTCACACATGTTTTTGTATTCTATTTTTTTCTGTTTTTGTATCTTACTTTTAGGTCGAAGATCAGTAAACGGACCTTGACCAGGTGTCCGTGTGCCTTCCTCCATTAGATCACAGAGGATTTTGAAGTCCGTTTACTGATCTTCGACCTAAAAGTAAGAAACCTGCACCTCCGATGAACTATGATCATATAGAAATATTCTTACAAATGACCACAGAGGAAATTGAAAGATTACCCGCTAACTCATCACACTTCCATAATCTCTCTGGTCGGGAGATGGAGGCACTTCGGGGACTTGAAAAAGACACTACAATAATAATTAAGCCTGCCGATAAGGGCGGGAACCTAGTGATTATGGGTCACATAGAATACAAAAACATGTGTGAACGCTTATTGAATGATCGCGGCTGTTATAGAGTGCTGCCCTCGGACCCCACAGATATTTTCTTGAAAGAACTGGAGGATATTTTGAAGGATGGCCTCTCTAGAAAGGTCATCTCTGATGTTGAATACCGTTTTCTGTTGCCGAGCACACCCCAGATTGCTACTTTTTATGGTTTACCTAAAATCCACAAGGGCACCTCTCCATTAAAGGGGCGCCCTATTGTATCGGGGGTGGGCTCGGTAACACAAAACAGTGGGATCTATATCGACCATGTACTTAAGGGTTTCGTATCGGCTCTGCCCTCATACACGCGAGATTCTATGGATTTCTTACGAAAGATTGAATCCATCAGTATCGAAACATCTTGCTCGCTGGCAAGCATAGATGTAGAATCTTTGTACAGTTGTATTCCTCATGAAAGGGGTCTGGAAGCGGTATCTGATTTCCTTAGAACCAGGGCTGTCTCACATAGGTATCACAACGATTTTGTTTTGACGCTCTTGGAATTTGTTCTCACTCATAACTTCTTTCTTTTTGACATGCGTATCTTCCACCAGCTCAGGGGGACAGCGATGGGGAGTTCCTGTGCCCCATCGTATGCTAATCTCTTCCTGGGCTGGTGGGAGGACTAAAGTGGTTTTTCCAGACACACAGACCTGGTGGGTAGATAAGATCACATTATGGACAAGATACATCGATGATGTGTTTATAATCTGGAACGGTAATGATGAAGAATTTGCGCTATTTGTAAAGGCACTTAATATCAACGATTTAGGTCTGGCATTCACATCCGAGTTCCACCATGAGTCTCTCACTTTCTTGGATATCAGAATTACCAAAAAAGGAGATAGACTAGTGACCTCTACTTTCAGGAAAGAAACCGCCACCAATAGCCTCCTTCATTGGGAGAGTCATCATCCCCATGAGTTTGAAGAGGGGCATTCCAAGAGGGCAATATTTACGTATGAAAAGAAACTGTTCCAATCATGATAGTTTTTTCCAAGAGTCTAGAAAACTACAAGATCGTTTTAGAACTAGGGGCTACCCACAGAATGTACTCGGGAAGCATTCCAGAGTGCAGTCTCTAGGGACCGCGAAACACTACTGGTACCCAGGGATTTAAACAACAAGGAGGGGGACATCATGAGGATTATATCCACCTATGACTACCATGAATAAGGAGGTCCGTAAGATTATCACGAAACACTGGCCCATCCTCCTGATGGACTCAGGCATTGCGGACGTACTTCCTGCACGCCCAAGCATCACGTTTAGGCGAGGCCGTAGCCTCCGGGATCGCCTAGTACACAGCCACTATGTACGACCAACCCCTGAGGGGACATGGCTGGACCGTAAGCCTCTGGGAACGTTCCGCTGTGGGGCATGCATGGCCTGCAGCTATATTAATAACACGAAAATCAATGTTTGCTCAGCGACGGGTATTAATTATGTCATCAGAGACTTTTCCAATTGCAGGAGCAAAGGTGTGATTTATCTGGCGCAGTGTACATGCCCGCTTGACTATGTGGGAAAGACATTCAGAGAGTTCCGCAGACGTATCCTTGAGCATATTAACGATATTAAAAAACGGAAAGAAACCCCTGTGGCTAACCATATCTGGGAGTGCCATAAGGGGGACCCAAAATCACTTAGATTCGCGGCTTTAGAGATAATCAGACCATCCCCTAGGAGAGGGGACTTGGGACCGCAAGATCCTACAGAAGGAAGCCGAATGGATCCATCGGCTGCGGTCCCAGTCACCGAGGGGTCTAAATGAAAAACTCGTATATACATGCTTTTTATAGATCAATAAGCTTAAGTTTAGCACGTATGTCATTGGAATTACTCAGCATACTCCCATGCACCTGATCCTAAATAATGGATAGAATTGATCATCGACACGTAAAGTGTCACATTTATGTATATCGTAGGGGTGAGTTTTATCCATTACCCTTATCACATCCTATTGTAATATCCGGTTTTTGTGCATCATAACATAGGCACTGACTGACAATATTCATTAATTTGTGGAGTTCACCAAAATGATGTTCTGTTAATAATTAAGGGGCCGGCGCATGATTAGTGCAAAATAAATTTATCCGCTTTTTTCTTTTATATCTTTGAACTTATTCATTGATGGATCCACATCGCAAGGATCTTATGGCCCTGGGTCCCTCCTCCATGCCCTGTGATCAATGGGGTTATTTAGGTAACCATATGGTGGACATATATTTTATTATCTTTATCCCGATAGGTAACCATATGGTTTACATATACTCTAATAACCTTATCCCTGTGGATGATGCGGCAGTGGCCCCGGATCGGCTGTGGGTGGAGCGCACGAACATTTCTCAGTGACGTGCGCTCCATCCTCCTGCTTCCTGTGACGCAGTGGCCCCGGATTGGCTGTGGGTGGAGCGCACGAACATGTCCTGGTGGCGTGCGCTCCATCCTCAGTCACGTGTGCTCCTGTGACGCATGGGGGAGGACCTATGGGACTCTGTCCCCCATTGGCTGGAGATGGAACGCACGGCCATTTTAACTTTCGGCGTGCGTTCCACCCTTTCCCTATGATGGCCTAAGCAGCATTATCGTAACGGCTGCGCATATTCGATAATAAATATGCGGCGCACCCGTCGTTTAGGTTTAGGAGATAGCCAGATTATTTTAGTGTCCTCTTATTTAGGGGATATTAGGTTCTTTTCTGCAACCTATTTTGGCTCCTCCCCATAACAGGACCACATGACCAACACCAGTACTCTTGATTGGCCCCTCGGATTGGGACAAGCCCCATTTGGCTATTTAAATCTGGTGGGAACTCCACAGAAATTGGAGCTATATCACATCTTGCCCCCTGGAGGCCCTGACAACATGTTCACCTAGAAACCGCTGACCTGGACATCTTCCCTGTGGACCAGCTAAGTATATTCTTCACTGGTTTGAAATCCGTTGATCTTTACACAATTAAGTGCGGACGTTTGTCTTTAGTCAGTCATTTGGTCTTTGGGTTTCTTTTGTGTTTTTGGCCTCCAGTTGTATGATTTATTGATATCTCTTTTGATTGACAGTGACTTTGTCCCCTGATGAACCCCTTCAATGAGAGGAAGGGGGGAAACGCGTCGGGACACGTGATTATTTAACCAATATCTTTTTCAATATCTACTATTACCCAGATATCCATATGGGATAGTATGTAAAGGGCACTATAAGGATAGACAGTATAGGTACGTGGACGGAGTGTGCCTACCATCAAGACACATCTCCGGGCTGAGGAGGAGGCATAAAGGGATATTGCAGGGACAGAAAGGGTCATGGCACGAATGCCCTGACGCGTTCCCCCCCTTTTCTCCCTCCCATATTGATCCACTTGTCTGATCCTGCTCGTTCATATGTTTGTTGTACTGTTTTTGTTTTGTGTTTTGTTGCACTAGCTGTTCCTCTTTTAGGGAATTTTAAGTGACTGTAATAAAGGTTAAATTTTAGGTAGTCGTACTTCAGTGATTTCGATTGAACAATTCTACGACTACCCGCTTTATCTATAATTAGAGCTTTACTTAAAATGTTTTGGCCCAGTTTTTTGTCCAGTGGGTTAATATTCTGTATAGGACACCTATGACCAACATTCTAATTAACAGCTCATTATCACTAACTTTCCAGCTACATAGGGGAACCAGGCAGGGGTGTCCACTGTCTCCCCTTCTGTTTGCGGTAGCTATTGAACATATGGCGCTTAGAATTTGCCAAGACTCAATATTTAAGGGGATATCTATGGGAAACAGAGAAGACAGGCTAGGTCTCTATGCAGATGATCTAATTTTATATATGGATGAGGTGGAGACATCGTTGCCCAGAGCGATAGACCTCATAGAGCAATTTGTTTTTTTCTCTGGTCTTCGCATGTACTGGCCCAAATCGGCCCTTATGCTATTATGGTCCCCAGAGTGGCCTTCTGTTTATCACAACCTAATGGTTGTAGACCGGTTTAAATATCTGGGCATCATCATTACAAAATATCCCCTCCTATCCCACAATTTAAATATTGTTCCCATTGAATCTTATTTTATAGACAAGTTCAAGTCCTGGGGTACCCTCCCCATATCTATCATGGGAAGACTGAACCTGATTAAAATGATTTTATTGCCTTAAGCGCTACATCTGCTAGAATATGCTTGCACCCCGATTCCCCGTAACTTCTTTGACCGTTTGCACTCTATAATGGCCACCTTTATTTGGGGCAAAGAAAGACGGAAACTAGCATTGAATACCTTGCAAAGAAGCTGGCAACAAGGCGGAACGGCCTTGCCTGACCTATATTTATATTTCCTTGCTGGTCAATTGCGATTCTTAGTGCCATGGGTGTCACAAACCACACTTCCTAATTCTGAATATTACTTGCAGCAACATTTGCGGCTGTCCAATCTGTGGCCTGTATTGGAAAGATGTCATCGGTTTTCGGGCCAACTTCTACAAATCCACAGACTAGCGCTCCAGGTTTGGAGAGCTGCAAAGCTTCAGCAGTACAGTGATCTGCCAGATGTTATTCCTTTGTGGCACAATATGATGTTAAGTTCAAGCAAAATCAATAAACATAGATATCATGGGGTATGTAGAATATATATCAAGGTTCCAGCATAGAAGAAAAAAAACCTAAAATCACAACTTTAATGATATACCTTAAAAAGATCCAAGTTGGATCCACTATACAAAACACAAACAATACATACTAGATATGTGACCGATAATCACATCCAGCACTAGATAATAACCTGGGGTATGGGAATAATTGTCCCTATGTCTACCCCTATCCTATAACCTCAGTCCAGGGAAGGCTCCTGGTGGTGGAGGCCCCCTGTACGCGTACCTAGACTACTATCCCTCAAAGTTCCCTAAAGGGGTACTGCAGGGATTGTTCTAGAGTGCCCCAGGTGTTAGGTAAGGATAATGAAGTACCGTTAGTACACCAATTAGCTGGATGGAAGAAAAACAAAAAACAAAACACATAGTACAGACATATACAAAACATATAGATAGTCAGGGTAGTCATACACCTTGGTTACCTCGACGCGTTTCCCCCTAGACAATGCTATGGGATAATCAGGAGGTACAATAAAACACTATTGGTCTATACAATGTTAATGAGACAGAATAAGCACTGGCATATACCCAGGTCACACAGACAAAATCAGATGGTTGCTCTACATATAGTTGATACAGGGGGCTGTATTCGGGCCAATATACATGCTTTATAGCACCATTCCAGGCCAGTCACAGATAGACATTGATTGTGGTGCCTGGGTCAAAGTCCCTTGAGTCTACGTGAATTTTTATAGTGTACCGAAAATTAGACCACATGCGTAAAGCATGAAATATTATGTATTATCATTATGGACATTAGCGACCGGACATCAGGTCACTGTCTTGAGATGACCACGGACTGTGGACATTCTCTTTGAAACTTTTGTGGGGATCCGCTCTGGTAGGCAGTGGTAGCGAGTGCAGTATAGAGGCAACACAGAATGGTCTTGGTGTAAAACACGATGCTTTGTTTATTCACACGGTGCATACAAGTGAAAGACGGTGCAGTTCATAGGGAGGGTGATCACACACAACAGCAAAATAATAGTTCAAACACAGCAAGTCCCTGCTGCAGGCTACTTGAGGCCTGTTTCAGTCACATAGAAACATAGAATGTGTCGGCAGATAAGAACCATTTGGCCCATCTAGTCTGCCCAATATATCTGAATCCTATGAATAGTCCCTGGCCCTATCTTACATAAAGCAAAGTCTATTTAAAGCCAGGAGTAATGTCACCTTTTTCGTGAAGTAAGTCCATGGGTCCTGCTTCTAGCCACAGGACACGGATCCCTCCTGGTTTCAGCTGCAGGATCCTGCACAGTCCTCCACAGGCCTCAGCACACAGCCCAGCTCACCTCCACTTCTCACTCTCACAGCCAGAGAACACAGAAACTTCACATTGCCCACCACACCCTTGTTGCTGGTCAGGTTTTAACCCTTCCCTGCAAAACCTGGCCTGGACCGTGGGGAGACAGGCACCCGCCCGCATATCTGCCTGCTCCCAATAAGAGCCGGCCCGGATCCGCTGTGTTAACAGCATAACCGCTGCAATATGCACTTTTCTGGCTCTTACTCCACCGGTGCCAGGACCCCCGGTGGCACGTACCTGCCGTCTATTACCACCCCAGGTACTCTCCTATATATCCCCCCCCTTTGTTCAACCCTGAAGGGTTGCACACCCTGTTCAATCCTGAGGGGTTGGACACATGTACAACAGTGTACCCGGGAAAGGGCATCGGCATTCCCCTGTAAGCGGCCTGCCCTGTGTTCGACATTGAACTTAAAATTCTGGAGGGACAAGAACCATCTGGTGACCCGGGCACTCCCCTCCTTGGCCCGGCTCATCCACTGGAGAGGGGAATGGTCGGTCACCAGACGGAACCTTCTCCCTAACAGATAGTACCTAAGGGACTCGAGGGCCCACTTAATGGCCAGGCATTCTCTCTCTACCACACTGTACCTGGTTTCCGCTGGGGTGAGTTTGCGACTCAGGAAGACAACAGGGTGTTCCTCCCCACTGATTTCCTGAGAGAGTACTGCCCCTAGGCCCACTCCAGAGGTGTCCGTCTGAACGACAAATTCCCGTGTGAAGTCGGGTGTCACCAAAACCGGGGACCCACACAGAGCCGACTTCAAACGGGAGAATGCCTCCTCCGCCTGCTCATCCCAGCGGACCATCACCGTCTTCCTCCCCTTTAAAAGTCTTGTCAATGGGGCCGCTACTGTGGCAAAGTTGGGGATAAAGCGCATGTAATATCCTATCATCCCTAGGAACGAACGTACTTGCTTGGTGGTAAGAGGTCTGGGCCAGCTCTTGATCGCCTCAACCTTGTCTACCTGGGGTTTGACAACTCCCCGCCCAATCACGTATCCCAGGTACCGGACCTCCTCGAACCCGAGCGAACACTTTTTTGGGTTGGCCGTCAGTCCAGCTTTTCTAAGTGAATCGACTACGGCCTGTACCTTGGGCAGGTGACTCTCCCAGTCCTGGCTAAACACGATGATGTCGTCCAGATATGCCGAAGCATATGGACGATGGGGCCGTAGGATGACGTCCATCAATCGCTGGAAGGTGGCTGGAGCGCCATGTAGGCCAAAGGGCAAAACTTGGTACTGAAATAACCCCTCGGGGGTGACAAAGGCAGTCTTCTCCTTTGCCGCCTCCGTGAGAGGCACCTGCCAATATCCTTTTGTGAGGTCGAGGACCGAGAAATAGCGAGCTTTCCCTAGCCGTTCTATGAGCTCGTCTACCCGGGGCATGGGGTAGGCATCGAATTTCGACACTTCGTTGAGCTTTCTAAAGTCATTGCAGAAGCGCAGAGTACCGTCAGGTTTTGGGATGAGGACTATGGGGCTGGCCCACTCGCTCCTTGATTCCTCAATCACCCCTAACCTCAACATGGACCTTACTTCTTCTGAAATGGCCTGTCGCCGGGCCTCCGGTACACGATACAGCTTTAACCGTACCCTGACGTGGGGCTCGGTGACGATGTCATGTCGGACTACCGAAGTTCGACCAGGAAGCTCAGAGAATACGTCCCTATTTCGACTCACCAACTCTTTGGCTTCCTGAGCTTGTTTAGTCGACAGACCACCCGCTATCTTTACCGCGGAGGTGCCCTCCCGGACCTCGGGTGGAGCTGGGATCTTCCCCGCAGACAAGACAGTGCTTGGGCTGTTCCCAATGAGACACTCCCTATCTCTCCACGATTTCAGTAAATTTACATGATATACTTGTTCTGGCTTCCGCCGGCCTGGCTGGGATATCTTGTAATTCACTGACCCCACCTTCTCTTTCACCTCGTAGGGACCTTGCCACCGTGCCAAAAACTTACTGTCAATGGTGGGGACTAGCACCAGTACCCGGTCACCCAGGTTAAATGACCGGACCTGGGCACTCCGGTTGTATACCCGGCTCTGTGCCAGTTGGGCGGCTTCCATGTGTTCTCGGACGATTGGTAGGACTGTCTCTATACGGTCCTGCATCTTTTCTATATGCTCTATAATACTCTTGTGGGGGGTGGGCTGTTGCTCCCACGCCTCTTTTGCGATGTCCAGCAACCCTCTTGGCCGTCGACCGTATAATAGCTCGAAGGGCGAGAATCCCGTAGATGCCTGGGGCACTTCTCGCACTGCGAACAATACGTACGGCAGCAACAGGTCCCAATCCTTTCCGTCTTTGGCTACGGTTCTTTTAAGCATAGTTTTTAGGGTTTTGTTAAAGCGTTCCACTAGTCCGTCGGTCTGAGGATGGTATACGGACGTGTGCAACCGTTTAACCCCTAAAAGCTTGCAGAGCTCCCTCGTCACCTTAGACATGAAGGGCGTCCCCTGGTCGGTCAGGATCTCTTTTGGAATCCCCACCCTTGTGAACATACCCATGAGTTCTTTAGCTATGAGCTTAGCAGAAGTATGACGTAGTGGGATCGCTTCAGGATATCTGGTGGCATAGTCTAAGACCACCAAGATATGCTGGTGCCCTCTGGCCGACTTGTTTATGGGGCCTACCAGATCCATCCCTATTCTTTCGAAGGGGACCTCAATGATGGGCATGGGTACTAGGGGACTGCGATAGTGGGGCTGGGGCTTCGTCATCTGACACCCTGGACAGGATTGGCAAAACCTTTTGACCTCCTCATAAACCCCGGGCCAATAGAACCTTTGCAGAATCCGCTCTTGGTTTTTTTTTACGCCCAAATGTCCTCCCAGCACGTGGGAGTGGGCCAAGTCCAGTACCACACGGCTGTATGGCTGGGGTACCACCAGCTGCTCCACTACCTCGTGCTGCACTTTGTCCACCCTATACAGCAGGTCCTGGTTAAAAGCCAGATGGGGAAACACTGAGTCGGCCCCTGGGTGCTGAGCCACCCCATTTACCACTGTCACCCCTTCCCTCGCCCGTAATAATGTCGGATCCTGGAGCTGGGCGGTCCCGAACGTGTCACGGGATACCTCCAGGTCCGGGATGGACGGGGTTTCCACGGATTCGCCTGCCAACACCTCTAGGGGAAACCTATCGGGATGACACTCTACGGGTGATGTGGTGACCCCTACAGCTGGTATCCCTGCATCGGGATCCTCGGCAATTGGGCCCGATTGTCGTCTGTCCCTAAGGGAAGGCATATTGCTCTTCCACAGAGTCCAGAACAAAGGAAAATCCCTTCCCAGTATGGCGGCATAAGGGATTTGGCGTCCCACTCCGACGACATGCTGCACCTCTTTGCCCAACACGGACATGGTAACCCTGGCAGTGGGGTACTCCCGGCGGTCCCCATGGATACAGACAATGGACAGGGTTTGCTTCTCTGGGAGTGTCTCAGACACTAAGGACTCATGCACTAGGGTCACCAGGCTCCCCGAGTCCAGCAAAGCATTAATCAGATGCCCATCGACCAAGACTTGGCACAGAGGTGGCATATCGGTGGTCGGCCTGGCATCTGCGGTACATACAGGCCGGGCAAAGAAAGAGGACCGGCGAGCGAACCCGCAGTCCATGGGTTCAGGTGTTTGAGGACAGTTCGCTGCCCTATGTCCCAGGCCGTGGCAGTGCCAACATTGAATCCCCGTGGTCCCTCCCCAGTCTCTCTTCCCTGGAGTAGGACTAGCCTTCCCCCCCCTTTGTGGTTGGGTCCCTTTTTCCGGATCCCTAGCCTGAGAGGGAGCCCGACGGGATTCCTGCGCCTGCGTTGAGTCCCGCACCAAGTCCTGGGTTGCCACATACCTCTCGACAAGGCTTACTAAGTGATCCAGGTTGCCGGGGTCTCCCTGACCAACCCAGCGCTGTATGGCCCTTGGCAGTGCGCGCACCAAACGATCAACCACCACCCGTTCCACCATCTGCGAGGGGCTCAATGTCTCAGGCTGCAGCCATTTTCTTACCAGGTGTAACAGGTCATAGGCCTGGGACCGAGCAGGCCGGGACTCGGAGAAGGCCCACCGGTAGACTCGATGTGCACGCACATAGGTATTAACCCCAAGACGAGCCAACACCTCCCCCTTCAGCCTCTTATAGCTTTTGGCTTTCTCCTGACTGAGGTCGAAGTAGGCCTTTTGTGCGTCTCCCACTAAAAATGGCACCACTACTTCGGCCCACTGTTCTGCCGGTAACCTTTCCTGTTCCGCAGTGCGTTCGAAGACCATCAGGAACGCCTCAATATCCTCTTCGGGGCCCATCTTTCTTAACGCTGAGCGCACCTTATCCCGGGCAGCAGGTAGGATTGCGGTCCCCCGCATGGACTCCTGCATAGTCGCCAGTTGCTGGGCCAGTAGACTATTCAACTGCCGCTGGTCTCTCAGGGCTTCCTCATGTCTCCGAGTAGCCTCCTCATTACTTTGCACCAAGTGTCTAATAGCCTCCTCCATCTTGTCTGGAGCCACAAAACTTGCTGGCTTAATATATGACATACAGTCCAAACAGCACAATTTTCAGCCTCACTGCCGTTTGCCCGCTGAAGCCACCAATTGTGGGGATCCGCTCTGGTAGGCAGTGGTAGCGAGTGCAGTATAGAGGCAACACAGAATGGTCTTGGTGTAAAACACGATGCTTTGTTTATTCACACGGTGCATACAAGTGAAAGACGGTGCAGTTCATAGGGAGGGTGATCACACACAACAGCAAAATAATAGTTCAAACACAGCAAGTCCCTGCTGCAGGCTACTTGAGGCCTGTTTCAGTCACATAAAGCAAAGTCTATTTAAAGCCAGGAGTAATGTCACCTTTTTCGTGAAGTAAGTCCATGGGTCCTGCTTCTAGCCACAGGACACGGATCCCTCCTGGTTTCAGCTGCAGGATCCTGCACAGTCCTCCACAGGCCTCAGCACACAGCCCAGCTCACCTCCACTTCTCACTCTCACAGCCAGAGAACACAGAAACTTCACATTGCCCACCACACCCTTGTTGCTGGTCAGGTTTTAACCCTTCCCTGCAAAACCTGGCCTGGACCGTGGGGAGACAGGCACCCGCCCGCATATCTGCCTGCTCCCAATAAGAGCCGGCCCGGATCCGCTGTGTTAACAGCATAACCGCTGCAATATGCACTTTTCTGGCTCTTACTCCACCGGTGCCAGGACCCCCGGTGGCACGTACCTGCCGTCTATTACCACCCCAGGTACTCTCCTACACTATATACAACCGGGATAATTGTGATTCTTGCTGCAATGTATTTAAGGTATCTTATGATCGTAGATTTTCTGGTACACTTTTCACTGAAGCTCTTATCAGTGAAGCGAAGGATATTTTTTCAGATAGGGACATCCCGGGCCTGGTCACATCCTCATCGTGCAAACAGGTGTTTCATGAATTATATATTAGATATAAGGATAATATCAAATCCTGGTGGGAAATTAAATCAATTGAGAGCTACTTGGAACATAAAATAGTTCCCAAGGGTCTTCGCCATCAGGTCAAACCGGCCGACCGTATTGTATCAGTAGATCTGACTGCTAAATGGGAGGAAGAATTGACCTGAAGCTCTCTTAATTTAATGAACATCCTCTTGGAGGAAGAAAAATTGCTATTTGAACGTACCTCTATTAAGTTGCAGGAGCAAATAGATCTAGCCCTTAAACTCAGAGAGGACTCTGACTTCGGTAGACGCGAGTCATCTCTACAAACTCTAGTGGAGAGATTTCAAAATCTACTGAAGGAGAGGAAACACAGGCAGTTTCTCCGTGACCTCACTGAGTTTAGGGAAAAAAGGGCGTACAAACTGCCCATTTCTAATTATCCTCCTGTAGCCTCTGAAAATTCCTCCTCTGACATTGAATCATCAGATACTGAGCCCCAATATAGCACCTACGGTAAAGGAAACTCCTTCGGTGCAAGGCGACGTGGCAAAAGATGGCCACGTGGAGGGGGTGGGAGACTTGGGGCATCGCGAGGGTCTCAATACTCTGCCGTGCCCTCGTCTCCATCGCAACCTCCTTCCTCAAACTTGCCATCTTTCTCTCAGTCTGTACTCTCTTTTTTAGAGAAGGCCCAGGCTCCTTATCAATTACGGGAACAGGGACGAGCAGACAAAATGTAGAGGATGGTCTACAGATCATTAATCTTACCTCCCGTGAATTGAGCATGGTTGAGACTGATGTTTTGAGGAAAGGCTTGTCATTTGTACCAAGTACGAACTTCTGCCTTTTCAGTTGGACTAAGGACCTACAATTATTTGGTAGGCGCCTGAAATGGCAGAAATTCTTCAAACAGTCTAATAAACAAATCTGCGATAGTTTGGGACTTGATGTTTCAGACACTGATGGACCTTGAAGAAGAGGGAAGACGAAATCCAGGTCAGGGCCCATATACGGATCTTAAACAAAGGAGTAAGAGGATGCCACCTCCTTTCAATTACGAATCCATAGATATTTTTCTTCAGATGGTAATATCGGATCTGGAGAAGTTCGAGCATAGGCGGCCTGAAAAATATAACCTATCACGGGTAGAGATGTCGGCACTACAGTCACTGGAACGGGACAAATCAATAATTATAAAGCCCTCCGATAAGGGAGGAAACTTGGTGATCCTGGACCAGTCACTGTATATACAGATGTGCATGGACCTACTCGAAGATAGGGGGGGATATGGTGTCCTATCTACTAACCCTACCATTCAATTCAAGGCAGAATTGAAGAATATACTTGATGGGGGCATCCGTGACAAGGTCAACTCCCCTGCCGAGTATGATTTTCTTCTGCCGAATTTTCCTTGTACCGCTACTTTTTACGGACTTCCTAAAGTCCATAAGGTGACCACCCCCCTGAGGGGTAGACCAATTATCTCGGGGGTGGATTCCCTTACTCAAAACAGTGGCATTAATATTGATCGCGTCTTGAGTCAGTTCGTCGTGTCCGTACCTACGTACACAAGGGACACGATGGACTTTAAAATCAACACCATCAGTTTGGACCCTGGATGTCTCCTTGCGAGCATTGACATGGAGTCCCTTTATAGTTCTATACCACATGATAAAGGGCTCTATGCATCGGAGTATTTCTTAAAGACTAGGGGGATACACTGCAGGACACACAGTAGCTTTGTTCTGAGGCTTCTTGAGTTCATACTGACCCACAAGCTTTTCCTATTTAATGGGCGTTTCTTCCACCAGCTCAGGGAGACGGCAATGGGGAGTCCCTGTGCCCCTTCTTATGCCAACCTCTTCCTGGGTTGGTGGGAGGACACCCATATCTTTCCAGACCAGAACATGTGGTGGTCAGACAAAATCATAGTCTGGACACGTTATATCGATAATGTGTTTCTGGTCTGGAGAGGTGGGTCAGACGAATTCAATAGGTTTGTCACCGAGCTTAACGTAAATAACATTGGTCTTCGTTTTACATCTGAGATTGACCCAAAGACAATCGCCTTCCTGGATGTCCGTGTCACGACGACACCGGTGACAAATTGATTGCCGACATATATAGAAAGACGACTGCTACCAATTCCCTCTTGCACTGGGATAGCCACCATCCGGTTCCCCTTAAACGAGGGATACCAAGGGGGCAGTATCTCCGTGCACGAAGGAACTGCTTGGATAATCAAGCCTTTTTTAAGGAAGCAAAGAAATTACAAATGAGGTTTAGAGAGAGGGGATACCCTCAGAAACATCTTAATCAAGCCTTCAAACACGCAGCAATCCAGAACCGAACTAGTCTGTTGGTTCCGAAATTGAGAGACCTGGATAAGATCCAACCACCCTGTATCATCTCTACTTTTGACTCAGCTAATCAGGACATCATGAAGGTGCTCAATAGATACTGGCCCATTTTACGAATGGACCAAGATCTATACGGCATCCTGACGGAGAAACCATGCGTCAGTTATAGACGGGGCAAAAGCCTCAAGGACCGTCTCGTCCACAGCCACTACATTCCCCCCACTCGGGAGGGTACATGGCTGGACCGTAAGCCGCTAGGTATGTTTAAGTGGGGGGCATGCAAATACATGTCTACCGCCAAAACAATAACATGTACGGTTACTGGCCAAGTTTTTAACATCAGGGACTTTACGAAGGAGAGTGTGTGAGCATGTCAACGATGTCATCAAAAAGAACGTCACTCCAGTAGCCTCACACATTAATGAAGTGCATGGGGGGGGATCCTCGATGCCTCAAATTCTCTGTGTTGGAATTGGTACCACCGTCACCTAGAGGTGGGGACTGGGACAAGAAAATATTACAGAAGGAATGTGTATGGATCCATAGATTTAGATCCCAGGCGCCTTTGGGCATCAATGAAAGGCTGACATTCACCTGTTTCCTATGAGTGTGGCTATGTCTAGGATGTCCCTACTCTTCCATAAGCCAAGCTCTACGTGAATTTTTATAGTGTACCGAAAATTAGACCACATGCGTAAAGCATGAAATATTATGTATTATCATTATGGACATTAGCGACCGGCCATCAGGTCACTGTCTTGAGATGACCACGGACTGTGGACATTCTCTTTGAAACTATATACAACCGGGATAATTGTGATTCTTGCTGCAATGCATTTAAGGTATCTTGTGATCGTGGATGGAATTTTTATCCACATAACTGCTGCTATATTATATCGACTAGCACCTAGTACCCTGTGCCCCCTTTCCCCCAATACTATGTTTCTTCCCCCCCCTTCATCACCTCCCAATTAAACCTGTAGTTATGAAATAGGTGGTATTAATACACCTGAGTACGGCAGGTATGTGTCTATTGGGAGTTGATGTATGCATAAAGATAAACATCAAAGTTCATTACATAGGTAGGGACACATTATAATGTAGTATAGACCTAAATAAAATAATTCTGTATTGTGAGGTATCTTGTGGACCGACATGCATTGATAGCTAAACTGAATAGATTGACTGGGGACCGAAGTAGCCTGTGGAACGCATATGCGTTCCACAGATCGCTAACATAGGAACCGGAAATAGGCTTCTAGATCGGAAGCTGTCTTTTGGAACGCACATGCGTTCCAAAGACCGGAATGGTGGCGCTACACTGACCGGACTATACCGATGCTCCTGAGTAACCGGAACATCCGCTGGGTGGAACGCACGTTCCAACAACAGGAAATTGGGCCAGTCTGGGAATATTGCAGTCCACCAATGGGGCAACTGGCAACGCTTTAAATACAGCTGCAGCACTGATTAATAGATCGCCTACTAGGGGGATCGTCGACCGAGGGGAGGCCTTTATCATGTAAGTTTAATATATCTTGGTCAATGTAATTATAGGTCCTTGACTTTTTGGTATGCACCAGGTGTAAGCACCTGTGGTGATTGTATCCTTTAATTTCAGTGTGGGTCTTATTAGACTCTGTCATAGTGAGATAGGGACGATATCCTGTTGGGACGTATCATATCATCTGAACTGTGAGTTTACACTGAAACAATAATCTTGCTTATATTAGTGGTGGATAATGTACTAATTTGGGAATATGACTATTTCTTGCCCTACAGGATGCGGAACACACCTCTTGGTCTCAAGGGACTTTGACCCAGGCACCACAATCAATGTCTGTGACTGGCCTGGAATGGTGCTATAAAGCATGTATATTGGCCCGAACACAGCCCCCTGTATCAACTATATGTAGAGCGACCATCTGATTTTGTCTGTGTGACCTGGCTATATGCCAGTGCTTATCCTGTCGCATTAACATTGTATAGACCAATAGTGTTTTATTGTACCTCCTGATGATCCCATAGCATTGTCTAGGGGGAAACGCGTCGAGGTAACCAAGGTGTAAGACTATAAAGTCAACCCTGACTATCTATATGTTTTGTATATATGTCTGTACTATGTGTTTTCAGTTTTTCTTCCATCCAGCTAATTGGTGTACTAACGGTACTTCATTATCCTTACCTCACACCTGGGGCACTCTAGAACAATCCCTGCAGTACCCCTTTAGGGAACTTTGAGGGATAGTAGTCTAGGTACGCGGACAGGGGGCCTCCACCACCAGGAGCCTTCCCAATACAACCAGATACCCCCTCCCTCACCACCATCTTAGTGTACAATCCCTCACAGCCCCCCTAACATACAACCTACATACACCACCCTACTACATAGCCACCCCTCTGAGCATACAATGCAATACAGCCCTTCCATATACAACCCAGACACCTTCTTAGAACGCAGCCCCCCTCTACAACCAGATACCCCTTCTGTCAGCATCCACAACCACCCACTACCATCTCAGTGTACAATCCCTCACACACAACCTACAGACACCACCCTACTACATAGCCACCCCTCTGAATATACAATGCAACACAGCCCCCCCATATATAACCCACCTTCTTAGAACACAGCCCCCCCTCTACAACCAGATACCCCCTTCCTCACCACCATCTTAGTGTACAATCCCTCGCAGCCTCCCTAACATACAACCTACAGACATCACCCTACTACACAGCCCCCCCCCCCATAAACAACCCAGACACCTTCTTAGAACAAAGCCCTCCTATACAACCATATACCCCCTCCCTCACCACTATCTTAGTGTACAATCCCTCGCAGCCCCCCTAACATACAACCTACTACACAGCCCCCCCATAAACAACCCAGACACCTTCTTAGAACAAAGCCCCCCTATACAACCAGATACCCCCTCCCTCATCACCATCTTAGTGTACAATCCCTCGCAGCCCCCCTAACATACAACCTACAGACATCACCCTACTACACAGCCCCCCCATATACAACCCAAACACCTTCTTAGAATACAGCCCCCCTATACAACCAGATACCCCCTTCCCTCGGCCTCCACACAGCTGTCTCCCATATCAGTGTACAATCCCTGTGCTGTTCACAGTATAACATCACACTAGCGCACGTGTGCTACACAGCGCGCCATTTTCCTAACCACGAGAGTCACACAGCAGCGACCCCCCAGTGTATAACCCCTCACAGTACAAAATAAGTTACTAAATTAGTCGGGTTCCGCGTACTTGTACTGCGCTGCAGTTTTTTTTTAGTTCACTTCATGTGATAAAAAAAAGAAAACCTTCAGACTCTAGGAAAAAGCGCGCGGCTCTCCTGTTTCCGATCTACGTGAGCTAGCAGTGCCACGTGATGTTGTGACGTCAGCAGGTCCTTACCGGGTAAAGTATTTAGCCTTTACCGCGGCGGGAACCCAGAGGAGCTTCCTACTAAGCCGAGAAGGCCGCATAAGCGCTTACAGTGCCATGGCGGATAAGGAGGGTAAGTGTGGAGAAAGTTCACGGCAGCTAACGCTGCGTGTTCTATACAGTGTGTGCACTCGGTGCGGCTCACAGCCGTCCTTATTCTGCGTTTTCTCTCTGTGTTTCCCGGGCACAGCTGCGTTTGACGATGCGGTGGAGGAGCGAGTCATAAACGAGGAGTACAAGATCTGGAAGAAGAACACCCCTTTCCTGTACGACTTGGTGATGACCCATGCCCTGGAGTGGCCTAGTCTAACAGCACAGTGGCTTCCTGATGTCACCAGGTGAGTGTGGACTCCACTAACTGTCCTCCCCTAGAGGGGACATCTTCAGTGTTCTAACCTGTATCTCCTGTGTGCTCCCAGACCTGAAGGGAAGGATTTCAGCGTTCACCGATTGGTTCTGGGGACCCACACCTCGGACGAGCAGAACCACCTGGTCATTGCCAGCGTCCAGCTCCCCAATGATGATGCCCAGTTTGACGCCTCTCATTACGACAGTGAGAAAGGAGGTGAGTGCTACGGAGATCTAGACACGTTAAAAGATGACCTGTCGCCTCTGCTGACTTGTCAGTCTTAGGAAGTACTTGCAGTAATGATTCTGTTAATCAGTTCCTCAGTTATTGCTACAAGAAGCTTATTGGCGGATCTGCACTGTCTGACTCCAACATCAAATCGCTGCTGTCGGTGTGAGAAACATAGATGCTCCAGAGTTATTACACTGGGAATGCAAGCACGTCAGGGAGGGGACAGGTCCTCTGAAGAGACAACAGTTTTAGGAACTATATGCATTCTCCATGTATTAACAATTCAGCAGCATTTACTCTGTGTGCCATTCCTATGGTATTTCTATTAGGCTACTTTCACCTTGGCGCTTTGGTTTCTGTTTGTGAGATTCGTTCAGGGCTCTCGCAAGCGGTCCAAAACGGAACAGTTTTGCCCTAATGTTTTCTAAATGGGTGAGGATCCGCTCAGAATGCATCAGTTTGCCTCCGTTCCGTCTCTATTACCCTTTGGCGGGTGTCCGTCTGACGAAACGGATCCATCCTGGCGCACCATGTAAGTCAACGGGGACGAATCTGTCCTGGCACACAATGAAAGGCCTGTTGCACAATGTAAGGCCTCGTGCTGTAGGCCACAATGCACAAACACCAACCGTGGGGCAGCGGATCGTGGACCCATTTACTTCAATGGGTCCGCGTTCCGCAGAAAGATAGGACATGTTCTATCTTTTTGCGGAACGGAAGTACGGGACGTAACCCCACGGAAGCACTTTGTAGTGGTTCCGTTCCGCATCTCCGGATTTGCGGACCCATTCAAGTGAATGGGTCCGCATCCATGATGCGGAATGCCCAAGGAACGGCACCTGCGTATTGCGGATATGCAAATGCGGTCCACAATACGGCCACGGAGCGCACATGCTCGTGTGAAAGAGGGCCTAAGTCAATGGGGACGGATCAGTTTTCTATGACACAATCTGGCACAATAGAAAGCGGATCAGTCCTCCATTGACTTTTAATGGTGTTCAAGACGGATCCGTCTTGGCTATGTTAAAAATAACACAAACAGATTCGTTCTGAACGGATGCAGACGGTTGTATTATCTGAACGGATCGTCTGTGCAGATCCATGACGGATTTGCACCAAACGCGAGTGTGAAAGTAGCCTTAGAAGTTATGAATCAGTTGTTAGAAGTTTGCAGTAAATGTACAGATGGGTGTTACCAGTTAGGGGTGTGTCCCTGCACCCATGCTGGCATTGGCAGCACTGATTGGACAGAATAAGACGCACCATCACCCAACAGTACCTTTACTGCAGACTGCTGTTTTTTTTTTTTTTTTTTTAACTTCTATAAGGAATAATACCGGAATGGCACAGCAGAGTCATAAGAATTGATGCCCCCAGAGACACACAGTATTATAAATCTGTACAATGCAGTGCGCTCCTGTGAGATGACCAGTGTCCATAACTGGGAATAACGTTCATTTTCTGCACTGGACACGCTCATCTGAAAGAGGCCTTTGTCTGAACCAGCTGACTGATTTTAGTAAGATATCAAAAGCAATGCAAGTTTCTGAAAATCATATTTATAGGTGCCAGATAGGCCTGCACAATATATCGCCAAAGCAATCGCAATAAATCGCCATATCGCCAATTGGCCGACCCAAAAATGCTGCAATTGTATTACCATATTTTTCGCTTTATAAGACTAACTTTTTTCCTCCCAAAAGTGTGTGTGTGTGTGTGTGTGTGTGTGTGGGGGGGGGGGGGGGGAATGGCAGTGTGTCTTATAAAGCGATGTTTGACTTTTTACGTGGCTGACAGGGATGTATCGCCGGCTGCTATGTTGCGCGGCCGGCGATACATCAGTTACAGTATGGGGAGGGAGGAGGGTCTGGAGGCAAGTCGTTATTTTAATAAACGTTCTTCTATTTATCTGTTCTGTGCAGTGCTATTAAGAAAATGGCAAGTTTTCTATTGTACTTTTTCAGTAATGCAAATATGTTATTTAATTTCATAAAAGATGTTTTATTTTGAAAAACATTGCATTTGTGTGCTTTTGCCTTAAAAATTCTAGCAAATGGACCTCTAGCACAATTCCCTTAAAATATCGCATCGCATACCGTTATCGCAATTTTTTTGTGGTGTTTTTAGCTTGTTCTGTATAATCTGACTTTAAAAAGTCTTTGTTTGACAGAGTTTGGAGGCTTTGGCTCAGTAAGCGGGAAAATAGAGATTGAGATAAAAATAAACCATGAAGGAGAAGTGAACAGAGCTCGATATATGCCCCAGAACCCATGCATCATTGCAACAAAAACCCCATCTAGTGATGTTCTTGTGTTTGACTACACCAAACACCCATCCAAACCAGGTAAGCTGAAATTTTTCTACCCATGGTCAGATTCGCGCATCATTCCATACCACCACTACACCAATGCACACATAATACATGCAGTGCATTTCTTGCAGTCCTGGAATTTCGAACATTTATTTCCCACTTGTCATTAGGGGACACAGAAGACCATAGGTATAGCTGCTGCCACTAGGAGGCAACACTAAGTAGAGAAGTGTTGACTCCTCCTCTTAGCTATACCCCTCTTGCAGACACTGAGCTAATCAGTTTTAACTTCAGACCCCCCCCCCCCCCCCCCCTCCCTTATTTGTTAGTCCCAGTATAGGCCCTGATCCCTGTTTTACAATGCATGCTGTATTGAAACTGTCAATATTACACTAGGGGCTGAGACTCATTGTCTTCATGCCAAGCTCAGAGGCCATGTCGTGATCAGCATCTAAGGAGTTGGCGTTTTCAGGGATTCTGGTGAATACCGAATTGGCTTTCAGTAATGGCCAGGCCCCTGTACTGAACAGTGCCCACTTCATCAGAACACCATACATGTACGGCACATTGCATGAATGCAATGTTCGCCGCGCTGTAAATGTTCGGCCTTCATCTTTTTGGTGTTTAAGGGAGTGTCCGAAATAATTTTAGTGGTGCTTGAAAGTCTGTGAACCTTTCAGAATCTAGATTTCTGCATATAGTTGGCCAAAAAGTATCAGACTTTCAAGTTCTAAAATGTTTAGTTTCAGTTATTGCTGCATAAAGGGGGTCACACCAGATGCTGAAAGTAGTGGTTCACAAACTTTTTGCCACTCAGACGTAATATTGGATCATTTCCCTCAATAAATAAATAACTGGTGTAATATTTTGACTTATTTGTTTGATTTGGTTATCTTTATTTGCTTTTAGGACTATCATGTAGTTTTAGGTCAAAATTAGGCCTCATGCACACAACAGTTTTTTTTCATGGTCCGCAAAAACGGGGTCCGTGGGTCCGTGATCCGTGACCGTTTTTTCGTCCGTGGGTCTTCCTTGATTTTTGGAGGATCCACGGACATGAAAAAAAAGTCGTTTTGGTGTCCGCCTGGCCGTGCGGAGCCAAACGGATCCGTCCTGAATTACAATGCAAGTCAATGGGGACGGATCCGTTTGATGTTGACACAATATGGTGCCATTTCAAACGGATCCGTCCCCATTGACTTTTCAAGTCTGGAGTTCTTTTATACCATCGGATTGGAGTTTTCTCCAATCCGATGGTATATTTTAACTTGAAGCGTCCCCATCACCATGGGAACGCCTCTATGTTAGAATATACTGTCGGATATGAGCTACTTCGTGAACCTCAGATCCGACAGTATATTCTAACAGAGGCGTTCCCATGGTGATGGGGACGCTTCAGGTTAGAATACACTACAAACTTTGTACAAGACTGCTGCCTGGCAGCACCCGATCTCTTACAGGGGGATATGATAGCACAATTAACCCCTTCAGGTGCGGCACCTAAAGGGGTTAATTGTACTATCATATTCCCCTGTAAGAGATCGGGGCAGACCCCTCCCCAGTTTGAATATCGTTGGTGGCACAGTGTGCGCGCCCCATCGGGCCCCCCCTTCCTCCCTCTGTTAGAAATCGTTGGTGGCACAGTGTGCGCCCACCATCGCCCCCCTCCCTCCCTCTATTGTATTAAATCGTTGGTGGCACAGTGTGCCAGCCACCATCGGCGCCCCCCCCCCCTCCCTCCCTCTATAGCAGTAACAACATTGGTGGCAGTGTGCGGCCTCCCATTCCCCCCCCCCCCCCCCATCATTGGTGGCAGCGGAGTTCCGATCGGAGTCCCAGTTTAATCGCTGGGGCTCCGATCGGTAACCATGGCAACCAGGACGCTACTGCAGTCCTGGTTGCCATGGTTACTTAGCAATAGTACAACAGTAGAAGATTCATACTTACCTGCTTGCTGCTGCGATGTCTGTGAACGGCCGGGAGCTCCTCCTACTGGTAAGTGAAAGGTCTGTGCGGCGCATTGCTAAAGAACTGTCACTTACCAGTAGGAGGAGCTCCCGGCCGTTCACAGACATCGCAGCAGCAAGCAGGTAAGTATGAATCTTCTACTGTTTTACTATTGCTAAGTAACCATGGCAACCAGGGCTGCAGTAGCTTCCTGGTTGCCATGGTTACCGATCGGAGCCCCAGCGATTAAACTGGGACTCCGATCGGAACTCCACTGCCACCAATGTTACTGCTATAGAGGGAGGAAGGGGGGGGGGGCGATGGTGGTTGGCACACTGTGCCACCAACGATTTATTACAATAGAGGGAGGGAGGGGGGGGCGATGGTGGGGGCACACTGTGCCACCAACGATATTCAAACGGGGGGGGGGGGGGGGGGGTCTGCCCCCTGCTGCCTGGCAGCCCTGATCTCTTACAGGGGAATATGATAGTACAATTAACCCCTTTAGGTGCCGCACCTGAAGGGGTTAATTGTGCTATCATATCCCCCTGTAAGAGATCGGGTGCTGCCAGGCAGCAGGGGGCAGTCTTGTACAAAGTTTGCAGTGTATTCTAACTAGAAGCGTCCCCATCACCATGGGAACGCTTCTGTGTTAGAATATACTGTCGGAAATGAGTTTTCACAAAGTGAAAACTTAGATCAGAAAAAGCTTTTATGCAGACGGATCTTCGGATCCGTCTGTATGAAAGCAACCTACGGCCACGGATCACGGACACGGATGCCAATCTTGTGTGCATTCGTGTTCTTTCACGGACCCATTGACTTGAATGGGTCCGTGAACCGTTGTCCGTCAAAAAAATAGGACAGGTCATATTTTTTTGACGGACAGGATACATGGATCACGGCCTCGGCTGCAAAACGGTGCATTTTCCGATTTTTCCACGGACCCATTGAAGGTCAATGGGTCCGCGAAAAAAAACTGAAAACGGCACAACGGCCACGGATGCACACAACGGTCGTGTGCATGAGGCCTTATGCAGACATTCTGAAGGGTTCACAAACTCTTAGGAGCCATTCACACGTCCGTAGAATGGGTCCCCATCCGTTTAGCAATTCTGTGGAACTGGTGTGGACCCATTCATTCTCAATGGGGACGGAAAGGATGCAGACAGCACAGTGTGCTCTCCACATCTGCATTTCTGGAGCGCGGCTCTGGGGAAAAAAAAAAAAATTGCGGACAAGAATGGGCAGTTCTATCGGCGTGCCGGCTGCGTGTATTGCGGATCCGCAATACACTACTGACGTGTGATTGGACCCTTAAGCAGCACTTGGGCAACCCCTAAAATGGCTTGACCATTAGAATAAGAGTTTTGTGTGTGTGTGTGTGTGTGTTTTTTTTCCTTCCTTGAGCTCCCCCCACCACTCGGGACAGGTTGCACTTTCAGGTACCATTTAATATGGCATACAATGTAGTGGAAAGCGGGAAAAAATTCCAAATGGGGTTAAATTGGGGGGGGGGGGGGGGGACTCAGTTCCTATGGCGTTCCCTTTGCGGCAAAACTGACCTGTGCTTTTCATTCTTTGTGTGAGTACTAGAGATGAGCGAATTTCATATTTTGAAATTCGTTCACACATCGTTTGGTGTTAAAAGCAGAATTGCGTTATGGATTCAGTTACCACGGACCATAACTCCATCATAGAATTACGTTATGGTCCGTGGTAAAGGAATCCATAACGCAATTCTGCTTTTAACACCAAAGGAAGCGTGAACGAATTTCAAGATATGAAATTCGCTCATCTCTGGTAAGTACGATTGCAACAATACCACATGTGTGTGTATATTATTATTTTATTTTTTTTTTTGTTTAGTGTAAAAATAAATTTAAAACTGAATTTATTTTTTTACATTACTTTACTTTTTTACTTGTTCATTAGCCACAGGTCTCTGCTGTTTGAAACGGCAGAGACCCGCTGGCCATGTGCGAGCAGGCGCCGTGTTTGCCCATTGCTCCCGTGATGAAGGGTTTAAAGGGCATCTGTTAGCAGATTTGTACCCATTAAACTCACTGACCTGTTGCATGTGCAGTTGGCAGCTGGAGGCATCTGAATTGGTCCCATGTTCATATGTGTACGTATTGCTGAAAAAATATGAAGCTTTAATATATGCAAATTAGTTTCTAGGAGCACACTTGTCTGCTATCCGCCCCTTAGTTCCATGGATCCACCACGTGTGCACGTCTGAATGGCCTCAGTGGTGACTCTTTACTGCTGGGTCGCGTTCTGCTTGAGGACACCACCACTGAGACCTGTCATTGGCTGCAGTTGTGCACGCCAAATGTTTTTATGGGGTGACTGAAGCACAGTGAACACAGTGCAGGCAAGCAGATAAATATGGGCGGGGCAGTATTTAAAAACATCAGTCTTAAAGAACCCCTTTAACTTGGCTTCACAATCTCTAGGTTTACACAAAGAAATGGTTCTGTTTTTGTAAATCTATAAGTAAGTACTTAGAAAGCTGAGTATTGAAGAGCATGTTTTACTGTTATCTGAGATAAAATTCTGGTTGAGTAGTGTAGAGCTCGTGGTGGATTCTATAATGCAGGCATGCTCAACCTGTTGTAAAACTACAACTCCCACAATGCCCTGCTGTATGCTGTTCGGGCATGCTGGGAGTTGTAGTTTTGCAACAGCTGGTGGGTTGCAGGTTTGAGCATGCCTGCTTTAATGGATTTTACGATTTACTGTAGTTTCCGCTTCTGATACCTTGCCTTTCTCATTGTGTAGATCCCTCTGGTGAATGTAACCCTGATCTCCGGCTTCGTGGTCACCAAAAGGAAGGATATGGATTGTCCTGGAATCCTAACCTTAGTGGAAACCTACTTAGTGCATCTGATGACCATGTGAGTTTAACACAGATTTATGAGCAGTTTTAAAATCTTACTGCTACATGCAGAGGCCACTAACTATTGTTAGGTGCAGCCTATCCGTCCTTTTTTTTTTTTTTTTTTTTTTGTAGCAGATTTGGTCTAATTTATTGCAATGTGTGTTTTTTTTTTTTTTTTTTTTTTTTTTTTTTTTACCTACAGACAATTTGCTTGTGGGATATCAGTGCAGTGCCCAAAGAGGGCAAGGTGGTTGATGCAAAGACAATTTTCACAGGACACACTGCAGTGGTTGAAGATGTTTCTTGGCACTTATTACATGAATCCCTGTTTGGATCTGTAGCAGACGACCAGAAACTTATGATGTAAGTATTGTGCTAATCTGGTATGTCAGTTGAATTAATTATACAGTCATGCTCAACCTGCGGGCCTCCAGCTGTTGGGAAAACTACAACTCCCATAATTCCCGGACAGCCTACAGAAGGGCATGGTGGGAGTTTGTAGTTTTACAACAGCTGGGGGGCCGCAGGTTGAGCATCCCTGAATTAATAGATCAGTGCACTTTTAGGCAAAAAGTATATTTGCTTTACTCGCTTAGCGAGTGGCCAGGCTAGTGATGTGCTAAGCATTATGAACAAGTCAAATGTCTCTCAATTTCTGGTCCCTTACAAAATGAACATGGAGCTGCATTCCTCTCCTTGCTGTCTATGTACTGTATTCTGTAGGATTTTATTTTTTTCAGTTTTTTTTAAAGAAGGGCAGGTTGATGCTGAGGAGGAGGTTTGAATCTCCTCATACAAGCAAAATGCAAAGTTGTATTTTAGCGCATAACTGATGGGAATTACTGAGAAAATACTAAAAGCGGCCTCACCAGTCAGGCCCCAGAATAATTTAATTTGATACACAGTTTAATATCTGGTAATTCTTTCTTTATCTTTTTTTGCTCTACTAGATGGGACACCCGATCAAACAACACATCAAAACCTAGCCATTCTGTGGATGCTCACACAGCTGAGGTCAACTGTCTTTCTTTCAACCCCTACAGTGAGTTCATCTTAGCTACTGGGTCTGCAGACAAGGTAATTTATTCTTGTCTGGCGCACAGTCATTCTTTCTCGTGGTGATATTTGGAGCAGTTTGTTTAGGTTTGGTGGATGTTAAGCATATAAATCATTACTGTCACCATGGTTTTACAGCAAATCTTCTTTACAGTGTTTGTAGTCTTCTAATTTTCCAGTTAATGCAATAACTAGTAACAAGGTAAAGGAACAAGGTTTAGAAATGTATTTAAATCTACCTAGAAATGGTTAGATACGAGAAGTACTCCTGTACAGGCCTGATATACAAGTAAGTGGCGAAGGACATTGCACACATTTGTGAAGCTGGGGCTTACTATTTATTGGAGGCTATATAGCACCAGAGCATGATTGTTTATCTCCGTCATGTCAAGTGGTAATCTGCAATATTTTAGTTGCCTGACCTAGCTTTGAATGTGTGTTCTAGAATTGTTGGTTTGTTTTCTGTAACTGACCTTTTTGGGTTTGATTCGTTGCTACTCATTTACGCCTGTCTTCTCTCTATCAATAGACTGTGGCATTGTGGGATCTGCGGAATCTGAAACTGAAGTTACATTCCTTTGAGTCCCATAAAGACGAAATTTTCCAGGTAGAACAAAAAAAATGTAATCTTCTGATATAACAATAAGATTTGGTGGGCATCATTTTATTAAACTCAATGTTACCTGGCAAATCTTGAAGTAAAAGAGGCGATTCCACGAAGAGTAGTCTCATTGATCCTGTTGTCTATGTTTATGCTTTATATATGGGACAACTTAATGGCGGCAATTCAATTTACCTGCAGGTACAATGGTCCCCACACAATGAAACTATTCTGGCGTCTAGTGGTACTGATCGGAGGCTGAATGTCTGGGATTTAAGGTAATTTGCAGACCTTATGCATTTGCACATACATGTAATATTGAAGTGCAGTTATTGTAGTGAACAGTGATTTATGAAATTGTACAGTGTGGAAGTTTTTATATGCAGGTTTGTTTTTCTAAATGTGTGGCTGCACTGAATTGAAATCTTGTGTTGTTGCTGCATATGTCATAGTTTAGTGTCTAAATGCATAGAGTACACGTTTGTAGTTATAACAGGGATGCCAAAGGAAACTTCTGTTCTTCATTCTGCTGCTGCGTTTCTAACAGGGCATTGCTGCCAGTAATGCAGAGCATTTGTATTGCCAGGTAAAACAAACAATGCAAGTCAAGTTATACTGTAGTTTTTACACAGAGTTAATGTAGTGAGTGGGGATTGGGTGAGAATATAACTTGTAATACTAACATTTTGAAAGGTATTAAAGAAAATCTTGACCTCTGCTCTATAAGGGCACTAGTTTTCTTAAAGGGGTATTCCCATCTTAGACATTGGGGGCATATCCTACCGATTATGCCCCAAATGTCTGATAGGTGCAGGTCCCGCACCTATACTTAGAATTGAGCCAAGGTGCCAGAGGGTGAATGGAGCGGTGGCCACGCTTGTGCAGTGCGCTTAATTTCAATGGGACTTTGAAAATAGCCAAGCGCCAGTTCCATAGAAATAAATGGAGTATGGTCACGCATGCGCAGGGCCCCCTACGGCACTTTTTAGGCTCTGTTCTAAATATAGGTGAAGAGCCCCAAGGTCCAAGATGGGCCAACCCCTTTAACACCTATTTTCTTCTTTTCAAGTAAAATTGGAGAAGAACAGTCTCCAGAGGATGCTGAAGATGGCCCTCCTGAGTTGCTGGTACGTACCCATGTGCAAGTTTATCAAGAATTCTGGTTTTGTAGGATTATTTTTATTTCCCCCCAAATAACCTTTTCTTGTGTTCCTTAGTTTATTCATGGAGGTCACACAGCAAAGATCTCAGATTTTTCATGGAATCCTAATGAGCCTTGGGTTATATGTTCAGTATCTGAAGACAATATCATGCAAGTTTGGCAAATGGTGAGTCCTAACTTTTTAATTCTGTTATAGTTGCTCATTCAATTTCTCCTAAAGTAATACAGAACTGCAAACTTGTGGTGGCACTTGTCACAGCATTCTTCTGGTATTGCTGGGAAAATTACGTCAGACCATACACTTCCACTGCAGGCATAAGGCAGCCTTGCATGCAGTTTATTATTCTGAAGGGTAGTGGCGAGCTTAGGGTACTTTCACACTTGCGTTGTTTGATTCCGGCAGGCAGTTCTGACTGATCAGTCAGAAAAAATGCATTGCAATACCGGATCCGTTTTTACGGTGTCATCAGGCAAAACTAATCCGGTATTTATTTATTTTTCCTCATTTTTAAAGGTCTGCGCCGACCAGAAGGACTGATCTGGCATTCAGGCAAGTCTTCAGTTTTTTTCGCCGGAGATAAAACCGTAGCATGCTGCGGTTTTCTCTTTTGCCTGATCAGTCAAAATGACTGAACTGAAGACATCCTGATGCATTCTGAACGGATTACTCTCCATTCAGAATGTATGGGGATATAACTGATCAGCTCTTTTCCGGTATAGAGCCCCTGTGACTTTACTCTATGCCGGAAAAGAAAAACGCTAGTGTGAAAGTAGCCTTAGGGCAGGGTTTCTCACTCTCATCACTGACTTCTCCTCTGACAATGGGGTTCAAGTCCAAAAGTGCTTTATTTTGGCACTTCAGCACCATCACACACAAACATCAAAAATGAACACCTGCCCCTCTGGGTTCTACCTAATATATGTGTTGTCTCTACCTCACCCATAGCGCGCCGTTCACACACGTGATTTAGGTCAGACTTCTTCAGCCATATACGGTCCAGCAGCCTCCAGGCTGTGACCTTGACAGCACCCTTGGGGGAAGATGGTCCAGAAGTCCTCCTGACTCTGACAGTGCAACCCTCTTCCTCGGCCTTTCTCCCTCAAAGTCATAAACAGAAGGTTGTTTTATCCCTCCTTGATTACAGCAGCAGACCTCAGTGAAGGGTGTGGACTGGCAAATCCCTCTACCAAACCTACCCCGGTCCACATGAAATCCAGCCCAGAACAACATCTAGACAACTGTCTTGGCAAACTACACTTTGAAATCCAGAAAGCTGTAGTGGTTTCAGCAACTATGTCACCCAGCTGATGTATCTGGGAGGGATATACACATCTCCCAGCACTTATACTGTACACATCACCACAAATGGTATTGTGCCCTGCTACTGGTGAGTTTATCTTTAGATAAAGCCTCATGCACATGACTTTATTTTTCATCCATGTGAGATCTGCTTTTGATGGGAGAGAGAGAGAAAAATGCATATTTTGTGTTTCCATGGTTTGTGGACAGACATACGGATATGGTTGTGTGCATGAGGCCTAACTGTTGGCTGATAGCGGTCACATCTAATTATTATGCACTTGTAATATGGAAATGTATTATGTACTGTTATTGGGGTAGACTTTGACTCATTTCTAGCAGGGAAGTTATTTTAACATTCCCTATTGTTTCTCGTCGTAACTGCCACTTTTTTGACACAATCATTAAATTGATCACATTAAACATCTAATGCCTGTAGTCAGTTTCAGAGCCAGTTTATAAGAAATCTGCACTAACCTGAGTAAGATGCTACAGCTGGCATGCCCCTTATCATATTTTGCTTTTTCAGGCAGAGAATATCTACAATGATGAAGATACAGAGGGTGGTGTAGATCCAGAGGGGCAAGGCTCCTAGTTGTAACTATGATATAAATACCTCTTTTGTTCCCATTTCCCCTGGTGCAATCTAGTGGCGTCTCACTCCAGATATGTCTCTTTATCCAGCACTTGGACAATGACCTTCCTGTTCTGCAAGCTCAGTCCTCTCGTTCACCTCAACTTGCTTTTATTCATCTTAGTCAGAAAATACACTTCCATTTTATTTTATATATAAATATTTTATACAAAAATGTCATTTTTAACTGAGTACAATGGCGGTTTTGTTTCTTTTTGATTTTAACAAAGCAAGGAGAGGAGTAAATGAGAGCTTGTCAGGCACTGTGCCTTCAGGTGCACCTCCTTTGATTTGAAGAGTCTTGGACCAGGCAGCTTCATGCAAACATTCCTTATATTTTTCCACTGGAAAAGTCAACTTTGCTCCTATTACTATCTAGGATGAGCTCTTTTTAAGCCCTTTCCCCCAGTGCATTTTTTTTTGTTTGAAGTATGTATTGTACTTTAGACTTGTCATCCACTACTTAGTTGTGCTTAATTTTTACGGGGGCACTGTAATATCCTTTTGTATTTGTGTGGATTTGCTGTCTGTGTTGCACATCTCCTTTTTACAGTGGATGAGCACCTCATATGAAATAAATAGATTTCAATTGTTTTCTACATGGTTTTATTTTTTATTTTATTTGTGTGTGTGTGTATAGATGATGGATATGAGTGGAATTTCACACAGAATTCCACTGGAAATGGTTTAAAAAAAATTCCCAGCATCTGTATTGTAAAAATTGCTGCATTTCATTCTACATGAATCGTCATAAGCAAGTTTTCCTTTGCCACATTTCTTGTCTGAAATTGGAGCTGCGCAGTCAAGTTACTATGAAGCTTGTGTTGGGCATTTCCACAAGCACTGTACAGAAGTATTCATCTTCGACTTCCTAGGACAGCTGCTCTGTTTTATCCACATGAATGCTACGGATTTGGGCTGGTCATCGTCTTCTAGAGGTCATTTTTTGGTAACAGACTTAAATAGCTGTCCATAAAGTTCAAGACAACCTCTGTGTAAAAATAAAAACAAAAAAAAACACAAGAACATTTAATTAATACACAGCCATTTAGTGATCAGAAATGTGTGATTGTCAGTCCTCACATTGGCCACTAGATGTCATACATCTGCATTTTAGATATATACAGGTCCTTCTCAAAAAATTAGCATATTGTGATAAAGTTCATTATTTTCTGTAATGTACTGATAAACATTAGACTTTCATATATTTTAGATTCATTACACACCAACTGAAGTAGTTCAAGCCTTTTATTGTTTTAATATTGATGATTTTGGCATACAGCTCATGAAAACCCAAAATTCCTATCTCTAAAAATTAGCATATCATGAAAAGGTTCTCTAAACGAGCTATTAACCTAATCATCTGAATCAACTAATTAACTCTAAACACCTGCAAAAGATTCCTGAGGCTTTTAAAAACTCCCAGCCTGGTTCATTACTCAAAACCGCAATCATGGGTAAGACTGCCGACCTGACTGCTGTCCAGAAGGCCATCATTGACACCCTCAAGCAAGAGGGTAAGACACAGAAAGAAATTTCTGAACGAATAGGCTGTTCCCAGAGTGCTGTATCAAGGCACCTCAGTGGGAAGTCTGTGGGAAGGAAAAAGTGTGTCAGAAAACGCTGCACAACGAGAAGAGGTGACAGGACCCTGAGGAAGATTGTGGAGAAGGACCGATTCCAGACCTTGGGGGACCTGCGGAAGCAGTGGACTAAGTCTGGAGTAGAAACATCCAGAGCCACCGTGTACAGGCGTGTGCAGGAAATGGGCTACAGGTGCCGCATTCCCCAGGTCAAGCCACTTTTGAACCAGAAACAGCGGCAGAAGCGCCTGACCTGGGCTACAGAGAAGCAGCACTGGACTGTTGCTCAGTGGTCCAAAGTACTTTTTTCGGATGAAAGCAAATTTTGCATGTCATTCGGAAATCAAGGTGCCAGAGTCTGGAGGAAGACTGGGGAGAGGGAAATGCCAAAATGCCTGAAGTCCAGTGTCAAGTACCCACAGTCAGTGATGGTCTGGGGTGCCATGTCAGCTGCTGGTGTTGGTCCACTGTGTTTTATCAAGGGCAGGGTCAATGCAGATAGCTATCAGGAGATTTTGGTGCACTTCATGCTTCCATCTGCTGAAAAGCTTTATGGAGATGAAGATTTCATTTTTCAGCACGACCTGGCACCTGCTCACAGTGCCAAAACCACTGGTAAATGGTTTACTGACCATGGTATTACTGTGCTCAATTGGCCTGCCAACTCTCCTAACCTCAACCCCATAGAGAATCTGTGGGATATTGGGAAGAGAAAGTTGAGAGACGCAAGACCCAACACTCTGGATGAGCTTAAGGCCGCTATCGAAGCATCCTGGGCCTCCATAACACCTCAGCAGTGCCACAGGCTGATTGCCTCCATGCCACGCCGCATTGAAGCAGTCATTTCTGCAAAAGGATTCCTGACCAAGTATTGAGTGCATAACTGAACATAATTATTTGAAGGTTGACTTTTTTTTCTATTAAAAACACTTATCTTTTATTGGTCGGATGAAATATGCTAATTTTTTGAGATAGGAAATTTGGGTTTTCATGAGCTGTATGCCAAAATCATCAATATTAAAACAATAAAAGGCTTGAACTACTTCAGTTGTGTGTAATGAATCTAAAATATATGAAAGTCTAATGTTTATCAGTACATTACAGAAAATAATGAACTTTATCACAATATGCTAATATTTTGAGAAGGACCTGTATATCTCTCCTACAATCTGGGTTTTGCTCCCTGGCGCTCATGCATCGGTGGCTATGTTTTCCTGCAAAACAAATTGAAGACTGTTCTTGCAGTGGAACAGGTTTGGGAAATGTGTGTGTGGTGTTTTTTTTTTTTTTTTTTGTAATGATATAGATATAAATTATAGTAGAAATTAATTTATGGAGTTATTATGCAAAGTCTCGCGAGACTTCGAGGTAATAACTTCAGCTAATAGGAGCTAATACTGTATGGAGCACTCGCTCCGTACAGTATTCAAACAAGGTGGTATGCGAATCTACTTCGGATGTTTCATCCAAAGTCGATTCGCTCATGCCTAATGACAATATCCTGGTGGCCTTAGAAGCAGCTGATTGACATTGTATGCTGTTGTTTAATCTACCATCTACAAGGACACCCCAAACAGATTATTACTACCAAGACGTGGAACTTTACATTTATCCACATTGAACCTCATTTGCCAAGTTGATGCCCAAATACTCAGTGTTCAAGTCAGCTTGTAGTTTATGGACATCTTCCATAGACTGTACAATACTACACAGCTTAGGGCAATTTCAAACTAGTGTTTTTGCTGGATCCAGCAAAAAAACAAACGCTTCAGTTACTGATAATACACTGTCTGCATCCATTATGAACGGATCCGGTTGTATTATCTTTAACATGGCCAAGACGGATCCATCATTTATTAATTGGGGAGGGATCCGTTTTCTATTGTGTCAGAGAAACTGATCAGTCCCCATTGACTTGCATTATGGGTTATGACTGCTCCGTCTTGATCAGTTTCTCAGGACGGAAAGCAAAATGCAGCATGTTGAGATTTGCTCTCCGATATGAGAACGGAATGCAGTTTGGGGTGTTCAGTTTTGTCCCAATTGACAATTAATAGGGACAAAACTGAAGCGTTTTCACGCTAGTGTGAAAGTACCCTTAGTGTCATCTGCAAAAATAGAAATGGTGTTATTAATACCGTCCTGGATATCTTCTAAAATTAAATAGAGGACCCAGCACTGAACCTTGGAGTATACCACTTATAACCCCAGACCATTCTGAATAGGAATCATTGACCACAACTCTCTGGACACGGTCCTTCAGCCAGTTTTCAATCCAATTACAGACTATACTTTCCAAGCCTATAGACCAGGCATCTTCAAACTGCGGCCCTCCAGCTGTTGTAAAACGACAACTCCCACAATGCCCTGCTGTAGGCTGATACCTGTAGTCTGTTCGAGCATGCTGGGAGTTGTAGTTTTGCAACAGCTGGAGGGCCGCAGTTTGAGGATGCCTGCTATAGACCTTATGTTACCTATTAAACCTCTGAGGGACGGCATCAAAAGCCTTTGCAAAATCCAGAAACACTACATCCACAGCCGCCCCTCTGTCCAGGCTACTACTCACCTACTCCTAAAAACAAATCAGGTTAGTCTGACAACTTCTGTCCTTGGTAAACCCATGCTGGTTATCACTTATAATATTATTTACAGTCACATACTCCTGTATATAGTCCCTTAAGAGTCCTTCAAACATTTTTCCCCACAACAGAAGTTAAACTAACTGGTCTATAATTAGCTGTGAAGGACCTTGATCCTTTTTTGAACATGGGCACCACATTTGCCTTGCGCCAATCACTTGGCACTGTACCAGTACCTAGAGAATCTTTAGAAATTATAAACGGGCACAGCAATGACTCAACTAAGCACCCTTGGGTGTAATCCATCTGGATCCGGAGCCTTGTTCGCATTTACCTTATTTAACTTATCTCATTAAGCTTTTTGTAAACTTCAAAGGCTACAGCTGACCCCTCAGATTGGTATTTTTTTAAATGCCCTTTTTTGTCATTTATTGCCCTTTTTACAGTAGCTGTAAGCCATGGGGTGTTTAATTTTAGCAGTTTATACTTGTTACCTAAAGGAATACAGTGTTAGTGCAATTACTCAATGTGGATTTAAAGCTGTCCCATTTATCCTCAGTATTAGGTGACAGTAGCTGCTCCCAATCTACGCACTGAAATGCTGCTCTCAACCCAGGGAAATTAGCCTTTTTTTTAAATTCGGTGATGTTTTTTGCTCTGCCTGACAGAGATTATTTTTATGTTATTATATTGTCACGATTACCTAGTGTTTCTCGATAGTAACATTTCCAACAGAGCTTTGCCTCTAGTGGGAGCTTCTACAAACTGGGTCATAAAGTGGTCCTGCAGCAAGTTGAGGAATCTTCTCCCCTTTGCGGTTGAGGCAGAATCATGACCCTAGTCAATGTCTGGGAAGTTAAAATCTCCCATTATGACCACTGTGCAGCCCGCTCTATTTGGTATAAGTTGAGCTTCTATCTCCTCTGTGATGTTAGGGGGTCTTTAGATTACACCAAGTATTTTTTTTTTCCGTGTTTATATCCCTTTGAACTTACACCCATCACACTTGTCTTCAGATCACTCCTCACATACAGGCACACGCCACCGCCTTTTCTATTGACCCTGTCTTTCCTAAATAGTGTAAAACCCTCAATATTAACAGCCCAGCCATGCAAAGAGTATAACCATGTCTCAGCCACACCAACTACATCTACGTGTTAGTACTTGTAATTACACTATATATCCGAGACGATGGGCAGTGTAATGAACAGGAAGCAGCACTTGCATGGTGTGCCACCTCCTCTTCAAACAGCTTATCAGCAGGGCTGCTGGGTCTTGGACTCCGGCCCAGTGTCTTACCTCTAATGGAGAGGTAGACCATGTAGTTGCTATGGGGCCTGGCCCTGCAAGAAAGCCCCACCCCTAATTACATTTACATAGCTAGATGTGAAAACCTAGCTAGTTGTGAAGAAGGACCTGTGATGATGTCATCAGCAGCATGTGATCAGGGCAGCCTTACAGAGTCAGTAGTTTTACAGCTGAAGGACTTGTGATGATGTCATTGTCAGGCGACCAGCTCAGCCATGGAGAAGAAAATGTAGTGAAACTACATGGAGAGGAACTTCTGTGTGTGCCTGGAGGAACGGTGAGTGGTGTCTGGTAATGTTGGGGGTTGTAGTTCTCTCCTCTTATACCCTCTCCCTGTAATGTCAACTTGTGTTTCATAATAACAGCCTGGACATGCTGGGAGTTGTAGTTCTCTTTTACCCCTCCATGTATTTCTTACTAATTTTGACCTGTTTTACACTGCTGGTAGTAGTATCACCAATATAAAACCCCTGCACAACCCCTTTTATGTTTTGTTTGACACCAGTGAGTTAAATCTGTGATAGCTTTTGCCAGGTGCTTCTGCTCAGACCCATCTAATCATGCGTGTCAAGCTGGAACCAGAAATTTGAGACCAACAGGGGATTGTGAGGATGACTATCCCTTCTTTTAATTATTTAATGTTGGGTTTTTCGTTCTACAACTGAGCTGTATCTAAATAATTCTCGCAATTGCAGAATTGCTGTTTGTCACCCCACTGATATCCATTGAAGGAACAATTCTGTCTATGTAAGTGTGATATTTCTGTAATAACACTGACCCATAGAATAAGGTTGTTATGTAATTTTTTTTTACACAATAGTGAACCGGACATCATATGGTGCCTTTAAATTAATATAACTCATCCTGCCGAAAACAAGTCCTCACAGCTACAGCAACTGAAAAGTTATGGCTCTTGGAAAACAGGTAAGAAAAATAACAATTTCAGCTTGGTTGTTTCATATCTGGAAAATCGCAACACTGACCTGCTATGTTCATAATTGCATGCTGAGTTTTACAGCAATCCAACGTTTCTATCTGGATAGATTTTTTATTTGTTCATTGAGTGTATTTGCACAATGGAAAGTGTAATCATATGAGTAACTTTAACCGTATAACCTGTTTCTTCCTTTCTTATACCAGGGCATTAAGTTGAGTTTGATCACATACTTGTAGATTGCAAGCTCCTGGGCTAAACTTTTCCGTAATTCTTCCATCTCTGTATTCTTATGCTGTTGCTGCTGGACTGAAACCTTAATCTCCCTCCTCCTCTCTTCGAGCTCTTGCAGCTGTTCCTGGATGGAGCATGAGAAAATTTTCAGTCATTAGTTCCAACAAATGCTGTATCCAAATCATCCAACCACACAGACTGTAAGACGCTATCAGCATGTAAATCCTTGAAAGGGAACCCGTGACATTGCAAATGCAGTGCAATCTGCAGGCAGCATGTTGGGGGGTGCCCTCACCCATTTTCCGAAAAATATGCAGGTGCAGGTTACATTGTAATGAATGGAGACAACACATCATTTACACAGAGGAGTACCAATTCCACAGTGGAACACATCTCAGGGATTCACCCTTTTTTTCAGCCTCACGCACGCGTCCGTGGTTTGGGTCTGCATCTGAGCCGCATTTATTTGCGCCTTGGATGTGGACCCATTCACTTCAATAGGGTCACAACAGATGCGGACAGAACTCCGTGTGCTGTCCACATCCGTTGCTCTATTCTGTGCCGCTGTAAAAAAATAAAATAAATAGAACATGTCCTATTTTTGTCTGTTTTGCTGACAAGAATAGGCATTTCTATAATGGGTCGCCTGTTCCACAGATTGTGGAACCCACATGGGCAGCATCCGTGTTTTGCGGATCTGCAGTTTGCACCCGCAAAATACAGCACGGTTGTGTGCATGTAGCCTAAGCGCTCATACACACAAACATTATTTTTATTCTGATCCGTTTCTTTACAGGTCCATATGCGGAACCATTCACTTCAGTGGGTCCGCAAAAAAACAGAACTGACTCCATGTGCATTTGTATAAACACTTGTTCTCGAAAATCTGACTGTATGATGTACGAAGAAGCTCATTCATTCGGTGATCGCATCATTCCGCCGGCAGGGACCGTTGTCATTCCTGTGCAGCAGATTGTTATTTGCTCTGAAGCAATGATTTTCTATTGGGACAAGCGACCTCTGAATTGTTCCCATACAGCAGAGGTGATTGCTGCATGTAAATGCTGCCCTTCTGATATTTAGCACATGTACTATGCTCTGATATAAAATACAGCTCTTGATCGCTGTTTAAAGGGAACACATCACCATTAAAATGCAAATTAAATATTGGGCAAATTAAGACAGCATGTTATACAGCAGGAGGAGCTGGGCTGAGCTAATATATTGTTTTATGGGAAAAGATTCAGTATAAGGACTCAGATGGCCGCAAAACGCGGATACCGGCCTGTGTGCATTCCGCAATTTGCAGACCGTACATGACGGGCACTATGATAGAAATGCCTATTTTTGTCCGTGATTGTGGACAAGAATAGGACATGTTCTATCTTTTTTGCGTGGCCATGGAACGAAACTACGGATGCGGACAACACACTGTGTGCTGTCTGCAATTTTGCGGCCCCATTGAAATTATTTAGACTCCTTTCACACCTCCGTTCAGGTGTCCGCTCGTGAGCTCCGTTTGAAGGGGCTCACAAGCGGCCCTGAACGCAGCCGCCTGGCCCTAATGCATTCTCAGTGGAGGCGGATCCACTGAGAATGCATCCGCCTGCCAGCGCTCAGCCTCCGCTCCGCACAGTGAGCGGACACCTGAATGCTGCAAGCAGCGTTCGGGTGTCCGCCTGGCCGTGCGGAGGCGAGCGGATCCGTTCCGACTTACAATGTAAGTCAATGGGGACGGATCTGCTTGAACGGATCCGCTCAGGCTACTTTCACACTTAGAAAATTTTTCTAAGTTATAATGCAGACGGATCCGTTCTGAACGGAGCCACCGTCTGCATTAATATGAGCGGATCCGTTCAGAACGGATCCGATCGAACACTAGTGTGAAAGTAGCCTTATGTGAACAATCATTCCACAGGATCACTCAGGATCCATTTAACATTGAACAGATACAGCCTTCAGTCAATATTGCTCGAACTGCACACATCATGCCGTAGAATCAGTACATATTAAGGCAGTCATTTGTAACCGAAGCTCAATGTAAACTGTAATAAAGTATGTGATTGCAATAAAACCTATTTTCTGGTTCTTCGTTGTTCATAGCATTATTGCATCTAGATAACCTTCTAGTAAATAACTTTAAATAAAATAAGAACAAAAAATAATATAGGGGGGGAAAGGGATAGGTCCTGCGTAAGAAAATTCTGGTGCCTATCTAGTCCCCCAATGTTGAGGGAATCACAACATGCCCTGAAATTCCAGAGAATCTAGGAAAGTGAGCAGGGAATTAAATCTAGTCATAAATACATCTGACCCTTCTTGTTGCTCTGTTATCAGCTCTTCCATGCGTAAGATATATCTGAGCTCCTTGATCTACTCACATATTGTGGGTGGAGACTTGGACTTCCAATGTCTGGGAATTACCATTCTTGCAGCCGTCAGGAAATGCCTTAGAACCCCTTTCTTAACTTGCGCCAAGGAACCAGGGATAAGAGAGAGCAGGGCTTCTTGAGGACTATTGATGATCCTCTTGCCGGAGTATTTAGTATATATCTGTAGAATGTTGTCCCAAAAAGCGCAAATTGCAGGACAACACCATATGTGCAATAGGGATCCCCCATCCTTCTCACATCGCCAGCATATTTTTGAAACTGAGGGGAACATATGTAAAGTAGTTGGACAGTAGTACCATCTAGAAAGAATCTTGTAATTCTTTTCCTTGATCTGTGCCGCTCTCCATGGGAGAACGCAAACATCTTTGCAACTTCTGCATTTGTGAATTGGACCTGTAAGTTGGCTTCCCATTTATCAAAGAAAGGGGCCCTATCCCCACTGCACAAATCTAGGAGAACCTTGTACAATGTGGACAAAGCACCCCCTTCATCTCCTGGTTGTAGATAAATCTATGCGAACGTAGCTCTATAAAAGGAACTTCGTATCCCAGCTAAGAGGTCATGGAAATAGTGGGGCTTGAGCGCAGAGCTTCAAAGGAAGTCAACGTCCCTGAGGTTATGACATCTCTCAGTCTCAGAAAGCTGTTGTGTACAGCTTTGATGAGAAATGATGAGGGATCCAATCCCGGGCTAAAAGCTGGGTTATCATGTAGTGGAGTCATGGGAAAAGGTCTATGCGAAATCTGTGATCTAGAGATCCATTCATCCTAAAGTGCCAGGACATGCCTCACAAGATAAAGCCAGTGCTCTTTAGGTGGTCTGTCTTCCAGAGTGAGCCAGGGCATAGCTTTAAGGACAGTGGAGACAGACTATTCCAAGGAGACCCACAACTTCCCTGAAACCCCTGCGCATCCAATCTAGTAATCTTGAAAGTACAGCTGCGTTGTGATAAAGTTGAAAGTCTGGAAAGCCAAAACCTCCCAAAGATTAATGTTTAATTAGAACCCTCTGATTTAACTTAGGCTTACTGGTATGCCAAATAAACCAGGTGAGGCCCTTCTGGATAGCCGAAAAGTAACTTTTCGGAGCATGAATGGGTATGGTCTGAAAGATATAAAAATCTCGGGAAGATGTCCATTTTAACAGTATTCATACGGCCAAACCAAGACAGGTGTTTCAACGTATACCATCTTAGGTCCTCAAGCGTTCTCCTCTGCAGTAGCAAGTAGTTCAGGGGGTATAGGAAGTGTAGTTGTGTCAGGATTTGAATGCCTAGGTATGTCAAGCTCTGGTATTTCCATTTGAAAGAGAAGTTATCTTGTAAGGATTGTGTCTCTGTCTGGGAGAGAGAGATATTCAATAGTTCGATTTTAGTAAGGTTCACCTTAAAATTACTAAGGTGCCCGAACCTTTCAAACTCCTTAAGGATAGATGGTATAGAGATATGAGGGGAAGTCACATAAAGGAGGGGATCATCTGCATAAAGCGCAAGCTTATGTTTCGTGTTCCCAAACTCAATTCCTCCAATATCAGGATTGTTCCTAAGAGCCATTGCAAGATGCTCCATAGTCAGAACATAAAGGAGAGGGGACACCCCTGGCGCATGCCATTATGAATATCGAACGAAGGTGCCAATATACCATTAGTTCGGACTCACGCCGAGTGGTTAGTATATACAGGTCCTTCTAAAAAATTAGCATATTGTGATAAAGTTCATTATTTTCTGTAATGTACTGATAAACATTAGACTTTCAAATATTTTAGATTCATTACACACCAACTGAAGTAGTTCAAGCCTTTTATTGTTTTAATATTGAAGATTTTGACATACAGCTCATGAAAACCCAAATTTCCTATCTCAAAAAATTAGCATATTTCATCCGACCAATTAAAGAAAAGTGTTTTTAATACAAAAAAAGTCAACCTTCAAAAAATTATGTTCAGTTATGCACTCAATACTTGGTCGGGAATCCTTTTGCAGAAATGACTGCTTCACTGCGGCGTGGCATGGAGGCAATCAGCCTGTGGCACTGCTGAGGTGTTATGAAGGCCCAGGATGCTTCGATAGCTGCCTTAAGCTCATCCAGAGTGTTGGGTCTTGCGTCTCTCAACTTTCTCTTCCCAATATCCCACAGATTCTCTATGGGGTTCAGGTCAGGAGTGTTGGCAGGCCAATTGAGCACAGTAATACCATGGTCAGTAAACCATTTACCAGTGGTTTTGGCACTGTAAGCAGGTACCAGGTCGTGCTGAAAAATGAAATCTTCATCTCCATAAAGCTTTTCAGCAGATGGAAGCATGAAGTGCTCCAAAATCTCCTGATAGCTAGCTGCATTGACCCTGCCCTTGATAAAACACAGTGGACCAACACCAGCAGCTGACATGGCACCCCAGACCATCACTGACTGTGGGTACTTGACACTGGACTTCAGGCATTTTGGCATTTCCCTCTCCCCAGTCTTCCTCCAGACTCTGGCACCTTGATTTCCGAATGACATGCAAAATTTGCTTTCATCCGAAAAAAGTACTTTGGACCACTGAGCAACAGTCCAGTGCTGCTTCTCTGTAGCCCAGGTCAGGCGCTTCTGCCGCTGTTTCTGGTTCAAAAGTGGCTTGACCTGGGGAATGCGGCACCTGTAGCCCATTTCCTGCACACGCCTGTACTCCAGACTCAGTCCACTGCTTCCGCAGGTCCCCCAAGGTCTGGAATCGGTCCTTCTCCACAATCTTCCTCAGGGTCCGGTCACCTCTTCTCGTTGTGCAGCGTTTTCTGCCACACTTTTTCCTTCCCACAGACTTCCCACTGAGGTGCCTTGATACAGCACTCTGGGAACAGCCTATTCGTTCAGAAATTTCTTTCTGTGTCTTACCCTCTTGCTTGAGGGTGTCAATGATGGCCTTCTGGACAGCAGTCAGGTCGGCAGTCTTACCCATGATTGCGGTTTGGAGTAATGAACCAGGCTGGGAGTTTTTAAAAGCCTCAGGAATCTTTTGCAGGTGTTTAGAGTTAATTAGTTGATTCAGATGATTAGGTTAATAGCTCGTTTAGAGAACCTTTTCATGATATGCTAATTTTTTTAGATAGGAATTTTGGGTTTTCATGAGCTGTATGCCAAAATCATCAATATTAAAACAATAAAAGGCTTGAACTACTTCAGTTGGTGTGTAATGAATCTAAAATATATGAAAGTCTAATGTTTATCAGTACATTACAGAAAATAATGAACTTTAACACAATATGCTAATTTTTTGAGAAGGACCTGTAGAGCTGCTGCCATTTCTACATATCTCCCATCTAGGCCTATCAGTCTCAAGGATGCCAGTGGACCCTATCAAATGCTTTTTCCGCATCCACTGACATCAGAGACATGGGGGTTTGTTGTTTTGGGGCCTGTGATATCAGCGTAATGGTGCGGATGGTGTTGTCCCTCGCTTCTCTACCTGGAACAAATCCCACTTGATCTTTATTAATGACTTAAGGGAGTATCTTGCTGAGCCTATTTGCCAGGATCTTTGAGAAAATCTTGATATCACAGTTTATCAAAGATATCGGCCTGTAATTGCTGCATATAGTGTGGTCTTTGATTTGAGTAGGACCACTATGTGGGCTTCTAAAGATTGTTTGGGAGGGGCATGTTGGCGATATACTATTGAACACCCTGGTAAGGAAGGGGAGGAGCAGTTTATGATAACATTTAAAGAAGGTGGACTTTTCCCTCCTTTTAGTGAGGAGATTACTGCCATAATTTCAGGTTCTGTAAAAGGTAGATCTAATTCTATACTCTACTCTACTGGTATCCCGGGTAAAGCCGTCTCATTCATATAAGTGACTATGCGATCTTCAAGCTCTTGTTGTGGCATATCTACAAATTGTCCTTTAATGTTGTAGAGGGATTCATAGTATGTACAAAATACATTTGCTATATGGGAAGGGTGGTGTATTGCCTGTCCCCTGTTATCCTTAATTTCTGGTATGTATGTGTGTCTGGGTCTGGGATGGAGCAACTTAGCGAGCGCTCGACCGCATTTATTAGCGTTGTTGTATAGAAAGCTGTGGAAATGTTCTCTATACAGGTTGGATCTTTCGTCTATAGCCTCTTTTAGACTGTCTCTTACAGCTGTTAGTTCAGCCAAGAGAGCTGAAGTGAGTGATTGTTTGTGTAGAGTATCCACCTTGCATAAACGAGCTGTCAACTTCTCAATGTGTGTTTCCTTTTCCTTTTTTAGTCTACCCCCATGTTGAATGAGTGTTCACCTAATCACACACTTCAATTCTTCCCACTGCAGAGGAAGAGCTGTAGTATCAGAAGCGTGATTCTCCATCAAATATTTTATTGTTGTTTCTATCGCCTGTCTGCACATCATGTCCCTCAACAGGGTCTCGTTAAGACACCAGGTCCATCCCCTAGCCACCAAATCGGGCAATTCGAGGATAAGGAATATAGGCGCGTGGTCTGACCACATGGCTGGGCCTATAGTAGCTTTAGGTTGGAAAGTGAGAGCGTGATGGGATATGACTAACATGTCTATCCTGCTATATGATTGGTGAGCCGGTGAGTAGTAGGTATAATCTCGTTCCGTGGGATGCAGAATTCGCCAGATATCAACCAGTCTCCTGCTATGTAAAGTCGAGCGCACCCTGGAGATTGTTGAAAATGGTACCAATGACCTCCCCAGGGAAGTGATCAACTTTAGGTTCAGTTCCAGATTGAAGTCCCCACCAAGAAGGAGTACACCCTCTATGAAGGAGTCTAATCTAGCCATTATATTAGCGAATGCCTTACCCTGTCCTGAGTTTGGCAGGTATATATTATCAATCGTATACGCTCTCCCATGGATCGCCAGCTTAATGAAGGCATATCTACCCTTGTCCCACATTCGGGAATCTATAACAGAACAAGAAAAGGATTTGTGTAAAGCAATGGATACACCTTTGGATTTGGATTCTGGATTTGTGCTGTGGAACCAAGTCATGTAACTTTTAGAGCGAAAATGAGGGACACGGTGGGTCTCAAAACGAGTTTCCTGCAATAATACTATCTGAGCCTTATCATTTTGTAGATTAGACAATATCCTTGCTCTCTTTTGTGGGACATTAAAACCCAGTACATTTAAAGAGATTATCTTTAACACACTTGGAGTAATCATAATGGCCTACAACTGTGGATCAAGGGACAGGAGAAGGGAGAGGGAAGATTAGGGAAAAACAGGGAGGATGAGACAAAAAAAAGAAACCTTGCCTTTTATAGTAAATAAAAAGGGGGTTAGTGTATAACACACTACAAGGTGTATACTCTAGTATACCCTAGGCAAAACCTCGAAAAGGAGGAACTTAACGATAAACGTTTAACTATATAGGGTTGGTCTTCCTACAGCAGGTGAGGAAGCCACCACGAGACTAGTGTGCAACAATACTTAACTAGTGACCGTTCTTTCTTCTTTAGTATCAATAGCAGTCTAATCTACTTAAAGTTATATTTATATTGTATATCTATCGATATAAGGAAGGGCCGCCAAAGTGCGATAAAAAAAAAAGAATCGCCATATGACCTCTATCTCCTTCAACTGTCCCAGACTCAATTCAGAATATAAAGTTGACTATTAAAGAAAAGAGCACCCCATTTAAAGAGGACCTTTCATCAGAAAATGGTGTGTTTAAATTCTTATACAACCTTATGGGACTGCTCTCACTGATGTGCGGACACTTTTTCTTTTTTCAAAAGTACCCCCCGTTTTTTTCAAATGGACCGGGGGGTCCATTTGAAAAAAAAAAATAAGTGTCCGGACATCAGTGAGAGCAGCCCCATAAGGTTGTATAAGAATTTAACACACCATTTTCTGATGAAAGGTCCTCTTTAATGCTATCTTCCTTCCTATATTATCTTGGCATTTAAGTGTGGCTATCCAGCTACATCAGCAAAGAAACAATGTCAATATACATCACATGTCATAATGTGTCCCACAGGACTCATGTTGGTCAAGTTGGAAGTCCCTTTGTAGTGGATAGCCTCCGTGTCCCAGATCTATTAGCCTTCCACACTGAAAAACACGATGGCAGCAGAGGTATGGTGTGCCAATCCGGGAGAGATATCTCTGGCAAACCAAGAGCTGCTATAAAGTCCGCCAATTCTGAAGGATCTCTCAGCTCCAAGCGTTTGCCGTTGCGACGGACCACTAGATGAAAAGGATATCCCCACATATATGGGATCTCTCTCTCCCTGAGGCAGTCCAGTAGAGGGCGTAGCGCCTTCCATTGTAGTAAAGTGGTGCGGGATAGGTCTTGCAATAGAGAGATGCGAGCACCATTATATTCAATAGTAGATTGATTGCACACTTTCCGCATCATTTCCTCCTTTACAGTGTAATAATGCAAATAACAGATAACATCTCTCCGCTTGGAGGCATCAGGGTTAGGAGGCGCCAAAGCTCTATGTGCCCTGTCAATTTCCAAATCATCTGTGATAGACCTGTCTAGGGTTGTCTGTCCTGTAAGGTGGACACCAGATCTGCAGTGGATACAGCCTCTGGAAGACCCCTGATCCTAATGTTGTTTCTTCTACTTCTATTTTCAATGTCTTCATGGAGGCGATACAGTTGACTTGTATGTGCTGATCTCTAGTTTCTCCCTTATTCTCAAGGTCATCTAATCTGAATGTTAAATCATCCTGCTGAGAGGCCACTGCTTCTACCCTTTCTTCAATGATTTGTAAATTGCTAGAGATTGTGTGTAGCTCTTGTTTATATGACGTCTCCAGTCTCACTATAAATTGCTCTATTTCTTGTCTAGTCGGCATTGATTTTACATGTTCTCTCCAATCCCCTTACCTCGTCCTGTGTAGGTGGTGTTGCAGATAGTGAAGGAACAGGAGGAGGCTGCGCTGTATATTGCTGCGTAGAGGCTTGGGGCTCAGTTGCTATTGCGCAAGATGGTGGCCGCCTTCGCATGGTTGTCTGGTTATGGAGATGGGCTTCTGAGACCAGTAATGGCCCATCCTGCTCTTCCCCCGCCAATCTCGACCCCTGCATTATTGGACCTGTGGCTGCAAGTGGTGAGTGTGGCTGTATGGCGGCAATTGTTCTGTGTGCCGTGGGGGAGAAGACTGCCGCATGGGGGTTGCAGCCTATTAACGACTGCCCTTCCAGGACGAAGAAGTGCTGAATATCACTGCGCTCTGGTACCGTGCTGATGGGCCAGCTGTGGAGCCCTTTCTGGTCCGAACCATTGAGGCTCCGATAAGGCCGTCTGGAGAGTGAGGAACGGCTGTTTTGTAGTCTCTTGGCAGGAGCTCACATGAAGCGTGTGTTCACTACGCCATAGCCAGCGAATCAGTCTTGGGGTTTATGCACATGACCATATGTATTTTGAGGTCTGCAAAATGTTATTAATGCGGACAATAATATGACATGTTCTATATTTTTGCGGAACGGAAATACGGACATACGGAAACGGAATGCACACGGAGTAACTTCCATTTTATTTTTTCAATTTTCTCTTTATTGGGGCATTATAAGAGTAACATAAGAGAATGAGATGTTATACATTCACAATTATTGGCATAAGGATCAAATTACATTGATTCAGTATAATGCATACAATATTTCAAGAGTTTTCTCTTTTTCTTTTTTACTTAGAAGAACAGAAAACGTCCCTACCCAACTAAACCCCAGAACCTAGCTCCCACCAAGGATCTAATACAATATTTTCATGAGTATGTACAGTTCCCTATATTGTGACTCGTCAGAACTACTTTCCTAGTCTACCATGTACCTGAGCTTCTAAATACCATTTAGTGTGTGTGACTGGAGAGATTAATTCTCGTAATTCTGCTGTGGAAAAAGAAAATTCAATAAATTTCCTCAGTTTTTTTATAAACTTGGCTACTTCTCTTTCTTTATTTTTGCCTACCTCCAATCTTTCCATATACAGCAGCTGCTTCACCTGACCTACAACCTCATCTTTGGTTAGCAGTGTCCCAACCAAACAGTGTCGCAGGATACATTTCTTTGTTGACATAAGAACTACGTGTATCACTGGTTCTCCCACTCCTTGTCCCGATACTTCGGAATGATCCCTTGGAATATATTGGAATATGCACTGTTGAGGATTGAATACCACCTCCACATTCCATATTTTATGAATGAGTGCAATAACTTCTTCCCAGAGGGATTTCAGATTTTGACACTTCAATAAACCATGTAGGAGGTCTGCTTTGGGTTGTGAGCGCATTGTCTAAAGTAATGTGTTGTAGCGTCTTTGTAAAAAAGATCAAATGCATAGGTTGTTTTATGCATAATTCTTAGCTGAGTTTCTCGCCATTGCTCGCTTTTAATTGCATATCTAATATAATGTAATCCAACCCTCTTTTTTCGGGCAAGGTCTGAGTCTTTAAGTTCCTTCTCCCAATGTTTAAATGCCCTTCTGACTATACCTATGGATTGTATGTTTTGGATGTTGCGGTATACAGGTCCTTCTCAAAATATTAGCATATTGTGATAAAGTTCATTATTTTCTGTAATGTACTGATAAACATTAGACTTTCATATATTTTAGATTCATTAGACACCAACTGAAGTAGTTCAAGCCTTTTATTGTTTTAATATTGATGATTTTGGCATACAGCTCATGAAAACCCAAATTTCCTATCTCAAAAAATTAGCATATTTCATCCGACCAATAAAAGATAAGTGTTTTTAATAGAAAAAAAAGTCAACCTTCAAATAATTATGTTCAGTTATGCACTCAATACTTGGTCAGGAATCCTTTTGCAGAAATGACTGCTTCAATGCGGCGTGGCATGGAGGCAATCAGCCTGTGGCACTGCTGAGGTGTTATGGAGGCCCAGGATGCTTCGATAGCGGCCTTAAGCTCATCCAGAGTGTTGGGTCTTGCGTCTCTCAACTTTCTCTTCCCAATATCCCACAGATTCTCTATGGGGTTGAGGTCAGGAGAGTTGGCAGGCCAATTGAGCACAGTAATACCATGGTCAGTAAACCATTTACCAGTGGTTTTGGCACTGTGAGCAGGTGCCAGGTCGTGCTGAAAAATGAAATCTTCATCTCCATAAAGCTTTTCAGCAGATGGAAGCATGAAGTGCACCAAAATCTCCTGATAGCTATCTGCATTGACCCTGCCCTTGATAAAACACAGTGGACCAACACCAGCAGCTGACATGGCACCCCAGACCATCACTGACTGTGGGTACTTGACACTGGACTTCAGGCATTTTGGCATTTCCCTCTTCCCAGTCTTCCTCCAGACTCTGGCACCTTGATTTCCGAATGACATGCAAAATTTGCTTTCATCCGAAAAAAGTACTTTGGACCACTGAGCAACAGTCCAGTGCTGCTTCTCTGTAGCCCAGGTCAGGCGCTTCTGCCGCTGTTTCTGGTTCAAAAGTGGCTTGACCTGGGGAATGCGGCACCTGTAGCCCATTTCCTGCACACGCCTGTACACGGTGGCTCTGGATGTTTCTACTCCAGACTTAGTCCACTGCTTCCGCAGGTCCCCCAAGGTCTGGAATCGGTCCTTCTCCACAATCTTCCTCAGGGTCCTGTCACCTCTTCTCGTTGTGCAGCGTTTTCTGACACACTTTTTCCTTCCCACAGACTTCCCACTGAGGTGCCTTGATACAGCACTCTGGGAACAGCCTATTCGTTCAGAAATTTCTTTCTGTGTCTTACCCTCTTGCTTGAGGGTGTCAATGATGGCCTTCTGGACAGCAGTCAGGTCGGCAGTCTTACCCATGATTGCGGTTTTGAGTAATGAACCAGGCTGGGAGTTTTTAAAAGCCTCAGGAATCTTTTGCAGGTGTTTAGAGTTAATTAGTTGATTCAGATGATTAGGTTAATAGCTCGTTTAGAGAACCTTTTCATGATATGCTAATTTTTAGAGATAGGAATTTTGGGTTTTCATGAGCTGTATGCCAAAATCATCAATATTAAAACAATAAAAGGCTTGAACTACTTCAGTTGGTGTGTAATGAATCTAAAATATATGAAAGTCTAATGTTTATCAGTACATTACAGAAAATAATGAACTTTATCACAATATGCTAATTTTTTGAGAAGGACCTGTAGGTCAGAGAGAGGGATTATTATCCTACCTAACAGGGCCCCAAACCATGTCATTCTTTCCGCCTCCCCCAAGGTCGCAGATTGTTGTTTACAGTAGGACTTTATTGGTGATACGGTAAGTAATGGGAATTAGGCATCTGATATTTGTAACTAAAGGCTTCCCAGCCCATTAAGTTTTGTTCCGACACGTCTAACATGTCTCTCAGTTTATTAATACCTTTATTTTTCCATTCCGTATACATTTTGTTCTGACGTCCCTAAGGGTAGGCCAGCAAGGACCACAATGGCATCATGGGTGATAAATACATTGGTAACTTATAAATCTTTCTTTTTGCCTTCCAGGCCATTATTGTGTCTCTAAGTAATATCGACGTTTTGATGTGGGCAGGGATGTATTTCAGTCTGGTATGCAGTAAGGCCGAAAGATCCCAGGGATGTGCTAGTTCCTGTTCTACTTGACCCGCCGAGAAGTGTGTGGTGCCCCATATCTAATCTTTTACATGTCTAAACAATGCTGCTAAGTTATAATGTCTAATATTTGGCATTTGTAGCCCTCCTTCCCATTTCAGCATACAAAGTTTATTATATGCTATATGAGGTCTCTTTCCCTTCCATAAAAAGGCAGTGAACGTTGATTGTAATCGCATAACATCTGTGTGTTTCATTAACATTGGAATTGTTTGTAAGGGATATAGTAGCTTAGAGAAGCTTACCATTTTGATCAAGTGTGCTCTCCCACACAATGATAATAGCAACTCCCTGCATTTATCCAATTCCTTCACAATTTTTTGTATCAGTGGGGGGTAAGTTAAGTACGAGATTGGGGATTTGCCCATTTTAATTCCCAGATATGTGAGGAATTCTTTCCTCACTTCCACATTGTCCGTCGTTGTATCATTTGAGTGTCACAAAAATAAAAGTTGACTCTTTTTCACGTTTACTTTATAGCCTGTGACTGATTCATAATAGAGGAAGGTGTCAAAGATTATTTTCAAGTGTACCCCTGGGGTTTTCATATATATCAACAGATCATCTGCAAAACTTGTCAATTTTACGACTTGATTCCCTACTGTGATCCCCTTTTACAAATCAGATTGTATGAAATATTGCGCTAATGGGTACAAGGGCTATATCAAAAAGTAGAGGAGATAAAGGGCATCCTTTCCTAGATTTATAGTAGTAGACAAATAACCCGGTATATTTACTTTTGCCTGTGGGTTTGTATACAATGTCGTTAAGTAGGTGCAAAATGCTCCCTGTAGCCCCATTGCATCCAATACTGCGCCTAGCCATCGCCAGTTAATTCTGTCAAAGGCTTTTTCCGCATCGATTGCTAATAGTGACGGGTTTTCATTTATTCCCAGCCTCTTAAGCCCATCTTAAACTGCTAGTACTGTTCTAATGTTAGTAATAGCTGAACAACCTTTGACAAAACCAACCTGGTGGCTACCTATTAAGTCTGGCAAATAAATTGCCAATCTATTCGCCAGTAACTTCGACATTAATTTTATGTCTTGATTAATGAGAGATATTGGTCAAAAAGAGTCCGGGGTAGTCATATCTTTGTCTGGTTTGGGAAGTATTTTAATGTAGGCTAAATTTCCCAATGGTGGTATTCTCCCCCCATTCAATATGGAATTGAAAAGTGCTATAAGTGAGGGGGCCATCACATCTCCCAATGCTTTATAAATTCTGCAGGATATCCATCTGGGCCAGGGGCTTTATTATTATGAAGAGATTTTATGATGGTTATTAATTCCTCTTTAGTGATTTTAGCGTTTTAAAATAGCTAGGGCCTCTTCCGACAATTTCGGGAGGTTGATTTGGTTGAGGAGATCAGTGGCACGTGCTTTATCATATGGGTCTTGGCTATATAGGGACGAGAAATATTGTCCTATTATCTCTACAATTTGTTTTTGGGGTGTGTTTGGAGAGATCCCTTAGCGTCCTTCAGGGGGTATATCTGTGGCTGTTTCGCTTATGTGCGTGTTAAATTGGCATCCTCCCCACCTTGTCGCCGTACCTAAACAATTTTGCCTTTTTACAATCTGAAAACCATTTAGCTTTTTCTTCCTGGTAATAATTAAAATTATGTTTGGCTGTGACCCAATTTAGCTTGTGTGTCTCAGTGGGATTAGCAAGGTAAGTCGTATATGCTGCCCAAACTTGCTGAACTGCTTGTTCATATTTAGTATTGGTATCTCCCCCCCCCCCCACTATCGTATAAGAAAGTATTCGACCTCTCAAAACTACCTTTGCTGTTTCCCAAAACCATTCCGGATTTTGGGAGTGGGCATCATTGTCCTGTGCATATTCCCATCACCCCTTGAGCCGGTCAATAAATGCTTCATTGGACATCAAACGTCTTGGTAGCCTCCAAATATAATCTGTGCCCCTAGGAGTTGAATCAGCAATCTCTACCCATACCGGCGCATGATAGGAGATAAATCCGCAATACCTGCCCCTTGCGCTCTCTGACTCAAAAGCAGGATTTGATGAAGCAATTTTATGGATTTTTTGTTTTCTGTTCTCCAATTCATTTTGCACTCTATTAAAATCCCCCGCCACTATAATTAGTGAGGATCCTTCTTGCAAGATAGAGGATTCTAGAATTTGATAAAATCCCGTTTGGGAGGTGTTGGGAGAATAAATGTTATACAGCCTCAGAGTCCCACCTACAGAGTCCAATTCTACCTTCAAAATTCTGCCTTCTGTGTCAGAGTCAACCTTTTTCAGCTCATACTGTAAATTCTTGTGTAAGAGAATTATGACCCCTGCCTTCCTTCCATTCGATGAAGAAGCAATCACTTGTTCCACCCACATTTTCCTCAATCTCCAGAAGTCTTGCTGCTCCAAATGTGTCTCCTCAGTTTCTTGAGGTGTCTTAGTATCATGGTTCGTTTATGTGGAGATCGTAGACCTTTAACGTTCCAGGTGACAACTCTCATGTTAACCCTGGTATGAAAGATGTTACAGGAGACACAATTGTGATAGAGGTAATCCCCCTCTTGCATCATCCTTAAGTAAAAGACCTTATCGGCTAGGAGCCTTTACTTAACCCATCTAAAACTTCCCCCCAACCCCTTCCCCGCGGAACTGCAAACCCCCCCTACCATCCAGCTCGATAACTCATACTGTATCGACTTCTCTTTTTTCGAGGAGCTGTCGCAACTCCCTTCTTTCTTAGATAGACTATCCTTCTACTCATAAAAAAGACTTGTTCCACCCTCCATAGCCCTTTTGAAACATAATTAAACCTTCAATGCTGTTTCTCTGAACCATGTCAATAACCCCAAAACATCACCATAACATCCCCCGAACTGGACAGTATATTCTCTACTCCCTCTAGGGTTTATGTCCCTGAGGGCTCACGTGACATCTCGACCAGTCCATTTGGTAGGTGACCAATCTGTGCAAATGATCTTCCAGCTTGTCCATCCCAAATTTCAACCTTTGAGTCACCATTATCCTCAAAGATGGTTGATGATCTTGGGGACAGCTGTCTAGGCAAAGTTTTCTCCCGTCTGCCTCTGCTTGATATTCCACCTCTCAATCTTGGTTCGGCTTAGTAAGGTAACACATCGGCGTCCGTATCCAGTGTGTCCATGGCGTCACTTGGAGAGAGAAATGTCTCTACGCAGCCATCCGGGCGAAACACTCTCAAAGTCGGTGGATATATGCGTGCAAATTTTATCTTCCATTGCACCAGGAGAGAGCAGATTTGAGAAAAGGATCTCTGACATTTGGCCACTTCCGCTGAATAATCACTAAAAAGTAACACTTTGTGGTCTTGGATCATCAGTGGCTGTCAACGTCTTCTGTATTTGTTCAATATTGCCTCTTTCGCCGCATAATTTAGATATTTCACTATTGCAGGTCTCGGTCTAGCACGGTCCATTTCTGAACCCAGATTCTTAGCTGGTGCCAGTCTGTGTGCTCTTTCGACCGTGAAGATGCCCTGTAGTCCCAGGGCCTGAGGAATCTCTATTGCGCATATGTGCTTGAGCTGGCTTGGCGGTATTTTCTCTGGCAGGCCTACTATTCTGATATTGCTCCTTCTGGAGCGGTTTTCCAGGTCTTCTATTTTATCTTTGAGAGCCTGGTTTGCGTTGAGGACTTCCCTTATCTGGTATTGGGCCCTTTCTAGCTCTTCCTCCACTAGCCATGTCGCCTGTTCCAATTCTGTGATTTGGACGGTTGGGAGACCTCTCTTTGTATCTGCTGGAGTGCTGCAGATACTGTAGTTTCTAGCGTGGATTTAATGTCAGGTGCTAGAAGTTTAGCTACCTCAATAGCCATGGACCTGCAAGATATGGTGAGGTCCCCCTCGTCCTGGCCTTCTGCCGCCGGCTGTCTCAGAGGGGTTGCGACGCTGACCTTGTTAGTCCCTGCGCCTTCTCCACTGCCACCATCTAACCTCGCGGCACCCGCTCGTCTCCCAGCGCCTGCTTCACGCGCGGACCAGAGGGAGAGTTCTGCAGCAGGTATTTCTCCATACGGGTCTTCGGTGAGTTCCCCGCAGGTATTCGGTCGGGGCCTGGCGCTGTTAGGGGGGTCCGGGCTCGATGTTCGGCCTATGGAACACGGAGCTCCACTTTCCTGCCTCCTTACATGCGCGTGCCGGAACCGGAAGTTGTAACTTCCATTTTTTTTGCAGACCTGTTGAAATGAATTGTTCCGCATATGGTCCACAAAAAAACGGAACGGATACAGAAAGAAAATACGTTCATGTGCATAAGCCCTTACAGAAACAATCAATCTGCTAGGCTGCTCCTGCTCTATAACATGTTTCCTTCAGCGCAGACATCATGTTCAACCTGACAGGTTCCCTTTAAAATAGTTTTATTGGGAGACTGTTCTCTCCACTCCGTTATAAATAGACTTGGCATGAAGTACTTTTTTCAGGGATGTGTTGGCACCTAATTAAATAGGGAATATAAGGAGTCAGTACTTGGGCTTTCCTGTGTCATTTGAGCTGGACCCCAGTTTTGCCTGCCAAAGGCAAATGGTGAGTAGGCAGGGGGAAAAGAGTGTGAAAGAAGAGTTTCAGATCTGTACCCATGAGTAACACTGTCCTATATATATAGACTATTCTGCTTAGAGGTTTCCCGATAGAAGCACTTAGTGTCAGCACTAGGTGACATGTACACACTAGGCAATGTTTGAATTTATTAGTTTTAAGAAATGCTGAAAACAAGTTTAAAGGGGTTCTCCAGGATTTTTATACTGATGACTGGAGATGAGCGAATCGACTTCGGATACTTCATGACCTGAGAATAGGTCATCAGTATCAAAATCCTGGAAAACCTCTTTAAAAAAATGGGAATTAGCTCTAGTTCTAACATTTAGCTGTAGGAAGAGCAGTGGCTTCTTTTCCCTGGAGCCTCTGCTTCAAAGATCCTATTAGAATCAGGATATGGAAAATCACACACTTACTACTTTCTGCCCCTGTGGCACATTTAAACTTCAGGTTGGGGCTACAGTTTAATACATTTTCCACCAATTAATGCTTTGTTCGTGCAGCATTTGACAAATACCATTGCAAAATACTGTAACCAATGATGCAAATATAAAAGTTTGATACATTTTCATTTCAAGGGGTTGTCTCATGAAAACCAACACCTGGATCTGAACACTTTTGTAATTGCATGTAATTTACAACGTAGTATCACCACTGTACAAAATCTATCTGTATGGCGCCACCTGTTTGCCCTTTTGCTAATTGTTTCTGCCCTGCTCACTAAGACGGAAACACATGTTTAGTTCCATAGTTCATTTTTAACCACATGCAGTAGAAAGGACACACCCCCTAGAAAGGACACGCCCCCTTAGCCCTCTTTCACACAGGCGAGTTTTCTGTGCGGGTGCAATGCGTGAGGTAAACGCATTGCACACACACTGAATCCGGACCCATTCATTTCTATGGGGCTGTGCACATGAGCGGTGATTTTCACTCAGCAAGCTCTATTTTGTGCGTTTTTCACGCAACGCAGGCCCCATGGAAGGGAATGGGGCTGTGTGAAAATCGCAAGCATCCGCAAGCAAGTGCAGACGCGGTGCGATTTTCACGCACGATTGCTAGGAGACGATCAGGATGGAGACCCGATCGTTATTATTTTCCCTTATAACATGGTTATAAGGGAAAATAATAGCATTCTGAATACAGAATGCACAGTACAATAGGGCTGGAGGGGTTAAAAATGTTTTATTTTATTTAACTCACCTTAATCCACTTGATTGCACAGCCCAGCTTTCTTCTTTCTTCTTTCTTCATCTGTGAGGAAAAGGACCTTTGATGACATCACTGCACTCATCACATGGTCCATCACATGATCCACCACCATGGTGCTGGATCATGTGATGGACCATGTGATGAGCGCAGTGACGTCACCACAGGTCCTTTTCCTCACAGAAGAGAAGCCCGGCTGCGCGAACAAGTGGATTAAGGTGTGCTACATTTAATTTTTTAATTTTTTAACCCCTCCAGCCCTATTGTACTGTGCATTCTGTATAAAGAATGCTATTATTTTCCCTTGTAACCATGTTATAAGGGAAAATAATAAAATCTACACAACACCTAACCCAAACCCAAACTTCTGTGAAGAACTTCAGGTTCGGGTCTGGGTACCAAACATGCCAAGTTCTCTCACGCGCGTGCAAAACACATTACAATGTTTTGCACTCGCGCGGAAAAATTGTACATTTTTCCACGACGCACCCGCATCTTATCCCGGCCAAAAACATGACGCCCGTATGAAAGAGGCCTTAAACTGCCAGGTTGAAATAAATCTAGCAGAATAATAAATGTGGAGATCTCTGGATCCCTGTGAGGTACAGGGCTGGCTCTAAGCTTGTTAGAAAGAGAGAGGCATGTACTAAATGGTATCTGATTTTTATTTTTTATTTTAATCATGGGATAACCTCTTCCAAAACAGTGGCGTATTAGTACTGCACTGGCTGGATTTTTAAACATGGTGCCATAGCAGCGGGGTGCCTGACATTTCATACAGCAGACACCCGCTGCTCATGTCCACGACTGGCAATAATGCCGGTCGTGGATATTTAACACTTCAGCTACCGTGGTCAATCCTGACCATGGAATCTGAGCACATCCAAACCCAGAAGTGCACGCTTCCAGGTATGCTTCGGCTCCCTCCAGCGGCGTTCAGAGGAGTCAGAGCTTGTAAACAGTAGCCCCTGTCATAGAGAATAATAGGAGGCTGCTGCATAGTGTTTCCTATAGAGCCCTTGTCTGTAGCAGGACTCCATAGGAAACAAATACATTTCTCATAGGCTTCAATGCTAATGCATTGGAGTCTATGAGAATAGCCATCTAATGATTGCTTATTATAGTTCCCTATGGGAACTAATTAAAAGTATTAAAAAAAATAATAATAATAATTCAAATCACCCCCCTCCCCCCCAAAAAAAAATTTAAAATAAAAAATATATATCATGGGTATCGCAACAAGTAAAAACGCCCATACTATAAAAATATGAAAATATCTTTAGCAAGTGGCAAAACAGAAAAAAAAAGATGGCCAATTCGACATTTTTGGTCGCTTCATTTTACACAATTTTTTTTATAAAAAGTGATCAAAATGTCGTACACACCCCAGAATGGTATCAATGAAAAGTACAGCCCCGCAAAAAATGAACACACAGCTCCATACACATAACTCCCAAAAATAATAATATGAGAATATGGCGCCGAAAAAAAAAAATATTCCCCAAGGTTTTTATCATTTTATCAGTATCAAAAAACAGGAAAAACTACGCTTATAAAGTATACCGGTAGTTGGATTCGTACTGACCTGTAGAATAACTGGTCAGTTTTAGCGCACATCGAACGTCATATATAAAAAACCTGTAAAACTGAGGACAGAGCCACCACTCCTCAGAGCAGTGATTGACAGGCTGCTGTGTGTACCCTTATGGACATCTTGTCAGGCGATGCAGAAAGGGGCGGTCGCTGTCCTTATGAATACATAGGGCCAGATTTATCATTACACTTACAGCTTAGGCCCCTTTCACACAGGCGAGATTTCCGCGCGGGTGCAATGCGTGAGGTGAACGCATTGCAACCGCACTGAATCCGGACCCATTCATTTCTATGGGGTTGTGCACATGAGCGGTGATTTTCACTCATCACTTGTGTGTTGCGTGAAAATCGCAGCATGCTCCTCTTTGTGCGTTTTTCACATAACGCAGGCCCCATAGAAATGAATGGGGTTGCGTGAAAATACGATTTTCACTCACGGTTGCTAGGTGACGATCGGGATGAGGACCCGATCATTATTATTTTCCCTTATAACGTGGTTATAAGGGAAAATAATAGCACTCTGAATACAGAATGCATAGTAAAATAGGTCTGGAGGGGTTAAATTTTTAAAAAAAATATCTTAACTCACCTTAATCCACTTGTTCGCGCAGCTGGCATCTCTTCTGTCTTCTTTCTTCAGGACCTGGGTAAAGGACCTGTGGTGACGTCACTGCGCTCATCACATGATCCATCACCATGGTGATGGATCATGTGAATGACCATGTGATGAGCATAGTGACATCATCAAAGGTCCTTTTCCTCACAGATGAAGACAGAAGAGATGCTGGCTGCGCGAACAAGTGGATTAAGGTGAGTTAAATTATTTTTTATTTTTTTTAACCCCTCCAGCCCTATTTTACTATGCATTCTGTATTCAGAATGCTATTATTTTCCCTTATAACCATGTGATAAGGGAAAATAATACAATCTACACAACCTTGAACCCAAACCGTCTGGGTATCACAGTCGGTATTTTTATCACACGCGTGCAAAACACATTGCACCCGCGCGATAAAAACTGAACAACGGAACGCAATCGCAGTCAAAACTGATTGCAATTGCGTACCTACTCACTCGGGTTTGCTGCAATGCATCAGGACGCATCCGGACCAAATCTGTACACGCTCATGTGAAAGAGGCCTAACTACACTTTTACATATGTCCAAAGTCACTTTTGGCTAAGTCAGATTATTATTATTAATGGTCCTTCAATACTGTGATAAATGTGGTTTGACGGTAGCAGTTTTTCCTTCAGTAAGCGGCTTTACAAAAGTCGCACGTCTTTACGAAAAAGTCGTATGTTCTATTAAAAAGTCGCATAAGATAAGCATGGTATCACGATCGGCGTGACTATCACACACGTGACACAGAGGGAGGGAAAGAGGAAGGCCCTGCCCAAGAGAGAGGGAAGGTGGTGACCCCTGACTCACCTTGCGGCTGGCACCTGGCTGCCCTGACGTCCCTAGACTGGTTCCTCACCCGTACGCCGATCACGTGCCTAAAACCCTGGCTTTCCCTAAGATGAGCCCTAGATAGTGAACAGGGCGGTGGGAACACTAGTCCGCACCACTAGCTCTAAAGGAAAACACCAAGGGGAGGACAGACAATACAGACTCAACATATAATCCCAGGTGGGCGACAACAGGAGACAACAAAAAGCCCAACAGGGATCCGGAGGGTAGCACTCTGGAACAACAACCAGGATTCACAGCTCCAGTGGGTCAGTATAGAAGTCCAGGCAGGAAGCTCTATAACTGGCAACTAGAGAAGTGTGAGAGGAGAATATAAGGAGGTTGGGAGTGGCAGACAAGAAACAGCTGAGGAGGAGAAGCTACGGATCCCTGAGTGAGACAAAAAGGATTGCAAGGCAAACACAGAAAACAATCACTAAGAAACAACGTGATCTTTAGACATAGAGCGCGCAGCCACCCGCTGCGACTTCCTGACCCCGGGTATAACGGAGTCAGACGTGGCTCTTGACACCCTCGTGACAGTACCCCCCCTTTCACGAGGGGCCTCCGGACACTCAGGACCAGGTCTCTCAGGATGAGAGGCATGGAAAGCCTGAATTAACCTGTTGGCGTTTACCTCTGACGCTGGAACCCACATTCTTTCCTCGGGACCGTAACCCCTCCAATGCACCAGATACTGAAGAGAGCGGCGGACCCGACGAGAATCAACAATTCTGGATATTTGAAACTCCAGTTTACCATCCACAATAACAGGAGGAGGTGGCAGCGGTGATGGTTCTAGAGGTGGAACATACTTCTTGAGTAACGACTTATGGAAGACGTTATGGATCTTAAAAGTCTGAGGTAGCTCCAGGCGAGAAGCCACAGGGTTAATGACGGCTACTATTTTATAAGGACCAATGAACCTAGGGCCCAGTTTCCAAGAGGGAACCTTCAACTTAATATTCCTAGTAGACAACCACACAGTCATTCACTCCTAGGTCCGGACCTGGCGACCGTTTCTTATCGGCCATGCATTTATATTTACCACTCATATTTTTCAAGTTAGCTTGCACCTTCTGCCATACCGATGAAAGAGATGAAGAAAACCGTTCCTCTTCGGGAACCCCAGAAGACCCCCCCCTCTTTGAAAGTACAAAATTGGGGATGAAAACCGTATGCACCAAGAAATGGTGACTTGCCAGTGGATTCCTGACAGCGATTATTTATGGCAAACTCGGCTAACGGTAAATATGATGACCACACCTCTTGGTTTTCAGACACAAAACACCTTAAATATGTTTCTAGGTTTTGGTTGGTACGCTCAGTCTGTCCATTCGACTGAGGATGGAAAGCTGAGGAAAAGGACAAGTGTACCCCCAGACGGGAACAAAAAGCTTTCCAAAACTTAGAAATAAACTGGGTTCCCCGATCCGAAACCACATCGGAAGGGACCCTGTGAAGCTTCACGATTTCACTGATAAACACCTGAGCAAGAGTCTTAGCATTAGGAAGTGCGGGTAGCGCAATAAAGTGTACCATTTTGCTAAACCTGTCTACTACTACCAAGATAACTGTTTTACCCGCAGACAACGGTAAGTCAGTGATGAAATCCATTGACAGATGTGTCCATGGCCTATTGGGGATGAAAAGTGGCAATAAAGACCCTGCTGGACGTGTATGAGAGACTTTCGCGTGTGCACAAGTAGAACAAGTAGACACGAAATCCATTACATCCTGACGCAACCTTGGCCACCAAAAACGACGAGACAATAGCTCCAAGGTTGCTTTACTACCCGGGTGCCCAGCAAGTGCCGAATTATGATGTTCCTTTAATAATTCAAGACGCAGGTTTAACAGTACAAACAATTTCTCTGAGGGGCAAGAGGCCGGGGCGTCCCCCTGGGCCTCTAACACCTTTCCCTCTAGAACAAAGTGTACAGCAGAGACAACCACTCCTCTTTGTAAAATAGGTACCGGATCACTAACATTACCCCCTCCAGGGAAACTACGAGATAATGCGTCTGCCTTGGTATTTTTTGCCCCAGGACGATAGGTGATTACAAAGTTAAATCTGGTAAAGAATAGCGACCACCTAGCTTGTCTAGGGGTGAGACGCTTAGCCGATTCTAGGTACAGAAGGTTTTTGTGATCCGTAATCACCGTGACGGGGTGGATTGCTCCCTCTAAGAAGTGACGCCACTCTTCAAACGCTAGTTTAATCGCCAACAGTTCCCTATTTCCAATATCATAGTTTTTTTCTGCAGTAGATAACTTTTTGGAAAAGAAAGCGCAAGGACGCCATTTGCCAGGAGACGGACCCTGAGACAATACAGCCCCCACTCCCACCTCTGACGCATCTACTTCAACAATAAAAGGCTGGGAGACATCAGGTTGAATTAGAACAGGTGCCGAGGTAAATCTCTCTTTTAGAGAGGAAAATGCAATTTTAGCGGCGTCAGACCATTTAGAAAAATCAGTCCCCTTCCTAGTCATGTCAGTAAGGGGTTTAACGATCACTGAATAATTTTTAATGAACTTTCTATAGAAATTTGCGAAACCCAAAAACCGTTGTAGAGCTTTAAGGTTCTCGGGAAGATCCCAATCTAAAATTGCCTGGACCTTCCTAGGATCCATACGGAAACCTGAAGCAGATAATAGATATCCCAGGAACTGTATTTCCTGAACGGCGAAGACACATTTTTCAATTTTCGCATATAATTTATTCGTCCGTAGGACCTGCAGTACTTGCCTGACATGTGCTTCATGTGTTTTCAGATCAGCCGAATAAATTAAGATATCATCTAGGTATATGACTACAAACCTGCCGATGAGATGACTAAAAATATCATTAACGAAATGTTGGAAGACAGCAGGGGCATTGGTCAGACCGAAAGGCATGACTAAATTTTCATAATGCCCCTCAGGGGTGTTAAAAGCTGTCTTCCACTCATCCCCTTCCTTGATACGAATCAGATTGTAGGCCCCCCTAAGATCAAGTTTGGAGAACCACCTAGCACCCGCAATCTGATTAAAAGGTCAGGAATGAGAGGAAGAGGGTATGGGTCTCGGATGGTTATCCGGTTTAGCTCACGGAAATCTAGGCAAGGACGCAGGCCCCCATCTTTCTTTTTAACAAAGAAAAACCCTGCAGCCACGGGTGAAGAAGAGGGTCTGATGTGTCCCTTAGCCAGACTCTCGGAGATATAATCTTTCATGGCTTGTCTCTCGGGACCCGAAAGATTATACAACCTGGACTTGGGTAATTTTGCACCGGGAATCAGGTTAACCGGGCAATCATAAGGACGATGAGGTGGTAGCTTCTGACAACCCTTTTCAGAAAAAACGTCCTCAAAGTCCGAAATAAATGTAGGTAGGGAAGCTATGGAGGCGATTAAGCAATTGTTATTTAAGCAATTCTCTCTGCAATGCTCACTCCACTCCAATATCTCCCTGGCCTGCCAATCCACCACTGGATTGTGCGCTACCAACCAGGGAAGACCCAATACCACAGGAGAGGGAAGGCCCTCCAGAACGTAACATGAAAGACACTCATTATGGTGGTCCCTTACCCGAAGGTGTAAGTTATGGACAATGTGAGTGAGGTTTCTCTGAGACAGAGGAGCAGAATCAATAGCGAATATGGGAATAGGTCTCTGCAGCGTACAGAGAGACAAACCCATAGTGCGGGCAAAATGGGCATCTATCAAATTTACCCCTGCTCCACTGTCTAGAAAAAAAAGAAATAGACTCCGTCTTAACACCAAAAACAATAACCGCTGGCAACACAAATTGAGATGTTCGTATGGAGGAAACGTATACCCCCCGGCTGACATCCTCCGCACAGCCTGGGGTTAGTAGTTTTCCGACGGTCTTTTGTTTTTGAGAAAGGAGGGACAGACATTAATGAAATGACCCCTCCCCCCACAGAAAAAACAAGCCCCCCACCTACGGCGAGCCTCAGGAGGACGGACCTGACGAGAAGTTCCTCCTAGCTGCATAGGCTCATCTAAGTCAGTACAGACTAACTGTTGCTTGGGAGAGGTTACCAATTGCTCAGGAATTTTCGATCTCTCCCTAAGACGTCTATCTATTCTGATAGAGAGGGACATAACAGCATCAAGGGAAAGGGGGGTCTCATACAGCGCCAGCGCATCCTTAACCCTTTCAGATAACCCAGAGCAGAACTGACTCCTGAGAGCCGGGTCGTTCCACTGAGTATCCGTAGCCCACCTACGGAACTCTGAGCAATATTCCTCTGCTGGCCGATCTCCCTGTAGGAGTCTCCGTAACTTCGACTCAGCCAGGGCGACTCGGTCAGGGTCATCATATATGAGACCCAAAGCCCCAAAAAATCCCTCCACTGACCGGAGAGCCTGGGAACCAGGGGGTAACGAGAACGCCCAGGATTGCGGGTCCCCCTGAAGCAGGGAAATAACAATCCCCACCCGCTGTTCTTCATTACCTGAGGAGTAAGGGCGCAGCTTAAAATATAATTTGCAGGCCTCACGGAACGTCACAAATTTGTCCCTTCCCACAGAAAATCTGTCAGGAAGAACAACCTTGGGTTCTGTAACAACCTGGTTACCCATAACAACCGCTGGGCTTGCGGTCTGCTGCATTTGCTGCTGTTGTTGGAGGACAGACGCCTTCAATCCTGCCACCTCCAAAGACAGGCCTTGAAGCTGTTTTGCCAAAGCAGCAATAGGATCCATATTGGATTCTAAGTAGAGAGGAAAAAAAAAATATTTTTTTTTTTCTCCCAAAAAATAAGGGCCAGTTATAATATCACGATCGGCGTGACTATCACATACGTGACACAGAGGGAGGGAAAGAGGAAGGCCCTGCCCAAGTGAGAGGGAAGGTGGTGACCCCTGACTCACCTTGCGGCTGGCACCTGGCTGCCCTGACGTCCCTAGACGGGTTCCTCACCCGTACGCCGATCACGTGCCTAAAACCCTGGCTTTCCCTAAGATGAGCCCTAGATAGTGAACAGGGCGGTGGGAACACTAGTCCGCACCACTAGCTCTAAAGGAAAACACCAAGGGGAGGACAGACAATACAGACTCAACATATAATCCCAGGTGGGCGACAACAGGAGACAACAAAAAGCCCAACAGGGATCCGGAGGGTAGCACTCTGGAACAACAACCAGGATTCACAGCTCCAGTGGGTCAGTATAGAAGTCCAGGCAGGAAGCTCTATAACTGGCAACTAGAGAAGTGTGAGAGGAGAATATAAGGAGGTTGGGAGTGGCAGACAAGAAACAGCTGAGGAGGAGAAGCTACGGATCCCTGAGTGAGACAAAAAGGATTGCAAGGCAAACACAGAAAACAATCACTAAGAAACAACGTGATCTTTAGACATAGAGCGCGCAGCCACCCGCTGCGACTTCCTGACCCCGGGTATAACGGAGTCAGACGTGGCTCTTGACACCCTCGTGACACATGGTCCTCACTGGAGTGAACTTGCGCAATTTTTTGCAACTTTTTAAATTGTCGCAATAGTAAATCTGTCTAAAGATTAATTTACATAAGAAAGCACGCCCGCTTTCAGAAAACTGGCGAGCATAGCGCAGAGCCAATAAAAGTCACAAATGTTTGCGCAGTTTTAGCGATTGTGCAAAAAGTTGCGACTTTTTCACTCCATCATTTTGACTTGAGTTAATGATAAATCTGACTCATAGGGTATTCTTTCAGTGTCCCAGTAGTCAGACGGCGAAAAATATATATATATTTTTTTTTTCTGTTTTGGCTGCTAGTAATATACAGACTTGTAATCGCAATATGCTGCCCGTACATTTGACAGTATTAATTATTAATTATAAACAGACAGATCCACTTCAAAAGGGTTATTCTTTGAAATATTATTATACAGAGTAAAAAGTCCTGAAAGGCAGCTAATAGCTGTTTTATAGGAATTTGCCATATTTACAACATAAAGTATACCTCATATTGTTTTTGTTGCTAAGTGTCCACTTTTGTTTCTGTTACAGATCTGTGCTGGGGGGTGTGGTTTTAGACAGAATCTGTCTGCTTCTCCCCCTGGGAGCTGACAGCATAGTCCTTTCTTCTCCTGCAAAAGGTGTCTTCTCAGCACCTTACAGAGGCTTTGATCCTTCCCTTACAAGCAGGGCAGAAAGCTATTTCTATTGGCTGCTCTGCAATGTACAGACAATCACTATGCTGGCTTTGGGGAGAGGGACTGAGGATCCACTAGCGCCCAGCAATAGATGGATGTGCACATTGCTATAAATTCTGAACATCAGGTGGCTCCATACTATGCAATAACTCTAAGGACTCATGCACACGACCGTATGCCCTCCGAAACATACGGTCCGTGAGCAGGCCATATGTCCCGGAGTGGCATACATCGTGAGCACGGGATGAGGTTTTAAGGCTTTTCAACCAAAGCCAGAAGTGGATCCACCAGGAAGGAGAAGTATAAATACTTTCTTTATGTTTCCAATCCACTTCTGGCTTTGGTTGAAAATTCTGCAGGCAGATCTGCCTCAAAACCTTGTCCAAAAAACTCTGCGTGGCCCTACCCTAACTCTTCACTGGAACTTTTTTCAAAAGCATGTAAAGATTGGTTCACATCACGTTTTTGCCATTCGTTTAACCTATACAAAAAACGTATATGTTAATGGGTGCCTCAGATGCATGCCATACAATGGCATCCATTCACCATATTATTAAATTGTAAAAAAACTAACAAAAAAATACGTATGCAACTGGACCTTTTCTATACACATCTAAGATTGACAACCATATCCAGGTAAAGTAGGGTTTAGCATCTTTCAATTGGCCTCATGCACATTAGTGTATCATGGCTCAGACAAACCTCTAAATTTTTTGGAGCCAACTGTAGAAGATTATAGGGCCCTACTGTACACTGCTGAGTATTTCTGTAGGATTCTACATAAGTCTAATAGGAAATAAAATTGCCTTATTGCTAGGGGAGAATATCACTATTATATGGTGCCATATGAAAGCACCATACATTTATCAAGTAAGTGTGTACCGCTCTCCAGTACTTGGTCATTGGACTGCTCGTCCTCCATATCCATAAGCACTTCATGTGGGAGATTTGCAAAACTGTTGTAGAGGAAAACTGGCTTAGTTGCCAATCAGATTTCACTTCACTTTCCAAAGGAGCTCTGAAAATTGAAAGGTGGAATCTTATTGCTTGCTATGAATAACTAAGACAGTTTTATCTTACACCCCTTTTGATAAATCTCGCCCATGTGTCTCCCCTAGTAGGGAATACTTCTATAACATGGTATGCATGTATCCCTGTACCAAATTGCATTTCACATTTTACCTCACGTATCTAGGGTTCTCAGAACTCACAGAAACTGTTACATAAATACAGTACACATATTTTATATTAACAGCACTTTTTACAAGCAGCATTTTTATAAGCTTTATCCAAAATTCAATCCATACCCTGTAAAGTTGCACTTCTTCTCCACTCTTCGTCTTCAGGAGCTGGATTTGCTCTTGTAGACTACATTTCTGAACCTGCAGTTGGCAGGCTTCTGCTTGGAGTGGCCTTATTTCTTCTCTAAGCCTTTGCAACTCTTCCTGTGCCTTCCTTAGGGCCCGTGCCCCTCTTTCAACGTGCTCGAGGAGTTGAAGAAGTTTGGGTTCATAATGGTCTTGTAGAGTACTGTGTTGTTCTTCAGTTATGATTTGTAGCTCTGCAGAGAGCCGTCGTCTTTCCTGAAGTTCACGTGAGATTCGCCTCGGTTGCGGAGCTCTAAGTCGCAGTTCTTCCTCCTGTCTCTGTTGAGTTAAGATATTCCGCAGTTGGGAAAGCTCCTCTGTCAGTCGAACTGCAACAGTCTCTAGCTCTTCTTGTTCTGCAGTTTTCTGAACTAATTCCTGACGTCGATTTTCTAGTTGGTATTGGGATGCTACACATTCTTTAGTCACTCGGAACAATTTACGGCGTATTCCTCGTATCTCTTCCCTCAGAGTGTCCCTCTCAAGCTCTGCTTGAGCCTTCTGTCCATATGCCTGCAGTACATCCTCATGTGCTTGTTTTACAGCTTCCAATGAGGGCTCGCGAAGTAAGGCCAACTCACGTATGAGCTCCTCTCTTTCTCTTTCCAAGTCTTCCACAGCTGCGATACAGTATTGGAACCTTACCCCTATGTCCTCTATGGACAAAAATTCAGGAGTGACTGGTGAAGAGGGCCTCGACTGTGCATGTACCCTGGAAAGACAGGAAACGGCTTAATTTAATAAAACGGGCAAAGTTTTTCTAGGAATGGATACGTATTCATAAATGTAGTACTCTTAAAACCATCTTTTTGCAGGTACAAATGTATGATATCACCCCCTGGCGAAATTGATAGGAACGGCAGAAACTGAAAAAAACTCCACCAGCTAATTACATATATACCACAAACAAATGCATGTGATGTGTAGTATTTGTAGTAGGCACTTAGGTAGGGGCTGCAGTGGCTGAAGAGTGAGAACAAATGCTCGTTTGCCTTTTGAAAAAAATTGAGGAAAAGTGGATAAAAAGGTAGAAACCATACAGAGAGGAAAAAAGGTTGTAGAAAATATAGGTATTGGAAGTGGACGGAGTTGCTTGAGGCCCCACAGAATGTGGGTATATGGACTCCAGCATTGTAAGGCTACTTTCACACTTGCGTTCGGAGCGGATCCGTCTGGTGTCTGCACAGACGGATCCGCACCTATAATGCAAACGCTTAGATCCGTTCAGAACGGATCCATTTGCATTACCATGAACCAAAAAATATATATAATGTAAGTCAATGGGGGACGGATCCGTTTGAAAATTGAGCCATACTGTGTCAACTTCAAACGGATCCGTCCCCATTGACTTACATTGTAAGTCTGGACGGATCCGTTTGCCTCTGTACGGCCAGACGGACACCCGAACGTTGCAAGCAGCGTTCAGGTGTCCACCTGCTGAGCGGAGCGGAGGACAGACGGAGCCAGACTGATGCATTCTGAGCGGATCCGCATCCACTCAGAATGCATTAGGGCTGGACAGATCCGTTCGGGGCCGCTTGTGAGAGCCTTCAAACGGAACTCACAAGCGGAGCCCCGAACGCAAGTGTGAAAGTAGCCTTAATCTAATCCTGCAGTGGTGTTACATTTGTTCTACTCTATATCACAGCGGAGTAATACGGTTTAGGAGGATTCTCACTGAAGCCTAAACAATACCTATTTTTTGGGGGGGTCTAGAATCATTCAGAACTAAGTGTTCAGATATGACCAGCTAACCCCAGCATCCCATAATGGTTCCTACACACATACATTTGGTCTGGCATTTTTGCTGCCCAAAAAAAACAAAAAAACATTTTACATGTTTTTTTATGGAGATTTTCCATTAGCGTTTATTCTTCACATAGGTCATGGGAAAATGGCTGAAAAAAGCAATTGTTACAATGCTGTGATAAAAAAAAAAACTGCAATGGACACAAAAATGCACTGCAATTATAAAAATGCCACTATAAAAAATGCATGCTTGTGTGTACTGTTTTGTAATTCTGGAGTTGCCATATTTTTTCAAAAAGCACAATATGAAAACATGCCATAAAAATGTGTGAACCCAGCCTAAATCTTTTTATGATTCCTTAACCTCAGGGGGTGAACATAATCAGTGACCACCAGCTCTCCGGTGTAAGAACACTTGTCTTCCTAGACCCTTTTGAGAGTGGGTTTAGCCGCTGGAAAGCATCTTTAGTATTCCTTTTTCTTATAGTTTGATTTCTGTCTTGAAGATCAGTTTTTTTATATATTCATTTTATACAGAGAAGCCCATATTTCTATACATAGGATGTTATACATACACATTTATTCATTCTCATAATTTGAATTTCTACTATGCTGATGTCTGGGCATGCTGCTGTTCCTGTACAATCACATCTCTTTTGTCTGCGTGCCATTACATGAACTATTAGTGCGTCTGCTTATTAGACAGTCACACTCCTCGACCACAGTAATGTCATTTCATGCATTTTCTTTATCTCCCTACCACTACACTGTTAGCCAATGTGGCACTTTAAATCATGTCTGTCTATGCTGCTTCAGTGTCATGTGTAGTTCTACGTTCCTTGCCCCAGAACATCTGAAATACTTAATTTTTGGCTATGTGTGGTTCTGTCTGGTGTTTTCTACCCCTTGACCTCAACTACGTCTTCTTCCCATATCTAGAAATGTGTCTTCTTTAAGTTGATGTGGTCCTATTATATGTAGGATCTTACCTCCCTTCTTGAGAACGTTCCCCTTCATCCTCTGGACTGGACATTTCATCTGCTCAAACTGACTTCTTTGGTATTAATAAACTACGCACAAGAGCCTGTGGGTAATGTTTCCCCCCTTCATAGGCAGGGTGAGACTTGTAAGCTGTCACTTTATCTTCCACATGCTTCACACAGAAATTGGGCCCTTGAGTCTAGCTGGGCACGCCTGAGATGACACTGCAGCTCTTGCTGGCAGTGATATAGTTTGCCAGGGGTTAATTTATACAGTGCCAGAACTGCAAGGATTGGCTAATGCAGTATAAGTCTGTCAGCTGCGCCCAGTGTGCTTGGTCAGGCCCAGTGAGATGCCTGCTCTAGAAGCAAGTACCAGCTGCAGCATCATTTCACGTAGACATAGCTTTTCAGTAGAGCAGGAAGGAACTGGAAGAAAAAGCTGAGCTATTTTAAGGATAAGTTTCATATATATGTAACAGTTGAGGCTCTAGCTACATTGATGCAAAGCCTGGGCATTAGTAATAATAGTGGGAGGTATAAACAGTAAAAATCCTTTGATCTGCCATCTGATCATACAGAAAGTCTGAAACAGAAACTGGAGGTTCACAGACGCATAACATTTAGCAAAAAAACTGACGAATGTGATAAAAAAAAATATAATAGCAGTATACAGTGTTTGCCCTTCAGGCTTTATACCTTCAGTGTTAAATTATCAGGAATTCTTCCAGTGGGCCAATGCCTCCTCGCTGCCGTTGGCCAGATACATACTATTGTGGTAACTATAGGGGTCAATATTAGAGGAAGTCCAGGCAGCATGCTGAAGGTATGGTTGGCTTGGTGCTATGGCCCACATCTCACCTCCTAAGCCCCCTGCTCCATATCCATTTTAGAGGAGGAGGAGGAGAACAGAATGTGAAAGCTATTAATGGCCACCACAAAGGGACAGTTTCTGGGAGGTATTTTGTGCTAGGGTTTTGCGGACCCTGCCAACTTTTATTCGCGGACCATATACGGAACCATTCATTTCAATGGGTGCGCAAAAAAACGGAAGTTAATCTGTGTGAATTCCGTTTCCTGCATGTCCATATTTCTGTTCCGCAAAAAAATAGAACATTTCCTATTATTGTCCGCATAACAGACTAGGATAGTACTGTTCTATTAGCGGCCAGCTGTTCTGTTCCGCAAATTACGGAATGCACACGGACGTCATCCGTATTTTTTGCAGATCGCAAAATAGATACAGTCGTGTGCATGAGACCTAACATTGGAGATCTGAAGTCTGATTAACATTGCGGTCCAATTGGGGGTCTGATCTAAGGTCTGATTAACACTGGGGGTCTGATCTGATTATACTTGGGAATCTGAAAAAAAAAATTTTTTCTTATTTTCCTCCTCTAAAATATGAGTCTTAGGGCCATGTAGGATACAAAATAAAGTACTGGTGACTCATGCTTCAGTCATGGAGGTAATATGTTAATATCATTTGCATGAGTGAAGCTGTTAGACAACTGAAGCTATTAGACAATCGATATCACACTTCTACACCTCTGTTCAAGCTCAATTTCTCCAAATTAACAAAAATAGCTTCTTTCACACCTCTTTTGGACCAGTCCTCCTCTGGGTCTATGATGCAACCCTCGCTGTCATCAAACTAGTGTCCTTTGTCCTTAAGATGTAGGTACACAGCTGAGTTCTAACTCCAGGTGTTAGCTCTGTGCTGGGTGCTAGGGTCCTATGTTCTAATCTGACCAAGGACAACATCAGCATGAAGTTTGTATGTTTTCCCCATGTCTGTGTGGGTTTCCTCCCACACTGTAAAGATTTACTGACAAGGAACTTAGATTGTGAGCTAAATTGAGGACAGCGAGAGATGATAATGTCTGCGGAATATGTCAGCGCTATATAAATAAGTAAAATAAATTTAAAAAACACAAAACGTCTTTAAGATAAAAGTTCAGTTGTTCTGACTTATTACTACTAATATACCATGAATGTCATGAATAATGATGAATGCCAGTTACAGTGAATCTGTCATCATTTTTGGGATCTAATCAGCATTAGTTTGCTATATTCTCTTACAGACGTTTAGTTGGTATCTCTTTTTAGTTTCTCACTAGCAGAAGGACCCGGCTTGGCCCGGGTATATTTAATCTATTTAATTTAATGTTTGTGTGTGTCTTTAAAAGATATCGACAGTATCCCCCATAACAGTGACCTCTAAAGCACCCCGCCCCTTTAACAGTGAACTCCACAGTCCCCCACCCCTTAACACTGACCCCCCAACAGTGCCCCTCCACTTTAAAATAGGACCTCCACAGCAGCCCATCCCCTTAACTTTGACCTTCACAGCAGCCCATCCCCTTAACTTTGACCTTCACAGCAGCCCACCTCTATAACAGTGAGTTTCACAGCACCCCACTCCCTTGACAGTGACCTCCTCAGGGGCCTGTCCCCTTAATAGTGACCTCCACAGTACCCCGCTGCCTTAGCAGTGACCTCACAGTACCCTGCTGCCTTAACAGTGACCTCCACAGCAGTTGCCCGTTTAATAGTGGCCCCTGCCCCCTTAACAGTGACCTCCACAGTGTACGCCCCTTTAACAGTGACCTTCACAGCGGCCTGCCCCCTTAACAGCATAGGCATGCGCAAGGGGTGTGCCTTGGCTAATGAGGCATAATGGCTGATGATGGGGGCTAATGAGGCATAAGTGCTGATAATGGGGGCTAATGGTATAAAGGCTATATATATATACAGACGTGGACAAAATTGTTGGTACCCTTTGGTCAATGAAAGAAAAAGTCACAATGGTCACAGAAATAACTTTAATCTGACAAAAGTAATAATAAATTAAAATTCTATAAATGTTAACCAATGAAAGTCAGACATTGTTTTTCAACCATGCTTCAACAGAATTATGTAAAAAAATAAACTCATGAAACAGGCATGGACAAAAATGATGGTACCCCTAGAAAACACAGAACATAATGTGACCAAAGGGACATGTTAATTCAAGGTGTGTCCACTAATTAGCATCACAGGTGTCTACAACCTTGTAATCAGCCATTGGGCCTATATATATGGCTCCAGGTAATCACTGTGTTGTTTGGTGATATGGTGTGTACCACACTCGACATGGACCAGAGGAAGCAAAGGAAAGAGCTGTCTCAAGAGATCAGAAAGAAAATTATAGACAAGCATGTTAAAGGTAAAGGCTATAAGACCATCTCCAAGCAACTAGATGTTCCTGTGAGTACAGTTGCACATATTATTCATAAGTTTAAGATCCATGGGACTGTAGCCAACCTCCCTGGACGTGGCCGCAGGAGGAAAATTGATGACAAATCTAAGAGACGGATAATCCGAATGGTAACAAAAGAGCCTAGAAAGACTTCTAAAGAGATTCAAGGTGAACTTCATGCTCAAGGAACATCAGTGTCAGATCGCACCATCCGTCGTTGTTTGAGCCAAAGTGGACTACATGGGAGACGACCAAGGAGGACACCATTGTTGAAAACGAATCATAAAAAAGCAAGACTGGAATATGCCAAACTACATGTTGACAAGCCACAAAGCTTCTGGGAGAATGTCCTGTGGACAGATGAGACAAAAATCGAAGTTTTTGCCAAGGCACATCAGCTGTATGTTCACAGACGAAAAAATGAAGCATATCAAGAAAAGAACACTGTCCCTACTGTGAAACATGGAGGAGGCTCTGTTATGTTCTGGGGCTGCTTTGCTGCGTCTGGCACAGGGTGTCTTGAATCTGTGCAGGGTACAATGAAATCTCAAGACTATCAAGGAATTCTAGAGAGAAATGTACTAGCCAGTGTCAGAAAGCTTGGTCTCAGTCGCAGGTCATGGGTCTTGCAACAGGACAATGACCCAAAACACACCGCTAAAAACACCCAAGAATGGCTAAGAGGAAAAAATTGGACTATTCTAAAGTGGCCTTCTATGAGCCCTGACCTCAATCCTATTGAGCATCTTTGGAAGGAGCTGAAACATGCAGTCTGGAAAAGGCACCCTTCAAACCGGACACAACTGGAGCAGTTTGCTCATGAGGAGTGGGCCAAAATACCTGCTGAGAGGTGCAGATGTCTCATTGACAGTTACAGGAAGCGTTTGATTGCAGTGATTGCCTCAAAAGGTTGCGCAACAAAATATTAAGTTAGGGGTACCATCATTTTTGTCCATGCCTGTTTCATGAGTTTATTTTTTTACATAATTCTGTTGAAGCATGGTTGAAAAACAATGTCTGACTTTCATTGGTTAACATTTATAGAATTTTAATTTATTATTACTTTTGTCAGATTAAAGTTATTTCTGTGACCATTGTGACTTTTTCTTTCATTGACCAAAGGGTACCAACAATTTTGTCCACGTCTGTATATATATATAGAAAAAAGAAACAAAGTGGCAGCACCGTCCCAAATATAAGCAGAAAATAGGGTGCAGCTGGCCCAATATGGATAAAAGCCAAAAAATGGGCAGCACTCCAAGAGATAAAAATAGCAAAAATACTTTATTTAACCACAAAGGTCATGCAGCATTTCGGCTCTATACAGGAGCCTTCCTCAAGCTTGTGTTCGTGTAAACGGTCTTTTATCTGCCCCTTTTGATATACGAAACGGTACCCGTCAGGGGTGTCCCCTGTCACCTTTTCTATATACTGTAGTGATGGAATCTCTGGCGAATGCCCTCCGCGCGAACCCCTCTGTTTCGGGTCTTAGACTTGGTAAAACAGAACACAAATTATCTCTGTTCACAGACGACTTGCTTATATACTTAACCTCTCCCAGAATAGGGTTGCCCTCGGTTCTCCAAGAATTTGACCTTTTTGGTCGCCTTAGCAACTTTAAAGTTAACGTGCAGAAGTCAGAGATATTGAATATTAATATACCCCACCGGGAAGCGGACTACCTTAAGGGATCTTTCTCCTTTAGGTGGGCCTCTCACCATATTAAATATTTGGGAGTACTTATCCCAGCAAACCTAACACACGTGTTTAAGCTTAATTACTTACTCCTGCTTAAATCCATTAAATCCAGTATCCATAAATGGGCCCCACTTCAGATCTCCTGGTTTGGAAGGATTAATGCTGTTAAAATTGACATTTTACCGTGCCTTTTATATTTGTTCCAGACGATCCCATGTAAAATCCCCTTAACTTATTTTGCCAGGCTCAGGAGAATGGTCCCGGTCTTTGTTTGGAAGACACCCAGGGCTAGGCTTGGTTACAGTTTGATTTCACGCTCTAAATCCTCGGGAGGTACAGGATTGCCAAATTTCCTCTTATATTATAGAGCGACAGTTATGAACTGTGTTCTAGACATCTGCCACAACCGCTCTTCTAAACTTTGGGTGGAAATTGAGCATGACATGGCTCCACACCTAGCTACCGGAATTTTTTGGCTATCTTCTACCTCCTTAAATGCATTGCCTGACTCACAATCTCCGATACTTCTCTATACTTTAGCTAGACTTTGGAATAAATTTGCTGTTAAACTCAATCTTATACATGCCCCTGGTCCTCTCACAGTACTCACGGGCCATACAGATCTCCCCGTAGGTCTGAATCAACTTCCAGCCCTTGGATCCCGAAGCAGCCACTCAACTAAGTTGATAGACATATATAAGCAGACTGGCCTACTCCCCCTTGAGGATATCTCTCACATCATACCATTGATTCCTGGACGCTGGCTCCTTTTTCCTATTTTCAGTTACAAAGCTTTATTAATTCCCTGATGCCTGGATTGCAGTCATGTCCACCCTTAACTGAATTTGAAAAGCTGTGTACGGCTAGCTCAGCTCCCGACCACGCTATATCTCTGCTATATGCCATGATGAACTCTGGGGAGAGTGAGGGCCCCTCCACGGGTACCCACAGAACTAAACCTAAATTTATGTCTGATTGGGAATCTGAACTGGGATCCACCTTCTCGGTTGACCAATGGTCTCGATCTCTCCTCTTTACTCATAAGTTAACTGTGTCCTGTAATATACAGGAGCTTAACTATAAAATGCTTACCAGAAGGTATAGGACCCCAGTTCGATTGCACCAGTTTTATCCCTTGGTAACAGATGTATGCTGGAGGTGTCTTGCAGCGTAGGGCACAATGACATATATCTGGTGGGATTGCCCAGGTGTAGCCCCCCTGTGGCGAGATGTTTTTATTTTATACAATCACCTATACAAAGCTACTGTTATACCTACCCCCGCGATAGCTCTCCTATCCATGTTCTTAGGGCGAATCTCTCCGATTAAGAAAGGGGCTCTACGTCTATTCATTTTAGCTATGAGACAGATAATCCCCCGCCAATGGAGGTCTACCGAAAGTCTTTTAAGAGTAACCTGGTCTAGCGCTTTGGATGCGCTGGTGCATATGGAAGAGTTGAGTGCCTCTGACACGGATTCTACATCGGCATTCTGGAGGCATGGGACCCATGGAATCAATTCCGCACCTCCACTTCTTTTCCTGGGTGGTTGACAACAGGTACCATTCCGGATAGCAGTTCCTAAAGTGAAGTCCACGGTGGGCTCAACTCCTCTCTCTTTCCCTTTCCTCCTCTACCTCTTGTTCATGTCGTGTCTTGGTTTGTCGAGTCTCGTCTTGTCCTTTACCCGTGTTACTGTGAATGTTTGTCCAAATATTGGGAAATGTATGCCATACTTATTTTTTATTCAATTAGAATGGTTCCCATCGGCTTATTATTTGTTGGCCCTATTTTATATGGCTGTGTATATATATTGTACTACCTCTAAAGCGTTTATGAAGCCAGCAATTAGCCATTTCATTTCCTTTATTTATCTACTTGATATGCTTGTTGTATCATTCATTTTTATGCTTCAATAAAATAATGATTGAACCGTAAACAATTTTTATAATGATAATCTATGGTGTCACTCTGCGACATGTAACATGCTCTGACTGCGATGCGACAGTTGCAAAAAATCTATCGCAGCATGTCGCAGTGCAACACCATAGACTATTATGAAAATTGTTGCGTGACATTGGTGCAACATCAATGTCAAGCAACACATGTAGCAGTGTAGTTGTGCCCTATGTGTCGTGCAGCCCTAGCCTAAAGCTGACCTACAGGAGTGAAGAAAAATGGCTGGGTTGTTATGGAAACCTTGAGTAAAACTGTGTATATGTGGAGACTAAGGGCCTTCTATTGACTGATAAGGGACATGTGACCGTGTGTATGGCAGTTGGGATATGAAGAGAAAGACTTGCAAGCTTGTATTGGCTATTTTGGGAATATCTCAGGAATGGTACGTTCTAGAGAGCTGAGACTGAGACGGTCTAAAACCTTTCTGGAGGGATGTGTATACTAAGTTTTGCTGAAATTGATGGTTTTTGAGTGATTGCAGAACATACATACACACACACATACATATATACGTCCTTCTTTATATACACTCACCTAAAGAATTATTAGGAACAGCTGTTCTATTTCTCATTAATGCGATTATCTAGTCAACCAATCACATGGCAGTTGCTTCAATGCATGTAGGGTTGTGGTCCTGGTCAAGACAATCTCCTGAACTCCAAACTGAATGTCAGAATGGGAAAGAAAGGTGGGCTACAACAGCAGAAGACCCCACCGGGTACCACTCATCTCCACTACAAATAGGAAAAAGAGGCTACAATTTGCACAAGCTCACCAAAATTGGACTGTTGAAGACTGGAAAAATATTGTCTGGTCTGATGAGTCTCGATTTCTGTTGAGACATTTAAATGGTAGAGTCCGAATTTGGCGTAAACAGAATGAGAACATGTATCCATCATGCCTTGTTACCACTGTGCAGGCTGCTGGTGGTGGTGTAATGGTGTGGGGGATGTTTTCTGGGCACACTTTAGGCCCCTTAGTGCCAATTGGCCATTGTTTAAATGCCACGGGCTACCTGAGCATTGTTTCTGACCATGTCCATCCCTTCATGACCACCATGTACCCATCCTCTGATAGCTACTTCCAGCAGGATAATGCACCATGTCACAAAGCTCGAATCATTTCAAATTGGTTTCTTGAACATGGCAATGAGTTCACTGTACTAAAATGGCCCCCACAGTCACCAGATCTCAACCCAATAGAGCATCTTTGGGATGTGGTGGAACGGGAGCTTCGTGCCCTGGATGTGCATCCCTCAAATCTCCATGAACTGCAAGATGCTATCCTATCAATATGGGCCAACATTTCTAAAGAATGCTATCAGCACCTTGTTGAATCAATGCCACGTAGAATTAAGGCAGTTCTGAAGGCAAAAGGGGGTCCAACACCGTATTAGTATGGTGTTCCTAATAATTCTTTAGGTTAGTGTATATATAGATTGTGCTGTTTCAGTTATTTATGCTTTCCAGCAAATGTGTCTGACAGGTCAGCATATGTCTGAATGAGTCTAGGTTAAAGAGATACCAATATTATAAATGTCACTTGATAGATGGAAATTTGTATTAGGCTTCAGGAGCTTTAAGGTATGCCTCACTCACAGCATGGCCTGGCTCCCTGTGACTGTTAGGGCATTGAGATTTGGCTTTCCAGAATTTATAATGGCAAGAATGGCATAGTCTGCATTTCTAATAATGTCAAAAATAAAAGATCTGAAGGACCAAATTAAACTCAAATAAGTACGTTTGCATCTACAATAAAACCAATGTGTCACATAGAACATGATACCATTACAAAGAGAAACCATGATGCTATGCAATATTTTATTCCACTGATTATTGCTAATCCAATAAAAAGACATCTGAAAAAACACAGTTGTGATAAAGGAAAAACCATTTTTAACCATTTTTCATTAATGGCTACATTGTAGATTAGGGAAGAGGTTTCTAACATAATAATAATAATAATAATAATAATAATAATAATGTAATAGAAACTAGTGCACAGTTAGTTGCAGAAAAAAGTTTAAAGGGGATGTGTCATCAGAAAATCACCTATTGTTTAAATCACGTTTTATTTTAAACACTTTTTTTTTTTTGCTGATGTTGCATGTCGCTATATTTAACAAAAAAATCACTAAAATCCTGTTGTTTCAAACTGGCCACTAGACCTAAATTATTTTAAGACTTTCTGCCTTTTGAGAGCAGCAATATGGGCCACAGACACGATAGACAGGAGGGGCCCCCATTGACTTATAAGGGAGAATTTTGTAGGCATGCCCTATGACCTGTGCAGAGTGCAGAGATCAGTGAATTGATAAGCAGTGATATCACCTAATGTAAATGGTGGATTCTATTTTATCTATACAAAGGTGTTACTTGTCATTGCAATTCTGCCTGTAATAATAAGGTGGCTAATGAAAACTTGCCTGTATAGAACAGAAAATGATTACCTATTAGGCCTAGTGACCTGTGTGAAAATTGCAGGAATATATATATATATATATATATATATATATATATATATATATATAAAATAGACTGTGACATGGAAAATAAATTAAAAAAATCACCAAAATTCTATAAAATAAATATGTTTAACACAAAAATGTGATTTACAAATTTTCATTTTCTGATGACATATTCCCTTTAAATTATATGCATCTGAAAAATGTTTGTTGACCTTGGAACTATAGTTCCTAGGTAACACTGGACGCTTTTGGGAAGTTATGGTCCACACAGAAACTAGGGCGACAGAAAAGTGGAGAAGATGCCCATTGCAACCATCGAGGACACTGCTTTCAGGTTTTACAATAAATTAAAGCTAGTTTTGGAAGCTATGTTTCCTATGCTAGTTTTGATAATGTGATAATAATTTCACCCTCTGTATTCAAAACTAATTGTAGTACACAGGATTTTTAAAAACTTTAGTATCCCTTGTGAGTTTTGTCCTGGCTTCCTTGGTTAACTGATGCAAACTACCGATTACGAACCTGCATGTAAAAGTCACATATTTGTATAGTACTGTACATATACTTATAGAAAAGTATAATTAAACTGCTGCATTTAGAAAAAAAAGATTAGCAACATCAGTTACAGTAGTCTATTCAGATTATAAAAACTGCTTCTGCTATTCGGAGTAATTACAAATGATTGACATTTATAAAATAATATCAGAGATTTTTATTTATTTTTTGCTGCTAGAGGATCAGGAAGGAACTTTCTGTGCATAATTTATTTTTCTTAAATCCAACAGCTATCTTCATATGTCTCTGCCACACAGAACCTTTAACATGATTATTGCGTGCTGTCGTTTCTATGTGGTTTTTGTGTCAGCTGTTTCTTTATCCCTCTCCAAAGGTCATATTCCATAATCCTCATTTAGGTTCTGATTACAGGAGAGGCTGGCATACATGCAGATAAACAGATACACAAAAAGAAAGAACCTCCCAAAGACAGAGCTTGTATACATGTCTAGATTTTATTTGGTATTATTTAATACGATACCACTTTATTGATCGCAGGTGGAAATTGCATTGCTATTACAGCAGCTTACACAATCAATTGTACACATAATTACACTAGTACATGTAATTACATACGATAAAGGGCTCATGCGCACAAACATATTTTTCTTCCGTTTCCGTCCCGTTTTTTTACAGGTCTGTTTGCAGAACCATTCATTTCAATGGGGCTTGTAAAAAAACGGAAATGACCCGTGGGCATTCCTTGTCCACATGTCCGTTCCGCAAAAGAAATAGAACATGTCCTTTTCTTGTCCGATTTGCGGCAAGGACAGGCATTGTGTTTAATGGATTTCCCCCCCCAAAAAATGATTTAACTCGGATGTCATTTGTTTTTTTGCGGATCTGTGTTTTGCGGACCACAAAATACATATGGTCATGCGCATGAGCCCTAACACAACAACACAGATGACACATAGGAGGAGTAGAAGTAATGCCCTTCTTTCCTATTATCTTATCTGTCTAAGGCCTCGTTCACATCACCGTTTCTCCTTTCTGTTCTCCGGCTCCATTGAGGAGCAGGAGAACAGAAAGGACGGATTCTGCAGATAACTGAGACCTAACTGAGCGTAACAGAGCCTAAAGACCCCATAGACTATAATGGGGTCTGTTCGGTGTCCGCTCAGAACATGATTTTTGAGCGGAGACAAAAGTCCAGCATGTAGGGCCATTTCTGCTGTTCTCTAGGAGATTAGATTGACTTTTGTTATAATCCATGCCGGATACTGAGGAATAGCATCACAAAGACACTCCTTTTTTACTCCTAAATGTGAACTTATACCTATTCTGAGCAGCGCGGTTTTCTCTTTTTGTTTGATGTTGTATGTGTAGGACTACAAGTCCCAGCTGTACAATGACACTGCTGATACAGAGAAGGATCTTCCCTCTACCTGTTCTTGTGCAATGCCCTGCAGAACTCCTCCAGTCTGTTAGCTCTTTGTCTGCAGGATGAGAAGGGAAGATCCTGTGTCTCCACACTTCCTGCAGCTGCACAGCAAAGCCTCCAGCCCTGAGTCTGTGCTGCAGAAGGGGTTAAAGTCTCGTGAAGAATCCAGGGAGAGAGCAGATGGCAGTGCAGGGGGGGTGTTGCCAGCACAGTGTCGTCTCGTGTACAGACACATATCTGCTCTCTCAGGCTTGTGCACGAAACATCATCATAGCAGGGAGAGAAGCTGCCATCATAGGTCATGTGACCCTCAGTGAAATCTGAGAAAGGAGCCACTGCAGATGAAGTAAGTAAATGCCCTTACATTGGCCTAGTTAGAAACATACATAGAACAAAAAAACTCGGACAACCCCTTTAATTACTTTATACAGTTTATTGTCATCTGCAAAAATTGATATTTTACTGTGTAAGCCTTCAAGATCATTCATAAAAATATACTGAAGAGAATAGGGCCCAATACTGACCCCTGTGCTACCCCACTAGTGACAATAACCCAATCTGAGTGTGTACCGTTAATAACCACCATCTGTTTTCTATCACTCAGTCAGTTACTTTTCCACATACAGACATTTTCTCCCAGTCCAAGAATTCTTATTTTATATACTAACCTTTCATGTGGTACAGTGTCAAATGCTTTGAAGTCCAGATATATGACATCCATTGACTCACCCCTTTCAAATCTAGAACTTACCTCCTCATAGAAACTGATTAAATTGGTTTGACATGACCGATCCCTCATTAAGCCATGCTGATATGGTGTTATACGCTTATTTTCATTGAAGGTTTTCTAAGAGATGCTATCTTGGAGTACCTTAACCACCTCCGGACCGCCTAACGCAGATCTGCGGTCCGGAGGTGGCAGCGCTGCGGACAGTCACGCATATACGCGTCATCTCGTGAGACGCGAGATTTCCTGTGAACGCGCGCACACAGGCGCGCGTGTTCACAGGATCGGAAGATAAGCGAGTGGATCTCCAGCCTGCCAGCGGCGATCGCTCGCTGGCAGGCTGGAGATGTGATTTTTTTTTAACCCCTAACAGGTATATTAGACGCTGTTTTGATAACAGCGTCTAATATACCTTCTACCTGGTCCTCTGGTGGTCCCTTTTGTTTGGATCGACCACCAGAGGACACAGGTAGCTGTGCAAAGTAGCACCAAACACCACTACACTACACCCCCACCTGTCACTTATTAACCCCTTATGAACCCCTGATCACTTCATATACACTCCCTGATCACCCCCCCCCCCCCCCCGTCATTGATCACCCCCCTGTCATTGATCACCCCCCTGTAAGGCTCCATTCAGACGTCCGTATGATTTTTACGGATACATGGATCGGATCCGCAAAACACGTATGGACGTCTGAATGGAGCCTTACAGGGGGGTGATCAATGACAAGGGGGTGATCACGCATATAGACTTCCTGATCACTTCCCTGTCATTGATCACCCCCCTGTAAGGCTCCATTCAGACGTCCGTATGATTTTTACGGCTCCATGGATACATGGATCGGATCCGCAAAACACGTACGGACGTCTGAATTGAGCCTTACAGGGGGGTGATCAATGACAAGGGGGTGATCACCCATATAGACTTCCTGATCACCCCCTGTCATTGATCACCCCCCTGTCATTGATCATCCCCCTGTAAGGCTCCATTCAGACGTCCGTATGATTTTTACGGATCCACGGATACATGGATCGGATCCGCAAAACACATACGGATGTCTGAATGGAGCCTTACAGGGGGGTGATCAATGACAAGGGGGTGATCACGCATACAGACTTCCTGATCACTTCCCTGTCATTGATCACCCCCCTGTCATTGATCACCCCCCTGTAAGGCTCCATTCAGACGTCCGTATGATTTTTACGGATCCATGGATACATGGATCGGATCCGCAAAACACGTACGGACGTCTGAATGGAGCCTTACAGGGGGGTGATCAATGACAAGGGGGTGATCACGGATATAGACTTCCTGATCACTTCCCTGTCATTGATCACCCCCCTGTAAGGCTCCATTCAGACGTCCGTATGATTTTTACGGATCCATGGATACATGGATCGGATCCGCAAAACACGTACGGACGTCTGAATGGAGCCTTACAGTGGGGTGATCAATGACAAGGGGGTGATCACGGATATAGACTTCCTGATCACTTCCCTGTCATTGATCACCCCCCTGTAAGGCTCCATTCAGACGTCCGTATGATTTTTACGGATCCATGGATACATGGATCGGATCTGCAAAACACGTACGGACGCCTGAATGGAGCCTTACAGGGGGGTGATCAATGACAGGGGGGTGATCACCCATATAGACTTCCTGATCACCCCCCTGTCATTGATCACCCCCTGTAAGGCTCCATTCAGACATTTTTTTGGGACCAAGTTAGCAGAATTTTTATTTATTTTTTTCTTACTAAGTCTCATATTCCACTAACTTGTGTCAAAAAATAAAATCTCACATGAACTCACCATACCCCTCACGGAATCCAAATGCGTACATTTTTTTTGACATTTATATTCCAGACTTCTTCTCACGCTTTAGGGCCCCTAAAATGCCAGGGCAGTATAAATACCCACATGTGACCCCATTTCGGAAAAAAGACACCCCAAGGTATCCGCTAACTTGTGCCAAAAAAAAATAATTAGAGGAACTCGCCATGCCCCTCACGGAATACCTTGGGGTGTTTTATTTCCAAAATGGGGTCACATGTGGGGTAAAATGTCTAAAAATGCCCTCCTAAAAGGAATTTGGGCCGCTTTGCGCATCTAGGCTGCAAAAAAGTGTCACACATGTGGTATCGCCGTACTCAGGAGAAGTTGGGGAATGTGTTTTGGGGTGTCATTTTACATATACCCATGCTGGGTGAGATAAATATCTTGGTCAAATGCCAACTTTGTATAAAAAAATGGGAAAAGTTGTCTTTTGCCAAGATATTTCTCTCACCCAGCATGGGTATATGTAAAATGACACCCCAAAATACATTCCCCAACTTCTCCTGAGTACGGCGATACCACTTGTGTGACAATTTTTTGCAGCCTAGGTGGGCAAAGGGGCACACATTCCAAAGAGCACCTTTAGGATTTCACAGGTCATTTTTTACACATTTTGATTTCAAACTACTTTGCACACATTAGGGCCCCTAGAATGCCAGGGCAGTATAACTACCCCACAAGTGACCCCATTTTGGAAAGAAGACACCCCAAGGTATTCCGTGAGGGGCATGGCGAGTTCCTAGAATTTTTTTTTGTCACAAGTTAGCGGAAAATGATGATTTTATTTTTTTATTTTTTTTTCTAGCAAAGTCTCATATTCCACTAACTTGTGACAAAAAATTAAAAATTCTAGGAACTCGCAATGCCCCTCACGGAATACCTTGGGGTGTCTTCTTTCCAAAATGGGGTCACTTGTGGGGTAGTTATACTGCCCTGGCAATTTAGGGGCCCATATGCGTGAGAAGTAGTTTTAAATCAAAATCTGTAAAAAATGGCTGGTGAAATCCTAAAGGTGCTCTTTGGAATGTGTGCCCCTTTGCCCACCTAGGCTGCAGAAAAGTGTCACACATCTGGTATCGCCGTACTCAGGAGAAGTTGGGCAATGTGTTTTGGGGTGTCATTTTACATATACCCATGCTGGGTGAGATAAATATCTTGGTCAAATGCCAACTTTGTATAAAAAAATGGGAAAAGTTGTCTTTTGCCAAGATAAAAAAAAAATCATAATTTTCCGCTAACTTGTGACAAAAAATAAAAAGTTCTATGAACTCACTATGCCCATCAGTGAGAACCTTAGGGTGTCTACTTTCCGAAATGGGGTCATTTGTGGGGTGTTTGTATTGTCTGGGCATTGTAGAACCTCAGGAAACATGACAGGTGCTCAGAAAGTCAGAGCTGCTTCAAAAAGCGGAAATTCACATTTTTGTACCATAGTTTGTAAACACTATAACTTTTACCCAAACCATTTTTTTTTTACCCAAACATTTTTTTTATCAAAGACATGTAGAACAATAAATTTAGCGAAAAATTTATATATGGGTGTCGTTTCTTTTGCTAAATTTTACAACTGAAAGTGAAAAATGTCATTTTTTTGCTAAAAAATCATTAAATTTCGATTAATAACAAAAAAAGTAAAAATATCAGCAGCAATGAAATACCACCAAATGAAAGCTCTATTAGTGAGAATAAAAGGAGATAAAATTCGTTTGGGTGGTAAGTTGCATGACCGAGCAATAAACGGTGAAAGTAGTGTAGTGCAGAAGTGTAAAAAGTGGCCTGGTCATTAAGGGGGTTTCAGCTAGCGGGGTTGAAGTGGTTAAACAGTTTACCCACAACAGATTTTCAACTTACTAGCGTATTGTTTCCAGGGTGTTTTTTTTATACCCCTTTTTGATCATTGGAACCACATTTGCTAAGCGTCAATCCTGTGGAACACCCCTTAAATATCAGAAATAAGGGTCTGTCTATGACATTACTTAATTCTCTTAGGATACGGTGGCAATTTGTCTATTTTAATCCGTTTAAGGCACTGCTGCATTTCTTTCTAGGTCAGACTGGCCGCTTTTAATGGAAAATGTACTTTTATATTCTGCATTTCATCTGAAAGTTTAACGGAGAAAATAAATATTTAATAGCTTTGCTTTCTCCTCATTTCTCACTGCAAGTCCCCCCTCATCACTATGTAAAGGGCCGACACGTCATATTTATACTTGTTACCATTTATATATCTGAAAAACATTTTAGGGTTAGTTTTACTCTCTTTGTCAGTGAGTCTCTCTGTCTCCAGTTTTGCTGCTTTTATTTGACTTTTGCATATTCTATTTTTTTCCTTATAGTTTTTCAATGCTTCCTTGCTACCCTCCTGTTATAGTGATTTTAAGGGGTTATCCCAAGTCTAAAATATTTCCACTAATACCCAGGCCTCTTGTAAACATTATACTTACCTGCTCCATGGCACCTGCGTCGCTCTGGATCCCTGCACGGCCGCAACTGCATCTCCCCACCATGTGGCGACAGGGGGGAGCAGCCAATAGCAGGTCGCGACGGGGAGGCAGATCGAGTGGCCACCATGCAGGGATCCGAAGCAATGCGGGTGCCGGGGAGCAGGTAAGTATAATGTATAAGAGGCCCGGCTATTGGTTGGGATCTTTTAGACTTCGAATAACGCCTTTAAATGCTTTCTTTTTGTCATGTATTGCTTCCTTTAGATTTTTATTTATCCACCAAAATATCAAATTTTGTAGCTGCATGACATTGTCCCAGTTAGTAAGACTAATGGTCTCTCTTAGCTGGTCAACTTTAGCTTTTTTGAAGTTTAGTATTTTTGTGTCTTCCTGAAAAAACACTCTTTTGAATGACAATTGGAAGGTTATTATTTTATGGTCACAATTTCTCAGCTGTCCCTAACCTGCACATGTGTTGTTCTGTCAGGTCTATTGGTTAATACTAAGTCCAGTATGGCTGTCCCTCTAGTTGAGTCTTGAACCAGTTGGGAAAGATAATTGTCTGTAGTTATTGCCAAGAACCTGTTTCCTTTATGAGATCTACAGCTTTCAGTTTTCCAGTCTATATCGGGGTAGGTAAAGTCCCCCATAATAACCTCATTATGATTTGCCGCTTAATCTATTTCCCTTAGGCATCTTGCACACGACCATATGCCCTCCGAGACATATGGTCCGTGAGTGGGCCGTATGTTCCGGAGCGGCATTGATTGTGCGCACGGGAGCACACAGCATCATAGATTACCATGATGCTGTGCACGCTGGGCCGCCCGCGGGACTATTGTCCTGCACTCATATGATCATATGAGTGTGGGACAATACCCCGCAAGCGGCTCGACGTGCACAGCATCATTGCAATCTATGATGCTGTGTGCTCCAGTGCGCACAATCAATGCCGCTCCTGAACATACGGCCTGCTCATGGACCGTATGTCTCGGAGGGCATATGGTCGTGTGCAAGAGGCCTTAGTAGTAGATTTTCTGTGGACTCTGTTATATTAGGTGGCTTATAACAAACTCCTATTAGTATTTTTTTATTGTTTTTGTCTCCATGTATCTACCCACAGGGACTCCACATGTTCATTTCCCTCACTTATATCTTCCTGGAGTGTGGGCTTTAGACAGGATTTTACAAACAGGCGAACCCCTCCGCCTCTCCGGTTTTGACGATCCCTTCTAAACAGACTGTAACTATGTACGTTATAGGGGTTCTCCAGGAATAAAAAAAATGAAAATACTTAATTAAATATTGCTTTATTATAAATATATTCCCAAATACCTTTCATTAGTTATCTTGGCTTGTTTTGTCTAGGGAGCAGTCATTAGGAGAAATAAAATGGCCACCACCCTATTAGTACACACAAAACCTGTCCTAATCACACAGGACAAGTTACTTCACAACACTGAGCTAAATAACTGCCTCATCCTCCTCTCTTACATATCAGAGATTATGATCCTGAATACAGCTGATGAGAACTTCAGTTGAATCTCTGTAGGAATGAAGTTCATGAGGAGACATAAAGTACAGACAGCACAGACTGTGGTAATGTAGGGCTGTGGTATTGGAGACTTCATACAAGTGCTACTGCTCAATACCACACCCCCACCTCATCTCTGTACTTTATGTCTCCTCATAAACTCCATTCCCACAGGGATTCTGCTGAAAATCAGGGTCATAATCCCTGACATATATCCTGTACATGTCACCCGTACATACTAAATGTTAAAACACTGGGTAACACTGACATGGAAAAGGACCTAGGAATTTTAGTGAACAGCAAACTAAGCTGTAAAAAACAGTGTCAGGCAGCTGCTGCCAAGGCCAATAAGATAATGGGTTGCATCAAAAGGGGCATAGATGCCCGTGATGAGAACATACTCAAGCGGTCATCAGTGCGGGATGTGGCCAAAGGACGTCCACTTCTATGCCTTTCTGTGACTCTTCCAGTCTCTCTGTATCACTGTTGCAACGTAGTGATGATACTCTGCGACACTCTAAGCTCAGTGGCTACATCTGTCTGAGAACATCCTGCTTGAAGCTTCACAATGGCGAGGTACTGTTGATCAATTGTTAGGTGTCGTCTTGGTCTCATGATGTCAAAATGTGAACAGCATGATGAGAAGGACTGTTTAAATACCAATTCTAATTGAACCAAGAAATGTATTGGACGATTCATGGATCAAACACCTGTTGTGAATTTTGCCATTGAGCTCCTTGTTAGAGAACAGCAAGTTGTGCAACAAGTACTGAAACATTGAACAGTTGGACATGTGCATTCAAAAGTTTAGAGAAGGTCACATTACTTTCACCTGTAAAGATGGGGGTGCATTTTAGGTTCATCCTCAAATTTTACCCACAAGCCAAGTATCCCTAACTTTTTGTGAGTATTTTATATATTTTTATGGAGCCCAGGAATTTCTAGCTCATTGTACATGTAATGGGTTAGAACAAAGATGTCAGATGCAGAAAAATAATCTTGATACTGTCCTATGTACTGTGTCAGAATCATTGCAGGATAGTCATACATATAACAACATTGTCAAGTTTGGGCAAACAATAGCAATTTTACAATGTGCCTTCTAATAATATACCATGAACAGTCATTTTTAGACTGCTGGAGGGGCAGACAATCTGCAGCAATATCCTTGGTATAAATTAGGATTAGAAATAGTTACACTAATCTCCACGTGTATGCAGTTAGGTATTGGTTTCTTAGGCCACCATCTCATATGAGAATATGTTTACATTGTTGGTTATTATATTGGCTCTACCACATGAGCCTGAATGAAACCTTATATGCTCTTCAGTCGGTTAATGGCTGGTCATAGCACCTAGGAATGAGGTTTTGGGTAATCTTGTTAAGAATGATATTGTTCCCCTGCCTTTGCAAAGTGAATATGTTCTTTTTCATCTTTAGGACTTTTAATTCCCACTACATTTTCTCATAAACCTCTTCAAGTCGTGTCTAACACGTTTGAGTCAGTGTCTTTGGAATGCAATTAACTTACAAAAGGCAGCGCTCTGTTTAATTGAGAGAGAAGCTGGCAGGATACACTCACTTCCATTTATGGGATAAAAATGAGTAAAATAAGGTCACTTTTTGTGCCATGTGGATTAATCTGTTCCATGCCCGAATAATATTAAATTGAATAGGAGTGTGTTTTCTAAACCAACTAACGAGGACGCTTCTTGGCTATTAAACAACTTTGCCTGAAACATAAAATAGGAAGACATTTTGTAATATACATTGTGTAACAAAATCTGAGGTAGATAGACAGATTTTAGATTTTCCTAAACTTGCATTATCAATAGCTGATTGTATGTCGGTGTCTTTTGATCTATTAAGGACTTATCTGTAATGGGGTGCCGAAGGCGCACTTGGTCTCCCATCAGCCGCAGACCTGCTGCTTAGCTTTGGGAGCGAGGATGTGTGTTTGACCTCGTTCCCAGGGCGGCTTTGCTAGCTGGGAGGCTCCCTGCTCCTTGGTCTGCCTTAAGCACCGAGCTGATCACTCGGTGCTCGACTGGTCGGTCTGTCGGTCATGTGACGCTGGTCACGTCACATGACCCTCACTCCCCACTATAAATACAGGCAGCCTGCTGGCCACAGGTTGCCTGTTAATTCTAGGTTCCTGGCATTTTGTTGGACTACTGAATACTACCTGACCCTGTTCCCTGACGATCCTTTGCCTGCTCCTTCTGTACTGCGCGTCTCTCCCTATTGATTGGTCCAGGGGGGAGTTGGTGAAATGGGGACCTAAGTGTGACTCGTGCTTGTCTGTGGTACAAGCTGGGGTCTCAGTAGAATCTGATATATTACCCACGGTCATTAGAGAATATTCTGATGTGTTCTCATCACCTACCCCAGAGGTTCTACCACCCCATAGACCTTATAATTGCGCCATAGAGTTAGTAGAAGGTGCCAGGTTTCCTAAGGGGCGCATTTATAATCTCTCTAAGCCTGAACGCAAGGCCATGGAGGATTATATTAAGGAAAGCCTTGGTAAGGGGCACATTAGACCTTCTGTCTCTCCTATGGGAGCGAGGTTTTTCTTCGTTAAGAAGAAGGATGGTGGTCTTAGGCCTTGTATCGATTACCGGAAATTGAATAAGATCACTATCCAGAATAGATACTCTCTCCCATTGATTCCGGATTTATTTAACCAGGTTCTGGGGGAAACCTGGTTTTCTTAGATTGACCTGAAAGGGGCATATAATCTAATCCGAATCAAGGAGGGAGACGAATGGAAGACGGCGTTCAATACTCCGGCAGGACACTTTGAATATCAGGTTATGCCTTTGGACTCAGCAATGCCCCCGCTGTGTTCCAAAACTTTATGAATGATATTCTTAGAGAGTTTTTAGGTAAATTTGTCATTGTCTATCTTGACGACATTTTGATATTTTCTCCTGATTTCAAATCTCATGAGACTCAGGAGAATCAGTTGTCCGCTAAAAAAGAGAAATGTGTCTTTGGTGTACAGGAGATACTGTTTCTAGGGCATGTCCTGACCCCTCACGCCTTCAAGATGGATCCTGGTAAGGTACTAGCTATTAAGGAATGGGTAAGGCCTTCATCCTTAAAGGCCTTACAACGGTTCTTAGGTTTTGCCAATTACTACCGTAAATGTATTAAGAATTTTTCAGTAATTGCTAAATCGTTGACCGACCTTACTAAGAAAGGGGCGGATTTGGAGAACTGGTCTACTGATGCCATTACTTTATTTGAAACACTAAGAAAGGCATTCAGTAGCGCTCCCATTCTGATTCAGCCAGATCAGGAGAGACCTTTTATTGTGGAGGTGGATGCGTCTGAGGACGGTGCAGGAGCAGTCCTTTCACAAGGTCCTGCTAGTCTAACTAACCTGAGACCATGTGCTTTCTTTTCCAGAAAATTTTCTTCCACAGAGAAAAACTACGACATAGGGAATCGGGAGTTGCTGGCTATTAAGTGGGCATTTGAGGAGTGGAGGCATTTTCTGGAGGGGGCAAGGCATTGTGTAACTGTTGTCACTGACCATAGGAACCTTATGTTTTTCGAATCTGCTAAGAGGTTGAATCCTCGTCAGGCTAGATGGGCACAGCTTTTTTACTTGTTTTGAATTCTCCATTACTTTCAGGCCTATAAAAAAAAAACGTGAAGGCTGATGCATTATCTCAGAGCTTCCATACTTTTCAGCCTACAGAGGCACCGCCTGAATCCATCCTACCATCAAATATCTTCGTAGCAGCCTTAACCTAAAATATCTCGGCTCTCATTAAGGCTGAACAACATCTGGCACCGGCAACCACCCCAACAGATAAGTTGTTTGTCCCCATACAATTTCATCTCCAGCTGTTGGGTGAGTGTCATGATTCTGCTTTTTGTGGACATCCTTGTTTTGAAAGCACTAGAGAGCTGGTTTCTAGATCTTATTGGTGGCCCACTCTATTTAGGGATGTCAAGTCCTATGTGTCAGCCTGTGAGGTTTGTACTAGGTCTAAGACACCTAGGACTCGCCCTGCTGGTAACCTACGACCCCTACTTATTCCCAGTAGACCCTGGTCCCATATCTCGATGGACTTTATTACTGACCTGCCGCCAGCAGAGGGTAAGACTGTTGTTTGGGTAGTGGTCGATAGGTTTAGCAAGATGGTTCACTTAATTCCTCTGTCTAAACTCCCGAATGCCAAGACCCTGGCGTCTATTTTTGTGAAAGAAATTGTACGGTTACATGGTATCCCGGAAAATATTGTATCTGACAGGGGTGTGCAGTTTGTGTCCAAATTTTTGAGGGCTTTCTGTCAAAGATGTCAGATTTCGTTGTCTTTTTCCTCCGCCTACCACCCTGAGAGTAATGGGCAGACTGAACGCCTTAATCAGTCTGTGGAACAATTCCTTAGGTCGTATGTTGCTGATGACCAGCAATTATGGGTTAAATACCTTCCGTTGGCTGAATTTGCTTTGAATAACCGTGTTAATTCTTCTGCTGGGGTCTCCCCTTTCTTTTGTAACCATGTTTTTCATCCCCGTTTTCATTCTGGGTCGTCCGTCTCCTCCTCTATCCCTGAAGCGGATAAAATCTCCACCGAACTGTGCACAGTTTGGGCCCGGGTTCAATCGAGCCTAGAAAAGGCTCAAAGTTCTCAAAAACTCAAGGCCGATAGTAGACGTTCCAAGGGGGTGAACTTTCAGGTTGGGGATAAAGTATGGTTGTCCTCCAAGAATCTATCTCTCAAGGTATCTTCTAGAAAATTTAGTCCTCGTTTTATTGGACTGTATAAGATCACAGAGGTTATTAATCCGGTATCGTTTAAATTGGAGCTGCCCGAGTCGTTCCACATTCATAATGTATTTCATAAATCTCTACTTAAAAAGTATTTTGAACCTGTTGTACCGTTGAAAGCCTCGCCTCCGCCGGTTCTTGTTAGTGATGCTGTCGAGTATGTGGTGTCTAAGATAGTGGATGTCAGGAGAGTGCGTAATTCCTTACAGTACCTGATTCACTGGAAGGGGTATGGACCTGAAGAGAGATCTTGGGTACCTGCCAGGGAGGTTCATGCTCCTAGACTTGTTCAAAAATTTCATTTAGAACACCCTGAAAGACCATCACCTGATGTCTTGGGTCCGGTGGCCCCTCGTAAAAGGGGGGGTTCTGTAATGGGGTGCCGAAGGCGCACTTGGTCTCCCATCAGCCGCAGACCTGCTGCTTAGCTTTGGGAGCGAGGATCTGTGTTTGACCTCGTTCCCAGGGCGGCTTTGCTAGCTAGGAGTCTGTTCACGTTCCGTTATTTGTCTTGTCTGTCTTCCCAGCACGTATCCTAAGTTAGGGACTGCCGTCTAGTTGTCCCCTGTCATTAGGACTTGCGAGGCAAGTAGGCAGGGCCAGGGATGAGGGTGGAGCGCAGTGGTCACTATCCTCCCCCCTGTGTGTAGTGTACGTGACCGTCACATTATCCAAATTGTGCCTCTAGCTGCCAACCAGTCTGCAAAAAGGTGAGACACTCCACATTCTCAGAGGAAACTCCATTTAGCACTGGCCTGCTACTTACAAGCCATATGGGCATACTAATGAAGACCTGGAAGGGGACATTAAAAATGCAGGGCAACCCCAGACATGGTGGCTGCTAACCCAGCAGGTGGTCTAAGCCATTCAGTAGGTGGATGAAATAATATCAGAAGCCATAACTCCGACCTCATAGCACCCACATCTTCAGAACCCTTGTAATTGTGTTCAGTCTGACATGAGCTTCGGGGAGAGTCTAGGGACACCATACTGGACATGAGGCATTTCTCAGTATTCAGGATCTGGCCTTCTGGAAATCATAACTTGATTACATTTGGTGTCTATATGACAGGGACGAGGCGACTCAGATTATGTGATCTTACCTGTACCCGCAGTCCCTGTCATACAGCGAGAAATTGCCGTGATTCATATTGCCACATCGGTCAGTCATTATTGAAGGTGGGACAAAAACCTGAATAATATCAGACGTCCCAGAAGGCAGGGAGGTTCCATCAAAGCCCATCCCTCGGCTGAGGGGGGATAAAAATGGGTCGTTGGGAACAGTTAATTGTCAGCCATTTGGGGATCCACATTGTTTGGAGTGACTGCCCGTATCCTCAGCTGTCCCCACAGCCGGAATATAACTGCTGCATCTCAGTAAGCCAATATTCTGTATTTTATCCCTTTTATTTTATCTGTTTACTGCATTGTTATTGTATGTATATTTTTGTTTTTAATTTTTTATCTGACATTTTCTTTTTGTATTGCACTGCACTATTGTGTCTTAAATGTAAAAATTCCTTGTTGTCTTATAGAACTTGCTCTTTCGGAGGGAATAACGTTACCGGTAGTGTTTCAGAGGATTTTAGGTCCCATATAGATAACTCGTGTTACGATGTTAATTTTAGGTTGAGAGAATATGTGAGTATAGGCCCCTATTGCCTTACAGTATAGGTGGTGGCAGCAATTGCGATAGAAAATATTGGGGTGTTAGAATCTAGGAGAGTAAGTTAGCATAATTCGGTCATCTAGAATAGGTGGGTGGGAATTTATGTGGTAAATTGATGAGCTCACTAGTATAATTCACCCCCATGATGTGACCCAAGAGTAGGGATCGTCACACATTGCATGGCCAAAGTAGACACCCATAGGGTATATTCACACATTCAGGTTTTATTCCCTTTTTTAAGCTAAAACAAGGTGTGGATTGTAAAAAAATAGTAGATAAGTAGTATCTATCCTTAAAGGGGTTGTGCACAGGATTGGACAAGCCATAGACCCTGAAAATCTCAGCCTGGATAGAGCGCTAAAACAAAACAAAAAATACTTTATTAATTGCTTCCACACTAAAATCAGGGCCACTAAACCCACATACATTATACAAGAACAGAACACCAGGATGCTTCAGGTGGTGATAAATATTGAGATGCACAATCCCCACACACCTTGCATCCAGTTCTGGTTGTACTATGTATTGCTGGCCCAGCCGACTTGTGTTGCCCTGCTTAATTGTGTTTGCCCTGCATTCTGTCAGTTTGGACCCATCTACAGCATAGGGCCACATTTAGTTTTTTTCCAGGGCTACTTTAAATTTCCAGTCCACCCCGGTTGTGCAAGAATAGGGGTGTTTATGGCAAACCTCTCCACTTGCTGTGTTATAAATGTGAGATTTTTGGCAAACACATTTTGTTCAAAATTATTTGTGCCTGTCCACCAGTGTCAAGGCAATCTCTTTAGGGCAGGAACCGAACACTAAATACTACCTCCGCTGGTGCCATGCCAGAAGCCGGTGTTGCACCAAAAGAGGTATACTATAGTGTGGGCTCAGCATGCATGTGGAACCTGCATTCCCTTAATTTAATGGAGGACGGTATGGCACCGGTGGAGGTAGTATATAGTGTAGGGTTCTGTCCAAAAGAGATCGCCTTGTTGTTGGCGGGCAGGCACAAATAATTGTACAAAATGTAACTGCCAAGAATCTCACATTTATAATGTACCATTAGCATTTTACATTTTCTATAGTGAGTATGGCACTATTGTATTTACTTTATTATTTGTGTTTGCAGAGTGCTGTTGAATTTTTGTTTCTTGCTGTTGTGCTTACAACCATGGCAACGTGCACCTGCGCACTGGGATGTGCTGACTAACCATTTTTTCTTTTCTTTGCAAACCTCTCCACTTGGCTGGACCTCTAAAGGGAAGCTTACTTATCTGCTTCCTGGAACTAGCTCTCCACTCCATCTCCTCCATCTCCATATGCCATAACAAATGATCAGATGACACAAGAAGAAGGACACATAATTCGCATTGTGCAGCTACCCTAAAGTTGGAAAAGCCCTCCTAAAAAGGTAACTTTTTTTATTGTAGATTTTGAATTTGTCTCATCTAAATATAGTCACGGAAAATGAAAATTGATAAGTTGTGTACGTTCCTATGTCACTAAACACTGCCTTAAAGAAACGTTTAACCTAAAACAATAAAAATTAAGGATAACACTCCCAAACAATTCCGGCTAATTGGGCAAAAAAATAATGGGAGTATCAGGGGATGTGTACCTATATCCACCTGGGTGGTGTCACAAACAGTGGGTGTGAACCCACTGTGCCATGTGACCATGTAACGTAAAGTGAATTCAAAAGATTTGAGAACGAATAAGCTTAAGCAGGCTAAGTGAATAAATATATTTACTAAGGGTACTTTCACACTTGCGTTGTTGGATTCCAGCAGACAGTTACGTCGCCAGAACTGCCTGCTGGATTTGGCAATCTGTATGCAAACGGTCACCATTTGTAGACGGATCCGGATGCAGATCCGTCTCACAAAAGCATTGCAATACCGGATCCGTCTCTCCGGTTGTCATACGGAAAAATGGATCTGGAATTTATCTTTTTCCCATTTTTAAAGGTCTGCACATGCGCAGACCGCAAAACCGGATCCGTTTTTCCGGAACACTTGGGCCCAGATCCGGCATTAATGCATTTCAATGGAACATAATGCCGGATCCGGCATTCCGGCAAGTGTTCCGGAACTTTGAACGGAGAAAATACAGCAGTATTTTCTCCATCCAAAAACCATACAGTGACTGAACTGAAGTATACAATAACACACAAAAATCACATACAGAATAATAAAAAGTTAATAAACATCACTAGCCTAAATGCGGTAGAGACTCAGTCGATCATGCTATAACTCATGGCTGTCTTCCCCCATAACACATGACCGACATCCCAGGGTGTACAAGAGAGATAGGGAAATCATACTCACATCCCACCTAGAGTGGAGGGCCTGGTGGAGTCTCCTGAGTGAATGTGTGTCATAATGTTTTAACCTGTTAGCCCCTCCTCCAGTGTGCAGCATGCATGTCTCTGAAATCACTAAGGAATGTGGTCTCATCAGCACAATGGGGGATGGGTACTATCTCTAACCCACTTAATTAGAAGGGAACTATGTAACAGAATTAAACGAGGAGAACCAATCAGTTACTTAAAAATACCCTAACAATACAGACCAACCTCCTCTAAGAGTGTTGTCTAAGTGAACCCCTCGTTCTTCTCAGTAGCCTTTATGGTGGGGATAGACTTTCCTGAGGAGAACACCAGGTCGCTACCTCTTGAGGAGGATTAGCACACGAGACAGAGGTACAGACGTAGTCAACAGGCTAAGTTCTAAGCAGGAGCAGTGCAGGACTGAAGAATGAGGCAGAGGCGAAGTCAAACAAATAATAGGTATGGGCAGGCGGCACTGGTACAGGTCAGGCAATCCAGATCGGCAACAGGAGAGTCGAGGCGAGCAAGCAGGGATCAAACAGATAGCGGAGTCCAGAAACGCAAGCATGGGGTCTGAGACACTTATATATGTGCAGGAGGGATAGGATTGGTCATCACAGTCACATATGCTAACGAATAAATCACAGAAAATTACGGGCATCGCCCCTTAACCTGTTGGGGACACAGGGCGTACAGGTACGCCCTGATGTCCCGGTACTTAAGGACACAGGGCATACTTGTACACCCTGTGTATTTCCGATCACCGCTATGCTAGTGCCTCCTGAAATCAATCAGCAGGCACCCTGGGACAATGCCGAGGGGGGTCCTGTAACCCCCCCGTTATCGGCGATCGCAGCAAACTGCAGGTCAATTTTTTTTTATCTGGTGACCCGATAACCCAGAATAGGATGGTGATCGGTGGTGTGATAATACACCACCAATCACCATCCTGCGATCCTGAGAGGTAATGGTGACATCACCTCTCAGGATCGCTTCCGATTGGCTGCAGGGTGGGCGGGCGGTTTAAACTTACTGCAGCTCTGCCTCCTCCTCCTTTCTGTGTTGGGATCCAGGAGAGAGAGCAGCCTGCGTTGTCCAGCTCCAGAGCTCTATGAGCCCAGCACCCCCACTGAGCCACCATAGTGCCATCTGGCACTAAAAAGGTACATAGGGACAGGTTAGGGAGAGCTTAGATAGGTAGGGATAGTCAGGGAAAGTTTAGGGGGGGGGGAATAAATGTTTTTTTTTTTTTTTTTGCATAACCCTGATCGGGTGTCTGTGTGACCCTAGACCCCCCAGAGGTGCTGCAGCTTGCCCCCTTTCCCCCCCACACACATTTTTTGTGCGTGCGCTGACTGTGGCCGTCACTCTTAGCGTCCGGCCACTGTTAGCGCATTACCCACCCCACCGCTGATCAGCTTCGGACTGCTGATCAGCTGTTCTCGGCCGAGGAGGCATACGCCCTGCTTGCCTCTGACTCCGAGAGCCCCAGTGAGGGCGAGGATGACCGCACTTTCCTCTTGTCATCCGCGTCCTCCTCATCATCTAGCGATGATGACGAGACCCCAAGGTGGCAGAGCAAGGGGACCGCCATGCCAGGGACCCTGTGGCCCACACTAGTACGAGCTGCTCTGGGGCTTGTACTAGTTTTACGGCCCACCAGATAAGTTCACCTGAGCCCCCTACCGGTGAACTTGTCTGGTGTATTTTGAGCCAGTGATTCCTGATTTTGTTGTCCAAGCAGGAATCCAGATTCCCACAGTGGGCTTCACTGAATATGACTATTTTAGTCTTTTTTTCAGTGACCACTTTGTGAATCTGATGGTGGAGCAAACAAACTTGTTCGCCCAACAGTTCATTTCTCAACACCCGAGCTCCTTTTTGGCTAGGTCCGGTGGCTGGACTCCAGTCAGTGCAGCCGAGATGAGGACGTTTTGGGGCCTCATGCTGCACATGGGCCTAGTCAAAAAACCCAGTGTCAGGCTGTACTGGAGTGAGGACGTCCTCTACCAGACCCCACTTTACAGTACGATCATGACACGCTCCCGTTGAGGCCATTCGGAAATGCCTGCATTATGCAGATAACACAGCATGTACCCCCCAAGGGGATCCTGCATATGACTGCCTGTACAAAATCAGGCCGGTCATCTATCACTTTGGGGCCAAATTTTTGGAGGCCTATGTACTTGGTAGGGAGGTCGCGGTTGATAAGTCTCCCATTGCTTTCAAGGGGAGACTCATTTTCCGCCAGTATGTTCCCTCTAAGCGGACGAGGTATTGCGTGGAGTTGTACAAACTTTGTGAGAGTACCTCAGGGTACACTTACAAGTTTTGTCTGTAGGAGGGGTGAGATTCCCGTATTGAAGCCCCAGAATGTCCCCCCACTCTGGGTATTTGCGGGAAACTTGTGTGGGACCTTATGCACTCACTGCTAGATAAGGGTTACCACCTGTACGTGGAAAACTTTTATACTAGTATCCCCTTGTTCCAGTCCCTCGCCGCCAGATCCATGTCCGCTTGTGGGACCGTGCTGAAAAATCAACGCGGCCTCCCTACTCACCCCCTCCAGGTACCTATCCTTAGCGGTGAGACCCGTGCCCATACCAGTGGAAACCTGTTGCTGGTCAGATATAAGGACAAGAGGGATGTCCTTGTACTGTCCACAATTCAGGGTAACGGCATTACCCCTGTCCCTATGCAAGGTACCGTGGCAACAGTCCTCAAGCCCGATTGTATCGTCGACTACAATCGGTATATGGGAGGAGTTGAGCTCTCTGATCGAGTCCTCAAGCCATATAACGCCATGCGCAAAACCGGGGCATGGTGCAAAAAAGTTGCGGTCTACTTGGTAGAGGTTGCCTTGTACAACTCTTTTGTGCTGCCCCGGAGCGTTGGCAACACAGAGAAATTCCTCCAGTTCTATGAGGCAGTCCTCAGGGCCCTGATCTTTTCTGACCGGGAAAGAGCAGGCCGGAGTACCTCGGGAACTGGAGGCGCCCGGATCATCCCTGGCCAACACTTTCCAGGTGTGGTCCCCCATACTGGAAAGAAGGGACAGTCCCCAAAAAAGTGCAGAGTGTGTCACAGGAGGGGGATACGGAAGGACACAACCACTCAGTGTGACACGTGCCCCAATCATCCGGGCCTCTGCATTGACGGTTGCTTCAGGGAGTACCACACTTCCATGGAGTACTAAATTTATAATCCCCTTCCCCAATTTTAATTCCATTTAGCCACTGACACTCGAATAAAAACTGGTTCTAAGACTTGAGAAACCCCCAAAAATAAAAATTAAAAAGTAGAAAATATTAGGTATCGCTGCGTCCGTAAGAATCTGCTCTATAAAAATACCCCATGACCTAAGCCCTCAGATGAACACGGTCAAAAAAAATTTATAAAAACTTTGCAAAAAAGGTATTTTTTGTCACCTTACATCACAAAAAGTGTAATAGCAAGCAATCAAATAGTCATATGCCCCCCCAAACCATCCTCTCATCCCGCAAAAAATGAGCCCCTACCTAAGACAATCAGCTAAAAAAAAAATATATAATGACACCCCATATGTGGTCGTAAACTGCTGTATGACCAAACGGTAGGGCGCAGAAGGAAAGGAACGCCATATGGTTTCTGGAAGGCAGATTTTGATGCCCTTTTCTTTTGCCACCATGTCCCATTTGAATTACCCCTGATGCACCCCTTGAGTACAAACTCCATGAAAGTGACCCCATCTAAGAAACTACACCCCTCAAGGTATTCAAAACTGATTTTTAGAAACTTTAATAACCCTTTAGGTGTTCCTCAACAGTTTATAGCAAATGGAGATGAAATTTCAGAATTTCACAAAAATTTAATATAGAGCAACCAAAAATCATATGTACCCTAAAATAGTCCCAACAAAACTGCCACCTTATCCCGTAGTTTCCAAAATGGGGTCACTTTTATGGAGTTTCTACTCTAGGGGTGCATCAGGGGGGCTTCAAATGGGACATGGTATAAATAAACTAGCCCAGCAAAATCTGCCTTCCAAAAACCACACAGCGTTCCTTTCCCTCTACGCCCTGCCGTGTGCCCGTACAGTAGTTTACAACCACATATGGGGTGTTTCTTAAAACTACAGAATCAGGGCAATAAATATTGAGTTTTGTTTGGCTGTTAACCCTTGCTTTGTTACTGGTAAAAATGGATAAAAATTTAAAATGTGCCCAAAAAATTTAATTCTTAAATTTCATCTCCATTTGCCAATAACTCTTGTGGAACACCTAAAGGGTTAACAAAGTTTGTAAAATCAATTTTGAATACCTTGAGGGGTGTAGTTTCTTAGATGGGGTCACTTTTATGGCATTTCTACTCTAGGGGTGAATCAGGGGGGCTTCAAATTGGACATGGTGAAAATAAACCAGTTCAGCAAAATCTGCCTTCCAAAAACCACACGGCGCTTCTTTCCCTCTACGCCCTGTCGTGTGTCCGTACAGTAGTTTACGACCACATATGGGGTGTTTCTGCAAACTACAGAATCAGGGCAATACATATTGAGTTTTGTTTGGCTGTTAACCCTTGCTTTGTAACTGGAAAAAATGGATTAAAATGGAAAATTTGCCAAATAATTGAAATTCTTAAATTTCATCTCCATTTGCCAATAACTCTTGTGGAACACCTAAAGGGTTAACAAAGTTTGTAAAATCAGTTTTGAATACCTTGAGGTGTTTAGTTTCTTAGATGGGGTCACTTTTATGGCGTTTCTACTCTAGGGGTGAATCAGGGGGGCTTCAAATGGGACATGGTGTAAATAAACCAGTCCAGCAAAATCTGCCTTCCAAAAACCACACAGCGCTCCTTTCCCTTTACGCTCTACCGTGTGCTCGTACAGTATTTTACGACCACATATGGGGTGTTTCTAAAAACTACAGAATCAGGGCAATAAATATTGAGTTTTGTTTGGCTGTTAACCCTTGCTTTGTCACTGGTGCAAATTTATTAAAATGGAACATTTGCCATAAAATCGAAATTCTGAAATTTTATCTCCATTTGCCATTAACTCTTGTGGAACACCTAAAGGGTTAACAACGTTTTTGAATACCTTGAGGGGTGTAGTTTCTAGAATGGGGTCATTTTTGGGTGGCTTCTATTATGTAAGCCTCAGAAAGTGACTTCAGATCTGAACTAGTCCTTAAAAAGTGGGTTTTAGAAAATTTCTGAAAAATTTTGCTTCTAAACTTCTAAGCCTTGTAACATCCCCAAAAAATAAAATTGCATTCCCAATATGATTCAAACAGGAAGTAGACATATGGGGAATGTAAAGTAATAACTATTTTTGCAGGCATTACTATGTATTTTAGAAGTAGAGAAATTGAAACTTGGAAATTTGCTAATTTTTTGAAATTTTGGGTAAATTTGGTATTTTTTTATAAATAAAAATTAATTTTTTGGACTCCATTTTACCAGTGTCATGAAGTACAATATGTGACGAAAAAACAATCTCAATATGGCCTGGTAAGTAAAAGCGTTATTCACACATAAAGTGACACTGGTCAGATTTGCAAAAAATGGCCTGGTCCTTAAGGTGAAATATGGCCATGTCCTTAAGGGCTTAAAGGGTAATTACGCCTTTGGGGGCAATTTTTTTTATTATTGCATTGTAATCATTTTGAGCCAAGATAATTTTTTTAATTGGTCTTTCATTACAAATATGGAATCCTCTTTTCTGTACAGAGCTGACATGCTGTAATAGAGGAATCTAAATTTTCGCTTTTTTCTGTGAGTTAGCTAACCTGACGGGCTCCTTATCTCTCCTCTCTGACATTATAAACACATTATATCTCAGTTCTTATCTTACTGATAAGAATGGGGCTTAAATAAGTGTTTATGAACTCCTAGTAAATTAAAGATTATTAAATTATTAGAGTTTATTAGATGATCAGCACAGCTAGACAAACAGTTAACCCTTTGTGATAAAAAAAGGCTCAATATTTGTAATAAAGACCAATTGGAAAAATAATTTTCAGACCGAAATAAGAAAAAATTGCCTCCAAAGGTGTACATAGGAATTGCTACAAGGAGCCCAGGGCTGGAAGGAAACCGTGCAGCGGATTCCAGAACGGATGATGTCTGTAAGGTCAAAGCCCAGGACTGCGACAGTGAATGGGGAAACACCGGCAGAAGATCACCACCAAACACGGAGCCTGGAACCACGGCTGTAAGCAGAAGAATGTCGGCAGACAGCAACCGCTGTTACATCAGTATCACATCAGTATCAAGGGATGTGTATTATCTCCTCTACTCTATATATTCACCATTCAAGCAATATTATAGGTGAATATGATGTGGTCTCACTATACGTGTAGGAGAGATGCCAATGTGTGGGTACGGCCACATCTGTATATACGGCCACATGCAGTGGCGTCTCTAGCTTTCAAATTTTGGGGGGGCACACTGGGGGCCAGGACAAAAGTAGGGGGGGCAGCTATAACAATGATACATTTACACAAGTACGCTTAGAAATGCTGCGATACTTTACCCAATACCTAAAACCGCAACAGGGAAGAAAAGTCCTGCTGTCCGTGGTTTAAAAAAAAAATCACTCAGATTTCAACATGTCCTAGCTAGCTTCAGATGTCCTAGGATCTGAAGCTCGATTCGCTCCACATTCATCACGCCAATTAAGGCACCTTCCCCAAGAAGAGAAAGTATGGCCAAATCCTGACTTAGGCCTCTCGACCAGTTAGGCCAGTAATCTCTGCTCTGCAATGATGAAGGGAAATCACCCTGAAACAGCTGTCTGCAGATGAGGTGTTGGCTTATTTAATATCCTAGTCATATCTCAAGGCCTACCGTATTTTTCGCCCCATAAGACGCACTTTTTCTTCCCCCAAAATGGGGGAGAAATGCCCCTGCGTCTTATGGGGCGAATACTTGCAGTTTTACATCGCTGGCAGCGATGTATCAGTGAGCGGGGACTCGGGGAGGGACTGGGAGGAGTGTCTGGGGGCTGGCAATAGCGGCGGGGCGGTGCAGTCAGTGTAGTATAGCACCGCCCCGCCGCTCCAGTATACTAATATACGATGTCATATTCAATTAATAATTATCAAACATGCCCCCTCACTCCTATTACTAACTTACATCTAATCGCTGCTGTTGAATTCATGCAGGCCAGGCGGGCGGGCGGCAGCGTAACTCTTGTCACGTGCCTGCGCCGCCTACTTTATGAATGAAGCAGGCGGCGCAGGCAAGTGACGTCAGTGAGACGCGCCGCCCGCCCGACCGTCCTGCCTGAAAACAGCAGCGATTAGGATGTAAGGTACCATAGTAATAGGAGACAGTGAGGGGGCATGTTTGATAATTATTAATTGAATAGCACATCTTATATTTGTATGGTGGCGGCGGCGGCGGTGGGGGGTGCTATTGCGATCTGTGGATGGCACAGTTATAGGCTGGGGGGTCTGTGGATGGCACTGTTATGGGCTGGGGGTCTGTGGATGGCACATATACAACAGTGCCAGCCACAGATCCCCCCCCCCCCCTGTAAAAGTGCCAGCCACAGATCCCCCCCCTGTAACAGTGCCAGCCACAGATCCCCCCTGTAACAGTGCAAGCCACAGATCCCCCCCATAACAGTGACCATCATCCACAGATCCCCCCATAACAGTGACCGTCATCCACAGATCTCCCCCATAACAGTGACCGTCAACGACAGATCTCCCCCATAACAGTGACCGTCAACGACAGATCTCCCCATAACAGTGTCCGTCATCCACAGATCCCCCCATAACAGTGTCCGTCATCCACAGATCCCCCCATAACAGTGTCCGTCATCCACAGATCCCCCCATAACAGTGTCCGTCATCCACAGATCCCCCCATAACAGTGTCCGTCATCCACAGATCCCCCCCATAACAGTGTCCGTCATCCACAGATCTCCCCCATAACAGTGTCCGTCATCCACAGATCTCCCCCATAACAGTGTCAGTCATCCACAGATCCCCAGTAATAGTGCCATCCACAGACCACCATTAGTTCCAAACCACCAAACACACAGCACACCTTTTGGTAAAAAAATTTTTTTTTCTTATTTTCCTCCCCAAAAACCTAGGTGCGTCTTATGGGCCGGTGCGTCCTATAGGGCGAAAAATACGGTATTTAAGGGTCGAACATTGACTTATAGATAGCTGCCTTACATCTGGTGGCATTAGAGGCAGAGCTTGTTAAGAGCTCATTTGCATCCCTTTCTTCATATTACTGCAGGTAAAATCTACTACATTATCTGTACTAAGAGTTATCACTGTGAGTATAGGTAATGTAGTAGATGTAACACCACAGATAACACAATGATAGCTCTCTGAGTACAGATAATGTAGTGGGTGTAACAGCACACACAACACTGTGTTACATAGGACTGCAGGTAATGTCTTCACCTTTCCCTGCTACCTCTGCATTGCTGTGTCCCTCAAATTATCATGTTTGGCCTGTGCACCATATCAATCCCTGCTAGAATCAAGGCCATCATTTTTTGTGGGGGTCCAGTGCCCCAGGTGATCATCACACTGAAGGGACCATGGCGCTCCTGTGAGTTCTGCATCCCCTTCATCCATGTACAGTACATAGTGCTGTCTCTGCTTTTTCACTTAAACAGGATAAGATGCAGTGTTCAGCACAGCCGTCATATGGAGGAGCCCTTGTGTCTGTGTAAATGAAAAATACCCCAGAAATCCAACTGGTTATTTTATTTTCATAAAAATATGGACAAGAATAGAACATGTTCTATAATTTGTGCAGACACATGCATGTGGACAGCACAAGGATGACATCTGTGTTCTGTCCATGTTTTTTTGAGGACCCATAGAAATTAATCGGTCTGTGTGCAGTTTGGACAGACATAAAATATGGTCGTGTGCACGAGGCTTTAAACAAAACCCAGCAGTAGCATAATAAATAAGTTTCATAATATCACTTTCGTCAGTGGCTCAGCTGAGAATTATTCAGGATTGGGCACAGTATACCTCATTTCACACAGATACGGCATTAGACCAAAACCCTACGCCCCGATGTTAAATAAAAAAAATATTTTTTTTGGGGGGGGGGGGGGGTATACTATCTCTCCTTGGGGAGATAGCGCCTTAATCGGCGTGAGGAGACTTATAGGCTATATGCACCTCTGGACATCTGGGAAGAAGGTATGCAAATGTGTTCTTAAAGGGGTTATCCAATGTCATAAACTGCCCCCCCCCCCCCCTCCATATGCCAGGCCCCTTACAAGGAATTCCCAGCGGCGCTCCTGGTCCCCGCACCACCACTGCTGCTTCTCCCTGTACACGGAAGAAAACATCAGGTGTCGGGGGGGGGGGGAGCAGTCAATCGCAGGCGGGGACGGGGGACGGGGCTCCCTATATCATCCGCAATGTGTCACCACCTCTTCATTTCATGCTCCGATGCTCTCCCTTGCCCTGTGCTGTATCATGCAGGGCAAGGACTTTTTTGTTTACATTTCTACATTGCTAGGCGGAGGTTTCCGCCTAGCAGTGTTGCCGTGACATCACCGGCACTAATGGGTGGGCTTTAGCACTTCCCTAGCCTATTTGCTAGGGCAGTGCTAAAGCCTGCCCATTAGTGCCAGTAACATCACTGGCAACACTGCTAGCCAGAAGCCTCCGCCTAGCAGTGTAGAAATGTAAACAAGAAAGCCCTTGCCCTGCACGATAGGGTGACCCTCCGATCTGAGTCACCTTACGTGTTGTATAACGTAATTTATCAAAAGAGCAGCATTTTCTCCCTTCCTTCCCCTTTTCCCTGTTATCTTTGTAACATTGCTTGTTCTCTGTATTAATGTGGATTACTGTTTCCTGATGTGTTGGATTACTAATCCTGAGTGCTGTCTGAGCCTCCGGTTACCCATGTGATGTTTTTTAGGTTTCATGACATCTCCAGGAGCGTCAAAGCCTTCTCTCTGTTTCTCTCAGGCCCAGTGACGTCAGGACTAGTATCACTGGGCCAGTAAAGCATTTTTTTTATGTATGCATAACTTGATTAAATATATGCATTACATGAAATAAATATATTTATTAAGAAACCTGAATGTCTACATAGATAATTACGGCAGATGAAATATTTAGCTGTATATGTCAACCTGTATAATATTAATAACACATATTACCATTGACATGTCAATCTGTACAATATTAATAACAGATATTAACATTGTCCTGTTTTAAAAAATATCATTAATATCTCAGAGTAAAGCATAATTAAATGTTCAGTTGCAATCTATCCTTTTTATTTTTTTTCTATTAATCATCTGGCAATACACGTTATATAAAAATAACATTAACAACATTTTTCTTTAACCCCCCCCCCCCCCCACAACCCCCCCTTACCCCCGCCCCCCCCCTGCGATGCGTCTACATTCACCTCCAGTCCTCGGTTCTAAGACCGAGATAAGTGGTGACAAGTGAGGACCGGAAGTTCTATGGATTCCAGTCTCCCCAGATTTCAATCCATTTTTTCTCCGTGTTTCTCTGCTTATACAGAATATACTCATATCTCTTAGTAATGTTTACCAGATTTAACCATGTATTCATAGTAGGACTCTTTCGCGAAAACCAGGAACGTGCTATCAAAAGACGTGCCAAAAACATTATTTTGAGTAAAAGATTTTTTTTATATTGCTGACAGCTCACCTTGGCCAGCTCACCTAGTACCCAACATTCAGCGAAAAAAGTGATCCACACCTTCAGTTTCCCTCCAATATATTTATGAATAGCTCCCCAATACTGTTTCAGTTCTGCACAGGACCAAAACATATGGAGATAGTCAGCTTCAGGGACATCGCACCTAGGACAGTTAGAGTTTTTCCTAATCCTGCATCTATTAAGATGTAACATACAGTCTATGTAGAATATAAACTGCACCACCACGTGATTAAAATTATGTGAAACCAATTTTAAATTCAGAGTTACCTTCTGCTCGGTCATCCACATGGATCATTGGACACTCATTTTTCCAAGTCCTCTGACCAGGAGAAGAAGTATCTCCAAATCAAGTTATTAATACATTTTTTATAAAGGTGAGAAATCTTCATCTTCTGATCTAAATTCCCTAACCACTCATTAAATTGTGTTAAAGTGTCTATTTGAAGCCTATTTTTCTGCTATATACTCAAAAGTGACGATCTTAACTGTAAATACCGAAACCATAATAATCTCTGTTCTTTTTTTCTTTGTGATAATTCTACATATGAAATAATATCTCCATTACTTACTACCTGTGTCAAATATACAATCTTACTTTTTTGCCAATATTGTTCCTTAACTAGTGTATCTAAAGTTTTAAAATGGTGATTGTACCATAAAAGGAGTGCAACCTAGTGAACCTTTCACTCCGTACCATAATCTAATAGCCTGCCATGACTTCACAAAAAGATTCCTGGCTAAGTTAAATTCCCTCCAAATTATCATATGGAGATCTATTAACTAGTCCCTGCAGAGTGGGCTATCCCTCCATTCACAAAAAAAAAAAAACTGTGCAGCTAAAAAATAACCCTTAAAACAGGAGAGGTTAACTCCACCACTCTCTCGGGGCTTATACCAATACTCTAATTTAAGTCTAACCCATTTCCTGCCGCAGAGTAGATCTTTAATAATTCTTTCAATCAACTTAAAATACCTATCCAGAATCCAAACTGGAGAATTCCTAAAGAGATAGAGTAACTGAGGAAGAATCACTATCTTGACTAAAGATATTCTATCAGCCTTTGACAGAGGTAATCGAAGACAAGTTGTTATTTTTAACCTTAACTTATTTATCAATGGCATCAAGTTAAGCGGAATGAAATCTTCCACCCTAGGGGAGACTGTGATGCCGAGATACTCAAAAGAATTAACAATTTTCAAGGTGTTCAATGGGCTATCCTTGGAAAATGATAATTTATCTAAGGGCGTCATTGTTGTATCTAATGGCATAATCGTAGTTTTATCCCAATTTACATCCAGACCTAAGGCTTGGCCAAAAGAGTTTATCATTTCCATAATGGTTGAGAGAGCAAGTTTTGTCTGTTGGACATAAAATAAGATATCATCAGCATATAAAGAAATGCGGTCTTCCATTCCCAATACCACAAACCCTAATATCCTCGGATCTTGTCTAACCCTGACAGCCAAAGGTTCGACATAGATATCAAATAAAAGAGGGGAGAGTGGACATCCCTGGCGAGTGCCCCTAGTCATGGGAAAACTTCTTGTAAAGCACCCATTTATATTTAGTCTTGCAGTAGGGGATCTATAAAGAAGTTTAACCATGTTAATAAACCTAGGGCCAAAGCCCATCCTATGAAGCACTCTCCATAGGAACCCCCGCTCAACTCTGTCAAATGCCTTAGACGCATCTATAGACAAAATAGATCGTGAAGGCCCACCCGAAGTCCGTATATTAGCAAAAAGACGATGTAAATTATAATGGGTCCCTTTATTGGGGATAAAGCCATTTTGATCTGGATGTACAATTGATGTCATAACACTAGATAGCCTCGTAGCTAAAATTTTAGAATAAAGTTTAACATCTGTGTTAAGGAGGAAAATCAGTCTAAAGGATCCCAACTTACTAGGGTCCTTACCCTTCTTTAATATCACTATTATCACAGCCTCTGTCATTGTTTCTGGGAGAACACCCTCTTTTATTGAATCAAAGAGTGTTCTCCCCAAGCGGGGAAAAACAATCTTTCCGTATTTACGATAGAACTGGTAAGGGAATCCATCCGGTCCGGGGGCAGAGTTACCTGAGCAGGCCTTCATTGCATCTTCTATCTCGTGGAGAGACAAATCCATCTCCAATCGTTCCTTTTGCCCATCTGTAAGAACCGGAAGGGGAATAGAATCCAAGTACAAGTCAATCTCTGCCTCTGAGAGGACACTCTCTGAATTATACAATTCACTGAAATATTTTACAAATACTTCTAATATTCCCTCCTGATCTTCCACAATCGTGCCATCCGGCATACGTATACTGCGAATCTCTTTCTTTGAGTCCTGGTGTCACAACCAGACAGCTGAGAAGCTCTGACAGAAGCCTTTCAGAACCTCCTCCTTGAGTTTTCTTTGTTTTGAATTTCAGTTCCTCATCTCGTTAGCCTCTCTCAGCTGTCATGTAGTTTGACTGATTGCATCCCTTTAAATTCCTCCCCATAATGCATTAGTGTGCAGCTTATACAACTTCCTGGAGTGTGTGTGCATGCTGATCCTATTTTCCAGCCTTCTATAAGATAAGTGCTGTACATTTATTTGTGATTTTCTGTTTGCTGGATGCTGGATCCCAGGTGACCCTGACTCCCTCCGTGTCTAGTGTAGGGAGCCGGTGGTCGTGTCCCCTCACTATTGTAGGGTGTTCAGGTGGTATATAGTCGAGGTACGTGGATATGCGATCATCCACCATTGGGATTTTCGCATAGGCTGAGCAAGCAGGGAGAGTGCCAGGTCTTATGCAGGGGTCTCCCTTTTGTTCCTTAGTTTTGGATCCAGTGAGTCATATATTCATTTTGCATTGTCTTGTTTCCTGTACACCTTCCGTGACACCTGGCTTGCTATTACTCTAGCCAGCATCTTCCCAGGATGACCTGCCTCCGAAAAATATTTTTGTCCTCTAAAGAACCGCTTCTGTTGTGCTTTATTCAGAAGAAAGTCAGGGAGAGCCTGGCTTGTCCTCTGCATAATCTCTCTATCTTAATCTATTTTCACCTTAGCATACCTAGCCATTCCTTCAGCGGCTGCTTCCTCTAGTTTTTTCTCCTTCATCACATACTGCTTACTCAAATTTGCAATTGTACTAATAAAGATCCCTCTCATAAATGCTTTAAACAGATCCCAAATATACTGAGATTTAGCTGAGGCATAATTCCTATCCCAAAAAGAGACTATTTCCTCTTCTATCTGATTGTGGTTATCTATTATCAATAGCCAGTGGGGATTCAATCTAAATGGAGGTTTCACTTTAAAATCATTCCCTGCCATACATAGCTCTACTAAGAAGGGGACATGGTCTGAAACGGATCTGGCCTCGTATTTCATACGTCTAACACAATTTAGATAACCTTTATTTATAAGGGTCAGGTTGATTCTAGACATAGAACTTCCAGATTTACTAAAGCAGGAAAAAGCTCTCTTTTCTCTAAATAGATATTCCCAGACATCCACGAGGCCCACTTCTTGGCAAAAACGTGCCTAAGGGGGATCCCTGGAGCGGGGAGGATCCATTCCCTCCAGCGGAAATCCTGTCTACCTCTGGATTCATCACGCAATTGAAATCCCCATTGACTATCACCAAACAAGATTCCATTCCTGTCATGGAACCATGAACCAGACGTACAACAAGAGATAAGTGGAAATAAGAAGGCTTTATTGAAAATCAAGCTGTAAGGCAAAAGTCCAAACGAATGGCTAAACCGAAGCAGGGTCTTGCGAAGCCAGAGGTCAGGAACCAGAAGGGTAGTCAGACGAAGCCTGGATCAGGAACCAGCAGGGTAGTCAGACGAAGCCTGGATCAGGAACCAGCAGGGTAGTCAGACGAAGCCAGGATCAGGAACCAGAAGCAGCAGCAGTCTTAGAAGCATGTGAACACAGGAGGACCAAGCAAGGAACTGAAGCCACAGACCTCCTATATATATGAGCAGGCATCCAGCTCCTCCCAGTGGGAAGGAGAAGCCGCAGGGTGGGAGGCTACAAGAAACCCAGAAACCAAGATGGCCGCCAGCACATGTCAAACGAAGGAGAACAGCAAGAAGGTAAGACCATGACAGTACCTCCCCCTCAAGGGCCCCTCCTCCGCGGAGTAAAGAACGGTTTCTGAGGGAAGCGTGCGTGGAAGGCTCGGAGCAAGGCAGGAGCATGGACATCTGCGGAGGGAACCCAGGAACGCTCCTCTGGACCATAACCACGCCAATGGACCAAAAACTGCACCCGACCGCGGACCAGGCGTGAGTCCAGGATATTGCTCACCTCATACTCCTCACGATTGCCCACTTGGACCGGACGAGGCCGAGGAACCGAGGAAGTGAAACGATTACACACCAGTGGCTTCAACAGGGAGACATGAAACACGTTGGAGATCCGCATGCCAGGAGGAAGCGCAAGGGCATAGGCTACCGGGTTTACCCTGCGAAGCACTCGGAAGGGACCAACAAAGCGAGGCGCCAGCTTGGGAGTGGGCACTCGAAGGTTGAGGTTGCGGGTGGACAACCATACGCGGTCTCTGACCTGGTAGGAAGGAGCGGGCGCTCGTCTGCGATCAGCCTGGAGTCTCTGGCGCTGCGCAGAGACCTCAAGGGACCTCTGGATCTGTACCCAAGAAGCACGTAGGACGGAAAGGTGATCCTCCACAGCCGGAATATCCTGGGGAGAGAATACCTCCGGTAACACGGCAGGTTGGAACCCATAATTGGCCATGAAGGGAGACGTCCCAGAGGAAGAGTTCACCGCCGTGTTCCTGGCAAACTCAGCCCAAGGCAGGAGGTCAACCCAATTGTCTTGGTGATCGGAGACATAGCAACGAAGGAATTGCTCCAAGGCCTGATTGGATCGTTCTGCGGCCCCATTGGACTGAGGGTGGTAGGCCGAGGAGAAAGAGAGATGAATCCCCAACTGGGAGCAAAAGGCGCGCCAGAACCTGGACACAAACTGACTCCCCCGATCCGACACAATCTCCTTGGGCAAACCGTGCAACCGGAAGACCTCCCTGGCAAAAATCGAGGCCAACTCTTGTGCAGAGGGTAACTTCTTGAGAGGAACACAGTGGCACATTTTGGAAAACCGATCCACAATCATGAGAATGACCGTATGGCCTCGGGATGCAGGGAGGTCCACAATGAAATCCATCCCCAGGTGTGACCATGGACGCTCCCCGGTGGCTATGGGTTGCAAAAGGCCCAACGGAAGGTGCCGAGGGGACTTACTCTGGGCACAAACGGAGCATGCCGCTACATATGCGGCGATGTCGGAACGTAGAGAAGGCCACCAGAACAGACGTGAAACAGCCCAGGACAGCTGATTCTTTCCAGGATGCCCCGCGGCCTTGGAGTTATGGTAGGTTCGCAACAACCGAGTGCGCAACTCCTCAGGCACAAAACATCTGCCGTTGGGTCTCCCAGAAGGAGCACCAGATTGAGCCGCCAAAATCTGCTCACCCAGGGGAGAGGTCAGGCTGGTGCGAATGGCGGCCAGGATCTGATTCGGAGGTATGACCGAAGTCGGAATCGACTCCTCCCCGGACAGCTCGGAGTACTGCCGTGATAAGGCATCCGCTCTGATGTTCTTGGAACCGGGTAGGTAGGAGACCACGTAATTAAAACGTGACAAGAACAGAGCCCATCTGGCTTGACGTGGTGTCAATCTCTTGGCCTCAGAGAGGTAGGTCAGATTCTTGTGGTCCGTCAGGATGAGAACCGGAACCACCGAGCCCTCGAGCAAGTGCCTCCATTCTTTAAGGGCCTGCACGATGGCCAATAACTCCCTGTCACCAATCTGATAGTTGCACCCGCGGAAGACAGTTTTCGGGAGTAAAACCCACAAGGAAGCAGAGGACCCTCTGGTGTTCTACGCTGAGACAGAAGGGCGCCTACTCCCGTCTCAGACGCGTCCACCTCGAGGACAAAAGGCAACCCAGGGTTGGGATGCGACAGAATCGGAGCCGACACAAAGGCGGACTTTAGAGCCTCAAAAGCTCGGATGGCCTCGAGCGGCCAGACCTGGGGATTACTGCCCTTCCTGGTCAGATCCGTGAGAGGCTTGGCTAGCATGGAAAAGTCCCTGATGAACTTCCGATAATAATTGGCGAAGCCCAAAAAGCGCTGCAGGGCACGAAGACCACTGGGCTGGGGCCACTGTAAGACAGCCGAAACCTTCTCAGGATCCATTGAGAACCCCTCAGCGGAAATTATGTAACCTAAGAAGGTTACCTGGGATCGGTGAAATTCGCATTTATCAAGCTTACCGAACAGCTTGTTCTCTCGTAACCGTTGCAACACCCGTCTGACATCCAGAATGTGGGCCTCCATGGATTCAGAATATACCAAGATGTCATCCAAATAGACCACCACACACTGCTGCAACAGGTCACGGAAAACATTGTTGATGAATTCCTGGAAGACTGCGGGCGCATTGCACAACCCAAAGGGCATAACCAAGGATTCATAATGACCGGTCCTGGTGTTAAACGCGGTCTTCCACTCATCGCCCGCCTTGATCCTTACCAGGTTATATGCCGCCCTCAGGTCGAGTTTGGTAAAGACCGTGGCCCCTTTGAGGCGATCGAACAGCTCGGAAATCAAGGGTATCGGGTAAGCGTTCTTGATCGTGATGCGATTGAGACCCCTGTAATCGATGCAAGGCCTCAACTCACCGCCCTTCTTTTTCACAAAGAAAAATCCAGCCCCTGCCGGGGACGAGGATTTGCGAATGTGTCCGCGTGAAAGCGCCTCCCTCACGTACTCCTCCATGGCCTCATTCTCCGCTACCGACAGTGGATAGACCTTGCCACGAGGAGGAACGGCACCAGATTGTAACTCTATGGCACAATCGTATGGGCGGTGCGGAGGTAGGGCACCTTATCGAATACATCCCGGTACTCCTCGTATTCAGGAGGCAACAGAGAGTCCGAGGAAGTACACAGCAACTTGACAGGCCCATGGATGCAACTAGCCCCACACTGCGGTGACCACGAGAGGATCTCGGCCGATCTCCAATCGAAAGTCGGATTATGCTTCTGGAGCCAGGGGTACCCCAAGACCACCGAGTAGTGTGGAGATGAAATAACCTGGAGACAGACCGACTCTCTGTGAACGGCACCAATGGTCATCCCCACTGGAAGGGTCTCCTGAGTCACGTGTGGCGGCAGAAGGGGTCTGCCGTCTATCGCCTCAAGAGCCAGTGGGGAACCTCGAGGCTGCAGAGGAATGGAATTGGCGGCAGCGAACACATTATCAATGAACAAACCACCAGCACCAGAGTCCACCAACGCCTGGGTCGTCACCGAGCCCCCGACCCAGGAGAGGACAACAGTAATCAGTGGTTTGTCAACACGGGAAACCGGGGACGAGGAGACTCCACCCAAGATCTTCCCCCGACAGGATCTCAGGTGCGAGCGTTTCCCGGACGGTTCGGGCATGCCAACCGAAAATGCCCACCGAGACCACAGTACATGCATCGGCCCTCGCGTCTCCGGAGTACCCTCTCCCCCTCGGACAGGCGAGCAAACCCCAGCTGCATGGGTTCACCCCCAGACAAGTCATCCCCAGGAGGCGTGGGAGGAGAGGGAGGCACGGGTGGGACAGCAAACGTAGGCGCCAATCTGTTAGAAGACCTCCGCAGGCTCTCCTTAAAGGAAGGTCTCTCCCTGAGTCTGGTGTCAATCAAAATCAGGAAAGAAATAAGAGACTCGAGCTCCACTGGTAGGTCCTTAGCTGCAACCTCATCCTTCAAGGCATCTGAGAGACCATGAGAGAAAGCAGCGACCAGAGCCTCATTATTCCAGCCCACCTCTGCTGCCAGGGTACGAAACTCAATGGCGTATTCAGCTACGGATCGTGAACCCTGTCTGACGGACATAAGGAGCTTCGCAGCAGAGGCAGCACGAGCCGGCACATCGAATACCTTCCGAAGAGAAGCAACAAAACCGGAAAACTCGGCAACCACCGGATTGTTGTTCTCCCATAAAGGGCTGGCCCAGGCCAAGGCCTTGTCCGAGAGCAGCGAGATCAAGAAGCCCACCTTTGATCTCTCAGTAGGAAAGGCATGTGGCAGCAACTCGAAATAAATGCCCACCTGGTTAAGGAAACCTCGGCACTGAGTTGGCTCTCCCCCAAAGCGCTGTGGAAGGGGGGCAGAACCGGTCATACCCCGAAACACCGCAGGCGCAGCAACAGGTGTCGGGGTAGTCTCTGGCGCAACAACCGGAGCGGCAGTAGGAGCGGGCCCAGGAGCGACAACCGACCCATCGGCAACGGAAGATAAATGAGCCGTGCGTTCAAGCAGGGTTTGCAACGCCACAGCGAACCGACCCAACAGGTGAGCCTGCTGATCAAGTCTGGCAACCAGCGTAGGTAGCGAGGATGGCCCTGTACCGTCAGAATTCATGGCTTGGTCCTAATGTCATGGAACCATGAACCAGACGTACAACAAGAGATAAGTGGAAATAAGAAGGCTTTATTGAAAATCAAGCTGTAAGGCAAAAGTCCAAACGAATGGCTAAACTGAAGCAGGGTCTTGCGAAGCCAGAGGTCAGGAACCAGAAGGGTAGTCAGACGAAGCCTGGATCAGGAACCAGCAGGGTAGTCAGACGAAGCCTGGATCAGGAACCAGCAGGGTAGTCAGACGAAGCCAGGATCAGGAACCAGAAGCAGCAGCAGTCTTAGAAGCATGTGAACACAGGAGGACCAAGCAAGGAACTGAAGCCACAGACCTCCTATATATATGAGCAGGCATCCAGCTCCTCCCAGTGGGAAGGAGAAGCCGCAGGGTGGGAGGCTACAAGAAACCCAGAAACCAAGATGGCCGCCAGCACATGTCAAACGAAGGAGAACAGCAAGAAGGTAAGACTATGACAATTCCCTCCAGCGGAAATCCTGTCTACCTCTGGATTCATCACGCAATTGAAATCCCCATTGACTATCACCAAACAATCAGTCCAGTGGTCCACAAAGGACAGCAAACAATTCAGTACCTGCCTGGAAAATGTAGGGGGATATAGATAAACGCCAAAATGCATAGCTTTCCATCAAGACTACTGTAAAGAAAAACGTATCTCCCCTGTTTATCCATAGAGGATGCAAGGCATAGGAAATTAATCTGTTTGTGGATCAATACTGTAACACCTCTGGAGTAAGTAGTATATGTTGAATTGTACATCTGTGTAGCCCACCTCCCCCCAAGTCGGGGTTTCTTCTCCTGTGAGAAATGAGTTTCAACCAAACAGACAATAGCTGGCAGGTGTCTCCTTATCAGATCTAATACCACCTGTCTTTCTACCTTCTCCCCTAAACCCCGAACATTCCATGTAAATATTCTTGTGATCATTAATTAATCCTAAATTCTCCAAGTACCATCCTCAACCATCTTCACTCCATTCCCCACTTCCATGTTAGACGCATCGCAGGATACCCTCCCCTCCGTCCGCCCCCTCGCACCCAACCCCCCCCCCCCCAGCACCCCCCTACCCAAAAACCACTTGATCTGTAATTGAAAGAAAAAACAGACCTCTTAACTAGGACCATCCCTCCCCCACTCCCCCAATCGGGTCTACAGCCCAAAAAATGAAAATCCCAAGGGGGAAAACATGTTTCAGTCAACAGTCCTATCCAACCAATCAGTGGCCATATCTGGAGTGTCAAAAAAAAGTACTGTTTCCTTATATACAATCCTTAATTTGGCTGGGTACAAAAAAATAATACTTAATGTCCTTGCTCTGAAGATGTTTTTTTACATCTAGAAAGGTACGTCTCTTATCTTGAACTTCTTTTGAAAAGTCTGGAAAAAAGGAAAGTTTACACCCATTGTAGAAAATCGGAGATACATCTCGTGCACGTCTTAGGATCATGTCTCTATCGCAGGCTGCAAGCATCTCAATTATTACAGTTCTTGGTGGCTTCCCTGGAATCGATTTACCACTGGAAATTCGATGAGCCCTTTCAATTAGAAACAGAGGTGAAAAATATTCCTTGCCAAAGTTATCAAAAATTATAGATTGTAACGTTCCTATAAAAATTATTTTTTTATCAGGGCTTTCTATTAGGCCCAAGATTCGTACATTGCATCTTCTTGACCTATCCTCCAGCTCCATTTTTTTTTATATGGTAGTTATAGTCCTTTTTTTACTGTACTGTTCTCAGCCTTTAACATTTTCACTTTTTGTTCCAATTTGTTCACTGTAATTTCCAATTCCTTAGTTCTATCACAAATCTTTGTCATATCATCTTTTATAATAAGCTTATCTGTCTGTACTCACCCCAGTTGTACAGCAATGTTTTCTATCGCTTTTCCATTATTTTTAACAATCAGTAAAATCTCCTCTAAGGCTACTTTCACACTTGCGTTTTTCTTTTCCGGCGTTGAGTTTCGTCCTAGGGGCTCAAATCCGGAAAAGAACTGATCAGTTTTATCCCCATGCATTCTGAATGGACAGTCCGTCCTTCAGGATGCATCAGGATTGCTCCGCTTCAGTCTTTTTGACGTTTCCGTCGAAATGAAAAACCGTAGCATGCATAATTTTCTTCTCCGTCTCAAAAGCCGTAGCATTTGCCGTAACGCCGGATCCGTCCTTAATTCCCATTGAATTGTATTGAGGACGGATCCGACTTAAAATGTTCATAGGAACGACGCAACGACTGATCCGGATATCCGGTCTGCGCTTGCGTCGGATAGAGGAGGAGCAAGTTTCGCGCCACCCTGTCTGGATCCTGCCTGCGAGGGAGTCGGGTGCACGCCAGAGAAGGTGAGTATATGTGGTTATTTTATTATTTTTTCTGCGAAAAAACATCATATAAACAGCTCCTATGAACTTATACAAACGAAGCTATAAGTACATAGGAGCTGTCAGTACCCAGTGCATGTTAGGAGTAGTAGTCCTGACATGCTGCTGCTCCTAGCATCCACTATGTGCTTATGTTAACTGCATACCCCTATGTACTGTGGCATAGGGGTTGCAGGTAATATAACTACACAGTGCATGTTAGGAGTAGTAGTCCTGACATGCTGCTGCTCCTACCATCCACTATGTACTTATGTTAACTGCATACCCCTATGTACTGTGGCATAGGGGTTGCAGGTAATATAACTACACAGTGCATGTTAGGAGTAGTAGTCCTGACATGCTGCTGCTCCTACCATCCACTATGTGCTTATGTTAACTGCATACCCATATGTACTGTGGCATAGGGGTTGCAGGTAATATAACTACACAGTGCATGTTAGGAGTAGTAGTCCTGACATGCTGCTGCTCCTACCATCCACTATGTGCTTATGTTAACTGCATACCCCTATGTACTGTGGCATAGGGGTTGCAGGTAATATAACTACACAGTGCATGTTAGGAGTAGTAGTCCTGACATGCTGCTGCTCCTAGCATCCACTATGTGCTTATGTTAACTGCATACCCCTATGTACTGTGGCATAGGGGTTGCAGGTAATATAACTACACAGTGCATGTTAGGAGTAGTAGTCCTGACATGCTGCTGCTCCTACCATCCACTATGTGCTTATGTTAACTGCATACCCATATGTACTGTGGCATAGGGGTTGCAGGTAATATAACTACACAGTGCATGTTAGGAGTAGTAGTCCTGACATGCTGCTGCTGCTCCTAGCATCCACTATGTGCTTATGTTAACTGCATACCCCTATGTACTGTGGCATAGGGGTTGCAGGTAATATAACTACACAGTGCATGTTAGGAGTAGTAGTCCTGACATGCTGCTGCTCCTACCATCCACTATGTACTTATGTTAACTGCATACCCCCTATGTACTGTGGCATAGGGGTTGCAGGTAATATAACTACACAGTGCATGTTAGGAGTAGTATGTTTTCATTCAACAATATGACAACCTGTCAAAATTTTAATTTTTTTAGACTGATCACAAAGAAAAACCCAGCTAGCCATAAAGCCAGCCAGCCAGCTAGCCATAAAGCAAGCCAGCCAGCCAGCTAGCCATAAAGCAAGCCAGCCAGCCAGCTAGTCAAAAAGCCAGCCAGCCAGCTAGCCAAAAAGCCAGCCAGCCAGCTAGCCAACAAGCCAGCCCGAAAATTATGACCAGTAAGTTTTTTTTTCCGTCGGTATGTCTGTTATTCTAGTTAAAAGTTAAATTATTAATTTTTTTTCTTTTTTTTTTTTATAGCCACATCTTCATCTTCCAGCGAGGCCGGGAGCTCTCCTCCCCGATCACGACACCTCCAGGATGTGGTATGTAAAGTTCCTTTGCTTTCCAAACTATATATTGTGTTATTATTCTAATAATAAAATTTATATTTTTTTGTTTATCAGTCAGACTCTATGGAGGAGAGTTCTCCCGGTCAAGCCAGAGCCAGAGGAACAGGGGAGGAGGAAGTTGGGGGTGGAGGAGAAACGGTTGGTTAATTTTTTTTTTTTATAGTTTTCAAATTTTTATGTGTGTTTTTTTTTATTTATATATGTGTATATGTATATATATATATATATATATATATATTTTTTTTTTAGCCATCTCGTCCTGTTGCCAGTGAGAGAGGTCATCAACGATCTTCCAGAGGACGCCGTGGAGCACGCGGCGGTCGTGGTCGTGTGAGTATTGTAAAGTTATGTTTTTTATTAAAAAGTAATTTATCGAATATTAAAATTAATATTTATTCAATTTTTTTTTATTTTTTTAGGGCTCCCAAATCTCCACCAGAAGGCATGAGGAGGACATTGAACGATTTTATATCGACAATGACCTCCTCATCCATATGGTGGAGGAGCGTACACCGTTGTGGGACCACACCGACCGCCGCCATGCAGACCATCATCTAACACGGCTCCTCTGGAACGAGATATGTGCGGCCATTCTGCCCAACTGGGATGACCTCTGAGAAAGGCAACAGGGCAAATGCCGTAAGTATAAATTATTTTTAGAGAGCAGACATGTAAAAAAAATATTAAACAAAAGTGGTTTTACAGTCTACTTTTTTTTAAACCGCCACTTTTTTTTAAAAGAATTTTTTTTTCTTTTTGTGGCTGTTTCAATTAAATTGTAAAAACAACTTTGATTAACCACTGATTTTAAATATACATCCTAAATTGATTTCTTTCTTTCTAGGAGATACGATCATGGTTCGGTGGCGCTCAATCAGGGACCGCTACAAGAAGGCCTTTAATGAGGAACTTCGGCGCCCGAGTGGGTCGGGAGGAACCTCAAGGCGTGAATACCGCTATTCTGCCGCCTTGGGGTTCCTACGAAGGACCCTTGAGATGCGAAGGTAAGATATAAGGTGTCTCTTAAACAACTTTTCAAACTAGGTGTATGGCCAAGACAGACTGTCATTTGGCACTTTGTCTTGGACATCCACATTGTATTTAGTGGAGTAGAGAGGAGCAATGTATGCTTCCGATTTTTCATTTGAAGTTGCTTTCTAAAAAAAAGGCTATACTGTACATAGACACCTCCTTGAAAATTCATTTATTTCATGGCCTCTATGTACAGTATGTTTCTCTTTTTTTGAATGTAACCTCCTATGTAGCTTCTGAAGTCTCTTTGCTCACCTCTATCCCACTGTTTCTCCCATCCATAAAAAATGCTAAATATTATTTTTTTCTTTGCTTCACAGAACATCAAGCAGCACTCTTGCGCCAGAAGTTCCTCAGGAGGCGGTCCCTGAAGAGCAAGCCGCAGCGGGTCCCTCTCGTCCTGCTCCTACTGCTGGTCAGGAACACCAGGTTTCCCAACCTGTTCCCCTACTTGTGCCCTCTGGCGACGCAACAATGTTGACGATGGCTCCACTTTTTGAGGCCCTTATGCGTCGCCAGAGGTCAGGTAGGAGCCGCCAGGCTGACTACGAAGACCTCACAAGGCTCATGTATGAGTCCTTGGCGGGGATCACAAATAGGGTTGCATCTGTGGAGGATCATTTGCGTCGTCTTCAGGAGGGGGCGGTGTTGACGACACAAATGAGTCCGATGCATCACTATATTGTGTCGTTGTTACCTGCGCTGGAACGCTTATCACCCGACCAGCAGTATGAGGCCAGAAGACAGATGGACAGCGTTTTGTGGCAACTGGCACACCGCCCCACAACCATTCCCCCACCCCTGCCCTATCCCCCATCCTACACCTATCCCCCATCCTTCACCTATCCCCCATCCCACACCTATCCAAATTTACAGCAACAGGCTCAGCACTCCCAACCTCCCCCTCCCCCTCCCCCTTCCCACAACCCACCCCCATCCCAAACCCCCGAGCTCTTTTCTCCACACTTTTCTTCTCCTTCTTACTATGCTCCTACCTCTTTCACCACTCCCTCTACTGTTTCTCGGGAAACTCCTTCTCCTGCCCAATCCACTCTTCATACTCCCTCTGTGCCACTTGCTTCAACACGCACTTTGTTGTCCACAGTGGCAGAAGAACAACAGGACAGAGTGGACCCAAACCGATCACTTCCCCCCACCCCCCAGCATACCTTCCTTAATTTGTAATTTTTTATTTTATTTATTTTATTGTTATTTATAATAAATGTTATTTTGTTATTTATAATAAATGTTATTTTTTGGTTTAAAAATCCTTGGACTGTTTAATTTTTTTTTTAATAAACCTAGATATTTTTACTTTTAATAAAAGTAAAATCTCCCAGCACTGGCGGAGCGACACAACTAATTGTCGCTCCTCCAGCGTTGGTAGATTGTGAGAAACCTAGGTGTCTAATAGGCCAGACATAATCTCCCAGCACTGGCGGAGAGACACAACTAATTGTCGCTCCTCCAGCGTGGGCAGATTTAACCTCAGTCTCCATAACAGGCCTGATTAAATCTACCAGCGCCAGTGGAGCGACACAAGTATGTGTCGCTCCTATAGCGTGGGCACATCAATATATTGAAATAAAATCTAATAAACGTTAAATGAATATTTATTGAACCCAAAATGCAATTGAAATCAAATACAACACACTTTAACCATCAAACAACGGGACAACAAACTAACGGCTATTTGAAAAAGATTCCCAAAATGTTTATACATAACGGTCCTGCCAGTCCACCCTTCCTGCTTCAGAGCAGAAATAATCCGCAAACGAGTCTCTCATCCGTGCAACTGCCACAGTTGACCGATGTCGACAACTTTCAATGCTTGCGATCTCGCTGTCCTCCGGTACCTGTTCTAAATTGAGTGGTTCTTTTTGAAGGAGGTAGTTGTGTAACACAACAGCACACTTTACAACTTCGTCGACTGATTCAACCTTCATCTGAATTGGTTTTGTGAAAATCCGCCATTTTGCAACCAAAATTCCAAATGTGCATTCAACCATTCTTCGAGCCCTGGTCAAGCGGTAGTTGTATGTCAGTTTTTTTAAATCTAATCCGCGGCTGGAATACGGTTTAATTAGATTTCCACACATTTGGAAGGCCTCATCACCAACCAATACAAACGGCATGGGTGGGCCATCAGTACCTGGCAGTGGTTGAGGGAGAGGAAAATCAAATTGTCCGTTATATAGACTACGGCCCATATTTGAATTTTTAAAAACCATGGAATCGTTGGCGCGTCCATAGGCCCCTACGTCCACTGCAACAAAACGATATTGAGCATCTGCGATGGCCATTAGTATTATTGAAAAATATTTCTTGTAATTGAAATACTCTGATCCGGTTCCGTGGGGCTTGATAATACGAATATGTTTCCCGTCTACCGCACCTATGCAGTTGGGAAACTGACAAACATCCCAAAATCTTTCAGATATTTCTGTCCAATGCTGTCGAGTTGGATGTGGGATGAATTCATCATGCAGTTGTTCCCACAAAACACGGCATGTCTCCTTGACAATTATTGAGACAGTTGATATCCCAAGGCGAAATTGAAAATGGAGTGAGCTGAAAGTTTCTCCACTTGCCAAAAACCTAAATTTTAAAAGAAAAAAAATGGGTATTAAAAATGTTACCAAACAACATAATATACAAGGTATATCAATCTGATACAATTGTATTGCACCCCTACATATATTACTTTGGTCAAGATTTTTTCTGTGGCCAATATAATTGTTAATAAAATTCTACGATAAATGTTCTCCATGGCGAACAATATTCATCCCAGTTCACCCAACATCTGACAAAACTTTCAAACAAGATGTACAATTAAAAAAAAAAATGATGAGCATCAATTGGGGCCAAAATTAGACACTTTGTACAGTGATCACAGAAAAAATAAGCAAATATTGCTTAAAAATTTTATGGCTTCACCCTACCAAACAGCAGCTTTTAAAAATTTAGACTAAATATTGGTTCAATATGTACTTTACCTTATGATCAACAATAGGCGTTCTGCTGGGGAAACACAGCGACGGAAAGTGGTGTCTTGTCTTTGAATGTGAGGTGACACCCGTTGTAATAGATCATCAAAACTTTCTACTGTCATCCGTAAGTAGTTGAAGAATTTTTCTGGATAATTCCTCAATTCAGGAAACAGAGTTTCAAAGACTCCCCTTCTTACTCTTGCAGAGGTTATTGGATGCACCCAATAGCGACGCTTTCTACGCCGTCTGGCTCGAAGACGTCTTCTCCAGCGTGAAACCAGAATTAGAGCCTGAAATCCAAAACGAATATGGTCCGGCATCATCTTTGCAATCTGCTGAAGGAACTTCTGAGTGGTAAGGACCTTTGGTTTTCTTTTATAGGCAGTTGTAGTATTTGCTTATCTTTTTGTGACCTTGGGTTTATCTTTTATAGCCACTTGTAGTATTTGCCTAAACAGATAGCATCTTTTTATCTCTAATTTATACGCCGGATCCGTCTTTCCGTCCAAAAACGGAAGGAAACGGAATAGACGGATCCGCTTTTACGGCGGATCCGGCGGGCGGATCCGACGAAAATTGGCAACGGAAAGAAACTGAACGACGGATCCGGCTTTTATGGACATCGACGGAACGACGGATCCGTAATGTGAAAAATGTACGGCGGTGTGCGTTGTGTCGGATCCGGCGGGCAATTCCGGCGACGGAATTGCACGCCGGATCTCTCCGCCGCTAGTGTGAAAGTAGCCTAATGGAGAGGGGCCCTTTTTTTTTTTGCTTCTCCCCATCTCCGTTATCAGGGTCTCCCTCGTGTCGATCCTTCGATCTAAACTCAGCGATATTTTTTTTTTGCTCCAATGTCTTGCTTCCCCTTTTGACCAGACGTGGTGTTTAAGTTCGGTGACCTTAAGAATTGATCAATTTTAGCAGATTCTATTAGTTTCTGCCCTGGCTTGAACAGCGTCAAGTCTGTTGATCGTCTATTCTGTTTAGGAGCCATTTTTGTCCCTTTTTTATTTATTTTACTTCTTTTCCCCCTTCCCCCCCCCTTTTTAAAGAATTTTTATTCCCCCCCCCCTTTTCATGTACTTTTTTATTTATTTATTTAATGCAGGAGGAAAGTAGGAGGCACAGCCACTGGCAGCCACAGACACGGGAAGCCCGTCGCCACAGCAGATAGATTCGGAGGGGGCGCCCAATGCACAGCGCTCTCACCCTCCAAGGGTAACGGACCAACCTCAAACGGCATCCTCACTGCAACTTCAGCATCCAGGAGCAGCACATATCCATGAGGATCAGGGGAAGCTTCAAATCTGGGAAGGGGGGAGCACACAGCGCTCTCACCCCTTCCAGGAGCAGCGGAAGCCAGCTTCAATCAGCATCCACGATGCAACTCAGAGTCTGGGAGACATGCTAAGGTAAGTAGGGGTCAGTAGCTACTTATTCAGGACTGCAAAGCGAACAAACGCTAAGGACGTATTCCGGCCGGCATTAGGGGAGGGGAGAGAGAGCGCAACGCTGCGCTGGCACGTCATTGCGTCCTCACTCCACCGTGCCAGTAAAGCAGTTGATAGGGGGAAAAAAAAAATACATCTCATCCACTTTGTAGTATAAATGCTGCCGATTTGATACACACAAATCCATAGTAGCAAAACAGAAGAATTTATGCCATGTATGAGCATACCCTTAAAGGCTTTGGACAACGTTTCATTTTATTTATTTATTTTTTCATTTGCTTCTTAATAAAAAATCAGGGGCTTCTATCTGACCAGTGTTTCCAATTGTATGGCACGTGACCACTGAGGGCACTGAATGACTACAGCATTCATGTGCTCACTATTGGTTCACTATTGGTTAAAACAGATTGGGGGAATGCTGGATCCTCAGTGCTGGATCGGTGGGGGAAAGAAGTAGTAAGTAGTGTTATTTTTTATTTGGGAGTATTTGCAGCTGTTTTTTTTTTTTTTTAAATAACCCCTTTAACATTGATATACTATTAATCAGGGTTGCCAACCAGAGTTTTTCTTTTTTCTGGACAACTTATCCCAAAATAACGGACAGCCAACATTTTTTTACGGACAAATTTGAAAACCATACTGAATGGTAATGATTGTAAGTAATACATGTCTATAGCTCAATATTCTGATAAGTACTCCAAAATACCACAAAAATAATATTTTCAACTACCACTAGCCTCCAAAAAATCACGGACACATCTATATATTTCACAGACACATGAAAAAAGTTGCCTATTTTTACGGCCTGTCTTTCTGGACAGTTGGCAACCCTGCTAACAATGTCTGACTGGTTAGAGTCCAACACCTAGAATTAGGTATCGTTCTAACGCTTTGTGCGCAAATCATATTATGCTAAAAAGCAGGATTTTATTGTGTCATGTGAAATCAGACAAACCCTTCCCTGAAATCCTTTGGAAAATCTTTCCCACATTCAGATGACTGGATGTATTTTCAACACTAAGGGGCACACTTAATAAGGCCCTGCACTGGCGGTGTATTTTTTCATAATTTCGGAGTATCCAGTGACGCTTCAGTAATTCTATCATTTTTAAAAAGATGGGACATGCTCCGAGTACTTCTGTGTATGTTTTCCTATCTACTTCTGTGTGCAGTGATATGTTGCTGAGGAAGCTATAATTAGACACTATAAGACAGCAAATGTTTACAGTACTTTCTTTTTTTTTTTTTTTTAAACCACATTTTATTTATTTAGTTTTGTCAATCATCAGTTGCAGTTACATTATACATAGTCCAATGTTTACAAAATCAAATTGCATAGGTACATAGACAAATGTTACAAAGGATTATCAAATCATGAGTTTTCATTAAACATATTCAACTCCCCCCCCCCCCCGCCCCCTATTTACACTCTTCTTAGCAACCAGTCCCTGCATTTTAGAGAGCAACCACTTGAGGGCACCCTACTCATTTGCAGAATTACTTGTTTGCCTTGGCACAGTTCACTGACCACTCCCGAATCTCAAGAATTAGTCATTGCCTGTTACCTGGGTCTGAGTGGTGGGGGTAGATGTGTTATGTGACATCCACCTCTAACTGGTTGTATCAGGTAAAACTGCCTTTTGCATTGTGGAAGGAGTGTTTTTCGTTTATTAAAGCAAAACAGAAAACTAAGGCACTGTCTAGTTTAATAAAACCCACCTTTAACAAAGACAAACCTATATATCTTATTTATTGGAAGAGAGATCTATGAAAAAATGCAGTATGAAATAATAATAATAATTACTATTACTTAGAGAAGAAACAGGTAAAAGGCTTTTGCATCATTTTGGCAGAAATTTTCACATTTGTCTTTATGTTGGTGAATAAATTAATTGCTGCCAGAACTGTCATTTAGATTTGTCATTTGCATCAGGGGTGGACATTGACCACTGTGCAACAGTATATGGGCCCTTCGCTATCCAAAAATCTGCTCAAGTAGGGCCTAGAAACCTGGTGTCCCGTGTGGTTTATATGTATTTTTTGTACTTTCACGCATTTTTACCGATATATTGTATTATCTTAGACCCTATTACAGCTGAGCATTGGCAAACGATAACACATCCATTGGTGCTTGTTTGCGCCAGCCTGATTACACAGGCCGATGCAAACTGAAGTTGTATGATCTGTATGATTTCGACATCTGTATGTACATTGTGGAAAAAAGACAGAACATGTCCTATACTTCTCCGCAAAATGCAGACTGCGGTCCCATTGAAGTCATTGGGCCAGATTTATCATTAGCTCAAGTCAAAATAATGGAGTGAAAAAGTCGCAAAAAAATGCGAAAAACGCTAAAACTGCGCACAAATTTGCGACTTTTTTCTGCTCTGCACTATGCTCGCCAGTTTTCTGAAAGTGGGCGTGTTTTCTTATGTAAAGGAATCTCTAGACAGATTTACTATTGGGACTATTTAAAAAGTCGCAAAAAATGTGCAATTTTGCTCCAGTGAGGACCATACTTATTTTTAATAGAACATGCGACTTTCTCGTAAAGATGTGCGACTTTTGTAAAGCTGCTTACTGACGGATAAACTGCTACCGTCAAACCACATTTATTACAGTCTTAGAGGGCCGATCATAAATCTGACTTGGCTAAAACTGACTTTAGCCATATGTGAAAGTGGAGTGACCTGTCAGAGTAATGATAAATCTGGCCCAATGAGTCCTCAAAATCCTGATGAACGAAGTCCATCAACTGACAAATGAGCATGCGCTTCTTCATCACCTGATTTGGGTACTCAATTATACTCGTTCCCAATAATTGACCTGAAAATCATGCAGTCTAATGGGGCCCTTAATCACTAAATGTGGTCAATTTTATTAATGTACACTATCTGGAGAATTTATTTTAGGATGAGTACAGACTGCGTCTGGAGAAATCCTGTTTAAGTATACAGTACAGTGTGGTGACATAATAGATTTTTCTGGCTACTCGGTGAGTATCTCACCTGAGGTGGAGGCCTCTTTCTTTTTGTTTGCACCATTAGGCCTTTTTTTCTCTTAGTGAAGCCTGAGGAGGATATTAGTCGGAACTACTATTCAAGCAATATTGCTGCGACTGCCATTCAAGCACCATTGTCATGACATATTCAATCAACACTGTTGGAATTCCTATGTAAGCGCTAGGAGTCTGAAGATTCCTGTTGCCTCCTTGACTGTTGGATTTCTTTTGCACTTTTAAAAGGTTTTTCAGGACTGTAATATTAACGACATGTCCTAAGGATAGGTCATCAATATAATATCAGCAGGGGTCCGATCAGCTTTTTGAATAAGCTGCTGTGGTTCAGAGCAGACACCAGGACAGTACAGCTCTGTATGCTGAGTAATGGCAATAAATGGTACTACAGCGCTGCTCCCAACCAGGGGAGGATTAAGTGCATGGTAGACCCGGGACTGTCTACCCAATTTGAGTCCCCTCCCTCCATTTTACCTCCCTCCATCCGTGTTTTTTTCCTGTATGAAGAGGCTGCAGCGTTCTGTGAGCGCCACAGCCTCTTCCTAGGCCATATGACATCACATTCATCACATTCATCTGTCACGTGGCCAAAGCGCAGCTCAGTCCCATCCAAGTGAATGGGGCTGAGCTGCAATACCAAGCACAGTGCTATCAAATGGACGTCCCTGTGCTTGGTAAGGCGCTAAGAGGCCGCAGCGCACACTGGAGCACCGCAGCCTTCTCTAGCAGCTGATCGGCGGGGGTGCCAGGAGTCGGACCCCTACAAACATCATATTGATTACCTATCCTAAGGCTAGGCCATCAATATGTAAATCTCAGAGAACTCCTTTACCTTATGTTATAGGTAGTGTTACATAGGACTGCAGGTAGCATCTACTACATTATCTGTACTCAGAGAGTTATTACGATCAGTGATAACTCTCTGAGTACAGTCAGTTCATGGTACCTGCTCAAAGCTGGCACGCCCTTGTTGTTCTTGCTGTTCTGCTCTCTGACCTCCTCCTCTTCTGACTAGGACGCAGCAGCATTCCGTGGCAAGCGGGCGACGGCGGGGATTGCAGAGGATACCCTGCACTAGCTGCGGATAGAAGCTGGACGGCTGCTGTGCAGCTTATGGGGACCCTGCAGCGCTTAGCGCTGCTGAATATATTCTTCAATGTGTGCGTTTGGGTCGGCGTTGGGCCCGGGGCTGCCGACCCAAGCGCCCCTGTTATAATCCACCATTGCTCCCAATCATTTAAGTGGGATTACCGCTACAGTGCCATGCACAGCCAGTAATTTAGGGTCAGATAATTCCTCAGTATTATAGTCCCTGAAAACCTCTTTGACCTCTAAAGTACGGTGTGGAGTGTGGTTTAGAGTTTGGTATGAAAAAACGTGTAAACCTGTGGACTGTCTTATATCTCTTGCAGCACCTTTACTAAGACATGGATGGGAATGCAGTATCCAGATAAATTTATACAGCATACAGATATATGTCAGAGGCCAAACACACCAATAATCAAATGAAAGTCCTGCATCCACGTATGTGATAAAAATGCTTTATTCTTGGGCTTAAAATTCAAAAATGCTGAAAAACACACCACTTACATGTTTCAGACCTGTATAAGGTCTTTTTATAATTTATGAAATCCCCAGATACATACGGACCCAACAAATTGTGCATAGTGTCCAGATAAATACAATAAACAAAATTCTGATAAATACAGAGACTGAGCTAAATGACTACGGCTACTTTCACACTAGCAGCAGGACGGATTCGACAAGCTGTTCACTCTGTCGGATCCGTCCTGCCGCCGGACTGCCGCTCTGTCCCCATTGACTATAATGGGGACGGGGAGCAGAGCTCCGGCGCAGCACGGCAGTGCACGGCGAGAGGCCGCTGGACTAAAAGTACTGCATGTCCGACTTTTTAGTCCGGCGGCCTCTCACCGGATTATAGTCAATGGGGACGGAGCAGCAGTCTGACAGCATGGCAAAATAGCGGTAGGACGGATCCGACAGGTTGAACAGCCTGTCGGATCAGTCCTGCCGCTAGTATGAAAGTACCCTAAAGGCCCCTTTACACGGGACAACAGAGCAGCAGATAGTCGGGAGGGAAGCATTCCTTCCCGACAATCTGCTGATCGCTGGTGGAGGAGACTGCTGAATATACATGCAGCGATCTCCTCTAGAGTATGGGCAGGAGTGATCGCTAAAACCATCGCTCTTCCCCATACTGTCTCCTTGTTTGCCAGCAGCAGATCGTATTTACACAGCACAATCTGCTGCCAGTAAATGATAATTTTTGTGTGTGCACAAATGATTTATTTACCCTATGATCAAGTGTTTTGCGCCTCCCCTGCTCCTAGAGGCTCATTTGCATATAATAAAAGTTAAAATAACACAAAAACAGGGGCATACTTAAATAAAAAGAAATGCAGAGTTAAATTCAGGTGACATTTTCACATCTATAATGTCAGCCTGTTAAATAGCGAAAATTGGGGTGACAGAAACCCTTTAAGATGACCATCACCCAAGCCCTGCACCCTGTGCTCTCAGAATTGTCTGAGATTAAAACTGAAATCAAACATGTAGGAGTAAGAGTGGAGGGACTGGAAACCACATGCGCTGCTATTATTGCACACTTTGCGGCCCTTAAATCTCAATCTATGGATCATCTAGCCCACATTAACAAGGCATTGACTTTAATAGAGGATCAAGAAAATAGAAGCAGAAGACGCAATGTCCGCATAAAGGGCCTACCTGAAACCTGGTCAGCCGACCCACTGAAGAAAGTTGCCCTTGAAGTTTTCACTGGGTTAATTGGGGAGACTGCAGCGAACTAATTCACAGATCGCTCAGACCCAGGCCGTCCCCTCAGAGCCGCCCCCGAGATGTGATATGTGGTCTCCTCTCATACGTGGACACAGCCAAGATCCTAACAGCAGCTAGAGAAAAGGCCTCCGTGACATATGCTGTGGCACAGAGCTTGCTCTATATCAAGATGTGGCCCCATCCATACTCGCCAAACTGAGAATTCTCCAGCCTCTTCTAGAGCAACTACACCAGAAAAACATTGCCTACTCCTGGTCCTGACTATACCCGTTTGGTCTCACCATTATGCACAACGGTCATTGCATATGCATCTACACTCCTGAGGACCTCGCCAAATCATGGCCACTACTGGACATGGAGCCAATCGGAGCCAATCAGATTCCATCCTGGATGCCGGCGGGAAACAGCAGTCGCCATGCCTTCACTGCCGACCCAGGAACCCTGGCAACCGGCCTTAAAGAGCAAGTGCCAACGCCCTGTTACGTGCGAGTCTCAGAACACTTTCGATCTGACCTGAAAAGGGACTGTATGTTACCCTAAGGTATAACACGAAAATCAGGCCTGAGTGCTGCCTAGAAGTTTTTCTTTTTTGGGTGCCCATTTGCTAGAGGCCCTTGCATATTTAGATGGGTGCGTTGATTAATATTACCGCACAGTTACCCCGTTGTTATGGTCATAGGCTGGGAAGATGGGTTATGCTGCGTAAGCCCTTTAGTTACATCTCATTTTCTCTCAAATGTGTTTTTCTTCTCATTCTCATATAAGTATAGCCATATTTTTTTACATTGTTTTTTCTTTCTATGGCACTAGCTTTGTTCTCCCTTAAATAGGATGCGCAGAGTGTCTGTACATGGACCTTTGCTTATAGCTCGGTGACCAGCAGGTTGTCTTATTATCAGGATGTCTGCAGTCTTTGAGGTCTAAATTCCCTTCTAGAGAGTCCCCTTTTTTCACAGCCCTCATTCTCTTGTACCGAACAAAGGCTCCATAGGCGGTATGGTGAGGCGCCATTCCATCCTGGTCTCTCTGAGGATGTGTCACAATTGTTCTGTTTTTTTTAAATGTATTGTTACTAGTTATCATGTCTTCTCTTTAACAGGTAATGATTGTATACTGTTGGTCAGGACAGTTGATTGTCTTTGCTCACTCTTCCACCCCCTCCCTACCCTTATCCTCCTCCCATCTCCCTTACGCTCCCCCAATCAATATCAGAACAGTTACTATATTTTAGTTTTTTCCACTTTCTTAGTATCACCTGAAACCCCCCCTCCCCTTCGGCCTTGCATTTCCATCTTCCCACCTTTCTACCTAGATGGACTGCACAATAACTACTACTCTCAATGTGAAAGGTTTCAACTCTCCTGATAAAAGAAGCCACATTTTTCTGTTACTCTGCAAATTGAAGTCCCACATTATCTTTTTACAGGAGACTCATTTTAGGGGAAAAAACGCATTCCTAAACTACCTAGATCTCCTTATACACATTGGTTTCATAGTAGTAATGCCTCCTCTGCATCTAGAGGGGTGTCCATTGCTATTCATAATTCCATCCCCTTTGTCTTGAAACAACAATAGAATGAGATAGGATCACAGATGTACACGCTGGCCAACTTCTACACCCCAACTCGGGCCAATGGCTGATGAAAGCATTGGACACCCTACAACTATTCGCAGAGGGCATAGTAATCCTGGGAACTGATTCAAATGTCACTCTAAACCCAAATATAGACTCTTCTACATCCAAATCTAACATCCCCACTAGATTGATTAGTAAACTTCAGGATAAACTGCATGATATGCGCTTGGTAGACATTTGGAGGTCCTGCAAGCCATCCACAAGAGACTATACAGGGAGTGCAGAATTATTAGGCAAGTTGTATTTTTGAGGATTAATTTTATTATTGAACAACAACCATGTTCTCAATGAACCCAAAAAACTCATTAATATCAAAGCTGAATATTTTTGGAAGTAGTTTTTAGTTTGTTTTTAGTTTTAGCTATTTTAGGGGGATATCTGTGTGTGCAGGTGACTATTACTGTGCATAATTATTAGGCAACTTAACAAAAAAACAAATATATACCCATTTCAATTATTTATTTTTACCAGTGAAACCAATATAACATCTCAACATTCACAAATATACATTTCTGACATTCAAAAACAAAACAAAAACAAATCAGTGACCAATATAGCCACCTTTCTTTGCAAGGACACTCAAAAGCCTGCCATCCATGGATTCTGTCAGTGTTTTGATCTGTTCACCATCAACATTGCGTGCAGCAGCAACCACAGCCTCCCAGACACTGTTCAGAGAGGTGTACTGTTTTCCCTCCTTGTAAATCTCACATTTGCTGATGGACCACAGGTTCTCAATGGAGTTCAGATCAGGTGAACAAGGAGGCCATGTCATTAGATTTTCTTCTTTTATACCCTTTCTTGCCAGCCACGCTGTGGAGTACTTGGACGCGTGTGATGGAGCATTGTCCTGCATGAAAATCATGTTTTTCTTGAAGGATGCAGACTTCTTCCTGTACCACTGCTTGAAGAAGGTGTCTTCCAGAAACTGGCAGTAGGACTGGGAGTTGAGCTTGACTCCATCCTCAACCCAAAAAGGCCCCACAAGCTCATCTTTGATGATACCAGCCCAAACCAGTACTCCACCTCCACCTTGCTGGCGTCTGAGTCGGACTGGAGCTCTCTGCCCTTTACCAATCCAGCCACGGGCCCATCCATCTGGCCCATCAAGACTCACTCTCATTTCATCAGTCCATAAAACCTTAGAAAAATCAGTCTTGAGATATTTCTTGGCCCAGTCTTGACGTTTCAGCTTGTGTGTCTTGTTCAGTGGTGGTCGTCTTTCAGCCTTTCTTACCTTGGCCATGTCTCTGAGTATTGCACACCTTGTGCTTTTGGGCACTCCAGTGATGTTGCAGCTCTGAAATATGGCCAAACTGGTGGCAAGTGGCATCTTGGCAGCTGCACGCTTGACTTTTCTCAGTTCATGGGCAGTTATTTTGCGCCTTGGTTTTTCCACACGCTTCTTGCGACCCTGTTGACTATTTTGAATGAAACGCTTGATTGTTCGATGATCACGCTTCAGAAGCTTTGCAATTTTAAGAGTGCTACATCCCTCTGCAAGATATCTCACTATTTTTTTACATTTCTGAGCCTGTCAAGTCCTTCTTTTGACCCATTTTGCCAAAGGAAATGAAGTTGCCTAATAATTATGCACACCTGATATAGGGTGTTGATGTCATTAGACCACACCCCTTCTCATTACAGAGATGCACATCACCTAATATGCTTAATTGGTAGTAGGCTTTCAAGCCTATACAGCTTGGAGTAAGACAACATGCATAAAGAGGATGATGTGGTCAAAATACTCATTTGCCTAATAATTCTGCACTCCCTGTACTTTCCATTCCATCCCTCATAACTCCTTTCAATGTCTAGATTGCATATTTGTCTCAGCACCTGCCCTCTCCTTCTTCTCTTCAGCCCAAATAGGCTCAATCACTGAGTTCATGCCCCATGCTCTGCAACATGCCATTTCTCTCAACTCCCCTGCGGAGAGTGGGTATGGCGTCTTAATGACATATATCAAACAACATCTTCACTCGTGTTTTGAACATAACTTATCTCCACAGAACTCACCCTCACTATTATGATAGTCTCATAAGGCCTATGTGAGGGGAGTGCTAGTCGTAGTAGTATCAAGGGTTAAACAAGAGAGGCAACAGAAGATAGACTCGCTACTAGACCAAATAGCCACAGCTGCGCAACTGAATAAGATCTCTTACTCACAGACGAAGCAGGCAGAGCTGGTAGCCCTCAGATAACAACTTAAGCATATCCTTGACCTCCGCCATGCCAAACAACATTTGTACTTTAAACACAAACTCTACGTCCATGGGGATAAAGGAGGCAAACTGATGTCCTCCTTGATTAAGAAGGCAAGAGATAGAACCTATATCCACAAAATCAAGGAGAGTCAAGGATCACTACACACTTAAACACCTGACGTAGCTAAAAGCTTTCCATTCCTACTACTTGGGGCTGTACAACTTGCAAACCAACCCAGAACCCACTATCTCACCTAATGAAGCCTCCAGCCTCTTGACCCCAGTCACAGAACAGGAACTGCGGTCTTTACTAAAAAAGCTTCCCTCCTGGGAAAAGTTCCGGCCCAGACGGCCTTCCTCTTCTCTACTACAAGAAGTTTGAGGATGTCTTATTACCCCATTTAGTTACCCTGTGTAACTAGTTCAGTATACAGCTCTAATCCCTATTAACAATAGGAACACATAACTGTATTAAATACCTATTTTGGCCTCTTTGCTTCCATGTGTGTGTTCAGCTCCTGTCTCTGGTAAATAATGATTCTAGCAGCTCCTGCTAGGGGAATTCCCAGACAGGCTGTGTGTGAGGCTGGCTGTGATTGGTGAAAACTCTTGCTGTGTGAGAAGCTGGCTGTGATTGGTCTAGACTTCTGCCCAGCAACTACAGATTAACACTATGCTTTCTGTTGTTTCTGCTGTGTCACTGAGCTTACCTTACATTACAAAATTAATCTTAAAGGCATATTATCTTTTTCTGCTTCTGTGAACACAAAATATAACAGTTATATGACATCCAAAACATGATGTCACAGTAAATAACTCTGCTTTTGTCTCTAACACATAAACATAGGAACTGTATTAAGGTTATTGTCCAGCTGCATAAACATACAAGCTACAGTCAGGTCCATAAATATTAGGGACATCAACACATTTTTGGCTCTACACACCACTACAATGGATTTGAAATGAAACGAACAAGATGTGCTTTAACTGCAGACTGACAGCTTTAATGTGAGGGTATTTACATCCAAATCAGATGAATAGTGTAGGAATTACAACAGTTTGCATATGTGGCTCCCACTTGTTAAGGGACGAAAAGTAATGGGACATAATAATAATTAAAAATGAAGCTTTAACTTTTTAATACTTGGTTCCAAATCCTTTGCAGTCAATTACAGCCTGAAGTCTGGAATGCGTAGACATCACCAGATGCTGGGTTTCATCCCTGGTGATGCTCTGTCAAGCCTCTACTGCAACTGTCTTCAGTTCCTGCTTGTTCTTGGGGCATTTTCCCTTCAGTTTTGTCTTCAGCAAGTGAAATGCATGCTAAATCAGATTCAGGTCATGTGATTGACTTGGCCATTGCATAACATTCCACTTCTTTCCCTTAAAAAAAACTCTTTGGTTGATTTTGCAGAATGCTTTGGGTCATTGTCCATCTGCACTGTGAAGCGCCGTCCAATAAGTTCTGAAGCATTTGACTGAATATGAGCAGATAATATTGCCCGAAACAATTCTGAATTCATCCTGCTGCTTTTGTCAGCAGTCACATCATCAATAAATACAAGAGAACCAGTTCCATTAGCAGCCATACATGCCCACTCCATGACACTACCACCACCATGCTTCACTGATAAGGTGGTATGCTTAGGATCATGAGCAGTTACTTTCCTTCTCCATACTCTTCTCTTCCCATCACTCTGGTACAAGTTGATCTTGGTCTTATCTGTCCATAGGATGTTGTTCCAGAACTGTGAAGGCTTTTTTAGATGTCGTTTGGAAAACTCTAATCTGGCCTTCCTGGTTTTGAGGCTCCCCAATGGTTTACATCTTGTGGTGAACCCTCTGTATTCACTCTGGTGAAGTCTCACATACACCTACCTCCTGGAGAGAGTTCTTAATCTGGACAACTGTTGTGAAGGGTGTTTTCTTCACCAGGGAAATAATTATTCAGTCATCCACCACAGTTGTTTTCTGTGGTCTTCCGCATCCTTTGGTGTTGCTGAGCTCACTGGTGCATTCCTTCTTTTTCAGAATGTTGCAAACAGTTGTTTTGGCCACGCCTAATGTTTTTGCTATCTCTCTGATGAGTTTGTTTTGTTGTTTTCAGCCTAATGATGGATTGCTTCACTGATAGTGACAGCCCTTTGGATCTCATCTTGAGAGTTGACAGCAACAGATTCCAAATGCAAATAGCACACTTGAAATGAACTCTGGACCTTTTATCTGCTCATCGTAATTGGGATAACGAGGGAATAACACACAACTGGCCATGGAACAGTGGAGAAGCCAATTGTCCCATTACTTTTGGTCCCTTAACAAGTGGGAGGCACATATGCAAACTGTTGTAATTCTTACATGCAGTTAAAGCACATCTTATTTGTTTCATTTCAAATCCATTGTGGTGGTGTATAGAGCCAAAAATGTTAGAATTGTGTTGATGTCCCAATATTTATGGACCCAACTGTATATTAGCAAACTAGGACAAGTCTTAGCTGGCCAGCTACAAGACCCTCAACTATGTGGGAATTATCCCCCTATCTCACTACCTAACCTTTACCTAAAAGTGTGGGCTAATGCTATACGCATCAGCCCCTTACTCCCACGCCTTATTGGAAAAGAGCAAGCGGGTTTTGTTAAGGGAAGAGAGGACATAGACAACTCCTATAAACTGCTTCACATAATACATATAGCTCATAAACGCAAACCACCCCTTGCACTTTTGGGAATAGATGCTGAGAAAGCATTTGATCGGGTCAGTTGGGCTTTTATGAAGGCTACTCTACATAAGTTTATACCCTCCCGAACTAGTTATTGTAATGTTTACGCTTTACACACAACCCTCCACCTGTATCAAAATAAAAGGCACCCTATCTCCCTCCTTTAAAATCACAAATGGGACAAGACAGGGTTGCCCCCTCTCCCCGTCTCTTTTTATTTTAGTAGTAGAAACGCTTCTTCAGAGCATCTGACAGAACCCCTCCATGATAGGCTTTAAAACTTGCTCCCTACAGCTCAAATGTGTAGCATTCGCAGATGACCTATTGTTTTTGCTCTCAGACCCAGTTTCTGATCTTCCATTACTCACGAAAACACTAGAAGACTTTGGCCTTCTATCCAACTTTAAGGTAAATGTGTCAAAATCAGAGGTGCTTAATATCACTACTCCTGCACAAGAGGTCTCTCTAGCTAAACAACACTCTCCCTATCCATGGGTATCCGCCTCCTTAAAATACTTGGGTATTCAACTCCCGAACCAGCTCTCGCAACTATATAGACTAAATTTTCTCCCCCTCTTAACAGAGATTAAACGCCTCTTACAATACTATGACTTTCCCTTTATCTCGTGGTTGGGTCGCAGGAGCCTACTCAAGACATATATTGTGCCAAAAGTATGATATACACTCTCAATGATCCCTGTATATTTACCAGACACTTTCTTTAGCTCTATTAGATCCTATTCTCAAAATTCCTTTGGAAAGGACATAGACCAAGGCTATCTTACAACTTGCTTATGAAAAAGCGAGAGAATGGAATTGGGTTTGCCAGATATCCAATCATTCTACAAGGCCAAACACCTCAATAGATGGCTAGAGCTACTCAAACCCAGCAAACAGTTAGACCTGGATGTTCTGGCACAACAATCCTTAGGCTCCTCGTTGCCTAAAACCCTTTGGTTCCCAGCTGCAGGAGTTATTAGTCGTCCTGACTTTGACCCACTATTGAAAGGTACATGCATGGTCTGGCTCTCAATGAAAGACACTCTGGCACCCTTTCCATCTCCATTACTCCCCTCAAGCTTAATACCAATAGCCATTGCTAAAATTGACTCTCCATACTCAGACTTTTGGGAAAAGTTCAAATCCATCACTATAGTTGACCTCTTCTATCTAGACAAAGTACCATCACAAGAAGTACTACAAAAGCTACTACGTTCTGCAGAAATCAGCCCACTTCACCTTGCACATTTTCAAAGAGTGGCAGAGAAATTCGTACAGGCTTTTTCCTTTGTCTTAACCCACCCCATTTGAAGTTGCTCTGTCAACAAATCTACTATCACCCAGGAAGGTGTGAAGACTCTATTCTATACTCCTTGCTCCCCAGACGCCCTCTAGACCCACTTTTATTTCTTCCTGGAAAAGGAAGCTGAATATATCCCTTAGAAATTAAGAGGTTCAGGCAATCCTACACACATCCCATGGCTTCTCCTCATGTGCAAGACTACAGGAGAATCATTATAAGCTATTAACCTGGTGGTACAAGATTCTGGAGTTTATCTACACTCATAAACTCTCTCAATCTAAAACTGCTGGAGATGTGGGACACATGTCGGCTCCCTTTTCCATATATGGTATTAATGCCCCCTTATTACTATTTACTGGAAACAAGTAGAAGATACCATACAGAAAATATGCTCCACCTCTTTTACCCTTAGGTTTGACCATTTTTTTTTTTTTAGCAAGAGCTAGTTCGAATTACACACCATCCAGGAAAAATCTAATCACACATCTGCTGGCAGCAGCCAAAGCTCTAATTCCTCTGCATTGGCTTAGTCAATCCCCACCATCCTTCCAGGAGTGGGTGTCAAAGGTGATTAGCTGACTAGCAGGACTAGAGACTCTTAAAATTGTGGTCCCCCTTGCGAAAATACCAGCCACAAAGGGTTGAGGACACTTCACGTACCTCCCATACTCTCACTACAAGTCCTGTATAATGCTGAATATTGAAAGGACCAGTTACCCACTTGGCAGTTCATGTTGCCTTACCCCCCCCCCCCACCCCCTAGTCCCCCCCCCCAACCCTCTAGTCCCCCCCCCCCAACCCTCTAGTCCCCCCCGTCCCCCTTTACTTTAATTGCTTTTTTTTTTTGCCTTGATGCTCTCCATAATACATGTTTCACTTGAACATACTTTGTAACTAATATAACTGTTTAATAGCAGTAATATTATATTCATGTAAAAAAAATATGAAGTCTGTCATGATGCAATGTTTAACTATGTAAATAATTTTTAAAAAAAAATGCAATCTATTACGTTCTCATACCAGAGAGCAAACCGCAACATGCTGCGGTTTTCTTTCCGTCATGGGATGACGGATCCTTCACGACTCACAATGCAAGTCAATGGGGACGGATCCATTTAACTCTGACACAATTTGACACAATAGAAAACAAATCTGTCCCTTATTGACTTTCAATAGAGTTCATGACGGATCCGTCTTGGCTATGTTAAAGATCATACAACCGGATCCGTTCATAATGGATGCAGATGGTTGTATTATCAGGATCCAGCAAATACGCTAGTGTGAAAGTAGCCTTACTAGGAACAATAGTGCCACCCTGAACTTTGTGAAGAACACTTTTTTAGCATAAAACTTAAGGCTTTTTCTATTAAACCTAGTAATATGAAATATGGATTTAAATGCATCTATTAAACTCTGGCCACTCATATAATAGAAACACTTCGAGCCTTGAGGAGTAAACATTAAACTCTGCAGGCTCCAGTTTGTTTAATCTGTCAGCCGTTGATTTAGAAACAAAAAAGGATGAAGGGATAAAGGATGTGTGATCTAATTTACTTAAAGGGGTATTCCGTTGGTTAACATTTATGTCATATGATAGGGAGAATTGAAGCTGCCAGTTTCTCCTCCCTATTCCTGCTGTTAAAATTATTTTCTGCAGGTGGTACAGGGTGCCATTGTCCTCATTGGTGTGGGCCCAACCTACAGATAAAATCTTATTAAAGAGAACCTATGCAAATGAGACTCTACGTGCACCAAGGGCAGGCCAAGCCACTCTGTGCACCTTTATTCATCCACCTTGTATTGCCAGTACTTCCCTCTCCTTCTTAATTGGCAGGACCAAGTGAGATGACTATACAGGAACCTTCAATAAAGGAGCGGGATCGCTGGAAAAAGAAGCAAGAGGGGCAAGACTTACCCTCAGTGCACTTAACGGCTTATTTGCATATGGAGTCAAAGTACTTTTCATCCATAATACAGCAACAGATAGCTAAGTGAAAGATATCTTTACATTCGACTAAGCTAGCCCACAAGGTGTTGTGCATTTCATGGTGACAGGCTCCCTTTAAATAAACTATTATGAAGAAAATAATGATGTTAAAGGGGTTATCTAATACTATAAAAAGCCCCCCACACTAAATATACTAACCTGGCTCCCTGCACCGCTACTTGTCCCCGCACCGCTCCTGCTGCTTCTCCCCGTGCGCGGATGAAAACACCCGGGATGCTTGGGAGGCTCGTCCCCATCCTCGCCTGCCATTGGCTGCTCCCCCGACACCTGATGTTTTCATCCGCACAAAGGGAGAAGCAGCGGTGCGAGGACAAGGAACTGTGCAGGGACCCATGTAAGTATATTCAGTGAGGGGGGCCTGGCATATTGGGGGGCTTTTTATAGTATTGGATAACTCCTTTAAGGGGTTGTCAAGCTTTTTTTTTTTTTGTCCTTTCGATAGCAGCCTGTTGTAACTGTTAACAAAAATCATATTAACCTGCTCCCTGGCTCTCTTCATTCCAGTGCCTGTCCTGTAAACTTCCAGACTGGCAGGTCACATGCACCACTGCAGCCAATGACTGGCTTCAGCAGTGATGTGTTCCCAAGTTGGATCACCAGGTTGTAGCTGGAAGCCCCTTTAATGAATTAGCTTGTCTCTGTGCTATCGTTGGCATTTTTAATTGACATGTTTTGTGAGGGTTTTCTTTTGGCTAGATGGTAAAGCCTATAATAAAATATTAAATTGTATTGATGAACTGTAACAACTGCCCTGAGACGATTGATTCAGTAAATGTTCAACTGTTTTCTACTACAACTGACTCCTCCTCCTTTCTACTACTCTCAACATTTGCACCTTACGGTGCTGGCGTCACGAACACAGCAGGTCCAGCCACCAAAGCACCCCAAACATACCCACTACCATCAAGGGCACCAGCTTCCATCTGGCTGGTGTTCCCTGCAATAGAGAGTGTTCCTGCTGTCTTCCTCTCCACTGCACTGTCGACCCAGTTACTCTGCTAACCGTGAGTAAATTACCTACTACCCCCATCGGCCCACCGTAACTCATGTGTTGCCCCTGCGGCCTGGTATGCTGCAGGTTCCCAACTGAGTGACCTTCATTTTCCTTACTAGGATATGTGAAAAGAGGATGTTTAATTCTCGTGTCAGTTATAATATGAAAGCTATTTTGCTCTTTAGTGCATAAAGGAGATCATTGGACTGGTGAAATGCAACAATCATTTACCCCAGAACTTTGCCAGCAACTGCTTGTCGGGGACTTAGTACAGTGACATTTAAAAAAAAAAAAAAAACGCAATGTAACTTCCCTCTATAGCAATGGCACTGTATATTCTGACTCAAAAAGCTTTGGTTACAGTCATGTGTATAATTTGCTGTTTTACAATAATTTAAGGAAAGATTGCGTGACATATTATCAGATGCAATTGGTTTAGCCTTTGAAGTGCACATTGCACTTTTTTTTCCGCACATTACACAAATTCTATAGTTTTTTGTGCGGTTTATGAAATTTTGAACATGTAGTAATTATACTATTATCTTTGTATAATTTCTCAATAGATTAAATTGGTTTCTCAGACATTAAAGGCCACAAAGTTATTTCCCTGTCCGTACTGACTGGGAGTACGCCAGGGAACAAAACTAGTTAGGTAAAGTGCACTTATAACTGCAAGACCTGTCCAGAATTAAATTGATATGGACACGTTTGCACTTAAACTTGTTAATTTAAAAACTAAGGAACTTTTTTTTAATGTTGATTATTTTGTGCATTGTAGAGACTGTGTAACTGCTTCACATAGTTGGTTGTCCTGCTGTTTCTAACATAGATCAGACAACCCACTGCTTCTGGATGTGCTGACTTCCTCTCCTTTCCCTCTCCCTTTTCTTGGTATTAGAAATACCACAAAGGAGAGAGAATGTTATACATGGCACCTGAGGGAGTGGAGATGGGGAAAGGATCTAAATTGTCAGGAAAGTCAGATCACCAGCTGTACAGTATCAGTGTAAATAGGGAGGAAATCACACACAAGAAGTCTATATGGAGAGGGCTCACAAAAGGTGTGTATAAGTCCAGAGCAGGCTTGGACTGGCCCACCGGGGAGGCAGGGAATTCCTCAGTGGGCCCCTGCTTTGTAAGTGAGCCTTCATGTTTGCAAGCTCACTGTCACTAAAACTTTTTCCTTGAGCTGCAGGCAGTTGGCGGTCAATGAGCGGCGTGGAGGGGCCCACCTCCTGTCTTCATGGGTCCCGCCCCCTGAACATATCCATGATCCCCTGCTGCAATCTACAAAGATGCCAACCACTGGGGGGCCCGCCATGCTGCCCTAAGCTGTAGTACAGGCAGTGCTTCCTTCCTGAATAGGAAGGCTGATAAAGCGGAGGAGAGCCTGTGATCTTCAGATTTTCATAAAAATCGCTTCAAAATGCAACGTTTTTTTTGCTGCGATTTTTGTGAACATCAGAACACGTGGATATAAGCTCACTGACAGGAAGTGCTGGCTGCACCCCTGTTAATTAAAAGTACTCCCAGGCTCTCCTCCGCTTTATCAGCCTTCCTATTCAGTATGGAAGCACTGCTGACACCACTGTGGAGCCCTGCTACTATGAGAGGAGGACACAACAGGATGCTGCAGCCACAATACACATGCCAGAGAGGGCCACCATATAAAGTAGGTAAGGGAAATCTATACTGTCCAGTATGTAGTGCAGTGCTAAAGGGTGCCTTCATATGGAAAAGTGTGTATAAAATAATGCCTTCTTGTGTAAAAGTGTGCCTGCCTGTGAAGTGTGTTAGGGCTTGCGCTACACGCCAACTTTGGCTCACAACACACACTGAGCAGCTAAAAATGGCAGCAACACAAAGCTACATTGTAACTAATGAAAGTGAATGGTGTTGTGACTCGACAGTCACCCCATTCACTTAACTGTAACTCCGCATTGCTGTGCAACATGTCTCACAGGCCAATGATGCCGTGTAGCCTAAGCTTTAATGTTGTCTATGTGGGTAAAAACGCCTGCCTGTGCATGTTGTATATAAAAGTGTGCCTTTTTGTGTAGAAACATAAATGCACTACCATAAAATAGTAGTGTGCTACACTGGTTTTTCAAGTTATATTTCTTTTTGGGGCACTTCTCTCCAATCCAGCAGTACCACTTCCCATTCTTCCCCAGGCTACAACACTGATATACTGTTGTGGTTGCAGTGGTGACGTCCCATATACCGCTGCAGCCAATCACTGGTCTCAGTGGTGTATGCCATTTGACGGCTGTAACCACAACAATACGCCAATATTGCAGCCTGGGAAAAAATACAAATTATTGCATATAAATGTATGCTTGTGTGTAAAAAGAGAGCATGACAGTTGCTTATGTGTGTGTGTGTGTGTGTGTGTGTGTGTGAAAACATGCATCTTAGGCCTCATGCACACATTTGTTTGCTAGCCACATTTCATGCAGATAGCACACAGGCCCTTTCATTTACACAGATATCACCTATGTGATGTCTGCATCCCTATGTCCATTCCACAAATTATAGAACATGTCCTATTCTGTTACGCATTGCAGATGAGAATAGTTATTTCTAGTGGAAGTGAGAAAAATGTAGAGCAAACACTGAAGGTATCTGGATTTTGCAGTTCTGTAGATTGCGGGACGAAATATGAATACATTCATGTGAATGAGGCTGTGTGCGCTATCGTCTGTATGCCTGGATGGAGAAGATCCTATTAGGACCCTGAGAGATCCATTCTTCCCTACATCACTTTAAATCAAGAGAAGCATCTAAGGCTCCATTCACATGTCTGTGGTGTGTTGCGGACCCACAAATTGCGGATCTGCAACACCCCTATAGAAATGCATATTCTTGCCCGCAAGCTGCGGACAAGAATAGGACATGTTCTATCTTTTGCGGAGCTGCGGACCCGAAGATCGGGGCCGTGCTCCGCAAATGCGGATGCGGACAGCACACTGTGTGCTGTCCGCATCCATTCCGTCCCCATAGAAAATGAATGGGTCCGCACCCGTTCCGCAAAATTGCAAAACGGATGCGGACCCATTTGCTGACGTGTGAATGGAGCCTTAGTGTGACTCAAAGGGGAAAGGAAATGTTCACTAATATTTTCTTAGGAATGGTTTCTCTTTTTCTTAAAAACACTCCAGTCCTCCTTTTGATCTAAAAATATGTAAGGGAAAATAATCTCCCAAATGTGGAGTAAAAGGGAGTGTATTTTGGGGATAGACAGAAGCTGCATGCAACTTAGTGATTTCAAACAAAACTGCATATGAGTTGCTTGGAACAGCTGACACATTCAGTATCAAATGCAGTATCACTATGTGTTATGTGCTGGTTGGTGTGATTGTGAACACTTTATCTAAATGAGCTCTGTTCTGTTACTGTATATAGAATCACAAAGCTTGATTCCATTACTGTATGCATGCACAGGCTTGGTTCTATTACCATATGCATGCACAGGCTTGGTCCATTACCATATGCATGCACAGGCTTGGTACCATTACCATATGCATGCACAGGCTTTGCCCATTACCATATGCATGCACAGGCTTGGTTCCATTACCATATGCATGCACAGGCTTGGTCCATTACCATATGCATGCACAGGCTTGGTTCCATTACCATATGCATGCACAGGCTTGGTTACATTACCATATGCATGCACAGGCTTGGTTCCATTACCATATGCATGCACAGGCTTGGTTCCATTACCATATGCATGCACAGGCTTGGTTCCATTACCATATGCATGCACAGGCTTGGTTCCATTACCATATGCATGCACAGGCTTGGTTACATTACCATATGCATGCACAGGCTTGGTTCTGTTACTGTATCTATGCACGCAGCTTGGTTCTGTTACTGTATCTATGCACACAGCTTGGTTCTGTTACCATATGCATGCACAGGCTTGGTTCTGTTACTGTATCTATGCACGCAGCTTGGTTCTGTTACTGTATCTATGCACACAGCTTGGTTCTGTTACTGTATCTATACACAGAGCTTGGTTCTGTTACTGTATCTATGCACACAGCTTGGTTCTGTTACTGTATCTATACACACGCAGCTTGGTTCTGTTACTGTCTCTATGCACACAGCTTGGTTCTGTTACTGTCTCTATGCACACAGCTTGGTTCTGTTACTGTATCTATGCACAGAGCTTGGTTCTGTTACTGTATCTATACATACAGCTTGGTTCTGTTACTGTATCTATACACAGCTTGGTTCTGTTACTGTATCTATGCACGCAGCTTGGTTCTGTTACTGTATCTATGCACGCAGCTTGGTTCTGTTACTGTCTCTATGCACACAGCTTGGTTCTGTTACTGTCTCTATGCACACAGCTTGGTTCTGTTATCTTCTCTATGCACACAGCTTGGTTCTGTTATCGTATGTATACACACAGCTTGGTTCTGTTACTGTATCTATGCACAGAGCTTGGTTCTGTTACTGTATCTATACACAAAGCTTGGTTCTGTTACTGTATCTATGCACAGAGCTTGGTTCTGTTACTGTATCTATACACAAAGCTTGGTTCTGTTACTGTATCTATACACAAAGCTTGGTTCTGTTACTGTATCTATGCACAGAGCTCGGTTCTGTTACTGTATCTATGCACACAGCTTGGTTCTGTTACTGTATCTATGCACACAGCTTGGTTCTGTTACTGTATCTATACACACGCAGCTTGGTTCTGTTACTGTATCTATGCACACAGCTTGGTTCTGTTACTGTATCTATGCACACAGCTTGGTTCTGTTACTGTATCTATACACACGCAGCTTGGTTCTGTTACTGTATCTATACACACAAAGCTTGGTTCTGTTACTGTATCTATGCATGCAGCTTGGTTCTGTTACTGTATCTATACACACGCAGCTTGGTTCTGTTACTGTATCTATGCACAGAGCTTGGTTCTGTTACTGTATCTATACACAAAGCTTGGTTCTGTTACTGTATCTATGCACAGAGCTCGGTTCTGTTACTGTATCTATGCACACAGCTTGGTTCTGTTACTGTATCTATGCACGCAGCTTGGTTCTGTTACTGTATCTATACACACGCAGCTTGGTTCTGTTACTGTATCTATGCACAGAGCTTGGTTCTGTTACTGTATCTATACACACAGCTTGGTTCTGTTACTGTATCTATGCACAGAGCTCGGTTCTGTTACTGTATCTATGCACACAGCTTGGTTCTGTTACTGTATCTATACACACAGCTTGGTTCTGTTACTGTATCTATACACGCAGCTTGGTTCTGTTACCTTCTCTATGCACAGAGCTTGGTTCTGTTACTGTATCTATGCACACAGCTTGGTTCTATTACTGTATCTATACACACAGCTTGGTTCTGTTACCTTCTCTATGCACACAGCTTGGTTCTGTTACTGTATACACGCAGCTTGGTTCTGTTACTGTATCTATACACGCAGCTTGGTTCTGTTACCTTCTCTATGCACAGAGCTTGGTTCTGTTACTGTATCTATGCACAGAGCTTGGTTCTGTTACTGTATCTATGCACAGAGCTTGGTTCTGTTACTGTATCTATGCACACAGCTTGGTTCTGTTACTGTATCTATGCACAAATCTTGGTTCTGTTACCTTCTCTATGCACAGAGCTTGGTTCTGTTACTGTATCTATGTACGCAGCTTGGTTCTGTTACTGTATCTATACACACAGCTTGGTTCTGTTACTGTATCTATGCACAAAGCTTGGTTCTGTTATTGTATCTATGCACAGAGCTTGGTTCTGTTACTGTCTCTTTGCACAGAGCTTGGTTCTGTTACCATCGCTATGCCTACAGCTTGGTTCTGGTACTGTATCTATGCACAGAGCTTGGTTCTATTACTGTCTCTTTGCACAGAGCTTGGTTCTGTTACCATCGCTATGCATACAGCTGGGTTCTGTTACTGTATCTATGCCCAGAGCTTGGTTCTGTTACTGTATCTATGCACACAGCTTGGTTCTGTTACCATCGCTATGCATACAGCTGGGTTCTGTTACTGTATCTATGCCCAGAGCTTGGTTCTGTTATCGTATCTAGGCACAGAACTTGGTTCTGTTATCATATCTAGGCACAGAGCTTGGTTCTGTTATTGTATCTAGGCACAGAGCTTGTTAGTGTATGATAGTTCTGAGCATGGTTCTGTTAGCATTTCTTCTACTTCTAAGTTCTATTACTGGGTCTAAGTACTTGGCTCTTCTGCCATATCTATGTTTAAAGCTTATTTCTGTTACCATATCTGAGCATTTCTTATTGCTGAGCTTAGTTTGGTTAGCATATCTAAGTGGCAGCTTAGGATAATATAGATAATTTAGTATATATCATATGGATATGTTGCACGGCATTAACTTTACTAAAATGTACTCCTTTCAAAGACAATAACTTGTATGTACCTCAAAATCTTTGTAACAAAAACTGTAAGGTCCCTTTCACACGAGCGTGATTTCCACGCGGGTGCCATGCGTGACGTGAACGCATAGCACCCGCACTGAATCCGGCACCATTCATTTCAATGGGGCTGTGTACATGAGCGTTTTTTTTCACGCATCACTTCTGCAATGCTTTGAAATCGCAGCATGTTCTATATTCTGCGTTTGTAACGCAGGACAGGCCCCATAGAAGTGAATGGGGCTGCGTGAAAAACGCATTGCATCCGCAAGCAAGTGCGGGTGCGATGCGTTTTTCACTGATGGTTGCTAAGAGATGTTGTTTGTAAACCTTCCGTTTTTTATCACGCGCGTGAAAAACGCATCAAAACGCATTGCACCCACGCGGAAAAAACTGAACAACTAAACGCAATTGCAGACAGAACTGACTTGTTTTAGTGCCAAAATTGCAGCATTTTCACTGAACGCACCCTGAACGCATCCGGATCAAATCCGTCACGCCCGTGTGAAACCAGCCTAAGGCCTCTTTCACACGGGCGTCATGTTTTTTGCCCGGATAAGAGGCGGGTGCGTTGCGGGAAAATGCGCGATTTTTCCGCGCGAGTGCAAAACATTGTCATGCGTTTTGCACTCGCGTGAGAAAAATCGCGCATGTTTGGTACCCAAACCCGAACTTCTTCACAGAAGTTCGGGCTTGGGATTGATGTTCTGAAGATTGTATTATTTTCCCTTATAACATGGTTATAAGGGAAAATAATAGCATTCTGAATACAGAATGCTTAGTATAATAGTGCTGGAGGGGTTAAAAATAATAAAAAAGTTAACTCACCTTCTCCTCTTGTTCGCGTAGATGCCGGTCTGTTCTTTAGCTGTGGACTGAATGACCTGAGGTGATGTCAGATCACATGCTCCAATCACATGGTCCATCACCATGGTGATGGAGCATGTGATCTGACATCACCACAGGTCCTTCAGCCCACAGCTAAAGAACAGACCGGCATCTACGCTAACAAGAGGAGAAGGTGAGTTAACTTTTTTATTATTTTTAACCCCTCCAGCACTATTATACTAAGCATTCTGTATTCAGAATGCTATTATTTCCCCTTATAACCATGTTATAAGGGAAAATAATACAGTGAATAGACTGTCACCTAGAACCCATACGTGAAAATCGCACCGCATCCGCACTTGCTTGCGGATGCATGCGATTTTCATGCAACCCCATTCATTTCTATAGGGCCTGCGTTACGTGAAAAACGCACAAAGAGGAGCATGCTGCGATTTTCACGCAACGCACAAGTGATGCGTGAAAATCACAGCTCGTGTGCACAGTCCCATAGAAATGAATGGGTCAGGATTCAGTGCGGGTGCAATGCGTTCACCGCACGCATCGTACCCGCACGGAAAACTCGCCCGTGTGAAAGGGGCCTAAGGCTGGTTTCACACGAGCGTGACGGATTAGGTCCGGATGCGTTCAGGGTGCGTTCAGTGAAACTCACACTATTTTGCAAGCAAGTTCATTCAGTTTTGTCTGCGATTGCGTTCAGTTGTTCAGTTTTTTCCGTGCGGGTGCAATGCGTTTTGATGCGTTTTTCACGCGCGTGATAAATAACTGAAGGTTTACAAACAACATCTCCTAGCAACCATCAATGAAAAAACGCATCTCACTCGCACTTGCTTGCGGATGCAATGCGTTTTTCACGCAGCCCCATTCACTTCTATAGAGCCAGGGCTGCGTGAAAAACGCAGAATATAGAACATGCTGCGATTTTCACACAACGCAGAACTGATGCGTGAAAAACAACGCTCATGTACATAGACCCATTGAAATGAATGGGTCAGGATTCAGTGCGGGTGCTATGCGTTCACGTCACGCATTGCACCCGCGCGGAAAACTCGCTCGTGTGAAAGGGACCTAAGGCCCCTTTCACACGGGCGAGATTTCCGCGCGGGTGCGATGCGTGAGTTGAACGCATTGCACCCGCACTGAATCCTGACCCATTCATTTCTATGGGGCTGTTCACATGAGCGGTGATTTTCACGCATCACTTATGCGTTGCGTGAAAATCGCAGCATGTTCTATATTCAGCGTTTTTCACGTAACGCAGGCCCCATAGAAATGAATGGGGTTGCGTGAAAATCGCAAGCATCCGCAAGCAAGTGCGGATGCGGTGCGATTTCCACACATGGGTTCTAGGTGACAGTCTATTCACTGTATTATTTTCCCTTATAACATGGTTATAAGGGAAAATAATAGCATTCTGACTACAGAATGCTTAGTATAATACTGCTGGAAGGGTTAAAAAAAATAAAAAAAGTTAACTCACCTTATCCCCATGATCGCCTAGTTCCCGGTCGGTCTGTTCTTTAGCTGTGGCTAAAGGACCTGTGGTGATGTCAGATCACATGCTCCATCACCATGGTGATGGACCATGTGATTGGAGCATGTGATCTGACATCACCAAAGGTCATTCAGTTCACAGCTAAAGAACAGACCGGGATCTACACGATCATGGGGATAAGGTGAGTTAACTTTTTTATTATTTTTAACCCCTCCAGCACTATTATACTAAGCATTCTGTATTCAGAATGCTATTATTTTCCCTTATAACCATGTTATAAGGGGAAATAATACAATCTTCAGAACATCAATCCCAAGCCCGAACTTCTGTGAAGAAGTTCGGGTTTGGGTACCAAACATGCGCGATTTTTCTCACGCGAGTGCAAAACGCATTACAATGTTTTGCACTCGCGCGGAAAAATCGCGGGTGTTTCCGCAACGCACCCGCACATTTTTCCGCAACGCCCGTGTGAAAGGGGCCTAAGGCCCCTTTCACACGGGCAAGTTTTCCGTGCGGGTGCGATGCGTGCGGTGAACGCATTGCACCCGCACTGAATCCTGACCCATTCATTTCTATGGGGCTGTGCACACGAGCGGTGATTTTCACGCATCACTTATGCGTTGCGTGAAAATCGCAGCATGCTCCTCTTTGTGCGTTTTTCACGTAACGCAGGCCCTATAGAAATGAATGGGGTTGCGTGAAAATCGCATGCATCCGCAAGCAAGTGCGGATGCGGTGCGATTTTCACGCATGGGTTCTAGGTGACAGTCTATTCACTGTATTATTTTCCCTTATAACATGGTTATAAGGGAAAATAATAGCATTCTGAATACAGAATGCTTAGTATAATAGTGCTGGAAGGGTTAAAAATAATAAAAAAGTTAACTCACCTTCTCCTCTTGTTCGCGTAGAGGCCGGTCTGTTCTTTAGCTGTGGCTGAAGGACCTTTGATGACGTCAGATCACATGCTCTATCACCATGGTGATGGACCATGTGATTGGAGCATGTGATCTGACATCACCTCAGGTCATTCAGTCCACAGCTAAAGAACAGACCGGCATCTACGCTAACAAGAGGAGAAGGTGAGTTAACTTTTTTATTATTTTTAACCCTTCCAGCACTATTATACTAAGCATTCTGTATTCAGAATGCTATTATTTTCCCTTATAACCATGTTATAAGGGAAAATAATACAATCTTCAGAACATCAATCCCAGACCCGAACTTCTGTGAAGAAGTTCGGGTCTGGGTACCAAACATGCGTGATTTTTCTCACGCGAGTGCAAAACGCATGACAATGTTTTGCACTCGCGCGGAAAAATCGCGCATTTTCCCGCAACGCACCCGCCTCTTATCCGGGCAAAAAACATGACGCCCGTGTGAAAGAGGCCTAAGGCTGGTTTCACACGGGCGTTGCAGATTGGGGCCGGATGCGTTCAGGGTGCGTTCAGTGAAACTCGCACTATTTTGCAAGCAAGTTCAGTCAGTTTTGTCTGCGATTGCGTTTAGTTGTTCAGTTTTTTCCGCGCGGGTGCAATGCGTTTTGATGCGTTTTTCACGCGCGTGATAAAAAACTGAATGTTTACAAACAACATCTCTTAGCAACTATCAGTGAAAAACGCATCGCACCCGCACTTGCTTGCGGATGCAATGCGTTTTTCACGCAGCCCCATTCACTTCTATGGGGCCAGGGCTGCGTGAAAAACGCAGAATATAGAACATGCAGCGATTTTCACGCAACGCAGAAGTGATGCGTGAAAAACAACGCTCATGTACACAGACCCATTGAAATGAATGGGTCAGAATTCAGTGCGGGTGCTATGCATTCATGTCACGCATGGCACCCGCGCGGAAATCACGCTCGTGTGAAAGGGACCTAACTCATCTTGAAAAAAAAATAAAAAAGCCCTCATTCAGCTACACAGCTAAAAAAATAAGGTTATGGCTCTTAGAATACAAATACATAAAAATGACTCTTTCTCCACAAAACATGCTTTTACAGTCCAAAATTAGTAAAATATGAAATAATCTATCCAAATCTTTTTAATAATGTTATTTATACTGCACTGTTCATGCAATAAAAAAGCCATGTAATGATAGCGGTTTTACTATTTAAAAAGTTATGTGTCCTGGAATTCTGTGTAAAATTGCTATGTCATAAAGGCCTAACAATGAACTAGCAATATTTGCATGCAACTGTAGAGTGGGTCCCCAAAGTCACTTCCACTGGTGTGCCCTAGGGTTCCCTGACCGACACTTGTCCAGAGAGAAAGGATTGCATGCACCCAAGACAGACTCTGCAAGGTGGGAAAGGGAAATGGCACACTCCTAAGCATCGGTATCTGTCAGTAGAAGGAAGAAGTACAGGAATTAAGCTGTACAGATACATGAGAGCCAGTAAAGCCAGCATCATTCCGAACACACAGACCTCACATCCAGCATGTATTTACTCCTAACAGGTGAAAATTCTTAAACTAGGGGCAAGTTGAAAACTGCAAATCAGGAAGTCTGAAAATTGATAAACAAATGTAGGCCGCAGCCTAAAACTTAGTACAACTTTTATAATTAGTGTAACCAGTAACACATAAAATTATTTTTTCCCTGTCAAAAGGGTGACACACAATTTATATTTGCAATATTCATCAAAATGCATACTATTCAATATTAATTGTGGATATTATTTAACCACCTAACTGTTCTGCCCGAACTAAGCTTGGTCTGTACTCAATTGTTTTGCCGGAGTTGAGCTTGGGCAGAAGTGGAAGAGGGGAGAGCTGCTTTAGCTGTTGATATCTCCAGAATAGTAGCAGCTAGAAGCATGGAATTTGAAAGCTGGCAATCTGAACAGGAGCTATCACTGGGTAAAACCTGCTTTTACTTTCAGCTGTATTCAGTGCATCTCAAGTGATATCTTCCCATGTACTGAAGATAATGCTGTCATTCTGGCATTGTTTGAAAGCTTGGAATGTCAGCTTTCAATATAACAGTTTTCAATTTAAAAGGATTGTCCGGGTTCATAGCTGAACCCGGACATACCCTTATTTTCACCCCAGCAGCATCCCTGAGCCTAGCATTGGAGCATCTTATGCTCCGATGCGCTCCCGTGCCCTGCTCTAAATCGCGCAGGGTACGGGCTCTTTTGTTTTCAATAACACACTGCCGGGCGGTAACTTCCGCCCGGCAGTGTGTTCGGTGACGTCACCGGTTCTGAGGGGCGGGCTTTAGCTCTGCCCTAGCCGTTTTACTGGCTAGGGCAGAGCTAAATCCCGCCCATCAGTGCCGGTCACGTCACCGGGGCTCCTGTCAGCCCCATGGAGAGCCCCGGTATGTCACCGGAACTCCTAAAAATGCCTTTGCCCTGTGCAATTTAGTGCTGGGCAAAGGAGAGCATCGGAGCATGAACTGCTCCGATGCTCATATCAGGGGGGCTGCCGGGGTGAAAATGGAGGGATGTCCGGGTTCAGCTCTGAACCCGGACAACCCCTTTAACAATACAGAGCCCATATCTCTAGCTGGTACCAAACCAGAGATAAATGAGCAGCTAAAGCAGCTGCTCCCATCCCTGTCAGTCTGGAGGAGAATGAGAGAGCAGTTTCAGAGCTGACAGGCTGCAGGAGGAAAGGAAAAATAGTAAAAATATATAGAAACACGACATTATCCGCACTGTAGTGACCCACTAGTAATGTTATGTTATTTTTTACCACACAGTGAATGTCATAAATAGATTTCACAAAATAATGTAAAAACTGCAGTCTTTTTTCTTTCCCCCTAAAAATAAAATAATAAAAGTTAACACACTATATATACCCCAAAATGGTTCCTAAAAAAACCTAATCCTGCAAAATAAAAATAAAAATTAGAAGAAAATTTTTTAAAGTTCTGACTGCTAAAACACATAGGGGGAAAATATTATTGGCCCTTAAACGGGTTCTCCAGGAATTAAGAAAATTAAAATACTTTAATTTTGCATGAGCTGAACTCAAAGATCTGAAACATTTTCTACATACACAAAAGACCCATTACTCTCAAATATTGTTCACAAATCTGTAAATCTGAGTTAGTGCAGCACTTCTCCTTTGCCGAGTTAATCCATCCCACCTCACTGGTGTGGTATATCAAGGTGCTGATTAGACAGCATGAATATTGCACTGGTGTGCCTTAGACTTCCCACAATAAAAGACCACTCTGAAGTGTGCAGTTTGATCAACACAGCACAATGCCACAGATGTCACAACGTTTAAGGGAGCGTGTAATTGCCATGCTGACTACATGAATGTCTACCAGAGCTGTTGCCTGTGCAATAAATGTTAATTTATCGACCATAAGCCGTCTCCAAAGGCGTTTCAGAGAATTTGGCAGTAAGTCCAACCGGCCTTACAACCACAGACCACGTGTAACCACACCAGCCCAGGACCTAAACATCGAGCATGTTCAGCTCCATGATTGTCTGAGACCAGCCACCCGGACAGCTGCAGCAACAATCAGTTTGCATAACCAAAGAATTTCTGTACAAACTGTCAGAAACCGTCTCAGAGAAGCTCATCTGCATGCTCGTCATCCTCATCGGGGTCTGGACCTGACTGTAGTTCATCGTCGTAACCGACTTGAGTGGGCAAATGCTCACATTCGATGGCATCTGGCACGTCGGAGAGGCGTTCTGTTCACGGAGGATTCCCAGTTTTCACTGTTCAGGGCAATTGGCAGACAGCGTGTGTGGCGTCGTGTGGGTGAGCGGTTTGCTGACATCAACATTGTGGATCGAGTGGCCCATGGTGGCGGTGGGGTATGGTATGGGCAGGCGTATGTTATGGACAATGAACACAGGTGCATTTTATTGATGGCATTTTAAATGCACAGAGATACCGTGATGAGATCCTGAGGCCTATTGTTGTCTCATTCATCCACGACCATCACCTCATGTTGCAGCATGATAATGCACGGCCCCATATTGCAAGGATCTGTACACAATTCCTGGCAGCTGAAAACATCCCAGTTCTTGCATGGCCAGCATACTCACTGGACATGTCACCCATTGAGCATGTTTGGGATGCTCTGGATCGGCGTATGCGACCGCATGTTCCAGTTCATGCCAAAATTCTGCAACTTCGCACAGCTATTGAAGAGGAGTGGACCAACATTCCACAGGCCACAATCAACAACCTGATCAACTCTATGCGATGGAGATGCACTGTGTGAGGCAAATGGTGGCCAATATTCATGCTGTCTAATCAGAACCTTGATATGCCACACCTGTGAGGTAGGATGGATTATCTCGGCAAAGGAGAAGTGCTCACTAACACAGATTTAGACAGATTTTTAACAAATCAAAACAAACATTTGAGAGTAATGGGTCTTTTGTGTTTGTAGAAAATGTTTCAGATCTTTGAGTTCAGCTCATGCAAAATGGGAGCAAAACCGAAAGTGTTGCGTTTATATTTTTGGTCAGTGTAAATATATGCTCAAATACCTTTCATTATTTATAATGGCTCGTTTTGTCTGGGGAGCAATCATCAGAGGAAACAAAATGGCTGCTGTCCCATTAGTTCACACAAAACCTGTCCTGATCACACATGAGAACAATTTACGTTACAACACAGAGTTAAGGAGCTGCCTCATCCTAATCCTCCTCTCTACCTGTCGGGGATTATGATTCTGAATACAGATGAAAAGAACTTTAGCTGAATCTCTGGGGAATTTAGTTCATGAGGAGACATGAAGTACAGAGAGGACAGACACACAAACAGGCTGTGGTGACGTGGGGCTGCTCATTAATCACACCTTTCCCTCCTCTCATGTCTCTTCATCATTTCCATTCCCACAGAGATTCTTCTGTATTCAGGATCATGACTCCTGACAAGCAGAGCAGAGAGGACTCGTCCTCCTGTGTGATTAGGACAGGTTTTGTGTGTACTGATAGGACGACGGCCATTTTATTTCTCCTAATGATTGCTCCCTAGACAAAACAAGCCATTATAGCTAATGAAAGGTATTTGTGAATATATTTATTATAAAATAATATTTAAGTATTTTCATTTTTTTTTATTCCTGGAGAACCCCTTTAAGGCTAAAATGAATGATGTCACTAAGGGGTTAAAAAAGCAATAGTGTCCCCTGAGTCGTACGCCAACAAGATTTAAGTGCCCTTTTTGTGAGGGTTTTTCCAATTTTAACATGACTGCTAAGAGGTTAAAGGGGTTTTCCCTGTGCTTTGCCAGCCAAGGTCCTGCAACTTACTAATGTACATGCACTGCTTTTTCTGTCTCTTTCCAGTGATTAGGAGAGTGGTCATGTGGCTGCATCCTCTGTGGAGACTGTATTTCCTCTGATATCATGACCAGGTCTCCCATGATGCCCTACGTCAGCGGAGACAATATGAAGTTTACAGAATTAAATGACATGTTTTAGGATCCTGCACAACTCCTTTAAGAGAAAGGGAAAAAATTAATAGTTGGCAAAAAGTAATTGATTATAAATCAAACAACAGAAGGACGCTGTTATATATATATATATATATATATATATATATGGTGAATAATGTTACTCATCAGTCATCATTTGAAATTTATTATAAATCTTAGTAATTGTTGAAGTATGCATGGGAAGTGTTGTATGCTGCTAAGGACAAGAATGGTTGCTATTGGGTGTCCGCTGTTCCAGATGACCGCTTGAGGGTCAGCTTGTAACATAATATTTAGTAGACCTTTCTGACAAAAAGGAATAGTCAGGGAGGGATGCCCTCTTTAAAAAGATGTGTTTTGTTGTATATATATATTTTACCTGTCGCATTATGTAAATATGTAAAATATGTGAAGCTTGAATAGATACAATCCTATTGTGACATGTCTTATAAGGCTTGTTCTACAAATTGTATTATTACATATACTAACAGTCCTTTTCTTACTACAGCTAAACTACTGTTCCAGTACTATCACTTTCAGCATTGACATTGGGCACTCCTGTACAAGTTTTTGACTTACTCAACCAGTTTAGCAAGGTATGTGGCATAGGTGTGGGTTTGCTGACCTACAACCCACACAGTCACATGGGCATAAAACCATCCTGTACTGTAGAGTAGTGCCAGGTGTGATCACAGCAGGGTGTGTTTTTAGAACATTTTAAACAGTAAAAGAAGCACTCTGGGATTTTTTTTTCTTTGCCTATATAGTGCAGGATAGGCCTTTATTACAGAATCATTTAGAGACTCTTGTGTATGCCTTGTGCATACCTGTTTTTTTATGTATAATTTGTGGGTTGTTAAATGCTCTTATGGAGCTAAGCTGCAGTGTAAAGCAGGACAAACAGGGGGGGGGCGTGGCCAGAAGCTGATATGAGCGGACGCATGTAGAGGAGCTCCGGACCCAATTCCCTAACTTCTACCTTATCCTGATACTTATTTGCCGCAAAAATTACCTCCAGAACAGGCAGGAGGTCGGGAAAGACCTGCAACGCAAACATGTCCCGGAATAGAGCGCCGTCTGCTGCAGACAGGCTCCGAGAGTTTGCCCGCGTATAAGACCAAGATGGTGCGGGCTCTCGCTCGTCATCATTAGAAGGGGCAAAAGAGGATCCTGTGCTTGAAGGAGCGGAGCACACAGCCGCCGAACCATCTCTTAAGCAGGTCACTGAGCAACTGCTGCAAGCAATAGCCACCTGCCGCACATCAATGGTGGGCAAGCTGGAGGAAGTGAAAGTGGATATAGGCCTACTCCGCCATGACATGCAGGCCATACGGGACCGCGTTAAAGAGACAGAGAACAGGATCTCAGACGTGGAAGACCAATTGCAACCACTACCCATAAAAATGCAAGAGCTGGAGCAGAAGGTCAATTTTTGGCAACAGAAATGTGACGACTATGAAAATCGCACACGACGCAATAACTTGCGGATAATCGGAATGCCTGAAAAAGCAGAGGGTAATAATCCATGTGCGTTCGTGACTACCTGGCTCCGTAATACCTTCCCAGAGGCGACATTCTCAGCAGCGTTTATTATAGAGCGTGCACATCGCGTTCCCGCCAAACCCCTTCCACCGGGGGCCCCTCCAAGGCCTCTACTCGCAAGGCTACTAAACTCTATGGACAGAGATCATGTGCTACAGATGGCACGTACCAAGCAGGAACTAAAATTTGATAACAGCAACATCATGATATTCCCGGATTTTTCATCTGAGCTGCAGAAGCGCAGGGCAACGTTCAGCATGGTGAAAAGGAGACTGCGTGAGAAGAATTTACCTTACTCCATGGTGTACCTGGCCCGTTTGAGAGTAGTGGATGGGGACGTGAGTCGGTCCTTTAACCACCTCCGGACCATGTAATGCGTGTTCACAGGAACGAAAGGTAAGCAAGTGAATCTCCAGCCTGCCAGCGGCGAACGTTCGCTGGCAGGCTGGAGATGCGATTTTTTTTAACTCCTAACAGGTATATTAGACGCTGTTTTGATAACAGTGTCTAATATACCTGCTACCTGGTCCTCTGGTGGTCCCTTTTGTTTGGATCGACCACCAGAGGACAGAGGGAACTCAGTAAAGTAGCACCAAACACCACTACACCACACTACACACCCCCCCTGTCACTTATTAACCCCTTATGAACCCCTGATCACCCCATATAGACTCCCTGATCACCCTTCTGTCATTGATCACCCCCCTGTCATTGATCACCCCCCTGTAAGGCTCCATTCAGACGTCTGTATGATTTTTACGGATACATGGATCGGATCCGCAAAACGCATACGGACGTCTGAATGGAGCCTTACAGGGGGGTGATCAATGACAGGGGGGTGATCAGGGAGTCTATATGGGTGATCACCCCCCTGTCATTGATCACCCCCCTGTAAGGATCCATTCAGACGTCCGTATTATTTTTACGGATCCACGGATACATGGATCGGATCTGCAAAACACATACGGACGTCTGAATGGAGCCTTACAGGGGGGTGATCACCCATATAGACTCCCTGATCACCCCCCTGTCATTGATCACCCCCCTGTCATTGATCACCCCCCTGTAAGGCTCCATTCAGACGTCCGTATGATTTTTACGGATCCACGGATACATGGATGGGATCCGCAAAACACATACGGACGTCTGAATGGAGCCTTACAGGGGGGTGATCACCCATATAGACTCCCTGATCACCCCCCTGTCATTGATCACCCCCCTGTAAGGCTCCATTCAGACGTCCGTATGATTTTTACGGATTCACGGATACATGGATCGGATCCGCAAAACACATATGGACGTCTGAATGGAGCCTTACAGGGGGGTGATCAATGACAGGGGGGTGATCAGGGAGTCTATATGGGTGATCACCCCCCTGTCATTGATCACCCCTGTAAGGCTCCATTCAGACATTTTTTTGGCCCAAGTTAGCGGAAATTTTTTATTTTTATTTTTATTTTTTCTTACAAAGTCTCATATTCCACTAACTTGTGTCAAAAAATAAAATCTGGGGGGCGTGGCCTGCTGCCGACGGAGATGGCTGCTCAGTGAAAGAGCTCCGCTCCACCATCCCTATAAAGCGACCTCAAGCATCTTGGTAGAGGAGTTTTAGAGTCACCGATTCATCTCCTACTTCCACAGTGACATGATGACCAGGAAGAAAGCGTCTCGCCCAGGTCTCAGACGTTTAACTGACTTTTTTTCAGCCCAGGAGCCTGATGGCGGTTTCCCGCCACAAAGACCCGTCTCTCCACCAGCACGGCAGAAGAATGAAGACCGCTCAACGGCAGCGCCTGCAACCAAGGGATCCTCTTCTCCTCCTGCGGCTAGCCGAGGAGACTCAGAGACGAGAGGCAGAAGTGTTCACACGCCGTTCAGACCCGATCCCAGAGGGAGTGAGCTCCGTGACGATGCGGACCGAGGGGACGCCATGATGTCCAGGCTGCCGGTGAGTGATACCATACCCGGCCCAAGGAGTGGCAATACTTCCCCCGCAAATATAGCGCGTTACACCGCAGTAGTCACAACACCCGCAGCGGGGGTCGCGACATCAGATCCCCTGCAGGACTTTGTATGCTCAGAGCAGACGGTGTCTGAAAACGCACTCAAAGCCATGATGACGGCTATACATCAATCTCTCACTTCACAACTGCAGCAAGTAGCCTCCACCATTACATCTACAATGGACGCCCTGGGCTCCAGGGTGAATCATATTGAGCATAAGATGGGGGAGCTGACTAACTCCCATAATGAGTTAATAGATGCACATTATACTCTGGAAGATGAAGTAGCAGGGCTGAGAGCTAAATTAGCTGACTTGGAGGACAGAAACAGGCCTAATAACCTGAAGTTCAGAGGGATAGCAGAATCCATTGCTCCTGCTAGTTTGCAGCAATATCTGGGTAAAATGCTCAAATTGGTATTCCCAGACAAAGATCCACAAATGCTCCTGATTGGCAGGGCGCATCACTTGCCTAAACCTAAACACCTCCCAGCTTCTGCGTCTAAAGATGTCATTGCACGCTTCCACTTCTACTGTGTTAAGGAAGAGCTGGTCTCCTACATCAGGAAAAATAGAAGCTTGCCAGAGCCGTTCCAGGACATTCAAATATTTTCTGATTTGTCACAGGTGACATTACAAGCTCGGAAGCAGCTTTCACCAATAACCAAAGTTCTGAGGGATCTCCAAATCCCATACAAGTGGGGTTTTCCGCTGAAACTCCTGATTCATAAGGATGGGAAAACTTTTATTGTCAAGAACCATGAAGAAGGAGAGTTATTGCTTAAAAAGTGGAACATTGGAAGATCGTCTTCGCCGGTTCCAGCTAGACAGAAATCCTCTACCCATGTGACCCCGGATTGGTCCACAGTGGGTGACTGATTCTGCAAAGAAAACACCTAGATTGCATTTATTTCCCTTTAGCCAAGTTGCTATCGTTAGAAGGGATGGCGGTGTAAGGCCGGACTGTTCTCCCCAATTTCTCTGGTCCAGGTTTCTTCTAAGAACCTTTCTTAGACCAGTCAGTTTCAGTTGTTATTGAATAACATATGTTTGCTCGACAGGTTATATTGGAAATGTTATATGATGTTTTTGTCCCCTTCATTTTTATTTTTGTTTTTCTTTTTACCAATGGTCCCAGGTCAACCTTTTGTCCATCACCAATGTCTTGGGGTGTAGATGATATAGCATGCAATCAACATCGCAGTACTAATATTTATGATGGCGGTTAGAATAAGGTCCATTAATGCAAAAGGGCTAAATTCCCCATATAAGAGGTCCTCACTTTGGAGAGATGTGCGGTCCTCACAGACTGACATAATTTGTGTTCAGGAAACACATTTCATGCAGGATAATCACCCAGATCTCTCCAACAAAGGTTTCTCTACTGTTCTACTTGCTAATTCTAATAAGAAGAAAGCAGGGGTAGCTATTGCGATCAGAGATTCTTTGGCTTTGCAGGTTGAGAAAGTGATAACTGATGTGGGTGGGAGATATATTATCCTTGTAGCTCTTATTGGATCAGTCGCATTGACCCTAGTTAACATATATGCCCCCAACAAATCTCCTGTAAGGTTCCTAAACAAAGTTCTGAGAAAAGCGCGTAGTGTGCAAAAGGGTCACCTAATGATATGTGGAGACTTTAACATAGTTCCAGATAGGTATATGGATTCTTCAAGTTCGGGCAGAATTTTGGCTCCATCCTTGGGGCGATGGCTGAGGGAAAATCAATTATATGATACATTCCGTTGTTTAAATGCGAATTGACGACGACTTTCCACTACCTACAGCATTGACTCTGAAAGCGTCAATTCAGACATGGAAATTGCTGCTACGTGGGGTGGGTCCGACGTCTCCAATGAGAAACATTAAATTACCTATAGAAATCCTACAATACTATATGTCGGATTTCTCAGTGAATAATTGGCGGAAGGCTGGCATACAAATGTTGAATGATTTTTATGACAATGATGTTCTTAAATCGTTCACAAGCCTTCAAACCTCGTACAAACTTCCAGACACATATTATTATCAATACACTAGGATTGTTCATTACTTAGCTAGGGGGCCAAAAAGATTTGCCAAACTGCCAGTAGTTCTTCTCAACGCTATAATGTATAATCAAAGGGATACACGTATACCTACCAGCTCAATATACAAAACAGTTATAGGCGATGAACTCCTTTCAAAGAGAGCTCATTTTCTGAATTGGGAAAAGGACCTGAAAGTCTCATATCCTATTAATAAATGGCAATCAGCTATTAGAATTACTCTACAGGCCACAAAATGTTCTAATTTGGTGGAGGGTTACCTTAAATTGCTTTCTAGATGGTATTTTACCCCTGCCAAACTTTCTAGATTCTTTCCCAACGTTGAAAATGTATGTTGGCGGTGTCAAAAGACACCTGGTAACCTGTTTCATATATTTTGGGAATGCCCAGGAATCTTTCCCTTTTGGGGTGCGGTTGAAGGTCTGGTGGGAGAAGTGACAGGTTCTAACATAACATTCTCTCCAGCACTGGCGCTCCTTTCATTAGACCTTGACTTGTTACCAAGGAAATTTAGACTACTAATATGTCATATTCTGCTGGCAGTTAAACTCCTGATTGCTAAACATTGGAAGTCGGTGAAGATTCCCTCCCGTATTGACCTCATTGATAAAGTGTCCACGCATGTTATATTTGAACATCTTCTGGCCCAGAGGACTAACAGGTTGAAGCATTTCCATTTGGCCTGGTCATCTTGGTTAGTTAAATTCCCTATACCTAACTAATTGAAATCTATCAACCTGCCCCCGAGTAGGTTCTACAAGCTGGGTTGGCTCCTCAACAGCTGTTCCACTATGGCCCACCGACATACATACCTCCTTCCATTGGTATTCCATTTTTTTTTTTTTTTTTTTCTCCCCTGTTTTTCGTTTTGTTTTGTCAGCTTGTTCTTTCGTTCTGTTTAACTGTAGCGGTTCTACGTTGGCAGCACCCGGGCGGGTGCCGTAGAACGTCCTTAACACACAAAACTTGTCAATTTATTTTTTGTATGTGGTCGCGACCGCTATATATGGTAGTCGTGTGTATTGCCTTAACTATGCATGGAGTGGCTGCGTCCACAGACTGTGATACTCGTATGATATGCAAATTTGACAATAAAAAGAACCTTTGAGATTAAAAAATAAAATCTCACATGAACTCACCATACCCCTCACGGAATCCAAATGCATAAATTTTTTTTGACATTTATATTCCAGACTTCTTCTCACGCTTTAGGGCTCCTAAAATGCCAGGGCAGTATAAATACCCCACATGTGACCCCATTTCGGAAAGAAGACACCCCAAGGTATTCCGTGAGGGGCATATTGAGTTCATGGAAGTTTTTATTTTTTGTCCCAAGTTAGCGGAAAGGGAGACTTTGTGAGAAAATTAAAAAAAAAATCTATTTCCGCTAACTTGTGCCAAAAAAAAAAATGATTTCTATGAACTCGCCATGCCCCTCATTGAATACCTTGGGGTGTCTTCTTTCCAAAATGGGGTTACATGTGGGGTATTTATACTGCCCTGGCATTTTAGGGGCCCGAAAGCGTGAGAAGAAGTCTGGGATCCAAATGTCTAAAAATGCCCTCCTAAAAGGAATTTGGGCCACTTTGCGCATCTAGGCTGCAAAAAAGTGTCACACATGTGGTATCGCCGTACTCAGGAGAAGTTGGGGAATGTGTTTTGGGGTGTCATTTTACATATACCCATGCTGGGTGAGATAAATATCTTAGTCAAATGCCAACTTTGTGTAAAAAAAAATGGGAAAAGTTGTCTTTTGCCAAGATATTTCTCTCACCCAGCATGGGTATATGTAAAATGACACCCCAAAACACATAACTTTTACCCAAACCATTTTTTTTTTACCCAAACATTTTTTATTTTTTTTATCAAAGACATGTAGAACAATAAATGTAGCGAAAAACTGAAAGTGAAAAATGTCATTTCTTTGCAAGAAAATCGTTAAATTTCGATTAATAACAAAAAAAGTAAAAATGTCAGCAGCAATGAAATACCACCAAATGAAAGCTCTATTAGTGAGAAGAAAAGGAGGTAAAGGGGGCGTGGTTTGGCAGCCGAGCGTGATGGCCGCTTGAACTTGCTGCTCCTGCACAAAGCGACTAATATAGCAAGGTTTCCCTCGGAAGTACCCGGTGCCATACACCTCAAAGTGCCAGAGACCCCTGCAAGATGCCCAGGGGCAAGAGAGTGCCCGCCAAGCAAGGCAAATTGGACTTTTACTTCGATAAAGAGGCGGACGCCTCACAACAGAGCCCAGCAGCTACGCCATCTTTACCGCATGAGGCCGAGAAGGAATCCACGTTCTCTCCAGCCGGTCAGCGAGGATCGCCACTACCGACGAGGAGCAGTCCCGGCCTACACTCGCCTGAGCACCGGACCTCACCGACTGCCAGCTCCGCCGGTTCCTCGCCCCTCTCCGGGATAGCAAAAACTCAACCGCCTCCTTATTCAGACGCGAGAAGCCCGGAGCAGCTGAGGCCTACACTCCATCCGGCGGTAGACGTGGAGGTGAGCGCTGAAGGCCTAGAGGCCCACTCTGTTATCGACATCCTACACAGGCTACCCACCTCTGATCAGCCCGCGTCGGGTAACCTCCTGAAGGAAATGCTGATCGCTTTCAGCTCAGCCCTGACGGGCCGCCATTATTTTCTTTCCTGTTATTCTTTAACACTTGTTTACCTGTATTGACTTACCTACTGCAGAATATAATGCATCGCCATTTATAAGTACATGTATGTATGACCAACTACCTACTGTGTATCTAATGGTGTTTACTCATCGCTTATGTTGAAAAAATTCAATAAAAACGATTGAAATTTAAGAAAAGGAGGTAAAATTCATTTGGGTGGTAAGTTGCATGACCGAGCAATAAACGGTGAAAGTAGTGTAGTGCAGAAGTGTAAAAAGTGGCCTGGTCATTAAGGGGGTTGAAGTGGTTAATAACCCTGAAGAGGCCACTAACTGGCTGGATGGGAGTGGAAGAAATGCAAGAGCTCCAAGATAATGATGTGAACAGTTATATATTACTGACGGCATAGAAAAAAGGGGATCCGAGGACTTGAACTTGGGACCAGCGGTGACGTCTTAACTGACTAAGTATCAAACCTGTTGAAAGTTCCTGATTTACTTCAGTTTCTGTTTGTATTAGCCCTCATTAGAGAATACCTGAGTAGGACCATAGTCAGTTAGGGAAAGAAAAGTATGATAGGAGGAGTGTAGGCAGGAGATGATAATAGTCTCACACGCTATAGGACAGTGATGGTGAACCTTTTAGAGACCGAGTGTCCAAACTGCAACCAAATACCCACTTATTTATCGCAAAGTGCCAACACGGCAATTTAACCTGAATACCAATATAGTATATCTTCCATGTACTTTATCATTTAGCTATAATAGCTTAATAGCCTACATTCAGTGTGCTGCCTGTGCTGTTCATAGTGCGTCCTGTGCTGATGAATGGCAGGAAAAGTCTAAAGCATATTTGTATGCCATAGACTTTTTCTAAGGCGCGGGTGCCCACAGAGAGGGCTCTGAGTTCCGCCTCTGGCACCCGTGCCAAAGGTTCGCCATCACTGCTATAGGAGGTATTTAGTACTAGATGAGATATCCGGATGGATAACGAACCCCCCGTTGGCTTAGATCTCCGGAACCCGAGCCGGATCCCCATTAGAAGTTAGGGATTGAGTCCCTGTTGAGTTACAGTTTGCTTATATATAAGGTACAAGATCTACAGTGCTACTGGTAAACTACCATAAGCACACCCCGTTTACTTGAAGTGCCACCTAACAAACAAAGTATTTTGTCTTTAAGTGACAAGAGTGTTATGAATGGTTCAAGGTTACACCATGCAGGCACTCGCAGTATATGTCAGGGTAAGCCTGATAGTTCAAATGTTATCTGTGCTGTATCAAAAACGATGAAGTGTTGGGAGAGAGACAGGAGGTAACGAAGGTCATGTACATTAGATTAACATGTCAGAATTACGTATAATGTCCTGGAATGTCAGAGCATTGGGCACAGCCAAGAAACGCACCATGGTATTTTCTGCAATCAGGGGATTCAACCCACATATTTTCTGCCTGCAGGAAACCCACTTAACAGCAGAAAGTACTAGACGTATACAAAAGCCCTGGGTTCAATGGGCGCAACACTCATGCTATACAAGTATGTCAAGGGGAGTGTCTCTTATGGTGCACAAGTCCCTTAGATGGGAGTTGGAAACATGTCAGATAGACTCGGCAGGGAGATATGTGTTCGTAGCTGCGTATATTAACTGTATATTATATGTTATTCTTGGGGTGTACATTCCGCCGGCTTTTTCCTTACAGGTGGTTCTGCAGGCGGTGAGCTTTGCAGCCTCATATCCGTTAGCCCGTATAGTGAGTCTTGGAGACTTTAATATGACTTTAGACAGGGTTCTACATAGACATCATCAAGCAGAGGCTGCTGACAATCGCCTTAATAATAAGACGTCCCTGGCTGCATTATTGGAGGAGGTAGGATGGATGGATATGTGGCGCCTTAAATATCCTGACATCAGACAGTACTCATGTAATTCAACTAGCCATAATACGTTATCGCGAATAGATTATGCCCTGGGCAACTCATCTATGTGTTCCCTGACATATTCTATAGAACAGTGATGGCGAACTTTTTACAGACCGAGTGCCCAAACTGCAACATAAACCCACTTACTTATCGCAAAGTGCCAACACAGCAATTTACCCTGAATACTACAGTCCAATATAGAATATCTTCCATGTACTTTATCATTTATTTACAATATCCTGCCTACATTCAGTGCGCTGCCTGTGCTGTTCAAGTGTGCCCTGCGCTGCTGAATGGCAGGAAAAGTCTAAGGCATATTGATAGACCATAGACTTTTTCCAGGGTGTGGGTCCCCACAGAGAGGGCTCTGAGTGCCGTCTCTGGCACCCGTGCCATAGGTTCGCCATCACTGCTATAGAATATGGACCATGGGGTGTTTCCGACCATGCACCAGTACAACTAATGCTGAGGCTGGGTGGGGATGTGATCAGACGCTCAGCGCGGATTAATCCTTTTTGGTTGTCCCTGTTTGTACCGTCTGATCGCATTCACGATCAATTGAAGGTTTTTAAGGAAGGACATGAAGAGGAATCGGATAGCACATTGTTATAGGAAACTATGAAGGCATATCTTAGAGGCTGCCTCAGATCTACTATATCATTCATTAAAAAGTCAGCAGCTAGACAGGAGGAAAGACTGGCAGCGGAGTGTTCTAGATTGGAAGCAGCATATACTGCCGACCCCAATGATTTAAATAGAGAGTCTTGGTTAGCAACAGGGAGGCAATATCTAGCTTTACTTAAAGAAAAAGCACTCAGGAGAGGAAAAACCCTGAGTGGAGGAAGCCTCTAGGGAACCATGGCTGAAGGACTGGCCTTCCCTTAGGCGGTGGAGGAAAACGATGGCACGTGACAAAAACTGTAGATTTTTCCCTGAATCAGTGGTGAATGTCAAGTGCGTTCACTTATGCAGAGACCAAGCCTGGAATCTGCCTTTTGATGCAGCAGCAAACTCACTTCTTTGGTAAATACATCTGTATGCAAAAAGTCCAATGAATTTCAAGTCCATGGTTATTGCAGAGACCAAGCCTGGACTCTGCCTTTAATGTAGCAGGAAACACTTATTTAGTGAATATGTCTGACTGCAGAAAGTCCACTGGGTGAGTGCAGAGACCGAGCTCCGAAATCTGCCTCATGCTGAACAGCAGGTCATCCGATCCTGACATGGTGGCCACCATGTCGTTGACTTGTGGTAGAGTCATCACCTCCAACTGTATCCTATATTCATTGCCAGGACACAGTGAGACCCCTGCTTTGGTACAGTGATCTGCAGATACAAAAAATATCACTAATTATGACTGAACATGGAACAGCTCAAAAAATTACATGTAAGTGACACACAATTTACTCCCGGTCACTGTGGGTCATTGTAATCCCTTTAACTGTATCAAACTTGGGGCCCATGTTTCTAACAGTGATACAACGCTTATCAATGTCATTGACTGTTATAGCTGTTATTCTTGTTCTGGGACCCACTGCTGTATCCAACATAAACAGAATACACTTTATAATTGTGGGCTGATTTAGTTACATATATTTTTATAGGTTTGGAGCTCAGTTTTCTTGATACAAATTGCCAAAACTCCTGCTTTCTTACACACTTCTATAGTTAAGATTCTGGGAGCCATTGCTCAACTGATCTTTATATCAAGGTCAATGGGAGCTCCCCCTAGTGGTTACTGCAGGCATAGAATTTTACCATACTTATATGCCATGTATCAGGTGATTTTCCACTAATAGCCACTGCTCTGCTCATCTTCGTACAGAATCTAAACCCTAAATTATTCTGTGTCATCACTCTGGTGTCTCCAGAACTTGGCATCATGTCTGTTATTATTATGAGCTCCTGTCATAAATCACATTACATTTTATGACTCCGGTAACAAGGATCTTACCTTATTTAGGGATCGTCTTGGTTCTTAAGACCAATACCTTCTAGCAGGGGTCACTGGTGAGGTGGATTATTCTGCGACTCATTTTGTCTCAGACTTCTGGTGATCCAATCTACTGCAATTGTCTTCTTAATCCCAGGCTGTTTTTATTTCCAGTGGTGACCAGTGGATACTGCTGTGTCCAAGCTATACAGAATACACCATAAATATCAAGAAGCAGAGAAATCACAAATCATCAACATACCCAACAAAGATGCAAGGTCTTTTCATGGACGCGACCCCTATCATCTGATAGTATGACACATGTTCCCGGAACACAACTGACAGTCGGGTCTCTAGGACCGAGTTAAAATAATAAATTAGGATACCCCCCTCATTACTATCATGTACATAACAATAGAAGCAGCAAAGTTATGGGGCCCATAGGCTAAAGGGCCATTGTTTGTGGGGTGTGATTATCCCGAACCTTTGGTGGTTTTCTAAGAACTTACTATACATACATGTATTATCACATGAGAAGACGTTATTACAATCAGTACATGAAGATGATCAAACTTAGAAAAGTCACTGGTTACCGACGCCAACAAGTCCTGTACCATGGGTCAGCGGTTGTAATCTGGGGTTGGGTAGAGACTGCAGATTTGGGCGATCTCTTGGTCCATTATAGACTCGACATGTCATGAAAGACATGGAGTCGCTAATTGACCTTTTTGGGAAAGCCTGTGATCCTGACATTCTGCAGGCAGGATATTCGCTGTGGGTTCACTGTCATCTGCCAGAAACTCAAAGGCAAATGCTATGGCAAACACCTCACAGTCATAGGTGTTTTTCTGCTGATCCACATTGAGATATTTTAGATGTACGGCCTTCTTTAGCACACTGTACCCTGAAAAGAGAATAGCAGCGGAGGGCTGCAGGCCATCAAAACCCCCAAACTGATTCTGAAGGAGATCCTGGGCCTTGTTGGATGTCATTATCCAGCATGCCACCCTGGACGCTGCTCTTCAGGATGGATAAGTGCTCTGGAGACAAGTTGTTCTGTGCTCTCCAGGTATAGGCCATCTCTACTTGTGGTGTTCCCAGCTCCGGGCTTCCTACATCTTTGGCCGATGGAGCGGACATGTTTTCTGCCGCAGCTCTTTTGGCTGGTGGAAATGTCCAGGACTGTCATTGGAGGTTGGTGCTTTCCTTTTAAGACTGGCTTTGGAAGCTTCACATGATGCCTTCAAAAGGTCTTCAGTAGACTCAGCCATTTTCTTGTCCAATGTTTTAAGGGTCTCAAAATTTAAAGAGGCATCATCCCTCACTGTTGTGTCTTGTTTTTGACGAGTCTTTCGATTACATCATCGCTTACAGCTCTTTGGTGTTTTTTTTTAGCAGGTGGTGCTTTGTGGACAAGGAATGGCTCCACAGCATCAGCGTACCAGGATCTTTTTTTGTGGGAGTTCCCCACTTTCAGGTTTTTCTCCCAGGGACATGCCTTGTGGTATTAGGAGCACCTCATGTGCAACCTTTGAATCAGCAATAAAATTGGTTGGTGTCTTCTCAGCTGTGTCATGGCGGATTACATGGTTTTTACTTCTTAAGGGGTATTCCCATCATAATGATCACTGTTAAATCTGTTAATAATTTGACAGTGATTATTTTTGTAAATATATTTGATTAACCAATTCCCACCGTTTAGGAGAAAATTCATCCCTACTTACCTCATTGTTGTCATTCGGTCTCCCCTGGTTACAGCCACCAATCTTCTCCGGCCACGCTTGCGCAGAACACTCCATTTCTCCCGGCTGGGCCGCTCGCTGTCCTGAATGCGCACGACGCTGTGCATGCGCGATGGTGACTTTTTCCTGGCCAGAATAGTACAAAGGCACGCCGACTCTGTACTATACTGGCCAGGAATACAGTGGGATGCGAAAGTTTGGGCAACCTTGTTAATCGTCATGATTTTCCTGTATAAAGCGTTGGTTATTACGATAAAAAAATGGCAGTTAAATATATCATATAGGAGACACACACAGTGATATTTGAGAAGTGAAATGAAGTTTACACTGGACTATCTAGTCACCAGGGTCAACCACCGTGTAGCCCCGTGTCCCCTGAAGAATCCTGGGGCTTCAATGGATGAAACGCGTCGGGACACTTGAGTATTTCCCCATATTTTTATTGTGGGTTTCTGTGGGGGAGTGTCTCTATTTTTTGCATTTTTTGATCTATCAGTATTCTGCTCCAAAGGGTGAATATTTGTTTCCTGGGCCATATAAAATCGGCTAGGGCCTTACTAGGGCTTCTTTGCCAGGATCAGTGTTCCTGTCTGGGCCACCCCTTGCAGGGTATTTTTGGACCCCGTCCTTTGGATACACACTTTAGGGTGTAATAGGACAAGTAGGGAGGCATTAGGGCTACTGGGTAGTATATACCATACTTCCCCTCCGCCGCACTTGCCGTATTTCCGCGTATTACTTGTCCATTCACCCAGCAGAATTTTCTTGTATCTTGTGTTTGTATTGTCACTGTGCTGGCCCTCTCACCCTTACCGTCTGGGAGGACACGTCTTACTCGTTGTATGTCAGTAGGGGTCTTATTTTATCTCCTGTATATCAATAAATCGTTATTTTATTTAGTCTACTGCCCCTGTTAGTTTTTTCCTATTCCATGCATCCACTACTCTCTCAGTAAAGTAATACTTCCTGATATTACTTTTAAACCTTTGCCCCTCTAATTTAAAACTATGTCCTCTTGTATCAGATTTTCTTCTTTTAAATATTCTCTACTCTTTTACCTTGTTGATTCCCTTTATGTATTTAAAAGTTTCTATCACATCCCCTCTGTCTCGTCTTTCTTCCAAGCTATACATGTTAAGGTCCTTTAATCTTTCCTGGTAAGTTTTATCCTGCAATCCATGTACTAGTTTAGTAACTCTTCTCTGAACTCTCTCCAAAGTATCAATATCCTTCTGGAGATATGGTCTCCAGTACTGAGCACAATACTGCAAATGAGGTCTCACTAGTGCTCTGTAGAGCGGCATGAGCACCTCCTTCTTTCTACTGGTAATGCCTCTCCCTATACACCCAAGCATTCTGCTAGCATTTCCTGCTGCTCTATGACATTGTCTGCCTACCTTTAAGTCTTCTGAAATAATGACCCCTAAATCCCTTTCCTCAGATACTGAGGTTATGACTGTATCACCGATTTTATATTCTGCTCTTGGGTTTTTACGCCCCAGGTGCATTATCTTGCACTTATCAGCATTCAATTTTAGTTGCCATATTTTTGACCATTCCTCTAGTTTTCCTAAATGCTTTTCCATTTGGTGTATCCCTCCAGGAACATCAACCCTGTTACAAATCTTTGTGTCATCAGCAAAAAGGCACACCTTTACCATCGAGGCCTTCTGTAATTTCGCTGATAAAGATATTAAACAATATGGGTCCCAGAACAGATCCCTGAGGTACCCCACTGGTAACAAGACCATGGTCTGAATATACTCCATTGACTACATGCCTCTGTTGTCTGTCCCTCAGCCACTGCCTAATCCATTCAACAATATGGGAGTCCAAGCCCAACACACACAGCAGGGTCTCCTTGTCTTCCTAGGTGATGCAGCTTCAGCCTGTCTGACCACTTTTTCTGTTATCTCTCACAGAGAGGCAGGGGGACCAGTGTGAAGCTACATCCCATACAAGTACACTGGAGAGTCAGCACACACAGATAGTACAGACAGGCAGTGTGAGTCAGGAGGTTTATATAACTGCAGCTAATGACTGTATACACTTACCTACTACAGTATATACAGAGGAGGGGAGGGGTCTGAGAGCTTCCAGGAGGGATTTCATTAGTGATAATCATCCTGAAGTTCACAGGAAGGCAGCCACAGGGAGAGACCGAGTTCTGTTTTTACACATTAGAGCAAGGTGTCAGACTTGAGGTCACATGACCAGGTTCAAAATGTATGGATGCAAGTGAGTTAGGCCTCATGCACACGACCGTTGTTTGGGTCCACATGTGCTGTCTGCATCTGTGGCTCCGTTCCGCAGCCCCGCTAAAAAAATATAACGTCCTATTCTTGTCCGCGCTTTGCGGACAAGAATAGGCATTTATATTGCTGGCTCCTGTTCCGTAAATTGCGGAAGGCAACACGGGCAGCTTCCGTTTTTTGAGGATCCGCGGTTTGCAGACTGCAAAAAACGGCATGGCCGTGTGCATGAGGCCTTAGGGTATAACAAATTACACTTCTAGAATACTGGTGGCGAGTTAGCAATATATGTATAATAATAAAAAACAACCTGGAGTACTTTAAAATGTTCAGAACACATATGAACCCTAAAAATGTTAACTCTGCATTGTAGCCATAAAATGCTGGCAAGAAGGAAGAGGAGCTAAAGTGAAGCGTGGGGCAAGTGTGTAATGGAATGAGGAGGGTGAGGATTATAATGGATAGTTTTTTTCCCCAAAAAAGTTAAGTGAGAGATTAACATTTGCATTGCAAGTGTTAAAAAAAAAAACTTAAAGGGAACCTGTCACCTGAATTTTGGGTATAGAGCTGAGGACATGGGCTGCTAGATCGCTGCTAGCAGATCCGCAATACCCAGTCCCCATAGCTCTCTGTGCTTTTATTGTGTCAAAAAAACTATTTTATAGATATGTAAATAAACCTTAAATGAGTCCTGTCTCCTCCATGCTTTAGAGATGAGTCCAGCGTTCTCTGACTCTGAGCCCAGCCACGCCCACTGTGAAGGAGCCCAGCACCGACCCGCATCCTCCGAATCTCCTCCTTACTCCCCGACGTCACACAAAGCTAGAGCACCGTAATCTCGGGATGCGCGAGCTAGCACCACATGTGCAGTTCATTACCTAAGACACAGGGAAGGAACACTATGCCAACACTGCGCATGCGCTAGCTCGCGCATCGCGAGATTACGGCATTATTCTAGCTTTGTGACGTCGGGGAGCAAGGAGGAGATTCAGAGTATGCAGGGCAGTGCTGGGCTCCTTCACAGTCGCCGTGGCTGGGCTCCGGAAACGTTAGTAGCCTCATTTAAATATATATAACATCATTTTTTTTACACAATAAAAGCACACAGAGCTATGGGGACTGGATATTGCGGATGTGCTAGTGGCGATCTAGCAGCCCATGTCCTCAGCTCTATACCCAAAATCCAGGTGACAGGTTCCCTTTAAAGTATAAAAGGGTAATTTAGTGGTAGCAGAAAAAGTGCTAAAGTCAAAGGGGTGTGGGGCAGGAAACCAGGCAGCTGAGCTCTGTGCTGTTGGCTGTTATCTTGTCAGATTTTCATAGGATTTCCATGCTTCTCATTACACATTCACAAGATCATATCACATGAGAATTAAGCCAAGGACTGTTGCAGTGCCAGATCAGTACAGAGCTGGCTCGAGAAACTGAAGAGGCAGCTAAACTGTGTGCATAGACATATGAGTGACATACTTGAGATAACTTTGGCACTGGCAATGGCACTGTGTCTATTTAATAAGTCATTTTGATCTATAAGCTTTTCTAATGTTAATTAGAGGAATAAACATAGATATACCGTATAGTTCATCCAATTTAACACAGTTACTGTATAAGGTAGTAAGTGTACAGTGACAGACTTAACAAAGAGGTAGACCACACCACTGCTGTTATAATGGCGTTTCATTTGTGCCATTGTAACATGCCGCCATAGTTGGATGCTTGTGGGTTGGAATTTTGGCCATAGTGGTCAATTGCAGTTCATGTTGCCACTGCTCAATGTATCCTGGCATCTGTTACTTGTGGTGTGAATTGTGCCAATGTGCTTGTACTCCTCCTCAGTTCAGTATTGCGAGGATTACTCTCCCACTTGCTGTGTGTGTCTGCATCTATTCGACTAATTGGTTTATTAAGTCGCCCATGTAGTCTTGAGTTCTTTGTCATTTTGCTGGATGTCTCTTGAGTGTGGTAACCTGCACTAGTTGTGCAATTATTTCATGTCTTTCATGTCTTTTTTTCATACCATGTCTGGCTTTGATCTGTTTGTTCCTGAAGTCCATATGTCTTGGTTCCTAAAGTCCATTCCTGATGTCCGTGTTTCCTAGTTCCTGAAGTCTGTATGTTTGGCTCTTGTAGTCTGTCTGCATGGGTTCCTGATATTTTTGTCTACCAGTCCACCGTATTTTGTGTCGTGCCTGTATTACGTGTTTGCCTTTGATTTGTCTGTGCTCTGCCTGGTTCTCTATTGTGCCATGCCTGTGTCTCTGGTGCTTTGTACTAGTGTTTCTGACCCCAGTTGGTCAGCTGCCAAGTACTCTGGGACCATCCCAGGAGGTAGCAATCTGGTTGTTAATATGTAGTGAAGGGTTGGGCGGCCAGAATAATATCTTTAGGGTTTGGCCCAACGTCAACCCGGTTACTTGGCACAGTGGTTCCACAACTATTGTCTGTACACATGTCTGTATCAACTGCTATGGGGCCCATGGTGAGAGGGCCATGAAAGTATGACTTTAATTAAAAGATTTCTATAAATAAACAAAATAGTTAATCAGAAATTTGAGTTTATCAAATACAATGCAATGATATTCTCCATGCTCCTTGCCTACACAAAGCAACTAATTACATATTGTAGATTTTTCTAATTATTAACAAATTATTCCAGGCTACCACAAGAAACTATGGCCACTTCTCTCTCATGGGCAGGTTTAATATACACTGAGGTCTAGATATGACATGGCTGGTCCCTCAAGCCTTGTGTTCAATAATCTGGATCTGTGCTAAGCTGGCCTCACATGTAAGAGGAAAGTCAGCTAAAAAGGCTGATTTGTCCAATTCAGCTGGACATTTTTTTTAAATGATACACAAACAGTTGACAGCAGACTACTGCCATTGTTGGCTAAAACTAAATGTACAGCATGATTGGCTGATTACAGGTGACATTTGCCACTTTACTCAAGCCCAATCTGCTGTTATAAATATGTTTTTAAGGTATGTACCTGATCTCCCAGTTTAGTCTGGCATGTTGATGGTCATACAGTTCATACAGAGCATACACATATCGTATGCGCAATTAAAATGTATGGCCAGCTTTTTTGTCTGTTTGCATTATTACTATGGTCCATGACAGATATGGCTACTAATGGGGCCCTTTATTTTTTCATCAGGCTTACAGTATTTTTAATGGTATGGATATTACTGCAAACTTCACCATTCTTGCTGTCAAGAATACTGGTATCCTGACTTGAAACTTACATTCCAGATGGACAAATATACAATAATAGGGGGCAAATAGTTTTTCATACCAATATATGAACTTATTTTCCAGTAGCTACATCTGATATTGCATTCTTTCAGTCTTCACTTAGTGGGATCCAGAAATCAGGACTGCCTTCATTGCTCCTTTTCTATGTAACACTTGCTCTTAGCCTTATTTTTGCTCTTGACATTGCGACACTCCATCATCATATCCATACTTAACTTACATAATCTTCAGGACGAGAAGACAGGTTTCTTTCTCTGATAAAATCAATATGGCCAACTCCTTCAATGAACATTCCTATCATCTGACTATGTTTATAATCCCCAGCTATATATAAAGCAAGGTAGACATAGACTATTTGGAGAGGCAGAACTATAACAAAGAGATGTTAACCTACTATTCTAAGATACTTTAAAGACTCCTGCCAAAAAAGCCAAGATGACAATGCTAAGTACTCATGACATTTAATTATTCTAGAGTGTATTGTATCAATGTTGTACCCTCAAAATCCTCCAGCAGTGATGCTAAAAGACCCTTTAAGTGACTGACTTAAAATGTTGTATTGTTACCGATAATGCTTGACATGAACAGGGCTGAGCCGCAACACCAAACATAGCCCAAAGACAAGGGTGGTGCACAACCCCTTTAATTTTGTATACTGGGGTGAACTCAGTAGAAGCTAACTTGCTTTTCCTTTTCAACCCAAAACAGCCCTATTCTATCCACGTGTAATGTGACCAAACCAAGGTGTCTTAGGCCTGGGACATTGCCCTGCAAAAGAAAGTGGCAAGGCAATTCAAAAACTCAACTTTACTGGTACTACGAAAAGGTGCCAATCTTGGCCGTTACAATAGAATACATTTCACACTCTTGACTGTATAGTTTGTCAAAAGAGGGCACAAAGCTTAAAGTGTACATATCATTTCAGTTTTAACAAAGGACAACAATGAGCTATAGAGGACTTCATACCTGTGCGTGGAAGTGTGTCACATGAGGGTCACAGCACAAGGCAAAAACTTGAAAGATATCCAACACCACTTCTTGTTGCAAAAAATAGTCTCTTTATTGAAATCCTTCATTCTTTAATGATAGTTTTGTAACTTTTTCCAGCCTCATGAGCATCAACAACTATTCTACTGAGATCCTCAGAAATCTTCGTTGCTCATGTCATTATACACTTCTACATACAGTACAGACCAAAAGTTTGGACACACCTTCTCATTCAAAGAGTTTTCTTTATTTTCAGTGACTATAAAAATTGTAGATTCACACTGACGGCATCAAAACTATGAATTAACACATGTGGAATTATATACTGTCATGGTCTTACCTTCTTGCTGTTCTCCTTCGTTTGACATGTGCTGGCGGCCATCTTGGTTTCTGGGTTTCTTGTAGCCTCCCACCCTGTGGCTTCTCCTTCCCACTGGGAGGAGCTGGATGCCTAGCTCATATATATAGGAGGTCTGTGGCTTCAGTTCCTTGCTTGGTCCTCCTGTGTTCACATGCTTCTAAGACTGCTGCTGCTTCTGGTTCCTGATCCTGGCTTCGTCTGACTACCCTGCTGGTTCCTGATCCAGGCTTCGTCTGACTACCCTGCTGGTTCCTGATCCAGGCTTCGTCTGACTACCCTTCCGGTTCCTGACCTCTGGCTTCGCAAGACCCTGCTTCGGTTTAGCCATCCGTTTGGACTTTTGCCTTACAGCTTGATTTTCAATAAAGCCTTCTTATTTCCACTTACCTCTTGTTGTACGTCTGGTTCATGGTTCCTTGACATTAGGACCAAGCCATGAATTCTGACGGTACAGGGCCATCCTCGCTACCTACGCTGGTTGCCAGACTTGATCAGCAGGATCACCTGTTGGGTCGGTTCGCTGTGGCGTTGCAAACCCTGCTTGAACGCACGGCTCATTTAGCTTCCGTTGCCGATGGGTCGGTTGTCGCTCCTGGGCCCGCTCCTACTGCCGCTCCGGTTGTTGCGCCAGAGTCTACCCCGACACCTGTTGCTGCGCCTGCGGTGTTTCGGGGTATGACCGGTTCTGCCCCCCTTCCACAGCGCTTTGGGGGAGAGCCAACTCAGTGCCGAGGTTTCCTTAACCAGGTGGGCATTTATTTCGAGTTGCTGCCACATGCCTTTCCTACTGAGAGATCAAAGGTGGGCTTCTTGATCTCGCTGCTCTCGGACAAGGCCTTGGCCTGGGCCAGCCCTTTATGGGAGAACAACAATCCGGTGGTTGCCGAGTTTTCTGGATTTGTTGCTTCTCTTCGGAGGGTATTCGATGTGCCGGCTCGTGCTGCCTCTGCTGCGAAGCTCCTTATGTCCATCAGACAGGGTTCACGATCCGTAGCTGAATACGCCATTGAGTTTCGTACCCTGGCAGCAGAGGTGGGCTGGAATAATGAGGCTCTGGTCGCTGCTTTCTCTCATGGTCTCTCGGATGCCTTGAAGGATGAGGTTGCAGCTAAGGACCTACCAGTGGAGCTCGAGTCTCTTATTTCTTTCCTGATTTTGATTGACACCAGACTCAGGGAGAGACCTTCCTTTAAGGAGAGCCTGCGGAGGTCTTCTAACAGATTGGCGCCTACGTTTGCTGTCCCACCCGTGCCTCCCTCTCCTCCCACGCCTCCTGGGGATGACTTGTCTGGGGGTGAACCCATGCAGCTGGGGTTTGCTCGCCTGTCCGAGGGGGAGAGGGTACTCCGGAGACGCGAGGGCCGATGCATGTACTGTGGTCTCGGTGGGCATTTTCGGTTGGCATGCCCGAACCGTCCGGGAAACGCTCGCACCTGAGATCCTGTCGGGGGCAGATCTTGGGTGGAGTCTCCTCGTCCCCGGTTTCCCGTGTTGACAAACCACTGATTACTGTTGTCCTCTCCTGGGTCGGGGGCTCGGTGACGACCCAGGCGTTGGTGGACTCTGGTGCTGGTGGTTTGTTCATTGATAGTGTGTTCGCTGCCGCCAATTCCATTCCTCTGCAGCCTCGAGGTTCCCCACTGGCTCTTGAGGCGATAGACGGCAGACCCCTTCTGCCGCCACACGTGACTCATGAGACCCTTCCAGTGGGGATGGCCATTGGTGCCGTTCACAGAGAGTCGGTCTCACTCCAGGTTATTTCGTCTCCACACTACTCGGTGGTCTTGGGGTACCCCTGGCTCCAGAAGCATAATCCGACTTTCGATTGGAGATCGGCCGAGATCCTCTCGTGGTCACCGCAGTGTGGGGCTAGTTGCATCCATGGGCCTGTCAAGTTGCTGTGTACTTCCTCGGACTTTCTGTTGCCTCCTGAATACGAGGAGTACCGGGATGTATTCGATAAGGTGCGTGCGGTTGCCCTACCTCCGCACCGCCCATACGATTGTGCCATAGAGTTACAATCTGGTGCCGTTCCTCCTCGTGGCAAAGTCTATCCACTGTCGGTAGCGGAGAATGAGGCCATGGAGGAGTACGTGAGGGAGGCGCTTTCACGCGGACACATTCGCAAATCCTCGTCCCCGGCAGGGGCTGGATTTTTCTTTGTGAAAAAGAAGGGCGGTGAGTTGAGGCCTTGCATCGATTACAGGGGTCTCAATCGCATCACGATCAAGAACGCTTACCCGATACCCTTGATTTCCGAGCTGTTCGATCGCCTCAAAGGGGCCACGGTCTTTACCAAACTCGACCTGAGGGCGGCATATAACCTGGTAAGGATCAAGGCGGGCGATGAGTGGAAGACCGCGTTTAACACCAGGACCGGTCATTATGAATCCTTGGTTATGCCCTTTGGGTTGTGCAATGCGCCCGCAGTCTTCCAGGAATTCATCAACAATGTTTTCCGTGACCTGTTGCAGCAGTGTGTGGTGGTCTATTTGGATGACATCTTGGTATATTCGGAATCCATGGAGGCCCACATTCTGGATGTCAGACGAGTGTTGCAACGGTTACGAGAGAACAAGCTGTTCGGTAAGCTTGAGAAATGCGAATTTCACCGATCCCAGGTAACCTTCTTAGGTTACATCATTTCCGCTGAGGGGTTCTCCATGGATCCTGAGAAGGTTTCGGCTGTCTTACAGTGGCCCCAGCCCAGTGGTCTTCGTGCCCTGCAGCGCTTTTTGGGCTTCGCCAATTATTATCGGAAGTTCATCAGGGACTTTTCCATGCTAGCCAAGCCTCTCACGGATCTGACCAGGAAGGGCAGTAATCCCCAGGTCTGGCCGCTCGAGGCCATCTGAGCTTTTGAGGCTCTAAAGTCCGCCTTTGTGTCGGCTCCGATTCTGTCGCATCCCAACCCTGGGTTGCCTTTTGTCCTCGAGGTGGACGCGTCTGAGACGGGAGTAGGCGCCCTTCTGTCTCAGCGTAGAACACCAGAGGGTCCTCTGCTTCCTTGTGGGTTTTACTCCCGGAAACTGTCTTCCGCGGAGTGCAACTATCAGATTGGTGACAGGGAGTTATTGGCCATCGTGCAGGCCCTTAAAGAATGGAGGCACTTGCTCGAGGGCTCGGTGGTTCCGGTTCTCATCCTGACGGACCACAAGAATCTGACCTACCTCTCTGAGGCCAAGAGATTGACACCACGTCAGGCCAGATGGGCTCTGTTCTTGTCACGTTTTAATTACGTGGTCTCCTACCTACCCGGTTCCAAGAACATCAGAGCGGATGCCTTATCACGGCAGTACTCCGAGCTGTCCGGGGAGGAGTCGATTCCGACTTCGGTCATACCTCCGAATCAGATCCTGGCCGCCATTCGCACCAGCCTGACCTCTCCCCTGGGTGAGCAGATTTTGGCGGCTCAATCTGGTGCTCCCTCTGGGAGACCCAACGGCAGATGTTTTGTGCCTGAGGAGTTGCGCACTCGGTTGTTGCGAACCTACCATAACTCCAAGGCCGCGGGGCATCCTGGAAAGAATCAGCTGTCCTGGGCTGTTTCACGTCTGTTCTGGTGGCCTTCTCTACGTTCCGACATCGCCGCATATGTAGCGGCATGCTCCGTTTGTGCCCAGAGTAAGTCCCCTCGGCACCTTCCGTTGGGCCTTTTGCAACCCATAGCCACCGGGGAGCGTCCATGGTCACACCTGGGGATGGATTTCATTGTGGACCTCCCTGCATCCCGAGGCCATACGGTCATTCTCATGATTGTGGATCGGTTTTCCAAAATGTGCCACTGTGTTCCTCTCAAGAAGTTACCCTCTGCACAAGAGTTGGCCACGATTTTTGCCAGGGAGGTCTTCCGGTTGCACGGTTTGCCCAAGGAGATTGTGTCGGATCGGGGGAGTCAGTTTGTGTCCAGGTTCTGGCGCGCCTTTTGCTCCCAGTTGGGGATTCATCTCTCTTTCTCCTCGGCCTACCACCCTCAGTCCAATGGGGCCGCAGAACGATCCAATCAGGCCTTGGAGCAATTCCTTCGTTGCTATGTCTCCGATCACCAAGACAATTGGGTTGACCTCCTGCCTTGGGCTGAATTTGCCAGGAACACGGCGGTGAACTCTTCCTCTGGGACGTCTCCCTTCATGGCCAATTATGGGTTCCAACCTGCCGTGTTACCGGAGGTATTCTCTCCCCAGGATATTCCGGCTGTGGAGGATCACCTTTCCGTCCTACGTGCTTCTTGGGTACAGATCCAGAGGTCCCTTGAGGTCTCTGCTGCAGCGCCAGAGACTTCAGGCTGATCGCAGACGAGCGCCCGCTCCTTCCTACCAGGTCGGAGACCGCGTATGGTTGTCCACCCGCAACCTCAACCTTCGAGTGCCCACTCCCAAGCTGGCGCCTCGCTTTGTTGGTCCCTTCCGAGTGCTTCGCAGGGTAAACCCGGTAGCCTATGCCCTTGCGCTTCCTCCTGGCATGCGGATCTCCAACGTGTTTCATGTCTCCCTGTTGAAGCCACTGGTGTGTAATCGTTTCACTTCCTCGGTTCCTCGGCCTCGTCCGGTCCAAGTGGGCAATCGTGAGGAGTATGAGGTGAGCAATATCCTGGACTCACGCCTGGTCCGCGGTCGGGTGCAGTTTTTGGTCCATTGGCGTGGTTATGGTCCAGAGGAGCGTTCCTGGGTTCCCTCCGCAGATGTCCATGCTCCTGCCTTGCTCCGAGCCTTCCACGCACGCTTCCCTCAGAAACCGTTCTTTACTCCGCGGAGGAGGGGCCCTTGAGGGGGAGGTACTGTCATGGTCTTACCTTCTTGCTGTTCTCCTTCGTTTGACATGTGCTGGCGGCCATCTTGGTTTCTGGGTTTCTTGTAGCCTCCCACCCTGTGGCTTCTCCTTCCCACTGGGAGGAGCTGGATGCCTAGCTCATATATATAGGAGGTCTGTGGCTTCAGTTCCTTGCTTGGTCCTCCTGTGTTCACATGCTTCTAAGACTGCTGCTGCTTCTGGTTCCTGATCCTGGCTTCGTCTGACTACCCTGCTGGTTCCTGATCCAGGCTTCGTCTGACTACCCTGCTGGTTCCTGATCCAGGCTTCGTCTGACTACCCTTCCGGTTCCTGACCTCTGGCTTCGCAAGACCCTGCTTCGGTTTAGCCATCCGTTTGGACTTTTGCCTTACAGCTTGATTTTCAATAAAGCCTTCTTATTTCCACTTACCTCTTGTTGTACGTCTGGTTCATGGTTCCTTGACATATACATAACAAAAAAAGTGTGAAACAACTGAAAATATGTCATATTCTAGGTTCTTCAAAGTAGCCACCTTTTGCTTTGATTACTGCTTTGCACACTCTTGGCATTCTCTTGATGAGCTTCAAGAGGTAGTCACCTGAAATGGTTTTCACTTCATAGGTGTGCCCTGTCAGGTTTAATAAGTGGGATTTCTTGCCTTATAAATGGGGTTGGGACCATCAGTTGCGTTGAGGAGAAGTCAGGTGGATACACAGCTGATAGTTCTACTGAATAGACTGTTAGAATTTGTATTATGGCAAGAAAAAAGCAGCTAAGTAAAGAAAAACGAGTGGCCATCATTACTTTAAGAAATGAAGGTCAGTCAGTCAGCCGAAAAATTGGGAAAACTTTGAAAGTAAGTGCTATTTGACCATGAAGGAGAGTGATGGGGTGCTGCGCCAGATGACCTGGCCTCCACAGTCACCGGACCTGAACCTAATCGAGATGGTTTGGGGTGAGCTGGACCGCAGAGTGAAGGCAAAAGGGCCAACAAGTGCTAAGCATCTCTGTGAACTCCTTCAAGACTGTTGGAAGACCATTTCAGGTGACTACCTCTTGAAGCTCATCAAGAGAATGCCAAGAGTGTGCAAAGCAGTAATCAAAGCAAAAGGTGGCTACTTTGAAGAACCTAGACTATGACATATTTTCAGTTGTTTCACACTTGTTTGTGATGTATATAATTCCACATGTGTTAATTCATAGTTTTGATGCCTTCATAGTCATGAAAATAAAGAAAACTCTTTGAATGAGAAGGTGTGTCCAAACTTTTGGTCTGTACTGTATGTGTTGTTAAGAACAGACTTTGTTAGATTCCTGTTATTTAAATAAAACAGGTCGCCCACTCACACCTTATTGTCATCCTATTGATTGAAAACACCTGACTCTAATTTTACCTTCAAATTATCTACTAATGCTAAAGGTTCACTTACTTTTGCCAATCAGATATGGTATTGGATCATTTTCCTCAATAAATAAATCCCAATGTCTAATATTTTTACTCATTTGTTTGATTTAGTTATCTTGTGTGAAAATCTTTACGTCAAATTTATGCAGAAATACAGAAAATTCTGAAAGGTTCACAAACTTTCAAGAAACACTGTACACAGCCACAACACTGTTGTGGAAATTTTATTAGGATGTGTATTTAATATATTGTGTATTGTCATCATGTCTCTCAGTGTCAGGGTAAACCATTGGAGTGGATATCTTCCCGTGTATGTCCTGTAAAGAAACGTGCGTTTGTTGTCTCTAGTGTGCCTGATCAGCCGCTGGAGATAATGACGCTGTACTGTAAAAAAACATGCATGTGGATCATAGTAACTTTATCTGGCATTGATCACTGAGCAAGGCTGGATAAAGTTCGCTCCAGTGGTAATGTTAGATTATTGTATACATGTGTTTGTTAGCTGGCTATGTTATTCTAAATGATGGTGTCTTGTCTTCCTATGTCATCACTTCCTGTATGTCATCACTTCCTGTATCCTTGTCTTGGGCCAGCCCCTTTTACACCTTTTGTTAGTAAATAAAGGACGGAGACTGGGCAAGGAGGGGAATCAGTTGCTCAGAATTTCAATCAAGATGGTAGCACTTGGGTCTATCTCTGACTGCAGCTGATGGAAGATGGATTTACCTTTTTCCTTACACAAACTTTGATGCAAGCTGATTACAACTATTAAGATTTCTACAAGAACATCAATATTCATTAAGTACTGTATACATCTGCATAAGAGGCTCCTTTGCAAATTCCCTCAAAAAGTCTTAACAAAATAGCACAGCTTGCAGTGTTTTTTGTCCAGTAAAATGACAGACACCATTATAGTCAATGAGTCCATCATGTGACAGATCCAGTACTGCCATTATTTTTATTTATTTTTGCTCCTATAACAGAACAGAAATCACGAATAACCGTGAATCCAGCCTACGGAGTATACTTACTACTGTCATAGGTTTCATCAGGTTAAAAAATAAGTGAAGAGGGTGAAATTTACAGCAATTTTGATAAATGGGTATGTGAGGCAGAGTAGGAATCAGCTAGTTGGTTCTGGTGTTGGCTTATTTCAGGAACAAAATAAAAAATTTGACGCTGTCCAATTTTTCTGGACCTCATGTCCACATGTATTATTAGCCTGTTTAAAGGGGTTGTTCCATGATTATTGTAAAACATGAAAATTATTACATACTATCTTTCTCTAACAAAGCAAGAACCAGTCCTGTACCTCACATTAATCCAGAGTTTACAGCATTCTTTTCTCTAATTGCTCTGCTACATTGATTATAAGCTGACAGCACAGGGGGGAAGGGGAAGGGGGGGGTGGAGGTGTCCTTTCTAAGGGGGTATGTCCTTTCTGCTGCAGCTCTCTCCTTGTAAGGGCTTGTTCATGTATGTGTTACAGACTCTGTTCAGGGCCTCTGTCGCAGATTCTGTCAAAAAGAGCTGGACAAAAAAGTTCTGCACGCCAGACTTTTTTGTCGGATAAAAAAAGCAGCAGCCCGAACAAAAACTGAACTGATGCCATTTGTAGTCAATGGAGTCTGTTCAACTCTGTTTATTTCAGTTATGTTCCAAATCCGGAACTTCCGTTATCTTTGTTGTTCTGTGCTCCTCTAAGGGAGCAAAACAATGGAAAGTGATATCCCTGGTGTAAACCCAGCCTGGCAGTTGAAAGTTGAACTGAGCATGGGTGACCACCTCATTGAGGTGGCAAAGAAATAAAGAAAAAAAAGAAAAAACAGCAGGTGGTTATACAGATACATTCTGCTAAATAAATCAGTGACTATACAACATTTTTCATTACATCCAATCACAAAAGAATTCAAAAGTAGTTTGAAAAATGTAGAATATTTTTCATGGGACAACCCCTTTAAAGGATGTATCAGAATACATTGTATAGGCAATGAATGACTCAAATTTCTGCTACGTGTGAGAACATACCCTAACTAAACACTGTTTAGGAGGTCGCACTTCTGGTCCAAAGTTTTTAGGTCAGATATTGGGTTGTTTATTAAGAAATGGTTGTATGTTCTGAAATAGCCAAGCTTCCCCGCGTCAAGATGAAGCACAATTTGTGATACTCCATGGATCTTATTTCCATATCTTCACTCAACCCTGTTATCAAACAGTAGCCCAGAGCAAGCAGGACTCTGCACAGACATGTTACAAGGAATGAAATTGCTGGAAAGTGTGTACACTCATAATCACAACTTCCCCCACGTACACAGGCGTCTATGTGTCAGCTGCAGCCAAGCAGGTGTACTGATCCTCACTCAGGGTACCCTGGTGGCTGGAGGGAACAATTGTCCAAGACATTTTGGATCTGTCCTCACCTGCCTGTGTTGTAATGGTGAGGTATACAAGCAGTATTTTATGGTTGTACATTAGTTTTGCAAAAGAAACATCCCATGCACAGACTTTCACTTTTTGTACACATGGCTTCGAAGTTCAATTCTCCAACATATTACATATTATATTTATTGCTTTGCGTAATAATGTACGTCATGCACATGCTGCTGTAAATTTGGCAACATTTATAGAAAAGACAGCTGTATGCACAGTCTTTTTCATTACAACACTGGCACAAACAGCACGGTCCAGTTAAATATTGACTGCAAAGATCAAGGTCTAAAGGGAAATAGGAGGAGAAAACCTCACCCTGACCTGGCAAGGCGAGTAGTTACTTATTGCCCAGAGATCAATCAGAGACATCTCAGTAGTAATGTCTGGGGGAAGGGTCTTTTTACTTTACATTTGAACTACAGTTTCGCATTTAGCTCTGTGCTAGTGTCTACTGAATCTATATTCCTCTTCTAGAGGAGGCAAGGGGTTAATGATGTGTAATCTCCCAGGATAAATATAACTTTATGGAGGGAGGCCTGCAGCCTGGGTGTGTCCTGTAATCTTGTTGCAATACGGCAGGGGTGCGTGGAATGAACAGTTCGTGCATAAATCTGATATAAGGAACTGCTCTGGGTCAGAGTGCTATAATTGGTGGCATCCTGATTTCTGTCATGTACAGAATTTGTACAAAGCGTGTTCCCTTTTTACTGCATCTGCATGATTTCACCTCTGTCTAATTGGGAAAGAAATACTTGCCTAGGGTTGTAGAGATGGTGAGTGTCCTCCTCTTTCCAGATCAATGGCATGTTATGCCATAAAAAGGGAAAAGGAGGACACGAGAAGATACTGACTGTCACCAAGGTCTCGTATCACCAGCAAATCATTACATGATGCAAATATGTGGCCTCTCCACGTGGCCTCTCCATTTCCATAAATAGGTAATACTGCCCTGCAGGATACTAATAGCACACCAGTATAGATGGGACTTGGAAAAGGTTAAGATGTAAAATTATCTCGGGTTTATGTCCCTAAGGCTTCATGACAAATCATTTCTAACTGCTGGTGTTATATTTTCACCTCTGTGGGAGGGGCTTAGCTGTGGGCTCCGCCCACTGATATGTGTACTGACAGGTAACTCGTGTTTCCCCCGAAAATAAGACCTACCCTGAAAATAAGACCTAGCCCTATTTTGCAGGGTTTTGGGAGTAGGGCTTAAATATAAGCCTTACTCCAAAAATAAGCCATAGATGAATTTTATATTTATGGATTCAGCAGCTCAGGAGCGCTCACTAATGGCTCCTGAGAAGCCAGGGCGGGCAGGACATCGGCGCTCTCCCAGCTTACCGGAGGCGGGCAGGAGGTACAGTACAGCAGCGCGGGCTGCCAACACTTAGCTTTTAGTGAAGCCGCTAGCCCTCGCATACATCGCGGCTGGCGGCTTCACTAAATCCAAAATTATACCAGCAGTCGCGCTTGCATCTACGGTACCGAACAGGTACATCGCTGGGCAGGCTGGACGTCTTCTCTACCCTGTACTGCCGCCAGCCCGCACGTTCTAACTGTTGTAGAAATATTACTTGTTGTAATCAGCTTGCATCAAAGTTTGTGTAAGGAAAAAGGTAAATCCCTATTCCCTTAGCTGCAGTCAGAGCCAGACCCATGTGTTACCATCTTGCTTGAAATTCTGAGCAACTCTTCCTCCTGCCTGCCCAGTCTGTTTCTTTTTATTTACTCACAAAAGGTGTAAAAGGGGCTGGCCCAAGACAAGGATACAGGAAGTGATGACATACAGGAAGTGATGACATAGGAAGACAAGACACCATCATTTACAATAACCTAGCCAGCTAACAAACACATATATACTATAACCTACCATTACCACTGGAGCTAATTTTATCCAGCCTTGCTCAGTGATCAATGCCAGATAAAATTACTATGATCCTCATGCATGTTTATTTACAGGACAACGTCATTATCTCCAGCGGCTGATCAGGCGCACTAGAAACAACAAACGCACGTTCCTTTCATTATATTGTTCTCTTAACAAATGCATCCACTCCAAGCCAATAAATCCGCGTCTTACGCGGGGGCCCTAGCCGGCGTCCATACATCAGCCAACAAAACACTGCTCTGCTGAACACATCAGTCTTCCCCCGCCCACAGCCCAGTGCTTAGCACATGGACTATTCGCCGATGGAAACCTCTGCGCCCAGCAGCTGTGACAGGACATACACGGGAAGATATCCACTCCAATGGTTTACCCTGACACTGAGAGACATGATGACAATACACAATATATTAAAAACACATCCTAATAAAATTTCCACAACAGTCTCCTCTTTGTCATATGCTCCCCAGTGTCCCTTGACGAATCTCGATCTTCTTCTTTGAAAAAAACAGTCTTGTCTACGAAAAGTCCTGAATCCATAAAACAAAACAGATGATGGAAAACAGAAAGTCAATCTTGACATGTAGCTTCTTTTCTTCGGGAGGTGACTTAGGAGGTGGCGTTTCGCATTGGTCGCCGGCTGGTTTGGGATCCTCTGCATCTGGTCCATGGTTTGGTCTTCAGGGTGTCTTGTCTGTTCGGGCTTTGGTAACTCAGTCGATTAGACATCAGGAACATCTCACTCCGGCGTATAGAAGGAATGGAAACAAAAAAACATAAGTACATGTCCTATTTCCTTTCGCCTGGATCCAATGGAAAACCAGTGAGCCCCAAGACCTCCCAAAGCTTCAAAAAGGATTCTGACCCTCACTAGTCATAGCTCCGCCTCTGCCCTGCTCCTGTCAGTATGGGCCTGACCCTTGTCAATGGTGTCTGCTAGCCAGGCATAACCGTATACCTTCCTCACAACTGGAGGATCCCATAAACTTATGCCCTTTACCATATCTACGGGCTGCCTAGCTGCCCGGACACCCATACAGGATTAACAAGCGAGGAGTAGGAGCTAGAGCTAATATTAATATTACCCTCTAAGAATGTATCGTTATGTGCTATCAACAAATGCCTCCTTGTAACAAATAAACAAAAGTGATACTCTGCATTCTTTGACTTAGTTGAGCAGCTTCTTTCATTGACCAGTGTGGATCCAGTTGTCTCGTCCCTAGAACTTCAAAGAGGTTGGCGTCAACAGCAGCACCTGAAATCGCCCAAGATATCTCGGCTCTAGTCCCCTCCTCGGATGTTTCTTTAGCACGACCCAATCACCTGGTTGAACACTGGTTATTGAGTCTTGGTCCTGGAGAAACTCCTGAACCCAGTGGTTGACATCGGGTGATTACCCGTGGGGCTGCCTGGGGGCATACCTGATGGAATAAAAGGGTTACAGTGGAACATTTAGGCCATGGATTGGCCGTGATTTTTACCTTCTTTGGAAAAATCTGACCCAAGTACCATCAAAGAAAAGGCATTTGTGATGGTTCTCTACTAGGTTAGAAATTTATTGACATTTGAGAGGTTAGAAAGTTTGAAGATTGTTGTTTTCTGCACCACTTTCCCCCCTTCTCATCATCCTTAAAACCAGGACGAAAAGAAGCTGGATTAAACATAGTGCATTGTCTCAAGGTTAGATGGAGAGGTGAGGGAGGGATGAGAGACAGAGAGAGAGAAAGAGAAAAGGAGAAAGAGAAAAGCGCTTCTCTTGGACTCAGTCCAAGTGGTTTGATCTGACATGCTTTCCGTTTGGATCAAATGATGTCTGTGCTGTTTCTGGTGCTTGCCACACTTTCTTTCCCCAGGTGTGGCTATTAGGGTAATTTAACCTTCTCTATTTATAGTTGCTTCTTCCACAATACTGTGCTGTTTATAGCTTCTGTTTGGACCTTTAGATAGATTGTGGTTGGATCTCAGCTGAGTTCGTAGTGCTTCCATTGCTCTTTTGAAGTTACAGTAAGTCTTCCCTTTCCCTTTTGTATTTTGTTTGGGTTCTGTGTGTTGCATTTCCCTATTGTTTGTATTAGGCCTGAAGGAGACTCCTGTTCGTCCTTCCTTTTGGAGGAAAAGGTAGTCTCGTCCCTGCCATTAGTACCAGAGTCCTATAGGGCTTGATAGGACTTTAGGTAATCCTGTGTATGAACTCACCTACCTTTGGGGTCTGTTCATACTGGTAGTCAGTCAGGATTTTGGTTAGGGTTTTCACTAGGAGGTGTCCATTTTCCTTCCCTAGTTCTCAGGCCTGATACCCTGTTCCCCCCTTCCCTCCTATGCTCGGTGAGGTGTTTCCCTCCCACACCAAAGCGTGACAGGTGTTTTTTTTTGTTTAAGTGAGATAATGGTTTCCAGTATTTCCCTAATAGAGAAAGCACCGTTGAAAGTTTCTAGTTGAATAGGGGATAAAGTTGGTAAGTTGATGGATTCTAAGAAAGCTTTTATTGCATCGTATTTGTGTTGTCGAATTATCATCTTTTAAGTTATATAATGAGTTATAATAATCCCTAAAGTGGTTTGTTATATGTAGGGGGTTCAGTAATTTACTATTGGTTGTTATATCTGGGAGGTGAGCAATTTTAGTTCTCGTTTTTAAATTTTTCACTCGATTGGCCATGAGGGATGAGGTCTTACTGTTTTGGCTATAGTAATGTAGTTCAAGTTTTACATGGTTGCGTTCATAGTCATCTAGGAGTAGTGACCTAATTTTGTCTCTTAATTTTATTATATGGTCTAGATTTTTTGAGTAGTTAGATGTTTTGTAATCTTTTTCAGCTTTTTTCAATTTATCCAGTTTGTCGTTTAGTTTTATTTGTATTTTTTTTATACTGAGAACCATATTTGATTAAAAGACCCCTGGTGTATGCTTTATGGGCATTCCAGAGATCTAAACTTGTTAGTCTCAGGAAGGTCATTGTTCTGGAAATATTCCTGAATATATTTTTCTAGTTTACGCTATAACTTTTTATTGGTTATCAGGTAATTATTAATACGCCAAATGTATTCTGGATTGGGTATGTTGGTTTCTTTTATAGTAGTGATTAGGGGGGCATGGTCTGGCCATGTGATTTGTCCTATTTGTGAGTTAGATATTAGTTGAAGAGAGTGTCTGTTAGCTAAACAGTAATCTATTCTTAGATATATATCATGACATGTTAAATAGAAAGTGTAATCTCTTTCATTTTCATTGATACAGCACCAAGAATCATATAAATCCTTCTCCAATAACCATGAGTTTAATGAAGGGGGAGTTCTCTTGTTTCAGCTAGTAGTGTCTAAGGCTGGATTAGCTATAATGTTGAAGTCCCAAAATATGAATAGATGACCTTTCCGAACTTTTGCAAATTTTGGGGAAAATTTGTTTAAAAAAGAGATCTGTGAAGCATTGGGGCCATATAAATTACATATTGTATATGTTATATTCAGCTTACATACCAAGACAAGAAACCTTCCCCTGTTGTCAGCATTGTACTGGGGTGCCTAGGGCCCACCAGTAAAATTTATTTTGGGGGCCCACCGTACGGATACATTCAAATATTACCTGCTCACACAGCAGCAAAATGCTACCAGATGATTGAATATGGGGGTCCCTGCAGCAACTTTTAGAAGTTAGGTCCTGGGGAAAAGAGGACACCGGCTAGCTTTCCTCTATACCTAGAAGTCATCTCAGCTCTGATCATGTGTATAATAAACTGGGGAGTTTCCTTAATAATCTATTAAGTTTTTTATATAAACATAGGCTGGTTGAGGTGCTGTACATTGAATATATGTATGTAGTGCAGTAAGTCTACTGTGTTATGTGCCACTTGTGAAGCGGGTGGGAGACTAGGGGCCCAAATTGCTCAGGGGCCCACTGGGGGATTCACCTGTACCCCTGTGGGTCAGTCAGAGCCTGCCTGTTATCTTTCAATAGACATATTTTCTCAAATGCTATAGAGTCTTTATTACAATGCATACTCCTGCCTTTTTTGTGGTTGAGCATGAGTGGTAAATATGGAGGAAATGTTTATGCTTCATTCTAGAGGCATCTTCTAGCAGTAGATGGGATTCTTGAATGCAGATAATGTCTGCTTTATTGTTTTTTGCTTCCCTCCAGAGAAAAGGGTGTTTATATGGATGATTAGGTCCTTTTACATTTAAGGAGAATACTTTGATAGTCATTTTGTGTTGTTGTGAATAGCTTACGGTTGTTGTAGATCCTTGGGAATAGACTGTAAGTCTTTGGTTTGGCTTGACTGGCATAAATCAGTTCATCTGGTTGGAAGGTCTTCTGAGGATGAGTTGTTCTTAGGGTGGTTGTCTGGTTGTCATCTTCTGTTGGTTGCAATAAAGACCTAAAAAGAAACAAAACAAAAACAGTAGAACTATTCCTTGCGGAATTAGAGTAACTGAGCGTGATCTGGGCGATCAACAAGTGTATGGGGACAGTCATTGTGGACTTATTCATCTAATGTGTTTTGAGGTTCAGGCCTCCTTAGAGGCAGGGATCCATTCCTCCTGAATATTTGTTGTTTCTTTTTTCCTGCTATTTTTCTCAGGTTCTGTGATTTTAAGTTGCCACTGAGTAAGTAGCTTCTTCCCATAGGGCTCAGGTAGTATATGTATTTTTCTTGCCGCTGCCATAATTTCTTCTTTAATGTAATAAAAGTGGATGCGGGCTAGGACATCTCTAGGTTTGTTTTCAGGTATAGAGTTAGGTTTAGGGAGTCTGTGTGCCCTGTCCACTGTGAGATCTAAGGGTGTCGCCTCTGTGAGAAGTAATTTTTTTCTCATATTCTGAACATATTTAGGCAGATCTTGGGGGGGGGGGGGGATCCGCAATTCTATGACGGAATGCATAGCGGAAACGGGACGGATCCGTTTTGCAGCCCATAGACTTCTATTCTAAAATCATTCCGTTATGCATTCCGTCATGGAATTGCGTTATGGTCTGTGGTAATGGAATCCATAACGCATTTCTGCTTTTACCACCAAACGAAGCGTGAACGAATTTTTAAATATGAAAATTTTGCTGGGCTCTTGACTGAGGAGCAGTCTGACTGTGCTGCCTTATCATCTTCCTCCACTGTTTCATGCTGTAATAAACAGTATGCTGCGCTCACAGAGACACTTCTAGGCGTTTTGGCTGTTTTGTGGCTGGCATGGTCAGGTCTATTAGTATTAGAACTTGCTTTTTTTGCATGCTGTGGTGGGCATCTTAGTTTTCCTCCCTCCTGTGTAAATGCTGCTGGTGAGCAGATGCTGCTGCTGGCTGAATCTGGTCTCACAGCTCTCTCCTTCCCTCCTCTCTCCTCTGTCATGAAGAAGTCGGATAGATGTTTTGGAGGCTCCCTGCTCCTTCTTCCTTTCACCATGGTCAGTATGTCACTCTCCTGCTGCCCTGAATCTGCTTGTATGGTTGCTTGTTGCTGTGTGAGGTGAGGAGCTCCTCTAAAGTGCAGCCATCTCAGGAGCTATTATGTAAACCCCAAAAAGTGAATTCATAACTGAATTCATCCTTTAAAAGAGTTTTGGAAATTTTCTTATTAATTTTAAAAATTGAATCTAAAAATTGTAATAACAAAAACTGATAACCCTGGAGATGCACTATACAGGAATATGGTCTCTCCCAAATCTATATAATACTCCTAAAAAAGACCCGGGCCATTAATCTAAAACATAACTTTTATTTTAAAAATGTGTACACAAAGTTCAAAACAACGCGGCGAGAAATACCTACATAACATATACCCCGATAATAAATGCACCTGCAGATGTATACTTCCAAGATAATAATAAATGGAACAATCTTACCCAGCCAGGATGAATGGGCTGTCTAATACGTCCATACCAGGTGCTGTCCTTTGACAGCAGTGATAAACGAATGCTCTTGTCAGGATTGCTTGAATGTAGGCAGGTCCAAAAATAGTATGATTTGTATGGAAACAGATCCTATAAAGCCCTAATTATGGTCCCTACCTAATCAATGGGAAGGGGGCTATTGGTCCCTGCCTACCAACATACCGAGCACCCTGTCCCTGAATGGGGCCTAAAACTCAATCTGTCCCTCACTGGTGTCCCGACATGCCATGTTTCGTCCCTCGGGGGGGACTCTTCAGGGTCAGTAAAAGTGAAGACTATACTTTCAAAAAGGAAAAAAAAAAGTAACACATACACCCAAATAGGCAAATAATAAATAACAACAATTCCTGCTCAGGGATAAAGAGCAATGGCAACGGCACTGGACATGTGCAAGGTAATTTACAATTTACAAGTTAATTTACAAGCACAGTCTAGTTTAAACAAAAGCACAGTGGTCTAAAGACAGGGTAAGGAAGGACAATGGTCCTAACATAATGTGTGGAGTCTCACCACAGTCTCACCACCTGTAGTTTGCAGGGAGGGGAGCCTAAAATCCACAAAAAATAAAAACAAAAATGACATTTACAAAATGATACCAACATAAAGTAGACCTATGGCAAATGTAAAGTAATAACTATTTTATGAGGTATCACTGTCTTAAAAACAGAAAAATTGAAATTCAGAAAATTCCACATTTTGGGTAAATTTTGGATTTTTTAAATAAAAAATAAAGGTAAATTATATCAACTCACATTTACTACTGTCATGAAATACAATGAGTCGTGAGAAAACAATTTCAGAATGGCTTGGATAAGTAAAAGCGTTTCAAAATTGCTACAAAAAAAAAAATGGCCTGGCAAGGAAGGTGAAAACTGGCCTGGGGTAGAAGGGGTTAATCTAATGTCATTTAATGTTATGGTATGTATTGTTTTGCCATATTTTGCACCCAGCATAGCCAGGTACCACTTTGTCCTCTGTGCCGATTACTTTCCAAAATTGCTTGCTAGAATTCCCAATGCGCTGATTTCCAGAAACGTAGCAAATTTTGGACAGCGCCAATAAAATATTAAACATGATATTTAAACAGTGGCGTACATAGAGAAGTAAGGGCTCTATAGCAAGGATAAAACCAGGCCCCCCACACAGGACAGAAGGGTTTCTGTCTAAACCCTTTTCAATGTCCCATTTGCTAAAAGTTGTTCCTTTAGAGGGTAGATTCCTGAAGTTTTTACCTCCAGTAGAAGAGGAGATAATCCCAACTAAGACTGGGCCCTCTCTTGCCCTGGGCCCCATAGCAGTCGCATGGTCTGCCACTATGGTAGCTATGCCCCTGTATTTAAATATGTTTTCTGACAGTATTAGTGAATCTACCCAGCCACACACACTTTTCATTAAGACCCAACCCCCTTGTCGGACGCAGCAGAAAAACTTTCTAGAACTCTCGATAAGTATGATGTACTGTATGTGCACCGAAATCTCTCAAATCAGGAGTGCCGCTGCCTTCTCAAAACAGCTCATTGGTGGGGTTTTCAGACCCCCATCGATCAGCTCCTGAGTATAGGTCATCAGTAAAAAAAAAAAAATCTGGAAAACCCTTTTAACTTTTTTAAATCTATATTTTAAAGTTTTCTCTGTCAGGTATCAAACCACAACCTTCTGCATCAAAGGCAAACATGCTAACCACTGAGCCATTAAGCTCAATACTAGCAAGGTGAAGATTTTCTATGGCTAAAAACCTCAGTAATATGTGTTCTATGGCTAAAAAGCTCAGTAATATATTTTCCATGTATTATGTATTTAAATGTGCAACGTACTGGAATCTACAGATAAATCTCTATATATACCAGGACATTGTATGGGAGTTTATTTTTCAATATAGTCAATATATTTAATATATATTTTTTCAATATTTTATATTTTTCTATCAATTGCAAAACATTTTATGGCACAAAATAATAATGACAATGACAATAATTGGCTTCTACCTCACAGGGGTTTTTTGCCTTCCTCTGGATCAACTTGCAGGATGACAGGCCGAACTGGATGGACAAATGTCTTTTTTCGGCCTTATGTACTATGTTACTACTATGTTACTATGTTCATTTATTTTGTGCCATTACATTTTTTTCAACTGCTAAAAAAATATAAAATGTCCTGGTATATATAGAAACACAAGCAGAAAGGAAACCATAGTTTTGTCTGTGCAAATTCCCGTGTAGAAAAACTGCAGCGTAGTACAGTACCAGCAAATTATATGAGATTAAACAAATCTTTTGTAAACTTTGCAGACGTTTTCCACGTAGCAATTGACCTGCTATGTGAATTCCAAAATCCGCAGAATGTCAATTATGTTTACTATTTTAGCTGCGGATTTCACCCTTCTTAAAAAAGGATGAGATCTGCGGCAAAACTGCATCAAGTCTGTTTGGGTGCAGAAACGCACAGAAATCTGTCCGTAAATTTGTGCAGATCTTCTGCACGTTCACCCACTCCTGCGTGCATGTACCCATAATCTATATAACAGTGTCAGCCAAGTTACACTAGAAATCTACAACGTAAATCACTGCTTTACTCATCAAACTTGGCGCCTTCTTTGATATTTAACGCCCTTCCGCACTGCCTCCAAGAGATTTCTATTGGACACTACAGGGAGAAGGTATAAGGAGGAGGAAACTAAAACGCCCATCATTTTCAGGCTATTATGTGATATCAGAAGATATTACAGGAAGGAGGAATATAAGAAGAGAACTACAACTCCCAGCATGCCCAGGATATTATGTGATATCAGAAGACATTATAGGAGGAGGCATAAAATGAGAGAACTACAAATCCCAGCATGTCCAGGCTGTTATTATGTGATATCAGAGGACATTACAGGAAGGAGGAATAAGGGGAAACAACTACATTTCCCAGCATTTCCCTGGCTGCTAAATGGAATCCATGTTTCTTTACTTCTTCTCCACATAAAGTTCAGTCCCCTCATGTCAGATGACGTCATCACCAGTCCTTCACCACCTTTGCCTCTCTAGCTCTGAGCTTGGCCCCTCTGGCACTGGTCACATGATGGTGATGTCATCACAGGTCTTTCATCATCACTTCTACTCTCCACTGTTGAGCTCCACCCATCCTGCACTGATCACATGATGGTGATGTCATCACAGGTCTTTCATCATCACTTCTACTCTCCACTGTTGAGCTCTGCCTATCCTGCACTGATCACATGATGGTGATGTCTTCACAGGTCTTTCATCATCACTTCTACTCTCCACTGCTGAGCTCCGCCCATCCTGCACTGATCACATGATGGTGATGTCATCACAGGTCTTTCATCATCACTTCTACTCTCCACTGTTGAGCTCCGCCCATCCTGCACTGATCACATGACATGAGTTTCAAAGGTCTTTCAGCTCTTGCTAATCGCTGTTACTATGCTATGGACTTGCTATGGACATATGACTAAGGGGAATAACTACTGAGTGTGGTGCACCAAGAGGGCATTCTACTGTGTGTGGGGAACTAAGGGGTGCCTGATTGTGGAGCCCTATAGTGAGATATGGAGCTCCATAAAGATACGGTGAAAGAACTGAAGACTTAACACATTCATTGTAAATACAGTGATATATGGAACACTATTTATTATTACAAATATATCCTATAGTAGTACATAGCACCCTACGCTCACCATAGGCCGGCTTATAGGCCATCAGTGACATGTAGGGCCAGTGACATGCTGACCTACTAAATAGTTTTTTGTGGGGGCCAGAATCAAGGCGTCATAACCTGAGTGTTCCACCAGGATTTTTCTATGTAGAGTCAATGGCCAAACTGACCTTGGAGGAATGTCAGGGTATGCTGAAAGTTGTAGTTCCACAACAGCAGGAACACCACAGGTGCCCATCTCTATCTTATAACATGATAAGATGTTAAGGCATGGAGATTATTGATGGCGATAAAGCTGGGGAGGATGAAGGATGACATTGGTGTTTTACCTTTTTCTTTACACATTTCAATTCTATTTGTCACTTTTAAAAGTAGAAACATTTTTCTTGCTTGATGCGTTGCTTTTAATACAATCAGTTAAGGAATGTGTACAGAGCACATTGGGGCGCAGTCACATTTACAATCCCAAGCACGTATGGTACTTTCCCTGTAAGCCATAGCAGCATTAAATACAAAAGCCTATTATACATCAATAGCATACTACTAAACAGTAGAGGTCTAACGTAATAGTTTTTCACAGCATGGTCTACAGGTGAAACTCGGAAAATTTGAATATCTTGCAAAGTTCATTTATTTCAGTAATCCAACTTAAAAGATGAAACTAATATATGAGAGGCTCTTTACATGCAAAGCAAAATATTTCAAGCCTTTATTTGTTATAATTTAGATGATTATGGCTTACAGCCAGGGTCGGCGCTTCCATATAGGCAAGGGGGACAATTGCCCCCAGGCCCCCGAGTCCTTAGCGGCCCCCAAGCTCACCACCTGACAACGGCGCCGTCCGGCAACTAACGGCAGGTCACAGGTAGATGAACGCTTCCATTGTGGAAGCATTCATCTCCATAGTCATCTGTATCGCCGTCCTCAGGGGCAGGGGAGGGAGAGGCGTCTCCCTTCCCTGTTCTTCTGATAGACTGCCGGCACAAGGCCCTCAGCCTATCAGAGGCCGGTGCAGGCGGCACAATGACATCGCTGTGTGATGGAGGTAAGTATAAATGTTTTTTTTGTTTTTTTTTTATACCGAACTGTTACTGCTACATGGGGGGAGCGGGAGGCACTTGATATTGGCACATGGGGTGGGGGGGTTTGGCACTTTATACTGGCACATGGGGGGGCATGGAGAGGCACTTGTTACTGGCACATGGGGGGGTTGACACTTGTTACTGGCACATGGGGGCGGAAGAGAGGCACTTGCTACTGCCACATGGGGAGTGGAAGAGAGGCACTTGATACTGGCACATTATTATGGGGCACTATGGGGGCTTCTACTGAGGCCACAAAGAAGGGCTATTTTATATGGGGGGCTTCTGTGTGGTACTAGTATTATCAGAAGTATTATCTGTTTCTGCAGTATAGTATTGGGGAGCACAGTGGCACAGTATTGGGGGTAGTAGGATGATTTGTCCAGAAGATGGGAAGATGATGGAAAAGTAGTAAACTAAGATTTTTTTTTTGTTGTCAAACTGCAGACACGGAAAAATGGCGACAAAATGGTGGTCTGGTCTGAAGGTCTGAAAGGAGAAGACGAGAACAGAGAACATCTACATCAAAGGAGACGTCACTGGATGTAAGAAGTATGGGGCGCTGTATTTCTGTAGTGATGGGGGGGACGTTAAAGTCAGCACGTGTCATGTGAGAGGGGGGGGGGATAGGCGTTTATTGTTCTTCGCCCCAGAGCTTCATTTCACCTAGAACCGGCCCTGCTTACAGCTTAAGAAACCTGAAGTCACAATTTTGAGGTACACTTTGCTCAGGGGGTATGGATTAATTAGCTGACTAGAGTGTGACACTTTGAGCCTAGAATTCTGAACCTTTTCACAAAATTTTAAGCTGCATTAATGCAATTCCTTTAAATTTGCATTACTGAAATACATGGACTTTTGCACAATATTCAAATTTAGTTTCACCTGTATGTGATTTATGAGAATAAAATTTATTATAAAAATTACAGTAAAACACATGTGAAGTATTATGTAGAGCATTGTGTAGAAGGACATATAATGCCCTAGGCAGGAAATAAATACTGCCATAAAGTGTGTGGTCAAGTGCACCAAATGAGATTGGGCATTTTAGATTTCAGCATTGCTGATCCAAGCCAGCATGTCCATGGGGAGAATGTGGAAAATAACTGTTGGGACATTTTTCAAATTCTGAACACTACAGAAGAAGAACTGAGGAGAACAGAACAAAGAGCAGGCTCTCCTCATGATGGTGGATAACACAATGTATGATGTGAACTGTGCCCAACTCAACTGTGCTCTAACATTAATCATAGGAGCTGCAGGATGTGCTTCTCTGGCACACACACCAATGCTGTCAAGTATGACGTTCTCTACAATACTACAGGTCACTTGCCAGCTTTCAATGTTTTCTGTGTTGCTTTCAAAATCCAAAACCTGGGTAAATACAGCTCATTGAGCAATGATCACTTTATAGATGCCACAACCGTGCTCTGAAGGAAAGTGTTGGCTCCTACCACATTGAATCTTCATATGTATAAAGTGATCCTTCAACAGTCGTGAATAAAAAACAATCTTTTATTGAGCATCTATAAAAATCCATGTACATTGGCAAAAAAAGATGCTTACGCATTTTGGTTTTTGACTCTTTTTTTTTTTCTGGATATAAGACTAAAAGGTAACAAGAGTATGAGTAAAATTCAAACTGGTTTATTTAGAAAACCTGTTACCAGCAATTTCCTGACCGGTTGTCGCCCTGGCCATGTTGTGACGAATTTGCCAGTCTGAGAGTTTGTGAGAGAAAAATGATGTTGCAATGTTGAAGACCAGTATATTTAGGAATTCAATTGAATCATGTCTCAAAAACAAGGTTATATTTAGAGCACGTGGAAGATCTGACCAAAAATCCCAAAGACAGTACATATATCAGGATAAGGATAATGCAGAACTGAAAGAATCAGGATTGATATTTAGTACTAGATACACTATAGATTGCTATAGCCTATTGGTATCATTAAAAAGTATCCACCTGTTAAAAGAAGATATAAGATTTGAGACGAATCCTAGAATTGTGCTGTCACTTTGTAGCTTAAAGAGCATTGTCTATAGGGAATCAGTTGGCACCATCTATATATATAATAATAAGGATAGAGGACATTCTTGGTGAAATGTAATTGAAATGTTCCCTATGCAAATATACTGTATGTGGAAGTCACAGAAAAATGTACTATATCCACTGCCTCACAGCATTGTATTCAATGCCATGCTGGCAAGGTGGATAGCTTCCAGGTAGTTTTGATACATAAGGTACATAAATACGTATGCAATGGTGATTGAGATCACAAAGTACACAATCGGGAAGCACAGTGGATTTCTAGAAATCTAGACAGCAAATATTCACGGGGTGTAAATCTATGCATTTGTAATAGATTAATATGCTTTTTGTTTTATATGAAGTATATGGATCCACTTTGATAAATTAAAAATGGATTATTTATTGTATTTTGTTATATTATTGAGTACATTATCGCTTGGAGTACCACAAAGAGTTAATATGCAAGGGACAGTAGATTCAGTTTGATTGTTTTAATCTGTAATAATAGGATGTGACGCAGTAGACCGCCTATATTTTTCAAGTTCTAAACAGTTTAAAGGGAATTAAAGGCTATGTACACCATTGGGGGCATATTTTTTTTTATTATTGCATTGTACTCATTTTGAGCTAAAAATACGTTTTTTAATTGGTCTTAAATATGGCATCCTTTTTTTGTACAGAGCTGACATACTTTAGTAGCAGCCTTTGGATTTTCTTCTTCGTCAGACCAGGAGCTGACAGACTCCTTATCTCTGCTCTCTGACATTATAAACACCCATTATTGTTCAGTTCTTATCTTACTGATAAGAATGTGGCTTAAATAAGTGTCTCAGTAGTTTTGAGAAAAGGTTTATTAGATGAGCGACGACACAAAGTGAAAGTGAAAGTACCAGTCACATGGCTAAAAAAACTGTTAACCCTTTGTGACAGAACAGCTCAATATTTTTAATAACGGCCAATTGAAAAAAATGTTAGTTTTTTTTTAGCCAAAAATGAGTAACATGCAATCATAAAATAAATTGGATTCATCTGAAATGCGTCTTTTTTTATGTTTTTTTTAATACAAGTTCAATAAACGGTTGTTTTTTATTCATAGTTGCTCTAAAAATCTAAGACTAATTTCTACATCATTTATATTCTGTGTAGTAAATGTAAAATCAAAAGAAAAATGATCTTCTGATATATCAAAGATCCATGTGAGCTAATTGTATTTGTGCAGTCTAAGAAGTTAGACTACCACCAATTTTTGGAACCAATAGACATTTTGGAGCAACTCCATTGCATAGGTCAAATACATATGTTACTTGGATTGTCTGACACATTTCTTTAGGGAGGGGCCATTGATTTGGATCATGCCATTTTCAGAATGTTGTGTCATAGTTTTCCAGTGGAGGAAAACTCAGATCAGCACGCAAAAGGGGCATAGGGTTCCCTTTTATTTTTCAAACTCAGTGAAGTTCTGAGCTTATGGACTCCACCAGTCTGACCTTCTGATCTCTGGTGGGTGGAGGTTATTTTACATAAAGTTACATTGCCCTCACAAAAAAATATTATACATTTTTAAAACCAGCCCCTGTTATTCATTCAAATGTATCTGTATAACACCACCTGTTAATTTTCTTGTTTCTCTGCCCATCTCGCAAACATCTCTGAGGTGGTAGCACATGCTAGTCCCATCCTACAACTGCCACCAGCCATATCTACCATTAGAAGCTGTAAAAGTTACAGGGAGACAGTTGCAGCAGAAAGGACCTGCCTCCTGAGAAAGAACACACTCACTGAGCTGCTGCAGCAATCTAGCAGAGCAATTGGAGCAATAAATGAGCATAGCTCTGGATCCATGTGAGGTACAGGGCTGGTTCTAGTTTTGTTGGAAAGAGATTTTCATGTACTATATGATGTCTGATTCATTTTTTATAATCATCATGGAATAACCCCTTTAATTTTAATCCAGGGGTTTTGTATGAATTATTCCCTACTGAATATCCTTCTTGTAAAATATACAGTCGTGGCCAAAAGTCTTGAGAATGACCCAAATATTAGTTTTCACAAGGTTTGCTGCTAAACTGCTTTTAGATCTTTGTTTCAGTTGTTTCTGTGATGTAGCGAAATATAATTACACATTACTTTATACGTTTCAAAGGCTTTTATCGACAATTACATGACATTTATGCAAAACAGTCAGTATTTGCAGTGTTGGCCCTTCTTTTTCAGGACCTCTGCAATTCGACTGGGCATGCTCTCAATCAACTTCTGGGCCAATTCCTGACTCATATCAACCCATTCTTTCATAATCACTTCTTGGAGTTTGTCAAAATTAGTGGGTTTTTGTTTGTCCACCTGCCTCTTGAGGATTGACCACAAGTTCTCAATGGGATTAAGATCTGGGGAGTTTCCAGGCCATGGACCCAAAATGTCAACGTTTTGGTCCCCGAGCCACTTAGTTATCACTTTTGCCTTATGGCACGGTGCTCCATCGTGCTGGAAAATGCATTGTTCTTCACCAAACTGTTGTTGGATTGTTGGAGGAAGTTGCTGTTGGAGGGTGTTTTGGTACCATTCTTTATTCATGGCTGTGTTTTGGGGCAAAATTGTGAGTGAGCCCACTCCCTTGGATGAGAAGCCACCCCACACATGAATGGTCTCAGGATGCTTTACTGTTGGCATGACACAGGACTGATGGTAGTGCTCACCTTTTCTTCTCCGGACAAGCCTTTTTCCTGATGCCCCAAACAATCGGAAAGAGGCTTCATCGGAGAATATGACTTTGCCCCAGTCCTCAGCAGTCCATTCACCATATTTTCTGCAGAAGATCAATCTGTCCCTGATGCTTTTTTTGGAGAGAAGTGGCTTTTTTGCTGCCCTTCTTGACACCAGGCCATCTTCCAAAAGTCTTCGCCTCACTGTGCGTGCAGATGCGCTCACACCTGCCTGCTGCCATTCCTGAGCAAGCTCTGCACTGGGGGCACTCAGATCCCGCAGCTGAATCCTTTTTAGGAGACAATACTGGCGCTTGCTGGACTTTCTTGGACGCCCTGAAGCCTTCTTAACAAGAATTGAACCTCTTTCCTTGAGGTTCTTGATGATCCTATAAATTGTTGATTGAGGTGCAATCTTAGTAGCCACAATATCCTTGCCTGTGAAGCCATTTTTATGCAACGCAATTATGGCTGCACGCATTTCTTTGCAGGTCACCATGGTTAACAATGGAAGAACAATGATTTCAAGCATCACCCTTCTTTTAACAGGTCAAGTTATTGACTGCCATTAACTGCCATTGTAACCCAATCAGCCTGACATAATGATCTCCAGCCTTGTGCTCGTCAACATTCTCACCTGAGTTAACAAGACCATTACTGAAATGACAGCAATGAAATGCAGTGGAAAGTTTTTTTTGGGATTAAGTTAATTTTCATGGCAAAGAAGGACTATGCAATTCATCTGATTACTCTTCATAACATTCTGGAGTATATGCAAATTGCTATTATAAAAACTTAAGCAGCAACTTTTCCAATATTTATGTAATTCTCAAAATTTTTGGCCTTGACTGTACACTACTCTGCACGTTCTACCTTTAGACAGGACATAGTAGTAGGAGTATATTGGATTTGTAGACAAAGAACCCATTGTTCTTCATGCTAGAGCTTGGAACTGTATTACATGTATCTTATATAGAACATCAGAGTGATAAAACAGGTTTTTCATCACAAGTGGTTTCACATGATGATTATTATGTGACCAGGACCTCGTAGCTACAGTTACATTAGCTGACAATAAAGTCTGGTATTTTAATGCCATAAAGATGGATCCGTGAACACTACAGACAGCCACACAAAGTCACACAATAGAGCATCACATAATGACCCCACATTGTGCAGTTCCAAATAAGATAAAGGTCTTCCAAAGTGAATACAGATATTTCCCCTTTGGTGTAATCATTTAGAAGATTGCACTTGCTCTATAAAGTAAAGTAAATTATACATTATATAATATTCATACCTTAATAATAAACATCCTTTATAACCTATACAAGTAAACATATTGCTGAAAGATGCCCTGCACCCAACAGCATCAATGACGGTAGATAACAGCTCTAATTTCACTACTCTAAAAATCGATAACGCATTCTCAGTTTGTCCCTCCTGGGATTCTCCATTCTATTCTATGATGGAATTGTGCAATCTCAGTGCTGACTCACACATTCAGCAAGCCTAACCCCTGGTACCATGCAAACACAACTGATATCTGCGAGTCAAACATAGCTAGGAATACTCCAGCATTAAAAGCTTGAATCAAAGACTTTAAAAAAAACATTCAAAAAAACTAATCTAAAATAATAAACTAAAAACTATTTATCTGATACTCAGAATTTTCCAGAACCCAGTAATATATATATATATATATATATATATATATATGAAACAAATCTCACCTCATTTGACCAGGATAGAAGACAGAGTGGCTTTATGTAATGAATAACAAAGGGTCATCTAATAACCTACAATATGTATGTTGAACACAATTCAATTCCTAGAAATTGATATAATATATGCAGGGCCAAATAATATCTTAAATTTTGAGCCAAAGCAATTTCTTTTGTAGGTGGATTTTACTTACTGTATTATCCCTAACTGGATGGCCGCCATTTAATTCTGTTAATGACTTCTGATTTCTACCTGCTTGCTGGAATTCACTGATGTGAATATACTGTAAGTAATCTAGGAATATAACCTTTAAATTACAGGAGTGTAAGGCTGGCTGTACACATTAAATATCGGCTGAACCTGACAATAATGTAATGTATATGGGGGCCTCCTGACTCTCCCCTGATGGCAGATATTACAGGACATAAGTAGCTGGCAGTTGGATATCGACTGTGTGATCCTTTTGGTCTCAGGGAGATAAACAACAGCCAGAGAGGTCTCGCAATTGCATACCTCCCAACTTTGTAACCGAACAAAGAGGGACACATTTTTTCCACACTAGGCCACGCCTCTAACTCTGCCCAAAACATACAGCTAAACCCACCCAGTCCCCTTAATGCCCCCACATAGTAAATATTCCCCCTTCATGCCACTGCACAGCATTTATGCCCACATTGTGTCTTCACAGAATTATGCCCAGCTGTGCCCCCAGTAATATGCCCAGCTGTGCCCCCGGTAACATGCCCAGCTGTGCCCCCAGTAATATGCCCAGATGTTCCCCCCAGTAATATGCCCACATTGTGCCCCCAGTAATATGTCCACATTATGCCCTCCAGTAATATGCCCACATTGTTCCCCCCAGTAATATGCCCACATTGTGCCCCGCAGTAATATGCCCAGCTGTGTCCCCCAGTAATGTGCCCACATTGTACCCCCCAGTAATATGCCCACATTGTGCCCCTCACAGAAAGTAAGAAAAATAAACACCACATACTTACCTTCTTCCAAGCAGTAGCAGCAGGACATTGGCTATTTTAGTCTGTGAAGGAGGCGGAGCCAAGGCAGACTGTCAAGAGGTGGGGAGAGCGGCGGGGGGGGATGATGGCGGCTCTCTGCTTCATCATAATACAGGCAGCTGTCTCTGTTTCCTATGGATGCAGAGACAGCTGCCAGAGAGCGGGACATACCTCCCCTGTACCGGGACAGCCACTGCACTCCGGGAATGTCCCGCCGGATCCTGGACGGTTGGGAGGTATGCAATTGCCTTTTTCTTCAGCATGCTTGGCCGAGCTGAACGTGCATGAAGGAGCTGAGAGATAAAGCTGTTGACCAAGCGAGCACACTAGATTAATATTGCCAGATCCTTGTGATATTAGCAGCAGTGAACATGTAAATCTAATCTTTATAGACACCTCACAATGCTCCCCATAAGATGTTAGGACAACTGAGGTTCAGGTGTGTTGGGTTTCACCAAGTCTCATCCTGTATTTCTGCCAGAATATAACCTGGTGAAAGAATTCCTCCCCTTTCCGAGTTAAAAAGGACCTGTCATATCCTCACAGTGACAGAAGTCCACCAGACTGCCTACCTGACTCTGGTGTTTCTTTTTTCCTCTAGTTCTCACGTCTCCCCTTCCTCTGGTATCAGTTTGTTCGCTTTCAGCACCCTATAGCATTGAATTGTCAGGTAAGTGGTAGCATTTATTGCCAATGGCTGATATAATGTTGTCTTGGCACTGAACACTGGGCACTGCCCACCTCAAAATTTACTGCCATTGGGTTTAGAAACTAATGGCATTGATATTGGCAGAACAGAAGCTAGAAGTAAAAAAAAAAAAAGGACAATCCCTTTAAGACTAAAACAGAAGAATAAAGGAGTGCATCATAGGAGGGACAATAAAACACGATAACATTTTAAGGTAATGAGTGGACGGATGGACATTTTTTGAATCATTTAGACATGTGATGACAAGTGTGTGCTTAGACTGCAGCTGTGGATCTGAGTTGGTAAGCTCAATCAGGTATCAAAGAAGAGTAGTTTATGTTTAAACAGATTTTTATTGAACTTTTTCAGAAGGTCAAAGTACAATAAGACAATTACATTTTAAGTACCGTATATACTCGAGTATAAGACGACCCGAATATAAGCCGAGGCCCCTAATTTTACCCCCAAAAAATGGGAAAAATTATTGACTCGAGTATAAGACTAGGGTGGGTTCCATTCCTAACAGGATAAAAAAAAAAAGACTTTGAAAAAGAATGCCAACTATGTTTGCATAGAGCAGCCTGTGTTGGGGCTCATTGTGGGAGAAACAACTATAGATAGGGAAAGTTAAATGACCACAATAGCAACACCTGGAGGCTAAGGGTGTGGCCAGTAGCAGAAACAACACAGATGCCTATTGATCCTCAAGGTAAACATGTCAAATCAAACCACGTGTTGCCAGTCTCAAAGATCTCCTGCCACTCACTGTCGCGGGGACATCCATATGTCTCGGTACGTCCGTGACACATGCATTCTGAATGGAGAAAAATCCATTCAGGATGCATCAGTATGCATCAGTTCCGGTTCGTTCAGTTTTGTACTGTTGCGGCAGGCCAAAGGTCAGCCACGTGATGATCGTTGCCTCGTGTTCAGGTGAATGACGTCGACGGAGGAAAATGACAGAAGTCTGAGTATAGTTCAAAACCTTGTCAGGACCCTAAAGTGAAAGTGTCCTGCACCCTTTATTTATACACAGTTCACAGGGTGTAACCCCTCAAAGTAAAACATGATTGGTTTACAGACATTTCAATAATGGCTTTTGAATCCATCTATTGATTGGTTAGTTATTTTTCAAGTTTCACTTTACAAAAAATGTGTTAACTAATGGGTTTTAGAATTTTAAGCAAAAGAGGCAAAATTACAAGGAGTAGTACAAATGTTATCTTATCTTAACACACACAGTTCACTTCTTCTATAGTTTTCTTTTCAAATGTCAGCAAATTATATCATGTATACAGATAAAATGAAAATCACTTTTATATCCATAGTAGAAGCTGGATAATTTCCTTAACATTTCCCTCCTTTTTTTCATTTTTCTGTTCACGTGGTAGACGTTTTCTTCCTTCTGAAGGCTTCATTGTATCATGTGTGTCTTGCTAACTACTAACCTGCCTAAACAAACAAATGACCCCTTAGACAGCCGTACTTCACAGAGTATACAGATAAGCTGCATAGACCATGCGATGCAAGCATCGATTCCAGCCTGTCTAGTAGTTGTCATTTGATTAAGCATACATTTTATTAAAACCACATACTACACACAAACACACTATCTAAGTGGATGACAACAGCAACTAGGGATACATCGCAGCACAGGAGCTTCAGACTGTCATCTCCAGGGCTGTTGTGTCATCTATTTTCAAGGGAGGGAATTTCCCCTACTGCAATGAGAAATACACAACATTAGTAATTTCCAAGCAATTAGCAGTATCAAAACCAGGCCTATCACTACCACTATGGGCTTCAGTAAATCAGAGATCATATTGTTGAACCAGACACCTATAGACCCCATCCAAGAGAAGGGGTTCCATCCTTCTTTAGCTATGTCTCTAGCTTTTTGTTGCAATTCCTTTACCTTATTCATGTGGGCCTCTATGGGATCATGTGAATCTTCAACCCAGGTGCAGCATTCTTCTCCTATGATAGCACAAGTCCCACCCTCTATAGCTAGGAGGTAGTCTAAGGCCATCCTATTTTGGAGAGCCACTTTCCTGACTTGTGCCAGTTCCTCATTAAGGGCATGGATTGAACTTGTGGTCTCATTAATAATTCCATCCATGATATTTGCATATTTGTTTAATTTATTTGCTAACTCAATTCCCCAACCTGTCCAAGAAGGGAACCACATCCAGGCTTTATCTGCTGATGTGAATAACTCTCGTTTGTTTCTAGTCATCCCAAGAAGAGTTTCAGGGGCATCAGTAAGTGAAATGTTTGTGCGTCGTCTGATGGCTGGGACAACTCTTCCTATGGTACAGTTGCCCCATGCCCCCATAGGGAGCCATGAGTAGGCTCTGTTACCACAAATGTAATATAGTCCTTGTTTCAGGACTTTGGGAATCATCCTGCCGTGATGTCCCAGCCATCCCTGAAACCATATCATATTATCATACAATTTCGTCTTACAAGTCCATTTGTCCTTGTCCTTCTTTTCTGGACAGGCACACCTTGGGGCACAAGAAACTTTCATAGTTGGACAGAAACACAAACTATTACAGTTAGTATTAACTATGTCACATGAAGTCTTCCTAAATTCCATATTGAATATCAGAGTAGCATTTCTACAATCTGTTTCCCCCACATATATCTGTGGTAAACTGACAAAACGGCCCTTTATCTTAGCTATATGGTTCACAAACATAGGCCCCAAACATATAGTGGGCGGAGAGATTATACCAGTAATCTCTAAGTATATCCCTTGATCAGAAACAGCATTATGTGAGGTGTGATCTACATCTATTTGAACATCATAGCTATAGTCTGTGAGATTCAAATCATTCATAGAGATTGGAACACCTATCAGAGGGATTCCCTTGTAGTTGGCAGGGATATGAGAGCATATCCAACAGTCAGTAGTATTCAGCTGCTTGGCAGTCTGTTGATGTAGTTGCCAAATGGAATTTGTATGTTTTCCTCCTTTCACCTGCGCACAAAAACATAGAATATAAAGAAACAGGCAAGGCATTGCATGCATTGTGATGGTCTACTGATCCACGTTACTCTCACAACTGGTTGGATTTACAACTGTAGGGCTGCTTTCCTGTTCGTGACTGTCTGTCTTCAGAACCTTTTTGCAGTGACTTGCATGGACCCAGACTGGTCTCCCGTTCAGCTTGACGGCGGTGGGTGTGGTCAGTTGCACCTGATATGGACCGTCAAACCTTGGCTCCAGGGTCTTTCTTACATGCCTCTTCAGGACTACCCAATCTCCAGGAACTAGAGAATGTGTACCTTCAAGAGAATTAGGATCTGGTATAGAAGAGAAAACACGTGAATGCACCTTTGACAGATGTTCATGCAATTCCACCAAATATGAAGTCAGGGTAGAGTAGTCTGCTTGCAGCTGCTGTGGAAAATATAACCCTGTCCTTGGTGCAGAACCAAACAAAATTTCAAACGGACTAAGCTTTTCTTGTCCAGTAGGAGTAGTGCGGATGGCATATAATACTACTGGCAAAGCTTCTACCCAGTTCATAGAACTGTGTGAGTCTAAATACTTTTGCAATTTTAATTTAATTGTCCCATTAAGTCTTTCCACCTTTCCGCTGCTTTCCGGGTGATAGGGAGTGTGCAGGGCTTGTGTGATCCCTAGGGTCTTCAGTATGTGTCCCATTATCTCCCCAGTGAAGTGGGTACCTCTGTCTGACTCTATTACCTCTGGAATCCCATATCTGCAGACTACCTCTGACAATATTTTCTTAGCAGTATTTTTGGCTGTAGCTGTAGTTACTGGCCAAGCTTCTGGCCAGCCTGAGAATACATCAATGGCTACAAGGACATACTCATATGTGCTCACCTTGGGTAGCTGTATGTAATCCACCTGCACTCTTTGAAACGGGTACAAGGGTTTGGGAGTGTGTTTCTTGGGGGTCTTTACAAACCTCCCAGGGTTATGTCTGGCACATGTAAGACAACCCTGAACAAACTTTTCAAAGAGGGTCTGAATTCCAGGTGCAAACCAATGTTCTAACACTAGTGCGCTCATAGCTCCTTTCGACAAATGAGTAGGGCCATGTGCTAAATTGGCCATCATCGGATACAAACTCCGAGGCAAACATGTTCTGCCATTTACCTGCCAGAGCTCTCCTGTCTTCGTAGCCCCCGCCTCCATCCATACCTTTTTGTCTTGAGGCAGTTATCTGGGCCTGTAATTCCTGCAAGAGCGACAAATCTGGCATAGTTGGAAAAAACAATGTCAGGAGCGGCAGACCGGCTGCTTGTTTGGCTGCTTGGTCTGCTTGAGCATTTCCCACAGCCAGCGGATCATCTTGCTTCACATGGGCTGGCACTTTAACAATGGCTACCTCTGTGGGCAGCTCTAGGGCCTCTATGAGGCTCTGTACTGCTTCTGAATTTTTAATTGGTTTGCCCGAGGAAGTCAGAAATCCCCTAGTTTTCCAGATAACACCAAAATCATGTGCTACCCCGAAAGCATACCTGGAATCAGTGTAACAATTTATTCTCAGTCCCTTACCCATTGTACATGCGTCAGTGAGTGCCTTCAACTCCGCCTCCTGTGCAGACGCACAAGATGGGAGTGGTTTTTGTATGATTACCTTACCATCCTGGATTACCGCATACCCGGTGACAAAGTGTCCTTGTTCGTCATTCCACCATCTGGAGCCATCTACAAAATACTCAGCATCAGGATTAGTTAATGGTGTTTCAGTAACATTTGGTAACCCTTTTGTTTCTGCAATCATCAATTCATGACAGTTATGATTTGCAACTGGATCAGACATGTCTACTACTCCCACTCCCCCCTCCTCTTCTAAATCCACTGGCATCAAAGTAGCTGGATTTAGAACAGTACATCGCTGTAAGGTAATGTGGGGACTGAGGAGTGTCATCTCATATTTCGTGATCCTGGCTTGAGACAAATGTTTCAGTTTGGTGGAGTGCAGTAATTCAGCAACTGAATGTGGTGCTTGTAAGGTAAGAGGGTGTTGTAGTACCAAGTCTTCCGTCTTTAGCACCAATTCAGAGGCAGCAGCGACAGCTCTGAAACATGTGGGTAGTGCTCTGGCAATACAATCCAAACTGGTAGAATAGTATGCTATAGGCCGCATACGATCCCCATGTTTCTGCGTCAATACACCTGAGGCAAATCCCCCTTGCTCATGACAATACAACGTGAAAGTTTGTTTGTAATTGGGGATGCCCAATGCTGGTGTCGTGGTGAGAGTGAGTTTTAATGTATGAAATGCACTCACAGCTCCTGGTGTGAGCTCAAAGGTCTCTCCTTTGAGGCAATCATATAGTGGCTGCATCATCTGAGAGCAATCCTTAATCCAGGGGCGACAGTAACTGACAAGTCCAATAAAGGCACGCAGAGCCCTTGGAGTACTTGGCAGGGGGTGCTGCCGGATAGCAGTAACCCTCTCAGTCGTGAGGTGTTTGGTACCTGGAGAAATACAGTGACCTAGGAAAATCACAGTAGATTTACAAAGTTGCAGCTTCTCCTTGGAGGCTTTACAACCATTTTCAGCAAGGAAAATAAGCAAAGATAAAGTTTCTTCTTTACACTGTTCAGAGCTGTGGCAACAAAGCAACAGATCATCAATATATTGTAAAAGAACAGTGTCCGGATAGGCCGGCTGCCAGGACTGCAACACAGAGTGTAAAGCAGTGGAGAAAATATCAGGGGAATTGGCAGCCCCTTGTGGTAAAACGACCCATGCATACTGCTTGTGACGGAAAGTGAAAGCAAAGTAGGGCCAGCATTCTTCATCTAAAGGGACAGAGAAGAAAGCATTTGCAAGATCAATGACAGAAAAAGATGTGGCATCTATGGGCACATGGTTTAACAGTGTGTGTGGATTGGGCACTTGTGGTGTATTTATGACAGTTACAGCATTCACTGCCCTTAAATCATGTACCATACGATAGACTGGAGGCTGACCCTTCACAGTCTGTTTCTTCTTTACAGGAAATAGGGGTGTATTAAAGGGGCTTTTTATAGGGATTATTAACCCTTTCCCCAACAGCTCTTCCAGATCATTTGCAATGGCATCTTCCTGTGAAGAATTTAATGGGTACTGACGCACACATGGCGGCTTAATGCCAGGTTTCAGCTGCACAACCACCGGAGTTACTGGTAGTCTGCCCACATCTGTCTTGGAAGTTGCCCACAAATGTGATGGCACTTCAGACAGCCAATCTGGGGGTGTATTCTGAGAGGCAGAGGGGGCACTAAATGTCATTAAGTACATAAGTGCACACAAAGTCTCTTCAGACACAGGGGCTGTAATTTGGGGTTTTCCTGAAGAGAAATCCACAGATGCCCTCATGGCACTGAGTACGTCAGTCCCCAGCAAATTGTATGGACTATCTGAGCTTACCAACACACGCGTGACAATAGATGCAGCATCATGAATATTAAGTTTTACAGGCTTTGTTAGTGGGAGTTTAACAGTTGTCCCCTCAACCCCTTGACAGTAGATGTAATCTGAGGAGATAAGCTCCTCAGGCACATATTTTTCTTGTATTAGGGTATGGGCTGCTCCTGTGTCTACCAAAAAGTCAATTGAATTCCCTGTGTCCTCACATGTGGATGTGATGATTAGTTGTGGACCTGGGATTGCGTCAAGGGGGTAGTTAACGTTGAGGGAACTCACAGGATTGCCGTCACTTCATTGAGAGGTCCAGGCAGTAGCCTGACCTCTTCGGGGACATTTGACTGAGAAATGCCCTTTTTTCCCACAATTCCAGCATGTTACTTGGTCCCAGTTACGTGGAGACTGATCCCCACCTGGTATTCTTTCGTGAAACCTGCCCTTAGGTTTAAAAGGTTGGTTAGCCATTATTGGCTTCTTTTTACTTTGTAAGTCTAGCTCAGCTCCCTTTGCTATGGCCACTAGGTCAGGGAACTGGCAGGTCCGCCAATCAGGGCGAGCCTTCTTCACAGCATCCTGTATGGGTGCTTTTAATCCAGACATGAATGTATGTTTTAGTAGTCTCATGTCCTTACTGTCTCCTGTCTCATACCCATAGTCCAGCCAGAGCTGTTCTAGAGCTGTGGCATAGTCAGCTACAGTCTGCTTAGCGTCTTGTGTTTGCATCATAAAAGTGTCAGTCTGATTGTCCTGTTGCTCTTTTACCCAGGGTTTAAGGGCCATGATAAATTCCTGGCCTGACTGGTCTGTGGCCTTATCCACTGGGACAGTACCAGGGGCTTTTGCCATCATTTGATTCTTAAGTACTTCCCCTCCTTTAGTCTCTAGAAGACTCTCCAGATCCGCCCAAGTGGCTTTATATGCGGTCTGGATACTTTCCAATTTACGAAGGAAAGTACTGGGGACAGTACGGGGGTCTGGCAAAGTATTACACATAGCCAGTAACTCACTAGGAGTCCATGGCCTATAGACCTCATAATCATGTGTTTCCAGTTGCCCAGCTTTCACTGTGGGGAGGGTCTTATTGACTAATGGGTATAGGCCCACACGAGAGTGTGGCTTGGACCCCCCACAGGCTGAGCATCTCACTCTTGTGTCTGGGTTCTGTTGTCCACAATTAGGACAAGTCCACCCCTCCGGGCTTTTATATGGAGGTGGTGCTGTGGGAGGGAGAGATTTTTGTGGGTTATGGGGGATAATACACCGTACTTCAGAAGGGATGTTTAATTCTTTTGTAGGCAATTTAATTTCATCCCATATTTCATACATAGTCCCTTTGTCAGTGTCTTTTGCCTTATGGGCAGTCAAAGTCATTCCCTGGGCTACATCATACCACATTGTGGCCTGGTCATATTTGTTATGGTCTTCCAACCACCCCTTAAAATTTGTAAGAAATTTCTGCCATACTGGTTCATCCAATGTTCCATTCACACCTGCTCCTAATTTCTTTAGCATTTGTCTACAGTCTTTGGTTGCTTCAGTGCCCTTTGCGCATTGCATAATATCAATTGCAGAGACCCATTTCTCTGCTCCCTTCTCAGAGGAACGCTTACTCTGTGTAGCCCCCATCCCGTGGGTGGCTCCTTGTAATTCACTATCCAGGTACTCACACACCTGGTGAATTACAACAGTGCTGTGGACACACTTCCGAGGCAGCACTATCAGTAGTGCCGTGGACACACTTCCGAGGCGGCACTACTATTGGTGCCGTGGACACACTTCCGAGGCGGCACCAATTTTCCTACCAGTGGTGCTGTGGGCACACTTCCGAGGCAGCACTATCCACTGGTCTGGCAATACTACAATATAGTCTTGCCCTCACACAGAGTAACTCACACGTCCTCTCTGGGGTTACTCACTGGAAACCCCTTAAACCCCTCTTCGTTCTTTCTATGGCACAGGAAGCAAACAAATACTGCAATCCAAATGATTATAACTGCAACCACCCAATCCAAACTGGAATCATAATACCCACGCATGTATACACTGTACAGCACAGGAATTGGCAGCAATGCAGTAATTCTTCCTCACACAATATCAGCAGGCACTCAGTACATGTGAAACCACACAGTATGACATAACATTGGAACAACCCCTGACCTCAGGCGCCTTTTCAGGTACCAACAAGGAACTGCAGGGCCCCTATCCAAACTTACTGGACAGCTTTATACACTGCCACTTCTCACAGCCTCCTCCAGTATAGGTCTGTCAACCCTTTCTCCACCAGAACCAGAGGCCTCCAGAGACAGGGACCGGACAAGCCAGTCAGCGAGCTCTAGACTTTCAGCTTGGCTCAGGAGGAGCAGGGACAGACCCCTCCAAGATTCAGCTTATCTCAGCCACTCACACATTCGTGCATTCATACGCCTAAAGACAGTTTAGCACATATAGGGGAAATATTACATTCACCAGAACACGGTACAGGCACCACGTTCACACACCACACTGCAGAACAGCGAGCAGAGCTCAGGAGACAGGTAGTAACACAATGGGTTACTTACCGCGGTCTTCCTGGGTCCTGGTCTCCGTGTCGCGATCTGCAGCTAGGAGTGTTGTTATGGTGCCCGCAGTCTCCACCAGAAAATGTTGCGGCAGGCCAAAGGTCAGCCACGTGATGATCGTTGCCTCGTGTTCAGGTGAATGACGTCGACGGAGGAAAATGACAGAAGTCTGAGTATAGTTCAAAACCTTGTCAGGACCCTAAAGTGAAAGTGTCCTGCACCCTTTATTTATACACAGTTCACAGGGTGTAACCCCTCAAAGTAAAACATGATTGGTTTACAGACATTTCAATAATGGCTTTTGAATCCATCTATTGATTGGTTAGTTATTTTTCAAGTTTCACTTTACAAAAAATGTGTTAACTAATGGGTTTTAGAATTTTAAGCAAAAGAGGCAAAATTACAAGGAGTAGTACAAATGTTATCTTATCTTAACACACACAGTTCACTTCTTCTATAGTTTTCTTTTCAAATGTCAGCAAATTATATCATGTATACAGATAAAATGAAAATCACTTTTATATCCATAGTAGAAGCTGGATAATTTCCTTAACAGTACACTGGACACCGCAGCAAGCTGTACTTTATTGCCGCTGAAGATACTTTATTGGCGCTGCCATCAAGGACTCACCAGAGGGTTTTTTCTGTTCAGGTTAATTTATTCATGTGTTAAAATACTACCCGTTTTGCAGACAGATTTCTTCAGCAGGTATAAACACAATAAATAGGTACATGCAGCCAGGGGTGTACTTACCTTTCTGGTTCCTGAGGTGAAAACTGAAATCCCCCATGCCAATTTTTTAACCTAACCCCTTTGCCACAATGAAAGTGCTCATTGCCCATGGCCCTTCCGCTGCCCCTCTCTTGACCCTACCTGGTGCTGCCTGAGGCGATAGCCTCACCTGGCCTCATTGGTGGTGCACCCCTGCATGCAGCAGTAATTCTTAAAGGAACAGTGACTGGCTAAGTGGGCATTTCCTGCCCAGGCATCAAAATGGCAGCTTTGAGGGATCAGAGAGGTGAGTAATGCTTCTTTTTTTTAAAACATTTTTTTTGTATCCATTCTGCCCCTTGAACAAATGTATACCAAATTGTAATTGTAACTTGTAAAGCAGATGCTTTCTCATCTACACAAGTGACACATGGTCATCAAATGTGTTTTTACCATGTTTTGACACATATTCTGTGCTAGCTGCAGAACTGAAGCAAACTATGGTAAAATGCATGCGGTTTTTGTCACGGGGTTCTGTGCACGGCAATAAACGTGTCACAGTCTGATCGTGCGGACACACCCAAATCCTGGTTAGATAAGGGGAAAATGTGACACGTGTATAGCCAGAGATACCTGCTAGAAATGGTGCTATTTCACACTCAACACTTATTTTTGGACACAGTAGGGAGATTTATCATGATAGGAAGTTTTAGAGGACCTGCACACATTGCAGATTGTGTGGTTTTTGTGCATAGATTTTTCATGCAAATAAACTGCAACGTAATACAGTACTATTACAGTAGTATTTGCTAAATCTCATGCACACATTGTGTGTTCTTTTTTACTTGCAGAAATTGATCTGTTGAGCAGATTTTAAAATCTGCAGCATGTTAATTGTTTGTGTGATTCTGCACCAAATCTATACTGGAATAAAAACCACATAAAAACCGTGATAAATAGTGCAGATTGACGTGCACTTTTTACATGTGTGCTGGTAGCCTTAAAGGGAATGTGTCATCAAAAATGACCTATTGTTTATTTTCATTTTTATGTTTAACATATTTTTTAATAATTTTTATGATGTTATTTTAAATTTTCCATGTCAATATCTATATTTAAACAAAACACATAAAATCCTGCAGTTTTTTCGCACTGGCCACTAAGACTAATAATTGGCCCCACTTCCGTACAGATCACCTTACTGCAGTTATACATTATTCTAAACCTGCCTGTAATGATAAGGAGATATCACCTTTGTGTATAGATAAGACAGGATCCACCATTCACAATAGGTGATTGCCAAATCTTATCTGTTCCTTCCTTGTACAATGACTGCTGCACAGGTCACAGAGCTGCCTAGAAAACTCTCCCATAGAAGTCAGTGACCATTGTGTTATGGACCATGGGGCTGCCATAAAGCAATTTTTTTTTATGTGGTCTAAATTCTGTTAAGAACAGCTCAGGAAAGATGCCCGCCCCCATAATAACATTCAGAAAATAGAATTTTAAAAAATCTGCAATCGGAAAATAAAAACAGATTAGATAAAAATATGTGTCACTATCTGGTTTTAACTGGCAGATAAATTTTTGGTGACACATTTCCTTTAACAAGTCAGTTTTGCAGGAGTCTGTTTTGCTGTAATTTCAGACTTATTAGTTAAATGTTGCACAAGATTTGAAAAATTTGATGCAACTTTAAGTCATAGGGTATGGCCACATGGTACGGTCATATGGCGCTTGCAACGCACTGGCCACAGTGGGCTCTAATTAAGCTAATGGGACCGCATTGTTTAGTTGCTTTGCATTGTTAATGGCTGCACAGTATTAAAGATGCTGTGCGCCCCTTGACAATACAGACTGACTAAACAGTGCAGTCTCATTAGCTTAATTAGAGCCCACTGCAGGAGGCACAGCCGTGTGGTACTCGATCGCAGGGCAGACACCTTTCAAGTGTCACATGATTGTGCCCTTTGATAAAATTATTGCAAAGATTTTGCACAAGTAAGACCAAAATTTGCAATGCCCTATGTAACAACTTTTTGAAGATGGAATTCTTGAGTGCATAAACTACACCCTCATCACTGGATAATATGATTGAAGAAAAGATACAAATCGCATCCAAAACACGGGACAGACAAGTTAGAAAGTCTCTGTACAACTTTATGGCTTCTATAGGACATTCAGCATAAGGCAGTAAAAGTGACCTTTGTGTTCAAAAGGTGGATTAACAATTTGTATAACGGACCAATTATTCCGCTATTGTTTTCTATGTTTGTCAGATCAAGATTCAAGGATGGCAGACTTGTTTAAACAAAAGAGAAATTCTGGTTTCTGTAGATGAAACACTTTGCCATAGCTTCACGTGACAATATGTTCTTCAACTTGTGAAAAATGAGTTGTGACAACTTGTGTTGTGACAGGGTGATTTGGTCACTCCCTATAGAACATAGGAACCCCTAATCACAGTCATGGACAAGTGTTCACTACCACTACACAGCTTAATCAGGGTACTTTAGTAACATAGTAACATAGTTTATAAGGATGAAAAAAGGCATCTGTCCATCCAGTTCAGCCTGTTATCCTGCAAGTGGATGCTTTACTTTATTTTAATGAGACCAGCCCTGTATGGAAACTTACTGGAAGTGCTGCATGGGAAAATAATATTCAAAGAGGTATATCCCAAAATGAGACAACCATCTCACTAGCGCCACCTTATGGAAGTGGCTCCCTATGACTCAAAATCCAAGTTTTTAACAAGCCTTTAAATAGGACAAGGCCAAGATGCCAAGCCATTTGTTTCCGGGTGCTCCTCATCAGTATAAGGAATGATTCTGTCTGGGTGCAATACTTTTCCTCTCCTTCAAGAGACCAGTCCTGTGCTCCATGACATGGAGACTTATTGGCAGTGCTCCATTGGAAAACAATATGCAAAGATGTACCAAGGCATCACACCCAGCCAGCCAGAATCCTACTCAGTACTGGTGAGCCGCAAGAACCCCAAAAAAGATACCTACAAATTAATATCTAGCTTGGCATCTTCCCTTCTGACATTCCAAGACTTGTGAAAAGTCAGATTTTGACTCATGGGGAGACACTTCAACCAGGTGGCGTTAGCAAAAAGGTTCTATTTTTTGGGGGGAGAAACCTTTTTGACTACCACTACACAAGCACCAATAATACCGCTATTCAGTGACCATATAATAGGCAGACATCAGTTCTACACATGCAGTCTGCAGACTATTATCACACTGCAGACTTTAAAATACACATTTTAACTCACAGCAGGTCAACTGGAAGGTAGGAGAAAGTTGTCTAGGCTTTACAATCTTCTTTTGTTAGTTTTGCTGACAATTAGCTGATGGCAGGTGCCCCACTGCCTGAACCCTCAGCAATTGCTGTAATGTTTATGGGAACCTGGCATCAAGTGTTCATTTTTCCTACGGTGATGCTACAGGGAAAATGAGGCATTACACAGTTCCCATTGAAATAAAGTGTCTATCAGTGTTATGTATTCCAGAGACAGAGACACACTTTGTCCTGAACAGGCAAACCAACTTCTATTAAAGTGATATTCCCATCTCATTCATAAGAATACCCATCATAGGCAGTGGCCAGAACTACAGAAACTGTGGATTGGACTGTGTTTACGTAATTCCAATTCACTTCAATTGGAGTTACAGAAACAGTGTAGCATGGCCCACTTGGCTGTCTCCCTAATTTTAGTTACCCCAACCATTACATAAAATGAATATTCTGATCTCAGCCATAAATAAAGGGTTGTTCAGGTTAGGGAAAAAAAGGCAGCCAGAAATTAAAAATAATTACTCACCTGCACCGATCCCGATGGTGGTCTGGTTCCTGCTGCTGTCTACTTCCTTTCCCAAGTTGACACACTGGAAATGCTAGGAATGACCTGCTTAGCCACTGACTGACGTTAGCGGTGAACCGCATCAGCCAGTGATTCTGAAGTGTCACATATGTCGAGAAGTCATCATTGGAGCCAGAAGATCACATACTGAACCATCTCTCTGTTCAGTTCCATGGGACTGCTGTGTATAGAACTTGTCTTTCTTAGCCAGAAGATCACATACTGAACCATCTCTCTGTTCAGTTCCATGGGACTGCTGTGTATAGAACTTGTCTTTCTTAGCCAGAAGATCACATACTGAACCATCTCTCTGTTCAGTTCCATGGGACTGCTGTGTATAGAACTTGTCTTTCTTAGCCAGAAGATCACATACTGAACCATCTCTCCGTTCAGTTCCATGGGACTGCTGTGTATAGCACTTGTCTTTCTTAGCCAGAAGATCACATACTGAACCATCTCTCTGTTCAGTTCCATGGGACTGCTGTGTATAGAACTTGTCTTTCTTAGCCAGAAGATCACATACTGAACCATCTCTCCGTTCAGTTCCATGGGACTGCTGTGTATAGCACTTGGCTACCATAGAGGTAGATGCAAAGAAGTTGAATGGAAGATCCCCCACACAGTGCTTTCGTGTGACGTACCCTTTGCATTGGTACAAGAAGTCAGCATATTATAGGGTTGTGCAGTACGTTACCTTGTCACTGAAACTGGTCAGTAGCTTAAACATTTATTAACATAAAATTCATTAAGTTATAATTAGGACCTTTATTCTTCTGCATAGGTGGGATTGTGGAATTGCATCAATGACTTTTAGTTTAAGGAAAATTCAGGCAACCAATGGTGGTTCATGTTCCCTGCTAAGCCGTGCAACCCTTTAATTTTGAGTAGGCTGCATTAACACTGGCATTATGGTACAGTATGGAGGCCAACGGATCCTGTTCAGTTATATGGGTAGAGAAATGAAAATAAAGTGCATCAGGGTCAGGCCTCTTTCACATGTCAGTGAATCACAGACGTGTGCTGTCCTTGTTCTCCATGGACAGCACATTTATCTATAGATTTGAATGTGTTTATTCATACTCCAGGGAGTGGAAAAACCATGAAGACATGCACTGCTTTGGTCTGTGATGCGCCCCAAACACCTCCACTAAAGTCTATAGGTCCATGAAAGCCTCTGACATAACATGGATGGCCCTGTGAATTGTGGGGACTTGCTCTGGTAGACAGGAATAATGGATGTAGTATAAAGGCAACAAGTTCTTTGGATCAAACAGTTCAGTGTTTTATTCACACTTTAGGCAAGTGTCAAAACAAGCAGTCATATTCAAACAAAAAGTCACCTTGAGGTGTTAGTGGTAATTCACACCATGCAGCAATTCTGCCTCAAAGAGTCCTTGCTGATAGCAGCACCAACCTGTTTTCACACCGAACAGGTAGCAAGCCTTCATCCAGACACAAGGCTCCCAGATCCCAACACAGAAACATGGCTTCTGAGCCCAGTTGCCTAGTTTCATCCAGACACAAGGTTCCCAGATCCCAACACAGAGACATGCCTTCTGAGCCCAGCTTCCTATTTAAGGACAGCCAGGTGCTGCCAAAACCCGGACCGGCATTTAATATCCGGTCCGGTATATGACCTCACCTGGCTGTATATCAGCCCAGCAGCACATGCTGGGAGGAAAATACCTGTTTTCCCAGACCAAACCTCTCACTGTGTCACAGAAGATATATGTAAAACAGCATATATTTCAGTGACTAGGTGGTGTACATATCAGTGACCAGACCATGTACTGTGTGTATATCAGTATATATTGCAGTGCCCAATCTGTGTACAATGGGTATCAATGTATATTTCAGTGGTCAGGCTGCATACATTGTGTATATCAGTGTATATTCCAGTGCCCAGGCTGTGTACAGTGGTCACATCAGTCTATATTGCAGTGCTCAGGCATGTGGGGCATATCGGTGTATATTCCAATGCCTAGGCTGTGTACATTGGGTATATCAGTGTATATTTCAGTGAACAGGCTGTGTACAGTGTGTGTATATTTCAGTCACCAGTGTACTGTCAGTTATATTCCAGTGTCTAGGCTATGTATAGTATGCATATCAGTTTTCAGTTCCCAGGCTGTGTGCAGTGGGATATATCAGTGTACATTTCAGTCACTAGGCTGTGCACAGTGGTTACAAGTATATCAGTGTATATTTCAGTAACCAGGTTGTGTACAACATGTATATAAATGTGTATTTCAGTCACTAGGTTCTGATACATCAGTGTATATTTCAGTCATCAGGCTGTGGTATATCAGTCAATCCTGAATGTCCTACATCAGCAAAAGCACAAATGGTTTAAAGCCCCCTAAGTACTACCAGACAGAGACAGGTTAATAAGCAGTAATGATTAACGAATCACCATTGCCCCTATATGTAGATTGTAAGCCCTCACGGGCAGGGCCCTCTCTCCTTCTGTACCAGTTTGTAACTCATCTTGTTTATGATTAGTGCAATTGTCTGTTCTGTATGTGCACCGCTTATCATATGTACAGCGCTATGGAATGAATAGCGCTTAAATAATAAATAATAATAATAAAGCTGAGCAGGAGGAAAGAGCCAGTGCATTTGTATTTCTTTCTTTGTCATGATGGAGACATGGTCTTACAACATAAGGAAATCAGAGGATCCTGTTGGCATACTGAGAGTAGTCTCTGTCCCTTAGTTTGAAGGTGCAGAAGATGGTCCTTCTCCTGATGTTTATTATATTACACCTCCTGCAGCACATTATCTACCCCTTAGGCCGAGTTCACACGAACGTGTGTGACCCATGCCCGTGCTGCGGCCCGCAATGCACGATCGCTGGCCGTGGGTCAGTCGCATCGGATCGCGGACCCATTCACTTTAATGGGTCCGCGATCCGCCCGTTCCGCAAAAAGATAGGACCTGTTCTATCTTTTTGCGGAACGGAAGTACGGGACGCAACCCCACGGAAGCACTCCGTAGTGCTTCAGAGGGGTCCTGTTCCGTGTGGCCGTTCCGCAATTCCGGATTTTCGGACCCATTGAAGTGAATGGGTCCGCATCCATGATGCGGAATGCACACGGAACTGTGGCCGTGTATTGCCACAGGTAGAGGGGAGTGGATAATATTTTACATGTATGGAATTACGTGGTGTGATGGCGGATGTGATGAGGTGTAACTTCCAGTTCTGTATGAACCAATGTGCTCAAACGGTGCCCTCTGCTTATCAAGGTAAGTAAGGCAAACCATGTCTGTGCACTTATCATAGCTATGATCACTCTGCTGGTCTCACTTTGCTGTATGTTACCTGGTCTTATGCCGGATGTAATGGCAATATGACTTCCAGCTCAGTATGATGCTGCCAGCAACCTGTGCCCTCTGCTTATCAAGGTAAGTAAGGCAAACCATGTCTGTGCACTTATCATAGCTATGATCACTCTGCTGCTCTCACTTTGCTGTATGTTACCTGGTCTTATGCCGGATGTAATGGCAATATGACTTCCAGCTCAGTATGATGCTGCCAGCAACCTGTGCCCTCTGCTTATCAAGGTAAGTAAGGCAAACCATGTCTGTGCACTTATCATAGCTATGATCACTCTGCTGCTCTCACTTTGCTGTATGTTACCTGGTCTTATGCAGGATGTAATGGCAATATGACTTCCAGCTCAGTATGATGCTGCCAGCAACCTGTGCCCTCTGCTTATCAAGGTAAGTAAGGCAAACCATGTCTGTGCACTTATCATAGCTATGATCACTCTGCTGCTCTCACTTTGCTGTATGTTACCTGGTCTTATGCAGGATGTAATGGCAATATGACTTCCAGCTCAGTATGATGCTGCCAGCAACCTGTGCCCACTGCTTACCAAGGTAAGTAAGGGAGACAATGGCAGTGACAGCTCTGTTTACTCTGCTACTGCACATTACCTGGTGTTGTGTCAGATATGATGGTGATATGATTTCCAGTTCAGTCTAATGTGGCACTCAGCCAGCAAATTTTGCCCTCTGCTTACCCAGGTAAGGGTGGGTTCACATTAGCGTTATGTATTCCGTTATGGCTTTCCGCTATAACATGGTTATAACGGAAAATAACAGAATCCATAAGACAAAACAGAAGCCTTTAAGAGGCATTCCGTTTTGATCCTTCATAATACAAGTCTATGGGCAGCATAATGGATCTATTATGCAGGAGTCCAAGTCCTGCATAACGGAAACCAGGACGGATCCGTTATGCTGCCCATAGACTTGTATTATGACAGAATGCAAAATGGAAACCTTTAAAAGGCATTCCGTTTTGCTTTCCGTCATAATAGAAGGCTATGGGATTCATAACGGATCCGTCTGGTTCCCGTTATGCAGAACGGAGAAAAAAGTCCTGTCGACAGGACTTTGTTTTCCGTCTTGCATAACGGGAACCAGAGGGATCCGTTATCGGTTTCGAGCAGCGATTCCGGTTAGTAAGACACCTGATAGCCTTGTGTTCAGAATGTTAATTCTGTTCTATGTTCATTGTCATTTTTTTTTTTTTTTCCGTTTCTTTTACCTTCTTTGATATTTCACTCCTTCAATGAACCCCTGGCAGGGGTGAAATGCTCTTCTGCGGTGTAATAGACGCTGGTATTATTACTTGAACGACAATTGAGAATAATTTGGCTATTGAATAACTATTGTTTAGGCGCTATTACGCCCTGTATGTAATCTTGTGATTTTACTTTTTGGAGATAATCAATAAAAACTTTGTGATGATTCTCATAGACTTCTATTATGACAGATCAAAATGGAATGCCTCTTACAGGCTTCAGTTTTGACTTCCATCTTATGGATTCCGTTATAATCATGTTATAACGGAAAGCCATAACGGAATACATAACGCTGATGTGAACCCAACCACAGCCTGCTGGAACAGCCTACCACCAGTATGAGACCGGCCTAAGGCAGACAATGTCCATTGACTTACCACAGCTGTTTTGCTCTCTGCTCTCACTCTGCTATATGGTACCTGGCACTCTATGGCTGCTGTTCTCTGGGACTTGTCTCCATTCAGGCTATGTTGTGGTTACCTCCAGAGTTCTCATACTGAGAATGTTTTCTCATTAGATGCCTGGCTCTTATGGAGACGGCAAAAAGAGGTCTTGGAAATCCATACACTTCAGGGAATGCCAGCAGCCTTTACCAGATGACTTCGCTTCTGATATCTGCACTACCTATTCATCACATAGACGTTATTCTCTGCAAAATAAAAAAAAAGGAAACCAGGGAATTTTTTTGTCTTCATTTTAACATAGTTTATCTATGTGTCTGCAGCCTCTCAGTCCTGAATAGGCCCAATCACTGCCTAAAGTGGGAAGCTAAGCAGAGTTGAGAGGGTTCCCGTATTAGAAGAATAATCATCTTCAGAGAAAGGTTCCTGGTGAAAAGGAAAATCAAAATGAAGACTATTCGATCAGTCATGGGGTTTTGGAGAAAAACTATTTTCTGACCACAATACATCTCACGGATATTTATCTACATCCCCATATTAGGCTACTTTAACACTAGCGGCAGGACGGATCCGACAGGCTGTTCCCCCGACGGAACAGCCGGTCGGATCCGTCCTACGGCTAGTGAACTTGTGCCCCCGGACTACCGCTCCGGCCCCATTGACTATAATGGGGGCGGGGTGTAGTTCCGGCAGAGGCACGGCAGCGCACGGCGGGAGGCTGCCGGAATAAAACTAAAACATGTCCGACATTTTTTCCGGCAGCCTCTCGCCGTGCGCTGCCGTGCCTCCGCCCCTCCCCCATTGTAGTCAATGGGGCCGGAGAGGTAGTCCGGGGGCACACGTTCACTAGTGGCAGGACGGATCCGACAGGCTGTTCACCCGACGGAACAGCCTGCTGGAGGTCCGTGCCGCTAGTGTGAAAGTAGCCTATGCCATACACAAGAAATTTCCCAGAGTCACAGTACATACAAACTCAGACATTCTTCATCTGCAATTGAATTGCCTGCCCTTCGGCATGTGAGCTGCTCCAAGAGTTTTTACCAAGATCCAAGTTACTCTAAGGGTCCATTCACACGTCCGCAAAATGGGTCCGCATCCGTTCCGCAATTTTGCGGAACGGGTGCAGACCCATTAATTTTCAATGGGGCCGGAATGTGCTGCCCGGATCCGCACCCGTGCTTCCGTTTCCGCAAAAAAATAGAACATGTCCTATTCTTGTCCGCAATTGCGGACAAGATTAGGCATTTTCTATTATAGTGCCGGCGATGTGTGGTCCGCAAATTGCGGAATGCACATTGCCGGTGTCCGTGCAAATTGCGGATCCGCAGAACACTTACGGACGTGTGAATGGACCCTAACAGGGTCCCTAAGGATGGAAAGTTTGGCGAGTAAAGGCATCTTCCAAACAACAGCTTCTAAAGAATCTACAAATAACCATGCAGTTGTAACAAAAGCATGGTTTCCTGATCAGCTACAAGAACTCACAGATAATCCCAAATACCCGATTTCATCATAAACTTTATCAGTTAACAATCAAGTTGTCTTCAGAAGGGAAAGATGCAATCCTGAAGGGGGCAAGTCACCACAGTGTCATTTTGCTATGCCATGAAAATGTTGGAACTTTTTGGAACAGATGTCACAAGAGCCTAGATAAGTGCTGAAGTAATGGCTAAACCCCCAGCATCTGCAACAGGGCAAATCTCTGATTCCCCAGCCTCAGAGAGTCCTCACTATAAATGCCTCGCCTGGGATTGGGACATGCATATGGAAAGAGGGTCCACAAAATGTGGCACAAGAAGAAGGATTTGTCATCCAACCTGAAAGATCTCAGGTCTGTCAACTTTACCTGTGCAATCACCAAATGCTTGTGACCAAAGGTATACATCAACAAACAGACTGGCACAAAGAGTTTCATCCAGAGGAGTGGAGCCTCAACTCTACAATATTCATTCAATGATGAAGTAGAAGGAGCAACTCTAGATGTCATGGTGAATAGGAGAATACAAAGGATCTCTGTATTGCCCTCACTATGCCCTAGCGACAGACAGTCTATCGATCAGTTGGGAGGAGAAGCTTGTGTATGTATTGCCAACGCTTCCATTAGTGCCGAGAGTACTCAGGAAGATTATTGAGAAGCAGACAGAGATCATAGCCATTCTCCCATTCTAGCCTAGTGGCTCCATTGGTCACTTTTGATGGGAAGTTGTGGAAACTGCCAGGCGTTGTGGACCTTCTCTCCCAGAAGGGAATTCTTCTTCCTCATCCACACAAGTTACATCCCATGAGCTGGAAACTGGCAAGAACAACCTGGTAAACCGAGGATTTCCGCTGAGGTTGTCAGCACTGTTAGCTGCCTGAAGGCCTTCAATTTGTTGTTGTCTGGGCTTTTTCTATTGATGACCTGTCCTCAGGATAGATCATCAATATCAGATCGGCTGGGGTTTGACGCTGATCAGCTGTATGGGGGGATACGTGCCATCTCCATTCTCTCTTCCTGTTCGCTGCTGCTGTCCCATAGACATACAGGAAGAGAAAAGAGACTGCATGTGTGCACTGCACGCACTGTCTCCCCATACAGCTGATCGGCAGTTGTCGGACCCCCGCCAATATATTGAAGACATATCCTGAGGATAGGTCATTAATAGAAAAACCCGGACAACCTCTTTAAGGTTTCATGTACACGACCTAAAATTTTGCAGATTGCATCGGACGTATTCATTTCTAAAGGTCTGCCGAAAATGCAGACAACACACAGATGTCATCAGTGGGGATGGCTCACTCCTCCACCTCCACATATGTGTAGGTCTGGTTCCAACATCAGGCACTTATCCGCCTACTCCATGGACATCCTCCTTTCCCCAACAGAAGAAGAGCAGAGCGTCAATCTTATTCCCTCCTATCATTTGTGTAAAGTGATGCGTTGCCACACATTCGATCACTTGCTAAGCAGCATCCCGCTGGTTGTGTCCTCACCAACTCCAACTGGGCAAGGTGGTCATCGACAATGGCAGGAACATCGTGGCTGCACTGCATTTGGGGGGAAAAACACATGCTTATTGCATGGCGCACATGATACATTTATTCATGCAACGCTTTTTATAAAAGTACAGAGGCTTGCAGCAGGTGCTGGCCAGGTCCAGGATACTGTCCTCACATTTCAGCCACCAGGCGGTTGTATATCAGTGTATTTCTCGCTCACCAAGCTGTGTATATCAGTGTCAACTGTCTATGGTGTATCTGTATTCGTCAGTCAGAAGGTTGTGGTATATCAACGTGTATCTCAGTCACCAGGCTGTGGTATATCAGTGTATACTTCAGTCACCAGGCTGTGGTATATCAATATATACTTCAGTCACCAGGCTGTGGTATATCAGTATATACTTCAGTCACCAGGCTGTGCTATATCAGTATATACTTCAGTCACCAGGCTGTGGTATATCAGTGTATATCTCAGTCACCAGGCTGTGGTATATCAGTATATACTTCAGTCACCAGGCTGTGGTTTATCAGTGTCCATACTTCAGTCACCAGGCTGTGGTATATCAGTGTATATCTCAGTCACCAGGCTGTGGTATATCGGTGTATATCTCAGTCACCAGGCTGTGGTATATCAGTGTATATCTCAGTCACCAGGCTGCGGTATATCATTGTATACTTCAGTCACCAGGCTGTGGTATATCAGTGTATACTTCAGTCACCAGGCTGTGGTTTATCAGTGTCTATACTTCAGTCACCAGGCTGTGGTATATCAGTGTATATCTCAGTCACCAGGCTGTGGTATATCAGTGTATACTTCAGTCACCAGGCTGTGGTATATCAGTGTATACTTAAGTCACCAGGCTGTGGTATATCAATATATACTTCAGTCACCAGGCTGTGGTATATGAGTGTATATCTGTCACCAGGCTGTGTGGTATATGAGTGTATATCTCAGTCACCAGGCTGTGGTATATGAGTGTATATCTCAGTCACCAGGCTGTGGTATATGAGTGTATATCTCAGTCACCAGGCTGTGGTATATCAGTATATACCTCAGTCACCAGGCTGTGGTATATCAGTGTCTATACTTTAGTCCCCAGGCTGTGGTATATCAGTGTAAATCTCAGTCACCAGGCTGTGTTATATGTGTATATCTCAGTCACCCGTCTGTGTGGTATTCGAGTGTATATCTGTCACCAGGCTGTGGTATATGAGTGTATATCTGTCACCAGGCTGTAGTATATGTGTATATCTGTCACCAGGCTGTAGTATATGTGTATATCTGTCACCAGGCTGTAGTATATATCTGTCACCAGGCTGTAGTATATGTGTATATCTGTCACCAGGCTGTAGTATATGTGTATATCTGTCACCAGGAGCGGTATATGTGTATATCTGTCACCAGGCTGTAGTATATATCTGTCACCAGGCTGTAGTATATGTGTATATCTGTCACCAGGCTGTAGTATATGTGTATATCTGTCACCAGGAGCGGTATATGTGTATATCTGTCACCAGGCTGTAGTATATGTGTGTATCTGTCACCAGGCTGTAGTATATATCTGTCACCAGGCTGTGGTATATGAGTGTATATATCAGTCACCAGGCTGTAGTATATATCTGTCACCAGGCTATATGTGTATATCTGTCACCAGGAGCGGTATATGTATATATCTGTCACCAGGCTGTAGTATATGTGTATATCTGTCACCAGGCTGTAGTATATATCTGTCACCAGGCTGTAGTATATGTGTATATCTGTCACCAGGCTGTAGTATATGTGTATATCTGTCACCAGGCTGTAGTATATGTGTATATCTGTCACCAGGCTGTAGTATATGTGTATATCTGTCACCAGGAGCGGTATATGTGTATACGTCAGACTGCACACTGTGTATCTGTGTGACCAGCCCTCTCTGCGCCTCACAATAGCTCTATTCTCTCAGGCTGTTCTCATGTAGCTGGAAGCGATTTCAGTTCAAGCCCAATGTTATGACAACGGGTCATGTTTACTGAGGGAGGAGCCTGTGCACAATGGGTTAATAAGACCCTGCCTAGTCTGACTGCACCGATTGCCCATACATATGTACATGGCATAGACATGGGCGCCGTCCTGTACACGTGATGATGGTCGTGACTACGTGTCCGCTGTCACCTTGTGACTAGTTCTGTGAGCGGGATACGTATGGAGCAGGGGCACCTGTCGCCCTCACGCTCGGGTGGATGAGAGAAACCTGAACACAGCGCCATGAGGGCGGAGGAGGCTCCATAGTCTGGCGCCCATATACCAGCAGCAGCAGACCGGGGCCTGCCGTCCCAGGCTCGGTGTCCCCGGTGTCCCAGGTGTGCCGGGCCCCGCCTCCGGGGCTGGAATGCGGAAGCCCTGGGAGGAGGAGCCCGCAGAGAGGCAGCGGGGAGACACAAGTCAGACAGCCCGGGACACTGGGGGCATCTGGAGCCCGTGCTGCTATTCCGCGGGGGATTACACCGCTGCCTCGGCACGTGGAGTACAGCAGACACCCAGAGGCTGCAGAAAGGAGCCGCCAGCATCTCAGGAGTGCACCAGATGAAGCAGCCTGGCAGCCCCGGTGGCACCATGCCCCCCACCTTCTGAGCCATGTCTGCCCAAACCGCCCTCATGCCAGATCGCGACCCCGCGCCCCCCGTCCCCGATCTGGGCGCTTTGGAGCCCAAGAAGAAAAAGCACAAACCTGGCACATTGCGACGGGCACTGACCTGGCTACGGGGGCGCAAGAAGAAAAAGTCAGAGGTCAAGCAGCCGGAGGGCAAAGGTAAGAGAATTAGATGGCAGGGTAGTGGGCACAGCCTTTATCCATATGCTTTGTACAATGCCCAGGTCGGTGGTACTATCCTGATATGTAGCCTGTGCCAAGCAAACCTGGGCAATGACTTGTCCTGTATGGACAGTGCTAGAAGTTCTTAGGCTGCAACTGCATCCTGTATAAGTGGTGGAGGTGCCAGGCCTCACTGCCATACCCATGAGAGAGTGCCAGGCCTCCCAGCAGTGTCTGTGCCCGCCTCATAGTATTTCTACATCTATATCATGTAAGCTCAGGGATGGCACTAATGCCAGTGCATGACTCCTGCTTGAACTTGGCGTCGGTTACATCACTACTTTCTTTACGAGTATATAAGTAACCAGTTGGCAGGAAAATGGCGGCGTCCAGCAGTTTTCTGTCAGTGACTTTGCAGATAAGTGTGAGTGATTGTGTAAGAATGCTTCATAACCATTACCTGGGCTAGGCACTGACTTCACACTTTACCCTAAAAATATACAGCATAGGGCACATACCGTATCTGTGTGCCAAGGCTACAGCCGCACACCTGTGAAGAAATGCCACCATGGGACTCCACCTTCTGTGATGACATTAGGGGTTTGGTGAAATAGTTGTATGTTTCAGCTTCTTTACGGCAAAAGCTGTCACAAATGACCAACATGTCATGCCAGGCATCGTGGGACATTGAAGGGTACAGACCCACAACACAAGTATTGGACTCCTTAAAGGGGATTTTTTTTGTCAGGTCCTTAAAGGGGTTGTGTCAGCAAATGGCATTTATCATGTAGAGAAAGTTAATACAAGGCACTTACTAATGTATTGTGATTGTCCCTATTGCCTCCTTTTCTGGTTTGATTCATTTTTCAATCGGATTATACACTGCTTGATTCCATGGCTACGGCCACCCTGCAATCCATCAGCAGTGGCCGTGCCTGCACACTATAGAGCAGGTATCCTCAAACTGCGGCCTTCCAGCTGTTGTAAAACTACAACTCCCACAATGCCCTGCTGTGGGCTGATACCTGTAGGCTATTCGGGCATGCTGGGAGTTGTAGTTTTGCAACAGCTGGAGGGCCGCAGTTTGAGGATGCCTGCTATAAAGAGAAGCACAAGCCTTTTGTGAGTTTTCATGGTCATGGCCACCTGAGAGGCCGGCCCTTTTTCCTATAGTGTGCAAGCACGACCACCACTGCTAGAGTGATGAAGGGTGGTCGTAACCATGGAAACAAGCAGTGTATAATGTGATGGAAAAATAAATCTAGCCAGTAAAGGAAGCAATATGGATAATAATACATTAGTAAGTGGCTTTTATTAACTTTCCCTACATGATAAATGCCATGTGCTGAAGTGACACAACCCCTTTAATGCATGCCACCAGTCATTTGAATGGGGTGACAGTCCTGTTTCTTCCAAAGGTTGATGATGTCACGGGTTCGCCATTGTGCAGCACTTTGTGTCACTAAGGAGATGTTGCTGCTGCTTACAACCATTGGCTGATCCGTTCATGGGACACTACGCTGCCACTGTCCCTTTCCCACTACTGGGGGTGTTTTATAGGTATACACAGTATATTTTTGAAAACCTGACTCCCCCTAAGGAGTGAAAGTGAGTACTGACAACTTGACAGTAAACCCATACGCCTTGCTAGGGTGCATATAACATATTATGATGATATTAAAGGCTCACGTTACTGAGAAGTGTAGGCCACCTAAGGCTATATAGGCCCACGTTCAGGCTTGTATGGCATTATATACAGGCGTCTAGGGTGGGTCATGACATGTTATGTGCATTCATACGACTGCGGGATATGCATTCTTCTTCAGAAAGCAGTACATTTCCAATACAAAGGCCATTTCCCGCCAAAAGGCAAACTCTCGAGCTGTCCTCTTCTGTCAAGTTGCGCTGGGAAAGGTGGATGAGACCAATATGGCTTCCATTTCAGATTCTTTAAGATGTCACCTAGCTTTCCTACACTTGTTGACAGCACGTGTGACTATGCCGAAATATATGGGCAGATTATGTATTACCACCTAGCTAGGCAGACTCGTCATTCACGACTATAGAGATTTTGTAGAAAATGCCTATGAGGACTGTTTTGGCGGCCATTGTGGTGGTCACCCATCTTTCCTAGTACCAGACCTCATTATAATAGGCTATAATTGCTTCCACATTGGTTTCCACCATATTTTTCTAGTCAGAGATGTAATGTTTAGTAGCCTGCCTGACTTGTGTGTGTGTGTGTGTATATATATGTATATATATATATATATATATATATATATATATATATATATATATATATATATATATATAATGCATGCTGCCCATTATGTGACTACCAGGATTACTCAGCGTCTGCTCACAGTCAGGTGGTCACAGAAGATTAATGGCCGTCATACACAACAGTTCTGTCATGAAACTGTCTTGTCAACACAGTGATGTAGCCTGAGGGTGCTAGCGACGGTGGAGAACATACCATGACATCCTGCTGCCTAGGATATGGCTCTGCGTCCCTGTCCTCACATACAAGTGGCACATATAAGCCATGTCCGTCCTGTAACACGGATGGGATTTTCCACAGATTCCCTCACACCACGCACAGCCGCTTTCCTTCCTGGATATGTCACACACCCATTTTCCCCAGAGCAGTGTTCCACATGCTGGGTGTATCTGAGTGAAATCACAGATCACGGCGCTGGGATATGTCAGCTGGAAGTTTTGTTTGCAGGAGTTGTTCCAGAAATCTTCATTTAACTGGATACAACATGTCTTTCATTTCCCATTGTGTGTACTGAGATTGTATAATTACAGTGCGACCTGCCAAATTGAGCACAATATGTTGGCTTGGGTGGGGTTAGCAACAGTCAGCATCTGCTCGGAGCTATTGTTGTCGTACATAGAGGACATGTGGGATTTTGAGGCACAATGTTTAACACACAAATATGTGCAGGCTCGGACTGGCCCACAGGGGTACAGGTGAATCCCCCGGTGGGGCCCCTGAGCAAGGTGCGCCCCTAGTCTCCCACCCCCTGCACAAGTGGCACATAACACAGTAGACTTACCGCACTACATACATATGTTAAATGTACAGCACCTCCACCAGCCTATGTTCATATAAAAAACTTGATAGATTATTAAAGAAACTCCAGTTTATTATAGACACAACCAGAGCTGAGATGACTTCTAGGTATAGAGGAAAGCTACCAGTGTCCTCTTTTCCCCAGGACCTACCTTCACAAAGTTGCTGTGGCGACCTCCATATTCAGTCATCTGGTAGCATCTTGCTGCTGTAGGAGCAGGTAATATTTGAAAGTATCCATACGGTGGGCCCCCAAAATAAATTTTACTGGTTGGGCCTAGGCACCCCATATGTGTGAAATCACTATATTGGTGCCTACTTTGTGCCAGTCTGCCTGTAGAGTTTGTTACGGTGAACATGCCATCGGTTGTGTGGAAAGTTATAGCCTAGAAATTATTGATCCAGCTAGTGATGTGGAATGTGCACAGAGTTCAATGAAAGCTGGCTTGGCTTAGTCAGGAACTAAACTGCAGCTCGTAACATGTTCTGCTAGTCCAAGCACATCCGAACTGCTACTAGAATGCTAAACCTCTTAGAAACACCATCTCTGTGAGAAGATCACTCCACTATCCAGACCAGAATTTTCAGTAACTTCCACCATATTTATATTATGCATGCTGACCATTATATTTGAGAAGACCACCACCTGAGAAGACTTTGTTTCAAAGCAAATTTAGGTGGTCATCTCAAATAGGTATCTCTTTAATATGTTTATACGTTCAGGAACATATCATTATGAATTCTTTCTCATCAAAGCCAACCATGTTCCCCTTGTCATATAACAGCTTGGCGAGAAGAAAATGATACATTTTAGGACTTTGTTTGTCAGTAATGGTCATTTTTGATGTACATTGTCTTGATAGCCTAGTTTAAAATATATGTCTCCCTTAGGAAACTTTTTTTTTTGCTATAATACATCTAAAATACAAATTTAGGGAATTGATAATGTCCTACAGTTTTGCATATACATCTCCTATGCAGACCTATGTATCACCATGGTTGCATTCTACACTCAAACCCTGGGTAGTCTGACTCTGCAGTGATAGTTCCTTCAAACCATTCCCAACTTCTGAAGGAATGGTTTCTACAAGACTATCTGCATGGGATACATGGGAGTAAACAAATGGTCACAAAAATGGATATGCCCTTTAAAGTTCAGCACCTAACAGATGCCCTTGCTCTTTTTGACTGGTACTACAGCCATTAGCCCCATCTAGAAATTATACGGCATTGTACACTATAGACTGGGACTGAATAAACCCAAACCGCCAGCCATCCAAACATCTAAATTTATAATGATGTCTACAGAGGTCTTGTTGACTTATTTCAAAAACTTTCCAAAGCCAAAGTGTTAAAATAAAAAAAAGATACTATACTCAACCCTGAAAGGCTTTTTCTGTGTGTTTTTGATATTGATGACTTACCCTCAGGATAGATCATCAATATCAGATCGGTTGAGGTCCGATACCGGCACCCCTCTGATCAACTGTTTAAAGAGGCCACAGCCCTTCAGTAAACTTGCCAAGCACAACACTGTCCATTGCATAGCTAGCTGCTGTCCTTGGTATTCACTTGGATAGATCTGAGCTGCACCTAGATCATGTGACTGATGAATGTGATGTCACTGGCCTAGGAAGAGGCCGCAGCAGTGACAATGTAGTTGTGACCACTGCAACCAGTCACTGGTCTCAGCGGTATAAAGCTCAAGACCTCTAGACCTCTAAGGCTAGTGATTGGCTGTAGCGGTCACATGCTGCATACAGCTGTCACTGCTGCCGCCTGTAAACACGGACTGGAGTTGAGGTCCAGAGCTGCAGCTCTGGAAATGGTGGGAATTAGGTGCTAAGTATATATTCAGATACCACTACTCGGAACCCTGCCTCCTGAAATCCCCACCACATTATTAGACTTCCCAGGAATTCCTTCCTATCTGTTGTCGCGATCAGCCATTGTGATGGGTCACACGCTGTACAAGGACATGTCCTTCTGACTCAGCTGTCTTTGTGGTTGGGAGAGGAAAACACAGTAGGCATAACCTTGTTAATTGTAACTACAGAGTGACGTAATAATGTTTGGACATCTGACATTGTTTACATGGCAGATTGTACCGTTCTCAACAAAAACCACAAGCATACCAGGTCTTATGGGACCCGATACCTGCATAGTAAACTTACTTGTCTTACCAGCATGTAGACCAACATCTTCATCCTCTTGGTTCTCTAGTTAATATTTAGGAGCACTGTCTTTGTAGTCATATATAAATGTGTAGGTTCGGGTCAACCATTGCTGAGTCCCCCATCATTCAAGAAAAAGGAACGGCGCATCTGCTTCTTCATTGGTGCATCTTTTAAAGGGGTTTTCTGGGATTTTTAACTGATGACCTATCCTCTGGATAGATCATCGCTATCTGATCGTTGAGGGTCCGATAACCAGGAACCCCTCTGATCAGCAGTTTGAGAAGGCAACCTCTGGCACTCCAGCTGTTGTGAAACTACAACTCCCAGCATGCATACTTGCTCTGCTCTTCTAAGAGCTCTAAGAAATTAATAGAGCATGCTGAGAATTGTAGTTTCACAGCAGCTGGAGTGCTGAAGGTTGCTGATCCCCGGCCCAGACTATGTGACGTCATGTTCATCAGTCACATGGCCTAGATGTAGCTCGGCCCCATTGAAGCTCTGTGCTTGGTGAGCCGCCGCAGTGCTACTGCAACCATCGGTGCCATCACAAACGGTATCTTGTCTCCCACCATTTAGATAGTGATGACCTATCCAGAGGATTGATCATCGGTAAAAAAAGTCTCGGAAAACCCCTTTAACATACACAATGTTGCAGTGTGGCCACTGATAGCAGCAAAGATTGCTAATATGTTCATTCATGCTCATTGTGCTCCGCTATTTTTGGAAGTCTCATAGCAGTGATTGGAGAGTGCATACCAACTCTACAATCACTTCACAGGTCCCCTACCGGAGATAGGAGTGGGTCACAGAGGACATTGATGGCATATCCTAGCAATATGCCATCTCTCTGAGATGGGAAAAAACTGTATTGTGGGTCAACTATTTAAAGGCTTCCTTAATAAGTGACCACCCATACTCCTTTTTTTTTTTTTTTTTTTTACGGCGGCCCAGTCAAAGCGCTACATGGGTCTCCCTGCTCTAACAGCCAGGACCGGCAGGAGTGCCGATCCGGGCTGTTTAACACTTGCCGCTGGCAATGGCGCCCGCCGTATGTAAAGTACTGACAGAGGGAGCGCACTCTCTCTGTCTCCAATCGGCACCCCGATGTGCCGATGTGTGTGAAGGCTGGCTGGGGTCTCGTGAAGGCCCCAGACCAGCCTTTAGTAATTTCCAGCAGGCTGTGCCTCGCTGGCGCAGCCTGCTGGTCATTGTCAGAATAGCACTGATATTAAAATGCAATGCACTATATGGATAATGCATTGCATTTTAAAATCAATCAGAATATTGTCTGTTATAGTCCCCTTGTGGAACTATTAAGTGGTAAAAAAAAACCACATTTATTCAATAAAAAAATCCCATTTAAAAAAATTACGCTTTTTTTTCATTGAAAATACACTTTTTTTCCATTGAAAATACGCTTTTCAATGAAAAAAATTGCTAAAAAAAATATCTCCCCCATATGTTTGGTATTGTCGTGTCTGTAACGACCTGGACTACATAAATATCACGTAAATTATCCCCTATAGTGAACGCTGTAAAAAAAATTAATAAAAAAACCCAGACAGATTTGCAAATTTATTCTTAGTTGCCACCGAAAAAAACATAATTACAAGCGATCAAAAATCACTATTTACTCCAAAATGCTACCACTAAAAAATACAAGTTGTCCCACAAAAATCAAGCCCTCACACAACTCCATAGAAAGAAAAATAAAAAAGTTATGGGTCTTGGGAAGCGGCAATGCAAAAACATATATTATTATTATTATTATTATTATTATTATTATTTTTAAGTAGTGAAACAAAAAAAAAGCTATATGTATTTGGTATCACTGTAATCATAGTGACCCAGAGAATAAAGATATTATGTTATTTATACTGAAAAATTAACGCCATAAAATGTATAACGTAAAAACACAGTGACAGTATTGCTGTTTTTCCCATCTCCCTCGCAGAAAGAGTTAATAAAAGTTAATCAGAAAGTTATGTGTACCCCAAAATGGCGCCATTAACCACCTCCGGACCGCCTAACGCAGATGTGCGGTCCGGAGGTGGCAGCCCTGCGCACAGTCACGCATATATGCGTCATCTCGCGAGACGCGAGATTTCCTGTGAACGCGCGCACACAGGCGCGCGCGCTCACACAGGCGCGCGCGCTCACAGGAACGGAAGGTAAGCGAGTGGATCTCCAGCCTGCCAGCGGCGATCGCTCGCTGGCAGGCTGGAGATCCGAATTTTTTAACCCCTAACAGGTATATTAGACGCTGTTTTCATAACAGCGTCTAATATACCTCCTACCTGGTCCTCTGGTGGTCCCTTTTGTTAGGATCGACCACCAGAGGACTCAGGTAGGTCAGTACAGTCGCACCAAACACCACACTACACTACACTACACCCCCCCCCCCGTCACTTATTAACCCCTTATAAACCCATGATCACCCCATATAAACTCCCTGATCACCCCCCTGTCATTGATCACCGCCCTGTCATTGATCACCCCCCTGTCAGGCTCCGTTCAGACGTCCGTATGAATTTTTACGGATCCACGGATACATGGATCGGATCCGCAAAACGCATACGGACGTCTAAATGGAGCCTTACAGGGGGGTGATCAATGACAGGCGGGTGATCACCCATATACACTCCCTGATCACCCCCCTGTCATTGATCACCCCCCTGTCATTGATCACCCCCCTGTAAGGCTCCATTCAGACGTCCGCATGATTTTTACGGATCCATGGATACATGGATCGAATCCGCAAAACACATGCGGACGTCTGAATGGAGCCTTACAGGGGGTGATCAATGACAGGCGGGTGATCACCCATATACACTCCCTGATCACCCCCCTGTCATTGATCACCCCCCTGTAAGGCTCCATTCAGACGTCCGCATGTGTTTTGTGGATCCGATCCATGTATCCATGGATCCGGAAAAAATCATGCGGATGTCTGAATGGAGCCTTACAGGGGGGGTGATCAGTGACAGGGGGGTGATCACCATGATCACCCCCTGTCATTGATAACCCCCCTGTAAGGCTCCATTCAGACGTCCGCATGTGTTTTGTGGATCCGATCCATGTATCCATGGATCCGTAAAAAATCATGCGGATGTCTGAATGGAGCCTTACAGGGGGGGTGATCAGTGACAGGGGGGTGATCACCCTGATCACCCCCTGTCATTGATAACCCCCCTGTAAGGCTCCATTCAGACGTCCGCATGTGTTTTGTGGATCCGATCCATGTATCCATGGATCCGTAAAAAATCATGCGGATGTCTGAATGGAGCCTTACAGGGGGGGTGATCAGTGACAGGGGGGAGATCACCCTGATCACCCCCTGTCATTGATAACCCCCCTGTAAGGCTCCATTCAGACGTCCGCATGTGTTTTGCGGATCCGATCCATGGATCCGTAAAAATTATACGGACGTCTGAATGGAGCCTTACCAGGGGGGTGATCAATGACAGGGGGGTGATCCGGGAGTCTATATGGGTGATCACCCCCCCCTGTCATTGATCACCCCCCCTGTAAGGCTCCATTCAGACATTTTTTTTGGCATAAGTTAGCGGAAATTTTTAGTTTGTTTTTGTTTTTGTTTTTTCTTACTAAGTCTCATATTCTACTAACTTGTGTCAAAAAATAAAATCTCACATGAACTCACCATACCCCTCACGGAATCCAAATGCGTAAACATTTTTAGACATTTATATTCCAGACTTCTTCTCACGCTTTAGGGCCCCTAAAAAGCCAGGGCAGTATAAATACCCCACATGTGACCCCATTTCGGAAAGAAGACACCCCAAGGTATTCGCTGAGGGGCATATTGAGTCCATGAAAGATTGAAATTTTTGTCCTAAGTTAGCGGAAAGTGAGACTTTGTGAGAAAAAAACCAAAAAAAATCAATTTCCGCTAACTTATGCAAAAAATAAAAAGTTTCTAGGAACTCGCCAGGCCCCTCATTGAATACCTTGGGGTGTCTTCTTTCCAAAGTGGGGTCACATGTGGGGTATTTATTAAAGTGTGAGAAGAAGTCTGGGATCCAAATGTCTAAAAATGCCCTCCTAAAAGGAATTTGGGCCCCTTTGCGCATCTAGGCTGCAAAAAAGTGTCACACATCTGGTATCGCCGTACTCAGGAGAAGTTGGGGAATGTGTTTTGGGGTGTCATTTTACATATACCCATGCTGGGTGAGAAAAATATCTTGGTCAAATGCCAACTTTGTATAAAAAAAATAGGAAAAGTTGTCTTTTGCCAAGATATTTCTCTCACCCAGCATGGTTATATGTAAAATGGCACCCCAAAACACATTCCCCAACTTCTCCTGAGTACGGCAATACCAGATGTGTGACACTTTTTTGCAGCCAAGGTGGGCAAAGGGGCACATATTCCAAAGTGCACCTTTCGGATTTCACCGGCCATTTTTTACAGATTTTGATTGCAAGGTACTTCTCACACATTTGGGCCCCTAAATTGCCAGGGCAGTATAACTACGCCACAAGTGACCCCATTTTGGAAAGAAGACACCCCAAGGTATTCCGTGAGGGGCATGGCGAGTTCCTAGAATTTTTTATTTTTTGTCGCTAGTTAGTGGAATATGAGACTTTGTAAGAAAAAAAATAAATAATAAAATCATCATCATTTTCCGCTAACTTGTGACAAAAAATAAAAAGTTCTATGAACTCACTATGCCCATCAGCGAATACCTTAGGGTGTCTACTTTCCGAAATGGGGTCATTTGTGGGGGATTTCTACTGTTTGGGCATTGTAGAACCTCAGGAATCATGACAGGTGCTCAGAAAGTCAGAGCTGTTTCAAAAAGCGGAAATTCACATTTTTGTACCATAGTTTGTAAATGCTATAACTTTTACCCAAACCATTTTTTTTATCAAAGACATGTAGAACAATAAATTTGGCGAAAAATTTATATATGGATGTCGTTTTTTTTGCAAAATTTTACAGCTGATATTGAAAAATGTCATTTTTTTGCAAAAAAATCGTTACATTTTGATTAATAACAAAAAAAGTAAAAATGTCAGCAGCAATAAAATACCACCAAATGAAAGCTCCATTAGTGAGAAGAAAAGGAGGTAAAATTCATTTGGGTGGTAAGTTGCATGACCGAGCGATAAATGGTGAAAGGAGTGTAGTGCCGAAGTGTAAAAAGTGCTCTGGTCATGAAGGGGGTTTCACCTAGCGGGGCTGAAGTGGTTAAAAACTACAATTTGTCCTGCAAAAAACAAGCCCTCATAAAGCTATATAGACGGAAAAATAAAAAAGTTATAGCTCTTGGAACTCGACGATGAAAAAAGGAAGAAAAATGCTTGGTCAGTAAGGCCCAAAACAGGCCGGTCACTAAGGCATTAAAGGGGTGTTCTGGGAGTTTTATACAGATGACTTAGGTCATCAGTATCTGAACGGTGGGGGTCTTACACCTGGGACCCCCGCCGATCAGCTGTTTGAGAAGGCAGCTTTCCCTAGGCCAGTGATGACACGTTCATGTGGCCTAGGGGCAGCAATAGGGCTGAGGTGCAATACCAAACACAGCCCCTATACAATGTACGGCGCTGTGCTTGGTGAGCTGTGAGAAGCACCGCTGCCTTCTCAAAACAGCTGATTGACGGGGGTCCCAGTTTTCGGATCCCCATTGGTAAAAAAAAATCATGGAAAACCCTTTCAAGGATGCTATTCTGGACTATCTCAAGATTAATAGCCTTATAACACAATATGACAATCACTGTATAAGGAATCGGGCCGGTCAAACTACATTCACACCTTCGGTTTGCAGTGTTTTTGTATCTGGCCGGTTCTCCACTTGCCTACCGGAATGCGTACAGATCTCCACCGGACCCCATTATATTACTGGAGTTGGCAGACATTCCGTCCGCACCCGGCAGCACCGGAATTCAAACCGGAGGTGTGAAAGTAGCCTAATCTGATCAACTTCCAGATAGGACTAGGATAATGTTGTGGTCATTGTGTATCTGGACTTTTCAAAGAAATGTGTAACTATGCCGCATAAAAAGTTGGTACATAAAAAATAAATGCTGGGACTGTGGAGAATATTTGTACATGGTTTGGTGATAGAAAACAAGGTAGTTATTAATAACACAGCCTTAGATTGGATCACAGTCACCAGTGGGGTGCCGCAGAGTACTGTGAGTACTATACCCTCCTCTTTTCAGTATGTTAATGACCTTGTAGAATGCTTACATAGTAATTATAATATTTCAGATCAAAGTAAGGCTTCATGCACCTGACCGTATCCGTTTTGCGATTCTCAAATTGCGGATCTGCAAAACGGGGATACTGGTCGTGTGCCGTCCACATTTTCTTGTCCTGCACATCCCACCCTATGTTAAAAATACCTATTCTTGTCTGCAAAACGGACAAGAATAGTACATGTTCCATCTTTTTCAGGGATGGTGGAACAGACATACGGATGCGGACAGCACACGTTCTTCTGTCCGACCTTTTTTTTTTCGGCGCCCGTTTAAAAAAATGGGTCAACATCAATCTGCAAAACATGCGGATTGGATGCGGACAAAAAGTATGGTTGTGTGCATGAGGCCAATCAGCACAGAGGAGGATGATATAACATGGAAGAGAGATTTTGGGAAGCTGGAGGGTTGGGGCGAGGAAATGGCAAATGAACTTCAATGTGGATAAATGTAAGGTACAAAGTGTACAATTATAATAGCGGTTGATATTCACCAGCACTGCCAGTTCTCATCACCCAAACAATCCAGATCTCCCAGTCTCCAGGGTGCTCAGCAATAAAATAGCAGATAAATAGTAACAGCAGCGGAAAAATGTACCCCTGCGCTCACCAGTCCATAAAATATATTTCCTCTATTTATTCATCAGCATAGCAAGGTGGATACAAAACTGTGGACTATAGACTGTTTCACTTCCTGGTCCCTGGAGTTCCTCCACAGTACACCTGTTCTTATTAAAAGTGGGAGGGTAACTCCCATCCTCCACAATTAAAAACAACAAACAGGGGTATCAAACATAAGAACTTGGAAAGTATATTATTATTCCTTGTACCATACTGACCAATAATCTCTTCATAAAAAGCACTTAAAGGGAACCTGCCACTATGAAAATGCTATATAAGTTACAGGCGGCATGTTATAGAGCAGGAAGAGATGAGCAGATTGATGTATAGTTTTGTGGTAAAAGATTCAGTATAACTTGTAATTTATACATTAAAATTCCTGCTCATCTGGGCTTTGAAGTCCAGGAGGCGGTCCTATCAGTGATTGACAGGTATCTCTGTGTACACAGTCATAGAGGGAAGGCTAGAAGCAGAATTTACATCAATAAAATAAAAGTTTCACTGAGTCTTTTTCTATAAAACTATATATTAATCTGCTCAGCTCCTCCTGCTCTGTAACCTGATGTCTGCAGCTCAGACGTGACAGCTTCCCTTTAAATTATTACGTTCATTCAAACCCAGTAGTCTCAGGGCCTCACATCTATTGGTCCAAATAGCCTCTTTGATATGTCTGTCCGTCTATAGAGAGCAGGGATTTCAGAGCTCTTTCCGAACCTGCAAAAGACATGTCTCATACATGTACTTTACAAAAATGTTCAGTAACCCTAGGACATCCTTTACTTGCATGTAAAGAGCGAGAATGCTCTTGTAATCTATTGTATAGTGGTCTAATTGTGTTGTCGATGTAGTAAAACCCACATGGGCAAAAAAAATACACAGACCACAAATTCTGATCTGTATGTAATAAAGTTCTGTACTGTATGTAATACAGAACTGAACTTAAAGGGGTATTCCCATCTGGGACAATGGAGGCATATCAGTAGGATATGTCCCCATGGTCTGATAGGAACGGGTCCCACCTCTGGAACCCACACCTACACCGAGAACAGAGTGGGAAAGGTGGTGGCCAGAGGACCCCAGGTTTCACCTGGTCTGGCCACCACCAAGTGCTGTCCCCATCGTACTGAATTGGAGTGCACCACACTTGCGCGGCCACTGCTTTCATTCATTTCTATGGGGCCGCTGAAAATAGGCAAGCGCTAGCTCGCGCGTGCGCAGTGCGCCCTCCACAACTTTCGGGCCTCCGTTCTTAGTGTAGGTCCAGGTCCCACCGCTGTACCCCTTTAAGGTTTTTTGTTATTGCGTTAAAGGACAGCATGGACAATTTCCATTCAAAAGCATTGCACCTGCACTAAATTCTCAACATTGGAAGATCGCATGGCAGATGTGGTGTATTTGAGCGGAGAAGGCTGATTGATGTGTCTGGAGTTATTTTTGCCTGGTCACATGACCCTCTATCAGCAGCCATCTTATGGACAGGTCTCCTGTGTGGACAGCACAGACAATTTGCCCAACAAGGTGACATGATTTATGAAATATAGCACACAGCACAGAAAATCAACCAAGGATGTGTTACTAAGTGTCATATAGTCATCTTATATACACATTGGTCACAAGTAGCCAGAAAGTGACCAACCCCTTCAACTTTACCGACCAATGCCAGGCAGCTGCTGCTAAGGCAAATTAAGTAACAGGATGCATCAAAAGAGGCGCTGATGCTCATGACTGGAAGATGGTTTTGCCTCTAGACAGACCACACATGGAATAATATGAACAATTCTGGGCACCTGTGTATAAGGAGGACAGAAACTAGAGCGGAGACAGAGGATGGGGGCTAAGGTAACTCAGGCAATTGGTAGTTTGCAGTACCAAAACAGGAGTTTTTTACTGTATGAGTAGAGACTATGGGGGATGAAACCAAGTAAAGAACTGCCCGCTTGACTTTATTTACTGTAAAAATATTGCAGTTTACGGGCACTAGAGTGCTGGAGAAGATGGGGTGCTGATCCAGGAATTTATTCTGGTTGCCATATGTGAAGTTGGGGTAGAATTTTTCTTGCACTTGACATCTGGATCAACACGGTAGGAATATAGGTTGGACCTGTGTCGTTTTCCAACCTTATCTACTATGTAACAATGTGAAATACTGTTCTGGGCATCATACAATATATTCAGATGCTTAAAAATGAGCTCTTGAAGTTCTTGTTTTTTCTGCACTTTTTTTTATTGTTACGCATTCCAGTGAATTCCTTTGGAAGCGTCTATCGTACCATCCCCACGGATTATGGAATGCAGCCCTAGGCTATGAAAGGAGAGGTATGAGCAGGTTTTCTTAGTCTTCGACTTTTATAGGAAAAGTAGTGCAAAGCCGAAGCAGATGCATCACTTTGCACTTGTTTGTAATGCATACGGTTTTTACTGCAGAAACGAAGCAGCAGATTTTTTTGCTGGATTTTCAGTCACTTGTGACCCCAGCCTTAGGGCTCATGCATACGACTGTATGTATTTTACGGTCCACAAAAAACTGATCCGCAAAAAATACGTATGGCGTCCGTGTGCATTTCATATTTTCTGGAACAGAACAGCTGGCCCCTAATTGAACAGTACTATCCTTGTCCGTAATGCGGACAATAAGAGGGCATGTTCTATTATTTTGCGGAACAAAAATACAGAAATGGAATGTACACAAAGTAACTTTTTTGTGGACCTATTGAAATTAATGGTTCCGCATACGGGCCACACAAAAAACGGAATGGACAAGGAAAGAAAATAGGTTTGTGTGTATGTGCCCTAATGGCCCCTTGCAGACAAGCGTGTCCGGATTAGGTCCAGATGCCTTGCAGATGCGTTCAGTGAAACCGCGTAAACAAGTCCATTCAGTTTTGTTTGCGATCGCATTCAGTTGTTCATTTTTTATCGCACGAGTGCAATGCGATTTAATGCGTTTTTCACTCGCGTGATAAAAAACCTGAATGTTTACAAACAACATCTTTTAGCAGCCATCTGTGAAAAACGCATCACACCCGCACTTGCTTGCTGATGCGATACGATTATCACGCAGCCCCATTCTCTTGGGGGCCAGCATTGCGTGAAAATAGCAGAATATAGAACATGCTGCGATTTTCACGCAACGCACACGTGATGCGTGAAAACCAACGCACATGTACACAGCCCCATTGAAATGAATAGGTCCGGATTCCGTGCAGGTGCAATGCGTTCGCATCACGCATTGCACCCACATGGAATACTCGCTTGTGTGAAAGGGGCCTAATTGTCAGTTTTCCTAGAGCTCAGCTCCAGGAGGGGTGGACACTAGCTGCTATCATGTCTCCCAAACACAGAGAAGCACAAAAAGTTGCAAATTATGATGCAAATATGTGACCAATAGCGGCATAGAACTTTAATAAATGTGCCCAATTGTCTTTCTGTAGCAGCCAGCACAGAGAGATAAAACTCCCATATAGATAGGTAATCCATTTTAAAGGGGTTCTGATTTTTTTTTAAACTGATGATCTATCCTCTGGATAGATCATCAGCATCTGATCGGCTGGAGTCTGACACCCGGGACCTCTGCCGATCAGCTGTTTGAGAAGGCAGCGGCGCTGGCAGTAGTGCCTCGTCCTTCTGGCTGTTTACCGCAGGCCCAGTGACGTCACGACTAGTATCAATGGCCTGGGCGCGGCTAAACTCCATTCAAGTGAACAGAGCGTAGCCCCGCCCAGTGATACTAGTCACTGGGCCTGCGGTAAACAGCGAGAAGGACGTGGCGCTACTGCCAGCGCTGCTGCCTTCTCAAACAGCTGATCGGCGGGGGTCCCGGGTGTTGAACTCCCGCCGTTCAGATGCTGACGATCTATCCAGGGGTTCTGTAGTTTTTTTTAAACTGATGATCTATCTTCTGGATAGATCATCAGCATCTGATCGGCGGGAGTCCGACACCCGGGACCCCCGCCGATCAGATGCTGACGATCTATCCAGGGGTTCTGTAGTTTTTTTAAACTGATGATCTATCTTCTGGATAGATCATCAGCATCTGATCGGCGGGAGTCCGACACCCGGGACCCCCGCCGATCAGATGCTGACGATCTATCTAGAGGATAGATCATCAGTTTAAAAAAACTACAGAACCCCTTTAAGTTTACAGTGCTCCCTCAAGATACAATGGCCTCAGGATACAATATTCTCAACATACAATGGTCTTTTCTGACCCATTGTAAGATGAAACCAGACCCAACATACAATATCTCAGACTCATATCCAACCAATCCAGGCCACTTCTCTGGTAAAATAGCTGCTATTCCTGACTGGTATAGGTAAGGACTTGTTTAATCTGTCTTAGTTATCTGCTTCTTTTTCTTAAATCTTCATTTTCTCTTATCTTGGATAACATTTTGGGTCTTTGGAGAACCGATCACTCAACTGACAATGGTTTCAACATACAATGGTCGTCCTGGAATCAATTAATATTGTATCTTGAGGGACCACTGTACTGCTGCTGTGAGGGGAAGATGATATCGGAAGGGTAGTCATCACTGCAATAGTCCAGGGGTCAGCAATCTTCGACACCCCAGCTGCTGTGAAACTACAAATCCCAACATGCTCCATTCATTTCTGGCGAGTTCTGAGAAGAGCAGAGCAAGAATGCATGCTGGAGTGCCGGAGGTTGCCTACCCCTGCTCTATTTTTCTCTTGATAGGCCTAGATAAAGATGTCCACAGAAGATATTCTAATTGAGTCACTCGTCCCTCTTTCCTCGCAGTGATGCCCTGTGAGGGAGTAAGGCCTGTATTACACCAATAGAGTATCAGACCGATAGTTGTGTGTATATAACAAAAGATGTGTGTGTGTAATAGGCCGTCTGACCAATGATTGAAAAACTGTCATCCTAAAAATGCAAATAAAGAGGAAGTTAAAGAGCCCGGATAGTAAAAAATAATATCCATAAAACGACAAAAACTATCCACTCGTTTTTTGTAGAAAAAATAAATAAATTAGATACATATTTATTTATATGCATATGCTGTTAAAGGGGTACGAGATTGGCGGGGGTGCCAGAAGTCAGACCCCCGCTGATCTCATATTGATGACTGATACCCATTTATTAGGCGATACAAAAATATTTTGATGGAAGTGGCCCTTAATACCTACTTGGTCTCAATCTGTTTTCTAAGACCACATGAAAAGTGATCTGTTCGCATGGTGCAGTACTGCATGGCGGCCGTTCCCTATAAAAGAAAGGCTTGAACACATGCTACCTCAGGATTTTTCAGAAAAGATCTAGAATATGGCTGACTGGCCTGAGTGGAAATGCTGGCTAAGAATAATTCCAGCAGTCATTTGATGTTACCGATACAAACGATCATATGATTGTGATGGGCAGTGGAGATCTTTAAATAACCACAAATGATAACTGATCACAAAAAATGATGTTTATGCGTTTGTCTTTTTCTGGAACTTAATATATTTGACATCAGTGCCACAACAGAAAGCCTGTGAACGGTTCTCTTCTGTATTTCTTCAGTGTGAGACTGGCCCAACTGCCCATTATAACCAGGCTGTACTGGTGCGTGTGGCAATCTAACCTGCCTGAAGGGATAAGGTGTCTTCACATTCAGCAGATGTTACTGAGGAAAATATCTGTCACTGAAATCGGTTCCGTTCACCTGAATGAGGCTGGTACAAATCCATGTGCTCTCTGCCAAAACAAACCCCATCCAGGTGAATGGAAGTGATTATCAGTCGCAGACATTTTCTGCCATGTGTGAAAGCTCCCTAAGGCTTCATGTGCATGGTTGTGTCCGTATTCCGGTCCTCAAACAACGAATCCGCAAAATACATATACATTCCGTGTGCATTTCACATTTTTCTCACTCCAATCAATAGGGAGGACTATTCTCATCTGCACTGCTGACAAGAATAGGACATGTTCTATAATCTGTTGGAAGGCCACAGGGATCCGCAAAAATACGGATGTGCGCATGACTCCATAGAAATGAATGGGTCAGTGTGATAGCCACAAAAAATGCAGATAGTACACGGATAAAAAATATGGTTGTGTGCATTAATGTTGTCATTTATCAGACTGGTGTAAAGTAGATCTGGCTGAGTTGCCCATAGCAACCTATCATATTCCACCTTTCATTTTGAAAGGTGGGCTCTGGTTGCTATGGGCAACTCAGCCAGTTCTACTTTACACCATGTTGACAAATGACTCCATAAGCCATACTGACTGGATCTAAAGGAACAGCTATGCAGATCAAAGGGGTTCTGCAGTTCTTTTAAACTGATGATCTATCCTCTCGATTTAGGGTTGTTGCAAAAAAAAAAAAAAAAGGATCTTGTGACTATTTTTATGCCAAAAACAGGCATAAAAATATAAATAAACGACGCCCACTGTAAATATCCTCATTTTTTTGTTCTTTGTCTCCATCAGCCCTACTGTGACATGGGACTAATGGATTATGCACTGCATGTTGTGTGCAGGAATACCTGGCACTCCATCCCTGGTGATTAGGTTGGCAGACAGGTAAACTAGGGATCAGGTTCGTGGACAGGTAGACTGATGTTTAGCTTTACGGACACCCTATATAATTCAAGCCTGGAGGGCTGATGGCGTTCCCCTGTTCATTTCAATTCACATCAACGCATTTTCTGCCTGTGGTGAACTGAGCTGTGATTATAAAATGCATAAGAAGTGATTTACTAAAGAAGCGGATCAAAGACTCTCCTCTGCCGCACACGAGCAGGGTTACATGCATCTCCAGCTCTGTTTCTTGCTCTGTAATTAAAATGCTAATTTCTTTGTGATTGGACCAGTCTTTATAGAAGGATATACTTGCCACAGTCTGCAGTGTGTGAGTATTTTCTTCAGAGGCCTCTTTCACACTTCAGTGAATCACAGATATGTACCCATTGATTTTCATGTGTTTGTTCACATAAGTAGTTTTTCACCGGCCATGGGTCAGTGGAAAAATCACGGAGACACGCGCCATTTTAGTCCGTGTTGCAGACTGAGCAAACCCATTGAAGTCTATGGGTCCATGAAAAAAACACTGACACAACAACGGTTACATATGTGTCCGTGGTTTTTCACAGACCACTGGTAGGAGATGCCCTGGAAATTAAAGGGAACCTGACATCAACTTTATGCCGACCTCACTGAGGGCAGCATAAAATAGTGACAGAAATGCTGATTTCAGCGGTGCGTCACTCATGAGCTAAAAGTAAGAGGTTGCCGAGAACTAGGGCTGCACGATATAGGGAATTTTGTGCGATTGCGATTAGGGCCCTAAAAATTGTGATAACGGTATGCGATGCGATATTTTAAGGTCTATTTGCTTGGATTTTCAAGGCAAAAATACACACAAATTACTGATAATGTAGTTATGCTTAACTCAAGAACTGAAATGCACAGTGTTTTTCAAAATAAAACATCTTTTACTAAATTAAATAACATATTTGCATTACTGCAAAAGTACAAAATACAAAACTTGCCATTTTCTTACTAGCACTGCACAGAACAGATAAATAAAATAGAATAAATAAAAGAACATTTGTTCATTAAAATAACGACTTGCCTCCAGCCCCTCCTCCCTCCCCGCACTGTAACTGATGTATCGCCGGCCGCGCTGTGCAGCATCCGTGTCAACCTCGTAAAAAGTCAACCATCGCTTTATAAGCTGCACTGCCATTTTCCCCCCACTTTTGGGGGGGAAAAGTTTCTTATAAAGCTAAAAATATGGTAATATAATTGCAGCATTTTTGGGTCGGCCAATTGGCGATTGTGATATGGCGATTGATTGCGATTGCTTTGGCGATATATTGTGCAGGCCTATCGAGAACCAGCATCATAATCATTGCAGCCCAGGCCTTGAAAAGAGTCAAATCTACCTGAGAAGAGTCCTGGTTATTCATAATCTCCTGCTCTCTCACCCATCTGCTGCTGATTGGCAGTTCTCTCCTAGAGAGAAGGGAGAAAACTAGGTAGAAGACTGTCCGTCATCAGCAGGTGGCAGGAGAGCAGGAAGTCCTGTATAACCAGGACTCTTCGCAGGTGGCCGGGACTCTTTTCCAGGCCCAGTCAGCAATGATTGTGATGTTGGTTCTCGGCAACCACTTACCACTGAAATCAACTCACCTGCCATTAGTATGGGCAGCATAACGTTGATGACAGGTTCCCTTTAAGTTTCAGCTGATTATTGTCCATGAAATACGGATGACACACAGAGGGCAAAAAACGGACACACGGATTCTTCATGGACATCTTTGCAAATAAAACACGGACAAATTTTCCATGGGCGTCTGCGTGCTGTCCCTCGCTTGCATAAAGGGATACCACAGATGTAAAATATACCCAAGTGAATCAGGCCTTATTGTTCTGCGCATTCTGTGGCCCTATACTCTAATTTATTTTCAACGGGAAAATCAATCCGTTATTGGATAATATCTATTTATGTCTGCCATGATCAGGTGCATAGGCATTGAAAATATAATTTAATTCTGCAAACCTTCCCAAGAAAACACACCAACCCTTTCACCTCACTACTTCATTAGTAAGGATTCAAGCAGAGGTCACCGCTGAGGCCTATGATAGGCTTCAGTGTTCATGGGCCCAAACCTTTTCCTGTTTCTGTGGGGACTGGAAGCGGCAGCATCCATGAAACAACCAAAATAGAAATCTATATTCCATCCCAGTAGACTGGGTCTCTATGGCCTACTGATTCAGGCCGGCATCGCTACAGTCTATCCTAAACTCTGCTGCTGGACTTTCCAGCCATCTCTGTTCTTCCCAGATATCGCCCACCTGTGTTAGAGCTTCCAATAGTGGCACATTGTCCAGAGAAGACAATATGTCCCCCTCTGTCCAAGGTCCTGTCCAGTTCTACTGCCTACATTTCATTCTTATCTACCACCAGACATGCAGGCTCCACTCTACCAATCTATTTGCCTTCTCAAATTCATCAGAACCTTTTGTGTCTTCCTTTCTTATGCCACCTGCTACTCTCTATAAATGTCTGGCCATTCCCACCGATTTTGACAGAACAGGCCGACCATCTAATGTGTATGGGGGTGTCTTGACATCAGCTGTCAGGGGAGATAAGAATTTCAATATGCATTATTCTTTTATCATAAGTAAAGATCAACCCCCACCAGAGATGTATGGCAGCGGAATACTCCCCTCTCCCTATTCAGAAGCATGTATGCGCAGCCAGGCATGCATGTGTATGTAGAGTTCCATAGAAGCACCTTTCCACCTCTTGTTTCTACCACCTAGTCCTTATAGATTGTAATCGTAGATGGGAAGAGCTGTGATTTTATATGCTGTATGCTGCATTGTCTTTATGTTCTTGTCAACAATTCAACAGGCTAAGGGTAGGTTCATACCTCTGTTTAACTGTTCTCTGCCTGAACAGCCTGCTGGATACGTTAAAGGCTATGCACACCTTCGGAGGCATTTTTTGTGATTGCATTTTACTCATTTTGGACTAAAAAATATATTTTTTAAATTGGTCTTTATAAAAAATGGTCAGACATTTCTATGTACAGGGGTTAAAAAATCTGTATGTTTGCAAGCTGTGACATTCTATTTTCTTTGAATCGCATCATCTGTTGGCTCATGTGTAGCTCTTATCTATGATCTCCTGACCTCATAAACACTTAGTTAAGCCATATTCTTAAAGACGACCTTTAATCAGGCTAGCTCTAGTCTAATTATTATCCTACCTTTTATAGGGCGGCCCCCACTGATGCCGTGAGGTGAACGCATTGCACCCGCACTGAATCCGGATCCATTCACTTCAATAGGGCTGTGCATATGAGCGGTGATTTTCACGCATCACTTGTGCGTTGAGAGAAAATCGCAGCATGTTCTATATTCTGCGTTTTTCATAGAAATGAATGGGGCTGAATGAAAATCGCAAGCGCCCACAAGCAAGTGCGGATGCAGTGCGATTTTGATGCATGGTTGCTAGATGATAGGGATCAGCAACCCTGGACCCCATTAAAGTAAATTCACAGTATTATTTTCCCTTATAACATGGTTATAAGGGAAAATAACAGCATTCTTAATACAGAATGCTTACTAAAATGTCGATTTGAGGGGTTACAAAATTTAAAAAATTACCTCTCCCCATCCACTTGATCGTGCAGCCGGCATGTCTTCTTTCAGGACCTTCAAAAGGACCTTTGATGACGTAATCACGCTGACCACGTGGTGAGCGCAGTGACGTCCTCGCAGGTCCTGCTGAATGAAAATAGAAGGATCTTCAAAGGTCCTTTTGCAGGTCCTGAAAGAAGACTATGCCGGCTGCACAATCAAGAGGATGAGGTGAGTTTATGTTTTAACCCCTCAAGGCACATTGTAGTAAGCAATACTATTATTTTCCCTTATAACCATGTTATAAGGGAAAATAATAAAATCTACACAACACCTAACCCAAACCCACATTCAGTTTGCCCCCCAAAAAAAAATCCAGGATGCCCATGTGAAAGAGGCCTAAAGGAATGTTTAATCACTGTGCTGGCTAGACACAGATCGGGGTCTGCCCTTGAACACTTTGCCGTGTATCTGGTTGGAATGTAGCCCGTGTATCTCATGAAGGTTTGGAAGCTCTTCGTGTATTTAGTTGACACAGAAGCAGTGTCTTCTTTTTGGCTAATATTTGAATTGTGATGACTCGGCAGTGAAAGGGTTAAAGAAATCAGGCCATGAGTAAGCAATGTACTTTGTCCTAATAAAATCTTCCTCTATTTTTGTGTTGGGGATGAATGTTTCGTGCTGCGCTTGCTCTTTTAATGCATCTGTGTTCAGAAGAAAGTTTCTACCACTCATCCACAATGAGCTTGGCAGAGATAGATGTAGGTCGATGGTTGGACAACCTGTTGAATGAACAGTCACCCGCCAACGCCGCCCTACATATATTTAGTCCATTCACACTGGTCATACATGTTCAATGACACAGGGCGAAGAACGAGGGATCTATCTAGAAACATTATGGGAAGTTTTTTTTGGGAAAAGCTTTTCTTTAGGACCGAATATTGGGCCAAATAGGACTACCGCTATTATGTAGACAGCGTGCAGGTAAGCATTTAGGAGGACCACCACTCACAGGAGTGCCGCAACCCCTTCAAACAGTTGATTGGCGGGAGTCAGACCCCCACAGATGTCATATTGAGATATTGATATTCTCTTAAAGGGAACCTGTCACCGGGATTTTGGGTATAGAACTGAGGACATGGGTTGCTAGATGGCCGCTAGCACATCCGCAATATTCAGTCCCTATAACTCTGTGTCCTTTTATTGTGTAAAAAAAAACGATTTGATACATATGCAAATTAACATAAAAGAGTCATATCTTACTTGTGTGACCAGAGAAGAGTCATATTTTCAAGCTCTGACTCATCTCAGGTTAATTTGCATATATATCAAATCGGTTTTTATACACAATAAAAGCACACAGAGCTATGGGGACTGGATATTACAGATGTGCTAGCGGCGATCTAGCAACCCATGTCCTCAGCTCTATACCCAAAATCCAGGTGACAGGTTCCCTTTAAGGGTACTTCATCAATATCATAAAACTGGAATACCCCTTTAAGAAAGGAAAATTATATGTTGAGTTACAACTACATGTACAGCCTTATTTTGCGTTTATACAAGTTGGTGCAAAAAATACCCTATAGATTTATTTTTCCCCAAAACTGTTTGTCCAGTTTCCAATAAAGAACCAAACCAATAACCCCATAAAAAATGAGGAAAACACTCATCTAAAATATTTGTGGTTTTATTAAGACATAAAGTAAACATACAGTGACATAAGGCACAAGGCAATGGAAGGATGGGACGCCCAGTGTATAGGAGCCGGATCTGATACACGGGGCGTCCCATCCTTCCATTGCCTTGTGCCTTATGTCATTGTATGTTTACTTTATGTCTTAATAAAACTACATATATTTTATATGACTCTTTTCACTGTTTACCTGCCCGCCATGGACATTGCAGCGGGGAGCAGTGTAACTACAGCTCCCCCATCCTATTCACTTGAATGGGAAGAAGGAGTTGTAATGGAACTGTTCTCCGCTGCAATGTGGACGATGAGCAGGTAATCAGAGGAGAACATGCAGCACTCGAGGAGTGATATTGATGACCTGTCCTGTCGATAGTTTATCAATATAGGAAACTGGACAACCCCTTTTAAAGGAAATACATTTCCTAGAACTATAGCTGTGAGAAAAAAAATGCAGTAAACCCAAATGTAACTAATGCTCTGGTAATGGATAGCAATGATGTATCCTTGTTTAAAGCACATGTCAGCATGCTAATTTAAAGGGATTCTGTCACCTCCCCTAAGGCAAAAAACGATTTAAAACCAGCCATGCAGCACAGCTTACCTGGATTAGGCTGTGCTGTTCAATCTTGAAATCCGTCCAGCAGTTAGTTCAAAAAACGAGTTTGATCAATGAGGAAATGCGTCCTGAAGGTGCCCAGAGGGGCGTTTTTTTCTTCTGAGAGAGCCCAGTCCCGCCCCTTTTTCAGTGCCCAGCCCGCCTTCCTTTTACTTCCTAACCGCCGCCCCCAGCCTGCCACAGCCTCTCCTGCCTCTCCTCCCCCTCCCTCTTGCCGAACGAAGTCTCGCACAGGCGCAGTACCCACTGAGGGCTGCGCCTGTGCGATCATCAGGAGACTGAGGGCGGCAGCTTCATCTTCGTCACTGGGCATGCGCCGAGCCCAGTGACGTCCGATGCTCGCTCTTCCCTGCTGACTGAGGGAAGAGCGAGCATCGGACGTCACTGGGCTCGGCGCATGCCCAGTGACGAAGATGAAGCTGCCGCCCTCAGTCTCCTGATGATCGCACAGGCGCAGCCCTCAGTGGGTACTGCGCCTGTGCGAGACTTCGTTCGGCAAGAGGGAGGGGGAGGAGAGGAAGGGGAGGCTGTGGCAGGCTGGGGGCGGCGGTTAGGAAGTAAAAGGAAGGCGGGCTGGGCACTGAAAAAGGGGCGGGACTGGGCTCTCTCAGAAGAAAAAAACGCCCCTCTGGGCACCTTCAGGACGCATTTCCTCATTGATCAAACTCGTTTTTTGAACTAACTGCTGGACGGATTTCAAGATTGAACAGCACAGCCTAATCCAGGTAAGCTGTGCTGCATGGCTGGTTTTAAATCGTTTTTTGCCTTAGGGGAGGTGACAGAATCCCTTTAAATGACACCTGTTGTGTGAAAATCAGTTCTAGCGATACTCAGAAAAAAAGACTTTTATTCTTTATGCAAATGAGGAGTTTTGTGGACTGAGGGGCTAGGCCCTGCGGCCCCTGCCCTCGGTGCACTGAAGCTTTCATTTGCATAAAACTTGAAAGTCTTTTTTTTCCCCCAAGAACTCTGCAACCGATTTCCCCATCCCCCCCCCCCCCCCTCATTTGAATCAGCAAAATCAGCCCTATCTCAGTAAGGGACCATTCACACGTCCGCAATTTCATTCCGCATTTTGCGGAACGGAATTGCGGACCCATTCATTCCATTAATTTACATCGTGCTGCCCGTATCCGGAATTGTGTACCTGCACTTCCGGGTCCGTAATTCCGTTCCCGAAAAAGATAGAACATGTCCTATTATTGTCCGCAATTGCGGACAAGATTAGGCATTTTCTATTAAGTGCCGGCGATGTCCGTGTTTTGCAGATCCGAAAACACACACGGACGCTGTGTAAATGGACGCTTAACCTGGTCTAAGAGGTTTGATCCTGTCCTGCTAACAAGTGCTTTTTGCTGATTGAAACATGGAATGTCAAGGTTCAGAGGAGAAGAGCTAGCAGACTTTTTTAAAAATAATTTTATTCGGATTCATATATATATATATATATATATATATATATATATATATATATATATATATATAATCGACATTACACAGTATTGTCAGAAATATATACAGTCAGTATAGACCTTTTACAGATAGTCGGGTCCATAAATTTTGGGACATCGACACAATTATAACATTATTGGCTCTATACACAACCACAATGGATTTGAAATGAAACGAACAAGATGTGTTTTAACTGCAGACCGTCAGCTTTAATTTGAGGGTATTTACATCCAAATCAGGTGAACGGTGTAGGAATTACAACAGTTTGCATATGTGCCTCCCACTTGTTAAGGAACCAAAAGTAATAGGACAATTGGCTTCTCAGCTGTTCCATGGCCAGGGGTGTGTTATTCCCTCATTATCCCAATTACAATGAGCAGATAAAAGGTCCAGAGTTCATTTCACGTGTGCTATTTGCATTTAGAATCTGTTGCTGTCAACTCTCAAGATGAGATCCAAAGAGCTGTCACTATCAGTGAAGCAAGCCATCATTAGGCTAAAAAAACAAAACAACCCTATCAGAGAGATAGCAAAAACATTAGGCGTGGCCAAAACAACTGTTTGGAACATTCTTAAAAAGAAGGAACGCACCGATGAGCTCAGCAACACCAAAAGACCACGGAAAAAAAATGTGGCGGATGACTGAAGAAAACACCCTTTACAACAGTTGGCCAAATCAAGAACACTCTCCAGGAGGTAGGTGTATGTGTGTCAAAGTCAACAGTCAAGAGAAGACTTCACCAGAGTGAATACAGAGGTTCACCACAAGATGGAAACCATTGATGAGCCTCAAAAACAGGAAGGCCAGATTAGAGTTTGCCAAACAACATCTAAAAAAGCCTTCACAGTTCTGGAACAACATCCTATGGACAGATGAGACCAAGATCAACTTGTTGAATATAGAGTAATGTCGCACTAGAATGAGGTGGAGATCCAGAAAAGGTGCTCCCACTACCAGACAACACCCAGTCTAAAGAAATAGAAGTGGGGCACTCTCTAAAAGTAAAGGGATCTTTAATTGGACGTAAAGTGCAATAAAATTGACAATATATAATACAATAAAATTCAACAATATTTAAAACAGCAGAGGATAAATGGTTAATAACAGTGGTGAGAATTCAGCGGTGTGTTGAAAACTAAAATAATAAAATCAGCATAAACATAGATCCCAATATGCGAATATTTTAAAACCAATAATAATCGGGAGAATATTCATAAGAATATTATTTTCCACTGGTGGTAAGTAAATGCGATTTTCACATACGAAATATTGAATAATGTAAATAATCGCTTGCTGCCGATAAGCTTATGACCAGTCTCTTTGTGCACATAAACGGATAGTCAATGCAAAGTTTTTGTAATATGGATGGTCGCTTGCTGCCGAATATAATAGTCGGCCTATGGCCAGTCTTTTAACACATAAGCATAGTGGTGGCCAAAGTTCCAAGCATACATGGCTTTCGATGATTTGGGCAGACAATATTACAGCTGCTTATAAGCACAGCGGCGTCCCGCTGTATTTGTTTAAGAAGCGATCGCTTACACAGGATATGCGCAGTCTTACCAGAAGGTCTTTACACTGGACAATAAGCCCTCGACTCGGCGTACTTTCCTTTTAGGGTTCCGGTCTCAAGGGCTTTTTGTTCTGATTCGAATTTTCGCGCCAATAGAATTGTTTGCTGCACTCTATCTTGGTATCTTCCGTATAATAGTGCTTTCTTAATTTGGCAATTCGTTATTCTTATGATAATGTTCAGGTCTCCTCAGTCTCGCAATAGCCTTATTTCCTTACTGGTGGGATTAACACCAGACGCGTTTCGGGGATTTGAAACAATGAGGAAGGGGTCATTGTTTCAAATCCCCGAAACGCGTCTGGTGTTAATCCCCCCACTAAGGAAATCAGCAGGATGAATTCTGAAGTGTTTTGGGCAATATTATCTGCTCATATTCAGCCAAATGCTTCAGAACTCATTGGACGGCACATCACAGTGCAGATGGACAATGACCCAAAGCATACTGCAAAAGCAACCAAAGCGTTTTTTAAGGGAAAGAAGTGGAATGTTATGCAATGGCCAAGTCAATGACCTAACCTGAATGCGATTGAGCATGCATTTCATTTGCTGAAGACAAAACTGAAGGGAAAATGCCCCAAGAACAAGCAGGAACTGAAAACAGTTGCAGTAGAGGCCTGGCAGAGCATCACCAGGGATGAAACCCAGCGTCTGGTGATGTCTATGCGTTCCAGACTTCAGGCTGTAATTGACTGCAAAGGATTTGCAACCAAGTATTAAAAAGTGAAAGTTTGATGTATGATTATTATTCTGTCCCATTACTTTTGGTCCCTTCACAAGTGGGAGGCACATATGCAAACTGTTGTAATTCCTACACCGTTCACCTGATTTGGATGTAAATATCCTCAAATTAAAGCTGACAGTCTGCAGGTAAAGCACATCTTGTTTGTTTCTTTTTAAATCCATTGTGGTGGTGTATAGAGCCCAAAATGTTAGAATTGTGTCAATGTCCCAATATTTATGGACCTGGCTGTAGAACACAAATCAGCCTTTTAAGGTTGTGCCATCAACATCCATTTTAGGCTGCTTTCACACTAGCGTTCGGGTTTCCGTTCGTGAGCTCCGTTTGAAGGAGCTCACGAGCGGACCCGAACGCAGCCGTCCAGCCCTGATGCAGTCTGAATGGAGGCGGATCCGCTCAGACTGCATCAGTCTGGCGGCGTTCAGCCTCCGCTCCGCTCGCCTCCGCACGGACAGGCGGACAGCTGAACGCTGCTTGCAGCGTTCGGGTGTCCGCCTGGCCGTGCGGAGGCGTGCGGATCCGTCCAGACTTACAATGTAAGTCAATGGGGACGGATCCGTTTGAAGATGCCACAATGTGGCTCAATCTTCAAGCGGATCCGTCCCCCATTGACTTTACATTGAAAGTCTGGACGGATCCGTCCCAGGCTATTTTCACACTTAGCTTTTTTTAGCTAATATAATGCAGACGGATCCGTTCTGAACGGAGCCTCCGTCTGCATTATTATGGGCGGATCCGTTCAGAACGGATCCGCCCGAACGCTAGTGTGAAAGTAGCCTAACTGTATAATAGAAAGGTGAATCCATTTTCTATGTAAAAAACAAAAATAAACTTCCTCTTGAACCCCTATCCCACAACGTAGCCTGTGAACAGTAACGTTTAGCACGGTGGGTAAATCCCCTCCAAAGATCAATCCCCTAGTTTGCCTAGCCTACTAGCTATCCTTTCCTTCATGAACCAGGTAGTTTCGGTGAATGGCTTAACCACCTCTCGAATTTCATACTGTGTAAGAGACTTTTCAATAAAATCTTTCCATTTGTTGAAAAATCTTTTTGTGGCATTTTCTTTATTCCTTTCCGTGCCCAATCTGTCCATATACCTAAGCACCTTCATTGTACCTAACACCCACTCTAGGAAGGGTAATTGTGGCTGCAGCCACTCTCTCAGCACACACTTCTTAGCTGCCAGTAGCATGACATGTGGCCCTTTAATGCCTACTACATTGGAGGACTCCGCCTCTTGATCTTTGGGGACAAAGTGAAACACACTCTAGCGGACTTTTAATCCTAGGTTTACATTGGTCTGTAAAAAAAGGGTCCGTAATGTGTGGCCGGATGAGTGTAACCAGAATGCTTATACAGTTGTAAAGATTTCACTTACTTTTTGTAGAAGGAACAACTTTTTTTCCTGAATGTGATAGTGCGGCTTCTTTTTCACCACAGATGTGAACATATATATACGGTAATTGCTTTGGGAATCTTTTTTTTTTTTAAGCAATGTAGCATGCAGCCTGCTCTGGCTTTCACCATACTTTACAGTGCAGCTCTGCTAGTTCAGTTTTGCTGCTTTGTAGAAACATAAGCACATCAATGGTTCTTCAAGACGATACTGCATGGAGAGCTAATTTCTGCTTCCAAGAGAGATCATGAAACAGTTGACGTTCATTATGTAAGGCCTGCTGCACATGACTGTATCTGTTTTTATGATCCGCAAAAAAATGGATCCCGGCCGAGTTCTTGACGCCATGTTTTTTTCTCCTGCAGAAATGCTGTATCCTTGTCCGCAAGGAGATGAATGGGTCCGCATCCGATCTAAGAAGACACGGATCGGATGCGGACCAACACTACACCAGTGTGCATGAGCCCTAAGGAGGATAGGAATGCTTCCTGTGCTTCCTCTAAAACTAAAGAATATGCAGAATATGCTCCATATTCCAATCAGTCAGGTCACCAATTCTCTATATATGGAAAATAACCAGGGTGATAGGATCAGAAGGATTTGGATACAGTCATACTCCGATGCTCTCCTTTGCTGTGTAGTACAGGGCAAGGGCTTTTTTGTGACATCACCGGCACTAATAGGCGGGCTTTAGCGCTATCCTAGCTGTTTAACAGGCTAGGGCAGCGCTAAAGCCCACCCATTAGTGCTGGTGACGCCACCGGGCTCACTGCTAGGTGAAAGACCCTGTACGTCACTGGATCTGCAGAAAAAGACCTTGCCCTGCGCAATTCAGAGGGGCTGAGTGGGAAGAAGGGGATATCTCAGAGTTCAGCTCTGAACCCGGACAACCCCTTTAAAGGCAAACTGTCCCCTAGGAAATGCATATTAAACCGCCAGCAGTATCTTCTTGAAACCTGTAGCATGATTATAAAGGTGTCTGTGTCTCTTCTGTGCAATGCGGCAAAAGTCTGAAAAAATACTTTTATTCCACTGGCCATGCAAACAATAGTCTTGAAGTCAAGGGGGCAGCGGCTTTTTCGCCTGAAGTCAAGCGTGCCCCGCCCCCTTTCCTTCCTTTTTAGCGCTTGATAGGATTTCTTTCATTACTGAACGCTTGAATGTAGTCTTGCGCATGCGCTGTGTCCCGGCAATGCTGGCGCCTGCACACTGTTCCACTCCACTGTGAGGTAGTTTTCAAAAGCTCAATGCTCGGACACTCGCACACAAGAGCCTGCGCATGTGCAAGACTACATTCAGGCAACCGGCAGTGAAGGACTTGGACATCCTATCAATCAAACACGGGGGGGGGGGGGGGGGGGGGGGCGCGTTTGACTTAAGGCGAAAAAGCCGCTGCCCCGTTGACTTCAAGACTATCATTTACATAGCGTGGCCAGTTGAATAAAAGTATTTTACTCCTTTATATGGATGCCACAGGCTGCAATAAGGTACTGCTGGTGGTTTAATATGCATTTTCTAGGTGACAGGTTCCCTTTAACTGAGTGAGAGGCCTAGGGGGGTAGTATGGTAGGTGCTGGCTTAATTATCTGAGTCATGTCTCAAGGCCTGTTTAACCTGTTTTAGAGGACCTTGAGATATCGTTTTTCACTCCCACAGCCATAACTTTTTTTTCCTGTTTACATAGCCTTATGAGGGCTTTTTTTCTTTGCGGGACAAGTTCTACTTTTTAGAACCACATGGCACCATTTAATATTCCATATGATGTAGTGGGGAGCAGGAAAAAAGTTCCAAATGGGGTAGAATTGAAAAAAAAAAAAACAATTCTGCCACAGTTTTATGTTTTCTTTTTTTTTTTTTTATGATGTTCTCTATTCAGTAGAATTGACCTATTACCTTCATTCTGCAGGTAAATATGATTACAACGATATCACACTTGTATAGTTTTTCTTTAATGGGGTGGTCCAGGTTCAGAGCTGAACCCGGACATTCCTCCATTTTCACCCAGGCAGCTCCCCTGACTTGAGCATCGGAGCAGTTCATGCTCCGATGCTCTCCTTTGACCTGCGCTAAGGCCTCTTTCACACTTGCGTTGTCCGGATCCGGCGTGTACTCCACTTGCCGGAATTACACGCCGGATCCGGAAAAAACGCAAGTGTACTGAAAGCATTTGAAGATGGATCCGTCTTCAAAATGCTTTCAGTGTTACTATGGCAGCCAGGACGCTATAAGTCCTGGTTGCCATAGTAGGAGCGGGGAGCGGTATACTTACAGTCCGCGCGGCTCCCGGGGCGCTCCAGAGTGAAGTCAGAGCGCCCCATGCGCATGGATGACGTGCCATGCGATCACGTGATCCATGCGCTTGGGGCGCCCTGACGTCACTCTGGAGCGCCCCGGGAGCCGCACGGACGGTAAGTATGCTGCTCCCCTGCTCCCCACTACACTTTACCATGGCTGCCAGGACTTTAGCGTCCCGGCAGCCATGGTAACCATTCAGAAAAAGCTAAACGTCGTATACGGCAATGCGCCAAAACGACGTTTAGCTTAAGGCCGGATCCGGATCAATTCCTTTTTTAAATGGGCATTAATTCCGGATCCGGCCTTGCGGCAAGTCTTCAGGATTTTTGGCCGGAGCAAAAAGCGCAGCATGCTGCGGTATTTTCTCCGGCCAAAAAACGTTCCGTTCCGGAACTGAAGACATCCTGATGCATCCTGAACGGATTTCACTCCATTCAGAATGCATTAGGATAATCCTGATCAGGATTCTTACGGCATAGAGCCCCGACGACTGAACTCTATGCCAGAAGACAAGAACGCAGGTGTGAAAGAGCCCTAAATCGCGCAGGGCAAAGGCATTTTTCGGAAATCTGGTGACGTAACGGGGCTCTCCATGGGGATGCCAGGAAGCCTGCTGACGTCACCGGCACTGATGGGCGGGATTTTGCGCTGCCCTAGCCAGTAAAACGGCTAGGGCAGCGCTAAAGCCCGCCCATCAGAGCAGGTGATGTCACCGAACACATAAACAAAAGAGCCCGTTCCCTGCCCGATTTAGCGCAGGGCAAGGTAGCGCATCGGAGCATGAGATGCTCCGATGCTAGCCTCAGCGGGCTGCCTGGGTGAAAATAAGGGTATTTCCAGGTTCAGTTCTGAACCCAGACAACCCCTTTAATACTGAAAGAAAAAGAAAAACCTTGAAAAAAATCACTTTTTCTTTTCATCGCCATATTCTGATCCCTATAGCTTTTTTGTAGTTATGTGTCAGGAGCTGTATGAGGGCTCATTTTTTTGTGAGGAGATTTGTACTTTGTGATACCATTTTGAAGTGTGTGTGTGAGACTTTTTAATCAAGTGCGGATGCGATGCGTTTTTCACAGATGGTTGCTAAGAGATGTTGTTTATATACTTTAATTTTTTTATCATGCGCATGCAAAATGCATCAAATCGCATTGCACCCGCACGATAAAAATTGAACGCGATCGCAGACAAAACCGAATGACTTTGTTTGCAAAATTGCGCATTTTTCACTGACCGCATTTGGAACGCATCTGGACCTAATCCGCACATGCTCGTCTGCAAGGGGCCTAAGGCTAGGTTCACATCGACAACAAATTAAGTTTTTCATTTCTGGTAGAGGCCTTGAAAAACTGAAGCACCAGATCCAACATATGCCAGACACCAATTGTGGTCAACAGATCCCCTTGACTGTAACAGGGTTTGTCTGGTTTACGATATTGATTCTGTCATTCTGAAGTCAGCAGTATTGTGTCCTTGTTTTACCGGAACCTTTGCCGCAGATGTGAATGGGGGAGATTTAGCAAACTGGTGTAAAGTAGGACTGGCTTAGTCGCCCATAGCAACCAATCAGATTCCATCTTTTATTTTAGACAGCTCCTTTGGAAAATAAAATGAGGAATCTGACTGGTTGCTATGGGCGACTAAGCCAGTTCTACTTTACACCAGTTTGATAAATCTCCCCCAGTGTTCAGAGACAAACACCTACTTTAATCCCTTTTGTGTCCCAGCATTCCATTAGTCATAGTTTTTCATTTTTCTGCTCACATACCCGTATAAGGTCTAGTATTTTGTGTGATAACTTAGTTTGTAATTAGTTCCATTTTAAATCTATTTTTATTGCAGTTTTTCCAATAGTAATACAAAGGAAGACAGTTAAAATTCAGCAATGACAGTAAAAAAAAGAAGAGATCTATAGGGAAATAAAAATATTACATAGTAAGGGCTCATGCACACGGCCGTTGTGCTTCCGTTCCGTGCATTGGGTCCGTATCCGTGATGCGGGTTGCACACGGCTGGTGCCCTGTGTATTGCGGAACCGCCGTATGCATGAGCCCTAATAGTGTAGTGTTAAACGATAACATCGCAGATCCCAAAACACATAAAGGTAATAAACCAAATAAATTGCAATTTTCATTGAATCCATAATTTATTGGTTAATTGTTATATATGTTTGTTTGTTTGGGAGGGGGGGGGGGGGGTTGTCAGTGTGGTTGGAGAATATAATAGAAAATTCAACATTTTATTTCATTTTTTTTTTTGTGTGCCATTCAGTATTAATGAGTTGACATTATACTACAAATCACTACGTTGTGGTGGTAACAAATATGCATTTTTATGGTGGCTTTTTTTTTAAACTACAGTAATTCTTAATAAAAAAATATATTTTTGTGGAGCCTTTTTTAAAGAGGACCTTTCACCAGAATTAAACTTCTAAAGTAACTATACAGGCATGGAGAGCGGCGCCCAGGGATCTCCCTGCACTTACTGTTATACCTGGGCGCTGCTCCGTTCTCCCGGTATAGCCTCCAGTATCTTCATAGTTAGGCTCCACCCAGGGTAACCTGCCGGCGTCTCCTTCTCCCAGGCTGTAGCGCTGGCCAATCACCGCACTCAGCTCATAGCCTGAGAGAGAAAAAAGCCTCTCAGGCTATGAGCTGAGCGCTGTGATTGGCCAGCGCTGCAGCATGGGAAAAGGAGGCACCGGCAGGTTCCCCTGGGTGGAGCCTAACTGTAAAGATACCGGAGGCAATTACGGGAGAACGGAGCGGCCCCCAGGTATAACAGTAAGTGCAGGGGGGTCCCAGGGCGCCGCTCTCCATGCCTGTATAGTTACTTAAGAAGTTTTATTCTGGTGAAAGGTCCTCTTTAATTCAACTTTATTCAGCTTAAGGCTACATGCACACGACCGTATGTGTTTTGCGGTCTGCAAAAAAACATACAGATGACATCCGTATGCCATCTGTTTGTTGGTTTTTTTTTCGGATCCATTGTAACAATGCCTAAAATGGACAAGAATAGGACATGTTCAAATTTTTTTTTTTTTCATGCTGGGCTACGGAACGGACATATGGATGCGGACAGCACACGGTGTGCTGTCTGCATTTTTTGCGGACCCATTGAAATGAATGGGCCCGCATCCTATCCGCAAAAACTACGGAACGGACACGGAAACAAACAACGTTCGTGTGCATGTAGCCTAAATGTACATAGTTTTTTGTATTACTGAGGAAGCAATCATAGTATTTCTGGTCAGTGTTGTACTATTGGGCAATGACTCTGGCATGGCCTAATAGGAAGATGCCAATGGGAGGACAGAGGAAGCCTCCTCCCCTCTGTCACCACCTAAGATTTCCTCTCCAATCCCGGCAGTTGCAGGGCTGTGCACTATCCTGTATGTCAGGGAGTGGGTAGCACCTGACTGTGCAGGAGCAGGTTAAATAAAGCTTTGCGCTTATATACTCTGTTTATGTTGTGTGTACGTACGGACAGTGATCTACACTGTAGGAAAAGTACTAAAGTCTTAGCAGGCTCCTACCCAAGTATGAACAGTACACTAGTTGTTTCTGATTATACTTGGGCCCGGCCTGATTCACTCCGTGCTGACACCGTACTCGTGACATTGAAATCTTGTGTGTGTCCTTGAGGCTAAGAATGACTCATCACAGGATAAAAGAGTCAACTGCCAGATAACATGTGATCACATTTAACATGGCCGTCTAATGGTAGATGCTTTGCAAGAGCGAACACGCTAAGGTTGAAGTAATTAATACTTTTTATCCGGTTCCTGCGACATTACAACAGTTATAATAAGCATGTACAGTACATACCAATGTGATATCAGCAACAAAGGTTAGAAAGAATATTTGGGAAAAACACAAGATGTGACAACCCTTTCTTCTTATGTTAACTTCTTAAGATAAGTCAAAACCTGACGGTGAACCCCAACCAGCTCCACCTCACGAAGATGATTCACCCGACAATGTCTTCTTCCCCAGTGGGCGCAACTCGGTGGTGGAAGAAATTCACAGCCAGGCTCAAGAGGGGCTTAAGTCCCTACAGAGAAGAGGTAAAAAAAAGGGGGTTTTCAGATTCTAATATTTTAGATTAATGGCGTCCAGTCCTGCCAATTTCTGTGGGACATCTAATATGTATGGGGGTCTCCAGACTCATGTGTATGTCCAGCCTTACTGTTGCCCAATTCTTGGCTGTAACATTAGGATTATCACAAGCAACACTTTGCATCACAGTGAATTATTTCTTAACATTGCAGGCTGGTTGTATGCCATGGACTGAATGTTCATGATACAATTGGGTGTTTTAGGGTGAAAGTGACATTGCAGAATCACATGCTCTCAATCATTTTGTCATGTTGTCTTTCAGAAAAACAGCAGACCAAGCCTTCCTTCCAGGACGAAAATAAGACTCCCGAGGTATAGCTATAAAGTTCTTAATTAGACAGTCAGTATAGACTGCAGAAAGGAAACATCTATATTTAATGTAAATGCTGGGTAAAAAGGAGTGCGGGCTCTTCTAATGCACGGATCTTACACATTGTATTCTGTCACCTAAACTTTTCCACAGTGGTGATAACCACTGTTCCCTGTACAATGCAGTCACACAGCTCTGAAGCCACCGTCACTTAGGAATAGTCTACTCCGTCACAAACTTCTTGAGCTCTCATAGAGAGAACTGTGCAGTCGTACAGTTACTCCGGCTTACACCTGCACAGATCTCTATGATCATTGCAGGAAGCTAGAACCAGGAAAACATTGGAGCCTGGAGAAGTGAGTAAGCACTCAACCCTTAGACCTCATGCACAAGCCAGATTGGGGTCCATTCACACGTCCGTAAGTGTTCTGCGGATACGCAAAACACGGACACTGGCAATGTGCATTTCGCAATTTGCGGACCGCACATCGCCGGCACTATAATGAAAAATGCCTAATCTCGTCTACAATTGCGGACAAGAATAGAACATGTTCTATTATTTGGCGGAAACTGAAGCACAGATGTGGAAGTGCGGATCCGCAGATGCGGACAGCACATTCCGTCCCTATTGAAAATGAATGGGTCTGCATCCGATCCGCAAATTTGCAGAACGGATGCGGACCTATTTTGCGGACGTGTGAATGGACCCTTATCTGTCAGTAAAAACACCCAGATCCTTGAAAAACATCTTACTTGTGCATTCCAATTTTGTTCTCACTCCTAGGCCTCTTGCACACGAACATGTGCCGGCCGTGCCCCTGCTGCGGACCACAATGCACTGGCACCGACCGCGGGCCAGCCGCATGCGGATCGCGACCCCATTCACTTGAATGGTTTCTGCAATCCGTCCGTTCCGCAAAAAGATAGGACAAGTTCTATCTTTTTGCGAAACGGAAGCACGGAACGGAACCCCACCAAAGCACTCCTTAGTGCTTCCATTCCATGGTTTCGTTCCGCACCGCATCTCTGGATTTGCGCACCTATTAAAGTGAATGGGTCCGCATCCGTGATGCGGAATGTACACGGCTGGTGCCCTGTGTATTGCGGACCCGCCATATGCCCCGCCGTGGGCATGAGCCCTTATCAATAGAAAGAGCTATTCTCATCCACAAAAATGGAAAGAATAGGAAATATAAAAAAAAACTGATGTGTGAATAGCCTTACTAAGGCTGGGTTCACATCACGTTTTATGCCTCCATTTGACCGATACGTTACAAAAAAAGGATACAAAAACAGTCCGGTAAAAAAAAATATATATTTTTTTTTTAAATGGTAAAGTGTACATATATTATTATTATTATTTTTTTAGACAATGGAACTCTATGGTGAACGGATGCCACTGTATGGCATCGGTATGAGGCATCTGTTTAACGTATACGTTTTTTGTATATGTTAAAAGGAAGGGGAAAAACTTGACGTAAAACCACCCTTAAATAGTATGGATCAGTGTGCTATACTTTATGAAAACTGCAGTCTATAAGGGATCTTATATGTAACCGTATGACTGTCCTAGATTAGCCAAGATCCTTCCTTACATTAACCCATTCACTGTCCAAGACACCAGTGTTACTGGAATTAACCCTGTTACATACCACCAGGGACTTTTACATTTAACAATTCACTGCCATAGGTCACCAGGGAGGCTGGTACTAACATTTTTACTGTCATGGACACCAGGCATACAGACTAAATTATTTTTCTGAAAAGGCTGTCCACTGCTGCTCTGGTTCTTGCCAGTTTCCATTTATTTCAATGGTCACATACTATCTAAGCATATGTCCGCTGTGGACAGTTACTGGTCTAATTGGTGATACTGCACATGACTTCTGCCCAGAAATAAACTGAGACTGGTGGGAGCCAGAGTGGTTGCAGCAGCACTGAACTGGTGGCACTAAATGCGTGTTTGTTATTTTATTATTTTAAAGTGCTTCCAGCCTTTAGGGAAGCGTGTGTATACTGGATGATCCCTACACTACTCTAGGCCACCAGGGATACAGACATTCAATTTCAAAATCTGCACTGCATGTTAGTTTATGCTGAGAAACACTGTGTAGATGAGATTTTGAAAATGTAATCTACGTAGCTGGTATTGGACAATGCTGTGGATTTACCGCTGCAAATCTGCACTAATGTGCAACTTGTGCAGATTTGTCGTAAATGCATGAAAATCTGCATAAAATACATTGTCATGTGCATGTGGCATTATAGTTCATGGACTCCCCTGCATAACGTAAACAGGACGGATCCGTTTTGCAGTCCATAGACTTCTATTATGACGGAATGAATAATGGAATGCCTCTAAAGATCCATAACGCAATTTACCCTTTACCAACAAACAAAGTGTGAACGAATTTCAAAATATGAAATTCGCTCATCTCTAATGCCATCATTTTTGTATCTTTTTTTGTGCACAATGTTCGGTCAAAATTGTCCTGTATCTTTATGTTTTATTTGTCTGTATCCCACAGTCCACAACTGACACAAATGACAACGAATTCCGTACTCGTTCTCTTTCCTACACCATGGAGAGCACTAATGATGAAGTACTCACTCGGTCAGAGATGATCAAGCGCAAAGGTAAGAGAAGTGTGATAGCACATGCCCATGTGTGTCAGTGGGTAGACCAAGGGAGTCCACATTTTTAGAGCTGAGAAGAGAGAAATGTGTAAGGCTGGGTTCAGACCTGAGCGTTTTACAGCGCATTCCTACGCGCTGTAAAACGCTCAACAGGCAAGAACCAACGATTCCCTATGGGAATGGTTCTCCTGAGTGTTTTACAGCGCGTACGATCGCGCTGTCAAACGCCCGATGCCCCAAGAAGTACATGAGCTTCTTTGGGGCGTCTTTTTGCGCGTTTCCATCCATAGACTTCAGCGGGAACGCGCAACAATGGGCGTTCGCTTGTCTCTGTATGCGCGATTGCAAATCGCGCATACAGAGCGCTCCATCGCGAACGCTCAGGTCTGAACCCAGCGTAAAACAAACTGCAACTGTAGTTCTCCGCTGTGAGAATACAAGAAAGGAAAGCTGGAGTTGGAAAGGGTTCATAGGCAAGTGTCCAGATTATTAAATGGGATGGAAGGTCTCTCTTATGAGAAGCTATAAAAATCAGGCTTGGGAGAAAAGACTCCTTAGAGGTGATCTTATTTACACGTATGAACACATAAGTGGTGAATACAAAGAACTGGCGCAGGATTTAGTTGTTTCTTGGACCTTAAAGGGGTTGTCTCATCATGGACAATGGGGGCATATCGCTAGGATATGCCCCCATTGTCTTATAGGTGCGGGTCCCACTGCTGGGACCCGCACCTATATCGAGAATGGAGCCCCGCAAGTGAAGGAGGGCGCACTGCACATGCGCAGCCGCCTTCCATTCATTTTCTATGGGGCCGGTGAAAATAGCCGAGCACAGGCTCGGCTATTTGCGTCGGCCCCATAGAAATGAATGGGAGCAGGGACCGCGCATGCGCGGTACACTCCCATTCACTTCTATGGGAAGCCGGCTTGGTGGTGGCCAGACCGAAGTCCTCCAGCCACCGCCTTGCGGGGTTCCGTTCTCGATATAGGTGCGGGTCCCAGCGGTGGGACCCACACCTATAAGACAATGGGGGCATAACCTAGCGATATGCCCCCATTGTCTATGATGAGACAACCCCTTTAAAATGAACCACGGTCAGTTCTTTACATGTGGAGGAAAGACAGTTTAGACCTCAGTACAGGAAAGGGCTCTTTACAGTTAGAGTAGTCATACTACAGAATGCCCTACCCAAAGAGGTAGTAATGGGAGATACTGGTTCCGCATTTACAAAAAGGGTTAGATGCTTATCTAATAGCAAATGGCATTGACTTAATAAGTAAACTAACAATGGTGTATAATTGATCAAGAAAGGCTGAACTTGATGGACCTGTGTCTTCGTTCGGCCTGTGTTCTGTACCTGTAAATTAAAATGTGTTAGATTATGTGAAGAAGAAGCTTAATATCTGTACTAGTAATGCTCAAACGTCAGTACATTTCACTTTATAGATGTGAAGAGAGGACCTGTCACCTCTCCTGAGATACCATTTTAGTACATGTATTCTCCAGAAAATAACAATATTGGAGTTGGAGCATCTAACTCTAACTTGTGTTGTCCCTCTGTTATTTTCCTATAAATTAATGAATAAATTGACTTAGAATTATTAAATGGAAAATAAAAGTATTTACTAAAAGAGACCTGGGGGTCAGAAGTGTTCTTACAGAATCCTAGAAACTTGTAATATTCCTTTCCATTGTTTTCTTTCTAGGCTCCACATTTAGACCTTATGACTCACCCAGAACGCCATCAAACAGAGTAGGAAGGAAGCGTAAGGAGAAGAGAGCTACAGTAGTGGGAGTGCCTCAGCACATTGCAGCAGAACTTGGTAAATTCCACAAGACTTCTGGTACATTTGGGTCAGCAGCACCGGACGGAACAAGTCACATGTTGTGACTCTACATTGTGCTTTGGTGTTTGAAAGGCAGGAAAGGAGTTAACTTGTCATGACGGAGGCACATGAGCCTTAGACATTTGTTTCACAATACAAACCCTGCAATCTGATGGAAATTACGAAAAGCTAGTTGGGAGACGCATACGCATAATAGCAATACTTGTAGAAGGTCATGGATTTATGATAGAATAATTATTCCTGTTGTATATACAGTACAGACCAAAAGTTTGGACACACCTTCTCATTCAAAGAGTTTTCTTTATTTTCATGACTATGAAAATTGTAGATTCACACTGAAGGCATCAAAACTATGAATTAACAATTGTGGAATTATATACATAACAAAAAAGTGTGAAACAACTGAAAATATGTCATATTCTAGGTTCTTCAAAGTAGCCACCTTTTGCTTTGATTACTGCTTTGCACACTCTTGGCATTCTCTTGATGAGCTTCAAGAGGTAGTCACCTGAAATGGTTTTCACTTCACAGGTGTGCCCTGTCAGGTTTAATAAGTGGGATTTCTTGCCTTATAAATTGGGTTGGGACCATCAGTTGCGTTGTGGAGAAGTCAGGTGGATACACAGCTGATAGTCCTACTGAATAGACTGTTAGAATTTGTATTATGGCAAGAAAAAAGCAGCTAAGTAAAGAAAAACGAGTGGCCATCATTACTTTAAGAAATTAAGGTCAGTCAGTCCGAAAAATTGGGAAAACTTTGAAAGTGTCCCCAAGTGCAGTCACAAAAACCATCAAGCGCTACAAAGAAACGGGCTCACATGCGGACCGCCCCAGGAAAGGAAGACCAAGAGTCACCTCTGCTGCGGAGGATAAGTTCATCCGAGTCACCAGCCTCAGAAATCGCAGTTTAACAGCAGCTCAGATTAGAGACCAGGTCAATGCCACACAGAGTTCTAGCAGTAGACACATCTCTAGAACAACTGTTAAGAGGAGACTGTATGAATCAGGCCTTCATGGTAGAATATCTGCTAGGAAACCACTGCTAAGGCCAGGCAACAAGCAGAAGAGACTTGTTTGGGGTAAAGAACACAAGGAATGGACATTAGACCAGTGGAAATCTGTGCTTTGGTCTGATGAGTCCAAATTTGAGATCTTTGGTTCCAACCACCGTGTCTTTGTGCGACGCAGAAAAGGTGAACGGATGGACTCTACATGCCTGGTTCCCACCGTGAAGCATGGAGGAGGAGGTGTGATGGTGTGGGGGTGCTTTGCTGGTGAAACAGTTGTGGATTTATTCAAAATTGAAGGCATACTGAACCAGCATGGCTACCACAGCATCTTGCAGCGGCATGCTATTCCATCCGGTTTGCGTTTAGTTGGACCATCATTTATTTTTCAACAGGACAATGACCCCAAACACACCTCCAGGCTGTGTAAGGGCTATTTGACCATGAAGGAGAGTGATGGGGTGCTGCGCCAGATGACCTGGCCTCCACAGTCACTGGACCTGAACCCAATCGAGATGGTTTGGGGTGAGCTGGACCGCAGAGTGAAGGCAAAAGGGCCAACAAGTGCTAAGCATCTCTGGGAACTCCTTCAAGACTGTTGGAAGACCATTTCAGGTGACTACCTCTTGAAGCTCATCAAGAGAATGCCAAGAGTGTGCAAAGCAGTAATCAAAGCAAAAGGTGGCTACTTTGAAGAACCTAGAATATGACATATTTTCAGTTGTTTCACACTTTTTTGTTATGTATATAATTCCACATTTGTTCATAGTTTTGATGCCTTCAGTGTGAATCTACAATTTTCATAGTCATGAAAATGAAGAAAACGCTTTGAATGAGAAGGTGTGTCCAAACTTTTGGTCTGTACTGTATGTACACGCATCTCACCTATAAAGTACATGTACTCTGGCAGCAAAAACAGTACAGAATGGCTAGTGCCTTTAGAGGTTGGTGCCTTTTTTTTTTTTTTTAAATCAGATATTTTTTATTGAGCGTATACAATGTAAATATACTGTTGTACAGATCACAAGCAAAGATGACACACAGACATATTTCTCATAAGGCCCCATGCACACGGCCGTGTTTCACAGCCATGTGCGGGCCGTGGAACCGCGGCCTGGATCCCTCCTGAGAGCAGGAGCGCACGGCGTCACTGGTTGCTATGACGCCGTGCGCTCCCTGCTGCCGCCGCAATACAGTAATACACTGGTATGATCTATACCAGTGTATTACTGTACTGTGCCGGCAGCAGGGAGCGCACGGCGTCATAGCAACCAGTGACGCCGTGCGCTCCTGCTCTCAGGAGGGATCCAGGCCGCGGTTCCACGGCCCGCACACGGCTGTGAAACACGGCCGTGTGCATGGGGCCTAAGGCTGAAAGCAGTTAGGTTACCAAACAGTAAGTAGCACTCAACTTTTAACCCATCCCCCCCACCCTTCCCCACCCACCCCCACCCACCCCACTTTAGCATGGAAATTACAAAGGCATACTACTAAACATTTCTATTCAGACGTCGAAACGACAGCCATGGTTCCCATAGTTTCTGAAATTTTGATGGGCAACCACGCTTCTGGTACACCACTCGCTCATAACTTAACATTGTGTCAACTGTACCTAAGAATTCGGTTGGTGCCTTTTACTTGAATATATTTTTGGGAAGGGTTGCATATAGATTTTTTTTTTTTAGAAAATCAAATTTCCCCTTACCAGTTGGTGATAATTATTGTTCATTGTTCTCTTTCTGAATTGGTTTAAAGATTCCTGAATATAAATGAATTAATATTCATTATTATAAAAAAAAAAAAAATTACTGGAAGAATATAATAAAATAGCCAAATACTATCTTTTCCTAATTCTAACACTTTTCTGATATAGGGCTTTTTATATTTTTTTTATTTTTAGGATGAGTTACATTTTTTAGATGGCACCATTTTAGAATACATAAAACGTATTAAATCTGTTTTTTAACTTTTGTTTTTATTGCGCTGGGACGGGGAATGGAACAAAATTGTTTTGATGGCGTCACAGAGCCATAACTTATGTGAGCTGATTTTTTGCAGGACGAGATCTAAAAAAAATTTAAAAAAAAATTGAGCACATGCAAATTATTGATTAACTTTGCTGGGGGATGGGAAAATTGCTATTCCGTAGCTGCTCTTTGCTTTTAAATTTCTCCTCGTTCAGTATAATTATTTGTTAACTTTATACAGGTTGTTACAACGTGAACATACTGACGACATCTCTAAAGTCAGAGACGTATGTTCACATCAGGAGCTGGGGACACTTCATACAACGCTATAGGGGTCTCCCTTTGTTAAGAAATAGGGCTATTATAGAGGGGAAGGTCCCCTATTAAACTTATAGGTTGTGAATTATGGCCCTGCAAGGTCAGTACAATGCCGGCAATACCATGCATGTGCAATTTGTTTTAAAATTATTATTTTTTCTTCAGTACCTTTTTATTTATTTTTTATTTATTTATTTGGGGGGGGGGGGGGCACCTTTGTCAAGGCCGCAGCTGCCATGGCAACCGATTGGTGATTTCGGGGCACTGATGGGGTGTAAATGAGGCCTTATACTGACAGTTGTAATATACTGTAATACAAAATTATTACAGTGTATTATAGATGTGATCCGATCCAAGGATATTTAGGGTAGGACAAAAAAAATCCCCAAATCCAAAATTTGTGTTAAAATAATGAAAGATTCTATCCTCTGCCACCTCTAGTACTCACCTCTGCTCTGTTTATAGAGGGTTGCAGCCAATCACTGCCATCAGCGGTCTTGTGCTGTATACTGCTGAAGCCAGCGATTGGCTGCAACCCCCACCTGCAGTATATGGCTTCATCACCGCTTTAGCCATGTAAACACAGAACGGAGGTGAAGACTGCCGGCACTGGATGTGGACGGGGATTTAATGGGGATCCTTTATTATTTTAACACAAGTTCTGGTTTTGTTTTTTCATTATATCAGCAACCCCTTTAAAAAGGGTATAGGAAAAAAATGCCATGCCATGCGTGGAACCTTATCCATTTTGCAGTCCACTAACCACCGCTCAGCAAAATACGGATACTGGCAGTGTGCATTCCACAGTTTTCTCACTCCCATCTGTAGAAATGCAGACTGCATAAGAATGACATCCCTGTGCAGTCCCATAGAAATGAATGGGTCCATGTGCGGTCAGCAAAAAATGCTGATTAGACTCAGACCAAAACTACTGTCGTGTGCATTAGGCCTTATGTGAATTTTTCTTAATTATACATACGGTAATTGGTATTGCTGTAATAGCCTGTATTATAAAATGAACATTATTTTATATAATTTATAACATTATGAACTTATTTATTCTGCGAGTTGAAATCTAAGAAAGAAAAGTTCATCCACCACAAACAAAAGTTAATCAATAAGTCCTATGTCCTCAAGATGGTTCCTCTAAAAATTACATGACATTACAAAGCGACGTTTATGGTAAAACCAACAAATTAAAATAGTTATGTTTCTCATGATGAGGGTAATTGAAATCAGTTTTGCATTGGTTTACTTTGGGTCAAATTTATCAGTTTGAGACAGTTTTGTTTTTGCAGCTTCTTAAAAAAGACCCAGTGATAAATCTGCAGTGACACTAGGGCTGCACGATAAATCGAAAAAATAGAATTGCGATAATCGGCAAATGCGATTTGGCCGACCCGAAAATGCTGCGATTATATATAAAGAGGCCCCGCGCACGTAACTGCCTTTGCGTGTAAAGTATTTTACTAGTGTGTGAAACAATCTCTCTCCTATTGATAACAGGTCCGGCCTCTGTACTCACTGTCACGATGAATGCAATGCACTGCAGCGAACGGCAGCGAGCTGGCCGGCCGGCGCGTGACTGACGTCACTTAGTAACGCTCCTGCTTCCTGAAGTGGGAGGAGCGTTACTAAGTGACGTCAGTCACGCGCCAGCCGGCCAGCTCGCTGCCGTTCGCTGCAGTGCATTGCATTCATAGTGACAGTGAGTACAGAGGCCGGACCTGTTATCAATAGGAGAGAGATTTTTTTAAACACACACACTAGTAAAATATTTACACGCAAAGCCAGTTATGTGCTATATGTCTTATGCTGGCCCCCCTTATGGCCCTATGTGTCATAGCACACATCCCCCATAACAGCGTCCTCCACAGATCCCCCATAACAGCGTCCTCCACAGATCCCCTGTATAACGGCGCCCTCCACAGATCCCCTGTATAACGGCGCCCTCCACAGATCCCCCGTATAACGGCGCCCTCCACAGATCCCCCGTATAACGGCGCCCTCCACAGATCCCCCGTATAACGGCGCCCTCCACAGATCCCCCGTATAACGGCGCCCTCCACAGATCCCCCGTATAACGGCGCCCTCCACAGATCCCCCGTATAACGGCGCCCTCCACAGATCCCCCGTATAACGGCGCCCTCCACAGATCCCCCGTATAACGGCGCCCTCCACAGATCCCCCGTATAACGGCGCCCTCCACAGATCCCCACAACACAGCGTCCTCCACAGATCCCCCGTATAACGGCGTCCTCCACAGATCCCCCGTATAACGGCGCCCTCCACAGATCCCCCGTATAACGGCGCCCTCCACAGATCCCCCGTATAACGGCGCCCTCCACAGATCCCCCATATAACGGCGCCCTCCACAGATCCCCCGTATAACGGCGCCCTCCACAGATCCCCCGTATAACGGCGCCCTCCACAGATCCCCCGTATAACGGCGTCCTCCACAGATCCCCCGTATAACGGCGCCCTCCACAGATCCCCCGTATAACGGCGCCCTCCACAGATCCCCCGTATAACGGCGCCCTCCACAGATCCCCCGTATAACGGCGCCCTCCACAGATCCCCCACAACACAGCGTCCTCCACAGATCCCCCACAACACAGCGCCATCCACAGATCCCCCACAACACAGCGCCATCCACAGATCCCCCATAACTATGTCATACCCAGCCGTGTCAGCGGCTCGTATGGGAAAATCCAAGCAAATAGACCTCTAGCACAATTCCCTTAAAATATCGCATTGCATATCGTTATCGCAATTTTTAGGGCCCTAATCGCAATCGCACAAAATTCCCATATCGTGCAGCCCTAAGTGACACTAATTAACATAACTAGCCATGCTCACATTCCCACCCAAGTGGTGTAAAAATGCTGAAAGCTGTAAACCCAAAAATTAGCAAAATCCCAGAGTGTAGTGTGTGTAAAATTCCCCCGTAGGGATTATTCTAACATAGCTTAAAGGAAACCTGTCACCGGGATTTTGTGTATAGAGCTGAGGACATGGGTTGCTAGATGGCTGCTAGCGCATCCGCAATACCCAGTCCCCATAGCTCTGTGTGCTTTTATTGTGTCAAAAAACCGATTTGATACATATGCAAATTAACCTGAGATGAGTCCTGTCCCTGACTCATCTCAGGGACAGGACTCATCTCGGTAATTTGCATATGCATCAAGTCGTTATTTTTACACAATAAAAGCACACAGAGCTATAGGGACTGGATATTGCTGATGTGCTAGCAGCCATCTAGCAACCCATGTCCTCAGCTCTATAACCCAAATCCCGGTGACAGGTTCCCTTTAAAAAAACCTTTTTAAAGGGTTTCTGTCATGAGAAATAACGTTATGTAGCGATGTGCTAATGTCAGCAGTACATAGCAGTGCTTTATAACTCCCTGCCTGCCGCCATTCTCTTAAAATAAAGACTTTTAAAATATGCCAATGAGCCTCTAGTTGTTATTAGGGCGTTGCTTCAGCACCTAGAGGCTCGGTCTACGCACCCTTTAGCACGCCCGGGTCCACTTGATTGACGTCAGAGTTCTCCTCGGTGTCCCGTAAATCCCACGCCTGCGCCGCCCCGTTTAGTTTTCGGCGCAGGTAGTGAAGGACACTCTCCTGCTGCTCCTTACCCGTTAAACTGAACATTAATTAAAATAGTACAAAATATTGTAATACATGTACCTTTTAAATAACATCACATTTTTTATTGCAATGCAGTGGCATTTTCTCCATAGATATGTGACAGACACAGCTAGTTCCCTGGTACCAGTGTCTTAGAATTTTTAAATATCAAGTATATTACAATAGTTTTTCACCATTATGGAGCATTTGATACCTATTCTAATGGTTCCGGAATACCCCTTGGTAATGTTGTGCTTTTTCATAAGTTAAAAGTCCATTAATCCAGCGTCAGCGGAATCTGTTAGGTGTTTAAAGAGCTTTTTTGATTATCCATTGCTTCTAGTCTTATGAAATTGTATTGTGTTGCTGGAAAGAAGTACCCACATTTTTTACAGAGTAATCGTGCTGCAATAAAACCATGTCCCTTCTGCTAAACCATGCCCCTTTGCCAGGCAAACCACACAAAGTATACGAAATCCTTGATAAATGTGCCGAATGGCATGTGGGCCAGAATTCTGATGCATTTTGATTAGTATATTACCTATTGTTGATAATAGAATACAAAGTTATCTGCATGTTAAAGCTGGATTTACATGGGCTGACTGAGCGGCCGATTGTCGGGAAGGAAGCGTTCCTTCCCAACAGTCAGCTGCTTGTTCAGTGAAGGAGACTGCTGTATTTGCATGCAGCGATCTCCTTTAAAGTAGGAGGACAATGGATCGCTTATTGTGATTCCTCGTCCTCATACAGAATCATGGTTTCTGAGCAGCAGATTGCTGTTTAGACAGCACGTTCTGCTGCCCAGAAGCCATGATCAGTGGTGCCTGCATGAACGACAGGATCACCCCATGAACAAGCGCTTCGCTCGTTCTTAGGGCGATTGGCGGCACATTTACATGGTCAGAATTGTCGGGAAAAACTGTTAGCATGAACTTTTGTTCCCGATAATCTGCCCGATTCTCGGGCCGAGTAAATGCACCTTTACTCACCTTCTGCTCTGTGCATATTGCTTTTTAAGCCTTATCTTTGCTTTATACACTGGGAAAAGCTCCTGGCATATATCCTTGGAACTTCAATTACCCAATAAAAGCAAAAAGATACCACCAGCAAAAGGCTTGGATGCAATGTGCAAACCAGATTACAACATGCTCTTGGCATACAATTCATTTCAGGTTGTCTTGACAAAAAAAAGGACCTAATTTATTGAATTTTTGTCTTTCTTTAAGGGCTTCATCCCTCTTCTACACATCGTGGCATCCATGACATGTTTTTTCGCAGAGAAGATGGTCAGTTAGTTGAAAAAAAGTCTGCTGAAATTCCAGTAGAAAATGGGGTTCAAAGACAGGAAGCAGAATTTGTTGTTATTCCTACAGTAGATGGAAAACCTGCTTCGGTGGCTCATGATGGGGCTCACGTCTCCTTAGCTGTTCTTGAACAGACAGAAACAACTTTACAACGACACATTGACAAGGTATATCACGATGACAGCTGCATAGGTTGGAAATCTGCATCTAAGCTATCACCTATGGTCCTGCGCCCGAAGTCTCTGGCAGTTCCTGGAATGACGACACACTCACCTCAGAGTGATTCCGTAGGCCCTGTTATGTCCATATCTCCCCAAGGTACCTACATGTCCAAGATCATACCAAATGCAGTTCTTCCTCCTCTTGTCGATGTGGTTGCCTTGAGCCGGTCCAGTGTTCGAACATTAAGCAGATGCAGTCTTGCCTCAGCTAGCCCAGCCTCGGTTCGTGGCTCATTGCATAGGGGAAGGGGTATGTCTTGCTCTAGTGATAACTGGAGCCGGTCACAGTCAACAGAGACAATAGTATCAGATTCTTCCACTATTTCCTCCAGAGGTGGTGATAATACTGTAGAGGCAAATGAGAAATCTGGATTAAGCACTGGCAGGACATCTCCTGCCCCCAGCATTGAAACACAAGATGGTTCAGATGCTGCAAGCTTATGCAGTGGCCGCTCTTCTGTGCGTAGTGTTTCATTGCGAAAAAGCAAAAAGGCTCCTCCACCTCCTACCCGTACCTATTCCTTGCAGCAGCATAAAGAATTGGGTCTTCCCCCCAGGCCTGACAAAAAACCCTCAGCGAAGACCAACCATGGCAAAGACCCTTGGGTGTTAAGAACAGAAAAAGTTTCATCAGATAATGATGTTTTTTTACCATCTTTGGCTGGACCAAAGGAAAATTCTCCCAGTCGTTCAGAAAGAACCATGTCTCCATCCAGTGGCTACTCCAGCCAAAGTGGGACACCAACAATGCCTGTAAAATCTCTTCTGGAGTCTCCAGGTTTATGTAGGAAAACGCCACCAAAACCTGAGAGATCTAGTCTTAAGTCAGCCACAAACTTGTCTATGAGCTCTCCATCTTCAGTTGAGAACAATTTTTCTGTTCCTGTCAGTCCCCCAAGAGCTGGTTCTTCTGTGGGTGACCGGGTGGATCAGATTCCTCCACATCCAAGTGTGCCTGCACCCTTTTGCCCACCACCAACAAGTTCTGTAGCCTTTAAAGTAGCAGTAACTCCTCCACCATCACCACCACCAGCTCATCATCCCACACCTCCTCCTACTAGAAAATCTGAGTCAGATGCTGGTACTGCACCATCGGTAAAAGAAGACACTGCTCAGAAAGAATCCTTGTGGCCACCCCCTCCTCCAGACACTTCTGATGTTCAGGACTTGTCCATGGCAGATTTTCCTCCACCTGATGAGGAGCTGTTTTTGCCCCCACCACCTTCTGTTGAACCAGTAGTTGAACTTGCAAGCGCAGAACTGGTTAGTGTCCCCAACAATGACAAATCAACTTTGCCGAAAGATGAAATGCCCATGTCAACATCAAACAATGAAGAATCTTTAAATGTTGTTGCCACTCTTCAACCTGAATCGGTGCCTTTAAATTCAGCAAAGCCTTTAGGTACAGCTGAGCATGCCCTTGTAACAAAGAACAATACCGATCCTGTGCCTCCATTAGTCACTGAGAACACAGACTCTACTGTGCCTCCTTCTACAGAACCTACGGCAGTGCCTGTTTCTTCAGATATTTCAGTTACTAATGTAGAAGCCAGTACAACGTATAAGCCACATTTTAACACAACCTCAAGTAAAAGCAGTGAGCCCAAAGAAACACCCGATGTTATTGTGCCACAGGATTCTGTTGGAAATCTATCACTAACCACTAAGGAGCTTAAAAATACCACTAAATCCTCTGTAACCACTGTGTCATCAACTACTGTAGAATCAACTGTTCCCAATTTGCCATCATCTGTCACTGTTACCAGCTCAGTTCATTCAAAAGCAGTAATCTCACCACTTCCCAAGTCAAGTAAATGGAAGCCAGTCACTGCACCAGGTTCAGTGAAGAAAGAATCAGCGACAAGTCAGGGCATTGTAGTGGCACAAAAAGAAGATGCAAATTTGCCTATAGTAACCCCATCCTTGCTGCAGATGGTTCGCTTGCGATCAATACAAGCCAGGGTTCCTCAAAGTCCATTCTCTCCACCATCTGGGCTTCCTGCACCTCAAAAACCTGTTCGGAAATCCTTATCACAAAGATCCTCGCATGGGTCTGATTCTTCCCCAATAGAAAGTCCAACAGCACCTCCTGCATCTCCATTGAAACCACCAGAATCTCCTTCTACCCACAAATCACCAGCCTCTGCTGCTAGCTTTGTATTTTCTCGAAGTTCAAAGAAGTTTGTATTTGACCCTCCTACATCACAAGATGCAGAATCTTCACTGAAGAAAGACATAGTGGCAGAGCTCAAAGCACAAGGGGGTCCTCGGAGTCCAGACGAAAAACCTCCATTACAGAGGAAGCCTAGCAAGATTCCTCCTCCTGTGGCACGGAAACCTTCAGTTGGGATACCCCGGACTCCCACAACTCCTTCACACTCTACAGGCAGCACAAATGGCAGTGTGTTCTCACCCAGAGACCCAGGATTAGCTCCTCCCACTTCAGCAGCTATTGCATCTGGGACGCCGGCAGGCCATGACCAACAACAAAAAAGCCAGACAGAACAAGGTAATTTAAAGAACTTTTTGTAAATGTTGAATGCGGTTTTCTTCCACAAGCACATGACGAAATTATGGCTCCATTTTTCACAGAGCCATAGTAGGCCTTCCATTTGAGTCTGTATGAACCTGCAGTGAAAAAAAAAAGCATCATGCTCCATTGTATATCATATTTACTAGGGTTGCAGTAAACAATTATTTCAGTAATAGAGTATTCTATCGATTTTATTTTTACTGGTTTCCTTTATAAAAACTCATCAGACCCCCTGCCATCAGTCCCCAACACCCTTTGTTCCCGCCTGTGTGATCAGCCCAAGTGCATCATTTCCCCCAGTGTCATCAGCTCCGTTCCCCCAATGCCATTCATTGCCATGTCCCCCAGTGTCATCAGATCAGCCCCTCCATGTCCCCCAGTGGCATCAGATCAGCCCCTCCATGTCCCCCAGTGCCATCAGATCAGCCCCTCCATGTCCCCCAGTGCCATCAGATCAGCCCCTCCCTGTCCCCCCGTGCCATCAGATCAGCCCCTCCATGTCCCCCAGTGCCATCAGATCAGCCCCTCCATGTCCCCCAGTGCCATCAGATCAGCCCCTCCATGTCCCCCAGTGCCATCAGATCAGCCCCTCCATGCCATCCATTGCCGGCTGTCCCCCTTTAGTGCCATGTCCCCAGCGCCAGTGAAATAAAATACTTACCTTTCCTGTAGGGTCGCCGCTCCACAGCTCCTTCTCCGCGCGCTGCACTGGATCCTGACGTCACACAGCGTCGTTGTCATAGTGTGCGCTTACGTGCACTATGACCTGACAATGTGTCGGGATCCAGTGCAGCGCGGTACGGGCCGGCCGGTGACCACGGAGCGGTAAGTAATAGCAAGCACTTCACTCCCGCTCCGTGGTCACATGACACAAACAAATCGCATCGAGGATTTTTTTTGTGTCGAATTACTAGATTTAATCGAGTAATCGTTTCAGCCCTAATATGTACAGAACTTTTGTTGGGGAGAAAAGCTCGGTACATATTGCACTACATACAGGAGGAGAGTGTATAGTTCCACACCGTATGGCCTTCGTACGTTGCCATATAGGTTCCATGCCTTGGCTGTTGTGCATGAGTCTGAACAAAGCCGAACATAATTTAAACTAATGTGTAGAAATGAAAGGCGCTAGGCATAAAATAGCCAATCACAATGTGAAATAATAGTATTCTTAGTATTTAGATTCTTATAAATTGCAAATATAAAAAGGATTTACAGTGAGAAAAGTGGGTATTTAAAATTAAATATTAACCCCTTAGGGACCCATGACGTACCGGTACGGCATGTTTCCCGAGTCCTTAAGGACCCATGACGTACCGGTACGTCATGAGTTTAAATTGAGATTGTGGCGCCCCAGGGGTTAATCCGCACAGGATGCCGGCTGAAATCATTCAGCCGGCATCCTGTCACAACGCCTGGGGGGGTCATATGACCCCCCCGTATCGGCGATCGCAGCAAACCGCAGGTCAATTCAGACCTGCGGTTTGTTGCTATTTCTGCTGTTTCTGACCGCCGCGGTCCCTGACCGCGGCGATCAGAAACCTTAGTGTGGCACAAATCTATAGAGATCACCCCCCCCTGCACCCCTGCATGATTTTAGCCTGGTGGGAGGTGCAGGGGGGGGGAGGGGGGGGTGTTGCGAGCGGTGCGGGAGACGGGCGGTGCGGCAGGCGGGATCGCGATCCGCCTCCCGCCGAATAATCGTTGGCTTCTAGTGGGTATACCAGGGTGCCAGCACATTGCTGGCACCCTGGTATAAACGGCTGACATCTGTGAATGGATGTCAGCCGTTTAACCCTTTCCATACAGCGGTCCGTACGGACCGCTGTATGGAAAGAGTTAACAGTAAGATGCGGCTCCCTCCCTCTCCCATCGGGGGGCTGCTGTGCCTTTGCAGCCCCCCGATGGGAGAGGGAGAGAGCCCCCCGAAGCCCCAGTCCTTACCCTTCCCTGTCTGCGAAGTTGTGGCAGACGGGGAAGGTTCCCATGGCAACAGGACGCCTGCTCAGGCGTCCTGCTGTCCATGGTGCTGAACAGATCTGTGCTGAAAGCATAGATCTGTTCAGTGTAAGTAAAATACAGTACAGAACCCTATATAGGTTCTGTACTGTATTATGCAGACACCAGACCCACTGGATCTTCAAGAACCAAGTGGGTCTGGGTCAAAAAAAAAGTAAGAAAAAGTGAAAAAAAAGTGAAAATCAAAAAACACATTTATCACTAATTAAAAATGAAAAAAAAAAAAAAATTCCCTACACATGTTTGGTATCGCCGCGTCCGTAACGACCTGATCTATAAAACGGTCATGATACTTTCCCCGCACGGTGAACGCCATAAAAATAAAAAACTAAAAACTATGAGAAAATTTTAATTTTGCCCACCTTACTTCCCAAAAAAGGTAATAAAAGTGATCAAAAAAGTCGCATGTACGCCAAAATAGTGCCAATCAAACCGGCATCTCATCCCGCAAAAAAATGAGACCCTACCCAAGATTATCACCCAAAAACTGAAAAAACTATGGCTCTTAGACTATGGAAACACTAAAACATCATTTTTTTTGTTTCAAAAATTAAATCATTGTGTAAAACTTACATAAATAAAAAAAAGTATACATATTAGGTATCGCCGTGTCTGTATCGACCGGCTCTATAAAAATATCTCATGAGTTAACCCCTCCGGTGACCACCGTAAAAAAATAAAAATAAAAACGGTTTAAAAAAAGCAATTTTTTTGTCATCTTACATCACAAAAAGTGCAAAAGCAAGCGATCAAAAAGTCATATGCACCCCAAAATAGTGCCAATAAAACAGCCATCTCATCCCGCAAAAAATGAGACCCTACATAAGATAATCGCCCAAAAACTGAAAAAACTATGGCTCTTAGACTATGGAGAAACTAAAACTTTTTTTGTTTTAACAATGAAATCATTGTGTAAAACTTACATAAATAAAAAAAAAAGTATACATATTAGGTATCGCCGCGTCCGTGACAACCTGCTCTATAAAATTACCACATGATCTAACCTTTCAGATGAATGTTGTAAATAACAAAAAAAAAAAAAACGGTGCCAAAAAAGCTATTTCTTGTTACCTTGCCGCACAAAAAGTGTAATATAGAGCAACCAAAAATCATATGTACCCTAAACTAGTACCAAGAAAACTGCCACCTTATCCCGTAGTTTCTAAAATGGGGTAACTTTTTTGGAGTTTCTACTCTAGGGGTGCATCAGGGGGGCTTCAAATGGGACATGGTGTAAAAAAAAACAGTCCAGCAAAATCTGCCTTCCAAAAACCGTATGGCATTCCTTTCCTTCTGCGCCCTGCCGTGTGCCCGTACAGCAGTTTACGACCACATATGGGGTGTTTCTGTAAACTACAGAATCAGGGCCATAAATAATGAGTTTTGTTTGGCTATTAACCCTTGCTTTGTTACTTGAAAAAATATATTAAAATGGAAAATCTGCCAAAAAAGTGAATTTTTGAAATTGTATCTCTATTTTCCATTATATCTTGTGCAACACCTAAAGGGTTAACAAAGTTTTTAAAATCAGTTTTGAATACCTTGAGGGGTGTAGTTTCTTAGATGGGGTCACCTTTAGGGAGTTTCTACTCTAGGGGTGCATCAGGGGGCTTCAAATGGGACATGGTGTCAAAAAAACAGTCCAGCAAAATCTGGCTTCCAAAAACCAAACGGCGCACCTTTCAGTCTACGCCCCGCTGTGTGGCCGTACAGTAGTTTACGGCCACATATGCGGTGTTTCTGTAAACGGCAGAGTCAGGGCAATAAAGATACAGTCTTGTTTGGCTGTTAACCCTTGCTTTGTTAGTGGAAAAAATGGGTTAAAATGGAAAATTAGGCAAAAAAATGAAATTCTCAAATTTCATCCCCATTTGCCAATAACTCTTGTGCAACGCCTAAAGGGTTAACAAAGTTTGTAAAATCAGTTTTGAATACCTTGAGGGGTGTAGTTTATAGAATGGGGTCATTTTTGTGTGGTTTCTATTATGTAAGCCTCGCAAAGTGACTTCAGAGCTGTAGTGGTCCCTAAAAATTGGGTTTTTGTAAATTTCTGAAAAATTTCAATATTTGCTTCTAAAGTTCTAAACCTTGTAACATCCCCAAAAAATAAAATATCATTCCCAAAATAATTCCAACCTGAAGTAGACATATGGGGAATGTAAAGTCATCACAATTTTTGGGGGTATTACTATGTATTACAGAAGTAGAGAAACTGAAACTTTGAAATTTGCAAATTTTTCCAAATTTTTTGTAAATTAGGTATTTTTTTAATGCAAAAAAAATAATTTTTTTGACTTTATTTTACCAGTGTCATGAAGTACAATATGTGACGAAAAAACAATCTCAGAATGGCCTGGATAAGTCAAAGTGTTTTAAAGTTATGAGCACTTAAAGGGACACTGGTCAGATTTGCAAAAAATGGCCAAGTCCTTAAGGTGAAATAGGGCTGAGTCCTTAAGGGGTTAATATTGTTTTAAAATGCTAAACATGGTATGTTAAAGGGGTTGTCCGAAATTGTTGTACCAAAGGATTGGTTGTCGGTATCAAATCGATGGGGGTCCGCCAGCGATCAGCAGCTGCTAGTAATAACATAGTGGACGGAGCTGGAAGCAGAAAGCTATACACTGTGTAGTGGCCATACCAGGTTACAACAGCTCAGCACCCATTCACTTGAATAGGAATATGTCATCAATATCTAGAACCTGGACAATCCTTTTAAAAATAAATTATTCAAAGGATTGGAAAAATTTAAATAAAATAGCAGAAGAACTTCCCCGGTGACGCCTGCTGGTTTCAGTTTACCTTGTTGCAGCACATGTCCCACATGTTTACTATAATAAATGACTGGCTTTAGTGGTCTCTTATCTTATGCCATTTCCTTGATTTAGTCAATTTTCCTCTGATTTCAGGAATACTCCTTTAAAGGGCATCTGTCAGCAGATTTGTACCTATGAAACCGGCTGTTACATGTGTACTTGGCAGCTAAAGGCTTCTGTGTTGGTCCCATGATCATATGTGTCTGCATTGCTGAGAGAAATTATGTCTTAATATATGCAAATGAGCCTTTAGAAGCAATGGGGTGTTGCCATTACACCTAGAGGTGTACAACTGCTGTACCCTCTGCACCTTGATTGACAGGGCCAGGCAGTGAAAATGTGATCACGCGTGCCTGGCCCTGTCAATCAAAGTAGAAAGGATGCGGCAGTTACAGAAAGAGCAGAGCCTCTAGGTGTAACTGCAACGCCCCCCTTTGCTCCTAGAGACTCATTTACATAGATTAAAACTTAATTTTTCTCAGCAATGCGGGCACATATGAACATGGGACTAACGCAGATGCCTTCAGCTGACAAGAGCACATGTAACAAATCTATAGGTAAAATCCGCTGACAGACGCCCTTTAAATGGGTTGTTTGGCTAATATTTAGTTTTAAAGAATTGCATACCCCCCCCCCCCCCCCAAAAAAAAAAAAAAAAAGATGTCGTACCTCCAACGATTCCCCACCACTCTCATTTCAACATCAACAATCTACGAGTCCCCACTGGTCTCTGCGTGTTGGACCCCCTCGGAGACCAGCAGGGACCGGAGTAGCATGAGATGGGGTGCAGGAAGGTATTGGTAGATGTAAGTATGACTTATTTTATGCCACTATGAGCTTTTAAAAAAAAAATAAAATAAATTAACCGGACAGCCCCTTTTAATTCTAATATATCTCACACATATTATCTTTGATCCAAAACAGCCATTAACAATACAGACCAACTAAACAGTTTAGCAGTCGTAATTAAATTAGAGCCAACTACTGCTCGTGTGGCTGCACAGTACTCGACTACAGCATGGCCGCATTGCAAGCCAATACGACCGTGCTGTCTAGTAATGCCCTTAGACTTGTCCGTCCACCATACTCTCCCAGTTATCCATGTACAGTGTTTGTACCATCTTAGTGCCCATCTTAAACCCTTTGGAGGAGATTTATCAAAGCTGGTGTAAAGGAAAACTGACTCAGTTGCCCCTAGCAACCAAGCAAATTCCACCAATAATTTTTCAGAGCTCCTTTGAAAAATGAAAGGATTCATCCTATTGGTTGCTACAAGCAACTGAGACAGTTTTCATTTGCACCAGTTTTGATAAATCTTTCTTTTTTTGGTCAGCATCCCTCAGTTTTTTTATCCTGGTTAGATCCAGATTGCTCTCTTTTCTCAAGATTCCAGTGGACAACCTTCTATAAGGTCTCTCAGTTTAAACAGTCTGATGTATGGAATACCCTTCATTATATGAAACAAAATTGATAGAGATTTCAGTTTTTAACTATTTTGAACCCAGAATTCAACTACCTACCTTCAATATGTGGTGTTACAGTCTAGATTAAAAATTATCTCGAGCAATAACTGTCATCTGCAACTTTTCTAACAAAAGTTAGAAATTATTGTAATAGTTGTAAAATTACAAAAAAGTACTTTATATAAAAAAAAGTCATTATTAAGGCTTTTGCAAGATAACCTATATTGTCAATAAAACTGAAAAGAAACCACCGTCCCCTCAGAGTAACTAAAGTTTTAACTACGTTTTTTGTAAAATGCCCTAATAATACTTTCTCGCCCAATTCCTTGGGGGAAACAAGAAACCTTGGGTATAGCTCAACTCCCTAGGAGGCGTGACACTAAGTGAAAACTGTTAAGCCCCTCCTCCAGCAGCTATACCCTCAGCCTGGAGAGAGAGACTACCAGTTTTTGCTTAGTGTCCAAGAAGGCAAGACACTCCCTGCTCTGCAGGGCTGTTTTTCTCCTTCATTTTAATTTTTTAAATTTTTCTATTTTTCACAGGGACAACAGAGACGCCTGTTTCTCCCGGGGTCGAGCTGCGCCAGTGTCGGCCATCCGCACTGCTGCCTCCCCCACAGAAGACAAGGAGGACCAGGGCAGCCCAGCTACCCTGCATCCCGCCAGCGTAAGGGTCGCCCGCACGCCAAGCCCCTCTCCAGCTTCCTGCCACTGCGGTGCCAGTAGCTGAAGGGGCGACCCTGCTGGAATGGACAGAGGGTGAAGACAGGATGGTGAGAGTGGCTGTTCCAGCCCTGCAAACCCCCTTGCGCTGATGCTGGATGCAGAAGTTCTGGGGCCTCAGAGAGCCCCCACTCCCTGAAGATGGGCGATATACAGCTGAGGCAGGCTCGGCTTCTCTCAAGGGGGGGACGTGCTAGAGACAGTGGTGAGGGAAGTGTCCTTACTAGCAGATCGCTGCAGATACAGGGGTGGACAACTGCAGCAGCGGCACCCAGGAATCGCCGACGGCCGCACAGCATATCATGGCGTCGCGCTTCCTGCCCCGAACGGCCAGTACCCCTCTGCCGCAGCATACCTCGCCGCGTTACTGCGCCGCAGACCACCCCCTTCTCCATCAGTATATGATGTATATTTACATGGGAATAGTCGGCACCCACCGGCGCCATTACTGCTCCGCAGGCCGTCACTTCCGGCCTTATATGTATTTAAATTTTCGCGCAAATGAAAAGGTGGGGGGGGGGGGGCCTCGCTTCCCACTCCTTTCTTTCCCCGCCTTCCGTTCATCCCCGGAGACCAGCATATCTCTGCTGTCGCTTCTTCCTTGAGGAGAGATCGGGTCGCTGCTCCTGCGCCTGTCCCTGCTCCTGCTGTTTGTTTCCGCTGCCTGCCCTGAGGTCTTCGGTCTGGTAGGACTGCTAACCCCTTCCTAGTGCCAGCAACCCCTAGCCTGGACGGCCATACCACCTTTACTAACATGTCCGATCCTTCAGGGGCCTCTGGGCCCTGGTATCACGCTTGCACCGCCTGTGAAGCACCCTTTCCACAGGGGCAATCAGACCCGCATTGCTCTGCATGCCAGGTCCCAATACAGGGTCCGCCACTTGCTGTGCCGCCCCCTGTCCTCTTGGATCCTCCTGAATGGGCGAGATCCCTGTCCCAGGCCATGGAAAGCCTCACTCATGTCGTGGGCCGCCTTGCGAATGCGCAGCCTGCTACACCCCCTGCCGTACCCTCCGGGTCCGCTACTTCCGCCGACCCGTCTGGGTCCCTCGCTCCCAGCGACGCCTTCAGGGCTCGGCACCCCCAGAAGCGGTCCAGGGCGGAGTGCGTGTCATCCTCGGATGCATCCCTGTCACCTCCAACAGTACGGTATCAGTCAGGTCCCTCCTCCTCACAGGACATGCCCTCAGAGGGAGAATTAGTGGATTCGGATTGGGACATGGACTCGGCATTACCGTCCAAGCTGGCCTCTGCTGTGGGCCATCTCATTACCAACATTCGTGACACCTTTAAAATTTACGACGACCCTCCCAGCTCTGACAAGGCCGGTGTGTCCTTTTTCCGCCCCAAGCAGGCGTCCACAGTATTCCCCCTCCATGCCGACTTCTCGTCGGTAGTCTCTAAGGCTTGGTCCCGCTCTGATGCCCGTTTTACCCCCCCTAAGAAGTTGGATATCTGTTATCCCTTCCCGGCGGATTGCATCTCCACTTGGGCATCTCCGCCTAAGGTTGACCCTCCCGTGGCCCGCTTGTCTAAACGCACGGCCATTCCTGTAGCGGATGGCTCCTTGACGACTCCTTCTGTTCAGAGACATCTGGCAGGCGCACGTCTTCGACGCCTGGGCTCTCAAAATTGTATCTTCCGGATACAAAATCGAATTCGCGTCCCTCCCACCAGTTCGCTTCTTTCACTTCAGTGTTCCGAGGGACCCCCAGTGTGCGTCCGCCTTCTCTGAAGCCATTCGCACCCTTCTGGACAAAGGAGTGATCACTCCCGTTCCTCTAAGGGACCCATTCGAGGGGTTCTACTCGAATCTTTTTGTGGTCCCCAAAAAAGAAGGTTCGGTAAGACCGATATTGGACCTCAAGCGGTTAAACCGTTTTCTCCGTCTTCGTCGGTTCAGGATAGAGTCTCTCAGATCTGTGGTGGCATCTCTGGAAAAAGGGGAGTTTCTGTCATCTATCAACATCCAGGATGCTTACCTCCACGTCCCGATCGGTCGGTGTCACCAGTGTTTCCTTCGCTTTGCGGTGGGGAACGACCACTATCAATTTGTCGCCCTCCCCTTCGGCCTGGCGACGGCTCCTCGGGTGTTCATCAAGATCCTTGCCCCTGTCCTGGCCTTGCTCCGCTCCAGGGGCGTTTTTCTACTTCCCTACTTGGACGATCTGCTCAAGGCGCCCTCCTTTTCCCAGACGTCCACCAGCGTGGACCTCACGCTGCAAACCGTGGAGCAGTTCGGTTGGATAATCAACCTTTCCAAGTCTTCGCTTACCCCATCCAGGCAACTCGTCTTTCTGGGGATGTTACTGGATACAGAAGCGCCGTCCGTCCTTCCGGTCCAGCATGCGGGTATTGGGACAGATGGTGTCCTGCTTCGAAGTGATTCCTTTCGCGCAATATCACTCCCGCATCTTCCAGACGGCAATTCTGTCTGCCTGGGACAAGTCTCCGGAGAGTCTGGACCGGCCCTTTCCCCTTCCTCCTCGCGCTCGGACCTCCCTCCTCTGGTGATAACTGACCCCCCTCCAGGGAAAATCCTTTCTGCCGATGACCTGGTTGGTGGTTACCACCGATGCCAGTCTGCAGGGTTGGGGGGGTTTTCCCCGGTTTCCCCCCGGTCCGTCCAGAAACTTGGTCTCCAAACTGCCGATAAACATTCTGGAACTGAGGGTGATTCTCCTATCGCTCCGGCATTGGACTCCACTGCTTCGGGGCCATCCCGTCCGTGTCCAGTCGGACAACGCCACGGCTGTGCCGTATATAAGGGGGCACTCGCAGTGCAGCGGCTATGCGGGAAGTGTCTCACATCCTCCACTGGGTGGAAACTTATGTTCCGGCCATCGGCAATTTATATTCCGGGGGTGGACAACTGGGCGGCGGACTTCCTCAGCCGGACGACGCTCGACCCGGACGAGGGGTCTCTGCATCCCGAGGTGTTCGAGTCCATTTGCCTCCGTTGGGGTCGTCCGTATGTGGATCTCATGGCCTCCAGGTTCAACCACAAGCTCCCCACCTTCCTGTCCAGGTCCAAGGCCCCGAGGGCGTACGGCGCCCACAGTCTCGTTTTTCCGTGGACGGAATTTTCCCTCCTGTACGTGTTTCCGCCCCTCCCTCTTCTGCCGTGGGTTCTCCAGAAAATCGCGCCAGAGGGCGTGCCTATGATCCTGGTAGCCCCGGATTGGCCTCGCCGGCCTTGGTACGCCGCCTTAATTCTGCTCCTGGGAGACGTGCCTTGTAAAATGTTACAGTCTGCCTCTAAAAGAAGACCTCCTCTCTCAAGGGCCGATCTTCCACCAGCATTTAGGGTCGCTACGTTTAACGGCATGGCTATTGAGACCGCTGGGTTTTTCGGCGGATGTGGTTCGTACCATGATCCGTGCTCGGAAGCCGGCCTCGTCCAGGATTTACTACCGGACTTGGCGGTCTTACCTGGGTTTTTGCAAAAATCTGGAGGTTCATCCTCTGCGTTTTTCCCTTCCCACGGTCTTGTCCTTCTTGCAGTCTGGTCTGGACCTGGGTCTCAGCTCATTAAAGGGTCAGGTCTTGGCGCTTTGCATTCTTTTCTAGTGGCCTTTGGCCCCTCTCGGACCTGTCAAAACCTTTACCCAGGGAGTCGCTCACTCTGTTCCCCCGTATCGCTCTCCCATTCCGCCCTGGGACCTTAATCTTGTGCTCTCGGCGCTCCAGTCTACTCCCTTCGAGCCCTTACGGAGGGTTTCTCTTCGCCTTTTGTCCTGTAAGGTCATTTTCCTTGTGGCCATTACGTCCCTTCGACGGTATCTGAATTGGCAGCACTTTCTTACACGGAGCCCCTTTTGGTCTTCCACCAGGATAAGGCGGTTCTCCGTCCGGTTCCTTCCTTCCGAAGGTGGTCTCTGCCTTTCACCTCAATGAGGACATTGTCCTCCCTTCCCTTTGTCCGTCTCTTTCTCATCCTCGGGAACGGGAGCTTCACCGCCTGGATGTTGTTAGAGCCCTGAAGATTTACATGAAAGTCACCGGACCCTTTCGGCGCACGGACTCTTTGTGGTTCCGGAAGGTCCGCGCAAGGGGTTGGCGGCGTCCAGGGTGTCTATTGCCCGCTTCGTCAAGATGGCTATTGCCGAGGCTCACCGTACCAAGGGCAAGGAGACGTCTTTTGGTGTTACCGCTCATTCTACCAGAGCAGTCGGTGCCTCTTGGGCTCGGATGCATCGGGCTTCGGCTGAGCAACTGTGTAAGGCGGCCAACTTGTCTTCCTTGCACACCTTGACCAAGTTCTACAGGGTGAACACCTATGCATCGGCGGATGCTGCTTTGGGCCACCTGGTCTTGCAGGCGGCGGTTTCTTGATACCTCTGGTGTAGTCCCTCCCCTCTTGGCTTGCTCTTGAACGTCCCAAGGTTTCCTGTGTCTCCCAAGGAATTGGGCGAGAAAATGAGATTTTTGTATAACTTACCAGTAAAATCTCTTTCTCGCTCTTCCCACCTACCCATTGTTCTGGTTTACCGTTACGGTTTAGTTGCCCCTGTCGGGTAGTTGACTTGTTTGGTTTTACGTGGTTGGTCATTGCCTTTCTTTCACTACTTGACAACGCAACTGGTAGTCTTTCTCTCTCCAGGCTGAGGGTATAGCTGCTGGAAGAGGGGCTTAACAGTTTTCACTTAGTGTCACGCCTCCTAGGGAGTTGAGCTATACCCAAGGTTTCCTGTGTCCCCAAGGAAGAGCGAGAAAGAGATTTTACTGGTAAGTTATACAAAAATCTTGTTTTTTGTAACATACGTTATTAATGGATTTTTAATTTTTCCCTCCCTAAAGCGCACCTTTCCCTGTGCTCTTTAAAGTGTAACTGTCATTCTTCCTTTTTTATTTTGTGTAGGGGCAGTGATGAGGACCATTTTTGCAATATACTTTAATTACTGAAATCGTACCTTTCTATTAGAAAAATAGCTCTAAAGTGGCCCATTTTGATCCTTAGAAACTCAGTATCACTGCCCATACACATCACAAAAATAAATAAAATCACTTTTTTCTGCACACCACTGACTTTTCAGTGGTGTACGGAGAACGGGTTGAACACTTTATGAATGGGGCCGCAGCGCACGGAGTATGGGAAGGAGCAGACATTGCCCTGTACCCATGTGCTATGCCAGGATTAGATGGGCGGAGCGGGCATGTTAGATTTTAGCAGAGCAGGCAGAAGCAGGAGCCAGCTCCTCTCAGCTAATCCTGGCATAGCACATGGTAACAGAGTACCCATGTGCTTTTATGCCATAATTTAGTAAACCTTCAGGGTGCACGGGCAGAAGCAGCAATATGCGCTCCGGCCCATACTCGCTGCGCTGTGGCCCCATTCATAAAGTATACAGACCGTACTCAGTGTGCAGAAAGGTGAATTTAAAGAGCACAGGGAAAGGTGCGCTTTAGGGAGGGAAAACTATTAAAAACCATGAATTAAAGTACTACAAAAGGTATTAGGGCATTTAGGACATTTTACAAAAAAAACGTAATTAAAAGTTTTGTGACTCCTGACAATCCTGTTTTAGTTGGGGGTGTGTCCCTGCACAGACTCACTCTATCCAATCAGTGCTGGCCATTTTTAGACTGTGCTGGTACACCCCCCCAACTGGTTACCACCCCTCTGTACCCTTACTGCAGACTGCTAGGAAGTAATTCATAACTTCTAGTACAAATAATAAAGGAATGGCACAAGAATAGATGTTCCAGAGTTGTTATTATATGGGGAATGCATGAAGCTAATAAAACAGGCGTGTCAGGAGAGGCGACAGGTCCGAGGTGAGGTGATCCAATGCCATATGGCATTGGTAGTGTCAGGAGGCAGGAATAACCGATTAATACCATTATGGAAACAAATGATCTTGGTGCCCTGTCATGTGTTATAGGTCTAGTGTAACAATTATTTTACTGAAAATGGTACCAAGGGCATGCATACTGCAATATTCATGTGTACTCCTGAACCTGTAATATGGCAGGAAAGTAACTCGACTGCAACATTTTTCACTAAATTCACAAAAAAACTGCAGTTATAATCAATAAATCTTCTTTCTTCCAGCCTAAACCTGTGACAAGGAATATTCAGGGTTCTGCTGTCTCAGGGATCCTCTGACGCTCCACAAGACCCCAGAAACTGCTGGACTCACGACAGATGCCTTAACTGTGTATATATATATACATACATATAGTCTTAAAGATGCAAAAGGCGTTGATTATCATTTTTTGTTACTTCCTTCACTTTCAACTACTGTATTGGTTCAGCTCAAGAACTTTGACTGGAGCTCCCTCTGGTGGAAAGCCAGACTACTACACTATGGTGGCAACCTACGGTACAGCACCTTTGAATTTTATTCTGGTGTATATTTTATTTAAAAGCAGTTAGGACATTTTCTAGGTCTAAACGTGTCATTCCTGCTGTTTTCTGAGGGTTGAAGGTCTGTAAATGCTGTCGTTTAGAAGAATTCTGCACAATGTAATGTTAGAAATTAGCACTTCTTTCTATAATGCTGCAGCTACCTTGTAATCCTGTCGTATTCCAACTATTCTCTTACACTTGGAGTCATTCCAGCTGACACTATGGAAAATAGAAACAGATCTTTTCTTGGTTATCTACATAGAAATAATATATTTTAGGAATTTCTACTTGTGGTTAGGAATATTGCAAATTAGCCTATTCTAAACTGGCATGCTATACAAGTCACATATGAACTACTGAGTCTAATCTAAGCAAGCACACAACGGAGCCAGGTTAGGATGGAAATAATAAAAGAAGTGTATGTTTTTACATAGACCGCTATAGGGAAGTAGCCTTCCCGCCTACTGCTTTTCTAAGGCCGGCATTAAGTCAACATATAACATGTAAGCTCATTGTCAGTACCTTCAATGGGCATGTCCATCCTTTCCTCAAACCTCGTGTTACAAATTTGAATATGCACCTTATGATTCAGTGTTAGGCTACGTTCACAACTTATACTTTATAAAATAATCAGAATGCTAATGCAGAGATCTGAACTATCTTCATCTTAAAGGACAATCCGCTAAGTGCAGAACGGCCATGTGCAATGACATGATATGCTGGATTGTGACAAGCTAATTACACTATTGATTTCCAGCACAAAACCAGAGGCTCTTTGGGCGACCATCAGGCACGGCTGGGTTTAGCCCCTCTTGTTCACGGTCCGCAGACTGATGCTTCCCTGAGGGGATTGGTTAAATACAAATCACCGCACTGCCTTAAAGCCTATCAAACTGCCTTTATTACCTATATACTGTATAAAACATACCGTACATCTTTTATTTAAAAAAAAAAAACTGGCTTTATCTGATTTGCCTGTAATGGCCTATGTATAGCTGTGATTTAAAGTAAATCTTGTCAGCACATACAAATACTGTCTTTTTTTGTGGTCTTCTAATATATGGGGGAGTTATGTTTAATGGGGTACTGTATTTAACCTTTACTCTCAGGAGTGATGTCCTCCTCCGACCTTAGGGTACGTTCACACAGGACGGCTAACCTGAGGATTTGCTGGTGCAGATATGAATGCAGTAAATTCTTAATCTGAGCAAAGTAAATAAAATTTTAGCAAATCTCAGCCACGCACTGATGAAAAAAATCTGCAGCGAACGTTGATCCACAGTGTAAATCTAGGCTGCAGATTTCCGCCCTGGATTTCACCCTTTGCAGGGCACAGGGTCAAATCCACAACCAATTTGCAGCAAAATCCATAGTTAACTCATGCAGATTTTTCTGCTGCAATGTGCACCTACCCTTAGAGTCATTACATAAATTGAAGAATGTTCTGGAAAGTTCATAGGATAAAATGAGCAGTGATGGCCAGTTCGCCGTGTTCGCCCACGAACACATGCGAGCGGCCGTCTTAAATCACAAGTCCTTACCTGTGCCTGCGCCGTGAGCCGGTCTGAAACAAATGCGGTCACCGGGAGCAGGCAGTTCCGAGAACAGCCCAATGAAGGCCCCCGGCGGCTGTTCTCGGAACTGCCTGCTCCCGGTGACTGCATGTTTCAGACCGGCTCGGGGCGCAGGCACAGGTAAGGACTTACCTGTGCCTCGCCGGACTTGTGATTGAAGATGGCAGCTCGCATGTGTTCGCGGGCAAACACGGCGAACTGGCCATCACTGAAAATGAGCACAAAAAGGGATGTAACTTTTAATTAGGCCTCATGCACACGACCGTATGCATTTTGCAGTACCCGCAAAATATAGATGAATTCCGTTTGACACCCGTCTTGAATCATTTATTTTTATTTTTTTAATGGCTCCGTATTTTGCGGCCAAGTACGAGGCATGTTCTGACTTTTGTGGAAAGAACATGGATGCGGAGAGCACACGGATTATCCCACGTGTCTGTTCCACAAAAGGGTTCAACGTGTCCTATACTTGGCTGCGAAATGTGGACCACAGACCCATTGTAGTCAGTGGGCCTGAAAAAAAAAAAAAAAAAAAAAAAACTGATGCAACACACAGATGTCATCACTGTTTTGCAGATCCGCATTTGTGTGCACAAGGCCTTATCCCCATGCATAAGTTTTTTTTTTCTGTTAGAACAAATTACTGATTTTTTTGTACAAATATAGTCATCTCCGGGGCCTAGCCCTCACATTAGAGACCAAAATGAGGTTTTGCTTTTAGTTGATGATATATATATTTGTCATATGCTTTTGATTTGAAATCTGTATAATCTTTCATAAAAATGTGGTAACCAAATCTGTGTTGTTTTCTGGGGATGAACTAGAACAAGAGTAAATGAGAAGTCTTTATTTGATTTGACAGTACAATGGTTAAGACCAGGACAGGAATGATGTGTGCAGATGCAGCCCCATGCACCTATCAATATAAATGGCAGGACATATCTTCATCCTAAGGTCCAATTCTTCTCACAAAGACATGAGTTGACGACATCTAAGCTACTGGATGGGATAGGAGGTGTTCAATCAGCTAATACTTCCACTTCGTAGTGTTTTACAGGTCACAGGCCCCAGCTTAGTCAGAAACTTCTTTTCTTTCCACTGAGCAAACAAATCCTCAGAGATTTTAAAGTCCTCCTGCAGACAGAAAGAGAAAGCATTGTGGCCTCAACCAAGGATCTCATGAAAGATGGTGAATTAGGTGGACAACTATGGTGTGAAATGGGAAAGTACCTGCAGCTTTTCAAAGACTTTCTTCTTCGGTTTAAGTTCTGCCTCAGGTTCTCCATTCTCATATCCCTCAATATAAATTCGCTCTCCAGGAGCACATTCTGCAGGAGGGTCCAGAGGTTCTACTTGTTTATTTTCTCCTTCTCTGAGAGGAAAATGTAAAATTATAAAACTCAGAAGTATTTAGAAGATCACTTCAGATTAAAGAGCACCTCCACTCACTGAGCAAGGTTCACAAATATAGGGTGGGAATGCTTTCAGATGAGTATGCATGATCTGAACTAAAGTCCTGTGTGGATCAAGTGCACCGAACCTACATCCAAACCACAAAATGTACAGTACAGACCAAAAGTTTAGACACACCTTCTCATTCAAAGAGTTTTCTTTATTTGCATGACTATGAAAATTGTAGATTCACACTGAAGGCATCAAAACTATGAATTAACACATGTGGAATTAGATACATAACAAACAAGTGTGAAACAACTGAAAATATGTCATATTCTAGGTTCTTCAAAGTAGCCACCTTTTGCTTTGATTACTGCTTTGCACACTCTTGGCATTCTCTTGATGAGCTTCAAGAGGTAGTCACCTGAAATGGTTTTCACTTCACAGGTGTGCCCTGTCAGGTTTATTAAGTGGGATTGCTTGCCTTATAAATGGGGTTGGGACCATCAGTTGCGTTGAGTAGAAGTCGGGTGGATACACAGCTGATAGTCCTACTGAATAGAATAGCTTTTTTCTTGCCATAATACAAATTCTAAGTAAAGAAAAACGAGTGGCCATTATTACTTTAATAAATGAAGGTCAGTCAGTCAGTCAGTCATCCGAAAAATTGGGAAAACTTTGAAAGTAAGGGCTATTTGACCATGAAAGAGAGTGATTGGGTGCTGCGCCAGATGACCTGGCCTCCACAGTCACCGGACCTGAACCCAATCGAGATGGTTTGGGGTGAGCTGGACCGCAGAGTGAAGGCAAAAGGGCCAACAAGTGCTAAGCATCTCTGGGAACTCCTTCAAGACTGTTGGAAGACCATTTCAGGTGACTACCTCTTGAAGCTCATCAAGAGAATGCCAAGAGTGTACAAAGCAGTAATCAAAGCAAAAGGTGGCTACTTTGAAGAACCTAGAATATGACATATTTTCAGTTGTTTCACACTTTTTTGTTATGTATATAATTCCACATGTGTTAATTCATAGTTTTGATGCCTTCATAGTCATGAAAATAAAGAAAACTCTGAATGAGAAGGTGTGTCCAAACTTTTGGTCTGTACTGTATGTCTAAAATCAGGACTACACATAATACTTGATTCTTTGACTATTCTTCTTGCACTTTCTAAAAAAAAAAAAAAAAAAAAAAAAGAGAGCCATAATTTGCATTATACCCAAGTTCTCTCATACAGAAGGATTCCTTGTCTAGTACAGAGACACAGGACAAAGCTTCAGGCACAAGCCCAGAGGTTGGTTCTGGATTAGCAATGAGGGTTAGTGACAATTTTGTTCAGCAAAATGTATTCATGGAGGGGATTTAAAAAACACAAAACACGGGCAGTCAGCTTTCAGTTAGTTGCCCAAGGGAAACCCACACAAAAAGGAATTGGGTACAGGTACATTATCCAACTGGATGCAGGTCTGTAATGTGAACCAACTCTTGGTTCAGGCTGTGTAGTATGCATTTTAGTTTTTTAGGGGCAGATATACTGTAATAGAATAAGTTTTTTAATTTTGCATTAAAAAACCCCAACAGTTGAAGAACTCACATAGATGCACACAGCAGCATGCCTTGTGACTCCACGCCACGCATCTTCTGAGGCTTTAGGTTGCACAGGACAACAATTGAGCGTCCCAACAGTTCTTCTGAGGGCACAAACTTTACCAATCCACTAACCACAGTACGTGGACTCTCCTCACCCACATCCACTGTTTCCACATATAATGTTTCTGCATCTGGATGCTGTGTAAGAAACAACAGTTTAATCAATACAATACACCTTGTTATGTTGTTGTAAGTACTAAAACTAGTACTAAATTATAAAACATCTTTTCCTACAACTATGCATTGTGTACGTTCCTCTGATATCTCTTCTGGAAATGTAGTGTATTAGTAGGATGCACAGGATGGTTGGAACACCAAACAGGGTGCTCTCAGTCTCGCAGTGTCACCCCACTGCAGAAAAAAGAACAGAAAATGCGTATCAAAGGACTGGGCACACCTATGGTACTTGGTCACTGGCTTTATTTAGTATGATTAAAATGTAGCTGGATGGAATACAATAGAATAAAATATCTGACACGGTATTGCTGGCTATTACCAAGGGGCAGTCACTCAAGGAGGTATGGAGAATGTATATCCTCTGTAACTAACCGCATTGGAAATTGTCCCAGCGTGACTAAAACTATTATAATGCGTCCAGAAATGTTAGTAAAATTGGAGTAAAAACTTCAGGTAAAATACATATAGAATACCATAGTAGCATACATCGATACAATAGAGCCGTATAATACACCAATTAATATAAATGCGGCAGTTGGTTCAGTGTTGGCAACAGTGAGAATAATAAAAGATCAAATTAGTCCCAATAATTTTGGTGCAAATAAATAGTGAAAGTTTATGGTAGCTCAAATTGCTACGGGAAGATTTGAAGTTACACTTTGTGGCCAAAATGTGGGGACAACACTGCTAAGTTTTGAGTCACCTGCATTATTTTAACGGACCTCTTAAAGCAATTTGAGCTACCATAAACTTTCACTATTTATTTGCACCAAATTATTGGGACTATTTTGATCTTTTATTATTATCACTGTTGCCAACACTGAACCAACTGCCGCATTTATATTAATTGGTGTATTATACGGCTTTATTGTATTGATGTATGCTACTACGGTATTCTATATGTATTTTACCTGAAGTTTTTACTCCAATTTTACTAACATTTCTGGACGCATTATAATAGTTTTAGTCACGCTGGGACAATTTCCAATGCGGTTAGTCACAGAGGATATACATTCTCCATACCTCCTTGAGTGACTGCCCCTTGGTAATAGCCAGCAATACTGTGTCAGATATTTTATTCTATTGTATTCCATCCAGCTACATTTTAATCATACTAAATAAAGCCAGTGACCAAGTACCATAGGTGTGCCCAGTCCTTTGATATACACCTTCTGGAAATGTACTTGTATTATATGGGGAGAGCGAAGAAAGCCGCTGCCAGACACTTCAGGAGCGTCTTACTCCCAGGAGAACAGAATTCTTTAATGGGGAACACAATAATTTACTACAAAAGACAAAGGAGTGACAACTGGTCCACTTTGATTTAGTATACATTCCTAAACGTAGTTTTCAACATACCACAAATCACTACAATAGCTGTAGATCTGCTTACCCTGCTGACAGTCAGCACCTTCCCAACTCGCAGATCCAGAAGAGAGGGAATAATTTCCTCTGGGCCAGTGCTTTTGTTTTGTGCTTTAGGCGCAGCCTCTGAGGATTAAAAAAAATCCACAATAACCCAACAGTGTTAGTGAGCACACAAATGGCTTTCTGAAGGAGTCCTCTGTGGTAGACCTTGTACAAATGTGCTGAAAAAACAATGGACTCTCCTTTCTCCACACACAAGGTCCAAGAGGTATATGAAGATTCAGATTTGTGACTAAATTGGTGAAAAAAAATCTAAAATGTCGATTATGTAATATCCATACAAAAAAAAAAACCCACTATCATAAGCATGGTATCGCACAACTTTTTGTAACAGTTTTTTGAGCCAAAAGTGGAAGGACAAGGAGAAGGCTTCCCTCTATATTACTCATTTCCTTCCAGCCCCACTTCTGACTTTGGCTCAAAAAACCTGCCATGAAGAATTGGTGTATGACACCAACCTCCAGGAGAAGTAGATGTGGTATAGAAAAAAAAACAGTACTCACTCTGCTTTGTGGGATTTGGATAAGCGTCATTACTTAATTTCTTCAACTCTGGGCTATTAAATTTCTCTCTGATTGGGTCTAACAATTTATTGAGCGCTTTTTCCACCGCAGCTTTAAGATCTCCAGGATGAACGTTCTGCAAAGGTTGTATATAAGTAAGGAGGTGACATGACATGCTTGTCTTACATAATACTGTTTATTTTTTCACCGGTTACTATCAACATAGTGTGCATACATTTTAAAGGGGTTGTCACATCAAGTGTCATTTATTATAACTAAAATACTAATGTAAGCCACTTCTTAATGTATACAATTTGTCAAAATTGCCTCCTTTAGCTTCTTCGAGACATTTTAGAATCAACTGGTTGTTATGGGTTATGGCCACCGCTGCTATCCAGCAGTGATGGTTGCGATTGCTCACAGTAAGGATCCATTCACACGTCCGTAGTGTATTGCGGATCTGCAATACACCCGGCCGGTACCCCCCCCTTAGAACATGTCCTATTGCGGACAAGAATAGGACATGTTCTATTTTTTTTGCGGAGCTATCGCCCGGAAGTTCGGGGCCGCGCTCCAGAAATGCGGATGCGGAAAGCATATAGTGTGCTCTCCGCATCTCTTCTGGCCCCATAGAGAATAAATGGGTCAGCACCCATTCCCGATATTGTGGAACGGATGTGGACCCATTTGCGGACGTGTGAATGGACCCAAAGAAACACATTCGGCCTGTCTGGTGGCCAGGATCATGGGAGTGCGGATAGGCGAGAATCGAATGTAAGGCTGGGTTTACACCTGAGCGTTTTACAGCGCGTTCCTACACAGCAGAGCAGCAGATTGTCGGGAGGGAAGCGTTTCTTCCTGACAGTCTGCTGCTCGCTGGTGAAGGAGACCACTGCATTTACATGCAGCGATCTCCTCCACAGTATGGGGAGGAGGAATCTCCAATGCCATCGCTCGTGCCTATACTGACTCATTTGCTGGCAGCAGATCGTGATTACACAGCACAACCTGCTACCGCACAAACGATTGGATTACCTGATGAACAAACATTTCTCTCTTCATCGGGTAATCAGCGGTGCGTTTACACTACCACATAATCGCTAACGAGTGTTCCTATGAACACTCACTAGTGATTATCTTTAGGATGGCCAGTGTAAAGGGCCCCTTAGTTTGGCTGTACTTGTGATTATCTTTTCTGTTGAATAGTTGGCAAAGGGAAGGGAGAGAATATATGAATTGAGACCGATAGGAAAATCATGGCGGTTGCAAATGGACTTTTTGCAGACCGAGGAAGGGAGCACAATAAGAACTTTTTCCACTATGGTATAAAGGGTGGGGGTAGAGCATGGCAAAACAAGGGACAGATCGTGACAACCAGGCTTACTATAGCTAGCTGGTTGTCACGATTAGGAAAAGGTCCTCGCCGCTGAAGCTGCTAGTGAATATGATTCATTAGCAGCCTCATGAGCGTGCACGCACAGGCAAGGGGTGGGATTACATTATCCTAGCTCCTTGCCTGTGCTATCAATCGACTTTCCAGTCACCACCCACCTACAGAGCAGAAAGTGCAGAGCTAGCCATCAGCCTCAGCCTGAAATAGCAAGGTGAGAATACCCCTTATATACACCGACTCATAGGAAGCACTAGTGAGGCATAGCTCTGTCGCTGGGAGATAATTATTTGCATATTATTTTCTATTCTATCTATTCTTATGACTGCTTTACAATTCCTTGATTATTTCTGCTACAAGTTATGAATTACTAGCAGCTTGCAATGAAGGTCCAGATGGGTGTTACCAGTTAGGGTTGTGTCACTCTCAGACTGTGCAGGGACACAACCCCAACCAGTGACACCCACCTGGACCTTTTTTTTTGCAAACTGCTAGTGATTCATTCATAACCTAGCAGGAATAAAAAAAAGGAAGGACACAAAATCCTACAAATAGATGCTCCAGAATTATTACATTGGGAAATACAGCACAGAAATGTCAGGATTGGTTACAAGTCCTGTTTAAGTACAGCCAAGGCATCTCACTCAACCAGTCAGAATCCTACTCCGTACTCGAGAGGGGTAAGTACTGTGAAACAACAGTCTGTGGATGGATATATGGTTCCCACGTTCCATGGTTTGTTGAAAAATGAAACATTGACTCATTGGGAGCCACTTCCAATAGATGCCACTAGTGAGACAGTTCTCTTTCTCTGGGGGATAGCTCTTTTCATACCCAGACACTATAAAATAGGAAAACATTATCATCTTCTTACCTGTTCGGCAAAGTCTTTTTCCAGCGTATCAAAGTCTGTGTAGGTTTTATTTCCACCAAATTTCTCATCACGAAGAATAACAAACTCTGAGAAAGAAGAGCAAATAAAATATAAGTCCTCCAGCACCGATCAAATGAGGAATCCCACTTATAAACCGTACAATCACTCACCTGACCTAAGAGGGAAGAGGACATGCCTAACAAAACTTAAGACACCATTATTCTCTATATTTCCTGGCTCACAAAAAGCTTTCTTTAGCTTCTTCTTCACATCAGAAGGGGAGTCTAGGAGATCGATTTTTGATTCCTAAAACATTAGGAAAAATCTATGAATAAATCAAACTTCTTGTGTCTGAGCATTTCGATGGAAGACTTCCTGATCTACTGTATATCTGCAACAGAAAGCTAAGACATATACCACCATATAGGCATAGAATGGCATACGTTGCCCATGGGCCCCCATTGTAAAAGAAACCAAAAACATATACACCACATAAATAACATATCACATGGTATAAATATGAATAAGCAGCCTGCTGCGCTGTGCTATACAGTTGGGGAAAAAAAAGGTATGTAGACATACTACCTAGACAGAAACCTATTTTGGGTCTCCATTGGGTAAATGGAGCCTGTGGGGACTCGCTCTGGTAGACAGGATTAGAGGACACAACAAGTTCTTTGGATCAAACAGTTCAGTGTTTTATTCACACTTTAGGCAAGTGACAAAACAAGCAGTCATATTCAAACAAAAAGTCACCTTGAGGTGTTGGTGGTAATTCACACCATGCGGCAATTCTGCCTCAAAGAGTCCTTGCTGATAGCAGCACCAACCTGTTTTCACACCAAACAGGTAGAAAGCCTTCATCCAGACACAAGGCTCCCAGATCCCAACACAGACATGGCTTCTGAGCCCATCTGCCAATTTAAGGACAGCCAGGTGCTGCCAAAACCCGGACCGGCATTTAAAATCAGATACCTTTTTTTTTACCTCACCTGGCTGTAAATCAGCCCAGCAGCACATGCTGGGAGGAAAATACCAGTTTTACCAGACCAAACCTCTCACTGTGTCACAAGCCCTATAAACACGTTTGACATATACTCCTGGATTGTAGGGCTCTGATGCTGTGTCCGCCGAGGCTTAACAGTGTGTACACAGTGATGTGGACCTGCAAACTCTTTGTACACACATTGCAGATGTATTGTGTTTTTTTGCAAAACCATAGAAAATGGCGTGAGATAACCTCAATGTGTAAACACATACTAAAGGGCAAAGGGAGGCAATGTAAAGCCATGACAGGCGAGGTACCAAACTACAACGAACAAGCAGCATATAATCACATGTACAAAGCTGTTTGCTTTAGTAAATCCATCAGTGTTAAGATATAATGTCAGCGTAAGTGGTTGATAAGTGCAACCACTACCTATGTACTGCATTACTGCTTCCTCCTTCCTAAAAAAATAAATAAAAAAAGCTAGGTTCACACAATGTTTTTGACAAATGAATGCCCTCTCAGGACATGTTTCGGTCAAAAAAAGGATCCACAAATATACTTTTTATACAATGGAATTTAATGACCACTTTTGGGGACCACACTTGTCAAGACCAGGGGTTCAACTACTGCATCAAGTCAGCTCCTTCCATTCAACTCTACGAGAGTTAAAGGGGATTTCCGGGATTTTAATATTGATGACCTATCTTCAGGATAGGTCATCAATATCAGATCAGCGGGGGCCCACAGCAGTGAGCAGGTGTAAGTACGAACCATCCCATTCACTTCTATGGGACGGCTTGTTCCTATTTAAGTGTATAAGAACGAGCCGTCCCATTGAAATGAATGGCTTGTAATTGCACCTGCTCACTGCTGCGATGTTGACGGCGAGCAGGTAAACAATAAAGGGGAAGCTGCACTCACACGGAGCACAGCTTTCTCTTGAACAAGCTGATTGGCAGGGGTGCCGGGTGTCGGATCCCCGTCAATCTGATATTGATTACCTATTTTGAGGATAGGTCATAAATATTAAAACCCCTTTAAAAGAAACAGCTGAGCAGTCTCCTAGAACGCTACATTTAGATGATAAATGTCACATTTAGTGAATATTTATTTCCCTTCATTTATATAGAGCCCTACTGTACTTGCTGGAGGTTCAGCAACTGGGATCCCCACCAATGTCAAGGAAGAAGGGATCTTCTGAAGACAGGTATATAAATCTAGATGCCTGCAATAATCAAATTCAGCCAAAGTACAAAGTATTTCTGTTTCCCACCAGTACCTCTTCAGATGAGCTCATCTTGCTGCCTGTAAGTCCAGGAACCATAGGGTTCATCAAGTGGATCCGCTTTGTGTAACCCAGAGCCGGAAGGTACTAGAGGGGAGGAAAAGAAAATGCACAGTAAACTTAGTGTCCTCATTATCTGCAATGCCACGGTATAGCTCCACAATGTTCATGGAGCCTCATACAATGGTTCAGCTTGTCCTCTGTCCAATGCAACTTCTCTTTACAGCCATGTCCCACCATAATATTGCCCTTCTTTGTCTCCACACACAGCAATAACACTCACTTGCGTCTCTCCTTAAATCATTAATCTCCCTTTGTGCCCCCCACAAGACACCAGTGCCCCCCTTTGTGCTCTGGAAAAGTAATGACACATAGAAGCTAGTGTCCACCAACTATCTCAGGGAAAACTGACTAATAGACCTAATTTAAACAACCATAATGTGGGCATATGTACCGTATTAGGGGTGCAGTTCACAAACCGACCACAAGTCTCATGAACCAAACGTACAGCATCATAGGTATTTATGATGCTATCAGTTCAGGTCATTAAACCCATGGCCTGTCTGGGAATTGCAGCCTTAAAAGGGATTGTCTCACTTCAGCAAATAGCATTTATTATGTAGAGGAAGTTAATACAAGCCGTATTGTGATTGTCCATATTGCCTCCTTTTCTGGCTGGATTTTAACAATTATACACTGCTCGTTTCCATGGTTACAACCACCCTACAAATCCAGCAGCGGTGGCTGTGCTTGCACACTCTAGGACAGTGTTGGCGAACCTATGGCACTCGGAGCCCTCTCTGTGGGCACCCGCACCCTGGAAAAGGCACACTGATATGACTTCGATTTTTCCTGCCCTTCATCAGGAATTTGGCCTTGAAAAGTAAAATATGCCATTCAAACACATATGACTGCTGAAGCCAGTGACTGGTTACAGTGGTTACATGAGCGCTTCAAGCCCAACAGATATTTAAAGCGTGAGTAAGTGACTTTTTTTTCATCTTGGAAAATCCCTCTCCTTAACACTCTAACCTTAAAGAGGGCACAGTTCCCCAGCTGTCCGGGAAATAGCACTTGCTGTTTCTGTAGCTCCTATTGCGATGCAGGACAGCTACGGAAACACAGCAAGCTATACTGTTTCTGAGTTAGGGAAACAGAATAGCTTGCTGTGCGGTTTCTATAGCGCTTATGAACCGCCATAGGAGCTAAAGAAACAGTTAGTGCCGGAGCGCTCTGCTGTTTCCCGGCCGGCTGGTGGTCGGGACTGTGTCTCATCTCACCTTAGTAATGGTGAAATGAGACAAACCCTTTACGATGGTTTTCAAGGCCCCCAGATACTGATGACCTACTCCTCAGGAAAGGTCATCAATATCAGATAGAACATACAGAATCGCTATGAGAACACATTCACTACCAAGTCTTCACACACACCATGTAACTGACACTTGGGCCCCTTGCAGACGAGCGTTCCTCCCGCAGCGAGTCCGCATCGCAGCACCCGGCCTGACCTCACATCCCTGCTGCCGGGAGTCACATTGCATCATATTGATTTATGATGCTATGTAACCCTTACAGCTCTAAAATGTATTGGATAGCACTGACAGCATTATGCCAGTGTTATCCAATACATTCCAGAACTGTAAGGATTACATAGCATCATAAATCAAAATAATGCTATGTGACCGCAGGCAGCACTGGGAGTTCAGGCCGGGAGCTGCGTTGCGGACTCGCTGCGGGAGGAACGCTCGTCTGCAAGGGGCCTTATAACCTCTAGAAAAATATTCTGTTTCATAAAACCTGTACTGCAGCCAAGTTCCTGGACTGAAATCCTATGTAATTTAAGAAGATTAATAGAAAATAAGGACATTAAGGTCAGTAAATAGGAGAAAATGAATCTACCTAATCCATGATGCAGATGATAGGAAAGATAATGTGTATATAACAATGTCATGGTATCCAAGGACTTGAAGGCAGAGAATTAATCTTATAATCATCAAAGGCTTAGAAAAAAAGGTATAGCACATGATCTCAGCGCCGGTCAGCATACATACCCATGTGAAAACCTCCTATCATTTTCTTTTTAAGCTGTCGGTATGATCCCATTAGAGAAAGGTCAGGCAGAGGCACACAGTATTCTCAATCATAATAATGTGTACTTCAGTACTCCTGACCGCATGATCCCTCGCTCACATGGAGCGCGATTCCCACAAGGGACACACTCGTGTGCAAGAGCTCTTAAGAGGCGCTCCCCGCTTAATAATTGTGGCTCATCTGTGCAAGTCAGTGTGCCAAAATGGAGATCTACACCAGGCAGCTGTGCCAGTATCCTGGCGTAGATTATAACAATTGTAGCTAAGCCAGCTCCACTCGCACTCTGCACACTTTTTAGAAAAGGCGGTAAGTGGAGCATCAAACCCCCAAAAAGGTACAACGTTTTGCACCTCTTTGCCGTCAGTTTTCTAGTGTACAGGGGGAAAAAAAAAATGTCCTCCCTAAAAAAAAGTGCAGCTAAGACTGGTACTTCCAGTGTAATCTGTGTGAGCTTTGTGTAGCAATTAAAGGCAATCAATCACCTATCTTTCTTTTACTAATTAAGACCAGCCACAGATACATAGAGGATCATTAAAGGGGTTGTCTGGGTTCAGAGCTGAACCCAGACATACCTATATTTTCATCCAGGCAGCCCCGCGGAATCGCGCAGGATGAGGCAGATGTGCACACGTCACAGTGCTGCTTCCCGACACAGGCGCGCGATGACGTCATCATGCCCGCCTGCTCCGGGATTTCACTACCGCATAGGCCTCAGGCCTACAGCCTATGGCGTTGATCGCGGTGGGGCAGGGAACTATGCCCCCGGCGAAGTATGGGGGCAATCGGGTCGGCATTAGGCCTCCCACCGCTACTGACCCGAACGCCCCTATTGTAATCCGCCACTGCTAGAAACGGTAACCAGACCGGTGCATTATGTAGCAGATAAAGAACTTGCAGCATAAATATAATTTCCTAGCCCTGCCAATAAAACTTAAAGGGATTCTGTCACCTCGTTTTAGCTTATAGAGATGCGGACATGCACGGCTAGATCGCCGCTAGCTTGTCCACAATATACCTGTCCTATAGGGCTCTGTGCTTTTATTGTGTTTAAATATTTTTTTTGAGACATGTAAATGACCCTGGTAAGGTGCCCAAGGGGCTGTACTAACCTTCTTGGTGCCCAGCCACGCCCCCCGAATCTCCTCCTTGCTCACAGTTATATCGCCGTAATCTCGCGATGCGCAGTTCCTTCCCTGAGGCTGATGCCAGCACAGGGAAGGAACACTATACCGGCACCGCGCATGCGCGAGCTCTCGCATTGCGAGATTACGGCAATCTACATGTGAGCAAGGAGGAGATTCGGAGGACTTAGGCGGTGCTGGGCTCATTCACAGTATTTTCATTTGATACTGTCGAAGGCCTTTGCTGCGTTGATAAATGCTATAGCCTAAAGCCCCTTATTTTCTGGTGGGACCTGAAGATTGAGGACCAGTCTCCTAATATTGACTGCAGTGGACATGTTCGGCATAAAGCCAGCCTGATCCACGGCTGATCACCTTATTAAACCTGTTTGCCAAAATTTTTGTGAGGATCTTCACATCTACTGTTAAAAAAAGATATTGGTTGATAGGACTCCAGGTAACCAGGGATCTTTAGCCGGCTTTCAGATAACCAGTATAATAGCCTTGTTCATAGTTGACCCTCCAATACTGCTGCTTGGTAAACCACTAACAGTTCAGGTAATAGAATGTTTCTAGACCTCCACAGCTAACCCATCAGCCCCTAATGCTTTTTCATTAGACATCAGAAGTTAGAGCAAGTATTAGAAGTGTACTTTTACACTTGCGTCGAGAGGATCTGGCAGGCAGTTCCGTATGCAAACGGATGCAGGCGCATTAACCCCTTGTATGCCGCGGTAAAAGCTGACCGCGGCATGCAGAGGGGTTTGGGGAGGGTGCAAGTGCCCTCCGCATCTCCATCGGCTCCCCGTGCTGCAGTGACGGGGACCCGATGGCAGAGAAGGCAGCCCGATGCCTTCCATAGGCAACGGGGCTTGCATTCTACGGAAGCCTGTGAGAGCATAAAAGCTGACAGCCAATGCATTACATTACAGGTTGTATTGTAATGCATTGCAGAAGGGATAAGACCCCTAGAAGTTGAAGTCCCATAGTGGGACAAAAAGAAAAAGTAAAAAAAAGTGCTTTTCATAATAAAAAAATGAAAGTTTTAAGTAAAAAAAAAAAAAAAAAGAAATCCAGACATATTGGGTATTGCCGCGTCCGTAACGACGGCTCTAGAAAGATATCACATGATCCACACCCTCCCCTGAACGCCGTAGAAAAAAATAAAATAAAAACTGTCCTAAAACAATCATTTTTTGTCACCTTACATCACAAAAAGTTCAACACCAAGCGATCAAAAAGGCATATGCCCCCCAAAATAGTACCATCACCTCATCCCACAAAAAATTAGCCCCTACATAAAACAATCGGGTAAAATATATTTAAAAAAAAAAAAAAAAAAATATGGCTCTCAGAATATGGAGACACTAAAACATGATTTTTTTTTGTTTCAAAAATGCTTTTATTCTGTTAAAAGTGAATAAAAAAATAAAAAAAAGTAGACATATTAGGTATCGCCGTGTCTGTAACAACCAGGTATATTAAAATATCACATGATGTAAAATAATAATGGTGTAAAAAAATCAATTTTTGTCACCTTACATCACAAAAAGTGTAATACCAAGAGATCAAAAAGTCATAAGCACCCCAAAATAGTACCAATCAAACCATCATCTCATCCTGCAAAAAATGAGACCCTACCTAAGACAATCGCCCCAAAAAAAAAAAATATGGCTCTCAATATGGAGACACTAAAACATGATTTTTTTTTGTTTCAAAAATGCTTTTATTGTGTAAAACTTAGGCTACTTTCACACTCGCGTTTTGGGCAGATCCGTCATGGATCTGCAAAAACTGATCCGTTACAATAATACAACCGCATGCATTCGTCATGAACGGATCCGTTTGTATTAGGCTACTTTCACTGGCGTTTTGGCTTTCCGTTTCTGACATCCGTTCAGGGATCTCACAAGCGGTCCAAAACGGATGAGTTTTGCCCTAATGCATTCTGAACGGAACAGGATCCGCTCAGAATGCATCAGTTTGCCTCCGTTCCGTCTCCATTCCGCTTTGAAGGCAGACACCAAAACGCTGCTTGCAGCGTTTTGGTGTCCATCTGACGAAACTGAGCCAAACTGATGCGTTCTGACACACAATGTAAGTCAATGGGGACGGATCCGTTTTCTATTACATAATCTGGCACAATAGAAAACAGATTCGTCCTCCATTGACTTTCAATGGTGTTCAAGATAGATCCGTCTTGGCTATGTTAAAGATAATACAAACTGATCCGTTCTGAAAGGATGCAGACGGTGTTATTATCTGAATGGATCTGTCTGTGCAGATCCATGACGGATCCGCACCAAACGCGAGTGTGAAAGTAGCCTAACATAGTCCCCATTGGCTTACATTGTGTGCCAGGACGGATCCGTTTGGCTCAGGCAGCGTTTGCAGGCAGCGTTTTGGTGTCCACCTCCAGAGCAGAATGGAGACTGATCAGAGGCAAACTGCTGCATTCTGAGCGGATCATTTTCCATTCAGAATGCATTAGGGCAAAACTGATCCGTTTTGGACCGCTTGCTAGAGCCCATGATGGATCTCACAAACAGAAAGTCAAAATGCAGCTGTGAAAGTAGCCTTAAATAAATAAATAAAATGTATAAATATTAGGTATTGCCGCATCCGTAACAACCTGCTGTATTAAAATATCACATGAAATAACCCCTCAGGTGGGCACACACAAAAAAAAAATGTCAAAAAAGCCATTTTGTCACCTTACATCACAAAAAGTGTAATACCAAGCAATCAAAAAGTCATATGCACCCTAAAATAGTACCAATCAAACCATTATCTCATCCCAAAAAAAAATTAGCCCCTACATAAGACAGTCACCCCAAAAAAAAAAAAAAAATTCAAAATATGGCTTTTAGAATATGGAGACACTAAATATTTTTTTTCAAAAATGCTTTATTATGTAAAACTGAAACAAACAACCAGTCATATTTGGTATTGTCGTGTCCGTAACAGCCAGCTCTATAAAAATAGCACATGATCTAACCTGTCAGAATAAAAAAAATAAAAATGCTGCCAAAACAGCTATTTTTTGTTACCTTGCCTCAAAAAAAAGTGTAATATAGAGCAACCAAAAATCATATGTACCTTAAAATAGTACCAACTAAACTGCCACCTTATCCCGTAGTTTCCAAAATGTGGTCACTTTTTGGAGTTTCTACTCTAGGAGTGCATCAGGGGGTCTTCAAATGTGACATGGCAACTTAAAATGATCCCAGTGAATTCTGCCCTCCAAAAACCATATAGCACTCCTTTCCTTCGGCGCCCTGCCGTGTGCCCGTACAGCAGTTTACAAATGGGGTGTTTCTGTAAACGACAGAATTAGGCCTCATGCACACGACCGTTGTGTGCATCCGTGGACGTTGTGCCGTTTTTTTTCGCTGACCCATTGACTCTCAATGGGTCCGTGGAAAAAAATCGTAAAATGCACCGTTTTGCAGCCGAGACCGTGATCCGTGTATCCTGTCCGTCAAAAAAATATGAGCTGTCCTATTTTTTTGACGGACAACGGTTCACGGACCCATTCAAGTCAATGGGTCCATGAAAGAACACGGATGCACACAAGATTGGCATCCGTGTCCGTGATCGTGGGTTACTTTCATACAGACGGATCCGAAGATCCGTCTACATAAAAGCTTTTTCAGAACGGAGTTTTCACTTCGTGAAAACTCAGATCCGACAGTATATTCTAACACAGAGGCGTTCCCATAGTAATGGGGACGCTTCTAGTTATAATATACAACGAACTGTGTACATGACTGCCCCCTGCTGCCTGGCAGCACCCGATCTCTTACAGGGAGCTGTGATCCGTACAATTAACCCCTCAGGTGCTGCACCTGAAGGGGTTAATTGTGCGTATCATAGCCCCGTGTAAGAGATCAGGGGCTGCCAGGCAGCAGGGGGCAGACCCCCTCCCTCCCCAGTTTGAATATCATTGGTGGCAGTGTGCGGCATCCCCCGGCCCCCCCTCCCTCCCTCTATTGCATTATTAAACATTGGTGGCAGTGTGCGGCATCCCCCGGCCCCCCTCCCTCCCTCTATTGCATTATTAAACATTGGTGGCAGTGTGCGGCATCCCCCGGCCCCCCTCCCTCCCTCTATTGCATTATTAAACATTGGTGGCAGTGTGCGGCATCCCCCGGCCCTCCATCCCTCCCTCTATTGCATTATTAAACATTGGTGGCAGTGTGCCGCCTCCCCTCTCCCCCCCCCCCCTGATCATTGGTGGCAGTGGAGTTCCGATCGCAGTCCCAGTTTAATCGCTGGGGCTCCGATCGGTAACCATGGCAACCAGGACGCTACTGCAGTCTTGGTTGCCATGGTTACTTAGCAATAGTAGAAGCATCATACTTACCTGCTGGCTGCTGCGATGTCTGTGTCCGGCCGGGAGCTCCTCCTACTGGTAAGGGACAGCAATGCGCCGCACAGACCTGTCACTTACCAGTAGGAGGAGCTCCCGGCCGGACACAGACATCGCAGCAGCCAGCAGGTAAGTATGATGCTTCTACTATTGCTAAGTAACCATGGCAACCAGGACTGCAGTAGCGCCCTGGTTGCCATGGTTACCGATCGGAGCCCCAGCGATTAAACTGGGACTCCGATCGGAACTCCGTTGCCACCAATGATCGGGGGGGGGGGGGAGGGGGGGAGGGGAGGCGGCACACTGCCACCAATGTTTAATAATGCAATAGAGGGAGGGTGGGGGGCCGGGGAATGCCGCACACTGACCACCAATGATATTCAAACTGGGGAGGGGGGGGTCTGCCCCCTGCTGCCTGGCAGCCCCTGATCTCTTACAGGGGGCTATGATACGCACAATTAACCCCTTCAGGTGCGGCAGGGGGCAGTCATGTACACAGTTTGTAGTATATTCTAACTAGAAGCGTCCCCATCACCATGGGAACGCCTCTGTGTTAGAATATACTGTCGGATATGAGTTTGCACGATGTAACTCATATCCGACAGTATATTCTAACATAGAGGCGTTCCCATGGTGATGGGGACGCTTTAAGTTAAAATATACCATCGGATTGGAGAAAACTCTGATCCGATGGTATAAAAGAGACTCCAGAATTTACATTGAAAGTCAATGGGGACGGATCAGTTTGTAATTGCACCATATTGTGTCAACGTCAAACTGATCCGTCCCCATAGACTTGCATTGTAATTCAGGACGGATCCGTTTGGCTCCAAACGGCCAGGCGGACACCAAAACGACTTTTTTTTTCATGTCCGTGGATCCTCCAAAAATCAAGGAAGACCCACGGATCACGGACCTACGGACCCCGTTTTTGCGGACCGTAAAGAAAAACGGTCGTGTGCATGAGGCCTTAGGGTAATAAATATTGAGTTTTGTTTGGCTGTTAACCCTTGATTTGTTACCGGAAAAAAATGCTAAATCTGCCAAAAAGTGAAATTCTGAAATAGCATCTATATTTTCCTTTAATTCTTGTCGAGCTCCTAAAAGGTTATGGCTGAGTTCACATCACCGTTTAGCTTTCCGTTCTCCTGATCAGTCAGATAAGAGAGAAAAGAAAACGGGATCCTGTATAAAAAAAAACAAAAAAAACAAAAAACGATCCTGTTGCATCAGTTGTCATTTGTTTGAACCAGTTCCATCTGAGATCCGTTTTTTAGATGGGAAAAAAAAAAGTCCTGCATGCAGTACTTTTGTTTCCTTCTAAAGAAACAGATCTCAGACGGAAAGGGCTCAAACGGATGACAACTGATGCAACAGGATTTTTGTAAATTTGGTATATATTTTTTTAAATAAAAATGAAGTACCACTATCATGAAGTAGAATGTCACGAGAAAACAATCTCAGAATGGCTTGGATAAGTAAAAGCTTTCCAAAGTTATTACCACATAAAGTGACATGTCAGATTTCCAAAAAACGGCCTGCTCCTTAAAGTGAAAAATGGCAGGGTCCTGAAGGGGTTAATCCCCTAATACGAGAAGAGCCCTGCTGAGACCTCACAACCATAGCTAGCAAATGGCCTGCTTTTTCTCCATATTGATAATAGCGCTGATTTAGAGAAAAGTGTTTATTATCAGCAATAGTAAGCAGGTGTTGCGACATTTGCTTCTGGGCTTGCGTTATCTCAGAGGAATCCCGTATAAAGTTCTCATCCACCTCCTGTAAGTCCCTGTTCTAAGTCTTTAGAGGAAGTCTTCACTTTATTGACTTCTTTTATCAATAGCCGTCACAGGTATGATTTCATAGCCTCCTAAACTATTGATGGAGATGCTGTCCCCACGTTAACCTCAAAATATTCCTGAAGTTGGCTGTAGATAGAAACAGACTGAGCGAAAACCTTAAGCCAAAAGGAATTGATTCTCCAGATCCCCATAGTTCTACACAGCCTGAGATTACAGGTGATCACCAATTTTACAGGTGAGTGACCAGACAAGCCATGTGACAAATAGCATACTTCTGTAATGAGGGGCAGGATCTGCGAGTTTCTCAAGGCCATATCTTTTCCCGATAAGGAACTATGACTAGCCGAATAGCAAGAATACTGGTAGTGTATGGGTTCCGAACTCGCCACAGATTCTTGAAATCTACCTGCCCAAGTATCATTCCATAGGTCATCAATATCAGATTGGCAAGTGGCCTTCTCCCGACATGCCCACGATCAGCTGTTTGAAGACAAAGCAGCGCTCCTATGAGCGCTGCCTTCTCCTTATTATTTAACTGCTTGCCATTGCAACCTCAGCGGTGAGCAGTGCAATTACATCTCACCCGTGAAACGAATTGGACAGCTCTGTAGTATTCACTTGAATAGGAAGGTGCGTCCCATTGTAGTGAATGGAACGGCTGAGATGCAATTACACTGCTCACCGCTGCAAGCAGCTAAACAGAAGAGAAAGCAGCTCCTGGTACCAAAGGAGCAATACCAGGCCCAGACCACATGACATAGGACCCATCATCCAGGACATGAAATACTGTACATCGATCCTTGGGCCAATGCAAGTATCAGAACTTTCCCCCTACACTGGGGAAGCTCCTATTGTTTAGTATATATAGTGACTATAGAAACCTTATGTATTGTCTTAAGGGTGCCACTGGTAGAGGCTGGGCAAATTATCTTACATCATGTACCCCAACTATCTGCATGGTCCAAATGTCTTTTTTGTCCCCTGATGAACTGCGCAGGACTCCAAAGGGATATATAGGAGAATATATATATTGGCTAACAGTATGTGATTATGGGGTTTACCCATCATTGTAGGAAGTATTTGAGTTACAATATTGTTATCTAGTTATAAACAGCTATTACTGAGTGCATGGGTGCTACTGAATCTTAATATGGACCTGGGGTGACTATCAGCGCCACGACTGACATTTGTGCCAGGTTTGTTAACCACGCTGCACATCTGTACTGCCATTTTGGGGAGGGGGTGGCCTTATTTTCGGTCAGGGCCTGCCTAGGGAATTATAGAAGGTTCCTGATACGGGATTGCCCTTATCGGGGCACCCATTCTGTCTTTGATAGGCAGGGCTATTAGTTACATAGGGTGATTGTAACATGAATTTAACCCATCCCAGCGCTGATGATTCTGTTAACAATAGTAGACTTTCACTTTAATAGCAATATAATAAAGGTTACGTTTTATAGGTGGCTATTCTAACCTGAGAATAAGTCATATATATAAAATTCCTGGACAAGCCCGTTCATATCATTCAGTGAGATGCTTTGCAGCAGCCACATGGTCCATGAGAGGTTGAAGCCTGGAGAATTTATTTTTTTTTTTAACCATGACAATCGCTTTAAGAACCTGTCATACATGTAGAAAGCAATTGTTATCGCAATTCATGCGATTCTCATCTTCTTTGTGTGGTGCCAAATCAATTAGAAGTATAGGTATGTACGTACCATACTGCTTTATAATGAGACCAGACACACAAGTTGGTTTCATGAAAGCATCTTCTCATCCCCCTGAGCAGGAGAGCTTTATTCAAGATACATTAACTTAAATAGCAGACATGACATCACAAAATGGGTGTTCCTTAAGAAAAGACTATTGGCTTCTTGACAAAATGGGAGTAGTTGGCTAATTTTATCCCTGAGTTTCATTGGCACATTCAAAAATGGCAACCAAACTCCCCCTCCCCCAGTGACCTTAAGACAAATAAATGCACATGAGGCTCACACATCTGGTTTGCTGCCATCTTGTGGACAGAAAAGAGTAATACAGTACATATATATAGAGAAATAAACCTCTCTCTCACACCATGAAGCAGGGTAAATGTGTATTATATCATGACTTGCACTAGATGGATTATATAGCATGCACCTTTTTGATAAATTTGTCACAAATCGCACCAAATTAAATGTCTCATTTACCTTGCTGTTCTTATGACACCAGTGATAATTGTAAAATAGTATAACTGTATTTCAATTTTGCCAATATAATGTTTACCTTTTCAGCAAATGTAAAGATTTTTCTCTGATCGACACCTCCAAACTGTGCATCAACTTTCAAGTATTCTTCATCCAGTGCCTACAAAGGTCAATACATACATGAATAAAAGAAGGGGGTGCCTGATCCAGTTGTACTTCACCCTCAGTTTCTGATCCCACCTGTAATCCCGGGTACAGCAGCCCACTGAGCAGCGGATGCTCCACCTGCTTCACCACCTCCGCTCCAGCTTTCTTGGCATCATGCTGAGTGACCACTGAGGACAGCCTGTACACATCTAATGTGTACTCCCTTTAAAACATAACAGATATGCTGACAATGCAGAAATAGACACTATACTTACAGGTTTATTCTGATGTCAGAAAAGTTAGGCAATTCTTTACATAATAAAAATTACACAGCAATTTCTCATGGCTTCTATGATCTCCACTTGCAGGCTTTGAATAGAAACTTTCAATGTTTATTTCCAGAGTAAAAAAAAATCTTCTGGGCTCTCCATGTGATGGACACATGGAAGTCCAAACTCTGAAAACCGCATTGTAATAAACCTTGTAACTGCGTACATATATAATGGAAAATTGTTTAAAAGCGGTTGTTTGAAGAAGATAGCTATCTCCGACAGTCCCAAACAGTTGTATGAAGCTGCAATTAAAGTGGGTTCCCATCAGGTTTTAGGTCTCTGATGTGTACGTTACAAAAAAGAAAGGATACAAAAACACAGCACAGTGCTCCAGACTAAAAAAAATTCCTGGTAGCCATTGGCTCCTGAACTGAAAAATTTAGGAGCCAAATCAAATTTTTAGTCGCCAAATCGAAACCGAATCAAAATTTTGGTATCGTGACAACGCTACGCCGATCAGATCGGCATAGGGTTGTTTTGATACCAAAATTTTGATTCGCTTTCATCACCATAAAAAAGTATTGCGATACTTAATACCGCGAAAAAAAAAACACCAAAAAAAGCAGCGTGCATTTCGCATTTTATGAAATGTTCAGGCCCATAATAGCACAGTCCTATCCAATTTTTTGGGGTGACAAGGTGACTAAAAAATGGTGAATGCTCACCGCATAGGAGATATTTTTTAATAATTTAATAGTTTGGACAGTGCTATGTAATATGTTTATTTATTCTTTATATATTTTATATGTAAAATTGGGAAAGGGGGGATTTAAACTTAATATTTTAGGGTACTTTCACACTAGTGTTTTTCTTTTCCGGCATAGAGTTCCGTCACAGGGGCTCAATATCGGAAAAGAACTGATCAGGCATATCCCCATGCATTCTGAATGGAGAGTAATCCGTTCAGGATGCATCAGGACGTCTTCAGTTCAGTCATTTTGACTGATCAGGCAAACGATAAAACCGCAGCATGCTACGGTTTTATCTCCAGCGAAAAAAACCTGAAGATTTGCCTGAATGCCGGATCCAGCATTTTTTCCCATAGGAATGTATTAGTGCCGGATCTGGCATTCAAAATACCGGAAAGCACCCGCACTAAATCCGGACCCATTCACTTCTATGGGGCTGTGCACATGAGGGGTGATTTTCACACATCACTTGTGCGTTGCGTGAAAACCGCAGCATGCTCTATGTTGTGCGTTTTTCACGCAACGCAGGCCCCATAGAAGCTAATGAGGCTGCGTGAAAATCGCAAGCAAGTGCGGATGCGGTGCGATTTTCACTCATGGTTGCTAGGATGAAAGTCTATTCACTGTATTATTTTCCCTTATAACATGGTTATAAGGGGAAATAATAGCATTCTGAATACAGAATGCATAGTAGAAGGTCAATATAATTAACATTGGTGGCGCAGTGCGCCCCCCCATCACCCCAGTATGATAAACATTGGTGGCGCAGTGTGCTCCCCCAATATAATAAACATTGGTGGCGTAGTGCACCCCCCCAACACCCCAGTATGATAAACATTGGTGGCACAGTGCGCCCCCCCAATATAAGAAACATTGGTGGCGCAGTGCGCACCCCCCCAACACCCCAGTATAATAAACATTGGTGGCGCAGTGTGCCCCCCTCAATATAATAAACATTGGTGGCGCAGTGCGCACCCCCCCAACACCCCAGTATAATAAACATTGGTGGCGCAGTGTGCCCCCCTCAATATAATAAACATTGGTGGCGCAGTGCGCACCCCCCCAACACCCCAGTATAATAAACATTGGTGGCGCAGTGTGCCCCCCTCAATATAATAAACATTGGTGGCGCAGTGCGCACCCCCCCAACACCCCAGTATAATAAACATTGGTGGCGCAGTGTGCCCCCCTCAATATAATAAACATTGGTGGTGCAGTGCGCACCCCCAACACCCCAGTATAATAAACATTGGGGGGCGCAGTGTGCCCCCCTCAATATAATAAACATTGGTGGCGCAGTGGGCAGTGCCAATGAGGGTTAAAAAATAAAATAAAAAATTAACTCACCTCCTCCAATTTATAGTCTCCTGTTCTTTCTTCAGGACCTATCAAAGGACCTGTGATGACATCACTGTGCTCATCACATGATACATCACATGATTCATCACCATGGTAATGGACCATGTGATGAGCTCAGTGACATCACCACAGGTCCTGAAGAAAGAACAGGAGACCGGCAGCTACGCGATCAACTGGAGGAGGTGAGTTATTTTTTTTTTAACCCTCATTGGCACTTCCCACTGTGCCACCAATGTTTCTTATACTGGGGGGGGGGGGGGGGCACACTGTGCCACCAATGTTTCTTATACTGGGGTATTGGGGGGGCACACTGTGCCACCAATGTTTCTTATACTGGGGTGTTGGGGGGGGGGGGCACACTGTGCCACCAATGTTTCTTATACTGGGGTGTTGGGAGAGGCACACTGTGCCACCAATGTTTCTTATACTGGGGTGTTGGGGGGGGGGGGGCACACTGTGCCACCAATGTTTCTTATACTGGGGTGTTGGGGGGGGGGGGCACACTGTACAGGGAGTCTAATAAGAAAGAATCGAATGAGTCACTAACTAAGTCGGATCTTTAGTTCTTTTCACCTGCGACTCATTCGATTCTTTCTCCCTGTACTGTGTGTGACTCAGAGCTGCTAGTGCTTGCCTTGCCTCAGCTCTGATTGGTTGGTGGGCGGGGAGGGGAGGGGCTGGCAGAAGCAGCTTCCACTCTAGGATCAGATTACACTCCTCCCGAGTCCCTCCCCTCCCTGCTGCCAGCGGCTCTGCTATTGTCTGTGTGCTGTGACTCACTGCCTCAGACTGAGAAGAACATCGGCGGCGGGGCAGAGAACCATCAGCTCCTGTGCCCGCCGCTGTATTCAACTGCAGAGCTGCCGCGGAGGGTCTAGTCGCAAATGGCGACAAGACTAGAAAGTCTTGTCGCCATTTGTAAATTCTAAGTCGCATTGGCGACCATTTTGGTCACCATCTGGAGCCCTGCAGCACACCATGTTCTTGTATCCTGCACAGTCCAGTAAAAAAAAGCGTATACTATTTTTTATTTTTTTTTACAATGGAACTCTATGATGAATGGATGACACTGTATGGCATCAGTCTGAGGCATCCGTTTAACTTATACGTTTTTTGTATACGTTAAAAGGAAGGAAGAACGTGATGTGAACCCACCCTAAGGGCTTTTTCACACAAGTGGATGCCGTGCGGGTAATCCGCTGCATGAAAGAGTGCCAAGCCGTGCTCTGGACAGCATAGACACGGAGCAGTAACATGATTGATAATGCTCCGTGCCTCTATGTGATCTTTTTACTACAAAAATCACAGTGAGATTAAGTTGTCACCATGATTTTGTAGTAAAGAGATCACAGAGAGGCACAGAGCATTATCAATCATGTTACTGCTCCGTGTCTATGCTGTCTGCGTCGGGTCTTGGCACTCTTTCACGCAGAAGATTACCCGCACGGCATCCGTTCGTGTGAAAGAGCCCTAAGAGTGCATGGCCACTGCTTCATTGTCATGATAACCAGGGGCCCTGTGAGAGAATCAGGTCTGACGATGTAGTTCCAGCTGTACTGGATCGTAGACGAAAACAGGATTTAAAGGGTTTGTCAGAGTGTTTAATACAGATGACCTCTCCTCACGAGAGGATCTGAGCAGTGGGGGTCCATCTCCTGGCACCCCTATCATTCAACAAATTTAAGAGAGCGCCACAGCCTCTTCGTAGGTTTGTGACGTCACGTTCATCGGTCACATGGCCTATGGCCTAGGCAGCCACTATACAATGGACAACGCTGTGCTTGGTGACTGACCCCCACTCATCACATCCTGAGGCTACGTCATCAGAATTAAACACTCGGATAACCCCTTTAACTATTAGATTCAACCATGTTGTCTCTGGGCAGCCATTTCTACTACGGGTTTCTACTAAACTCGGTGAAGAAGGTTAGCTAATTAAAAATCTGAGCTCTTAAAGAATTTCATACATCAGGGATGCCCAACCTGCGGCCCTCCAGATGTTGCAAAACTACAACTCCCTAGCCTACAGCTAATAGGGTATCTTGGGAGTTGTAGTTTTGCAACAGCTTGAGGGCCGCAGGTTGGGCATCCCTGTCATACACCAACTGCCTCGGTCCATACAGTGATACATTAGGAAGTGATACATTTAGACAATTCTAATATCAAATGTGGTTTCCTAGTGTGTGATCTTCGCTAGCATTAATAACTTGACCTCTGTATTGAGAACTGTGTAACCAGAATTATGAAAAATTAATGACTCAATCGTATTAACATATTTATCAGCAAGAAACGTGCATTAGATCTAAAGTCTGTGTTGAGGAAGGGTTGAGACGTATGCATATATATCCATGCATGCATGCAAACACGTGCATGCATGTATGGTATATATGCATACATTGACCACCATATCATGGAATGATGTGCGCAGATGTGCCCAGCATCTGCGCACGTCTGCCCTTGGTGGTCCACAGGGGCTCATGTTGGCCCCTGTGGGAAATGGCCCCCTTATAATATCCCCCTGATAGGTGACGAGACCCCTATATACCCCAGTATCAGTGTATACATGTGTATGGATGTGCCCCAAGCATCCATACACATGTATATTATACAGATATCCCCCCCATATCCATAGGCCCCAATATCTGAAACCAGGTGCATCAGTGTGAATGTGCCCCAAGCATTCACCCTGATGCAATCTGGCTAATTGCATCAGAATGACGGTCATCCTGATAGCTACAAAGGACTCGGGTTCAACAGAATCTGAGTCCTTTGTTCTAATTATCTCCAGCGCTGCTGGAGATAATTATGCATGATAGAAGGGAGGGAGAAACCTCCCCTCCTTCTATTATGCGCATTCCAGCAGCGCGATTACCATTGCGCTGCCCGGAATGCTAAAGGCTACAGGCGGGAGATCAAAGGCTTCTCCCGCCTGTTAGTATATGGTGCGGCCCCGATGTGCGCGTTCGGGGACGCGCGGGCTGGCGCAGCGACGTCATATCACTGCGCCGGCCCACGTGTCTCCGATGGGCGCGCGCCACCTTGTGGACGGTGCGGCAGTGCGGGCCGCCGGCGGGCCCTGCACTGGGTTAGACGGAGCGCCCTAAGTATTCTCTGAGTATCCCCTCCTTCTTCCCATATCCCCTATCCCACCAACGATTCTATACTCCTGATAGCCCCCACACCCCTGGTAACCCCTACACCCCTGGTAGCCCCTATTATCCAACCCCTGCCACTATATACCCAATAACCCAAACTACCACCACCATCATCCCTACAATCCCTCTCCTTGTTATCCACCCCCACATTCACTTGCAAGGTATTAACCCTTGCATTGCTGGATCCCTACCCTTCAGTTCCCCCTACCCTAATCCTACCAGAGACACTTGCAAGGTATTAACCCTTGCATTGCTGGATCCCTACCCTTCAGTTCCCCTTACCCTAATCCTACCAGAGACACTTTCAAGGTATTAACCCTTGCATTGCTGGATCCCTACCCTTCAGTTCCCCTTACCCTAATCCTACCAGAGACACTTGCAAGGTATTAACCCTTGCATTGCTGGATCCCTACCCTTCAGTTCCCCTTACCCTAATCCTACCAGAGACACTTGCAAGGTATTAACCCTTGCATTGCTGGATCCCAGCCAATGTCTATGGCCTGCATTCACCCCTGCAGTGCCACCATTAACCCTTCGTCGTACTCTTAGGGATAGAATTAGACAGGTGGGGTGGGCTGCTAATACATGTGTGTGAGTTTATTGTATAGTTAGTCTGGGGGGAACTTGGGAACCATGTAGTGTAGTTTAGTGCTGTATTTATAGTACTGTATTGTTAGTGTATTGCGTGCGTAGTGTATTGTGGGTATTAATAAATATCTTGTTTTATTCGTAACTATCTGTGTAACGCGTGGTTATTAGCGATAGTTCAGTAAGGCGCATGCAGCTAGTTTAGTGATTAGCGTAAGGCAAGGTATAATGAAAGTATTGTATTATTAATATAAAGGTATAAATAGGCGGAGTCATAGACAGCTCTTCCTATTTATGAATATTAATTATCGATATTTGCATAAATATTGGTGATTAATATTCCCCCTTTACAGTCTGCAATGGAATTGTCTGCAGTCAGCCAAGTCGATTTTTGCTGGCTCTTTGTGTCAAAAAGGTATTAAAACCCCCTACTAATAAAAGACAGGGCTTCACCTTTCTGTATTCTTTCTGTATGTGGTTGTCATTGGACAAGCCCTTTAAAGGCCCCTTTCACACGAGCGAGTTTTCTGCACGTGTGCAATGCATGAAGTAAACGCATAGCACCCGCACTGAATCCTGATCCATTCATTTTGATGGGTCTGTGCACATCATTTCTGCGTTGTGTGAGAATCGCAGCATGTTCTATATTCTGCGTTTTTCACGTAGCCCTGGCCCCATAGAAGTGAATGGGGCTTCAGTGAAAAACGTATTGCATCCGGATGTAACCTGGATGTAGTCCGGATGCAATGCGTTTTTCACTGATGGCTGCTAGGAGATGTTGTTTATAAGTCTTCCGTTTTTTTTCACGCATCAATACTGATTGCACCCGCGTGGAAAAAAACAAACACTGAACGCAATTGCAGACAAAACTGACTGAATTTGCTTGCAAAATGGTGCGAGTTTCACTGAACGCAGCCTGAGCGCATCCGTATGGTTTGTGTGAAAGAGGCCTAACTGTTCATTATACAAACAATAACTGGTGCCATTTTATTGTGTGCTCTACAGCAGTGTTCCTCACCTCCAGTCCTGCCGGTCATGATTTGAGAATATCCCACAGAATACCTGTGCATGTACACAAATTACATCACCTGATTAATACTTAGACTGGTAGGTGGGCCCTGAGGACTGGAGTTAAGGAACCCTGCTCTACAGTCTCAGAATACTTTCATTGGACGTCAAAAAGGGGTATTCTGGTTTCATGATATTGATGACCTATGATAAGGAAAGAATAAAGGGATACAGCGGCTCACTGCTATTTCGTATGGAAAGGTGCTCACCCTCCGGCCTTACCCTCAAGACCAAAAAATTGATATACCGTAAATAAATAGATGAGGGGGCACACTCAAAAGGAAAACACTGTTGGATGATGTAAATTTAATTTATTAAAAATAATATAAAAACAAACCCCTAAAATACACATAAAACATATACATCAAAATATCTGAATATGAAATATGCAGCAACCAAATGCATGAGAATATAACAAAAACACCAGTGTCCCGCTTGGATTTGTAGATATAAATGTAAATATAGCGATCACTGCAGTATAGTTGAATATCTACCACACAAGGCAATCTAATTGGAAATTGATGGAAACAGCACTGTGGCCCTTTAAGGTTGATGTTAGAAGGCCCGCATTATGCTGCTGCTATAGTGCCGTGATTTTAAACAGTGTTCCAATTAGGAATAGAATGTAGGTGCCTTTTTCCTTGATTATCAGGATTCAGTGTCCTTAAAAATATGTATCCACTTAGGCTGCTAGTGGTGGCTTGGATTAAAGATCAAAGTCCAATACTTCGTTTTATGCAGAGCTGCGTATATACCCTCCAAAGTTACTTACTGGTTCTTGCCGCTGTGACTTCTTATCCTTACCCCTTCTTGCTGCGAGACTGCAGCGCTGGTATCCCAGGTGGCCGTACACGGCCGGCTGTGGCGTCCCACGTGACCTGGTCTCTGGGGTTCCGGGTAGACGCTTGTCTATGACGTCACTGTTTGTGCGGCTGTAACTTTAATATTGGAGGTGAACCGATGATGTTTGTAGACCGCTAGTATTTTTCGATGATGTTTGGCGATCTAGCTGATGTTGGGGTTCCTTTCTTTGTTGGTTAGAATCCGCGCTCACTCTGATATGCCAGACGCGTTTCGAGGTATTACACCTCTTCCTCAGTGGCCACCGAGTGAGTGGATTCTCACTCCTTAAATACCGTATAGTCCCACCCATCAATCAACTCTCGTATGTATAATCTAATGAGTGGGATGGATTTGATTGCTGTTTTTCTTCCATCATGATATAAAATAGCAAAATTTAAATTCACATTGAATAATAACAGTATAAATATAATTTAAAACATATTAAACACTTATATGAGTGGTCTGCATAATCAAGACCTGATTTTCGAAGAAACCGCATTGAAACCGCATCAGTGTGAATTGTGTCTCACATGCGGTTTTTGTATTTTTATATTCAGCAGGATATAATGGTCCCTTTTAGGGTCAATAGACCCAAAAACGCATCCACCAATGTTGTCATTTGGTGCGTCTTTGTGCTTCCTCGTTATCAGTACCTATTTTTGAGGGGTAGCATGTGGGGGAAGCTGCCTGGTGGGGAGGGGAGACCACAGTGTCTATAACTGACTAATCTGTGGTGTCTCATCCCCACCAAGCAGCCCACCCCCATTCACAGGAATCCGAATACTTCCATCTCCGCATTTAGCCCCCTTGGGACGATGGTATCGTACTCAAAAATTCTGCGGGATTCCTTGTCTCGACATGTGAGCAATGTGGTTTCCTCCTCTCCACAATTTTTTGACCCTTTCTATGGCTGTAAATTTGAGGCTGGTTGGATCACAATTGTGTTGGATCTTAAAATGTTTCGATAGGGAGTGTGTTTCTAAACCTTTCTTTATATTTGCCACATGTTCAGCTACCCTCTTTTTGAGTGTCCTTTTAGTTCTCCCTATATATTGTTTTTTACATCCACATTCCAGCAGGTATATCACGTCTGTAGAGTCGCAGGTCAAACATTCTTGTATTTCTACACTGAATGTATTACTGTGGATGTTACCCTACTTGTTTTTTTGGGGAAGCTAGTGATTTTGCAGTTGGAGCATCTCCCACACTTGAAGAATCCATTGGTTGTCAGCCAATTCTTTTGTTTATGTTGTTGTTGACTATCCATTTTAATTTTGACAGTTGGTGCTACTTTGCCTGCTAGGTTATTCGCTCTTGTATATGTTATTTTTGGCACATCACTTAACAGTGGGCCAATTAATTTATCATTTAGCAGGTGTTCCCAATGTTTTCGGATGGTTCTTTCTATCATTTTATGTTGGGAACTAAACGGGAGAATGATTCTTATTTCTTCATCTCGTATTTGTGATGGACCTATCTCAAAGAAGCTCTTCCTTTCCATCTTTTTTACTTTCTCTAGAGATTTTTCTATAATCTGAATTGGATAGTCTCTTTCCACAAATTGTTGTTTCAAGCCAGTGGCCTCTTCATCAAACTTGCTATCAACCGTGCAGTTTCGCTTTAATCTGCGCTTTAATCAAGAGACAAAGAAACATATGTACACAACACAGAACCATGTTCACGACTACAACCTGAGGGATCGTCCGAGGGAACACACACAAAACAGAGGACACTACCAAACACACAGACAGGAGTACAAACATTATCAAGACACAGCACACCAATACACACCAATACTGAACAGATCACAAAAATACAATCACAACGAAGAATACGAAGGGGACGACATGCACAAAAGACGAAAACACAAGAGATAAAAATGCCAATCACTAATATAATAAATATCAGTGACACCACACTTACAGAAACTCAAGTGCAACTTCTCAATAAAGGGCTAAAATTTGCTCCTACCAACCCTATGGATAAATTTGCCACATACATAGGAGTTGAGAAATTTATTAGACGCCTATGTCTTAAAAAATACTTCCTTAAAAACCCAATCAATAGAGAGATAGATATGGGTAGCAATGTAAAGAAATATCCACATACAGATCTTAAGGTTAGATCGAAGAAATATCCTAGGCAGGAAATCAGCAACGAAATGGCCACATTTAAGAACAATGTGGAACGTGATATAAGAAAAATAAAGAGTCGCAGGATAAATTCAAATCTAAACAGAGAAGAAATTAAAGCCATCAAATCCCTACAGGAAACAAATGATATTGTCATTAGGCCCGCAGACAAAGGCGGAGCTGTAGTAATATTAAATAAAGTAGACTACATAGAAGAATGCTATAGACAGCTAAGATCTGGCAATACCTACCAAAAATTAAAAGGAGACCCAACACAAGAATACTACAATATTCTTAAAAATTATTGTGTAAGGGGGGTAGAAGCTGAATTTCTTTCTGACCAGGAATCCAGGTTTATTCTGGACACTGAGAGGAGGGTTCCGATGTTCTATTGTGTCCCCAAGATCCACAAAAGCCTGGATACACCGCCAGGTCGCCCGATTGTGTCGGGCATTCAATCTATATCATGTAATCTGTCCAAATATATAGATCAGTGGCTTCAACCTTATGTCAAACAAGTGCCATCGTACATTCGTGACACTACAGACATTATTAAAACTCTGGAAGAGGTCACTTGGACGGATGGGTGGATCTTGGGGACACTTGATGTCGGATCTCTCTATACAATTATTGAACATACCAGGGGGATTCAGGCACTGCACCAACAATTGTCAGGAGGAGGACTCTCTGTGGAGCAATTAGGGTTCCTATTAGATGGAGTAAGATATATCCTCACTCACAATTATTTTGCTTTTGAGCAGGAGTTTTATCTTCAATGTACCGGCACCGCCATGGGCACCAGATTCGCCCCCAGCTATGCCAACCTCTTTTTGGCCCAATGGGAGAAGGAAGTCATCTTGCCCAGGCTGGGGACGGATCTGGTGCTGTGGCGGCGGTACATTGACGATATCCTGTTCATTTGGTGCAATACAGCTGAATCCCTCAATTTATTCCTCAGTGATATAAACAAAAATGATAACAATCTGATATTCAGTCCAATTACCAGTAAAGAGAAAGTTGAATTCCTGGATTTAGAAATATGGATTAAAGGTAATCAGCTACAATGCAATACTTTTTTCAAGCCAGTGGCCAAAAATAGCTTCATCAGATTTGCTAGTTGCCATCTTCCCCGATGGCTGATCAATATACCAACCAGCCAGTTTCGCAGATTAAAGCGAAACTGCACGGTTGATAGCAAGTTTGATGAAGAGGCCACTGGCTTGAAACAACAATTTGTGGAAAGAGACTATCCAATTCAGATTATAGAAAAATCTCTAGAGAAAGTAAAAAAGATGGACAGGAAGAGCTTCTTTGAGATAGGTCCATCACAAATACGAGATGAAGAAATAAGAATCATTCTCCCGTTTAGTTCCCAACATAAAATGATAGAAAGAACCATCCGAAAACATTGGGAACACCTGCTAAATGATAAATTAATTGGCCCACTGTTAAGTGATGTGCCAAAAATAACATATACAAGAGCGAATAACCTAGCAGGCAAAGTAGCACCAACTGTCAAAATTAAAATGGATAGTCAACAACAACATAAACAAAAGAATTGGCTGACAACCAATGGATTCTTCAAGTGTGGGAGATGCTCCAACTGCAAAATCACTAGCTTCCCCAAAAAAACAAGTAGGGTAACATCCACAGTTAATACATTCAGTGTAGAAATACAAGAATGTTTGACCTGCGACTCTACAGACGTGATATACCTGCTGGAATGTGGATGTAAAAAACAATATATAGGGAGAACTAAAAGGACACTCAAAAAGAGGGTAGCTGAACATGTGGCAAATATAAAGAAAGGTTTAGAAACACACTCCCTATCGAAACATTTTAAGATCCAACACAATTGTGATCCAACCAGCCTCAAATTTACAGCCATAGAAAGGGTCAAAAAATTGTGGAGAGGAGGAAACCACATTGCTCACATGTCGAGACAAGAATCCCGCAGAATTTTTGAGTACGATACCATCGTCCCAAGGGGGCTAAATGCGGAGATGGAAGTATTCGGATTCCTGTGAATGGGGGTGGGCTGCTTGGTGGGGATGAGACACCACAGATTAGTCAGTTATAGACACTGTGGTCTCCCCTCCCCACCAGGCAGCTTCCCCCACATGCTACCCCTCAAAAATAGGTACTGATAACGAGGAAGCACAAAGACGCACCAAATGACAACATTGGTGGATGCGTTTTTGGGTCTATTGACCCTAAAAGGGACCATTATATCCTGCTGAATATAAAAATACAAAAACCGCATGTGAGACACAATTCACACTGATGCGGTTTCAATGCGGTTTCTTCGAAAATCAGGTCTTGATTATGCAGACCACTCATATAAGTGTTTAATATGTTTTAAATTATATTTATACTGTTATTATTCAATGTGAATTTAAATTTTGCTATTTTATATCATGATGGAAGAAAAACAGCAATCAAATCCATCCCACTCATTAGATTATACATACGAGAGTTGATTGATGGGTGGGACTATACGGTATTTAAGGAGTGAGAATCCACTCACTCGGTGGCCACTGAGGAAGAGGTGTAATACCTCGAAACGCGTCTGGCATATCAGAGTGAGCGCGGATTCTAACCAACAAAGAAAGGAACCCCAACATCAGCTAGATCGCCAAACATCATCGAAAAATACTAGCGGTCTACAAACATCATCGGTTCACCTCCAATATTAAAGTTACAGCCGCACAAACAGTGACGTCATAGACAAGCGTCTACCCGGAACCCCAGAGACCAGGTCACGTGGGACGCCACAGCCGGCCGTGTACGGCCACCTGGGATACCAGCGCTGCAGTCTCGCAGCAAGAAGGGGTAAGGATAAGAAGTCACAGCGGCAAGAACCAGTAAGTAACTTTGGAGGGTATATACGCAGCTCTGCATAAAACGAAGTATTGGACTTTGATCTTTAATCCAAGCCACCACTAGCAGCCTAAGTGGATACATATATCTAAGGACACTGAATCCTGATAATCAAGGAAAAAGGCACCTACATTCTATTCCTAATTGGAACACTGTTTAAAATCACGGCACTATAGCAGCAGCATAATGCGGGCCTTCTAACATCAACCTTAAAGGGCCACAGTGCTGTTTCCATCAATTTCCAATTAGATTGCCTTGTGTGGTAGATATTCAACTATACTGCAGTGATCGCTATATTTACATTTATATCTACAAATCCAAGCGGGACACTGGTGTTTTTGTTATATTCTCATGCATTTGGTTGCTGCATATTTCATATTCAGATATTTTGATGTATATGTTTTATGTGTATTTTAGGGGTTTGTTTTTATATTATTTTTAATAAATTAAATTTACATCATCCAACAGTGTTTTCCTTTTGAGTGTGCCCCCTCATCTATTTATTTATGATAAGGAAAGGTCATCAATATCAGATCGGTGGGGGTCTGACTTTTGGCACCCCTGACGATCAGCTGTTTGATGGGGCTGCAGTGCTTGTGCAAGCCCTGCGTTCTCTTCAATGTTTACCTGCATGCCATCAACATTGTAGTGGTGGTGCAGTGTAATTACACCTTTTTGTCCTATTTACTGGATTGGGACAAACAGTTGATAGGCAGGGTGCCAACTGATCTGAAATTGATGACTATCCTGTGGATAGATCAATTTCCTAAAACTGGAATACACCTTTAACTCTTCACATAACAGACCAGAACCCTAAAAGTAGGGGGTGCCCTCACACAGTGTGGATTTTGTTGCAGAAATTTCTGAGACTGAAAATCAGTTCCATTCATTTGAATGAGGTGGCAAGTGTGTGGACTACTTTAACCCTTAGGATACCAGAGGTTTTTTCGTTTTCATTTTTCTTTCCTATTTTTCTGGAGACAACTTTTTTAGATTTCCTTTCACATAGCTGTATGAGGGCTTATTTTTTTTCAGGACAATTTGTGCTTTCTAATGCCACCATTAATTATGGCATACAAATGTAGTGGGAAGCGGTAAAAAAATTCCAAATTAGGTTGAATTGGGAAAAAACGCTATTCCTCCACCATTTTATGGGTTTTGTTCCCACGGCGTTCTGTTGGCGGCAAAACTGACCTGTGCCCTTCATTCTCTGTGACAGTACAATTACAACGATACCCCATATGTATAGGTTTTTTATGTCTAAATAGTGTAAAAATACATTTAAACTTTGAAAAACAAACTTTTTTTACATCACCATAACTGAGCTGTGTGGGGACTCGTAGTTTTTATTGATACTATTTTGGAGTGTGTGTGGCTTTTTAATCACATTTAATAAAAAAAATTGGGGGTAAGAGAAGCAATGAAAAAAACATGACAAATTGGACATTTTGACCCTTTTTCCCATTACACCATTCGCAGTATTGGAAAAATATTTTTATATTTTAATAGTACAGGCGTTTTAGGTCGTGGTTATACCTAAGATATTTATATTTTTTGTTATTTAGGTATTTTTTTATTTATTATTTCTACAGTTTTATTTTACTTTTTTTGCAATGATTTAGAAGCTCATATACGAGCCTACAAAATGCATTCTTTATTTTTTAATCTTGAACAATTTAATTTTTAAATTGCACTGAATTTTACTAAATTACTGACTATTGCTCATTTCTTATGTTGGCCTTCAACCTGGTTGCCAAAATAAGAATTGCAGCATGAATGCCCTGGGTCTCTGCAGTGAGACCCAGTGCATTCAAACCAATTACCGGCATCCTCACTGGCCACAGAGGATGTCGGTAAGATTTCTGGAAGCGCGAGCTTCTGGGTTTTTGACACTTTAGATGTCGTGATCTCACTTGATCACGGCATCTAAAGGCTTTAATTACAGAGATTGGCATTATTGCCGGTTGTGATAATTACATGGTTACATAGTTAATACGGTTGAAAAAAGACTTACCGGTAAGTCCATCAAGTTCAACCAAGGGATAGGTGGGGATGCGAATCCCAGAAGGAAGTGAGGTCTCTGCTGTTTGAAACAGCAGAGACCTGCCGGCCATGACGCCCACTGCACGTGCGAGCGGGCGCCATGTTTGCCTATCGCTACAGCAGCGTGAATGTACGGAGCTGGTAGACAAAGGGTTACGCTCCATCCAAGGGAATGGAACCGATTTTCAGTCGCCAAAATTTCTGCAACAAAATCTGCAACATGTAAAGGTGCCCTAAATGGCATGGATAGCTAATTGGAAGACACTATCCACAGTGCCTCCCTGCCTTAGGCCTCATGCACACGACCGTTGTGTGCATCCGTGGCCGTTGTGCCGTTTTCCGTTTTTTTTCACGGACCCATTGACTTTCAATGGGTCCGTGGAAAAATCGGAAAATGCACCGTTTGGCAGCCGCATCCGTGAGCCGTGTTTCCTGGCCGTGAAAAAAATATGACCTGTCCTATTTTTTTCACGGCCAACGGTTCACGGGCCCATTCAAGTCAATGGGTCCGTGAAAGAACACGGATGCACACAAGATTGGCATCCGTGTCCGTGATCCGTGGCCGTAGGTTTTAGTTTCATACAGACGGATCCGAAGATCCGTCTGCATAAAAGCTTTTTCAGAGCTGAGTTTTCACTTCGTGAAAACTCAGATCCGACAGTATATTCTAACACAGAGGCGTTCCCATGGTGATGGGACGCTTCTAGTTAGAATACACTACAAACTGTGTACAAGACTGCCCCCTGCTGCCTGGCAGCACCCGATCTCTTACAGGGGGATATGATAGTACAATTAACCCCATCAGGTGCGGCACCTGAAGGGGTTAATTGTACTATCATATCCCCCTGTAAGAGATCAGGGCTGCCAGGCAGCAGGGGGCAGACCCCCCCCCCTCCCCAGTTTGAATATCATTGTGCGCCCCCCCCCCTCCCCTGTTGTTAACTCGTTGGTGGCCAGTGTGCGCACCCCCCTCTCTCCCTCCCTCTATTGTTTTAATACATTGGGGCCAGTGTGCGCGCGCCCCCCCAACCCCCCCCCTCCCTCCCTCTATTGTTTTAATACATTGGGGCCAGTGTGCGCACCCCCCCAACCCCCCTCCCTCTATTGTAATAATAGCATTGGGGCCAGTGTGCGCAGACCCCCCCCCGATCATCGGTGGCAGCGGAGTAGAAGATTTTCATACTTACCTGGCTGCTGGCTGCTGCGATGTCTGCGTCCGGCCGGGAGCTCCTCCTACTGGTAAGTGACAGCAATGCGCCGCACAGACCTGTCACTTACCAGTAGGAGGAGCTCCCGGCCGGACACAGAGATCGCAGCAGCCAGCAGCCAGGTAAGTATGAATCTTCTACTCCGCTGCCACCGATGATCGGGGGGGGGGGGGGGGCACACTGGCCCCAATGCTATTATTACAATAGAGGGAGGGAGGGGGGGGGGGTTGGGGGGGCGCGCACACTGGCCCCAATGCTATTATTACAATAGAGGGAGGGAGGGGGGGGCGCGCACACTGGCCCCAATGCTATTATTACAATAGAGGGAGGGAGGGGGGTGCGCACACTGGCCACCAACGAGTTAACAACAGGGGAGGGGGGGCCCACTGGCCACCAATGAGTTAAAAACAAGGGGGGGGTCTGCCCCCTGCTGCCTGGCAGCACCTGCCAGGCAGCAGGGGACAGTCATGTACACAGTTTTTTTGTATATTCTAACCTGAAGCGTCTCCATCACCATGGGAACGCCTCTGTGTTAGAATATACTGTCGGAAATGAGTTTCACGATGTAGCTCATATCCGACAGTATATTCTAACATAGAGGCGTTCCCATGGTGATGGGGACGCTACAAGTTAAAATATACCATCGGATTGGAGAAAACTCCAATCCGATGGTATAACAGAACTCCAGACTTTACATTGAAAGTCAATGGGGACGGATCCGTTTGAAATGGCACCATATTGTGTCAACATCAAACGGATCCGTCCCCATTGACTTGCATTGTAATTCAGGACGGATCCGTTTGGCTCCGCACGGCCAGGCGGACACCAAAATGACTTTTTTTTCATGTCCGTGGATCCTCCAAAAATCAAGGAAGACCCACGGACGGAAAAACGGTCACGGATCACCGACCAACGGAACCCCGTTTTGCGGACCGTGAAAAAAAACGTCCGTGTGCATGAGGCCTTATGCTTATGGTTTGTTGTGTTGATAGTGAACGTTTATTATGTACAGTTAAAGTTTTTCTTACAGTTTATATATACTCAGCCACTAAAGCACCCCCAATAAGTAGCACCGACTTATTTGCTCAAACCTGAATATACTTTATTTTTTTAAATTGAAGGTTAAAGTGCTTGCCCATGAAGAATATAGTCCATAATCATAAACATTATTTGTATTTCCACTTATTAAAAATAACGCTTCTATCTTTAAATATTCAAAGAGTTATATTAGAATAGCTCCACCTGTTTCTACTGAACAGCCTTTCTGTGACCACCTTAGTAAATGTGCCAAGGTGGACACACATGCTCAGTGCTGCCTCTCTCTGCTGGTGTCCCTGGTGTGGTGAGAAGCAGAAAAGATGCTGCAGCTTCAGAGGCAGCCAGCTCACTAAAACAGAGACCTCTAACCCAAAAGAGGAGCTCATGCTCAGCTATTTTTGGACCTTCCATGGAAGTCAATGGAGACAGCCACGCATGCTCTGCCACCTCTCTGTTCAGGAAGGGTTAAGACATTGAGGATATACAACAAGAGAATACAGAGATGGAAGATTGAATGTGCCGATAATGCACGTATATAGGATGGATTCACTTACTTGCTAAGCTGGTAGTCAGTCCCTCTAACAAAGTGCAGTTTCTCCAAAGGTACTCCAATACTTTGTAGCATGGCTTTGATAACGTTCTCATAATAGCGGGTGCGAAGCTCCAGCAGCTCCCAAGGTGCCTTCATATTATCTAGATAGGCATGGAGGTCTGCAAACAAGATTGTTACCTAGAGACAAAAACCAAACACATATATAGATAGAAAGCATGTCCCATTTTCTTTCGTTCTGGTCCAATTTTACACTTGGGAAGTCAGTACCTACCTCACAACCAGCCTTTAGGAAGTCAGCAATTTTGGACATTGGAACAAAATAAGCTACATGAGGTTTTCCTGTAGTGGCTGTGCCCCAGTATACTTTAAGCTCCCGCTCCTTTAGGAGTTCTTTTAGCTTGTCCTCGCCTAGAACTTCCTAGAACACAAAGAATGCACAAATCAGAGATCCGGGAACACACGCAACATGCATAGCCAAATTCAAATGCGACATTTCACAATCCAGAGCTCGTTTCGAGCACAGAAGTCGAGGAGCGAGCAGAGATAACTAATTATTGCATTTTAAAAAAACGTAGTCTGGTAGTGGATTATATTTTTAGTTTTCTTAAGGTTCTCCACGTTTACGCTGGTATTCTTCTGCTGGATCCCCACTTTTTTTGATCAGCAAATATTCTGCAACTGATTTGGCTTCACCTGTACTTTATATATACTGTATATTATTGCAATTTTCCTTTTTTTTAATCTTGTATTTTCAATGTTACTTTCATGTCTAGCACCATAAAATGATGTAAAATTACTTAACCATGCTGCCGTTAAAATAAACAAAAGTTATAAGGCCAGTTCACACTGAGTTCTCTGGCTCTGATTTTAGAGTGGTTCTGCCTCAAAATCAGCTCCAAAAAATGTCTCAAAACAGCCTCCTGTTCATTTCAATGGGAAGTAGCATGCACTATCTTGGGGCAGAGGCAGCACTGAATTGAAATGAAAAGGGAGCAAAAAAAAAAAAAACCTGCTCTATGTAAGGCCTCTTGCACATGACAGTGTGCCCCCCGTGGCAGTATTGCGGCTGCATACGGCGGATCTGCAATACACGGGGCACCGGCCGTGTGCATTCCGCATCACGGATGCAGACTCAGTGGCAAATCCGGAGATACGGAACAGAACACTACAGAAGCACTACAGAGTGATTTCGTGGGGTTCCGTTCTGCAAAAAGAGAGGAATTGTCCTATCTTTTTGCAGGACAGACGGATTGCGGACCTCCGTCAAGTGAATAGGGTTGCGATCCGCATGCGGCATCCCCACGGTCGGTGCCTGTGCATTGCAGACCGCAATTTGCGGTTCGCAACCCAGGCATGGCCAGCACAAGTTTGTGTACAAGAGGCCTAAATCCATGAATTTTTTGTGCGTTTTCCATGCACTTTTTTGCCGCAGATCTGTTTAAAAAACAGTTTTGTACTGAACACCCATTAGTTAAAAAGAAAAAAAAACGCCAAAAACTGCGTTTTTTCACGCTGAAAAAAAAAAAATATAATATGCAGATTCTGTGCTGATTTTTTTTTTTTTTAAGTGTGTTTTAAAAAAAACAGTGTGAACTGCCCCTAAAATTTTAGTGAACCTGTTATGGAGAACAAGCATTTCTTTAAATGCTCATCCCCAATAATCAACCCGATTTTTGGTCTGTGTAAAAGTGTGTATGAAGTCTGCACATACTAAAAATATTATTTTTAAGCGTGCATATAACTTTCTGCTTGGGTCACACTTTTACCCAATAATATAAAAGTTTGTGATATTTTTTGAAAAATTACAATTTAATGCAAAGTTGCAAGAAAGGGTCTGTGTGTATAAAGAGCTCAGTGGCATTTGGACAGTGTGTTGGGGCTCTACTTTCAGAAAATAAATGGGTGTGTGTGTGGGGGAGTAGGTTTTAGTCTATTTACTTGTCAAAAGTGTGAAAAATGTCCCAGCTAGAAACTGCGCAAAAGGGTTAAAATGACCTGAATTATTAAGTAAAACGGTAAGTAAAATGTACAGACCTGCAGGTTGCGTGTAACAAGCTGTAGTTTTCCTTCAGGGGTCAGACATTCACCCATTCTGACTTGTTTGCAGGGCCCAATCCAATATAAGGATGCTGACAAAAAAAAAGAGCATATTATAATATAAACTTCTTCATATAGACAAGCCGTCAGTCCATCGTAGACAACATCCCACAAATACACTGAAAACACATGAGGAGTATGAGACCCAAGTCTTCTACAGAAATGTGTACATGATAATAGGCCACGTGAGCACAGGTCATGCGGCATTTCAGCCACTAAACATCACTTCCGGACCTTGAGCGGGAGAAGTCACAAATCTGTCAGGTTAGGCCACGCTGACATCTCTGTTTAGGAGATTCGGCAGGCTGCTCTGTGCTGGATCCCCACTGATGGCAAGGAATTCTGGCAGTGATCCAGCTGATTTCCACCATAAATGTCAGGCTTCGGCCTCATGCACGCGACCGTTGTTTTGGCCCGCATCCGAGCCGCAGTTTTTGCAGCTCGGATGCGGACCCATTCACTTCAATGGGGCCGCAAAATATGCGGACAGCACTCCATGTGCTGTCCGCATCCGTTGCTCCGTTCAGTAGCTCCGCAAAAAAAAATATAACATGTCCTATTCTTGTCCGTTTTGCGGACAAGAATAGGCATTTCTACAATGGGCCGCCCGTTCCGTTCCGCAAATTGCGGAAGGCACATGGGCGGCTTCCGGTTTTTTTTGTGGACCGCAAAAAAACTGAGCGGTCGTGTGCATGAGGCCTTCTGCAGAGCAAAAAACATTGCAGGCAACGTTTTTTTTTATATGGCCATCAGCCGGCATTTGTGCTTGATCAGGTTTCACCCCACTGGCCTTTCCATCAGGGGGTATATGTTGGAATAATCAAAAACAGCATTCACATGTCACACTTGATTGCCCTTACTCCCGCAATGGGACAGATCTGCTCTTTGAATGTCCTAATCATTAACAGGTGTCATTACCTTCAAATGGACAAGGTGTCGTCTTAAGGAACTTCTTTCAACTGCTGAGACTGGGGGCGATTTATAACTTAAAAGTTCATATGTTGCCTGCATGCGGCTTCCTTTTTTGTATTTATTGTGTTATTTTCAATAAAAAGAGATTGAAGGGGGAAAAATAAAAAATAAAAAAAAATAAAAAAGCATTCACATGTTCATTCCCATCACAAGAGACATACAGGGGAAAATTTATCAAAACCGTGCAAAGGAAAACTGGCTTAGTTGCCGATAGTAACCAGATTCCACCTTCCATTTTCCTACAGAGCTCTGAAGATGAAAGGTGGAATCTGATTGGATGCTAATGGGAATTAAGCCAGTTTTCCTTTCACCAATTTTGATAAATCTCTCCCACAGAGTCCAAAGGATTCAGCTTTGAACTCTGTTTGATCCGCTTGCCATTCATTTCCATATTTTTTAACCAGACAGAAAAGGTTAGTAGACTGTGCTATTCTGTATGGGATAAATAATAAAAATAAATGGCGAGCTGGTCAAATTGAGGACTCTGTGGGGAGATTTACCAAAATTTGTGCCAAGGAAAAACCAGTTTAGGTGCCCATAGCAACCGATCAGATTCCACCTTTCATTTTTCAAAGGAGCTCTGAAAAATGAAAGGTGGAATCTGATTGGTTGATAATGGCAACTAAGCCAGTTTTTCTCCTGTATGTCTGATTGAAGTGAATGTGTTAGGCGAGCGAGTATTCCGCACGGGTGCAATGTAAATGCATTGCGTCTGCACTGAATCCGGACCCATTCATTTCGATAGGGCTGTGTACATGAGCGTTGTTTTTCGCACATCACTTGTGCATTGCATGAAAAATCACAGCACGTTCTATATTCTGCGTTTTTCACGCAACGGTGGCCCCATAGAAGTGAATGGGGCTGTGTGAAAACCGCATCGCATCCGCAAGCAAGTGCAGATGCGATGCATTTTTCACGGATGGCTGCTAAGAGATGTTGTTTGTAAACCTTCAGTTTTTTATCACGCACGTGAAAAACGCATCAATGCGCATTTCACCTGCGCGATAAAAACTGAACGCAATCGCAGGCAAAACTGGATGAACTTGTTTTCGAAATCGCGCATTTTTTTAACTGAACGCATCCTGACCTAATACGTATCGCTCGTTTGCAAGGGGCCTTAGGCCCCATGCACACGGCCGTGTTTCACAGCGTGTGGGGCCGTGTGCCGGAGGCGAGGACCGCGGTGCGACTGGATCCCTCTGCCGCCGAGACAGCATGGAGCCACGGCCGGATCCACGGGTTGCAACCGTGACGCCGTGCGCTCCTGCCTGCTGCGCCGCCGCACACTACAGTAAACACGGCTGGTATGTCTATGTAATGGAGAGGCCAGAGGGGGGCTAAAATGCAATGTGAACCAGCCCTATGCTATTCAGACTGTGAGGTTGACAGGAGTGATCATATACACCGCTGCACAGGGGCTGCCGAAGCTGCAACCATGACGACCCCAACTACCCCACCGGACAGCTGCTCAGTGATTGGCTAGAGCAGTCATATGCAGCTAATTATTTTTTGCCATGGACATTGGGGAGGCTCCAGTAGAAAATGCTTGTCAAGCCATGTATGAGATCACATAGAGGAGGCTCAAGGGCTTCTGAAAAGTTGGTTGATTTATCAAAACTGGAGTAAAGTAGAACTGGCTTAGTTGTCCATAGCAACCAACCAGATTTCACCTTTCATTTTTCAGAGTTTTCCTTTGCACCAATTTTGATAGATATCCACCATGATGTCACTACATGACACAGACCCAAGTAATGTTAAAGGGGTTGTCCCATGAAAAATATTCTGCAGTTTTCAAACCAGCAACTGGATCGGAATACTTTTGTAACTGCATGTAATTAAAGGGAACCTGTCACCTGGAAAACACATATTAAACCAACCACAGTACCTTAAAGGGACACTGACAGGTCGAATAAGCATAATTAGCTGTATATATGTATGCACAGGTCTTCTATTGTGTAATAAAAACATATAAGTCTAACCCCTGTCCACTTTATGAATACTGTAAAATGATGTTTTATAACCTGATAGAATTGCTCGTCTTTCTGCCCAAGGGGCGGCGTTTCAGCTTTACTTCTGCACAGGCAGCCGCCCCCCAACCGCCGCCCAGCTCATCAATATTTACTTTGCTGGGCGGCTTCTGCTGTCCCCGACGTTCCGAGATCCGGCGCATGTGCCCGGCACCCTCACTGGCCGGGATCACATCGCGCCTGCGTCACCTCTGCTTCTTTGAGGCAGCTTCAGCCTCTGCGTTCTGTGCCTGTGCCGGGCACTTTTCTCAGCAGCGCAGAAGCCGCCCAGCGAAGTGAATATTGATGAGCTTCAAAACGGCGGTTGGGGGGAGGCTGGCTGGGCAGAAGTAAAGCTGAAACGCCGCCCCTTGGGCAGAAAGACAAGCAATTCTATCAGGTTATAAAACATCATTTTACAGTATTCATAAAGTGGACAGGGGTTAGACTTATATGTTTTTATTACACAATAGAAGACCTGTGCATACATATATACAGCTAATTATGCTTATTCGGCCTGTCCCTTTAAAGTATCCCCCAGTTAGTGTTGCTAGTTATGATTTTTTTCCCCTCATATTTGTTAAAAATCGCAGTTTTAATGTCTGTTGGCACCTTCTCCAAGTCAGGCTTGAATTCACGGGGGAAGCGGCCTCCTTGCTTCAAGGCACGATAAGCCCGACCCTTACCCCTCCTCTCTACATTGTGATGGACATCTTGCCGTGATGCCGGGACCGCGCTCCTCTTGCGCATGTGCCGTGCGCTGCCTGTTACAGAGCGATCCCAGCTCCCTTACTCACCGCCTTCATTTTTCAGACTGCGCATGCGCCGTTCAGTTCCACCGTGCTTGCGCCCAGCAGTCGCTTCTCGTATTTAGCGTGAGCGTGATCACTGGCGTGCGTTCTCCAGCGCCTAAAGCCAGTGATCACGCTCACGCTAAAGACGAGAAGCAACAGCCGGGCGCAAACGCGATGGAACTGAACGGCGCATGCGCTGTCTGCAAAATGTAGGCGGTGAGTGAGGGAGCCAGGATAGCGCTGTAACAGGCAGCGCACGGCGCATGCGCGAGAAGAGCGCAGTCCCGGCAAGATGTCCATTACAATGTAGAGAAGAGGGGTAAGGGTCGGGCTTATCGTGCCTTGAAGCAAGGAGGCCGCTTACCCTTGACTTCAAGCCTGAAGTCAAGGGCTTTAATGCCAACAGACATTAAAACTGCGATTTTAAAGGGCTTCTGTCACCCCCCATTTAGCCATTTTCAGTATCGGACATTAGCTATTTGCTAATGTCAGTTGAGTCCACATATATCACTCTTAGGCCCCATGCACACGGCCGTGTTTTCACAGCCGTGTGCGGGCCGTGGAACCGCGGCCTGGATCCCTCCTGAGAGCAGGAGCGCACGGCGTCACTGGTTGCTATGACGCCGTGCGCCCCCTGCTACCGGCACAGTACAGTAATACACTGGTATAGATCGTACCGTGCGCTCCTGCTCTCAGGAGGGATCCAGGCCACGGTTCCACGGCCTGCACACGGCTGTGAAACACGGCCGTGTGCATGGGGCCTTACTTCTCTCTCTGCTGTAATTTCTTTAAAAATCATACTTTTATAATATGCTAATTACTTCACTACCAGCAAGTTGGGTGGTTACTTGCTGGTAGCCGCCGCATCCTCGGACTATAAACATGCTCCTCCTCCACTTGATAGACAGGGCCAGCGAGCGCTCTCCTCCTCCCGCTGGCCCTGTCTGCCCATGAAATCCCACGCCTGCGCCGTAACGGTCCTCATTCGGCGCAGGCGCTCTGAGAAAAGGATGATCGCTTGTCCGCTCCTTTCTCAGTGCGCCTGCGCCGATGACGTCAGCCTACACCTATATCTATATATCACATATAAATAAATTAATATATATATCACATATAAATAAATATCACACATACATTGATATATATCAAACATATCTATATATACTGTACAGACCAAAAGTTTGGACACACCTTCTCATACAAAGAGTTTTCTTTATTTTCATGACTATGAAAATTGTAGATTCACACTGAAGGCATCAAAACTATGAATTAACACATGTGGAATTATATACATAACAAAAAAGTGTGAAACAACTGAAAATATGTCATATTCTAGGTTCAAAGTAGCCACCTTTTGCTTTGATTACTGCTTTGCATTCTCTTGATGAGCTTCAAGAGGTAGTCACCTGAAATGGTCTTCCAACAGTCTTGAAGGAGTTCCCAGAAATGCGGGTTCAGGTCCGGTGACTGTGGAGGACAGGTCACCTGGCGCAGCACCCCATCACTCTCCTTCATGGTCAAATAGCCCTTACACAGCCTGTAGGTGTGTTTGGGGTCATTGTCCTGTTGAAAAATAAATGATGGTCCAAGTAGACGCAAACCGGATGGAATAGCATGCCGCTGCAAGATGTTGTGGTAGCCATGCTGGTTCAGTATGCCTTCAATTTTGAATAAATCCCCAACAGTGTCACCAGCAAAGCACCCCCACACCATCACACCTCCTCCTCCATGCTTCACAGGTGGGAACCAGGCATGTAGAGTCCATCCATTCACCTTTTATGCGTCCCACAAAGACATGGTGGTTTGAACCAAAGATCTCAAATTTGGACTCATCAGACCAAAGCACAGATTTCCACTGGTCTAATGTCCATTCCTTGTGTTCTTTAGCCCAAATAAGTCTCTTCTGCTTGTTGCCTGTCCTTAGCAGTGGTTTCCTAGCAGATATTCTACCATGAAGGCCTGATTCACACAGTCTCCTCTTAACAGTTGTTCTAGAGATGTGTCTGCTGCTAGAACTCTGTGTGGCATTGACCTGGTCTCTAATCTGAGCTGCTGTTAACCTGCGATTTCTGAGGCTGGTGACTCGGATGAACTTATCCTCCGCAGCAGAGGTGACTCTTGGTCTTCCTTTCCTGGGGCGGTCCGCATGTGAGCCAGTTTCTTTGTAGCGCTTGATGGTTTTTGTGACTGCACTTGGGGACACTTTCAAAGTTTTCATAATTTTTCGGACTGACTGACCTTCATTTCTTAAAGTAATGATTGCCACTCGTTTTTCTTTACTTAGAATTTTTATTATGGCAAGAAAAAAGCAGCTAACAGTCTATTTAGTAGGACTATCAGCTCTATCACCTGACTTCTCCAAAACGCGAACTGATGGTCCCGACCCCATTTATAAGGCAAGAAATCCCACTTATTAAACCTGACAGGGCACACCTGTGAAGTGAAAACCATTTCAGGTGACTACCTCTTGAAGCTCATCAAGAGAATGCCAAGAGTGTGCAAAGCAGTAATCAAAGCAAAAGGTGGCTACTTTGAAGAACCTAGAATATGACATATTTTCAGTTGTTTCACACTTTTTTGTTATGTATATAATTCCACATGTGTTAATTCATAGTTTTGATGCCTTCAGTGTGAATCTACAATTTAATTTTTTAAAATTATAATCGGTTTGAGTCGATATACTTCACAATCTCCTGTTGAAGTGACTCACATGATGTTATATTTTCAACAATGCTCGTTGTTGGCAATTCTATCTCACGAACTCGTTTTCTGGAGTGTGTCATTTTTTTTTTTAAACTTTCTTCTATGATGGACTCTCCTGGGCGTGCAACAGGAAATATGGTAGGAATAGCATCCCGGTTTAGTGCTCTTCCATAGTGAGTCACTCTATAACAATCGGGAGCAAAGTGCTCTGAACAAATCACATACTTATTAGATGTATTTCCTTCTTCTATTTTTCGAGCTAGAGCGTGAATGTCCTCAAAATTTTGTCCGGTCTGTGATAGCCACAAAACTATTCGATCAACATCTCGAGGAAAAGTATGCAATATGATGTTGGGATTTTTTCCTTTATCGCCAGTTCTATTATGGCAGTTTGAAACAATGCAGGATGGCATAGCGATATTATTTTTTAGGCCTCTTTGAACATGTAAGAAATAAAACATTAGGACTATTAGAAATGACACGAAGTATACACGACAACATGAACATTCCAAAGCCAAAAAAGTAATTGCTGGAGTATTAGAACAGGCATCCTCAAAATGCGGCCCAGCAGAAGTTGTAAAACTACTTTCCGCAGCATGCCCAGGCAGCCTACAGCTATCTGCCTGGTGTGAAGTCTACTTTTACAACATTTGGAGGTACTCATTTTGTCGTTGACTGTATTAGAGGTTATATTATTTTAAAAAAATACCTCCGAGGTTATTTTTTTTTTTGTAAAGTCCAAATACAAATCCAATTAGTATTTTCAAATGCAAATTAGCCTCAGTCACTGATGGAGAGTGGTTATTGATCTGCCGATTAAAGTGTTCCATGTCAATCATCATTAGACGCTATGCCATCCTTGATTGACAGGCAAGTGTTCATGTTATACTGCAGGCTATGTGTACTATCTGAATGCAACGCGAACAAAGTGCCGTTCATCGGGCGCTTTCGGAATGGATATAGAAAGTTAAAATGGTATTAACATCTCAGACAATGGGGGCATATCGCTAGGATATACCCGCACCTATATCGAGAATGGGGCCCCCAAAAATGAAGTAGGGCGCACCGGGGCCCAGACTCCATTTCACTTGTATGGAGACGACGGAAATAAAAAAGCAATCGCTCGCATATTTTTGTGGCCCAATGGAAATGAATGGAGGGTTCAATCAATAGGCCCCCATTGTCCGAGATGGGAATACCCCCTTTAACACTGGCCTGTATTTCAAGCACAACATTGAATGTCAAATATGTAGATAGAAATATGCATCTATGTGCGTTATAAAAGACCACATGTTCCTGTAGTCTAAATTTTTTATTGTAAAAAATTTAATTTTTCCAGTAATGGGGCACTCAATATACAAACCTATAGTAAAATGAGTTTATTTAGACATCATTAACGCTACGAAGGCAAAAAGTTAATTACGGTTAATTATGGTCACATAAACACTTCAAGAAATAATATATTGTTTATTTACCTGTGTAACGTACACTCACCTAAAGAATTATTAGGAACACCATACTAATACGGTGTTGGACCCCCTTTTGCCTTCAGAACTGCCTTAATTCTACGTGGCATTGATTCAACAAGGTGCTGATAGCATTCTTTAGAAATGTTGGCCCATATTGATAGGATAGCATCTTGCAGTTGATGGAGATTTGAGGGATGCACATCCAGGGCATGAAGCTCCCGTTCCACCACATCCCAAAGATGCTCTATTGGGTTGAGATCTGGTGACTGTGGGGGCCATTTTAGTACAGTGAACTCATTGTCATGTTCAAGAAACCAATTTGAAATGATTCAAGCTTTGTGACATGGTGCATTATACTGCTGGAAGTAGCCATCAGAGGATGGGTACATGGTGGTCATGAAGGGATGGACATGGTCAGAAACAATGCTCAGGTAGCCCGTGGCATTTAAACGATGGCCAATTGGCACTAAGGGGTCTAAAGTGTGCCCAGAAAACATCCCCCACACCATTACACCACCACCACCACCAGCAGCCTGCACAGTGGTAACAAGGCATGATGGATACATGTTCTCATTCGGTTTACGCCAAATTCGGACTCTACCATTTGAATGTCTCAACAGAAATCAAGACTCATCAGACCAGGCAACATTTTTCCAGTCTTCAACAGTCCAATTTTGGTGAGCAAATTGTAGCCTCTTTTTCCTATTTGTAGTGCAGATGAGTGGTACCCAGTGGGGTCTTCTGCTGTTGTAGCCCACCTTTCTTTCCCATTCTGACATTCAGTTTGGAGTTCAGGAGATTGTCTTGACCAGGACCACAACCCTACATGCATTGAAGCAACTGCCATGTGATTGGTTGACTAGATAATCGCATTAATGAGAAATAGAACAGCTGTTCCTAATAATTCTTTTAAAGAATTATTAGGAACACCTGTTCTATTTCTCATTAATGCGAAATGTGCCCCTTAGTGCCAATTGGCCATCGTTTAAATGCCACGGGCTACCTGAGCATTGTTTCTGACCATATCCATCCCTTCATGACCACCATGTACCCATCCTCTGATGGCTACTTCCAGCAGGATAATGCACCATGTCACAAAGCTCGAATCATTTCAAATTGGTTTCTTGAACATGACAATGAGTTCACTGTACTAAAATGGCCCCCACAGTCACCAGATGTCAACCCAATAGAGCATCTTTGGGATGTGGTGGAACGGGAGCTTCGTGCCCTGGATGTGCATCCCTCAAATCTCCATCAACTGCAAGATGCTATCCTATCTATATGGGCCAACATTTCTAAAGAATGCTATCAGCACCTTGTTGAATCAATGCCACGTAGAATTAAGGCAGTTCTGAAGGCAAAAGGGGGTCCAACACCGTATTAGTATGGTGTTCCTAATAATTCTTTAGGTGAGTGTGTATATATATTAGGGCTGAAACGATTATTCGAATAACTCGATTAAATCGAGTCAAAAAATTCATCGATGCAGTTTCCCTGCATCGAGGAATCGTTCAGATCACGTGATCACGGAGCGGGAGTGAAATTAAGCGTCTCACTCACCGCTTCCGTGTCCTCGGAGGCCAGAGAGGCGTGACTGAGCCCGGCACAGCTGAGGGAGGAGGAGGGAAGTCCTCTCCCTCCCCACTGTGCGCGGCTGCAGTGAAGAACAATGAGGACGAGTATGGAGGAGGAGGGGAGGGACTGTGGCCACTGCGTACCAATGACTGTGGACGGCAAATCCAACATGGGTCCCCCTCCTCCCCCCATCATTGGTGGCGTTCAGTTACGACCGAGCCCAGCAGTGCTTAATGCGCGGTCTACCGATCGGGTAGCCATGGCACTGCCAGGACGCTATGAAGTCCTGGCTGCCATGGTATGATTTAGTGAGCCGAGAGCAGCGCATTATAATCCCGTGCGGCTGTGGCCGGTCGGTCGCTCCTTCTCATAGGTCTGTGCGGCGGCATTGCTAATGCTGTAAGCATTAGCAATCCGCCGCACCAGACAGAAGAAGGAGCGACCGGCCGGCCACAGCGCACGTGCGTACCTAATGCGGCTGATCGTCTGCTCACTACCTAACATACCATGGCAGCCAGGACTTCAGTAGCGTGACTCCTGGCTGCCATGGTAACCGATCGGAGCCCCAGCATTACACTGCTGGGGCTCCGATCGGAACTGACACTGCCACCAATGATGGGGGGGAGGAGGGGGGCCCTGTGGCCACTGCCACCAATGATTAATACTGGGGAGGGAGGGGGGGTTGCGTTACCAGAGGGGGCATATCAGAGGCTGGGGAGGCAGATCAGAGGCTGGGGGGAGGGGGGGAGGCAGATCAGAAGCTGGGGGGAGGGGGGGAGGGAGATCAGAGGCTGGGGGGAGGCAGATCAGAGGCTGGGGGGAGGGGGGGAGGGAGATCAGAGGCTGGGGGAGGCAGATCAGAGGCTGGGGGGGGGGAGGCAGATCAGAGGCTGGGGGGGGAGGCAGATCAGAGGCTGGGGGGGGAGGCAGATCAGAGGCTGGGGGGGGAGGCAGATCAGAGGCTGGGGGGGGAGGCAGATCAGAGGCTGGGGGGGGAGGCAGATCAGAGGCTGGGGGGGAGGCAGATCAGAGGCTGGGGGGGGAGGCAGATCAGAAGCTGGGGGGAGGGGGGGGGAGGCAGATCAGAGGCTGGGGGGGGGAGGCAGATCAGAGGCTGGGGGGGGGGAGGCAGATCAGAGGCTGGGGGGGGGAGGCAGATCAGAGGCTGGGGGGGGAGGCAGATCAGAGGCTGGGGGGGGAGGCAGATCAGAGGCTGGGGGGGGAGGCAGATCAGAGGCTGGGGGGGGAGGCAGATCAGAGGCTGGGGGGGAGGCAGATCAGAGGCTGGGGGGGAGGCAGATCAGAGGCTGGGGGGGGAGGCAGATCAGAGGCTGGGGGGGGGGAGGCAGATCAGAGGCTGGGGGGGGAGGCAGATCAGAGGCTGGGGGGGGGGGCAGATCAGAGGCTGGGGGGGAGGCAGATCAGAGGCTGGGGGGGAGGCAGATCAGAGGCTGGGGGGGAGGCAGATCAGAGGCTGGGGGGGGGAGGCAGATCAGAGGCTGGGGGGGGGGAGTCAGATCAGAAGCTGGGGCAAGCAGATCAGAGGCTGGGGGGAGGCAGATGGAGAGAGAGTGGTTAATGGAGGCTGCAAGCACCACCTTGGCATGTATAAAGTTATTGGTTTAGAGAGGGGTTAATGAAGGCACCTCCAAGGTGCTTTCATTAACCTCTTCAGACCAATAACTTTATACATGCCTAATGCCAAGGTGCTTCCATTAACCCCTCCAAACCCAATGGGCATGTATAAAGTTATTGGTTTGGAGGGGTTAATGGAAGCACCTTGGCATTAGGCATGTATAAAGTTATTAACCCCTTCAAACCAATAACTTTATACATACCTAATTACGTACGTTATTTTAAGTAGCTTTTTCTTATTAGATTACTCGATGAATCGAGAAATATAAATCGATAGAATACTCGATTACAAAAATATTTGTTTACTGCAGCCCTAGTGTATATATATATATATATATATATATATATATATAAAAAATGGGAATATTGGTTATAATCGTTGGTGGTATAGTGTATCTAAATCTACATATAGTAATTTTATGCCCCCTTATACGTTGGTGGTTTTAGTGGAAACGATGGCTGCATGCTTATTAGGCAAATACTTACCTGAAACAAGCATCCAGCGACGTCACCGGACTCTCCGCCTCCTTCCCAGCGATGCCGGCAGAAGCGGGCAAGCGAGCATCCTACTCTCAGAGCACGGAGCAGGCGCAGGATTTTTATGGGCAGACAGGGCCAGCGGGAGGAGGAGAGCGCTCGCTGGCCCTGTCTATCAAGTGGAGGGGGCATGTTTATAGTCCGAGGACGCGGCGGCTACCAGCAAGTAACTGCCCAACTTGCTGGTAGTGAAGTAATTAGCATATTATACAAGTACGGTTTTTAAAGAAATTACAGCACAGAGACAGGTAAGAGTGATATATGTGGACTCATCTGACATTAGCAAATAGCTAATGTCCGATACTGAAAATTGCTAAATGGGGGGTGACAGAAGCCCTTAAACAAATATGAGGAGACAGAATAAGGAAAGAAAATCATGATTAGCAACACACTGGGGGATACTTTAAGGTACTGTGGTTGGTTTAGGCCGCATGCACATGGCCATGAGTGGTCCATGGTGTCCCGGCCTGGATTCCTGCTGACAGCAGGAGCGCACGGCGTCATTGGTTGCTATGACGCTGTGCACTTCATGTTGCCGCTGCACTACAGTAATACACTTATAGATCATACCAGTGTATTACTGTAGTGCAGCGGCGGCATGAAGTGCACGGCGTCATAGCAACCAGTGACGCCGTGCGCTCCTGCTCTCAGCAAGATGCCAGGCCGGGATACCATGGACCACTCATGGCCATGTGCATTCGGCCTTAATGTGTGATTTCCAAGTGACAGGTTCCCTTTAAAAACATAGCATAGCCACTGAGCTATTCTATAAGGCCGAATGCACACGGCCGTGTTCCGCGGCCGAGAGCGGTCTGTGGTATGCCGGCCTGGAATCCTGTTTAGAGCAGGAGCGCACGGCGTCATTGGTTGCTATGACACCGTGCACTTGCTATGACGCCGTGCGCTTCATGCCGCCGCTGCTGTACAGTAATACACTCGTATAGTGCATTACTGTATAGCAGCGGCAGCATGAAGCGCACGGCGTCATAGCAACCAATGACGCCGTGCGCTCCTGCTCTGAACAGGAATCCAGCCCGGCAGACCACGGACTGCTGTCGGCCGTGTGCATTTGGCCTAAAATGTATCTGTATAGCGCCACCTGCTGTTTTTTTCTTATTTCTTTGTCCAGCTCACTGAGAAGCCGCACATGCTCAGTTTTATCCTTCAACTGCTTCCTGAGCTGTGATAGGGGGAGCATGGACACGCCCCCTGAGCTGCAGCAGAAAAGACCCTCCCCTTGAGCTGCCAGCTTTATATAAATCTAGCAGAGCAATGAACGGGGAGATCTCTGGATCCATGTGAGGTACAGGGCTGGTTCTAGCTTTGTTAGAAGCAGATTGGCACGTACTGTATGATATCTGGTTTTCATTTTTTACATCAATCATGGGATAACCCCTTTAAATAAATGCATACTCTACTGCCAGTTACTCCAAGAACAGCTGTGGGCAGGGGGTTCCCCCTTTGTACCCCAAGAGGCTGCTGCATGAGCAAGTGTTGTCATGCAAACAGCACCTTGTGGCTGGCAGACATCGGCTTGTGTGTAGCCATGTTTCCACACCACCACAGGTTACAGCCAAGGTAGAAGGAAGGTTTAACACTTTCTTATCTCCTTGTCCTGGGAGCCTCACCAAGGATGGTCTCCAGTCACTGCACATATGCTGCATGAATCCACAGGGCCTACCTTCTCTAGCACACTGCCTTTCTGCATTCACCGACATCAGGCAGCAGTGCTACACACCCAAGCTCACACAGACACCGGGTCATCCCCTCCCCCCTGCTACTTATAGCAGTCGTGATACACACGGCATCCAGACCACCGGGATGAATAACTTACCGGTACACGTGTTTCTATGTCAGCCCGCAGTTCCTAGTTGCTGATGGTTGCGTCAGACGTTCAGATCGATGCGCTCGACGCTCGTCTAGGAGGGGCTGGCGCTGCTCGCTAATGTGTTGCTCTTAAAGGCATGTGGCACTGGTAACGGTATGTCGTAGAGAGGCAGCCTCCGACCAGTCCCTGTGGGGAGAGAAGGTACACGGGGGCTACCGTATGTGGCCTCGGGGCTTTTAACGTATCTCTTCATAACGGCTTCTTCACTTTTGTAGCTTCCGCCGAGGGACCGCTACGTCTGACCGGGGCCGCCGGGGAGTTTGCTGCTAGTTCTCGGAGGTTGTTTCCCGCCTCACTAACGTTCAATGGTGCACTTGTCACACGTGCGGTTTTGCTTCATTATTTACGTGTGTGAACAGGTTGTACCCAGTGTCGTGAGGTACTTTCACACTTGCGTTAAACTTTTCCGGCACTGAGTTCCGTCCTAGGGGCTCAATAGCGGAAAACAACTGATCAGTGCATTCCGAATAGAGAGAAATCCGTTCAGGATGTCTTCAGTTCAGTCGCTGTACGGTTTTTGGATGGAGAAAATACCGCTGCGGTATTTTCTCTGTTCGAAATTCCGGAACACTTGCTGGAATGCCAGTGCAACGTTACATTACCCTACTTCGTGAGATTTCCCTACCTCGTAACTTCTGGTCGCCCCGGAAATGATGTGAGGAGGCGTGCCGAAGTTGTGCTGATCTGCGCATACGCGAAACGACGGTTCAGGGAAATCTCACAGCAGAGTTCAGCTGGACACCGCGCATGCACCGGAGAGCCTCACCAGCCTTAGAGCAGGGAAAAATAAATATATATTATTTAACAGAAAAAAATGGCCATTAGATCTCCCTACCCCCCACACTGCGCAGGCGCGGAGATCGGATAGATGTTCTGTAGTTAGCTGCGCTTGCGCACTGGGCCATAATTTTTCCCTACCCTAAGGCTGGTGAGGCTCTCCGGTGCATGCACAGTGTCCCGGTGTCAAGCTGAACTCCGCTGTGAGATTTCCCTAAACCGTCGTTTTGCGCTTGCACAGCTTCCGGTGCGACCGGAAGTTACGAGGTTGGGAAATCTCACAAAGTAGGGTAATGTAACGTTACACTGGATCCGGCCCCAAGTGTTCCAGAAAAATGGATCCGGTTTTGCGGTCCTGCGCATGTGAAAAAGATAAATACCGGATCCGATTTTTCAGATGACAAACAGAGAGACGGATCCGTCTACAAATAGTATCTGTTTGCGATGGAACTGCCTGGTGGAATCCAGCGACGCTAATGTGAAAGTAAAGTACCCTAAGCAGCGCTTCCTGTTTTTTTTTTTTTTTTTTGCAGACCTTCGGGCTCATGCACACAAACACATTTTCTTTCTGTGTCTGTTCTGTTTTTTTGGGAACCGTATGTGGAGCCATTTATTTTAATGGGTCTGCAAAAAAACACCCGGAAGTTACTGTGTGCGTTCTGTTTCTGTATGTCCATATTTCCATACCCCCAAAAATAGAACATGTCTTATTATTGTCCACATTACGAACAAGGGATAGGACTGTTCTATTAGGGTGCCAGCTGTTCTGTTCCCCAAAACACCGAATGCACACGGACATCATCAGTATTTTTAGCGGATCCGTTTTTTTTTACATACGGTCGTGTGCACGAGCTCTTAGGGTGATAAAAAGCATGGTTTTTAGGCGATCGATATGCGACAAAAGCTGGGAGATTTCAACTCGGACATCCTGGCATGCAGCTATTCACAATATAAGCCACTGGAGAGATTATTTAGATTTTATTTTTATTTTTTCAAGCTAGGCAATGCATTCCTATGGACTGGGGCACTTTTTATCTCTCTGCAAAAAAAAAAAAAAAAGTGTAGTCTCTATGTCAGTGATGGTGAACCTTTTAGAGACCAAGTGCCCAAACTGCAACCAAATACCCACTTATTTATCGCAAAGTGCCAACCCGGCAATTTAACCTGAATACCAATATAGTATATCTTCCATGTACTTTATCATATAGCTATAATAGCTTAATAGCCTACATTCAGTGCGCTGCCTGTGCTGTTCATAGTGCGTCCTGTGCTGATGAATGGCATATTGGTACGCCATAGAGTTTTTCCTGGGTGCGGGTGCCCACATAGAGGGCTCTGAGTGCCGCCTCTGGCACCCGTGCCATAGGTTCGCCATCACTGCTCTAGGTAATTGGATTCCAGCTCACCCACCTTTTCTTGCAAGGTGCACGGATATAAAGGATGAAGCCTTGTTATAATAGGTTGAAAGCAAGGAAATCCGGCACTCAAAATTGATGAAGTCGTAGGTTCCTTTAGGCTACTTTCATACTAGCGTTCGATCGGATCCGTTCTGAACGGATCCGATCATATTAATGCAGACGGTGGCTCCGTTCAGAACGGATCCGTCTGCATTATATTGGCAAAAAAAAGCTAAGTGTGAAATTAGCCTGAGCGGATCCGTCCAGACTTTTACATTGAAAGTCAATGGGGGACGGATCCGTTTGAAGATTGAGCCATATTGTGGCATCTTCAAACGGATCCGTCCCCATTGACTTACATTGTAAGTCTGGACGGATCCGCACGGCCAGGCGGACACCCGAACGCTGCAAGCAGCGTTCAGGTGTCCGCCTGCTGAGCGGAGCGGAGGCTGAACGCTGCCAGACTGATGCAGTCTGAGCGGATCCGCATCCATTCAGACTGCATCAGGGCTGGACGGAAGCGTTCGGGTCCGCTCGTGAGCCCCTTCAAACGGAGCTCACGAGCGGACAGCCGAACGCTAGTGTGAAACTAGCCTTATTTGGTCATGCGATGTATCGGGTACAGAATGATTAATAACCAGTGATGCCCTTGTCAGTCTACGCGTTTCAAACGACAACGTTCTTATTCATGACTGTCATAAATAAGAACGTTGTCGTTTGAAACGCGTAGACTGACAAGGGCATCACTGGTTTTTAATCATTCTGTACCTCTGTACCCGATACATCGCATGACCAAATAAAGGAACCTACGACTTCATCAATTTTGAGTGCCAGATTTCCTTGCTTTCAACCAGATAAAAAGTGTAGCTGTAAAGTGAAGCTAGCAACCCCCTCCTTCCCAGCTGTAGGAGAAATGTATTAGGTTACTTTCACACTTGCGGTAGCCTAGTCCGGCAGCCTGCCAGATCCGTGCTACCGGAAGTCCACCGTGCCATGGGAAGTCTTCTCCTGCCCATTCACTATAATCGGGGCGGGCTGGAGGTCTGGCCGCAGCGCGGCAAACATGCTGAGAGGCGGCCTGAATGAAACTACAGCACGCTACAGTTTTTGTCTGGCTGCCTCTCAGCTTGTTTGCCATGCTGCGGCCAGACCTCCTGCCTACCCCCATAATGCCGACGGCATGGTAGACTTGCGGCAACACGGATCCGGCAGGCTGTTCCCCCGCCAGAACAGCCTGCCAGAATAGGCTACCGCAATTGTGAAAGTAGCCATATGCGGTTATATGCACTACAACCTCTCCGTTTCCGGCAGAGAACATCCTGCCAGAGTTCACTGGATCTGGCATTTCCAAATTCTCTAGATCACTGCTGGACTCTTAGGGCTCTTTCACACTTGCGTTGTCCGGATCCGTTGTGTACTCCATTTGCCGGGATTACACTCCGGATCTGGAAAAACGCAAGTGAACTGAAAGCATTTGAAGACGGATCAGTCTTCAAAATGCGTTCAGTGTTACTATGGCAGCCAGGACACTATTAAAGTCCTGGTTGCCAAAGTAGTAGGGGGGAGCAGTATATTTACCATCCGTGCGGCTCCCGGGGCGCTCCAGAATGACGTCAGAGTGCCTCATGCGCATGGATGACGTGATCCATGCGTCACTCTGGAGCTCCCGCGCTCCCCACTACACTTTACCATGGCAAACAGGACTTTAGCGTCCTGGCAGCCATGGTAACCATTCAGAAAAACGACGTTTAGCTTAAGGCCGGATCCGGATTAATGCCTTTCAATGGGCATTAATTCCGGATCCGGCCTCGCGGCAAGTGTTCAGGTTTTTTGACCGGAGCAAGAAGCGCAGCATGCTGTAGTATTTTCTCCGGCCAAAAAACGTTCCGGTCCTGGACTGAAGACATCCTGATGCATCCTGAACGGATTTCTCTCCATTCAGAATGCATGGGGATAATCCTGATCAGGATTCTTCCGGCATAGAGCCCCGACGACGGAACTCTATGCCGGAAAAGAACAACGCAAGTGTGAAAGAGCCCTTAGGCCTCTTGCACACAAACGATACAGATTAGGTCCGGATGCGTTCAGGAAAACTCACACCATTTTGCAAGCAAGTTCAGTCAGTTTTGTATGCAATTGCGTTCAGTGTTTTTCTGCGCGGGTGCAATGCGTTTTGATGCGCGCGTGATAAAAAACTGAAGGTTTACAAACAACATCTCTTAGCAACCATCAGTAAAAAACTCATCGCATCCGCACTTGCTTCCGGATACATTCGATTCTATGGGACCAGGGGTTCGTGAAAAACGCAGGATATAGAATATGCTGCGATTTTCATGCAACGTAGAACTGATGCGTAAAAAAAAAAAAAAAAACGCTCCTGTATACAGACCCATGGAAATAAATGGGTCAGGATTCAGTGCGGGTGCTAAGCATTCACGTCACTCATTGCACCTGCGCGGAAAACTCGCTCCTGTGAAAGTGGTCTTACCGGCATAAATGCCAAGTTTCAACCGAACAAATACCGACAGCTAGCATCTCTGATGGAGATGTGAACATAGCCTTAGCCCCTGCTGATGTGTGGCATCCACACCTAGAGGGGTATAACTGGAATTGCCAGAGATTTTGGTATATTTAGTTAGTAGGAGACCAATGATGTCTTGGTTGTCTCTCTAGGCCAGGGGTAGGCAACCTCCGGCACTCCAGGTGTTGTGAAACTACAACTCCTAGCATGCATATTTGCTCTGCTCTTCTCAGAACTCTCATAGAAATGAATGGAGCATGCTGGGAATTGTAGTTTCACAACAGCTGGAGTGTCGACTGTTGCTGATCCTTGCTCTAGGTCAAGGTAGGCAATTTCCAACGCTGCAGCTGTTGTGAAACTACAACTCCCAGCATGCATACTTGCACTGCTGTTCTCATGACTACGACAGAAATGAAAGGAGTTTGCTGGGAGTTGTAGTTTCACAACTGTTGGAGTGCTGAAGGTTGCTCACCCTGCTCTAGGCTACACGGTGATCTTGCGACCAAGGATTGTTGTGTAGCAGTGCAGCCATAGAATTGAAAGTGGCTGCAGCATTACTGGTAAGTTGCCATGACCCCCCCAGGACTGCAATAAAATCCGACAGGGATTTTTATTTATTTTTTCAATTCGGGGTTACGATTGCAGCAACTTGTTGCGCTGCAACCCCACTCATATCTATGGCTTCATTACTACAAAGCAATCCTTGGTCGCGCACTAAGTGTCACAGCCAAGATCACTGAGTAGCCCCAGCCTCATTGGCGCATTTCTCACCCTCTGTTTTGCATGCCTGGCTTAATGCATAATTTATATATGGATTTACCCCATTGATTCAAGCTCTTTTTTTTTTTCCCTTCCCCCACGACAGCACCACAGAGAGGGGATCCGTCCCCAGGAACAGGAAACCTGCAGAAATAAAAGGGTGGAGCCCCTCTCCCACCTCAGTGGTTTCCTGTCCCTGAAGCTGGGAACCTGCAGTTTTCTTTCAGGTACCACTAGTCTGCAAGTCCCAGAGGTTCTGGAGGGCTAGTTGGTAAATAACCTGCTGGGTGTCTATCGCCCATAGGTTGGGTTCGGCAGGACCCTAGGTGCCAGTGGAAGTTCGGGGCTTCGATCGAGCGCTTGCGGCAGGTGCGTGTGCCCCTCCGGTTGGAGTAAGGCCACGCAACATCAGGGGAGATGGAAGCAGCCCCAGGGGGGGTTTTGCATTCCTGTGCACAGGGCCGGATGGTCCTTCCCTGCGTGCGGAATCAGAGGGATTGACGGGAGACGCTTCAGAGGAACTTCCGGTAAGCAGATGCGTTCCATGTGACGCACTTCCGGTGGCTTGCGTTCCACTGGGATGCCATCAAGGTGGCGTGCGTTCCACTGCCTTGTTTCCAGCCGGGGATTACGCCTGTGGGCCGGTCTTCCCGGTGGGACTTATTTTAAATGAGCGTCCGGCAGCTGGACAAAGTAAGGTTCTAGTCTGCTGCCTCCTGTAAGCTGTCTGCCCTCCTGCCAGGTACCTCCTGTGCTTCTGGTAAAGATCTGGGTGTCGGCTTCTTCTTGTCCGGGTTTTCGCTGTATGTATTATTTTCCTAGCGTCATGGAAGAAGAAAAAAGACCCGACCCGGCAGGAGAGACCCCTGAGCCGGTATTTCAACTCAGATTCTGAAATCGTAAAGGGTAAGTGCCCAAGCCGGATTTTTTTTTTTTCTTTTAATATTGATGGGGTAATTTATCTATTTGTTTGTAGACAAGACCCAGGAAAGTTTTGACTGAACGGAAAAACAAGGAATGTGCTCTGTGTAGATGCCCTTTGTCCTCCTGCACACAAAAACTGTGCCAGCAATGCATAGACAAGACAGTCTCTGAAGAATCCCCTTGTTTCCTAAAAAACATTAAATCTCTCATTAGATCGGAGGTTAGATCTTCCTTGAAGTCCTGTAAAAAAAAAAAAAAATGATCTGCAGAGACTTGGTTGTCAGACCTGGATTCCTCAGACATTAATCTGGAGCAGGAGGCATTTAACTCTGCGTATTCCTCATCCTCTGGGGAGGAATTAGATAAGACCAACTTGTTTCTAGCCGAAGATACGGACAAGTTATTGGAAGCGATTCGTTGGAAGATATAAAAGATGGTAAATCAGTTGTGGATTCAGTTTTTGAGGGTCTTCAAGAGAAAAAATGAAGATGTTTCCCCTTACATAAGAGTGTTATGGCCCTCATTAATAAAGTAGAGAAAATCAGACAAAAAAGTCTTTATTCCCAGGAGGCTGAAAAGAAAATATTCCTTTGAGGAAGAGGTTTCTTCTTCCTGGGATAAGGCTCCAAAGATAGATGTTGCCTTTTCCAAAATATCTAGAAAATTCTCTCTTCAATTCGAGTACCTGGGATCTTTAAGAGATCCATTAGATAAAAAAGTTCACTCCTGTCTTAACTGCTTCCCGACCGCCTAACGCAGGGATGCGTCCTGGCGGCGGTCGATTCATTCCTCCTGGACGCATCTGGCGCGTCATCTCGCGAGACGTGAGATTTCCTGTGAACGTGCGCACACAGGCGTGCGCGTTCACAGGATCGGCCGGTAAGCAAGTGGATCTACAGCCTGCCAGCGGCGATCGTTCGCTGGCAGGCTGTAGATGCGATTTTTATTTTTATTTTTTTAACCCCTAACAGGTATATTAGACGCTGTTATCAAAACAAAAAGTGGATCTACAAAAAGTGGATCTAACCCCTAACAGGTATATTAGACGCTGTTATCAAAACAAAAAGTGGATCTACAGCCTGCCAGCGGCGATCGTTCGCTGGCAGGCTGTAGATGCGATTTTTATTTTTATTTTTTTAACCCCTAACAGGTATATTAGACGCTGTTTTGATAACAGCGTCTAATATACCTGGTCCTCTGGTGGTCCCTTTTGCTTGGATCGACCACCAGAGGACACAGGCAGCTCTGTAATTAGTAGCACCAAGCACCACACTGCACTACACCCCCCCCAAAAAAAAGGGGGGTCAGTCAGCACCTCCCAGTGCGCAGGTGCACGCTGCCATGGCAAAGACCTAGAGGAAAGAAAGAGACAATGCAGCAGCACTCTGCAAATCAGACAAAGTACAACAATGCTTGCAAAAATTATTGTGCTAATACGCTTATTTATAAAAGCGAGATGCTTGGACAATGCATTTTGTACAAAACCCATCTAAGCCCGTCTGCTGAACGGCAAGGCGATCTCTGTTAGACGGGTCCTAACGCTAAATACTACCTGTTATGCGCCATAATGACTGCCATAAAATTCAAGGAGTGTTGGACCCACATGCATGTTGGATCCACTCTGCCTTTTTCCATTTTTTTGTGCCAAAATGGCCTCCATTGCAAGGGATGCAGGTACCAACATGCATGCTGAGCCCACTCTATACCCTTCCTGGTATTAGACAGCTTCCAATGAATGTAGTGAGAGCAGGCTACAGCTTTAGGCCTCATGCACACGACCGTTGTGTGCATCCGTGGCCGTTGTGCCGTTTTCCGTTTTTTTTCGCGGACCCATTGACTTTCAATGGGTCCGTGGAAAAATCGGAAAATGCACTGTTTTGCAGCCGAGGCCGTGATCCGTGTATCCTGTCCGTCAAAAAAATATGACCTGTCCTATTTTTTTGACGGACAACGGTTCACGGACCCATTCAAGCAGGGGGCAGACCCCCTCCCCAGTTTGAATATCGTTGGTGGCACAGTGTGCGCCCACCATCGGGCCCCCCTTCCTCCCTCTAGTGTAATAAATCGTTGGTGGCACAGTGTGCGCCCCCCATCGGGCCCCCCCTTCCTCCATCTATTGTTATAAATCGTTGGTGGCACAGTGTGCGCCCCCCATCGGCCCCCCTCCCTCTATAGCAGTAACAACATTGGTGGCAGTGTGCGGCCTCCCATTCCCCCCCCCCCAGCGGAGTTCCGATCGGAGTCCCAGTTTAATCGCTGGGGCTCCGATCGGTAACCATGGCAACCAGGAAGCTACTGCAGCCCTGGTTGCCATGGTTACTTAGCAATAGTACAACAGTAGAAGATTCATGCTTGCTGCTGCGATGTCTGTGACCGGCCGGGAGCTCCTCCTACTGGTAAGTGACAGTTCTTTAGCAATGCGCCGCACAGACCTTTCACTTACCAGTAGGTGGAGCTCCCGGCCGGACACTGCCACCAATGTTGTTACTGCTATAGAGGGAGGGGGGCCGATGGGGGGCGCACACTGTGCCACCAACTATTTATAACAATAGAGGGAGGAAGGGGGGGGCCCGATGGGTGGCGCACACTGTGCCACCAACGACTTATTACACTAGAGGGAGGACAGGGGGCCCGATGGGGGGCGCACACTGTGCCACCAACGATATTCAAACTGGGGAGGGGGGGGGGGGGTCTGCTGCCTGGCAGCCCTGATCTCTTACAGGGGGATATGATAGTACAATTAACCCCTTCAGGTGCGGCACCTGAGGAGTTAATTGTGCTGATCACGGCCCCCTGTAAGAGATCGGGTGCTGCCAGGCAGCAGGGGGCAGTCTTGTACAAAGTTTGTAGTGTATTCTAACTAGAAGCGTCCCCATCACCATGGGAACGCCTCTGTGTTACAATATACTGTCGGATCTGAGTTTCACGAAGTAGCTCATATCCGACAGTATATTCTAACATAGAGGCGTTCCCATGGTGATGGAGACTCTTCAAGTTAAAATATACCATCGGATTGGAGAAAACTCCAATCCGATGGTATAAAAGAACTCCAGACTTTACATTGAAAGTCAATGGGGACGGATCCGTTTGAAATGGCACCATATTGTGTCAACATCAAACGGATCCGTCCCATTGACTTGCATTGTAATTCAGGACGGATCCGTTTGGCTCCGCACGGCCAGGCGGACACCAAAACGACTTTTTTTTTTCATGTCCTCCAAAAATCAAGGAAGACCCACGCACGAAAAAACGGTCACGGACCCCGTTTTTGCGGACCGTGAAAATAAACTGTCGTGTGCATGAGGCCTTATACTGAAAGTAATTCAAATCAGCCTATGGGGCAGACAGGCTAATCAGGAAGCTGTCTAGCACCAGGAAGGGTATAGAGTGGGCTCAGCATGCATGTTGGTACCTGCATCCCTTGCAATGGAGGCAATTTTGGCACAAAAAATGGAAAAAGGCAGAGTGGATCCAACATGCATGTGGGTCCAACACTCCCTGAATTTTATGGCGGTCATTATGGCGCATAACAGGTAGTATTTAGTGTTAGGACCCGTCTAACAGAGATCGCCTTGACGTTCGGCAGACGGGCTTAGATGGTTTTGTACAAAATGCATTGTCCAAGCATCTCGCTTTTATAAATAAGCGTAGTATTAGCACAATAATTTTTGTAAGCATTGTTGTACTTTGTCTGATTTGCAGAGTGCTGCTGCATTGTCTCTTTCTTCCCATATAGACTCCCTGATCACCCCCCTGTCATTGATCAGGGTGGTGATCAGGGAGCCTGTAAGGCTCCATTCAGACATTTTTTGGGCACAAGTTAGCGGAAATTGTTTTTATTTTTGTTTGTTTGTAAGAAAAAAAAACAAAGTCTTATATTCCACTAAGGCCCCTTTCACACGGGCGAGTTTTCGGTGCGTGCGGTGAACGTATTGCACCCGCACTGAATCCTGACCCATTCATTTCTATGGGGCTGTGCACATGAGCGGTGATTTTCACGCATCACTTGTGCGTTGAGTGAAAATCGCAGCATGCTCTATATTGTCCGATTTTCACGCGACGCAGGCCCCATAGAAGTGAATAAGAAGCGTGAAAATCGCATGGCATCCGCTAGCAAGTACGGATGCGGTGTGATTTTCACGCACGGTTGCTAGGAGACGATCGGGATGGAGACCCGATCATTATTATTTTCCCTTATAACATGGTTATAAGGGAAAATAATAGCATTCTGAATACAGAATGCATAGTAAAACAGCACTAGAGGGGTTAAAAAAATATAAAAAATAATTTAACTCGCCTTAGTCCACTTGATCGCGAAGCCGGCATCTCCTTGTGTCTCCGCTGCTGATGAACAGGACCTGGGGTGAGCTGCTGCATTAAATAGAGGTTAAGGACCTTTGATGACGTCACTCCGGTCATCACATGGTCTTTTACCATGGTGAATCACCATGGTAAAAGATCATGTGACGTACCATGTGATGACCGGAGTGACAGGAAAAACAAAAAAATCAACTTCCGCTAACTTGTGCCCAAAAAATGTTTTTTTTATGAACTCGCCATGCCCCTCATTGAATACCTTGGGGTGTCTTCTTTCCAAAATGGGGTCACGTGGGGTATTTATACTGTCCTGGCATTTTAGGGGCCCTAAAGTGTGAGAAGAAGTCTGGGATCCAAATGTCTAATAATGCCCTCCTAAAAGGAATTTGGGCCCCTTTGCGCATCTAGGCTGCAAAAAAGTGTCACACATGTGGTATCGCCGTACTCAGGAGAAGTTGGGCAATGTGTTTTGGGGTGTCATTTTACATATACCCATGCTGGGTGAGATAAATATCTTGGTCAAATGCCAACTTTGTATTAAAAAAAGGGGGGAAAAGTTGTCTTTTGCCGAGACATTTTTCTCACCCAGCATGGGTATATGTAAAAAGACACCCCAAAACACATTGCCCAACTTCTCCTGAGTACGGCGATACCACGTGTGACACTTTTTTGCAGCCTAGGTGGGCAAAGGGGCCCACATTCCAAAGAGCACCTTTAGGATTTCACAGGCCATTTTTTACACATTTTGATTTCAAACTACTTCCCACACATTAGGGCCCCTAAAATGCCAGGGCAGTATAACTACCCCACAAGTGACCCCATTTTGGAAAGACACCCCAAGGTATTTCATGATGGGCATAGTGAGTTCATGGAAGTTTTTATTTTTTGTCACAAGTTAGTGGAATATGAGACTTTGTAAGGGAAAATAAATAATTATAATTCATCATTTTCCGCTAACTTGTGACAAAATAAAAAGTTCTATGAACTCACTATGCCCATCAACGAATACCTTAGGGTGTCTGCTTTCCGAAATGTTTTTTTTTTTTTTTACTGTCTGGGCATTGTAGAACCTCAGGAAACATGACAGGTGCTCAGAAAGTCAGAGCTGCTTCAAAAAGCTGAAATTCACATTTTTGTACCATAGTTTGTAAACGCTATAACTTTTACCCAAACCATTTTTTTTTTTTTTTACCCAAACGTTATATTTTTTTTTTTATCAAAGACATGTAAAACAATAAATTTTGAGAAAAATGTGTATATATAGATGTTGTTTTTTTTGAAAAATTTTACAACTGAAAGTGAAAAATGTCTTTTTATTTTTGCAAACATTTTAGTACATTTCGAGTAATAACAAAAAGTAAAAATGTCAGCAGCAATGAAATACCACCAAATGAAAGTGAGAAGAAAAGGAGGTAAAATTCATTTGGGTGGTAAGTTGCATGATCGAGCAATAAACTGTAAAAGTAGTGTAGTGCAGAATTGTAAAAAGTGGTCTGGTCATTAAGGGTGTTTTAAGCTAGGGGAGCTGAGGTGGTTAAATATACCTGGGAAGCATCCACCTCCACTTTTAGATCTAGTATAGCTTCTACAGTGGCAGTCAGATCCATGGTTATATGGTTGGATAGATTGGAGACCCAGATTTGTGAAAAATGCCTCTGAGACCAGATTTTGGCCTCTTCCCTACCTTACAGAAAGCGACAGATTTTTTTTTTTGGGCTGATGCGTCAGTGGATTCTATTAGACTGTTGGCTCAGGCCTCGTCTCTTTCCAATTTGGCTCGCAGAGCTCTGTGGTTAAAGAATTGGAGGGGAGGAGACCTGTCATCAAAACAACGCTTATGTGGTATCCCTTGCCAGGGAGAATTTTTGTTTGGCCTATATTTAAATTCCCTTCTAGAAAAAGCAGCAGACCATAAAAGAAGATTTCCAGGTGTCTCTACGGGTTTCTCCTCAAATTCCTTTTCCAGATCCAGGCGTTCTTTTCGCTCCTCTTGGTTTAAAAGAAGAAGCTGTGGTAGTGAGAAAAGCGAGAACTCTAGATCAAGAGTGTTTGGGAGCAGGGGTATCCTGTTTGGAAATTCCTCATCTCAGCCTAAAAAGCCATTACAACAACAATGATGACACCAGAAGTTTTGTGGGAGGAAGACTAAGATTCTTCCTTTCTGCATGGGAAGAAGTTGGGGTAAGTTGGGTTCAGAGAATAATAAAAGGCCTGAAACTAGGTCTATCTGCAATGGAAACTGAGGTTTTGAGTTTAGATGAAAAGCAAGTCCTAATACGGAACAAGGAAAGGGGTACTATCCCCCCTCCTTTTTAATAAAATTGCAGAACCTTTTGCACTATTATAAACCTTAAACAAGCACCTTGTCCTGAGAGAATTTAAAATGGAAACAGTAAAGTCCGTAATTCAACTACTATTCCCAGGTTGTTACATGGCTGTCCTCGACTTGAGAGACGCGTATTATGTCCCCATTCACGCATGTCACCAGCAGTTCCTCAGAGTGGCTGTAAGAATCAGGTGTCAGATTCGCCACTTCCAATATCGGGCACTTCCATTTGGTCTTTCCATGGCCCTGAGAATATTCACAAAGATAATTTCAGAAGTGGCATCCTTTATAAGGAAAGAGGACATTTTATTCCTACCATACCTAGACTATTTCCTGATCATTGCAGACTCTCATCTAAATTGTGTCACAGCCGTACAGAAAGTGTCGGACATCTTGAAACGTTTAGGATGGATGATAAATCTGGAAAAGTCCCGGTTAAACCCAAAGACTCATCAGTTATTCCTGGGTCTCCTATTGAATACCAGATCCCAAAAGGTTTTCTAACAGAAGCGAAGATTACAAAGATGCAGGGGAGGTTTCAGATGTTGAGGACATCAGATTGTCTGTCCATCCGGAAGGCCATGTCAGTGCTTGGGTCCCTAACGTCTTGTATTCCAGCAGTACAGTTTACTCAGTTCCACACCCGTGCCTTATAGATAGAGATCCTTTTCACCTTGGGAAAATAGGGAAGCTCTTTGGAGACAAAAATAAAAATCTTGAAAGAGACTTTGAGAAGTCTGAGATGGTAGCAGGAAAAGTCGAATTTAGATCAAGGAATTCCCTGGAATGTCTCCAGCCCAGTGGTATTGCCCATGGATGCCAGTCCCTTTGGATGGGAGGCTCACTTTCTAGACTAGGTCATTCAGGGGACATGGTCCCCAATTCAGAGGACTTTCTCCTCGAACAGGAAAGAGTTGTTAGCGGTGAGGGTAGCCTTACAGAAGGAAATTCCTCCTAATCTATGCAGATCACATAAGGATTTTGTCGGACAATCGAGCTGCGGTGGAATTTTTTTTGCTCTCTCAACCCGAAAGAATCCCTGTTTGGAGTAGCTGCTCTTCTCCTGAATTGGAGCTTCCCTTTGGGTTATGCTTCTCCTCCCCCCCCCCCCTCCAATTAATTCCTCTAGTGTTAAGGAAGATCAGGGACAAGGGAGCAAGGATTATACTAATAGCATCCTTCTGGCCAAAGAGAGCCTGGTTCTCTCTCCTAATATCTATGTCAATATCAGATCCATGAATCCTTCCGGAAACCCCGGATCTTCTCAAACAGGGACCAGTTTGCCACCCAGACGTCAGAGGTTTACATCTGACAGCCTGGAATTTGAAAGGGCACTATTGAGTGATCAGGGGTTTTTTGAGGCCCTTGTATCCACATTATTAAAGAGTAAGAATGATGTTACTATATGAATTTATGCGAGGGTTTGGAGTAAATTACCTTGCATTTCTAGGGGTCAAGTCGGGCTCGGTACCTTCGGAGACTTCTGTCTTCCAGATACTGGAATTTCTACAAAGTGGGTTATCAGTGGGTCTAGCTAAGAGTACTTTAAAGATCCAAGTATCCGCTCTCTCCGCCCTTTTTCATAAAACCTTTGCCTCTAACCCATGAGTGGAAAGATTCTTTAAAGCAGTAGACAGAATTCTACCATTAAAATCTCCTAGTATGGCCCCATGGGATTTAAACTTAGTTCTGAATGCTTTGACCCATGAACCATTTGAACCGTTCTCTTCCTGTTTGGTAAAACTCCTGTCGTTCTAACAGGTTTTGTTGGTAACCCTGACTTCCGCCAGAAGAGTCAGCGAAATACAGGCCTTGTCTATAAACCCAAATTGTGGGCCGCAATGCACAAACACCCACGGTGGGGCAGCCGCAGCGGATCGCGGACCCATTCACTTTAAAGAGGACCTCTTCATCGGTCCAAACATTGTGAACTAAGTATCATGATCTGTACAGCGGCGCCCAGGGATCTCACTGCACTTACTATTATCCCTGGGCGCCGCTCTGTTCTCCTGCTATGCCCTCCGGTATCTTCGGTCACTAGGTTATAGTAGGCGGAGACTTAGGGGACTTGGTTATAGTAGGCGGAGCCAGCCCTTGTTCTCCTGGGCGTCTTCTTCTCCCAGGCTGTAGCGCTTATCAATCGCAGCGCAGAGCTCAGACTGGGAGGTTTTTTTTTTGTTTGTTTTTTTCTCTTCTCCCAGGCTGTGAGCTGTGCGCTGCGATTTGGCCAGCGCTACAGCCTAGGAGACGCCCAGGAGAACAAGGGCAGTCTCCGCCTACTATAACCAAGTGCCTGAAGATACCGCAGGGAATAGCAGGAGAACGGAGCGGCGCCCAGCGATAAGTGCAGTGAGATCCCTGGGCGCCTCTGTACAGATCATGATACTTGGTTCACAATGTTTGGACCGATGAAAGGTCCTCTTTAATGGGTCCGCGATCCGGCCGTTCCGCAAAAAGATAGGACATGTCCTATCTTTTTGCGGGACGGAAGTACTGGACAAAACCCCACGGAAGCACTCCGTTCCGTGCTTCCATTCCGCATCTCCGGATTTGCGGACCCATTGAATGAATGGGCTGAAAGATCAGATGTTTCCATTGAGCAGATTTGCAAAGCTGCCACGTGGTACTCTCCTTCCACCTTCTACAGGCTCTATCGTCTTCAACTAAATTCTTTCTCTGATCTCCTTTTTGGTACCAGGCAGGGGCATAGTTCTAGGGGGTGCAGAGGTAGTGGTCGCTACCGGGCCCAGGAGCTTGAGGGGGCCCAAAGACCCTTGTGCCACAGAAGAAGACAACAGTATTATAGAAAGTGCATGCTGGTCAAGTTACACCTCTGGCTGGAGGGAGGGGGTTAGGTCAAGAATTTGGCATGGGGGGATGGCATTTAAATTTTTGCCTCAGGCAGCACAAAGGGGGATGTGCTTCCATGGCCACAAAGCACTGAGGGAAGGGGGTCCGAGCTAAACTCTTGTACTAGGGTCCATTAGCATTTAGCTACGCCCCTGGTAACAGGGTTCTTCAGATGGTGTCCCACCCATAAGGAAAGGGTGTTCTCTGTGGTGCTGTCGTGGGGGAAGGGAAAAATTATGATTACACTTACCTGTAATTGGATTTTCCAGACCCCTTGACAGCACCCTTCCTTATTACCTCCCTTTTGGGTTTTCATGGTTCTTTTCTCATGCATTGGGTGTAGCAAAAAAAAAAAAAAAAACTAACTTGGGTTGGAGTCACTCTCATGCTCTGTAAACCACTGAGGCGGCTTTTATGTCTGCAGGTTTCCTGTACCTGGGGTTGGATCCCCTCTCTCTGGTGCTGTCGTGGGGTCTGGAAAATCTGATTACCTATAGGTGTAATAATCATATATAATAATTTTGTCTTTGTTTCTCTGTTATTCCTGCTAGAGGTTTATGAATAAATGTACAGCTAGGTGTTAACAGCTGGGGGTGTTCCTGCAATTGATAACATTTTAGTTGAAATAAAAGGGAAACAGCACAACATACATTTATAACATAAGATTATTTACTGTGACAGGTCTATAGTGAGCTTGTATGTGCTTATTGGGTGGTTGTAGAAACAGTTCTGTAAGGCCAGATTCACATATTCAGGTTTCTATATTCTTCGCCTAGAGGCCCTAGACATTATAGCTGCAGAATCCACATGCAGAAACGGTGTGTTAGCTCCATTCCGTTATCATGGGGCATGCACAGATGCACTGGCCAGTTCATGGCAGAAAGTGTGAACTAGGGTTGTTTTCGATACCCAAATTTTGATTCGCTTTCAATCCATTGTCCTATTCGCCCTAATAGAGCTCTATTACGGTGAATACCACTTCACACTCTCCCTGCTGCCCTGTGCATAGTACTCAGTAGCGCCCCGGCTGCCATGGTAACCGATTGGAGCCCCAGGATTACACTGCTGGGGCTCCGATCGGAACTGCCACCAATGATTTTAGTACTGGGGGGGGGGGGGGGTTGAGGTAAAGGGGCGCACTGCACCACCAATGATTTTAATGTTGGGGTAGGGAGTGCACTGCACCACTAATGATTTTAATACTGGGGGGAGGGCACACTGCGCCACCAATGATAATATAATTAACATTTAATACAGGAGGGCGCCTGAGGGGTTAACTGCCACTAATCGCAGCTCCCTGCCAGCACCCGTCTCCGGGATTTGCATTAAACAATTACTTTCATTGGTGGCGCAGTCGGCCCGCCCCTCTCTCCTCATTGGTGGCAGCAGCGGCACAGGGGGGAGGGAAAGACTGCTTCCTTCTCCCCTGTGCTGCTGTGGAGAACACGGAGAGCGCTGATAGTAGCGCGTTCATTGTTCCGATACTAGACTGCGCAATAGCGGAGCCTAATATTGAAAAAAAGGCAAATCCTGGTATCTAGGTCAATACCAGGCAAAAGTATAGATTGGTATTGAAAATTCGATACCCGAAACAACCCTAGTGTGAACATGGTCTAAAATATGGTCTATTATACGTCCCTTTTCATTTGCAGTACTTAGGGGTACTTTCACACTTGCATCAAAGATTTCCGGTACTGGGTTCCGTATTCTGAATGGAAAACAATCTTTTAGGATGCATCAGGATGTCTTCAGTTCAGTCCCTTTTACTGTATATGGCCGGAGAAAATACCGCAGCATGCTGCATTTTTCTCTCCGGACAAAAATCCTTAACACATTATTATTTTTTTTCCATTGGAATGTATTAGTGCCGGATCCGGCATTAAAATTGCTGCACTGACAAATGGTTTACGTTTGCATACGGATTTCCAGATCCGGCAGGCAGTTCTGGAGACGGAACTGCCTGCCGGAATCCAGCGACGCAAGTGTGAAAGTACCCTTAGTCTGCTGGTAGTGGCGCTGGAAGGTGTAGGTGTCTGTCTAGGTGGTGTATTTTTCGGTTGCATGAGTTTGACTGTGCTATATAAATAGTATGCCCATTTTATTTTAAGTGAGCGAAGGCTGTTCTGTCCATGTGGCCTAATAAGACATGTGAACATGGTTGTCATAATGAGATAATACCCTTAATAAATGTTGGCACATTTTACTTCTGCTGTTAAAGGGGTTGTAATATTGATGGCCTATTTTTAGGATAGGCCATCAATATCGGGTTAGAGAAGGTCCGACTCCCAGCACCCCCACCGAAGCATTAAACTTCAGTTAGGCACTGTTCAGACTGGTGTCAAGGTACCCCTATAACGCTGGAGTTCTGAAGCCGTCGCCATCCCTCTGCTTCGGGATACTTGCCAACGTTGCTCTGTCTGTGCCAGCCACCAAAGCCCTGATGCTGTTCTGCTAGGCCAGGGATCAGCAACCTTCAGCACTCCAGCTGTTGTGTAACTACAATTCCCAGCATGCCCCATTCATTTCTGTGAGTTCTGAGAAGAGCAGAGGAAGTATGCATGCTGGGAGTTGTAGTTTCACAACAGCTAGAGTGCCAGAGGTTGCCTACCCCTGTGCTAGGCCTATGTAGTCTATTGCTTCCACCTGCAGCCTCTCCCCTTAGGACATGCACATGTACCTCTTGACTTCTTAAAGGGCCAGCGCACACACCTTCATCTGCCCCAGTCTATGGAAGCCTGCCTTGGGATATTTAAGGCTCCTTCCCCAGTGGGCAATAGACCGTTTAGTTGACTAGTCCCTGCATAGTATTGTTTGGACCATGTATAGACCCTCGCCTGTTAACTGGATTTGACCCTTGTCTTTCTGACCATCTCTCCCCCTGTTCCTCATGTTGACTCTCTGCTGCCTGTCCTGATCTTTGGGATGTTTACTGGATTGTGTAAATACTGCCCGCCCTGACCTCTGCTTGTTTCCAGACTAAGCTCACATATAGTGTGATTTCTTTATGTATAGCAATTCTTTAGCATCGTGCTATTAATATAAATTGCCTTTTTCTGCAGAACATCTGGAGACGCCTCACGCCTGACCTATGAAAGTCATCAATGATCCTTCCATGCCCGGAGCAGGCTCTGAGCGGCGAGTGTTGTTATATCCATTAGACAGGGAGGACCCTTTTCCAGGAACTATGGAAGAGATAAAAATCAGTATAGTTAATGATCGAGCAACTGGATTGAAACGAGAAAGGGATGAAATCTCAGCAGTGACTCCTTCGGCTAAGAGATCATGTCGTGCTGGCTTTAGTTGTAGCACACCTTCATCTGCCTCTACCCGTACATGGTCCTCCCAGAACCCGGGTTTTGCAGCCTGGCAACCGCTAGGGGAAGGTGATGAGTTGGATGATTCTTTATTGGATCTGTCCAGTGATGAGAGTAACTCTCCCTTGGGCTTGACTCAGGATGAAATGGACACCTGTTTGCTGGATGATGATGATGACTCTTGCTATGCTGCTGAACCTTCAATAATGTATAATGAGATGCCTACATCTGTGGTCACATTTACACCTTCAGAGTCAGAAAATGAAGGCAAGAATAGTCGCGCTTCACTTTGTGAGACACTGGAGATTGCTGACATTTCAGCTGAAGAACCAGAGTGTGAGGGAGACATAAGCAGCTATGCTGCAATGCCTCCATCACCCTCCCATTCAGCTATAGACCCTGCAGAGGGGTTTGAATCAAACCAAACCAGTGTATGCAACGTGAAATCCCCTCATGAGCTACTGGCAGCTAAATCGGTGATGGACAGCGATCTGCTAACACCACTGTTGGACATAAAGGAAGCGCCTACTTCTCAGCTTCCTAAGTCATGCTCTCCACAACCTCTGCAGCCATCCATCTCATTATATAGGATTGATGATGCAGAGAATAGGATTGAGGACCCAGGCTTTGTTTTTGATTGTGATATTGACAATATCTTGACAATAAGTCCTGGGGTTGCTTTTTCATCAGAAGAAGACAGTGGTGTACAAATGGCAGCCAATACCACTAAAGGTACCAGTTCAGTAATATCAGACTCTGCAATGTCTCCATCACCCTCCTATTCAGCTATAGACCCTGCAGAGGTGATTGAACCAAACCAATCTAGTGTATGCAATGTGAAATCCCCTCATGAGTTACTGGCAGCTAAATCAGTGATGGACAGCGATCTGCTAACACCACTGTCGGACGTAAAGGAAGCTCCTGCTTCTCAGCTTCCTAAGTCATGCTCTTCACAACCTCTGCAGCCATCCATCTCATCGTATTGGATTGATGATGCAGAGAATTGGAGTGAGGACCCAGGCTTTGTTTTTGATTGTGATATTGACAATCTCTTGACAATAAGTCCTGGGGTTGTCTTTTCATCAGAAGAAGACAGTGGTGTACAAATGGCAGACAATACCAGTAAAGGTACCAGTTCACTAATATCAGACTCTGCAATACCTCCAGCGGATTTAGAGTCTGATCAGGTTTTAACAGTCCATGCGGCAAGCTCCAATACTTCAGATGCAACTCGGAACCATCCCCCACCTCTTAATACAGATAGCTTACCCAAGGTTTATCATCATCATCCACCTGCAAAACCAGAGCCCATAAATGAATCTTTACCTTCCACAACTTCCCCTATAGTTACTGCAGAGCCAAAACTGACCACTGAGTCTCCTGGAACCGAACAAAATGTAGAGTCTGAAAAGCCATCCAAGGTTGAAGAAAGTAACGGCGTTCAGAACGATGAGCCTACCTCAAAGCCAACAGATCCAACTCCAAGTGCTAATGGCAGTCAGTCCAAGGTATGTTTTTGGATCTACTCACATTTTGGTTCTAAACCGTCATAAAATGGGAAATGTAGTTAAATACCAAAGGAATGTTAAGGAGTTTGTATTCCAGTATATAACAAGGGACTGCTCCACCCTAAGGTTACGTTCATAGCAAACATTTGAAGGAAGTATGTGATGTGTAGGGCATGCTACAGGCTTGAAACTTTGCAACTTACTCTAAAATCCAATGTAAATGGGTGTTGGAAAACCTTATTGCTTTTTACTGTAGTTTCTTGCAGCTGTTCGTTGTGGGGCAGCACTCAAAATCCCCCATGTCTGAATGTGGCCTAAATGAGCGTATGTGCCTACAGCTGAAATCTCATTGGCCTATGTGAAGGATAACTCATCAAAGTTTACTTCTCTGAGGATATGCTGGCATGGGTCTGGGATACCAACTGATCCTGTAAATGAGTGGGCTGCATCGCTGGAGCGAATAGGGCTATCTAGAGCTCCCTGCACGGCCAGGTGGCATAACAGGTGGTTCATGAGCACAGAGTTTAGATAAAAAGAAAATAGGAATACTTTGTATAATAGACTATAACGTATGGAAGATGCAGTATTTACAGGTAAAGGTAAGGAATGTGGACAGCCTGTATTATGTACTGGAGAAGATAATTTCATAGACTGCTGTCCAGTAAAAAGTAGCCATATACCGTATGCACGCTGCTAGTATTTGCAGAACGGGATCTCCAACCTTGAAATGGTGCCGATTGCCACAGATATCTGCTTTATACAGACTGAGCAGTGTATTCTACAGTATAACTCATCCAATCATTTGGCAAAATGCCCATACCAGCAGTGTTGGTGAACAGAGTTTGCAGTAAGTAGGGGGATTTGTTCAAGGCCAGAAATGATGTCTGTAATTATCTGCTAGAGTAACGGATATGGTTTCTCAAAGTTCCCCCTTTCTCTCTGGAGTTGTCGTATCAGATGGGAATAAGGTTGCTCATGCCAGTTGCATAGAATGCAATGGATTTACCCCAGCTGGGTATGTTCTCTACAGCATTCAGTAGTGGGCATGCCCTCAGAGCAGCCGTCCTATATGAAGAGGTTGCATAACTGAATAAAAATAACGCTCTATACTGACACTTTATTAACAGCTGATACAACACTGGATGCCTTCTGCTTGGCTAATAAAGTATATACAGCTCTGACCAGAGTTCATTATAAAGCAAATGCAGGGGCGTATAGTGGAAGAAGCTGCTACTGGGCCCGAACTCGGAAGTCCTTGAGGAGGACTGAAAGATTTTGTCAGAACCCCCAGCAGTGACCAGGCTGTTGGGCCTCATCTGAGATCACTCTTGACTCGTCACAGGAGTGTGGGTTGCACAGGAGGTTGGGATTGCTGGAAAGGGAAAGGGGGGAGGGACCCGTTCAAAAAATTTCTGTGGGGCCTAGGTATTTGTAGTTACACCACTGAGCAAATGTATAGTGGCTAACTTTTGTTTGGCAACCTGTATATTTTTACATTTTTGGAAACTGACAACTAGATTATCTGAAGATCCTGTTCAAATTCTCACACTTAGGCTCCATTCACACGTCTGCAAATGGGTCCACATCCCTTCCGCAAATTTGCGGAACGGGACTTCACATAACTACTAGGACCCCCAAATAATAAGCCGTTCTGACATTCCCTGACAGTGATGATTTCAGATCATTATTTTTATTTTTCGTTCCGTTGTTGAGATCCGTATGCGGAACAATTCATTTCAATGGTTCCACAAAAAAAAAAAAAAAAAACAGAATGTACTCCATATGCATTTCGTTTCCGTTCTGCTAAAAGATAGAACTTGTCCTATTATTGGCCGCAAATAACGTTCCGTCACTCCATTCAAGTCAATGGGTTTGCAAAAAATACAGAATGCATATGAAACACATCTGTATGTCATCCGTTTTTGGCGGATCCATGCCCACTTTGCCCATGTGTTTTTACTGTTTACAAATATTACTGTAGCTAGGGCTACATAGTGACAATGGTCGCAGCCAGTATCGCTGACTAGAAGTGATCCTGTAGAAATTAATGGGATCACTGCGGCCGTGTTGGATTTTTTGCAACTGCCGTGAGTGGTGATGGCCATGACAGCTGTCGCCATGTAGCCCTAGGCTTATATTTTAGGTTATCATCGATGCTTGGTGAGGGACTAGTACAGATGTTCTTTTAATTAAAGAGGTTGTCTCCTCTTAGACATTGGTGGCATATTGCTAGGATAAGCCACCAATGTCACGAAGCTGCGGGTCCCAGTTGTAGGACCTGCAGCTATCTCCATAACATCTGCGAATGCTCGGCCGCCGTCCATTCATATCTGTGGGACTAACCAATAGCCCAGCGCTGGCTTAGCTGTCTTCAGCAGTCCCATATAAGTTAATGGAAGGGAGGGGAGTGCTCTCCATTAATTTCTATCGGACTCACTCAGCTATTTTCAGAACTCCCATAGAAATTAATGGAGAGCACATTGCACATGCACTTTCCTTCACTTTCAGGGGTATTTTTTGGAGATAGGTGCAGATCCCACTTCTGAAACCCCAACCTATCTGACTTTGGTATAGGCTAGTGACCTACAGGAGGTAACCTACGTACTTTGCAAACATAAATGTGAAATGTAATGTTTGTGATTGTTCTTTCCTCTGAACAGATCGTGGCCTCTTCAGCTTGTAAGACGCACAGTTCTTCAGACCCACAAAAGAAAAAGCCAGTAATTGCAGTTACAGCATTACGTGGACCATCTTTCAGGTACCATATATAAAACTCACATGTAAGGACATGGAAACCTGAAGACGCTAAAGTAATACAATTTTTACACAATCTGCTACTATAACGTTAGATTTTATGGTACTGCTTCATTTTAGCTTTCATGATGTAAACTGGTATGGTACTTTACCAAATATTTACGGTAGCGGATATGCTATAATAAAACAAAAATTACAAAAAAGGGAAATCCAGGCAGCGCGATCCAATCACAGCAGAGAGCGTAATAGCAAGGGAAAAGGTGAGGTTTTTTTTTTTTTTTTTAGGAATGAAGCAGCCAGCACAGGCACGTGACGTAGTGAGTTACGCTGCCGCCCTCCTGCCTGATATGGAGGATTGTAGTAAGTACTACTGGCTGGATTGCACATTATTTCTAAAGTTTAACATTGCCTACAGGTTAGATATGATTACTACAGTGAGCGGGGCCCGGTGTAATAGAATACAGTGACTGCACCGGGCCCCGCTGCCATTACAAAACCATATGCCGATCCCTATGCCCTGTATTGGGGGGTTATTCACTACAGAGGGACACTGTTATGGGAGGATCTGTGGATGACCCATAGTATAAGATGCTATATATGCATCAGCCACAGAGGCCCCCATAACGGTGCGTCAGCCACAGATGCCCCCATAGTTTTTTTTCTTATTTTCCTCCTCAAAAATGCTACTGATGTTTTTCCTATATTGTGTATTTTAGATCACATCTATCAGAGGTAGAAAAGAACAATTACTGCAATCTGGTTTTGATACACATTAGTGGGCAAGGAGAAAGCAACTTGGAAGGTAATAAACCCTTACATGTATCTGTATGCCTAAAACATGTAAGCCATTCATACAGATGCGGATAATGGCGTTGTTCAACTTCTATCTCTTTTCTATGTAAACTTTAAATTTGAGAGTGTTAATTCTGTACAGTGAAATCTCGCTTCTTCATCCATATATAAAATACATTCAGAATATTATTGTCAGTGTGTAGTCTAAACATTAGTAAATGCAGGTTGTCTCTAACCCCTTCACGCAACATCACGTACATGTACGTGGGGGAATGTGGTGCCTCACCGCATCCCCACGTGCATGTACGTGATCGGCTTCACTGTCAGCGCAGGGACCTGAGCGCTGAAGATTCAGTGAAGCCGGCGTGCTGGGGTTGCTAGGCAACCCTAGAAGCCGGAAGGAGATGTATTGGCCCCCTGACCCGCCCACGATCGCTGTGATTGGTCCAATACTGCAGAGGGACCAATCGCAGCGCATCGGGGCAGGTAAGGGGGGTTAGGGAGGGACTGTGTGCCTCTCCTTCTCTGATCGTCCCCATTCCTGTCAGGGAAGCGATCAGAGAAGGAGAGAGTGACAATCTGATGTACCTATCACATGTATACTAGTCATGGAGCACTGCTACTTAGCGCTCCATGACTAGTATACTCGTCATGGCATAAAACTGTCACCATGTCTGCAGACATGGTGACAGCGCTGAGTGCCGGCTGTTACACACAGCCAGGCACTCAGGCTCAATGCCGATGGGGGTCCTGTGACCCCCGTATCGGCGATCGGGTAGTGTCGGCACCCCCCCCCCCTCTATCGGCGATCGCTTTATGTCGTTTCTGATCCCTGCGGTCCCTGACCGCAAGGATCAGAAACCTAAAAAATGGCCCCAAATCGATTTTTTTTACCCCCCCTGCACCCCTGAATTCCATTTATGTGGCGGGGTGCAGGGGGCGGTTTGTGGGCGGTGCGGGGCCGGTGCGGGGCGGTGTGGCAGTTGCGGGAGGCGGGCGGTGCGGCAGGCGGGATCGCGATCCCCCGCCCGCCTCCCATTATAATCATCGTTGGTGTCTAGTGGGTTATACCAGGGTGCCAGCACATTGCTGGCACCCTGGTATAAACGGCTGACATCGGTGATGCGATGTCAGCCGTTTAACCCTTTCCATACCGCGGTCCGTACGGACCGCGGTATGGAAAAGGTTAACAGCTCAGGGAGCTCCCTCCCTCTCCCATCGGAGGGCTGCTGTACCTTTGCAGTCCCCCGATGGAGAGGGAGAGAGCTTCCAGACAGCCCCCCCAGAGCCCCGTCCTTACCCTTCCCCGTCTGCGCAGTTCTGAACATAACTGAGCAGACGGGGAAGGTTCCCATGGCAACAGGACGCCTCTCAGGCGTCCTGCTGTCCATGGTGCTGAACAGATCTATGCTGAAAGCATAGATCTGTTCAGTGTAAGTAAAATATAGTACAGTGCAATATATATTGTACTGTACTGTATTATACAGACATCAGACCCACTGGATCTTCAAGAACCAAGTGGGTCTGGGTCAAAAAAAAAAGTGAAAAAAGTAAAAAAAAAGTAAAAATCAAAAAACACATTTATCACTGATTAAACATGAGAAAAATAAAATTCCCTACACATGTTTGGTATCGCCGCGTCCGTAACGACCTGATCTATAAAACAGTCATGTTACTTTTCCCGAACGGTGAACGCCATAAAAATAAAAAATAAAAAACTATGATGAAATTGAAATTTTGCCCACCTTACTTCCCCAAAAAAGATAATAAAAGTGATCAAAAAAGTCGCATGTACTCCAAAATTGTAACAATCAAACCGTCATCTCATCCCGCAAAAAATGAGACCCTACTTAAGATAATCGCCCAAAAACTGAAAAAACTATGGCTCTTAGACTATGGAAACACTAAAACATCATTTTTTTGTTTCAAAAATGAAATCATTGTGTAAAACTTATATAAATAAAAAAAGTATACATATTAGGTATCGCCGCGTCCGTATCGACCGGCTCTATAAAAATATCACATGACCTAACCCCTCAGGTGACCACCGTAAAAAAATAAAAATAAAAACGGTGTAGAAAAAGCAATTTTTTGTCATCTTACGTCACAAAAAGTGTAATAGCAAGCGATCAAAAAGTCATATGCACCCCAACATAGTGCCAATCAAACCGTCATCTCATCTCGCAAAAAATGAGACCCTTCTTAAGATAATCGCCCCAAAACTGTAAAAACTATGGCTCTTAGACTATGGAGAAACGAAAAAAAAAAATTGTTTTAAAAATGAAATCATTGTATAAAAATTACATAAATAAAAAAAATGTATACATATTAGGTATCGCCGCGTCCGTGACAACCTGCTCTATAAAATTACCACATGATCTAACCTGTCAGATGAATGTTGTAAATAACAATAAAAAAAACAATGCCAAAAAAGCTATTTCTTGTTACCTTGCCGCACAAAAAGTGTAATATAGAGCAAACAAAAATCATATCTACCCTAAACTAGTACCAACAAAACTGCCACCCTATCCCGTAGTTTCTAAAATGGGGTCACTTTTTTGGAGTTTCTACATCAGGGGGCTTCAAATGGGACATGGTGTCAAAAAAACTGTCCAGCAAAATCTGGCTTCCAAAAACCACACGGCGCACCTTTCACTCTACGCCCCGCTGTGTGCCCGTACAGTAGTTTACGGCCACATATGGGGCGTTTCTGTAAACAGCAGAGTCAGGGCAATAAAGATACAGTCTTGTTTGGCTGTTAACCCTTGCTTTGTTAGTGGAAAAAATGGGTTAAAATTGAAAATTAGGCAAAAAAATGAAATTCTCAAATTTCATCCCCATTTGCCAATAACTCTTGTGCAACACCTAAAGGGTTAACAAAGTTTGTAAAATCAGTTTTGAATACCTTGAGGGGTGTAGTTTCTTAGATGGGGTCACTTTTAGGGAGTTTCTGCTCTAGGGGTGCATCAGGGGGCTTCAAATGGGACATGGTGTCAAAAAAACTGTCCAGCAAAATCTGGCTTCCAAAAACCATACGGCGCACCTTTCACTCTACGCCCCGCTGTGTGCCCGTACAGTAGTTTACGGCCACATATGGGGTGTTTCTGTAAACGGCAGAGTCAGGGCAATAAAGATACAGTCTTGTTTGGATGTTAACCCTTGCTTTGTTAGTGGAAAAAATGGGTTAAAATTGAAAATTAGGCAAAAAAATCAAATTCTCAAATTTCATCCCCATTTGCCAATAACTCTTGTGCAACACCTAAAGGGTTAACGAAGTTTGTAAAATCAGTTTTGAATACCTTGAGGGGTGTAGTTTCTTAGATGGGGTCACTTTTATGGAGTTTCTATTCTAGGGTTGCATCAGGGGGCTTCAAATGGCACATGGTGTAAATAAACCAGTCCAGCAAAACCTGCCTTCCAAAAACCATACGGCGCACCTTTCACTCTACGCCCCGCTGTGTGCCCGTACAGTAGTTTACGGCCACATATGGCGTGTTTCTGTAAACGGCAGAGTCAGGGCAATAAAGATACAGTCTTGTTTGGATGTTAACCCTTGCTTTGTTAGTGTAAAAAATTGGTTAAAATGGAAAATTAGGCAAAAAAATGAAATTCTCAAATTTCATCCCCATTTGCCAATAACTCCTGTGCAACACCTAAAGGGTTAACAAAGTTTGTAAAATCAGTTTTGAATACCTTGAGGGGTGTAGTTTATAGAATAGGGTCATTTTTGCGTGGTTTCTATTATGTAAGCCTCGCAAAGTGACTTCAGAGCTGAACTGGTCCCTAAAAATTGGATTTCTGAAAAATTTCAAGATTTGCTTCTAAACTTCTAAGCCTTGTAACATCCCCAAAAAATAAAATATCATTCCCAAAATAATTCAAACATGAAGTACACATATGGGGAATGTAAAGTCATCACAATTTTTGGGGGTATTACTATGTATTACAGAAGTAGAGAAACTGAAACTTTGAAATTTGCAAATTTTTCCAAATTTGGGGTAAATTTGGTATTTTTTTATGCAAAAAAAATTAATTTTGGGACTTAATTTTTCGAGTGTCATGAAGTACAATATGTGACGAAAAAACAATCTCAGAACGGCCTGGATAAGTCAAAGTGTTTTAACGTTATCAGCACTTAAAGTGACACTGGTCAGATTTGCAAAAAATGACCTGGTCCTTAAGGTGAAATAAGGCTGTGTCTTGAAGGGGTTAAAGAGGTGTACTTCCCATGCATTAGTGGCCAAGATTGCGATATAAAGAATCCCCCCCCCCCCCCCCCCCACTCACGTTGGTGACTCTCGACATGGACTAACCCTATTTTACTGGTTAATGCATGTTATCCCTGGTGCTTTCATTAATGTACCGCTGCTCATGGTTAGTGTATCAACCTGTAGGTCTAGATTAGGGATGCTCAACTGCGGCCCTTCAGCTGTTGTAAAACTACAACTCCCACAATGCCCTGCTGTAGGCTGTTCGGGCATGCCAGGAGTTGTAGTTTTGCAACAGCTGGAGGGCCGCAGGTTGAGCATGCCTGGTCTAGGGTAGTGATGGTAGCTACACCAAATCCCACTTATATCTAGGGGACGAATCGATCGGTTGTTATTGACATACACTCTGTATTCTGCCAGCAGCATGTGACCAGCACCAGCTAGGGGCTATGATGAATAGAGATGGGACTGATTATCTTTAATAATAATGGGTTTAATTGGGTGCTGTTAATATTTCATTATATTCACAAATTGAGCATAACATTAACCCTTTCAGGCCCAGGAAGTTTTTTCGTATTTGCATTTTTGTTTTTCACTCCCTGCCATAACTTTATTTTTCCGTTCACATAGCCGTATGAGGGCATGTTGCACTTTCTAATTCTAACGTTTTAATATTGAATATAATGTACTGGGGAGTACAAATGGAGTGAAATTGGAAAAACCCTGCAATTTTCAAACTGTTTATGGGTTTTGTTGTTACAGCATTCGCTGTTCGGTAAAACTGACCTGTTACTTCCATTCTCCAGGTCACTATGATTATGGCAATACCACAAATGTATAGTTTTTAATACAAAAAAAAACAACTTACATTATTTTGTCTTTTCGGCACCATATTTTTTGTGGGGCGAGCTGTACTTTTCATTGATACTATTTTGAGATTACCATACTACAGGTGATCTCAGCGAGGGGTGGGAGAATATATATTATACACACTTATATAGCGCTACTAATTCCGCAGCGCTTTACAGACATTATCATCCAACTGTCCCCAATGGGGCTCACAATCTAAGGTCCCTATCAGAATCTCTTGGTGTTAAGCGTCTTGAGGTTATCTTGCGCCAAAAACCCACCTAGTGACGTGAGTAATACACAAGATTGAGTGACAAATATTTTTCCACTGTACGGAAAATCTCCTCCTATTTACTGTTGGTTGAAGGACCGCACAGTGGTCGCAAGATCACAAGTATAGGTGCATACTTTTCATGCACTTTACAAGTGGTGTTTCCTTTACCTATTCTCTATCGTATTGTATATTGGACACACAAGGCCTCCATTCTCTCCTTCCCTTTCTGCAGGACACAGGCACACTGTAGTCCTGCAAGGGCCAGAAAAGAGGGTGGCATTTTGGCAATCTGCACTGTTGCATTATCGCATTTGTAACCAAAATACTTGAATCTTAATTTGGTTTAGCCTGTATTGCCTTGACTTCGGGTGCTCCACTGACTTTAACTTTTTTTTGCGTATCTATTGGATTGGTATTTGTCAGAGAACACCAGAATTGGCAGGTCCTTCATTGGCACCCAGTTCTCTTCACTGAGAAGAGCATGTTAAGGCCTCTTGCACACGAACGTGGCTATTTATTTTTTCCGCTTCCGTTCCGTTTTTTGCGTTCCGTATACGGAACCATTTATTTCAATGGGTCCGCAAAAGACCCAAAAGTACTCCGTATGCCTTCCGTTTTTACGTTCCGTTCAAAGATGGAACATGTCCTATTGCCCGCAAATCACGTTCCATGGCTCCATTCAAGTCACTGGGGCTGTGTTAAAAAAACAACAAAAAAAAACGGATATGGAATGCATCCGTATGTCTTCCTTATTCAATCCGTTTTTGCGGAACCATCTATTTAAAATTTTATGCCCAGACCAATTTTTCTATGTAATTACAGTATATTGTATATGCCATGCTTCCGTTTCCGATCCGCAAAAAACAAAATGGAACGGCAGAACAAAACCGGAAATGCTACTGAAACAAAAACTGGAAAAACTGATCTGTTTAAAATGGACCGCAAAACACTGAAAAAGCCATATGGCAATGAGCCAGATGGGGATGCCTTGGTGAACATTATGCTGCCTACAACATCATCCAGTGTTACCAACTTGGGGCTGGGTCAATGATGGTCTAGTGAGGCATATCCTTGCAGGGACACACAAACGTTCATGTGAAAACCAGCATTACCCTGACTACTGTTAGGTACTGGAATGAAATCCTCATGTGACTAGAGTGTGTAGGCATTTCCAGGGTGACTGAAGTTATTAATTGGCCCACATGTCCCTTAGACCTCCCCAGCACCCTAGACTGTCCAGGAGTTCACTGATGATGTGACCCAAGTCTGGGAGGAGATCCCTCAAGATACCATCCACTGTCACATTGTGAGGAGTGCAGAAAGGCATGTGAGGGACTTTACACACTGCTGAGCTACATTATCAGTTTCCATAATGAAATTCACACAAATTGTCTTCAGAAATTACCTCCAACTCAAACATTTAATCTCTGCCCTTCTTAAGAACTAATTTTTCCTAATTTGAAACATATTGTGTGCTCTACCCACACAGTACAGGTCTTATGAAAATTCATTCCAACCTGGTGCATGCTTCCTATCAAGCCCATTTGTCCTATATTTCTAAATAAAAATCTAATTTGGGTTCTTCCCTATCCGACAAGAAATGGAAACAGATCTGAGTATCCACATGTAAGGGTACCCAAAACATGTTGATGCTTGAAACTTTATTCATGGTGTTATTTAATGGTATTTAGTCCCTTCTAGGATATCCCATGTGGTTCTGGGCTACCCTGTGATGTGCTTAACACTGGGTGAAAAGACTTCAGATCCTGGTCTCTTTCTTCATTAATTCGGTAATTGGTCGCAACCTCTGGAAGGTTGGGAGTCACCATTGAACAGGAGAATCCTAGGGGTCCTCCCGAATTCTTGCAGATTTTGCTTTTCTTTCCCTTCTTTTTTTTTTTTGGTAACTGGCTAATAAGCAGATAATTGCTATGACTTGAAAAAGCGGATCCTGGTATTTTTCTGTGGTCAAGAGATGATTAGAATGTTTATATGATTAATGAGAAGTTGACTTCTATTCTAGCAGATCGCCTTGACAAGTTCTTGGAGATCTGGACCCCTTGGATTGACTACTCCCTTTCTGACCAATGGAACAGGTCCTTGCTCTACATTTGAGTGAATGCCTATATTCATGTCTCATTGTAACCAACTGCGGCCACTATTTTGCGAGAGAACCCACCTCCTCCCCTCTCTGTCTTGTGCATATCTTTTATATGTAGTTTGTATTTTTTTTATTCTGATCGCAGTTCATCCATGTAGTTGCCTTCTTTTTCTTTTCCTGTTAAGGCCACCAAGATAAATGAGTATTATCAGCCCCTATAAAGGCACGTTTACACGGCCCGATTTGTCTGGCAGATAATCGGGGACAAACATCTCTACGAACACTTGTTCCCAATAATCTGCCCGGTGCAGCAGATCACCCAACAAACACACAAAACTAGCTCGTTCATCGAGTGAATAGTTGTGTGTGCAGGCAAGTAAATTATCATTTCTAGGCAGCAGATTGTGGTGTCTAAACAGCGATCTGCTGCCCAGAAACAATGCAGCTGTATGAGGATGAGCCATCACTCATATACTTTGGAGGTGATCGCTGCATGTAAATCCATAGCTTTACCTCCACTAAACAAGCTAATTGGCTGCTCCTTGGGCCATGTAAATCCACCATTAGAGGATTTTGCTATTGTTCAACGATATTAAATGAGCATTGTTTTTAAAAACAATGTATTTTTCATTGCACTCTGTCTAGATTTTTTTCTTTTTTTTTATGCAAAAACTGCATATTGTACTGCATACCCTCATCTTTCCTTCTCATCCCCTGGTATGTCTGAATTGAGCTTTAATGTCTCTTTTCCTCCTGGATTTATTGAGTACTTGTTTACATTGACTATTTCACCCCTGTATCTGGTCCTCCCTTGATTAGGCCAAATGTTGCCCCCTCCCCTCTTGTTCACACCTGACTGAACACTGAGTGGTATAAATCTAAGTCCTTAGGTCTTTTAGACCTTGGTCTTGTTAATGCAATGCATCTTTCAAGTGCACATACCGACTTATACCAGAATTGAACCAGAAGGGGACCAAAGGTAGTTACAGAAATAGTTAATGCAAACAATGTTTTAATCTTTCATCTTGGGCTACTTTTACACTAGCATTTTAGTTTTCCGGTATTGAGATCCGTCATAGAGGCTCAATACCAGGGGGAAAAAAAACGCTTCAATTTTATCCCCATTCATTGTCAATGGGGACAAAACTGAACAGAACAGGAATGCTCCAAAATGCATTCCGTTCCGTTTAATTGAGTTCCCAGACCAGAGAGCAAACCACAACATGTTGTAGTTTGCTTTCCGTCCTGGGATGCGGAGCAAGACTGATCCGGCATGACCCCCAATGCAAGTCAATGGGGACGGATCAGTTTTCTCTGCCACAATAGAAAACTGATGTCCCCCATTGCCTTTCAATGGAGTTCATGACAGATTCGTCTTGGTAGTGTTAAAGATAAATCAACCGGATCCGTTCATAACTGATGCAGACGGTTGTATTATCAGTAATGGAAGCGTTTTTGCTAAACTTTGCCAGATCCAGTAAAAACGCTAGTGTGAAAGTAGCCTTACTCTTCCCACTTTTTCAAAACCTCCTGAAATGCCCCCACATCCATTCACCCAGCAAGGAACTATTCATCTCTCCCTCCATCTTGCCATCTCATCTGACCGCTTGCACAAACCTGTTTGGCAACATAAACACTTCCTTCCCAAACACACACAGATACCTCATGCCCTCTTATTCTAACTTACTAACATTTTTCCTATCGCCCATGACAGCACCACCAGAGAGAGAAGGATCCGCCCCCACGAGACAGGAAACCTGCAGAATAAAAAGGGCGGACACTCTCCTCCCCTTCAGTGTGGTTTCCTGTCTCTGGTGGGAAGCCTGCAGCATGGATGCATCAGATCCCTCTCTCTGGCGGCGCTCCGCTACTGACCTGCGGTCCCTGGAAGTTGGCGGCATCGAGGTGCGCTGAGGACCGAACAGAGGCACAGCTGAACTCCGGAGGGGGTATTCAGTGTGCTGGAGCTGGGAGAAGCCGGCACCTCCGTGGAGGTGCCGCGAAGATTGACGCCGGCCGCCAGGGGGAGGAAGAGGAGGGGCTTCGGCAGTGAGTGCCGGATAGCGCTCCTGCAGTCATGTGACCGGCGTATGCGTCGGCGGTGACGTCATCGGTATATGCCCTATGAGAGGAGCGCGTTTTTCCTATTGCCTGCGTCTGTTTGCGACCTGGCTGAGCTGCCTGCATCATGGCGGAAGACAAGCCATCTGAGGAGCCTGCTGTCCCTCCTGCTCCGGTACCTCTGAAGGGGTGAGTGTGGGTCTCTTATGACCTAGATTCCCTTTTACTAATAGGCATTACTGTTTACTTACAGGTTAAGACTAAGAAAGTCATGGCCAAAAAGAAAAATAGAGAGTGTGCATTGTGTAAAGTGGGGTTACCCTCAGACTGGGATAAAAAAAAATGTGCCAGGCCTGTATAGACAAGACTGTTGCAGAAGAATCTCCTTCCTTTTATAAATGTCTACAGGCGTTGGTTCGGTCAGAGGTTAACTCCTCCTTAACTGCTAAAAAGGATCAGAGGCCTATTCGTAAAGAGACCCGGCGAAATCCCATTTTTTCAGAAGAGGAAGATTTTCCTTCTTCAGTAATTGAACTTTCTGACGTCTCATATCAGTCCTCTCCTGATGAAGAAGATGGTCAGGGGCGGAGACGGTGTTTCCCTGTGGAAGATACGGAGAAGCTTTTAAAGGCTGTTCGTTCTACTATGGGCATAGAAGAGACCCGGGAGCCCCGTTCCTTTCAGGACTTTATGTTTGAAGGGTTAGAAGCCAGACAACATGGTACATTTCCGGTACACAAAAATGTAGCTGCGTTGATTAAAGGGGAGTGGAAGAAACCAAATAAGAGTATTTATTTCCAAGAATCTCAAACGCAAATACCCCTTTAAAGAATAGGACTCTGCCTCCTGGGATAGGGCTTCCCGTATTGACGTGGCCATCTCCAAGGTTTCTAGGAAAACGGCCTTGCCATTTGAGGATACCGGTATACTGAAAGACCCTCTAGATAAAAAAGCAGACGCTTTTCTTAAAAAAGCTTGGGAGGCATCTACCTCATCCTTTAGGCCCAGTATAGCCTCCACCTGTACTGCCCGTTCCTTAATTGTTTGGCTATCCGAATTAGAAGCTCAGCTAAAAAAAACAGGAGTCCCCGTGAGGAGATACTGGCCTCCCTCCCTACGATTAAAAAAGCAGCCAGTCAGACTGGCCTCTAAGTCAGCAGCTTTATCCAACTCTGCTCGGAGAGCACTGTGGATAAAATTGGAGTGGCGATACTGCCTCCAAGACTAAGCTCTTTGGAGTTCCGTGTGAGGGGGAGTACCTCTTTGGTCCTAGTTTGGACGACCTGGATAAGGCGGCTGACAGAAAGAGAAAGTTTCCCGGTTTTCAGAGCTCTTTCCCCAGTAAAAACAGGTTTAGTCGCTCCTTTCGTCCCTATAAAAGTAACCAGGAACAAGATAGAAAACCTAGAGAAGAACGGTTTAGGGGTCAAAGGAAGAGCAGAAATGTTTTCTTTAGCCAGCCCTCCTCAGATAAAAAGAAGTCAGACCAGCAATGACGCCAGCATTCCGGTAGGGGGCAGACTGAAGGGTTTCGCATTAGAATGGAGGAGTATTTCCTTGAGCCCTTGGGTACTCAATACCATTTCCAGAGGCCTAAATCTGGAATTCCTTCAGTCTCCTCCTGCCAGATTCTTACCCACCGTAGTTCCTTGTTCCATGCAGGGAAGATCCATCATGGAAAAAGAGGTGTTGAAATTAGTAGAAAAATCCGTTTTAATCCCGGTATTAGAAGAGGAAAGAGGGAAAGGGTTCTATTCCCCGCTTTTTCTGGTCAAAAAACCAGACGGTTCCTGGAGAACCATCATAAATCTAAAGAAGCTAAATCTCTTCCTTCAGCCAAAGAAATTCAAGATGGAGACGATAAAATCAGCGATCAATCTCTTATACCCTCAGTGTTTTATGGCAGTTCTCGACCTAAAGGACGCATACTACCACGTCCCCATTGCTGTAGAACATCAGAAGTTCCTAAAGGTAGCAGTTTTTTTTAGACGGTCATCTTCAACATTTTCAGTACCAGGCTCTCCCTTTCGGGCTTTCCACGGCTCCGAGAGTTTTCACAAAATTGGTAGCAGAGATGGCGGCCCACATAAGGGAAAGGGACATTCTTTTTATCCCTTACCTAGACGATTTCTTATTATCGTAGGTAAGTCAGAAGAGGCTTGCAGTCTAGCAGTTCTAGAGGTCCGTACCATTTTAGGAAAACTGGGTTGGATGATAAACGAAGAGAAGTCAAGATCCCGTCCACTGAAGAAACAGGTGTTCCTGGGCCTAATTTTGGACTCCTCTCTCCAGAGATGTTTTTTACTTATAGAGAAGATACAGACCGTTCAAAGCAAAATTACGAGTCTAACCCAGAGACCAGTGACTTCCATAAGGAAAGCAATGTCAGTCCTGGGCTCCCTCACGTCCTGTATTCCAGCAGTAAGGTGGGCACAGCTTCATTCCAGGACCTTACAGTGGGAGATTCTGGCCAGTTGGGAGAAGAGCAAGTCACTGGATGCCAGTTTGGAAGTCTCTTCCCAGACTATCCAGGAACTAGCCTGGTGGCTATAAAAAGGAAATCTAACACGGGGGACCCCTTGGAAAATCGAAAGTTTGGTTTGTCTGACTACGGACGCAAGCCCTTGGGGGGGGGGCTCACATTCAAGGTTCTTCCTATCAGGGCCATTGGAATTCCCTTCAGAAAATTCAATCCTCAAATCTAAAGGAACTGATGGCAGTGGGCTTAGCTATGAGGAGTTCACTTCCAGAAATAAAGGGAAAGAATTTAAGAGTTCTTTCAGACAACAGGACGGTAGTTTCCTATTAACAAACAAGGAGGAACGAGATGCAGAGCCCTCATGAAAGAAGCCTTCTCTATTCTGGAGTTAGCAGAGAGAACGTGTACCTCGATTTCAGCCGTTCACATAAGGGGTGTGGAGAACAAACAAGCCGATTTCCTGAGCCGTCATACCCTGTCTCAGGGGGAGTGGTCTTTGGACCCATTAGTCTTCCAGAAGATTGTAGATCTTTGGGGCTTTCCGGAAATCGACTTGTTTGCTACCCATTCAAACAAGAAAGTACCGAAGTTCTTTTCTCTAAACCAGTCGGGGTCCCCTTGTGGGATGGATGCTCTGTCCCAGGAGTGGAAGTTTCATCTAGCTTACGCCATTCCCCGGGTTTTGAGGAAGATTCGGGAAGAAAAGGCCAGGGTAATCCTAATAGCACCCTTTTGGCCCAGGAGAGCCTGGTTCACGGGGCTCGGAACCATGTCGGTATCCGATCCTTGGGTTCTTCCTTCGGCCAGGGGGCTTCTAAGCCAGGGACCGGTGATGCATCCAGCTGTGGAGAACCTACACTTAACTGCCTGGAATTTGAGAGGTGGTTACTAAACAAGGAAGGGTTTTCTGACGCCCTAGTTTCTACCCTGCTAAAGAGCAAGAAAGAGGTCACTGTAGGAATTTATAGCAGAATCTGGCATAAATTTCTAGACTTCGCCCAGATCCAGTTAGGGAGCATCCCTGCAGTAGCCCCCTTACATACTATCCTGGAGTTTCTCCAGAAGGGGCTAGAACTGGGCCTAGCAGTCAGCACTCTAAAAGTTAAGGTATCAGCTCTTTCAGCCTTGTTTAACCAGAACTTAGCAGGGAATCCATGGGTTTCCAGATTTTTTAGGGGTGTAGTTAGAACCTCCCTAGTGTCAGTTCCTAGGCCTCCTCCGTGGAGTTTAGAGGTAGTGCTGAAAGCCTTATCAGAATCTCCCTTTGAGCCTATTGAGTCCTCCTCTATCAAGCATCTGACCTTCAAACTAGCCTTGTTAATAGCCTTAACCTCCGCCCGCAGGATTAGTGAGATTCAGGCCATCTCCATAAACCCTCCGTACACTTTGATATTAGATGACAAGGTTATCATTCGTCCTGACCCGGCTTTCCTCCCGAAAGTCATCTCTAAATTTCACCGTTCTCAGGAGATTGTTCTTCCTACCCTTTTTCAGAATCCTTCCACTGAGGAGGAAGAGTCTCTCCATTGTCTAGATGTCAGAAGAGCTCTTTTTAGCTTATCTATCCTCTACATCTACCTGGCGGAGGTCTTCTTCACTGTTTCTTCAGTTTCAGGGAGTGAATAAGGGTTCGGCTGCCTCTAAAGGTTCCATCGCCCGATGGATTGTTGCTGCTATTTCCTTATCCTATCTATCCTCTGGTCTGTCCCCTCCTGTTGGGTTAAGGGCTCACTTGACCAGAGCGGTGGCAGCATCTTGGGCAGAGAGGTCCGCGGTTCCAATTGAGAAAATTTGCAAGGCAGCCACTTGGTCTTCACCCTCTACCTTCTTTAAACATTATAGGTTGGACCTAAACTTTTCGGGGGATTCTTCCTTTGGTGAAGGGGTCCTTCTTTCTACATCCCACCCTTAAGAGTTCCTCTAGTAAGTCTCTGGTGGTGCTGTCATGGGCGATAGGAAAAAATGGTATTACTTACCGGTAATTTTATTTTACGGAGCCCATGACAGCACCACGGCTTTCCCTCTCTGTGTCCTTCCTTTTTGCACGGGTGATATAAAAAAAATAAGTGATATTTAATGGAATTTTTTTTTTTTACACGTCTAATATATGTTGGCGGCCTTCCTCCGGTACATGGAAAACTCACTGAAGGGGAGGAGAGTGTCCGCCCTTTTTATTCTGCAGGTTTCCTGTCTCGTGGGGGGCGGATCCTTCTCTCTCTGGTGGTGCTGTCATGGGCTCTGTAAAATAAAATTACCGGTAAGTAATACCATTTTTCTCTGCTTCTCCTTATTGCTGATGATATGTCTCAAAATACAGGCCCCCCTCAGCAAATCTCCACTATCGCCTCTACCTCCTACTACAAATCTCCTTCTAAAAATTTCTGCAACCCCTCAAACCTAATAACCATTCCTTTGACCCCTGCTCCTTTTGGTTCCTCTTGCAGGAGCATTATGGAATGCACACTCTGTCGGTAACAAACTGTCCTACGTTTACTATCTTTTCATCTCTCAAACTTTCCTTTCTGTGTCTCACAGGAACATGGCTGACACCATCTGATCTGACGACACCTCCCCTGCTGCACTCTTATAGCGAATTGTATTTCGCTTACACCCCTTTTTCCCCAACTGCAGACATGGTGGAGGAGTTGGTCTTCTATCGGACACCTGCTCCTACAGCCAAACTCCACTGTCGCCCTCCATTACACTCGCTTCATTTGAAGTACACTCTGTTCGCATCTACTCCACCTCCAACCTTCAAGTAGCTGTCATTTACCGCCCCAGGCCAAGCCACCATCTTTCTTGACCACTTCAACACCTGGCTACTACACTTTCTTTCTGCCAACTTCCCCACTATAATCATGGGTGACTTCAACATCCCTATTGACACCTGCCACTCAGCCGCCTCTAAACTCCTATCACTCTCTTCCTCCTTCGGCCTCTCACAGTGGTCTTCCGCTCCCACACACAGAGATCGTCACACTCTGGATCTTATCTTTACCTGCCTCTGCTTCCTATCTAACCTTTCTAATTCGCACCTCTCCCTATCCGACCACAACCTACTCGCCTTCTCTTCACTCATCTCTTCATCCCGGTCCACACACTTCATCCCGGTCCACACACTAACACTCAAAACAGACAAAAAGTCTTCACTTGACCCATCTTCTTTGTCCAGTTATTGCCCCATATCACTTCTTCCATATGCCTCAAAGCTGCTTGAGCAACATGTCCATTCTCAACTGTCCTCTCGCCTCTCCTCCTGCTCCCTCTTTGACCTGCTACAATCTGGCTTCCAACCCTACTACTGAGACTACGACTGAGACTGCTCTTACCAAAGTCTACTAACAGCCAAAACAAAAAAACATTACTCTGTCCCCCTTCTCCTTGACTTGTCCTCTCTTTGACACTGTCAACCACTCCCTTCTGTTACAAACGCTCTCATCTCTTGGCATAACTGATTGTAAGCCCTCACGGGCAGGACCCCCTCTCCTTCTGTACCAGTCTGTGACTCATGTTGTTCATGCTTAATGCTATCTGTCTGTATTATGTACGTATACCCATTTTCATATGTACAGCGCTATAGAATGAATGGTACTTTAATAATTCATATTGTAAAAAAAATCACACAAATTGGAAACGCCTGTGACTTGAATAGTTTACTTAGATTTTTGGGGTGATTTGGAATGCAGCCCTTAAATGGTTAACTATTTTGGTTTCCATTAACCGTTGAAGCATCATTTTGTCCTCTACAAATTAACACAGTTTAGCACAAATTGTTGAGCAAGGGATTCTGAAATTACAGACTCGGTACACCGAGGGGTGGGCCCTAGCCTCTCATTGCACCTCAACTTTTCAGCTTTCCAATGTTGGGCCCCCTCCCTGTGGGCACTGAAGCCCTTATTTGCAGAAAGAAATTTTCATGAACACCACAACTGAATTTTATAAGACGGTTATTGACATTGCCCTTAGGCCCAGTTCACACGGCTTCTTTTGACATTGGAGACAGATTCCATTCATGCGGCTTCTTGGCAAGGTCGTGGCTGCGGCAGCATGGCCTCCCTCTGAAAACAATGGGAGGTGTAATCCATCCAGCTTTTTGGCACGGAATATGTGGTACGCATGTCAGAAGATGTAGTGTGAACAGGGCCTTAAAATGATTATATGTAACCTAAGCTGTCCTGATGATTCCTAGATCCGGCAAGTGAGTTCACAGGTATTCTAATTTGTCCCATTTATCATCTGGTATATTTGTTTAAAGTACACATTGGGGGTCATTTATCAAACTGATGTAAAGTCGAATTTGCTTAAATGCCTATAGCGACCAATCAGATTCCACCTTTCATTTTCCAAAGGAGCTGTCAAAAATGAAAGGTTGAATCTGATTGGTTGCTATGGGCAAGTGAGCCACTTCTACTTTACACCATTTAGATAAATGACCCCAATTGTGTGATTAGTTATTCAAGGCAGATTGGAAGTCAATCGCCCAGCAGCTTTAGAAGTCCTACGGGGTAGTTACTCTGGACGGTAGTGTCCTCCACCTGCTTGCCACAAGCTTCCTGTAGGTACCTATTATAAGTGGTGCCCCCGTGTTGTTGTTTTTTAACTCTCCTATAAAGAGCGAGCACTTAGCTGTGGACAACAGCAAGTAATGCCCATGATGAAGCAGAGATGTTTTGTCAGTGACTATGCCTATAGTGTATTTACTTAGCGACCTGCATGGGGGAAGGAGACTGTAGAGGAAGTGATGTGGCTTATGGGTCGAGCCAGTGAAGGGGAGGTACACACAAGGGGGCTTTCAGTAAACGGCCTCTGTAGTGCAATCATGTGTCCCTGCTCTAAATGGCTCCCACTATAGCCCCCATTCAGTGCGTCTCAGAAGATGAAATGTGCAAGAAAAAAGTACTTTTTCCCCACGCCTCCACAACGGCACTACCTGGAGGTTGACCCGCCTTCTCAGGGACAGGAAACAATAGCGAGATCAGCCAATAAAGGGCCCCCTCCATCTTACCTCTCCAGTTGTTTCCTGTCCCTCAGAAGGTCTGGATCGCGGATCAGCAGCTCACACGGCCTTTATGTGAGTATTCCCGGCTCTGCCGGAGGGCCTTTGCAGGAGGAGGGTTAGCGGGATGCTGCCTTTTTTCCATCCCTCCCTCTTGGTGTAAATCCGGTGGACGCCCCGGGCTTTTACCTCCCGCGTCTCGTAGAGCAATTTGGGTAAGAACCTGGTCAGGGGATACGGCATCAAAGAACAAGTTATGTGCCTTACCTTGCGAGGGGGATAGTGTTTAGCTCAGCACTCGATGATATTTTGGAGAAGGCGTCAGATAGGAAAAAAGGAATCAAAGTTCTTTCATCAGAGACGATCCTTTCGGCCCCAGAGACGTGGTAGACCTGATCAAAAGAAAAAAGAATCGTGGGGCGTCATGGCAGTCATCCAGAGGAAAAGGGAAGGGCTTCCTATTTAGTCCCGAAAAGTCTTCCCGGGCCACTACTTCCCAATGACGCCAGAGGAGCAGTAGGGGCAAGGCTCATGCATTTTTACTCAGCTTGGGTGAAAATTCAGGCCTTCCCTTGGGTACTGGGGGTTATAAAAGAAGGCTACAGTCTGGAATTAATCCGCCTCCCCCAGACTGTTACATGGAGAACTCCAGACTCAGGGGGGGAGCCATCATTCCTGTACCAGTCGGGGAACAGAAGAAAGGTTTCTATTCTTCCATATTTCTGGTGAAAAAAACAAACGCTTCAGGGCAATAATAAATCTAAAAACCCTAAAATACGTGGTTTGCAAAAAATTCTAAATGGAGACTGTGAGATCTGTGGTCAATCTTCTACAAAAAAATTGCTATATGGTAACAGTAGACCTGGCGGATGCCTACTTTCACATCCCAATCCAGAAGAGAGACCAGAAGTTTCTGAGAATAGCGGTTTGGTTCCAGGGATCTCTCCATCATTATCAATTTCAAGTTCTCCCATTCGGCCTCAGTTCTGCCCCGAGATTGTTTACAAAAGTCATGACTGAAGTAGCAAAATTCCTTCATCTAGCAGGAATTTCCTTCATACCATACCTAGATGATTTTTTTATTACAGCCCCGTCAGAAAATCTTCTTCTGTGCCACCTTCAAACAATTCTTTTAACCCTAGTTGACCTGGGTTGGATAAAAAAAAAAATCAGAAGTCCTGTCTTCTCCCCTCACAAGAAAAAATCTTTCTAGGTGTTCTACTGGACTCGCGCCTTATGACTTTTCTGCCGGAGCAGAAACAAAAAAATTCAATTTCCAGTATCAAAAATTTCCAAAGACAAAGAATAACCTCCTTCAGGGAAATAATGATAATATTGGGACTCATGGCGTCAACAATTTCATGTGTAAAGTGGGCTCAGCACCACTCAAGGTCGCTCCAAGCCTTCCTTTTGGAAAATTGGGACAAAAATCTGTTATCTCTGAACAAGAAGATAAAAATTCCATCGTATCTGAAGATGAACCTATCCAGGTGGACGAACCAGTCAAACTTATCCCAGCGGGTGGAGTGGAGACAGACTGACTTGTTAGTCATCACCACCGATGACAGTCAACAGGGCTGGGGGGCCCCACATGAATGAAAAGATGACACAGGAGTCCTGGAAGACACAGCTACAACAGGCTTCATCGAATATGAGGGAGCTAAGTGCAGTCTGGGAAGCCATAAAGTTTTCTCCTTATACCCATCTGAAAAACGTAAAAATCCTTTCGGACAATTCTACCACGGTAGCTTACATAAACGAGCAGGGGGAAACAAGAAGCCGCTCCCTGTCCCTAGTCACAAGGAAAATTCTAGATTAGGCCGAGGGAATCCTATACTCTCTATCAGCAGCCCACGTAAGAGGGAGAGAAAATCAATTGGCTTACTTCCTGAGCAGGGATCGACTGCAGCCGAGGGAATGGAGCGTGAACCATCAGATCTTTGCTCAAATTTGTGCCAGATGGGGCACTCCAAAAATAACCTATTTGTGACAAGGAAAAACAGACAAGTCGCAGGCTTCTTTTCCCTATCCTCTAGACCAGGGGTGCACAACCTTTTCTGGTTGGGGGCCACATTGTCAACCTGAAACAATTCCAAGGGCCGAACATAATCTTTAAAGGGGTATTACCAAGTGAAATACTATATTTATGGCATATTGAACATACAGTATATATTCTAAATGTCTAGTTTAACTTCTAGGACTCCCATCTAATGGGACAATACATGAAAGATTCATGTGAGCAGCCACAAGATATAGACATACATGTCTGCTACCAGATGGCTGGGGGCCGCATAAAATGGTATTGAGGGCCGCATGTGGCCCCCGGGCCGCAGGTTGTGCACCCCTGCTCTAGACTGACCCCTTGCAGTGGACGCCCTGTCATCACCCTGGCCTCAGGATCTTCTTTATGCATTCCCACCTTTTTCCTCTAATACCAAAAGTAATTTCCAAGATCCTGGAAGAGAAGGCTCAAATTCTCCTAATCACACCCTTCTGGTCCAGGAGAACATGGTTTCCTACACTGAAAAACCTAGCAGGAGAAGAATACTGGATGCTGCCACCCCGACCAGATCTACTTCTCCAGGGACCATTAATGCATCCCAGAGTCAGCCAGTCATCCCCTTCGCTTGACAGTTTGGAAACTGAAAGGCGTATCTTAAGAGAAAAAGGTTTCTCAGTCAGTAATCTCCACTCTGTTGCAGAGTAGAAAACCGGTAACGTCTAAAATCCTATTTGAGAGCCTGGGAATCCTTTTTACGTTTTGGGAACTACAGGTGGGATCCCTCCAAGGAGCCAGAGGTGACCCTAATCTTGACTTCCTTCAAACAGGGCTTGATAAAGGTCTATCCGCGACATCAGATAAGGAAAAGTTGTTCCATAACCTAGACGTTAGAAGGTGCGCACTTCAGTACTTGAAAGCAACCGAAGATTTGAGGAAGTCAAACCAGTTGCTGGTACAATATCTGGGACTTCACAGAGGCGAAGCAGCCAGCAAAAGCTCCATCTCCAGATGGATAAAGGCCTGCATTACGTTAGCCTACGAAACTGAGGGGATTGCTCCACCTCCTTTACTGAAAGCTCATTCCACCAGAGCATTGTCTGCATCCTGGGCCGAAGGTGCCTCCGCTTCATTGGAAGATATGTCGAGCAGCGACATGGTCCAACCCTTGTACTTTCTTAAAGCATTACAAGCTGGACGTTTCCACCAATAGAGACTTGTCCTTTGGCCGCAAAGTGTTATCTGCGGTAGTCCCACCCTAGTTAGGTCTCCTATGTTATTCCTCCAGGTAGTGCCGTTGTGGAGGCGTGGGGAAAATACATAAATTACTCTTACCGGTAATTGGAATTTCCTTTAGCCTCCACAATGGCACGGGATTCCCACCCAAAAAAAAAAAAAAGTAGAAGTATATACATAGTTTTACATATATTTACTTTCAAATACTTTTTTTTTTTTTTGTGATGAATTATGAGTAGTTGCTCTTTTTTATTTTTTTTATTTGTAGCCCGCTATGAAGTTTTGAAGTACCTCTGTTTAAGTGAGATTATCTCTGTTGTTTATGTTTATACCTTATTAAATTACTCCTTGTTTTCATGCCTATTCTGAGTCCTAGGTTAATAACTGGAGAGGTAAGAGGGAGGGGGCCCTTTATTGGCTGATCTCGCTATTGTTTCCTGTCCCTGAGAAGGCGGGCCAAACTCCAGGTATTGCCGTTGTGGAGGCTAAAGGAAAATCCATTTACCGGTAAGAGTAATTTATGTCTTTTCTGAAAGTAAGAGTATAAAGAGCACTTACATAAACCCTCAGCAGGAATAACAGAGCAACACCACTACATACAGTGGAAAAAAATGCTCCAAAATTGTCATTGCATGGGAAATGCAGGTAATTACTAAAACGGACGTGTCAGGGGAGATAACAGGTCCTCTTTTAAAGCTTATGTGCACTAGTTGCTAACTGTGAACTAGAACTTATTTCCATATTAAAAAAGCTTCTTTTTTTTTAATGTTTATATACTAGATTTCAAATTTTAGGTTGAATGCATCTGACTTTCTCTGCATCTTTTGTATAGGTCCTTCTCGTGAGTTGGGATCATTATTGCACCAAACCAGTCTTAAGAATCCGAACTGGAAGAACCCATCATTTTTCACTAAAAGGTATGAAGGGTAAAACATCCTATGCATGCCGAGAATAAGTACTTTGACTTTAGCAATTTCAAAATTTCACTCTAGATTTTCCATTTTAATCCAGATTAAATGAGCAAAACAAAGCTCAATATTTATTACCCTGATCCTGCAGTTTATAACAAAAACCACTGTATGAACACACCATAGGGCTCGGAAGGTAAAGACGTTTTTGGTGGGCAGATATTGTTGGAATAGTTTTTGGGTGTTATGTAACATTTAAAGACTGAGTTACCTTTACAGTAGAAACCCACAGAAGGTGACCTAATTTTGGAAACTACACCCCTAAGACTTTATCAAGTGGTGTGCTGAGCGCTTTGACCTTACAGGCGTTTCATAGAATTTAGAAACATTTGGATGTGAAAATTAAAAATTTCTTCCAATAAAATGTTGCATAAACCCCAAATTTGTTACACATTTTCTCCTGGATACACTGTATGTGCACACAGCAGGGCTCAAAAAGGAAGTAGAGTCATTTTGGCTTTTGGAGGGCACATTTTGCAGGAATTGTTTTTGCCGCATTTGAAGAGACCCTGAGGTTACCCCTACAGAGGAAATCCCCAAAAAGTGACTCCATTTTGGAAACTATACCCCTCAAGACATTTCATAGAATTCAGAAACACTTAGCTGTAAAAATGAACGGAAAAAAATCACATTTATTCCAATAAAATGTTGCTATAGCTTCTTCTTTAACAGGAGAAAAAGAAGCCCACAATTTGTTACCAATTTCTTCCTAAATACAGCAACAAACCATATGTGGTTGTAAACTGCTGTTTGGGCCCACTGCAGGGTCCAGAAGTGAAAGCACTATTTGCATTTGAGACCTAGTTCAGGCATCCTCAAACTGCAGCCCTCCAGCTGTTGCAAAACTAAAACTCCCAGCATGCCCGAACAGCCTACAGGTATCAGTCTACAGCAGGGCATTGTGGGGTTTGTAGTTTTACAACAGCTGGATGGCTGCAGTTTGAGGATGCCTGGCCTAGTTTATTGATTTTATACAGCATTGACTGAAAACTGCAAAGGCTCTGGGTGAAATAAAAAAGTGACCCCATTTCAGAATCCCTTCACAGTATTTACCAAGAGATGTTTTGACCCCACAGATGTTTTGCACAGCAGATGGTGCAAAGTGAATGCCCAATATGTTGTGCCCATCGTGTGCCAGTGTGAAAAGCAAAGCCTCTTATTATCATGCTGCGCTTGCTGGTTTTAGAAACGACTTACCCTGGCACCCAGGCCCCCTTGGATAGCTGCAGGCCGCGATAGTGACCAGCCTTCCTATCTTACGCTGGGTTCACACCTGAGCGTTCTGAAAGGAGCGCTCTGTATGCGCGATTGTACCGGCGTTTGCAATTGCGCATACAGAGACAAGCGAATGCCTATTGTCGCGAGTTCCCGAAAGTCTATGTACGGGAACGCGCAACAAGACGCCCCAAAGAAGCTCATGTACTTCTTGGGGTGTCGGGCGTTTTACAGCGCGATCGTACGAAAAATGGATCCGTCACCATTGACTTAGGCTAGGTTTACATGACGACATTTGTCGCACAAATGTCGCGCAACCATTTTTATAATCGTAGTCTACGGTGTCGTACTGCGACACAACAGTCGCAAAAAACCCATTCAAGATGGATTTTTCTGCGAATGTCGCAGTGTGACACCATAGACTACCATTATAAAATTTGTTGCGCGACACGTGTTGCAGTATAGTTGTGCCCTATGTGTCTCGCGACTTATTGTCGTCGTGTAGACCTAGCCTTACATCGCTCTCAATTATGGATGTATTTCTTTTTGTTTTTTTTTGTTTTTTTTGTTTTTGTTTTTGTTTCGGTTACAAAACGGAATGCTGTCTGAGACACCATTTTTTTTTGCACACAACACTGTTACAGCAGGGACCTAGCTGTCAGTGTCAGCCAGGCCCCTGCCACTGTCATTGGCCATATCAGCTGTTAGAAGCTATGACAGTTACGGGGAGAAAGCTACAACAGAAAGGACACGCCTCTTGAGCTGTTTTAGGGGTTGCTGCTGCTGAGAGGACACCCATCCTGAGCTGTGATGGCGAGAGCTGCTGCGGAAGTCGCACACTTCCTGAGCATCCAGTTTGAAATAAATCTAGCTGAGAAATTACAGCATTAGGCCTCATGCACACTACCGTTGTTTCATTCCGTGTCCGTTGTTCCGTTTTTCGTGATTTTCTGCAGACCTATTGACTTTCAATGGGTCCGTTGAAAACTCTGCTAATGCACCATTTGTCATCCGCGTCCGTTATCCGTGGTTTCAGTCCGTCAAAAAAATATAACCTGTCCTATATTTTTTTTAACGGAAAACTGTTCGCGGACCCATTCAAGTCAATGGGTCCGTGAAAAAACGCGGAGGCACACAAGATTGTCGTCCGCGTCCATTTTTTTCCTATCATTTGCATGGCAAACTTGACTTAGATTTTTCTTTTTTTTTACTTTCCTATATGTCTGGAGATCCTCCAAAAATAAAGGAAGACACACGGAAACAAAAACTGGCACGGATCACGGAACAACGGAACCCCTTTTTGCGGACCGCAAAAAAATACTGTCGTGTATGAGGCCTTAAGTGGGCAGATCTCTGGATCCATGTAGAGGGCTGGTTTTAGCTTTGTTACGCTAGTTTTACATTATGTTTAACGTATACAAAAAAAGTATACTTAAAAATGTGATGTGAACCCGTCCTTACAAAGGCTGTCAGCAGAAGAGCATAAAAAACAGTTTGCACCTTTTATATTGTCTGCGTATGATAATAGAATACTTTTATCCATGTTTGTGATATTGTTGCTTGGTCTTTTAGGAATCACCCTCGCTTTGGAAAGAAGCCATCTAAATTCTGCAGCTTAAATCAGTGGGTGAAAAAAAATGGAGGTGCTTATGAACGCTTTAAGAACTTCCCAGCGACATTCCAAAGAAGTCCAGTGCCTGATGCTCTACCCGTCCGCCCTTCATGAATGCGGAACACTGTGAATGAAGATGTTTTGATGTTTCCTCTTTTTCTTTCTGGTTTTTGTTTTAATCGTTTTGATGTTTTTGTATTGAATGTAATTGTTTACGCCACCAGCAGGTGTCACCTGTTGTGATGTCCTGAGTTCTAGCTGTTTGTTCACTTCTGTGTTACCTTTTATAAATGATGCTCCCTGTTTTTGTTTTTATTGAAGTTTAGCAGGGGTTTTATGACTGTTGTAGATTTCTGTTGGTCTCTGCTCAGTTATAATAAAATTTGACATTTTCACATTTGTTTGCTTGATATGCAAATTAGCCTTGCCATCAAGTTGACATGTATTTGGTTTGATGTGTTCTGGTGTACCTAATCATATATGAATCTGCTTTATCACTCCTAATTAATTTTTCCAATTTGTTCTTACAAACCTATCTGAGCCATTTCTCTTTCCATGATCCAGTTCATGTATTTCCACCTCTGCTTCTCCACTTGGCTTGGCCCTGGCTTGTGGATTACCTCGGTTTAGGAGAGATTTATGAATTGGAAATGAGTTTGCTGTAAATCACCCCCTCTTTCCCACCCACTTCATGAGGGATTAAAATCAAAACCAAGATTACTATGAATGCACCATTCTGCCAGAGAGGATGGCAGATAATACACAAGAGAGAATTCTAGCATTTTCTGATAGCTTTTTGTGTCATTTTGGGAAATATAGCGTTCTCGTACTGTCTTTCCACCTTGGGCGTTTTGACTGAGCATTTTTTCCAAAAGGGGAATGATCCTGTCCTTGTTTCTGCTATAGCTGTGTATATGAATATACAGTGGATATAAAAAGTCTACACACCCCTGTTAAAATGTCAGGTTTCTGTGCTGTAAAAAAAAAAATTAGACCAAGATAAATAATTTCAGAACTTAACCTATAAAAACTGTACAAAGCAATTGAAAAACAAACAAAAATAATGTGGTTGCATAAGTGTGCACACCCTCTTATAACTGGGGATGTAGCTGTGTTCAAAATTAAGCAGTCACATTAAAAAGCATGTTAAATGATGGCAGGTATATGCTGACTCCTATTTAACTCCTTAAGGACACAGTCTTATTTCACCTTAAGGACCAGGCCATTTTTTGCAAATCTGACCAGTGTCACTTTTTGTGGTGATAACTTTAAAACGCTTTTACTTATCCAGGCCATTCTGAGATTGTTTTCTCGTCACATATTGTACTTCATGACACTGGTAAAATGGAGTCAAAAAATGCATTTTTATTTATAAAAAAAATACCAAATTTGCCAAACATTTGGAAAAATTTGCAAGTTTCAATTTCTCTACTTCTATAATAACTATTTTTGTAGGTATTAATATGTATTACTTTACATTTCCTATATGTCTACTTCATGTTAGGATCATTTTGGGAATGACATTTTATTTTTTGGGGACGTTACAAGGCTTAGAAGTTTAGAAGTAAATCTTGACATTTCTAAGAAATTTTCAAAAAACAACTTTTTAAGGACCAGTTCAGGTCTGAAGTCACTTTGTGAGGTTTACATAATAGAAACCACCCAAAAATGACCCCATCCTAGAAACTACACCCCTCAAGGTATTCAAAACTGATTTTTACAAACTTTGTTAACCCTTTAGGTGTTATACAAGAATTAATGGAAAATAGAGATAAAATTTCACTTTTTTAGCAGATTTTCCATTTTTTTTTTCTAGTTAAAAAGCAAGGGTTAACAGCCAAACAAAACTCTATTTATGGCCCTGATTCTGTAGTTTACAGAAACACCCCATACGTGGCTGTAAAATGCTGTACGGGCACACGGCAGGGCACAGAAGGAAAGGAATGCCATACAGTTTTTGGAAGGCAGATTTTGCTGGACTATTTTTTTTGACACCATGTCCCATTTGAAGCCCCCCTGATGCACCCCTAGAGTAGAAACTCCAAAAAAGTGACCCCATTTTAGGAACTACGGGATAGGGTGGAAGTTTTGTTGGTACTAGTTTAGGGTACGTATGATTTTTGGTTGCTCTATATTACACTTTTTGTGAGGCAAGGTAACAAAAAATAGCTGTTTTGGCACTGTTTTTTTTATTTTTGGGTATTTACAACATTCACCTGACAGGTTAGATCATGTGGTATTTTTGTAGAGCAGGTTGTCACGGACGCGGCAATACCAAATATTATACAATTTTTTATTTATTTATGTAAGTTTTTACACAATGATTTCATTTTTGAAACAAAAAAAAATAATAATCATGTTTTAGTGTTTCCATAGTTTGAGAGCCATAGTTCAGTTTTTGGGCGATTTATCTTAGGTAGGGTATCATTTTTTGCAGGATGACATGACTGTTTAATTGCCACTATTTTGGAGTGCATATGACTTTTTGATCGCTTGATATTACACTTTTTGTAATGTAAGATGACAAAAAATTGCTTTTTTTACAGTGTTTATCTGAGCGGTTAGGGCATGTGATCTTTTTATAGAGCCGGTCGATACGGACGCGGCGATACCTAATATGTATCCTTTTTTTTTATTTATTTACTTAAGTTTTACACAATAACAGCTTTTTTAAAACAAAAAAAAATAGTTTGTGTCTCCATATTCTAAGCCATCTCACAGGCACGTCACAGGAAGGCATCGCGCTGCCTTCCATGCCATCGGGTACCCCCTACAGCCGCATGGGGACCCGATGGACCCATGAAACACAGTCATCATCAAGTGGAGAAAATATGGCACAACCGTGACATTACCAAGAACTGGACGTCCCTCCAAAATCTATGAAAAGACTAGAAGAAAACTGGTCTGGGAGGCTACCAAAAGGCCTACAGCAACATTAAAGGAGCTGTAGGAATATCTGGCAAGTACTGGCTGTGTGGTACATGTGACAACAATCTCCCGTATTCTTCATATGTATGGGCTAGAGAGGCAAGACGAAAGCCATTTCTTACAAAGAAAAACATCCAAGCCAGGCTACGTTTTGCAAAAACGCATCTGAAGTCTCCCAAAAGCATGTGGGAAAAGGTGTAAAGATCTGATGAAACCAAGGTTGAACTTTTTGACCATAATTCCAAAAGATATGTTTGGTGCAGAAACAACACTGCACATCACCAAAAGAACACCATACCCACAGTGATGCATGGTGGTGGCAGCATCATGCTAAGGGACTGTTTTTCTTCAGCTGGAACTGGGGCCTTAGTTAAGCTAGAGGGAATTATGAACAGTTCCAAATACCAGTCAATATTGGCACAAAACCTTTAGGCTTCAGCTAGAAAGCTGAACATGAAGAGGAACTTCATCTTTCAGCATGACAACAACCCAAAGCATACATCCAAATCAACAAAAGAAAGGCTTCACTAGAAGAAGACTAAAGTTTTGGAATGGCCCAACCAGAGCCCAGACCTGAATCAGATTTGAAAATCTGTTGGGTTATCTGAAGAGGGCTGTGCACAGGATATGCCCTCGCAATCTGACAGATTTTGCCAAGTTAAAATGTGCCATGCTGATAGACTCATACCCAAAAAGACTGAGTGCTGTCATAAAAGCAAAAGGTGCTTCAACAAAGTATTAGTTTAAAGCCTCTTTCACACGGCCGTCATGTTTTTAGCCCGGATAAGATGCGGGTGTGTCGTGGGAAAATGCGTGATTTTTCCGCGCAAGTGCAAAACATTGTAATGCGTTTTGCACGCGCATGAGAAAAATCGGCATGTTTGTGTAGACTATTATTTTCCCTTATAACATGGTTATCAGGGAAAATAATAGCATTCTTAATGCAGACTGCATAGTACAATAGGGCTGGAGGGGTTAAAAAAAAAAATAATTTAAAGGGAACCTGTCATGTGGATATTTGATTATAATCTAACTAATTATATACAATCGTGAACTACTAAAAAGTACCTTAGATGTATTCACTTACTGGTGTGACAGATGGTTACCTCATAATATACACACAAAGATGCCACATGCTAATGAGCTGATTTGAGTCCAGTGTGATGTCAGTGAGTCCAGCGTTTATTTAATTCAGAGCTATAGCCATGTTATAAGGGAAAATAATAATGATCGGGTCCCCATCCCGATCGTCTCCTAGCAACCGTGTGTGAAAATCGCACCGCATCCGCACTTGCTTGCAGTTGCTTGCGATTTTCCCGCAGCCCAATTCACTTCTATGGGGCCTGCGTTGCGTGGAAAACGCACAAACAGGAGCATGCTGCGATTCTCACGCAACGCACAAGCGATGCGTGAAAATCACAGCTCATCTGCACAGCCCCATAGAAATAAATGGGTCCGGATTCAGTGCGGGTGCAATGCATTCACCTCACGCATTGCACCCGCACAGATATCTCGCCCGTGTGAAAGAGGCCTTAGGGTGTGCACACTTATGCAACCATATTATTTTATTTTTATATTTTTTCTTCCCTCTACTTAAAAGATTTCAGTTTTTCAATTGCGTTGTACAGTTTATAGGTCACAGTAAAGGTGGAAAAAGTTCTGAAATGATTTATCTTTGTCTCTTTTAACAGCACAGAAACCTGACATTTTAACAGGGGTGTGTAGACTTTTTATATCCACTGTATAATCTAAGCAAAGACTTCATGTTTTTGTCAACCTTTTTACTGAAATATGTGAAATGAATGTTCTGTGGAAAGACAAATTCAGTTTCTGGGGTGTGTTATCTGCTGGAGTCCTCTTCTTGCCACCTCTCTAGGAACACATCTGTGGCTTGAATTGAACATGGAATACTACTTGCATTTGTCAATCTGGCCTCACCATCTGTCACTAGAGGGTTGGAACCTGCCTATACATCACCTCCACTATCTCACATCTGCTCTGCCTATCCCTTTATCAGAATGATTCTGCATTGTATAATATATCTAAGCAGCTCAAGAAATGTAATGGTAAAGTACACAGCTGGTATCCTATGTGGGTGTACTGCCACTTGGATGGTACATAAGGGGTTTAAGGTGACAGATTAGTCTGATTCTCTTATTTCTTTGGCCTACGTGTCTTCCTTTAGTGTGTATAATGATCTTAAATCTATATCAGATCATTAACAACATGTCGCGTGCTTTCACTGGAGCACAGAGGTGACCTGATGTCCTTGGCTGACCCATCCCCCACTATACACTGACGATTTAATATTGATATAAAATCTGATTTCAGATACACTGTAATCCCAGCAGATTATCTAGCAAGAGACCAAAAACCAGTTCATGGATTAATCCTGACTGAGATAATATAAACTGATATATACTGTACACTATACAGGCATATGTTGATTTACAATATTAACATTTTGCAATACTTTTTAAAATGATACATTTTCCGAAAATGTAATGTTGGTGACACGTTAAGTAGCATTAGATTGGATTATATCCAGCATTTGTAATATGCATAAAAATCTATCATCTTCAGTAAAAGATGTAACCATTTCATGATTATAGCATTATATCATATCAAGAGAGCTGACTGATGTGTAGCTATTGATTACATATAACTAGAAAAATATCACCTTTGTATAGAAAAAGTACTCTAGATCCTCGGTTCTGAACCTGTGGTACATCATGTACCAGGGGACATACTCATAATGTCCTTTTAGTAAGTTCAGCAGATCTTGCATTTTAGCCTTGAGGGCACTTTGTTGCAATTTTATGAGTAGGGGGTAGCTTGGAAATATTGAAAAATGCTGTTCTAGAGAAACTGCAGCAGGGAATGTAAAAGTAATTTTAATTGTTACTACATTTGATTGTAATCAAAATAAAGAGGCGAAACATGAGATCCCCAACCCCCATGCAACACAGCAGTTACGTGATGAGGAAAATACTTTATCATAAATACAGACTCAATAAAATAGCTCATACACTGATTGTCCATAGCCGCAAAACCACCTTCCTAACATTATGTAGGTGCCTCCAAAACAGCTCTGCCATGTGCCCAGTCTCACAATTTCAGCCACTATAGCTCTTCTGTGGAACTGGGCCAGACAGGCTAGCCTTTGCTTCATCTGCTGCACTAAGTGTCTACAGTCATCAACGTTGTCTGTTTCTTTGTGCTGTGAAATACAGGCACTTAGAGGACCTTTCATCTGTTATACTTATAGGAGCTAAATACCTGTACTTGTGTGGTACCCCCGCTGATGCTGCCACACAGTTTTTTTGTTTTTGTTTTTAAACATCTCCGCTACGCCCGCCTGAAGTTCTTGCGCTCAGTATTTTTCCTCCCTGGCTGTGACGCTCTCCGATATGATTGGATCGCGGCACAGGCAGGGGGAAGGAGACGCCCATTGAGAAACCCTTGAGTCTCCTCCTCCCTGTTCCGATGCTCAGAATTTACATAGTGAGCGCAAGAACTTCAGGCGGGCGTAGGGGAGATGTTTAAAAAAAAAAAAAAAAACTGTGGCAGCATCAGCGGGGGTACCACGCAAGTACAGGTATTTAGCTCCTATAAGTAAAACGGATGAAAGATCCTCTTTAAAGGGAATGTGCCCGCTCAGAAATACTCTCCAAACTAGAACAAGTGGTGAATAGTGTAGGTGTCAGATGCTGTACTCTTTGATAACCAGCATTAAAATGCATTGAGAGGACTCCCGTGCTCACACGCACATAATGGACAGGACTCCGAGAGGTCTCATCTCAATGCATTTTACTGCTGGTTTGTGGTAGCACAGTGTCAGAACGCAAGTGAGTATGACGATAAAAATTACATAACCGGATTTAGCATTGCTTACAATATATCCCGCTCCTCTTGATTGATGTCATGGTTCGCAGAATCGCTGCGCCGTTCACTTCTGTATTCGGCGCAGGCTCAGTGAGTTAATGATGCACTCCTGGTGCCGGATTCCTCACTGCACCTGCGCCGACTACGTCACAGTGAGGAAGCCGGCATCAGGAGAAAGGCCTTCACTCACTGCGCCGAATACAGAAGTGAACGGCGCAGGCACGGGATTTGTTCAGCGATTCTGCAAACCGTGACATCAATCAAGAGGAGCGGGGCGAGCAGAACAGGAAACCTGGGCGGGATAAAGGCTGAGTAGACGGAGCCTCTTGGTGCTGATTTTACACCCACATAGCACCTAGAGGCTCATTAGCATATTATAAAAGTGCTTATTTTATCAGAACGGCGGTGTAGCGTTACATTACCCTACTTCGTGAGATTTCCCTACCTCCTGACTTCCCGTCGCACTGCTAATGACGTGAGGAGGCGTTCCTGAGCTTTGATGATCTGCGCATGCGCAAACCAACAGTTTATGGAAAATCTCAGCGGGGTTCAGCCTCACACCGAGACACTGCGCATGCGCCGGCCGGAGTTAGCCGCGCTTGCGCACTGGGCCGTAATATTTCCCTACTGAGGCTCTCTTGCGCATGTGCAGTGTCCCGGTGTAGAGCTGAACTCCGCTGAGATTTTCCATAAACTGTCGGTTTGCGCATGCGCAGATCGTCAAAACTCAGGAATGCCTCCTCACGTCATTAGCAGTGCGACAGGAAGTCAGGAGGTAGGGCAATCTCACGAGTTAGGGTAGTATAACGCTACAGCGGCAGGGAGACATGTAAAAAACATACTGTTATGTAGTGCTGACATTAGCGCATCGCCAATGTCTGTCAGCTACATAACAGTATTTCTGGTAATAGAAACCCTTTAAAATGTGTGTGCTCTGGGTATTAAAACTTTGTCTCAGCCGAAGTTGTGCGAAACTTCGGTAAATGACTTCAGTATTTTCAGTACCAAAGCCGACTTTGGATTCCTATTTTAAAATGTTTTTAAATGCGAAGATAGGAATACCGAAGCTTTCCGCAACTTTGGCAGAGGCAAAGTTTTACAACACAGAGCACATACATTTTAATGCTGTACGGAAACAGCATTGCAAACAACGTTTTTTAACAAATTGACCTTGGATCTATGATCTGAAGCTCGATTCGCTCAACCCTAGCTATCAGTATAAAACACTATATCCTACATTAAAAGATGATCCTTACAGATGATTATGGTGATCACTGCCTGCAAAGAGCAATTGTTCACTTACACTCTGCTCTATAATCCGGGCAGATTCACTGTACAAAGCAGTATTTGCATAGACTGCAATGAGTGCACAGTGTCCACACAGCCATGCTTTGAACACTTCAGACACCTTAAAGCTTTTTTTTTTTTTGGGTCTGACAAGAATTCAGATCATCTTGTCTCATCACATGACAGTTGGATTAGTTTCTATAATTTCTGTTCATATCTTTAAGATTTACGCTTAATGCAGATTACAGATGTAGACGTATTCACTCAGTCTTAATGTTCATTTATGTGTTTGTCTCTTTCTGTGATCATCATAGCTTACTAGCCCTTGTTAGCATAGGTAACCCTGTGTCCTCCCCTTCCCCGTACATAGGACAAAACGTTTTATGATTCGGAGAGCTAGTTCTAAATTAATAGTCTACCATATCCTAGTTGATTCAAACTAGCTCTCCATTTCTATTTTCTGATCAGCCTTGGTTTCTTGTTCCTTAAAAGGGTTTTCCGATTTTTGATGACCTATCCAGCTTCTTTGAGAAGGCAGCAGAATTGCTGTGAGCGTGGCAGCTTTTCCTTGCTCACCCAGCACAGTGCCACACATTGCATAGCAGCTGTGCTTAGTATCGTACTCAGCCCCATTCACTTCTATGGGGCTGCGCTGAGCTTAGGCCAAATGACTGATAAACATGATGTCATCAGTATTTAAGTCTCGGAAAGCCCCTTTAAAGGGGTTCTCAAGGAGTTTAAAAAAATTGAAATTCTTAAATATTATTTTATAATAACTATATTCACAAATACATTTCATTACTTAGAATGGCTTGTTTTGCCTAGGGAGCAATCATTAGGAGAAATAAAATGGCCACCGTCCTATCAGTACACACAAAACCTGTCCTAATCACACAAGAGGACAAATTACTTCACTACAATGAGCCATAGTGCTGCCTCATCCTCCTCTCTGCTTGTCAGGAATCATGATCCTGAATACAGGTGAATCTTTGTGGGACTGGAGATGAGGAGACATAAGAGGAGGATGAGATGTGGCTAATGAGCAGCTGCACTTGTTTACAGTCTTCATTACCACAGCCTGTCCTGTCCGTCATCTCTGTACCTCATGTCTCCTCATTAACTAAATTCCTCAGAGATTCAGCTAAAGTTCTTATCTGTATTCAGGATAATAATCCCTGATAAGTAGGACAGGAGGATGAGGCAGCTCTTTACCTCAGTGTTGTAAAGTAACTTGTCTTCATGTGCGATCAGGGCAGGTTTTGTGTGAACTAATGGGACAGCGGCCATTTTGTTTCCCCTGATGATTGCTCCCCATACAAAACGAGCCATTATAAACAGAGGCAGCTCTAGACTTGGTGAGGCCTTAGGCGAAACTCGAACATGAGACCCCCACGAAGATCTTTGAGATGCTTGCGAACTCCCGTACGGCGCCCCAGCTCAGTCCTCAAGAAATAAGCTGTGTCCACCACCGCACAGAGCGGTGGTGTGGTCAACACTCCCCCTCCATGTGGCTCTATGGAAGACTCAGAGATACCCAAGTGCTGTATCTGCGGCTCTCCCATAGATACATGGAGGGGGAGTGTTGACCACCGCTCCGGGCACAAGGAGATCCAGAGTACCATAGAGGAGATCGTGGGGGATCCCATCGGCTGGACCCCCCCAATCAGACACTTATCTCCTATCCTTTGTATAGGGGATTTATTTTCCTATCCCGGAGTACCCTTATAATATGCAGTGACATCACAGTAAAGGGTTAATATGCACAGTGACAACACAGTACAGGGCTTATATTCACAGTGCATATTAACACTTTGCATTAACCCTTGCCCAGTTCTCTAAATCAACCCTCCCCACACACACACTGCATTTTGCTGTACTTGCTATACAGCAGAACTTACCTGTCACATCCAGGGCCTCCAGGTGACGTCTCCTCTGATGTAGATCTTCTCTGTCATCGTCGTCTCCATTCGGTCCGTACAACTTCTCTCAGCTGCCTCATCTCTGCAGAGTGTGACACACAGATATCTTAGCTTCCTCACTTTTCTATTATCATGCCCCAACCTCGAGTCCCAACAGTGTTATCCTGCTGCTCGCTGTGCTCCGGCCCCAATACCACAAATACTATCCTAAAGAAATAATAGTGCCCCCATAGTAATTGTGCTCCTCATAGTCCCACCAATAGTAATTCCCTTCTAGAATGCCCTCATTAGTAATACTGCCCCCTACAGTGCCCCCATTATGTAATCTGCCCCACATTATGTAATTTGCCCCCCACACTGCCCACATTAAGTAATTTGTCCTCCACACTGCCCCCATCATGTATTTTTTTCCCCCCACACGGGCGTTGCGGATTAGGTCTGGATGCGTTCAGGGTGCGTTCAGTGAAACTCGCACTATTTTGCAAGCAAGTTCAGTCAGTTTTGTCAGTGGTTGCGTTTAGTTGTTCAGTTTTTTCCATGCGGGTGCAATGCGTTTTAATGCTTTTTTCACGCATGTGATAAAAAACAATGTTTACAAACAACATCTCTTAGCAACCATCAGTGAAAAACGCATTGCACCCGCACTTGCTTGCGGATGCAATGCGTTTTTCACGCAGCCCCATTCACTTCTATGGGGCCAGGGCTGCGTGAAAAACGCAGAATATAGAGCATGCTGCGATTTTCACGCAACGCAGAACTGATGCATGAAAAACAACGCTCATGTACACAGACCCATTGAAATGAATGGGTCAGGATTCAGTGTGAGTGCTATGCATTCACATCACGCATTGCACCCGCGCGGAAAACTCGCTCGTGTGAAAGGGACCTAAGTAATTTGTCCGCACACTGCCCCCATTAAGTAATTTGCCCCCCACACTGCCCCATTAAGTAATTTGTCCGCACACTGCCCCCATTAGGTAATTTGTCCGCCACACTGCCCCCATTAAGTAATTTGCCCGCCACCCTGTCCCCCATTAAGTAATTTGCCCGCCACACTGCCCCCATTAAGTAATTTGCCCCCCACACTGCCCCCATTAATATTACACCATAAGGTCTGGACTAACTTAAACTGCGGTGACTGGGATACTCAAAAACACACCACGAAAAAATGAGTAAACTAAATTCTCATAAAAGTATTGTTTATTAAATAATGCCGATAAAATCACATAGTATTTTTAACAATAAATATATATTCCGTATCAGCGTCAGTAGAAAAATCTGATATCTAGCGCCACCTTCAATAACAGACAAAGGATAATAACAGGGTTTCTAGGATGGTGTATACAATGAGTAGTCAGAGCAGGCTGGAGTAACATCTACAGAAAAACATCCTCAGCAATAAAATCAGCCCCTGCCTGAATCTACAAGTGTGCAAATCCTAATGACTGCTAAATAATTAAGAAAGTGGTGATAAGGCACATCATACCTTTAAAGTAGTTGGTAAAGTGGTCGCTAGCTCCTCGATGCCCCCATTAAGTAATTTGCCCGCCACACTCACCCCATTAAGTAATTTGCCCGCCACACTGCACGCATTTAGTAGTTTGCCCCCACACTGACCCCATTAAGTAATTTGCCCGCCACACTGCACCCATTTAGTAATTTGCCCCCACACTGACCCCATTAAGTAATTTGCCCTCCACACTGCATCCATTTAGTAATTTGTCCGCCACACTGCCCCCATTAAGTAATTTGTCCACCACACTGCCCTACGCTATGTAATTTGCCCCCCCCACACTGTCCCCATTAAGTAATTTGCCCGCCACACTGCACCCATTTAGTAATTTGTCCGCCACACTGCCCTAATTAAGTAATTTGTCCGCCAGACTGCCCCACACTGCCCCCATTAAGTAATTTGTCCGCCACACTGCCCCATTAAGTAATTTGTCCGCCACACTGCCCCCATTAAGTAATTTGTCCGCCACACTGCCCCATTAAGTAATTTGTCCGCCACACTGCCCCCCCATTAAGTAATTTGACCCCCACACTGCCTCACAAATTTCCCCACACACTAGTGCCTCATATTATGTAATTTGCCCCCCACCTTGTTCTTGTCCACTGATCTGCTAGGCTGCTGCGCAGGCATGAGTTCAGTCACTTCAGAGCGCAACCCCGTCCTGCTGCGTGTGATCCCGCGAGACCCGTGACCTTCCGCTGCGGGATTACGTGCCGCAGGACGGGGTTGCGCAGCGCTCTGAAGTGACTGAATTCATGACCGCGTGGTGCAGCAGCCTAGCAGATCAGTGGACAAGACCCGGGGTGGGGGGAGAGGAGAAAAGCGGGAAAGTAGATAAGGAGCCAACATCTGGTCATTGAAGTCCACCCCTCCCATGAGCGAATTATAGTCGTGGACACAGAGGGGCTTTTCAATGACACTGGTTGCTCGTTCAATTTAGATTGTCGTGTCTGCGTGAATGGAGGAGAGCATGTAAATGTCACGCTTGTCTCTCCATTTCACCGCGAGCAGTTCTTGGTTACACAAGGCAGCCCTCTCCCCCCTTACAAGACGGGTGGTAACGAGCCGTTGGGGGAAGCCCCGGCGACTAGGTCGCGCGGTGCCACAGCAGCCAATCTGTTCTAGGAACAAATGCCTGAAGAGGGGCACACTTGTGTAGAAATTGTCCACATAAAGATAGTACCCCTTGCCAAATAAGGGTGACACCAAGTCCCAGACTGTCTTCCCACTGCTCCCCAGGTAGTCAGGGCAACCGACCGGCTCCAGGGTCTGATCTTTACCCTCATAGATCCGAAATTTGTGGGTATAGCCTGTGGCCCTTTCACAGAGCTTATACAATTTGACCCCATACCGGGTGCGCTTGCTTGGGATGTATTGTTTGAAGCCAAGGCGCCCGGTAAAATGTATAAGGGACTTGTCTAAGCAGATGTTTTGCTCAGGGGTATACAAATCTGCAAATTTGTTGTTGAAGTGGTCTATGAGGGGCCGAATTTTGTGGAGCCGGTCAAAAGCTGGGTGGCCTCTGGGACGGGAGGTGCTGTTGTCGCTAAAGTGCAGGAAACGCAGGATGGTCTCAAATCGTGTCCTGGACATGGCAGCAGAGAACATGGGAATGTGATGAATTGGGTTCGTGGACCAATATGACCGCAATTCATGCTTTTTGGTTAAGCCCATGTTGAGGAGAAGGCCCAGAAAAATTGTAAATTCGGAAACTTGGACGGGTTTCCACCGGAAAGACTGGGCATAATAGCTTCCCGGGTTGGCGGCTATAAATTCAGTGGCATATCGGTTTGTTTCTGCCACAACTAAGTCCAAGAGCTCCGCAGTCAAGAACAGCTAAAAAAAAAACTGTGCTGAACCGATCTGAGCTGTCTCAACCCGAACTCCAGACTGGGCGGTGAAAGGGGGAACTACTGGTGCGGCTGAAGTTGGGGGCTGCCAATCAGGGTTTGCCAACACCTCAGGGACTCTAGGGGCTCTACGGGCCTGTCTGTGCGGTGGCTGCGACGGGGGAACTAATGCACGTGCCACTGTACTAGCTTCAACTGCCCTTCTGGTGCTCGCCGCTTCACCTTGTTGTACGGCAGTGCTGGTACTAGGTCCAGGATGCGCTGCGCTGCTGGTGTATGCCTCACCACGTAATCCGACAGCGCCAGCCCCACTCTGCTGCCCTTGAAGCAGATCCTGCGCAACCTGTGGTCTAGCAACACTGCCTGGTGCTATCAGGGACCTCAACCTCCTCGTCCAAACTTTGGGTCAGACTGCCACTGCTTTCTACAGGTTCATATTCTGACCCGCTGGATTCGTCAGATGAGGGTTCCCATTCCTCATCCGACTGGGTCAGAAGCCTGTAGGCCTCTTCAGAAGAATACCCCTTGTTTGCCATTTGGTCAACTAAATTTAGGGGGTATTCCCTGAGACTACCCAAGAAAAAAAGCAAGCCTGTCTTACAAATGGGAGGCTAGCGAAGTACCGAAGGCCGCTGCGATTGATAAAAAATATCAAAACTGATTTTTTTTTATCACTAAAGTGCTTGTAAAGTGATTGTGCAGTGATCAAAAAACACTGGCGGGCGTGGCGGGCGTGGGTGAACGCACCTGTGGGCGACCGATCAGGCCTGATCGGGCAAACACTGCGTTTTGGGTGGAGGGCAAGCTAAGGTGACACTAATAAAATTATAGATCTGACTGTGATCAGTTTTGATCACTTACAGATACTATAAAAGTACAAATGCTGATTAGCGATACGCTAATCAGCGAATCAGTGACTGCAGTGCGGTGGGCTGGGCGCTAAACGAGCACTAAACTACCTAACCAAGGGGCCTAAACTATCCTAAAACTATCAGTCAATACCAGTGGAAAAAAAAGTGACAGTTTACACTGATCACTTTTTTCCCTTTTACTAGGTTATTGACAGGGGCGATCAAGGGGTTAATTGGGGTGATGGAGGGTGATCTGGGGGCTAAGTGTGGTGTTTGGTGTACTCACTGTGAACTGTGCTCCTCTGCTGGAACCAACCGACGAAAAGGACCAGCAGAGGAGAAGAGAAGCCATTTAACACCTTATATTTATAAATATAAAGTGTTAACTGGCTTCTGATTCGATTTTTTAAAAATCATCAGCCTGCCAGCCACGATCATTGGCTGGCAGGCTGATGACGAAATACTCCTCTAACTTTTGCCGGCCCGCGATGCGCATGCGCGGGCTGGCTTTGCCTGAAATCTCGCGTCTCACAAGATGACGCACCGGCGCGTCCACCCAGAATAACAGGGCTGCCGCAAAGACGCAATCCTGTGTACGGCGGTCCTGTAGTGGTTAAGGACCGGGCTCATTTTCACCTTAAAGGGACACTGACAGGCCCTATAAACATATTTAGATATTCCGATGCAGTCATAGGTCTATTAAAGTGTATTCCAATCATACCCGTACCCCCTGTCCGCATTATTATTCACTGCGATGGGCGGCTTTCACAGTCCCCAATCCTGTTAGATCCCACTCATGCCCGATAGAAACTTATGGGCATCAGCCTCAATCGGGCCTTCTGCGCATACGCCGGATACCTGTATCCAGCACCCTCACAAGCCAGAATTTTAGTGCGCCTGCGTCCCTTATTCTTCTATGCGGCTGCTCTCTGTGTGTCCTGCTGCACCTGCGCCGGCTCTCTCCTCACAGGCACGGGATCGGGGACTGTAAAAGCCGCCCAGTGCAGTGAATAATAATAAGCTGGGCGGCGGTAGGAAACAACAGTTGGGGCGTGGCTGGGCACAAAGATAGGAGGAAAAACCGTCTCTTGGGCACAAAGGAAGGTGATTGACAGATGAATATAAAGTTGATTTTACATGGTTAAATGCGGGCAGGGGGTACTCTTATATGATTGGAATACACTTTAATAGACTATCTAAATATGTTTATAGAGCCTGTCAGTGTCCCTTTAAGGACCAGGCCATTTTTTGCTAATCTGACCAGTGTCACTTTATGTGGTGATAACTTTAAAACGCTTTGACTTTTCCAGGCCATTCTGAGATTGTTTTTTTCGTCACATATTGTACTTCATGACACTGGTAAAATGGAGTAAAAAAAAATGTAATTTTTATTTATAAAAATTAGCAAATTTCAAAGTTTCAATTTCTCTACTTCTATAATACATAGTAATAACTACAATAGTTATTACTTTACATTCCCCATACGTCTACTTCATGTTTGGATCATTTTGGGAATGACATTTTATTTTTTGGGGATGTTACAAGGCTTAGACGTTTAGAAGCAAATTTTTCAGAAATTTTTAAAAACCCACTTTTTAAGGACCAGCTTAGGTCTGAAGTCACTTTGTGAGGCGTACATAATAGAAACTGTGGCACACTAAGTATGAGTGTTTGGCCTGTGTTCTGGGGACTCGGAGTTCCCCTTATCCAAACAAATAACTGTCCCTTCTCTGACTCAGAGCTCCCCCTATTCAAACAAATAACTGTCCCTTCTCTCCCTCTCCATCTTCCCCCAAATCCAAAACCAGACCACCGCCATAAACTTCTTAGTCCCTGACCCAGAGGTGATAACGATCACTGGCCTGCACGACACTTTATATAAACATGCCTGTATAGTGGACAGCTTCAGAGGGGTTTATTACTTTATGATAGGGGCACGCTTCTGGAGGGTGGGGGCAAGCTGCTCTCCATGCCTCGCTATCAGTGGGAAAATCCAAAAATCTTACTCCGGTCATAACTCGAAAATATAACTCAATAGAGATTATTGAGGTACGCCATTTTAACGGTCAGGAGGTGACGGTGCCACACATACCAAAATCCAACCACTTATGTTAAATCCTGGCTCGGGAAATCAGTTCTTCTGATTGGGGTCACGTGGACACCCCGTGTTTGGTACCCCTGTGACCCCAATACTGAGAGCTGAAAAATGAGCCCACAATTATCAGGCGGGCATTCTCCTGTGTAGAGTTATGGGCAGAAATCCATTTTAGACCAGATTTCAGCATGACTGACCGGTCATAAAAGTCACAGCCAACCCATATGTCACGCCCTAAAGGTGGGTTAACAGACTGCCTGGACCAATTCTTATAAATTGGACAGAGCAGATTGTACAGTGTTCCCCATTTTGAGGCCAATCTGATTGAATGAGGATCCGTGTCTTTCTGTCTTGCCTTAGGACCTGATAGCTGCAAGTCTCTGAGTGTAAAGTAGGCGTCAGTTTTATTTCATCCTTTTTATTTTAATAATCTGTGTATATTTGTATGCTTCTGTTTTTTACATCTTTCAATTTTTATTAAAACCAATTATTTAACCTAGCACGGGCAATATTTTTTAATCGCTTACTATTTTTTGATCGCTTACTATTACACTTTTTGTGATGTAAGGTGACAAAAAAATGGTTTATTTAGCACAGTTTTTATTTTTTATTTTTCACGGTGTTCATCTGAGGGGTTAGGTCATGTGATATTTTTATAGAGCCGGTCGATACGGACGCGGCGATACCTAATATGTATACTTTTATTTATTTATGTAAGTTTCACACAATAACAGCTTTTTTAAAACAAAAAAAATGATGTTTTAGTGTCTCCATATTCTGAGCAATATTTTTTTTAATTTTTTGGGCGATTGTCTCAGGTAGGGGCTCATTTTTTGCGGGATGAGGTGACGGATAGATTTATACGATTTTGGTGGGCATACGCCTTTTTGATCTCCTGCTGTTGTACTTTTTGTGATGTAAGGTGACAAAAAAATAGTTTATTTAGCACAGTTTTTTTTTTTTTAGGTCATGTGATATGTTTATAGAGTCGGTCGATAGGGACGCGGTGATATCTAACATGTCATTTTTTCCCCCTATTTTTTACCAATTTTTTTTTACTTTATTTGGGGAAAATGACGTTTTTACTTGAAACTTTAAATTTTTTGGGGGGAAAACTTTATTTCTGAAACTTTTTTTTTCACTTTATTTTTTTGTCCCACTTTGGGACTTTAACTTTTAGGGGTCTAATCCCCTTTACAATGCATTCGCATACTTCTGTATTGGAATGCATTGGCTGTATGAGTAATACAGTGTGTATTACTCATACAGCTTCCAGCCTGTGAGATCCAGGGGGTTGGATCTCACAGGCTCATCACCGGAAGGCAGCTCCGATGCCTAACCCCTCCTACAGCCGCATGGGGACCCAATGGCACTGCCGCCGCAACATACAGTAAAAGCCGCAAACCGCAGGTCTGAATTGACACGGGACCCCCCCCTTCCCCCCCGCGTATTGACCCAAGGTTCCTGTTCAATGATTTGAGCAGGCACCTTGTTCCGATCACCGCCCGCCGGGCGGCGGTGATCGGAAATACACATGACGTACCACTACATCAAGTGTCCTTAAGTACCAGGACATCATGCCGTACCGGTACGTCATGTGTCCGCAAGAGGTTAGAAGGTGAAACTAATATATAAGATAGACTCCTTACATGCAAAGCAGGATATTTCAAGCCTTTGTTATAATTTGGATGATTATGGCTTATAGCTTATGAAACCCCAAAGTCACAATTTTGAGGTACCCTTTGCTCAGGGGGTATGGATTAATTAGCTGACTAGAGTGTGACACTTTGAGCCTAGAATATTGAACCTTTTAAGAAAATTCTAATTTTAAGCTGCATTAACCCCTTAAGGACTCAGCCCTATTTCACCTTAACCACTTCAGCCCCGCTAGCTGAAACCCCCTTCATGACCAGAGCACTTTTTACATTTCGGCACTACACTCCTTTCACCGTTTATCGCTCGGTCATGCAACTTACCACCCAAATGAATTTTACCTCCTTTTCTTCTCACTAATGGAGCTTTTATTTGGTGGTATTTTATTGCTGCTGACATTTTTACTTTTTTTGTTATTAATCAAAATGTAACGATTTTTTTGCAAAAAAATGACATTTTTCACTTTCAGCTGTAAAATTTTGCAAAAAAAACGACATCCATATATAAATTTTTCGCCAAATTTATTGTTCTACATGTCTTTGATAAAAAAAAAATGTTTGGGCAAAAAAAAAAAATGGTTTGGGTAAAAGTTATAGCATTTACAAACTATGGTACAAAAATGTGAATTTCCGCTTTTTGAAACAGCTCTGACTTTCTGAGCACCTGTCATGATTCCTGAGGTTCTACAATGCCCAGACAGTAGAAAACCCCCACAAATGACCCCATTTCGGAAAGTAGACACCCCAAGGTATTCGCTGATGGGCATAGTGAGTTCATAGAACTTTTTATTTTTTGTCACAAGTTAGCGGAAAATGATGATGATTTTTTATTTTATTTTTTTCTTACAAAGTCTCATATTCCACTAACTTGCGACAAAAAATAAAAAATTCTAGGAACTCACCATGCCCCTCACAGAATACCTTGGGGTGTTTTCTTTCCAAAATGGGGTCACTTGTGGGGTAGTTATACTGCCCTGGCAATTTAGGGGCCCATATGCGTGAGAAGTAGTTTGCAATCAAAATCTGTAAAAAATGACCAGTGAAATCCGAAAGGTGCACTTTGGAATATGTACCCCTTTGCCCACCTTGGCAGCAAAAAAGTGTCACACATCTGGTATCGCCGTACTCAGGAGAAGTTGGGGAATGTGTTTTGGGGTGTCATTTTACATATACCCATGCTGGGTGAGAAAAATATCTTGGTCAAATGCCAACTTTGTATAAAAAAATGGGAAAAGTTGTCTTTTGCCAAGATATTTCTCTCACCCAGCATGGGTATATGTAAAATGACACCCCAAAACACATTCCCCAACTTCTCCTGAGTACGGCGATACCAGATGTGTGACACTTTTTTGATGCCAAGGTGGGCAAAGGGGCACATATTCCAAAGTGCACCTTTCGGATTTCACCGGTCATTTTTTACAGATTTTGATTGCAAAGTACTTCTCACACATTTGGGCCCCTAGATTGCCAGGGCAGTATAACTACACCACAAGTGACCCCATTTTGGAAAGAAGACACCCCAAGGTATTCCGTGAGGGGCATGGCGAGTTCCTAGAATTTTTTATTTTTTGTCGCAAGTTAGTGGAATATGAGACATTGTAAGGAAAAAAGAGAAAAAAAAAAAATCATCATTTTCCGCTAACTTGTGACAAAAAAAAAAAAAATTCTAAGAACTCGCCATGCCCCTCACGGAATACCTTGGGGTGTCTTCTTTCCAAAATGGGGTCACTTGTGGCGTAGTTATACTGCCCTGGCAATTTAGGGGCCCAAATGTGTGAGAAGTACCTTGCAATCAAAATGTGTAAAAAATGGCCTGCAAAATCTGAAAGGTGCACTTTGGAATATGTGCCCCTTTGCCCACCTTGGCAGCAAAAAAGTGTGACACATCTGAAATTGCCGTACTCAGGAGAAGTTGGGGAATGTGTTTTGGGGTGTTATTTTACATATACCCATGCTGGGTGAGAGAAATATCTTGGCAAAAGACAACTTTTCCCATTTTTTTATACAAAGTTGGCACTTGACCAAGATATTTATCTCACCCAGCATGGGTATATGTAAAATGACACCCCAAAACACATTCCCCAACTTCTCCTGAGTACGGCGATACCAGATGTGTCACACTTGTTTGCAGCCTAGATGCGCAAAGGTGCCCAAATTCCTTTTAGGAGGGCATTTTTAGACATTTGGATCCCAGGCTTCTTCTCACGCTTTAGGGCCCCTAAAAAGCCAGGGCAGTATAAATACCCCACATGTGACCCCACTTTGGAAAGAAGACACCCCAAGGTATCCAATGAGGGGCCTGGCAAGTTCATAGAATATTTTTTTTTTCGCATAAGTTAGCGGAAATTGATTTTTTTTTGTTTTTTCTCACAAAGTCTCACTTTCCGCTAACTTAGGACAAAAATGTAAATCTTTCATGGACTCAATATGCCCCTCAGCGAATACCTTGGGGTGTCTTCTTTCCAAAATGGGGTCAGTTGTGGGGTGTTTGTACTGCCCTGGCATTTGAGGGTCTCCGCAATCATTACATGTATGGCCAGCATTAGGAGTTTCTGCTATTCTCCTTATATTGAGCATACAGGTAATGAGATTTTTTTTTCCGTTCAGCCTCTGGGCTGAAAGAAAAAAATGAACGGCACAGATTTCTTCATTCGCATCGATCAATGTGGATGAAAAAATCTCTGCCAAAAAAAAAAAATGGAGGGGAAAGGCGTCTGCCAGGACATAGGAGCTCCGCCCTACATCCATACCCACTTAGCTCGTATGTCCTGGCAAACCAGATTTCTCCATTCACATCAATCGATGTGGATGAATAAATCATTGCCGGGTTTTTTTTTTGTTTTTTTTAATATATATATATACAAAGTGTTTACCAAAGCATAGGAACGCCGCCTCCTCCTCAGCTCGTATGCCTCGGCAAACATATCTGCTACTGCAGAGGAGAAAATCCCGTCTTGCAGCGCCGCATACACCGACTTGCGTGTAATCTGACAGCAGCGCAATGCTTCTGTCAGAATGCACATCGGTGCTGCAGCTAATCGATCGGTTGGTCCACCTGGAAGGTAAAAAGACAAAAAAAAAAAAAAAGAAAAAACCAGGCCGCAACGCAATAATTTTATTAACTTTGCAACAGAACATGTAACTTTAACTTTTTAACTGAACATTAACCTTTTTGCTTACTGGTGTTTCTTTTTTTTTTTTTTTTTTTTTTTACCTTTATAGAACAAACCTCTCCTTCCCCATGGGTCAATGTGCAAAGCGCAAATCGCCCAAAGATGTGGCGAAGTGCGTTATGCACTTTGTCCCATGTGAAAGGAGACGTTTGCAGCAGCAGTGAGTGAATGGGCCCTAATAGCCCTGTGTGCCTATCCTGGTGAGATGATCCCTATGCTAATAGTGTACCTGTGAGTGGTACTTCCGGAAACACTCTCCAAAGCATAGGGAAGGGTGGTCAGGACAGTCAGGACAGAAATAGCGGGTGTCACGCCTTATTCCACTCCTGCTACAGACACGACATCTTTTTCGGGGTGACGGTTGGGTTGAGGTACCAGGAACGACATTGGGGAAATGTCGCTCGTGTAGACGGCTAACTACACTGGTGGATGGGGCCACGGAACCTCCTGGGTACAGGAGGTTCTCGATGATCTCTTCCTGAAATTTGAGGAAGGATCTAGTTCTCCCAGCCTTACTGTAGAGAACAAAACTATTGTACTGAGCCAATTGAATTAAATATACAGACACCTTCTTATACCAGCGTCTGGTTCTGCGGGAAACTAAATACGGAGACAACATCTGGTCATTGAAGTCCACCCCTCCCATGTGGAGGTTATAGTCGTGGACTGAGAGGGGCTTTTCAATGACACGGTTTGCTCGCTCAATTTGTATTGTCGTGTCTGCGTGAATGGAGGAGAGCATGTAAACGTCACGCTTGTCTCTCCATTTCACCGCGAGCAGTTCTTCGTTACACAGTGCGGCCCTCTGCCCCCTTGCAAGACGGGTGGTAACGAGCCGTTGGGGGAAGCCCGCGCGACTAGTTCGCGCGGTACCACAGGCGCCAATCCGTTCTAGAAACAAATGCCTAAAGAGGGCCACACTTGTGTAAAAATTGTCCACATAAAGATGGTACCCCTTGCCGAATAAGGGTGACACCAAGTCCCAAACTGTCTTCCCACTGCTCCCCAGGTAGTCAGGGCAACCGACCGGCTCCAGGGTCTGATCTTTTCCCTCATAGATCCGAAATTTGTGGGTATAGCCTGTGGCCCTTTCACAGAGCTTATACAATTTGACCCCATACCGGGCGCGCTTGCTTGGGATGTATTGTTTGAAGCCAAGGCGCCCGGTAAAATGTATCAGGGACTCGTCTACGCAGATGTTTTGCTCTGGGGTATAAATATCTGCAAATTTCAGGTTGAAATGGTCTATGAGGGGCCGAATTTTGTGGAGCCGGTCAAAAGCAGGGTGGCCCCTGGGACGGGAGGCGGTGTTGTCACTAAAGTGCAGGAAACGCAGGATGGCCTCAAAACGTGCCCTGGACATAGCAGCAGAGAACATGGGCATGTGATGAATCGGGTTCGTGGACCAATATGACCGCAATTCATGCTTTTTTGTCAGGCCCATGTTGAGGAGGGGGCCCAGAAAAGTTTTAATTTCGGAAACTTGGACTGGTTTCCACCGGAAAGGCTGGGCATAAAAGCTTCCCGGGTTAGCGGTGATAAATTGTGTGGCATATCTGTTTGTTTTGGCCACAACTATGTCTAAAAGCTCCGCAGTCAAGAACAGCTCAAAAAATCCCAGGGCCGAACCGATCTGAGCTGTCTCAACCCGAACTCCAGACTGGGCAGTGAAAGGGAAAACTACAGGTGCGGCTGAAGTTGGGGACTGCCAATCAGGGTTTGCCAGCACCTCTGGGATTCTAGGGGCTCTACGGGCACGTCTTTGCGGTGGCTGCGACGGGGTCACTACTGCACGTGCCACAGTACCAGCTTCAACTGCCCTTCTGGTGCTCGCTACTTCACCAGGTTGTACGGCAGTGCTGGTACTAGGTCCAGGGAGGGCTGGGCTGCTGGTGTATGCCTCACCACGTAATCCGACAGCACCAGCCCCACTCTGCTGCTCTTGAAGCGGATCCTGCGCAACCTGTGGTCTAGCGACACGGGGCCGGGTACGCCTGGTGGTATCAGGGACCTCAGCCTCCTCGTCCGAACTTTGGGTCAGAGAGCCACTGCTTTCTACAGGTTCGTATTCTGACCCGCTGGATTCATCAGATGAGGGTTCCCACTCCTCATCCGACTTGGTCAGAAGCCTGTAGGCCTCTTCAGAAGAATACCCCCTGTTAGACATGTGGGCAACTAAATTTAGGGGTATTCCCTGAGACTACCCAAGAAAAAAAAAGCAAGCCTGTCTTACAAAGGGGAGGCTAGCGAAGTACCGGAGGCCGCTGCGGTTGATAAAAAATATCAAAACTGATTTTTTTATCGCCGCAGTGCGTGTAAAGTGAATGTGCAGTGATCCAAAAAAAAATTTTTTTTTGTCACTGTGGTGGGGCGGGTGTGGGCGAACACACGTGTGGGCGACCGATCAGGCCTGATCGGGCAAACACTGCGTTTTGGGTGGAGGGCGAACTAAAGTGACACTAATACAATTATAGATCTGACCGTGATCAGTTTTGATCACTTCCAGATACTATAAAAGTACAAATGCTGATTAGCGATACGCTAATCAGCGAATAACGGACTGCGGTGCGGTGGGCTGGGCGCTAACTGATCGCTAACTACCTAACCAAGGGGCCTAAACTATACCTAAAACCTAACGGTCAATACCAGTGAAAAAAAAAAGTGAGAGTTTACACTGATCACTTTTTTCCTTTCACTAGTGATTGACAAAGGGGTGATCAAAGGCTTAATTGGGGTTCAGGGGGGTGATCTGGGGCTAAAGTGTGCTGTTTGGTGTACTCACTCTGAAGCCTGCTCCTCTGCTGGATCCAACCGACGAAAAGAACCAGCAGAGGAACAGGCAGCCATATAACAGATCATATTTACAAATATGATCTGATATATGGCTCTGTGATTGGCTTTTTTGAAAATCATCAGCTTGCCAGCCGCGATCATTGGCTGGCAAGCTGATGACGAAATGGTCCCTGACGAAATGCCGGCGCGAACTGCGCATGCGCGGGCCGCATAGCGCGTCATCTCGCGTCTCGCGAGATGACGCGTATATGCGTCGTTGTGTGCAGCGCTGCCGCCTCCGGACCGCACATCTGCGTTAGGCGGTCCGGAGGCGGTTAAAGAGGACCTTTCACTAGTTTAAAAACTAACTATATCTGTGGGCAGAGCGACGCCCAGGGGTCCCCCTGCACTTACTAGTATGCCTGGGCACCGCTCCGTTTGCCTGGTATAGGCTCCAGTGTCTGCAGTTCCCTCTGTTGTACTGGGCGGAGTTTTTGTATTAGGCGTGTCCCTTGCTGCAGCGCTGGCCAATCGCAGCGCACAGCTCATAGCCTGGGACTCCAGACATACTAGTAAGTGCAGGGGGACCCCTGGGCGCCGCTCTGCCCACAGATATAGTTAGTTTTTATTTTTAAACTAGTGAAAGGTCCTCTTTAAGGACGAGGCCATTTTTTGCAAATCTGACCAGTGTCACTTTAAGTGCTGATAACTTTAAAACGCTTTTACTTACCCAGGCCTTTCTGAGATTGTTTTTTCGTCACATATTGTACTTCATGACACTGAGTCAAAAAAGTAAATTTTGTTGCATAAAAAAATACCAAATTTAACAAAAATTTTGAAAAATTAGCAAATTTCAAAGTTTAGTTTCTCTACTTCTGTAATACATAGTTATACCCCCAAAAATTGTGATGACTTTACATTCCCCATATGTCTACTTCATGTTTGTATCATTTTGGGAATGATATTTTATTTTTTGGGGATGTTACATAGCTTAGAAGTTTAGAAGCAAATTTTGACATTTTCCAAATCCCACTTTTTATGGACCAGTTCAGGTCTGAAGTCACTTTGTGAGGCTTACGTAATTGAAACCATCCAAAAATGACCCCATTTTAGAAATGACACCCCTCAAAGTATTCAAAACTTATTTTACAAACTTTGTTAACCCTTTAAGTCTTCCACAAGACTTCATGGCAAATGGACATAAAATTTAAAAATTTCGATTTTTTGGGGGAAAATTTTCCAATATAATAATTTTTTTCCAGGAACAAAGCAAGGGTTAACTGCCAAACAAAACTCAATATGGGTTGCCCTGATTCTGTAGTTTGCAGAAACACCCCATATGTGGTCGTAAACTACTGTTTGGCCAAACAGGAGGACATAGAAGGAGGGGAACGCCATATGGTTTTTGCAAGGCAGATTTTGCAGGACTGGTTTTGTTTATACCATGTCCCATTTCAAGCCCCCCGTTGCACCCCTAGAATAGAAATAAAAAAAAGGTGACTCCATCTAAGAAACTACACCCCTCAAGGGATACAAAACTGGGTTTACAAACTTTGTTAACCCTTTAGATGTTCCACAAGAGTTAATGGCAAATGGTGAAACAATTTAGGAATTTCTATTTTTGGGAAAATTTTACATTTTAACCCATTTTTTCCAGTAATAAAGTAAGGGTTAACTGCCAAAAAAAACTCAATATGGGTTGCCCTGATTCTGTAGTTTGCAAAAACACCCCATATGTTGTCCTAAACTACTGTTTGGCCAAACGGGATGACATAGAAGGAGGGGAACGCCATATGGGTTTTGGAAGGCAGATTTTGCAGGACTGGTTTTGTTTATACCATGTCCCATTTCAAGCCCCCCGTTGCACCCCTAGAATAGAAATTCCAAAAAAGTGATTCTATCTAAGAAAGTACACCCCTCAAGGTATTCAAAACTGGGTTTACAAACTTTGTTAACCCTTTAGGTGTTCCACGAGAGTTAATAGCAGATAGAGAAACAATTTGGGAATTTCAATTTTTTTTGAAAATTTTCCATTTTAACCCTTACTTTATTACTGGAAAAAATGGGTTAACAGCCAAACAAAACTCAATATGGGTTGCCCTGATTCTGTAGTTTGCAGAAACACCCCATATGTGGTTGTGTAAACTACTGTTTGCCCAAACAGGAGGACATAGAAGGAGGGGAACGCCATGTGGTTTTTGCAAGGCAGATTTTGCATGACTGGTTTTGTTTATACCATGTCCCATTTCAAGCCCCCTGTTGCACCCCTAGAATAGAAATGTAAAACAAGTGACTCCATCTAAGAAAGTACACCCCTCAAGGGATACAAAACTGGGTTTACAAACTTTGTTAACCCTTTAGGTGTTCCACAAGAGTTAATGGCAGATGAAGAAACAATTTAGGAATTTCTAATTTTGGGAAAATTTTCAATTTTAACCCATTTTTTACAGTAATAAAGTAAGGGTTAACTGCCCAAAAAACTCAATATGGGTTGCCCTGATTCTGTAGTTTGCAAAAACACCCCATATGTGGTCCTAAACTACTGTTTGGCTAAACGGGATGACATAGAAGGAGGGGAACGCCATATGGGTTTTGGAAGGCAGATTTTGCAGGACTGGTTTTGTTTATACCATGTACCATTTCAAGCCCCCCGTTGCACCCCTATAATAGAAATTCCCAAAAATGTATTCTATCTAAGAAAGTATACCCCTCAGGCTGGGTTCACACTTGAGCGTTGCGCAAACGCGCGTTTTACGCGCGTTTTTGACGCGCATTTTTATGCGCGTTTTTGTAATAGTAAACGCGCGTTTGACGCGCGTTTGTGTGATTCACTACAGTGTCCTATGGCCACAAACGCCCCAAAAGTCGCTCATGTACTTTTTGGAGCGTCGGGCGTTTTACAGCGCGATCGTACGCGCTGTAAAACGCCCAAGTGTGAACCATTCCCATAGGGAATCATTGGTTTCTCCTTGTTGAGCGTTTTACAGCGCGTAGGAACGCGCTGTAAAACGCTCAGGTGTGAACCCAGCCTCAAGGTATTCAAAACTGGGTTTACAAACTTTGTTAACCCTTTAGGTGTTCCACAAGAGTTAATGGCAGATGGAGAAACAATTTTGGAATTAAAATTTTTGGGAAAATCTTCAATTTTAACTCATTTTTTCCAGTAATAAAGTAAGGGTTAACTGCCAAACAAAACTCAATATGGGTTGCCCTGATTCTGTAGTTTGCAAAAAACACCCCATATGTGGTCCTAAACTACTGTTTGGCCAAACGGGAGGACATAGAAGGAGGGGAACGCCATATGGGTTTTGGAAGGCAGATTTTGCAGGACTGGGTTTGTTTATACCATGTCCCATTTCAAGCCCCCCGTTGCACCCCTAGAATAGAAATTCCCAAAAAAGTGACTCCATCTTAGAAAGTACACCCCTCAAGGTATTTAAAACTGGGTTTACAAACTTTGTTAACCCTTTAGGTGTTCCACGAGAGTTAATGGCAGATGGAGAAACAATTTGGGAATTTTAATTTTTTTGAAAATTTAGCCCATTTTTTCCAGTAATAAAGTAAGGGTTAACTGCCAAACAAATCTCAATATGGGTTGCCCTGATTCTGTACTTTGCAAAAACACCCCATATGTGGTCCTAAACTACTGTTTGGCCAAACGGGAGGACATAGAAGGAGGGGAACGCCATATGGGTTTTGGAAGGCAGATTTTGCAGGACTGGTTTTGTTTATACCATCTCCCATTTGAAGCCCCCCGTTGCACCCCTAGAAAAGAAATTCCAAAAAAGTGATTCCATCTAAGAAAGTACACCCCTCAAGGGATACAAAACTGGGTTTACAAACTTTGTTAACCCTTTAGGTGTTCAACAAGAGTTGATGGCAGATGGAGAAACAATTTTGGAATCTTCATTTTTGGGAAAATGTTCAATTTTAACCCATTTTTTCCAGTAATAAAGTAAGGGTTAACTGCCAAACAAATCTCAATATGGGTTGCCCTGATTCTGTAGTTTGCAAAAACACCCTATATGTGGTCCTAAACTACTGTTTGGCCAAACAGGAGGCCATAGAAGGAGGGGAACGCCATATGGGTTTTGGAAGGCAGATTTTGCAGGACTGGTTTTGTTTATACCATCTCCCATTTCAAGCCCCCCGTTGCACCCCTAGAATAGAAATTCCAAAAAAGTGATTCCATCTAAGAAAGTACACCCCTCAAGGGATACAAAACTGGGTTTACAAACTTTGTTAACCCTTTAGGTGTTCAACAAGAGTTAATGGCAGATGGAGAAACAATTTTGGAATCTTAATTTTTGGGAAAATTTTCCATTTTAACCCATTTTTTCCAGTAATAAAGTAAGGGTTAACTGCCAAACAAAACTCAATATGGGTTGCTCTGATTCTGTAGTTTGCAAAAAACACCCCATATGTGGTCCTAAACTACTGTTTGGCCAAACGGGAGGACATAGAAGGAAGGGAACGCCATATGGGTTTTGGAAGGCAGATTTTGCAGGACTGGGTTTGTTTATACCATGTCCCATTTCAAGCCCCCCGTTGCACCCCTAGAATAGAAATTCCAAAAAAGTGACCCCATCTAAGAAAGAACACCCCTCAAGGTATTCAAAACTGGGTTTACAAACTTTGTTAACCCTTTAGGTGTTCCACAAGAGTTAATGGCAGATGGAGAAACAATTTGGGAATTTGAATTTTTTTGAAAATTTAACCCATTTATTCCAGTAATAAAGTAAGGGTTAACTGCCAAACAAATCTCAATATGGGTTGCCCTGATTCTGTAGTTTGCAAAAACACCCCATATGTGGTCCTAAACTACTGTTTGGCCAAACGGGAGGACATAGAAGGAGGGGAACGCCATATGGGTTTTGGAAGGCAGATTTTGCAGGACTGGTTTTGTTTATACCATGTCCCATTTCAAGCCCCCCGTTGCACCCCTAGAATAGAAATTCCAAAAAAGTGACCCCATCTAAGAAAGAACACCCCTCAAGGTATTCAAAACTGGGTTTACAAACTTTGTTAACCCTTTAGGTGTTCAACAAGAGTTAATGGCAGATGGAGAAACAATTTTGGAATCTTAATTTTTGGGAAAATTTTCCATTTTAACCCATTTTTTCCAGTAATAAAGTAAGGGTTAACTGCCAAACAAAACTCAATATGGGTTGCTCTGATTCTGTAGTTTGCAAAAAACACCCCATATGTGGTCCTAAACTACTGTTTGGCCAAACGGGAGGACATAGAAGGAAGGGAACGCCATATGGGTTTTGGAAGGCAGATTTTGCAGGACTGGGTTTGTTTATACCATGTCCCATTTCAAGCCCCCCGTTGCACCCCTAGAATAGAAATTCCAAAAAAGTGACCCCATCTAAGAAAGAACACCCCTCAAGGTATTCAAAACTGGGTTTACAAACTTTGTTAACCCTTTAGGTGTTCCACAAGAGTTAATGGCAGATGGAGAAACAATTTGGGAATTTGAATTTTTTTGAAAATTTAACCCATTTATTCCAGTAATAAAGTAAGGGTTAACTGCCAAACAAATCTCAATATGGGTTGCCCTGATTCTGTAGTTTGCAAAAACACCCCATATGTGGTCCTAAACTACTGTTTGGCCAAACGGGAGGACATAGAAGGAGGGGAACGCCATATGGGTTTTGGAAGGCAGATTTTGCAGGACTGGTTTTGTTTATACCATCTCCCATTTCAAGCCCCCCGTTGCACCCCTAGAATAGAAATTCCAAAAAAGTGAATCCATCTAAGAAAGTACACCCCTCAAGGGATACAAAACTGGGTTTACAAACTTTTTTAACCCTTTAGGTGTTCAACAAGAGTTAATGGCAGATGGAGAAACAATTTTGGAATCTTAATTTTTGGGAAAATTTTCCATTTTAACCCATTTTTTCCATTAATAAAGTAAGGGTTAACTGCCAAACAAAACTCTATATGGGTTGCCCTGATTCTGTAGTTTGCAAAAAACACCCTATATGTGGTCCTAAACTACTGTTTGGCCAAACAGGAGGACATAGAAGGAGGGGAACGCCATATGGGTTTTGGAAGGCAGATTTTGCAGGACTGGGTTTGTTTATACCATGTCCCATTTCAAGCCCCCCGTTGCACCCCTAGAATAGAAATTCCAAAAAAGTGACTCCATCTAAGAAAGTACACCCCTCAAGGTATTAAAAACTGGGTTTACAAACTTTGTTAACCCTTGAGGTGTTCCACAAGAGTTAATGGCAGATGGAGAAACAATTTTGGAATTTCAATTTTTGGGAAAATTTTCCATTTTAACCCTTTATTTTATTACTGGAAAAAACAGCCAAACAAAACTCAATATGGGTTGCCCTGATTGTGTAGTTTGCAGAAACACCCCATATGTGGTTGTAAGCTACTGTTTGGCTAAACGGGAGGACATAGAAGAATGGGAACCCATTATGGTTTTTGGAAGGCAGATTTTGCTGGACTGGTTTATTTACACCATGTACCCTTTCAAGCCCCCTGATGCACCCCTAGAGTAGAAACTCCATAAAAGTGACCCCCATCTAGGAAACTACGGGATAAGGTGGTTGTTGTTTTGGGACTATTTTAGGGTAAATATGATTTTTGTTTGCTCTATATTTCACTTTTTTGAGGCAAGGTAACAATTTTTTTTAATTCTATGAGCTGTGTGCTGCGATTGGCCAGCACTGCAGCAAGGGACACGCCTCCTACAAAAAAAATCAGTCCAATACAACAGACGGAGCTGAGACACCGGAGCCTATACCGGGCGAACGGAGCGGCGCCCAGGCATACTAGTAAGTGCAGGAGGACCCCTGGGCGCCGCTCTGCCCACAGATAGAGTTAGTTTTTAGTTTGTATACGAGTGAAAGGTCCTCTTTAAAGGGGTTGTCCCACGAAAAACATTCTACAGTTTTCAAACCAGCACCTGGATCTGAATACTTTTGTAATTGCATGTAAAATGTATCTGTATAGCGCCACCTGCTGTTTTTTTATTTTTTATTTCTTTGACCTGCTCACTGAGAAGGCCGCACATGCTCAGTTTTATCCTTCAACTGCCCCCTGAGCTGTGATAGGGAGAGCATGGACACGCCCCCTAAGCTGTAGCAGAAAAGACACTCCCCTTGAGCTGTCAGCTTGATACAAATCTAGCAGAGCAATGAATGGGGAGATCTCTGGATCCATGTGAGGTACAGGGCTGGTTCTAGTTTTGTTAGAAAGATATTGTCGTGTATTATATGATGTCAGAATTTCTTTTTTTACATTAGCCATGGGATAACCCCTTTAAACTAAGCATGTTCAACCAGCTCAGTGAGACGGACAAAAAATAATTAAAAGAGCAAACAGCAGGTGGCGCTGTACAGATACATTTTATTAAATACCTCACTGGCTATACTAAAGTATTTAGATTCAGGTGCTGGTGCCCCTTTAAGGCATATGGCTGTCAGAGAGGGACCAATATAGGACTCCCCTCTATGTTGCATCCTACTCTTGCGGACTCAGTTTATCAATGCCTTAGGGCTTATGCACAAACGTATTTTCTTTCCATGTCCGTTCCATTTGTTTTGCGAACCGTATGCAGAACCTTTCTTTTCAATGGGTCTGCAAAGAAAATGGAAGTTACTCCGTGTGTATACCGTTTCCGTATGTCCGTGTAGCCGTTCCACCCCCTGTACCTAAGCCTGCGATCTATTGATAAAGGTCCCATATGACCGAAACGTCTTGAAACATTGCAGCTTTCCATACTACTCACGGCGCAACACAATTTTCTAAAAGCGGAGCAATAAACGCCCGACACGGGCAGTATTTTGGAATCTTACCAGCAGAATTATTTTCTTGCTAATTGTTGCAAATGTTGGCACACCTACTTCACATTTTGGAGTGTATGATTCACAATAAATTCACCTGGCATATCTAAACTCTCAAGAGTGTGCGTGGTCTTCTCTACAAATATACACGGGCTCTGCCGTATACCACAGCACCTCGCTCAAGTACTAGGCGTGCAAGTTCCTCCTCCTTACACCGTTTTGCGCCATGGCAGGAATCTCATGTTAGTATGTTTGATATAGGGATTTTTAAATGAGAAGCCCTTGGATTGATTTCTTGAAATGCTTCTATGGAAACAGCAATTTATAAAACTACACGAATAGAAGACATATAGAAAATATTTACGCTATTTATTGTGCCTGCATGGGGAAGGACATATACAGACATTATTAGTGCTTATTCTGTTGATGGCAAGGTGTTGAATTTTCCTATGCCTGGTCTTCCCTATTTCCCAGACTGCACCAGGGAGTAATTCTGGTACCATATAATTATTAGGAAATTGCTACATAAACTGTGATTCACTTTTCTGACGTGTACTTTACAAACAAGTAATTACTTGTAGTCCCTATAAAATTACAATTCTGAAACATATTTTATTATGTTGTACTGTTCTTCTGTTACTCCTCTTAAAAATATATGAATAATTGACAACTGGGTGTTATCATTCCCCTTGTAAAACTGATGTGTCCCCATACAGTTATATAATATTAACTAAAACTGGACAGTGTCAGACTGGGCAAGGACACTCACTCAGCTGGTAAAACCCAATGGTCAATGTATTTATACATTTCTAGTAGGAATCGTAGAGGAACAATACAAAGTAGTGTTATAAGAAAAGATGCTCCAAAATTGTTATTCTAATGCTACTTCCACCTCTGCAGTAAAGCTATCCGGAAAGGCTGTTACAGCAAAGGAACTGCCTGCTAGAGTTCACCGTATCCAGCCTAGCCAGATGCTGCCGTTCACCACCAGACCCCTCTGGCTATAATGGGATCCAGCAGGATTCCAGCATAAGTGCTGTGTTTCAGATGGGCAAAAACCAGTGCATGCACCAGTTTTTGTCTGGCCCAAACTCATTTCGGCTGGATCCCATTGATCCTATTATAGTTAATGGGGTCTGGCGGTGAACTCTGGCAGGCTGTTCCTCTACCAGAAAAACAGCCTGTTGGATAGTCTTACCTCAGGTGTGGAACTAGCCGATGGGAAATATATATTCTAAAACTTGACATGCAAGGAAAGGTGACAGGGATATCTTTAAAGTGAATGTGTCATCGGGAAATGACCTATTGGTTAAATAATGTTTTTATGGTAAAAAATATTAAAATCATTTTTGACAATGTAATTTTTAATTTCCCATGTCAATATCCATATATATATATATATATATATATATATATACATATATATATATACATATATATATATATATATATATATAAATCCTACAGTTTTCTGACAGTTCACTTTACTGCAGTTATCTGCTTATCATTACAGGCAGGATGAAGTCAGAGTCAGCTCCTGTCCACTGTGTCCATGGTGCATGGTGGTTGCTGTAAAGCATATCTCTGTTTTATGCTGTTACGAAAAGCTTCCACATATCCCGGAGTGCTGACATCTATAATAAACTGAGTAATCACAACTTTGCTTACCAGTTAAAGGGCATCTGTCAGCAGATTTGTACCCATGAATCTGGCTGACCTGTTACATGTGCACTTGGCAGCTGAAGACAACTGTGTTGGTCCTATGTTCATATGTGCCCTCATTGCTGAGAAAAATGATGTTTTAATCTATGCAAATGAGCCTCCAGGAGCAACGGGGGCGTTGCCATTGCACCTATAGGCTCTGCTGTCTCTGCACTTTAAGGCTAGGGCTACCAGGATCGCTGACCAGCGGTGATCCTATAGAAATTAATGGTATCGCCGCTGCAGTCGCAAGAAATCCAACACGGCTGGATTTCTTGGAACTGCCGCATGAATGGAGCACTCTGGGAGTTGTAGTTGTGGAACACCTGGAGTGCTGGAGGTTGCTGATCTCTGTCCTAGAGGCTCATTTGCATCTGTTAAAACTTAATCTTTCTCAGCAATGTGGGCACATATGAACATGGGACCAACACAGATGCCTTCAGCTGCCAAGGGCACATGTAACAGGTCAGCCAGTTTCATAGGTACAAATCTGATGAGAGATGCCCTTTAAAATGCACACCTATAACCTGTAAACTTAAGCAGGATGGATGGCACATTTGCATAATGTCCATGTTCCATTTTAGACAATACTTCCTACCCCATGAGGATCCATTGTCATTACAAAGTAGGTTATGAAGAGAACACTGAGCTCAGAGCAAAAACCGCAAGAGAAAATGTGGCCCAGATCTAATCTTTACTACTATGATTACTGCTAAGGTAACCTTATCATTATCCAGGAGAAAAGGGGCAGTGGATAGAGAGGCACTATGTATACAGCAGATGTATGCACTAATGTCTGGATTCCTCCTTTATAATGCCTTATTCACACACTAAGGTCCCTTTCAGACGAGCGAGTTTTACGCACGGGTGCAATGCGTGATGTGAACGCATTGCGCCCGCACTGAATCCAGACCCATTCATTTTAATGGGTCTGTGTACATAACTTGTGCGTTGCGTGAAAATCTCAGCATGTTCTAAATTCTGTGTTTTTCACGCAACGCTGGCCCCATAGAAGTGAATGAGGCTGCATGACAAACGCATCGCATCCGCAGCATGTGGATGTGATGCGTTTTTCACTGATGGTTGCTAAGAGATGTTGTTTGTAAACATTCAGTTTTCTATCACGCGTGTGAAAAACGCATCAAAGCACATTTCACCCACGCAATAGAAACTGAACAATTGAACGCAATTGCAAACAAATCTGACTGAACTTGCTCGCAAAATGGTGGGAGTTTTTTTGAACGCACCCTAAACGCATCTGGACCTAATCTGTATCGTTCGTGTGCAAGAGGCCTTAGGCCTCTTTCAAATGAGCGTGACAGATTAGGTCCGGATGCATTCAGTGATAATCGCGCTATTTTGCTTGCTGTCCGTTTTGTATGCGATTGCGTTGCGTTATTGCGTTTTTTCCGTGCGGGTGACATGCGGATTGAACCATCGTCTGGAGTCACCTGGTCACTGCAAACACTGCACTGGTCACATGCATTTTTTTGATGGGAAAACTAAATTTTTGGTGGAGATTGTATTGTTTGGCTTGTTTGTGTGCTGGGTTTTTGGATTTTCCTTTGCAGGATGTCCACTTTTCCCTTAATATCGACTGACCATGTGTTCTTGCACTGGCTGGTCTTCTGTTGTTTTAGAGAGTGGCCAGAAATGATAGAGGAGGAACCGCGGAGGAGCGGATGTGGGTGCATCCTATCATTTCACAGCGGGCCTGCAAAGGTCAATTTGTTCATTTGTATTCTGATCTCTGTGCGCACCCTGGTAAGTTCTTTAATTATTGCCGCATGTCGGTGGCTACCTTTCATCGGCTATTGGGGCCTGCCTTGACTTTCCAGCACACCAACATGCGGCTGAGTGTGTCACCTGAAATACGTCTAATTATTACTTTAAGGTAAGAGTATATTATCAGACTCGTACATAAATGACCCACTGTTTGCCAATATATAGCTGTTGGGTCTATGGCCTGTATATTCTGAACATTACCTGTTGTATGTATAAGTATGTAATAATATTATACATGTATTATATATCTTAAATTTAGTGAGAAACTGTGAGTGCATTTCCCCAGGCCATAAGTGCAGAATTTGCTCCCCTGTATATATAAATATATATATATATATATGCACAACTTCATATGGGTTTGAGCACATCCTGCCTGTTTAATACCACGCCATTCTTTTCAGTTTGTTTCTGTATAGAGATGCCTGGAGGTGTATAAACTGCAATTTAAATGTGCCTGCTTTCCATCCACAGGCTACATTTAGGTGCACCCGCGAGGCCTTGGCCTTATCAGCCAGTCTTGAGTGGGACTCGCAGACTCCTCCCTTCTTCCATTGCTAGCATGGTAGATGCTGGAGGTAACTGGCGAGTTGTCTGTGAGTCAGACCTCACACTCCTGTAATTCACTCACTGGCCCCTGGTATTGCCCATACGCCTCAGTTAGGTGAGTGCTAGGACCCGAGCTACTTGAGAAACCTTGGCGCGGTGCTCAGGCTCAGACATGTCCTCCCCCTGTAGGATATGTTGGCTAATCTCTCAATTTTAACATCAGTTTGAGGGTTTAGTAAGTCCGTAGAGTGCACCTGTCTTTGCTATTATTATATTGTTATATTGGTTATCACATCCACATAATTGCTATCTTGTGTAGGATGTTTATTCTGGTACCTGTGGTCCGCTGCAGGCATCTTCCACTGTATGCATTTTTGCTGGGGATCGTCATTAGCAACGGGCCACAAGTGCAGGATTTGCTCCCCTTTATATATATATGCACAACTACATATGGGTTTGAGCACTTCCTGCCGGTTTAACACCATGCCATTTTTTTCAGTTTGTTTGTATATTAAAAATACATGAAAAAATCCCAAGAGCTACAGCATGCTGTGTTTTTGAAAAAAATCCAGAAAGACTTAAAATGCCACCTAATTAAGAAAAACGTCAGTAGCAAAATATTTTCCATGGACCTTCAGCTATCATCTGAAGCGGGTGTTTTTTCCTTAAAAAATCATAGGGGCAAAAAAGGCAACTACCTTGCAATTGTAATGGGGAAGATTTACAAAAATAAAAATAAAGGAAGGGTTCCCTATGAAAACCAGTCAAATGTAGGTTTTAATTTTCCAAAGCACTTTTGAAAAATGAGAGCTGGAATCTGATTGGCTGCAATGACCAACTCCTCCTCTTTACTTCTGCATTCATCTAATAAATGTCAATAAAAACTTCCTATTTTAAGATAATTTAAAAATTTTAACAGGTCCCAAAGGTAGGCAAGTTCATACACCGGATACCTAGAATCCTATCTCACCCTATAGGACCCTGGAACTAATGTCAGGACTGAGTCTACCTACCTGTTCCTCCAAAGAAAAGGACAAACAGGAGTCTCCCTCAGGCCTAATGACAAACAACAGGAAAAGGCAACACACACATATGATAAACAATATACAAAAGGGAAAGTAAACACTGATCTTCAATGAAGCTTTGGTAGCACCAGGAACTCAGCCGAGAACCAAACACAAGCTAACCAAGCTAAGTCCAACAGTAACTATAAACCGCATAGCATAGTAAAAAAAACAACAATAGAGATGGTTAAATGACCATAATAGCCACACCTGGGGAAAGAAGGTGTAGCAAGCACCAGAAACAACACAGACGTCATTTGATCCAAAAGGAAAACATGTCAGATCAAACCATGTGTTGCCAGTCTCACTGATCTCCTGCCACCTGTCGCTGGAACGTCCGTATGTCTCAGTACATCCGTGACACTGACATGCCTCTTTTAATAGCTACATGCATTTCCCATGTAGTATACATTCTGGGGCCTCTATTCGTATGGCTTTGTGTTGTGCAATTCCTTTATTATTTCTACTAGAAGTTATGAATGAATTGCTAGCAGTCTGCAGTAAGGGTACAGAGGCGTGGTAATCAGTCGGGGGGAGGGGGGGGGGGTGTACCTGCACAGCCTGACAATGACATCACTGATTGGATATAGTGAGTCTGTACAGGTACACACCCTTAAAGGGAACCTGTCACCTGGAAAACGCATATTAAACCGACCACAGTACCTTACAGGATCCCCTAGTGTGTTGCTAAACAGGTTTTTCTTTCCTCTTTGTGTTTCTTCATACTTGTTAAAAACTCTCTTTTAATGTCGGTTGGCGCTGTCTCCGAGTCAAGCTTGAAGTCAAGGGGGCAGCGGCCTCCTTGCTTCAAGTAAAGCTAAGCTTGCCCCTTACCCCTCCTCTCTACAATTAGATGGACGTGATGCGGGATCGAGCTCTTCTAGCGCATGCGCAGTACGCTGCCTGTTACAGCGTGACTGCCGGGCGCGCAATTGAACTGGCCAGCGCATCCGCAGTCAGCAAAAGGCAGGCGGGTGAGTGAGGATCGCGCTGTAACAGGCAGCGTACTGCGCATGCGCTAGAAGAGCGCGATCCCGGCATCACGTCCTAAAAAAGCTTTAACCCCTTTCATTAAAGACTTGGCCAACATAAAATCAGACATTAAGCAGCTAGGCCATAGAGTGGCCGCCCTAGAAGATTCCCAGTTGAGGATGGGGCGGCATGGTGAAGCTTTACGAAGCTTGGTCTTGTCGTACAAGACCCATATTAATAATGCTTTCCTTAAACTAGAATACCTGGAAAATCGAAGTAGAAGGAAAAACAATACACTATGCAGCCTCTCAGAAACCATCTCAAATGAGTCTTTACCTCAGGTAGTCACAGATCTTCTGTTTGACTGCCACCCACTGAAATGGTGAACAGCCATCCACCCCTACACTTGACATGTGGATAGATAAAGTCCAACAGATATGTAGACTAGAATACTTAGTCGGGTGGGAAAATAAAAATAGAGCCTGTTTCCTTAAGACATGGCAACCCTGACTTGACATCATGGCTCAGACACCTAATTTCTTAATACATTATGTGCTGTTGAGATTAGATTACTAGAATATTTCTGACCCTTCCCTCCCAAGAAGGTTGACCTTCTCTTCTATTAGCTCATTATGTTTGAATCTTTAGGATTTATGAAGCTTCTATGAGCTGACCATACTCCCCCCTATAATACTTTTGTATTTACAAAATGTCACTCCAACCTGATTCAGGCACTGGACATTTAGTTCTTGTTTGTTTACTCCCTGAAGCTGATAGTCAGGTCTTTGTTTATCATGATTTACACCATGTTTGGAACTACATGAATCTTACGGACCTAATCCTTTTTTCAGATGCAATATTCCTAGTCTAGAAGCCATTACCCATGGCTCTCTCCGCTTGAGTGATACTTTCTTTATTCTCTCATCTTCATTACCAGCATTCATGTGATGTGCAAGTACTATTTGATCTGACATCTATTGTTTGTAATCTTATCTATAATAAAAACAGATTTGACCAGAAAAAAAGATAGCACGCCAGCCGAGAATGAATGCCTCACATATTACAATTTGCAGCAACATTCTGGGCTTATGTATTGTAAGGCCCTTTGGCAAACAAGAAGAGATGCATCAGCATGCAGGGCTGCTTGGAGGTTTTTGGTCTTTAAGGTACTTCTTGCCATAATTGTTTTTTTTTTTATTTCGGCCAATACTGACACTTTACATCAAGGGTGCACAACCCGTGGCCCTCAGAGCTACAGTGTGCGGCCCTCGTCCTGCTGGGCAGAAACACATCCTGTGATCAGGTGGGTTTCTGCCCGAAGCGCCGCACTGAGCTGGATTACAGCTCCAGCACTCTAGCAGGAGCACGATCAGTGATAGTGGGGGGACCGAGGAGAAGGCGGAAGAGGAGAAGGTTTATCAGTGCTTCAGCCTTCTCCTCAAGGAGCGCTGTGCGGGGTGGACCTCGGTGATCATGTGATCTCCGGGCATCTTAGATGGAGAGGAGAGCAGAGCTGCTGATCAGCTCTCCCATGTACAAATCCCCCATAGGAGGCTAGTTTCCTGTAACTGGGACTCCTTTGGATGCTCCAGTTACAGTGAAAATAGTGCAAAAAAACCCCAAACATTTGGGGAACAAATTATGTGGCAGAGCCGAAACATTGCATGTCCTGCTTGGGTAAAAAAAGTATTTTTGTATTTTTTTTTCTTCTTGGAGTGCTGCCCATCCTTCTTTGTGCTCTATCTATTGGATTGGCTTATATCCAAATTGGGCCGGTTGCACTCTCTTGTTTGCATCAGGGACAAATTTAAAAAAATTGGGGAAAAAGTGAAAATAAAAATAAAAAAGTCAGTGTTCCCCAGAGACCTTTGAAAGACCTTTTGGGGTACATATTGTGTGGCAAATATATATATATTAAAAAAAAGGAAAATTTTTACAAATTTTTTTTTTTTTTTTAATACAAGTAGAAAGAAAAAAGTGTACAAAAGAAAAAAGTCTTTGTCACCCAAAGGTCTTTTTGTGAAGATAAAAGAGAGATAGGAGGCAGCGCCTCATGTGTGGTGTAGTAAGATGATTGATAAAAAAGGGTAAGTGAAAACTCTTACTGGATGATGTTGTGATGAGTCACAACACCTATGCGTAGCTTGTGCTGATTTGCCCGATCAGCATGCGGGGTGCCTGCGCTGCTGCCTAGGTTCCAGCCCCGTGCCTTGGAAGCAGTCGTCGGGGAGAGGTATCGTTTGCAGAAGAAGAAATAGAATGAACCTTTTTGATGGCGCTGTCAGCGGAGAGCCCCCTTCATCAGGACAACATACAGCAGCTGCTGTACATTGTCCTAATAAAGGGGGCTCTCCGCCCCTGAAACGCGTTGACTCAAAATAAAAAGTATTGTGTTAACAATACCTACCTGTTTCTGACTCCTGCTGACAGCGCCATCAAAAAGGTTCATTCTATTTCTTCTTCTGCAAAGGTCTTTTTGTAGCAGAAATATCTTTTAAAAAATAAGTTAAAAAAAGAAAAAAATATATAATACCTAAAAGAAAAAAAAACTCCCACATTAACCAAAACCATCACCATTACCACCCCATTCAGGTGAAACTATGCATATTATATAATAAAACGATCCAACACAAAACAGGGAACTAAGTTCCTATTATACTGCATGATATTCGGGACAATTACTGGGAACAAGTGTTCGTAAGAACTCTCATATCTTATATCTGGCCTGCACTGATAAGCTGATAAACAAGAAATCACTCCTTCGCCGGCTGATTTGCGTATTTTATCAGGATGAAAGATGTACAATTAGCGTTAGCACATCTACCTGTGTAATAAGTGATGGGCTCTCATTATCTGAACACTGTTTGTGTAAATTAAGTTAAATATCTGGACTGACATTCTGCTGTTTGGCCACAAGATGCCGCTGTTTCCTAAACACAGCTAACAGACTGCATATTTTTCCATATTCATAAGAAATAGGGTTGGTTACAAACCCTAGGGTTGGTTACAAACCCTGGAGAGGAAGAGAGAGAGCAGCCATCTTGGGGAGAGCTTGGAAAGGATCAGGAGCTGTGTGTGAGGAGGATCCATCGACATCCAGGTGTGGGAGCACCCTTCTGTGACCAGAGCTGCAGCCCAGAGAAGCTGAGTGTGTCCAAGGCCCTGATCCTGTCCAGAGGAACGAGATTGCTTCCAGGAACGCTGATGAGAGCTGAGGAGCAAAGCAACATACACTGCGGTACTCCATGCTATTTGGAGAATCTTTTGGTCAGTTCACAGTCACCAGTGGATGCAGAGCAGACCCAGGTCGGTAGGGCTGATCATGCACAAGCCTCACCACAGGACTGTAGTTAGTTAGATAGGATTTCTGTTTGTGTTAGGCCACAAGTGTTGCTGGCTGTTCATTACAAGGACTCCACAATTTAAACTGACATTTCACACTGGAGAACTGATAAACTTCCCCACAAACTCAAGCCAGGCTGGCGTTTTGGCTCAGAAGGAATACTCAGGCACGTGCTCCAAGACCAGTTATGGGAGGGGGAATACTATAGAACATTGTAAGTTTGTAAGCTGTTCTGCTGCATCGCAGGCTAGCTTATATGTACCACACATCCATACAGTTGTTCTTGATTTTTAGGGTAATAACAGGTAAGGCGTGGCTATGTAGTTGTGCCCGCCACTTTACTGCCACTTTTCCTCCAGCTTCCATTGAAGGGCGCAGAGCTGTGCAGCACAAGGGTCTAAGCCTTCGGGCTGGGTGTATGTAAATTTATTGTATGTTCCCAGCATTTGTGGTTGTGCTCATTGCCACGTTTAAGTAAAATACTGTTTTGGCAAAAACTGGTGTTGGAGTTGCTTTCCTTGTTCGAGACTTTGCTGTATTCTGGGGAGCCCACCCCAGTACATGGCTTACAACTTGGCATAGTCGGCAGGATACAGAGACTGTTATGGACGGGAATGCGGAGGGAGACCATTTCCTACCGGCACCAACAGTCTTGGACCCAGCTCAGGGTGCGCCAGTGCAAGGCCAACTTGCCCCAACACCGCTGGAACAACCGGCCCTAGTGCCGCCGATACAACTTGCCCCCACCATGCACGCCCCAGTAGGGTACATCCCCGTGGGGGGCGCTATTGCGTCATATCCCAAAGTTTGAAAGTAAAAACATGACGTTGCAGGACTGGACTGAAAGTGTGCGTATTGCTGTTAGAATGTGTAACCTGACCCCCGAGCTGAGGGTAGAGGTTGCGTTGGGGGCTCTAAAGGGTGACGTTAGGTGGACAGTGAAGGAAAGGCCCGAATCCAAGAGAAAGACCCTATAGAAAATATTCTCCCTGCTGGAGAGAGCCAAGGGGGGCGTGCTAAATTAGTGCAGTTGCTGAGCCACTTCTTCAACCAACCACGGCGAGACCCTAATGCAGTACTCCAATGCGCTACAGGAGACATTAAATGAAATACAGTAGCGAGACCCAGAGGCCATGGGAGCCTTCTAAGAGGTGGACCGACTACTGTGAGACCAGTTCATAGTAGGGTTCTCCAACAAGTTTTTACAAGACAAATTGAAAGAGATGACGCGGCCGACGGCCGACATGACCTTCTACAGCGTCTAACTAGCCGCCGTGGAGAGAGAGAAAGAGCACATGCCTGTGGCGGTGAGAGTAGAACCCATGCTCCAGGAGGCCAGTTGGGGTCTTAAGACTCAGAGTCCTTAAAGGATGTGTTTCAGGCCCTGCGGACAGAACTGACAGAACTTCAGCTGGAAGTGTCCCAGATGAAGGCAAAAATCAACCCAGCCTCTGGAAATGACCCCAGTACCCCGTGCCACTCCACCCAGGATAACTCAGGTGCAGGGGCTCGTCAAAAGCACAACCGCACGGCCATATGGCCATAGAGTGCCCAGAACAAATGAAGTCCGGGCCGATGTTAAACTTCCGACTGCCACAGTAGCTGGGCATCCTGTGGTGGTACACAAGAAGCTAAGCCCTATGCGTGAGGCACACATCCTATATGCCAGAAACCCTGTTATGGAAGCCGAGTTAGAAGGCCAGAAGGTACGCTACCTAGTTGATACAGGGTCGAAGTGCACCCTTATGACTCTGAAGTTCCTCGAGAGACACTTTGGACACATGATGGAGCCAGAAGATGGGAGCGTCATCAGACTGACGGCTGCCAATAACAGAGAGATGGACATCCGAGGGATAGTCTGGATGCGGGTCTGAATTTCGGCAAGAAAGGGGTTGTGCTCGTGGACCATTGCTCTCGGAGAGGAATGGATGTGATGCTAGGTATGAATGTGCTGAAAGACCTGGACCATCAACTCTATGCCAAAGAAGGGCCTACGGCAGCCGGTCTCTGAGGGAGTCAGAGCGCCATCCTGACAACTATAGCTCCTTTAAATTGGACCTACTGTCACTGGAAAGTGAAAGAGTCTGGACCAAGATCTGGCGATGGCCAGAAGAGTGGGCCCGTCTTACTCCAGAGGGCCAGAAGTTGTTGAGGCAGTGGGATAAGCTAACTGTTACCCAGGGCCTCCTTTGTCGGACCCTATACTTAGAATCAGTGCTGAAATACCGGCAACAGATTGCTATCCCCCTGTCATTGGGACCGGAAGATGCCCGGGAAGCCTATGAGAGGAGTGCCCATTTTGGGTAAGACAAAACGTTCAAGTGGCTCCAACGGTCCAGATTTGGCAGACATGGTGGTCAAGGCATGTCTTAAGTGTCCTGAGCAGCGGGCTCCTGTCCAGGCCATCCAGACCTCCATGCCCCTAGAGCTCCTTATGATCGATTATGTACAGATTGGGTACTCTATCTCAGGACATTCATACTGTCTAGTCATGACAGATCATTTCAAAAAGTATGCAGTGGCTGTACTCACCAGAGACCAGACGGCAGAGTCATCCGGTGAAGCGGTCTGCAAACACTTTATACAGGTGTTTGAGTGTCCACAGAGGATACATTTAGACCAGGGGGCATGTTTTCAACCAGGAGGCATGTTTTCAGGGTACTCTAATGAATGAGCTGTACCAACTGTATTGGATCAAACGTTCCTGCAACACACCATATCACCCCCAGGGAAACAGGGCGTGCAAGCAGTTCAACCACACCTTGCTCCAGATGCTGTGGACTCTGGTGGACAGCCAAAAGGCTTGGTGGCCCGAGTATCTACCCAAACTCATGTGGGCCTATAACAGGGTACAGAGTACTACCGGATACTCCCCACATATGCTCATGTTTGGGAGAGCCGGACAGGAGATTGAAGATCTCCACATGCCCGATCCGATGGAGCCACCACCGAGAAATACCACCACATGGGTGCACTGCCGCTGGCTGAGAGCGATTCACAATGTTGTGAGGGAGCGCCTAAAACAAGTGGTACACCCTAACCCAAGACCAGTGCAGAGGGATGGGTATGCGCCGGGTAATCGAGTGATGGTCAGAGCCAAGCGGCCATCTGGGAAGCTGGGAGGCGGTCCCATACACGGTGAAGAGGAATGAAGACCCTGCCATCCCGGTCTATGAGGTAGAGCCAATAGGGACTGGGGATCCCTCACGAAAACTTGCACCGTAACATGTTGAGGCGTTGTAATTTTGATGAGCCCATGTGAGTGGAGGAGATACTTCCTCCTGCTCAGAGTACAGAGGAAATCCCCTTAGAGGAGGATGAGGAATGGTGGGTTGTCCCTGCCCTGGTACCCACAGAGGCTTTTACTCAGGGAAAGTGTTGAGCAGTCGGCAGCTCCTCCCCTATTAGATGTGCCTAACATCCCCAGTGCTTCTGAGCCTATCACTCTGTGTAGGTCAACCAGGCCCAATGCTGGTATGTGCCCCCATAGCACTATGCCCAGGATGAGTTTGTATGGGGAGGGTTGCCAAAAACGACAACCTCTAGTGGGGTGGCATGTGAGATGGGGAAACAGCTCTCATTTCTGACTCTGAACACTGTTTGTGTAAATTAAGTTAGAGGACCTTTAATCTGTTTAGCCCTAGTCTAATCAGGGACTTACCTTATAAAGCGCCCCCCACTGATGTCATCGCACTTTTTTTTTTTTTAAAGACCCCCCGATCGTCCACTGTTGTCCCCCATTGATTTCGGCGCCTTATATTCTAATTAGCCCATTTGGTTATACTAGGCGGAGACTGGAGCGGTTCTCTTCTCCCTGGCTGTGAGCGCATCCAATCAGAGCGCACCGCTCATAACCAGGGAGGAACTAATTCTCCCTGGTTATGAGTGGTTCGCTCTGATTGGATGCGCTCACACCCAGGGAGAAGAGAACCGCTCCAGTCTCCGCCTAGTATAACCAAGTTGGCTAATTAGAATATAAGTCACCGAAATCAACGGGGAACAAGTGTGATGACATCAGTGGGGGCCGATCTATAAGATAAGACCCTAATTAGGGTTAAACAGATGAAAGGTCCTCTTTAACCCCTTAGGGACCCATGACGTATCGGTACGGCATGGTTCCCGAGTCCTTAAGGACCCATGGCGCACCGGTACGTTATGTGTTGTTCCGATCACTGCCGCCCGTCGGGCGGTGATCGGAACAAGGTGCCTGCTCAAATCATTGAGCAGGCACCTCGGCTAAATGCGCGGGGGGTCCTGTGTCAATTCAGACCTGCGGTTTGCGGCTTTTACCTGGTGCGGCGGCGGTGGTGCCATCGGGTCCCCATGGGGCTGTGGGGGGGGGACCCGATGGCATGGAAGGCAGTGCGATGCCTTCCTGAGGCATCTGTGCTGCCTTCCGGTGACGAGCCTGTGAGATCCAGCCCTAAATGTTTTTAAAAAAGCTGTTATTGTGTAAAACTTACATAAATAAAAACAAAGTATACATATCGCCGCGTCCGTATTGACCGGCTCTATAAAAATATCACATAATCTAACCCCTCAGATGAACACCGTAAAAAATTTAAAATAAAAACTGTGCTAAATAAACCATTTTTTGTCACCTTACATCACAAAAAGTGTAATAGCATGCGATCAAAAAATCTCATCCCACAAAAATCATACCCTACCCAAAAAATTATGTCTCTCAGACTATGGAAACACTAAAACATGATTTTTTTTGCTTCAAAAAGGAAATCATTGTGTAAAAGTTATACATAATTAAAAAAAAGTATACATATTAGGTATAGCTGCGTCTGTATCGACCGGCTCTATAAAAATATCACATGGCCTAACCCTCAGATGAACACCGTAAAAAATTTAAAATAATAACTGTGCTAAATAAACCATTTTTTGTCACCTTACATCACAAAAGGTGTAATAGCAAGCGATCAAAAAGTCACACGCACTCCAAAATAGTGCCAATAAAACTGTCATCTCATCCCGCAAAAATCATACCCTACCCAAGGTAATCGCCAAAAAACTTAAAAAATTATGGCTCTCAGACTAAACATAGCTAACAGACTCCAAGCCTGCAGAGGAAGAGAGAGCAGCCATCTTGGGGAGAGCTTGGAAGAGGATCCAGGAGCTGTGTGTGAGGAGGATCCATGGACATCCAGGTGTGGGAGCACCCTTCGGTGACCAGAGCTGCAGCCTAGTGAAGCTGAGTGTGTCCAAGGCCCTGATCCTGTCCAGAGGAACAAGGATTGCTTCCAGGAACGCTGATGAGAGCTGAGAAGCAAAGCAACATACGCTGCGGTAACGCATGCTTGTTGGAGAAGCTTTTGATCAGTTCACAGTCACCAGCGGATGCAGAGCAGACCCGGGTCGGTAAGGCTGATCATGCACGAACATCACCACAGTGTTGGTGCCTAGAATCTTAGAGACTGAGACCAGGCCTGTAGTTAGTTAGATAGGATTTCTGTTTGTGTCAGGCCACAAGTGTTGCTGGCTGTTCATTGCAAGGACTCCATAATTTAAACTTACATTTCACACTGGAGAGCTGATAAACTTCCCCACAAACTCAAGCCAGGCTGGCGTTTTGGCTCAGAAGGAATACTCAGACACGTGCTCTAAGACCAGTTATGGGAGAGGAAATACTATAGAGCACTGTAATTTTGTAAGCTGTTGTGCTGCACCGCAGGCTAGCCCATACCACACACACAAACCATTGTTCTTGATTTTTATGTAAATTATTGTATGTTCCCAACATTTGTGGTTGTGCTCATTACCATTAAGTAAAATACTGTTTTGGCAAAAGCTGGTATTGGAGTTGCTTTCCTCGTTCGTGACTTCGCTGTATCCTGGGTAGCCCACCCCGGTATATGGCTTACATACCAATAACCAATAGAAGTGAATGAGGGAGCAATGACTGTGGTAGTGATCATTCTTCCCCATTCACTTTGCATCGGCCTGTCTAATAGGCTCATGCAACGAGCCCTGATTAACTTTTTTTTTATTTTTTATTTTTTGCAGCCCCTTGAAATAGTGCAATGTGACAATGTGGCCCCTAAACCAAAAAAAGGTTGTGCACCCCAGCCTACATTCTTTTTCATCTCAGGAATGTCAGCAAAAGATTAAAAGGAACTGTCCTTGGTGGTATTGCATTGTTAACTTTCAGCCATCCTGTATTTATACAATTTACAGCTACTCTTTGTCTTTGATCACTTACCAGGATTTTATCCCTGGTCCTCTGGTCTCTCTGGCTTGTTCTGTATGGTAAAATCATTCAGTCACTATTTCGGGGTATCGATTATGGTGTGGTGGTATGGTGTTACATGGGTTGTAGAGGCACACACACACCTTCATGAGTGTAAATATAATAATGCTTTGTTACAATGGCGGTTCTCCTATACCAATCTACTATCTATCTGTCGGCTGTTTGTGGGAGTGATTAAGGGCCATCTGCTGGTATGGCTATTCACTAGTGCCACTGCTCAGTGTATCCTGGTCCCGGATTTGTGCCTTAGGCCTCATGCACACGACAGTGTTTTTTTGTCTGACAGGGGAAAAAAAAGGAAGGTTAATGAAAAGCTTAATTTTATTGCACCAAGGTCTTGTAGAAAAAAATGGACACGGATGCGGACAGGGATGACATACCAGTTGTGCATCAGTTTTTTTTTGACGGACCCATGCGTCCTCCGTTTTCCACTGACAAGAATAGGACAGGTTTTATTTTTTTGATGGACTGGAATCACAGATCACGGACGCGGAGAAAAAACGGAGGACTATCAGTTTTTTTTTTCACAGCTCCATAGAAATAAATGGGACCTCCGCTAAACTGTGAAAAATGACAGAACGGACGCGGATGCACACAACAATCGTGTGCATGAGGCCTTAGTGGTTGTACTTCGCCTCAGTTCTGTAATGCAAGGGTTAATCCATTACTTAGTGTGTGTGTCTGCATCTGTTGGACTAATGAGTTTAAGTTCACGTCACCGTTATTTTTCCGTTCTTCTGATCCGTCAGAAGAACAGAAAAATAAAGAAAAAAAATGGATCCTGAGCATCAGTTATGCACATTTGGCACCCATTTTATTTATTTTATGCACTTATATAGTATTACTATATTCCACAGCGCTTTACAGACATTAGCACCAAGCTGTCCCCAGTGGGGCTCACAATCTAAGTTCCCTATCAGTATGTCTTTGGAGTGTGGGAGGAAACCAGAGTATCCAGAGGAAATACACACAAACAGAAGGAGAACATACTGTACAAACTCCATGCAGATGGGGTCCTTGGTCGGATTCAAACCTAGCACCCCAGAATTTCAGCCATTTCCGTCAGAAATGCTTTATTTTAGATTTAAAAAAGTCCTAGTTCGACTTTGTGTCTGGATTGTTCTGGGTTGTCACACTCTGAATTCTGCCTTAGTTTGTTTGCCAAATTCTGTTCTGTGCCACAGTCTGAAGTATCTGTTGTTTTAGTACAATTGAATGTCCAAGTTCGTGATGTCAGTCTTCTATGTCTCAACTGTGTCCAAGTTCCTGCAATCCACGTTTGGGTTTCTGATCCGTTCATTTGCCAGTGCTCCATGTTTTCTCTCATGCTTGTATTCTGTGTTTGTCTGGTTCAGAATAATGTCATGCCTGAGTCTCTTGTGTTTTCACCAGTGTCTCTGACCTAAGTAGGTCATCTGCCAAGTACACCGGGACCATTCAAGGAGGTAGCGTTCTGGTCACTAACCCACAGCGAAGTCCACAAAAATGTACAGAGATTAAAGGGTGAATACTGGGGAGGTGCCAGAATAACACCCTTAGGCCCCTTTCAGATGAGCGAGTTTTCCGCACGGGTGCAATGCGTGATGGGAACGCATTGCACCCGCACTGAATTCGGACCCATTCATTTAAATTGGTCTGTGTATATGAGCGTTGTTTTTCACGTATCACTTGTGCGTTGCGTGAAAATCACAGAATGTTCTATATGCTGCATTTTTCACGCAGCCCTGGCCCCATAGAAGTGAATGGGGCTTTAGTGAAAAACGCATTGCATCCGGAAGCAAGTGCGGATGCGATGTGTTTTTCACTGATGGTTGCTAGGAGATGTTTGTAAACCGTCAGTTTTTTATCACGCACGTGAAAAACGCATCAAAACGCATTGCACTCGCGTGGAAAAAACTGAACTGAATGCAATCGCAGACAAAAGTGACTGAACTTGCTTGCAAAATGGTGCGAGTTTCACTGAACGTCATGCTCGTGTGAAAGGGACCTTAGTGTTTGTCCCAACGTCAAAACGGTTACTTGGCACAGTGGTTCCATAACCATTGTCAGTACCGATGTCAGTACATGTTTTATCCAATATTTATCTATATATTGTCTATATTGATTTAAGCTCTGCTAAATATTTTCCCATATTGCAGTAACAAATATGGATTAACTAGAGATATAAATACGGATAGCAAAAACATATGTTGCATATTAAAAATAGCTATGTGCTGGCTGCATTAACTAACATTAGCTCCATATACAGAAACATGCACATACAGAACAACACAACAGGAAATATCCTTGTTGAATCCCATTTAACTGATTCATATCATCAGATGCACATGTAAACCCATTGCCTGGTCTTTGCAGATGGCACCCACTCAATTGTGACCATGGCATCTGAATGGTTCTTTTCCAGGAGCACTGCACTCCTGGAGACCGAACGGCTCCCTTGCGCCAAGATCAAGGGAGTCATTCAGTTTCTATGGCAGCCACAGCCTTCTGAAAGCTCTAAGGCTTGCTATAGCGAAGTTTCTATCAGGGCCTGCCTGTGCCAGGGCTTAATAGGAACAGACTAATTCAGACTTACCATTGCAGTCTATGGGAGAAGTGATCAGAGGATTGCATGTTAAAGTCCCCTAAGCATTAAAACACAAGTTCTCCAACAGAGATTTGGAACAAAACCTAGTGGCTCCTTGGGGCCTTGCCTACTTTCCAATTTAGCTACCCTCCCCCCAGGTGCCATGGAAAACGGTCAGGAAGGCTTTTGGGCTCCCCTATTCTATATTAAATAGGATGCCATTGTGGGTGCATCCTGAGTTTCCCCAAGGGAGACATGTCATGTTTTAGGGCAGAACATCTGATGCATGTTGATGAGAAACACTGATTGTCTCCCTGGGAATTGAAGGAAAGATACCAACTGCCTGATTCCCACTTTCTACACATCATGCAAGTGCTGGCTTTCTGCAGGCATAGAGTTCGTGACTTATCTAAGGAAGCACTCACGACCACCTTTGATGATATAATAGGAATCACCCCGCATATAATGTCACTTTCGGGTCTTTATAGAGCCATGTCTGGCAATTTTGTAAAAGTATCACCATCCAAGCTCTTCTCTAAATGGGAAGAAATCATGATGGACACTAAGATCAGGGAGAACATTCTGGAGGGCTGGGCAAAGGTCCACTCCTGTGTCATCAATGAGAGATGGCGTGAAACCTACTTCAAGATCATGCATATTGCCATAGATGGCCTCTCCCAGAGTTCCAGAGCACATAACCCATTGCCCAAAATGTAAAGAACCGGCCTCAGATTTCTGGCATGGTATATGGTCATGTCCCCAGGTGTCAAAGTTTTGGAAGGATTTGACAACATATACAGTATTGGGAAATACTGGTCCATCAACCTTCCAGTAGTACCTCAGACATTACTATTTTATTACTTTCGCTTATCGGTACCCCAATCCTCTCATTCTCAGAATACCCCTTTCTTCCTCCATTCGATACTGCTGGTTGCCAAGTGAGTTTTATTACAATACCTCTATGCCTTACATACAGTCCTGATCAAAAGTTTAAGACCACTTGAAAAATTGCAAAAAATCATATTTTACATTGTTGGATCTTTTTTTTTTAAATCAGATCATTTTTTATTTTTCATATTCAAGAAAAAAAAAAATAGCAATTAAACATACGACAGTATGAATGTACATGTCCAAAAAGTAAAAGTGGAATCCAGTCCATCCAAGAAATGAACCAAGAGGTAGCATGTACATATAATACATCAAAACATATCCCCTCCCTCCCACCCCCCAAGTCACACCAGTGCAAACACAGCCAACAGTACTTCCTCTCATTGTAGTGCTCAGTGCCGTCACAGACGGGACTACAGCCATCACCGTGATCCTACAATCCTATACATTGTTCATCCCATCAGATTCCTCTTCACATTAGCAAGGAGAAGTCGTCTAGAAGGTATACCTGGCGTTTGTACCCATGGACCCCAAATAGAATAAAAAAAATTAATAGCACCCCTTTTAAAATAAACCCCTTTTTCCATTTCAATGAGCACATTTAAACGAGTAATAAATTCTTGTTTGGTAGGTACAGCCGTACTAATCCAATACCTGGCTATCATCTTTCTGGCATTATACAGTATCCTACTAATACCAATAGTCGTGCCCTCTATCAAATCATCTTGCAAAAGACCCAATAGACAAACCGACGGATCAGTTGGAAGTCTAATATTATACACTTCATAAATAACATCCAGAACATCAGTCCAGAAGGGTCCCAACGCTACACACTCCCAGAACATGTGCATAATATGTGCATCTGACACCGCACACTTTGGGCATTGAGACGTGTCCCGCAGACCCACTTTATGAAGAAACAACGGTGTTCTATAAACCCTGTGCACCAAATATAAGTGCGATAATCTCTGCGGTTCGCAGAGCGATAGCGTGGGTCCTCTCTCCAACACCTCCAACCACCGGGAGTCGGATAGAGATCCCAAGTCTGCACTCCATTTCTCTTTAACCGTTAATGTGAAGTAGTCTTGATAAAATGAAAGTAGAATCCTATAAAATGCTGATATTACCCCTCTCGTTTCTCCACCTTTCCTGATCTGATCAGCAATCGGCGAAATCTTTATCGTGAGATCCATCACCTTGCCTTGCTCCGACAAAGCATGTCGGAGTTGAAGGTATTGATAGAAATTGGAATTGGTTAGATCAAACTCTGTCTTCAATTGATCAAAACTCTTAAAAACCCCATTTGTATATAGCTGTGCCAACCAAAGTATTCCCTTATCCCTCCAAATCCTGAATCCAGCCAATTTTTGCACCTCTGGCAGTGCGCTGTGTGCTTATAAGGGGGTAATACTAGTGCATCCTGACGCTTTTGTAATTTCTTTTACCTTGCACCATACCTTATGGAACAGCGCTACACTGGGAATAATGTCAGGCGGGCGGGTGTCTGAACTCAGTTCCAAGATATAAGATGGTGGCTTACCTCCCAGGAGATAGGACACGAGGGCACCAACAGGGTTATTTCTATCTACGACCCCCCAAGATTGGAACACATTGTTGGATCTTACCGTATATACTCGAGTATAAGACGAGTTTTTTGGCACATATTTTTGTGCTCAAAAAGCCCCCTCAGTCTTATACTCGAGTCTAGGTCTTGATTGCGAAAATTCGCCAAAAAATCGCATTCAAATTTTCGCATAAAAATTCGCATGAACTGGTATTTTCCCAAAAATCGAATATTCGCTTTAGTTGGTTTTTGTACTGTTAAAGTTATTGTTGATACCATATTGTTTTTCTTTGAAATAAATATTCAAAAACCTTTAACCTACTGATGCCTCAATTAATGTAATTTTATTGGTACGGTATCTATTTTTATTTTTTAAATTTACCAGTAGCTGCTGCATTTCCCACCCTAGTCTTATACTCAAGTCAATAATTTTTCCCATTTTTTGGGGGTAAAATTAGGGGCCTCGGCTTATATTCGGGTCGGCTTATACTCGAGTATATACGGTAACAAGGTTCCAAGTAGAGCTTCAACATGCAACAAGAAGAAATGAGAGTGAGACAAAACATTTTTTGAGCATTCGATTAATTGAAAATAACGATTAAACTGAAACAAGCTGTTTTTCAGCTGATCCAAATTTTAGGACCACATGCCTTTAAAAGGCCAAATCTGTGCAAAGATGTGGATTCATTGTCATTTTCTGTCTGGTAGTCACACGTTGTGATGGCAAAGGCAAAAAAACTCTCCCTTTTTGAACGTGGTCGGGTTGTTGAACTGCATAAGCAGGGTCTCTCACAGCGTGCCATCGCTGCTGAGGTGGGACGCAGCAAGACAGTCATTTGGAATTTCTTAAATGATCCTGAGGGTTATGGAACAAAAAATTCAAGTGGAAGACCCAAAAAAAAAATTCATCAGCACTGAGCCGGAGGATCCAATTGGCTGTCTGTCAAGACACTGGACGATCATCGACCCAAATTAAGGCCCTTACTGGTGCTGACTGCAGCCCCATAACCATCAGACGGCATCTGAGACTGAAGGGCTTCAAAAACAAAAAACGTCTTCAAAGACCTCGTCTCCTTGAACGCCACAGAACTGCTCGTTTGGACTTTGCAAGAGAGCACCAAACATGGGACATTTAAAGGTGGAAGAAAGTTTTATTCTCTGATGAGAAAAAATTTAAGCTTGATGGTCCTTATTTATGGTTTCCAACGTTACTGGCATGACAAGCAGATCCCACCTGAGATGTTTTCTACGCTCCACAGTGGAGGGAGCGCCATAATGGTCTGGGGTGCTTTTTCCTTCAGTGGAACAATGGAGCTTCAGGAAGTGCAGGGGCGTCAAACGGCCGCTGGCTATGTCCAGATGTTGCAGAAAGCATTCCTCATGACTGAGGGCCCTCGTCTGTGTGGTAACGACTGGGTTTTTCAACAGGACAACGCTACAGTACACAATGCCCGGAGGACAAGGGACTTCTTCCTGGAGAATAACATCACTCTTTTGGGTCATCCTGGGTGTTCCCCTGATCTAAATCCAATTGAGAACCTTTAGGGATGGATGGCAAAGGAAGTTTACAAAAATGGACAACAGTTCCAGACAGTAGATGGCCTTCGTGCGGCCCGTCTTCACCACTTGGAGAAATGTTCCCACTCACCTCATGGAAACGCTTGCATCAAGCATGCTAAAATGAATTTTGTATAAAAGAGTAGGGGGCACTCGACTATCTGGATCCAAATAGATAATGGCAATATATAGCTATAATGGATTTCAGTTCTAAAAATACATCATACACATATTACATACATAAAAGGCGCCGGTATTATATAATAAAAAACACTCAATATATAAAAATAGGAAAAACACACAACCCTGGTTGATGTATCAACTCTGACCATCACAATGACTCCAGGTGGAAGCTGGCAGCGTAGTGCACAGTACGCTGCACTACGCTGCCAGCTACCACCTGGAGTCATTGTGATGGTCAGAGTTGATACATCAACCAGGGTTGTATGTTTTTCCTATTCCTATTTTTATATATTGAGTGTTTTTTATTATACCTGCGCCTTTTATGTATGTAATATGTGTATGATGTATTTTTAGAAGTGACCAAATATAAATTTTTAAATCCATTATAGCTATATATTGCCATTATCTATTTGGATCCAGGTAGTCGAGTGCCCCCTACTCTTTTATATATATATACTGTTTTTCTCTTAGCGATCAGGGGTAGATCGCCAGGGTTGGCACCGTACCCAGGTGGTATAGGAGGTTGAGCCACTGTAATATATTTATTTCCTTTTTAAAACGAATTTTGGAAGTGATAAACAATAACGGCAGAGCTACTCATTACTGAGTTCATGTTTGGAAGTTGGAATTCTATTTTGGGGGGGGTTAGTTTTTTTTTGGAGGTGTGGTCCTAAACTTTTGATCAGCGGAAAAACAGCCTGTTTCAGTTTATTCGTTGTTTTCATTAAATTGAATGCTCAAAAAAATGTTTTGTCTCACTCCCATTTCTTCTTGTTGCATGTTGAAGCTCTACTTGGAAACTTGTTAAGATCCAGACATGCTAAATATGATTTTTTTCCCATTTTTCAAGTGGTCTTAAACTTTTGATCAGGACTGTATTAGCAGTGATTTCTCAGCTGAGGCTGTTGTTCAGATATGATCAGATTGAGGCAGAGAGGCACAAGGAGGGATCAGCCACTAAATTCTTCCAAAAGTGGAAGACCTTCCTCATCACTCATTTTAGTCCCACTGAAATCTCAGAAGTGGTTAAACCATTTCAGTATACCTCTTGGTACCTTATCTCCTCTCTAAAGGGCACTTTAGGCGCCCTTCAAGTGTAGCCCCCCCCCCCTCTCCCCCCCCTTCCCTTTTTTTCTCTCTCTTCCTTGTTTTGTCCCTTTCCCACTTTGTCATTTGAATATACAGTATGTCACTTGGTAATTGTCATTGTTACTTGTAACAAGACATAGATGGGTTCTCATGGTAATAATATATAACTCAGAAACTAATGCATGTTCCACTCCCCTTCTTCCTTTCTGTTCTATGGTTGAAAATGTTTCAGTAAAATGAATAAAAAAAAAAAAAAAACACAAGAACAACTTCAAAATTATGGTATCACTATAATTGTTCTGACTCTGTGAATGAAGGGAACAAGCAGGGGCTGACTGGCAACTTTTGACCCAGGGGGCAAGTAACACCCAGAGGCCCACTGAGCCCCCCTCCTGCCTGCTTTCCCATTTCCCCTGCCTCCTCCTGACCCCCCCCCCCCCCTTGCCACTTTCGTCAGCCATGTAAATTACAACACAGGAAAACTAAATAAACTAGGGATGCTCCGATATATCAGCCGCTGAAACATATCAGCCGAAAATGGCATTTTTGGTATAATGCCGAAAGTGTCATTTTCTGGCTGATACAGTGTTGCATCCGTGTATTCTCTCCTCCCCCTGGGCGCTGCTCTGTGTCCGAGCAGGGGGGGGAAGAAACTGTGTCAGCCGTCCGAGCACTACGGGAGGAGAGCGCAGTGAGTGGCCGACGTCTCCTCTCCACAATGCTCAGCCTCCTGTCTCAGATTGGCAGAGTGGTGTGTGGGCAGAGACAGCTTGCAGTGCTGTCCCAGGAGGTTGAGCTCTCCTCTCCGCACCGCCTGCTCAGCCTCCTGTGACATTGTGTCAGGAAGCAGAGTGAGGCACAAACACGCAGTGATCAGTGATCACTGAGTGTTTGTAAATAATTGAGAACCTAACATGTTTACTGTGTTCCCAATTATGAATAAAAAGAAAGTGATATACAGGTGTGTTCATTCATAGTTGTAATTATAGTAAACACACTCTGTCCTCATGTTCTGAATGAACAGAAACTCTCAATATAGAGGGTTCCTGTTCATTTGTAACAGGGGATACAGAAATAGAGATTGAGGACTTTGTGTCCTCAATTGCTTTTTCTATTTTAAAAGGGAAATATCAGGCGTCTGTTTAGACCCCTAATATTGCCCCGAAGCCCCTAAAAGTAAAGTAAAAAAATCAAATTATTTAATAAAAAATGAATGAAATTAAAAGTTTATGATGAAAAATGTAAATTTAAAAAAATGTTCTGTTTCGGCTTGACTATTTTTGTTTCGTTTTGAAATTTGCTTTTTGGTGCACTTCTAAACAAGTCACACTGTAAGACTTTAAAATAAATAGAGAACTTTAATCTGATATACAGAAGCAAAACATAAATTAAAAGGACATGCATTTCTTGAAATTTTTTTTTTTTTTTCACACTAGCAAACAAACATGAGAACATATTTTTTTTTCAAATAGTTAAGTGCATATTACAACTGCTTAGTGCAGAACATATTATGATGTATTGCATACACCATACTAACATTTGGAGAGGTATGTTTTTCTCTAAAATTTCAAACCGTTAGCAAAGACCTCATCAAAGGAGAGGTCTTCCGAATCTTTTCAAGAACATCTGGAAATTGAACAAGTTCCAAAAGATCTCTTTCAACTGACATTATCATAAGAGCATCAAGAAGTTCTTGCCCCATGGTGGCTCTTAGGCGAGTCTTTATAAGTTTTAACTTACTAAATGCTCTTTCACATGCCACTTGAGTATATGATAGTGTTAGCAGGTATTCATAAACAACAGAGAGATTTTCATAAGCAGTTGAAAAAAGATTATATTTTACAAGAAATCGGTGACAGCAAAGAAAACATTTGTTACAGGACTTGCATTTTGTTTCTTGTTCCATGGTATCAACTTTACAGGAGCCCCAGTCCTCATCATCAGCATCAGTATTAACAGGATTATTATCCAGATAATCATCATCATCATCTTCTTGCTGAGAGCTAATAGGAACTATGTTTACCTTCCCGCTCTCATGTTCTCTAAGATGTGGGAACAAGTTGGCAAAACTCTGAAGCTCAGTTTTCAGACCCGATTCATCCACGTTTGCCAATTGAGAAATTCTTTGTAGTGCTCCTGCCTCTAACACATTTGGATCTTTTCTGATTTTGTCAAAGAAACGAGGATCCAAGTATTGGGAGTCCTGAACTAATTGTTTGTTTTCAGAAAATCGCTCATCCAGGCTTCCAATAATCTGATCCAGAATTGGTCTAAAAACTTCAACTCGAAAACGTTGGGTTTCACTAATAGGACGTTCATCAATTGAGGATTCGCCAGGCATACGCTTTTTTCGCCCAATTCTTCTCTCTTGTAGCTCTGATTCAACTTCCAGGGAATCAAGGCCCTCTCTTTCTATGATTAGGTCATTTATTTTTTTTGCAAACTGCTTTGCTTTCTCTTTTATATAAGAAAACTCAATTTTTTTTAGTTGGTCAACTGTACTTTCCACCATTCTCCTTGCAACCATATAGTCAAGACCACTTGTTTGAAGATATCTTGAAACAGGGCCAATAACATCAAAAATAGCCAAAAATAGATGTGCAGTTAAAATGGTCTTAAACAAACATAGGTTTTCTGACAGAGAAGAAGCCTCTGAAGTAGTCTTTGAATCAGACTGTTTGAACTGTGAAATCAACAATAACACTTCTAAAGTGTCCAAAAATAGTGAGTGTTTTTCTCCAAATAGCTAGTGGAGGGCTTTATCTTTGGCCCACCATCTTGTCTCCCCAATTTTTTGCAACCTGAGAAGTTTCTCATGCCCACATCTCTTATCAAGCTGATCCCTCCAGACATTCATTCTCTTGTGAGAGTCCCCAATAAATGTTGCTAGGCGATGTAGAAGACCCAAAAAAGTTTTTGCCTCTAAAACATCACAGCAGTCAGATATGCACAGGTTTAAAATGTGACTATAGCACCAAATGTAGACAGCATTAGGCACTTCCTTTGCAATCTGAGCACGCAACCCCACATAAGCACTTTTCATGTTTGCTGCTCCATCAAAAGACTCTCCTGCTATTTTTTTGTAATCCAGTCCAAGAATTTTAAAACTTGACATTAAAAGTTCATTGAGTCCTCTTCCAGATGTATCTTTTACCGGTAAAACAGAGATGAGACGTTCCTTAACAGATTCCTCTTTTACATATCTAACAACCACAGTAGCTTGGTCAACTACTCCAACATCTTGTGTAGAATCTACTTAGATGCTAAATCTCTTTTCACCAATTTCAGACACTATTGAGGACTTCATGGTCTGAACGATTGCCATAATAACTTTTTTTACTGTGTTATATGACAAAAATGTCACAAGTGATCCACGGCCAGCTGTCTGTTTTCCCAGGAGTCTTCTCTGTTTTTTACTCTTTTCACTTTCAGAAATGCATTTCCGAATGTGATTTTTAAGCGGAACGTCATAATTCGAGAGAAATAAAACCATTTCTAGAAAGTTTCCATGGTTAATTTCAGCATTGTTCAAATTATATAATGATTCATTAGTTCCATGGGCACGAAAAGGTAATCCTTGTTTTGCTAGCAGTTTAACAATATCAAAGATTCGTTTCATTACTTCTATGTTTTGAAGTATCTCCTTCTTTCTTTTTGAAGCATGTGGAATTTGAAAATGCTATGCAGATACTGCAAAAAAAAGCTTCAAGCTTTCTATTGTTTACTCTGCAAGTAAGCCATCAACGCCTAATAAGATCTCCATTTGGATTTCTACGGAAATAAAAATCGATTTCTTTAAAGGGAAGGCCTTCACAATCGGTAGTGCTTGGTTGCACTGGATGCATTTGCACAAATGTAATTTTTTCTGCCATGGAACATGTAGAAGGAAGACTAAAGAGAGTTTTGGTGGTGTCAAACTGAACATCAGAAGATGCAGACTCTTCTTCTGTTCTACCGCTTTCTAAATCATGAAAGCTTGTAGCTTCAGAGCAAGGAATGGGTGATTGTTCTATAATAGTCATTTCAGAACTGCTTTCAAAGTCCAACTCCTTCTCTATTAAGCTACTTGGACTTTGTGTTCTCAACTCCTCTTCAACTAGCACATCTTGCCTCACTGGAAGCCTATCTTGGTCTGTGCAAACCTCTGTTGGTCTTTCTTTGGGTACTGTTGCACCATGACCCTACAAAAAGTCATATAAAAATTATGAACATTATGAGCAGTGCAGAAGGCTGCCTACCCCTGCTTTACAACTTCTAAACTTTCAACTCACCACTGCAAATGATAATTTCATTTGCTTAGGATCCTTTCCTGCTATGTCAAGCTCTTTAGCCCTTTTCTCGCGTATTTTTTGAGCTCCACTTTTTTCCTTGCTTTTTGATGGTATGCTCTCCATATTTATCAATAAGGAATGAACTAAACTGTTTGCTGGACATCAAACAAATAAAAGGGAGTAACAATTAGGACAGGAATAAGGGCTTTATAGTACATATCCAAAATACAAATTAAAGCTTCATATATGCCAATCATCTAAGGTGACCCGAAGGTGAGGGCATGCCATGCCAGTGTGCTCCCACAGGTGTAAGGGCACCACTGCACAAGCATTACTTACTGGAGCGTTGGGCATACAGAGCAGGCCTTTGCAATGGAACCCTAAAGCTCAACACACACCTTACAATCTGATTGTACAATTTCCTTTAGATCTACTAACAACAAAGTTTACAAACTAATGTGGCATACAATGTGTGATGTCACTAAAAAACATAGGGGGTTCACTAAGGAGCCAAAGGATTAAGCTGAACATTCGGCTGTTCACTTTCTGCTGTTTGGCCCCTGAGAGAATAGCCCGTACAAAAGTGAATAAACTGACGAATGTTTGCCTCAGCAGATCCAGATGTTGGATCGGCTGAGCTAACCAGAATACTCCCTTTGGTTCAGCCAAAAGTCCTGAGGCTGTTCAGCTTAACTAAAGGGGAAGTGAAGGGAGACAAACCGATAAAATTAGCCGTACAGGTCTGAAGTGAATAGTCGAAGAAGCTTCAGCTTCCTTCATTTTGGGACAGATATTTATTTTGCAGCTTATTAAATAACACCCTCAGTGATAAAGGAGTATGATGTAAGTCATGTGGGGATAAAACAAAAAATTAACTCCTTAGGGTGCAAAACAAATCTGCACCTCAGTTGCAGATAATCACCATAAAGGGTTAATTTGTATAGTAATCTACTTTATTAGATTTTGTTTTTCTACATTTTAAAAATACCTCTCTGTCAGTGTTGACCGGAAGAAGGGGTAATGGTAGGGGTGGGCGATATAGACGATACATCGTCAGTAAATACATCACCAATTAATAAAGTTACTGATTAGTTTATAAATGTATTCCTGTGAGCGTCGGGGGAAGGGGGGGGGGGGGAATCTGTGGATGGCACCGTTTAGGGGAGGGGGGGGGGGGATCTGTGGATGGCACCGTTTAGGGGAGGGGGATCTGTGGATGCCACTGTTTAGGGGAGGGGACTCAGCTCCCTGCTGTTGCGTACACAAAGCACAGGGCAGCAGGGAGAGTGTAAAGTCATATTCACCCTAATAGAGCTCTATTAGGGTGAATATGACAAGGGTTCTAGCCCTTAAGGAGGCTAATAGTTATTAAATAAAAAGTAAAAAAAAAAAAAAAGTTTAAACACGCCCCCCAAATATAGAAAACAATATATCGCGATATATATCGCACATGCTTAAAATTAAATTGCAATATAGATTTTAGGCCAAATCGCCCACCCCTAGGTAATGGCATGTCAGAGTTTTAACTAGAGGTGCACCGAAATAAAAATTTCAAAACCGAACAGAGGTGTGACGTAGAGATCAGTAAGAAAGTCCAAAGGTCATACAAAAAGAACATGGAGTTACTGTTACTCCTTTTCTTTCTTCATTCAGGTGTTGTTCCCTCTTGTCTTTCTCTCCTGATAGTTGTGGCCTGGGGGTCAGATGAATGCTTCAGCAGCCTCTAGCCGCCGAGATAAATGCTCCTGCAGCTTCCTGTGGTTGTCACTGTCTCCTCCCTTCAGGTCCCCGGATCACTTCAGAGCCTGCCAATGGTAGGTGGGCAGTCTCCCTCCCAGCCAATAGTAGCAGAAGTGGGCGGAGGGAGCTGCCGTGGCCGCAAAGGAGCCCCGATCAGAGACACGCGCATTTGGGAAGGCAGCATGTTCTCGCCAGCCGCTGAAGTAGCAGAGCGGCCGAGAGGAGCTGGGTGACACTAGTGTTTGCACCGACGGGGGCCATTTATAGAGGCAACAGTAGGGTGAGCACATTTCCTAACTGCCATTCAGGGACACTTATTTTCACAAGTGCACGGTCACGCTACTTGGCCGCGCCGCAAGGCAGGGGAGGAGCCACACACAGGACAGTACTATGCGATGCCGATCTGATTCGGAGATCGCATAGTAGAAAGAAGTGACTATCACCAGGGCCGGTTCTAGGTTAACTGGGGCCCTGGGGTAAAAAACAATAAGGGGGCCCCCACATGACACTTGACTTTTGCAGAAGAAATGGTATATTGTGTGGCACGGTATATGCATGAAAACTTACAATTACTTGGCTTGACCCTTGGGGATCTTGGACACCTCGACACTTTGGCCGCGGCTCGGCGGAGCTGATGTGTTTTATCCTAATGAGAAAAATTTCATAATGAGGATTTGGAGAAGAGGCAGAGGGATAGCAGAGCAGGGAGAGGCCGGTGCTGCTACTAGGTGGGTCATACCATGGGGGAGTAATAAAGCCCACCATAATGCCCCCTCCCCAGTAGTAATAATTCTCCTTATAATAGACAGTGCAAAAAATACCCCCTTGTAATGTCCCCAGTTGAGCCAATGTCCCCATAGTGCCCCCTATAATGTGCCAGTAGCCATAGGCCCCTATAATGTGCCAGTAGCCATAGGCCCCCATATAATGTGCCAGTAGCCATAGGCCCCCCTATAATGTGCCAGTAGCCATAGGCCCCCCTATAATGTGCCAGTAGCCATAGGCCCCCCCTATAATGTGCCAGTAGCCATAGCCCCCCCCTATAATGTGCCAGTAGCCATAGGCCCCCCTATAATGTGCCAGTAGCCATAGGCCCCCCTATAATGTGCCAGTAGCCATAGGCCCCCATATAATGTGCCATAGCCCCCCTATAATGTGCCAGTAGCCATTAGCCCCCCTATAATCTGCCAGTAGCCATAGGCCCCCCATAATGTGCCATCAGCCCATAGTCCCCCTATAATCTGCCAGTAGCCATAGGCCCCCCTATAATCTGCCAGTAGCCATAGGTCCCCCATAATGTGCCAGTAGCCATAGGTCCCCCATAATGTGCCAGTAGCCATAGGCCCCCCTATAATCTGCCAGTAGCCATAGGCCCCCCTATAATCTGCCAGTAGCCATAGGCCCCCCTATAATCTGCCAGTAGCCATAGGCCTCCCATAATGTGCCAGTAGCCATAGGCCTCCCATAATGTGCCAGTAGCCATAGCCCCCCATATAATGTGCAAGTAGCCATAGCCCCCCCTATAATGTGCCAGTAGCCATTAGCCCCCCTATAATCTGCCAGTAGCCATAGGCCCCCCATAATGTGCCAGTAGCCAGATAGGGCCCCCCCACTAATGTGCCAGGAGTAGCCAGATAGGGGCCCCCCTATAATGTGCCAGGAGTAGCCAGATTGTGCCCCCCTGCCCCCCACCCCCCTTATAAAGTGCCAGCCCAGTAGCCAGATTAGGGGGGCCCCCCTATAATGTGCCAGGAGTAGCCACTAGCCAGATTGTGCCCCCCCTGCCCCCCACCCCCCTCATAAAGTGCCAGCCCAGTAGCCAGATTAGGGGGGGCCCCCCTATAATGTGCCAGGAGTAGCCACTAGCCAGATTGTGCCCCCCTGCCCCCCACCCCCCTCATAAAGTGCCAGCCCAGTAGTAGCCAGATTAGGGGGGCCCCCTATAATGTGCCAGGAGTAGCCACTAGCCAGATTGTGCCCCCCTGCCCCCCACCCCCCTCATAAAGTGCTAGCCCAGTAGTAGCCAGATTAGGGGGGGCCCCCTATAATGTGCCAGGAGTAGCCACTAGCCAGATTGTGCCCCTGTGCCCCCCTGCCCCCCACCCCCTCATAAAGTGCCAGCCCAGTAGTAGCCAGATTAGGGGGGGGCCCCCCTATAATGTGCCAGGAGTAGCCACTAGCCAGATTGTGCCCCCCTGCCCCCCACCCCCCTCATAAAGTGCCAGCCCAGTAGTAGCCAGATTAGGGGGGGGGGGCCCCTATAATGTGCCAGGAGTAGCCACCACTAGCCAGATTGTGCCCCCGTGCCCCCCACCCCCCTCATAAAGTGCCAGCCCAGTAGTAGCCAGATTAGGGGGGGGGCCCCCTATAATGTGCCAGGAGTAGCCACCACTAGCCAGATTGTGCCCCCGTGCCCTCCTGCCCCCCACCCCCCTCATAAAGTGCCAGCCCAGTAGTAGCCAGATAGGGACAGAAATAAAGAAAAAAAAAAAAAATGTCAGTCAGACATACTTACCTCCCTGCTTCTCTGGACTACTCCGGTCCCGCCTCCAGCCAGCACACACAGATGCAATCACTTTACGGCAGCGGCTCAGTTAGGCCGCAGGACCGGCGCAGGTGGCGCGATGACGTCATCGCGCCGGTGACGTCATCGCGCCGCATGCGCCGGTCCGGCGGCCTGTCTGATAGGCTGCCGGCAACACGCCTCCCCTGCTCCCCGTCTCCCTGGCATAAAGTGGCTTTTTTTTCCGGCCCGGCCGGCCGGGACAGCAAGCCAGGGAGGCCCGGGGGGCAATTGCCCCCCTGCCCCCCGGCCCAGTCCGCCCCTGGGAACAAGTCAGTTTTACTCCATATGGAACGCCATAAAAACGAAGCCATAAAACTATAGTAGAATTGTTGGTCTTTTTCCAATTCCACCCCATATGGAATTTATTTACATTTTATGGCATTTTAAATTGTGCCATTAGAAAGTACATCTTGTCTTGCAAAAATGTGAAGCAAAAAAAAAAAAAAGTTAGGACTCTGGAAAGGCAAGGAGTGAAAAAAAAATAATATTAAAATCTCTGTGGCATGAAGGTGTTAAAGGCTAAACATCACTTTTTCTACTGGTCTTTATTAAAAATATTGAGTTGTTCTCTCACAAAGGGGGTTAACTGTTTTTCTAGCTGTGTGAATGGTACTTTCACTTTGTGCTGATCATATCATAACCCTTAGGGTCCATTCACACGTCCTCAATTGTGTTCTGCATTTTTCGGAACAGAATTGCGGACCCATTCATTTCAATGGGGCCGCACGATGTGCTGCCCGGATCCGGAAATGCGGATCTGCACTTCCAGGTCTGCATTTCCGTTCCCGAAAAAAATAGAACTGCGGACAAGATTAGGCATATTCCATTATATTGCCGGCGATGTGTGGTCCGCAAAATGTGGAACGCACATTGCCGGTGTCCGTGTTTTGCGGATCCGCAAAACACACACGGATGTGTGAATGGACCCTTATTATGCCACTAATGTCAGATAGGTGCAAGTGTCAGAGGTGGGACCCGCAACTATTCCAACCACGAAGCACCCAAAGAGAACCAGAGTGCATCGTTCATGTGCGGCCGTCCTCCATTCATTTCTAAAGAGTGCCGAAAACATTGCGGCCCACAAACGGCGGGTCGGCAATCCACGGCCGCCGGCCGTGTGCATCACGCATCACAGATGCGGACCCATTCACTTGAATGGGTCTGCAATTCCGGAGATGCGGAACAGAGTCACGGAACGGAACACCGGAAGCACTACGGAGTGCTTCTGTGATGTTGCTTTCCATTGTTCCGCACCGCAAAAAAAATATGACATGTCATTTGTTTTGCGGTGTGGACAGACCACGGACGCATTTAAGTTGAGTAGTGTCTTTTGACAAAGAGCCTCTAGGGATGGATGCAGTAGAAGCTGTTGTATCTCTTTTGTTGATCACTAGGCATCTTTATGTTCTAGAATGTGCTCCAATAGTTTATGTCTTGAAATAGTGATCATGTGCCCTGATGTGACTGAATTCTTATGGTTACCATTCCATTTGCCTTGCTCGGCAGAGAGATCATGCGGCCTGATCATCTGTGCAGACGCATCGCTAGTACAAGATAATGACTTTTGTGGCTTATTAGGAGGGAGATGGAAGAAGTGCAGCCAAGATAATGCACAACACGTGGGAGATGCTATCACTGTTTTGGGAGGCAGCCAAATTGGTTCTTTGAGGGAAAAATAATATTTTGTGTAGTTCTGAAAAACAGGAAAAAATGTCTTATGAATTTAATTCTCCAGTCCAAGCTTTTAACCATTAACGGACCAAAAGTGGTGGAAGGCATCAGAGAATAGACTAAATGCTGAAGAAGCTGCTGGCCCTGTGCAATATGCAATGAGAAGCACAGTCAACCATGTGTGGTCCTGGAGATAGGTGATAATGGTCAAACCCTTTTTAAAAACTGTACTGCTTGTCAGTTTTCACCCTGGTGTCCTCCACACGGTGTGGATAAGATTTGCTAGAACCTCATCCAGTTTGCTGCTACTGTAAGGCTACTTTCACACCTGCGTTTGATCGGATCCGTTCTGAACGGATCCGCTCATATTAATGCAGATGGTGGCTCCGTTCAGAACGGATCCGTCTGCATTATAACTTAGAAAAATATTCTAAGTGTGAAAGTAGCCTGAGCGGATCCGTTCAGACTTTACATTGAAAGTCAATGGGGGACGGATCCGCTTGAAGATTGAGCCATATTGTGTCATCTTCAAGCGGATCCGTCCCCATTGACTTACATTGTAAGTCGGAACGGATCCGCTCGCCTCCGCACGGCCAGGCGGACACCCGAACGCTGAGCGCTGGCAGGCGGAGGCATTCTCAGTGGATCCGCCTCCACTGAGAATGCATTAGGGCCAGACGGCTGCGTTCAGGGCCGCTTGTGAGCCCCTTCAAACGGAGCTCACGAGCGGACACCTGAACGCAGGTGTGAAAGGAGCCTAAGAGTGCCACCACATGGTGCGGTCATATCATGGTTGTGAAGTGGCCGTGCAGTGTTTAAGCACCATGCGCCTGTGGGCTCTAATAAACTAATGACTGCACTGTTCAATGGGTCTATATTCTTAGGCTGGTTTCACATAGGCGTTGCGGGAAAAGGGGCGGTGCGTTGCGGGAACATGCACGATTTTTCAGCGTGAGTGCAAAACATTGTAATGCGTTTTGCACGCGGGTGAGAAAAATTGGCATGTTTGGGTTAGGTATTCTGTAGATTGTATTATTTTCCCTTATAACATGGTTATAAGGGAAAATAATAGCATTCTGAATACCGAATGCATAATACAATAGGGCTGGAGGGGTTAAAAAAAAATAAAAAAGTCTTCTTCTTTGCTGTGCACAGGAATAGGACCTTTGATGACGTCACTGTGCTCATCACATGGTTCATCATGTGATTGGATCATGTGATGTGACGTCACCACAGGTCCTTAGCCGGCAGCTCAACATTACAGAAGAAGACAGAGATCCGCAACTACGCGATCAAGTGGACTCGGTGAGTTAATTTTTTTTTATTATTTTTAACCCCTCCATCACTATTTTACTTTGCATTCTGGATTCAGAATGCTATTATTTTCCCTTATAACCATGTTATAAGGAAAAATAATACAGATCGGGTCCCCAGCCCGATCGTCACCTAGCAACCATGCGTGAAAATCGGATGCTTGCGATTTTCACGCGGCCCCATTCACTTCTATGGGGCCTGCGTTGCGTGAAAAACACAGAATATAGAGCATGCTGCTATTTTCACGCAACGCACAAGTGATGCGTGAAAATCACCGCTCATGTGCGCAACCCCATAGAAATGAATGGGTCCGTATTCAGTGCGGGTGCAATGCGTTCAACTGTATTTGACCCGCGCGGAAATCTCGCCTGTGTGAAAGGGGCCTTAATGGCCGCAGGGTATTGAAGGTACTCTAATGCAGTACCGTGTGGTTGTACCCTAATATGCTGAGGATTTTCCAGCCACAAATCGTGACAGAAAATTATGTAGCATAACTGCTATGTGTGAATATACCCTAATAGTGCAAGCCAGTGTCACACCACTAATATTGCTAGCCATGGTGTTCCCTGTAATATGCTAATTCCAGAGAATATTTTAATAAAACTCTGTGTTACGCCATTCCTCTGTTATTAATTTGTGGACAATTGAGTGTGTCACCAGTTGGGGGAGTGTAACAGGCTATGTAGGGACATGTTCCTATGATAAAGGGAATGGCAAAACACCGTTCTAGAAGGAATTGCAGAAGATCAGGACAGCACAGATTTATGACAAAAGATGCCCAGAATTGTTAATTCATGGGCCATACAAGTATTTACTAAACTAGGCAGGAGAACAGACAGGTCCCCTTTAAAGGGGTTGTCTCATGAATTAGACAACTCCTGGTCATATGGCCTACTAGGGTATATGGGCACCATTGACCATCCATTATATGGGCACCTCAGACCATCCATTATTAGATAGCCCTTCATTTAAATAGCTGCCATGTAATTGCATGATTTTCCTATCTTATGACGTAAAGTCATGATTTTATTAAAGACACGGAGGCGAGTATTGCTATCTCTTTCTTTACTAAAATCTTATAGCAGCAAAAAACGAACAAATCAATCAAAGTGGAAACCATGGCAACTGACTCCTCCCCACTGTGCCAGTATAACAGTCCTAGCCACTGTCGACTCCTCCTCTTTCTTTGATGGTGATAGTCCACTGGAAAAACTGATCTCGATGATTAAAAGTCCATAGAAACTGAAGATCAATCAACTCTTTAACCGAAGAATAAAAACTGGAAACTGAAACGATAGCAGCAGCTGGGAAGTAGTAAATTCATCCTATGAAAAGAAAAAGAGACAAAAGGTAGAAAAACGTCTAAATGAAGGTAACAATCATCAGTAACGCATTGCAGTCTACATATAGTACTGTAACTGTCAGATGTAGATATAATATAAAAACCACAGTTATTCAAATCCCAAAACCTCAGGGGGGGAAATAGGGTGGGGCAATACTCGCCTCCGTGTCTTTAATAAAATCATGACTTTACGTCATAAGATAGGAAAATCATGCAATTTTATTACATGACACGGAGGCTCCTATTGCGAGTTCAAAGCTGACTTACCACAGAAGAAAAAACATGAACCGGAGGCCGGAAATAGAATTCACGAAAGGTAGAAACTCGTGACCAATCCGCTAATTTCATAATGTCCTCCAAACGGGCGCCTGCCATAGTCATTGAGGTTGCCGAAGCCCCTCTAGTGGAATGTGCGGTGAAAATTTCCGTATTCACACCTGCCAAGGACATAACCCACTTCACCCAGCGGGCTAGAGTGATTGTTGATACCGGTCCAAAAGGGCGACGGTATGATAGAAAAAGCTGAGGACAATTAGGTGAACGAAAAGGGAGAGTACGTATCTCATATTCCCGAAGGCAGGTCACTGGGCAGAGGGCAGGGGAGTCCGGAAAACATGGATAAGAAACGGACCTGATACTAGTCTTGGTGCGTCGTGTGATGTTGAACACAACCCCATTGGGAGTGAAGGATCTAGCGTCGTAATCCAAAGCGCGGACGTCGGATACCCTCTTGCAGGAGATCAAACAAAACAAGGAAACCAGCTTAGCCGAAAGCTGGCGAAGGGTAAGGTCCGTATTAGAAGGCCAGGAGGAAAAAAGGGACAGCACAGAGGAGACATCCCACGTAGAGGAAAAACGAGGTCTGGGCGGACGGGAAAGACGGGAACCTCTAAGAAGACGGCAAACAAGGGGATGCTGACCCGCCGGGCACCCCCCAAACCCGTGGTGAAAAGCAGAAATAGCAGAGCGGTACAAGTTGATGGTACGGTAAGCTTTACCGTCCTCAAAAAGCGAAGTAAGAAATTGAAGCACGTCTGTTACAGGGGCTGAAACGGGATCCAGGTGCCTAGCCAGGCACCAATCAGTCCAAGATCTCCAGGCTGACCGATAAGACCGTCTGGTCCCTGGAGCCCATGCCTCGTCCAATAGGCGTCTAGCTGAGTCCGAAATTCCAGCGATGTTCCAGGGTTCCCTGAAATTCTGCACGCCAGAAGTTGGAGGGAGCCCTCGAGGATAAGAGGATGTCCGAGCCCCGAAGGATCTAACAAGAGGTCCGGGAAGAGCGGAAGAAGTAGAGGACACTGAATTAAGCACTCCAGAAGTTGGGGAAACCACGACTGGGTGGTCCAAAACGGGACTATAAGAACAAGGTCCGCTCCCTGAAGGCGGGTTAGAGTTAAGACCCGTGGGATCAGAGCGAACGGGGGGAAGGCGTAGGAAATGTGACCTGTCCAATCTTGAAGGAATGCATCTACCGCCTCTGCGTCTGGATCTGGACGCCAGCTGTAAAATCGTGGAAGTTGGGAGTTCAGGCGAGACGCAAAAAGGTCTAGATAGAAAGGACCCCAACGGGATGAAATGGATGAGAAGACTGTGGTGTCTAATCTCCAATCGCTGGAGTCCGACAGAAAACGAGAGCTCCAGTCCGCATGGGTATTGTGTAGGCCCGGTATATATTCTGCCGACACCGTGATCTCCCTGGCAAGGCAGAAAGTCCAGAAATCCCGCGCCAGGTGGGATAGGGTTGAAGAATGCGTGCCTCCCATGGCATTGACATACCTGACTGCAGAGATGTTGTCCATCCGTAATCTGATGCAAGCCTTGGTCAGGTTGCTCGCGAAACTGCGAACTGCAAAAGAACCCGCCAGCAGTTCTAAGGCGTTGATGTGAAGGGTCGACTCCTCTACCGACCAACGACCTCCAGTAGACACACCGTTGCTGTAAGCTCCCCAGCCTAGAAGGCTGGCATCTGACTCTATCGTGATATCCGGACGGGGACGAAAAATCGCCTTCCCATTCCACACTTCTAGGTTGTGGATCCACCAAGACAACTCGTCTCTGGTGTCCTCGTCCAAGGTGATCAAATCCGCGTAGGATGCTCCCGATTGAAGGTGGGCAATCTTGAGCCTCTGCAAGGCCCGATAATGTAGAGGAGCTGGGAACACTGCTTGGATGGACGAAGAGAGAAGGCCTATTATACGGGCCAGGTGGCGTAGGGAGACTTGTGGAAGAGAGAGGGTATAAAGGAGCTCCTTGCGGATGGCTCGCACTTTGGAAGGAGGGAGACTGAGGGTCTCCGTGGACGAATTGATGGTGAAGCCTAGAAACTCTATGGACTGGGCCGGAGTCAAAGTCGATTTCTCTAGGTTGAGAAGAAAACCCAGTCGAGATAATAGGTCCATGGAACATTGCAGATGTGTAAGCAGGACGGAAGGGCACTGGGCCATGATGAGGATATCGTCTAGATAAATAATCAGACGAATCCCTTGACTGCGGAGACAGGAGATGACCGGCCGTAGAAGTTTGGTGAAGCACCAGGGGGCCGAAGAAAGTCCGAAAGGTAGACATGTGAATCTCCATATCTCCGAGCCCCAGAGAAAACGAAGAAGATCCCTGGACGACTCGGCTACCGGCACTGTCAGGTAGGCATCTTTCAGGTCTAGTTTGACCATCCAGTCGCCATGGAGTAGCAAATCCCTGAGAAGGTGAATGCCCTCCATCTTGAAGTGCCGATACCGCACAAAAGCGTTTAGGGTCCGAAGGTTGATTACGGGGCGCATTTGACCTCCTTTTTTGGCCACCAGGAACATACTGCTTAGGATTCCCTCCGTGGATACGGGAGCTCGCTCTATGGCACCCTTCTGACATAGCGCCGTCAGTTCCTGATGTAACAGCCTGCGCGTTGAGGACGGGAGGACTACAGGATGTGGGGGGGGGAATTTGGATCTGCGAGCAAATCAGTTCTATGTGGAATCCCCGTACAGTAGAAAGAACCCATGGGTCGGACGTGATGGTTGACCAGACATGGGAAAAAATACGGAGTCTGCCCCCTACCCAAGGGGTCAAAGAAGATGTTGGAAGTTGACTTACCGAAAGGGCGTCGGTTAGATGAACCCCTGGCTCCGCGGGGACGCCAAGTTGATCCTCGGGTGGGGAAGAAGGCGGGTGGCTGTCGGAACTCTTGAGTGTAGTGACGATAGGGGAAGGAGCCTCGACCCGAACCACGGGTCTGGAAGGAAGAACGGCCGGACAGGCGGCCCCTGGAGCTGCCGGCCCTGTGAGAGACCCTACCCTGGAATACTCGTTTCATCGAGGTCTGGGCCTTGTCAAGGGCAGTGAAGGCTCCTACGAACCGGGACAGGTCCTTTATAAAGGAGTCCCCAAACAGTAATCCCTGGGCCTCTTTACCAGCCTCTGTGAGGGCTAAATTGGAGAGTTTGGGTTCTATTTTGAAAAGAATCTCCTTTCTTCTCTCTATGGATAGTGACGTATTAACGTTGCCTGTTATGCACACAGCCCGCTGAACCCATCCCCGGAGTTCCTCCGGATCCACCAGTGAATTCTGGGATTTGGCTGACTCAGCCATTTCGAAAATTTTTGTTAGTGGGCCCAATAGGTCTAACAGTTTGTCCTGACAGGACTTTAAGGCCGACTCTAAACCCTTCTTTGGGTTCCAGCCCGATTTAGCGAGGAATTGACACATTTTCGGGTCAACGATAGGTGTCTCACATACTTTATTTGGAATTATGGGTCTGGGGCACTCAGCTTTCATTTTATTGCGTGCCTCCTTAGAAAGAGGCTGGCGCACTCGGGCTTCTAGGTACTTTGCCACATGTGAGGACGGGAGCCACTCTGCAGACCTTGGGTGATGTAATGTATCGGGATCAAATAGGGGTTCACCCTCGGGATCTAAAATGGCTGAGGATTCTATAGGAACCTCCGTGGAAGCAGACCGTGGCGTGATAGATCTGGAGGATGGACCTGGAAGGTCCGAATCCAAAAGATCGTCCTCCTCCAAGTCCTCAAATTCAATAGAACAATACTGAGCCTCCTCATCTGAGTCGGGTTCAGAGCCCGAAACATAATCTTGTAGCGCTCTAGCGCTTTTCCACTGCCTCGCCTTTTCTGCCTGGCGGGCATAGGCTCTTTTGCGTGAACGGGGCACGCCATCTTGGGTGGCTTCAGTTCCACCAGTCTTAATGGTTCTGGAGGCAGGTAGTAAGGTCTCAGATGGATGGGACCTAGAAGTTTTGGAGGAGGAGGGGCCGGCCATAAGGGCTTCAGAAATTGAAGTGGATATGGCCGTGGACATAGACCCCATGGCAGCCTGGATAGCTGCAGTCACTGAACGCTGAATAGCCGAAGTTTGTGCCTCTACAGACATGGCAGCTTGTTCTTGTGTATTAGAGGGCACCTCTACAATTTCAGGGGAAGATTCACACCCACCCATATTCACTTTGGACATTGTATCAAAGACAGGGTATTATTAATAGAGCCTAATGTGGCTTATCAACAACGGGCTAATATTAATAGGGCCTAATGTGGCTTATCAAGAATAGGCTAAAATTAATAGGCTAAAATTAATAGGGCCTAATGTGGGTTATAAGCAGTATAAGAATATAGCCCAATGTGCGACAAAAACCCTAAATTCTAGATATCTATGAGGTAGCAGATATACAGTGATGCTCCGGCAGCTCTTCTGAGGAGAATCGGCGCAAATCTCGCGAAATACCGCAAGATCACGCTCGATTCAGAGAGGAGAGAGCGGGATGTGCGCGAAAAGACGTCGGAGACTTGGTGAGGTAAAATGGCGGCCGAAATCTCGCGAGATCTCGGCCGCCCAGAAGGAAGAAGAAGCGGAGCGGTGCAGAGGTGGCGGTGGGTGACGGGAGAGTTATGGAGCGGCGAAATGGCCGCACAGGGAGTGGGGACGAACCCAGCAGCGCTACAGGTGGGAAACTGAAGCCTAAAAGGGAAAACTTGTGCCTATGGGATAAAAGCAATAAGGGCAGAAAGGAAAGGGTGGGGAGGAATGACACACCTCACCAAAATGAAGGCTACCAGGAGGCATAAAATATATATATATATAACATATAATATATGACATATACCTAATACCATAATACAATAAAACGAATAATACTAATAATACTAATAACGCTCAGCCCACAGACAATAAGACCACTGTACTTATCTGTGAGGAGAGCAGCAAAGAAAGAGGAGGAGTCGACAGTGGCTAGGACTGTTATACTGGCACAGTGGGGAGGAGTCAGTTGCCATGGTTTCCACTTTGATTGATTTGTTCGTTTTTTGCTGCTATACGATTTTAGTAAAGAAAGAGATAGCAATAGGAGCCTCCGTGTCATGTAATAAAATCCTACATTACCCCTGCCACAGCTGCTGAAGGGAAATTATCCTTTTAGGGAAATAAAGGATAAATAAAACCCATATTCTGTTAGTAAGAAATACCCAATATTATGTTAGATCTAACAATAGTTTCCTGCAAAAAAAGTACTTGGAACAAAATCCATTATTACATTATGTCACACTTGTATATACTTACACATAGCACATGTCATGTTACCACAGCGGGTGTATAAGCCAAGTGTGACTTGGCACAAGTCCCTCAACTCTATAGCCAGAGCAACTAAACGCTTGTTCAATAGCATATACACTATTATACAGTGCGCACAACTGCTAAACGTTAAAGAGGATCTGTCACCACAAAATTCAATGCAATCTGAAAGCACCATGTCATACAGCAGGAGGAGCTGAGCAGATTGATATATATTTAGTTTTGTGGGAAAAGGTTCAGTAAAACCTGTAATTTATACATTATATCTTTGCTTTTTATATCTCCTGTGAACAGCTATCGGTACAGAGAGGAGGTGTTATCAGTGACTGACAGCTATCTCTTATACACACAATGCCATCAGTTTCTGATAACCCCTACCTCCTGTACCAAATGTTTTTCACAAGGCTGCAAAAAAGCTAAGTTATAAATGTATAAATAACTGAAGCTTTTTTCCTCAAAAATATATATCAATCTGCTCAGCTCCTCCTGCTCTGTGAGATTGTGGAACAGCTCTGCCTGTATAATGTTTATGCCTAAATTATATTGTAACTGTCATTTGGCATTCCAGACACTAGAGGCCACTGTTTTGCAGCTACAGCCAGCACACTCTGGGATTTGCATATGCAAAGCAGATGATGACTCATGCAGGCTGCTTCTGAGTAAACCAGGAAGTCTGAGCTGATCTGACATGGTGGAAGGATTGTGTTGTGAGAGACTGGATCCGATTCCAAGCAGACGCCTATAGAGGATTGTTAAGGATTAACCTAAGTGCACCACTTTTTCTACATCACAAGGACCGCTCCGAAAAAATCGCAAAGATTGCCATCACGTGATCATCCGCGTCACACTGCAGACGCGCTAACCACGGTAAGTGATCTCTGTAGCCGCAGACAGCGTGGGACGCCACGCTTAGGCACAGAGCACCTCTCTTTTTCCCACAGCACCGTGCAGGATCACAATAATTGACTGTACTGCATCAATACGGCACAAACAGCCTTAGAATAAGGAAGATTGTTCCTATATTAACCCTTTCATGACCAAAGGTCATTGATGCCCCAGTGTCCAGGTCAAAAGTTACAAATCTGACATGCATCACTTTATTAGGTAATAGCTTTGGAACACTTTTACTTATCCATGCCATTCTGAGATTGTTTTCTCGTGACACATTGTACTTCATGATAGTCATATATTTGAGTCAATATATTTCACCTTTATTTATGAAAAAATCCCAAATTTACCAAAAATTTGGAAAAATTCACAATTTTCCAAATTTCAATTTCTCTGCTTCTAAAACAGAAAGTCATACCTAATAAAATATTTATTACTTAACATTCCCCATATGTCTACTTTAGGTTCGCATCATTTTGGAAATGTCATTTTATTTTTTTAGGACATTAGAAGGCTTAGAAGTTTAGAAGCAATTCTTACAATTTTTAAGAAAATTTCCAAAACCCACTTTTTAAGGACCAGTTCAGGTCTAAAGTCACTTTGTGGGGCTTACATAGTGGAAACCCCCATAAATGACTCCATTGTAGAAACTACACCCCTCAAGTTACTCAAAACTGATTTTACAAACTTTGTTAACCCTTTAGGCGTTCCACAAGAAAATGGAGATTACATTTCTAAATTTCACATTTTTGGCAGATTTTCCACTATAATTTTTTTTTCTTTAACACATTGAGGGTTAACAGCCAAACAAAACTCAATATTTATTACCCTGATTCTGCGGTTTACATAAACACCCCACATGTGGTCGTAAACTGCTGTACGGGCACACGGCAGGGCGCAGAAGCAAAGGAATGCCATACGGTTTTTGGAAGGCAGATTGTGCTGGATTGGTTTTCTGAACGCCATATGTTTTTTATTTTTCTGCCGATCGTCTTATGCAGGGGCTCGTTTTTTGCAGAAAGTGTTGAGGTTTTTATTGGTACAATTTTTGGGTACATAGGATTTTTTGATCATTCATTATTACACTTTATGGGGCAAGGTGACCCAAAAATTGGCTGTTTTGGAACAGTTTTCATTTATTTATTTTTACAGCGTTCTTCTGAGGAGTTAGGTCATGTGATAGTTTTATAGAGAAGATCGTTACGGACGTGGCAATACCTAATATGTATACTTTTTCTTATTTATTTAAGTTTTACACAATAATAGCATTTCTGAAACCCAAAAATTATGTTTTAGTGTCTCTATAGTCTGAGAGCCATAGCTTTTTTATTTTTTGGGCGATTGTCTTAAATAGGGTATAATTTTTTGCGGGACGAGGTGACAGTTTGATTGGTACTATTTTGGGGGTCATACGCCTTTTTGATCGATTGCTGTTGCACTTTTTGTGATGTAAGGTGACAAAAATGGCTTTTTTTACCCAGTTTTTTTTTATGGTGTTTATCGGATGGAGTCTATCATGTGATATCTTTATAGAGATGGTCGTTACGGACGCGGTGATACCTAATATGTGTATTTTTTTTTTTTCATTTTTTATAGTTAACCCCTTCACGACCGCAATCTGTATATATACGTGATAGCTGCACATACCCCGTGCAGCTACCACGTATATAAACGTTCTGGCAGCTCTTTAATCCAAGCGCTGCAAAGCGCTTGGATTAAAGCCTCTGCCCCTGCCCTGTATGCTGTCACGGACAGCATACAGTGCGGTAATGCCGGCAAGGGACCAATCAGAGTGGCCCCTTGCCGGCAATCGATCCGATTGGTTAGTCTGTGCAGACTAACCAATCGGATCGCGGCAGTGAAAAAATGCCGGTTTCAGGCTCTGATCTGCGCTCTGCAGATCAGAGCCTGAAATCAGTGTCCTCGTGCCCCCCCCCCCCCCCCCGATCCGTGCAGCTCCCCCCCCACCCCACCCCGATCTGTGCAGGCACCTCCCGATCTGTGCAGCATCTCCATTCCATGTCCACAGTGCCCCATCTTGTGTCCCATCAGTGCCCCCTCCTGCTGGCCGTGATAGTTTCCAGCCCCCCCCCCCCCTTCCAGCGCTGCCCGCCCCCCCCCCCCCCCCTCGGTCTGCCCCCCTGCTCTGCTTGATGGCGGCGGCTCCATTCCTGAACCGCCGCCATCATCAGAGTGTCAGCTCTATGCTGACACTCTGCTGTAACCCCAGAGATGCCGCGGCAGCGGCATCTATGGGGTTAATCGAGGGAGGGGGCTCCCTCTCTTCACCATCGGGGCTGCTGCGCTGCGATGGCAGCCCCGATGGTTGCCCTGGCAACCGGACGCTTTGCAAAAGCGTCCGCTGTTGCCACCTACAGGGCATCTGAATGTATTACACTTTGCAATGCAAGAGCATTGCAAAGTATAGTACAGCCATCAGCCCCACTGGATCTTCATGATCCAAGAGGGACTTGATAAAAAAAAAATGAAATGTGAAAAAAAATAAAAGTTAAAAATAAATAAATAAAAATGTAAAATAAAAAAATGCCTTTTTTTTCCCAAAAAAAATAAAAAAAAATAAAACAACACAAATTAGGTATCACCGCGTCCGTAACGACCGTCTCCATAAAGATATCACATGATTGACCCCGTCCGATAAACACCATAAAAAAATAAAATAAAAACTGTGTAAAAAAAAAGCCATTTTTGTCACCTTACGTCACAAAAAGTGCAACAGCAAGCGATCAAAAAGGCGTATGACCCCCAAAATAGTACCAATCAAACCGTCACCTCGTCTTGCAAAACATGATACCCTATTTAAGACAATCGCCCCAAAAATAAAAAAGCTATGATTCTCAGACTATAGAGACACTAAAACATCATTTTTTTGGTTTCAGAAATGCTATTATTGTGTAAAACTAAAATAAATAAGAGAAAGTATACATATTAGGTATTGCCACGTCCGTAACGATCTTATCTATAAAACTATCACATGACCTAACTCTTCAGATGAACGCTGTAAAAATAAATAAATGAAAACTGTTCCAAAACAGCCAATTTTTGCGTCACCTTGCCCCATAAAGTGTAATAATGAATGATCAAAAAATCCTATGTACCCAAAAATGGTACCAATATAAACCTCAACACTTTCTGCAAAAAACGAGCCCCTGCACAAGACGATCGGCAGAAAAATAAAAAACATATGGCGTTCAGAAAACCAATCCAGCACAATCTGCCTTCCAAAAACCGTATGGCATTCCTTTCCTTCTGCGCCCTGCCGTGCGCCCGTACAGCAGTTTACGACCACATGTGGGGTGTTTATGTAAACCGCGGAATCAGGGTAATGAATATTGAGTTTTGTTTGGCTGTTAACCCTCAATGTGTTAAAGAATATTTTTTTAAAAAAATGGAAAATCTGCCAAAAATGTGAAATTTAGAAATTTCATCTCCATTTTCCTTTAATTCTTGTGGAACACCTAAAGGGTTAACAAAGTTTGTAAAATCAGTTTTGAGTAACTTGAGGGGTGTAGTTTCTACAATGGGGTCATTTATGGGGGTTTCCACTATGTAAGCCCCACAAAGTGACTTCAGACCTGAACTGGTCCTTAAAAAGTGGGTTTTGGAAATTTTCTTAAAAATTGTAAGAATTGTTTCTAAACTTCTAAGCCTTCTAACGTCCTAAAAAAATTAAATGACATTTCCAAAATGATGCCAACATAAAGTAGACATATGGGGAATGTTAAGTAATAGATATTTTATTAGGTATGACTTTCTGTTTTAGAAGCAGAGAAATTGAAATTTGGAAAATTGTGAATTTTTCCACATTTTTGGTAAATTTGGGATTTTTTCATAAATAAAGGTGAAATATATTGACTCAAATATATGACTGTCATGAAGTACAATGTGTCACGAGAAAACAATCTCAGAATGGCGTGGATAAGTAAAAGTGTTCCAAAGCTATTACCACATAAAGTGACGCATGTCAGATTTGAAAATTTTGACCTGGACATTGGGGCATCAATGACCCTTGGTCATGAAAGGGTTAAAGGCAATTTTTTTTTATTTTACATTTTTATTTATTTATTTTTACTTTTATTTTTTTCAATTTTTTTTTATCAAGTCTCTCTTGGATCATGAAGATCCAGTGGGGCTGATGGCTGTACTACTCTTGCATTGCAAAATGTAATACATTCAGATGCCCTGTAGGTGGCAACAGCGGACGCTTTTGCAAAGCGTCCGGTTGCCAGGGCAACTATCGGGCTGCCATCGCAGCGCAGCAGCCCCGATGGTGGAGAGAGGGAGCCCCCTCCCTCTATTTACCCCATGGATGCCGCTGCCACGGCATCTATGGGGTTACAGAACTTACAGCAGAGTGTCAGCATAGAGCTGACACTCTGATGATGGCCGTGGCTCAGGAATGGAGCCGCCGCCATCAAACACAGCAGGGGGGCAGACGGGGGGCAGTGCTGGAAGGGGGGGGAGGTATGTCACACCAGCAGGGGGCGGACTCAAGGAGGGGGCAGCACTGGGAAAGATGGGGAACAGATGGAGGGGGCACAGATGGGCTGCACAGATCTGGGGGGGGGGTCTGCACAGATCGGGGGTGGGGTGGCGCTGCACAGATGGGGGGGCTGCATGGATCGGGGGGGGGGGGCACGAGGACACTGATTTCAGGCTCTGATCTGCAGAGCGCAGATCAGAGCCTGAAATTGGCATTTTAACACTGCCGCGATCCGATTGGTTAGTCTGCACAGACTAACCAATCGGATCGATTGCCGGCAAGGGACCACTCTGATTGGTCCCTTGCCGGCATTACTGCATTGTATGCTGTCTATGACAGCATACAGGGCAGGGGCAGAAGCTTTAATCCAAGCGCTTTGCAGCGCTTGGATTAAAGAGCTGCCAGAACGTATATATACCTGGTAGCTGCACGGGGTATGTGCAGCTATCACGTATATATACAGATTGCGGTCGGGAAGGGGTTAATTACTACATATCTTTATTTGTGAAGGACTATCCCACGGAGGACTATTTTTATTATTATTATTTTTATCATTATTTTTATCATCATTTTTCATACTTATATGCATATGTGGCAATTTTATCACATCATTCTCTATTTTATTTGCATTCTTCATTTTTGATTTTTGATCTTTTGATATTTTATTCCAAGACACATTTTTATTGACTTACAATTTGGAATAATTATTGAATTAATTTCATTACCAAGCTATTTAACATATACCTATACCCATATTAATAAATTAGCTATATACAACCCTTATATGAGTGTGCCTGCTTACCTTCATACCTTCCATTTAATACTGTCCTGACTGGGTGAGTCAGATTTAGCAGCTCTGCGCCTATTCCATTTGCTTGAACAGTAGAGCTGTCTATATCAATCACTTCTTTTGGATCCAATTCCATCCTGGCTTGCGGATGTCTGGCAGTGAATGGACACTCAGAGGAAGGAGAGTAGCTGTCGTCCCCTTACTGGATCCATCTCTTTGTAAGAGAGATTGTCCCAGGAAGACTACTTACAGTGTGTGGACAGAAGCATTATTACCAAGCAAGGCCGCATGGTTGCTGAGAGGTTGGTGGCCATCCCGGTTAAGCGGCATCCTCGGGCCCAGAACGGACGCAGGTCAGTACACCTGGTTACCGATTGTACTATACTGTGTGCTGCCTAAAGTAACAGAGACTAGCCTAGGCCTTGTATTAGCTAGATAGTTAGGGTTATATCTTTGTTAGGCCTTACTGTACTGGACTGCAGCGCAGTAATTGACTTGCAGGCTCTGCTGCATCTGCCACCGGTTAGGTGTGAACTCTGTAGCGGCACAGCATGACTTGTAGGCTCTCCTGTGTGCGCCAATGGGCTAGGCTTGTCCCTCGGACAGGGACGGTGACTGTGGGCCTGGGGTATTACTTATTCTGTTTATACTTGTGATATTACTATTTCCAAAGTAAAGTTTCTGTTATTGCATATAAAGCTGGTGTCGGTGTCGCTTTCCTTGTCTGTGACTTCGCTGTATCCTGGGGAGCCCACCCTGGTACACGGCTTACAGCTCTATAGCATGGTGCTGTCAGATTGCATTGCATTTTGTGGTGACAGGTCCTCTTGAACTGTAAGTTCTCACAGAGTTTTTGGAGGAAGTTTTAAAGCAGATTTTTCTACAGGTTTTTAAATCAAAGCCAGAAGTGGATTAGAAAAGAAACGGCAATATAAAGGAAGGACTTATACTTCTCATTCCTGCTGGATCCACTTTTGGCATTGCCTGAAAAACCTGCAGCAAAATCTGCCTTAAAACCTCCTCTAAAAAAACTCAGCGTGAACCTACTTTAATAGTCTATAGTGCAAAAACCATATTGGTTCTGCCTAATGGGAATCTTATAGGACTTTTTACGAATTTGCCTCAGTCATTACTAATTAAACGCTATAATCACGTAGCACATCAGAAAACACATATGCAGCGATAGATATTATCAGCAGTGATGGCCGGTTCGCCGTGTTCGCCTGCGAACACATGCGGGCTGCCATCTTAACTCACAAGTCTGGCGATGCACAGGTAAGTCCTTTCCTGTGCCTGTGTGCGAGCCGGTCTGAAACAAATGCGGTCACCGGGAGCAGGCAGTACCAAGAACAGACGCCAGGGGCCTTCATCAGGCTGTTCTGGAAACTGCCTGCTCCCGGTGACCGCATTTGTTTGAGACCGGCTCCTGGTCCAGGCACAGGTAAGGACTTACCTGTGCATCGCCAGACTTGTGAGTTAATATGGCAGTCCGCATGTGTTAACTTAGAGCTAGAAAAACTTGGGAATACAAATTTATAACACTGCTTGACACTTTGAATACTGGACTGAATTTGTCCTTGGGATTTATGACACACTAAAAAATCTAAAGAGTCTTCTATAGACATAGTCGGGGCACCAGGTCTCTGAGATAACATCAATTTAAAGACCATAAAGCTTTCACACCCCTTATCTGTAAGATAATTAGGGACTCATTCTCAAGATCTCTAATATATCAAACCTGCAATACTCTTATTTTGTTTCTTTTAATCAGGAGAGCACTCAACTAGTTTTCTATTGGCTAACACGGTACCAGACTTTTTCCTTTTTCTTTTCCCACTCTGAGAGACAGAATAAATAAATAAAAATCAGGAAATCACATTGTATGATTTTTAAAGAATTTATTTATCTTACACTGCTGAACATAAGTATTTGAACATCTGAGAAAGCAATAATTCTGGCTCTCAAAGACCTGTTACTGTGCCTTTAAAAAGTCCACCTCTTCTCCACTCATTAATCTAACTTAGTAGCATCTGTCTGAGCCCTTTAAAGACACCTGTCCACCCCACAGTCAGTCAGAAGCCAACTACTACCATGGGCAAGACCAACGAGCTATCAAAAGACACCAGAGACAAAATTGTGGACCTCCGCAAGGCTGGAAAGGGCTACGGGGCAATTGCCAAGCAGCTTGGTGAAAATAGATCAACTGTTGGAGCAATTATTAGAAAATGGAAGAGGCTAAAGACGACTGTCGGTCTCCCTCGGACTGTGGCTCCATGCAAGATCTCACCTCGTGGGGTATCACCGATGATAAGAAAGGTGAGGAATCAGCCCAGAACTACAAGGGAGGAGCTGGTCAATGACATGAAGCGACCTGGGACCACAGTTTCAAAGGTCACTGTCGGTAGAACACTATGCTGTCATGGTTTCAAATCATGCATTGCACGGAAGGCTCCCCTGCTCAAGTCATCACATGTCCAGGCCCGTCTGAAGTTTGCCAATGACCATCTGGATAATCCAGAGGAGGCATGGGAGAAAGTCATGTGGTCAGATGAGACCAAAGTAGAACTTTTTGGTCTGAACTTCACTCGTCGTGTTTGGAGGAGAAAGGATGAGTTGCATCCCAAGAACACTATCCCTACTGTGAAGCATGGGGGTGGTAACAAGGATAAAAATCCTTTAAAAATGTTCCATCTGTTAACATTGGCAGGGTTGAGGCGGAAATTGAAGGTTTTCCGTTTGCTTGTAGTTCCCGTTTTGTCCTGCCTGCCAGGGTGGCGCTAGAGAGCAAGAACATTTTTTTGTGAGATTTTTGTAGATAGTGGAGCAGCTGTCAATCTCATTGATAATCAATTTGCGATAACTCATGGTTTCCAGGTATGCACTTTGGGAAAGGATATTCCTGTTTTTGCTATTGATTCCGCTCCACTTTCTCAGAAATCATTAAAGGGCATAGTTCACAATATCCGTTTAATTGTGAGTGATGCTCATGTTGAGGATGTGTCATGTTTCGTTCTTAGCGGATTGCCTACTCCTCTAGTGTTGGGGCTACCCTGGCTCACTAAACATAACCCCACCATTGATTGGCAAGCGAGGCAAATAAATGGTTGGAGTGACTTTTGCAGAGAGAATTGCCTCACGACATCTGTTTCTGAGGTTTCTACTAAGACTGTACCATCTTTTCTCTCTGAATTTTCGGATGTCTTCTCTGAGAGTGGAGTTCAGGATTTGCCCCCGCACAGGGAGTACGATTGCCCTATTAATCTCATCCCAGGTGCCAAGCTGCCTAAATCTCGTTTATACAATCTCTCCCAACATGAAAGGGTCGCTATGCGAGCTTATATCTCTGAGAGTCTGAGAAAAGGACACATACGACCCTCAAAGTCACCTGTTGCCGCTGGTTTTTTCTTTGTTAAGAAAAAAGATGGTTCTTTAAGACCTTGTCTGGATTTCAGGGAGCTGAACAGTATCACAACTCGTGACCCTTATCCGCTTCCTCTGATCCCGGACCTGTTTAACCAGATTGTTGGGGCTAAAGTATTTTCCAAATTGGATCTAAGAGGGGCATACAACCTGGTCAGGGTCAGAGAAGGAGACGAATGGAAGACGGCCTTCAATACCCCTGAGGGCCATTTTGAGAATTTGGTTATGCCTTTTGGTTTGATGAATGCTCCAACCGTTTTTCATCATTTCGTGAACAGCATTTTTTATCATTTAATGGGGAAATTTGTATTAGTGTATTTGGATGACATTTAGATTTTTTCTCCTGATTTCAAAACTCATAAGGAACACTTACGTCAGGTCTTGCTGATCCTGCGGGAGAATAAATTATACGCGAAACTGGAAAAATGTGTGTTTGCGGTTCCAGAAATTCAATTTCTGGGGTTTCTTCTCTCCGCTTCTGGTTTTCGCATGGACCCCGAGAAGGTCCGCGCTGTGCTTGAGTGGGAACTTCCTGAGAATCAGAAGGCGCTGATGCGTTTTTTGGGCTTTGCCAATTATTACAGGAAGTTTATTTTGAATTATTCCTCTGTTGTTAAACCACTCACTGATATGACCAGAAAGTGGGTAGATTTTCTTCCTGGTCGGTAGAGGCGCGTAAGGCCTTTTCTAATATCAAGGAGAGTTTTGCTTCCGCTCCCATCTTGGTACAACCTGATATTTCTCTACCCTTCATAGTTGAGGTTGATGCTTCTGAGGTGGGTGTGGGGGCGGTCTTGTCTCAGGGTTCCTCTCCTGCCAAATGGCGACCGTGTGCCTTTTTCTCAAAGAAACTCTCCTCCGCAGAGAGAAATTACGATGTGGGAGATAGGGAGTTGTTGGCCATCAAGCTGGCTTTTGAGGAATGGCACCATTGGCTAGAGGGAGCCAGACACCCTATTACCGTGTTTACTGACCATAAAAATCTGGCCTACTTGGAGTCAGCCAAGCATCTGAACCCGAGACAGGCCAGATGGTCTTTGTTCTTTTCAAGGTTTAATTTTGTTGTCACGTTCCGCCCTGGGGTTAAGAATGTGAAGGCAGATGCCCTGTCACGTTGTTTTCCTGGAGGTGGGAATTTTGAAGACCTGGGTCCCATTTTGGCTGAAGGTGTGGTGGTCTCTGCTCTTTATCCTGAATTGGAGGCAGAGGTGCAGGTAGCCCAGTCAGAGGCTCCTGATCTTTGTCCTCCTGGGAGGTTGTTTGTGCCTCTCGCTTTAAGACACAAGATTTTTAAGGAACACCACGATACGGTCCTTGCTGGGCACCCGGGGGCAAGAGCCACAGTGGATCTCATCGCTCGGAGATTCTGGTGGCCGGCGCTTCGTAAGTCGGTTGAGGGTTTTGTGGCAGCCTGCGAGACCTGCGCTCATGCCAAAGTCCCTCATTCACGGCCATCAGGTCCTCTCCTTCCCTTACCCATTCCTTCCCGTCCTTGGACACATCTGTCCATGGACTTCATAACGGACCTGCCTCGTTCCTCGGGGAAGACTGTGATTCTGGTGGTGGTGGACCGTTTTAGCAAAATGGTGCATTTCATCCCTTTTCCTGGCTTGCCCAATGCGAAGACGCTGGCGCAGGCATTTATTGATCACATTGTCAAATTGCATAGTATCCCTTCAGACATAGTCTCTGATAGGGGCACACAGTTTGTTTCCAGATTCTGGAAGGCTTTCTGTTCTCGCTTGGGGGTTCGGTTGTCATTCTCTTCTGCTTTCCACCCGCAGTCGAATGGCCAGACAGAGCGCGTCAATCAGAATCTGGAGATATATCTGCACTGTTTTGTGGCGGAGAATCAGGAGGATTGGTGTTCTTTTTTGTCCCTTGCTGAGTTTGCTTTAAATAACCGTCGTCAGGAGTCCTCTGATAAGTCACCATTTTTTGGTGCATATGGGTTTCATCCGCAGTTTGGGACATTCTCTGGAGAGGGGTCTTCTGGTTTACCTGATGAGGACAGATTCTCCTCGTCTTTGTCATCTATTTGGCAAAAGATTCAAGATACTCTAAAGAGCATGAGTGAGAGATATAAGCGTGTGGCGGATAAGAGACGTGTGCCTGGTCCGGACCTGAATGTTGGTGATCTGGTGTGGTTGTCTACTAAGAATATCAAATTGAAGGTTCCCTCTTGGAAGTTGGGTCCTAAGTTTATTGGGCCTTGCAAAATCTTGTCTGTCATCAATCCTGTTGCCTACCGTCTTGATCTTCCTCAGACTTGGAAGATCCATAATGTTTTTCATAAGTCCTTATTAAAACCTTATGTTTAACCCATTGTACCCTCGTCTTTGCCTCCTCCTCCGATTATGGTTGATGGTAATCTTGAATTTCAGGTCTCTAGGATTGTGGATTCTCGTGTTGTCCGTGGTTCTCTCCAGTACCTCGTTCATTGGGAGGGTTATGGTCCTGAGGAGAGGATGTGGGTCCCAGTGACGGACATTAAGGCCACTCGTCTCATCAGGGCTTTCCATAGGTCCCATCCTGAGAAGGAGTCCACTCGTAGAAGGAGGGGTACTGTCACCACCAGACATCTGAGAAGCTCTGACAGATGCCTTTCAGAACCTCCTCCTTGAGCTTCCTTTGTTTTGCTTTCAGTTCCTCATCTCGTTAGCCTCTCTCAGCTGTCATGTAGTTGGACTGATTGCATTCCTTTAAATTCCTCCCCATAGTGCATCAGTGTGTGGTTTATATTTCTTCCTGGAGTGTGTGTGCATGCTGATCCTACTTCCCAGTCTTCTACAAGATAAGTGTTTGCATTCTTTTGTGTTTTTCTGTTTGCTGGATCCCAGGTGACCCTGACTCCCTCCGTATCTAGTGTAGGGAGCCGGTGGTCGTGTCCCCTCACTATTATAGGGCGTTCAGGTGTTATACAGTCGAGGTACGAGGATATGCGATCATCTACCATTGGGATTATCGCATAGGCTGAGCAGTAAGGGAGAGAGCCAGGTCTGATGCAGGGGTCTCCCTTTTCTTCCTTAGTTTTGGATCCAGTGAGTCGTATATTTATTTTGTGTTGTCTTGTTTCCTCTACACCTTCCGTGACAACGGCTCATTGTGACGTTGAGGTAAGTTGAATGTTGTCTTTGTTGTTCATGTTTTGTGTTGTAAAATATATGTAGTATTGTTAATGTTATATATATACATGTATATGTAAAAAGACAAAAGAGTCCGCGGCCTTTTCATAAGGTGTCAAAATGTGTATTCCTTTTATTCACACATGCAACAAATCATTCCACTTACTGGGACTGTTTGCTAGCTTGAAAACGGTCCCAGTAAGTGACCTGAAACGTTGCATGGGTGACTAAAAGGACAACACATTTTTACACCTTATGAAAGGGCCGTGGTCTCTTTTGTCTTTTCATCGATTGTTGATGTTTGGGTACAACTGACCTGCGGGAACTCTGTGTTTTTATTTGTCAACTGAATGCGCTGCCCTGATTTTATTATATATATATATATATATATATTAGTGTGTATAGATAAAATTAATGACATGTAGCAGTGCAAGGCTTTTTAAAAGTATATTTTTTTTCTTGATATGTGTTTTAGATTTCTGGCAACTGGGAATTCATTTGCATCGCAGCATTTTGAGTTCCTGCTGGGCATATCAATGATTTCTGGAATTGTTTGTCAAATATATCAAGTGATTTGGCAGCGACTCCGGGACACAGTGATGCCAGAGCCCAAGGCTGAGGAATGGATCCGAATTGCTGAGGGATTTCATCTAGATGCGTAGTTTCCAAACTGCTTTGGAGTAATGGATGGCAAACACATACGTGTTAAGAAGCCGCCTCACTCTGGGTCCCGGTTCTACAATTATAAGCAATACTTTTCAGAAGTGCTTTTGGCTTTGGCAGACACTACTTATAAGTTTAGAATAGTTTATTTTGGGGCCTATGGGAGGACTGAAGATGCGTACATTTTCAGTTCTTCTAGATGGAGTGAGAGACTTCATGCCAACCAACTTGCCATTCCTAGAGGCCAGAAGGCTGCCCGGTTCTGCGGGACCCTCGGCACCATTTGTAATTGTGGCTGATGAGTTTGCTTTGACACCACAGGTCATGGGACCCTTCTCCAGACGCAACCTGGATGACAACCAACGTATATACAACTATCGGCTGACAAGAGCCCGTCGGTATGTAGAGTGTGCGTTTGGAATACTTTCCAACAAGTGGAGAGTATTCCTGTCATCCTTACAGATGGCACCGGACAATTCCACTTTAGTTATTTAAGCATGTGTGATCTTGCACAACTTCGTCAGGATTTATGATGCTCCCTTAGATGCTAGTTTGGAGGATTCAGGAACATATTCTTCCTCGTCTGGCAGATTGGACCTGATTTGTCATGACCGGCCTAGAACTGCAGGACTGGCAGCTTGAGACCTCTATGCCGAGTACTTCTCTAGCCCTGAGGGTGCATTACTGTGGCAGATGGACGCAGTTCAGGGCAGACAATAATTACATCTGGACTTGGCCTAGGTTTGTTATATTTTTTATTTGCAGACAGCTTTTATTTTTCGAAGATAGTGTAGGGACTCGCAAGACAAAGAGGACCCTTGACGTGGGCTTGCGGGCTGGGATTGATAGCAGGACAAAATATGTTAGCAAAAGTGATCTTGATTTCCAGTGCACTTTAAATGTGTACGAGTATAGATAATGTTTAAGCCGACATCTTTTGGCCTACTGTAATCCTCAAATACCTCTTTTTGGATTAAATAAAAACCACATTAACATGTATTGTGTTATGTGTAAATGTAGCCAAATGTAGTTGATTTGTACTAGGCGATACTCAAGGGATGCGAAAACAGCGGCCCTCAAGCTGTTGACAAAGTACAAATCCCATCATGGCCAGACAGCCTACAGCTATTATTCTCCAGCAGGGCCTGTTTAGAGTTGTATTTTGACAGCAGATGTGGTGCTGCAGGTTGGTCATCCTGGAAAGACTGGCTACGAATTGACAATTTAAGGCACTGTCCAAGGTACCATAAGTGTATGGGCCTGATATTTGAATGAGGTAACATACAAATCTGATTGGAGAAACCACTTCTGCTTTCAAAACATGGCCTAACATCTAATTAAATGTTGAAAACCTAATTTTGGAAAAAGGATTTTCATCTATAACCGTGTTTGAAGAATTTAATTTGAATTAAAGTAATGTCTACTTGATAAATGTGAACATCAATAAAATACATTCAAACCATGTTTTTAGGCATAATTTTTTTTATGTTCCACAAATAAAAAATAAAAAATGGCTTCATTTTCAGCATTTAAATAAAAAAATAAAAGTCTGAACGTAACAATTAAAATTCAAACAATTCCCTGGTGAAAAGGCCAGGCACAGGGCCTGGTTGCCCACCCACAGGACCTTGTAGGTAGTATTGTTGTGCTGACCTGGAATAATGATGTGGCAACATATGCTCCCATTCCTGCGAATATAGGGGCTGTGAAGAAGGGGCTGGGCGGGGATGTTGTGGGTGAAAACTTGGCTCTGGCTGGGGATCCATTGTCATCGCCACCGCCTGCTGCTTCATGTGGTCAAGGAACTGATGCAGTTTCACTTGGTCCATGGGGGAGTCCATTATTGCATCTACAGTGGCCATAGCGCTGACATAGAAACACAATTTTGGATAAGGGGAGCTAGGTCCCGCAACATCCTCTCCTCTGGACTTTCACTCCTCCTCTGGCTCAGATACTGCAAAATTTCGGCATCTAGCCTTGATCTACTATCTGAGCCAGAGATAGGAGTGATTCTAGCACCCCTTCTCCGACGTGCCTGTTGTGTTTGGGGTTGGGGGCTACTTAGTTTGCACCCAGCTGCCTCTATGCCCGACTCTTCATCTCCAAGATATGGAGTTTCTTTTGGCAACTGGCTTGTTGCCCCAACATCAGGCAACACTGGCTGTGTGGATCCTTCATGTGGGGCAGCTTCGTCTTAAAAAGAAGACATTCAAGGCTGGCAATGGTTCTAGGAAAGAGCTAATTATAATTAGACCTATGTAATAAATTGACTATTCATAACTGTCTTTTATGCATACATATTAGTATAGTTGAACCAATTATTACTCAATGGGTATACTGTATGTGGTTATAAAAAAAACACATAATTTTCAATTATTGTTGGAAATGTTTGAAGGTAATAAATGTTGCTATCATTCTGCCAAAAGTTACACACATTGCGAAGGCTGGCATAGTTATGGAATAGTCAGATTAGTACAAGTAAAAAAAAACGTCTAATATAATGTACCCTGATATTTCTGGCAAGTAGGGAAGCCATTTACCTTCTAATAAACCCAAGAGTCAGACAATTCACAAAGGACACAAACACCACTGTATAGAAAGTACATGATTCCTAAGAACCCTATCAACAGCTATTGGTAAAGGACGGAGAAGGTAACATTGACTGGCGGCTATATATATAGTCCAGAAAAATGGGCGGCACTCCAAAGAAAAGTACAAGTGAACCTTTATTCACCCAGGTGGTGCTAAATTGCATGGACAAGATAGTATATAGACAACATAGCTGGAGTCACAGGTTAGGTGAAATGAAATTTAAAAAGATTCACCAGTCCCAGGATGTATAAAACTCTTCCCCTTACGAATATACTTGCAGTTAACGCAATTAAGGCAGGGATAGCAACCCAAACCCAATTGCGCCAACGTGGTCTGTTTCAAGGATCCCTTTGAGCCAATATCCGCCTTCACTAACTGATCCCTAAGGTTCCTGGATCTACGGTAGGAGAGAAGAGTTGGACGCTGGAATTCAGAGATCTCACTAAAACAGGTACCTAATAGGGCCCAATGTTTTTCCAGGATCCTATTAACAGAAGGACTATGTTCACCATACACAGAGATAAACGGAATCCTGGCCGCCTTGCGGATAGCTTTTCGTGGTGTTAATAGGTCAGCCCTTTCCAAATTGTGCACTCTGTTGATATGCTCATTTAGCAACCGCTTGGGATAACCCCTATCCTGAAATTTCAGGGCCATAGAGCCCAAGGTCTCTTCTAATTTGGTCTCATCAGACACTATACGCTTGGCCCTAAGGAACTGGGAGAAGGGCAATGATTGTATCATTTTCCTCGGATGGGAACTATTGAAACAAAGCAGCGTGTTTACATCAGTGGGTTTCGTGTACAATTCGGTATGTAACACTCCGTCCTTAAGCACCACTTTGGTGTCTAAAAACTGGATCTCAGTCATGGAGTGAATAAGGGTAAATTGCAGATCCGGATCATGGCTGTTAAGAAAGCCATGAAAATCGACCAATTCCGCCTCAGAACCTGTCCATATGAGGAAGATGTCGTCGATGTATCGCCACCACCTCAGCACATGTCTGAAGTGGTGGGACAAATAGACGACATCCTCCTCATAGCACCGCATAAAAATATTTGCGTAGGTGGGGGCCACGTGGGACCCCATTGCCACACCACGCTGTTGCAAATAAAATGTGTCTCTAAACAAGAAATAATTATACTGCAATACAATCTTGAGCAAATCCACAATGAATTCACAGGCCTGTGGGGTACATGTAGATGTCCTTAGCATTTTTTCAACTGCCTGGATGCCCCTCTCGTGCACTATCGAGGTGTATAAAGACGTGACATCGAACGATGCCAGTAATACTGAGGGCACCTGTGTTAAATCAATGTCATGAAGCTTAACGAGAAAATCTGATGTGTCTTGTATGTAGGAAGACCCACCAGTCGAAAAATCTCGTAGGACTTTGTCCAAAAAAATGGCAATGCCACTGAAAACAGAATCACTCCCCGAGACAATCGGGCATCCCGGGGGATCGATGAGGGTCTTGTGAATCTTGGGCAGCACATAGATCACTGGGGTGACCGGATGTGCTACCTCAAGATAGTCACAAAGACCCCCATCGATAATGCCTGCAGCCAAGGCTTCCCTCATGCATCTACCTATAATGTCAATGACCATAAATTTGGGATCCGAGTCGAGGACCCTGTACACATGCGAGTCTCCCAACTGTCGCATGATCTCACCTACATACTTCTCAGTGTCCATCAATACGATCGCGCCCCCCTTATCGGCGGGCTTCAAAGTGAGGGCGGGATCGGATCTGAGGGACCTAAGAGCCTCAGCCTCAGTGGTAGTCAGATTGGGATGTCTGAAGTCCACGTCACCTTGTGAGGATGACCTGAGTTCAGAGATACCCCGTCTGACCGCAGCGATATATGCATCCACTGCCGGTTCATTGATAATTGGTACAAAGTTGCTCTTATGGAATAGGTTGAAAGAACCCATGGTGAACTCACTCAACTTAGGCCTGACAACTCCATCCTTTTTATGCGACCATATTGCTAATTTAATGCGACGAAAAAAAGAAAACAAATTACATTCCAACTCAAACCAATTAGTGCGTGAACTAGGACAGAATGAAAACCCCTTTGAGAGAACGCTCACTTGAATAGGGGTTAGTTCTTTAGAAGATAGGTTGACTACAGTCATTTCCTCTTTGCTGTGTTCGTCTTGGATGCCATGGGTCGAACCTTGTTGTTCCGTAGTTTGCCTGCACCTCCCGTGTCCACGTCCACCCCTCCTGATGCGTCACCGTGTCCCTCCGGCATTCGTGGAGTCATGTCTAAAAAAGACTGTTTGTCATTTAAAGGTGCCTGGGTCGTTTTTCTCCATCTCCTCACATCAAGCTGCTGCGTGTTGTATTGCCTCTCAGTTTGCCAATTAAGGTTCACTTGTACTTTTCTTTGGAGTGCCGCCCATTTTTCTGGACTATACATTGGGGTAAGAAGCCTATTACCCTGGAGACGTGCACCCCAGTTTCATTGGATTGTGTACCAGTGCCGCCATTTTTTCTTGGTATATATATATATATATATTTTTTTTTTTATATGTATATAGAGAGAGACCACCAGCTTACCCTAGAGGATTAAACTTGGTGCTTTCCAAATACATTGCTAGTTTGGGGGACTAGTTGTCTTTAGTACTTGAACCCATCCTTTGCAAACATAAAAGATGCACTCCCATTCTACACACAGAAAGTAAAGTATGTTCTTACGGCCTCTAATCTATAATTGGCTTGAGAAATTGAAGCTGGTGTGGCCCTTCTATAGAAAATACTTCTGGTGTCCCCAGCACCCGTGTCACTCCTAATCCAGCGATGAAGGGCATTGTATCTCCCTGTTGTGGCTAAAACAACTTCTAGAGAGGGGGTGTACAGCCATTATCACAGCACTATGACGACAAGCAGCCTTGCATCGTGTGTGACATCACCTATAATGAAAGGCTGCTTTTCCGCCATGTGGTTTGATAATGGCTGTACACCCCCCTCTCTGGAAGTTGTTTTAGCCACAACAGGGAGATACAATGCCCTTTAGGAGTGACACGGGTGCTGGGGCCACCAGAAGTATCTTCTACAGAAGGGCCATGCCCATTGTGAGGACATTGACACAATTGGCTAATCCATATTAACATGTCTAGGACATGATTCCACTATAGATATGAAAATGCACAATGTGCAACTAAAACATATGTGGTAATAAATTCAACTGGTGTACACCAGAACTGGCTTACTTGACCATAGAAAACAACTTACTTGTTTGATAGGGGCAACTTAGCGAGTTTATGCTATACACAAGTTTTGATAATTAACACACTAAAATATTGGTCATCGGATGTCTTACCTAAATCTGTCTGCTTCTTGGAGTTCGCCTTCTCTCATTGTTGTGGCAGCATCGTATGTGCCACCTCATCCCAGGCCCGCTCCTTTGCTAGCCGGTCATGGTAGCAATCACTTCTGGTGTCCCATATTTCTGGGTGTTCTTGGATCACTCAGATGAGTATCTCTACATCCATCTTTTGGAGGAAATTCACTAAGCTCTTTTTCCTGGGGCTTTTCAGGCCTGAACATGTGCCAAGGCAATATTGATAAACACAAAGCACATGGCAAAAGTGGGTTTGGCCTATAATTAGAAAATCATGGATCCGCAAAAAACGGATGACATACGGAGGCATTCCGTATGCATTCTGTTTTTTTTTGCGGACCCATTGACTTGAATGATGCCACTGAACGTGATTTGCAGACAATAATGGGGCAAGACTCAAAATCTAGTGGAACGGAAATACGGGCATATGGAAACGGAATGCTCACGGAGTACATTCCGCTTTTTTGCGGACCCATTAAAAAATGAATAGTTCTGCATACGGTCCGCAAAAATAAAATGGAATGGAAATAGAAAAAATATACGATCGTGTGACTGAGCCCTTATGCTGACCTCACTGAGGGCAGCATAAAATAGTGACAGAAATGCAGATGTCAGCGGTGTGTCACTCATGAGCTAAAAGTCAGTGGTTGCTGAGAACCAGCATCATAACCATTGCAGCCCAGGCCTTGAGAAGAGTCAAATCTACCTGAGAAGAGTCCTGGTTATTCATCGTCTCCTGCCCTCTCACCCATCTGCTGATGATTGGCAGTTCTCTCCTAGACAAAGGGAGAAAACTAGGTAGAAGACTGTCAGTCATCAGCAGGTGGCGGGAGAGCAGGAATTCATGAATAACCATGACTCTTCTCAGGTGGCCGGGACTCTTTTCCAGGCCCAGGCTGCAATGATTGTGATGTTGGTTCTCGGCAACCACTTACTTTTAACTTATAAATGACAGACCGCTGAAATCTACTTACCTGTCTGTACTTTATACTGCCGTTAGTATGGGCAGCATAACATTGATGACAGGTTCCCTTTTTTTTTTTAAAACAAATAAAAAAACAAATTTTTCTTTGCATCATCATATTCTGACCCTCATAATTTTTTAAGTTTAGATGTATGAAGCTGTGTGAAGGCTCATTTTTTGTGGGATCATCTGTACTTTTCATTGATACAATTTTGGGGTGTGTATAACTTTTCGATAACTTTTTAATTTTTTTGTGGGAGGTGAAGCGACTAAAAAAGGTTAATCGGCCATTTTGCCTTTTTTTTTTCGTTTCGCTGTTTGCCATATGGGATAAATATTTTAGATTTTAATAGTACAGGCATTTTTGCACTTGGAGATACCCATGATGTTTATTTAGATAATTTATTTAGATAAGTATTTTTTTTTTTTTGGGGAAAGAGGATTTTTAGTTTTTAGTTTTTTTTACATTTTAAATATTTTTTACAACTTTTTTATAGTTCCCCTAGAAAACGTTAACAAACAATCATTAGATTTCTTCTCTCGTAGGCCCAAATGCATTAGCATAGGATTCTATGGGGATTACACTATATTCCTGCCGGCTCTCCATACGAACCCATGTGTGGCAGCTTTGGATCATTCCGGAGGACCGAGGCTGCTGTAATCCGCACAGAAATCTTCAACATAATTCTCAAACACCCATCGTATTATATTGCGGGGGGACAAAATGCAACGTGTGGCGACACACTTGGGGTCCTGCCACACAGTTTTTGAAGCCAAATCCAGGAGTGGATAAAAAAATTAAAAAAAGAAGTCGTGTTTGTCCTTAATACTTTTTTCTTTTTTTAAAGGGTTTTTCAGGATTTTTATACTGATTGGTGGGAGTCTGACACCTGGGACCCCTGCAGATTAGCTGTTTGAGAAGGTACTGGCACGGCCTTCTCTCTGTATTTCCTAGGCCAGTGACAATACGTTCATCTGTCACATGGCCCTCTCTGCATTTCTTAGGCCAGTGACAATACGTTCATCTGTGACATGGCCCTCTCTGCATTTCTTAGGCCAGTGACGATACGTTCATCGGTCATGTGACCTAGAAGCAGCTCAGCCCCATTCATATGAATGGGGCTGAGCTGTGATACCAAGCACAGCCGCTTTACAATGTATATAGACTATGCTTGGTAAGGCTCTCACACCCGCCGATACCTTCTCAAACAGCTGATCGATGGGGCTCCCGGGTATTGGATCTACACTGATGAGATGCTGATAAGCTAACCTGAGGATAGGTCATCAGTACAAAAATCTCGTAAAACCCTTTTAACTATTGAGTAACATCTACATCTTGCTGCAGGACTTAAAAAAAATAAAAATAAACATTTTTACAAACAAGTCCATGGGACAGATTAATCATGTAGATGGTGTAAACTTAGACCGGCACCAGATTTATCACAGGGGCTCAGGTTAGATGATGAGACAGAATTTCATACCCAGTGTGCCACAATTCTGGTGCAAAATGATAGGTCTGTCCACTTTCTGACTAATTCTCACCTCCTTCTTGCTAAAAGGAGGTGAGAATTAAGTGTAAAAACCCTAGCTGTGCATAATTGTACCACAATTTTGTTCATTTGTGCCACTTTTTAAACAGGTTTTAGGCACAGACACATTGGGCCTAGGCCCAAGGGCTCATGCACACAAACTTATTTTTTTCACATCAGATCAGCATTTTTTGCGGTCCATATGCAGAACCATTTACTTCAATGTGAATCCAAAGAAAAGCAGTTGTTGAGGCTCACCTGGTCCCAAGTTGCAGTGGAAGCACGGACATTTGCCAGGAACTAAGCGATAGTAGAAACATAAATGAAGAAGGGAATCCAGCTTCCAAAGAATGTGTTGATGCTTTAATGAATAAGTGCTTAAAATCCAGACATGTACATCAGGTCTACGCGTTTCAGATCACTAAATACAGATCCTTACTCATGACAATGAAACGAGTGTGGCACTGGCCTTAAATAAGGGGCAGGTCAAACATGTCAGATGGACACAATGAACAATAGCTCCACCTCTAAGACATAAAAACAAGTGTTAAAAAGACTTAAAAAAACAACAATGTATCATGGTCAATAGTGCAGTATGAGATCGCGCCTGCGGTTAAGACCCATTGGTACACAGGTATTTATAGTAAAGATCCAATAAGATTCTCTGTTTAAAAGAACTCTCCTATGATCACCTCCACATTTGGGATATTTAACTCGTTCCACCCCTTGCACAACAAGACCACTTGTATCACCTGCATGACAAGCCGCATAGTGTGAACTGACCACAGAAACATTTCTGGTCAGCGCATGCGGAATGTCAGAAATATGCCTGCGAATCCTTGTTTTAAGGCTGTTGGAAGTACAGCCTATATACTGTAAGTGGCACATCGTGCAGGTAATACAGTGCACCACAAAATTGGTGTTACAATTGGTGTACTGTTTAAGTGAGAAGGTTTTTTGGTTGGCCACAGAAACAACAGTTTGGCCAATTTGCATGTGGTTACAGCAGGTGCAAATGCGATGTCCGCATTTAAAATTTCCCTTGAAGCGTAATCAACTCTTCTGTTTCTGGGGGTCATCCAAAAACAGACTTGGGCTGACTCGTTGACCCAATGTGGGTGCTCGGCGGGCAATGCATTTGACCCCAGGGCTAAAAACATCAGACCACTGTCCATCTATATGAAACATGGACAGATGTTTTCTGATTATATGACAGATCTTATTATATTCAACGCTGTAATTTGTGGCAAAAACTAAAGCCCTATTTTTGGAAACCTCACTGTTTAAATTGAGGTAGCAACTGTTGTTTCTGTGGCCAACCAAAAAACCTTCTCACTTAAACAGTACATCAATTGTAACACCAATTTGGTGGTGTATTGTATCACCTGCACGATATGCCGCTTACAGTATATAGGCCTGCCCCTTATTTAACCACCTCAGCCCCCCTAGCTTAAACCCCCTTAATGACCAGACCACTTTTTACAATTCTGCACTAGACTATTTTCACAGTTTATTGCTTGGTCATGCAACTTACCACCCAAATGAATTTGACCTCCTTTTCTTCTCACTAATAGAGCTTTCATTTGGTGGTATTTCATTGCTGCTAACATTTTTACTTTTTTTGTTATTAATCAAAATTTACCGAAATTTTTGCAAAAAAATAAAAATTTTCACTTTCAGTTGTAATTTTTTTTTAAAAACGACATCTATATATAAATTTTTCTCTAAATTTATTGTTCTACATGTCTTTGATAAAAAAAATGTTTGGGTAAAAAAAAATGGTTTGGGTAAAAGTTATAGCGTTTACAAACTATGGTACAAAAATGTGAATTTCCGTTTTTTGAAGCAGCTCTGACTTTCTGAGCACCTGTCATGTTTCCTGAGGTTCTATAATGCCCAGACAGTAGAAACCCCCCACAAATGACCCCATTTCGTAAAGTAGACACCCTAAGGTATTCGCTGATGGGTATAGTGAGTTCATAGAACTTTTTATTTTTTGTCACAAGTTTTTGTGACAAAAAATAAAAACTTCCATGAACTCACTATGCCCATCACGAAATACCTTGGGGTGTCTTCTTTCCAAAATGGGGTCACTTGTGGGGTAGTTATACTGCCCTGGAATTTTAGGGGCCCTAATGTGTGAGAAGTAGTTTGAAATCAAAATGTGTAAAAAATGTCTTGTGAAATCCTAAAGGTGCTCTTTGGAATGTGGGCCCCTTTGCCCACCTAGGCTGCAAAAAAGTGTCACACATGTGGCATCGCCGTACTCAGGAGAAGTTGGGCAATGTGTTTTGGGGTGTCATTTTACATATACCCATGCTGGGTGAGAGAAATATCTCGGTCAACTTTGCATACCCAGCATGGGTATATGTAAAATGACACCCCAAAACACATTGCCCAACTTCTCCTGAGTACGGCGATACCACATGTGTGACACTTTTTTGCAGCCTAGGTGGGCAAAGAGGCCCACATTCCAAAGAGCACCTTTAGGATTTCACAGGGCATTTTTTACACATTTTGATTTCAAACTACTTCTCACACATTAGGGCCTCTAAAATGCCAGGGCAGTATAAATACCCCACATGCGACCCCATTTTGAAAAGAAGACACCCCAAGGTATTTCGTGATGGGCATAGTGAGTTCATGGAAGTTTTTATTTTTTGTCACAAGTTAGTGGAATATGAGACTTTGTAAGAAAAAACATAAATAAAAAAATAATCATCATTTTCCGCTAAATTGTGACAAAAAAATTAAAAATTCTAGGAACTCGCCATGCTCCTCACGGAATACCTTGGGTGTCTTCTTTCCAAAATGGGGTCACTTGTGGGGTAGTTATACTGCCCTGGCATTTTAGGGTCCCTAATGCGTGAGAAGTAGTTTGAAATCAAAATGTGTAAAAAATGCACTGTGAAATCCTAAAGGTGCTCTTTGGTATGTGGGCCCCTTTGCCCACCTAGGCTGCAAAAAAGTGTCACACATGTGGTATCGCCGTTCTCAGGAGAAGTTGGGCAATGTGTTTTGGGGTGTCATTTTACATATACCCATGCTGGGTGAGAGAAATATCTCGGCAAAAGACAACTTTTCCCATTTTTATTATACAAAGTTGGCATTTGACCAAGATATTTATCTCACCCAGCATGGGTATATGTAAAATGACACCCCAAAACACATTGCCCAACTTCTCCTGAGTACGGCGATACCACATGTGTGACACTTTTTTGCAGCCTAGATGCGCAAAGGGGCCCAAATTCCTTTTAGGAGGGCATTTTTAGACATTTGGATCCCAGACTTCTTCTCACGCTTTAGGGCCCCTAAAATGCCAGGGCAGTATAAAAACCCCACATGTGACACCATTTTCAATGAGAGGCATGGCGAGTTCATAGAATTTTTTTTTTTTTTGCACAAGCTAGCGGAAATTTATTTATTTTTTCTAACAAAGTCTCCCTTTCCGCTAACTTGGGACAAAAATTTAAATATTTCATGGACTCAATATGCCCCTCACGGAATACCTTGGGGTGTCTTCTTTCCGAAATGGGGTCACATGTGGGGTATTTATACTGCCCTGGCATTTTAGGGGCCCTAAAGCGTGAGAAGAAGTCTAGAATATAAATGTCTAAAAAAATTTACGCATTTGGATTCCGTGAGGGGTATGGTGAGTTCATGTGAGATTTTATTTTTTGACACAAGTTAGTGGAATATGAGACTTTGTAAGAAAAAACAAAAAAACAAAAAAATCAATTTCCGCTAACTTGTGCCAAAAAATGTCTGAATGGAGCCTTACAGGGGGGTGATCAATGACAGGGGGGTGATCAGGGAGTCTATATGGGGTGATCACCCCCCTGTCATTGATCACCCCCCTGTAAGGCTCCATTCAGAAGTCCGTATGTGTTTTGCGGATCCGCGGTGTCCGTGTTTTGCAGATCCACAAAACACATACGGACGTCTGAATGGAGCCTTACAGGGGGGTGATCAATGACAGGGGGGTGATCACCCCATATACACTCCCTGATCACCCCCCTGTAAGGCTCCATTCAGAGGTCCGTATGTGTTTTGCGGATCCACGGATCGGATCCGCAAAACACATACGGACGTCTGAATGGAGCCTTACAGGGGAGTGATCAATGACAGGGGGGTGATCAGGGAGTGTATATGGGGTGATCACCCCCCTGTCATTGATCACCCCCCTGTAAGGCTCCATTCAGACGTCCGTATGTGTTTTGCGGATCCGATACATGGATCCATAAAACACATACGGACGTCTGAATGGAGCCTTACAGGGGGGTGATCAATGACAGGGGGGTGATCAGGGAGTCTATATGGGGTGATCACCCTCCTGTCATTGATCACCCCCCTGTAAGGCTCCATTCAGACGTCCGTATGTGTTTTGCGGATCCGATCTATGGATCCGTGGATCCGTAAAACACATACGGACGTCTGAATGGAGCCTTACAGGGGGGTGATCATCCCATATAGACTCCCTGATCACCCCCCTGTAAGGCTCCATTCGGACGTCCGTATGTGTTTTGCGGATCCGATCCATGGATCCGTGGATCCGTAGAACACATACGGACGTCTGAATGGAGCCTTTCAGGGGGATGATCATCCCATATAGACTCCCTGATCACCCCCCTGTAAGGCTCCATTCAGACGTCTGTATGTGTTTTGCGGATCCATGGATCCGTGGATCCGCAAAACAGTCTATATGGGGTGATCGCCCCCCTGTCATTGATCACCCCCCTGTAAGGCTCCATTCAGACGTCCGTATGTGTTTTGCGGATCCGATTTATGGATCCGTAAAACACATACGGACATCTGAATGGAGCCTTACAGGAGGGTGATCAATGACAGGGGGGTGATCAGGGAGTCTATATGGGGTGATCAGGGGTTAATAAGTGACAGGGGGGGGTGTAGTGTAGTGTGGTGCTTGGTGCTACTTATTACAGAGCTGCCTGTGTCCTCTGGTGGTCGATCCAAGCAAAAGGGACCACCAGAGGACCAGGTAGCAGGTATATTAGACGCTGTTATCAAAACAGCGTCTAATATACCTGTTAGGGGTTTAAAAAATCGCATCTCTAGCCTGCCAGCGAACGATCGCCGCTGGCAGGCTGTAGATCCACTCGCTTACCTGCCGATCCTGTGAACTCGCGCGCCTGTGTGCGCGCATTCACAGGAAATCTCGCGTCTCGCGAGATGACGCATAGAGGCGTGACTCTGCCTGAGACAGCCAACTCCGGACCGCGATCCTGCATTAGGTGGTCCGGAGGCGGTTAAGGCCAGTGCCTCACATCATTTCGTTGTCATGAGTAAGGATCTGTATTTAGTGATCTGAAACGCGTAGACCTGATGTACATGTATGGATTTTAAGAACTTATTCATTAAAGCATGAACACATTCTTTGGAAGCTGAATTCCATACATTCACTTCAATGGGACCACCAGAAAAACATAAATGAGTCCATGATCACCAAAATGTTTGGCAACAGGGAGAGTTGTCTTTTTCTCCTTTATGAAATATTGGTGAGACTTTATCCTGTTTCTCCCACATAAAGACCCTGAGTTGGATATTTAGTGCTCATAATGAGGCACACCACATTGGATGCAGAACACGTGAATGTTCCAGGAATCTTATAGTCGTGCTAGGTGTCGGGGATACGTATCCTCCCTGTGGTCAGTATGCGGGAACAGGTTTTGCAGCTCCTCACGTTGCAGGGAAAAGTTCCTTTCTGTATGTTGAATGGTAGCGAACTCCTGATAATCAGATTTTTTTTTTATTTGGAGGTTGTCTGAAGCATAGCATGGAATGGGTCTGGGAATATTGTACAATCTTAGTACCTCTAGTCGTGGGTTGTAGGTCACCAGTAGAGGTACACGGTCATTGCCTTCTTTTTGTTTATACTCAAGGAGTTGATTTCTGGGGATCCTGGAGGCTTTGTTGATTTGGTCCTGAATTGTGGTAGGATGGTAGCCCTGGTGTAAAATTATCCCCTCAAGGTGGCCCAAGTGTTCATCCCTGTCTATTGGGCTGGCGCAGATACGAGTTTATCTGATGGCCTGGCTGTAGACAAGGGATTTTTTAATGTGCTTGGGGTGGAAACTGTCCCATCTCAGGTATTTAGGGCGATCAGTGGGTTTCAGATATAGGGATGTCTATATTAAGTTGTTTTGAATACTTATAGTAGTGTCCAGAAAGTTTATTTCCGTATGCAATTAATTCAATGTCAGGTTTATGGTGGGATGAGAGTTGTTGAATCTCTCGCAGAACCTTTTTTTTTTTTAAAAGGCTTTATTTTTCATAAGTCGCAGAACCTTAGTAGTTGTTCTTCAGAGCCCGTCCAGAGTATGTCATCAATGTAACGGAAGTAGGCCATGGTTTTTGTGGAGCAGGAAGCCAAGAAATAATCTTCTAGTTTTGCCATGAAGAGATTGGCATACTGGGGTGTCATTTTACTGCCCATAGCAGTTCCCATGCTCTGTAGGTATGAATCATAAACAAACCAGAAATAGTTATGTGTTAGGATGAACTTGGTGAGTTTTAGCACCAACTCCGAAGTAATATTTGCACTCTTAAGATACACGTGGCAGGCGGTGAGGCCATCCTCATGTAGGATGTTAGAATATAATGATTCTACATCCACAGTGGCTAGGATGGCACCATCAGGGAGTGGACCTATGATTGATAGTTTTTTGGTAGGTTGGTGGTGTCTTGGAGATAGCTGGTGGTATTTCTTACTATTGGTTTAAGGATTCCCTCGACCCAGCCTGAGATTTTTTTTGGTGAGGGTTTCCACACCAGAGATGATGGGCCTCCTTTGGCTTGTCAGGCTTATGTATCTTGGGAAGCATATACAATATTCTGATTTTGGGATTGCTTGGTATCAGATCTAGAAGCTTTGTAGATTGTGCCGGTAGACTTTTGATGATTTTTTTTAACTCCCTTATAGATTTCCGAGTTGGGTCCCCGTCCAGTTAAGTGTAGTATTCTATGTTGGTCAACTGTCTTTGTGCTTCCTTCATGTAATCTGATGTATTCATGAGGACTACAGGACCCCGTTTATCTGCAGACTTAATGATGTCCTCATTGTTATTCATGGACTGAATGGTCATTCTTTCTTGGACACTAATGTTAAAGGTTTCCTTTCTCTGTATGTCCAGTATTGTAGATTGTACCACCCTTCTAAAGGAGTCTATATACTGGTCCAAAGTGGTGCTGCGCCTAGGTGGGTGTGTCCAGACTATTTTGCACATGTGTGCTTTTGCTACTGTTGTTTTTATTCATTAGTTGCTTTTTTGAGGTTGAAGGTTGAGGCTCTTTTTTATTGCATCATTTTTTAAAGTTTTCTTTTTGTTACTGTAGAAACACCAGCTCTACATGTTAGCTGAAGTTCTTTGGCCCAGTTCACACTGAATTTCTTGCCTGCGGAATTTGGGCCGCATTCATTGCCAAAAAGCTGCAGTGGCCACCTGCCTCCAACTGTTCCCAATTGAAGGCCACATTGCACTTCATGTGGTTTATAGCTGCGACTGCGCCAAGAAAGGATGAGTAATATTCCTGGCGCCGTGTCCAGACAGAAACTGCTGGAAACCGGGGTGGGTGTCCGCTCGTGGTTTATCTCCATTCACTAAACAGTGAGCTTCTTTTTGAAAAACACAGGATGCACAAGTTTTTTGTTTTGCTCCTGCTGTCTTTGTGCATTAGGTGGTGTTTTTTGTTTTTTTTGTTTTCTTGTTTCTTTTTGAAAACGCAGCCTGCTGGAGCTCTTTGCCAATTTTTCTGGCGTTTTGACATCATCTCTATGCGGGAAAAAGACCATGGATAAAAACGCTGGTGATAATGTTTGCAAAAACACCAGAAAAGCCAAGCAAAAACTCAGGTGTGAATGAACCCTAAAGGTTGCCACTATGGTTTCTGGAATTAAACCTAAAATAGACAGTGATTTAATGTAATGCTCGAATATAAAAGTGAAGAAACCCCCATGAAAGCACCTAAAGTATATGGTGTGTGAAGTAGTTGGCGAGCAGCATGAGGAGAACGCTATATGCGCATCATTGTCTGAGCTTTCCGAAGCCTCATTCAGTTTGTGCTGAGAACTGGGCTGAACCATTTCCCGCACAGGGGAGGGGGAGTACTTTCTTTCCTTTATTAAATTGCCCCAGTTTATGGTTACGATGTGTTGACTATTGGACTCGCTGTAAAAGATAAAACTCTACAGGCTCCGTGAAGTGTGGTCAATTGATAAAGCTTCTGCGTGCGGCACATTGTTCTACATGTCACCTGAATTCCCCCTTCTCCTTTGCTGTGTGCAGTGCCGGTTCCCGGCTGCTCTGTAAGCTGTACAATCCGCTCAGCTGCTCCGGGGAAGAAGCACACACTCACATCCACCGGGGCTGCTCTACCGGACGCACTCACCTGAGAAGCGCGACGACCGGCGCCTACAGGTTCTCTCACCGGCCGAGAACGGGCACGGCTGGGGCGTAGCCGTGGTGTAGAAGTGTGCGGCGGTGTACCCTGCGGCGCTGGAAGATTACACCCTGATCCGGGGACAGGACACAGGATAAGGTAATGCAGAGGTGCAGGCAGTGAATGGGTGGCTCATACCTTTAGGGGTTAACCCTGTCAGTGACGGCAGCCTATGTGTCTATAGGTAAACTTCTTCATTCAGCCCCCCTCTATACACCCACAGGGAAGCACCTCAGCTGTGTGAGGCTGGGAAGAGCTCAGGGCGTCCATTGGAGAGATGCTGAAGGCTATCACTTGTGCAGATATTTTATAACGTGCATTATGTAATATAGCATCATTAGACGTGGGCATAGCCCGCTGCATCAGATCTGTGCAGGGGTGCCAAGGATGGTCTGGGTATGCATCCTGGCAGAAGTGTGGAGGATATATGCCTGGTACATGGCTGTCACTTCATGTGGAGCAGCACCACCAATGGTCTCCTCCATCACTGCTGCAGGGGTTAACTAGGTAATGTGCTGCCCCCGTTTGAGATCCCGACCAAACAGGAGCGATGGCTTTTTGGGATCCCCCAAGGAACCCCCCTCCTCTCCCGGAGGGGTCACATCTGCTGCGTTTGGTGTCCAGAGATACTCCTCACATGCCAGCTGTGCAGAACAGCTGTACCAGACCCTGGGATAATCCGAGATCAGCCAGCCGGTAATGAATTCCCATCACACACAGGGAGGAGGTGACATGCCCATGTTCAGCACAACATGCACCAGTGGATCAGGCGCTGGCCAGAACGCAAAATGATATTACTGAATAGAAAGGAGCCTTATGTAATATTAATGTGCAACGTCCATGCGGGGACGGAATCGCTGCCATAATTCTTCTGCCGGCATTAATAGACCCTCTAAATTGGCAGTGTGCCGCCAAACATCGTTGTGCTCCGCTATGTTCATAATTGGGGGAAATTATTGAAGCTGGCCATATGTAGATAGCTCCCGTTTGTGTCTCCGGGGTGGCACTGGTCCATTCCATGTTTCATAATTCACGAGCAGCATGCCTTGTGTCCATTTATCCAGTCGTAATATCAGGACGTGGATGGTCGCAAAATAACCAAATGTAAACCAAAACTACTCAAAATCATTGACAAACGTACACCATGACCCATTGCTTTGCCGCCTCTAGAAATTGTATCGCCATAGGCACGTGCCTAATGTGCGACAACATTCCCAGAGTAAATAAGGTTTGCAGAGTTGTAAGTACACATAGCGTAAATTCACAAGTCCTATAAGAACACATCCTGGTAGCCAATGCTTCAAAAATGACTGCTGACATCTACCCTTTAGCTCGTAGTGCCTAAGGGCTGTTTTAGGCTTGCGTTGTGGCACTCCAGTTTTGAGATCCGGCAGAGGATCTCAAAACTGGGCCAAAACGGTTCTGTTTTGTCTCCATTCATTGTCAATGGGGACCGAACTGATCAGGATGCATTCTGTTCCTTTTTGTTGCGTTTTGTGACCGGACACAAAATTGCCGCAAACTGCTGTGAAACGGAACAAACCGGGTCCAGCAGCAAAATCAATGTACGTCAATGAGGCCGGATCCATATTTTTTGGATGCGAAAAGATCGGATCCGTCACCCATTGGCTTACAGTGATTTTAGTGCCAGATTCATATTATTTTTTTTTTTTTCAGTTTTGATATAACACAACCTAACGGAACGGATGGATCCGGATACGTTAACATCAAGCGGAACCATTTTGGTCCAGTTTTGAGATCCTCTGCCGGATCTCAAAACTGGAAACCAAAATGCAAGTGTGAAACAGGCATAGAAAGGTCTTCTTTTCATTATGCAGCTTGGTACCTAGGAACGGACCTCCGACTTCTAAAGTGAAGAGGATTGTGTAACCTCTTTGATGTGGACACAATTTTGACACTTTTCTTGGATCAGGAGGGCTAGACGAATGCACAGTGCAGTGAGGACTCTGCCTCTTTTAGAGCCTCCTCTTAATGTCATTTCTCAGCTGCATTATATCAGAAATTGTCCTACGAAAGTAATGGCAGTTTACTCTCTGATCATCTGAGCACGTATGTTTACTGCCATAGACTGAGGAGCGATGTGTCATCAGAGGTCCCTGGAGAACAACATATTACAACATGCCTGAACCTCCTTTCCCCTTCCAGCTGAGAGGATGCTGATATTGGTAGGATCGGCTGATGTCCTTAATGTGTATGGGCAGATTTTGTCCTCCGCTTGACATTGCAGTGTGATAGCAGGTAACTGTCGGAATGTCAGTTTAATATTGCTGTTCACACATGACATATAATAATATCCCCATAGAAAAGATAGACTTTAATAACTGTTATAGAGGGAAAATCACAGCCAGTGTGCTTAACTATTGGGGACAGCGAGATCCCCATTACTTTAAGAAACATCCACATGACTAATGATAATTAAAACATAATGCTCCCCAAAAAAGAAACAGATCCTGCCACTTCATAACAGTAAGGCTAGGGCTACACGACATGTGTCGCGTGACTCGCACAACAATTTTTATAATGATAGTCTATGGTGTCGCACTGCGACATACTGCGACACGACAGTAGCAAAAAATCCATCCAAGATGGATTTTTCTGTGACTGTCGCAGTCGCAGCATGTCGCAGTGCGACACTATAGACCAGTGATGGCGAACCTTTTAGAGACCGAGTGCCCAAACCGCAACCCCAAAACCCCCTTATTTATCGCAAAGTGCCAACGTGGCAAGTTAACCTGGATCCTACAGTCCAATATAGTATATCTTTCATGTACTTTATCATAAAGTAGCTATAATAGCCTGTCTACATTCAGAGCGCTGCCTGTGCTATTCATGGTGCGTCCTGCGCTGATGAATGGCAGGAAAGGTCTAAGGCATATTGGTACACTCAGACTTTTTCCAGGGTGTGGGTGCCCACAGAGAGAGCTCCGAGTGCCGCCTCTGGCACCCGTGCCATAGGTTCGCCATCACTGCTATAGACTATCATTATAAAAATTGACGTGCGACATGTTGCAGTGTAGTTGTGCCCTATGTGTTGCGCAAATGAATTCTCCCAGGCCTGCCATGTTATAGCACCTATTAACCTATTATACTCGAGCTGTAGTCCTTATCTCTGAACTCTTAACAGCTCATAAACACTCATTTAATCCAAGTTGTTCAGTGATCAGTTTGATCACAATTTAGCTATAATGAATGTTTATTGGCTGTCAGGCACTCAGAAATAAGGGCTGCAGATTGAACTGTCAGAGCAGCTCCCTGATGGATTCAGTGTAAAATAGAAAGCCTGCTAGTCTGCAAATGGACTTGAAGTGAAAGCTTTATTTTTTAATAAAGACCAATTAAATGTATTATTTTAGCCCAAAAGAAAAAGTAGGGTCCGTTGGGCGCTGCGGGCATCATATGACAGATCATGCACTGTGTCCCAGCTTTCATTTGTAACAGAAATCACAATACAGTTGTGACCAAAGGCTTACATACAAGTGATGAGTGATATACACTCACCTAAAGAATTATTAGGAACACCATACTAATACGGTGTTGGACCCCCTTTTGCCTGCAGAACTGCCTTAATTCTACGTGGCATTGATTCAACAAGGTGCTGATAGCATTCTTTAGAAATGTTGGCCCATATTGATAGGATAGCATCTTGCAGTTGATGGAGATTTGAGGGATGCACATCCAGGGCAGGAAGCTCCCGTTCCACCACATCCCAAAGATGCTCTATTGGGTTGAGATCTGGTGACTGTGGGGGCCATTTTAGTACAGTGAACTCATTGCCATGTTCAAGAAACCAATTTGAAATGATTTGAGCTTTGTGACATGGTGCATCATCCTGCTGGAAGTAGCCATCAGAGGATGGGTACATGGTGGTCATGAAGGGATGGACATGGTCAGAAACAATGCTCAGGTAGCCCGTGGCATTTAAACGATGGCCAATTGGCACTAAGGGGCCTAAAGTGTGCCCAAAAAACATCCCCCACACCATTACACCACCACCACCAGCCTGCACAGTGGTAACAAGGCATGATGGATACATGTTCTCATTCTGTTTACGCCAAATTCGGACTCTACCATTTGAATGTCTCAACAGAAATCGAGACTCATCAGACCAGGCAACATTTTTCCAGTCTTCAACAGTCCAATTTGGGTGAGCTTGTGCAAATTGTAGCCTCTTTTTCCTATTTGTAGGGGAGATGAGTGGTACCCGGTGGGGTCTACTGCTGTTGTAGCCCATCCGCCTCAAGGTTGTGCGTGTTGTGGCTTCACAAATGCTTTGCTGCATACCTCGGTTGTAACGAGAGGTTATTTCAGTCAACGTTGCTCTTCTATCAGCTTGAATCAGTCGGCCCATTCTCCTCGGACCTCTAGCATCAACAAGGCATTTTCGCCCACAGGACTGCCGCATACTGGATGTCTTTCCCTTTTCACACCATTCTTTGTAAACCCTAGAAATGGTTGTGCGTGAAAATCGCAGTAACTGAGCAGATTGTGAAATACTCAGACGTCTGGCACCAACAACCATGCCACGCTCAAAATTGCTTAAATCACCTTTCTTTCCCATTCTGACATTCAGTTTGGAGTTCAGGAGATTGTCTTGACCAGGACCACAACCCTACATGCATTGAAGCAACTGCCATGTGATTGGTTGACTAGATAATCGCATTAATGAGAAATAGAACAGGTGTTCATAATAATTCTTTAGGTGAGTGTATGTCTATAGCTTAGAGTATTAATGTGAACACTAACAGTATTTAGTTTCAGTACTGTAACATTATGATAATTGCATAATTTTTTGGCTGCAAAAAAGTTCCTGATTTTCATGGACTAGCCATGAATTTGCGGACAGTTGGCAGCTTTGTGGTCATGCACATAGCTGGATTATAGATCTATAGATTCATAACAGGGCACCCCTAGTTTACAACAGGCCCATATTGTACCTCCAATTGTTTAGAGGTTTTGTTCTGTCACAAATTCCATAAAAACCTGTAAGAAAAAAAATCATGGCCCGTTCCATCTCAAGCTGTGTAAAAGCACGCAGCGACACGTGTCGCCTCTCAGTGTCCTTAATACAGACCCATAGAAACTCTGGAGCACGTTTACTAATGTGATTAAGCCTAGACCTTGTCAAAAGTGCCCACAATTTGGTGCATCTATGGCATATAATGTTGCATCAAGTTTTACATCTATTAATGAAGCAAATGTGCCCAAAAGAGTAATCAATTTGCCTCACTCAATTAGGGGGCGTGGTTTGTCGGTCAAGAGATGCAACTGGGGAAAGGGTATGGCTTAAATGAGTTTTCAGGAATTTAATCCTCAGGATAGGTCATTAATATCAGATCCTGGGCGTCCAGCTCATCTGCTCTTTGAATATAAAATATAGGATAGCGCATAAGACCCATGTAAATCATATACAGTCCTGATCAAAAGTTTAAGACCACTTGAAAAATGGCAAAAAATCATATTTTACATTGTTGGATCTTTACAAGGTTCCAAGTAGAGCTTCAACATGCAACAAGAAGAAACGAGAGTGAGACAAAACATTTTTTGAACATTCAATTAATTGAAAACAACGAATAAACTGAAACAGGCTGTTTTTCAGCTGATTCAAATTTTAGGACCACATGCCTTTAAAAGGCCAAATCTGTGCAAAGATGTGGATTCATTGTCATTTTCTGTCAGGTAGTCACACGTTGTGATGGCAAAGGCAAAACGCTCTCCCTTTTTGAACGTGGTCGGGTTGTTGAACTGCATAAGCAGGGTCTCTCACAGCGCGCCATCGCTGCTGAGGTAGGAACCAGTAAGACAGTCATTTGGAATTTCTTAAATGATCCTGAGGGTTATGGAACAAAAAAGTAAAGTGGAAGACCCCAAAAAATTTCATCAGCACTGAGCCGGAGGATCCAATTGGCTGTCCGTCAAGACACTGGACGATCTTCGACCCAAATTAAGGCCCTTACTGGTGCTGACTGCAGCCCCATAACCATCAGACGGCATCTGAGACTGAAGGGCTTCAAAAACAAAAAACGTCTTCAAAGACCTCGTCTCCTTGAACGCCACAGAACGACTCGTTTGGACTTTGCAAGAGAGCGCCAAACATGGGACATTCAAAGGTGGAAGAAAATGTTATTCTCTGATGAGAAAAAATGTAACCTTGATGGTTTCCAACGTTACTGGCATGACAAGCAGATCCCACCTGAGATGTTTTCTACGCGCCACAGTGGAGGGAGCGCCATAATGGTCTGGGGTGCTTTTTCCTTCAGTGGAACAATGGAGCTTCAGGAAGTGCAGGGGCGTCAAACGGCCGCTGGCTATGTCCAGATGTTGCAGAGAGCATTCCTCATGACTGAGGGCCCTCGTCTGTGTGGTAACGACTGGGTTTTTCAACAGGACAACGCTACAGTACACAATGCCCGCAGGACAAGGGACTTCTTCCAGGAGAATAACATCACTCTTTTGGCCCATCCTGCGTGTTCCCCTGATCTAAATCCAATTGAGAACCTTTGGGGATGGATGGCAAGGGAAGTTTACAAAAATGGACAACAGTTCCAGACAGTAGATGGCCTTCGTGCGGCCATCTTCACCACTTGGAGAAATGTTCCCACTCACCTCATGGAAACGTTTGCATCAAGCATGCCGAAACAAATTTTGGAAGTGATAAACAATAACGGCGGAGCTACTTATTACGGAGTTCATGTTTGGAAGTTGGATTTCTGTTTTGGGGGGCTTATTTTTATTTTTTTTGAGGCGTGGTCCTAAACTTTTGATCAGCTAAAAAACAGCCTGTTTCAGTTTATTCGTTGTTTTTATTAAATTGAATGCTCAAAAAAAGTTTTGTCTCACTCCCATTTCTTCTTGTTGCATGTTGAAGCTCTACTTGGAACCTTGTTACGATCCAGCCATGCTAAATATTATTTTTTGCCATTTTTCAAGTGGTCTTAAACTTTTGATCAGGACTGTATATACACTGCCTTGTCCCCCCCAAAAAGTTGCCACCTGGATTTAACTAAGCAAATAGGTATGAGCCTCCTATTGGATAATTACTGCATGGGCGATTATCTTTCAGCTGGCAACAAGTTATTTAACCCCAACTGGTGCAATGAGTTGCTTCTCATTTCTTAAACAACCATGTCGAAAGACACATCTCGTGGTCGTGGAAAAGATGTTAGTCTGTTTGAGAAGGGTCAAATCATTGCCATGCATCAAGCAGAGAAAACATCTAAGGAGATTGCAGAAACTACTAAAATTGGGTTAAGAACTGTCCAACACAATATTAAAAACTGGAAGGATAGTGGGGAACCATCGTATTCGAGGAAGAAATGTGGCGGGAAAAAAATCCTGAATGATCGTGATCGGTGATCACTAAAACGTTTGGTGAAATCAAATCGAAGAAAAACAACAGTAGAACTCAGGGCTATGTTTAATAGTGAAAGTAAGAGCATTTCCACACACAAAATGCGAAGGAAACTCAAGGGATTGGGACTGAACAGCTGTGTAGCCGTAAGAAAACCACTAATCAGTGAGGCAAACCAGAAAAAAAGGCTTCAATTTGCTAGGGAGCATAAAGATTGGACTCTGGAGCAGTGGAAGAAGGTCATGTGGTCTGATGAGTCCAGATTTACCCTGTTCCAGAGTGATGGGCGCATCAGGGTAAGAAGAGAGGCAGACAAAGTGATTCACCCATCATGCCTAGTGCCTACTGTACAAGCCTGTGGGGGCAATGGTATGATCTGGGGTTGCTGCAGTTTGTCAGGTCTAGGTTCAGCAACAGTATGTGCTCCAAGAATTAGGTCAGCTGACTACCTGAACATACTGAATGACCAGGTTATTCCATCAATTGATTTTTTTTTCTTCCCTGATGGCACGGGCATAGTCCAAGATGACAATGCCAGGATTTATCGGGCTCAAATTGTGAAAGAGTGGTTCAGGGAGCATGAGACATCATTTTCACACATAGATTGGCCACCACAGAGTGCAGACCTTAACCCCATTGAAAATCTTTGGGAGAAAGTTTTGCGCAGCGGTCAGACTCTACCATCATCAATGCAAGATCTTGGTGAAAAATTAATGCAACACTGGATGGAAATAAATCTTGTGACATTGCAGAAGCTTATCGAAACAATGCCACAGCAAATGCTTGCCGTAATCAAAGCTAAAGGCGGTCCAACAATATATTATCGTGTGTGACTTTTTTTGTGGCGACTTTTTTTTTTTGGACAGGCAGTGTATATATCCCTATCCTCATGATAGATCATCAATATCTGATGAGTAGGGTTCTGACTCCCTGCATCACATCCAATGAGCTCATCATGCTGTCTAATCACGCTGCGCTGCCGGCAAATAATGATTCTTTATGGGGCCAAGCAATGGCATTAGCGATCGCTCCTCCCTATACTGTGGAGGAGGTTTCTTTCACTGTCGAGTAGGCGATTATCGGGAAGGCATGCTTCCTTCCTGACAATCGTAGGGCTCATCTGCCAGTCTAAGGCTACTTTCACACTAGTGTTTTTTGCGGATCCGTTATGGACAGATCCGTTCGTATTATGTCTTCTATAGCCATGACGGATCCGTCATGAACACCATGGGGATGGATAAGTTTTCTATTGTGTCAGAGAAAACGTCTTGCTACATACCACATTGCGGACAGAAAAACGCTTTTTGCAGCATTATTCCCTGAAGCCCTGGGAAGTTGTCACCAAGCAAAAATCCTCCAACAGCAAAAGGCGCCTGGAGTAAAATGAAGTAATTCTTTAAGGTCTAATACTTCCTGATCTAAGCTGAAGACATTAACGTCTCTAAAGTTCAAGATGGGATGTCACACCATCTCTCACCAAGGAGAATGCCGTCTCAAGGAACTTGCTTAGTTCCTGTGGTCACCCGAAATTTTTTGACCTAGATGCACATATCCAGATTTAGTTACTCCAGCACTAGATGTCACGTGCTATATAGTACAAACCTGAGAGTGACTTGTATAGGTGAGACACAGGTAGCAGCCACCGTCATTACTGGGAGTAATACCGTTGGCACAGCGTATTAGATTGAGAGGTGCTACATTAAAGATATTTTAGTTGTTGTGCATCTTTGCTTTATATGTTTACCACCTGTTATTTATTTTCTTTTTTTCTTTTATTTTAGCTGTTTAGCAGGTGTATTTGCTAAAAGAAGCACAGGCATGAGGGTACGGGTTTGGATGACTCTCGAATAAGGATAATTGGGGGAGATCTTAATGTCGCATTAAATCCTACTTAAGGCACCTCAACAGGTAGCTGCACCAAATCCCAGAAAACTTTAGGAGGAATAAAAAAGACATTACGTGACAGCTATTTACTAGATACATGGAGGACACTAAATGTCTTAGACAGAGATTATACATTTTATTCAGCAGTTCATCATTCCTTTCAACGATTGGACTATATTTTGGTATCAGAAACACATCTAGAGATGATACGCAAATCCAATATTGTTCCCATCACAGTTTCAGATCATGCCCCGGTAACAACTACACTCACCTTTACTAACCTACCTATAAAGGAATGGATTTGGTCCTAAACGAAACCATACTAGATTCAGATAAACATGTATCTGATGTTTCTCGCAAATTAACACATTATTTCCAGGACAATAAATCCTCAGATACCTCTCAGACTATAGTTTGGGAGGCTCATAAAGCTTTCATACGTGGTGAATTTATAGCTTTGGGCTCCAAACTCAAAAAAGAGAGGCCAAATTGCAGCCATAGAATCCATCCAGAAACAATCCAAAATACATCTAGCTCCAGGCGAACTCATTTAATTAAGGAGGCAACTGAAGGAACCTATTAATATAAAATGTGCAAAAGCCTACCAATATGCAAAATGCAAACAATATATACATGGTAATAAAGGAAATAAACAAATGACTCACCTGATAGAACGGAAAGATACACAATATGTCTCTGCCATTAAAACGAGTAACGGAGCACTTGTCTCCTCTACAAAAGATATAGCAGAGGAATTCTGCTCTTTCTACACAAAATTGTACAACTTGGACACCACCCTTGACGTCCCATCGGAGGGCCACCAAATAACTGAAAGAGAAAAACACATAGACAGGATTTTAAGCAACCTAAATCTCCTCAAACTGAGTGCAAATGAGTGCTCTCCTTTACTCAAGACGTTCACAGAGGAAGAGATCAAAAAGATTGTTAAAACCATGCCCATAGGCAGGGCCCCATGGCCAGATGGCCTACTGATAGGGTACTATAAAAAACTTCTCCCCATTCTAGCCCCTCATATAACTATCTGGTGCCAAGCCCTAGCTGATAGAGAAACTCCCCCAAGGCAAACGCTCGAAGCTACTATTATTATAATTCCTAAAGAAGGTAAAGATGGAATGTGGTAACTATAGACCCATATCCTTACTTAATCTGGACATAAAAATATGGACCAAGTTATTAGCATCTAAACTTAATACCCTTATCCCTAGAATTATTAATCAGGAACAGGCTAGATTTATCCTGGGCCTGGAGGGAAACTTCCAGTCATGCAGACTCTCTAATGCTATCACATGGGCCAAGAGTAAAACAGGACCGCTCGTTCTCCACAGATGCAGAGAAGGCCTTCGATGGGATCGATTGGCTTTATACACAACGTACGCTTCATAGATTTGGAATAGCTGATTCTTTCATTCAAGCGATTATGTCTCTATATCATGCTCCCAGTGCTAGAGTGAGAGTGAATAGCACCTTATCTAAGCCTTTTGACATCTCTAATGGGACACGTCAGGGGTGCCCCCTTTCCCTATTTATAATGGTGATGGAGACTTTATTTCAAGCGGTCCGAGATAATCCACTGATAAAAGGCTTGACAGTGAACAAACTTGAACATAAATGTGCTGCTTTTGCAGACGACCTCCTGCTCCTAGTGACAAATCCCACACAGGCACTCCCGTAGTCGAACTCTTCACCACCTTCGGCTCTTTATCTAATTTTAAGATCAATTATTCCAAATCTGAAGCTATGGGAGTGTCGCTCCCACCCCAGACGATCCACCTTCTTAAATCATCTTTTCTGTTCAGATGGAGCTCAGGACTCCTAGCACTCACCAATGACCCTACAAGACTATATAGATCTAATTATCTTCTACTCTTGAAAAAGATCCAAAGACAATTGCAATCTCTATCGTTAGCCAGGGTATCCTGGATAGGTCGTAAAAACCTGCTTCAAATGTATCTACTACAAATGGTTCCTATACACATCCCACAGACATTCATTAGACAGGTGAGAACGATTTTCACAACCTTCCTTTGGACGGGTAAAAAAACTAAAATAGCTTATAACAAACTAATAAAAGATCACTCTTAAGGAGGATTTGGTCTACCTGATTTAGGTTATTATTATAAGGCTATACAGTTGAAGAGATGGCTGCAGCTATGTATCCCTAACTATAGAACATTAGGATCTGACATTGAGCTAGCACTCTTGTCAGGAAAACAATACGCAGGGCTCTGGGGTATTGTAGACCCACCCCAGTACTTCCTCTGGGATTAACTAAAGGTCTGTATTTGAATATACACACTATCAACACTATCACCCGTCTCTTCTCTGACCCTCCAAGAAGCCTACCAGCAGATGTCATTCCATATTTACTAAAACCAGATACAACCCACACTCCACACTTTTGGAAACTTCTAGAAGGTATACCGATCTCTACACTTATGGCAGAGCTAAAATCTACAGAGAATATACTCCTCTTCTGCACTCGAACCATCAAAGAAGGAAATTTCCTAGCCAGGCAAGAGTTACATAGTTCTTGTAAGATTCTAGTGACTAAATATACTACCATTTCTACTCCTACTTGGTTTGAAATATTTGCACTACACAAAAAAACACAGAGACATATCATTTCACTCCTATATAAGTCACTGATTTTCATGCCGGGTAGTGGGGTTCCAGCTTTGATTAGAGCTTGGGAGAAGGATATAAATAGAACATTTACTCCACAAGATATAAACCAGATTTTTATGAGATCACATGGATTTTCTAGGTGCATAAAAACACTCATATAAAACCATGACAAGAAGGTATAATGATCGATCCAAACTCTTTAGAATGAGACCCTTAGACATGTGTTGGAGATGCAAAACACAAAAGGGCACACTTGGACATATCATGTGGTACTGCCCCATCATATGCCCATATTGGGAGCAGATTGAGCAAAAAACAAATGAGATTTGTAAGTCCTCAATTAAGTGTCCCCCCCCCCCAGTCGGTCACTGTGGCTCCCCTCAAAGCATTGGCAGCCGTCATGTTCAGACTTACTGACTCTGCTGATACAGACAGCTGGATTATTAATCCCGATCTACTGGTTAAACACTACCCCCACCTTGGAGCAATGGTATGCAAAAATAGATCAGATGTACTTAATGGAAGAACTAGCAAGTGGGGCGACCAGAACTCACACTAAATTTATAAATCTGTGGAAACCTTGGAAGGATTTCCGAGATTCACAGAAGTGATGACTAGATCATATATCTTCAAACTAACAGCCTCACAACATGTAGACTTCTGACATATTGGGTACTTTAACCATTTAGTTAAAGGGAAACTGTCACTGGGATTTTGGGTACAGAGCTGAGGACATGGGTTGCTAGATGGCTGCTAGCACATCCACAATACCCAGTCCCCATAGCTCTGTGTGCTTTTATTGTGTAAAAATAACGATTTGATACATATTCAAATTACCCTGAGATGAGTCCTGTCCCCGACTCATCTCACCTACAGGACTCATCTCAGGTTAATTTGCATATGTATCAAATTGTTATTTTTACACAATAGAAGCACACAGAGCTATGGGGACTGGATATTATGGATGTGCTAGCGGCCATCTAGCAACCCATGTCCTCAGCTCTATACCCCAAATCTCGGTGACAGGTTCCCTTTAAGTCAACAGCATATATTTTCAGTCAACTCTTTATCAATGACGATATCTCTCTAGATTGATATCATGCAAGGATTTACATGCTTATTATTTTAATGCTCAATGTTGCATATCTCAGTTATTACATATCAATAATACACCGGAATATAGGTGTAATCACTTACTCAAGTGATGTTATTATGTTCATTGTATTCAGTTTACTGTCCTAATGTCCCCCCCCCCCCCATTCTTCCTACACTGCAATAAGTAATGAATGTTAACCAATTCAATTTGTTACCTTTTGAAATGTAATGTAAAACTGAAAAACTTTTATAAAAAAAAAAAAAAAAAGCACATAAGGCAACACAGGTGTAGCTTAAGGTCAACTCTGTGAATGTCCTTGAGTGGCCCAGCCAGAGCCCTGACTTGAACCCAGACGTCTCTAGAGAGACCTGAAAATGGTTGTCCATCAATGGTCCCCATCCATCCTGACAGAGCTTGAGAGTATCTGCAGAGAATGGCAGAATATCCCCAAATCCAGGTGGGCAAACCTTGTGGCATCATATCCTAAAAGACTGGGAGCTGTAATCACTGTCAGGTGCTTCATTTAAGTACTGAATAAAGAATGTGAACACTTACACCAATTTTAGTTTTTCCTTTTCAGTAAATTAGCAAAGATTTTGAACCTTCTGTTTTCACTTTTACACTATGGTTTCTTGAGTGCAGAATGATGAGGAAAAAAATGCATTTTTTTTAAATTTTATTTTAGCACAAGGCTGCAACATTTAAATCTGAAAGGGTCTGAAGATTTTCCGAATGCACCGTATATCATGAGGACATATGTCTGCCCTCGCTGTCCACAGTAATTGCTGCCTGCAGCCTGTCACTGTGCAGCATCTTTTCTCTCTTTAATAAATTGTGCAGAGAATTTCTTTGGGAAACCGGCTTCCTCTGTAATCTGTTTGCCTTGATTATGTAGGCCAGGATCCACTATGTTGTCTTCTGATTTCAGAGCTGTCATGCAGCGAACATAGCTGAATATTATTTCTTCTGTCATGGACAGATGGGAAAGAACCTCATTTCGTTCTAAATACATTGGGTTTTATGTGTGAAGACATTGCACATAGCTGTCAGTATGAGAAGCAGAATAGTAATCTAAAAGGCTATTAGGAGATCCCCTCCATATTTCTGCAATTCTGGCTTTCATAAATGATGCCTATAGAGCTCCATGCATTAAAAGGGCCATTGAGTCTGCAGTATTTCACGTATTCAATATGGTAAATATCAGAGGTCGGGCTACATTTTTTTCTGGAAGAGTAAAAATACTCCTCTTACCATTTTTGAGGAGTATTTTCAGCCGTTGAGGAGTAAAAAAGTTACAGTAATTCAAATAGTTAATACGAAGGCCTACATAACATTAAGGGGTTGCTATTTATGCAGGGAAACCATTACTAGTATCTAGAATTGTCTTTCATGCATAAATAGCAAATTTAGACAATTTTAAATTTAGCTAAGGTCATTGTTGCTCTGAGGGGGTCGGTACCACTGAGGTCACTGTTGCACTAAGGAGGTCATTACCACGGTGGTCACTGTTGCACTGAGGGGGGTCGGCACCACTGAGGTCACTGTTGCACTGAGGGGTCGGTACCACTGAGGTCACTGTTGCGCTGAGGGGGTCGGCACCACTGAGGTCACTGTTGCGCTGAGGGGTCGGCACCACTGAGGTCACTGTTGCGCTGAGGGGGTCGGCACCACTGAGGTCACTGTTGCGCTGAGGGGTCGGCACCACTGAGGACACTGTTGCTCTGAGGGGGTCGGTACCACTGAGGTCACTGTTGCGCTGAGGGGTCGGCACCACTGAGGACACTGTTGCGCTGAGGGGTCGGCACCACTGAGGACACTGTTGCTCTGAGGGGGTCGGTACCACTGAGGTCACTGTTGCGCTGAGGGGTCGGCACCACTGAGGACACTGTTGCGCTGAGGGGTCGGCACCACTGAGGTCCTGTTGCGCTGAGGGGGTCGGCACCACTGAGGTCCTGTTGCGCTGAGCGGGTCGGCACCACTGAGGTCACTGTTGCTCTGAGGGGGTCGGTACCACTGAGGTCACTGTTGCACTGAGGGGGGTCGGCACCACTGAGGTCACTGTTGCTCTGAGGGGGTCGGCACCACTGAGGTCACTGTTGCGCTGAGGGGGTCGGCACCACTGAGGTCACTGTTGCGCTGAGGGGGTCGGTACCACTGAGGTCACTGTTGCGCTGAGGGGGTCGGTACCACTGAGGTCACTGTTGCACTGAGGGGGGTCGGCACCACTGAGGTCACTGTTGCGCTGAGGGGTCGGTACCACTGAGGTCCTGTTGCGCTGAGGGGGTCGGCACCACTGAGGTCACTGTTGCTCTGAGGGGGTCGGTACCACTGAGGTCACTGTTGCGCTGAGGGGGTCGGTACCACTGAGGTCACTGTTGCTCTGAGGGGGTCGGTACCACTGAGGTCACTGTTGCGCTGAGGGGTCGGCACTACTGAGGTCACTGTTGCAGTGATTTTATGAGGTTTAAAGGGTTTGTCCTAAGATCGATACTTATCACCTGTCGTTAAAGAGAACCCCTCACCTCTCCGGATTTGTCTGTTTTGGAAACTACTTGCACCCCCCATGTAATAACAATCCTGGAGCATCTATTCTTATGACATTATGTTGCAACATTCCTCTTATTTCTGCTATTAGTTATGAATGACTTGCTAGCAGTTTGCAGTGAAGGTCCAGGTGGGGGTGTCACTGCACAGCCTGATATTATTCAATCAGTGCTGTCAACTGGTAACCCCCCGCTGGACCTTTATTGCAGACTACTAGCAATTTGTTCATAAGTTCTAGTAGGAATAATAGAGGAATGGTACAATATAGAGTCACAAGAATTGATTCCCCAGAATTGTTATTGCATGGGAAATGCAAGTCGTTACTAAAACAGACATGTCCCCTTCAAGTACATGATCGCTGGGGGCCCCACCTTGGTTACCAGGTTCCAGTGTTCTCTCAAGTATGGATAGGTAAATAGTGTTGATCTTGGGACAATCCCTTGAATTTTTGCTGCTGTTTCTGTGCCGCTGGTCACTGGGGTTTGCCATCCATAACGTGGCCATTGCGGCCCACCAAAGTTACGTCCTTGTAGATGAGCTCTCAGGTGGGTATGTCAGTGCCACCAGGGCTGTTGGTAGACTCTGAAGAGACCTGAGGCACTGGCAGAGCAGGACACAGGCACAATGGATGGTGGTGCATGCTGGTGGAAAGGGCACAAGCGAAAGACCTAGGCACATACCTCTGGTGCCAGGTGCTCACACTGCCACAGTCACATGTTGTGGATCTGGATGATGTCATCATGCAGTGATAACCACCAGGCTCACCTGTAGATCTAGGATGCACCAACCTTTGGCAGTCCAGCTGCTGTGAAACTACAACACCCAGCATGCACACTTGCTCAGTTGTTCTTATAACTCCTAAAGAAGTGAAAGGAGGATACTGGGAGTAGTAGTTTCAGAACAGCTGGAGTGCCGGAGGTTGCTGATCCCTGATCTAGAGGCTCTCATTTTGTATTGTGCTTGATCTTTCTATAAAGGGGAGTTTGTTTTCCATGACCCATTGCCCTATCTCATGCACCAGATAATGCCACAAAATTGCCACCACCGCGGTGGTTATTGGATTGTACAGTCTTACAGCGAAGACTTCATACGCTTGGTAGAGGAACTGTATGTCCTGGAGGCTGTAAATGGCCACATGCAGTCCTTGTGGCACCACGTGCCACCATACGGCGCCGCATTACAGAAGAAATCCTTATAGCACACAATATATCTAGTTCAGCATCTGATGGAACATGCTGTAATGAATTATCCTTGATGGATTCATAGGAAAGCTGACAGGTGACATAGGTAGAGGTCTACCGGTGACAGGTCTGTCTGTTATGGAGGTTGTATGGAGGTCTCCTGTTGGTGTGTCCAGTGCTTGGACCCTCGCTGACTTCTATAAGCAGGAGTCTGAAGCGCTATAAGCAGGAGTCTGAAGCGGTGATTGTGAGTACAATAAAGGAATTCAAGAGGGGCCTGGATGTATTTCTGGAGTGTAATAATATTACAGGCTATAGCTTCTAGAGAAGGGTCGTTGATCCAGGGAGTTATTCTGATTGCCTGATTGGAGTTGGGAAGGAACTTTTATTCCCCTAAAGTGGGGAAAATTGGCTTCTACCTCACAGTTTTTTGTTGTTTTTTTCTGCCTTCCTCTGGATCAACTTGCAGGATAACATGCCGAACTGGATGGACAAATGTCTTTTTTCGGCCTTATGTACTATGTTACTATGTTATTTTTCCTCACTGCTGAGCGCGGTAGTGAAGACGGTCCCCTAGACCTTCTATTGAGGCCGTCCTCACTACCGCACCCAGCAGGGAGGAGAGATAGCGATCAGCTGAGCGCTTCAAACTCGTCATTATAGGGAAAAACAAGGTGCTCAGATCCCAACTTACCCCGCCAGTGAGGATCGCGCGCCTCCTGACTCACTTCAGAGCGGTGTGCCATAAGCTCCAGCAGCCTGCTCAAACTGACCAATAACAAAGCTCCTGTCAAGATGAGGAGTGGGGGAAACTCCCCACCGTACAATGTCACCGTGTACTAAGCCATAGGCCGGGAAAAGGGAGCTGGTCACCTCCTAAAGTTTCCCTATAATAGCCCTAGTCTCCTGGCTGTATGAGCTGCCTTCAATGGTAAGGGGGCTCATACCCACGAAACTAGAAGTCTGAGAATCCCTGCATCGCCCTCAACATCGTTACAAGGCAACAGTGTCACGGCGTTCACCATAGGCCGTGACAGCTCCTTACTGTAAGGAGCTTTGTGATTGGTTGTTTCAGGCAGCAGCAGCATCGCTGCACTACCTGTGCCGTTCACAGCGCTCACTGCGCTGATGAATGGCAGGTAAAAGTCTTTTTTAGGGAAGACTTTTCTAGGGAATAAAATGGCCTGAACAGGCGTCTGACGCTTGTACAGGCGTTATTGCGACCTCTGGTGTGTATATAATGTAAAATGGGGTAATTTGGACTCCTTTCTATAGGCTGCAAGGCATCTCATTTTATTAGTCGCAACCTATGACTGCCAAAGCTTAATGCTATAGGATGTATGCCAAGAAACACTGCTACAGATATGATTCCCTTACTGCCCCATTTTTATGAATGTGTTAGCAGCTTGAATCTTCTTGGTCCATCAGGTGGATGTGGCTTAATAAGAGTTGGGGCTTATTGGCATGGCCTTATTTTAATGATTTATAGAATAGCTACCAATATAAAAAACTTTTCGCGTGTCAGCTTTGACTAGCATTCCTCTTTTGGGTGTTGGCATTATATCAAAAAATTCTAAGACCACGGGCACATTTATTAAGACCGGCGTTTTAGATGCCGTTTTTAATATAACCCCTGCGCTGGCAGATGATTTGCCGAAGTTATGGAGAGGCCGGCATCCAGTGCGAGTTCTAAATGTAAGACATCCTCCGAGCTGTCCTACATTTAGACCTGACGGCCCCTCCCCTTCCCCGCCCACTTTTTTTTTTTAGACCTGGCGCAAAATGGGGAGAAGTTGAAGATAGCAGAGCAAATAACCATTGCGCTGCCATCTGTGCCTGAAATACACCTAATTTAGGCATATTTCAGATTAATAAATGACCCCCCCCCCCCCCATGTTTAGACCCGAGAGCCTTTTTTTATGTGGTTTCAGTAGCAAAGCTTCACAACACAGTACCCTGCGGTGCATGTAAATGGGGGCTTTTAGAACCGCACTCACATTTTGGAGGCATGCTGCGGATTGGAAAATCTACAGCTTGCCTATTATTTTAACTGGGGATTTCACTTTTTGCAATGCAAAGGATGAATTCCGCTGCAAAGCTGTCACAACATCTGCTTGTAACACATCTAGGTTTTCTTCTCTGTAACTGAAGTAAATGGTGCATATATAGCAGTTCATTAACTTTTTTTCCTTTTACAAAAGAGGAACATGGCTTCTAGATATGCGGTTCCAAAATGAGTCGCCTACTTATACAATTCCCAGTCGCACCCTACGTTTTGCTTCAATTTACCTGAGATCCTATTAAAAGTTGGCAATATTGAGAGTTATATATGAAGCTAAATTAGTGGCTCAGGTTTTAGTGTTGGAATGGTTATTCTGGCTTTTAGACATCTCCTGTCAGCTTCTGCTTGTAAGATAATAGTCTGATCTCTGTGGACTTCGCCGAGATTTACTGAGAGATTGTTATTTCTAAGTCTCCTTTCTTAATTATGGCCTTGAGTCTTTCATTTGTCTCAGCGGAGTGAGTTACAGATGTTGTTCCTCAAAGAGGAATAATAAGTCATTCTTTACCCTTCCCAGGATTAGGCCTCATTTGCAGTCTGCAGAACCATGAATTGCTATGGGTCCGCAAAAAATGCAGACAGCACACCGATGTAATCCGTATGCTATCCACATCTGTGCAGCTATGCCGCAAATTATACAATATGTCCTATTCTTGTCTGTTTTGCGGAGCCGCAAAAAGTGCAGGTTGCACTCGACTCATATCTGCATTTTGTGTATCCACGGTTTGTAGACTGCAAAATGGATATGGTTGTGTGAATGTAGTCTAAATGGTGATGGTTAAAAATGGAGCTCGAGTAGCTGCCAGGCATAAGAGGTGAGTCCTTGAGAACTAATAAACCCTTCCTGATCCATGACCAAGAATCTTTAGGACCTAAGTGATTTTTACTGCTAGACTAATGTCTACTGTCCTCCCTGCAAATAAGCTACTTACTCTGGGACCATTCTATTTGTACTGTAAACCTTTCCTTGGCCTACTACTTCAGACCATAAGACCTACGGCCAACTCAATGAACAGATTCTAATATATATGTATTGTCCTTAGAGACCCTTTATCAAAAGTTGTGCTGTACATGAAAATGTCTTTATATTTTATTATTGTTTTCTATGTCATTGCGTTTTGGCCTGTGCAGGCGATGGGGAAGCAGAACAGCAAGCTCCGTCCAGAGATGCTGCAAGACCTGCGGGAGAATACAGAATTCTCAGATCATGAGCTGCAGGAGTGGTATAAAGGCTTCTTGAAGGACTGTCCATCTGGTATTCTCAACGTGGAAGAGTTCAAGAAGATCTATGCCAACTTCTTCCCATATGGAGATGCCTCCAAGTTTGCTGAGCACGTTTTCCGTACATTTGACACAAACGGTGACGGGACTATAGATTTCAGGGAGTTTATCATTGCACTGAGTGTCACCTCAAGGGGGAAACTGGAGCAGAAACTTAAGTGGGCGTTCAGTATGTATGACCTAGATGGCAATGGCTACATCAGCCGGGAGGAGATGTTGGAGATAGTACAGGTAAATAAATAATGAAAATGCAATATCTAGGTAGAGAATAGCTTTCTAGACAAATTTGTGAAAAGACAGTGTCAGAAAGTGTTAAAGAAGCACTCTACTGAATGTATTTTCCCTCACGTGATGCTTTAATGAACTAGCCTGAATAGAAACAATTTTTTTTTTCAGCTGCTACTCCTTTCCCATTTGTCCGCCATCCTGGATTCGTTCTTCTACCCTCTTGAACTTAGCAGAAGCTTTGCCCAGTGCATGTCAGTGCAGCTTCACACCATTACATTTCCCAGCCTACTTCTTGAATTCACGTTAAATGTCAGGCGGGAGGCCAGTGTTTGAGTTAGAGGAAAGGACTGGGGTAGATTGACTGCACTAGTGAGGTCAGATTATAGTATGAGCCTGACTTCCAGTCCTACCAGTAAATCCTGTAGCTGATGGATGGTCAGAGTAAAGGACTGTGATTGACTCATCTGATCGCAATAGGGGCTGAAATAGGCAAAAGATACTGTGAAAGTAGGTTACATTTATTACCATTGTACTGATGAGTACTGTGCTATGCCGACCAATATAAAAAAAAAAAAATCTGGAGTTCTTCTTTAGCCTCTTGGTGACCAATGAACATACATATACACAATTAGTTGGTGAGCCTGCTCCATACACAGCAGGCTTTGGCAGTATTACACAGCCGACACCCAGCTGTTTAACCCCCATGATGTCATGGTCAATCATAACCGCGGCATCTGAGCGGTTAGATGGAGTGTGCTCCTCCTGTCCTTCAATTGGCACCACTGTGCCATGTTTGTGGGCTGAGGATCAGTTGCTGTGGCAGCCAGGGTCATTCTGAAGACCCTCAGGCCTGCCATGTTAAGCCAACTATTACAGTCTCCCTCTGGCAGAGTGTAATAGGATGCCAGTGAAATTGCTAACACAGCAGTACAGAATTATTGCTGTGAATATTACAAGAAATCAAATGATCCTGGGCTCAAGTCCCTGTAGGTGACTAATTTTCAAGTAAAAAAATAAATAAAAAATCTTTTTTTTAAAATACCCCAAAATTTGTATCATATAAAAAAAAACATAATTTGTATGGCCACATCCGGAAATTTCCAAAATATTAAAATATTTTGTTATTTATCAAATGCGGTGAATATTGTAAGAATATCATCCCCAGTGCCATAATTGTTTTCTGTCACCTTGCCACCCGAAGAAAATGGAATGAAAAATCATCAAAAATGTACACAGAACTGGTATAAATAAAAGCCACAGCTCGCCCTTCAAAAATAGAGCCCTCACAGATGGCTGTCAGAATTTAGCGACATAAAAATTGTAACTTTTTTTAAAAGTAGCAAATAAAAATGATTTCCGTAATTGTAATGAGCCACAGAATAATGTTATCATGTCCGTTTGATCACGCTGTGAGTGCTGTAGACATTAAACACAAAAATAGCCATTAAATAGTTTTATTAAAAAGTTTAACTCTTCTGGCAAACACCATGCCCTCATGTGGCTGTGTCAGTGTAAAAATAAAGGCATGACTATTTGAAAGCGGGGAGGGAAACAATGAGATTGTCGCCTCCAGAATTTGCTTGGTCTTTTAATATAGTATAATGCATATATCCAGTATTGCGTAGAGGCGGATCTGCTTTGGTTATATAATAGCTAGTTGTAAATTTCCAGAGGCATAGGAACATTTTTATTGTTTGACATGTATGCACACATATGGCAAATAGAAGTAGCTTGTGCTCCATCTGTTATGAAGCTAACGTCCTGCAGGACAACATTTGCAACGTATACAACCACTCCAAGAAGTCAGATTCTTCTGATGAACTTATTTACACTTCCCATTGAAGTATCAGACTCTCCCACATTGTATATTGCAATTATCTATGCAGACCCAGCACTTGCACGATGTAAATCCTAACTCTACACATCTGCCGTAAACCGATACATTCCTACCATTATCCTTTTCATTCTGCCGTTTACCATGTAACAATAATTAGAAAGGATGAGCTAGGCCCAGAAATAAAGATTCAGTGCACTGTGATGTTAGGAAATAACCCTGCAGGGAAACAGCCTGTTCCCTGGCTGCTGATCGGTCAATCGATCTGACACTGTGATTGCATACTTTATATAGCAAGCTTATCAGTGGCTATTGTAGGTATAGTGGATGATATCTAGTATGATGTAATATACATAAATCTTTCCTAGGTATAAATAGTAAATTTAACCTTAAAGAGGTTATCCAGGAATTCCTCAGCTTTAACTGATGCAGCTTGCCTTCGCTATTGAAGGATTCATACTTGCCTGCTCCCTGCAGCTCCGTTCCTGTGAGCTGGCTCCCACATGTCCGTCTTCTAGTCCGCAGCTTGTTTACTTTCTCCCAGTGTGGGTATGGACACCTGCTCTGCTGCAGCCAACCTCTGGCTTAAAGGGCATCTGTCAGCAGAATTGTACCTATTAAGGTTACTTTCACACTAGCGGCAGGACGAATCTAAGAGGCCGCCGGACTAAAAGTACTGCATGTCCGACTTTTTAGTCCGGCGGCCTCTCACCGCGCACTGCCGTGCTGCGCCGGAGCTCCGCCCCCAAAGCGGCAGTCCGGCGGCACGGCAAAATAGTGGCAGGACGGATCCGACAGGGTGAACAGCCTGTCGGATCCGTTCTGCCGCTAGTGTGAAAGTACCCTAAACTGGCTGACCTGTTACATGTACGGTTGTCAGCTGAAGGCATCTCTGTTGGTCCCATGTTCATATGTGCCCGCATTGCTGAGAAATATGATGTTTTTATATATGCAAATGAGCCTCTAGGAGCAATGGGGGCATTGCCACTACACCTAAAGGCTGTGCTTTTTCTGCAACTTCTGCTCCCTCTGCACTTTGATTAATAGCGCCAGGCGTGATGACATTTACACAGCCTGGACCTGTCAACCAAAGTGCAGAGGACATGGCAGTTACAGAGAGAGCTCAGCCTCTAGGTGTAATGACAACGCCCCCGTTGCTCCTAGGGGCGCATTTTAATATATTAAAACTCTCTCAGCGATGCAGGCACATATGAACATGGGACCAACACAGATGCCTTCACCTGAGAAGTGCACATGTAACAGGTCAGCCAGTTTCATGGGTACAAATCTGATGACAGATGCCCATTAATCACAGCAAAAATACCTCCCCTAAAAACATAACCTTTATTAAATCAAATTCCAAAACAAAATATGAGGTAAAAAATATACTGGGAACATATGGTGGTATAACACTCCACAATCCCACAGTCTTCGGATCTTGCCCTATATGCCCTAACCTAACTTGGGGTTGCTGGAAGGAATGTGGCTCCCTAAGCTAGGACTAAGTATAAAAAACTAAGTACCCCAGCAATACATTAAGCGCCTAAGGCACGCTCTGCCAATAGTTAATTATAACATAAGCTTCCTGTATACTCTGAAGGATATAGCCCAAAGAACAGTTGTTGCCTACAACTTATATTACACAGACAACCATATAGGGAAGGTATATAGGGAGCACAACTCAAGGCATTTTACCCTGGGAATATTCAAATCCGGGGTTCATCAGGGGCTAAACAGTATCAATATAGGTAGTTCCATATATGTCACTAATGCAGTAATAGTAAAACTAGAAAAGCACCCTACCTTAGAAAAGCAAGCTAACTATGATATCTTACACCTGTAACCACCAATGATAGCCCCCAGTCCATCCAAAGTATAACAGTTGTCCCTTATTGGTTAATATACTCCCCGATCAATAGGGACTTACAGCCTGGGGGCCAATATTGCCTCATTATGCTGTAAAAATGGACACATAACAGTAGGTAGATACCAGAGCTATAGCGATAATAACCTGTACTGTAACTGCAATAATATAGATATAGTTAAGTATTCAAGAACCGAACAATTTACTTATCCTTTCAGATGTTCGGGGGGTTCTATAAGCGGTAGCAAGGTCGGATCTAGGCCAGACAGGGAGCGCCACTGATCACAGCAAGATGTCCAGCTGTTGTGCCAGTCCGTGGTAGGAAGGTCGGGCTCGACCAAACAGGGAGCACCACTGGTCACAGCAAGATGTCCAGAAGCAATGTCCTTTAAGCAATGACATGTCCACAAGAGACACGTCACCACTGAGGCTAATAACTGGCTGCAGCATAGCAGGTAGCCATGCCCATGCCAGGCGAGAAGTAAACAAGCCTTGGACATCTAAGAGCCAGCGCACAGGACCAGAGTGGGGGAGAGCAGGTAAATATGAATCTTTCAATAGTTGAGGCAGGCTGCGGGGATCAGTTAAAAATGTAGGTATTCCTAGACAAACCCTTTTAAAGAAGAGTATGAAATGAAAAATGACTCCAGACTTGTTGGCTCGTTTCAGTAGATCGTATTTGTATTGCCCTCAAGACCTTTAATCTTGGCATACGTGATTCAGATCTCCCACGTGTATTAGGTCAGCCTCAGCTCTTGATCTTGCTTATAACCTCATTCATGGTTCCTGTCTGTTCATAGGCAATTTATAAGATGGTTTCCTCTGTTATGAAGATGCCAGAGGATGAGTCCACCCCAGAGAAACGCACAGAGAAAATCTTCAGACAGATGGACACAAATAATGATGGTAAGTTGGAAGCTCATCATCCTAGCTCCACTGAAGTGACCTGTCATGTTTGTGACGATGTGTTTTACATAATGCCTGTGGTGTAATGGTGTACTGTCAGAAGTAAATGAGCAATTTTTTCCTATGCTGTTGTGCCTGGGAACAAGCATGACCTATTGATCTCTACTACACTTGCCAATTGCTGGCTCCAGTGTCATGCTCGCCCCAGAGCACCTTCTATTGGCGTAGGAACAGTGGCGACTCTAGGAACAATATATAGGGGGGCACAAAGATACCACAGTCAAAAATGGGGGGGCAAAAACAAAATAAGTATATATAAATAAGATTACAAAATACGAGAGAATTGCGGTATGCAGGGATACATTTATAATAAAGCAATTTACTTACAAAAGAAGCTATTCAGTCGTCTGCTGTGCCGTCCTCTGCTTGCTTCCGCGGATTTTTTCCCCCTTCTTTCTGTCTCTCGTCAGTGTGCAGGTGCACTGTTATGGTGGATCTGTGAAAGACACACTGTTATGGGGGCATCTGTGGATGACACTGTTATTATGCCTCTCATTATGCCTCTCATCACTCCCATATCATCCCCATGCCTCTCATTAGCCCCCATATCAGCACTTATGCCTCATTAGCCCCCATTATAAGCCATTATGCCTCATTAACCTACATTATGCCTCTTATTAGCTTCCATATGCCTAATTAGCTCCCATATGCCTCATTAGCCCCATATTCCTCTAATAGTCTAATTAGCCCCCATTGTGTCTCTAATTAGCCCCCATGATGCCTCTCATTAGCCCCCATTATGCGTCAATAGCCCCATTATGCCTCATTAGCCCCCAGTATGCCTTATTAGCCCCCATTATGCCTTATTAGCGCCCATTATGCCTCATTAGCCCCTATTGTGCCTCTAATTAGCCCCCATTATGCCTATAATTAGCCCCCATTATGCCTCTCATGATTAGCCCCTATTATGCCCCCAGCAGCCACATTTTTTATAAAATAAAAAAAAAACACTTACCTCTCCTGCTCCTGGACGCCGCCTGCAATTTTCTCTCTCCTCGGTAGACTGTGCTCTGAACTGGCGCGGGTCACAGAGCGCCCTCACACTGTGCGCAGCCCTGCACAGCCGACAGCCGAGGACCAGGAAGTGGTGAGTACAGAGCGTCCACCACTTCCTTGTCCTTCGGTACTTATGAAGCGCTCATTAGTATTCACTTAGGGGAATCAGCGGGGGGGGGGGGGGGGCAAAGAACAACATAGGGTCCCCTCTAGCGATGCCACTATGTAGGAACTATAGAAATATACAGACGCCGAGCAGCAGTAAGTACAAGGCTGGCTGGGACCCAGTGTCTGAAAATCCTTGCAACACTAAAGCTGGGTACACATGTTAAAATGGACATCAATAGCCTCACTGTTTACTTCGGGCCATGTGATTTTGCAAAAAAAGGGCAGGAAGAAAGTTAGGGCAACTGCCATCACTTAATAAAGGAGCATAGTTAGTATGTACAGTATGTTCTGTCTTATATAGGTATAATCCCACAAAACACTTAGGGGTACATTTATTAAGACCAGTGTATTAGACGCCGGTCTTAGTAAGCCCTATAGCTGGCGGTGGATCGCTGAAGTTATGAAGTGGTGCCGCTAAATGTAAGATGGCTTCCTTGATGTTTTACGATTAGACCATTTTCTACGCCTAGACCGCCCACACCACGCCCACTTTTTTTAGACCTGGCAGATTCTGCTGCACCATGGTGTGAATCGGCGCCAGGTATACGCTACAAAAGTGACATTTATCAAGTCATAAATAACCCCCTTATTTGACAATTCTTTGTCTACTGTTGGTGGTTTTCAGCATCACCCCAAAATGTTATCTCTTTCCAGGTAAACTATCCTTGGAGGAGTTTATTAAAGGTGCCAAGAGTGACCCATCTATCGTCCGGTTACTGCAATGTGATCCCAGCACGGCCTCACAGTTCTGAGCCTCGCTGCAGCCTGGGAAACCTTCATTTCTTCCAGTGGCCGTGCCTCGCCTCTGCATAGCGGAGTGTCTCAGAATCCTTTTGGGCATTAGATGGACATGAATGCACTGCCAACCAATCAGCCCACTTCCTACCCCATAATTTATTTATTACTCTAAATCTTGTATTATGTTTATTATATGGAGTAACCTTGAGTTGCATGGAGAATTTGGGCACAAGGGAAGAGTGGGTTGGGCATTTTTATGTGTGGAAAGGGACCCCAAGACACCTTGCCGGTTTTGCTACAAACTGTAATACCTGGTTGGGAGCTTGTCTGTTTTTCATGGAAACAAGGTGGTCTACATGAAATGAGCAATGATGGGTAATGAATGCACTAAAGCAGGGAGTTACTATGCACGCTACATTTAATATAATATTAATTAGGGGAAGAGAGGTAGCTAATTACCGTAGTTTCCTATCTCGTTTAGATTTGCACTTTCTATGTCTCCTTCCTCTCAACAGAGGGGGTATGATTTAACTAGTGTTCTGTTTTGGGTAGGTGATCTGTGAATAATAATTTTACCCTTCTTCATTTTTCTACTTACAGAATCCACTCCATTAAAATATGCCAGTGTTCACCGTAAACCAGTTTGGAGGAGTCAATAAATAACCAATGTGCATTTCTGTCATCTATATAACATAAGTTCAGGGACCCTTAAAGGGAGTCTGCCACCACATTTTGACATTATAGACCGCTTACATAGCGCTGTAGCACAACTGTAGATGATTCAAATACCTTTGTTGTGTTCTTGTGAAGTTGACCCAAGGCAAAAACTGACTTTTATTTGTATGTAAATGAGGGATCGCAAGTGCCCATGGGCAGCGTTCACTTCGTTGGAGCCCAGGCTGCTCTGCCTCTTTTGCTCATATTCCCGCCCCAGCCTCTGCCCGTCCTTCTCTTTCTTTGCGTAGCTACTGAGCCTCTGGCCCGCCTCCTTGCCGCTGGTTTTGCGCTGTTGGCCGGCCACAATGGGCATCGCAGTGCGCATGCCCGGACCCAGCGAGGGAGAGCGCAGGTGCTGGATCTCGCTAGGAGAGAAGGAGGACGCAAGGAAAGAGAAGGACGGGCAGAGGCTGGGGCGGAGATATGAGCAAAAGAGGCAGCGTAGCCTGGGGTCCAATGAAGTAAGGGCACTTGCGAGCCCTCATTTACATACAAATAAGTCTGTTTTTGCCTCGGATGAACTTCACAAGAACACAACAAAGGTACCATTTGAATCATCTACAGTTGTGCTACAGCGCTATGTAAGCGGCCCATGTCAAAATGTGGTGACAGACTACCTTTAACATTGTAGTATGCAAAGACAATACGTACAGGAGACTTAAAGCTGTACTCAGAGTTTGACTTATTTCTTCTTTTCTGTTTAGTTTTTAAGTGACTGTAGGTTCTAAATATTTTAAAAAAAGTTTGTTATATGACTGATTGATAAGTAAAAATGAAAACCTTTCACCCAAGCACCCAATAATTGTTTAGTGTTATTTCAATGCTGTACTTTAATGGAAACGGGCCAACAGTTGTAGTTTACAAGCAGTAAGATTAGTGACTTATTGATCTACTGGTTATCTTCTGCTCCCTGAAGTACAGGATGCCACATATAACATACATCTTAGTTCCACTGCTCCCTGCTCTTGTCTCTTCCTCCCTATCACAGGAGAGATTCTGTTTCATATGCTGGGCAGCAGTGTACATTGAAAACGGAAACAGCAAAACAATGTGTCAGTAGCAGATCTGTGTTGTTTCTGTGAAGTGAGTAATTGCCACGTTACCTTACATCATGTAATACGGGGCGGACAGGTGATGTGTAAATAGAGACTGGATATGCCATAAATATCCGATAGGTGGAAACCGTGCCTGTCTCGAGAATGAGATGCAACCATGGCTCTCTCCTTTAAGTTCTATGGGACTTTTGAAAAATAGCACAGTAAGCGCACGTGTGCATGGAGTGGGCCACTCCATTTGTGGAAGATGAGATGGGTCTTTATTCTTGAGACAGCAGTGGGTCCCAAATGGGACAACCCCTTTTAAGCTGTCAATACAGTGAATATTTAGGAAATAGTGGATGGTCCTTATATTTTTGTGGTACTTGAGATATGATGACTTTGGCTCAGATTACTATTTTTGGAATTTCTTCTGAGGGTAAAATTGTAGGACAGCCGGATAATTAGCTTTGATGTGTTGCACTTCATTGCTGATATTTCTAACTTGACATTTAAAAATACATTATATCCTTATTCTACATATATAGTTGAAACCAGAAGTTTACATACACTATATAAAGACACACATATGCATGTTTTTCTCAATATTTGACATGAAATCAGAATAAACCTTTCCTGTTTTTCGTCAATTAGGATTACCATAATTATTATTATTTGCCAAATGCTAGAATAAGGAGAGAGAGAGAGAATGTTTAAGGCATTTTTATTACTTTCTGCAAAGTCAAAAGTTTACATACACGAAGATTAATATGCCTTTAAACAATTCTGGACTGCCCATATGATGATGTCATGTGTTTGGAAGCTTCTGTTTGGTTTGTTGGCAACATCTTAGTTAATTAGAGACACACCAGTGGATGTATTTAGATGCACACCTGAAAAACCCTGCTTCTGTGGACTTGCACAAGTCTGGCTCAACTTTGGTTGCAATTTCGAGATACCTGAAGGTGCCTCGTTCATCTGTACAAACAATTATACGCAGGTACAAACAAGATGGGAATGTCCAGCCATCATACTGCTCCGGAAAGAGACTGGTTCTGTGTCCCAGAGATGAACGTGCTTTGGTCTGACATGTGCATATCAACCCAAGAACAAAAGCAAAAGACCCTGTGAAGATGATGGCGAAAGCTTGTAAAATTGTGTCAGTATCCACAGTGAAACAAGTACTGCATAAACATAGGCTGTGTTGGGGGAGAAGATGGCTAGAAGGTTGGAGGAGTGTTTAAACTAGGGACTGGCGGGGAGGGTAGTTACGTTATAGGATGGGAAGATAGAGACCGGGGGCAAGGTAATGGGACTGGGGGAGGAATGGAAGGATGGACTAGAACAGTTCAGAAGGAAAGGTGCACTGTAAAAAATATACATAAACCTCTTAATTGTATGTACACTAATGCCAGAAGCCGGACTAATAAAACTGGTGACCTGGAAATAGTGATGTGTGAGGATGACTATGTCATAGTGGGAATAACTGAGAGATGGCGGGATGATAGCTATGACTGGGCAGTTAATGTACAGGGTTACAGACTGTTTAGAAAGGATCCACAAAACCGAAGATGGGGAGGGGTCTGCCTTTATGTAAAGTGAGGGACATGAACATGTGGAGTTCCTCAAAAATACAGCCACAAATTGGGATATTTTTAAAAGCATCCTAAAATCTAATTGTGAGAGGTACATACCTTATGGGAATGAAAGGTTAAGGAACAAGAAAAAAACAATGTGGATAAATAGAACTCTGTAAACAAAGCAATAAATGACCGAAAGCGTTTAAATCGCGTTAAAATTAGAATATGTAAAAAACAAATAAAAGCAGCCAAACTAGAGACTGAGAGATTAATTGCCAAAGAGAGCAAAACTAACTCTAAAATGTTCTTCAATTATATAAATGGTAAAAGGCATAAGTCTGAAGGTGTCGGCCCTCTACAGAGTAATGAGGGGGGAGTTGCAGACAGCGATGGGGAGAAAGCAAATCTATTATTTTTTTCTCCACTGTACTCACTGAGGAAAATAAACTGTCAGATGAAATGCAGAATGTAAAAGTTAATTCCCCATTAACCCCTTAGGGACTGGGGTCATTTTCACCTTAAGGACCAGGCCATGTTTTTGCAAATCTGACCAGTGTCACTTTGTGTGAATAAATTTAAAACGCTTTTACTTATCCAGGCCATTCTGAGATAGTTTTTTCGTCACATATTGTACTTCAGGACACTGGTAAAATAGAGTAAAAAAAAAATCATTTTTATTTATAAAAAAAATACCAAATTTACAAAAAAAAATTGAAAATTTGCAAATTTCCAAGATTCTATTTCTCTACTTCTATAATACATAGTAATACCTAAGAAAATAGTTATTACTTTACATTCCCCATGATCCCATGTTTGGATCATTTTGGGAATGTCATGTTATTTTTTGGGGATGTTACAAGGCTTAGAAGTTTAGAAGCAAATCTTACATTTTTGGCAGATTTTCCATTTTAATATTTTTTTTTTCCAGTTGCAAAGCAAGGGTTAACAGCCAAACAAAACTCAATATTTTTGGCTCTGATTCTGTAGTTTACAGAAACACCCCATATGTGGTCCTAAACTGCAGTACTGGCACACGGCAGGGCGCAGGAGGAAAGGAATGCCATATGGTTTTTGGAAGGCAGAATTTGCTGGACTGGTTTTTTGACACCATGTCCCATTTCAAGCCCCCCCTAGAGTTAAAACTCCCAAAAAGTGACCCCATTTTAGAAACTATGCGATAGGGTGGCAGTTTTGTTGGTACTATTTTAGGGTACATATGATTTTTGGTTGCTCTATATTACACTTTTTGTGAGGCAAGGTAACAAGAAATAGCTGTTTTGGCACCATTTTTATTTTTTGTTATTTACAACATTCATCTAACAGGTTAGATCATGTGGTATTTTTATAGAGCAGGTTGTCACGGACGCGGCGATACCTAACATGTATACTTTTTTTTATTTATGTAAGTTTTACACAATGATTTCAATCATGTTTTAGTGTCTACATAGTCTGAGAGCCATAGTTTTTTCAGTTTTTGGGCAATTTTCTTAGGTAGGGTACCATTTTTGCGGGATGAGGATGACGGTTTGATTGGCACTATTTTGGGGTGCGTATGACTTTTTGATCGCTTGCTATTACACTTTTTGTGATGTAAGGTGACAAAAAAATTCCTTTTTTTACACCATTTTTATTTTTTTAGGGGTTAGGTCATGTGATATTTTTATAGAGCAGCGATACCTAATATATATACTTTTTTAAATTTACTTAAGTTTTACACAATAATAGCTTTTTTAAAACAAATAAAATGATGTTTTGGTGCCTCCATATTCTGAGACAGTTTTTTATTGTTTTTTACTTGAAACTTTTAATTTTTTTGGTGGGGGGGGACTTTATTTTTTCAACTTAGGACTTCTACTTTTGGGGGTCTGATCCCCTTTACAATGCATGTCAATACTTCTGTATTGGAATGCATTGGCTGTATGAGTAATACAGTGTGTATTACTCATACAGCTTCCTGCCTGTGAGATCCAGGGGGCTGGATCTCACAGGCTCTTCACCGGAAGGCAGCGCCGATGCCTAAGGAAGGCATCGCGCTGCCTTTCATGCCATCGGGTCCCCATTACAGCAGCACGGGAACCCAATGGCACCGCAGGTCTGAAGCTGAATTTCCATATGTCCCCAAGAGGTTAAAAGTGCCCTGTCTGACCCAGGAAGAAGTACAGCGGCATCTTAAAAAGATTAAAATAGACAAATCGCCAGAACCAGATGGCATACACCCCCGTATCCTAAGAGAATTAAGTAATGTCATAGCCAGACCCTTATTTCTGATATTCAAGGACTCTATACTCTATACTGACACGGAGTTTCGCATAGCAAATGTGGTGCCAATATTCAAAAAGGGTCCAAAAACAAAGCCTGTAAACTATAGGCCGGTAAGTTTAACATCTGTCGTGGGCATGGGTGTAGGAACCCCCAAAAATCTGGGGGGGACAGCATTTTTGCTCGCCGGGTATATTCTTATTCAGTAAACTGCGAGTTGTTTATATCGGTAAATTTTAAGTGTGTGTGTGAAAAATCTCACAACAAAAAAATATGCATAATGAACAGTTCTTTGTTTATCAGGTCACAGAAATTAACCAAACGTTTGGCATATATTTCAGTTATTCCGGGTACTTTCTCTGCCCCGCCCCCTTCCCCCCACCGAAACAATAATCTCCCCTTATATATAATTTACTTACAGTTCTGAAGACTCAGGGGTGCTGGCTGGCTTGGCCTCAGGGTGCTGGCTGTCTTGGCCGGGCAGAAGGTGTGTGGGAGACTGTGAGGCCTTTTTCTCCAAGCTGCTCCGGATCAGTGCTCTGGGCAGCTGGGCTCCAGGCTGGAAGTGGGCACAATAAGAAAAAAATATTTTTCATTACACCTCAGGTCAGACCATCAATCAGACCCCCAATGTTAATCAGATCTCAGCTTACAGCCCCAATAAGATCCCCAATGTTAATAAGACCTCAGATCACACCTCATCTCAGACCCTAATATGAATGACCCCCAATTAGACCTCAGATAAGAGCCCCCAGTGCCTCTCCAGCAGCCCCCAGTTCCCGCTCATCAGCCCCCCAGCACCTCTCATCATCCAGTACCAACAGCCCCCCCAATCATGTGCCAGCAATAACAAGCCCCCCCATCATGTGCCAGTAATAACAGGCCCCCCCCCAATCATGTGCCAGTAATAACAGCCCCCACACAATCATGTGCCAGTAATAACAGCCCCCACACAATCATGTGCCAGTAATAACAGGGCCCCCCCAATCATGTGCCAGTAATAACAGGGCCCCCCCAATCATGTGCCAGTAATAACAGGGCCCCCCCAATCATGTGCCAGTAATAACAGGGCCCCCCCAATCATGTGCCAGTAATAACAGCCCCCCCAATCATGTGCCAGTAATAACAGGGCCCCCCCCTTTATGTGTCAGTAATAACAGGGCCCCCCATTATGTGCCAGTAATAACAGCCCCCCCCATTATGTGCCAGTAAAAACAGGCCCCCCATTATGTGCCAGTAAAAACAGGCCCCATTATGTGCCAGTAATAACAGGCCCCCCATTATGTGCCAGTAATAACAGCCCCCCCATTATGTGCCAGTAATAACAGCCCCCCCCATAATGTGCCAGTAATAACAGCCCCCCACCAATAATGTGCCAGTAATAACAGCCCCCCCAATCATGTGCCAGTAATAACAGGCCTCCCCATTATGTGCCAGTAATAACAGGCCCCCCCCATTATGTGCCAGTAATAACAGGCCCCCCCATTATGTGCCAGTATTAACAGCCCCCCATCATGTGCCAGTAATAACAGCCCCCCCGCCCCCCAATCATGTGCCAGTAATAACAGCCCCCCCCCCCAATCATGTGCCAGTAAAATTAAGTATTGTATATACAGTGGGATGCGAAAGTTTGGGCAACCTTGTTAATCGTCATGATTTTCCTGTATAAATCATTGGTTGTTACGATAAAAAAATGTCAGTTAAATATATCATATAGGAGACACACACAGTGATATTTGAGAAGTGAAATGAAGTTTGTTGGATTTACAGAAAGTGTGCTATAATTGTTTAAACAAAATTAGGCAGGTGCATAAATTTGGGCACTGTTGTCATTTTATTGATTCCAAAACCTTTAGAACGAATTATTGGAACTCAAATTGGCTTGGTAAGCTCAGTGACCCCTGACCTTCATACACAGGTGAATCCAATTATGAGAAAGAGTATTTAAGGGGGTCAATTGTAAGTTTCCCTCCTCTTTTAATTTTCTCTGAAGAGTAGCAACATGGGGTCTCAAAACAACTCTCAAATGACCTGAAGACAAAGATTGTTCACCAACATGGTTTAGGGGAAGGATACAGAAAGCTGTCTCAGAGATTTCAGCTGTCTGTTTCCACAGTTAGGAACATATTGAGGAAATGGAAGACCACAGGCTTAGTTCAAGTTAAGGTTCAAAGTGGCAGACCAAGAAAAATCTCGGATAGACAGAAGCGATGCATGGTGAGAACAGTCAGAGTCAACCCACAGACCAGCACCAAAGACCTACAACATCATCTTGCTGCAGATGGAGTCACTGTGCATTGTTCAACCATACGGCACACTTTTCACAAGGAGATGCTGTATGCGAGAGCGATGCAGAGGAAGCCTTTTCTCCGCCCACAGCACAAAAAGTGCCGCTTGAGGTGGGCTAAAGCACATTTGGACAAGCCAGCTTCATTTTGGAATAAGGTGCTGTGGACTGATGAAACTAAAATTGAGTTATTTGGCCATAACAAGGGGCGTTATGCATGGAGGAAAAAGAACACAGCATTCCAAGAAAAACACCTGCTACCTACAGTAAAATATGGTGGTGGTTCCATCATGCTGTGGGGCTGTGTGGCCAGTGCAGGGACTGGGAATCTTGTCAAAGTTGAGGGACGCATGGATTCCACTCAGTATCAGCAGATTCTGGAGACCAATGTCAAGCAATCGGTGACAAAGCTGAAGCTGCGCCGGGGCTGGATCTTTCAACAAGACAACAACCCTAAACACTGCTCAAAATCCACTAAGGCATTTATGCAGAGGAACAAGTACAACGTTCTGGAATGGCCATCTCAGTCCCCAGACCTGAATATAATTGAAAATTTGTGGTGTGACTTAAAGAGAGCTGTCCATGCTCAGGAACCTTCAAACCTGAATGAACTAAAGATGTTTTCTAAAGAGGAATGGTCCAAAATACCTTCAACCAGAATCCAGACTCTCACTGGAACCTACAGGAAGCGTTTAGAGGCTGTAATTTCTGTAAAAGGAGGATCTACTAAATATTGATTTTATTTCTTTTTTGTGGTGTCCAAATTTATGCACCTGCCTAATTTTGTTTAAACAATTATAGCACACTTTCTGTAAATCCAATAAACTTCATTTCACTTCTCAAGTATCACTGTGCGTGTCTCCTATATGATATCTTTACCTGACATTTTTTATCGTAACAACCAACAGGAAAATCATGACGATTAACAAGGTTGCCCAAACTTTCGCATCCCACTGTATATATATATATTTTTTTAATTAACACTTATACTTACCTCTTTGGAGCGATGCGATGCAGGCCTCTTCCGGCCTGTGTCCCGACTCCAGCGCTGTACGGCTCAGGCGGCGCGATGACGTTATCGCACCGCCTACGCCGGCCTCTGATAGGCTGCTGGCCTAGTAGTGCCGGCAGCCTATCAGAGGAACAGGAAAGGGACACACCTCCCTGCCCTGCTCCTCCGCACAGCCTTCTGTTTGTATCGCTGTCCTGAGGACGGCGATACAAACAGATCACTATGGAGATGAGTGCTTCGCTTCCACAATGGAAGCGCTCATCTCAGTGCCTGCACCGCCGCCGCACACACTGCCGCTGGGGGGGATTTGACCATACCTGTCCCCCCTGCATTATTTCCTGGGGGGAATCCGTCCCCTGCTTCCTACGCCCATGGTCGTGTGTAAACTGTTTGAAGGTTTTCTAATAGATGCTTTCTTGGAGTACCTAAATGAAAATAAGCAAATAACGCCATATCAGCATGGCTTTATGAGGAATCGGTCATGTCAATCTAATTTAATAATTTTCTTTTTTTTTTAAATAGACTTTTATTCAGGAAAAGTACAAGTAAGCTGTAGTCAAAACCATTACTGGTCAAAATAGCCATTACATCAATCATTTCAATTACAGCATGTGAAAAAACATGTCAGAATGATAAGAAAATACCAGTACTTTCCCCAATTTTTCCCTTTTTTTTCTTCCCCGCCCCCCTCCCTCCCCCTCCCCCCTCCCTCCCCCTCCCCCCTCTATGCCCTCCAAAAAACTGTCACATCCAACTTATGAGTAAAATCATCTTGGTCGTGCAAAAATTTTGAGGATAACTACCCCCATAATGCTAACATCAGTGAGAACCTTTATTATTGTTGTCTTCTATATCTCCCCCCTAGAAGCGCCCCCCCCTCCCCCAAGCCCCCCTTCCCCTCCCACTTTTGTCCATTCTGAACGTCTCGGCTGCTAGAACATTCATTGGTCAGATCCATAAGATTACTCATTCACATCATCACACTTTCAATGCACCCAATCGACCCTTCAAAATCCTCCTGTAAATACCAAGTTGTAAGTCTAAAAGGTCCCATCAATGTGGAGTATTCTGAATTGGCAATGTATTGAGCCATAAAGCTCCTCCACACTTTATACTATTTTTTACCCAATATTTCTTTCCTGGTAATCGCATCTCTCCATTCTAGATTAAATATCTGTTTCAATCGGTTCAGTAGCATTTCAGCACTGGGGACAGTCACCAACAACCAATGCGTCAATAAGCAGCGTTTTGCCTCCAACAGAATCTTGTGGTCCAGAACTGACAAACCCCTCCTCTCCCTATCCCTGCCATCATCAGATGTTTCTTTTCCCTCAGCCTGGAATATGATCAACTGAGGCGATAATTTGCTCCGGGTATTGCCCAGCTGTTTCATAATTGCAGACACCTGAGCCCAAAATCCAGCTACACTGGGGCATACCCATAAACCATGCAACAAGTCTGCTCCTGATAGACTACATTTTGGGCATGCCGTTATTCTATCCGGCCTAGCTTGAGAAGGCGAAAAAGTTAATCCATAAATTGCCCTGTGTAGAATCTTGAATTGCGTTTCCCTCATCAGTTCGTTTGGTACTGCTCGATATAGCGCCTGAATACCTGCCCGAGCGATGGGCTCTAAGTCCGTTATCTCCAACTGCTTTTCCCATTTCCTGAACATGCCAGCTACTAGCTGATCCTCCCAGATTGCCCTAAGAACATTATAGATTTCTGAAATAGACATCCTACACTTATGCCCCAGAAAGGCGTCAAACTTATTCCTTTGCGATTCTTTGGAGATATCCCGTATAATACTTTTCACATAACTATGAACTTGCCTATATGGGAATTGTGCCGTTTTCTGCAGACCCCTCTTCTCTATTAACTCTTCCAATGATGCCCACCTGATCTCTTTCTCGTGCATCAGGTCCCCCATCTTTATAATTCCCTTGTTCACCCACTCTTGGAAGGATTTTTCACTATAACCAGGAGGAAAGTTAGGGTTACCTTGTATAGGAAGGTGTTTTGAGAACTGATAGGACAGGCCAAAGAGCTTCCTCACATTTTTCCAAGCAATGATTGTGTCCCGAAGAATAAGAGACCTTCTTGCCACATAAGGGAGCCTCGACACCTGGGTGTGGAGGAGGGCTACCAGGTTCCATGGAGCTGCTAACTGGCTCTCGACACCCAGATTTGAGTAAAATGAAGTCTTATTTGCCCAGTCTAGTATGTGCCTGCTAAGACACGCTAAATTATACCCCCTCAAGTTTGGGAAATTAAGACCCCCCTGCTCCTTCTTAATTTTCAACTTCTTTAACGCTATTCTTGCCTTCTTCCCTCTCCACAAGAATCTGGTAAATTTTTTCTCTAGGTCACTAACATCTGCATGTCGCAATAGGATCAGTACTGCCTGTAGAGGGTACATTAGATTTGCCGCCCCCATCATCTTAATCAGCTGACAACGACCCATTAAGGATAGAGGTAAGTTCATCCACCTCTCCAGATCTTTTTTAATTTTGGTAAACAAGGGCGGGTAATTCAACCTATAAATTGAATGTGGCGATTTCCCTATTTTGACCCCTAGATACGTAATCTGGGTCGACGGTTTAGCGATACCGTACTTCCCTGTGTCAACATCTCTCCCATCATCACCTTGGGCCAACGGAAGCAATTCACATTTACTCCTATTCACTGCATAACCCGAGTATTTCCCGAAGTCACTTAGCAATTCCATAACCTTGCCCAGATGTTGTTTCGGGCGGGCTAAGAACAATATTATGTCATCGGCGAACAATGCCGCCTTTGCCGTACACCTCCCAACTTTGATACCTTCAAATACATCAGATTCACACAATTCTCTGGCCAGTGGTTCTAACGCTAAATTAAATAAGAGAGGAGACAGCGGACAGCCCTGTCTGGTACCTTTTTGAAGCAGAAAGGGTTTAGACAAAAAACCTTGTGTATATACCCTTGCTCTCGGGTTATGGTACATCTGAGACAAATAGGCTCTGAACGCCCCTTTAAAACCCATCTTGTCCAATACTGCTTCCAGCCATGCCCACCTTACATTATCAAATGCCTTTTCCGCATCCAAGGTGAGCATGGCCGGAAACTCCACCTTAACTGGAAGATGCTGAATTCGGTCCAAGACCGTCAAGACAGTCCGTATATTCGTCACAGCTGACCTACCTTTCACAAACCCTACTTGTTCTTTTCCTATTAACCGGGGTAGAAATGTCGCTAAGCGGTCCGCTACAATCTTGGCCAACAATTTCGCATCAACATTGATTAAAGATATGGGCCTGTAAGAACCTGGTGATGATGGATCTTTCCCTGGTTTGGGGAGTAATTTGATATAAGACATATTTTTATTGTCCAACGTCATACGTCCCTGAAAGACACCATTAAATAATTCCAATAAGACCGTGGAAACCTGAGGTATTAGAGCCTTGAAATACTCCCCTGTGAACCCATCAGGCCCTGGGGCTTTGGAATTACCCAGGTGTCTAATGGCCTCCTGTAATTCCTGTAATGATATGTCAGCATTCAGAGTAAGTAGCTGTTCCTCTGTCAAATTTGGGAGTTTCACCCTATTTAAAATTGTATCTGTCAGGTCACTCGTTGCTTCGTCTTTATACAGGTCTTCATAGTAGGCCCCTACGATGTTACTGATTACCGCAGGGTCATGGCTCCCAATCCCCTCCTTGTCCACCAGAAATGCAATATGTTGCGGACTCCTCATCCCCTTAGCTAGGTTTGCTAGCAACCTCCCTGATTTATTACCATACTTATATAGCTTTGTTTCCATTTCTGACTGTCTCAATGACTCCCTTTCCTTCATGCAGTTTTCAAAGGCTCGTCGTTCAGCCATCCAATTCTGTCTGTTACTATCTAACGGGTTACTTCTAAATTTAGAATATGCAATCCTTACTTTCTGGCTCGCTTCACTAAATGATTTCTGGGCCTTCTTTTTAATATTACCTATATATCCCATGATCTTTCCCCTCATCACCACCTTTGATGTGTTCCAGAACAACCGCGGATCATCTAGGTGTATCTCATTATCAGACTTGAACTCTTCCCACCATATGGATAGTTTTTCTGTAAATTCTTCTCTTGAGCTCAGATGAGAAGGAAAGCGCCAAATATAATCTAACCCTCTTGGGTATGACTCAAACAATTCTATGGATACCGGTGCATGGTCTGATAGAACCATGTCGCCAATCTCCGCCTCTTCCACCCTATAGGAAAGTGAAAGTGAAAGAAGTACATAATCAATCCTCGACCAGGAGAGTTGCGAATTAGAATAGAATGTAAAACTCCGGTCATCTGGATGTAATTGGCGCCAAGGATCTACCAGACCCGCTCCTTCCATGAAGGGTTGCATTACCCTGTCCTGTGGCCCATCAATCCCAACCCTATCACCTTCTCGTTTTCTGTCTTCTGCCCCTCTCACCACTTAGTTGAAATCCCCTCCAATGATTTTATGAGGGTTCGCATCTCCTAACACCCTGGACTCTAAATCCCTAAAGAATATACCATTGTTGGTATTGGGGCCATAAACATTGTAGATACTGTATTGCGTATCCTGAACCTGAATCAGCACTTGTGCCCACCTGCCCTTTGTATCCGCAGAATGCCCCAATATCGTGCAGTTGAGCTGTTTATTGACTAACGTTAAAACTCCTGCCTTCCTATCACACGCCGAGGAACCAAACACCGCCCCCACCCACAGCCTTTTCATCCTGTCAAAGTCCTTCTCCTCAAGGTGGGTCTCCTGGAGAAGCACAATGTCAGGCTTGAGTTTCTTTAAATGTCTGAGAATCATCCATCTTTTATGGGGTGACCTCAGACCTTTTATGTTCCAGGAGATGATTTTCATCTTATACCTTCTTCAACACCACTACCCTTGTAGCCGGATTACCAAATACGTTCAAAATGGACAAAAGTTACCCAGTGTTCTTACCACACCCCCTAAATAAGCTTCCCTCCCGTATCCTCCTAGCCCCCCTTCCCTAACGTTAGAGCAGCCCCTAACTATGTTAACACTTTTTAAACTTCCTTTTTTCTGGGTTGCGGCTCCCGCTCAACCTCTAAACTCACGCTTTACTTTACCTAATGTCTTTTATCCCCAAAAGTAAACATTAATATCATCAACCAAGTATAGTCCTGAACAGTAAACTTCTCAAAAGATAACTTCCTCCACTTATCAATACCAAGTGGAGAGTGTGAACCCATTACCACATGCGGTGGGTCATACTGAACCATACCCCACATTGTCACCGGAGCAGTCACCTCCTTGGATAAGATCGCACTTCTCTCCTGGAGGTACGTCTGTTGTCTGTCCCAGGACGGCTCTCTCTGTAATGGCGTCCACGGCTAATTTCTTGAGAATTCGTCTGCCACCTTTCTCCGTCACCCATATCTTGACGCGGCGATAAGGATCTCTGCCTGCGTGACTCTCCCCCTCTTCTGTTCCGCAGAGTGTCCAACATTTCCTCTGCCGCCCGCGGCTCGTGAAAAATAATCGTGGATCCATCCGCATGTGTTACGCGCAACTTTGCTGGGTACATTAGCTGGAATTTGATTTTTCTCTGATATAGCTGTGAACACACGCTGCTAAACTCTCTTCTTTTCTTTGCAACTGCAGCCGAATAGTCCGCAAACAGCAACACATTATATCCTTGTAATTTGAGGGGGCCTTTCCTATACCTGAATGCTCTTAGGATGGCCTCTTTATCGCAGTAATCAAGATACTTCATAATAACTTGCCGCGGCTTTGCAGTCGCACCATGTGCCTCCCCAGCTCTTTCCGCCTGTGAATGTTCACTAGGCCCAATTCTATGTGCTCTCTCCACCTTATGACGGCCTTCCAGGCCCAGAGCCCGTGGTAGATCTATTTCGCAAAGTCCCATCAAGTCAATTGCTTTTACAGACTCTGGTAGGCCTATCAAGCGCAAATTGCTACGCCTCGACCTGTTCTCCAGGTCTTCCACCCTGTCCATTAAAATTGCATTTTGTTTGGACAGTTCACTCAGGGTGCGAGCATGGTTAGCCGTATCACTCTCGATAGAATGTGTTCTCTGCTCCAACTCCTCTAACCTGCCATCATGCTGGTGAATCATATCATGGAGCTGTTGCAGGGACGCTGACAGCGTTTTCGTCAGCGTTTCCCTGATATCAGGAGCCAAATAAGTCGCCACCTCTATGGCTAACGATTTATAATCAATGCCCTTTGCCATCGGCGTCATCGACTCCGCTGCCAGCGACTCACCACCGTCACAAGTGTTGATCTCCGGTTCAGGGGTAGAAGCGCACTGCTCCGCCATCTTGCCTTGCGAATCTCCCGCGCTGGCCGACATGGTGGATTTAATGCTGCCGCTCCGTAACAGGTACCGCTCCATGCACCAGGCACTGTGATCTATAGCGGACCTCCGCTCCCTATTCAGTGGTGTTTCCAAGTATGTACACTCGGTGGGGATCTGATTTGGAGACGAGCGGGTGCCGGAGCTCCTTCACTCCGCTGCTTGCATCCCAGCGCCGGAACCCCTAATCAGTTTCTATGAGGAGGTAGGTTCTACACTTGACAGCTTTGAATCAATAGATGTCATATATCTAGACTTCTTCAGAGTATTTGACACTGTACCACATGAAAGGCTAGTATATAAAATGAGAATGCTCGGACTGGGTGAACATGTCTGTATGTGGATAAGTAAATGGCTCAGTGATAAAAAACAGAGGGTGGTTATTAATCGTACACACTCAGATTGGGTCACTGTCACTAGTGGAGTACCTCAGGGGTCAGTATTGGGCCCTATTCTCTTCAATATACACTGCTCAAAAAAATAAAGGGAACACAAAAATAACACATCCTAGATCTGAATGAATTAAATATTCTTCTGAAATACTTTGTTCTTTACATAGTTGAATGTGCTGACAACAAAATCACACAAAAATAAAAAAATGGAAATTAAATTTTTCAACCCATGGAGGTCTGGATTTGGAGTCACACTCAAAATTAAAGTGGAAAAACACACTACAGGCTGATTCAACTTTGATGTAATGTCCTTAAAACAAGTCAAAATGAGGCTCAGTAGTGTGTGTGGCCTCCACGTGCCTGTATGACCTCCCTACAACGCCTGTGCATGCTCCTGATGAGGTGGCAGACGGTCTCCTGAGGGATCTCTTCCCAGACCTGGACTAAAGCATCTGCCAACTCCTGGACAGTCTGTGGTGCAACGTGACGGTGGATAGAGCGAGACATGATGTCCCAGATGTGCTCAATTGGATTCAGGTCTGGGGAACGGGCGGGCCAGTCCAGAGCATCAATGCCTTCGTCTTGCAGGAACTGCTGACACACTCCAGCCACATGAGGTCTAGCATTGTCTTGCATTAGGAGGAACCCAGGGCCAACCGCACCAGCATATGGTCTCACAAGGGATCTGAGGATCTCATCTCGGTACCTAATGGCAGTCAGGCTACCTCTGGCGAGCACATGGAGGGCTGTGCGGCCCTCCAAAGAAATGCCACCCCACACCATTACTGACCCAATGCCAGTCATGCTGGAGGATGTTGCAGGCAGCAGAACGTTCTCCACGGCGTCTCCAGACTCTGTCACGTCTGTCATGTGCTCAGTGTGAACCTGCTTTCATCTGTGAAGAGCACAGGGCGCCAGTGGCGAATTTACCAATCTTGGTGTTCTCTGGCAAATGCCAAACATCCTGCACGGTGTTGGGCTGTAAGCACAACCCCCACCTGTGGACATTGGGCCCTCATATCATGCAGGGCTCTGACAGTGCTCCTCCTGTTCCTCCTTGCACATAGGCGGAGGTAGTGATCCTGATGCTGGGTTGTTGCCCTCCTACGTCTCCTGATGTACTGGCCTGTCTCCTGGTAGCGCCTCCATGCTCTGGACACTACGCTGACAGACACAGCAAACCTTCTTGCCACAGCTCGCATTGATGTGTCATCCTGGATAAGTCGCACTACCTGAGCCACTTGTGTGGGTTCTAGACTCCGTCTCATGCTGCCACTAGAGTGAAAGCACCGCCAGCATTCAAAAGTGACCAAAACATCAGCCAGGAAGCATAGGAACTGAGAAGTGGTCTGTGGTCACCACCTGCAGAACCACTCCTTTATTGGGGGTGTCTTGCTAATTGCCTATAATTTCCACCTGTTGGAAGGCTTGCACAGTAAAATATAAATTTTTGCAGATGACACTAAACTGTGTAAAGTAATTAACACGTAAGAGGACACTATACTGCTACAGATGGATCTGGATAGATTGGAGGCTTGGGCAGATAAGTGGCAGATGAGGTTTAACCCTGACAAATGTAATGGAAAAGCAAACTAAGCTGTAGAAACCAGTGTCAGGCAGCTGCTGCCAAGGCCAATATGATAATGGGTTGCATCAAAAGAGGCATAGATGCCTGTGATGAGAACAAAGTCCTACCACTTTACAAATCACTAGTCAGACCACACATGGAGTACTGTGTACAGTTCTGTGCTCCTGTGAACAAGGCAGAGCTGGAGAGGGTTCAGAGGAGGGCAACTAAAGTAATAACTGGAATGGGGGACTACAGTACCTTGAAAGATTATCAACATTATGGTTATTCACTTTAGAAACAAGATGATTGAGGGGAGATCTAATAACATTGTATAAATATATCAGGGGACAGTACAGAGATCTCTCCCATCATCTATTTATCCCCAGGACTGTGACTGTGACGAGGGGACATCCTCTGTGTCTGGAGGAAAGAAGGTTTGTACACAAACATAGAAGAGGATTCTTTATGGTAAGAGCAGTGAGACTATGGAACTCTCTGCCTGAGGAAGTGGTGATGATGAGTTCACTAAAAGAGTTCAAGAGGGGCCTGGATGTATTTCTGGAGTGTAATAATATTACAGGATCCAGGGAGTTATTCTGATTGCCTGATTGGAGTAGGGAAGGAATTTTTTTCCCCTTATGTGGGGAAAATTGGCGTCTACCTCACAGTTGTTGTTTTTTTGCCTTCCTCTGGAATAACTTGCAGGATAACAGGCCGAATTGGATGGACAGATGTCTTTTTTCGTCCTTATAAACTATGTTACTATGGGCTGAAAGGCCACTCTGCCAGGAAAAAGCCATTACTCCAAATAAACATAAAAAAGCCAGATTAATGTTTGCAAATGCACACAGGAACAAAGACCATTTTTGAAGACGTGTCCTGTGGTCTGACTAAACTAAAATTTAACATTTTGGCCATAATGACCATTGTTACATTTGGAGGAAAAAGGGAGAAGCCTAAGAACCCCATCCAAACTGTGAAAACACTGGGGTGGCAGCATCATGTTGTGGGGTTATTTTTCTGCCGGAGGGACTGATGCACTTCACAAAATAGAGGAGGAAAGGAGATTATGTGGAAATACTGAAGCAACATCTCAAGACATCAGACAGGAAGTTAAAGCTTGGGCAGAAATGGGTCTTCCAAATGGACAATGACCCGAAGCATACTGCCAAACTGGTTACAAAGTGGCTTAAGGATAACAAAGTCAATGTTTTTGAGTGATTATCCCTGATCTATTTAAAATTTATGGGCAAAGCTAAAAAGGCAGGTGCGAGCAAGGCGACCAACAAACATGACTCAGTTACACCAGTTTTGTCAGGAGGAATAGGCCCAAATGCCGACCAACTATTGTGAGGTAAGGGCAATGGTACCAAATATTAATGAAATGTATGTAAACTTTTGACTTTGCAGAAAGTAATAAAAATGCCTTAAAACATTCTCTCTCTCTCTCTCTCTCTCTCTCTCTCATTCTGGCATTTGGCAAATAATAATAATTATGGTAATCCTAATTGACCAAAACAGGAAAGGTTTATTCTGATTTCATGTCAGGTATTGAGAAAAACATGCATATTTGTCTTTTTATACAGAGTATGTAAACTTCTGGTTTCAACTGTATAGCTGTCTAGTAGTGATGATCGAGCATGCTCGGCCGAACACCTGTTCTGCTCGAGCATCTCGATGTTCGGCACATGGCGGTATTCGGCCGAATACAGCATGTGCTCGAGCGCAATGCTCAAATCTCCACCCCGCACATTTCTTGGCTGCTACGCAGCTAATAAACATGCAGGTAAGTACTGCCCTCTCTGTAATGCCGTAGCCATATGCTATATAGCACCCGATGACGCATGTTCAGCTCATTCTTAGTCATAGAGAGCTGTGCTGAGGAAGGGACAGACAGTGTACGGGTGATTTAAGAATATTATTACCACCAAAACTTTTCAGAGACCCAAAAGTCCTTTTAAGGACTATTGTGTATGGCAGCAGCAATCTATATTTTTAGCGCAACCTGCGCTAAATAGCTAAACCTTTAAAGACCCAAAAGTCCTTCTAAGGACTATTGTGTGTGGCAGCAATATCTATTTTTAGCCCATCTTGCGCTAAATAGTGTACAATAGTTAGGCCGCTGCAGACAGCGACATTAGCTGCGCCACATCTCCAGGGTAAAGTTTGCGCATCCCAAAAATAAAATCTGTGACATCCAGTGTACTTTTTCCGTAGACGGTGTCTTCTGCGGACTGTGACATTACCAGCGCCACATCTGCAGTGTAACGTGTGCGCTTCTAAAATTTATCTGTGACATACAGTGTACTTTTTAAGTAGATGGTGTCTGCTGCGGACAGTGACATTACCATCGCCACATCTGCAGTGTAACTTGTGCGCTTCAAAAATTTATCTGTGACATACAGTGTACTTTTTTGCGTAGACGCTGTGTACAGTGACATTACCGTTGGTACCTCTGCTGTATAGCGTTTCCTCATCCCAAATACCTGTGACATTCCCTGTAATTTTTCATTAGCCGCTGGTGACAGCATTGACATTATCTGCGGGATATCTCCTGTGTGACGTTTCCAAATCCCAAAAACCTTTTTAAATCTGTTTGCGCATACACTTCCAAATCCTACGCTACTGTACGTGTGACAGACTTTCAATCATATGTAACATTTAACTCCTTAAGGACACAGCCATATTTCATCTTAAGGACCAGGCCATTTTTAGCAAATCTGACCAGTGTTACTTTAAGTGGTGATAACTTAAAAATGCCTTGACTTATCCAGGCCATTCAAAGATTTTTTTTTCGTCACATATTGTACTTCATGGCACTGGTAAAATGGACTAAAAAAAATTAATTTTTATTTATAAAAAAAATACAAAATTTGCCAAAATATAGGAAAAAATTGAAAATGTCCACGTTTCTATTTCTCTACTTCTATAATACATTGTAATACCTACAAAAATTGTTATTACTTTACATTCCCCATATGTCTACTTTATGTTTTGGATCATTTGGGGAATTACATTCTAGTTTTTGGGGACGTTACAAGGCTTAGAAGTTTAGAAGCAAAACTTGAAATTTTTCAGAAATTTTTCAGAAATTTTCAAAAACCAAATTTTTAGCGACCAGTTCAGGTCTGAAGTCACTTTGTGAGGGTTACATAATAGAAACCACCCAAAAACCTATTTTACAAACTTTGTTAACCCTTTAGGTGTTGCACAAGAGTTATTGGCAAATGGAGAATTTAACTTTTTGGGCAAATTTTCCATTTTAATCCATATTTTCCAGTAACAAAGAAAGGGATAACAGCTAAACAAAATGCTATATTTATTGCCCCGATTCTGTAGTTTGCAGAAACACCCCATATGTGGCTGTAAACGACTGTATGGGCACACAGTAGAGCGTAGAGGGAAAGGTGCACCGTATGGTTTTTGGAAGGCAGAATTTGCTGGACTGGTTTATTTACACCATGTCCCGTTTAAAGCCCCCCTGATGCACCCTTAGAGTAGAAACTCCATAACAGTGACCCCATTTTGGAAACTACGGGATTAGGTGGTAGTTTTGTTGGGACTATTTTTAGGGTACATATGATTTTTGGTTTATCTATATTACATTTTTGTGAGGCACGGTTAACAGAAATAGAAATTTTGAAATTTCATCTCCATTTGCCAATAACGACGTTATTGTTAAATCAGTTTTGAATACCTTAAGGGGTGTCGTTTCTTAGATGGGGTCGCTTTTATGGAGTTTTTACTCTAGGGGTGCATCATGGAGGCTTCAAATGGGACATGGTGCCAAAAAATAAAGGCCATCAGAATCTGCCTTCCAGAAACCATATGGCGTTCCTTTCCTTCTGCGCCCTGCCGTTAGATCATACAGCAGTTTACGACCACATATGGGGTGTTTCTGTAAACTACAGTATGAGGGTAATAAATATTAAGCTTTGTTTGGCTGTTAACCCTTGCTTTGTTACTGGAAAAAACTGATTAAAATAAAAAAAAATCCCTAAATTTTTTTTTTTGGCACCGTTTTATATTATGTTTTATGTGTTCATCTGAGGGGTTGGGGGGGTATTTTTATAAAGCAGATTCTTACGGATGCGGCGATACCTAATTTGTTTATTTTAATTTTACTAAATAATATTTTAGAAATTTTTTTGGGTTTTGTTTTAGTGTCTCAAGTCTGAGAACCAGTTTTTTATCCGATTGTCAGTGGCTAAATTGGGATATAAATGTAGTACTCCATGGAAGTGTGGTACTCCCTGAAGCAACCAATAATGCAGAGTCCCGGATGATCGATCAACATCTCCCATATACCAATTGTAGTCGACAATACAATCGGGCTTGAGGACCATTGCCGTGGTACCTCTCACAGGGACAGGGGTAATGCCGTTACCATGAATTGTGGACAGTACAAGGACATCCCTCTTGTCCTTATATCTGACCAGCAACAGGTTTCCACTGATAAGAGCACGGGTCTCACCCCTTGGGGTAGGTACCTGGAGGGGGTCGGTAGGGAGGCCGCGTTGATTTTTCCGCACGGTCCCACAAGCGGACGTGGATCTGGCGGCGAGGGACTGGAATAAGGGGATACTAGTATAAAAGTTATCCATATACAGGTCGTAACCCTGAGGTACTCTCACAAAGTTTATACAGCTTGATGCCATACCTCGCCTGCTTAGAGGGAACATACTGGCGGAAAAGGAGTCTCCCCTTGAAAGCAATGAGAGACTCATCAACCGCGACCTCCCTTCCAGGTACATAGGCCTATACAAATTTGGCCCCAAAGTGATCGATGACCGGCCTGATTTTGGGAGGGGGGTGGGGGTGGCGGGGGGACATGCTGCATTATCTGAATAATGCAGGCATTTCCGGATGGCCTCAAACCGGGAGCGTGTCATGGCGTACTGTAAAGTGGGGTCTGGTAGAGGACATGCCCACTCCAGTAATGTCTGACACTACGTTTCTTGACTAGGCCCATGTGCAGCACGAGGCCCCAAAATGTCCTCATCTCGGCTGCACTGACCGGGGTCCAGCCATCGGGCCTAGCTAAAAAGGAGCCTGGGTGTTGAGCAACGAACTGTTGGGCATACAGATTAGTCTGCTCCACCATCAGATTTTCAAAGTAGTCACTGAAAAAAACACAATGTAGCAGACGATTTTTTAAAATTTGTGTCCCTGTCACCTATGCAGAGCAGGGGTTTAATCACGGCAAAAATGGTCAAATGTCACCCAATAATGTAACAGACAAATTTGTGAAATGTTTTTACCTGTCTACTAGGTATAGCAGGGGTATATCACAGCCAAAAATTGGTAAATTTCTCCCGAGAATGTAACAGACAAATTAGTGAAATTTTTTAACCTGTCTACTAGGTAGAGCAGGGGTATATCACACCCAAAAATTTGTGAATTTCACCCGAATATGTAACAGACAAATTAATGATTGTTTTTTTTGCCTGTCTACTACATAGAGAAGGGGTATATCACACCCTAACATTGGTGAATTTCACCCGAAAATGTAACAAATTAGTGAAATGACATAAAATACGTACAAATAAGAAATAATAATCTTGATTTATGAGGTGGAGGTCCATATGGAGTAGGAGTTTGAGGAGGCGGTAGACGTAGCAGTGTAGGTGGAAGCGGCGGTGGAGGAGGACGAGGTAGCCAACACTGGTTTATGGTTTTAATTTTTTAAATTAGGGTACACATCCAAAAGAGTGGGAAATATCCAAAATACAACAATGAGCAATTGCGCTGTAGTATAACAATGGCTTTGTAAGGCCGGTATTCATGTCTATTCTGCACAAGGTACGGACAAGTCCTGTGGGATCCATGCCTGGTTCATTTTCATGAACGTGAGCTTGTCCACATTGCCTGTGGACAGGCGGCTGCACTTGTCTGTGATAACGCCCCCTGCCGTGCTAAACACACGTTCAGACATTACACTGGCTGCAGGGCAGGCCAGCACCTCCAAGGCGTAAAGGGCAAGCTCAGGCCATGTGCCCAATTTGGAGACCCAGAAGTTGAAGGGGGCAGACCTGTCATTCAGTACGTGTAGGCATGTGCACACATACTGCTCCACCATGTTGCTGAAATGCTGCCTCCTGCTAAGACATTCCATATCAGCTGGTGGTGCTGGTTGTTGTGGCATGCTGATAAAGCTTTTCCACATTTCGGCCATGCTAACCCTGCCTTCTGAGGTGCTGGTGGTGCCCCAACTGCATTGGCGACCTCTTCCTCCTCCTCTGCCTTTACCCAGTGTGCTGTTAGGGAGATATAACATCCCTGACCGTGCTTATTGGTCCACGTATCCGTAGTTAGGTGGACCTTGCCACAGATGGCATTGCGCAGTGCACACCTGATTTTGTCCCCCACTTGGTTGTGCAGGGAAGGGATGGCATGCCTGGAAAAGTAGTGGCGGCTGGGCACGACGTTGTGTGGGACAGCCACCGCCATAAGGCTTTTAAAACTCTCCGTCTCCACCAGACAAAATGACAACATTTCAAAGGCCAGTAATTTTGAAATGCTGGCCTTCAGGGCCAAGGATCGCGGGTGGGTAGGGGGGTACTTCCTCTTCCGCTCCAGTGATTGGGAGATGGAGAGCTGAACGCTTCCGTAGGACATTGTGGAGATGCTTGGTGACCCAGGTGGTGGGGTTGCTGGCAGATCCTCTGTTTGCAGGGTGGCAGGTGGCACTGTCACTCCAGAAGTGGATGAAGAGGCCGAGACTGCAGCAGAAGAGGAAGCAGGAGGAGCCAGAGACCTTTCTTTATTTTTGAGGTGTCTACTCCACTGCAGCCCGTGCTTTGCACTTAGATGCCTGGTCATGCAGGTTGTGCTCAGGTTGAGAATGTTTATGCCTCGCTTCAGGCTCTGATTGCACAGCGTGCAAACCACTCATGTCTTGTTGTCAGCACATTATCTGAAGAAATGCCACACCAGGGAACTCCTTGGAGCTGGCTTTGGTGTGCTCAGTCCCTTGGTGCGGTGGGCAGTAGCAGGTGTACTGTCTAGGGGACGGCCGCTCCATTTTTGCACCCTGCTCCCTCTTCTGCTGTGCTGGTGGCTCTGTGCGACCACCGCCTCTTCCTCCGAACTACACAGGTCGCATGACTTTCATTCCATGTGAGTTCAAGGACCTTATTGTCCTCCACATCATCTTCCACCCAGTCTTCACCCCTGCCCTCCTTGTCGGTATGCACACTTTCGAAAGCCACAGCAGTTGGCACCTGTGTTTCGTCATCATCCGAGAAGTGCTGCGGTGGTCCTCCCATGTACTCATCTTGAAACATAAGTGGTTGGGCATTGGTGCACTCAATGTCTTCCACTTCAGGGGCAGGGCTAGGTGGATGGCCCTGGGAAACCCTGCTAGCAGAATCATCAAAAAGCAGAAGAGACTGCTGCATGACTTGGGGCTCAGGCTGCTTGGCTGATTTGCAAGGGGGTGAGGTGAAAGACTGATGAAACATCAGCTGCAGGTGCCAACTCTGATCTTTCAGCAGGAGACTGGGTGGTCGACAATGTGAAGGAACTGAAGGCACTCTCAGCAACCCAATCTACTATCGCCTGTACTTGTTCTAGCCTCACCATTCGTAGAGCCACATTAGGCCCGACCAAATAACGTTGAAGGTTCTGTCGCCTACTCGTACCTGAGGAATGTGTTTCACTTGTGCGTGTAGCTGCCACAGATCGACCACGTCCTCTCCCTGCAACAGGAGCTCCACCAGCAGCACCACGACCGGGGCCACGTCCCTTATCTGACGCTCTCCTCATATTTCTCAAATTTAGGATCTTGCCCAAAATGTTTTTTTTTTATTACATAATAGAACACTAGTATCTAATGCGTGCATCTCACACTGACAGATGCAGCAAAGGCTGCAAATTTATTTTTATGGCCAAAATTGGTGTTTTTTTAAAATAACAGAATAGAACACCAGTATCTAATGCGTGTATCTCACACTGACAGATGCAGCAAAGACTGCAAAATATATTTTTTCCCCAAAATGGGTGTTTTTTTTTAATAACAGAATAGAACACCAGTATCTAACGTGTGTATCTCACACTGACAGATGCAGCAAAGTCAGCAAAATTAGTTTTTTCAACAAAAATGTGTGTTTTTTTAAAAAGAGAATAGAACACCAGTATCTAACGTGTGTATTTCACACGGACAGATAAAGCATAGGCCCCTGATGTAGGGTATTGCCAAAAATGGGTGTTTTTATTAAACCCAGAATATTATTGCAGTATTTCAAGCTTGTATGTCCCACTAACAAATGCAGCATAGGCCCCAGATGTAGGTTATTGCCAAAAATTTGTGTTTTTTATAAACCCAGAAAATTATTGTCTCATTTCAAGCTTTTATGTCACACTAACAAATGTAGCATAGGCCGCAGATGTAGGGTCTTGCAAAAAATTGGTGATTTTTTAAACCCAGAAAATTATTGAAGTATTGCAAGCTTCTATTTCACACTGACAAATGCTGCAAAGGCACCAGATGTAGGATATTGCCAAAAATGTGTGTTTTTTAAACCCAGATTATTATTGCAGTATTTCAAGCTTGGATTTGAATGTCACAAATGCGCATATGCTGTGCTGATGCACTGAGCTTGCATAAAATGGCCACCGCCACCTACCTAAGTAACAGACGGATAAAAGTTATTTTTCTGTGTCACTGGGCTCAGGGGAGGGTAAAAAGATTGTGCACTGCACCCACAAAACTTGATCTATGTAGATCGCTGAGTTAACAAGTTTACCAACCACTTCAGATTAAAGATTTTTTCCTATTCTCTCCCTCACAGCAGCAGCATCCTATCCCTACACTAAGCACAGCAGAGTGATGTGCAGCACTATGTGACTCCAGCTTATATAGAGGCTGGGTCACATGCTGCACTGGCCAATTACAGCCATGCCATTAGTAGGCATGGCTGTGATGGCTTCTAGGGGCACAAGAGTAAAACGATTGTTGATTGGCTCCTCTGCAGCCTATCAAAAATTACCAATAAATCGCCGAACACCGGGGTCCAAAAATCCTAAAGTTTGGTACGAACTCAACCTAATCTGCTGCACTGCAACAAGCTGGAAGAGGCAGTGGGTTGGCAAAAGGGAGAAGGCGGGCCACACCAAACAGTCCCACAACTGTTCCCTGGAGCACACCCTTGTGTAAATCTCCCTTCCAAAGGGGTAGGTGTTCTGCAGTCTGGCGCTTTTTTGAGGAAAGTGCAGACGACAAAAGAATTGTAATTTGCAACCTGTGCCATGCAAAAATTAGCAGCGGCGTGAACACTAGCAACCTCACCACCATCAGCATGATCCGCCACATGGCATCAAAGCACCATAATCGGTGGGCCAAACGCCTGGGTCCACAATCTGTGTCTGCGGGTCACACCACTGCCTCCTTTTCCCCTGTGTTACGTCGTGGCCAATCCCCTGTCGAAGGCGCAAGCCCGGTTGTGGTCCTGGTCAAGACAATCTCCTGAACTCCAAACTTAATTTCTGAATGGGAAAGAAAGGTGATTTAAGCAATTTTGAGCGTGGCATGGTTGTTGGTGCCAGACGGGCCGGTCTGAGTATTTCACAATCTGCTCAGTTACTAGGATTTTCACGCACAACCATTTCTAGGGTTTACAAAGAATGGTGTGAAAAGGGAAAAACATCCAGTATGCGGCAGTCCTGTGGGCGAAAATGCCTTGTTGATGCTAGAGGTTAGAGGAGAATGGGCCGACTGATTTAAGCTGATAGAAGAGCAACGTTGACTGAAATAACCACTCGTTACAACTGAGGTATGCAGCAAAGCATTTGTGAAGCCACAACATGCACAACCTTGAGGCGGATGGGCTACAACAGCAGAAGACCCCACCGGGTACCACTCATCTCCACTACAAATAGGAAAAAGAGGCTACAATTTGCACGAGCTCACCAAAATTGGACTGTTGAAGACTGGAAAAATGGTTTAATGAACATGACAATGAGTTCACAGTACTAAAATGGCCCCCACAGTCACCAGATCTCAACCCAATAGAGCATTTTTGGGATGTGGTGGAACGGGAGGTTCGTGCCCTGGATGTGCATCCCTCAAATCTCCATCAACTTGTCACCACCAGACATCTGAGAAGCTCTGACAGACGTCCTTCAGAACCTCCTCCTTGAGGTTCCTTTTGTTTTGCTTTCATTTTTCATCTCGTTAGCCTCTCTCAGCTGTCATGTAGTTGCACTGATTGCATCCCTTTAAATCCCTTCCCATACTGCATCACTTTGCGGTTTATATTACTTCCTGGAGTGTGTGCATCCTGATGCTACTACTGAGTCTTCTACAGATAAGTTTGTTCATTAATTTGTGTTTTCCTGTTTGCTGGATCCCAGGTGACCCTGACTCCCTCCGTATCAAGTGTAGGGAGTCGGTGGTCATGTCCCCTCACTATTATAGGGTGTTCAGGTGTTATACAGTCGAGGTACGAGGATATGCGATCATCTACCATTGGGATTTTCGCATAGGTCTGTTGCAGGGCTCTCCCTTTTGTTCCTTAGTTTTGGATCCAGTCAGTCGGATCTTCATTTTGTGTCTTCTAGTTTTCTGTACACTTTCCGTGACATTATAAACCGCCAAAACCGTCTTAAGCATGAATCCGGTTTCAACCTTGATTGACCGCATGCAGGGTCTTTCACTGGAGGTAGAAGATCTCCGGAAAACTGTCTCTCAGTTTGAGGTGACCGTTTCTGCTTGCGTTCATGGAATTTGTTCTGAGCCTAAAATCTCACTTCCGGATACGTTCTCCGGGGGTAGTGAGAATTTTGTTCGTTTTAGAGAGGCTTGCAAACTCCATTTTCGCCTACTTTCCCATTCCTCTGGTGATGAGGAGCGGAGGGTGGGGATCATCATCTCGCTGCTCAGGGATAACGCTCAGTCTTGGGCCTTTTCGCTGCCGGTGGGGGCACGGCCCCTCCGTTCAGTGGATGAATTCTTTTTAGCCCTGGGTCAGATATATGATGATCCGGATCGTATTGCTCTGGCTGAGTCTAGACTACGTCTTTTATGTCAGGGTAAACAATCCGCAGAGATATACTGCTCAGAATTTCGGAGATGGGCAGCTGATACTGGTTGGAATGATGCTGAACTCCGAAGTCAATTTTGCCATGGTCTTTCAGAGGGATTGAAAGATGCATTTTCCTTTCATGAGAGACCTACCTCCTTGGACTCTGCCATGTCTTGGGCCGTTCGTATTGACAGGCGTCTTAGAGAGAGAGGAGAGATCACTCCTTCCTGTCATACTCAGTCCAAGGACAGTGTGGTGGTCTCATTCAGTGCGCAGGGGTCTCAGTCGCTCTCAATCCCGTCTGAGCAGGGGCCCATGCAGCTGAGTTTGCGTGCCTCTGACAATAGAGGATTCAGCTCTCATAGAAAGGTTTGTTTCTGTTGTGGAGGTATAAATCATTTGGCAAATGTTTGTCCACTAGGAGATTCAGGCAGTTTTTTGAGAGTAATAAAGAAACAAAGAAAAAAATCCTCCAAAAAACGTTCCATCTGTTACTATTGGCAAGGTTGATGTGGAAATTGAAGGTTTTCCATTTGCTTGTAGTTCCCGTTTTGTCCTACCTGCCAGGGTGGCGCTAGAGAGCAAGAACATTTTTTGTGAGATTTTTGTAGATAGTGGAGCAGCTGTCAATCTCATTGATAGTCAATTTGCTATAACTCATGGTTTCCAGGTATGCACTTTGGGAAAGGATATACCTGTTTTTGGTATTGATTCCGTTCCACTTTCTCAGAAATCGTTAAAGGGCATAGTTCACAATATCCGTTTGATTGTGAGTGATGCTCATGTTGAGGATGTGTCATGTTTCGTCCTAAGCGGGTTGCCTACTCCTTTAGTGTTGGGGCTACCCTGGCTCACTAAACATAACCCCACCATTGATTGGCAAGCGAGGCAAATAAATGGTTGGAGTGACTTTTGCAGAGAGAATTGCCTCACAACATCTGTTTCTGAGGTTTGAACTAAGACTGTACCATCTTTTCTCTCTGAATTTTCGGATGTGTTTTCGGAGAGTGGTGTTCAGGACTTGCCCCCTCACAGAGAGTACGATTGCCCTATTAATCTCACCCCAGGCTCCAAGCTGCCTAAATCTCGTTTATACAATCTCTCCCAACCTGAAAGGTTCGCTATGCGTGCTTATATCTCTGAGAGTCTGAGAAAGGGACACATACGACCCTTTGAAGTCACCTGTTGCCGCTGTTTTTTTCTTTGTTAAGAAAAAAGATGGTTCTTTAAGACCATGTCTGGATTTCAGGGAGCTGAACAGTATCACAATTTGTGACCCTTATCCGCTTCCTCTGATCCCGGACCTGTTTAACCAGATTGTTGGGGCTAAAGTTTTTTCCAAGTTGGATCTAAGAGGGGCATACAACCTGGTCAGGGTCAGAGAAGGAGACGAATGGAAGACGGCCTTCAATACCCCTGAGGGCCATTTTGAGAATTTGGTTATGCCTTTTGGTTTGATGAATGCTCCAGCCGTCTTTCAGCATTTTGTGAACAGCATTTTTTATCATTTAATGGGGAAATTTGTATTAGTGTATCTAGATGACATTTAGATTTTTTCTCCTGATTTCAAAACTCATAAGGAACACTTACGTCAGGTCTTGCTCTTCCTGCGGGAGAATAAATTGTGCGCTAAACTGGAAAAATGTGTGTTTGCGGTTCCAGAAATTCAATTTCTGGGGTTTCTTCTCTCCGCTTCTGGTTTTCGCATAGACCCCCGAGAAGGTCCGCGCTGTGCTTGAGTGGGAGCTTCCTGAGAATCAGAAAGCGCTGATGCGTTTTGGGGGTTTTGCCAATTATTACAGGAAGTTTATTTTGAATTATTCCTCTGTTGTTAAACCACACACTGATATGACTAGAAAGGGGGTAGATTTTTCCTCCTGGTCGGTGGAGGCGCGTAAGGCCTTTTCTAATATCAAGGAGAGTTTTGCTTCCGCTCCCATCTTGGTACAACCTGATATTTCTCTACCCTTCATAGTTGAGGTTGATGCTTCTGAGGTGGGTGTGGGTGCGGTCTTGTCTCGGGTCCCTCTCCTGCCAAATGGCGACCATGTGCCTTTTTCTCGAAGAAACTCTCCTCCGCAGAGAGAAATTACGATGTGGGAGATAGGGAGTTGTTGGCCATCAAGTTGGCTTTTGAGGAATGGCGCCATTGGCTAGAGGGAGCCAGACACCCTATTACCGTGTTTTCCGACCATAAGAATCTGGCCTACTTGGAGTCAGCCAAGCGTCTGAACCCGAGACAGGCCAGATGGTCTTTGTTCTTTTTAAGGTTTAATTTTGTTGTCACGTTCCGCCCTGGGGTTAAGAATGTGAAGGCGGATGCCCTGTCACGTTATTTTCCGGGAGGTGGGAATTTTGAAGACCCAGGTCCCATTTTAGCTGAAGGTGTGGTGGTCTCTGCTCTTTATCCTGAATTGGAGGCAGAGGTTCAGGTAGCCCAGTCAGAGGCTCCTGATCTTTGTCCTCCTGGGAGGTTGTTTGTGCCTCTCGCTTTAAGACACAAGATTTTTAAGGAGCACCACGATACTGTCCTTGCTGGGCACCTGGGGGCAAGAGCCACAGTGGATCTCATAGCTCGGAGATTCTGGTGGCCGGCGCTTTGTAAGTCGGTTGAGGGTTTTGTGGCAGCCTGCGAGACCTGCGCTCGTGCCAAAGTCCCTCATTAACGGCCATCAGGTCCTCTCCTTCTGTTACCCATTCCTTCCCGTCCTTGGACACATCTGTCCATGGACTTCATTACGGACCTGCCTCGTTCCTCGGGGAAGACTGTGATTCTGGTGGTGGTGGACCGTTTTAGCAAAATGGTGCATTTCATTCCTTTTCCTGGCTTGCCCAATGCTAAGACGCTGGCGCAGGCATTTATTGATCACATTGTCAAATTGCATGGTATTCCTTCAGACATAGTCTCTGATAGGGGCACACAGTTTGTTTCCAGATTCTGGAAGGCTTTCTGTTCTCGCTTGGGGGTTCGGTTGTCATTCTCTTCTGCTTTCCACCCGCAGTCGAATGGTCAGACAGAGCGCGTCAATCAGAATCTGGAGACATATCTGCCCTGTTTTGTGGCGGAGAATCAGGAGGATTGGTGTTCTTTTTTGTCCCTTGCTGAGTTTGCTTTAAATAACCGTCGTCAGGAGTCCTCTGATAAGTCACAATTTTTTGGTGCATATGGGTTTCATCCGCAGTTTGGGACATTCTCTGGAGAGGGGTCTTCTGGTTTACCTGATGAGGACAGATTCTCCTCGTCTTTGTCATCTATTTGGCAAAAGATTCAGGATAATCTAAAGAGCATGAGTGAGAGATATAAGCGTGTGGCGGATAAGAGACGTGTGCCTGGTCCGGACCTGAATGTTGGTGATCTGGTGTGGTTTTCTACTAAGAATATCAAATTGAAGGTTCCCTCCTGGAAGTTGGGTCCTAAGTTTATTGGGCCTTACAAAATCTTGTCCGTCATCAATCCTGTTGCCTACAGTCTTGATCTTCCTCAGACTTGGAAGATCCATAATGTTTTTCATTAGTCCTTATTAAAACCTTATGTCCAACCCATTGTACCCTCGTCTTTGCCTCCTCCTCTGGTTGTGGTTGATGGTAATCTTGAATTTCAGGTCTCTAGGATTGTGGATTCTCGTGTTGTCCGCGGTTCTCTCCAGTACCTCATTCATTGGGAGGGTTATGGTCCTGAGGAGAGGATGTGGGTCCCAGTGATGGACATTAAGCCCACTCGTCTCATCAGGGCTTTCCATAGGTCCCATCCTGAGAAGGAGGGCTCTGAGTGTCCGGAGTCCACTCGTAGAAGGAGGGGTACTGTCACCACCAGACATCTGAGAAGCTCTGACAGACGTCCTTCAGAACCTCCTCTTTGAGGTTCCTTTTGTTTTGCTTTCATTTTCTCATCTCGTTAGCCTCTCTCAGCTGTCATGTAGTTGCACTGATTGCATCCCTTTAAATCCCTTCCCATACTGCATCACTTTGCGGTTTATATTACTTCCTGGAGTGTGTGCATGCTGATGCTACTACTGAGTCTTCTACAGATAAGTTTGTTCATTCATTTGTGTTTTCCTGTTTGCTGGATCCCAGGTGACCCTGACTCCCTCCGTATCAAGTGTAGGGAGCCGGTGGTCGTGTCCCCTCACTATTATAGGGTGTTCAGGTGTTATACAGTCGAGGTATGAGGATATGCGATCATCGACAATTGGGATTTTTGCATAGGCTGAGCAGTTAGGGAGAGAGCCAGGTCTGTTGCAGGGCTCTCCCTTTTGTTCCTTAGTTTTGGATCCAGTCAGTCGGATCTTCATTTTGTGTCTTCTAGTTTTCTGTACACCTTCCGTGACACAACTGCAAGATGCTATCCTATCAATATGGGTCAACATTTCTAAAGAATGCTATTCTAAAGAATGCACCTTGTTGAATCAATGTCACGTAGAATTAAAGCAGTTCTGAAGGCAAAAGGGCGTCCAACACCGTATTAGTATGGTGTTCCTAATAATTCTTTAGGTGAGTGTATATTATAACATTGTACAAGGAAGGCAATCCATAAGAATATACATAAAGATAAAACGTAACCTTTAATAATTTTACTATGAGGGTCTATTCACAAGTCCGAAACACGGACACCGGCAATGTGCATTCTGCAATTTGTGCATTCCGCAATGTGCATTCAGCTCACCTGCAATGTTTTACAGGGTCAGCTCACCTGAAGGCCCTCGCATATAATTTTTTTTAGAGGGTCAGCTCACCAGCAGGCCCTCGCATATAATGTTTTACAGGGTCAGCTCACCAGCAGGCCTTCACTTACAATCTTTTACAGGGTCAGCTCACCTGAAGGCCCTCGCATACAATTTTTTAGAGGGTCAGCTAACCAGCTGGCCCTTACCTATACCCTATATAAAAATGGCCCTAGTAAGCCCCTAGTCTCTAGGCCCCTGACTTCCAGGGGATCACTATATAGATCTATGTGTTTTTGACTCATTATAAAAGTATATTATAAGTATATCGCTCCCCTCTGTGTATCACACCTATCCTTACAAGGACTTTTATGGCCCTATTAGCTAGCGTTTGGTGTCCCTAACAGCCTCTCCCTGCTCCACACAGCAACCTCTCCCTACACTGGCAAAACACTGTATGTAAAATGGTGGCCAGATCAGGTTTATTTATAAGGTAGGGGGTATGTCCATGTGCTGAAACGTCTCAATTGGCTGTCCTGTACCACCTGATGGATGTGTCATGGGTTAAAGTTCTTCACAATGTAAAAGAATATGGCAGGCACGAATATCTCCATATGTTCGCATGTTCTGCGAATCACGAACACGCAAAGTTTGCCGTGAAACGACCGCCGGTCGAACCGCAAGATCATCTCTACTCACCTACAATCTTTTACAAGGTCAGCTCACCAACAGGCCCTCACCTACAATCTTTTACAAGGTCAGCTCACCTGCAGGCCCACGCATATAATGTTTTACAGGGTCAGCTCACCTGCAGGCCCCCGCATATAATTTTTTAGAGGGTCAGCTCACCAGCAGGCCCTCACCCACAAGTCCAGTCTCACTATCCAAGAGTCTGGTCAACACAATCTTTACCGCCGGGGGTCGCATAACTGGTTATCACGGAGGAGTCTCGTTCGTTATCGGAATTAACCAGACAAATCTCTCCACCAACTAAGAACATCCATGCACCACCACCCACAGAATGTCCGGGCCGGGTGAGGTTTCCCGTGTTGAGTCAAATTAAGCTGTAGGCTCCACTCCTGGTGGTGCCCTTCCGTCAATTTCTTTAAGTTTCAGCTTTGCAATCATACTCCCCCCAGAACCCAAAGACTTTGGTTTCCCGGAAGCTGCTCAGTGGGTCATGGGATTAATGCTGCCGGTCGTCATCGTTTATGGTCGGAACTACGGCGGTATCTGATCGTCTTCGAACCTCCGACTTTCGTTTTTGATTAATGAAAGCATTCTTGGCAAATGCTTTCGCTTTGGTTCGTCTTGCGCTGGTCCAAGAACTTCACCTCTAGCGGTGCAATACGGATGCCCCTGGCCATCCCTCTTAATCATGGCCCCAGTTCTGAAAACCAACAAAGAAGGGAGTCCTATTCCATTATTCCTAGCTGAAGTATTCAGGCAACCCGGCCTGCTTTCAACACTGTACATTTTTTAAATGGTCAGCTCAGCAGCAGGCCCTCAACCATAATGTTTTAGAGGGTCAGCTCAGCAGCAGGCCCTCACATATAATGTTTTAGAGGGTCAGATCACCTGCAGGCCCTCACCTACAATCTTTTAGAGGGTCAGCTCACTAGCAGACCCTCACCTACAATCGTTTACAGGGTCAGCTCACCTGCAGGCCCTCACCTAATTATACCTAATAGGTAATTTGCCCGCATGCTGCCTTGCTTGGAAGTTGTAGCCGTAACTGTTTCTCAGGCTCCCTCTCTGGAATCAAACCCTGATTCCCCGTTACCCATGGTCACCATGGTTCGCGCTGAAAATAACATCAAAAGTTGATAGGGCAGACATCCGAATGGATCGCCGCCATCATGGGGATGTGCGATCGGGCCTAGGTTATCTAGAGTCACCAAAGCAGCAGCAGGCCCTCGCCCATAATGTTTTAGATGGTCAGATCAGCAGGCCCTTGCTCCAAATGTTTTTGAGGGTCACCAGCAGGCCATCAATAATAATTTTTCAAGGCTGTGTATGATGCCCTCCTTTATATGTAATAAAGGGTGTTTTGAAGTGCCAGTTCCTTGCAATTTTGGCAGCCCTTTCACTTAGTGCATACATAGGCTTTATGAGTGCAGGAGTCCCACTACCTGAACAATTGTACCACAATGTGAATGAGGCCCTCCTTTATGTGATATACAGGTTGTATTGGAGTGCCTCTTCCTTGTAATTTTTGGCAGCACTTGCACTTTATATACAAGTTAGGCTACTTTCACACTGGCGTTTCTGGGTCCACTTGTGAGATCCGTTTCAGGGCTCTCATAAGCAGCCCAAAACGGTTCAGTTCAGCCCCAATGCATTCTGAATAGATAAGGATACGTTCAGAATGCATCAGTTTGGCTGCGTTTGGTCTCCGTTGCGCTTTTCAGGCGGCCACTAAAATGCAGCTTGCAGCGTTTTGGTATCCGCCTGACGATGCAGAGCCAAACGGATCCTTCCTGACTTAGAATGTAAGTCAATGGGGACGGATCCGTTTTCACTGACACAATATGGTGCAATTGAAAACGGATCCGCCTCCCATTGACTTTCAGTGTAAGTCAAAAAAAAATGGTAATGCAAACGGATCCGTTCTGAACGGATACAAGCATTTGCATTATAGGTGAGGATCCGTCTGTGCAGATACCAGACGGATCCGCACCTAACGCAGGTGTGAAAGTAGCCTAAATATACAGTGGCGTACTACTCGGACAACATCGTTCCCAGCAGCGACCTGGGAGTCCAAGATGCATCCAGACATCCTCCCCATGCTGTTCCCGAACCATTTCAGTGGTGTTTCAATCAATTTCTGACCTTTTCCTATGAACCAGGCACCCTCCCCTTTTCAAAGCAGGGTTGTCCCTATGACTTCCATCAACACTACTGGTGCTCGATCAACACTACTGTCTAGCACTCCCACAAATATTTTTGTTCTCTGACCTGTTAGAAAGGTACCTGATGTAAGCTGTAGTGAAGGTAATCTTCTTCCCAGTGACTGTATTTGTGAGTTATAACCTCCCTTCTGATCCTCAGCTGTGTCATGTGACCAGCACTCTGACACTCCAAAATAACACAGCATCTTGTGTGGGCAGGAAGTCTGTTTATCCATGTATTCCCGTGGGAGCTTCAATGTTAGTCTCATAGGAATGAATCGAGAAGTAGCTTATTTCCTGTCCTGTGTCAGTTGGAGAGTCAGAGTGTTGGTCACATGACACAGGTGAGGATCAGAAGGGAGGGGGTGACTCCAAATACAGTCACTGGTAAGAAAATTACCTTCACTACAGTTTACATCATGCACCTTTCTAACAGGCCACAGAATAAATTTGGGACTGTACGTTTATGACGGTACAGATCACAATGGCATATTTAAAATCTGAGTGTCCTTTCCCGTCATTGAAGAAAACCACACGTGGACTGATTCCTAGAAATTATACTTTATCATTGCTATTTATAACATGGCTAGAAAGCAACCTGCATTTGTTAGCACTGTATTTCTGTGAATGTTCACAGCGTGACACTGCTTCCTTCTCTGTATGCAGGGATGGTTTTACTGTAGTATGGTTACATTGGGTTAGACATATTTCCAATAAAAGTGAAAAGCTGGTTCTGGTACTGTTGCGGTAATATGTTTCTTTTTTGTGAGATATAAAGTGTCCATGTCCAAATGCTGTCCTAAACTTGATGGAAACACACATATATAGGTGCATATACAGTATCTCACAAAAGTGAGTACACCCCTCACATTTATGTAAATATTTTATTTCTATCTTTTCATGGGACAACACTGAAGATAACACTGAAGATATGGCTCTTTGATACAATGTAAAGTAGTCGGTATACAGCTTGTATAACTATGTAAATTTGGTGTGCCCTCAAAATAACTAATCACACAGCCATTAATGTCTAAACCGCTAGCAACAAAAGTGAGTACACCCCTAAGTGAAAATCGCCAAACTGTGCCCAAAGTGTCAATATTTTGTGTGGCCACCAGTATTTTCCAGTACTGCCTTAACTCTCTTGGGCATGAAGTTCACTAGAGCTTCACAGGTTGCCACTGGAATTTTCTTCTACTCCTCCATGATGACATCACAGAGTTGGTGGATGTTAGAGACGTTGCTTTCCTCCACATTCCGTTTGAGGATGTCCTACAGATGCTCAATAGGGTTTAGGGCTGGAGACATGCTTGGCCAGTCCAGCACCTTTACCCTCAGTTTCGTTAACAAGGCAGTGGTCGTCTTGGAGGTGTGTTTGGGGTCATTATCATGTTGGAATACTGCCATGCGGCCCAGTTTCCAAAATGAGGGGATCATGCTCTGGTTCAGAATGTCACAGTACATGTTGGCATTCATGGTTCCGTCAATGAACTGTAGCTCCCCACAGCCTGCAGCACTCATGCAGCCCCAAACCCACCACCATGCTTGACTGTAGGCAAGACACACTTGTCTTTGTACTCCTCACCTGGTTGCCGCCACACACGCTTGATACCATCTGAACTAAATATTTTTATTTTGGTCTTACCAGACCACAGGACATGGTTCCAGTAATCCATGTTCTTAGTCTATTTATCTTCAGCAAACTGTTTGTGGGCCTTCTTGTGTGTCAGCTTTAGGGTCCATTCACACGTCCGTGGTGTGTTGCGGACCTGCAAATTGCGGATCCGCAACACACCTGGCCAGCACCCCCTATAGAAATGCCTATTCTTGTCCACAGACATGTTCTATTTTTTGCGGATCTGCGGACCGGAAGTTTGGGGCTGCGCTCCGCAAATACGGAAGCGGAGAGCACATAGTGTGCTCTCTGCTTCATGTCCGGGCCCCTAGAGGATGAATGGGCCCGCACCTGCGGAACAGGTGTGGACCCTTTTGCGGGCGTGTGAATGGGGCCTTAAAAGGAGCTTCCTACTGAGATGATACCGTGTGTGGCGTATGGTCTGAGCACTGACAGGCTGACCCCCCACCCCTTTAACCTCTGCAGCAATGCTAGCAGCACTCATATGTCTATTTTGAAAAGACGACCCCTGCATATGACACTGAGCATGTGCACTCAACTTCCTTGGTCGACCATGATGAGGCCTTTCTGAGTGGAACCTGTCTGGTTAAACCGCTGTACAGTCTTGGCCGCTGTGCTGCAGCTCAGTTTCAGGATGTTGGAAATCTTCTTATAGCCTAGGCCAGTGGTGGCGAACCTATGGCACGGGTGCCAGAGGTGGCACTCAGAGCCCTCCCTGTGGGCACCCACGTCCTGGAAAAACTCTAATATGCCTTAGACTGTTCCTGCCATTCATCAGCGCAGGGCGCACTATGAACAGCACAGGCAGCGCACTGAATGTAGCTATTATAGCTAAGTGATAAAGTACATGGAAGATGCACTATATTGGACTGAAGTATTCAGGGTAAATTGCTGTGTTGGCACCTTGTGATAAATAAGTGGGTTTTGGGTTGCAGTTTGGGCATTCGGTCTCTAAAAGGTTCGTCATCACTGGCCTAGGCCACCTTTTTGTAGAACAACAATTCTTTTTTCAGATCCTCAGAGAGTTCTCTGCCATGAGGTGCCATGTTGAACTTCCAGGGACCAGTAGGGGAGAGTATGAGAGCAATAACACCAAATTTAACACACCTGCTCCCCATTCACACGTCAGACCTTGTAACACTAACGAGTCACATGACACAGGGGAGGGAAAATGGTTAATTAGGCACAATTTGGCAATTTTCAGTTAGGAGTGTACTCCTGGGCACACTTTTGAGGGCACACCAAATTTAGGGTCCATTCACACGTCCGCAAAATGGGTCCGCATCCGTTCCGCTATTTTGTGGAACAGGTGCGGACCCGTTCATTTTCAAGGGGGCTGGAATGTGCTGTCTGCATCCGTATTTGCGGATCCGCACTTCCGGATCCGAACTTCTGTTCTGCAAAAAAATAGAACATGTCCTATTCTTGCGGACAAGAAAAGGCATTTTCTATGAGAGTGCCGGTGATGTGCGGTCCGCAAAATGCGGAACGCACATTGCCGGTGTCTGTGTTTTGCGGATCTGCAATTTGCAGATCCGCAAAACACATACGGACGTGTGAATGGACCCTTACACTGTTAGACAAGCTGTACACGGACTACTTTACATTGTATCAAAGTGTCATATCTTCAGTGTTGTCCCATGAAAAGATAGAATAAAATATTAGCAAAAATTTGAAGGGTGTACTTACTTTTGTAAGATACTGTATTCTTGCTCCATAAAATAGTATTGTATATTATGAGAAAATCCTGGAGCCCAACATAAGATCAACCATGTATCACTGTACAACTTCAGAAAGTCCTATCCACGTAAAAAATGTGGGTCCATGCACTGTAGTTTAGATATTTCTCCACAGGATCTTGCTGCAGAGATTGCCAGACCGTCCAGAGGTATGTCTTCCTATTTATCCAATAGGGTTGCTGTGTGTCCATTAACACATTTGATAAACCTAATCTCCAGCCATCGGTCAGTCCTTCAAACTTCAAAGCCACTCACTTTGGCTGCCAAGCGTTTCCTCTTCTGCACTCATCCTCTCTTCTAGGGGTATCTGTATTCTGACCTACAACAAAATATATAACTTAGAAGACGGTAAGCAATCCTCGAAATCTAAATTTTTATTGTATTGAAATAATAAATATTAAAACAAAAAGATAGATAGATAGATAGATATAGTTGATGTTTGAGCCTTCTGATGCCATGTCTGCCCATGCAGTCTTATGACATGAACATGTGGATCTGGCACTGCATACATACTGTGCTAACACTGATGGATGTTGTATCTATTTCAGTTACTGTACCTACAAGACTGTAATGTTACAAGTCATCATGGGAGTATTCTTTATGTGCCGCAGCCTTTGCACAGCAGGAAGCAGTTCTTAATCTTGTATGGGATCTGAATAATTTGCCTCTTCCTGATGTAGCCTATTTGGTTTTTCCTCCCTGCCTTACAGGCGCCATACATTTAATTTTTTTTGTTCACCTAGCCATATGAGGGCAACAGGTTGTAAGTATTTGACTATTCACGATGGATCTGCTTGCAAAATAAGAGCAGTTTTTTTTTCTGTAAAAATGACCAGGGGTTTTCCAATATATATATATATATATATATATATATATAATATATTTTTTTTTTATTCCCCTCACTCAGCAGTACCTGGGAAGAGGGCAATACTTACCTGCTCCCCTCCAATTTGGGCTCTGTAGCTCCCAGGCTGTCTTGACCAGGCTTCCAGTTCCCATCTGTAAACGTCCTGCTTGGATAGGGTCACATGCACCACTGCAGCCAACGGCATTGCTGGGTCAGACATCACTTGGGGACATGTCACCGCTGAGGACAGTTTACAAGCTGGGACCAGAAGATCAGTGAAGACAGCCCAGGAGAGACTATGGATTTCTGCACAAATTGGTCATAAAATGTGATCTGATCTTCATCTAAGTCACAACAATAGACAATCACAGTCTGCCTAAACTAATAACACACAAAGAATTAAATGTTACCATGCTTTTATTGAACACACCATGTAAACATTCACAGTGCTGGTGGAAAAAGTATGTGAACCCTTGGATTTAATAACTGGTTGAACCTCCTTTGGCAGCAATAACTTTAACCAAACGTTTCCTGTCGTTGCAGATCAGACGTGCACAACGGTCAGGAGTAATTCTTGACCATTCCTCTTTACAGAACTGTTTCAGTTCAGCAATATTCTTGGGATGTCTGGTGTGAATCGCTTTCTTGAGGTCATGCCACAGCATCTCAATGGAGTTGAGGTCAGGACTCTGACTGGGCCACTCCAGAAGGCGTATTTTCTTCTGTTTAGGCCATTCTGTTGTTGATTTACTTCTATGCTTTGGGTCGTTGTCCTGTTGCAACACCCATCTTCTGTTGAGCTTCAGCTGGTGGACAGATGGCCTTAATTTCTCCTGCAAAATGTCTTGATAAACTTGGGAATTCATATTTCCTTTGATGATAGCAATCCGTCCAGGCCCTGATGCAGCAAAGCAGCCCCAAACCATGATGCTCCCACCACCATACTTCTCAGTTGGGATGTGTGTTTCTTCCAAATAACTCAACTTTGGTTTCATCTGTCCACAGAATATTTTGCCAGTAGTGCTGTGGAACATCCAGGTGCTCTTGTGCAAACTGTAAACTTGCAGCAATGTTTTTTTGGGACAGCAGTAGCTTCCTCTGTTGTATCCTCCCATGAAATATATTCTTGTTTAGTGTTTTACGTATCGTAGATTCGCTGACAGGGATGTTAGCATATGCCAGAGACTTTTGTAAGTCTTAAGCTTACACTCTAGGATTCTTCTTCACCTCATTGAGCAATCTGTGCTGTGCTCTTGCAGTCATCTTTACAGGACGGCCACTCCTAGGGAGAGTAGCAGCAGTGCTAAATTTTCTCCATTTATAGACAATTTGTCTTACCGTGGACTGATGAACAGCAAGGCTTTTGGAGATACTTTTATAACCCTTTCCAGCTTTATCCAAGTCAACAATTCTTAATTGTAGGTCTTCTGGGAGCTCTTTTGTGCGAGGCATCATTCACATCAGACAAAGCTTCTTGTGAAGAGCAAACCCAGAACTGGTGTGTTTTTTATAGGGCAGGGCAGCTGTAACAAACACCTCCAATCTCGTCTCATTGATTGGACTCCAATTAGCTCTTGGAGATGTCATTAGTCTAGAGGTTTACATACTTTTTCCACCTGCACTGTGAATGTTTACATGGTGTGTTCAATAAAAACATGGTAACATTTAATTATTTGTGCGTTATTAGTTTAAGCAGAATGTGATTGTCTATTTTTGTGACTTAGATGAAGATTAGATCACATTTTATGACAAATTTGTCCAAAGGGTTCACATACTTTTTTTTGTAACTGTATGTCGTATAGATTTAGACAGCACTCCAACAACAGTTATGATGCTCAGTGAATTTTATTTCATTTCATTTGAGCCAGGCACAGTGGTACACAAGCAGCGCTACACTATGATCTTTGGCTGTGCTGTACTGTGCTGTGATTCATATCGACATTTACCAGGCATAGTGCGCGGTTCACAAGATTTTCCTGCTAGATGCCTTTTTTCCTATTATTTTTTATTTTTTTTGCAGTGGAGACAGAGATAAGAGTCTCAATATGATGCCACTTACTTTCTTTTTCATCTTGTGACACAGATGAACATCCATCAGCTGGAGAACTGTAAAGTAGCAGCGCGCGCTGAACACCATTTCTACAGCAGACAGCAGGATAGATATTACCCAGAGACACAATGTGGTGCTCTGAAAGACATAACGATTATACGTCATCTCACCGCATGACCCGTGGTAGTGAAGTCTGGGATTATACACTGCAGTTACTCACATAGATTCGTGTAGGATCAAAGGGACATTCATGTGATATCTGTATAAACTGCAGGTTGGTAAATGTACATGTAGACAGCAGAGTGCGCCCCTCGTTGGCCACAGTGATAATAACAGATACAGTAAGGCCTACCGTACAAGCTGCAGAGATTATTGCATTAATTATGCTTAGTATCACCGCTGCCCAGCGCTGCAAAAATAAGAAACAATGTCAGTCTGTATAAACGCCATTACTGCATGATGTCCGATGAAATATTAAAGAGCGAAACCATTTAATCCCATTAATCCTTCATTCCAAACCTCAAATAGTACCCATATGTCATATGTTCTTACTCACCAAAGAAACGTTTGCTAGATACCGCGAGAGAACGATGGCCACTATTCCACAGGAAATGCTCTAAGGAAAGAAGATATTCATCATGCATCAGGCTACAAAACAATGAAAATCCTATAATATGATAAAAAAAAAAAAAAATGTGTGACATTTTTTTGACAAATGTTGGTTAGTGAGACATAGGTTCTAATAGTGAAAATGAGGATTGTAATATATTTTTTTCACAAAGGGAAATGCATTTAAACTAACATGACAGATCTGTAATATATAAGGCTACTTTCACACTGGCGTTCGGTGCGGATCTGTCTTGTATCTGCACAGACAGATCCGCACCGATAATGCAAACGCTTGTATCCGTTCATAACGGATTCGTTTGCATTACATTATTCATTCAAAAAAAAAGTCTAAGTCAAAACGGATCCGTCTTGACTTGCATTGAAAGTCAATGGAGGACGGATACGCTTTCAATTTCACCATATTGTGTCAGTTAAAAATGGATCTGTCCCCATGGACTTACATTGTAAGTCATGACGGATCTGTTGGGCTCCGCATCGTCAGGCGGACACCAAAACGCTGCAAGCTGTGTTTTAGTGACCGCCTAAAAAACGCAACGGAGACCAAACGCAGCCAAATTGATGCATTCTGAACAGACCCTTATCCATTTAGAATGCATTGGGGCTGAACTGATCCGTTTTGGCCCTGAAACGGATCTCACAAGCGGACCCAGAAACGCTAGTGTGAAAGTAGCCTTATTGAAAACTTCACTGCCCTTCTTACATTTTTCACATGGGGGGGGTCTAGAATTTTTTCATATAAATAACGTGTTGATAGGTCATGTTACATAGTCATAGCTTTTATTTTTAAAGAGAGCCTGCCATCAGATTTTGCCCATGTAATTATTTACATGGCCCTGCTGCTCATCTCATACGTTTCCACTCCTTTTTTCTTTTAGTAAAACTGTGCTCAGCCATTTTTCAGAAATCACATTTTGAAAAGGTTGCCAATTTGACCGCAATGCGTAACCTGGAGTCACTGGGGCATCTCCTTGCAATCACCAAATCCTTAAAGGAATTTTCTGTGGGGCCCAGTCATTTCTAGTTACACCACTGGACGCCAGCTTCAGCAACCTACGAGTGTGCAGGATCTACAGGACCAGCTGTAACCTCTGTGGGCAAATTTCTGCAGTATACCATACAGAACCTGTAGGTCTCCGTGCCCAACCGTATCTCATCTTGTATCCAGGCTAAAGGTGGCCTAACAGGGGACTCAATTGTACAGTTTTCCCCAAGAAACGTATCCTTTTGCTCTAATATTGTAATCACTTACATATATCATCATTACATTTACACATATAACATTTTTATTCAATTCCAACAACTCCTCGTGCATTTTTTTTTTCAATGAGTGTAATAATATAATAATGGTAATCAGTAATAAATTCCTTTGCAGCTTGCGTGATACTAATTTAGTCATGGTATGTCACTGTAGTTAGTATATAATGCCATTAGTTGGTAATTGGCATTATTCTGTCACTGTGTATTGGCATCAGTCACTGCGTATTGGCATTATTTGGGGACTCTATAGAGGTATTATGTTTAATAAACATATATTATTGTCTGTATATTTCATTGTATATAATGGGGCTTAATAGGGGCCTATACCTAAAAATGTTTTGTGTGTAGCATAAGGGCTCATGCACACGATCGCGGCCCGCATACAGGGGGTCCGCAATACACGGGCACCAGCCGTGTGCACCCCACATCACAGATGCGGACCCATTGACTTGACCAGGTTCTGTATGACCAGCACTCCATGAGGACATCCAACTTCTTTATTAGTGACCTTAGAGTAACCTTCCTCACTACTGATTGGCCGATGTAAAAGGATCCACCAAACCTTAGGCTTCTTTCACATTAGTGTTATGATTGACCATCAGGGGAACAGCCGGATCCATACTAACGCTAGCACACATGTGCCGCTGGAAGTCCTCTGCGGCCCAATTTACTATAATGGGGACGGGTCGCACTTCAGGTGGCAGACGTGTGCTACCGTTAGTACGGATCCGGCAGGCTGACAATCCTAACGATAATGTGAAAGAAGCCTTAAGGCTACTTGCACATGAGTGCGGGTAAACGCGCATAAGGGTACTTTCACACTTGCGGCAGAGGATTCCATCATGCAGTTCCGTCGCCGGCAATCCTGAACACAAACGGATGGCAAATGCATTGAAATACCGAATCCGTCTCTCCGGTGTCGTCCGGAAAAACAGATCCGGTATTTATTTATTTTATTAAAGGATCCGTTTTGCCAGAACACATAATGCCCGATCTAGCACTAATACATTTTAATGGAAATTACTGCCAGATCCGGCATTCTGGCAAGTGTTCAGGATTTTGGGCCGGAGAGAACACTGCAGCATGCTGCGGTATTTCCTCCGGCCAAAAAACGTAAGAGGGACTGAACTGATGCACCCTCAACGGATTACTCTCCATTCAGAATGCATTAGGATAAAACTGATCAGTTTTTTTCCTGGTATTGAGCCCCTGTGACTGAACTCAACACTGGAAAAGAAAAATGCTAGTGTGAAAGTAAACTAAGATCTGCATAAATTTTCTGCAGCATATCTGCACCAAAATCTGCAATGTCTAAGGCCTCGTTCACACTTCAGTGTTTGGTCAGTGATTTCCATCAGTGATTTGTGAGCCAAAACCAGGTGCAGCTCTAAACATAGAACAGGAGCAGATCTTTCCCTTCTACCTAATGTCTATGGAGGCTCCACTTCTGGTTTTGGCTCACAAATCACTGATGGAAATCACTGACCAAACACTGAAGTGTGAACTAGGCCTAAAAGCGGCTTTAGTGCGGATTTGACCCAGTTTTGCCGCAGATCTCACCCTTCCATTGATAAGGGTGAAATCTGCAGCTAAAACCGCAAACATAATTGAACATGCTATTAAATTTGAAAACCGCAATACATGTCAATTTCCGCATTAGAAAAAATCTGAGTGTAATCTCATACACTTTGCTGGTACTGTATTACACAGCATTTTTTCCGCATGGGAATACGCATGGAAAACCCACACTTTTTCTGCAACGTGTGCAGATGGCCTAAAGGTGATCTGTTTGCAATAACACACTACTAGCCTTGTTAAAGACTTACCTAAACATACCTAAATAATGAGATTGAGTCATTAAAAATAGTGCTAACACCCCATGTCGATTAGGCCTCTTACACATGAACATAAGGGCTCCGTGCCCGTGCTGCGGACCGCATATGGCGATTCCGCAGTACACGGGTCACCAGCCGTGTGCATTCCGCATCACGGATGCGGGCCCATTCACTTGAATGGGTCTGGAGATGCGGTGCAGAACGGAACCCCTCGGAAGCACTACAGAGTGCTTCTGTGGTGTTCCATTCTGTGCTTCCGTTCCGCAAAAAGATAGAACTTGTTCTATCTTTTTGAGGAACGGACGGATTATGGACCCCATTTAAATGAATGGGTCTGCGATCCACATGCGGCTGCCCCATGGTCGGTGCCCGTGCAATGCGGACCGCAATTTGTGGGCCGCAGCACGGGCACGGAGCCCTTACGTTCGTGTGCAAGAGACCTTAGTCACTGGAGCGACACCTTGTCACAGGCGGAGTCGGATAAACTGAGTTCAGATCAGTGTTGGTAGTAGATGCGGTTGAGAAAAGTTCATCAAGTTCAACCAAGGATAGGTGGGGACGCAAATCGTAGAAGTGAGACGTTTTCGTAAGCATTAATGTTGTTTACTTTTAAGAATTAATCTAGACCCTTTTTTAAACTGTCCACTGTTCCTGCTGTGACCACGTCCTGAGAAGTCTATTCCATAGCTTCACAGTTCTTACAGTAAAGAAGCTTTGACGCTTCCGGAGACTGAACTTTTTCCTCTCCAGTCGGAGGCAGTGCCCCCTTGCTTTTTGAGTGCATGGAACAGTTTTTCACCGTAGTTTTTGTATGGAACATTTATATATTTGTATAGGTTAATCATGTTCCCCCCCTTAGACGTCTCTTCTCAAGACTAAATAAATTCAATTCTTTTAATCTTTCTTCATAACTAAGACCCTCCATGCCCCTTATCAGTTTAGTCACTCTCCTCTGTACTTTTTCCAGCTGTAGTGCGTCCTTTCTATGGACTGGTGCCCAGAACTGAACTGCATATTCCAGATGAGGCCGCACCAACGCTTTGTAAAGTGGTAGTATTACATCCCTGCCCAGCGAGTCCATGCCTTGTTTAATGCATGACAGTATCCTGGTGGCCTTAGAAGCAGATGATTGACATTGTATACTGTTATTTAATCTACCATCTACAAGGACACCCAAATCTTTCTCTATGAGTGACTCTCCCAGTGTTACATCACCTAGGACATATGAAGCAGAGAGATAATTTATTACTACTAAGAAGCATAACTTTACATTTAACCACATTGAACCTCATTTGCCAAGTTGATGCCCAATTACTCAGAGTGTTCAATTCAGCTTGTAGTTTATAGACATCCTCCATAGATTATACAGTACTACACAGCTTAGTGTCATCTGCAAAAATAGAAATGATGCTATTAACCCCTGTCTGCAATATCACGTACATGTACAGTACGTGGGGGAATGTGGTGCCTTACCGCATTCCCACGTGCATGTACGTGATGCGATCGGGCGGGTGCAGGAGCCGTTACTGATAGCCGGGCCCTTGCTGCATCCACCGGCATCGCTGTATGTGGTGATGCCGGCAGAGTAAACCTTTCACATGCTGAGGTCAGCGCTGACTATGGCATGTGTGGGGTTTATAGAGGGGGGGGGGGCTCCCTCTGATTCCATCGGCCCACCGCTCTGTGCTGACAGGGGGCTGATGGTTGCCATGCCAGCCCTGATGCCTTCCACAGGCATTGGAGCCTGCCAGCTGCGGAAGCCCAGCTGCGGAAGCCCTGAGGGCTGGGTCTCCTAGGCAACTGTCAGCATCTTAATGTGTAAGACGCTGACAGTTCAATTCAGTACAATACATAATGTATTGTACTGAATTGAAACAGGGATCAAACCCTGAAAAGGTGAAGTCCCACAGTGGGACAAATATAAAAAATAAAAAAAAGTGAAATAAAGTTACAATTTTTTTGTAAAAATAGGGAAAATAAGAAAAGTAGACATATTAAGTATCACCGCATCCGTATCGACCAGCTCTAGAAAAATATCAAAAATATCAAAAATGTCAAAAAAAATAAAAATAAAAACTGTGCTAAAAAAATCAAACCGTCATCTCATCCCGCAAAAATGATACCCTACCTAAGATAATCACCTAAAAAAAAAAAAAACTATGGCTCTCAGACTATGGAGACACTAAAACATGATTCTTTTTTTGTTTCGAAAATGATATTATTGTGTAAAACTTAATTAAAATAAAAAGTATACATATTAAATATTGCCACGTCCATAACACCATCAAACCGTCATCTCATGCCCCAAAAAATGAGCCCCTACATAAGTTGCCCAAAAAAAAAATATGGCTTTCAGAATATTGAGACACCCCCCAAAAAATTTTTTTTCCGAAAAATGCTTTATTATGTAAAACTGAAACAAGCAACCAAAAAAATATTTGGTCATATTTGGTATTGTCGCATCCGTAACAACCAGATCTAGAAAAATACCACATAATCTAACCTGTCAGATGAGCATTGTAAATAACAAAAAATAAAAATGCTGCCAAAATAGCTATTTTCTGTTACATTGCCTCACAAAAAGTGTAATATAGAGCAACAAAAAATCATATATACCCTAAAACAGTACCAACAAAACTTATCCTGTAGTTTCCAAAGTGGGGTCATTTTTTTTTAGAGTTTCTACTCTAGGGGTGCATCAGGGGGTCTTCAAATGTGACATGGCAACTTAAAATGATCACAGTGAAATTTGCCTTCCAAAAACCATATGGCGTTCCTTTCCTTATGCGCCCTGCCGTGTGCCCGTACAGCAGTTTATGACCACATATGGGGTGCTTCTGTAAACTACAGAATAGGGGTAATAAATATTTAGTTTTGTTTGGCTGTTAATTCTTGCTTTGTTAGCGGAAAAAAATGGATTAAAATGGAAAATCTGCCAAAAAAGTAAAATTCTGAAATTTCACCTACATTTTCCTTTAATTCTTGTGAAACACCTAAAGGATTAACAAAGTTTGTAAAATCAGTTTTGAATACCTTAAGTTGTGTAGTTTCAAAAATGGGGCCATTTATGGTGGTTTCTATTATGTAAGCCTCTCAAAGTGACTTCAGACCTGAACTGGTCCTTAAAAAGTGGGTTTTGGAAAATTTCATAAAAATGTTAAGATTTGCTTCTAAACTTCTAAGCCTTCTAACACCCCCCCTCAAAAAAAATGTAATTTACAAAATGATCCAAACATGAAGTAGACATATGGGAAATGTAAAGTAATAACTATTTTAGGAGGTATCACTATCTGTTTTAAAAGCAGAGAAATTGAAATTTTGAAAATGACGAAAATTTCAGAATTTTTGGTAAATTTGGTATTTTTAAAAAAATAAAATGAAATATTTTGACTCAAATTTACCACTGTCATGAAGTATAATATGTGACAAGAAAACAATTTCCCAAATGGCTTGGATAACTAATTAATCCCATCCTTAATATCATTAATAAATAATTTAAATAATAGAGGACCCAGCACTGAACCTTGGGGTACACCACTTATAACCCGGGACCATTCTGAATAGGAATCATTGACCACAACTCTCTGGACACGGTCCTTCAGCCAGTTTTCAATCCAATTACAGACTATACTTTCCAAGCCTATAGACCTTACTTTATCTATTAAATGTCTATGAAGGACAATATCAAAAGCCTTTGCAAATTCCAGAAACACTGCATCCACAGCCGCCCCTCTGTCCAGGCTACTACTCACCTCCTCATAAAAACAAATCAGGTTAGTCTGACAACTTCTGTCCTTGGTAAACCCATGTTGGTTATCACTTATTATATTATTTACATTCACATACTCCTGTATATAGTCCCTTAAGAGTCCTTTAAACATTTTTCCCACAACAGAAGTTAAACTAACTGGTCTATAATTACCTGTGGAGGACCTAGATCCTTTTTTGAATATGGGCACCATATTTGCCTTGCGCCAGTGACTTGGCACTGTACCAGTACCTGGAGAATCTTTAAAAATTATAAACAGTGGCACAGCAATGACTGAACTGAGCTCTTTAAGCACTCTTGGGCGTAATCCATCTGGACCCTCACATTTACCTTATTTAACTAATCTTGGACCATAACTACAGTTAGCCAATTGAGTATATTATTGGATGTACGAACAGCCCCGGCACCACAAATATCAGCCCCTTTCTCTTCTTTTGTATATACAGAGCTAAAAAAACAAACATTTAGTAACTCTGCCTTTTCCTTATCTTCAGTGACTACCCCCTCCCCCCCCCTACCTACCTGCTCGGACCTTGGTTTTTTAGCATTTATATATTTTTAAAAAATGGGGATTTGTTTTGCTTTCTTTTGCCACCTGCCATTTGTTTTGTATTTTTGCTAATTTTATCTCCTTTTTACAGATTTTATTAAGCCCTTTGTAATCTTCAAACGCTACAGCCGACCCCTCAGTTTTGTATTTTTGTAATGCCTTATTTGTCTTTTATTGCCCTTTTTACAGTAGCTATAAGCAATGGGGGGTTTAATTTTAGCTGTTTATACTTGTTACCTAAAGGAATACATTTTTTAGTGCAATAACTCAATGTGGATTTAAAGCTCTCCCATTTATCCTCAATATTTTTGTATGACAGCAGCTGCTCCCAGTGTATGCCCTGAAATGAAGCCCTCAACCCAGGAAAATTAGCCTTTTTAAGATTCAGTGTCTTTGCTCTGCCTGACAGAGTTTGCTTCTTATAGTTTAGGGAGAATCTAAATATATTGTGGTCACTATTACCTAGCGTTTCTCAAACTGTTTCTCAAACAGTAACATTTCAGAAATTACCAGATCTAACAGCGCATTGACCTAGTGGGAGCTTCTACAAACTGACCCATAAAGTGGTCCTGCAGCAAGTTGAGAAATCTTCTCCCCTTTGCGGTTGAGGCAGAATCATGACCACCGCCTATTGACCCTGTCTTTCCTGTTATTTCACAAGAGTTAGGTGACTTATTGTGACATTATAGCTAGCAATAACTGTCATTGTTTTACAGCTTGTATAGTTCAGCGTATAATTACAAATGCACTATTGTTTGCTCATACTTCATGTTAAATCCAAAAGGCCTCTTTCAGACGGGCGTTGCGGGAAAAGGTGCGGGTGCGTTGCGGGAACATGCGCGAGTGCAAAACATTGTAATGCGTTTTGCACGCGCATGAGATAAATCGGCATGTTTGGTAGGAAACCCGAACTTCTTCACAGAAGTTCGGGCTTGGGATCGATGTTCTGTAGATTGTATTATTTTCCCTTATAACATGGTTATAAGGGAAAATAATAGCATTCTGAATACAGAATGCATAGTGCAATAGCGCTGAAGGGGTTAAAAAAAATAATTAAACTCACCTTAATCCACTTGATCGCGCAGCCCGGCTTCTCTTCTGTCTTCTTTTTTGCTATGTGCAGGAAAAGGACCTGTGGTGACATCACTCCGGTCATCACATGGGCCATCACATGATCCATCACCATGGTAAAAGATCATGTGATGGACCATGTGATGACTGGAGTGACGTCACCACAGGTCCTTTTCCTGCACATAGCAAAAAAGAAGACAGAAGAGAAGCCGGGCTGCGCGATCAAGTGGATTAAGGTGAGTTTAATTATTTTTGTAACCCCTTCAGCGCTATTGTACTATGCATTCTGTATTCAGAATGCTATTATTTTCCCTTATAACCATGTTATAAGTAAAAATAATACAATCTACAGAACACCGATCCCAAGCCCGAACTTCTGTGAAGAAGTTTGGGTTTCGGTACCAAACATGCTTTTTCTCACGCGCGTGCAAAACGCATTACAATGTTTTTTTAACCCCTTCAGGGCTATTGTACTATGCATTCTGTATTCACAATGCTATTATTTTCCCTTATAACCAAGTTATAAGGGAAAATAATACAATCTACAGAACACCGATCCCAAGCCCGAACTTCTGTGAAGAAGTTCGGGTTTGGGTACCAAACATGCTTTTATTCGCGAGCGTGCAAAACGCATTACAAAACGCATTCAAATGTTTTAACCCCTTCAGCGCTATTGTACTATGCATTCTGTATTCAGAATGCTATTATTTTCCCTTATAACCATGTTATAAGGGAAAATAATAATGATCGGGTCTCCATCCCGATCGTCTCCTAGCAACCGTGCGTGAAAATCGCACCGCATCCACACTTGCTTGCGATTTTCACGCAACCCCATTTCTATGGGGCCTGCGTTCCGTGAAAAACGCACAAAGAGGAGCATGCTGCGATTTTCACGCAACGCACAAGTGATACGTGAAAATCACCGCTCGTGTGCAGAGCCCCAAAGAAATTAATGGATCAGGATTTAGTGCGGGTGCAATGCGTTCAACTCACGCATCGCATCCACGCGGAATACTCGCCCGTGTGAAAGGGGCCAAAGTGTTTCCATAATTGAAACAGACAAAATAATGTCATTCATGTGAATAAAGAGATAATCAGCTATCGTGTCACAATAATAACCACCATTCAGTGTATTGTCCTTGAAGTCAGGAAATGTATTAATACTTTCTTAAAATTAGGCAGTATTAAAACTAGACCAGACAAGCAAATTGTTCACAGTGGTGCTTTTGTGTGATACATTTGGGGTATCTAGCTAGACATGTTAAATGAGTTGTATGAAAGTTATCTGCTATCCACTGAACGGATATTTCCAGTAGTCCCATAGAGAGAATGGGGGGGCAGAGTGCATGATCGGCCTGCTGCTCTGTCGGGACGGGAACAAATTACGGCTTTTGGGTCCATTTAAAACTGGCTACTTTGGACAATCCATTTTAGCTAGAAGGGTCCCTAATCTCCTATAGTTTTACACATTACACTAAGGTATCTGGCAGGCTGTGCCGGCAGAGGAACAGCCTGTCAGAGTTCACCAGATCTGACCTAGCAGGTTACCACTGTGTTTATCAGTTTTTGTCTGTCCGAAACCGGGGCTCATGCGAGAAACCGTCATAGTCAATGGGCTCCGGCAGTGAACGCAGCAATATCCGGTTAGGCCAGATCCAGTGAACTCCGGCAGGCTGTTCCTCTGGTAGAATAGCCAGCTGGGTACCTTACCGCAGGTGTGCAAGTAAGTTCTCACTTTCCTTACACTTTCTCCACCACAAGAGAAATGAAGTATAACAATATCCTTTGAAATTAGTGTGCTGTCTAGAGATGAGCGAAGCGTGCTTTGGATGCTACATCTGAAGCCTCTTTTCTAAAAAAATTGTTATAATACTGTATGGAGATTTGTCTCCGTACAATTTTAGAATGTATGGGCTCCGATGAGCTAAAGTAAGTTACTCACAAAGTCACATGAGACTTTGTTGAATAACTTTGGTAATTAATACAGTAAAAAACCAGTTCAAAACTTGGAACTGAACTAGCCTTTGGTTCCGAGTGGTACCTTGGAACCGAAGCCGAGTTCGGTTCCAAGGTTTTTCACTGTAATAATCAATTACCGAAGTTATTCAACGAAATCTCACACAACTTTGTGAATAATTTACTTCAGCTCATCGGAGCCAATGCATTCTAATGTATGGAGACGAATCTCCGTACAGTATTATAACTAATTTTTTAGCGAAGTGGCTTCGGATGTAGCATCCGAAGTCGCTTCACTCATCTCTAGTGCTGTCTGTTGGATGCCTAGACGTGTTGAGATCTCCAGCATCAGAGAGATGCATTTTATATCCACTCTCTGCTTCAGCTAATTGATGGGTGTTCTAAAGAGGGACCGCTTTCTATTAACTCATAATTCACAGAGTATTTAAAAATTGTTTTTCTATACAGACGACCCGTTTAAGTCAAAATACACATTATACTCATTGTAGGTAGAAAATGATCATTTTAACACACACTCGTTAACCTACCAGAATTGCAGAAGCCACAGCAGTGATGTTGGTTATAGAATACTGTAGTGACAAGCCGTCGACCTTTTTTGCTACATGCCTCAAAATCAATCCATGAACTATAGCCCCCACTATAAAATTAAGATGCCCAATCACAATTAGTCCCAGACCCTGTTTCATCAGAACTTTTCCAAATAGCTTGTTATCCATGGCCTCTGTGGAAAGAGAGAGAAGTATTATTTCAAATATGAAGGAGGCTACATAATAGACATTTCATACCCAGTTCTTATATTTAAAGAGATATTTTTATCAGAAAGGAGTATTTTTAAACTTCAATGGGAGACATTTTTTTATCAGAAAAGTGGCATCAAAAGGCTGCAAATTTTGGCGCATGACATACCAAAATTTGAGCCTCTCTCGCCACTTTTCCTAAAATTGGGCAGAGTGTAGTAGGGAGTGAGTGGTGCAAGCCAGGCATAGATTGAAGCAGAAATCTAGACCAGCTCCCTTGTTGGTGTAATTTCTGTTTTTGAGCACAGACCTGCACAGAGGCGCCACAATTATTAAGAGGTATGCACCTCATGATAATTGTAGCACATAGGACACCAGTTAAGGTCAGCATGTAATCACTGCCGCATCTGCCATTAGATGTTTGGAGGAGCAGTAGTTTACCGCGAGGCATGGGAGCTGGTGTCCCCCATCTCCGCTGTTTAATCTCATAGGCCATAGGCAACTAGGCCTTAAGACTATGAGGCATTTTTATCGAGCAGGAGGTCACAATGGCATCACAGGAACCTCCTGCATCGGGTCTTAGGCAGTGCGATCATGCAGTCACGAATGCCTGCCCCACTATGACACAGCACAAGAGATCATGGTAATGTCATCGCAACTGCCTGCACCAGAATGTATGAACTTAGGCTACAGTCTTGAAGAAGCCTGTGGCCTACATCATAGAAAGCAGCAAGGAGCAGGTGTCAGGTGAGTATTTTGAGATATATATCTTGGCACTACATTACGGGGGAATTATAATACGGGGACACTATGAGGTGGCATTATGAATACTGAGGCCACTGCTGGGGGAATTATAACTCCAGGAGTACTACAGGAGGAGCATTATAAATACTGGGGGCACTACAGGGGGAGACATTATAACTACAAGAGGCATTATAACTACTGGGGCACTATAGGAATGGAATTATAAACACTACAGAGGGGAGCATTAAACCTACAGGAGGCACTCCAGTTAAAACTACTCTGGGCACCACATTGGAGCGTTATAACTACTGGCATTACATGAGAAGCATTATAATAATATAATTTGAGAGGGCTCCTGCATAACGGAAACCAGACAGATCCGTTATGCTGCCCATAGACGTCTATTATGACGGAATGCAAAACGGTATGCCTCTTAAAGGCATTCCATTATGCATTTTGTCATAGAATTTTGTTATGGCCCGTGGTAACAAAATCCATATGGGAATTGTAATAAAATCCGAGCCCTGAACTCGAAGTTGCAAAACACAAGTTTGCTCATCCCTATTGGAAATCGGCAGCACCTTTACACAGGCAGATTATTCCTAATGAATGTTTGTGTAAAAGGGCCCTTAGAAACATCTGTATAGACTTTCTCAAGTTACAACAGAGGACAGCCCAATGATTTGCACTGGTGATTTCTGCAGTCCCTCTCTAACATAGCAGTAAAACAGTCTGAACAAGGCCCGTGTGACACTGTCACTGTGTCTGTTAATCACGTACATAACCTTTAGATGGTTCCATACAAATACCATTTGAATAGCATCCCACCTAGAGACTGAAACAGACACTGAAAAGAATTGATGAAGGGGTGCAATGCGCTTACAGCTATTATTCCACCTTATAATGAAAGAGTATTGCCTTACCAGGGGGTAAAGCCCTCTGGGTGTAGGCTTGTGGTGGTAGGTGTTTCACAGCAGAACAAAGTATTTACTTTTTCTTAAAAGAAAATTGTGGTTTACTAATTACCCACAAACTTCAGCGATCACATGGAAACATGATAGGATCTGTGCAAAAAAAAAGCTAGACTTCATTGCCAGATATTTGCATATATCACTTAGCCCAATCTTTTGGATTATTGGGCAAGTCTGCACAGCACATTGACAGCTGTAACTACCCAGGCCATCCCAAAAAGGGAAGAGTTGTGATACCCTGCCTAGCTGACCAATTATACAACATTTAACTGTTTTGGAGGGAAGGGATCTGAAACTAAATACATTTTGTCTATGTAACCTATCACTCCAAGGGCTGTAGTACACTGCCTGATGTTTGGTGATGGATAATGACACATTCATCAGAGCTCATTTGCATCAGGACAATGTAAACTGAATGTGGAAGGAACATGGCCAGGAGAATTACATATTCTTGGCACTACAGTGGGGGTTATCATCTGCTAGGGGCATCAAGGGGGAGCATTACATTTCCTTGGCACTACAGTGTGGGTCATTGTCTACTAGGGGCACTAAGGGGGCATTATATATTCTTGGCAGTACAGTGGGGGTTATTAACTACTAGGGGCACCAAGGGCAGCACTATATGTTCTTGGCACTACAGTGGGGGGTCATTATCTACTGGGGCCAACATTTCATGCCCTTGTTACTACAGGGAGGGCATTATACAGTCCTGATCAAAAATTTAAGACCACTTGAAAAATAGCAAAAAATCATATTTAGCATGGCTGGATCTTAACAAGGTTCCAAGTAGAGCTTCAACATGCAACAAGAAGAAATGGGAGTTAGACAAAACATTTTTTGAGCATTCAATTTAATGAAAACAACGAATAAACTGAAACAGGCTGTTTTTCAGCTGATCAAAAGTTTAGGACCACACCTCCCCAAAAAAAAACGAAACCCCCCAAAACAGAAATCCTACTTCCAAACATGAACTCAGTAATGAGTAGCTCCACCGTTATTGTTTATCACTTCAAAAATTTGTTTCGGCATGCTTGATGCAAGCGTGTCCATGAGGTGAGTGGGAACATTTCTCCAAGTGGAAGACGGCCGCACGAAGGCCATCTACTGTCTGGAACTGTTGTCTATTTTTGTGCCATCCATCACCAAAGGTTCTCAATTGGTTTTAGATCAGGGGAACACGCAGGATGGGCTAAAAGAGTGATGTAATTCTCCTGGAAGAAGTCCCTTGTCCTGTGGGCATTGTGTACTGTAGCGTTGTCCTGTTGAAAAACCCAGTCGTTACCACACAGACGAGGGCCCTCAGTCATGAGGAATGCTCTCTGCAACATCTGGACATAGCCAGCGGCTGTTTGACGCCCCTGCACTTCTTGAAGCTCCATTGTTCCACTGAAGGAAAAAGCCCCCCAGACCATTATGGCACCCCCTCCACTGTGGCACGTAGAAAACATCTCAGGTGGGATCTTGTCATACCAGTAACGTTGGAAACCATCAGGACCATCAAGGTAAAAAAAATTCTCATCAGAGAATAAAACTTTCTTCCACCTTTGAATGTCCCATCTCTTGCAAAGTCTAAACAAGCAGTTCTGTAGCGTTCAAGGAGGCGAGGTCTTTGAAGACGTTTTTTTGTTTTTGAAGCCCTTCAGTCTCAGATGCCGTCTGATTGTTATGGGGCTGCAGTCAGCACCATGAAGGGCCTTAATTTGGGTCGAGGATCGTCCAGTGTCTTGACGGACAGCCAATTGGATCCTCCACTTTAATTTTTTGTTCCATAACCCTCAGGATCATTTAAGAATTTCCAAATTACTGTCTTACTGCGTCCCACCTTAGCACCGATGACACGCTGCGAGAGACCCTGCTTATGCAGTTCAACAACCCGACCACGTGCAAAAAGGGAGAGTTTTTTTGCCTTTGCCATCACAACGTGTGACTACCAGACAGAAAATGACAATGAATCCACATCTTTGCACAGATTTGGCCTTTTAAAGGCATGTGGTCCTAAAATTTGGATCAGCTGAAAAACAGCCTGTTTCAGTTTAATCGTTATTTTCAATTAATTGAATGCTCAAAAAATGTTTTGTCTCACGCTCATTTCTTCTTGTTGCATGTTGAAGCTCTACTTGGAACCTTGTTAAGATCCAACCATGTAAAAAAATTTTTGCCACTTTTCAAGTGGTCTTAAACTTTTGATCAGCACTATAGGAGGGCCGTATCTACTGGCATTACAGGGGGATCATTATCTATCTGCATTACAGGGGGAGCATTATCTATATATATATATATATATATATATATATAAACGGGCATTACGGGGCCATACATATACTGGCACTATGGACGGGGGAAGACAGAGGAGCATTTTATACTGGAACTAGGGGGGAGCATTATATATATATATATATATATATATATATATATAGGCACTACAGGGGAGTTTTAACTGCAAGGGGCAGTAGAACTACAGGGGGCACTGCAGGAGGGGCTTTATAAATACTGGGGCACCATGGTTATATTACTACTGGGGTAACTGTAGGGGCATTGTTATTGGACACAACATGTAGGCATTGCTACTAATGGGGCACTCTTGGGGAGTATAATCACTCTTTGGGGGCACTATTACTAATGAGGGAAGTCTTGGAGCACTATTAATATAGGGGGACTATCTGTATGGCACTATTATTTCTGACAGTATAGTGTCTGTGGGCATGGGGAAACAGTATTGGGAGTAGCAGCAGGATGACAGTGGCCTGTATAAATCTAGGGGCTGATCTGGGGCCTGTATACATTTGAAATCTGAGTTGCAAAATCTGAAACCGTCCCCCATGTGCCATATAGTAATCCTGGTGTCTTCTTATGTGGCAGAGGGGGCTGCACACCCCTGGCCAAAAATGTCTGGCTCTGGACCAAATGGAGAAGAAATAGAAAGGGAACAACTAAAATCCGTGAAGACGTCACCTGCAAGTCAGTAGATCTGCCCTTCACGGCTTCTTTTAAATGTGTTTTAATATACAGTACAGACCAAAAGTTTGGACACACCTTCTCATTCAAAGAGTTTTCTTAATTTTCATGACTATGAAAATTGTAGATTCACACTGAAGGCATCAAAACTATGAATTAACACATGTGGAATTATATACATAACAAAAAAGTGTGAAACAACTGAAAATATGTCATATTCTAGGTTCTTTAAAGTAGCCACCTTTTGCTTTGATTACTGCTTTGCACACTCTTGGCATTCTCTTGATGAGCTTCAAGAGGTAGTCACATGAAATGGTTAATAATTGGGATTTCTTGCCTTATAAATGGGGTTGGGAGCATCAGTTGCGTTGTAGAGATGTCAGGTGGATACACAGCTGATAGTCCTACTGAATAGACTGTTAGAATTTGTATTATGGCAAGAAAAAAGCAGCTAAGTAAAGAAAAACGAGTGGCCATCATTACTTTAAGAAATGAAGGTCAGTCAGTCCGAAAAATTGGGAAAACTTCGAAAGTGTCCCCAAGTGCAGTCACAGAAACCATCAAGCGCTACAAAGAAACTGGCTCACATGCGGACCGCCCCAGGAATGGAAGACCAAGAGTCACCTCTGCAGCGGAGGATAAGTTCATCCGAGTCACCAGCCTCAGAAATCGCAGGTTAACAGCAGCTCAGATTAGAGACCAGGTCAATGCCACACAGGGTTCTAGCAGCAGACACATCTCTAGAAAAACTGTTAAGAGGAGACTGTGTGAATCAGGCATTCATGGTAGAATATCTGCTAGGAAACCACTGCTAAGGACAGGCAACAAGCAGAAGAGACTTGTTTGGGCTAAAGAACACAAGGAATGGACATTAGACCAGTGGAAATCTGTGCTTTGGTCTGATGAGTCCAAATTTGAGATCTTTGGTTCCAACCACCGTGTCTTTGTGCGACGCAGAAAAGGTGAACGGATGGACTCTACATGCCTGGTTCCCACATGAAGCATGGAGGAGGAGGTGTGATGGTGTGGGGGTGCTTTGCTGGTGACACTGTTGGGGATTTATTCAAAATTGAAGGCATACTGAACCAGCATGGCTACCACAGCATCTTGCAGCGGCATGCTATTCCATCCAGTTTGCGTTTAGTTGGACCATCATTTATTTTTCAACAGGACAATGACCCCAAACACACCTCCAGGCTGTGTAAGGGCTATTTGACCATGAAGGAGAGTGATGGGGTGCTGCACCAGATGACCTGGGCTCCACAGTCACCAGACCTGAACCCAATCGAGATGGTTTGGGGTGAGCTGGACCGCAGAGTGAAGGCAAAAGGGCCAACAAGTGCTAAGCATCTCTGGGAACTCCTTCAAGACTGTTGGAAGACCATTTCAGGTGACTACCTCTTGAAGCTCATCAAAAGAATGCCAAGAGTGTGCAAAGCAGTAATCAAAGCAAAAGGTGGCTACTTGGAAGAACCTAGAATATGACATATTTTCAGTTGTTTCACACTTTTTTTGTTATGTTTTTAATTCTGCATGTGTTTATTCATAGTTTTGATGCCTTCAGTGTGAATCTACAATTTTCATAGTCATGAAAATAAAGAAAACTCTTTGAATGAGAAGGTGTGCCCAAACTTTTGGTCTGTACTGTATTTACCGTATTCTTCCTTCCCAACACACACACAGATACCTCATGCCCTCTCTTATTCTCATCTATTAACACTTTCTCTGCTTCTCCTTACTGCTGGTGATATCTCTCCAAATCCAGGGCCCCCTCAGCAAATCTCCACTATCACCTCTACGTCCCAGTACAAATCTCCTTCTACAAATTTCTGCAACCCCTTAAACCTGATAACCATTCCTCTGACCCCTGCTCCTTTGGTTCCTATTGGAGGAGCATTATGGAATGCACTCTCTGTCGGTAACAAACTGTCCTACATTCATGATCTTTTCATCTCTCAAAAACTTTCCTGTCTGGGTCTCACAGAAACATGGCTGACACCCTCTGACACCTCCTCCCTTGCTGCACTCTCATATAGTGGATTTCATTTCACTCACACCCCCCGCCCTGGCTGCAAACATGGTGGAGGAGTTGGTCTTCTCCTATCGGACACCTGCTCCTACAGCCCAACTCCACTGCCACCCTCCATTACGCTCACTTAATTTGAAGTACGCTCTGTTCGCATCTACTCTCTCTCCAACCTTCAAGTAGCCCCCAGGCCCAGCCACCATCTTTCTTGACTACTTTAACACCTGGCTACTACACTTTCTTTCTGCCGACATCCCCACTATAATCATGGGTGACTTCAACATCCCTATTGACACCTGCCACTCATCCACCTCTAAACTCCTATCACTCTCTTCTTCCTTCGGTCTCTCACAGTGGTCTTAAGCTCCCACCCACAGAGATGGTCACACTCTGGACTCTGGATCTTATCTTTACCCGCCTCTGCTCCCTATCTAACCTTTCTAATTCGCCTCTCCCCCTATCCGACAACAACCTACTCACCTTCTCTTCATTGGTCTCTTCTGCTGCTCCCCCGGTCCACACACTAGCACCCCCCCCCCTTCCCCCACAGGAACCTTAAACATCTCGACTTTCACTTCCTGTCTGACTCTCTAATGCCACTCTCTACCATCTGTTCCCTCATAGACAGGGACCTCTCTCCTTCTGTACCAGTTTGTAACTCATCTTGTTTATGCTTAGTGCAATTGAACCGTACAGCGCTATGGAATAAATGGCGCTTTAATAATAAATAATAATAATATTACAGGCTATAGCTACTAGAGATGGGTCGTTGATCCAGGATGTTATTCTGATTCCCTGATTGGAGTCGGGAAGGAATTTTTTCCCCTAAAGTGAGGAAAATTGGCTTCTACCTCACAGGTGTTTTTTGCCTTCCTCTGGATCAACTTGCAGGATAACAGGCTGAACTGGATTGACAGATGTCTGTTTACAGCCTTATAAACTATGTTAAGGATGGGGGGTGTGAGCAGAAGCCGGAGGGAGAAGTTGAATGGTTCTTCAGCTCTGCCAAGGATTATTAAATCCAGTGCAATGTACCTATTTAAAAGGCTCATAGTGACATTAAACGGGCCAATAATATCTGAGGACGCCCTCGGCTATATCTTGAGCCAACTTCGGCAGCCATCGGCTACACTTGGCAGGGGTTACAGTTTGGGCCTACCAAAACGTGGGACGACCGCACCCTACAATTTCTGTTGAGACACAAGGCCAGATACTTGAGCAAGGCCGGATACTTGGTTATGGCCACAGCTGCAGGGCAGATAGGAGATGGCAGGGAAGGGAGCTGCTGCACATGCGTGTCTAAGTACACTCACAGTCGCCCACTGCTTCTGGATTGCAGGGTGGTCATAACCATGGAAACGAGAAGTTTATAATGTGTTGGGAAAATGTTAAATTTTCTCAGTGTTTTCTAGAATATACTTTATTGTAATTACTTGATGTATGCGTGTAACATCCCAGAGTATGTCACTAAAACTCTGTCACCCAGCTACATTATGTTAAAGTGTAAATGTGTTATCATCTTGCGTAATCTGACATTACATTTGCCTTATCTGGATTTTCTATGACTGTTATATGTAAATTGCTGTAATTATTTATGTACACCAGCAGATAATCTATAGGACAGTTTAGTATATCTAGGCTGAAATAGTCCATTCCAGGCTAGCTCCCCCCTTCCTGAGGAGGAGTGGAATCTTCCCACTTCCTACCTTATAGGGAGGAAGGAAACGTTAGTCAGTGTACCAGCCACCCCTGTTGGGGTAGGTTGTGTGAGTAGGAGCTCCCAGAATCAGGGATCCCAACCCTGGATCCAACCTCGGCTGAGGTTCAGGATCCATCTTCCCAGCCTGAGTCATCTACCTCAGCTGGACGACCAGAGAAGCAGCATCCACAGAACAATAGATCTCCAGGAAGAAGACATCATACCCTGCGAGCTGTCCTGTGAGTACAATTCCCAAGTTCAGGAGAAGCCAAATACCTCCTCAGCTAGTCAGGCCCATACCAAGCAGAATACAGACAGAGCAGAAGACTAATACCTGCCAGATCCATAGGCGTATGTACCAGATGCAGAATATATATAAATTCCTGCCACATATTGCCAAAACCTGCTGGGACCCAAGACTATTGCTGTAACTTGTATGGATTCAAAGCTGCATTAAGTAAAGACGAGTTGGACGATATTCCCTGTCTGGATCTTAATTATTCCATCAAAACTCCTATTAACAACACTCATTTTGTTGCATGTGAGCCAGGATACAGGAGTACAGCCATACCAAGGTAGGAGACACCGTTGACACTATACAGAGACATTATTCCCCCCTCTGGCATTCCTCACCTGGTATATGAGCTATACTATCCTAAAGGGCCCTGCTATAGTACCTGCGCAAGCTGCAACTGGCGTCACAAACTTATACACATATAAAACTCACCCACTGCATAGCAACCCCACTGACCCAGTGTCCTGCTCATTGCATGTGCAGGGGCCTGGTCTATGCAATAAAGAGGTCAAAGGCCCTGGAGACATAGATCACTGCCACCCTGAAACTAGAGACAAGCATAACAGTGGACAACCCAAACAGATCTTGTTCTCAGGCACTTTTTTGATAAATTGCCCCCAATGTCTGTAGCTTTTTCCATATGTCTTTCAATGGGAATATGTTGTTAAAAACTAGTTCAAACCAGTTTCACTGTGCCTTAAAGGGGTTGGCCACTCTCCATGTATTTTCTGCAACTGTGTGGGAGGCAGGGAAAAAGGATATTTCCTAATATATGTATTTAAGTAGATATGCCTATTTTTTCAACAATCTGAAGCCACGCCCCCTGAGCCCCGCTGTGGTGTACAGCCAGTCCATCCATGGCTGCACGCTACATGTAGAAGCTCCGTCCATGCCTACTGTGTAAATGAGCATGTGCTGCTTTTCCACATCGCATTGCAGCGCATGTCCAGTCTGCCCCTGCCATAGCATGCCTAGCTTGCCACAGAGTGCACGGAGGAAAGGTTCTGATCTCCACAGTTCGTGACTGTGGAGATCAGAACCTTCTAAAATGTAGATATAATGTGCCTCCATATTTTATAAGCCGGCGGGAAGACCGGGCCCGCGGCACCGCCTCCTAGCTAATTTATTCACTTCACTTGCCTCTGTGTAATCTCGCACAGGCTCACTGGCAGAGGCATCGTCGAGCGAAGTGCGCATGCGCCGTCTTCCAATGCACCTCGATCTACGATGCCTCTGCCAGTGCTTCTCTGCAATTACACAGAGGCAAGTGAAGTGAATAAATTAGAAGAGAATCCCCGCCCCGTCTATCTTCCGAACTGTCTCCCGTCTGCTAGCCTGGCCTCCCAGCTCCTAGCCCCGCCTCCCAGCTCCGCCTCCTGCCTTCTAGCTCCGCCTCCCGTCTGCTAGCTCCACCACGCATGATTCCTCTGGATTGCCACAACCCCACCAGTAATGAAGTAAGTGACGTGAGGACAGTGCAGAGGTGTATGTGTGTGGAGGAGGGGGGGGGGGTCACTCAGCTTTCCTAGGCTATTCCTCTGCACATATGCCATTCAGAACAGGAGGAAAGCTGGGTGCTATTATGTAATGTGACTCAGCTTTCCTGATGTCCTGCATGGTAGGTGGGAGTTGTGTTACTCAGCTTTCTAAGACTATTCCCATGTGCCATGCAGGACAGCAGAAAAGCTGGGGGCTATTACATCATGCAATGTCACTCAGATTTCCTGCAAGGCTTAAATGCATATAGTAAGAACATGGAAAGGCAGGGGGAGGGGTTCACTCAGCTTTCCCAGACTCATGTCTTTGCACATGTGCCATGCAGGATAGCGAGTAATATCACTGTCTCCCAGCTGTCCTGCATGACACAGAGGATGGGGGAAGGGGGGCACTCACTTCCTGACACTTTTCTCATGTCTCTACGCATATGCTATGCTGGACAGCAGGAAAGTTGGGTGGTATTACATCATGTAATGCCCCATATTCTTGTCAAAATATGCTGAACACCGCCGGAACCTACCAGATCCCATTCACTATAATGGGTCTGTTGGGTTCCGGTATGAGTACTGGCATTTTGTAGAACAAAAAGCATGCATTAATCACGTTATAGGAGGATGTGCGCAGATGTTCCCAGCATCTGCGCACATCTGCCCTTAGTGGCCCACAGGGGCTCATGTAGGCCCCTGTGGGATATATGTGATCCCTTTTAATATATGTAGGGGCTTGTGCCCCCTTATCTGTGCCCCCTTATATATATGAATGTGGCCCCTTATATATCCCCCTTAGAATGTATGATTAATGTATACATGTGTATGGATGTGTACGGAATGCTAGGTGCAGCAGGCGGGAGATCTAAGGCGTCTCCCGCCTGTCTGCAGCGCGTCCCCGATGTGCTGGCCGGCGCAGTGACGTCATATCACCTGGTGGGCGGCTCGGCGCAGGAGTGCGGGCCGCCGGGGATAAATAACCGGCGGCCCCGGCACTCAGGAGTTAGGGTCTGGGCCCCCCCACGTGGAGGAGAGTGCGTCCTGCGCTCAGGAAAAGGTGGCCGACCGGACCCCCCCCTCCCTGATACCCCCTCACAGAGAAGTGAGCGCAGGCAGCCACCCAGGCTGCTGCGCTAATAGTTAGGAGTCGGGACCCCCCCCCTTGGAGGAGAGCGCAATCGGCGCTACAGCGCGCCCCCCCCCCCCCCCCCCTCTGGCTCAAGGACCCACGACCGGACCTCCACCTGATAGGAGAGCGCGTCCTGCACTCCACGGAGAAGGACCGGATCAGACCCCCTGGACGAACGAGCATGAGTATCACCCCCTTATTCCCTGCTCCCACTAGCGCTGTGCCCCTGATTTCCTTAACCCTCCCTGCTGTGTTTCACCCTGATAATCCCCTTGTTAACCCCTGATGGACCCTGGTCCCTGTGAACCCTGGAACACTATCACCCCTGGTCCTGCCCATGATTTAACCCCTACATTTGTGTCCCTGATGTGCACCCTGGGCCCGGATTAACCCTTGCCCTGATGTGCACCCTGGGCCCTGATTAACCCTTGCTTTATTGGTATCCCTATTACTGTGCCTTGTTTGTACCCCTGATCCTATGTCACTGGTTTACCCTTGTCCCTGATTGTATTTGTGGTTTACTTACACCCCTGTAAGACCACCGTTAACCCTCGTCGTATCCCGCAGGGACAGTGAGTAGCCAGGCGGGTGGGTTGTTAATATTACTTGTATGTGTGAACTGTATAGTTAGTTTATGGGTGGAATTGGGAACGTGTAGTGTAGTTGAGTACTGTATATTTAGTGCTGTATTGTTAGTGTATTGCGTGCGTAGTGTATTGTAAGTAATAAATACTGTGTTACTTGTACCTATCTGTGTAACGTGTAGTTATTGGCGATAGTTAGTTCAGTAAGGCGCATGCAGTTAGCGTAGTGATTAGTGGAAAGCATAGCGAAAGTATTGTGTAATTGTAATATAAAGGCATAAATAGGCGGAGTCATCACTAGACGGCTCCTCCTATTTAGGAATATTAATTATTGATATTTGCATAATATTGGTGATTAATAGTCCCCCTTTACAGTCTCCATATGTCAACATTTATCCTTTAAACAAGTAAACTCTGTGTTCATTAATGGCATATTGCTAGGATATGTCATCAGTCAGATAGGTGCGGTTCCCAGCAAACAGGGCCCCCAAAGTAAAGTAAAGTGCACAGCACAAGCACAGCGTGTTCCCCCTTCATTGCTACGAAAGTTCTGAAAATAGCGAAGCGAGTGTGTCCAGCTATTTTTGGAAGTTCCATAGTGGTGAATGGATAGTGCACTGTGCAAATATGCCTACCATTCAGTGAACGGTGGTGAACGGAAGGTGAAATGCGCTGCTGCTCTCACTTCAGGAGTCGCGTTGTAGAGGTGGGAGAGCGTCTGAGATATGGGACCCACAACTATCTGACACTAATGGAGTATCCTAACAATATGCCATCAATGTCGCAGATGGGAATAGCCCTTTAATGTCTTTTTACACATCAGGCAAATGAGTGTTCACAAGTTCCCAATCATAGCCCAGTGTAAACAGGGTGACAAGTAGCCAACAAATGAGCAATCACTCGTTTTTCAGCTGATTGGATCTTTTGTGCAAGCAGAAAATTGCTCATCTCCCCAAGTAAACATGTGCTGCTAACATAATGCAAATGATTGTAGAAACGATTGTTTGTCACCCATGCAGCGTCCATCAGCCATTATGAAGGCCCTTTAAATGAGTGCTGATCATCTTTTTTTATATTTCTGGCGCTCGTTATGTCCCCTCATCAGGACGTATAAATCACCCTTAGGCTTTGCTCATACTACTAGGGTCCATTCTTTAAGATTTCCAAGCCTTTCCTTTGGAAACTTTGTCATTTTTTATTGGTTGGGAGGATAAGTAATGGACAAAAATCTACCATATGATTTAAATTAACCCACTAACACAAAATTGCACCTGACCTCGCTCTTGAATTCACATTACTGCCTATTGTCATTTTGCTATTTTTCCCTGCTTGCGTATGTTAACTGTATTTTTATGATCATAGCAGTTTACATTTTTGTAAATGGACATCTGAGATATTTGATTTTATTGCTAAAAGGATGTAGTGCAGCTGGTAGCTGACTGTCAGATAAGCGTGGGGTGACAGGTTACTATGTAGTGAGCCATCTGCGGAAGGTACAGGGTCCCACTCATACCTAACGTTAAATAAACAGTTTGTAATTATTAACAAGATCTGTATATGCAAGGTCGTATTGTATTTTTATGCTTCATTTTTATTTTTGTGACTATATAGGATTACAGAGGAATTGCTGTGGCAATGCATCATTGCACTTCATGAATTTAGAATGTTTTTTATAAGAAAAAAAAATGCTTTACAATATTTAGTATAATTAATATTCCCTCATTAAAATGAACAGAGTTAAAGGATATAATTCACTTTTATGGCGGGTTCTCCAGACATGGTCTCAATTATATCATTTCATTTTACGGTGATTTCACGTGGCCATTGTTACGGATCAGTGAGTGTGGAACCACTGTCCTCCTAACTGGTTTGGCTTTAGGCTAATAACCCTAAGGGTGTTATTCCGGCACTCCCCTAGTAATCACTTTTTAATCCTTGTAGAGGGATCTTGACTTTGTTGCAGGGAAGCAATCAGACCGCTACCTCTTAGGAAATTATAGTTAGCAGCTGACTGACTGGGTCAGGGACTCTGGTGCAAGCATCAGAGCCTCTAAGCACAGAAAATACACCAAAAATGCACAAAATCAAAGGTGCAATAGGAACAGTCACTAATATTGAATCTGTGGTTTTTGGCAATAGGATGGCTGGGACACAGGGAAACCAAACCACAATCGCAGAAGCAGTCTGGACAGTCTCTAAGGCTGGGTTCACACCTGAGCGTAGGAACGCGATGTACAACGCTCAACAGGCAAAAACCAATGTTTCCCTATGGGCATGGTTCTCACCTGAGCGTTTTACAGCGCGCACGAACGCGCTGTAAAACGCCCTACACCCCAAGAAGTACAGGAGCTTATAGAAAACGCTCAGGTATGAACCCAGCTGGAGCTGTAGACATTGCCAACACTGATCTGGAGACACTAGAAATGCTTGCGGGTGGGGTAGTGGCGGATGCAGGAACAAGGCAAGCCGGAAACAAACCTTTAGCACAGACAGGGCAGACAGACTAAGAGAACCAAAGCACGGACTTAAACTGAAAACTGAACTGTGAGGATTGGAGTACACAGGCAGGATGGGTACATGGCAGGAACACAGACGGGACACAGGCTGGATAACGCAGGATTAATGCAAGAGAATCGCAGAAGCACAAAGTCTTCACCTTTGCTGGTCACAGGGAGCCTTAAGCTCATGCACCCTCTACCTGGGGACCCTCAGCAATTGGCTGGGGAAGAATTTGCAAATGTGTGCACTGGCAATAGAGAGTAGTTTGCAGAGGACGCTGGGCGGTATTCTGAGTAACAGGACAGCGGCGGGCAGGGACCACTGACCTAAAAGCCATAATAAGGCACCACATGGTTTAGACCACCTTAATATACAGTACTTCTAACATGCCCAGCATAAACACTCCTAACAGATTACACAAACAAACGTGATAATAACAATGTCTTCTAGAGCTGAAGTTTAATAAGGACAATGAGAATGTTCTAAGGTGAGTCCAAGACCCTGAGAGGTATCCACATCCACTTTATACTACGTAGCACTGATTACTCTTTAGGACCAGTGTTCTTATCTGATAAAACCAGCAGGATCAGTCTTTGTCTGAAGACAATTACAAACCAGTAAGAATGAGAAAACATCTAGATTTTGGAGAAGCAATTGTTCAGCATCAATTATTCTGTAAACCAAAAAATACTTACAGTATATTACTGTGATATCACTGAGTAATTGATAGGTGCTATATCCTATTCACAGCTCACATTGTATATCCAGAAGTATCAACCAACAATGCCTAATGTTGACCAATGTGTCTCTGTACAACCTCCTTAAACATTACCATAGTTCTACACATCACATGCGAACCCCCTAAGAGGAGCATACTCTAAATATTTGTGTGGGAGGGCAGAAGACAAAGTATGGACATAGTATACCAACAGGTTGTATTAAGTGAAAAAAGGCAACTTACTGGGTCCACACATGGTTGCTTTGTAGTCATGTAGCTTTCCTATGTTCTCTCTCTTTTAGTCTCTGTTCCCTGATGGTACAGTTCCTTTCCTGGGATCCACCTTGGGGCGGCTCTGCCTTTAAACCAGTTTGACTAGTTTTAACTCCACCTACGTTGTGCTCATGTGACTACTGTACATAGTATGTGGATCTTCTGAATGACATGCTGCCTTGTGAGATAATGTAGTCATCGCTCATCATTTAATATATAGAACTGTATCACTGTAATAGGAATAGTGTTCAAATATGGACTACAGATGTTCTGCTGTGTTTTTAAGTACACCGAACAGAGGTGTGACAAAGCTCCTGGACCCCAAAGCTCAGCCTTTAATAGAACCCCCTCCCACACCAGGGGAAACTAGTACAGTACTAGGTGTACACAGTGGAGTGACATTATCGTGACCACCAGCTAATATCCAGTGTGCAGCAGGGACAGCAGCTAGACGGGCTGGGAGTGACCCAGAGGATAGATCATCAGTTTAAAAGAACTGCAGAACCCCTTTAAGTGTCCCTCTTTTTGAACTGGGAAATATATATGCATGAAAAAAACTTACAAAACTTACTAAACTATTCCAGAAACTATGGGGGTCATTTTCTATCCACAAATACACCCATATATGCGTATTTCTGGCGCAGATTGCGGTGCAAAGGTTATTTGCATCACAATCTGCAACTTTTCCCTGCTCACGCCAGGTCTAGAAAAGTGGGTGTGGTGTGAACAGGGAAGGGGCTGTCTCATTCATCATTTTCTATTCCTGTTTTAGGCATAGAAAATGGTCCCCAATGCACAGCAACGTCCATGCAGCTGCCGCAGACAGATCTAGACCCATTCAACTTGCATGCACTACTTTTTTGTGCTGCGGAGGCATGGACAGAAAACCCACGGAAGCACTCTGTAGTGCTTCCGTGGGCTTCCGTTCCATGCCACCTGTCTGCATCTACCGGATTGCAGACTTATTGAAGTAAATGGGTCCGTGATCCGTGATGTGGGATGCACACGGCCGGTGCCCGTGTATTGCGGACCCGCCACATGCAGGCCGCAAAGTTATGTGGAGGTCGGCGCTTCTTCATAACTTCAGCGGATCCCACCGCCAGTTATAGGGTTTATTAAGACCGGCGTCTTAATAGATGACCCTTGAGACAGGTTGGTAGTGGGAGTCTCTCTAGTGGGAGTCCACAGCTCCAGTCCACTACAGATATTCCCTTTAGCTGAGGAGATCACAGGGGAGGTCAGCTGGGCTACAATGAAGGAGGAATAAGACACCCTCTGTGTATGACTGCGGAGAGGAAGTGACCCTACAGAAAGGGTTGGAGCTGGAGACCATGGGCCAGATTTATCATTAGCTCAAGTCAAAATAATGGAGTGAAAAAGTCGCAAAATTTTGGCGCAATCGTTAAAACTGCGCAAAAATGTGTGACTTTTATTGGCTCTGCCCTATGCTCGCCAGTTTTCAGAAAGTGGGCGTGTTTTCTTATGTAAATGAATCTCTAGACAGATTAACTATTGCGAAAATTTAAAAAGTTTTACTCCCGTGAGGACCATGCTTATCTTATGCAACTTTTTAATACAACATGCGACTTTTTCGTAAAGACGTGCAACTTTTGTAAAGCCACTTACTGAAGGATAAACTGCTACCGCCAAACCACATTTATCACAGTATTGAAGGACCATTAATAAATCTGACTTAGCCAAAAGTGACTTTGGACATATGTAAAAGTGGAGTAAGATGTAAGCGTAATGATAAATCTGGCCCTATGTGTGTAAACTGTTTTTTTTAGGTGAGTCAGGGAGAAGACCTCTGTATTAGCTAGAGCCCAGATGGACAGGTGTTTGTTTTGGTTTATGTTTGTGATGGTGTTGAAGTGTCAGAATAAAGCACCATTTGGACTTGAACCCCATTGTCAGAGGATAAATCTGTGATTGTGACCCCCTGAGAGAGAGCGATCCCTTACAATAGTTATACTTGGGAGATGCCGACGTCATACTAGCATGGTCCATATCACTACTGTATGTACAAGAAGGATAACTGATACCAACTGTACATATATAATTATATACAGGAGGTGCCCAGGTTATACCAACATGGTCCATATCACTATATACAAGAAGATGTATAACTTATACCAGCTGTGCATATATCATTATACATAGGAAATGCCCATGTTATACCAGCATGGTCCATATCACTATATACAATATGTATAACTTATACCAGCATTGTCCATGTCAGCAGTGTCAGATTGGGATGCCTAGGGCCCACCAGTAAAATTTATTTTAGGGGCCCACCCTACGGATACATTCAAATATTACCTGCTCACACAGAAGCAAGATGCTACCAGATGATGGTCCCTGCAGCAATTTTGAGAAGGTCTTGGGGAAAAGAACACACTGGCTAGCTTTCCTCTATACCTAGAAGTCATCTCAGCTCTGATCATGTCTATAATAAACTGGGTAGTTTTTTTTTGATAATCTATCAAGTCTTTTGATATGAACATAGGCTGGTTGAGGTGCTGTACATTGAATATATGTAAGTAGTGCAGTAAGTCTACTGTGTAATGTGCCACTTGTGCAGGTGGAGGGAGACTAGGGGCGCACCTTGCTCAGGGCCCCACCGGGGGATTCACCTGTACCCCTGTGGGCCAGTCCGAGTCTGACTATGATCAGTGACTGCAGCTTAGCTTCATTGTGTATAGGAGGTCCTGTACATTGAATATATGTATGTAGTGCAGTAAGTCTACTGTGTTATGTGTCACTTGTGCAGGGGGTGGGAGACTAGGGGCACACCTTGCTCAGGGGCCCACCGGGGAATTCACCTATACCCCTGTGGGCCAGTCCGAGTCTGACTATGATCAGTGACTGCAGCTTAGCTGCATTGTGTATAAGAGGTCCAGTCTCCATATAAACTTGGTCTGTTGTTCTATATCTATCAGATGATAGGGACCTCATTCATGAGAAGACCTTGTGTCTTCATTGGCTACATTGATGATTTGTGATTTCTCTGCTTCTTAATATTTATGGTGTTTTCTGTATAACTTGGACACAGCAGTATCCACTGGTCACCACTGGAAATAAAAACAGCCTGGGGTTAAGAAGACAATTGCAGAAGATCGGATCACCAGAGATCTGAGACAAAATGAGGCGCAGAATAAACCATCTACTGATCTTCACCAGTGACCCCTGCTAGAAGGTTTTGGTCTTAAGAACCCAAAATCCCTAAATAAGGTAAGATCCTTGTTATAGGAGTCTTAAAATGTAATGTGATTTATGACAGACAGGAGCTCATAATAATAACAGACATGATGCCAAGTTCTGGAGACACCAGAGTGATGACACAGAATAATTTAGGGTTTAGATTCTCCACGAAGATGAGCAGAGCAGTGGCCTCTAGTAGAAAGTCATCCAAATCACCTGATACATGGCATATAAGTATGGAAAAATTCTAACTGCCTGCAGTCACCAATAGGGGGAGCTCCCATTGACCTTGATAAGTAGATCACCTTGAGCAATGGCTCACAGAATTTTAACTATGGAAGTGTGTAAGAAAGTAGGAGTTTTGGTGATTTGTATCAGGAAAACTGAACTTCAAACACTATAAAAAATATATGTAAATAAATCAGCCCACAATTATAAGGTGTATTCTGTGTATGTTGGATACAGCAGTGGGTCCCAGAACAAGAATAACAGCTATAACAGTCAATGGTATCACTGTTAGAAACATGGGGACAAGTTTAATAAAGTTAAAGGAATTACAATGACCCACAGTGACCAGGAGTAAATTGTGTGTCACTTATATGTAATTTTCCACTGCTCCATGTTCAGTCATAATTAGTTATAATTTGGAATGGGTTTTTAGGTGCCTTGGAGGCAGGGTCCCTAGTGTTCGTGACACCAGCACCGTTAGGTGCAAAGGAAGCTTGTAGAAAGGATGAGGAGTCAATGGTTGAAAACAATGGAACATTTACTTGAATCCCTTGTCTCAGAATAGTCAGTACAGTTCATTCACCTGGCAAAGATGATAATCCCAATAATATCTCCACTGTAATCCTTATAACAGGCTTGGTAATTGTAGCTTGCAGAATTTCCTTGCTAACAGGTGGGATAGGTTCTTTCTTATATCTGTCTACACTATGTTCACACTTTAGCAACCAGGTACTGGATATAATAACTTCTCACTTGTTATAAGCAATCCACAGGGCGGTCTCCCTAATGGCAGGCAAAATCCTTCTGCTCCATTATTTGTGCAGGATGCTTGTATATACTCTGATCCACGATGTCCAAAGAGGCATGTGGCAATTGACAACTTTGCGCATTAGTCGTCTGGTTGTGTCCAAGTGCTTTTAGGCTTCTCCCAGTCACTGGTGCTTGTGGAGCCCACGAGCTAAGGCTGCTTCTATCTCCACTAGACTCACTCTATCAAGGTAATGACTCTCTGATCAGTGCTAGGCAGCTGTAATCCTGGTCTCTCTGCTCCCTCTAATGACTAAAATGGCAGCTACATCTTAGACAATTCTTGTTCCTCACCTCCAGCAACTTACTACTTTTTTTTCACTCTCCCTGATTAACCTAACTTCCTTTTTTTGTTATATCTAAGTGATGCTAGCACCACCTAGGGGTGAATAGTTGAAATTACACCCTAACAGCCTGTTATTGGAATATACAGGGTACATACACTAATACATTACGATAGCATATGCCAAAGTTTAAAGTGCCCACACATATAAAGGAGTGGGACACTGCATCTGTACTTGGCTATGTCCAGCAGTCCCATAGAGAGTGAACAGAGTAGCTATGTGCACGCTTGACCTGCCACTTTATTCATAGGGGACACAGGATCCAGTGGTGGTCCCAGATATTCTGTGGATAGGGAAAAGTTTTGTATTGACCGAAACTATCTCCGGACCACATACCCATTGAAATTAACTGCAACAAATATGGATGTAACATAGACCACATCCATATTTTTTAGTGGATCTGCGATTTGCAGACGGCACAATGGATATGGTTATGTGCATGAGGCCTTATAAAGATCCTATTGCAAAAAAAATTAAAAAAAATTTAAGAGGTACAGTCAGCGGTGCACCTCCAACGGAGGCAGACCACGCAGCGGCTTTGGTGCCCCTGGAGGAAGGGGGCCCGGTCTTAGACAAAAGGCCCTGGCTCCAAATTACACTTAAAGGGGTTGTCCGGGTTCAGAGCTGAACCCGGACATACCCTTATTTTCACCCCGGCAGCATCCCTGAGCCTAGCATCGGAGCATCTCATGCTCCGATGCGCTCCTCTGCCCTGCGCTAAATCGCGCAGGGCACGGGCTCTTTTGTTTTCAATAACACACTGCCAGGCGGTAACTTCCGCCCGGCAGTGTGTTCGGTGACGTCACCGGCTCTGAGGGGCGGGCTTTAGCTCTGCCGTAGCCATTTTACTGGCTAGGGCAGAGCTAAATCCCGCCCTTCAGTGCCAGTGACGTCACCGGGGTTCCTGTCAGCCCCATGGAGAGCCCCGGTAAGTCACCGGAACTCCTAAAAATGCCTTTGCCCTGCGCGATTTAGCGCAGGGCAAAGGAGAGCATCGGAGCATGAACTGCTCCGATGCTCATGTCAGGGGGGCTGCCGGGGTGAAAATGGAGGGATGTCCGGGTTCAGCTCTGAACCTGGAAACCCCTTTAATTTTTGCTCCTGTTTTGAGTCCCTGTTCGGGGCGCTAAAGCTCTGCTTTCCAGCTTCCTCTGTCCTGTCCTCTGGGCCCCCCTTTACTTAGCACATCATCAGTGGCTAGCGCTGTACCCGCTTGATTTCTGACTTCTTGACTGCTCTAATATTAGGGGTGGGAGATATGGCCTAAAATCTATATTGCGATATAATTTTAAGCATGTGCGATATGCGATATATATCGCAATATATTGTTTTCTATATATGGGGGGGTTTAGAGCTCTATTAGGGTGAATAGTACTTTGCACTTTCCCTGCTGCCCTGTGCTTTGTGCACACAACAGCAGGGAGCTGACCATGGCAGCCAGCCTCTCATGTGCCCCCCAGCCTCTCATGTGCCCCCAGCATCTGATCCGCCCCCCAGCCTCTGATCAGCCCCCCAGCCTCTCCCTCTTATCAGCCCCCTCTGGTAACTCAAACCCACCCCTCCCTCCCCAGTATTAATCATTGGTGGCAGTGGCCACAGGGTCCCCCTCCCCCCCCATCATTGGTGGCAGTGGGCAGTTCTGATCCGAGTCCCAGCAGTGTAATGCTGGGGCTCCGATCGGTTACCATGGCAGCCAGGAGTCACGCTACTGAAGTCCTGGCTGCCATGGTATGTTAGTAAGCAGCATTATACTCACGTGCGCCGTGGCCGCCGGATGCTCCTTCTTCTCATAGGTCTGTGCTGCGCATTGCTAATGCTATAAGCATTAGCAATGCGCCGTACAGACAGAAGAAGAAGCGACCGGCGGCCACGGCGCACGTGAGTATAATGCTGCTCACTAACATACCATGGCAGCCAGGACTTCAGTAGCGTGACTCCGCTGCCATGGTAACTGATCGGAGCCCCACCATTACACTGCTGGGACTCTGATCGGAACTGCCCACTGCCACCAATGCAGACAAACATTCCCAGCACCCGACCTCTGACAGGACGCTGTGATCCGCGCGATTAACCCCTCAACTGAGGGGTTACTTGTGGCGGATCGCAGCGTGCTGTCATAGGGGGCGGGATATGGCCGGCACATTCATTGGTGGCGCAGTGGCCACAGTCCCTCCCCTCCTCCTCCTACTCTGTTCTCATTGGTGGTCAGCGGCAGCCGCGCACAGTGTAGAGGGAGGGACTCCCTCCTTCTCCACTGACTGTGCCGGCTCAGGAGAACATGGTGCGCCGAGAGCGCGATCATATCACAGTCCGGCGATATAGGCGATATGCACAAAATCCATATCATGGCACAAATTGATATCGCATATCGCCTATATCCTCCCCCCCCCTACGCTCTATGTTGTCTTGCTGATGGGCGCTGGGATTGCCAATTCCCATTGGCAGTGCTTGCAGAGCCTGCTGCTGATTGGCTTGCCTAGCGCCCAGAAGAGAAACTTTAGTATCGGGATTTCATTGCTCTGCAAGCAACTTTTGCTGTCCGTAATATGTGTTTTGGGTATGAAGTGAACCCCTTATTTCCAGTGTTGAACCCTCAGTTCTGATGCAGAGTTCTACTCTCTCAGCTCTGCAGATGACCCTGATTCTTAACCCTCTTAGTCACTGACACAGTATAACGCCGCCATGCCCTGCTATTTGCACTGAGAGACAGAGACACGAAGTGTCTCTGTCAGCTTCATGCACTGATGTAGAGACACATTGTTTGTCCTGCTTTACACTGCAGCTTAGCTCTGTAAGGTCTAGTTCACACGAACGTATGGCTTTTATAGTTTTTTGCGGTCCGTTTTTCACGGATCCGTTGTTCTGTTATTGAGTTCCGTTGTGTTTCCGTTTCCTTTCCGTTTTTATGTTCCGTTTTTCCGTATGCCATGTACAGTATACAGTAATTACATAGAAAAAATTGGGCTGGGCATAACATTTTCAATAGATTGTTCAGAAAAAACGGAACGGATACGGAAGACATACGGATGCATTTCCGTATGTGTTTCGTTTTTTTTTTGTGGACCCATTGACTTTAATGGAGCCACGACCCGTGATTTACGGCCAAATATAGGACAAGCTCTATCTTTCAACGGAACGGAAAGCAGGTTGCCTGTTTATAAACTGAAGGGCTAAGGTCATGTGACGTGGCCAGCGCCACATGACCTGTCCCAGGACTGATAGCAGAGTGCTGAGTGTCCAGCCCGGCGCTCAGCCCACACAGGTATCCTGGCAACAGAGGACGCCGGCCACACATAGAGGGAGCGTGCAGCCGGGCGCACTCCGCCCTCCATTGCCATGGCAGCGGAGACGCCCAGTTACTCCCCGCTCTGCGCGGAGGCCTACAGCTGCCAGAGAGGAACAGGACGTCGGCGGCGCAAGGGGAAGGACGTGTGTGGCCGGTGTCCTGTGACAAAACCTTGTTAAAAGAAAATTTACCCCAACCTGGCTCAGCAGTGACTCCCCAACATGGCAGGTGCCTCCCCACAACTCCCCCCAGTTATAGAGTACCATCCTTATGTATAAACAAAAGAAAATGGGGTCACGCCCACCATTGACCATAATTGCAAATGGGTGAGTTTGAATATTGGTGTTAGTTTTCTGGTCTGGACACAGTTATTACTATTTATTCCTGGCATTATTTGTAGCTATGTTGGTTACAGGGTACTATTCCAGTGGGTTTAGTCCACACCATACATTATAATATACACGCCTTTCCATATTCACCCCCATTGGTAAATTATGTGGTCTCTGGAGGATGCTTTTTCTGCCACCTGTCCTTGCATCATTTGATTTTTAATAAAAACTTTTTTAATGATATTTGTATACACAATTAGACCTCATGCACACGACCGTTCCGTTTTTTGCAGTCCGCAAACCGCTGATCCAAAAAAAACAGAAGCCGCCCGTGTGCCTTCCGCAATTTGCGGAACAGGCGGCCCATTGTAGAAATGCCTATTCTTGTCCGCCAAACGGACAAGAATAAGACAATTGCGGGGCTACGGAACGGAGCAACGGATGCGGACAGCACACGGAGTGCTGTCCGCATCTTTTGCGGCCCCATTGAAGTGAATGGGCCCGCATCCGAGCCGCAAAAACTGTGGCTCGTATGCTGACCAGAACTACGGTCGTGTGCATGAGGCCTAAATCTTTATTATATTTTATGGGTACTGTTTTGGGCTCGTTTCTTCTTTGTAGGTTGTTTACTAACTTATGTAGTCCAACCAGGCACAAGATACAAACATAACATAACACACATCAGTCATCGCACACCGTTATAGGAGAACAGCAAGAAGTGGGCAGCAGTCCGAGAGCATGCTAGATATAATTGTCCAGCCTGCCCATTTAAAGAGCAATGAGTTTGGGCACTAGGTGAGAAGACATAAGGGTGGCCTTGCAGCCCTGGAAGACATATTCCCACCCAACGTTCCCTGTGAATTTGTTTGTGGTAAGCAGTGATGGCCAGTACGCATTGTTTGCCCGCAAACATATGCGGGCTGCCATCTTTTTTCCCAAGTCCGGCAAGGCATAGGTAAGCCCTTACCTGTGCCTGTGGCGCGAGCCGGTCTGAAAACAAATGCGGTCACCTGGAGCAGGCAGTTCCGAGAACAGCCCGATGAAGGCCCTCGGTGGCTGTTCTCGGAACTGCCTGCTCCCGCTGACCGCACTTGTTTTCAGACCGGCTCGCGCACAGGCACAGGTAAGGGCTTACCTGTGCCTCTCCGGACTTGTGAAAAAAGATGGCAGCCCGTATATGTTCGCGGGCGAACAATGTGAACTGGCCATCACTGGTGGTAAGGTGACATCCATTCCACTGCACGTGGTTGGTCAGTTATTGGTGAGGCACCACAAGAAAGGTACAAGTTGTGTGGAAGGGCACCTCCCATCAGTGATGTCCATGAAGTCCATGCTTCTTCAGTTCAGTACATACTGTTTGTGTGTTTTTGTTGATGCTGTATTTTTCCTGAGCACCTACAGTAGGTGTCATGTTATTGCTGGCAGGATGTGGTGAACCATAGCCTTAGTGCTAAATGCAATACATCTAATTGTGATACAACAACACATCCACACAGATATAACATTCATATTAGACAAGTCACTTTTTTTCCAGTGAAGTTTCACATTTACATATTATGTAATATTCTTTCAATACAACATGTATGAAAACAAAATGTACGCAGATAATATGACTCATAACTAGGGAAGATATATAGCTCCTAAACCAGTTTTATTGTTTGCCTATATTTACATCAATTAAAGGGGTATTCAGCACAAAAATGTTCCTACAGGCTGCACATAAAGTAAGAAATACCCTCTCTCATGACTGCCATTGGGACAGTGCTGAGGTCCTTGCTGTGCTCCACTTCATGCTTCTGTCTGGAAGAAGAAATGATTGGCATCGCTGATTAGCCAGGACCCGTGTCACTGCTATGAAGGGCTGCAGAGGGGGATCGGTGAGTATAGGTTCTGTTATTTTTTTGACAGCAGCTGCAGCCAATGGGGACTTCTTTTTTGTGCTGGAATACCCTACCCCTTTAAGATTAAGTGCATTTTGGGCTTGCCATACCTTTCTATTTATGCATTTATTTTACTTTTTTCTGTGGGACAATTTTGTTATGCAGACAAGTTAAATATTTAGGTTTTTTATAGCAGTAAAAATTTTTTACGATTCACCATAATTGACATGATTCATTTATTGAAGTGATAAAATTCTGGGACTATGTGCATTTCCTGGCTTAGCCCTTATGTAACACCAGAATCAATGTTTTTGATATCTTTTTGGTATTTTGTTAATAAAAACATTTAGACTTAAAAAACATCTGACCATATGTATTGTGTGTGTGTGTATATATATATATAATATATATATATATATATATATATATATCTCTTATACAGTGGATATAAAAAGTCTACACACCCCTGTTAAAATGTCAGGTTTCTGTGCTGTAACAAAAATAAGACAAAGATAAATCATTTCAGAACTTTTTCCACCTTTAATGTGACCTATAAACTGTACCACTGAATTGAAAAACAAACTGAAATCTTTTAGGTGGAGAGAAGAAAACAAATAATGTGGTTGCATAAGTATGCACACCCTCTTATAACTGGGGATGTAGCTGTGTTCAGAATTAAGCAATCACATTCCAAATCATGTTAGGAGGCAGCATACACCTGCCATCATTTAAAGTGCCTCTGATAAACCCCAAATAAAGTTCAGCTGCTCTAGTTGGTCTTTCCTGAAATTCTCTTAGTCACATCCCACAGCAAAAGCCATGGTCCACAGAGAGCTTCCAAAGCATCAGAGGGATCTCATTGTTAAAAGGTATCAGTCAGGAGAAGGGTAAAAAATAATTTCCAAGGCATTAGATACAGTGGGATGCGAAAGTTTGGGCAACCTTGTTAATCATTGTTATTTTCCTGTATAAATCGTTGGTTGTTACGACAAAAAATGTCAGTTAAATATATCATATAGGAGACACACACAGTGATATTTGAGAAGTGAAATAAGGTTTATTGGATTTACAGAAAGTGTGCTATAATTGTTTAAACAAAATTAGGCAGGTGCATAAATTTGGGCACTGTTGTCATTTTATTGATTCCAAAACCTTTAGAACTAATTATTGGAACTGAAATTGGCTTGGTAAGCTCAGTGACCCCTGACCTACATACACAGGTGAATCCAATTATGAGAAAGAGTATTTAAGGGGGTCATTTGTAAGTTTCCCCCCTCTTTTAATTTTCTCTGAAGAGTAGCAACATGGGGGTCTTAAAACAACTCTCAAATGACCTGAAGACAAAGATTGTTCCCCATCATGGTTTAGGAGAAGGATACAGAAAGCTGTCTCAGAGATTTCAGCTGTCTGTTTCCACAGTTAGGAACATATTGAGGAAATGGAAGACCACAGGTCCAGTTCAAGTTAAGGCTCGAAGTGGCAGACCAAGAAAAATCTCGGATAGACAGAAGCGACGAATGGTGAGAACAGTCAGAGTCAACCCACAGACCAGCACCAAAGACCTACAACATCATCTTGCTGCAGATGGAGTCACTGCATCGTTCAACCATTCGGCGCACTTTACACAAGGAGATGCTGTATGCGAGAGTGATTCAGAGGAAGCCTTTTCTCCGCTCACAGCACAAAAAGTGCAGCTTGAGGTGGGCTAAAGCACATTTGGACAAGCCAGCTTCATTTTGGAATAAGGTTTTGTGAACTGATGAAACTAAAATTTAGTTATTTGGCCATAACAAGGGGCGTTATGCATGGAGGAAAAAGAACACAGCATTACAAGAAAAACACTTGCTACCTACAGTAAAATATGGTGATGGTTCCATCATGCTGTGGGGCTGTGTGGCCAGTGCAGGGACTGGGAATATTGTCAATGTTGAGGATGCATGGATTCTACCAAGTATCAGCAGATTCTGGAGACCAATGACCAGGAATCTGTGACAAAGCTGAAGTTGCGCCGGGGCTGGATCTTTCAACAAGACAACGACCCTAAACACTGCTCAAAATCCACTAAGGCATTTATGCAGAGGAACAAGTACAACGTTCTGGAATGGCCATCTCAGTCCCCAGACCTAAATATAATTGAAAATCTGTGGTGTGACTTAAAGAGAACTGTCCATGCTCGGAAGCCATCAAACCTGAATGAACTAAAGATGTTTTGTAAAGAGGAATGGTCCAAAATACCTTCAACCAGAAACCAGACTCTCATTGGAACCTACAGGAAGCCTTTAGAGGCTGTAATTTCTGCAAAAGGAGGGTCTACTAAATATTGGTTTCATTTCTTTTTTGTGGTGCCTAAATTTATGCACCTACCTAATTTTGTTTAAACAATTATAGCACACTTTCTGTAAATCCAATAAACTTAATTTCACTTCTCAAATATCACTGTGTGTGTCTCCTATATGATATATTTAACTGACATTTTTTATCGTAACAACCAACGATTTATACAGGAAAATCACAACGATTAACAAGGTTGCCCAAACTTTCGCATCCCACTGTATACCATGGAACACAGTGAAGACAGTCATCATCAAGTGGAGAAAATATGGCACAACAGTGACATTACCAAGAACTGGACGTCCCTCCAAAATTGATGAAAAGACGAGAAGAAAACTGGTCTTGGAGGCTACCAAGAGGCCTACAGCAACATTAAAGGAGCTGCAGGAATATCTGGCAAGTACTGCCTGTGTGGTACATGTGACAACAATCTCCCGTATTCTTCATATGTCTGGGCTGTGGGGTAGAGTGGCAAGACAAAAGCCTTTACTTACGAAGAAAAACATCCAAGCCAGGCTACATTTTGCAAAAACACATCTGAAGTTTCCCAAAGCATGTGGTAAAAGTTTCCCAAAGCATGTGCGAAGTCAAAATGTGCCATGCTGATAGACTCATACCGAAAAAGACTGAGTGCTGTAATAAAATCAAAAGGTGCTTCAACAAAGTATTAGTTTAAGGGTGTGCACACCTATAGGTCCCATTAAGGGTGGAAAAAGTTCTGAAATGATTTATCTTTGTCTCATTTTTTCTGACATATTTAGCAGTCATTTAGACCTGTACACTCTTAGATCCATGCAGGGGCTGATCCTATAAGTGAGGATGTTTTTCTCTAAGTGTTACTTCCGCTTGCATTGATTATACATTTCATATATTATCTAGGACTGCTTGCAAACATTTATTAAGTGTGTATTAAGGTGGCGCTGTTCATTAGATATTTCTACGGGTGTTGATATTGACCATATATTTATTGCTAAAAATGTTATGTGATTTTATTGGCATTATTTAATAAACAGTACTTTTTATGGGAATTTAGTTTACTCATTCTTTGTGGCGTTTAGATATTAGTTTTTGAGTATCCTTGTCACTGCGGTAATTGCAGATTTAGACCTTATGGTGTTATATTCAAATATAAGTTACAAAGTATGATCTCAACTATGCTCCCTATATTTCGAAACCCCCTTTTTCCACCTGGGTTATCACCAACCTTGTTTGTTTGGTTGAAGTAAACAAAGCTACACCATGACTTCCTGCTTAACTCTAACCTCATGTCCAACAGCTTCTTTTATTTCATGTTTTTCACCCCCAACTACTGAAACTTTTTGAGTTAACCAAGTCTTCCATTTCTTAACCTCGTTTGTCCCAAAAGACAAGACTGTGGAATACACATCATTCGAGCGGCTTTGCCATAGTAGATCCTAAGGTAAGGGTTCTCTTTCCTTCATCTATGCTATTATTAACACCACTCTCTCTGATTCTAAATTGGCCTTTATGTATAACTGGGAATTAGATTTGGGGGAGACCGTTACTCTCGAGCAATGGCAAGGGAGGCAGGCAAGTGACACTGATGGAGACAACCATAAAAGTACTTCATAGAGTATATGGTGCCATCTAGATTACATCTAATTTACCTGATGATCTCACCCCGATGTTTTAGAGACTGCCAAGAGATTGGTAATACTCTACACATATGGTGGGCCTGCCCCATAGTTTGGCAGTTTTGGCCTAACATTCGAAGAGGAGTGTGTGAGAGTAATGGTCAATGATATTTTATATAACTCTGTAATCCATGCATGAAAACTATGTTCTAGTATAGGTAAGTTTGTTATTGATCTGATTGAATGTATAATGTGATCTTATCATATTCCCCTGCTGTATAACATTCATTATGACCTCGGGAACACACTTTAAGAAGGGCCATCTGTAGATGTAACTAGATGTGTGTACATGCACGGAAAAGGGTGTATGTCCCTGTCTGAATAGTAACATGATTACATAATTACATAATTAAACATGCATTTTTGTTCATATAGAAACCAGTGGATTCAGAACATTTTGACATGTTTTTCAAGGATAATGTGCCAGATGTCCAGTGTATGTTTCCATTGCTTGGAGGGATGAACTTTTGTCTATACACTTCCGAATTACTCATTATCTAATTATACAACTATATCATAATAATAATAATTGTATCACTTGTTTCTATGTAAACTTTAATTGTCCAATCATATGTCTTGTAACCGCCTTGAATAAACCCTGTTACTCTTACTATCATAAGGATATAAAATAAAGCTATTTTGAGGCTGACCTCAGATCTCCGCAGATACAGCCCTTTTGTGATTGTGTCTGCGTTATTTGCCAATAGGCCTAATACCTGTTGATTGCTTTGTACCTGAAATTAATTACTCTAACAATTGTTTGAAGTGTTTTTTAGAGATATTACTCTGTCTGCATCTGTATTCTTATTGTGATATAAACCTCCAGCATTTACTAATGCAGCACATAAGCTTCTACAATATATATTGATGACATATTAAAACTAAAGCAAATCCACTTCTTATAGACCAGGCTATGATCACATATAATGAAATAATTCCCAACACCTGTTCCTCCAACAAAGGAAAAACCAGTGCTGAAAACAGGGGTGGAATAAAAAAAAAAAAAAAAGGGATTGTAATTAGAGTTGAGCGAACACCTGGATGTTCGGGTTCGAGAAGTTCGGCCGAACATCCCGGAAATGTTCGGGTTCGGGATCCGAACCCGATCCGAACTTCGTCCCGAACCCGAACCCCATTGAAGTCAATGGGGACCCGAACTTTTCGGCACTAAAAAGGCTGTAAAACAGCCCAGGAAAGAGCTAGAGGGCTGCAAAAGGCAGCAACATGTAGGTAAATCCCCTGCAAACAAATGTGGATAGGGAAATTAATTAAAATAAAAATTAAATAAATAAAAATTAACCAAAATCAATTGGAGAGAGGTTCCATAGCAGAGAATCTGGCTTCCCGTCACCCACCACTGGAACAGTCCATTCTCAGATATTTAGGCCCCGGCACCCAGGCAGAGGAGAGAGGTCCCGTAACAGAGAATCTGTCTTCATGTCAGCAGAGAATTAGTCTGCATGTCATAGCAGAGAATGAGGCTTCACGTCAGCCACCACTGCAACAGTCCATTGGCATATATTTAGGCCCAGCACCCAGGCAGAGGAGGGAGGTCCCGTAACAGAGAATCTGTCTTCATGTCAGCAGAGAATTAGTCTGCATGTCATAGCAGAGAATGAGGCTTCACGTCAGCCACCACTGCAACAGTCCATTGGCATATATTTAGGCCCAGCACACACACAGGCAGAGGAGAGAGGTCCCGTAACAGAGAATCTGGCTTCATGTCAGCAGAGAATCAGTCTGCATGTCATAGCAGAGAATGAGGCTTCACGTCAGCCACCACTGCAACAGTCCATTGGCATATATTTAGGCCCAGCACACACACAGGCAGAGGAGAGAGGTCCCGTAACAGAGAATCTGGCTTCATGTCAGCAGAGAATCAGTCTGCATGTCATAGCAGAGAATGAGGCTTCACGTCAGCCACCACTGCAACAGTCCATTGGCATATATTTAGGCCCAGCACCCAGGCAGAGGAGGGAGGTCCCGTAACAGAGAATCTGTCTTCATGTCAGCAGAGAATTAGTCTGCATGTCATAGCAGAGAATGAGGCTTCACGTCAGCCACCACTGCAACAGTCCATTGGCATATATTTAGGCCCAGCACACACACAGGCAGAGGAGAGAGGTCCCGTAACAGAGAATCTGGCTTCATGTCAGCAGAGAATCAGTCTGCATGTCATAGCAGAGAATGAGGCTTCACGTCAGCCACCACTGCAACAGTCCATTGGCATATATTTAGGCCCAGCACACACACAGGCAGAGGAGAGAGGTCCCGTAACAGAGAATCTGGCTTCATGTCAGCAGAGAATCAGTCTGCATGTCATAGCAGAGAATGAGGCTTCACGTCAGCCACCACTGCAACAGTCCATTGGCATATATTTAGGCCCAGCACCCAGGCAGAGGAGGGAGGTCCCGTAACAGAGAATCTGTCTTCATGTCAGCAGAGAATTAGTCTGCATGTCATAGCAGAGAATGAGGCTTCACGTCAGCCACCACTGCAACAGTCCATTGGCATATATTTAGGCCCAGCACACACACAGGCAGAGGAGAGAGGTCCCGTAACAGAGAATCTGGCTTCATGTCAGCAGAGAATCAGTCTGCATGTCATAGCAGAGAATGAGGCTTCACGTCACCCACCACTGCAACAGTCCATTGGCATATATTTAGGCCTAGCACACAGGCAGAGCAGAGAGGTCCCGTAACAGACAATCTGGCTTCATGACAGCAGAGAATCAGTCTGCATGTCATAGCAGAGAATGAGGCTTCACGTCACCCACCACTGCAACAGTCCATTGGCATATATTTAGGCCTAGCACACAGGCAGAGCAGAGAGGTCCCGTAACAGACAATCTGGCTTCATGTCAGCAGAGAATCAGTCTGCATGTCATAGCAGAGAATGAGGCTTCACGTCACCCACCACTGCAACAGTCCATTGGCATATATTTAGGCCTAGCACACAGGCAGAGCAGAGAGGTCCCGTAACAGACGATCTGGCTTCATGTCAGCAGAGAATCAGTCTGCATGTCATAGCAGAGAATCAGGCTTCACGTCAGCCACCACTGCAACAGTCCATGGTCATAAATTTAGGCCCAGCACCCAGGCAGAGGAGAGAGGTCCCGTAACAGACAATCTGGCTTCATGTCAGCAGAGAATTAGTCTGCATGTCATAGCAGAGAATCAGGCTTCATGTCAGCCACCACTGCAACAGTCCATTGGCATATATTTAGGCCTAGCACACAGGCAGAGGAGAGGTTCATTCAACTTTGGGTAGCATCGCAATATAATGGTAAAATGAAAATAAAAATAGGATTGAATGAGGAAGTGCCCTGGAGTCCAATAATATATGGTTATGGGGAGGTAGTTAATGTCTAATCTGGACAAGGGACGGACAGGTCCTGTGGGATCCATGCCTGGTTCATTTTTATGAACGTCAGCTTGTCCACATTGGCTGTAGACAGGCGGCTGCGTTTGTCTGTAATGACGCCCCCTGCCGTGCTGAATACACGTTCAGACAAAACGCTGGCTGCCGGGCAGGCCAGCACCTCCAAGGCATAAAAGGCTAGCTCTGGCCACGTGGACAATTTAGAGACCCAGAAGTTGAATGGGGCCGAACCATCAGTCAGTACGTGGAGGGGTGTGCACACGTACTGTTCCACCATGTTAGTGAAATGTTGCCTCCTGCTAACACGTTGCGTATCAGGTGGTGGTGCAGTTAGCTGTGGCGTGTTGACAAAAGTTTTCCACATCTCTGCCATGCTAACCCTGCCCTCAGAGGAGCTGGCCGTGACACAGCTGCCTTGGCGACCTCTTGCTCCTCCTCTGCCTTGGCCTTGGGCTTCCACTTGTTCCCCTGTGACATTTGGGAATGCTCTCAGTAGCGCGTCTACCAACGTGCGCTTGTACTCGCGCATCTTCCTATCACGCTCCAGTGCAGGAAGTAAGGTGGGCACATTGTCTTTGTAGCGTGGATCCAGCAGGGTGGCAACCCAGTAGTCCGCACAGGTTAAAATGTGGGCAACTCTGCTGTCGTTGCGCAGGCACTGCAGCATGTAGTCGCTCATGTGTGCCAGGCTGCCCAGGGGTAAGGACAAGCTGTCCTCTGTGGGAGGCGTATCGTCATCGTCCTGCCTTTCCCCCCAGCCACGCACCAGTGATGGACCCGAGCTGCGTTGGGTGCCACCCCGCTGTGACCATGCTTCATCCTCATCCTCCTCCACCTCCTCCTCATCCTCGTCCTCCTCGTCCTCCAGTAGTGGGCCCTGGCTGGCCACATTTGTACCTGGCCTCTGCTGTTGCAAAAAACCTCCCTCTGAGTCACTTCGAAGAGACTGGCCTGAAAGTGCTAAAAATGACCCCTCTTCCTCATCCTCCTCCTCCTCCTCCTGGGCCACCTCCTGTTCCATCATCGCCCTAAGTGTTTTCTCAAGGAGACATAGAAGTGGTATTGTAACGCTGATAACGGTGTCATCGCCACTGGCCATGTTGGTGGAGTACTCGAAACAGCGCAACAGGGCACACAGGTCTCGCATGGAGGCCCAGTCATTGGTGGTGAAGTGGTGCTGTTCTGTAGTGCGACTGACCCGTGCGTGCTGCAGCTGAAACTCCACTATGGCCTGCTGCTGCTCGCACAGTCTGTCCAGCATGTGCAAGGTGGAGTTCCACCTGGTGGGCACGTCGCATATGAGGCGGTGAGCGGGAAGGCCGAAGTTACGCTGTAGCGCAGACAGGCGAGCAGCGGCAGGATGTGAACGCCGGAAGCGCGAACAGACGGCCCGCACTTTATGCAGCAGCTCTGACATGTCGGGGTAGTTGTGAATGAACTTCTGCACCACCAAATTCAGCACATGCGCCAAGCAAGGGATGTGCGTCAAATTGGCTAGTCCCAGAGCTGCAACGAGATTTCGCCCATTATCACACACCACCAGGCCGGGCTTGAGGCTCACCGGCAGCAACCACTCGTCGGTCTGTTGTTCAATACCCCGCCACAACTCCTGTGCGGTGTGGGGCCTGTCCCCCAAACATATGAGTTTCAGAATGGCCTGCTGACGTTTACCCCGGGCTGTGCTGAAGTTGGTGGTGAAGGTGTGTGGCTGACTGGATGAGCAGGTGGAAGAAGAGGAGGAGGAAGCCGAGAAGGAGGAGGTGGCAACAGGAGGCAAAGAATGTTGCCCTGCGATCCTTGGCGGCGGCAGGACGTGCGCCAAACAGCTCTCCGCCTGGGGCCCAGCTGCCACTACATTTACCCAGTGTGCAGTTAGGGAGATATAGCGTCCCTGGCCGTGCTTACTGGTCCACGTATCTGTGGTTAGGTGGACCTTGCTACAGATGGCGTTGCGCAGTGCACACTTGATTTTATGGGATACTTGGTTGTGCAGGGAAGGCACGGCTCTCTTGGAGAAGTAGTGCCGGCTGGGAACAACATACTGTGGGACAGCAAGCGACATGAGCTGTTTGAAGCTGTCTGTGTCCACCAGCCTAAATGACAGCATTTCATAGGCCAGTAGTTTAGAAATGCTGGCATTCAGGGCCAGGGATCGAGGGTGGCTAGGTGGGAATTTACGCTTTCTATCAAATGTTTGTGAGATGGAGAGCTGAACGCTGGCGTGTGACATGGTTGAGACGCTTGGTGACGGAGGTGGTGGTGGTGGTGTTGGTGGTACATCCCCTGTTTGCTGGGCGGCAGGTGCCAACGTTCCTCCAGAGGCGGAGGAAGAGGCCGAGGCGGCAGCAGCAGAATAGGCCGAGGCGGCAGCAGCAGAAGAGGTAGCAGGGGGAGCCTGAGTGACTTCCTTGGTTTTAAGGTGTTTACTCCACTGCAGTTCATGCTTTGCATGCAGGTGCCTGGTCATGCAGGTTGTGCTCAGGTTCAGAACGTTAATGCCTCGCTTCAGGCTCTGATGGCACAGCGTGCAAACCACTCGGGTCTTGTCGTCAGCACATTGTTTGAAGAAGTGCCATGCCAGGGAACTCCTTGAAGCTGCCTTTGGGGTGCTCGGTCCCAGATGGCGGCGGTCAGTAGCAGGCGGAGTCTCTTGGTGGCGGGTGTTCTGCTTTTGCCCACTGCTCCCTCTTTTGCTACGCTGTTGGCTCGGTCTCACCACTGCCTCTTCCTCCGAACTGTGAAAGTCAGTGGCACGACCTTCATTCCATGTGGGGTCTAGGACCTCATCGTCCCCTGCATCGTCTTCCACCCAGTCTTGATCCCTGACCTCCTGTTCAGTCTGCACACTGCAGAAAGACGCAGCAGTTGGCACCTGTGTTTCGTCATCATCAGAGACATGCTGAGGTGGTATTCCCATGTCCTCATCATCAGGAAACATAAGTGGTTGTGCGTCAGTGCATTCTATGTCTTTCACCGCTGGGGAAGGGCTAGGTGGATGCCCTTGGGAAACCCTGCCAGCGGAGTCTTCAAACAGCATAAGAGACTGCTGCATAACTTGAGGCTGAGACAGTTTCCCTGGTATGCATGGGGGTGATGTGACAGACTGATGGGGTTGGTTTTCAGGCGCCATCTGTGCGCTTTCTGCAGAAGACTGGGTGGGAGATAATGTGAACGTGCTGGATCCACTGTCGGCCACCCAATTGACTAATGCCTGTACCTGCTCAGGCCTTACCATCCTTAGAACGGCATTGGGCCCCACCATATATCGCTGTAAATTCTGGCGGCTACTGGGACCTGAGGTAGTTGGTACACTAGGACGTGTGGATGTGGCAGAACGGCCACGTCCTCTCCCAGCACCAGAGGGTCCACTAACACCACCACGACCATGTCCACGTCCGCGTCCCTTACTAGATGTTTTTCTCATTGTTATGGTTCACCACAACAACAAATATATTATTTGGCCCAATGTATTGTATTCAAATTCAGCGGGATATAAATTTGAGGCCTAGTATTTAGGCGCTGGGTGACCGGTATGGATTTAGTGACAGAATTAGACTTGGAAATGCACAGAAGCGTGTGTGTGAAGTTATTCTGAATGACCCTATGTGCACCTTCAATATTATATACCCTTTTAGGGATAGATTTCAAATAGCTCTGATATAGCAGAAACCACTAAATTATGAAATTGCTAAATTGGGAATTGTACTTCAACCCAGAACAAAAAATGTGCTTTGACGGACACTAAATATCTTGCCCAGCAACAACAGTACAGCGGTGGGTAACGAGAGATTTAGAGGGATTTAAATTTGAGGCCTAGTATTTAGGCGCTGGGTCACCGGTATGGATTTAGTGACAGAATTAGACTTGGAAATGCACAGAAGCGTGTGTGTGAAGTTATTCTGAATGACCCTATGTGCACCTTCAATATTATATACCCTTTTAGGGATAGATTTCAAATAGCTCTGATATAGCAGAAACCACTAAATTATGAAATTGCTAAATTGGGAATTGTACTTCAACCCAGAACAAAAAATGTGCTTTGACGGACACTAAATATCTTGCCCAGCAACAACAGTACAGCGGTGGGTAACGAGAGATTTAGAGGGATTTAAATTTGAGGCCTAGTATTTAGGCGCTGGGTGACAGGTATGGGTTTAGTGACAGAATTAGACTTGAAAATACACAGTAGCGGGTGTGTGTGAAGTTATTCTGAATGACCCAATGTGCACCTTCAATATTATATACCCTTTTTGGGATAGATTTCAAATAGCTCTGATATAGCAGGAACCACTAAATTATGAAATTGCTAAATTGGGAATTGTACTTCAACCCAGAACAAAAAATGTGCTTTGACGGACACTAAATATCTTGCCCAGCAACAACAGTACAGCGGTGGGTAACGAGAGATTTAGAGGGATTTAAATTTGAGGCCTAGTATTTAGGCGCTGGGTGACAGGTATGGGTTTAGTGACAGAATTAGACTTGAAAATACACAGTAGCGGGTGTGTGTGAAGTTATTCTGAATGACCCAATGTGCACCTTCAATATTATATACCCTTTTTGGGATAGATTTCAAATAGCTCTGATATAGCAGGAACCACTAAATTATGAAATTGCTAAATTGGGAATTGTACTTCAACCCAGAACAAAAAATGTGCTTTGACGGACACTAAATATCTTGCCCAGCAACAACAGTACAGCGGTGGGTAACGAGAGATTTAGAGGGATTTAAATTTGAGGCCTAGTATTTAGGCGCTGGGTGACAGGTATGGGTTTAGTGACAGAATTAGACTTGAAAATACACAGTAGCGGGTGTGTGTGAAGTTATTCTGAATGACCCAATGTGCACCTTCAATATTATATACCCTTTTTGGGATAGATTTCAAATAGCTCTGATATAGCAGGAACCACTAAATTATGAAATTGCTAAATTGGGAATTGTACTTCAACCCAGAACAAAAAATGTGCTTTGACGGACACTAAATATCTTGCCCAGCAACAACAGTACAGCGGTGGGTAACGAGAGATTTAGAGGGATTTAAATTTGAGGCCTAGTATTTAGGCGCTGGGTGACCGGTATGGATTTAGTGACAGAATTAGACTTGGAAATGCACAGAAGCGTGTGTGTGAAGTTATTCTGAATGACCCTATGTGCACCTTCAATATTATATACCCTTTTAGGGATAGATTTCAAATAGCTCTGATATAGCAGAAACCACTAAATTATGAAATTGCTAAATTGGGAATTGTACTTCAACCCAGAACAAAAAATGTGCTTTGACGGACACTAAATATCTTGCCCAGCAACAACAGTACAGCGGTGGGTAACGAGAGATTTAGAGGGATTTAAATTTGAGGCCTAGTATTTAGGCGCTGGGTCACCGGTATGGATTTAGTGACAGAATTAGACTTGGAAATGCACAGAAGCGTGTGTGTGAAGTTATTCTGAATGACCCTATGTGCACCTTCAATATTATATACCCTTTTAGGGATAGATTTCAAATAGCTCTGATATAGCAGAAACCACTAAATTATGAAATTGCTAAATTGGGAATTGTACTTCAACCCAGAACAAAAAATGTGCTTTGACGGACACTAAATATCTTGCCCAGCAACAACAGTACACCGGTGGGTAACGAGAGATTTAGAGGGAATTAAATTTGAGGCCTAGTATTTAGGCGCTGGGTCACCGGTATGGATTTAGTGACAGAATTAGACTTGGAAATACACAGTAGCGGGTGTGTGTGAAGTTATTCTGAATGACCCTATGTGCACCTTCAATATTATATACCCTTTTAGGGATAGATTTCAAATAGCTCTGATATAGCAGAAACCACTAAATTATGAAATTGCTAAATTGGGAATTGTACTTCAACCCAGAACAAAAAATGTGCTTTGACGGACACTAAATATCTTGCCCAGCAACAACAGTACAGCGGTGGGTAACGAGAGATTTAGAGGGAATTAAATTTGAGGCCTAGTATTTAGGCGCTGGGTCACCGGTATGGATTTAGTGACAGAATTAGACTTGGAAATGCACAGAAGCGTGTGTGTGAAGTTATTCTGAATGACCCTATGTGCACCTTCAATATTATATACCCTTTTTGGGATAGATTTCAAATAGCTCTGATATAGCAGGAACCACTAAATTATGAAATTGCTAAATTGGGAATTGTACTTCAACCCAGAACAAAAAATGTGCTTTGACGGGCACTAAATAACTTTCCCAGCTACAACAGGACAACGGTAACGAGAGATTTAGAGGGATTTAAATTTGAGGCCTAGTATTTAGGCGCTGGGTGACAGGTATGGGTTTAGTGACAGAATTAGACTTGGAAATACACAGTAGCGGGTGTGTGTGAAGTTATTCTGAATGACCCTATGTGCACCTTCAATATTATATACCCTTTTAGGGATAGATTTCAAATAGCTCTGATATAGCAGAAACCACTAAATTATGAAATTGCTAAATTGGGAATTGTACTTCAACCCAGAACAAAAAATGTGCTTTGACGGACACTAAATATCTTGCCCAGCAACAACAGTACAGCGGTGGGTAACGAGAGATTTAGAGGGAATTAAATTTGAGGCCTAGTATTTAGGCGCTGGGTCACCGGTATGGATTTAGTGACAGAATTAGACTTGGAAATACACAGTAGCGGGTGTGTGTGAAGTTACTCTGAATGACCCTATGTGCACCTTCAATATTATATACCCTTTTTGGGATAGATTTCAAAGAGCTCTGATATAGCAGGAACCACTAAATTATGAAATTGCTAAATTGGGAATTGTATTTCAACCCAGAACAAGAAATGTGCTTGAACGGACACTAAATAACTCGCCCAGCTACAGCACTAGGGACAGATTTAGCTGGATATAAATTTGAGGCCTAGTATTTAGGCGCTGGGTGACCGGTATGGATTTAGTGACAGAATTAGACTGGGATATGGCCAAAAAATGAACAGACTATTGCTGGTTAAATGCACTTGGTGTGACAGCTTCACCCTGATGTAGGCTTTAGCCAAAAAACAACCACACCATTGAGGGTTAAATGCACTTGGTGACAGGCGCAGCTTGCCCCTGATTTTGTATATGGCCAAAAAATGAACAGACTATTGCTGGTTAAATGCACTTGGTGTGACAGCTTCACCCTGATGTAGGCTTTAGCCAAAAAACAACCACACCATTGAGGGTTAAATGCACTTGGTGACAGGCGCAGCTTGCCCCTGATTTTGTATATGGCCAAAAAATGAACAGACTATTGCTGGTTAAATGCACTTGGTGTGACAGCTTCACCCTGATGTAGGCTTTAGCCAAAAAACAACCACACCATTGAGGGTTAAATGCACTTGGTGACAGGCGCAGCTTGCCCCTGATTTTGTATATGGCCAAAAAATGAACAGACTATTGCTGGTTAAATGCACTTGGTGTGACAGCTTCACCCTGATGTAGGCTTTAGCCAAAAAACAACCACACCATTGAGGGTTAAATGCACTTGGTCGCAGCTTGTGCTGGCGCACCACAAGACACAAAATGGCCGCCGATCACCCCAGAAAAATGAGACTGACAAACGGTCTGTGCAGCCTAAAAACAGTGAGCAATTGAGGATCAGCAGCTCAATGATCCACAGCTGCAGATCGATCAGTTAATCAAGTCCTTTGGAGGAGTTAATCTGCCTAATCTCGCCCTACTGTCGCAGCCGCAACCTCTCCCTACGCTAATCAGAGCAGAGTGACGGGCGGCGCTATGTGACTCCAGCTTAAATAGAGGCTGGGTCACATGGTGCTCTGGCCAATCACAGCCATGCCAATAGTAGGCATGGCTGTGATGGCCTCTTGGGGCAAGTAGTATGACGCTTGTTGATTGGCTGCTTTGCAGCCTTTCAAAAAGCGCCAAGAAAGCGTCACAAAAGCGCGAAGAAAGCGACGAACACCGAACCCGAACCCGGACTTTTACGAAAATGTCCGGGTTCGGGTCCGTGTCACGGACACCCCAAAATTCGGTACGAACCCGAACTATACAGTTCGAGTTCGCTCATCCCTAATTGTAATGATCCGGAAGGGATCCAAGATTCATAAAAACATTCATTTATACTGAAGAACTAGATCATATTTTCTATTCAGACCACCTGGACAGAGAATTAACAGAATACTACTTTATGAAAAACCTAATGGTACTCTTAAAATGGTTATCCAACCTCTATAATACCCCCCAAAATGCCCGGCCCCTCATACAGGTTATACTTACCCCGCTCCCCGACACCCGCGTTGCTTCTGATGCCCGCACAGCCGCCACTGCATCTCCCTGTCGCGCCGATCAAAACATCCGGCGATGGGAAGGGGGCAGCCAATAGCAGGCCGCGATGGGGACGAGCCTACCTAGCATCACCCCCAATGCTAGGGTGGCTCGTTCCCATCGCGGCCTGCTATTGGCTGCCAACTCCTCCCACATCAGAAGCGGCACGGGTGTTGGGGGCGGGTAAGTATAACCTTTATGAGGGGCCCACTTATTTTGTGGGGCATTATAACTGTGCTAACTCCCCTAATTTGATGTATTTTTTATCTTTATGACCATATGAGGTCGATGTATGAAGACCTGGCTTTCCTTCTTCTTCCTACCCCATTCCTATGCTTATGTCCACTTATTTGGGTCAGCCCCCTTTCAAACAATGACATCTCTCATAATGTGTTTTGTTACGACACATTTCCTTTGTTTTACTAATTTACTTGGCTTTATATTTAGCTATGACCTACACTGCTTCTTACGCACGTACCCTTTCTTCATATAATCTCATGCGTATCTTGTAATTTCTTACAACTTAATGAATAAATATATTTGAAACATAAAAACACAGGGAGTGGGGGAGCACGGGAACATTGGGAGAGGAGGAACAGGAAGTCTGTTATTCAAGCTGTTATGGAAAGTGGCTCGGTTTATTAGAATGTGAAACCCGGCAGACATTAATAGCATATGGCTAGGATATACTATCAATGTTTAAGGGTCCTTTTACACATAAAAATAAATATGAAAAAACTAGTGCCCATCAACAACGTTATTGTGAGTTTTAACATTCAAAAGACATGCATTTATGTATTACAATTAATGTGTTTTTTGTTTTTTTTTGCAATTTCTCTTTCATCCTTTCCTCCTGTCTCCTATGCTAATTTACATGCCTGTTTACACAAGGGGACAGAAATGATGTTGCCAAGCGATAATTTTTAGGTCACTATAAAAGATGTGATCAACGACAAATAGTGAATTCTCACTCTCTATACTGGTTATGAACATTTGCTGGATTTAAAGATTTATAATTTTTTTTTACATTATATTCATCCCCTATAAAAACCCCTTTAACCCCTTTCCAAACAGCGCCGTACTAGTACTAGTGCCGCTGGCCGGGTCTTTAAAGATGAGCGGAGCAGGAGCCATAGCTGCGGGATGCCTGCTGTTTCATACAGCAGATATACGTGGCTCATGTGCACAAGCGGCGTTAATGCCGGTCGCGGTCATTTAACACTTCAGATGCCTTGGTCAAACCTGACCATGGCATACGAACGTTTGCAAACACGGAAGCACACGCTTCCGGGTATGCTCCAGCTCCCTCTGGCGGTGATCGGAGGATCCAAAGCTTGTATGCAGCAGCCCCTGTAATAGAGGATGACAGACGGCTGCTGCAGGGCTCCATAGGAAACTAGTCAATTTCTCATAGACTCCAATGCTAATGTATAGACTTCAAAGTCTCCCTGCCCCAGGCCACTACACACTACCCTACTTTAACTGTGGCATCATCAACACAGTCGGGACTACTTAAGAAAGAAGATTTGTGCTACAAGCAACAACTATGTACATAGGGTTTGGCATAGTCTAAGGGGACTTCAGTCTTTCCCTAGGGTGCGGGCTCTTAAATGTTACGAACAGGATTAAGCATGGGCTTAGTTGTCAACAAGACTTATTTTTGTTCCACTTCTGATTAGTAGGCTGTTGATGCTGTATTCTGCCTGGCAACTAATGATGCATCCTGGTAGCTGCTTCTATGGAACATGTGGGATGCAAGTGGACAGGATACAAGTGGCTAATGAAGGTTTTGGCCATCAAGCTGGAAGTTGGCATACTTTAGCATGGTCATCAAAATGGTCACCACTGGAGCAGCACAGGATAGCAGGTACTGTGGTCAGGTTGCAGGTCTCAGATGTGTATGGCTGGGCACTCCTCTAATTTTTCATTGGTTCTCTGGCTGGCATCTGCACCTGCAGCAAAAATATTCAAAAGGACATTGTTACCTGGGCCAAACTTATTACTGGGGTGGCAAACAGTACCACCAACATAGTCATCATGTAAAATATACACTATGTACATGAGAATAAGCCCCTTCAAAGTGGTCATTATGTCAAGCATGATTCTGACCCTTTTCACTTAATCCTTTATAGGTTGACCTTAACATTTTGCCTTTTATGAAAGCTTGCTATATAACAGAATTCCTAACTGAATTTGACCAGTACATAGCCTTTTGGATAGCTTCCAGAAAGACAATGTTTTTTTTCAGAGAATGGACAGCATCATAGATGAACCGTATACATCTTCTAAGAAGAATTCATTAGAAGCATAGTTATAGTCATACAGTACATCATCACATATTCATAAAAAAATAACATTTCTCTACAACTGCAGTTCTAGCTCATAAATTACAATTACATTAAAGAAATGTGGGCATATTATATAGTGTGCCATATATCCAATCCCCCCCCCCCCCCGTAAAAGTGTGCCTGCCACGTATAATGTATAGTGTGCCTGCCACGTATAATGTATAGTGTGCCACAGCTCCCCAATGATCTGTGCCTGCTGTTGGGCATTATATAGTGTGCCATACCTGCCCCCCAAGAACTGTGCCTGTTTCTCTCTATTATATACTGTGACACCCCCCCCCCCCCCCCAGTAACTGTAACTGGCACTGGCTGCCTGCTGCAGCTTATTATATTGTGTGCCATACACCCCCTAAAAGTGTGCCTGCTGTGTATAATGTATGGTGGGCCTTAGCCTCCAATGATCTGTGGTTGTTGCTCCCTATTATATAGTGTGCTATACCCCCCCCCCCCCCCCCACTTTATTCACTGTGTCGGCCCCAGCCTCCATGAACTTTTATTTTGAACCTGTAGTAAATGGGGCTGACTTTACTTACACAGTAAGCTGCTTGGCTGTCACTTGGACTGGAGTCGGCAGTGCCTGGCGTCAGTCATTACTTGCTGGCAGAGAGACTCCCGCGCGGCACTGCTCACTGAAGTTTCTCTGCTGGTGCAGGCTAGGCCAGCCAATCATCAGCAGGCTCTGCTAGCACTGCAAATGCTGATTGGCCAGCCCAGGAGAGAGACAACACACACACACAGAGTGAGTGCTGGACTGGACTTGAGAGACAGCAGCCGGACACTGATGTGCTGGGTAAGAAGGAGGGAGAGAACAGGGAGCTGGAAGGCAAGGACTGAGCCCAAGGCAGGACTTGGGAAGTGACAGGAGCTTGTGTGTGTAATTAGGGGGCATCTACGGCCAGGCCCCTTTCCCCCAGGGGCCCCATAGCAACTGCATGGTCTGTCTCTATTGGAGGTACGCCACTGGCAGTGGGCCCCCGGCACTTGCCTGGGTATGCCGGGTGCTGACGCTAGCCCTGCCTTTGATGACTCTATCAGATCTCCTGGGCTGTGCGTCGACCACAGGATCAGAAAGAGCATTATTGGTGACCTTGGCGATGGAACCACAAGGTTCAGGAACACGAGACACAGGTAACAACAGTTTTGATACCATTCACCATTCTAGAAGTGAAAAACTGTTAAAGGGGGTTCGACTCACCATAGCTGATTTTAACTTTATTTCTGGTAATACATTTTAAGTGGGTACATTTTCATGAAATGTAGGGGTTTCTTCCCCAAGTTCCTTGGCTAAACAGAGCTTCTATTGAGTACGGTGTACAATTTTTAGGTTATCATCACCCTGTTTATTTGATATGTTTCAGTAGCTGGTATTGCTTTGATCTTGTCAGGTAAGAATTCCCATCTATCATACAGTTTTTTTGACCTGTGTTGTTTTCGCAACCATACGTGATCTCTTTATGGTTTAGCCTCAGTTTTGGCATTATAGTCATCCTTTTGTTTTTTTTGAGCATCCTGGGTGGTTTGTTTGGTTGATTACTTGTTGGATCAATTTGAGGCGCCTCAGTTGCTCTTTTCCCCAGTCAGTTTGTGGGATAACACAGGGTTGTTATCATTGCCAGTTGGCACACTAAGCTGTATGGCAACCAACTTTTGAGTCCAGATATTAATGTATTAGGTTCCTTGTTTGGTTGAACAGTGCATTTTATGGTTATATAGCAAAGTCAATTTAGATACCCATGTCGGCCATTTTGATTTCTCACACTTTGGCAATTTACGCAATAGATTTATTATGTTTTACTTCATTTTTTCACATAAACCATTGCATTGTGGGTGATAGGCAGTTTTACGTTTTTTCTTTAAATATTTTACATTGTGCACATTTCTTGGAATAATTGTGACTCAAATGCTGAGGCTTGGCAAGTCAGGATCTTTTCTTTCTGGTGAAGGTGGCTGGTGCATTACACAGGCCGAATGGCATATAACTGAACTCATAAAGCCCCATAGGTGTGGTAAACGCTTTCTTTTCTTGGTCCTCGGAAGCTATGGGGACCTGCCAGTACCCACTAGTTAAATCTAAAGTAGAAAAGAATGCTGCAGAGCCCAGGGCTGATAGGGACTCTTCTATTCTAGGCAAAGGGTACGCATCTGTATAGGTGATGTTATTTAATTTGCGGTTGTCCACACAAAATTGCATTGTACTGCCATTTTTACGCACAAGCACTTGCGGCCGAAGGGCTATGACTGTCACAAATTACATTAGAAGCTTTTGGTCATGAACTAGCTGTTTCACTTATGGTACATGGCTGGTGGTATGGGCCTGTATCTTTTTTAATGGGTAGGTGGGACCCAGTAGGGATAGTGTGTTGGATCACTTCTACTTTCCCAAAATTTGTGGAGTGTGTGGGGTTCCGATCTGGTAGATAGGGTAAGCGGACGCAGTACAGAGGCAAAAGACAGGTTCTTAACCCAAAACTTCAGTGTTTATTCACACTTGAGGAAAATGCACAAAACAATGCGTTACTTTGCAGTCTTGGTGTTTACTTCACACACAATGGAAAGTACATCTTTGTGTTACTTCACACAAATTGGAAAGTTCATATAAGACAAGTCACCTTGATATCAGTTCTGCCTCCAGCAGTCCACGGCAGGCTTTAGGTGGCCTGTTTCCTCGGCCCATGGGTGTCAGCCCTCCAACCTGGCACCAAGCCTCAAATCCCAACACAGAGATCCTGCTGCTGAGTCCAGCTGCCTATTTAAGGACAGCCAGTTGCTGCCAAAAACCAGGACCGGCAGCTGAAATCCAGTCTGGTATTTGACCCCATCTGGCTGCAAATCAGCCCAGCAGCACACGCTGGGAGGAAAATACCTGTTTTCCCAGACCATGCCCTTCACTGTGTCACATACATCCCCCCTTTGTTCAACCCTGAGGGGGTGAACACTCGCCAATGTACTCGGGACAGGGCATCCGTGTTTCCCTGTAACCGGCCTACCCTGTGTTCCACTGTAAATTTAAAGTTCTGTAGGGAAAGGAACCATCTGGTGATCCGGGCATTTCTGTCTTTGGCCTGGTTCATCCACTTTAGAGGGGAGAGGTCGGTTACCAGGCGGAATTTCCTGCCCAACAAATAATAACGGAGAGATTCAAGTGCCCACTTGGTAGCCAGGCACTCTCTCCACTATACTGCTATACTGTACCTGGTCTCGGCTGGGGTGAGCTTACGGCTGAGGAAGACAACGGGAGTCTCCTCTTCGTTGATTTCCTGAGACAGTACAGCACCGAGGCCTAATTTGGAGGAATCGGCCTGTACTATAAATTCCTTTTTGAAGTTGGGCGTCACCTGCGAGATGGCTTGTCGCCGAGAGACTTGGGTACCCGGTATGGTTTTAACTGGACTTTTGCCTGAGGCTCAGTGACAATGTCATGCTGAATTGTGGAAGTGCGTCCGGGGATGTCCGAGAACACATCTGTGTTCCGACTAACGATCTCCCTGGCCTCCTGGGTCTGTTTAGAGGAGAGGCTGTCAGCAGTTTTTACTGTGGCAGCCGCCTCACTTGCATCAGTCCGAGGGGCTGGTACCTCTTCTCCTAGAAAACCTGGCTGCAGGCTGTCTTCTCTACAGGTTTTCCTATCTTTCCACAGTTTGAGTAAATTCACATGGTAAACCTGCTTTCGCCGCCCTGGCTGGTGTACCTTGTAGTTTACATCTCCAATTTTCTCGAGAACCTTGTAGGGCCCCTGCCACCTAGCCAGGAACTTGCTGTCCACGGTCGGCACCAGAACCAAAACCCGATCACCAGGTTAAAGATCCGGACCCGAGCCTGACGATTATAGACCCGACTCTGGGCTCGCTGAGCTGCCTCCATATGCTCCCTAACAACAGGCAACACTGTCTCTATCCAATCTTGCATCTGGGAAACGTACTCAATGACACTTATGTGAAGTGGGTTGTTAATCCCACGCCTCTTTGGCCATGTCCACGAGACTGCGAGGGTGTCTGCCATATAGCAGGACGAGAACCTAGTAGAGGCCTGGGGTACCTCTCGCACTGCGAATATATGAGATAGGGCAGAAGGAGGTCCCAGTCCTTCCCATCTTTAAACACTACCTTTTTCAACATATTTTTTAATGTTTGGTTAAACCGTTCTACCAGACTGTCCGTTTGCGGATGGCAAACGGACATCCATAGTTGTTTTATGTACAGCAACTTACAGAATTCCCTCATCACCTTGGACATAAAAGGGGTCCCTTGGTCGGTCAGAACCTCTTCAGGTAGTCCTACTCGGGAAAACATCTCCATTAACTCCTTAGCTAGGAGTTTGGCCTCTCAGTGGCACCACATCTGGGTCCAAGTGGCATAGTCTAGAATGACTAAGATGTGTTAATGCTCTCTGGCGGACTTTGGTACTGGGCCTATGAGGCATAGCTATTCGATCAAACGGTACTTCAATAATCGGGTACTAGGGGACTATGGAAATGTGGCTGGGGGCTAGTTATCTGGCAGGTCGGGCAAGACTTACAAAACCCTCCCACTTCTTTGAATATGCTGGGCCAGTAAAACCGCTGTAGAATACGATCCTGAGTTTTCTACAGCCCCAGGTGACCCCGAGAACGTGTTGGTGGGCTAGATTTAACACAAGCTTGCGATAAGCCTTGGGGACCACCAACTGTTCAACAGGCTCACTCTATAGTTGGTTTACCCGATACAACATATCTTGATGAAGCACAAAACGGGGAAACACTGACTCTGCCCCAGGTTGTTGTGGTTCACCATCTACTATTAACACATTTTCCCAGGCGTGGGATAGGGTTGGGTCCCGGCGTTAGGCGTTCCCAAAATTATCCCCGGAGACATTGAGGTCTGCCAATTCAGGACCCCGCGGCATGTCCTCCACGTCTCCCACCATCACACTTAGCGGGGTTGTCTCCCTCTCTTCCACAGAAATGGCGGTTACCCCTACCGCTGGCCCTTCGGTCTCAGGTTCCCAAGGTTCTGGTCTCCCCCCTGAGCCGGGCCACTCCTGTCTCATGGGTATCAGTCACTCTCATAGCAGACCACAGTGCCCTCCATGAGGGCCTTCACAACAGCCTCCATTTTGTCGTGGGGCACTGGTTGTAATAACAGCTGGTTTAATGTACGACATACAACCGTGCCTTAAAAATGCAGAAACCAAAAATATTGGCGTTCGCGCCAGCCTCACTGCTCTTGCCTGCATCCTCCACCAATTGTGGGGACTCGCTCTGGTAGACAGGATTAGCGGACGCAGTATAGAGGCAACAACAAGTTCTTTGGATCAAACAGTTCAGTGTTTTATTCACACTTTAGGCTACATGCACACGAACGTTGTTCATTTCCGTTCCGTTTTATTTTATTTTTTTTGCGGATAGGATGCAGACCCATTCATTTGAATGGGTCTGCATAAAACACGGACAGCACACCGTGTGCTGTCCGCATCAGTATGTCCGTTCCGTTGCTCCGCAAAAAAAATAGTGCATGTCCTATTTTTTTCTAGTTTGCAGACAAGAATAGGCATTATTACAATGGATCCGCAAAAAAAAAGAAGGATGCCATACGGAACGTCATCCATTTTTTTTTTACGGATCTGCAATTTGCGGACCGCAAAACACATACGGTCGTGTGCATGTAGCCTTAGGCAAGTGACAAAACAAGCAGTCATATTCAAACAAAAAGTCACCTTGCGTTGTTGGTGGCAATTCACACCATGCGGCAATTCTGCCTCAAAGAGACCTTGCTCATAGCAGCACCAACCTGTTTGTTTTTTTTTTTATAACAATTTTTATTGTTTTTGAGGTTTTTCACCAAAAAGATAAAAGGCACATTACATCAAATATGAAAACAATGCTTATGTTCAATGAGATGACAGTGATAGGTCAACTACGGTGAAACATTGAATTACATAAAAGACTGCATTGGTAAATTGAGCCTGATGAGAGGCCCAGAAATTGAATAAACATGTCATAATGCAATATTTCAAAACAATACAAAAAACTAAGAAAGAACAAAAGGGCATGACTGATGGGATGTACGCCACTTAGCCACAGATAGGGCCTATTAAAGTAAGTAAACATTTAAAGACATGATAGTGCATAAGGGTACTGAGGAAGGGTCAGTGGAATCCTCTATATTGTTTCCAAGGGGACCAAATAGCCAGGAAAGAGGACCGAGAACGAAGCTCCCAATGAGAGAGTTCTTCTAACCTATAAATCTGGTCTACTCTTTGGATCCATTTAGCTACAACTGGGACCTCAGGGGAAAGCCAGGAGGACGCTACCAGAAGTCTGCCAGCAGCTAACAGCATAATATATAGAGTTCTTCGCCATTTGTTTAAACCCTTAAGGCCCAAGCTGAGGAGAGTTAGGTCAGGGGAGCAGGAAAGTGTAGTTTGGCAAATATGATTGCAATTTTTTATTATAGTATGCCACCAGTCATTAATGGTTTGACACTTCCACCAGATGTGGAAGAAAGAGCCTTTGGAAGTCTGGCATCTCCAACATAAGTCAGAGCTACTTGGAAAGTAGAGAATGCGAATACACCTAGAAATTTTGTGAGGGGTCAAAAAGACCATCGAAATCTCCATAGGAGACAGAAAGCGGCTTAAATCTTTCTCCCAAGTTCCAATTATTGCTGGCTTAATGAGAGATACCGGTGTTTTCAAGCGGCTATATAGAATTGAGATGGCTCTTTTAAGGGGCTGTTTTGCACCAAGTGTTGTGTCAAACCAGGAAGACAGGGGCCATAAAGGAGACGCCTTAAGGAGAGATATGACTTCGCACTAACCTGTTTTAATGCCAAACAGGTAGCAAGCCTTCATCCAGACACAAGGCTCCCAGATCCCAACACAGAGACCTGGCTTCTGAGCCAAGCTGCCTATTTAAGGACAGCCAGGTGCTGCCAAAACCCAGACCAGCATTTAAAATCCGGTCCAGTATTTGACCTCACCTGGCTGTAAATCATCCCAGCAGCACATGCTGGGAGGAAAATGCCTGTTTTCCCAGACCAAACCTCTCACTGTGTCACAGTACCTATAGTATCTACTATAGATAGATACTATAGGTTCTACAAGAGTCTGGTAAGCTTGCCCATGTGACCCATATACTTACTTTACACCAAAGTAATGTCTCAGAGTGAGGTCGTAACCATATGGGTTTAGCATCAGTAATCCTTACATTTCCAGTTTCACCCTTGTGGTCACTGAAATTGTTATGCCCTCAGAGTGCCCTCAGTGTACAGTCATGGCCAAAAGTTTTGAGAATTATACAAATATTAGTTTTCACAAAGTTTGCTGCTAAACTGCTTTTAGATCTTTGTTTCAGTTGTTTCTGTGATGTAGTGAAATATAATTACAAGCACTTCATAAGTTTCAAAGGCTTTTATCGACAATTACATGACATTTATGCAAAGAGTCAGTATTTGCAGTGTTGGCCCTTCTTTTTCAGGACCTCTGCAATTCGACTGGGCATGCTCTCAATCAACTTCTGGGCCAATTCCTGACTGATAGCAACCCATTCTTTCATAATCACTTCTTGGAGTTTGTCAGAATTAGTGGGTTTTTTGTTTGTCCACCCGCCTCTTGAGAATTGACCACAAGTTCTCAATGGGATTAAGATCTGGGGAGCTTCCAGGCCATGGACCCAAAATGTCAACGTTTTGGTCGCCGAGCCACTTAGTTATCACTTTTGCCTTATGGCACGGTGCTCCATCGTGCTGAAAAATGCATTGTTCTTCACCAAACTGTTGTTGGATTGTTGGAAGAAGTTGCTGTTGGAGGGTGTTTTGGTACCATTCTTTATTCATGGCTGTGTTTTTGGGCAAAATTGTGAGTGAGCCCACTCCCTTGGATGAGAAGCAACCCCACACATGAATGGTCTCAGGATGCTTTACTGTTGTCATGACACAGGACTGATGGTAGTGCTCACCTTTTCTTCTCCGGACAAGACTTTTTCCTGATGCCCCAAACAATCGGAAAGAGGCTTCATCGGAGAATATGACTTTGCCCCAGTCCTCAGCAGTTCAGTCACCATATTTTCTGCAGAAGATCAATCTGTCCCTGATGTTTTTTTTTGGAGAGAAGTGGCTTCTTTGCTGCCCTTCTTGACACCAGGCCATCTTCCAAAAGTCTTCGGCTCACGGTGCGTGCAGATGCGCTCACACCTGCCTGCTGCCATTCCTGAGCAAGCGCTGCACTGGTGGCACTCCGATCCCGCAGCTGAATCCTCTTTAGGAGACGATCCTGGCGCTTGCTGGACTTTCTTGGACGCCCTGAAGCCTTCTTAACAAGAATTGAACCTCTTTCCTTGAAGTTCTTGATGATCCTATAAATTGTTGATTGAGGTGCAATCTTAGTAGCCACAATATACTTGCCTGTGAAGCCATTTTTATGCAACGCAATCATGGCTGCACGCGTTTCTTTGCAGGTCACCATGGTTAACAATGGAAGAACAATGATTTCAAGCATCACCCTCCTTTTAACAGGTCAAGTCTGCCATTTTAACCCAATCAGCCTGACATAATGATCTCAAGCCTTGTGCTCATCAACATTCTCACCTGAGTTAACAAGACTATTACTGAAATGATCTCAGCAGGTCCTTTAATGACAGCAATGAAATGCAGTGGAAAGGTTTTTTAGGATTAAAGGGAACCTGTCACCCAAAAATCGTCTATCAAGCTGTTTACAGTACCTTATAGTGCTGTGTCCTCGTTTCTCGATGCACTTTTTCTTCGTTTTGCCGCATGTCTGCTCATTCAGAAATCGTAGTTATATTCAGCTGCTGCCCCGTGCTGCAAGTCAGGCTTGAAGTCACGGGGGCAGCGGCCTCGGCGTCTTCCATGGCCCTCTCCCCGCCCCCTGCCTCTGTGACTGACACCCGAACATCCGAATCCGGGACCGCGCTCAACGGCCGCATGCGCAGTAAAGGGCGGCAGGAGCGCGGTCCCGGCTGCCGCGCGTACTACGCGCCGTCTTACTTTCGCCGCACTGCGCATGCGCCCGACATCCTGTATCAAACGCGCCCGCGCCCAGATGCCGGGCGCGGGCGCGTTTGATACAGGATGTCGGGCGCATGCGCAGTGCGGGGAAAGTAAGACGGCGCGTAGTACGCGCGGCAGCCGGGACCGCGCTCCTGCCGCCCTTTACTGCGCATGCGGCCGTTGAGCGCGGTCCCGGATTCGGATGTTCGGGTGTCAGTCACAGAGGCAGGGGGCGGGGAGAGGGCCATGGAAGACGCCGAGGCCGCTGCCCCCGTGACTTCAAGCCTGACTTGCAGCACGGGGCAGCAGCTGAATATAACTACGATTTCTGAATGAGCAGACATGCGGCAAAACGAAGAAAAAGTGCATCGAGAAACGAGGACACAGCACTATAAGGTACTGTAAACAGCTTGATAGACGATTTTTGGGTGACAGGTTCCCTTTAAGTTAATTTTCATGGCAAAGAAGGACTATGCAATTCATCTGATCACTCTTCATAAAATTCTGGAGTATATGCAAATTGCTATTATAAAAACTTAAGCAGCAACTTTTCCAATTTTCAATATTTATGTAATTCTCAAAACTTCTGGCCATGACTGTATACTATAACACTCTAAGTACAGGCTGCAACTAACTATGGCTGGAGTATACAAATCAATTCCTCCACACAATTTTGTAAAATATTTATTCCCAATACCACTGGAGCAAAACCTTCATCATGAACATGCAGAACAACTCACTCTTTCACAAATATATCGTAGATTCTGGGACTGCTTAGGAGAAATAACATTTAAAAGCGAGGGAGGATGGGAAGCTGAATTAGGTGTAGGAAGTACTGTTGATTGGGACATAGTATATCGAAATATAAAAAAAGCATCAATATCCCAAAAATATAGATTAATCCAGTTCAGGATTGTACATCGCCTGTATTACTCCCCTGCCTTCCTCGCCAAAATATATAGGGAAAGAAGGGATACGTGTTGGAAGTGTTCGGTTGAAATGCTGGTCTAGGTCACTTGCTATGGGATTGCCCAGAAATAAATAGATTTTGGACCAGAATCTATGAAGAACTACATAGAAGTTTTACGCAGGCAATATTAGGTCTTTTCTCCTATGTGGCTTTAACGCCCTATCACAGGGATGGCCAACCTGAGGCTCTCCAGATGTTGCAAAACTACAACTCCCAGCATGCCCAGACTGCCAACAGCTATCAGCCTACAGCAGGGCATGGTGGGAATTGTAGTTTTAAAACAGCTGGAGAGCCACAAGTTGACCATGCCTGCCCTATCAGATTAAAATCTCTTTGGAGAGCTTCATGGCCGCAAAGTCCTTGATTCTTAAATATTGGGGCACAAAAAACAGCCCTACTTACTCCGAGTGGAGGGCTCGGATAGATACCATTCTTCTATAAACATCAATGGTAAGAAAAGCAGAGTAGTCCTGGTAGGGGCGGGTCTTTGATACCTTTTCTTCGCTCCAAAGAGCCTGGCTGTTTGTGGTATCGACCACGAGTAGCAATAGGAGACGGCTGGATCCCGCAGCAGTGAATCAAGGGGTGGGTATAATGGGGTCAACTATATGAATTGATGTATGATTATCTGTTATTTTTAAACTATATGTAATGGAATTCACATTTTTGGCTCAGAAAAACAATAAGGAATTTGTCAAAAAAAAACAACAACCATGCAGAACTATTAACCCTTGCCGTTGTAATTCAGTGTTTAAAATCCCTGAGACAGTATGGGCTGGCCATTGCTGAGGATTACATTTATCTTACCCTGAGTAGGACAAATGAGTTGGTCTAGCTCCCAATGCTGCTAATAGAATGGCAGTTCTGACATTAATTGTAGGACATTCACCAATGTATGCAGAAAAGTTTGGACCCAAACAGTCTCCCCCTGAGGGTTGGTCCATTGCCCCAGGAGATGTTAGCTTAACTGCTTGCATTCACGCTCCACATGACCAAGTTTTTGACACTTACAACATATCGGTCGACCATTGGCATGGAACTGGTCAGTAGGTAATCGACCATAATTCCTAGGGTTACCATTAGAACCATTTCCCTGTAGCACCTCAACATTTTTAGCAAGCTGTAACACCAACTATTTCAAGTTAACTTCTGTATTTTTATCACATTTCTTTATATTAGACTCTACTGGTGCGCTCCTTTGTTCAGACATAATGGCACAATTATAACCTGGGTCTAAATCAGAGCCGAGTACCTTTACTGCAAGCTCCTTAAAGTCAAGGAATGGCATATCAGGGTGTTGTAATGCAAGAACTCTCAACTGGGTTTTTACAGCATCTAGTCTGGCACCCTCTACAAACTGGTCTTTCAGGGTCCGGTCTGGGTTAAGTATCTGATGTGGGCCCATGTGCTGGATGGCACGAAGAGCTTCCTGGATACTTAGAGCAAAATCTTGCAGGGTTTTACCCATCTTTTGTCTGTAGCTAAAGAAATGCATTTTTAACGCTGATAATGTGCTCCTGTCAAACATGCTGGCAAGTCTGTCTAAAATTTGGTCAACCGTATACGCTTCTCAGTACTAGGCCAAATGACTGCTCCTTCCAAATGACCAATCAATATAACAACTTTCTGTTCACCATTAAGGGAAATCATCTTATAAACGGCACTCATTTGATCTCTAAAGTTTTTGTGGCCTGTAGTCTCTTCTCCATATTTCAGTAACCATGGTGCTCCAAAAAAATATGGTACTGACAAGAGTATTATTGGAGAAGGGCTAGAGACCCCAGGACTAGCAGGGATATCATGGTCTCCATCTACGGACATGGCAGCAAAGTATAGTAGCACAATAAGACAGTAACCCAGCCCCTGAACAGAAATTCTATAGCTAGTAATACAGGATACAATCTTACTAGCACAGTCACTTGCTTGTGGTAGACCCTACAAGGGAAACACCTAGGGTTACAGATGCTTATATGTTGCTGGTTTACCTCAGATATGGGCTGGGGCGTTCCTGTAGTCACAACTGGCTGTCTTGATCCACTGGGACTGGATCCACAATGACTTTCTCTACTGGTGCTGGACCAGATCCTCTTTGTGACTCCAAATTGCAGTGGCTGGGTTTGGGGTGGCCCGAATGCTATGCTGGGTCCCCTGGACACCGTTGAGGTGTAACAATGAATTGCTGCTCTCCAGAAGTGATGCTAAGGTGTGGGGCACCCCAATGGGAAATAAGCCCAGAGAGTCAAGGTCTGCAGTAAACCAGAGTGCTTCTTTACTGAAGGAATTCAGGTGCAAAACAATACAGGCGAGACATAGGGCTGGCTTCTCCAGACTCCTCCCTGGCAGAAGAAGGGTTTGATGCTGAGGAAAGGCCTGAGCTAGCTGTCCCTCACTCTCTCTCAGAAGGCTGGTACCCTGGACAATGGCTGGAGGCTCAGGGTCTCTGGCAGAGTATCCTCGTCTCAGCATCTTCTTCTGGTCACTCAGTAGTCTGGCGGAGTCTCCTCTCTGGCAGAAGAAGGGTTTGATGCTGAGGAAAGGCCTCAGCTAGCTGTCCCTCTTTCTCTTTAGAAGGCTGGTACTCTGGCCAAAGGCTGGAGGCCCAGGGTCTGTGGCAGAGTATCCTCATCTCAGCATCTTCTTCTGGTCACTCAATAGTCTGGCAGAGTCTCCTCTTCTAAGCACTGTTCTCTAACTGTAGAACACTAGGGGCTCTGACTGTTCTCCTTATATACAGTTTCTAGCTAAACTATAACCTTCTAGTGGGAGGGGTGGAGTGGAGAAGCTCAGCACAAATACAATGTTACAACTTCAGTCTCTCATAGACTTGCATTCAAGCTTCAGTGATACCCAATGGCAATGATACGGCAGTTTTTTCAGACAAAAACAGGTTTTCAGACATAATAACACCAGACATTCAAGAGGTCAGTCTGTCTGGTTGTGGTGGTAAACAAGCCTGGCTTTTTCCCTCCAAAACATGCTCTTCTTTAAACCTTATGGTAGCTGTGGAAAATTACTAGCTTCTCATTCAGTCCCAAAAGTCTCTCAGTATTCATTAACCCTTTCCACAGTGCCATGCAAACACAGTGCAAATGAACAGGATATATATCACAGCATACATATAAAATGCAGTTACACAGTATAAAAACAGTGCAAGTTAACCTTTTAAAGTGAAATAAAATAAGGAGTTGATGACTTTGCAAGACCCCACTCTGTATCTTTTATGTGGTCTGCAGCTTCATAGCTGAGTTGCAGCAGTTCCTAAACGCTTCCACTTTATAATAATATCACTCACAATTGATCATGGAATAATTAGAAGGGTAGAAATTTCACAAACTGACTTTGTTACAATAGTGAGACTCTGGAATTCAATATTCTCTTTAGGACAACCCATTCTTTCACAATTGTTTATAAAGGCAGACTACTTGATTAGGTGCTGGATTTTATACACCTGGATTCAATGATTACAAGTAGGGATGAGTAAATCAACTTTGGATGAGTGCTCCGTACAGTATTAGAATGTATTGGCTCCGCTGAGCCGGTCATTACTTCTCGAAGTCTTGCGAGACTTCGCATAACAACTTCAGAAATTGATTTATACTGTAAAAAAACATTTCCCTAACTCAGGTTCGGTTCCAAGGTACCACTTGGAACCGAACCCAAGTTTGGGAAATGTTTTTTTACAGTATGAATAAATTTCAGAATTTATTATGCAAAGTAATAACTTCGGCTCATCGAAGTAAATACATTCTAATACTGTACAGAGCGCTCGCTCCATACAATATTTAAGCAAAGTTTTATGCAAATCGACTTTGGATGTTTCATCCGAAGTTGATTTGCTCATCCCTAAATACAAGGATTGTCCTAATGCTTTTGTCCATATAGTGTATTTTGTGCTGAACTGTAGAATTTGCTGCTTCTGGTGAGGTATCTTGTGCCACGTTGTGGCATGTGGTGTTTTTAAGGAGGTATTCTGTGGGGCACTGTGGTGTTTGTTTAGCACTGCTGGGGAGGTAAGCTATGCTGCACTGTAGTATTTGGCGCTACTGGAGAGGTATTTTGCACTGCACTGTGGTATTTTGGCACTGCACAGTAATGTTTTTGGGGGATGCTACTGACGTAATACAGTAGTATTTGTTCTCTGATGAGGACCAAGTACAATAAGTGTGAGAAATTAAACAGACCATAATAACCTTATCAAGAATATTAGGAAACTGCTGTGAATCATTTATGCTGATGATTTCTTGGAAACGAATTGCACTGGTTGGTACTCTTGTATCTATGACAGAGCTTGCTTAGTTTTTAGAACCCTACATTAAGGGATTTGTTCTTTGAAAAAGAATAGCCTTAATTAGGACATTGCTACAAGTGTAGATGCACTGTAATTGATGCCGGCTGTCAGCTGTCTATTAGCAGACGGACAAGTATGATACTTATTATTCCTCCTGTTTGCTTGGACTGTGTGATTGTACATAAGCTAACTTCTTTTCACAAAACCTAAAAAATTTGATATCACAGACAACTCGTTCCTTATACAGGGAGTGCAGAATTATTAGGCAAGTTGTATTTTTGAGGATTAATTTTATTATTGAACAACAACCATGTTCTCAATGAACCCAAAAAACTCATTAATATCAAAGCTGAATATTTTTGGAAGTAGTTTTTAGTTTGTTTTTAGTTTTAGCTATTTTAGGGGGATATTTGTGTGTTCAGGTGAATATTACTGTGCATAATTATTAGGCAACTTAACAAAAAACAAATATATACCCATTTCAATTATTTATTTTTACCAGTGAAACCAATATAACATCTCAACATTCACAAATATACATTTCTGACATTCAAAAACAAAACAAAAACAAATCAGTGACCAATATAGCCACCTTTCTTTGCAAGGACACTCAGAAGCCTGCCATCCATGGATTCTGTCAGTGTTTTGATCTGTTCACCATCAACATTGCGTGCAGCAGCAACCACAGCCTCCCAGACACTGTTCAGAGAGGTGGACTGTTTTCCCTCCTTGTAAATCTCACATTTGATGATGGACCACAGGTTCTCAATGGGGTTCAGATCAGGTGAACAAGGAGGCCATGTCATTAGATTTTCTTCTTTTATACCCTTTCTTGCCAGTCACGTTGTGGAGTACTTGGACGCGTGTGATGGAGCATTGTCCTGCATGAAAATAGTTTTTCTTACCTTGCAGACTTCTTCCTGTACCACTGCTTGAAGAAGGTGTCTTCCAGAAACTGGCAGTAGGACTGGGAGTTGAGCTTGACTCCATCCTCAACCCGAAAAGGCCCCACAAGCTCATCTTTGATGATACCAGCCCAAACCAGTACTCCACCTCCACCTTGCTGGCGTCTGAGTCGGACTGGAGCTCTCTGCCCTTTACCAATCCAGCCATGGGCCCATCCATCTGGCCCATCAAGACTCACTCTCATTTCATCAGTCCATAAAACCTTAGAAAAATCAGTCTTGAGATATTTCTTGGCCCAGTCTTGACGTTTCAGCTTGTGTGTCTTGTTCAGTGGTGGTCGTCTTTCAGCCTTTCTTACCTTGGCCATGTCTCTGAGTATTGCACACCTTGTGCTTTTGGGCACTCCAGTGATGTTGCAGCTCTGAAATATGGCCAAACTGGTGGCAAGTGGCATCTTGGCAGCTGCACGCTTGACTTTTCTCAGTTCATGGGCAGTTATTTTGCGCCTTGGTTTTTCCACACGCTTCTTGCGACCCTGTTGACTATTTTGAATGAAACGCTTGATTGTTCGATGATCACGCTTCAGAAGCTTTGCAATTTTAAGAGTGCTGCATCCCTCTGCAAGATATCTCACTATTTTTGACTTTTCTGAGCCTGTCAAGTCCTTCTTTTGACCCATTTTGCCAAAGGAAAGGAAGTTGCCTAATAATTATGCACACCTGATATAGGGTGTTGATGTCATTAGACCACACCCCTTCTCATTACAGAGATGCACATCACCTAATATGCTTAATTGGTAGTAGGCTTTTGAGCCTATACAGCTTGGAGTAAGACAACATGCATAAAGAGGATGATGTGGTCAAAATACTCATTTGCCTAATAATTCTGCACTCCCTGTATACCTAAATCATCAAAAAGATATTACTTTAAGGCCTCGTTCACATCACCGTTTCTCCTTTCCGTTCTCCGGCTCCGTTGAGGAGCAGGCAAACAGAAAGGACGGATTCTGCAGATAACTGAGACCTAACTGAGCGCAATGGAGCCTAAAGACCCCATAGACTATAATGGGGTCCATTCAGCGTCCGCTCAGAACATGATTTTTGAGCCGAGACGAAAGTCCTGCATGCAGAACTGAGCATCTTTTGATATAACCCTGTGTTGTCCCATGTCTCACTTATTGCCACTAGAAGTTTATTAATACAGTTATAACTGGTATTAGTTTTTTTTTTCTTTTCTGGCATAGAGTTCCGTCCTAGGGTCTCTATACTGGAAAATAACTGATCAGTTTTATCCCCATGCATTCTGAATGGAGAGCAATCCATTCAGGATGCATCAGGGTGTCTTCAGTTCAGTCGTTTTGACTGTTCAGGACAGAGATAAACCGTAGCATGCTGCGGTTTTTATCTCCGGACAAAAAAACTGAACACTTGCCTGAATGCATTTTTTTTTTTTTATAGGAATGTATTCGTGCCGGATCCAGAAGATGCGCAGACCGAAAAAAAAAAAAAAAAAAAAAAAAAAAAATCAATGCCAGATCCATTTTTCCGGATGACACTGGAAAGAAGGATCCGGCATTTCAATGCATTTGTAAGGCAGATCAGAATCCTGATTAGTCTTACAAATGCCATCAGTTGGCATACATTTTGACAGATTCAGCAGGCAGTTCTGGCGACGGAACTGCTTGCTGGATCACTCTGCCGCAAGTGTGAAGGTACCCTTACCAGTTGGGGTTTTGTCTCTGCACAGTCTGACATTGTCCAATAAGTGCCTCCAGTGTGACACTGTACAGGGGCACAACCTCAACTTATAGCAACCAGTTGTACCTTTATTCATAAACTTCTAATAGGAATAATAACGTAATGGCTACAAATACAGTAATAAGGTGCTCCAGAATAGTTACTGCATGGGGAATACAAGTAGTTACTAAAACAGACTGGTCAGAAGTGACAGGCCCTCTTTAAAGAAGCAAATACTTGTATCCCCTATGAAATCACAATTCTGGATCAGCTTTTTGTAATACTTATTCTCCTAAATATAGAATAATAATTTGACATCTGGGTGTTACCATTCCCCTGGCAGTACTAATTGGCCAGTTTCAGACTCTGCAAGGTCACATCACCAACTAATATCACACAGTTGCCAAGTCCTTCATAAATTTCTAGGAGAAATAACAGAGGAAAAGCACAACAGATCATTCTAAGAAAAGATGTTCAAGATTTGTCATTTAATAAAAATACAAGTATTTAGATAATTCGACAGAGCCAAAAGGTCCCCTTTAAAGGGGTTTTCTGGAAATGATTTATAATAACCACCAGCTATTATAAATAATTCTAGAATGTGAGCAGGACTGGTTGCCTCCACTTGCAGAGCTGCTTAGGCAGGGCCGGTGCTACCATAGAGGCAAGGGGGGCAATTGCCCCGGGCCCCCAACTCGTAGGGGCCCCCGGCCCCTAGCGCCGGCCCTGCCGCAACTACTATTATAGTAATTGCGGACGGTCCCCCTTATAACTATGAACAATCGCATACAGGCTGCGGTAAAGGAAGAGGCGGGAGTGATAGCTTGTACTGACCCATGTTGTCCAGCAGGTGGCAACAGCAGAAGACTGAAGTGAGGCAGCCAGGCGCTGCATAACAGCCCCGCCCAGTCTCTCCGATTCAGAAGCGCTCCCTACCAACGCTCCGCCCCCGACTGCAATGACAACAGGATTGTTTAATGGCAGAGAGAGAAGTCCTCACCTGAGAACACGAGTCCCGGGGAACAGCGGCTGAAACGGGGGTCAGAGGTGAGCGCCCTGCCAGCTGTATACAGTATAACGCTGCCCTGTGAAGTGCACACTACTACTGTATAATGCTGATTGTAGTCACTTCTGTTTTATATATATATATATATATATATATATATTATACACACATACATATGGATTGTTTAACATATCAGTGTATATTCTGTGCCCCCAGTATGGGACACACATGTAATGTCTTCTTCAACCCTCTTTCCCTCCTGAGGTTCTGCCCGGTCACCCATATATGAGCCCCAAGCCTGGGGGGCCGCTTTCTCTCAGCTTTTTACTTCAGGGCAAGGAGGAGAGCGACCTGTAGACCACATCTCTAAAATGGCCGGTCTGGTGTCTAGTGGTTAGTGCCCACCAAAAGTGATCCATGGAAGGGCAAACGTTGCGGCAGGGACACGTCCCAAGGCTCATCAGTGTACCTGGGGAGCAGGTATCCCATCTTCTCCAATTCCAGAAAAGAGCTACTGCCGGCTGTGGTCCTCATGTGGACGTGACACATGGTACAGACAGGTCCCCCCGCTTCTTGTCGGCGATGGCAGAATTCTGTAATGGCAGTGGCTTTTGCAGCCGGATAATGCACCCTGTTACATGGTGTGACCGTCACACTATTCAAATGGGGATACGGGACCCCACCTGCGGACAGGTGGTAGGTTGCTATTGTGGTAGGTTGCTATTGTGGGACAATCCTCCCCCCCCCCCCCCCATTTGCACATTTCTCCAGTCCAACTGTCCAAACAGAACCAGGGCGGGCTAGTATACTGGCACTGGGACGGGTGAGATGGTGCCTGGGATGGATCCGACCCAGTTTAATCAACCAACCTACCAGTAACTGGCCCCCTCACACCCCCCAAACGCACATTTCTCCAGTCCAACTTTCCAAACAGAACCAGGGCGGGCTAGTATACTGGCACTGGGATGGGTGAGATGGTGCCTGGGATGGATCCGAAGCAGTTTAATCAACCAACCTACCAGTAACTGGTTGGCTGATTAAACTGGATCATGATCCATCCCAGTCTGGTAGGTTGGTTGATTAAACTGGATCGGATCCATCTCAGGCACCATCTCACCCATGCCAGTGTACTAGCCCGCTCTGGTTCTGTTTGGAGTCAGTTGGACTGGAGAAATGTGTGAATCAGGTCTTCATGGTAGAATATCTGCTAGGAAACCACTGCTAAGGACAGGCAACAAGCAGAAGAGACTTGTTTGGGCTAAAGAACACAAGGAATGGCTATTAGACCAGTGGAAATCTGTGCTTTGGTCTGATGAGTCCAAATTTGAGATCTTTGGTTCCAACCACCGTGTCTTTGTGCGACGCAGAAAAGGTGAACGGATGGACTCTACATGCCTGGTTCCCACCGTGAAGCATGGAGGAGGTGTGATGGTGTGGGGGTGCTTTGCTGGTGACACTGTTGGGGATTTATTCAAAATTGAAGGCATACTGAACCAGCATGGCTACCTTAGCATCTTGAAGCGACATGCTATTCCATCTGGTTTGCGTTTAGTTGGACCATCATTTATTTTTCAACAGGGCAATGACCTCAAACACACCTCCAGACTGAGTAAGGGCTATTTGACCATGAAGGAGAGTGATGGGGTGCTGCGCCAGATGACCTGGCCTCCACAGTCACCGGACCTGAACCCAATCGAGATGGTTTGGGGTGAGATGGACCGCAGAGTGAAGGCAAAAGGGCCAACAAGTGCTAAGCATCTCTGGGAACTCCTTCAAGACTGTTGGAAGACCATTTCAGGTGACTACCTCTTGAAGCTCATCAAGAGAATGTTAAGAGTGTGCAAAGTAGTAATCAAAGCAAAAGGTGGCTACTTTGAAGAACCTAGAATATGACATATTTTCAGTTGTTTCACACTTTTTTGTTATGTATATAATTCCACATGTGTTAATTCAGTGTGAATCTACAATTTTCATAGTCATGAAAATAAAGAAAACTCTTTGAATGAGGAGGTGTGTCCAAACTTTTGGTCTGTACTGTATGTCCATCCAATTCAGCCTGTTAACCTGCAAGTTGATCCAGGGGAAGGCAACATTTAGATTTTTTTTTTTAAATTAAATTACATTTTTTTTAAATAAAAACACATGAGGTGAAAGCCAATTTTCCTCATTTTAGGGAAAGAAAAGTTCCATAGCCTCACTGCTCTTACCCTAAAGAATCCTCTTCTGTGTACAAACCTTCTTTTCTCCAGATGCAGAGGGTGTCCCCCTCGTCACAGTCACGGGGATAAATAGATGATGGGAGTGATCTCTGTACTGTCCCCTGATATAGTTATATATAGTTATTCGATCTCCCCTCATTCATCTTTTTTCTAAAGTGAATAACCCTAATTTTGATAATCTTTCAGGGTACTGTAGTCCCCCATTCCATTTATTACTTTAGTTGCCCTCCTCTGAACCCTCTCCAGCTCTGCTATGTCTGCCTTGTTCAAAGGAGTACCAGAACTGTACACAGTACTCCATGTGTGGCCTGACTAGTGATTTGTAAAGTGGTAGGACTATGTTCTCATCACGGGCATCTATGCCCCTTTTGATGCAACACATTATCTTATTACGTCTCTGTTATATTAGTTGGCTTAATACTGCTATCAGTATTTTATTATAGTTTTTGCCTCTATGTATTTCTACCCACAGTGACTCCACATGTTTCCCTCACTTATATCTTCCCGGAGTATGAACTTTAGACAGGATACATAAAAGCAAACCTCTCACCCTCTCTTTTTTACGATCCTTTCTAAACAGACTGTAGTCATAGTTATCATCCAGCCATGTCTGTTATTCCCACTAGGTCACAGTCCTCCTCAGACATTAATAAAACTGGTGAACTGGAATTAGTAATCAGACTTTTGGCATTAGTATACATACATATACAAGGGTTTTTCTATATTTTTTTACCCTACACCTTTCCTTGGAAACTGTTCTAGTCCCTCCCTACAATCCACTCCCAGTTCTATTACCTCGCTCCAGGTCTCTATCCCCTCCTATAATATAATTACCCTTCCCCAGTCCCTAGTTTACATACTCCTACAACCTTCTAGCCATCTTCTCCCCCAACACAGCTGCCCCTTCTCCATTGAGGTGCAGCCCATCCCTACGATAGAGCCTGTAGCCAACAAATATGTCGGCCCAGGAACCCAAACCCTTCCTTCCTAAACCAGTTCTTCAGCTACTTGTTTACTTCCCTAATCTCCTGCTGTCTTTCCTGTTTGCAAGTGACTTGCCACATTTTGACGTACTATTACCTCATGCTGATCGGGTGGGCAACCCGATAACTGCAGGGCCCGGGAGTCCCTAATACCTTGCACGGCATCGGGACCTGCCTTCTACGGGTGCCAAGGAGATCCAGCCTCAAGCTGGGTCTCCTAGGCAACCTGTTAGTGTATTACACTAACAGGCAATGCATTACAATACAGATGTATTGTAATGCATTGCAGAGGGGATCAGACCCTGAAAAGTTGAAGTCCCAGAGTGGGACAGAAAAAAAGTTAAAAAAAAGTGTTTTTTATAAAAAATATAAATAAAGTTTCAAGTAAAAAAAATTAATAATAATTTTTTAGAAATAAATAAATAAAATAAAACCACACATATTACGTATCACCGTATCCGTAACGACAGACTATAAATATGACATGATCCACCCCGTACGATAAACACCATAAAAATAAATAAAAACTGTGTCAAAATAAGCTATTTTTGTTACCTTACATCACAAAAAGTGCAACACCAAGCGATCAAAAAGGTGTATATCCCACAAAATACTACCAATCAAACCGTCAACTAATCCCGCAAAAAATAACTAAGACAATCGGTCAAGAAATAAAAAAAAACTATGACTCTCAGACAATGGAGACACTAAAATATGTTTTTTTTTGCTTCAAAATTGCTATTGTGTTAAAGTGAAATAAATAAAAAAAGTAGACATATTAGGTATTGATGTATCCGTAACCACCTGATCTATAAAAAAAAGATCACATGACCGAACCCCTCAGAGAACACCGTAAAAAAAAAATAGTGCCAAAAAAGTAATTTTTTTGTCACCTAACATCACATAAAGTGCAATACCAAGTGATAAAAAAGGTATATGCCCCCCAAAATAGTACCAAACTGTCACCTCATCCTGCAACAAATGAGATCCTACCTAAGACAATCGGTCAAAAAGTAATAAAGTTATGGCTATGGAGACACTAAAACATAATTTTTTTGGTTTAAAAAATGCTAGTATAGTGTAAAACTTAAATAAATAAGAAAAAGTATACATATTAGGTATTGCCACATCCATAACGATCTGCTGTATAAAAATGTCACATGACCTAACCCCTCAGATGAACGCTGTAAAAATAAATAAATATAAATTGTGCCAAAACATTAAATTTTTTGGTCACTTTGCCCCATAAAGTGTAATGAATGATCAAAAAATCATATGTCCCCAAAAATAGTACCAATAAAAACGTCAACTCATGCTGCAGAAAACGAGGCCCTGCACAAAACGATCGGCGGAAAAATACTGTAGCTAGGTCTCTGCTAACACATTGCTGCCACCTGCTGGTGAACATAGAACGTACAGCAATATACATGTAACAGGCTTAGGCTACTTTCACATTAGCGTTTTTCTTTTCCGGCATAGAGTTCCGTCACAGGGGCTCTATACCGGAAAAGAACTGATCAGGCATATCCCCATGCATTCTGAATGGAGAGCAATCCGTTCAGGATGCATCAGGATGTCTTCAGTTCAGTCATTTTGACTGATCAGGCAAAAGAGAAAACCGTAGCATGCTACGGTTTTATCTCCGGCGAAAAAAACTGAAGACTTGCCTGAATGCCGGATCCGGCATTTTTTTCCATAGGAATATATTAGTGCCGGATCCGGCATTCAAAATACCGGATTGCCGGATCCGTCCTTCCGGTCTGCGCATGCGCAGACCTTTAAAAATGAGGAAAAAAAAACAAAAACGGATCCGTTTTGCCTGATGACACCGGAAAAACGGATCCGGTATTGCAATGCATTGCAATGCATTTTTCTGACTGATCAGGCATTTTTCAGACTGATCAGGATCCTGATCAGTCAGAAAAATGCCTGATCAGTCAGAAAAAATTACATCCGTTTGCCTACAGTTTGCCTGATCAGGCAGTCAGTTCAGGCAACGGAACTGCCTGCCGGAATCAAACAACGCAAGTGTGAAAGTACCCTTAGAATGCACATTTGTGAGGAAATTATGTGAAATTACATTAGATGACAGTATAAATACACTTAACAAGTTGTAGCGGGGTAAAAGAGTTTCATAACATAACTCTGGGATGTTACACATAGCAAGCAATCATATTCCACCTTTCATTTTTCACAGAAAGCGTTCAGAAAATGGAGACACAAAAACATTATTTTTTTCAAAAATGCTTTATTATGTAAAAACTGAAACAAAGAAAGTAGAGATATTTGATATTATTGCGTCCGTAACAACCTGCTCTATAAAAAAAAGCACATGATCTACCCTCTCAGATGAATGTTGTAAAAAATAAAAAAATAAAACTGTGCCAAAACAGTAATTTTTTTGTTACCTTGCCTCACAAAATACGTAATATAGAGCAATTAAAAATTATATGCACCCCAAAATAGTACCAATAAAACTAGAACCTTATCCCCTAGTTTCCAAAATGGGTCACTTTTGGGGAGTTTCTACTGTAAGGGAGCATCAGGGGGGCTTCAAATGGGACATGGTGTAAATTACCCAGTACAGCAAAATCTGCCCTTCTCTACCTTCCAAAAACAGCGCTCCTTTCCCTCTACGCCCTGCCGTGTGTCCGTACAGTAGTTTACGACCACATATGGGGTGTTTCTGCAAACTACAGAATCAGGGCAATGCATATTGAGTTTTGTTTGGCCTTTAACCCTTGCTTTGTTACTGGAAAAAATGGATTAAAATGGAAAATTTGCCAATATCTCTTGTGGAACACCTAAAGGGTTAACAAAGTTCGTAAAATCATGTTTTGAATACCTTGAGGGGTGTGGTTTCTTAGATGGGGTCACTTTTATGGAGTTTCTACTCTAGGGGTACATAAGGGGGGCTTCAAATGGGACATGTATGCTAAAAACCAGTCCAGCAAAATCTGCTTTCCAAAAACCACATGGCTCTCATATGGTTCTTCTGAGCCCTGCCGTGTGCCTTTACATCAGTTTAAGACCACATGTGGGGTGTTTCTGTAAACCGCAGAATCAGGGTAATAAATATTGTTTTGTTTGGCTGTTAACCCTCGATGTGTTAAAGAAAAAATTGATAATCTGCCCAAAAAAGTACAATTTTGAAATTGAATCTCCATTTTCCTTTAATTCTTTTGGAACACCTAAAGGGTTAACAGCGTTTGTAAAAAATCAGTTTTGAGTAACTTGAGGGGTGTAGTTTCTAGAATGGGGTCATCTATGGGGGGGGGTTCTACTATTTAAGACCCACAAAGTGACTTCAGACCTGAACTGGTCCTTAAAAAGTGGGTTTTGGAAATTTTCTTTAAAATTTTAAGAATTGCTTCTAAAATGTAAGCCTTCTAATGTCATAAAAATATAAAATTACATTTACAAAATTATGCCAACATAAAGTAGACATACAGTATGGGGAATGCTAAGTAATAAGTATTTTATGAGGTATCACTTTCTGTTTTAGAAGCAGAGAAATAGAAATTTAGAAAATTGCGAATTCTTTAAATTTTTGGGTAAATTTGAGATTTTTTCATAAATAAAGATGAAATATATTGACTCAAATTTACCACTGTCATGAAGTACAATGTGTCACGAGAAAACAATCTCAGAATGGCTTGAATAAATAAAAGTGTTCCAAAGCTATTACCACATAAAGTGACATGTCAGATTTGCAAAAAATGGCCTGGGCAGAAGGGTGAAAACTGGCCCCCGGGTAGAAGGGGTTAATGAATGATAAAAAATTACAAATATACATGTCTATGGCTCAATATTCCTTTTAATGCTTCATCACCAGCATTTACTGTGAGCTGTAAAATGATGATAATTACCACTAAAATAATTTAGTCAAGTACCACAGGCCTAAAAAAAAATCATGGACACATCTATTGCCAGGAAGACAACTTACTGTTCGATGATCCCGGTCTTTGTGACAGATTGCCCTAGACCGTGATCAGGAGTGCCCTCCCTGAACTGACATTCCCCTCATCTGACAACCTTGCAAACTTGTTGGGCGGTGTCAGATCCGGGCTAGCCTCCCTGGCACCCTTCCCTCTACCCTGCTTTCAAACTATTAGCCAGTTACTTACCTCGCTTTCCTGATCCTCCTTGCCATCATCCTCCCCTGCATCTACCCCATAGGGTGCCTGCTCAGTAAGCAGAAAACTCTTTTCCATTTTGCCAAGGTATCTTAATGTTGAAATTTGTCCATTTATATACAGGATATAATTCCAAATGGGCAATTTGCCCAGTTCCAGGACTGCATACATTTGACAAGATGTACAGTCGTGGCCAAAAGTTTTGAGAATGACACAAATATCAGTTTTCACAAAGTTTGCTGCTAAACTGCTTTTTGATCTTTGTTTCAGTTGTTTCTGTGATGTAGTGAAATATAATTACACGCACTTCATAAGTTTCAAAGGCTTTTATCGACAATTACATGACATTTATGCAAAGAGTCAGTATTTGCAGTGTTGGCCCTTCTTTTTCAGGACCTCTGCAATTCGACTGGGCATGCTCTCAATCAACTTCTGGGCCAATTCCTGACTGATAGCAACCCATTCTTTCATAATCACTTCTTGGAGTTTGTCAGAATTAGTGGGTTTTTGTTTGTCCACCAGCCTCTTGAGGATTGACCACAAGTTCTCAATGTGATTAATATCTGGGGAGTTTCTAGGCCATGGACCCAAAATGTCAACGTTTTGGTCCCCGAGCCACTTAGATATCACTTTTGCCTTTTGGCTCGGTGCTCCATCGTGCTGGAAAATGCATTGTTCTTCACCAAACTGTTGTTGGATTGTGGGAAGAAGTTGCTGTTGGAGGGTGTTTTGGTACCATTCTTTATTCATGGCTGTGTTTTTGGGCAAAATTGTGAGTGAGCCCACTCCCTTGGATGAGAAGCAACCCCACACATGAATGGTCTCAGGATGCTTTACTGTTGTCATGACACAGGACTGATGGTAGCGCTCACCTTTTCTTCTACGGACAAGCCTTTTTCCTGATGCCCCAAACAATCGGAAAGAGGCTTCATCTGAGAATATGACTTTGCCCCAGTCCTCAGTTAGCAGTCCATTCACCATATTTTCTGCAGAAGATCAATCTGTCCCTGATGTTTTTTTTGGAGAGAAGTGGCTTCTTCGCTGTCCTTCTTGACACCAGGCCATCTTCCAAAAGTCTTCGCCTCACTGTGCGTGCAGATGCGCTCACACCTGCCTGCTGCCATTCCTGAGCAAGCTCTTCACCGATGGCACTCCGATCCCGCAGTTGAATCCTCTTTAGGAGACGATCCTGGCGCTTGCTGGACTTTCTTGGACGCCCTGAAGCCTTCTTAACAAGAATTGAGCCTCTTTCCTTGAAGTTCTTGATGATCCTATAAATTGTTGATTGAGGTGCAATCTTAGTAGCCACAATATCCTTGCCTGTGAAGCCATTTTTATGCAACGCAATGATGGCTGCACGCGTTTCTTTGCAGGTCACCATGGTTAACAATGGAAGAACAATGATTTCAAGCATCACCCTCCTTTTAACAGGTCAAGTCTGCCATTTTAACCCAATCAGCCTGACATAATGATCTCCAGCCGTGTGCTCGTCAACATTCTCACCTGAGTTAACAAGACAATTACTGAAATGATCTCAGCAGGTCCTTTAATGACAGCAATGAAATGCAGTGGAAAGGGTTTTTTGGGATTAAGTTAATTTTCATGGCAAAGAAGGAAGCAATTCATCTGATCACTCTTCATAACATTCTGGAGTATATGCAAATTGCTATTATAAAAACTTAAGCAGCAACTTTTCCAATTTCCAATATTTATGTAATTCTCAAAACTTTTGGCCACGACTGTACACTGGACTGCATTGTCAGTGATGGAGCACATACCTACTAATGAGGATTACACAAGAGAGAAAAAAAATACAATACAATGCAGTGAGAAACAACTGTCGCAGTGAGAAACAACTGTCGGAAAGTAGTCCCTTCATAAATTCCCTGAATCTGAAGTCACTTAATCTTAAATCACACACTTAATGCAAACACACACTTGAAATAAAACAAGTGAACGCTTAAAAATTCACGTTTTTGTCTGCTTATACAGGCTGCTCTCAGACAACGTCAAACGAGACTGCTGTTTATTAGGGGGATAGATTGTAATAATGTGATCCTGCCTACAATATACCATCATGGCTGAGCAGCCTGACAGGAATGCTCACCAATATGTACAGTAGTATATGCAAGTGCCAGAGCATAGTGTGTAGTGAGGCCCCGCCCCCTCCCCCCTAGGCAGCTCTGCAAGTGGAGGCAGCCAGTCCTACTCACATGCTAGGACAGGTTGCTTGGCAGCCATTTTGAATAATTTCTGGAGATCTCCTTTAGTTTCATAATATATCTGTATTGGACGGGGCTTCTCTATCTTATTCTACTGTGAGTCACACCAGCCAGAACATGGTGATTGTTGGGCCTCACTATTGGTCATAGTCAATGTAACAAGTTTTACAAACTGATTCAATGTATCTATTAAAATTGCCCCTTGATCCTAAATTAGGGGCATTGCTAGGGTCTCAAAAGATCCGGGGCCCCAATGAATATTGCCCAATTCTCTAAGTCAACTAATCACCCCCCCAACCCCTCCCCCTGCAAACACTAGCACTGAAGACATTTTACTGTACTTGCTAAACTGCTATACAGCAGCACGTACCTTTCACATCCAGTACCTCCCAGGTGACGTTTCTTCTGATGTAGATCTTCTTTGTCATCATCTTCTCCTTTCGGTCTGGACAACTTCTCTCAGCCGCCTCATCTCTGCAGAGTGTGAAACACAGACATCTTAGCTTCCTCACTTTTCTCTACCCCCAAATACTATCCTGAAGAAAAATGAGTGCACCCCATAGTAATAGTACTCCTCATAGTCCCATCAATAGTAATTCCCTTCTAGAATGACCTCATTATTAATACTTCTCCCTATAGTGCCCCTAACAGTGATGGTACTCCCCAAGAGTGCTTTCATTAGTAGAAGATCCCTCCGATATGAATAATGTCCTTACAGAGGGGTGTGGTCTGGCTGCCTAGGCGGATGGGTGCATAGAGCTTGAGCTCCCATGCCTGCATCGCAATAAGCGACGATTTTAAGCTCAGCGATACCCTTATTCTGCACGAATACCGAAAGAATCCTTTCCAGACATGACGGGGCATAGAAAGAAAACGGCCAGACAGCCCAAACTTACTAAATTCTACTTTTCCAGAGACGCCGGAGAAATCCAAGATGGCGCCGGAAGAGATGCGGTCTCTCCTGGTAAGCGCGCGGCAACATCAGACTGGCGGCTGACCTCTCCAGCCACAAGCCTGCGGAGATCACTGTCAGACTCAGCGCTTCACTCCCAGCTGGAACTGGGTGAAATCGGCACGTCTATAAGTGGACCGGAGGAACCCCTGGGCCTGGACGACACACATGGCCAGGTGAGCCGCAGCCCACTGTCCTGCCGCACACTGAGGGAGCTTCCCTCCATCTCTCCCCCTTCCCACCGGGACATTTCACAGCCACAGACCCACCTTTTGGCTGCCAACACTCCCTCAAGTGGGACCGCCAAGCACGCTCCTGTAATCCCAGATAAGGATGGGGAAACAGCACTGCAAGCGTTAACGGTGTCTAACACTGCCCTCACAGATACAGTCATGAGGGACATGCTCATCCTACAGCGGCGATCTATGCTGCTGGACATAAAGTCCATTATAGCTCCTCTGCTCTCTGACATAGATGATCTGGGGGCCCGGACGGACCACCTAGAAAACAAATTTGGGGACTTTGCAGCGTCACACAATACCCTCATTGACACTCACACAGAGCTAGAAGCAGAGGTCGAAAGCATCAAAGCCAAAATGGCTGACCTTGAAGACAGGAGTAGGCGCAACAATATAAAGCTGAGAGGGATCCCGGAATCGGTGACTCATAGAGAAATTCCTGAATATGTGCGGTCTCTTCTGAAAGCAGTGCTACCAGGTTGCCCTGACAGGGACTTGGAAATTAATAGGGCGCATCGGGTACAGCGACCGCGTCATTTGGAAGAATCAGTGCCGTGAGATGTACTAGCCAGAGTGCACTTTTTCGGGATCAAAGAACAGCTGCTGGCTTCTGCGAGGAAAAATGGAGGCCTCCCTGCACCGTTCCATAAAGTTCTCCTGTTTGCCGACTTATCTGCAGCTACAGTGCGCTTAAGAAGAGCCTTCTTACCCATAACGTCGGCACTTAGAAGCGTGGAAATTCCATATCGCTGGGGCTTCCCAGTATGCCTGCTGATCCACCATGGCGGGGCCTTACATGCTATCAAATCCCTGGAAGAGGGACTGGCGCTCTTGCAAAGCTGGAACATACCAGTATCAGTAACAGATGAAGCGCAACACCATGCTCCTGACAAAGTCCGTAAAGACTGGTCAAGAGTTCACTGAATCCAGTTTTAACTGGGGCGAGTATACCTCGTCTCCAGGTGCTGTACGTACGTACGGGTTCTGTCACCCTAACCTGCCTTTTTGTTTTCCTAGGTTGCAGACGGGACATTTGCCCGATATTTTGTATTGAGCCTCTTTTAGGCTCACTATGTTACACGTTGGTTTGATCTTGCTGCTTTGCCTCCTGTGTTTTTGGGGGCTAAAATCCTTAGTAGTTCACATAATGCCTGTACTTACTTGTGCTGCCTATGTTCAGGTGACACAGGCGTCCTTGCTGGGAGATGTCCTGTCTGGTATCTCTCTTATTACCTACTAGCATGAAAATGCTGTTTATTCTGATATACAATGGTAATAACCTTTGCTAGCCTGAATGCCAATGGTTTAAATAGTCCTATGCGTAGAGCACATATGTGGAAAGAATCTAAGGTGCTGAAATGTGATGTCTTGGGGATACAGGAAACGCATATGCTTCAACGTGACGCTTTTAGGCTGAAGCATCCGCAGTTTCCTAACATATTTCAATCGCACTATCACTCTAAATCCAGGTGGGTCATGTTAGCCATAAAAAATATAGTAGCATTTGCCCATATAGCTGACCATGCAGATCCTTTAGGGAGATATATCATACTGATCTGTACCCTTAACAATGTTTTATTTACAGTAGTATGTTTTTATGCGCCTAACCAAGGACAAGTGCATTTCTTCCACAACGTATTGAAGCTGATCCGAAAAAAACAACAGGGAAAACTGGTGATCTGTGGTGACTTTAACTTGACCTCAGATCCGTCAGTTGACTCCTCCTCATCCCAGACACGGACCATCCCCTCCCTCGCCGATACTTTCTGGAAGGAGGAACTATATGACGTTTGGCGTATCCACCACGCATCTGCTAGAGATTATACATTTCACTCTGGAGTTCACAATGTGTACTCCAGAATAGACATGTTTCTCGTAGATAGAGCACTTCTCCCTCATGCCCAATCCTCCTCCCTAGAAACTATCAAGTGGTCTGATCATGCAGCGATCACCTTGACAATCTCGGAAGCCGTTAACTCCCCTTAAACATACCTGTGGAGAAGCAGTCCCTTCTTACTATCCGATCCTCAATATAGATCAAATATAGAATCGGATCACAGAGATTTCTTTCAGTTTAACAATTCCTCACATACAGATCCAGTGACCCTTTGGAATGCTCACAAAGCCTGTATCAGAGGGTCCTTTATACAGCAGGGTGCGATACGGAAAAAGCGTATAGAAGCTAAAATGTCAGACATCTTATCCCAATTGCAACAGGTAGAGGGGAACAACAAAGCGAATCCCACTCCACTATTAGCTGAGGAGATCAGATGCCTTAGACAGGAGCTAAGAGGGTACATGCTTTCCTCCTATGAGAAAATGCATCGCAAATCTAAAGCGACCTACTATTCACAAGATAATAAGGCGGGTAAGCTGCTGGCGTCGAGATTTAAGGCCCGTATAAAAAGCTGAATTCCATATATTCTCCACCCTCAGTCACAGGAGAAGGTCTACTCCCCTATAGATATTGCTAATGGCTTTAAGGTGTATTATGCAGACCTGTATAATTTACGTAATACCCATCCTGCCCCAGAGGAGCTTAAAGGGCTTCTGTCACCCCACTAAAGTCATTTTTTTTTTGGGGGGGGGGGGGGGGGGGGTGGCTAGTTAAATTCCTTATACTGCAATATATGAAGGGCGTCTACTTGCTGGTAGCTGCCGCAAAAAAACGCCCCCTCGTCCTGTTGATTGACAGGGCCAGCCACGATCTCCTCCTCCGGCCGGCCCTGTCAGCATTTCAAAAATCGCGCGCCTGTGTTCATTCGGCGCAGGCGCTCTGAGATGAGGGGGCTCGCCTCCTCAGCACTCCCTCAGTGCGCCTGCGCCGATGACATCACCGAAAGAGAAGAAGTCATCGGCGCAGGCGCACTGAGGGAGAACGGAAAGCTAAACAGTGATGTGAACTCAGCAGAACTAACTGAATATTGATTTATATAAGTAGTAATGAAGTAGCTATATAATGTCTACTTGAAGGAGCTCCAAAGATGGTTGTGTAGATAAAGATCTATACACCATCAGAATTGCCTATATGATTCAGTAAAAGATTAGGTCCTTGACAAAGATTAAGGAATTGAAGAGCTGTCTGTCAACACTAAGGTTAGGAATATCACAATTTATAGGTGTATATCAGAACCCAGGCCCTCCTGTTGGAAGATTTCTTTGGTGCAATGTTCATCCTCTCATCTATTCCTTTTTGTTTCAGACAAGTCTATTAGTGGAACCCCTCAACAACCCGATCTTCTGAGTCTTGTTCCCCAATCTATTTCAGCCAAAGGATGAAAGTCTGCCTTTATGCAGAGTTATTCCCTTTAGCTCATCTGCAGAGAGGCTAGGTGTTCCACTAAGGAAAAAATCTAGGTGGTCTTAAAATGTCTACTATTGTCTTTTTTTTCATTTTTTTAAGGAAATCTGTCAGTAGGAATTTCACTGTTAAACACTTATGTCCTTTTCTTGTTGGACTAAAATATATTAAAACATTTTTACGTATTGCTCTGTCTCTACATCCTGCAGAAAAAGTACTGTTAATCCATACACAAATGAGCAGTGACGTGCACTGAGGGTGGGCACAAGGCACTGTGCAACTTTGCTCCTCCTGATTCTTGTGTAATACCCGAGTGGCATTACCACCTCTTTTTGGCCCCCCACTATCCCCTATGGTGCATCCTGTGTCATCATATGTATTTATTACCATGTCCTGCAATATGTGTATATGTATTTCCTTATCAACTACTGTCAACATGTAATGTGCCTGGTTTACCAGCAGATGGCGGCAGTATTGGCAGAGAGGGAGGAGTTTAGTGTTAGAAAAGTCAGTCTCAATGGCGGATCCAGAGCCTGGTCTCGGGAGGGGCACTTCCAGTCTGTGCTGCTGCAGTTGCAGTTCATCTTGCCTGGTTGAGGTTCTGCAGCAGCTGAAGCCTTGGAGTGCACTGATAATGCTGCTGCAGAACATCTTGTCAGGCTGAGCTGTCTATCACAGTGGAAGATGTTATTTGCAGGTTTAATGCAAGCAACCAGTCTGCACAGGGAGCTGCTGCAGAACATCTTGTCCTTGCTGAGGTTCTGCAGCAGCACACTCAGTGAGCGGCTGCCGCACAGTCTCTTCCGCCCGTGCAGCACCCTCAGCTCTGCTACATGCGTGTTTATTTTCCGCCTGGTGGGCATGCGAGTCCGGCTCGGCGTGGCCGCCAATGGCAGGGAGAGGGCCGAGCATGTGGGGAGCTTGTTTGCAACCAACGCGGCTGGCAGCAGGAAGGAGGAGGAAGAAGGGCCGGCTGCAGGAGGAGGAGGCCCGCCAGCGGGAGAAGGGGCACGCGCTGACAGCCAGAAAACCCGGAGCTGCCGCAGCACAGGATGCGCAAAGCCGGCCGACCCCCCGGCGCACACATCCCGCACACCACATCGCAGAGCGGACGAGCCGCAGCCAGGCCTGGAATCCAGCACGGGTTTATGCGCTTTTCATATTGGAGATAGAATAGAGAGGAGGAGGGAGAGTGGCGGAGAGAGTGAGCGAGAGGCTGTAGGATGCCCAGAACCGCACCAGCCCGGACACTGTTTACAGTAGCAGGGCGATCGGAAGCCTTCTCTCTCACTATATTCTCAGGGGTGTGTGTGGGGGGGGAAGAAAGGGTCGATTGAGCTATTGCCCCCCCCCCCCCGGATCCACCAGTGGTCAGTCTAGGGGGAAGCGGGCCTCATCCCTGCAGGACAGGCCCTGCCTTTGAGATCTACATGTACCCCTCCTGGGCTTGCATTGCCTAAAGCCAAGCTAAGTAAGCTTGAAGCCAGGAAGAAGTTCCTAGGATTACAGTAAGAGACATACTACAGACAGCTAAGTTCCAGTACTAGAGGAAAAGTTCCCATTTAATCCAGCCTACATAGCAGACCTGATAGTACAGATATAGCAGCGCTAAGAGTGTCTGCCTGGCATTTTCGTGCCAAAACCTGCTGATGACCAAGATAAAGTTTGTAACGATTGTATTAACATTGAACACAGCTTTACTTGCCTAAACTTGCATCAAGGAACATAGTCTAGACTCAATTATTCCTTCATCATCCAAGTTAATCACCCCCCTTTTATCACTGCTTCGTCCAACCACGTCTGGGATGCAAGGATATCCAGGTAGGAGCACCATGACATGTGCATACAACACCTTTAGAGAGATTGTAGGCCACTCAACACCACTCTGGCAATCCTACATCTGGGTACCAACACTACCATCTACAAAGGAGACTCCATGTCTCCGCTGCTTCACTGCAACTGGCATCATGACTACTTGCTCTGTAAGAGGGACACATATCGTAAAAACCTCCTAAGGGGCAAGGGATCCCCCAGACGCTGGTATAAGGGCATTGCACTTGTATCAGTCCCTCCCTCTCTTTTTAGGTTCCTGCATAGTAATGCTGCCAATCAAGACGAGGGGGTAGCTGGCAGAGGAAACAGGATGAATATACAGTAGGTGCACACAGTGACTTGAACACTTAGGGGGTTTGTGCCCAACAGATATTGCCGTTATATCACTTTCCCCATCTACCACCATTTATCAAAACTGACTTATTCTCAAGTTATTAGCCTACCATTGAACCCTGTGGTAAGTCTTGACGCTCTCAAAAAGAGAAACAATATAAAATATGGTAATTTGAGGTTATAAGGCAAGCATTTGAGACTGAGGTCTCTTCTTCAGGCCAGAAATGGAAAACAATCTCTAAAGAAACATGGATATGCACAGGAATGTACAGAGAGGTGGAGTAATACATTGGGAAACACAAACATAGGAATGCTTTTGGAGGAGTCCTTAATTAATTTACAGATAAGCTACGCGAAAGTTTGTTAGTCTAGAGTTTAGAGAGGAGACGAGTCTCTTTCTCCTCAGATGTTGTAGCAGGCCATAAATCCTTGAGTCTTGTGTTAAGTCTATCAAAGACAGTAATAAATTTGCATTCCTAAACTCGTCTATCCCTTTGAGATTTGAAATTACCCTCTAATATTAATACTTGGAGGTCTGTAATGCTAAGGCCAGGATCACCAAAATGTTTGGCAACAGGGAAAGTTGCCTTTTCTTCCTTTATTGAACGACTGCGAGACCGTATCCTCGCCCTGAGTGTCTGCCCTGTTTCTCACACAAAGACCCCGAGTTGGACATTTAGTGCACATAATGAGCAGAGGTGCTCCTAGCCTTTCTACTGCCTGAGGCGAAAACTGAAGCGCAAAGCGATAATGATGACACTGGCCTCTGATAAGCTTTAGTCCTAGTTTCTGTAGCCTATTAGAGGAAACAGTGGGCCAGGGAGACATCACTGCCGTCACATCTATTGCTGTCCTGATTACAGCAATGCAGTTGAATATATACAGATGATCGTTTCCACAATGAAAACACTTATTGCCCATGACCCTTCTGCTGCCCCCCTCTTGCCTTTACCTGGTGCTGCCTGAGGCGATTGCCTCACCTGGCCTCATTGGTGGTGTGCCCCTGATAATGAGGTACACCACATTGGATGTAGAACACGTGAATGTTCCGGGAATCTTATAGTCCTGCTGGGTGTTGGAGATACGTATCCTGTCTGTGGTCAGTATGTGGCAAATCAAGTTAGATTTTCAGTTGCTGTTGGTTACGTCCTGCTGATGTCAGGACACATCTCACTGCTCTAAGGCGTGATGGGACAGCAGTCATACGAGAAACCAGGAAGTAGGATTAAAGCATGGGGGATAAGAATATTTTATAGTGAAAAGTAGCTTATTGCACAAACCCCTTAACTATATTAACTGCTGGATTAACTATTTTTTCTTCAGAATGAAGCAACAGACCGCTAGATGAGAGGTATCATTACATTTAGCTCAACTAGTCCTACAAGGCTTTGAGGTTGTTTAACGTGGTTTAACAGTGCATTTCTTAGTGATGGATTTTACCATTCATATAATTGTATGAGGGTTTGTTTTTTGCGGGACAAGTTTTACTTTCTAATGGCCCCCTTTACTGTTGCATACAAATGTAGTGGGATGCAGGAAAAAAGTTCCAAATGAGGTGGAATAAAAATAATAAAAAACTTAAAGGGCTTCTGTCACCCCACTAAACCTTTTTAGTGGGCTCCCTCGGCCACTCCATCCTCAATGCGCCTGCGCCGATGACGTCACATCTACACCCGGCGCAGGCGCATTGAGGATGGAGCGGCCGCCTCTCAGTACGCCTGCGCCGATTGAAGACAGGTACAGCCGCGGCGCAGGCGCCAGATTTTGAATGCAAACAGGCAGGGCCAGCAGAGAACGATTCCGTTCCCTGGCCCTGTCAATCACAATGCGGAGGGGGTCTTTAGGATCGGAGGATGCGGCTGCTACCAGCAAGTAGGCGCCCTACCTGCTGGTAGCAAGGTAATTTGCATATTTTAAAAGCATGTTTCCAACAAAATCTACTGGACCAAAATGATTAATTAGTTTATGTAGGCATAAATCGCAGTGTAGGGATTATAAGTAAGCAAAAAAAAAAATATATGGTTTAGTGGGGTGACAGAAGCCCTTTAATTCCCACTGGGAATTGGCCATTGTTGTTTTGTTGATTACATTGTTCGCTGAATGGGATATTATAATATTTTAATAGCACAGGTGTTTTGGGATGTGGTGATATCCATGAGGTTTATTTTTTTTATTGTTTATTTACTATTTTATTCTAGGGAAAAGGGGGGTATATTGCAATCCTGTGCTGTCACCTGCAGACCATTTTTGAAATATACTAGTAATCCATTTGGAAGCCTTGTACAGGCTCAGGCCTATTACTTTTACAAAACGCCTTCCCTGATCTCAGCCAGGGAAAGGCATTCCGTGCCAGGAAGTGTGCAGCTTCCGGATTTTGCGCTCCCAGATGCAGTGGTCACATTTGACCATGGCATCTGAGGAGAGAGATGTATATGATTTGTATTTTCACACCAGTGGGTATAGCACCCACTGTGTTCGCAAGGGGTGACATCTTTAAGAGGGGTTCGGAAGGGGCAAAAAACACCATTTAAAAAGATACACATCGATGCTTGCATTTCTTCAAGGAGCCAAAGAAAAGTATGTCTATAGGACAAAAAAAAAACACCACACCAAAGAAATTTGAAAGAAAAAGGCAACCCAAATGAAGAAAAAATAATAAACTGCACATTTGTACCTCCTTTAATATTTTCTATAGATTTACAGCCACCAAGTGGAGGTTGTGTTTTATGCAAAAAAAAAAAAACAACACCACACACCAAAAATGCTAATCTAAGAACATTTTTTTTTTTTTTAACATTTCAGTTCGGGAAACACGTTGTGTTAAAGCAATATTTTCCGGCCTGAACACTGCTCCTGTGACAAAAACTCAGCTATTACTGGCCTAGGCTATAAGAAAATTGCCAACACCCTGAAACTGAGTTGCAGCACAGTGGCCAAGACCAGACAGGTTCCACTTAGAACAGGCCTCGTCATGGTCGACCAAAGAAGTTCAGTGCACGTGCTTGGTGTCATATTCACAGGATATCTTTTAAAAATAGACAGAGGTTAAAAGGTTGGGGGGGGTCAGCCTGTCAGTGGTCAGACCATACCCCGCACACTGCATCAAATTGGTGTGTGTGGCTGTCGTCCCAGAAGAAAGCCATTTCTAAAGATGATGCACAAGAAAGCCCGCAAACAGTTTGCTGAAGACAAGCAGACTAAGCCTGAGTTCACACGAGCGTGTCTGGATAAGGTCCGGATGCGTTGCGGCAAACCCGCGCGAGTAGGCACCCAATTGCAGTCAGTTTTGACTGCGATTGCGTTCTATTGTTCAGTTTTTATCGCGCGGGTGTAATGCGTTTTGCACGCGCATGCTAGAAAGCTGACTGTGGTACCCAGACCCGAACTTCTTCACAGAAGTTCAGGTTTGGGTTCGGTGTTGTGTAGAGGTTATTATTTTCCCTTATAATAAGGTTATAAGGGAAAATAATAGCATTCTTTAATACCGAATGCTTAGTAGGTGGTCAATTGAGGGTTAAAAAATAAATTAACTCACCTTCTCTTCTTGATCACGTAGCTGCAGGTCTCTTCTTACTACTTTAATAACGAGCTGCCGGCTAAAGGACCTGTGGTGATGTCAGATCACATGGTCCAATACCACCGCAACAGGAGCCTGAGCTTCCAAAGAGACAGGTGGTAGATTTCAGGCAACTTCAAACAGCAAGCACAGCTCCAAGGTGAGAAGTTGGTGCAACAGTATCCCACCTAGGCAATGCTGTGAGCTAACCACATCTCAGGCTCCTAGAACATTCCCTATTCTGGATAGAACTGTGTCCACATTGCAGCTGCCTGCAGGACTAGATCTACAAATCCTGGTGCACACAATTGTATTTTTCATCTGTGTGCTTATGAGCATTATGAGCATTATGCGGATAGCGCACCAACCCATTCATTTCTATGGGCTATGCACCCATCCGTTTTTCAGATCCTTGTGGTCATTCTCCAAATCATAGAGCAGGTCCTGTTCTCTTCCGCATTGCAGACAAGAACGGCCTTTTCTATTGATAGGAATAAGAAAAGGCAGCTGTATTTTGCAGATCCTTATTTTACATGGCCGTGCAGTGTCACGATATTGATGACCTATCCTCAGAATACGTCACCAATATAAGATTGGGGAGGGATCCGACTGATCAGCTATTTGAACGCACTGCAGCTACAATCTAGACAGTGTGCAGGTAAACACTACAGAGACTACATAGTGCTCACACAAGAACCTTGGCGTCTTTAAACAGCTGATCGGTGGAGGTGCTGAGAGTAGAACCTCTGCCGATCTGATATTAATGACGTATCCGGAAAATAGGTCATCAATATCAGGATACTGCACAACCCGTTTAAGGTTTTCAGTCTCTGGATTCAAGGACAGCAAACAGATCTTGAAAATGGTTAAGACTTATAGCAAAGTATTTCACAAATTAAATTCACACATACCGTTATTACACTTCCGATTCCATAAAGCCCTTTACATCTTCAGTGGGACGAGCAATTAGGTGAATAAATACATTCTCAGTAGCATTGTAGAATATGTCAGTGCCATTTATTCACATTTATACAGTTCTTACAGCTCCTATTTCTATAGGCCATAAAGAGTCATGAACAAATCGATTTAGATGGAGCGATTTGATTTAGAAGCATTTTCTCTGAACATAATGCATTGAATTCATGTTTTTCTATGAAGATTCTTATATGCAAAGCATTTCATGAATCACATTCTGACCTATCAGTTCTATATTCTTAACTCACATTCAAAATAAGCTTAAATTTCCAGAAAATGGACCAAATAGGTTCTAATAGTGGTATCCTTATTTGTGTCTAAATATATTTCAATTGGTAAAGTTTGAGCAAGATACACAGTCGAGTCACACCGTTATGACTACTTTTGATATCGGCAGCGCTTAGCACATGAAGTTAGTCACATGTGATGAGCTGGCTTGGTGAGTATATAAGGTGTGCGATAGACTGTCTGCACACATATCCCTCATCGTCATCATAGGTGAAAGGCAGCGTTCTGGTCTGGGGAATGTTTTCATGGCATTCTTTGGGTCCATTGGGCAGGCACTTTCAACCTATTTGGGAATGAATCCATCCTTGCAGATCACGAACACCCATAAATGCTGAATGTCTGCCCTGAGGCGGATGGGATCTTCCAGCAAGACGATGCAACATGTCACACAGCTAGAAATGTCTAACATTGGTTGGAAGAGCATGACAAAAGACTTCCAAGTACAACCCCGACCCCCTAATTCCCCAGACTTGAACCCAATTGAGCATCTGTGAGACCACCTGGATAATCATGTTCACTCTATGGATTCTCCCCCATTCACCCTCCAGCAGCTGTGGGATGCACTGCAGTCATCATGGCTCCAGATACCTGTGGCAATCTACCAGGACCTTACTGAGTCTCGCCCAGCCTGTCTAGCTGCTGTCCGTGCTGAAAATGGATGGATGTTAGCTGGTGGTCATAATAATGTGACTCCACTGTGTATGTATTATCCCAGAAACTCTGCTAACGTGTTACATCATCCAATTGTGGCTATTTCTTCGGGGCTGCAAACTTTCCTATATACTGGATTATTTGGTAAAAGATCTCATATGAGAGGATATACCACAATACATAAATGCTGTCAGCAAGAGATCCATGGCAGAACCAAGAAACACAATAAGATCAGTTTGGCTATAAATGATGTAATGTCATGTAAAACAAAATAAGGCTCTGTGCAGACAGCGTTTAGGTGTTTCAGCAGAGGCATATGTTGGCAAAATGTTCTGATGTGCACTTCCAACAGAAGGCTCAGAAACATACCACTGCATAGGCACACAGTGACATACATCTCCCACTGACTCAAATTGTAAAACAATTAAAATTAAAAATAAATACACAGTATAAGGGTCCATTCACACATCTGTTTCTTTCCTGATCTGTTCCGTTTTTTGCTGAACAGATCTGGACCCATTCATTTTCAATGGGTCCTGAAAAAAAAAAAATAAAAAAAAAAAAAAATATATATCGGACAGCACAATGTCAGATTTTTTTTTCAGGACCCATTGAAAATGAATGGGTCCAGATCTGTTCCGCAAAAAACATAACAGATCAGGAAAGAAACAACGGGCGTGTGAATGGACCCTAACTGCCAACAACTTTTTTTTTTTTCTTGTGGACCTCTGAAAAGTAAAATGCAGTATGGTGCACTCTTGTACAGTTAATCAAATAGTTATACCAATGCATACCACCCCAACAGATTCCAAAAGGACACCCTTTTGGCCTCCGTCAAGTGAAATGAGCCCTGTGGATGATACATATGCGAAACATAGGGCTCAGATCCAGCCTTTACACTTATCAAGCTCATCTAAGTTGTTCCCAATATCTCACAGAAAACCAAGCACTGACCCACAATTATATATATATTTTTTAAAATAAAACTGCATGTATTGACATTTCTCATAAGCAGCTGTGTTTCTAATCAAAGCAGTAAAGATGAGATCCATGTTTCGCAGTCAGTTTATTAGACAAGCGCATCAGGTCCTACAGTAAAACATCTCCAGAATAAAATCAGGAATTTTTAATTCATTCATCGACAATTCCTTACAAAGGAAAAAAAAAAAAATCTGATTCACCAAATCCCTTTTAACGTTCCACAGAACCAAATAAATTCTCTATACATCCATTCAAAGTCAATAAATTAAAGAAATTTACAGGAGCGAGACACAGGCCTTTCACAGTGACAGGCAGAACAGTGGAATATAAAGGTCCAAGACAAAGCATTTGTGGCATATGGCAGGGCTGTGGCCCTCTACCAACGGCAGAATGAGAACCATCCCATAGGCTCCTTCACACCTCCATATGAATATATTATATATACACATACACATATGTAGGTTGTAAGCCTTTTATGGGAGAAATGATAAAACTACAAAAATCAGAGGATGGTAAAGCAGCTCCCTTCACACTCTCACCTCTATAAATTCCAGTTTAGAGAGGACTTCCTCGCGGGTGCACAGACCTTCTTGCTGTGCACACATGCGAGGTGGAGGGCTCTCGTGACGCTGTTCAGGAGGAGATGGCGGAAGTAGATGGGGAGAATCATACTCCTCTGATGCTAGGTCAGGCACATCATCAGACTGAGCATCAGAACTTTCCAGGTCACTACGGATGCTCTCAGGTTGTGCTAAAGTTATGTCCCGGGTGGCCAGTTGGCCCCTGCAAGCATAGTCTTCCTCCCCCTCTACAAGAGGGGCGCCAGGGTGCAAAGATTCTTCTGTGCTGCTTTCACTCATCAGCTGGTATCGAGAAGGCTTGGCTTCTATATGTACTTGGATTTCCAGATTATTGACCTCCCTAACAGAAAACAAATAGAAAAGGAAATACCATTGTGAAAAATGGAGGAGGGAAAAAAAAAAAATCTCTTTCTTGATTCTCTCTATAGCAGGGGTGCACAACGTTTCCTGATTGGGGGCCACATTGCCAGACTGAACCAATGCGAGGGCCAAACCTAAAATTTAAAGGTGTATTAACAACTGAAATATTGTACTTATGGCATATTGAACACATATTATATAACATGAATGTCTAGTTACACTTCCAGGACTCCCATCTAATGGGAGAAATACATGAAAAATACATGTGAGCAGCCACAAGACATAGGCATACATGTCTGTTACCAGATGGTTGGGGGCCCGCACAGAATGGTATCAAGGGCCGCATGTGGCCCCCGGGCCGCAGATTATGCACCCCTGCTCTATAGCAAGGTTACGGCATTCACTTTGTTTCCCACCAGACTGAACCAAGTCAGCAATTCAGCCATTGTCTAAAAAAAAAAAAAAAACTGTGAAAGGTCACACAAATGAAAAAATTCTTGTATCTGATAACTCTTTGCTGAATGGAGATTTATTAAGAATAGAGCAGCTGTATATTGTTGCACTTTACTCATTGGGTTCCCTACACTGATAGAGTCCAGGTTATGGACTAGGTCAGTGATGGAGAACCTTTTAGAGACAGAGTGCCCAAACTACAACCCAAAACCCAATTATTTATCACAAAGTGCCAACACAGCAATTTACCTCAATGTCATGGATGTTCAAGTGTGGTGACAATATGTCATCTCAGCCATGTGTGAGAAAATTGTGCTTCTGCTACTTCGACCGTGTCAAACCTTACATAGATCTCTAGAATACTGTATTGGCCATGCTCTGGAAACAGATGGTTGGCACAGGCTGATGACATGATTACCCAGCACCAAGTTGTTTTTTTTATTCAAATACCCACATACAAGGATAGACAGACAGATTCAGTGAGGGAAAATAAGTACCCATATTTGATACACGGGTGATTTTGCATGTTTTCCCACCTACAAAGAACAGAGAGGGGTGTAATTATTATCGTAGGTACACTTCAACTGTGAGACAGAATCTAAACAAAATCCAGAAAATCACATTGTATGATTTTTAAATTAATTAACATTTTATAACATGAAATAAGTATTTGATACAATAGAAAAACAGAACTTAATATTTGTTTACAATTACAGAAGTCAGATGTTTCCTGTAGGTCTTGACCAAGTTTGCACGCACTGCAGCAGGGATTTTGGCCCACTCCTTCAGATCTTTTAGGTTTTGGGGCTGTCGCTGGGCTACATCGAGTTTCAGCTCCCTCCAAAGAATTTCGATTGGGTTCAGGTCTGGAGACTGGCTAGGCCACTGCAGGACTCTAAAATGCTCCTTACGGAGCCACTACTTCGGCTACTTTCACACTCGCGTTTGGTGCGGATCCGTCATGGATCTGCACAAACGCATCCATTCAGATAATACAACCGCATGCATCCGTTCAGAACGGATCCGTTTGTATTATCTTTAACATAGCCAAAATGGATCTGTCTTGAACACCATTGAAAGTCAAGAGGGACGGATCAGTTTTCTATTGTGCCAGTGAAAACTGATCCGTCCCCATTGACTTACATTGTGTGTCAGTACGGATGAGTTTGTCTCAGTTTCGTCAGACGGACACCAAAACACTGCAAGCAGCGTTTTGGTGTCCGCCTCCAAAGCGGAATGGAGATGGAACAGAGGCAAACTGATGCATTCAGAGCAGGTCCTTTTCCATTCAGAATGCATTGGGGCTAAACTGATCAGTTTCGGACCGCTTGTGAGAGCCCTGAACGGATCTCACAAACGGAAACCAAAACGCCAGTGTGAAAGTAGCCTTAGTTGCCCCGGCTGTGTGTTTCAGGTCACTATCATGCTGGAAGACTCAGCCACGACCCATCTTCAATGAGGGAAGGAGGTTGTTGGCCAAAATCTTGTGATACATGGCCCATCCAGCCTCCCTTCAATATGGTGAAGTCGTCCTGTCCCCTTTGAAGAAAAGCACCCCCAAAGTATGAACTTTCCACACCCATGCTTCATGGTTGGGATGGTGTTCTGGGGGTTGTACTCATCCTTCTTCCTCCAAACATGGCGAGTGGGGTTGATACCAAAAGGTTCTATTTTAGTCTCATCTGACAACATGACCTTCTCTCATGCCTCCTCTGGATCATCCAGATGGTCATTGGTGAACTTCAAATGGGCCTGGGCATGTGCTGGCGTGAGCAGGTGGACCTTGCGTGCCCTGGAGGATTTCAATCCATGACAGCGTAGTGTGTTACTAACGGTAATCTTTGAGACTGTGGTCCCAGCTCTTTTCAGGTCATTGACCAGGTCCCTCCCATGTAGTACTGGGCCGATTCCCGACTCCTTTCTCAGAATCATCTTTATTTCACGAGGCAAGATCTTGCATGGAGCCCCAGACCGAGGAAGTTTGACAGTCATCTTGCGCTTCTTCCATTTTCTAATAATTGCGCCAACAGTTGTTGCCTTCTCACCAAGCTGCTTGCCTATTGTCCTGTAGTCCATCACAGCCTTGTGCAGGTCTACAATTTTTTTTTCCTGGTGTCCTTAGACAGCTTTGATCTTGGTCTTGGTGGAGAGGTTAGCGTGTGATTGATTGAGTGTGTGGACAGGTGTCTTTTATACAGGTAATGAGTTCAAACAGGTGCAATTAATACAGATAATGAGTGCAGAGTAGGAGAGCTTCATAAAGAAAAACTAACAGGTCTGAAAGAGCCAGAATTCTTGCTGGTGGTTAGGTGATCAAATACTTATTTCATACAATAAAATGCAAATTATTTAAAAATCATACAATGCGATTTTTGGGATTTTCTAAATTCTGTCTCTCACAGTTGAAGTGTACCCAAGATAAAAATTACAGCCCTCTCTATTCTTTATAAGTGGGAAAACTTGCAAAATCGCCAGTGTATCAAATACTTATTTTCCCCACTGTATGAGATGTATACATAAAAAATGAAATAGAGGCAACACTCCAAAGTAAAGTGAAATGGCTGGTGGACCCATTTATTCACCTCATTTGGTCCACCACCCATTTCACTTTACTTTTGGAGTGCTGCCTCTATTTCATTACACCCCAATTTTGACAGTGCTGCTGTTTTTTCTATTTTTAGATAGAGAAGATAATTGGATTTTTGTACTTGCCATAAAAACCCTCTTGTTCAATTTATTGGGGGGGACACACCACCATGGGTATATGCCCAGCTACCACTAGGAGGCGACACTAGATATCAAAAAGGTTGGCTCTGCCCAGGTGGGGTATACCCTCTCCACAGCCACTAGGCTAATCAGTTTGTACCAATAGCAGTAGGAAAGAGAAACAAAAGCAAAAAGCAAAACATATCCTGGAACGGGAAAGGAAACAAGAACAGCAGCCCGGTGACATGAAAATAAGTGAAAACAAAGAGTGGGATCTGTGTCCCCCAATGAATTGAACGAGAAAGGGATTTTACGGTAAGTACAAAAAATCAAATTTTCTTGTTAATGTCATTGGGGGACACCGCACCATGGGACGTCCCAAAGCAGTCCCCGAGGGCGGGACGCACAGGTGCTGGAGAACCCTGTGATCCAACCGGACCAGGAGGCCATAGCAATGAAATGGTTCCAAAGGATAAAATATAGGAGATAGTCAGGATTCCAAGGACAAGTGCCTGGGAAAAGAGCCCAAGAAGGAACAAGGGGAAACACCTGGTTCCTCCCGAGGTGGGATAGGGAGCAAGGCAGATGTCCTGAGCAAGAACCAAGTGTTGATCAAGTGCGCAATAAAGAGCCCGAGGAAGGATCGGGAAGAACTAGGGCTCCTCCTGAAGAAACAGGAGAGTAGCACAGCAACGTCTGTTGGTAATGACCTATCGCTCTGCATATGGATTCTCCTCCTGGAGCATCCTTCCATAAGAAGACAGAAAATTAGACTATGAGGGTACCTGGCAGGAGGAAAAATGTCTGGAAAAAAGAACAAAGCAGTCCTTAACCAATGATAAAAACTTCCTGGAAACGAGCTAAAAGACCCTGTGGACCGCCCTTCGGCAAAAGGAAGGCGCTTCTATAAGGCCTGGAAGCAAAGGAACCCGGACAGAAAGAGGACCCAGCAAGGAAAAAAAAAAACTAACTTGTCGCAGACCAAAAACATGGCCTGTCTGTGGCCAACCTCCTGTAAAGGCTAGGGTAGAGAGGAACCATGGGAAGGGAGCGAGCCTCCTTCCACAGTAAGGCATGTGGGCAAGGAGAAACAGCCTATGAGAAGGTGGAAACCCCATGCTGCTAGAGAAAGCAGCCAACCCCTGGGGAAGGAGGGGGGCCTAGGTAATGGCCAGGAGAAGGGAACGTAAAGACCTGCTTCCCATAAATAAAAAATAAATAAATAAATGAGGCTGGGATCGAGCCTCCGGAAAACTAAAACAAAATATTGCTGTGAAATGTAAGACCAGAGATATCCCTGGCCACATGAAGTTATAGGGAAAAGGGAAACAGTAGCAGGCCCTGGTAATACAAGCGGAGACACAAGTCTGAGAAATATTGGAGTAGAAGGGAGAGGACTCCAAACAGTCTAAGGAGGAACAGTTCTCAAAACGAGGGAAAGCTCCATCCTGAAAGTGACCAATATGACATCACAATAATTAATGCGCATGCGCCGATGGACCGCCTCCTTTGTTGTGTTTTTGCTTCGTTAGACGGCGCATGCCCAATAGTTACTGTGATGCCATACAAGGAATGGGCATCGCAGTGCGCATGCGCCGGCCAAAGGAATGAGTGCGCAGTCGCGGGATCTCGGCGGAATAACAAGTTGGTAGATAGGCGGTCAGAGGGAAAGGATGGGCGGGCGGAGGGTAGGAAGGGGCGGGGGAAGCAATGAAAAGGCTGAGCTAGCAGGGCACCTACGAGGGCAACGCCGCCCCTGGGCACTTGCGAGCCCTCATTTGCATATGTTATAAAGACCGTTTTTGATGGTTTTATAAGTCCAGGATTGATATTGTTTACCCGTCGGGTTCACCCGATGATTTATGTATGTTTTATTATGTGCTAAACTCAATAAAAAACTATTGAAACAAAATAAGTCCAGGATTGATGCCAGAGGTAACGTTTTTATTAACTGTAAGCATGCTAGGGAGCTATGGGAAGGGTTAAAAAAGTGAAATGCTGATGACAGACTCCCTTTAATATTTTATAAGACCGAACAGTCCATGTAAATCCATCTATTTTAATGCCAGCCAGAAGCTTTTTACATTATTGCATTATTCTTTACAAGACAATAGGGTGTGTCTGCTGGAGAGAGCACCTTAGCCGTGTATGAAGCCAAGGTTGAGCCACTGGCACAACTTTTTTTTCAGATATATTAAAGTAAAAACCATGCCTAGTACAGGGGCAATGAGAAGACTTGGAGGTACTGCACCGGGTGTCAGATCTTAAGAGGCCAGCCATATACTGGATCTAAGAAATGCAACTCTACTCAGCCCAAAAAGGTGGGAGAACATATGGTTGCCAGGTACATACTTCAACCACGATGGACCGTCGGATACAGCGCCTTGAGATTGTACAAGTACACCGCCGAGCATGACGGTAATGAGGTGCCAGATGAATACTACAACCAGAGAAGGGTGATGAATACAGTGTCTGGGGATGGTACCATCACTCAGCATGAAGAGGGGTCCCATGATTGCCTAGCACACATTAGAGCCAGAAAAATACACCCAGTAATGCAGGAGCCGTATGGGCCACAGATTGTACCAATAGGGCACAGCACTTGGAGATATTATAAATACTTCGCCTGAATGGGAGTAATCGGATTGCATGGTGCACACAATAATGAGAGTGGAGACATATCTACAGCATCTGGAAATGGCATAGGTACTGCGCTTGATAAAGGAGTAGAATGACTGCATGATGCATACTAGAACTGTAAAGGCTATAGCATCTGGAAACTGTACAGATACTCTACCCAATAAGGGAGTAATACGTTGTGCAGTGCAGACTAAAAACCAGACAGATGTAATGGCTACAGTATGTGGAGATGGTACAGGTACTCTACCCAATAAGGGAGTAATACGTTGTGCAGTGCAGACTAAAAACCAGACCGATGGAATGGCTATAGCATCTGGAGATGGTACAGGTACTCCACTGAAGAAGAAAGCAAGGTGGCTGCATGGTGCACACTAGAGCCAGACAGGTTCCATGGCTACAGCGACTGAACATTGCATGTATACTTTGCCTGTGGTGCACACTAGAACCAAACAGGTGTAATGGCTACAGTCTCTGGAGATGATGCAGGTACTTCACCTAATAAAGGAGTAATATAGTAAATCAGGGTTCCCCCAGTAATATGTTGCGTGGTGCACGCTAGCCCCAGGGTAAAGCTCCACATACTGGAGAGACGGCAAGTTGACTTACCTGTGTGGATAATATCCTGTGCAGCCAGGGGAGTGCCATCTGAAAATCAACTAAAGGAGATACCAACCCTGGAGAGGAGAGGTTCCTCAGTGGACATTTGTCTTTGACCACCCAGAGAGATTCTGTATGGTGGAAGACCGCCTGATGCTCTGTTCAGAGTCATAATCTGTGCAGAGGTGTCCCCCGAGGAAGCATAAGATGCGTCAGGGAATGATAAGTCACCAGCCTCAGACCTGTTCTGGGGGTGACCCCAGGATGCCGAGGAGGAGCGGGACTTAGTTTTGACAATCCGAGGTAGTTTGCGGGACCTGGTGTCTGAATGTGAGCGTGCCCCATCCACGTAGGAGTCCCTGGGAGGGGCAGGGGCAGCCACAATTTGTGCAGGCAAGCAGTCCAGCGACTCCACCGTGGATTGGGAGAGTCGGACAAGGTTCCCTATGGCTTGGGACAGGGAACAGGCCTATTCAGGAGGGACCGACACAGAACGGGTGGTCAGGGAGACATAAAAGGACCTGGGAGCAAGGTACTGCACTGCACACAAACAGGGAAGGCTGACCGCATGGCAACTCTTTATCGCAACGGGCGCATGTAAAATACATGGCGACCAGGAGCGGGGGCTGGGAATTAGAGTCCTCTCTGGAGGAGGATATGGACTGATGGGGAGCCTGAAAAAAGAAAAACAGCCAGGCAGAGGCTGTCCTACCAGACCACAGGCGTCCTGTTCCCGAAGAGGTGCTCCAGCAGCTGCAAAACGTGCAAGGAGGTTTGCTGGCAAGATGGAGGCTCTTTCTTCTTGAAAAAAAAGAGGTGAAGTGAAAAGCTCCCCCCACAGGGTTAAAGCCTGCACTTGGCTGGGATAGGAGGGGGAAGAGAATCCATCCCATAAACCGAGAGGAGCGGGGAGAGGCCAAGAAAAAGCCCAGGAAGCCGGGGGGATGGGGGAGAGAAGATGCGGCCTAGGCTAAAAAGAAGCCAGGGCCTCGATTAAGGAGGTGGTCGGAAAAGGTGCGCAGGTGGTGGAACAGAGCAGCGGGAAACCTGGGGCCCTCCGGAATGAAAAAAAAAAAAAAAAAAAAAAAAAAAAAACGGGTGAAGGAGGAGAGACACTCAGGGAGGGAAGAAAAACGGGGCCCGAGGACAGGCCGGGGATGATGCAGCCTAGTCCGGGCAGAAGCCGGGGACTAAAGTAGAGGGAAAGGCCGGGAGAGGCAGAAAAAGGGGAAAAGAGGGACCTAACCAGGCCCCACAAATAAAATAATGAATCCCATCCCTTGGCCAGAAAGGGAGGAGGGAGGAGGGAGGGGGGGGGGGGGGTTTAACCCGGGGGACCTCTTGGGGCTGGGACGCAGGGTAGAATACTTACCGTCCAACGTTTCCAGGGCGCCGCAGGGTCACCCCTTCGGCAATCTCAACACTTAATTTGGATTGCCGGCGTGCCACTGCAGATGCAGTAATGGGGGACTAGGTGACCGGCATAGGCACTTCAAGTACGCGCCCGCAGTGGGTGCAACTAAAGTGGTAATCCACGATGGAGCCCCATCCTGCAGCAGACCGAGACCTGCAGAAGAAAAAATAAAAATAAAATATGAAAAGCAGCAAGACCTGCATAAAACAGGTCTCCTGCCTCCTACAGACACTAGACTAAAACGGATTAGCCTACTGGCTGTGGAGAGGGTATAGCCCACCTGGGCGGAGCCAACCATTTTGATATCTAGTGTCGCCTCCTAGTGGTAGCTGGCCATATACCCATGGTGCTGTGTCCTCCAATGACATGAACGAGAAAAAAAAAAAATCAGCATGTAATGAAAGTTAGATTTAGTTTTTTTTTTTTTATAATGTATAAAACTACAGTAGAAGCCAGCCATATAAGCCAGTCATAAACAATATTAAAACCACTCAGGAATTGTGTAACCTGCAGAAGTCTGCCGTTAGCTACCTGAGAAGCTCGGGGGAACTGGAACTCCCTGCTGTTCTGTGCTATTATAAAGTCACTCCTGACTGTAAATGGAGCGGCTCTGAGAATAGCGCTCACCTAATGAAGCTAACACAAGGCTATATTTATGGCTTTAATACAACTCCACTTACATTGGGTTTGTGCAGATTGTGGCCCCACTTACTTCACAAGAGCTAACCATTTACACACAGTTATTTTGTAAGGATGGGAACATTTACAAAAATATATAAAACATCTAATCTTCCATAATACACCCTTGCTACATGCCTATAAGAAGAATAGTAACATAGTATATAAGGCCAAAAAAAGACATCTGTCCATCCAGTTCGGCCTGTTATCCTGCAAGTTGATCCAGAGGAAGGCAAAAAAAAAAAAAAGTGAGGTACAAGCCAATTTTCCCAAGGGGAATGTCAGGTTTAAAGGGGTTATGTCACTTCAGCAAATGGATAGGTGATAACTATTAGATCGATAGGGGTCCTACTGCTGGGACCCCCACAAATCATGAAAACAGGGAACCCTGCAGTCCCCCTGAAATGAATGTAGTGGCTGGTAGGACCCCCACCGATCTAGTGGTCATCCCCTATCCTGTGTATAAGGGATAACCTCAAACAACCGGAATATCCCTTTAATACAAGGCACTCACTAATGTATTGCGATTGTCCATATTGCCTCCTTTGCTGGTTAATTTTTTCTATCACATTATACACTGCTCATTTCCTGGGGTTATGACCACCCTGCAATCCAGCAGCAGTGGCTGTGCTTGCACACTATAGGAAAAGGTGTCAGCCTATGTGCGCTCCCGTGGTCCCCGTGACGAGAGGGGCTAGGGCCTTTTCCTACAGTGTGTAAGTACGGAGACCACTGATGAGTTGTAGGATACAAGAAGTGTATAATCTGATAGAAAAATGAATGAAGTCAGCAAAGGAGGCAATATGGACAAATCACAATACATTAGTAAGTGCCTTGTATTAGCTTTCTCTACATGAAATGCAATTTGCTGAAGTGAGACAACCCCTTTAAGCACCCTTTTTCATATGACCCATCAGTGATTATGGAGACATCTAAGGTGGGCAATGAGGACATCCCTAGACATACAGTAGCTTATTAAGCTGACAGCCCTTTCTCTCAGGACTCCCTCATACTCAGCCATGAATGTGTATGTAATGGGGAGAAGAAGCTGCTGCCATTAATCTCTGGTAGTGGCTTATCTCCTCAGAGAAAAAAGGGATCGGGCAGAAACAAACAATCACTTGACCCGATCATTCCCTTCTCCTGGTATCATTGGTCAGGATTTGTGTCGGGTGCTCCCCACACAACGCAGACTGTCTGCCGCACCTGCCATTTTCATGTCAGGGTTAAGAGCCTTCTGCATAGACTGGCTGACCTCCACATACATTACATAGCCAGTGTGCCCAATTCAATAGAAACTGTAATGTTTTATTTTCCCTACAGATAAAAAACGAGATTTTTGTATAACTTACCAGTAAAATCTCTTTCTCGCTCTTTCCTTGGGGGACACAGAAGACCTTGGGTATAGCTCATCTCCCTAGGAGGCGTGACACTAAGTAAGAACTGTTAGCCCCTCCTCCACAGCTATACCCTCAGCCTGGAGAGAGAGACTGTCAGTTGCGTGTCCAAGTAGTGAAAACAAGGCAAAGTCCAAAAGTGGAACCAACAAGCCAACTACCCAACGGGTAAAACAAACCCGGAAACCGTGCAGAGAAGAACAAAGAATGGGTGGGTGCTGTGTCCCCCAAGGAAAGAGCGAGAAAGAGATTTTACTGGTAAGTTATACAAAAATCTCGTTTTCTCGCCCAGTTTCCTTGGGGGACACAGAAGACCTTGGGACGTTCAATAGCAGTCCAAGAGGGGAGGGACCACAGCACCAAGGCGAAGCACCCGAAGGCATCAAGAAACCGCCGCCTGCAGACCAGGCGGCCCAAGGCAGCAGACGCTGAAGCCCGAGTACGCACCCTGTAGAACCTGGTAAGGTGTGCAAGGAAGAAGTGACCGCCTTGCACAAATGCATGGCCGAAGCCTAATGCCTCTGACCCAGGAGGAACCGACAGCTCTGGTGAAATGAACGGTGACACCAAAAGCAGAACCCTGCCCTTGGTGCGGCAACCACAGCAATAGCCACTCTGAGAAAGAGGAGGAAAGCCACCCTGGATGCCGTCAACCTTTCGCGCGGACCTCCTGGAACCCAAGAGGCCGAACATAGACAAGAGTCGGAGATCTCCAAGTAAAAAACTGCAAGGTCCAAACACGTCCAAACCGGTGAAGTGTCCGTTCCCGGGGGTGGGAAGGGGAGGACGACTGCCTCGACGAAATGAAAGACAAACACCACCTTCAGAAGGAAGGAAGAGACGGAATGGAGAACAGCCCTGTCCTGGGGAAAGACAAAAGGCTCGGAACAAGAAGGGCCGCCACTCAGGCACCCGCCAGAGACACGATGGCTACAGAAACACAACCGTACAGGACAGAAGGAGTAGAGAGAACCACTGTAACGGCTCCAAGCGAAAGATTGGAGCGCCAAGAGCCCAGTATGTAGGTCCCAGGGCGGTACCGGAGGGCAGCACAAAGGAACCCAAGAGCCGCTCCACGGAAGAAGGTCCAGACAGGCCCAGAGGGCCGGGGAACGCTGAAAGAAGAAGGGCAGCGCTGACACCTGATACTTCAAGCGACAGAGTCCCAGTCCCAGTTCCAGGCCGGACTGGAGAAAAACAGAACCATGGAGAGAGAAAGGAAGAGCGGGGGAACGCCCAGCTTCCCACAGAACCCCAGGTAAAAACCTAAGTCCTCCAACAGATCCTGGACGAAACACGGCCAGGAGCGAACACTAGCGAGCCCACTAGAGTCGCCTGGGCAAGAGGGTGAAAACCCAATGATCAGGCGCAGACCAGTAACACGGGTAGAACGGTCGGTAGAACTGGTCCCGCCGGCCCCCGAGCAAGTTGTCCCGGATCCACCCTGAGTGGGGGAGCAGAAGGACAAACGGACAGGAACCGAAGGGTCCGTCCAGCAACCGCCAGATGCCAGGACAAGACAGGCTAAAACCCAAGCCGATGCAGTCACCACAGGAAGACGGACTACAGTCCCGGTGTGGGAGATCTGAAGACAATCTTGGCAAAAGGCAGTCCTCCGAAGCTACCGAGAAGGTAAGTCCATAGCAGAAACATTGCCTAGAATTGAAACCAAAAAAACAAAAACGCAATCTGCACCCAGCGGGAGGACAGAACGCCGTAGACCCGGTAACTAGGTACACAGCTAGTACAACCAGTGTGGACAAGGGGGACTCAAAGGGAACACCAGTACCATCCACATGAACAACCACGCTCTCCCCCGAGGGAAGGGCAGTGAAGGAACAGCCTCTGAAGCGCGGCCGGAACAGAAGCCACATCGGAGTGATCTGTACCGAGTGGGAGCCAAACCGACCGGCGAGAAAAGGCGGTCGAGACAGAGGCCGGCATCCTGAAGAACTCAAGGCGGAGGTCCTCCGGACCTGGGTAGGCGAGCACCCAAGAGAAGTTGGGTGACCTTCCCAAGAAGAGCAGCCCGAACCTGGTAGCAGATCAGACTGAAGCACCGAGGGCGCCAACCGGAAAGAATCATACCACACTGCACCCGAAGAGGAGGAAAAGGTACTAGGCGAGGGGACCGTAGTCCTGCCAGAGCCAACATAAAATGCGAAGGGCGCTGCAGACAGCACTCTCGACCATGTGACCACTAGCGCAGGGAAACAATGCCGCGGAAGGACGAATGGGTACGTATCTAGGAACCACGAACACTCCCCGGGCGGAAGGGCCAACGAAATGAGTGAGTACCACCCAGCTCGGTGCAGTAGCAAGCAGCAGAGCCCGTCTACTTAAATATAAGGTATTCATCTGTTGCTTATTGGACAACACCTTAGGCTCACACAGGTGGACAGAATGATCTCCTTAGAGAATAGTGCAAGGCTTGCTGCAAACACCGTCTCCCAAGAGAAAAAGTATGTCGCAGGGGGAAAGGAGGCATACGTACGAGTAGCCCCGTAAGCAGTGAGAAGGCTAACCCACCTACGGGACGAGAAGGCATACACGGCCCAAACAACGCACAAGAACGTCCGCTCACTGCAAAAATATCACTCAGCGAAGAAGGCCAGCCACAGAGTCCCACAGTATCTACGGAAGTGCAACTGAAAAGGAGTTATGCACAAGACTAGTAAGGTATGCGATAGAACGCAAACTGACCTCCTCGAAAGGGGGGGACATGTACCTGGCAAACTGCAGTCAGCAAGAGTGCAAGGGCCCGCCCCAAAAAGGGGGTGATGCCCAAGGTCGTAACTACGTCAGAGAAGTAGGGCATACCCTACTTCGCCCAGAAGGGCGCCATGCACATGGCCACACAGTATCCAGCAGGAACGCAGGAGGTCCACCTAGTGAAAGGGGGGTCATGCACAGGGCTATCCTAGCATTAAGTGAGTGTGCAACAATTCACCCAACACCGAAATTTTGTGAGAGTGCAACTACTCCACCAATGAAGGGGGAACATGAGCAAGTCCAGCACAGCACATACAAGGACAGCCTTGAATCCCGTGAGCGTGCAAAATTCCGCCCATGGAATGAGGGGTGGTCACGCACAAGGCCAGCACCGCATCCAATGGGAACACAAGCGTTCCACCCATGTTAGAAGGCCATGCTCAAGGCCAGCAATGTATCCGGTGAGAGTGTAGTATGCCGCCCAGAACACGAAGGGTGGGGGGGGGGGGCCATGCACATGGCCAGCATCGCATTCAGGGAGAGTGCGAGCAGCCGGTGAAAATGTGCGTATGTCACCTAAAGGAGGCATGCCCATGGCCGGCAGCGAATCCAGTGAGAGTGCGTACACCGCCCACGGAAGAGGGGTCATGCATATGGCCGGCAGCGGATCCAGAGAGAGTGCAAGCACCCCGCCATGCATAGGGTTCATGCACCTGGCCAACAACGTACCGGCGAGAGAACAACCACCGACCGAGGGAGTGTATGTATGCCGCCACCAGGGAAGGAGGCATGCCCAAGGCCGGCAGTGAATCCAATGAGAGTGCATCATACCGCCTATGGAAGGTGGTCATGCACATGGCTGGCAGTGAATCCAGTGAGAGTGCCGAATGCCGTCCACAGAAGGGAGTCATGCCTATGGCAGGCAGCGAATCCAGAGACAGTGCGGCGTTCCGCCTAAGGAAGGGGGTCGTGCACATGGCCAGCACCGAATCCGATGAGAGTGCAATATTCCGCCTAAGAAGGGGGTCATGCACATGATCGGCAACGAATCCAGTGAGAGTGTAGCGTTCCGCCTATGGAAGGGGTCACGCACATGGCCGGCAACGAATTGCCGTGTTCCACCTATGGAAGGTGGTCGTGCACATGGCCAGCACCGTATCCGGAGAAACTGCAGTAGGCCGCCAATGAAAGGGCGATCATGCACAAGGCCAACCCGCAGTTAAGGAGAGTGCAGTATCCCGCCAGGAGGGGGGTCCTGCACATGGCAGGCACCCTACAGAAAAGGCCGCATGCACTGACCAGCGCCGTAGCGCGGAGAGGGCAAAAAAGAAACCGCCTAGAAGGGGAAATGACCCTGGTAGCGCCGCAGCCGGGGAGCGCGACACCATGCCACCTATGGAAGGGGGGCATGTATACAGGCAGCACTCTGAGATGAGGCTGCAGTGTCCTGCGCAGCCCACAAGTCATATTAATAAATAATTTAATTTCTTTTTTTTTTTTTTGTTTAATTTATTTATTATAACCCAGCCTCACTGAGGCAGAAAGCCACACAGGCCCATCGGAAGCCGGCCTGTACCCAAGGGGTTAACAGGGATCCGGCCTGGGGGCGGCACTGCGATCCTCTGGGGGCGGGGGAACCTCCAGGCGGGAAGATTCGCGCCCGGAGAAGTTCCAGCCCCCTCCAACAGAGGCCCGAATTTTGCGGCCTAGCAGGCCGTGAAGCCGGGGTCTAAATTTTTAGCGGCGCCCGGCTGACCGGGGCCGCACAGTATTTAAAGTACCGGCCGGGCCTACGGAGCGGCACATACCGGCCGCGGGTGCCCACCCCGCGGGCCGGAAGCGCTGGGGACCCGGATAGAGTGGGATCGCTGCCGCGAAGTGTCGCCCAGGAGGGGAACAACATTTTGCGGCGCCCGGCCGACCGGAATGTTCCGACGGTCGGCCGGGGGCTGTTGAGGCATAGCGCTCATTTGTAGGCCGCGGTGCCCACCCGCTGTCGGAAGCGATGACCCGGCAGCCATTTCACCCCTGGAGCGGGCCCTTGGCCTAGAACAGCGCTCCATATGGCCGGCAGCCACAACCACCTTGCCCTTGGACCGGTGCCCGTGATGGGTCAGGGGCAGCAAGGCGCGGGCCCTCTGGCCCTGAAGCAGTGGCCGGTAAGAGGGAGGGGGACCCTGAGACCGGGTCTGTGAGGGTGGGAGGCCTGCATAACCCCTACGTCAGGGGCAGCTAGGTGCGAACCTCTGCAGCTCCCCAGGCATTCTTCTTGTCAGGGAGAAGGGTGCCAATGTCCTATGGAGGGGAGGAGAGGGAGCAGAATGTCGCCCTGTGGCAGCCAGGGGCCAGCCTAGGACTAGCAGGGACAAAAGGGTCCAGAGGCCCTGTCAGTATGGGGGTCAGGCACGCAGGAGACCGGGGTGGGGGGGGGGACGTAGGGCTGGAGAAGCCAATCTCTCACCACAGCCGTCTTCACCCTCGGTCCGTTCCAGCAGGGTCGCCCCTTCAGCTACTGGCACCGTAGTGGCAGGACGCTGGAAGAGGGACTTGGCGTGCGGGCGACCCTTGCGCTGGCGGGATGTAGGGGAGCTGGGCTGCCCTGATCCACCTTGCCTTCTGTGGGGGAGGCAGCAGTGCGGATGACCGGCACTGGCGCAGCTCGACCCCGGGAGAAACAGAGAGGTCTAGTGCGTCTCTGTTGTCCCTGATGTTCTGGAACAAAAAGAAAAGAAAAAAGTAAAAATCTAAAATTAAAACAAGGAGAAAACAGCCCTGCAGTAGCAGGGAGTGTCTTGCCTCCTTGGACACTAAGCTAAAAACTGGCAGCCTCTCTCCCAGGCTGAGGGTATAGCTGTGGAGGAGGGGCTAACAGTTCTTACTTAGTGTCACGCCTCCTAGGGAGATGAGCTATACCCAAGGTCTTCTGTGTCCCCCAAGGAAACTGGGCGAGAAAATAGCCATTAGACACTTCACTTGTCATTAAAGAGATATTCCTATCTAGACATTTATGATATATCCTCAGGAGGTGCCATAAATGTGCAATAAGAGCAGGTCCCAGAGATGGAACCCACACCTATTTCATGGACAGGTGGCCGCACGTATGTGGTTTTCTCCATTCACTGCTATGGGACTTCTGAAAATAGCAGTATGCTTACTATGTGCATAGACGTCCAGACGTAAGAGCTGCGCACATCAGCTTCTCATTTCTTCTGCTTTGTGGTAAAACTATAGGGTCTTGGAAAACCGAGCGAGCTGTTGAGCGCTTGTTGCGCCTAATGTACTAACACACAAATTATGCAGCTCTGAGCACCAATGTGTGAACACGCGCACTGCAGCGCTGAGGATAGAAATCACTGTATTCCCGCACCGATGCCATGTTTACAGCAGAAATAGCATAAGATAAGAATATATGGCAAATTCCCCTAAAAATGTTATGCTAGACCACCAACCTTTCAATACAAAGGGGAGGGGGGGGTTATCAAAAGGTAGTGGGATAAAAAAAAAAAAAAGTTTCAAGTTTTGGCACATATTTGCGCCATAATTTGGGGGGGTGTGGCAGGAGGAGACAGAGCCTCCCACAGCCAGTTGGATTTACTATAAGGCTACTTTCACACTAGCATTTCTATTTTCCGGTATTGAGATCCGTCATAGGGTCTCAATACTAGGAATCAACCGATTATCGGTTTTACCGATATTATTGGCCGATATTCAGGATTTTGAAAGTTATCGGCATCTCTTTTGCTGATATACAGATAACGTATGGGGAACAAGGATCGCGCTGCTGACAGCGCTCTTCGTGTTCTCTCAGCAGCACAGAGGAGAAGGAAGCAGTGTCTCCCTCCCACTGTGCTGCTGCAGCCAATGAGGGGAAGGAGGACAAGAGGCGGGGCTGTGGCCACTGTGCCACCAATGAAGATACCTCTCTCATTAATTCATATACAGGAGGCGGGAGCTGGCTGCAGAAGCACATAGCCGGCTCCCCACCTCTATGACAAGTAGCTGCAATCTACGGTAGTTAACCCCTCAAGTAACCCAACCTATTTCAGAAACTGCCAAAAGTTATAGCTCAGGTCTACGCCAGCCCCTACAGAGCGCCAGAGATGCGCCTAACTTATTAGGGGGCATCTGCCTCTTAATAAATTAGGTGCACCTCACTCCGGCACAGGGGGATCAAGACTGGCGTATGGGAATACCAGTCTTGAGAAATCTCTGCCACGCAGTGGTGTATCTTGGTTTTGTGCTGCCCTAGGCGAGACTAAACGCGGGCACCCCCCTAATATAAATTTGACCCACCCCTTCCTTGTTAAAAACAATGTGCAGCTAGAGTTAGTACAGTATTAATCCCTCCCTAATTCTCCCCCCTCTAACCACCCAACGGGTCCCAACCCCCTTACCCCAAAAAACAACTAAGTAATAAATTACTGTGAATTACTAGTAATTTAAGTACTTACAGTTTTTGAAGACAGCAGGCTCAGGGATCAGTGCATTGGTGGCCGGGGCCTGGCCTCAGTGTTCACGGTGACAGTGTGCAGGATCCGCTCTGCACTTGGAGGCGATAAGGCTCACCCTAGCGTTGCCGGCCTGTGACTCCACCTCCGTGTGACGTCACAACGGCAATGTGAGGACGCAAAAGGCAGGTGAGGTCAGGAGGAAGTCAGGAGGGGGAGGAAGTAAGTTTTTCAACTCCTTCACTATGCGGCGCCGGCAATGCCGCTCGCATAATGAAGGATCGGACAAGGGGCAAAAAATATATTTAGCATATTGTGTAACTATCACTAAGCAAACAAGGCATTTTGCCGCCCCCTTTTTCAAGTGCCGCCCTAGGCAAATGCCTTGTTTGCCTTGTGATAGATACACCCCTGCTGCCACGGAGTACAATGAATACACTTATTTCTTAGCTGTCCATATCTGCTAAGCCTCTGAACCTGAAATATGAAATCATTGGTAAAGTCGGAAAGGCATTTCCAGGAAACAAACTGAAAGAAATGTAATAAAATAAATTTACCTTTCTTGTGGGTTGTAAGAACTTATGATTGAGCCAGCCATTGCCCTAGTGCTGGCACTATCACTTGCAGCTCCAAGGCTGACAGAGTCTTTTTGGCATGTATCTTTCTGTACATCCGCCTGGACCTCCAGCCTGCAGAAATAGTAATATTAAAGGGGTTGTCCCATCTCAACATTTATGGCATATCACTAGGATATGCCAAAAAGTCAGACAGATGCGGCTTTCACCTCTAGGACCCGATCCCATTTCCAGAACCGGGCCCCCAAAGTGAAAGAGATCACACAGCGTATGTGCAGCTTCCTTTCCGTTTGCTGTAATGGGACTTTCGAAAATAGCCAAGCACGCCCTTGTCTATTTTCAGAATTCCAATAATCGGTGAATAGAGGGTGGCCTGTTCTGGAGCCAAGAGCAGATCCCAGAGGTGGCACCTGAGCCAGACATTTATGGCACATCCTAGCAATATGCCATAAATGTTGAGGTGGGACAACCCCTTTAAAACGGTAAAGCATGATTGTTCACACTTTTTTATTTATTTTTCCCCCCATCCAAAGTAGACATTGGGCTATTTTCCTGCTGTGTATTACTGCAAAAGCATACACTGGCATTGTCATTCATTGGCCCTCACAAAAATAAATATTGTGCATTCAAAATTTTTTTTTTTTTTACTGTATTGCTCTCAGTTTAGATGCATTGAAACAATATATAATAGTTGTGAAGGACATGGCCCAAAAAAAAAAATAATAATAATAATAATAATAATATTAGGGCCTAGATACAAGTCTAAAAAGTTATCTATTAAAGATGCCTGCAACATAATGCATAAAAACAAAATGCCTATGAATAACACACAGTGGCCCACATCTACTCTTGTGGCAGTGCCCGGGTTTTGGTATAAATTGTGCCAAATGTTTTTACTTTTTCTTTTATGACGGCAAACAAGCAAATAACCATAATTTACTGCATGGCTTCCAGGATGCATAGCTTTGTAAGGAAGCTTGAGATATGCCATTTGGCACCAAAATTCTGTCGCAAAACAAGCCAACTAATAGGTGGTATAAAGTCAGACTAGACACTGTAAAGGGTCACCAGATTTATCTTCCAGCATCAGACACCATGATAAATCTGGCGGTTTTGGCTGTTCTAACTTTACACCGTAACTATTATTTGCGATTTAGTGAATCTCTCTCAGTATTCTATTATGGGGTCATTTTATAAACAGTTTCCAATTTGTTTGTAGGCACGGACCAGAATTTTAACTTTGAAATATGCAGACAATTACAGCTCCTTAAAAATAAAAAAATTCCAGGCTTTAGACTAGTCATAAGACTGTACCGAATTGCCGGAGTATTAATTGGACCCAATTTATCAAGACTAACAGAAAAACCGGCCTTGTTGTCCACATTAACCAATCAGAGCTCAGCTTTCATTTCCTAATACCTTGGGAGATGAATGCACCAATGTCATTGGAAACAAGACATGTTTCATGGTAAACAGTGTTGATAAATGAGGCCCCAGGTATTTCACTAAACATTTCTAGAAACCTACACTAAAAATTACCTGCAGTACTTGGCTCTGCCTCCACTCAGCATTCCACCAGTTAATGTCCCACCAGTTAAAGTACCGCCAGAGAGAGCTGCAAAGCTGGCAGTTTCACTGTAGTTTCCTTGTAGAACACTAAGTCCATCGGTGGGGCTTCCACTGGTGCTCAGGACACTAGTAAGGCCCTCCATGCTGCTTTCCCCAATACTTGGGTTTTTCAGTGCTCGCCAGGCATCTGCCACTAAAAGCAAAACAATAAGGCATCAATGACAGGACAAGAGGACCTGTCATGTCTTCACAGACCTGGACCTGGCTGCATACCTTTACAGCCGGATGTTCACTGGCTTTCTTCTAGTTGCCCCCAATACTAGGGAACGGTCTCCACGGTCCAATGTCAATGGAACGTAACTTCAGCAATTGATACTGGGAGGTGGAGACCGCCAACATGACAATTCACTGTTATCAGACACCTTTGTGTGGGAACTGGGATGGGGGGCAGATGCCGCTTCGTAAATAAGGCACATCTCCGGAAATTATGGTGCAAATATACCATGTGCTATAATCTGCGACATTGTTATAAAATGTTTGTAAATGTCTACTAACAGCTCATTATAGAGTCAAATGGTGTCATCTTTGTTTCACCACTACAGATGCCCCAATTGAAAGTACACTCCTCATGATGTAGTGAAACACTTGTACACATTACCTGTGATGGGCCCATCTTCCTCAAAGTCAATTTTGACCCCTTTTCCATTAGCCGTGCTAACGCCACATCCTCCGCCACGACATAAGGAAACTGGCACCACTCCATACACATAAGCTAGCATAATGGGAACACCAATGCCTGGAAAGATACAGAGACCACCACAAGGTCAGACCACAATTTTAGACTGGTTTGTAATTTTTCTTTTCCCGATCCCTCTAACTTACCAACACTGACTGCTGCCACCACAGGAGATGCAATAACGGATAAGATAACTCCTCCGGTCACAGCCAAATTTTTCTTGTGCTTGGAGGTCTTTTTGTTCTCAAAGCGGCCATGGATCTGCAGAGAGATAACAGCTAGCAAAATGAAATACACAGGTGTCCTCTGTGTATCGAGAATAATGTTACTCGTAATTATCAGAATGATAGAGAAAAGGGTGGATGTGGCGAGAAACAAAGATGAGAGAGACACCTATGGTAGCTTTTATTAAGTTTCATGATGGATGTTCAATAAGTTATCTAACTGTGCCAACTGAAATGCCTAATTCATCAGTTATAACACAGACCAGACAATCTTCTATAATCATGGCCTCCACTTTACGGCACATTTCCTCTGAAGATGCTTTGACAGGTCACCCTGAATGGGGGTCATCTTCAATTTATTTCCTACCCCATTTAAACTGCTTGGCCAAAAACTTTACTTGGTAGTAGGAAGGTGCATCATCACCATATATAGCAATCATCCTTTCATGGATTTCTTTAGGCTTCTTTTCTTCCGTTGTAAGGAATTTAATCACAGAATGAAGCTCCAAATCCCTCACTTTCTTTGTAGACCCGCACTGTACTGTACTTGCCTTCCTGTCACTTCCAGTGCTTTCATCAGACTGAACTGCTACCGTGTGTGTTGTATGACCAGACATGCCTCAACCTGCACAGACAAGCTCAGCTCTCTAACATGGACAGAACATGCTGGGGTAGATAAGTTATTTCACCGGGAAACGCTCCCCACGCTTGGAGGAGTTCTCTGCTCACAGCTGTAGGGACCTTAGCTACATCATCGCAGTAAAGGACCGCCACCTGGGCACTTGCATAAGAGACCCCAGCAGAATAAAACTTCATTTTCTTGGTTCTGCTAATAATAAAAAGCTAGGATAAAAGCATGATTAACCCCTTAAGGACTTGAGCCGTACCGGTATGGCATGGTTCCCGAGTACTTAAGGACCCATGATGTACCGGTACGTCATGTGTTGTTCCGATCACCGCCGCCTGCTCAAATCATTGAGCAGGCACCTTGGCTAAATGCCCGGGGGGGGGGGCACACACACACCCCCCCCCCCCCCCCCCCCCCCCCCATGTCGGCGATCACTGCAAACCGCAGGTCAATTCAGACCCGCGGTTTGCGGCGGTGATCGGGAGTGCCATCGGGTCCCCATGTGGCTGTAGGGGGGACCCGATGGCATGGAAGGCAGCGCGATGCCTAAGGAAGGCATTGCGCTGTCTTCCGGTGACGAGCCTGTGAGATCCAGCCCCCTGTAAAGGATTAGACCCCCAAAAGTTCAAGTCCCAAAAGGGACAAAAAAAAAAAAAAAAAGTTTCGAGTAAAAATAAACAAAAACTTAATTTTCCCCAAATAAAGTTAAAAAAAAAAAAAAAAAAAATAGGGAAAAAAATAAATAAAAATACATATTAGGTATCGCCGCGTCCGTATCGACCGGCTCTATAAAACATATCAGATGACCTAACCCCTCAGATGAACACCGTAAAAAATTTAAACCGTGCTAAACAATTTTTTTTGTCACCTTACATCACAAAAAGCATGTATTATAGAAGTAGAGAAATTGAAACTTGGAAATTTGCAATTACTTTTACACATTTTTGGTAAATTTGGTTTTTTTATAATTAAAAATTAATATTTTTTTACTTCATTTTACCAGTGTCATGAAGTACAATATGTGACGAAAAAAACTCTCTCAGAATGGCCTGGATAAGTCAAAGCGTATTAAAGTTATCACCACTTAAAGTGACACTGGTCAGATTTGTAAAAAATGGCCGGGTCTTTAAGGCGAAATAGGGCTGAGTCCTTAAGGGGTTAATCACCTTGCCCCCAACCCCTACCCTAGTTTTGCAGGGTCAGAGTTACTTTAAAGCGTACCTAAACTTCCAAATAAATTTTGTGAAAACCTTCTCTAAAATGTCATAAAATAATTTTTTGTAATATACTTTTATTTTACTTTTTCTACAAAATAGGCACCTGAAGTTCAGATGTCTATAGTGCTCTGGAATCCGTACACTCATACACTGCCGACAGGTCAAAGGTGTACGAATTCCTCCGCAGGGCGGCAGCCAGTGATGTATAGGCACAGACACTGCTGCTCCTGCCTGTACCAGCTCCACTTGATAAAAGCTCTGCATAGCACATAGCCATGCCCAGGCTTTAGTGGAGTGAGCACAGGCAGGACAGCAATTTGCTATGCAGAACTCCTGGAGCCATTGGTTATGTGCTATGCAGAGCTCGTACAGGCAGGGCAGCATAAATCAAATAATATAAAATCATAAATATATAAGAACTCGTAGCAGAAGGACCCGGCTTCGCACGGGTATATTTCATCTATTTCATTTAATGTTTGTGTGTGTCGTTAAAAGATACACAGTATCCACTAGAACAGTGACATCTACCATACCCCGCCCCTTTAACAGTGACCTCAACAGTGGCCTGCCCCCTTAACCGTAATATCCACGGCGCCCTACACTTTAAAGGGTCCATTTACATGTCCATAGAATGGGTCCGGATCAGTTACGCAATTATGCGGAACGGGTGCGGACCCATTCATTTTCAACGGGGCCGGAAGAGATGTTGACAGCACACAGTGAAAAAAAAATATAGAACATGTCCTATTCTTGTCCGCCGCTGCGGACAAGAATAGACATTTCTATTGGGGTGCCGGCCGGATCCTCAAAACACTGCGGACGTGTGAATGGACCCTAAAACGTGACCTCTACAGCGGCCGCCCCTTTATTAGTGACCTCCACAGTACCCCGTTTCGTTAACAGCGATTTCCACAATAACCCACCCCCTTAACAGTGACCTCCACAGAGCTCCGTTCTCTTAAAATGTGACCTCTACAACACCCTGTCCCGTTAACAGTGACCTCTACAGCATCCCGCCCCTTAACACTGACCTCCATAGCAGACAGTCTCCTTCACTGTGGCCTCCACCGTTCCCTGACCCCTTAAAGAGGCAGGCACTGTGGAGGTCTCTGTTAACAGTGACCCCCACAGCATCCCGCACCCGTAACAGTGACCTCCACAGTACCCCATCTCCTTAACAGTAATTTCCACAACACCCAGTCCCCTTAACAGTGGCCTCTACAGCAATCTGCCCCTTAACACTGTGAGCCCCACAGCAGCCTGCCCCTAGGGCGGACAGTCCGGCTTTCAGACTCCCTGTCATCCATCCGGCACTGGGCCTGGACGGACAAAAGGATGTCCTTTTGAACAGCTCACTCTCAGACAGCAGCACTGTGCTGTCTGAGCGTGAGCTGCAGGGAGAAAGTCACCCTCCCTCCCACCCCTGCAGCTGACAGAAGTAGATTTTTACCTTCATTTTTTGAATCCCCATCGGCTGCGGAGTAGGAGGGGCATGGCCTAACCGAGCCGGGGGCAAGCCTTAGCGGGACCTGGGGGCGGGGTTTTTAAGTCCGTCTTTTGAGGGTGGCCTGAACCCTACCTGCCTCCTGAACTGTGAGCTCCACAGCACTCTGAAACCTTAACAGTGTCATCCACAGCGCCCTGCCCCTTTAAAGCTGGCCTACAGCAGTGAGGACAAATGGCTGCGTTGTTATGGAAACCTGGTGTAAAACTGTATGTGGAGACTAAGGGCCTGCGAGCTTCTAATGGCTGATAAGGGTTATGTGACCAGGCTTCTATTGGCTAATGCATTTTTGGGGGTGAATATCTCAGGAATGGTACATCCTAGAGAGCTGGTCTAAAACCTTCCTGGACACCAGATGTTCCTGTGTGCCAAATTTCGTGATTGTAAATGCGACAGTGCGGATTCCTTTAGCGGACATAAACTCAGCTTTATATATTAGATTCTCAATGGGAGACTACAGTAAGGGGTTTGTATCTAAGGTAGTCTCAGTATAATAGTAGGTGGAGGACTGGAACGTCTCACAGAATGACTGCTACATTCATCTCTTGACAGGCTTAAATAAACACCACCCCTCACTATTCCCTGATGTGACAGTGAGACTGTTTACCATGTTAATAACTCAGAGATGAAGGAAAAGACAGGACAGGACTTAATGGTCACTCATTTTTCCTAAAACTTTTGATAGGTCAAAGAGCCATATCAAAAATTTAGATCTGTGGTGTTTGAGAACCAAGACGCTACAATCCCTAAAACAAGAGGACGCTGGTACGAGGCAGGCTCCATAGAAGTCCATGGGACCGTATCGATCCCGAGAAGAGAAACAGTGTGATATGCGCGCACTTAATTTGTTCTAGGGATTGTGAGGGTCAGCACTCAGACCCTACAGATCTAAACTTTTGAAAAGTCTCTATGACCTATAAAAAAAAATTGGGACCCTTTAATACACATTGCCCCTCCAGAATAACATCCACCTGTTTTTACCTTTAAAAAAAAAAATGCATGGAATATTCACATATGGGTTGTTAAAGAGGTATTCCGGCGACATGCAAGGAAAATCTAGAAGGATTCCTGCTAAAATGTACACAAATGATAATTTTTCACCATGATGTAAAAAACTAACCTTTCTCCCGACGTAAACTGGAATCCCTATGACCATGGCAGGAATGGCAATGCCAGCGATCAGGGATATGCCCACTGGAGCACCAATCAGTGTTCCTAATTGCCAAATAATTTTCTTCTTCTTGCTCCATGGCTTTTTACCCCAAAATGTGCAACCTGAGGGGCTGTAAGAGATTATATGTAAAGATTATGTTATCACATCAGCGAACGCCTGACTCCTGGGCATTTAATATTGTAAATTATTAAATAATTACCTGAGGTAGTGTAGATCAGAGATCTCCTTCATACACAGCCAGCAGAATTCACAGCCACAAACGGCACAGGTCATGTGATTACAACTCCCATCATTCATCTTGATGATGTAAGCACTACATCTGGGGCAAGATTTCATGTCGTCAGCTGAAAAAAAAAAAAAAAAGGCAGTAGCCAGTATACTCTTTTTGGAGGGTCCGAATCCACCAGCTTCTGTAAACCCATCACCCCAATGCCCAATAAACCCTAAAAATACATACCTGAACCGGATTCCTGACCATAGCTGATGCCCGAGGGGTGCTTCCGGCGCACACCAAATAAAGGTGCCCGCTGCTGGCGGGCCATGTCACATGTTTGATTTGGGTGCCACACATGTTTGCAGTGGTAACAAAATTCTGTTTGGCAGCCTTCTCTCTCACAAACCAGCCTGGGGCAGCTGGCACAACCATAGGCAATAACTGCGTACCTAAAATACAATGCAATAGGGTCAAACCCAAACACGATGGAAGAAAAGGAGCATGGGTATAGTCTTGCTTTGCCTTCCCTATCTCTCTACATTTAGAGAACTCTAATGACAGCAGCATCGAGCGTAGGGCAAACCGCAGCCGAGACTGTTGGATGCATACAGATACACATATAAGGTAAATGGAACGTCCGTAAATGTAAAACTAAAAAACTTTTACTTTAAGGCAATGTCACCATGACAGCCACAGGGCTACCCGAAGCATCACATCTATACTCCCACTGGAGGCTCCCTAATGAACGATCTCTGCGCTGTTTGCTACACGGCAGTCTAAAAATGTTCTGGCCACTGCTTAGCAACACAGCGCTGTCAGCCTCCCACCGAGACATGTCTACTGCGACCAGTGGGAGCTAAAACCCAGCAAGGGGTTGGCCCAAGATTAGATAAACATGGCTGCTTTCTTCCACAAACAGTGCTACGGCCTGTCCACGGATTGCGCGATACTGCTGCTCAGCGTCATTAAAGGGGTTGTCAGAGATGATTAAAAAACGCGGACAAGCCCCTGAGCAGTCTAGATTCTAGACTAAAAAGGTCATTAAATTTATCTGTTTCTGCCGATCCTGCTGCTTGTTCACAAACTACGCAGTGATGTGCCGGTAAATGGAATGTGACCACTGCAGCCAATCACTGTCCTCAGCTGTGGGCTGCTCAGGACAGCGATTGGCTGCATAGGTCAGTTTGTACACAAACAGCAGTATTGGCAATGCTGGAGAAAGAGGTAATTGTAGTATTTTTTTTAGGCCATTTGGAGGCTTGTCCAAAATGGTATTTATTTTGAATCACCCCTTTAAAGAGGACCTTTCACTACTCTACAAACTAAAAACTAACTATACCTGTGGGCAGAGCGGCGCCCAGGGGTCCCCCTGCACTTACTAGTATGCCTGGGCGCCGCTCCGTTCGCCCGGTATAGGCTCCGGTGTCTGCGCTCCCTCTGACTGATTTCTTGTAGGAGGCGTGTCCCTTGCTGCACTGCTGGCCAATCGCAGCGCACAGCTCATAGCCAGGCTATGCACTGCAGCAAGGGACACGCCTCCTACAAGAAATCAGTCAGAGGGAGCGCAGACACCGGAGCCTATACCGGGCGAACGGAGCGGCGCCCAGGCATACTACTAAGTGCAGGGGGACCCCTGGGCGCCGCTCTGCCCACAGGTATAGTTAGTTTTTAGTTTGTAGAGTAGTGAAAGGTCCTCTTTAACTTAGGTCTCATGCACAAAACTGTATTTTTGTTCCGCATCTGACCCGTATTTTTTGAGGATTGAATGCGCATCCATTCATTTCGATGGGCTGTGGAAAACGCATCTGTGCCGCAAATTATAGAACATGTCCTAGTCTTATCCGTTTTGTGGACAGGAATAGGCAGTTTTACAACTGGGACCGTGAGATGCACACGGACCGCATCCTTATTTCGCAGATCCGCAATTTGCAGACAGCAAAACAGATACGGTCATGTGCAGGAGACCTTATATGGAGTCAAACTGGAAAACCACACAAGCCATGGATAAGTGTAATCCTGTACAAGCCCTTTAATTAATGCATACAGGGCTGCATTTTACACAAGATAAGTTCCCTATAATGGGCTATGGGCATGCCTATGACCAGTTAGGACAATAGTATGGGGAGCCCACTGTAGGCCTCTGAAAACCACAGCCCCAGAGGCTGTCCGCTGCTTCTGCAGTCTCTGAGGTGTCAAAAGGGTTGTCCAAGTTATTTTACCTGAAGACCTATCCTTAGGTCACAGGCATCTTAAAGGGGTTTTCTGGTAATAACGATTTTTAGCAAGTGCCTGCAGCCTACCCGTGAAACTGTAGATTTATACTTACCTGCTTTACAACACGCCGGTCCTCGGCGCTGCCTCTGCTTTCTCCAGAAGAGTCATACTTTCCTTCTCCACACTGCTGCGGTGGTCCATGCTGCCTCCGCTCCCTCCATCTTCCGGTCCTGGCGAGGTTTACATGCGGAAGGGCATAGACATGGTCACATGCACTGCTCCAGCCAATGACTGGCTTCAGCAGTGATGTGGTCACAAGTAGCTGTGGCCAGTCATTGGCTGAAGCAGTGCAAGTGACCATGTCTATGCCCTTCCGCATGTAAACATAGCCAGGACCGGAAGATGGAGGCAGCATGCACCACAGGCAGCGGTGTGGAGCAGGTAAGTATGAATCTTGTTTCAGGGGGCAGGCTGCAGGAACTCGCTAAAAAATCATTACTGCAAAACCCCCTTTAAAGGTGTTTGCCTTTCTGACGTCTCACTGGGCAGCCCTTGCCAAGGGCATTTTTGGTGCCAAACACTGGCATATATGTATATCGGCCCATGGAGTGTTGCATGATAGCAAGTGTATGCTCTGCAATGTGTGCCATCTTTATTTGGTGTAATTCACCCTAAAACCAATGCCAACTTGTCCCTTAGTAAACTGTCATAGTTCCTACACTAGGCGATAAATGTACCCCATTACCCCGCCAGCTGATCTGCGGGGTACAAATGCTGGCTGAGGACCTAGGCTGTCACTTTAATAAACCAGAGGAGGGGGATGCTGCTCCTGACAACAGCAAGAACCACTGACATCCATTCCGATAATCTAACAGGTACACACAGGGGACAGACATTCCCTTACTCAATCTGTAGACTGCACCCCCTATGGGCAAACTACACACAGCATTCGCCAATGTCTCCGGATTATTCACAATGATGAACAAGTGAGAAAAATCTACCGACATATCGAGTGCTGACCAGAGAAAATAATGCTTCATGTGGACAAATTCACGCTGATTAAGGCGACTTTCACACTAGCGTTTCTATTTTCCGGTATTGAGATCCGTCATAGGTTCTCAATAACGGAAAAAAAAATGCTTCCGTTTTGTCCCCATTCATTGTCAATGGGGACAGAACGTAACTGAACAGAATGGAATGCTCCAAAATGCACTGCGTTCCGTTTGGTTGCGTTCTCATACCGGAGATAAAAACCGCAGCGTGCTGCAGTTTTCTTTCCGTCATGGGATGCGTAGCAAGACGGATCCATCATGACCCACAATGCCTGTCAACGGGGACGGATCCGTCCCCCATTGACTTTCAATAGAGTACATGACGGATCCGTCTTAGCAATGTTAAAGATAACACAACCGGATCCGTTCAAAACGAATGCAGACGGTTGTATTATCAGTAACGGAAGCGTTTTTGCTGAACCCTGCCAGATCCAGCAAAAACGCTAGTGTGAAAGTAGCCGAGGCGTTCTGGGATAAAACAACATACCGCTTCATTAGACAGCGCCTGTATTCCGCTTCACTAAAGAGTGCAGCCTGCATCCCGTACCCAGAGTTAACAGGTGAGCAAACTGTGTGCGTATTCCTTCACCTCTGTATCCTATACTGCCTGGTACACTAGGGGGCGCTCTTTAGGGGGAGATTTATTACGCTTGCCTCAAAGTCACAGAACAGGACCATTGCTAATATTTGGCCTATTTGCACAACTGGAACTTCTTGCAGTTTTAGGCTCCATTCACACGTCCGCAATTTCGTTCCGCATTATGCGGAACAGAATTGCGGACTCATTCATTCCTATGGGGCAGCACATTGCGGATCGGCACTTCGGTTCCGCAAAAAAAAAAAAATAGAACATGTCCTATTGCGGATGTCCTATTGCGGACGTTGCGGATGTGCGAATGGAGCCTTACACCATTCAGTCCAGTTTTGAAAAGTGGTGGAGAAAGTGGTTAATTAATTAGGCGGTTAAAGGGGTAGTCCTTAGAGATTTTGTTAGGGAATAATAACTTATTTCCACCAATCCACCGCTACGGCCGGTCCAACATTGCTCTGGTCCCTGCTGCTCTAGACTTGCTTGAGATTGGCGCAGTGGGCCTTGCCAGGCGTCTCAGACATGTGGGGACTGGACAGAACGTATACCGCATCAGGGACCGAAATATCAGGACGGCAGCGATAAGGGGTCAGTAGAGGTGACCCATATTGTTAAAAAAATATCATAATAATCTCACAAGAAAACCTCTCTATGCCCCGCACCAGCAGGAGCTTCCTCCTAGCTGCCCTGGTACAAGGCACAGCCTGACCCAACCTAACCTGTGCCAGGCGAGACTGGAATGCCACACTCACCCGCAGTCTGGGGCAGGGCACCACCTGCAGTCCGGGTCAGCTGCCAGGCAGCGGCGCAGCAGGAACTCCTCGTACTTGCGGGTGAGCTGGGGGTCCCGCAGGATGGCCCGCACATGCTGAGGGCTGAGCCGCTCCGCGCACTCCGGACACCGCAGGTTCACCCGGCTCTCGGTAATCTCGATGCGGAGATACTGGCGCAAACAGCGCAGGCAGGAGCGATGCCGGCAGCTCAGCAACTCGGGCAGCTCCTCGGGGGGCTGCCGTACCAGGCACAGCGGGCACTCGAGGAGCGAGTCCTGGCCTCCTGGGGAAGACGGGGGCTGCGGAGCACAGGCCGGCACTGCTGGCGGAGGAGGGGGAGACGGGGGTGGAGAGGGAACCGATGGCTCTGGAACTGCTCGGGTCCGTCCTGGAAACACACTGGGCAGAGACAAGAGAAGCCGGCCGGCGGCGGGCCCCGGGGCAGGGGGGAGGCTCCGCGGAGCACTCAGTCATGGTACGAGTACCGAGGACTACAAACCAGGAAGTGATCAGAGTACGGGTGTGGACTGCGCCTGCGAATACTACGCCCTGCTCAAGTAAACGTACTGTAAACTGGAAGCACTGAGCTCCGCCCCAGTGAGGGCATATCGCATGCGCAGAAAGCTCTAGTGACTCGTCAGCTCGCTGGCGGATGTGTGTTCTCACAACGTGATGTGAAAGTACGTGACAGGTTTATCAGGAGGATTAGAGCAGTGCCGACTGCTCAGTGTCTTCCTCAGAAGATTACGTGTACACTGATGGCATCACCAGGCTGAACCCTGGAAAAGATAGAAGAATAATAATTACTACTCTATAAGTGCGCACAGTGGCTCATAATGCTGTCATGGCAGTTAAAGGAACACCAAAGAGAAAAATAATACAACCGTCTAAGAGCATAAGTACTAAGGCTATGGTAACGCAATCAAATACCGGTAATTCTTTGCTGGGTGAAACGATACATGAATTTCAGCCATGGTTTTTCAGGTTTTGTTTTTGCAGCATTCATTATATGCTAATAAAGACATGAAAAGCTTATTCTGCTGGTCAGTACGATTACAGCAATACCAAATTTATATACTGTATTTTTCACTTTATAAGACGCAGGCACCTAGGATTTAGAGGAGGAAAATAAGAAAAAAACATTCTGCAGATCCCCAATCTTCATCAGACCTCAGGTCAGACGCCCATATCAGATCCCGATCAGAGCTCAGATCAGACCCCCGTCAGAGATAAAATAAATAATCTTACCTCTCATGCTTTGCCACCGCTCTGCAGATCTGGTGGTTTCTCCTGCACCCACCGCTCCCTGGTCTTCTCAGGGCTGCGCTGTGACCTGATTACCTACAATGTCAGGTCATAGCGCGCTCTATGTCCTGATGCTGTACGTAATAGGGACCGTACTGTACTGTGCCCAGAGGAAGACCAGGGAGCGGTGAATACAGCGCTACACTCACCACTCTCCATGCTCGCTAGTATTCACTTTATAGGATGCATTGCCCCTGCAGTGTCCCACTCAAGTAACCGTGGGCCCCGCAAACATTTTATCTCCTGTCATATTTTCCACGTCACAATGTGATTTTACATGCAAATATTCTTTAGACAGGCCTAGTCAGGATGCACTACACAGGATGGAGCAGTGTCAGTGTGTATATAGCTTAGCTCAGACCTAAGTTAGGCTGTGCTGTGCTGTCATGTGTCCTGTGCAGTTGTGTGCTGTGCAGAGCAGTTCAGTTCCTGGTTGAGGTCAATCCAAACCAGTGCAGATGCGCTCAGGTAAATCCAAGTGAGAGTTCAGTTGAATGCAGTTCTCTCATGAGCCTACAAGAAAGCAACAGCGCTGTAGCTGTATAGCTGGAGGGAGGCCCCTTCCTAGCCTCTCTACTCTGTTCCTGACGGTTCCATAGCCCAGGGTTAAGGCCTCCAAGTATTCTTCCTAGATGTGAGCAATCCACTACTATAGATCGCTCTTCCAGGGTGACCAATGTCTAAACTGTATACAGCCGAGTATTTGAGGAATTATCACGTTTATGCAAGATAGTCATTAACTGAGGACTTATTAGGCACCTTTGTAGTAGGTGTAGGAGATAGCTTGAAGCATCTACATCTCCAGGTTAAATCCTGAGGACAGTCAGGCCAACTGTCAGAACGGCATTGGAATAGAAGTTTCAGGATTCAGAAAAGCACCTTTTTATTCAAGGATTAGGATCAGGCCGGAGTTGTTACCAGTGTACGACTTTCATTACTACCAGCCTAGTCTGAGCATTAGCTTTCTTATGCGTTACAAGAGCCTGTACTACATTGAGGATTTGCATTTCCCTTTCCCCATATTGTGAGATTGTGCTTAATGCCAGATTGTATCAAGAGACTGTTTAATGCCTATAGATGTATTGTTATCAAGAGTCATCACCAGTAAAGAGCCATTTGAGTTTCACCCTGCTTGCCTCAGACTCAATTCCTCTATTAACACTACAGTAAATGGTTGTACCTCCATATAAAAGGTACTGGCGTCACGATTACAAGGGACCTTGCCACTGGCACATTAATACAGACCACCAAGGGCACCTCAAACCAACATCTGGCCAGTGTCCCTTACACCAGTGTGTGCCCCAGAGAATCCTTGTGCCATTCTCCTTTTCACTTGTGCGAGCCTGCCCAGGGACGACATAACCGTGAGTAACCAGAACTGTATTTACCTCGGCCCATCTATTGCTCACACCGTGACCTCACACATAATTCCCCCTGAAAGGTTTGGCATACCGTACCCCCCCCCCCCCCCCCACACACACACACACACACACACTCACACTTTTTTGGGGGGGAAAGTGAGTGTTATAAAGCAGAAACTATGGTAACTTTTATTTTTATACTTTTGAAAAAAAATGAAAATTTGCTTTACGTTGCCATATTCTGACTCATGTTTTTGTCTACAGAGCTGTGTGAGGGCTAATTTTTTGGTCCGATTTGTAGTTTTTGTTGGTACCATTTTGGGGTAAATAAGATTGTTCGATCACTTTTTATACAATTTTTTGGGAAGGGCAATGTGACAAAAAATAGAGAATTATAGTTTTATTTATTTTTTCCGTTACAGCATTCACCATGCAGGAAAAACATTTTTACACTGTAATAGATGATATCTTCTGACACAAAGTTACAAATTATGTTTATTTTTTAAATGTAGAAAGCGTGGTATATTAAAAAAATCAAAAAATGTGTTCAACAAATAAAATATACATATAATCTGCGATATAATGTAGCAATATTCGTCACTCGCTTTCTACATTTATAGTGTTGTTTTTTTTTTGTCTGTTGCCACCGGACAAGTGAGATGCCTCAGACTATATTATAGGTAAAGTGATATTGAGCCAAATATAGTTATATAATTTGATTTCCTTATTTCTGTATCAGGTGAGCCGTTCATTATATATTCTTATATGTTTATTTTTTATTGATTTGATTTTTCACTGTGATTTTTTTGTTCCCTGGGAAAAGTAAAGATGTGATCTTCTGATCACTTGTACCATAGACTGCAATAGGATATTATTGAAGTCTATTGGATCTTTATAGGCTGCCTGTCAGGCTGTGCCACAGCCATAGCTTTTCAGCCAGCTCATTATGACATGCCTGGGAGTCTCCTTTCAATTGTACAGTTTTCCCTAATAAACATATCAAGGGAAATTTATCAAACTGGTGTAAAGTAGTGATGGACAAACATCTGCCGGGACGGTTCGCAAACGCAATCAAATGTTCGCAAACCGCAAGTTCGCAGCGGGTCCCATTCATTTTAATGGTAGGCAAACCTAAAGAACATTCAGCTCATATTTGTAGCCAAGAAATAATTACTAGAAGTGCACAAATAGTCCCACAACATTGACAGTGACATACCAGATGTATTATTCGAATTTGAGATCTCCATTCATAATTTTTTTCAATGCAAAATATCGGCAATATCATTTTTCACGTACGCGCATGCGCAAAATAGGCGCGACCTACTACAGCAACTGTTTCCAACAGACCGAAGTTGGATGCGATTAGAAAAGATGGTTGCCAACAATTTTCGCGACGTTGAGGAACAGATGAGCGGCAGGGGTAATATTCGATTTTGCGATAATTCTTGAATATTTGATAGAATATTCGACATACAGTACAGACCAAAAGTTTGGACACACCTTCTCATTCAAATAGTTTTCTTTATTTTCATGACTGTGAAAATTGTAGATTCACACTGAAGGCATCAAAACTATGAATTAACACATGTGGAATTATATACATAACAAAAAAGTGTGAAACAACTGAAAATATGTCATATTCTAGGTTCTTCAAAGTAGCCACCTTTTGCTTTGATTACTGCTTTGCACACTCTTGGCATTCTCTTGATGAGCTTCAAGAGGTAGTCACCTGAAATGATCTTCCAACAGTCTTGAAGGAGTTCTCAGAGATGCTTAGCACTTGTTGGCCCTTTAGCCTTCACTCTGCGGTCCAGCTCACCCCAAACCATCTCGATTGGGTTCAGGTCCGGTGACTGGAGGCCAGGTCATCTGGCGCAGCACCCCATCACTCTCCTTCATGGTCAAATAGCCCTTACACAGCCTGGAGGTGTGTATGGGGTCATTGTTCTGTTGAAAAATAAATGATGGTCCAACTAAATGCAAACCGGATGGAATAGCATGCCGCTGCAAGATGCTGTGGTAGCCATGCTGGTTCAGTATGCCTTCAATTTTGAATAAATCCCCAACAGTGTCACCAGCAAAGCACCCCCACACCATCACACCTCCTCCTCCATGCTTCACGGTGGGAACCAGGCATGTAGAGTATGTACCTTTTCTGCGTCGCACAAAGACACGGTGGTTGGAACCAAAGATCTCAAATTTGGACTCATCAGACCAAAGCACAGATTTCCACTGGTCTAATGTCCCTTCCTTGTGTTCTTTAGCCCAAACAAGTCTCTTCTGCTTGTTGCCTGTCCTTAGCAGTGGTTTCCTAGCAGATATTCTACCATGAAGGCCTGATTCACACAGTCTCCTCTTAACAGTTGTTCTAGAGAGGTGTCTGCTGCTAGAACTCTGTGTGGCATTGACCTGGTCTCTAATCTGAGCTGCTGTTAACCTGTGATTTCTGAGGCTGGTGACTCGGATGAACTTATCCTCCGCAGCAGAGGTGACTCTTGGTCTTCCTTTCCTGGGGTGGTCCACATGTGAGCCAGTTTCTTTTTAGCGCTTGATGGTTTTTGTGACTGCACTTGGGGACACTTTCAAAGTTTTCCCAATTTTTCAGACTGACTGACCTTCATTTCTTAAAGTAATGATGGTCACTCGTTTTTCTTTACTTAGCTGCTTTTTTCTTGCCATAATACAAATTCTAACAGTCTATTCAGTAGGACTATCAGCTGTGTATCCACCTGACTTCTCCACAACGCAACTGATGGTCCCAACCCCATTTATAAGGCAAGAAATCCCACTTATTAAACCTGACAGGGCACACCTGTGAAGTGAAAACCATTTCAGGTGACTACCTCTTGAAGCTCATCAAGAGAATGCCAATAGTGTGCAAAGCAGTAATCAAAGCAAAAGGTGGCTACTTTGAAGAACCTAGAATATGACATATTTTCAGTTGTTTCACACTTTTTTTGTTATGTATATAAATCCACATGTGTAAATTCATAGTTTTGATGCCTTCAGTGTGAATCTACAATTTTCATAGTCATGGAAATATAGAAAACTCTTTGAATGAGAAGGTGTGTCCAAACTTTTGGTCTGTACTGTATATTCGTTAAATATTCTCGAATTCGGGTATTCGCTATCACTATCGTGATATTCACGTTATGCTCATTTTCGTGCGTATTATGGGCGGGGCTTAGTGTGCATGACAACGTTTTTCAAACTTTGCAAAAATTGGAAGATTTGAAAATGGTAGCAAACAGATTCAGCGAAAAAGAGGAGGAACTCCTGATAACTGTTAGTACACCACTGTATTTGATTACATTTTTTATGCATGTTTATATTATGTTTACATTTTTTATGATTGTTATAATCAAGAATGTTATAAAATATTTGCGAGTGCAGAAATCTTAACTAATATGTGAATACACACTGCCTGTCCAAAAAAAAAAGTCGCCACCTGGATTTAACTAAGCAAATAGTCATGAGCCTCCTTTTGGATAATTACTGCATGGGCAATTATCTTTCAGCTGGCAACAAGTTATTTAACCCCAACTGGTGCAATGAGTTGCTTCTCATTTCTTAAACAACCATGTCGAAAGACACATCTTGTGGTCATGGAAAAGATGTTAGTCTGTTTGAGAAGGGTCAAATCATTGTCATGCATCAAGCAGAGAAAACATCTAAGGAGATTGCAGAAACTACTAAAATTGGGTTAAGAACTGTTCAACGCATTATTAAAATCTGTAAGGATAGTGGGGACCCATCGTATTCGAGGAAGAAATGTGGCGGGAAAAAAATCCTGAATGATCGTGATTGGCGATCACTTAAACGTTTGGTGAAATCAAATCAAAGAAAAACAGTAGGGCTATGTTTAATAGTGAAAGTAAGAGCATTTCCACATGCACAATGCGAAGGGAACTCAAGGGATTCGGGACTGAACAGCTGGGTAGCCGTAAGAAAACCACTAATCAGTGAGGCAAACCAGAAAAAAAAGGCTTCAATTTGCTAGGGCAGTGCTATGATCTGGAGTTGCTGCAGTTGATCAGGTCTAGGTTCAGCAACAGTATGTGCTCCAAGAATGAGGTCAGCTGACTACCTGAACATACTGAATGACCAGGTTATTCCATCAATGGATTTTTTCTTCCCTGATGGCACGGGCATATTCCAAGATGACAATGCCAGGATTCATGGGGCTCAAATTGTGAAAGAGTGGTTCAGGGAGCATGAGACATCATTTTCACACATGGATTGGCCACCACAGTGTCCAGACCTTAACCCCATTGAGAACCTTTTGGGATGTGCTGGAGAAGGCTTTGTGCAGCGGTCAGACTCTACCATCATCAATGAAAGATCTTGGTGAAAAATTAATGCAACACTGGATGGAAATAAATCTTGTGACATTGCAGAAGCTTATCAAAACAATGCCACAGCGAATGCGTGCCTTAATCAAAGCTAAAAGCGGTCTAACAAAATATTTTTGTTGTCGACTTTTTTTGGGGACGGGCAGTGTATTTGCGCAATGCATATAACTTCATCTTTTATCAAGTCTTATTAGATATTCATGATTGTTGAAATAAGTAGTTTTGACAACACAGTACTTTGTCTGTAGCATGTATGTATGTATGTATGTATGTAAACACAGCAAAGAAATATCAAGCACATGCACATTCGTTTTCCTGCCACACACTGCATACCACACACATATAGTCTATAGATTACTGTTCATGTCTTGTTGGTCTGTAGATTTTTTTTTTGTCTGACCGCCAGTAATTGCTGGTTCATTTGCACCACGGGGAGGCGAACCAGCTTTACACCCCATACCGTACCATCACTTCACTAGACAGGTACCGTAGATCTCCGCTCAGCAGGCCAATATACGATTCCTCAGACACCATACGCATACAATAGGAATACAATCTGATCTTATAACGGTAACATTAAATCTAATATTTTCCCTTCTGACAAATAATTTTTCCTGTGTTGTTGAGGGCATTTATTCTTAAAGGGAACCTGTCACCCAAAAATCGCCTATTAAGCTGTTTACAGTACCTTATAGTGCTGTATAGTCGTTTCCTGATGCACTTTTTGTTAGTTTTGCAGCATGTATGCTCAGTCAGAAATCGATGTTATATTCAGCTGCTGCCCCGTGCTTCAAGTCAGGCTTGAAGTCACGGGGGCAGCGGCCTCGGCGTCTTACATGGCCCTCTCCCCGCCCCCTGCCTCTGTGACTGACAGCCGAAATCCGATTCCGGGACCGCGCTCAACGGCCGCATGCGCAGTAAAGGGCGGCAGGAGCGCGGTCCCGGCTGCCGCGCGTACTACGCGCCGTCTTACTTTCGCCGCACTGCGCATGCGCCCGACATCCTGTATCAAACGCGCCCGCGCCCAGATGCCGGGCGCGGGCGCGTTTGATACAGGATGTCGGGCGCATGCGCAGTGCGGCGAAAGTAAGACGGCGCGTAGTACGCGCGGCAGCCGGGACCGCGCTCCTGCCGCCCTTTACTGCGCATGCGGCCGTTGAGCGCGGTCCCGGAATCGGATTTCGGCTGTCAGTCACAGAGGCAGGGGGCGGGGAGAGGGCCATGTAAGACGCCGAGGCCGCTGCCCCCGTGACTTCAAGCCTGACTTGAAGCACGGGGCAGCAGCTGAATATAACATAGATTTCTGACTGAGCATACATGCTGCAAAACTAACAAAAAGTGCATCAGGAAACGACTATACAGCACTATAAGGTACTGTAAACAGCTTAATAGGCGATTTTTGGGTGACAGGTTCCCTTTAATACGTGTATTTAAAAAATTTGCAATTATATGCTTGCAACTTTATCCTGGAGCGAATGTTGAAGAAGGGGTATGATAGCCGGAAACAGGTGGAGAAGAAGAATATTGCCAAGGGGGTCAAGGATCTTCTAGAAAATAAGTTTCACCGCACCCACACTGATCTGGCCATAATAAAAAAAATGGTCAGACCTGAAGATGAGGCACCCTGACTGGATCACAGAGCTCAGTATGCCCAGGTACAATGTTTTTGGTTTTTCTATCGCCAACGATCTGTACTGTATATTTACATGGGTGGTTAATATTCTGTATTTGTCGTACGCCAATTTCAGCATGCGCAGGGTACTATCCCAGGGCCCTTCCAAGGTGTTATAACGCACGTCCCAGATTAGGAATGCCAGAGTGGTGTAATGGCCTATAATGTCTCTGTAGGGTAGACTGTCTCCTACCTGGGTACGGCTGGACTCCTGGCTCACTTGCAATAAATTTGAGTGTAGTGATAGCAGGAGTAATAGAGGAATTTTGCAGAAGAAATGATGTCCAGACCTTTAGATGAAGTTCAAACATTGCTTGACTTGAAATAACTTGCATCCAAGCAGTATACAGCTTTGGTCTCTTGGTCCCAGCAGGTTCGGGAACTCTGGAGGTGGTCTGTAGTTTCTGCTTTTCTCTTCCTGCAGAGCTGAGGGTGCTCATCCTGGGAATATGGCCAAGTCTCAGCCGAGACTAGGTCCTTGCTGTCTTCCCTATACAGGGGTTCTCCTGAATGCTATCACACAGCCTTCCCCAACAGGGGTGGCTGGTACACTAAATTCCTTCTCCACCCATGCTGAAGAAAGTGGGAACAGCCCACTCTCTCCACAGAGGGTGAGCTAAGCTGGAATAATCCATTCCAGCTCAGATACACTGAACTGTAACTTGTACCTTACCACCTACTGGTAACCAGGCAAATTACATGAACAATTACATTGAACATGGTTTTGTATGCACATTTGTGAAAGACATAATATAAATTACATCTGATGACAGTATAAAGGCTCTTAGAAGATAGTAGTAGAGGAGTGGAGTAACAACTCTAGGGGTGTTACACATGCAATTTTATTCAGCTGTTGTTAATTTGGTAAAATACACTGAAGAAAATAATAATGCAACGAGAAGGAATTGTTGGAATTGTATGTATGAAACTTTCTATGTGTGAATGTAATGATGACATATGTAAGTGATTACAATATTATGCTTTATTCACACAGTCAGTGTTTTGGTCAGTGACTTCCATCAGTGATTGTGAGCCAAAACCAGGAGTGGAGGCTACCCAGATATATGGTATAAAAAAGATCTGCACCTGTTCTATGTTTAGAGCCGCTCCTGGTTTTGGCTGACAATCACTGATGGAGATCACTAATTGTGTGAATAGGTCTTAGAACAAAAGCATAAGGGCTCATGCACACGGCCGTTACCCGGCTGTGCCTGTATTGCGGGCCTCAATTCACTTGAATGGGTCTGCAATCCGGAAGGTCTGGTGAAGAACAGAGTGCTTCCGTGGGGTTTTTGTCCGTGCCTCCGCACCACAAAAAAGTAGTGCATGCACTTTTTTTGCGGTTCGGACGGGCCACAGACCCATTCAAGTTGAATAGGTCTGGATTTAGTGTTGAGCGAACTTGTGTTTTAAGTTCGGCATCTAAAGTTCGGGTTATCGAAGAATCGCGTTATGGATTCTAAATTCCGTTACGGTCCGTGGTAGCAGAATCCTTAATGCAATTCTTCGATAAGCGAACTTGTGCTTTAAGTTCAGGTTAACACTAGTCTGGATCCGTCTGCGGAATTCGCATGGATGCTGCCTGTGCATTGGGGACCACAATTGCAGTACCGAATGCACAGACCGGTCGTGTGCATGAGCCCTAAGTTTATTGGAGGAAAACTGAAAGGAGGCTCTAGTATCCAGTTGGGCTGCCTCTAGCCTGGATACAAGATGAGATACGGTTGGGCACGGAGGCATACAGGTTCTATATGGTATCCTGCATCACATTTGCCGACAGATGTTACAGCTGGGCCTGTAGATCCTGCACTCTCATAGTTTGCTGAAGCTGCTGTCCCAGCCCGTCCCATAAATGCCCAACTGGTGAAAATCTGGTGAAGAAAGTGTTGTAACCTGGCGGAGACATAAATGGGTGTGTTGTGGTTTTACACTCCTCGTTTAGGCATAGAAAACGGTCTAAATGTAAAACACGAAGCTGGCTTACATTTAGAAGGGGCGCTGGATGCACAGAAGTTATGTAGAGGCCGATGCCACCGCCAAAAAGTCGTTCTTAATAAATGACCCCCTAAGTGTCTGGAAATGGTCTTGCCAGAAAGAGTGGTGTGTAATGAAGGTGGCACCTGTGTGTGGATGGTGGTCAATGAAATTGTGGTAGCTGCTTGTGATTGTCAGCAGACCAAACATCGCTACTGGTGGTATGTCTGGGCGAACCAGAACCTGTGTGCCCTCACCTAACCACTGCTCTCAACACCTAGGTCAGAATGGCCTAGATGGCAGTCAGTTCATCAAAACAACCATCCTGCTCCTCTCAGACCAATTATGTGCCCCCTCTTAAAGTCTGACCAAATTCAGGGCTCGAGAGGGTGATGCACAACTTTGATGATCCTTGGATCCCTGAGGTCACTACTTTTTCAGGCCCTAAACTAGGCACCTAAATCTCCTGAAATGTACCTTTAGGTGCAGCTTGACTGGGATGTCATAGGCAGGCAACTCCAGTCAGCTGGGGAGGTTCCTTGGCTGATCCTAAATTTCAATAATACGCTGCCAAAACTTCATAACCTCTGATTTTATTAGCATTGTATAGAATATCTGTTGTCCATAGTGCCAAAAATTCCATTTCAATGCACCTGCAACTTTCCTGTTGGACAGTTTTTTTCTCCAATAATTGACAGATATTTGAACATTCAGTTACCGTGTCTGACATGGTTCTGAACATCCACACATCATATAGAGAAACCCAGCCCAAAACATGATGGAAGCATGGGGGTTATTTGTGACAAGCAATCACCAAGGGCTGAACTTCCGTAGCTTCAGTCTCTTGCATGTGACCATGTCCATTCTAGTTCATAATGCAGTACACAAAACTCAACCTTACTGCATACCGTATTGTGACCACTCCATTCTTCACAAACAGCAATGGAAAAAAAAATGTCCACAACACCAATAGAGAAAACTAGCCCAAAAGGGTAATGGCTGTGAGGTTAAAATTGAACCATAAACCCTTATAAATACTCACCACAGCCGCATCGAATATAAAAAGATAGAAAATCTGTTACAAAAACAACATATTGATAAAAGACATATGTACGTAGCAATACAGACACAGGAATGAATAAAAACTACGACAGCATGTTTATACAATAAATGTAGTAACTCCTAACGAGTACCAAGGGGATAAATCCCCCAATCAATCATTGTAAAGTGCATTAAAACAGGAGGTAAACATAGGAGATAGCGGCCCAGTATATACATCCCCTGAGGAAGCAACAGCAAAACGCGCGTTGAGGTCAGGACTATCTTGTTTGTATATACTGGGCAGATATCTCTATGTTTACCTCTGTTTTAATGCACTTTACCATGATTTATTGGGATTTTACCCCCTTGGTACTCATTAGGAGTTACTGCATTTATTGTATAAACATGCTATCATAGTCTTTATTCATTCCAGTGTCTGTATTGCCACATACATATATGTCTTTTATCAATATGTTGTTTTTATAACAAAGATTTTCTATATTATATTCTATGTGGCTGTGGTGAGCATTTATAGGGGTTAATGGAAAAAATGTGTAGTGTACTGCATAAAATATTGCTTTAAAATTTGCAGCAGTGTGAAAACTGAAATCACCGGAGACCAATGTTGGCATTCACGTGGGGTCATAATATAGCCACATTATAGTGTCTGGGTTCCAGCCACAAGAATCAGACCTTCCCACGAGGAGTTCTACAGGATCAAACCAAATCCACCGTAGAATGCAATGCTGTCAGTGGCGGTGTAGCACATTTCTGCACTAAGAATTGACCATTTGTAAAAAAAACTGATTCTTAGTGCAGGCTCCTTCTCCGATCCAGATTGTTAAACTTTTGACCGCCATGGTCCATACCATGATCAAAGGGAATTCTTTCCCACCCTAAAAAAGGGAGCGATTTGCCATTTTAGTTATCCACACCAGTATGAGATTAGGCATATGGTGGATGCACCTTCTTCACATGCCACTTTCTGACATACCCCCACAATTGATACAAATGCAACTACTGCCAAGAGATAAGTTGACTACTAATAACCAGAATAAGAAAATCAAAGAGCAGTTGAGTCCTGTACACGGTTTATTGCTATGTTCTTAATATAAGGCACTTGTGTGGATCTGCACTGACAGATAAAAAGGATCACGAGTAGAATGAAGCAAACTGTCCAATAAGGGCCAAATGTATTTTTTTCGAAAAAAGTGGAGGTCATTCTATGACACCTTGGTTGTTCATTTAAACTTGTTCTTTAAGCAGAGATTGTTAGTGCATCTCTGATAGCAGTCACAGTTCTAGTTTTGCTATCATAAGCAATCCATGGAGAGAGAAAAAAAACTCAATTTGTCACCAGAATTTGTTTCATCATTGGTTACGGTAGTTCAAATGTGGATTTTAATCAATACAAAATGGTTTCCCAACAGATCTAGGACAGCTTTTTGTACCTGAGAACATAGACATTGCTCACAGTCACACACCTCATCAATGAGGTTAGACATACTCTAGCTTCCGCAGAATGAAAAGCTTTAAGACATGGAGATGAACCCAGTAAATTTTGGGCATAGGGACAAAACAGCAGCAGAGGAATTGGTGAGTCTACTCAGTCCTCACAGTTTTTAAATGCAGTGCCCTACTCTTGTGCACAGGCTTGTAGACAACACACTCCTGGGATGGCTGGGAATCAGTGAACTGAAATGAATGAAAACAAAAAAAATGAATTGGAATATAGGCCAAAATTAATAAATACAAAAATTCAATTTAAAGAAGACGAAGAAAGTGCCCCACAAAAAATAAAAGCCAGCAACAAACAGGAAGCCGAGAGGAAAGACAATTTTTGCATTCAGAAACATCTATAAATCATTATTTTACAAGAATTTTTATTAGAAAGGATAGTAAAAGTCATTGACCATTGCAGACACAAGCAATCACAGAAACTATGCTTAAAAGGAGTTTTCCAGGAGTAATCAATATTAAGATAGGTCATCAATATCTGATCAGTAGGGGTCCAACTCCCACCACCACATCTGATCAGCTGTTTGATGAGGCTTCTACTTAGGATAGTGACATCACATTCATTGGTCATGTGGACTAGATGCAGCTTAGTACCGTTCAAGAGACTGGGCAATATAAGCACAGCTCGAGAACAAGCCATCAATACTGAGCCCCTGGTAAAACCCATTAATCATATCAGCCGATATCCATAAAGGTCACTTTAACAACCAACTCCATCATACTTGATCACCAGCACATAAATTAACTTTACTCTTTCCATAGGATTATCACAGAAATATAACGAGGTCTTTACTGCGTGCTTTGGAGAAAGCTGCCAAGATGCTTGCAAACACAACGTCTGGAGATTGTGAAGCATCCACCGCCGTGTGGATTCCATGTTTTTGATAGTAGTCCACCAATGGTGCAGTCATGGTGTGATAGGCCTCCAGTCGAGATTTCAGAGTAGTCTCATTGTCATCGGAGCGTTTGATCAATGGTTCACCAGTCACCTGTGGAGCAGATGGGAATTTTAGAATGCAGCAATACCAGAATTTGGACTTAGATTTTTTTTTTTTTTTTAGTTCCCTTAATTCTCTGGGTCAGAACGGTAACAACAATACCACATTTATATAGTTTTTCTTTTCATTGCCAAATTTTGACCCCCCCATAACTTTTTTATGGTTATGTCTAAGGAGCTGTGTGAGGACTCGTTTTTTTTGCAGGATGATATGTAGTTTTTGACACCATTTTATGTGTATGACTTTTAGATCAGTTTTATTCAAATTTTCTTTTTTCTTGAAAAGCTATAAAATTGCCCATATTGATTTCCCAGCCCCCCCCCTCCCCCCACCCATTACGCTATTCACCATATAGGATATATTTTTTTTTTTTATATATTTTAAGATTACAGGTGTTTTTAGATGCAGTGATTATTTATGATTGCATTATGAGTTTTTTTAATTTTGGGGAAAGGGAGCAATTTGATTTTTTTTTACTTTTTTTTGAGCCCCCATGTGGACTACAACACAGAATTATTAGATTGCAATTTGTACAAAATAAAGGAATTGTGTACTTTACAATATACAATGGCTAGCACTGGTGACTTGCAGCGCTGGAGTCCTAGGTTCGAATCCGACCAAGGACAACATCTGCATGGAGTTTGTATTTTCTCCCCATGTTTGCGTGGGTTTTCTCTGGTTTCCATCCGCACTCCAAAGACATACTGATAGGGAACTTAGATTGTGAGCCCCACTGGGGACAGCTTGATGCTAAGGTCTGTAAAGTGCTGTGGAATATAGCAGCGCTATATAAGTGCAAAAATTAATCCGTATATTCCAATGCAGTGCTGCCACCTGCATTAGTATATACCAGTAACAGACCTAGAAGACTAGTACAGGCTTTGACTTATTACTCAATGGAACACCTTCCGCAATCTCAGCCAGGGGGAGGCGTTCCTGTCTGGAAAGTGCACACCTATAGGCTCTTTGCCTTTTAGATGCCATGGTGCCATTTGACAATGGCATCTGAGGGGTTAAACGTCCACCAATTGCAGACATTAGCCCTGGGTGTCTGCTGTGTGAAACAGTCGACACCCAGTCGCTATGGCACGTGTTTCGCTCTGGAACGGGTGCCATCTTTAAAGACCTGACATGTCGAGAAGGGCTTAAACCTGACATCAGTTTAATAATGCTTAGTACTAGCTGCAAGCATGTGCTTTTAGCAGCAAATGTGCAGCTAGTAATATAAACTGGCCGACCCCTTTAATAGTAAGTAACTTTAAAAGTAAATAATCAAATACCATATTCGGCAACACGAGGTTAATGTGTGAGGTACTTAACAGGGTCACTTACTATTAATGTGAGGCACATGGTGTTATTACCTTAGTAAGTAGGCCAAAACACAGCCTGTGGGTAGCATCAGGTCCATGATCAGGAGGAGTGGGGAACTCATCTAATGCCCCCCCCCCCCCCCCAGCACTTTTTTGGAACTGCGCAATATAATAGGCGCTGCTCTCTTTCTAAGTGCAGCATGAACCTCAGCCATATAATAGGCTTTTTGGTTCTATAATTTTTTTTGCAGCATATAGGTGCATTACTAGAATCGCCTACTCTGCACCGCTGTTTAATAGTATTTTCTCATATATTTTTCATATTACGCCCACCTTTTGTTTCCCTCGATGAGACTTTTTGATAGCGAGACATGAATGTAGGGATTAATGGTTATAGGGGGAACTAGGGCCAGTTTATTTAGGGAAAGGTTTCGGACAGGGTCGCCCTCATCAGCGCAGGTGCTCTGTGGTTAGGCTATCAGGGCCAGAATAGCACCCCCATTATAGGGCCATAGCAGGGCCATGTAGCATGTAGTCCCCGTCCATCTTTTGTTTATAACCATTCCCTTCCTTCTCCGCACGGACACTCTTATTTTGCCTGCTAGTACCATACAACCGAGTTATCAAGTGCCGCTGAGCACTTTTACTTGTACTACTTTAAAAGCTTCTTGTCTCTATTGTGGACAGATTTTGTGACTATTTATTCTGACAGAAGCTTCTTGTTTTTGTTTTCATTTGTGTATCACGAGGGCTCTCTTTTATAAGATAGGATTAAAAGTTAAAGGGGTTCTGCAGTTTGTTTAAACTGATCAATCCTCTGGATAGATCATCAGCATCTGATCGGCGGGAGTCCGATACCTGGGACCCCCGCCGATCAGCCGGTTGAGAAGGCAGAGGCGCTGGCAGTAGTGCCGCAGCCTTCTCACTGTTTACTGCAGACCTAGTGACATCACGACTAGTATCAACTGGACCTGGGCGGGGCTAAGCTCCATTCAAGTGAACAGAGCTTAGCTGCGCCCAGGCCAGTTGATACTAGTCGTGACGTCACTGGGCCTGCGGTAAACATTGAGAAGGCTGCGGGACTCCTGGAGAGCCGCTGCCTTCTCAAACAGCTGATCGGTGGGGGTCCCAGGTGTCAGACCCCACCGGTCAGATGCTAACGATCTATCCAGAGGATAGATCAGTTTAAACAAACTGCAGAACCCCTTTAAGTTTTATAAATATACTTAGCAAATTTTGGATCACTTTTCAGTTTATTTCTTGTAAGTGGGCACCCATTATTTAATTTGACTTAAGCGGGCGGCTTTTTTTCCGGATCCGCAGTTTGCAGACCGCAAAAAACGAACGGTCGTGTGCATGAGGCCATAATGGCAAGATTAGGAACAATGAGTCACATAAACCCAAATGTTCCTTTATGCGGCTGGCTGCTAAATATTTTTATCTTTGCTGTTGCCTTTATTTCAGGCTGACTAATACACAAATCAGTAGCACTATACTAAACCCTGAATGGATGGCGTGAACATTATTTCAGTGATGGACATAGCTGTGATCTGTGACTAGAGCTTGGCTACACTGCTTATTTGAAGTCTGTGGTAGTCCAAGACACACCTACTGTCCTCAATTGTTCTGGCCCCTGTTCTACAAGGCTAAGTTCCGATGGAAAAATCGGCGGCAGAATAATCAATAGCAGATTAGTTGCTGAAAACAGGTCGTTTGGTGAAGGTTTTAGGAGTTTTTACAAGAGTATTAGGTCAAACAACAGATTTGGAAAACCCACAAAAAAAAAAAAAAAAAAAAAAGGCGGAGTTTTTTACATTAAAGTCAATGAGAAACTGTTGGTGAGTTTTGAATGTGGGTTCAGCAGCAGAAAACGCCTGTCTTCCGCTGCTGAATCAGATTTTAGTGGTGTCAACATACCCTTACAATTTATTCTACAAAAACAAGTCCTCATATGGCTACGTCTATGGATAGATATTTGGCTTGGCAATATTCCTGTCATATCCCAAGATGTAGTAAAGAGTCAGATTTTGAGTCATAGGAAGTCACTTCCACAAGGTGGTGCTAGCAAGATGTTCTCCTTGGAGGATACCTCTGCATATTCTTTCCCATGGAGCGTTTCCAGCATGCAAGTCTCCACAACATGAAGCGCTTCCAGCAAGTGGAAGTTAATTGGTGCTTGTTTATCTTTTTTCATTTGAGGGGGATTTGAATGAACATTGGTTCTTCAACCCCCTCCTCACAGATAACATTGTTAGGAGTACATTCCCAATTTACATGGGACATAGATGTAACGCCAATAACGGTTTTTAGATGTACATCAAATGTGAATGGCCAAAAAACATTTTCTTCCTAGGGCATCTTTGCACGGGAGAATGATTGGGAACAACCAATTGTTCAATTGCTCAACTTGCCGACCACCGGCCCGTGTAAAATTATTAAATGGGTTTCCTGACAGGGTAGTGATCAGGAGGGTAAGTGTTTCCTAACTGACCTCCGGAAGTGCTCACCACTGTAATACGTTTACTTTGGATGAGAGGGCAAATAGCTGCATACTCACATCATCTTTCATGTGCTCTTTAGGAGGATTAAATTCCTCATGGTATGACCGTCCACTTGATGGGTGGATCAACCTAATTCAGGGAAAATGAGAAGAATTCTCGCAAAAGAGCAATGTATCCAAATCAATAATAAAATAAGGAAGGTACTGCATCTGTTTAAAAAATAAAAATAAAAAATTAAATAATGAATGGATTCATTACCTTCCACAGATTCTGCGTACAAGCAAAGAGTCATCCACACTAAATTCAATAACTGAATCCAGATTTTCCTGTCGTTTTTCCAGAAGACCATCAAGCTATTGCAATATAAAATGGGAAACATTGTAATCCAAAGTTAATACAGCATAGTATAGTTTATTAAGCTGGCCATACACAAGATAGACTGGTTTCTCTCCCGATCCATTCCGTGTCCGGGCAGCACATCGTGCTGCCCTATAGAAATGAATGGGTCTGCATTGCGGAACGAAATTGAGGACGTGTGAATGGACCCTTACTCAGCTGTTCCTGCAACTCCCATAGAAGTGAAAGGAGGATTATAGGAGTTGTAATTTTAGAACAGCTGGAGTGCTGGAGGTTGCTGATCCCCTGCATTAGATGATCAGCAGAACCTGCTGAAACCATTGGGTTTGGCTGATACACATCTCATTTGTATGGTCAGAGTTAAAGGGGTTTTCAGTATCTGATCAGTGGGGGGTCTGACACCCTGGACCCCTGCCGATCAGCTGTTTGAGAAGGCAGCTGTCCTTCTGTGAGCTCAGCCCCATTCAAGTGCATGTGGTAATCACATCTGCTTTCTTGACCACTCTAGTGGTATATACAATTTCAGATCATATTAAATAGGCTATTATACGATTCCAAGTTCCATAACAAGCTCAGGGCTCGTGCAGACTGCCCCTCTTTTTTTCTCTTTTTTTACTCCTGCAGAAATGTCCAATCCCTGTCTGCAAAACAGACAAGAACAGGACATGTTCTATATTTTTTTGCGGGGCCGTGGAACAGATTTGCGGACCAGACATTTTTGTGCGGTCTGCTTTTTTTTGTCAAAACTACACCTGTGTGCATAAGCCCTTAGATTGGTCATACATATTAGATGGCTGACGGTATCTCTACCAACATCCCCATAAGAGCACGCTTAGCTGATCCTCTGACATTTTTTGTGATTCATAGAAAGGGTGCAGCAATAGCTCTCCCTCCACAATCACAACAGGCTCCTATAAAACCTGCTCACCTGAGATTTATTCAGATTAGAACTGGGCATACATCTCTCTCGACTCCCAATCCTTTACACACGCATGTTTTAAACTAGAGGAGAAAGCCACTGCCAGGCCACTTCTATCCAAATCCAACATCCCCAATCTTCATTCCCCCCCCCCCCCCCCCGTACCGATACACCTTCGGGTCCATTCACACTTCAGTATTTTTACCTTTCCAGATAAACGTTCCTGTTTTTTGCAGATCAGAAAATCTGGATGACATGAGGATGCTTTTAGCATGTCTTCCAGATTTTCGACGGATCCATTGACTTGAATGGGATGACGGAATGCAAAATCGGACAAATAGTAGGACAGGGTATATTTTTTTTCCAGGATCCGAATAAAGGAACGGAATCACTGAATCGGGAGTGCTGTCCGATTATTTGCTGATTCCATTGAAAATGAATGGATCCGCATAACGTTCCGTTTTTAATCTGAACGGATGCGGAACACCAAAACGGACGTGTGAATGGACCCTTAGAGAGACTTTTCCCTGCCATTCATCAGCGCAGTGAGCAGCATAGGCAGTGCAGTGATGCTGCTGCTGCCTGAAGCAACCAATCACAAAGCTCCTTACAGTAAGGAGCTTTGTTATTGGTCAGTTTGAGTGGGCTGCCGGAGCTTATGGCACACCGCATGATCCTCACTGGCGGGGTAAGTGGCCATGCTGTGAAATTTAGTGGGGGGGGGGGGTCCCGGATCTGAGTGCCTTGTTTTTCCCTATAATGACGAGTCTGAAGCTCTCAGCCGAGCGCTGTCTCTCCTCCCTGCTGGGTGCAGTGGTGAAGACGGACTCAAAAGAAGGTCTCAGCAGTGAGGAAAAGTGGCTGAGCGCTTCAGACTCCTGCTTATAGAAGTCAGCGAGGGCAGTGCTCCAGACTAAAAAAAATACCTAGTAGCCATTGGCTCCTGAACTGAAAAATTTAGGAGCCAAATCAAATTTTTAGTCGCCAAATCGAAACCGAATCAAAGTTTTGGTATCGTGACAACGCTACGCCGATCAGATCGGCCTAGGGTTGTTTTGATACCAAAATTTTGATTAGCTTTCGTCACCATAAAAAAGTATTGCGATACTCAATACCGCGCAAAAAAAAAAAAATACCCCAAAAAAAAAAAAAAACGCGTGCATTTCGCATTTTATGAAACATTCGGCCCATAATAGAACAGTCCTATCCTATTTTTTGGGGTGACAAGGTGACTAAAAAATGGCGAATGCTCACTGCATAGGAGATATTTTTTAATAATGTAATAGTTTTGACAGCGCTGTGTAATATGTTTATTTATTTATTGTTTATATATTTTATATGTAAAATTGGGAAAGGGGGGGGATTTAAACTTAATATTTTAGGGTACTTTCACACTAGCGTTTTTCTTTTCCGGCATAGAGTTCCGTCCTAGGGGCTCTATACCAGAAAAGAACTGATCAGGCACATCCCCATGCATTCTGAATGGAGAGTAATCCGTTCAGGATGCGTCAGGATGTCTTCAGTTCAGTCATTTTGACTGATCAGGCAAAAGATAAAACCGCAGCATGCTGCGATTTTATCTCCGGCGAAAAAAACTGAAGATTTGCCTGAATGCCGGATCCAGCATTTTTTCCCATAGGAATGTATTAGTGCCGGATCTGGCATTCAAAATACCGGAATGCACCCGCACTAAATCCGGACCCATTCACTTCTATGGGGCTGTGCACATGAGCGGTGATTTTCACACATCACTTGTGCGTTGCGTGAAAATCGCAGCATGTTCTATGTTGTGCATTTTTCACGCAACGCAGGCCCCATATAAGCTAATGGGGCTGCGTGAAAATCGCAAGCATCCGCAAGCAAGTGCGGATGCGGTGCGTTTTTCACTCATGGTTGCTAAGATGATAGTCTATTCACTGTATTATTTTCCCTTATAACATGGTTATAAGGGAAAATAATAGCATTCTTTAATACAGAATGCTTAGTAGAAGGTCAATATAATAAACATTGGTGGCGCAGTGTGCCCCCCCTCAATATAATAAACATTGGTGGTGCAGTGTGCACCCCCCCCCCCCCCCCCCCCAACACCCCAGTATAATAAACATTAGTGGCACAGTGTGCCCCCCCTCAATATAATAAACATTGGTGGCACTGTGGGCAGTGCCAATGAGGGTTAAAAAAAAAAAAATATTTAACTCACCTCCTCCAATTGATCGTATCCTGTTCTTTCTTCACGACCTGTCAAAGGACCTGTGGTGACATCACTGTGCTGATCACATGATACATCACATGATTCATCACCATGGTAATGGACCATGTGATGAGCTCTGTGACGTCACCACAGGTCCTGAAGAAAGAACAGGAGACCGGCAGCTACACGATCAACTGGACGAGGTGAGTTAATTTTTTTTAAATTATTTTTTAACCCTCATTGGCACTTCCCACTGAGCCACCAATGTTTCTTATACTGGGGTGTTGGGGGGGGGGGGGCACACTGTGCAGGGAGTCTAAGAAAGAATCAAATGAGTCACTAACTAAGTCGGATCTTTAGATTCTTTTAACCTGAGACTCATTCGATTCTTTGACTCCCTGTACTTGTGTCAGTGACTAAGGGCTGCTAGTGCTTGCCTTGCCTCAGCTCTGATTGGTTGGTGGGCGGGGAGGGGAGGGGCTGGCAGAAGCAGCTTCCACTCTAGGATCAGATTACACTCCTCCCGAGTCCCTCCCCTCCCTGCTGCCAGCGGCTCTGCTATTGTCTGTGTGCTGTGACTCACTGCCTCAGACTGAGAAGAACATCGGCGGCGGGGCAGAGAACTATCAGCTCCTGTGCCCGCCGCTGTATTCAACTGCAGAGCTGCGGCAGCGGGTCTAGTCGCAAATGGCGACAAGACTAAAAAGTCTTGTCGCCATTTGTAAATTCTAAGTCGCATTGGCGACCATTTTGGTCACCATCTGGAGCCCTGAGCGAGGGTCCCAGCGCTGGACACGCCAACAGGAGACCTCTACCTATGTCACCAGTCAGCTTTCCTATGAATCCATCAAGGATAATTCATTACAGCATGTTCCATCAGATGCTGAACTAGATATATTGTGTGCTATAAGGATTTCTTCTGTAATGCGGCACCGCATGGTGGCACGTGGTGCCACAAGGACTGCATGTGGCCATTTACAGCCTCCAGGACATACAGTCCCTCTACCAAGCGTATGAAGTCTTCGCTGTAAGACTGTACAATCCAATAACCACCGCGGTGGTGGCAATTTTGTGGCATTATCTGGTGGCATGAGATAGGGCAATGGGTCATGGAAAACAAACTCCCCTTTATAGAAAGATCAAGCACAACACAAAATGACAGCCTCTAGATCAGGGATCAGCAACCTCCGGCACTCCAGCTGTTCGGAAACTACTAATCCCAGTATCCTCCTTTCACTTCTTTGGGAGTTACAAGAACTGCTGAGCAAGTGTGCATGCTGGGTGTTGTAGTTTCACAGCAGCTGGAGTGCCAAAGGTAGTTTTACAGGCGAGCCTGGTGGTTATCACTGCGTGATGACATCATCCAGATCCACAACATGTGACTGTGGCGATGCGACCCAGGGTCTTTCGCTTGTGCCCTTGGCACCAGAATGCACCACCATCCGTTGTGCCTGTGTCCTGCTCCGTCAGTGCCTCAGCTCTCTTCAGAGTCTACCAACAGCCCTGGCGGCACCGACATACCCACCTGAGAGCTCATCTACAAGGATGCAACTTTGGTGGGCAGCAATGGCCATGTGATGGATGGCAAACCCCAGTGGCCAGCGGCACAGGAACAGCAGCAAAAATGAAAAAGGATTGTCTAAAGAAACACTATTTTTACCTATCCATACTTAAAAGAGCACTAGAACATGGTAACCAAGGTGGGACCCCCAGCGATCATGTACTTGAAGGGGACATGTGTTTTAGTAACGACTTGCACTTCCCATGCAATAACATCTCCTGTGACTCTATATTGTACCATTCCTCTATTATTCCTATTAGAACTTATGAACAAATTGCTAGTAGTCTGCAATAAAGGTCCAGCGGGGGGTTACCAGTTGACTGCACTGATTGAAGAATATCAAGCTGTGCAGTGACACCCCCATCTGGACCTTCACTGCAAACTGCTAGCAAGTCATTCATAACTAATAGAAGAAATAGGAGGAATGGTGCAAACATAAGGTCATAAGAATAGATGATCCAGGATTGTTATTACATGGGGGAAGGGGGGGGGGGTGCAAATAGTTTCCAAAACAGACAAATCCGGAGAGGTGAGCGGTCCTCTTTAACGACAGGTGATAAGTATCGATCTTAGGATTGTCCCCCCCCCCCCCCCCTCAGCGCAACAGTGTCCTCAAAATTGTCTAAATTTGCTATTTATGCATGGAAGACAGTTCTAGATACTAGTAATGGTTTCCCTGCATAAATAGCAACCCCTTAATGTTATGTAGGCCTTTGTATTAACTATTTGAATTACTGTAACTTTTGTACTAAATCGGGTAAAAATACTCCTCAGAAATTGTAAGAGGAGTATTTTTACTCTTCCAGACAAAAAAAAAAAAAAAAAAGTAGCATGACCTCTGATGGCAGGAGTGGCCGACATAGATCTAATGTGTATGGCCAGCTTAAAAAGGACTATACATTAGTAAGTGGCTTTTTTTAAAGGGTTTCTGTCACCAGAATTAACCCTATTAAGCTAGCTGACATTAGCACATCGCTAATGTCAGCTGAACCTAACTATTCTATTCATACTTTTATCTATGCCCCCGTTACCGCAGAAACTTTTCTAATATGCTAATTAGCCTCTAAGACAATGGGGGGGGGGGGGGCGTTACCCCTGCTCCTAGAGGCTCTGTTCTCCCAACCTCTGGCCACGCCCTGCTACACTAGTTGACACCTCCAACTGCCAAACCCTGTGCGCTCGGAAAATCTCGCGCCGTTCAGTATTTAGCAGGCGCAGTAAGGAACCCAGCGAGCGCCCTTCACTCACTGCGCCTGTGCTGAATACTGAACAGGACTGTGCAGGAGTGAGATTTACCCGGCAGACAGGGCTGGCAGTACGAGACCAACGTTGCCTGGCCCTGTCAATCTAGTGTAGCAGGGCATGGCCAGAGGTGAGAGAACTGAGCCTCTAGGAGCAGGGGCAACGCCCCCACCCTGCACCTAGAGGCTAATAAGCATATTATACAAGTTATATTTCTGCAGTAACGGGGCATAGATAAAAGTAGGAATAGAATAGTTAGGCTGACATTAGCACATGTTGCACAACTTCCTATATAGAAGGGCTCGTTCACACGACCGGCATATGCAGATCTGCAATACACGGGCACCATTCCGCATCATAGATGCAGACCCATTCACTTCAATGGGTCCGCAAATCCGGGGGTGCAGAACGGAATCATGGAACTCTACGGAAGCACTACGGGGTGCTTCCGCTGGGTTCTGTTCCGCAAAAAGATAGAGCAAGTTCTATCTTTTTGGGGAACGGACGAATGCAGACCCATTCAAGTTGAATGGGTCTTGTTGTGCTTTTTCATAAGTTTAAACAGTTATATCTACTTATTTTAGTTATAATGGGTATTCATTGCCTTTAAGAGCAATGTTGATTTATATTCACTGTTTTGTATGGATTTTCATGTAGGCCAAAGTAAGTCCATGAGAAGATTTCTGTGCCATTAAAAAGCTAGTGTTATTGTAACAATATATTATACATTTAGAAAGTTAGAAGATACACCGCACCTGCAGATTCTGAGGCTTCATTGTTTTGTCCTATCTGAACATGAATTCCAGTGTGTAAGAATTGTCTAGATGTTCCTCAAAGTATATATTCATGTATCAAAGTTTGTCCCTCGGCGCCGAGACAAGGTCTCCAGATGTCAGAGGTGTGAAGTATTGAAAATATCAGGCATGTATGAGTTAACCCTTAATGGTATGATGCTTATTACTTATACAACAGTGCCACCTAGATATGAGCGGTTAATACTAACTACATCAGTAGCAAAAGCGCATACTGGGTAGTATTATGACGTCATGCTCCTTATCAATGCACACACCCATCCAACAATTATTGGAAAGTTCCAAACTCGGAGGGTGTGTTCATCTGATAAATTTTGGGAAAAGAAAAAGAAAAAAAGGAGGAGAGGAGAAAACAAACATTTTGGATTATAGATATCAGGAGAATCATTTGGATTATCGGGGAAAAACTCTTGAGAGCTGGCTGCCCATCACTTGACCCTTGGGTAATGTATACTTTGTTTTATGTAGTATTGATCTAAATTAATTGGCTTGATACTTAGCCAGATACCCGCTCATTTGCGGACGTGTAACGTTAGTTGCTACATAGTATTTTCTCCGATTTCAGTTACGATGCATATAACTGAAAAAAAGGGGATAATATTGGAGAAACTCTTTGTTGGGAATCTTTGTATTCCCTAGTTTGTTATCAAACCAATAATTTATAAGTTTTGTTGCAATACTTCCATTATCTGAAAGATTGGTCATCATTTTTGGGCGGAGCAAGGGCTCGTATCTGTCATCTTCTTGATTGAGTTTTCCGCATAATCCATTGATTGTATATCTCTCACAAATTTAAAGCTGTATTGCATCATATTATTGTGTTGGTTGAGTAGTGTTTTGTTGGTATCATAGTGAATTCTGGGTACTGCATATCATTGAAATTTATGTTGAATAATTTTTGATTGTATTTTAAACTCTTATATTTTTGCATAGTCGCTTGTGCCCCGTTTTACTGATTGCACAAAATAATCAGGTTCTCGATTGAACTCTTTTTGAGATGTTTATGTCCATCTCACGGGTCAATATAGTTTGCATAATTTTTCTTTTGACCAGATTTTTTTTAAAAATATTTATATAAAGCTTTTGCTTTATATACCCGACAGTCTGGATTCATCCCAGTGGCCATACGGAGGTTGCCTGTGCATTGGGGACTGCAAACTGCGGTCCCCAATGCACAGAACGACCCACCTACGGCCATGTGAATGAGCCCTAATACAGAGGATACAAATAGGCATAAAAATTACCATCTCTGCTTGCTTGACAGTGCGAGGAAATCCATCTAGTAAGAATCCCTTTTTACATTGGGGTGTATCAAGATTATTTTCAATCAGCTCTACCACCATTTCATCACTGACCTAAAAACAGAAGAGAATAAATCACTCTCCTATAAATACAGCAATCGTTCTACATATTACGTGTGCACATGTACAGCTGATCTGGACATACTGACCAGTTTCCCAGCGTCCATTGTGGCCTTCAATCGTTTGCCCAGCTCAGATCCTGAAGCTACCATGGCTCTTAACATATCTCCTGTAGCAAGGTGACACACACAGTACTTTTCTGCCAGTTTGGGAGCCTGGGAACATAAAGACAGTGTTATAATAAAACACATTATAAGTAAGACCAGGGCTATATGATCATTTCAGAGTGGTGCACCAGAAGTTCAGTGGGTTGTAACAGACATGCACCAAGCAATGGACAAGACGCAGTCCAGTAGAAACGTATGATGACCAAAGCAATCACTTCACTTCTCATTTACTAGTAATACGAATCAAACAGGAAGAGGCTGCACAAGTGGAGCTCCGACACACGGAACTGGGAGGACTACAATCAATTGCCATTCACCTTTATGTGCATCAGATTTGGTATTGAAAAGGGTGAAATCCGCAGACAGTCAGTCTAGTGTAGACACCCTAAAGATACCGTATATTTGTTGCCAGATTTTTGTGACCGAAAACATGCACATGAACGTATTTTTTGTCAGCAACCGACCCGCATTTTTTGCAGGTTGGATACGGACTTAGTCACTTCAATGGGGGTTGCAAAAGATGCGGACAGCACACCGTGTGAGGTCTGCATCCATATGTCCGTTCTATGGCAGCCACAAAAAATATAGAATATGTTGTATTCTTTTATGCATTACCGACAAGAATAGGACTGTTCTATTATGGGCTGGACATGCTGTTCCACAAAATGCAGAAAGCACGCACCCGTGTCTATGTTTTGGGGATCCCTAATTTGTGACCCGCAAAACATGCAACAGTCATGTGCATGAAGCCCAACTCAAATCTACTGCATGCGAATACACCCTTAGGCCCCTTTCACACGGGCGAGTATTCCGAGCCGATGCGCGAGTTGAACGCATTGCTCCCGCACTGAATCCTGACCTATTCATTTCTATGGGGCTGTACACACGAGCTGCGATTTTCACGCATCACTTGTGCGTTGCGTGAAAATTGCAGCATGCTCCTCTTTGTGTGTTTTTCACGTAACACAGGCCCCATAGAAATGAATGGGGTTGCGTGAAAATCGCAAGCATCCGCAAGCAAGTGCTGATGCGGTATGATTTTCACGCACGGTTGCTAGGAGACGATCGGAATGGAGACCCGATCATTATTATTTTCCCTTATAACATGGTTATAAGGGAAAATAATAGCAATCTGAATACAGAATGCATAGTACAATAGCGCTGGAGGGGTTTAAACAAATAATTAAACTCACCTTAATCCACTTGATCGCGCAGCCCAAATTCTCTTCTGTCTTCTTTTTTGCCGTGTGCAGGAAAAGGACCTGTGGTGACGTCACTCCGGTCATCACATGATCTTTTACCATGGTGACGGACCATGTGATGACCGGAGTGACGTCACCACAGGTCCTTTTCCTGCACACAAAAATAAAAGACAGAAGAGGTGCCGGCTGCGTGAACAAGTGGATTAAGGTGAGTTTAATAATTTTTTAACCCCTCCAGCACTATTGTACTATGCATTCTGTATTCAGAATGCCATTATTTTCCCTTATAACCATGTTACAAGGGAAAATAATACAATCTACAGAACACCGATCACAAACCCGAACTTCTGTGAAGAAGTTCGGGTACCAAACATGCTGATTTTTCTCACGTGCGTGCAAAACGCATTACAATGTTTTGCCCTCGCGCGGAAAAATTGTGCATGTTCCCGCAACGCCCATCTGAAAGAGGCCTTAGGGTGCTGCCACACTCAGGTATTTTTTTTTTTATGCATTTTTAAAGCCAAATTGAACAACTAAACGCAATTGCAGACTAAACGGACTGAACTTGCTTGCAAAATAGTGCGAGTTTCACTGAACGCACTCTGATTCTGAACGCATCCGGCCACAATCCGCAACGCCCGTGTAAAACCAGCCTTACAGCAGTTCCTTGCAGTCATATTTTCAAAGCCTAATGACTCATTTATAGAGGAGGACCGGAGAATCGCTCGTTTTACACCCCACCTTAAAGAAGATGGTCACCCAAGCTGGAAATAGTCCAAAACTGTTAGCATTCCCCTCTATAAAATGTCTCAAGTGGTCTTGGTAAAATGTATATTTTGTACAATAGTATGCTCGGCAGTACGTGCATCAACCTGAGAAGGCGAAGGAAGAGTCAGACTGAAGGTCACATCATTTACAGGGCAAACATTTGGCCCGGTGACCAGAAGCACAGTCACTTGTAACTCTGCCCTGGCAAAATGTACACATCAGATTACATCATTTAAACTCTCCGTTTTCCCCATTTCTCATAACTAGGGCAGAGGTAAAGTGGAACCAGTCACATGGCGGCTCTCTTACTTCGGAGGCCCTTCTGGATTATGAAAGGTGTAACCTGATTAGAGCTAGGAGCTGGCTTTAGTAGCCCGTTTTGCTGATTAGATGAATTGAATGTTTATCATCTACAGCTGTCTGGTAAAGCCAATTCCGGTGGTTTGACTTTTTTTTTTTTTTTTTTTTTAAAGCCACTGCAGTTTTTTTTTTTTTTTGCCAAACTGGAAGTAGATCCAGTAAGAAGTATAAATCTTTCCTTTATATTGCATGTTCTTTTAAAATCCACTACTAGTTTTGGCTCAAAAGACTGCCAGAAAACACTAGGGGTCATTATCAAAACGCACCACTCCAGAAACAGACATTAAAAAGTCGAAACTTTTGCAACTTCTTGAACGTCCGTGGACCTACATTTAGGCACAGGAAACAGTCCTCATCACTGGAGAGAGGCAGGGGCTGGTGGGGGCATCCCAGGGTCATTAACCACAGCAAATTCACCAATATTTACTTCTGTTTCCAGGGGTAATGACAGGGCCTGGAGCAGATGTCAATCTAGGCACACCGACTGGCAGCGGATGCGTCCAAATTATGATGAGGCCTGCAATTCATCACAAATTGGAAGAGCAGGGGTATCAAATGCTGGTTTTGGTAAAATGCTAGCATGAGATAAATGACCCCCACTGTATGAGACCATGCTTCGAATATACACTGGAATGTAGACCGCATTTTATCTAGAACTTGTATATAAAAGTTTAAGTTAGTTCTGACGTGCCTTGATGGATCGTAATCAAACTTAGTACATATGATCCAACTTAAAATATGGGCGAGTATTTTATACACTAATGTGACTGTAGCTGCTGCGGCACTGCTTCTCACTCTGCCTCTCATCTCCCCCTGTATTTCAGATTGCTTATCTCCCTGCATCTGCTGCCTAAGGCTCCATTCACATGTCCGCATTCGTTCCGCAAAATTACGGACCCATTCATTCTCTATGGGGACAGAATGGATGCGGAGAGCACACTATGTGCTCTCCGCATTTCCAGAGAGCACCCCCGATCTTCTGGTCCTCAGCTCCGATAAACAAAAAACATCCTATTCTTGTCCAGACAATAGTCATTTCTATGGGGGTGCAGAGACAAGGTGGGGGGGGGGGGGGATGTATCAAAACTGGTGTAAAGGAAAACTAGCTTAGTTGCCCAAAGCAATCAGATTCCACCTTTTATTAGAGCTCCTTTGGAAAATCAAAAGGTAAAATCTGGTTGCTATGGGCAACTAAGGCAGTTCTCCTTTATACCAATTCTGATAAATCTCCCACAAACTGTTTGTTGCCCACAGCTTTCATTTCACTACAGCGCTTTAGAGTCTTACAATACTGTAGACCTATGTTTACCAACTTGTGGCTCTCCAGCCGTTGCAAAAACTACAACTCCCATCATGCCTTGATGGCTGCAGTAGAAACTGAATAAAACAAGTAATGCATTTTGAAGCATTCTGTTCACTTACGTTTTCTCCCTATTGACAATGAATGGGGAGAAAATGGAAGCGTTTTTTCCCCCCCCGGTATTGAGACCCTATGATGGATCTCAATGCAGCAAAACATTAAAGGAAACCTGTCACCAGGATTTTGTGTATAGAGCTGAGAACATGGGTTGCTAGATGGCCGCTAGCACATCCGCAATACCCAGTCCCCATAGCTCTGTGTGCTTTTATTGTGTAAAACAAACAACAACATTTCATACATATGCAAATTAACCTGAGATGAGTCCTGTCCCCGAATATGGGGACTGGGTATTGCAGATGTGCTAGCGGCCATCTAGCAGCCCATGTCCTCCGCTCTACCCAAAATCCTGGTGACAGGTACCCTTTAACACTAGTGTGAAATCAGCCTCCGGTTGCATTAATGTCATTGTTCTGCTCTCTTATAGAGGCAGGACCACAAACATAATGGAAGCCCTGTCTGTCACATGACAGAAACTAACAGCACCTGACAGACCCCAATAACTATACCAGGTGCCCCTCAGGATTCCATCAGGGGACCGTTCCCTTTTCTGGAGAAAGAAAAAGAAAAAGAAAAACAGCACATCATCCAGCACTATTTTGTCCAGCAATTTTAGGAGAATCCTTGATGGGGGCTTCAAACAGCTCACCGGCAGGGGCGCGGAGTGTTGGACCCCTACTGATGGGATCGCTCTGTAAAGGCTGGACAACCCCTTTACATTAGGGCGCTATTAGCGATCTATAGGTATAGTGCATTGCTTGTTGTATATGCTAGGGTGCCCCAAGACTGAAAGCATTGGGATACTGCTTTCACAGGCTGCCATAAACAGCAGCCAGTCATGACCACTGACAGCCTCGGGAGTGGTCACTACTGTAAAGGAAACTATCACTCCATATTAGACAGTTCCCTTTTAGGGTTCCATTGAAATTCACAGCAGGCTTCTGTAACGCATTGCGTTATGGGGGTCAGTCACATCTAATAGATATATACCAGGCTGAGACACCATGACCAGCCACAGGCGGCGCTACACTGCGCCTATGAAGAAGCACTTCACTGACCGCGAACCGACGAGCACTGAAGTCTATGGACACCGCGACAGCCAATCACAGGCTTCCACGTCACTACCCGCAGCCTCAGGGTGCCCAGCACGCTAGGTGTCAGGTAGAGGACGAGAAGTATGTTGGAAGGCAAAACGTGCACAGTGGCATGGCTGGTTCTCAGTGCTTTACCTGAGTGCCCTTTCCGGCTCCCGGCGGCCCCAATAAGATGGCTCTGATTCCATCCATTACTGCGCTCCGTTCTGTGCCTTCCCTGGGAGCCATGTTTCACGCAAGAGAGCCGTCAACCCACTAGTCTACTACTCATACCGCTAGTGTGCCACACCCACTCTGACATCTGATTGGCCTCGCCGTGTAGGCCGTTCTCGTTCTGTGGTGCCTATTGGCTAACAGGTCTATCCATCATGGACCATATTTAGCCAATTGGACAACCATTGGAGGATATTCATGTAATGGGCTGTGCTGAAAAGGCGGGAAGCGGAAGGTCATGAAGCTGTCCTAGTCTTTGCAGAACACGTGGCTACGGCTGGGCGTGGCCTGGTGACTGCTCGTGGACTGTGTCACAGTTCTAGTGAGTTTTATTTTAGCAGGGTTCCCTTGTGCACTGAATTATGAATGTACGGATCCATTCAGAGGAAATATATATATATAAAAATAACAATGGAATTGGTCACTTAGTATTCATATTTAGAGTTGCCTCCTTTCCCAACAAAAAATACCAGCCAAATTAAGTCACACCCCAAAGGGGGGTAACATAGGGTGTTAAGTGGCTATGTCATAATGTGGCTCCCAGTATTAATAATGCCCCCATTAGTACCCCCAGTTATATTAATGTCCCAATTAGTGCCCCCCAGAATTACTAATGCCCACGCCCCCCAGAATTAATAATGCCCCCGTAATAGTTATGCCCCCCTAGAATTAATAATGCCCCCAGTAATATTAATGCCCCTGTAGCGTTACATTACCCTACTTTGTGAGATTTCCCTACCTCCTGACTTCCCATCGTACGGCTAATGACGTGAGGAGGCGTTCCTGAGTTTTGACGATCTGCGCATGCGCAAACCGACAGTTTGTGGAAAATCTCAGCAGAGTGCAGCTTCACACCGGGACACTGCATATGCACCGGCCGGGGTTAGCCGCGCTTACGCACTGGGCCGTAATATTTCCCTACTGAGGCTCTCCTGCGCATGCGCAGTGTTCCGGTGTAAAGCTGAACTCCGCTGATTTTCCATAAACTGTCGGTTTGCGCATGCGCAGATCGTCAAAACTCAGGAACACCTCCTCACGTCATTAGCAGTGCGACAGGAAGTCAGGAGGTAGGGAAATCTCACAAGGTAGGGTAGTATAACGCTACACCCCAATTAGTGCCAACTAGAATTAATAATGGCCCTATTAATGCCTCCAGTAATAGTTATGCACCCATTAATGTCCCCAGAATTAATAATGCCCCCATTAGGGCTCTTTCACATTTGCGTTGTCCGGATCCGTCGTGTACTCCATTTGCCGGAATTACACGCCGGATCCAGAAAAACACGAGTGTACTGAAAGCATTTGAAGACGGATCCGTCTTCAAAATGCGTTCAGTGTTACTATGGCAGCCAGGACGCTATTAAAGTCCTGGTTGCCATAGTAGTAGTGGGGAGCGGGAGAGCGACATACTTACCGCCTGTGCGGCTCCCGGGGCGCTCCAGAATGACGTCAGAGTGCCCCATGCGCATGGATCACGTGTCCATGCGATCACGTCATCCATGCGCGTGGGGCGCCCTGACGTCACTCTGAAGCGCCCCGGGAGCCGCACGGACGGTAAGTATGCTGCTCCCCCGCTCCCCACTACACTTTACCATGGCAAACAGGACTTTAACGTCCTGGCAGCCATGGTAACCATTCAGAAAAAGCTAAACGTCGGATCCGGTAATGCGCCGAAACGACGTTTAGCTTAAGGCCGGATCCGGATTAATGCCTTTCAATGAGCATTAATTCCGGATCCGGCCTTGCGGCAAGTGTTCAGGATTTTTGGCCGGAGCAAAAAGCGCAGCATGCTGCAGTATTTTCTCCGGACAAAAAACGTTCCGGTCCTAAACTGAAGACATCCTGATGCACCCTGAACGGATTTGTCTCCATTCAGAATGCATGGGGATAATCTTGATCAGGATTTTTCCAGCAGAGAGCCCCGACTACGGAACTCTATGCCGGAAGAAAAGAACAACGCAAGTGTGAAAGAGCGCTTAGTGCCCCCCAGTAATATCAAAGCCCCAATTAGTGCCCCCCAGAATTAATGCCCCCATTAGTGCCCACCAGTAATAGTAATGCCCTATTAGTGCCCCCCAATATTAGTAATGCCCCCTTCTCTGCTCGTGCAAAAATAAAACTCACCTCCTCCTTTGGATGGCGCCGCGGTAAACACTCGCTGCTCACTGGAAGCTCTCCAGCGTGATGACGTCTCGCAGGTCCGGCTGCTTCCAGTCAATGCTGTGAAACGTCATCATGCTGGAGCGCAAGTCCTGACCCCAGCGCCATCAAATGCATCTAAGTTTTCTTTTTTTTTTCTTAACACAAGGAACGGGAGGGGGGAGTTAAAGGCTGTACTAATAAGCACTCCACAATGGAAGCGCTCATTAGTAACAGTCCCTATAGAAATACTGGCAATTATTATTGCCGATAAAAAAAAATTGCAGGGGCACTAAAATTGTCTTGGCTGGTGAGTTACTGGCAGGGTGGGTGGCAACCCTATTTACATCTACATGTATTACAGGACCGTGGCCTGATTAATGGGGTCGTTCAAGCATGCTCCAATAAGTGGGTGGTCTTGGAGTAAGTTGGGGCTTTTCCAGGGGTGAGGTTTTGGATGCCCCAGTTTTATCAACCTAAACGATGGTAAGTATGCAGTAGTGTGTGCTTCTATCACTCCCAGGCAACACAGAATGCAAAGAGCTACACCCCAGATTTCTGATGAATTTAAGTTTTATTTTATTAGCCATAAGAAATTTAATTAAAAAAATAGTAATAAAAAGAGTCACCCTTAGCCTCACCCACTTTATCCAACTTCTATTTCCAAAGGACTGAAAAGGAAACTATGATAATCTGTTTGCACTGAGCTCCTCCTTGTCGTGGTTGCATGAAAATGCAGTGTTTTCATATCGGAAAGAGTTCAGCGCTGGGTCCGCATTCCCCCAGATCCCGTAGCAGTAACATGGTCTATCTCCATTGAAGATACCCCATTAAACGGTTGTCTCAAAAACGGTACCACCAGCCTGTAGTTGCATATGCCCAGTGTCAGATCAAAGACAAGGATGCCTTAAAGGGGTATTATCATCTTAATGATCACTGTTAAATCTGTTAATGATTTAACAATGATAATTTTTCTAAATATATTTCATTAACAAATCCCCACCCCTTAGAAAAAAATAAACCTATACTTACTTACCTGACTGTTGTCTTCCGTCTCCCCCGGTTACAGCCACCGCTCTTCTTAGGAATCGCGGTGGCCGCGCGTGCGCAGACGACTTTTCTTTTCTTCTGCCGGCCGCGCGCTGTACTGAACGCGCACACCGAGTCCGCGCATGCGCCCTGGTGACTTCTTCCTGGCAAGTATACTATACTGGCCAGGAAGAAGTCACCAGGGCGCATGCGCGGACTCGGTGTGCGCGTTCAGTACAGCGCGCGGCCCAGCCGTTAGAAGAAATCAATGAAGATGGAGCCCGCCCCCTGCCAAGTGCCGAAACCAGGAAGTCGACGGCGCGCCGGGACCAGGTAAGTATGAAATAGCGTGTTGAGAAAACCCCTTTAACAACCCCTATAAGGAAATTAAAAAATAAATGAATAGGTTGGACTGGCACTCTGTATGCGTGATATAATATGGATAAAAATGGTAATACAATATGCAGTGATCACACAATTTAATTCACCCAAAAACTTAAAACATGTTAAAATACATACTGGTGTGTATATATAAAACACGATACAAAAAAAAGGAATAAAATGACTAAATAATTGCAGCAGCAGTATTATTTCATAAAATGATCCAGACTTGTAGAGTTCCAGTAATCAATAAACCCAAGAAAAGTTCTTCCTATGTATAGTTCTTCCATTGGGAAACAAAACCAAAAGAAAATATGTCCTTTCACTCAAAAGTGTCTATATGAGGAGAAATGGATGTCACTTAGTTTAGTGATTATGGATGTTATCCACAGTTTGAAAGGACTATAAATAAAGTTAGTTCCCAAACATATCCTTGGTCGCAGCTTGACTTAATACGTAGATAAAGTGCTGTGTGCTCAGAGGTGGAGGAAAATATATCTTACCTCGGCCTGGATGATGGTTCAGAATCAGGGTAAGTGCCGCTTACCTGACAGCTAGAGTGAGCCTAGTCCCGTACTGTTGAGGCCAGACGCTGAAGTCGCGTGGTCTATGGCGAACGTTCAGCTTACGGCAGGTTGCTTGTATCCCAGGGCGCCCGCGTCTCACGTGATCTGTGACGTGCCTCTGGTTTGAAACTGTAGCGAGGTATCGCGGGAACTGACGTGCTCCTCGTCCATAGCTATAGTTGAATATCGCGGGAACTTCGCTCTGCAATATCTGTCTGTGTATAAGGCCTCATTCCCAACTTTGGCATCCAGATCCAACATGACCATACTTGCAAACTCTTCTGCAATGTCCAGGAGGTTCCTGGAAAAAGGTTAGACCTTTTAGACTCCCAGAAATTTTTCCTGGGTGCTGCAGAAAACTCCCTGAGCAGCGACACCAGGAAGCTGCATAATTAAATTCAGCCTCAGGGTGGGTGAGTGGTGAAATTTCATGCAAAGGGAAAGCGTCCTACCTGGACATGGTTTGATGTAAGGAATGTTGCAATCTCACACCTTCCGGCTGATCCTCTTGAAAGTTGACAAATTTGTGTTTAACTGTCCCCTCCCTAATCATAGACACATATAGGCTAGATGGCTATGAGTGCCAGTGTCAGACTGGGGTGTCTAGGGCCCACCAGTAAAATTTATTTTGGGGGCCCCCGCACGGACTCATTCAAATATTACTTGCTCACACAGCAGCAAGATGCTACCAGATGATTGAATATGGGGATCCCTGCAGCAACTTTTAGAAGGTAGGTCCTTGGGAAAAGAGGACACTGGCTAGCTTTCCTCTATACCTAGAAGTCATCTCAGCTGTCGTTGTGTCTATAATAATAAACTGGGGAGTTTCTTTAATAATCTATCAAGTTTTTTATATCAACATAGGCTGGTTAAGGTGCTGTACATTGAATATATGTATGTAGTGCAGTAGGTCTACTGTGTTATTGTCACAGTGTAGGGGGAGGGGAGGAACACCAGAATGACAACAGAAGGAAAATGACCAGAAACTAGGCCTCAAAGCTAGGGAAAGGGAAATGGTGACCACCTAAGGAAACCCTAAACCTAGCCCTGACTCCTGTCAGTATGAATAGACCCTGAAGGTGGGAATATTCATAGACCGGAAACCTAGGCCCTAGTAACCCTGAAAATCCCTAGTATTAGTGACAGGGTCTGAGACTACTGGTTCCATAAGAAAGAAAGAAAGAAAGAAAGCAGGATACGGATGAAATACGGTTTATTACCAGATTTAATAAAAAGTGGAAGGAGGTATGTACTGCTCTTAACAAATACTGGGAGATCCTTACGATCGATCCTCAGTTGCAACAGTTCTTACCATGCTATCCATCTATTGCTTATCAGCAAGCTAAGAACCATTTAGTCCAGAGCCACTATGTCCAGAAAGAACCCGGCCTCTTTGGTACCAAGGGAATTCCCTGGGGCAACAAGGAGTGTGGCAAATGTGTGGCCTGTGCCAACATGGAGAGGACTACAAATTTCTGGAACTCTGCACATGACAGAGAATTTTAAATCACGCACTCAATTACTTGTACCATAGTTAGGGTGATCTACTGGGCAATATGTCTGTGTAGCCTTATTTATGTTGGTTTGACATCAAGACAGTTTAGGAGAAGGATCAGAGAAGATGTACTTTCAATAGGAGCAGCTAAGGATGAGGAGGATCCTACACAGTTGCAGTGGCCAGACACTTTAAGGAGAAACATAACTTTGATGGATCCCTCTTGCGCTTTAGGGGAATTGATTGTGTGATCATTTCCCCTAGAGGCGGCGATTGGAAGATAATTTTAGGTAAAAAAAGAAACAAAGTGGATTTGTGTCCTTAACACAGTTACAGTTAACACAGTTACTCCATTTGGACTCAATGAGGGCAATAGCTTTGTTCCATTCTTGTAAGCTATTGCTATAGGGTATCCCCACCTCCTGTTTATATGACCGTGCTTGGCTCTTGTGGTGATCCCCTGGCCCGGGTTATGGCCCGGCTTTTTAGCAGTTTGAGATTTTTTTACTTTAGTGTATATATGAACATTGTTTTTAACTGTTGTTATTTATACATCTTTCCAGCCAACACCACTTGATACCCACAGTATCCTGGGCCCTGGTTTCCTCGAACACCTTGTGTCGTAACTCAGAAGGAACAAATATCTTCCCCGGAGGACAGGTGTCACGACTGAGGATGGGGGAAACCCTTAGCCGTGCGATGATCAGAAGATGTCCGGTCACTACTCGGCCAGGACGACAGAATTAGGGAGCAGGTCACCTCCTATTGCGTCCCTAACACTGACCCTGTCTCCTAGCCGTATGAGCCGACCCTGATGGTAGGAGGGCTCTACTCTGGAACCTGTAGTCCCTACAAGCCCTCAGGGTGGCCCTGAACTAGGACCAGGGTGAGACGACCTATTCCTCCTAGACACAGAGGAACAGGAGTCTCACTGGCCAAGCAGCAAGGAGAAGGGAAACCTGAACAGACCTATAGATATGACAGGTGAACCAAGCAGTTCCACACTAACCTGCCACAGCCTTGCTGACTGGAACCCGTGCTCAGATACGCTGTCCACACAAACATTAAGGAGACAGCACACACATAAGAACACACAGGAACCAGGACATCCATAGCTGCAATAAAAAAGAGACCAAACACACACCTTCATAACACCATGTAAACATAACTTATGACCACAAGGGTGGCCCTCACTGGCAGATGGTATATTACCAGGAGGATGACTCCAGCTAACCATGGCTGAAGTACCCCTCAGACTTCTTATCTTACTGAGGCTAAATAGCCCATGTAGCCACAGACACACCCAGTGTTCACACAAAGAAGGGAGTTAACCCTTCCTACACAAGGCAAGGGATGGAAGCCACTTAAAGGGGAAAGTGCACACATAACTCAAACCCTGTGCACACCAGACATAGAAAAGAGACACAAAGACAGGTTGCCAGGTGCAACCGCATGCACATTGCAGCAAGCTGCCTAGCACCAGCTCAGGCTTCTATACTGCCACATACATCATAAGAACATGTTGCCAGTGGCAACCACAGGTGAGGCAACATACTTCAGCCCTCACCTGTGATTTACAACAACCCCAGACCGCAGGCAACTGCATGCGGTTCAGGAGTCACGGCCATAACCATGGTCGTGACAACAGGACTCCGGCGCATCTCCCTGGGCCTCCCACACCTCTGCCTCAAGGTCGGGATAAAGGGCGAATATTACCACCCCTTCAGCCAATATCGGACTAGGATCTTCCGAATCACCACCCCCAGGAAAGCCACACGACAAAGTATCCGCCTTGACATTCTTAACCCCAGGGCAATAGGTGACAACGAAATTAAATCTGGTAAAAAACAACGACCATCTGGCCTGCCTTGGGTTCAGGCGTTTAGCCGACTCCAGGTAAGCCAGATTTTTGTAATTACTGCAATAGGATGAATCGCTCCTTCCAACCAACGCCTTTCCTCAAAAGCCAACTTAATGGCCAGCAACTCTCTATTACCAATGTCATCAGTTTTTTCCGCAGTTGAGAGCTTCTTAGAGAAGAAAGCACATGGGCGCCATTTACTAGGTGAAGGGCCCTGCAACAAGACTGCTCCTACCCCTACCTCGGATACGTCAACTTCCACAATGAATGGCTGTGACACATCCGGTTGCACCAGTATAGGAGCATGTGATGATCCCTACTCTTGGGTCGCGTCACTGGGGTGAATTATACTAGTGAGTTTGTCAAGTTACCACAGAAATTCCCACCCACCTATTCTAGATGACGGAATTATGCTAACTTACTCCCCTAGATTCTAACACCCCAATATTTTCTGTCACAATAGCTGCCACCACCTATACTATAAGGCAATAGGGGCCTATACTCAGATATTCTCTCAACCCAAATTTAACACTGTAACAGAAGTATATGGGACCTAAAATCCTCCGAAACACTACTGGTAACGTTAGTCCTATAAGACCACAAGGAATGCACTTATTGATGTTTAAATTTAATACACAATAGTGTAGTCCAATGCAAAAAGAGAGTGTCAGATAAAAAATAAAAACAAAATATACATACAATAACAATGCAATAAAACAGATAAAATAAAAGGGATAAAATACAGAATATTGGCTTACTAAGATGCAGCAGTTATATTCCGGCTTTGGGGACAGCTGAAGATATGGGCAGTCACTTCAAACGATGTGAATCCCCAAAATAGCTGACCATTACCTGTTCCCAAACACCCATTTTTGTCCCCGTCCCCCCCTCAGCCGAGGGGTGGGCTGTGAGGGAACCTCCCTCCTTTCGGTCTGGCCTTCTGGGACGTCTGATATTATTCAGGTTTCTGCCCCACCTTCCCAGAAGACTGACTGAAGTAGCAATATGACTCACAGCGATTCCTCGCTGTATGACAGGGACTGCGGGTTCCGGTATGATCCCATAATCTGAGTCGCTTCGTCCCGGTCATACAGACACCAAATATGATTGAGTTATGATTTCCAGAAGGCCAGATCCTGAATACCGAGAAATGCCTCCTGTCCAGTATGGCGTGCATAGACTCTGCCCGAAGCCTATGTCAGGCTGAACACAATTATTAGGGTTCTGAGGCTGTGGGTGCCATGAGGTCGGAGTTATGGCTTCTGATATTATTTCATTCATCTACTGAATGGGTTAGACCACCCACTGGTCTAGCAGCCAACATGTCTAGGGTGGCTGTGCATTTTAAGTATCCCCCTCCCAGGTCTTCATTAGGATGCCCAAATGGTTTGCAATTAGCAGGCCAGTGCTAAATGGGGGCTTCCTCTGAGAATGTGGAGTGTCTCACCTAGTCTTTAGACGGGCTGGCATCTAGAGGCACCATTTGCATTTGCTTAATAGATCAATAGCCACTGCTATACAATTAGCTATTGATAATGTGAGTTTAGGAGAATATGAGATCTGTCTATCTGTCTATTCACCTCAGATTTCGTTACAGAGCAGAAGCAAAACATTCCTTCACCACTGAAAAGGCTTCTAATGCCTCATTAGACCAGACTGGGACATCCGAAACCCATCCTAGTCATGTCCGTTAAAGGTTTAACCATAGTCGAGTAGTTCAAAATGAATTTACGGTAGTAGTTGGTGAACCCCAAAAAACGCATAAGCGCTTTCAGATTTTCGGCCCGATCCCAGTCTAACACAGCACGGAGTTTCTCCGGATCCATGCGAAAACCTGAAGATGAGAGTAAGTAACCCAGGAATTGCACTTCCTGAACTGCAAATACACATTTTTCCAACTTAGCATACAATTTATTCTCTCTTAGGCTCTGTAACACTTGTCTCACATGATCCTGATGTGTCTCCATGTCAGGAGAATAAATTAGAATATCATCCAGATGCATCACCACAAACCTGCCCACCAGATGATGTTAGATGTAATTGATAAAATGTTGAAAAACCGCAGGGGCATTGGTTAACCCAAAAAGTATGACTATATTCTCAAAATTACCTTCAGGGGTATTAAAGGCCGTCTTCCATTCGTCCCCCTCCTTGATCCTTACCAGATTATATGCCCTCCTCAAATCCAACTTAGAGAACACCTTGGCACCGACAATCTGATTGAACAAATCCTGGATCAAAAGAAGGGGATAAGGATCACGGACAGTAATGCGATTAAGCTCACGGAAGTCCAAACATGGCCTAAGGGTACTTTCACACTAGCAGCAGGGGAGTCCGGCAGGCTGTTCTGGCGGGTGAACAGCCTGTCGGATCTGTCCTGCCGCTAGTTCACGTGTGCCTCCAGACTGCCGCCCCCGCCATTATAGTCAATAGGGACAGAGCGGCAGTCCGGGGGCACATGTGATCTAGCGGCAGGACGGATCCGACAGGCTGTTCACCCGCCGGAACATCCTGCCGGACTCCCCTGCCGCTAGTGTGAAAGTACCCTTAGGCCATGTTTCGACTTCTGTGAGCTTAATCGCATTACTGTCCGTGATCCTTATCCCGTTCTTTTGATCCCGGATTTGTTCAATCAGATTGTCAGTGCCAAGGTGTTCTCTAAATTGGATTTGAGGGGAGCATATAATCTGGTAAGGATCAAGGAGGGGGACAAATGGAAGACGGCCTTTAATACCCCTGAAGGTCATTTTGAGAATATGGTCATACCTTTTGGGTTGACCAATGCCCCTGCAGTTTTTCAACATTTCATCAATTACATCTTTCATCATCTGGTGGGCAGGTTTGTGGTGGTGTATCTGGATGATATTCTAATTTATTCTCCTGACATGGAGACGCATCAGCATCACGTGAGACACCCGCCGAAACAGCCTGCCGGACTCCCCTGCTGCTAATGTGAAACTAGGCTAAAAGTTCTGTTCTTTTTCTTAACAAGAAAGAACCCTGCATCCACTGGGGATTGTTGGGCGGTAATAATTCTATTAAGAATTATTAATTATGGTCATAAAAATAATTAACAATGGAAAAAATTAAATGTATAAAATTTTCATAAATTCTTAAAATTATGACCTGGTGAATTGTGGACAACCTAATCGATTCAATTCACATCTGAGTACGACTATTTCCTCAGATAATAAGTTATTTTGACGTGAGATGACATTAATGCTAAAAATGTAGTTCTGCATTATATAAGTATTATAAAAATATGCAGATTTATTGGTTACAAGGTTATACACATAAATAAGTAAATAAACACAATGATACATGCAAATGAATATATTCAGCGTTATTATAAAGCATTATAAGCTTAATACATGTGAGTGGAAATAACTTGTTACGTTATAACAAAGCTATTATTAGGTTAGGATATCAAAATAGGAAAATCATTTATTTACATGGTGGGTCATTTATATGGATACACCTTAATAAAATGGGAATGGTTGGTGATATGGTTGGGAATGGTTGGCCATTTTGAAGTCGGCCATTTTGAATCCAACTTTTGTTTTTTCAATAGGAAGAGGGTCATGTGACACATCAAACTTATTGGGAATCTCATAAGAAAAACAATGGTGTGCTTGGTTTTAACGTAACTTTATTCTTTCATGAGTTATTTACAAGTTTCTGACCACTTATAAAATGTGTTCAATGTGCTGCCCATTGTGTTGGATTGTCAATGCAACCCTCTTCTCCCACTCTTCACACACTGATAGCAACACCGCAGGAGAAATGCTAGCATAGGCTTCCAGTATCCGTAGTTTCAGGTGCTGCACATTTCGTATCTTCACAGCATATGCTGTGAAGATACGAGATGTGCAGCACCTGAAACTACGGATACTGGAAGCCTGTGCTAGCATTTCTCCTGCGGTGTTGCTATCAGTGTGTGAAGAGTGGAAGAAGAGGGTTGCATTGACAATGGTGCTGCTCGTGTTAGACTTCCGTCCGTCTCATCCCTTGGTCTTGGCGTTCTCTCCTGGTTCTGACTTTGGCTTCCTCCTGACGATCCTCTGCTTGCTCCTCTGGTACCTTGCTTTTCTCCAGGTTTTGACTTGGCTCATTTGTTGTTGTTTAGTTGTGGTTCCCTTTGGTTGTCTTTCCTTCCCCGTACTTCCCGTGACAAAAGCGATGTGCTAAGACAGTTGTCTATGCAATAATTACTCCAATCCAGACTCTGTCTCGCTTGACAATCGATGGTAGGATTATGTTTGCTTAACCATGGTAAACCTAGCACCAAGGGAGCAGGCAGACCCTCCAGCACAAAACACAAAATTGATTCTTGGTGAAAATCACCCACTTTTAAACGGATGTCCTTCACTATTTGTGACAAACATTTCTGTGTGAGTGGAGCGGAATCAATTAAAAACACTGAAATACTTCTGTCTAATGCACTTGTTGTCAACCCATGCATACGGACAAACTGACCATCAACTAGGTTAACCCCTGCCCCAATGTCAATAAACACTTTAATTCCCACAGTTTTGGAATCTAGCGCCACCTTGGCAGACAGGAGAAATCGGGTACTACTGGCAAATTACAAAAGTAAATTCTCAGATTCCCCACCCACACCACCAAGAGTGACATGAGGATTGAACATTTTTTTTTCTTTTTCACCTTGACGCTGAACATAAGGACATACATTAACAAAATGTCCCCTTTTTCCACAGAAAAAGCAGAGTCTCTTCTTATGCCTAAAGTTCTTATCACCAGGTCCAGGAGTTAGCTCCTTCAATCTGCATTGGTTTGTCACCAGACATGAACTCAAGTGTCTCTCTACCCAAAGTGTCAGAGAAGGCCGCCATCTTATATGATAGTACGTCCTGAGAGTAAGGAACCTTAAATCTCTCCCTCAGGCGTCTATCAATATGTACAGCAAGGGACATGGCCGATTCCAGGATATTCGTATTCCAGGATATTCGTGTAACGCCAACGCGTCCTTCAGGCTCTCGGATAACCCATAACAGAATTGACTACGGAGAGCTGGATCTTTCCACTCCATATCCGTAGCCCATCTCCCAAATTCAGAGCAATAGGTCTCCGCAGAACGCTCTCCCTGCCGTAAGCCACGCAACTTAGTCTCAGCCAGGGAGATCTGATCTGGGTCATTGTAGATCTACCGACCGGATGGACTGTGATCCGGTCGGTAACGAAAAAGCCCAAGATGAGCGTCACCTTTAAGTAACAAAATGATTATACCCACTCTTTGACTCTCATCCCCAAAAGAGTTAGGACATAGTCTATAGTATAATTTGCACGACTCCCTGAACCGAATAACGTTGTCACTTCCCCCAGAAAATCTGTCCGTGAGAGCGACCTTAGGTTCAGGACAGGCCTGGTTCCCACTGCCGGAACCAGCCACCTGTGGTCTCTGGATCTGTGAGACAGTCGTGCGGAGGTCAGCTACCTCCAAAGACAGCCCCCGCAGTTATCCGACTAGTGCAGAAAAAGTATCCATCGCTGCACTGACACAAACAAAATTGTATTTTTTTGGTGGTTGATAATGTCACAGTGTAGGGGAGAGGAGGAACACCAGAATGACAACAGAAGGAAAATGACCAAGAACTAGGCCTCAAGGCTAGGGAAAGGGATATGGTGACCACCTAAGGAAACCCTACACCTAGCCCTGACTACTGTCAGTATGAATAGACCCTGAAGGTGGGAATATTCATACACCGTACACCTAGGCCCTAGTAACCCTGAAAATCCCTAGGATTAGTGACAGGGTCTGAGACTAATGGTTCCTTCCCAGATTAACGAACCAGCGTCTCCATGAGGCCTAGTAAGCAACAAGCAAATGGGACCAACAAAATACCAAGAGAAGTACACTTATCTTCAATTGAAAATGGATGAACAGGAACTCAGATGAGGACCACACACCAGCTCTTCCAACGCCAGGCAGAGAATATTAACTGCATGGTATGAAGTGTGAGTCCAGACTAAATAGAGGAGCAGTAATGACCACAAGCTACATCTGAGACAAGAGGTGTGGTCATTAACAGCAACAACATTGCAAGAAAGGAAAACAGATAGGCTGTCAGATGACCTAACGAGCAGTCAGTCTCTCAGATCTTCTAACCTCTGTAACGGGAGGGACCGTGGCAGTTATGTGCCACTTGTGCAGGGGGTGGGAGACTAGGGGCACACCTTGCTCAGGCTTCCACATGGGGATTCACCTATACCCCTGTGGGCCAGTCCGATCCTATGATCATTGACTGTAAATTAGCTGCATTGTGTATAGAAGGTCCTGTCTCCATATACTCTTGGTCTACTGTATCTCCCTTTTGCCTTACACTGCAGCACTGCCTGTTCAATTGTAGATGGAGATGCATATAGATGGAGGGGAAGGGCCTGGGGAGGTGCTTTCATCAGCCATTGATTAGTAAACCCTTGACTCCTCCTCTTGAACGGTGCAGGACTCGCTGCGGGAGTAGAGGTTTTGGGGAAGTAGCTTGGGGTGTTTCCCAATTTTGCACCTAGTTACACCCTTGGGCACAGTAGGGCCCCAAAGGCTACTTTGGGATGTGTTATGGCTGCGTACCACTTGCATATTACTCTGGTGTCAATGGGTGGCCGAAATTAAATGGACTCTACAATGTGGACAACCCCGTTTATAATCACCTGTGTGGGCACAACTAGTGTTGAGTGAACTTCAGTTTTCAAGGTCGGCGTACAAGGTTCGGGTTATCTAAGAATTCCGTTATGGATTCTGCTACCACGGACCATAACTTATGGTCTGTGGTAGCGGAATCCATAAAGGAATTCTTAGATAACCCGAACCTTGTATGCCGAACATGAAAACAGAAGTTCGCTCATCCCTAGGCACTACACAAAAATGCACATCTCATATACTGCAGACCTTCTTATGAAAAGGACAAGGCCTTATCCAAGCAATCAACGGTGGACAGGGATCTCTTCCTTACTTTTCAGAAAAGAGGTTCTGCAGCATCTGCATCTCAAATTATATAATTGTATTTAAAGGATTAGAGTGTTTCATATAGTATAAATATCTGACCCCTAAGTTTTGGAACTATACAGATAAAAAAAAAAAAAATCAGCAACCAAATCAAACTAAAAATGTGAAGCAGAAAATGTACTCTAGAGGTAAAAATCAATGTATTCTCGAAAACTTTAACTGCAAACATTTTCCATATCTTAGTTCATTAACGTATAAGATGCTTTGGCCATTAAATGGTTAAAATAATTTGGCCTTCAACCTGGCATGGTATTGTGATTTCACCACATTTGCATAGAATGTTCTAGAACTGGCTCTACAGCTGTGATATCACTAGATGACGTACAATGATGAATTTGTGATGGTTTGATGTTGGATGCACACAATTTCAGAAAGAAGATTGGATGGCATCATGAGGATTTATAGGGGTCGGCGCTATGTTGACCCCGGGACGCTGATGCTCTGGAGCCATTCCTTGTTCACAAAGCACCACCTGTTAAAAAAAACACCAAAGAGCTGTAAGCAACGATGCAATAGAAAGACTCGTCAAAAACAAGACACAACAGTGAAGGATGATATCTCTTTAAATTTAGAGACCCTTAAAATATTGGACAAGAAAATGGCTGAGTCTGCTGAAGACCTTTTGAAAACATCTCACAAATTTTTATTGCGAATATCGGCACCTGGATAGTTCGCAAATATTTAGAATATAGTGCTATATATTCGTAATGACGAATATTTTCTTTTTTTTGTTTTGTTTTTTTACTCAGTACACATCAGGTGATCATCCCTCCCCTCTTCTAGCTTGTGGGCCAATGAGAAGGCTTTGTCACAGCTTAGCAACATCCCTAGCAACCACTAGAAAAGTTGCCTACCTTTTCACTATATAAATTAAGACACTCCCCAGCAGCCATTTTGTGGAGTTTCATGTGAGAGAGAGGAGCTTGAATACTTTTTCAGATTACATTCCAAATCGCATATAAATAATCCTGATAGTTAGTGTTACATAGTAATAGGGAATTGTGCAGCTGAATAGCTGATAGGGTCCAGTGCAGGGTGTAGTGTAGGTTATAGAGATAGTTAGCTGAAATATATAATCCAGATAGTTAGTGTTAGATAGTGTAGGTTAGTTAGGGCAGCAGTCCTCAACCGCCGGGCCGCGGCCCAGGATCGGGCCCTGGAGGATGGCTTGCCGGGCCGCGGCGATCAGGGCAGTCTTTAACGCTGTACTAATGAAGCGCTTACATTATGGAAGCGCTTCATTAGTACAGAAGGACCAGTAAGCGGTGAAGGATCTGTACTCACCACTTCCTGGTCCTCGGCTATCGGCTGTGCAGGGTTGCACACAGCGTGAGGTCTCTCTGTGACCTCACACTGTGCGCCGCTATATAGCCGACAGCAGAACTAAGAATGAAGAGGATCTCGATGGTGACCAGGAGCAGGAGAGGTAAGTGTTTTTTTTATTTTATTTTATTTGCACTGGGGGCTGATGGCTGACCTGGGGGACATGGGGCAGAATTGAGGGGCTAATGGGGGCTTATGGCTGACATGAGGGGCTAATGGGGGGCTTATGGCTGACATGAGGGGCTAATGGAGGGCTTTTGGCTGACATGAGGGGCTAATGGGGGCTTATGGCTGACATGAGGGGCTAATGGGGGCTTATGGCTGACATGAGGGGCTAATGGGGGCTTATGGCTGACATGAGGGGCTAATGGGGGCTTATGGCTGACATGAGGGGCTAATGGGGGCTTATGGCTGACATGAGGGGCTAATGGGGGCTTATGACTGACATGAGGGGCTAATGGGGGGCTTATGGCTGACCTGGGAGACATGGGGCAGACATGAGAGGCTAATGGGGGGCTTATGGCTGACATGAGGGGCTAATAGGGGGCTTATGGCTGACATGAGGGGCTAATGGGGGGCTTATGGCTGACATGAGGGGCTAATGGGGGCTTATGGCTGACATGAGGGGCTAATGGGGGGCTTTCGGCTGACATGAGGGGCTAATGGGGGCTTATGGCTGACATGAGGGGCTAATGGGGGCTTATGGCTGACATGAGGGGCTAATGGGGGCTTATGGCTGACATGAGGGGCTAATGGGGGCTTATGGCTGACATGAGGGGCTAATGGGGGCTTATGACTGACATGAGGGGCTAATGGGGGGCTTATGGCTGACCTGGGAGACATGGGGCAGACATGAGAGGCTAATGGGGGGGCTTATGGCTGACATGAGGGGCTTATGGCTGACATGAGGGGCTAATGGGGGGCTTATGGCTGACATGAGGGGCTAATGGGGGCTTATGGTTGACATGAGGGGCTAATGGGGGGCTTATTGATGACATGAGGGTCTAATGGGGGCTTATGGCTGACATGAGGGGCTAATGGGGGGCTTATGGCTAACCTGGGGGATATGGGGCAGACATGAGGGGCTAATGGGGGGCTTATGGCTGACATGAGGGGCTAATGGGGGCTTATGGCTGATATGAGGGGGTAATGGGGGGCTTATGGCTGACATGAGGGGCTAATGGCTGACATGAGAAGCTAATGGGTGGCTTATGGCTGACATGAGCTGCTCATGGGGGCTTATGGCTGACATGAGGGGCTAATGGCGGCTTATAGCTGACACAAGGGGCTAATGGGGGGCTTATGGCTGAAATGGGGGGCTTATAGCTGACATGAGGGGATAATGGGGGCTTATGGCTGACATGAGGGGCTAGTGGGGGCTTATGGCTGACATGAGGGCTGACATGAGGGGCTAATGGGGGCTTATGGCTGACATGAGGGGCTAATGGGGGGCTTATGGCTGACATGAGGGGCTAATGGGGGGCTTTCGGCTGACATGAGGGGCTAATGGGGGCTTATGGCTGACATGAGGGGCTAATGGGGGCTTATGGCTGACATGAGGGGCTAATGGGGGCTTATGGCTGACATGAGGGGCTAATGGGGGGCTTATGGCTGATATGAGGGGGTAATGGGGGGCTTATGGCTGACATGAGGGGCTAATCGCTGACATGAGAAGCTAATGGGGGGCTTATGGTTGACATGAGCGGCTCATGGGGGCTTATGGCTGACATAAGGGGCTAATGGCGGCTTATGGCTGACACAAGGGGCTAATGGGGGCTTATGGCTGAAATGGGGGGCTTATAGCTGACATGAGGGGATAATGGGGGCTTATGGCTGACATGAGGGGCTAGTGGGGGGCTTATGGCTGACATGAGGGGCTAATGGGGGCTTATGGCTGACATGGGGGGCTTATGGCTGACATGGGGGCTTATGGCTGACATGAGGGGCTAATGGGGGCTTATGGCTGATATGAGGGGCTAATGGGGGGCTTATGGCTGACATGGGGGGCTTATGGCTGACATGAGGGGCTAATGGGGGCTTATGGCTGACATGAGAGGGTAATGGGGGGCTTATGGCTGACATGAGGGGCTAATGGGGGGCTTATGGCTGACATGAGGGGCTAATGGGGGGCTTATGGCTGACATGAGGGGCTAATGGGCGGCTTATGGCTGACATGAGGGGCTAATGGGCGGCTTATGGCTGACATGAGGGGCTAATGGGGGCTTATGGCTGACACGAGTGGCTAATGGGGGCTTATGGCTGACATGAGGGGCTAATGAGGGGCTTATGGCTGACATTGGGGGTTTATGGCTGACATTGGGGGGGTTTATGGCTGACATTGAGGGTTGATAAATGGCTAAAGGTTTGGGGGTCTGATCTGAGGTCTGATTAACATTGGGGGTCTGATTGCTGGTCTGACCTGAGGTGTAATGAAAAATATTTTTTTCTTATTGTTCTCCTCTAAAACTAGGTGCATCTTATAGGGTGAAAAATACGGTACAGTGCAGCAGAGACCAGTGCAGCAGAGACCATAATCAGTTTATATAGTCGTTATATAGTGTTATATATTTTAATATGCTCCTTGTGTTTTGTTATGCGCGTGAATCAGTCAGCCCTGCCCACGCCCTAAGCCCCCCCCCCCCCAAGCGATCCCTGGGAAAATTGTCTTGCATGAAACCGGTCCTTGGTGCAAAAAAGGTTGGGGACCACTGAGTTAGGGTATATTGTAGTAGATAGGGTCCAGTGTGGGGTGTAGTGTAGGTTATGGAGTTAGCCTGTGATGTCCCAACAATACTAAGTTCAACAATCAGTATTATGTTGTCAGACCTAATTAAAAGTGAAGTTGTATGTATTGCGCTAAAATATTTGAATCAATAGTGGCGATTTGTGCGATCTCGAATACTTTTAAAAACTCTAACTGACATGCATGGAATTGAAATCTAAAACTGTGCTGTAATGTACAATTACTTACCGTGATCAGGAGTTCTTCCTCACCGTCTCGAAAGTTGCTGCCAACCATTTTCAGCACTTATGTAGCTATTAGCAAATACAGGGAGTGCAGAATTATTAGGCAAATGAGTATTTTGACCACATCATCCTCTTTATGCATGTTGTCTTACTCCAAGCTGTATAGGCTCGAAAGCCTACTACCAATTAAGCATATTAGGTGATGTGCATCTCTGTAATGAGAAGGGGTGTGGTCTAATGACATCAACACCCTATATCAGGTGTGCATAATTATTAGGCAACTTCCTTTCCTTTGGCAAAATGGGTCAAAAGAAGGACTTGACAGGCTCAGAAAAGTCAGAAATAGTGAGATATCTTGCAGAGGGATGCAGCACTCTTAAAATTGCAATGCTTCTGAAGCGTGATCATCGAACAATCAAGCGTTTCATTCAAAATAGTCAACAGGGTCGCAAGAAGCGTGTGGAAAAACCAAGGCGCAAAATAACTGCCCATGAACTGAGAAAAGTCAAGCGTGCAGCTGCCAAGATGCCACTTGCCACCAGTTTGGCCATATTTCAGAGCTGCAACATCACTGGAGTGCCCAAAAGCACAAGGTGTGCAATACTCAGAGACATGGCCAAGGTAAGAAAGGCTGAAAGACGACCACCACTGAACAAGACACACAAGCTGAAACGTCAAGACTGGGCCAAGAAATATCTCAAGACTGATTTCTCTAAGGTTTTATGGACTGATGAAATGAGAGTGAGTCTTGATGGGCCAGATGGATGGGCCCGTGGCTGGATTGGTAAAGGGCAGAGAGCTCCAGTCCAACTCAGACGCCAGCAAGGTGGAGGTGGAGTACTGGTTTGGGCTGGTATCATCAAAGATGAGCTTGTGGGGCCTTTTCGGGTTGAGGATGGAGTCAAGCTCAACTCCCAGTCCTACTGCCAGTTTCTGGAAGACACCTTCTTCAAGCAGTGGTACAGGAAGAAGTCTGCATCCTTCAAGAAAAACATGATTTTCATGCAGGACAATGCTCCATCACACGCGTCCAAGTACTCCACAGCGTGGCTGGCAAGAAAGGGTATAAAAGAAGAAAATCTAATGACATGGCCTCCTTGTTCACCTGATCTGAACCCCATTGAGAACCTGTGGTCCATCATGAAATGTGAGATTTACAAGGAGGGAAAACAGTACACCTCTCTGAACAGTGTCTGGGAGGCTGTGGTTGCTGCTGCACTCAATGTTGATGGTGAACAGATCAAAACACTGACAGAATCCATGGATGGCAGGCTTTTGAGTGTCCTTGCAAAGAAAGGTGGCTATATTGGTCACTGATTTGTTTTTGTTTTGTTTTTGAATGTCAGAAATGTATATTTGTGAATGTTGAGATGTCATATTTGTTTCACTGGTAAAAATAAATAATTGAAATGGGTATATATTTGTTTTTTGTTAAGTTGCCTAATAATTATGCACAGTAATAGTCACCTGCACACACAGATATCCCCCTAAAATAGCTAAAACTAAAAACAAACTAAAAACTACTTCCAAAAATATTCAGCTTTGATATTAATGAGTTTTTCTGGGTTCATTGAGAACATGGTTGTTGTTCAATAATAAAATTAATCCTCAAAAATACAACTTGCCTAATAATTCTGCACTCCCTGTAGTGCGTGCATAAGTACATGCGCGCGTGCATAATAGCGCAATCAAAAATAATTTCACGAATATTACAAAATCAAGAATATTTGGCGAATATTCGCCTAAATATTTATGATATATCGCAAATTCAAATATTTCCCCTACCGCTCATCACTACTCGTGAAGCTTCCAAAGACAAAGGTCTTAAAAGGAAAGCACCAACTTCCAATGACAATCAGTCCGGGACATTTACACCAGCCAAAAAAGCTGCGGCAGAAAACATGTCTGCTCCATCAACCAAAGATGTAGGAAGCCCAGAGCTGGGAACACCACAAGTGGAGGTGACCTATATCTGGAGAGCACAGAAACAACTTGTCTCTAGACCACTTATCCATTCTGAAGAGCAGCGGCCAGGACGGCATGCTGGATGATTACATCATTAACAAGGCTCAGGATCTCCTGCACAATCAGTTTGGGAACTTTGATGGCCTACAGCCCTCCGCTGCTATTCTCTTTCCAGGGTAAAGTATGCTAAAGAAGGCCGTACAAATCCACTACGACCAGGACAGGGTGCAGTGGCTAACCACCTGTTTCAAAAATGGCAACATCCTCTAGCTCTTTGCAAGCAGAATAATAACATCTACAGTGTAGTGGTCAATGAGCCCCTGAAACATCTAAAATTTCTCAACGTGGATCAGCAGAGAAACACCTATGATTGTGGGGTGTTCGCCATAGCATTTGCCTTTGAGATTCTGGCAGATGACGGTGAATCCACAGCGATCTTCCAGCACAACGTGATGAGATACCATCTAATATCCTGCCTGCAGAATCACACGCTTTCCCAAAAAGGTCAATTAGCGATGACATGTCGAGTCTATGATGGGCCAAGAGATCGCCCTGACCAGAAGCATAATATTACCGAAACAGACCTGGATCCTCTATGTCACCAAAGCTGCAGTCTCTAGCCAAACCCAGATTACAACGGCTTACCCATGGTACAGGTCTAGAATCCACAGACTTGTTGGTATCGGTAAGTAACCAGTGACTTTTCTAAGTTTGATCCTCTTCATGTACAGATTTTAATAATGTCTTCTCATGTCATAATATATGTATGTGTAGTAAGTACTTAGACAACCACGAAAGGTTCGGGATAATCACACCCCACAAACATTGGCCTTTTAGCCTATGGGCCCCATAACTTTGCTGTGTCTATAATTATACCTATTAATGAGGGGGTATCCTAATTTATTATTTTAACTTGGTCCTAGAGACCTGATTATCAGGCAGTTGTGTCCTGGGAACATGTGTCAGACCATCAGATCATAGGGACCACATCCATGAGAAGACCTTGTATCTTCTTTCGGTATATTGATGATTTGTGATTTTTCTGCTCCTTGATATTTATGGTATTTTCTGTATAACTTGGACACAGCAGTATCCACTGGTCACCACTGGAAATAAGAAAGGCCTGGGGTTAAGAAGGCAATGGTAGCAGATCGGATCACCAGAGGTCTGAGACAAAATGAGGCGCAGAATAAACTATCTCCTGATCTTCCCCAGTGACCCCTGCTAGAAGATATTGGTCTTAAAGAGGACCTTTCATGGGTCTTTACATTATAAAATAAGTAACACGTTATGTAGGGCATAAAGCAGGGATCTAATAGCGCTTACTATTTTTTCATGGCCACCGCTCCATTTGCCCGCTGTGCCCCTATTAAATTCTCTCGCCTGGTATGCTAATTAATAGCATCGGAACAGGGAGGAGGAGACGCCAGGGTTTCTCAATTGGGCATCCCCTTCTCCCTGGCTGTAGCGCGGTCTAATCACAAAGGAGAGCGTCATAGCCAGCGAGAAAAAAAAAATATCACCTTCTCCCGGGCTGTGACTCTCTTTTTTGTCTTTGTGGTTGGACCGCGCTACAGCCAGGGAGAAGGAGACGTCCATTAAGAAACCCTGGCGTATCCTCCTCCCTTCTCTGATGCTATTAATTAGCATACCAGGTGGGAAAATTTAACTCGGGCACAGCGGGTGAGCGGAACAGAGCCCAGGAAAAATAATAAGCGCTATTAGATCCCTGCTTTATGCCTTACATAACGTGCTACTTATTTTATAATGTCTGGACCCATGAAAGGTCCTCTTTAAGAATCAAAAAGATCCCTAAATAAGGTAAGATCCTTGTTACCAGATTCCTAAAATGTAATGTAACTTATGACAGGAGCTCATAATAATAACAGATATGATGCCAAGTTCTGGAGACACTGGAGTGATGACACAGAATAATTTAGGGTTTAGATTCTCCACAAAGATGAGCAGAGCATTGGCCATTAGTGTAAAATCATCCAAATCGCCTGATATATGGCATATAAGTATGATAAAATTCATTGACCTTGATATATAGATCACCTTGAGCAATGGCTCACAGAATTTTAACTATCAAAGTGTATAAGAAAGCAGGAGTTTTGGCGATTTGTATCAGGAAAACTGAGTTCCAAACCCTCTACAAATATCTGAAAATAAATCAGCCCACGATTATAAGGTGTATTCTGTTTATGTTGGATACAGCAGTGGGTCCAAGAACAAGAATAACAGCTATAACAGTCAATGACATTGAAAAGAGTTGGTATTGCTGTTAGAAGCATGGGCCCAAGTTTAATAAAGTTAAAGGAATTACAATGATCCACAGTGACCAGGAGTAAATTGTGTGTCACTTACATGTAATTTTCCGCTTTTCCATGTTCAGTCATAATTAGTTATATTTTTTGTATCAGTAGTTCATTGAAACAGAGTGGGGGTTTTACTGTGTCCTGGCAATGAATATGGGATACAGCCCAAGGTGATAACTCTACCACAAGTCAACGACATGGTGGCCACCATTTCAGGACCAGATGACCTGCGCATCAGCAAGAGGCAGATTCCGGGCTTGGTCTCTGCACTCACCCACCAGACTTTCTGTACTTCTTTCTGACTTTTTGTCAGACCTATTCACTAAAGCAGTGTTTCCTGCTGTATCAAAGGCAGATTCCAGGCTTGGTCTCTGCAATAAGCACTGGACTTTACGCAGTTAGATGTATTCACCAAAGAAGTGGGTTTCCTGCTGCACCAAAAGGCAGATTCCAGGCTTGGTCTCTGTAGAAGTCAATACACTCCACCGCCTAGGGGTAGGGAAGTCCTTCAGCCATGGTTCCCTAGAGGTTTCCTCCACTGGGGTTTTTCCTCTCCTAAGTGCTGAGGCCCGACTCTTCATGGCCCATCATCAACAGGGCCACACTTAAAACCAGTGCCCTGACTTCTAATGAGAACATCTACTGTACATTTGATACCCTGCAGTTAATAAAGAAGTCAGTGTATATAAAGTAGTGGTGTGTCTGAGCCTCTTTATGAATCTTCATAGTCAACTGGATGATGGTGCACGGTGTCGGACCCCTGATGATCAGATAGTGTTGGTCTTTCTTGGTTTTATAGGTCAGCTTATTTTTTTATCTCCTACCTACAGGATAGGGGATAAGTATCTGATCGGTGGGGACTGCTGGGTCCCCAATGATCATGACAATGGAGATTCTGTGTTCCCAAAGAAATGGAATGGTAGGTCAACCATGTTCCCTTCTGCTTCATTTAATGTCTATGGGGCTTCTGGAAATAGCTGAGCATTGTACTCGGCTATCTCCAGCAGTCCCGCGGAGAGTGAACAGTGTAGCTATGTGCACACTCGACCTTCCACTTCATTCATAAGGGGACACAGTGGTTCCAGATATTCTGTGGATTAGTGAAAGTTTTGTATTGACAGAAACTATCTCCGGACCACAAACCCACTGATGTCAACGGGTCCGCCAAAAATATGGATGTAACATGGACCACATCCATATTTTTTGCGGATCTGCAATTTGCAGGCCGCAAAATGGGATATGGTTGTGTGCAGGATGCCTTATACAGATTCTACTGAAAAAAAATATAAAAAAAATTAAGAGGTACAGTCAGCTTTGTGCCACCAATGAAGGCAGACCACACAGCTGATATGGGGCCCTTGGAGGAAGGGGGCCTAGTTTTGGACAAAAGTCCCCGCCTCCTAATTACACTTAATTCTCACTCCTGTCTTGAGTCCCTGTCTGGGGCTCAGGCTCTGCTTTCCAGCTCCCTGCTTCCTCTGTCCTGTCCTCGGGGCCCCTCTGTCATGGTCTTACCTTCTCACTGTTCTCCTTCGTTTGACATGTGCTGGCGGCCATCTTGGTTTCTGGGTTTCTTGTAGCCTCCCACCCTGCGGCTCCTCCTTCCCACTGGGAGGAGCTGGATGCCTAGCTCATATATATAGAAGGTCTGTGGCTTCAGTTCCTTGCTTGGTCCTCCTGTGTGCACATGCTTCAAAGACTGCTGCTGCTTCTGGTTCCTGATCCTGGCCTCGTCTGACTACCCCGTTGGTTCCCGATCCTGGCTTCGTCTGACTACCCCGTTGGTTCCTGATCCTGGCTACGTCTGACTACCCTCCTGGTTCCTGACCTCCGTCTACGCAAGACCCTGCTTCAGTTTAGCCATCCGTTTGGACTTTAGCTACGGCTTGATTTTCAATAAAGCCTTCTTATTCCACCTATCTCTGTTGTACGTCTGGTTCATGGTTCCATGACATTAGGACCAAGCCATGAATTCTGACGGTACAGGGCCATCCTCGCTACCTACGCTGGTTGCCAGACTTGATCAGCAGGATCACCTGTTGGGTCGGTTCGCTGTGGCGTTACAAACCCTGCTTGAACGCACGGCTCATTTAGCTTCCGTTGCCGATGGGTCGGTTGTCGCTCCTGGGCCCGCTCCTACTGCCGCTCCGGTTGTTGCGCCAGAGTCTACCCCGACACCTGTTGCTGCACCTGCGGTGTTTCGGGGTATGACCGGTTCTGCCCCCCTTCCACAGCGCTTTGGGGGAGAGCCAACTCAGTGCCGAGGTTTCCTTAACCAGGTGGCCATTTATTTCGAGTTGCTGCCACATGCCTTTCCTACTGAGAGATCAAAGGTGGGCTTCTTGATCTCGCTGCTCTCGGACAAGGCCTTGGCCTGGGCCAGCCCTTTATGGGAGAACAACAATCCGGTGGTTGCCGAGTTTTCCGGTTTTGTTGCTTCTCTTCGGAAGGTATTCGATGTGCCGGCTCGTGCTGCCTCTGCTGCGAAGCTCCTTATGTCCATCAGACAGGGTTCACGATCCGTAGCTGAATACGCCATTGAGTTTCGTACCCTGGCAGCAGAGGTGGGCTGGAATAATGAGGCTCTGGTCGCTGCTTTCTCTCATGGTCTCTCGGATGCCTTGAAGGATGAGATTGCAGCCAAGGACCTACCAGTGGAGCTCGAGTCCCTTATTTCTTTCCTGATTTTGATTGACACCAGACTCAGGGAGAGACCTTCCTTTAAGGAGAGCCTGCGGAGGCCTTCTAACAGATTGGCGCCTACGTTTGCTGTCCCACCCGTGCCTCCCTCTCCTCCCACGCCTCCTGGGGATGACTGGTCTGGGGGTCAACCCATGCAGCTGGGGGTTGCTCGCCTGTCCGAGGGGGAGAGGGTACTCCGGAGACGCGAGGGCCGATGCATGTACTGTGGTCTCGGTGGGCATTTTCGGTTGGCATGCCCGAACCGTCCGGGAAACGCTCGCACCTGAGATCCTGTCGGGGGCAGATCTTGGGTGGAGTCTCCTCGTCCCCGGTTTCCCGTGTTGACAAACCACTGATTACTGTTGTCCTCTCCTGGGTCGGGGGCTCGGTGACGACCCAGGCGTTGGTGGACTCTGGTGCTGGTGGCTTGTTCATTGATAGTGTGTTCGCCGCCGCCAATTCCATTCCTCTGCAGCCTCGAGGTTCCCCACTGGCTCTTGAGGCGATAGACGGCAGACCCCTTCTGCCGCCACACGTGACTCAGGAGACCCTTCCAGTGGGGATGGCCATTGGTGCCGTTCACAGAGAGTCGGTCTGTCTCCAGGTTATTTCGTCTCCACACTACTCGGTGGTCTTGGGGTACCCCTGGCTCCAGAAGCATAATCCGACTTTCGATTGGAGATCGGCCGAGATCCTCTCGTGGTCACCGCAGTGTGGGGCTAGTTGCATCCATGGGCCTGTCAAGTTGCTGTGTACTTCCTCGGACTCTCTGTTGCCTCCTGAATACGAGGAGTACCGGGATGTATTCGATAAGGTGCGTGCGGTTGCCCTACCTCCGCACCGCCCATACGATTGTGCCATAGAGATAAAATTCCCATCCATTAAGGAGCAATAATATAATATGTTTCATGAGAATTGAGATATATGTATATATATGAATTCCAAGTGATGTGTATATGAATTTTTTTTTCCTTTCTGTTTTTAATTATATTGTCCTGTGTTTTTTTTTTTTTTTTTTTTTTTTTTTTTTTTTTTTTGCATTTTTTTTTTTTTTTTTGCATTTATAGCTTGACAAAGGGCACCAAATGGGCCCGAAACGTTGCAGACAGCAATAAATGTCATAAAATACTTGAGAATATACCACTGGTAAATAAAGGTTGAATTACAAACTACATCGGTGTGCTGTTTCTGAAAAAATTTATTTAAAGCTACAATCTCACTCCGCGGGTGGAAGGAGGTAACAAGAGACGAGCACCCACAAAAGCCATTCAAATTAGACGTGTGCTGAGGTGTCATTACGATTAATACGATTGTGCCATAGAGTTACAATCTGGTGCCGTTCCTCCTCGTGGCAAAGTCTATCCACTGTCGGTAGCGGAGAATGAGGCCATGGAGGAGTACGTGAGGGAGGCGCTTTCACGCGGACACATTCGCAAATCCTCGTCCCCGGCAGGGGCTGGATTTTTCTTTGTGAAAAAGAAGGGCGGTGAGTTGAGGCCTTGCATCGACTACAGGGGTCTCAATCGCATCACGATCAAGAACGCTTACCCGATACCCTTGATTTCCGAGCTGTTCGATCGCCTCAAAGGGGCCACGGTCTTTACCAAACTCGACCTGAGGGCGGCATATAACCTGGTAAGGATCAAGGCGGGCGATGAGTGGAAGACCGCGTTTAACACCAGGACCGGTCATTATGAATCCTTGGTTATGCCCTTTGGGTTGTGCAATGCGCCCGCAGTCTTCCAGGAATTCATCAACGATGTTTTCCGTGACCTGTTGCAGCAGTGTGTGGTGGTCTATTTGGATGACATCTTGGTATATTCTGCATCCATGGAGGCCCACATTCTGGATGTCAGACGAGTGTTGCAACGCTTACGAGAGAACAAGCTGTTCGGTAAGCTTGAGAAATGCGAATTTCACCGATCCCAGGTAACCTTCTTAGGTTACATCATTTCCGCTGAGGGGTTCTCCATGGATCCTGAGAAGGTTTCGGCTGTCTTACAGTGGCCCCAGCCCAGTGGGCTTCGTGCCCTGCAGCGCTTTTTGGGCTTCGCCAATTATTATCGGAAGTTCATCAGGGACTTTTCCATGCTAGCCAAGCCTCTCACGGATCTGACCAGGAAGGGCAGTAATCCTCAGGTCTGGCCGCTCGAGGCCATCCGAGCTTTTGAGGCTCTAAAGTCCGCCTTTGTGTCGGCTCCGATTCTGTCGCATCCCAACCCTGGGTTGCCTTTTGTCCTCGAGGTGGACGCGTCTGAGACGGGAGTAGGCGCCCTCCTGTCTCAGCGTAGAACACCAGAGGGTCCTCTGCTTCCTTGTGGGTTTTACTCCCGGAAACTGTCTTCCGCGGAGTGCAACTATCAGATTGGTGACAGGGAGTTATTGGCCATCGTGCAGGCCCTTAAAGAATGGAGGCACTTGCTCGAGGGCTCGGTGGTTCCGGTTCTCATCCTGACGGACCACAAGAATCTGACCTACCTCTCTGAGGCCAAGAGATTGACACCACGTCAGGCCAGATGGGCTCTGTTCTTGTCACGTTTTAATTACGTGGTCTCCTACCTACCCGGCTCCAAGAACATCAGAGCGGATGCCTTATCACGGCAGTACTCCGAGCTGTCCGGGGAGGAGTCGATTCCGACTACGGTCATACCCCCGAATCAGATCCTGGCTGCTATTCGCACCAGCCTGACCTCTCCTCTGGGTGAGCAGATTTTGGCGGCTCAATCTGGTGCTCCCTCTGGGAGACCCAACGGCAGATGTTTTGTGCCTGAGGAGTTGCGCACTCGGTTGTTGCGAACCTACCATAACTCCAAGGCCGCGGGGCACCCTGGAAAGAATCAGCTGTCCTGGGCGGTTTCACGTCTGTTCTGGTGGCCTTCTCTACGTTCCGACATCGCCGCATATGTAGCGGCATGCTCCGTTTGTGCCCAGAGTAAGTCCCCTCGGCACCTTCCGTTGGGCCTTTTGCAACCCATAGCCACCGGGGAGCGTCCATGGTCACACCTGGGGATGGATTTCATTGTGGACCTTCCTGCATCCCGAGGCCATACGGTCATTCTCATGATTGTGGATCGGTTTTCCAAAATGTGCCACTGTGTTCCTCTCAAGAAGTTACCCTCTGCACAAGAGTTGGCCTCGATTTTTGCCAGGGAGGTCTTCCGGTTGCACGGTTTGCCCAAGGAGATTGTGTCGGATCGGGGGAGTCAGTTTGTGTCCAGGTTCTGGCGCGCCTTTTGCTCCCAGTTGGGGATTCATCTCTCTTTCTCCTCGGCCTACCACCCTCAGTCCAATGGGGCCGCAGAACGATCCAATCAGGCCTTGGAGCAATTCCTTCGTTGCTATGTCTCCGATCACCAAGACAATTGGGTTGACCTCCTGCCTTGGGCTGAGTTTGCCAGGAACACGGCGGTGAACTCTTCCTCTGGGACGTCTCCCTTCATGGCCAATTATGGGTTCCAACCTGCCGTGTTACCGGAGGTATTCTCTCCCCAGGATACTCCGGCTGTGGAGGATCACCTTTCCGTCCTACGTACTTCTTGGGTACAGATCCAGAGGTCCCTTGAGGTCTCTGCGCAACGCCAGAGACTCCAGGCTAATCGCAGACGAGCGCCCGCTCCTTCCTACCAGGTCGGAGACCGTGTATGGTTGTCCACCCGCAACCTCAACCTTCGAGTGCCCACTCCCAAGCTGGCGCCTCGCTTTGTTGGTCCCTTCCGAGTGCTTCACAGGGTAAACCCGGTAGCCTATGCCCTTGCGCTTCCTCCTGGCATGCGGATCTCCAACGTGTTTCATGTCTCCCTGTTGAAGCCATTGGTGTGTAATCGTTTCACTTCCTCGGTTCCTCGGCCCCGTCCGGTCCAAGTGGGCAATCGTGAGGAATATGAGGTGAGCAATATCCTGGACTCACGCCTGGTCCGCGGTCGGTTGCAGTTTTTGGTCCATTGGCGTGGTTATGGTCCAGAGGAGCGTTCCTGGGTTCCCTCCACAGATGTCCATGCTCCTGCGTTGCTCCGAGCCTTCCACGCACGCTTCCCTCTGAAACCGTTCCTTACTCCGCGGAGGAGGGGCCCTTGAGGGGGAGGTACTGTCATGGTCTTACCTTCTCACTGTTCTCCTTCGTTTGACATGTGCTGGCGGCCATCTTGGTTTCTGGGTTTCTTGTAGCCTCCCACCCTGCGGCTCCTCCTTCCCACTGGGAGGAGCTGGATGCCTAGCTCATATATATAGAAGGTCTGTGGCTTCAGTTCCTTGCTTGGTCCTCCTGTGTGCACATGCTTCAAAGACTGCTGCTGCTTCTGGTTCCTGATCCTGGCCTCGTCTGACTACCCCGTTGGTTCCCGATCCTGGCTTCGTCTGACTACCCCGTTGGTTCCTGATCCTGGCTACGTCTGACTACCCTCCTGGTTCCTGACCTCCGTCTACGCAAGACCCTGCTTCAGTTTAGCCATCCGTTTGGACTTTAGCTACGGCTTGATTTTCAATAAAGCCTTCTTATTCCACCTATCTCGGTTGTACGTCTGGTTCATGGTTCCATGACACCCTCTTTACTTAGCATATCAGTGGCTAGCACTGCACCCACTGAAGTCCCAAGGAGCGCTCCATTTTGTCTCACTGCTGGGCGCTGGGTTGGCCAATCAGCATTAGCAGTGACTGCAGAGCCTGCTGCTGATTGGCTTGCCTAGCGCCCAGAAGAGAGACTTTACCGTCACCAAATGTCCATAAGAGAAGGTGTTGGAGGCCTCTAAGGTGATGGAGACCCCCATGCATGTGATTTATGTGCCCTACCTATTATATTGCCCTGAAAATTTTGGAGACAAGATTGATTTGATACTTGTGGTCTGAGTTGCATAGTCACCTGGAAAGCAGGGTCTTATGTGTCCACCTTTGAACACCATTTTATAGTTTATATATAGATATAGGGGGTCGTTTACAAACATTTAAGTAAATTTTATTGAAACGGCTTAAAGGGGTTGTCCGAAGCAGGGGCATAGAAGGGGGGGGGGGGATAGGGGGGTTCAAACCCCCCCAAAGCCGCCTGCCAGCCCCGCACTAACTAATAACTTATAACTATGACACAAAGTAAGATGACGACACATACTAGACTGACAGTCAGTGACTGTATTCAGTCGAGTCCACCCCCACTGCAGTGCTCCGACCTGTGCTCCGCCCTCAGTGACTCTGTCTCCCAGTCCCGGCGGCCGGCCACGTAACGTCACTCGCTCCGATGTCACGCGCCTGCTCCGCCTTCATTTAAGTGGGAGGAGCAGCTCCTCCCACGTTAATGAAGGTGGAGCAGGCGCGTGACGTCTCAGGAGCATGCGCCTGCAGCGTGACGTAGTGACGTCACGTTACGCTGCTGCCGGCCGCCTAGTTTTAGTGTTTGGAAGAGCGCCAGCCACCTGCCTGCAGCCTGCCCGCCCACTCGCCGTCTCGCCCAGACGCCTAGTAGTGCCCAAGTTCCTTCCTCCAACTGCAGTTCACTGCCCATGTCAGCCACCTGCCTGCCCGCCCACTCGCCCAGTGCCCAAGTTCCAACTGCAGTTACTGCACTGCCCATGCCCAGGCAGTGAGAGGAGGTGATCTGATGATGATGTGAAAAAGAAAAACGGATTTAATTGTGATGTGAAAATAGTGAATACTATCTGGTCTGGAGTCCTATGTACAGTACTACTACAGTGGTTAGCCTATTCTGCTGCTGAGGATGGTGCTTTCTGTAAATACTGTGTAGCATTTTCCAAGTCAGGAGCTGGAATAAACTCACAACCTCTTGCCTCTCTGTGTAAGAAAAAAATTGACAATTGGAAAAAAGCAGTTGAATATTTTGAAAAACATTCAACAAACCAATACCATCAAAATTGCATTCATGATGCTGATTGCTTTTTGACTGTGCATAAAAACCCTAACAAGTCTGTGGAAAACCAGCTGGTCACAGAAAATGTGAGAAAAGCAGCTGAGAACAGAAATAAATTAATACCTATAATTGAAACAATTATTTTGTGTGGTAGGCAAGAACTGGCTTTAAGAGGAAATAAAGATCATGGTAAGATCAACTGCTCAGAGCTGCCAGACCATAATGAAGGAAACTTCCGTGCTATATTAAGATATCGGGCTAATATAGATTCTGAGTTGAGAACAGTCTTAGGAGGTCCCGGGCAAAGGGATAAGTACACAAGCCCTACTAAACAAAATGAAATTATTGAAGCATGTGATACAATAATTCTCAACAAACTTGTTGAAAAAGTTAACAAATCAAAGTGCTTTTCTGTACTACTCGATGAGACCGCAGATATCAGCGGGGTTGAGCAGGCCTCTCTTTGTGTTCGGTATGTTGACTTGGATTCCAGCATTCTTAGAGAGGACTTTCTGCAATTTCTTCCAGTTACTGATTTGACAGGAAGAGGATTAGCTTCCTTACTATTATGTAGTTTAATCACATTTGGAATCAACTGTCAATATTTAAGGGGGCAAGGTTATGATGGAGCTTCATCTATGTCAGGAAAACTACAAGGTGCACAGGCCATAGTTAGAGAAAAACATTCCACGGCACTCTATGTTCACTGTTCAGCTCACTCTCTGAATTTAGCAGTGTCTAAATCTTGTAAAGCGCAAGCCATCAGGAACTGCTTAGGGATAATAGGGGCTGCTCACAACTTTTGTAAATATCCAAAAAGAAAAGCAGTGTTTCTACAGTGTATTGAAAGATGCAATGTGCTACCTGATGCAAAATCTTAAAAAAGTCTTTGTGCAACTCGATGGATTGAAAGATTCGATGCAGTTTCTGACTTCCTAGAACTCCTTGAACCATTGGTAAAAGCATTGACCACTATATCCAGATGGCCAAAAGATTCATCAGACACATCCAAAGAGGCAAACTCTTTATTGTGTTCTATTCTACAGTGTGAATTTATCATATCTCTTTTGGTGACCGCAAAGGTTTTTGGACTTGGTCGAACATTAAGTAAAATCCTTCAAAAAACATCTCTGTGTTTAAGAGAGGCAATGAAAGTAGCTGAGGACACAATACAAGAATTGGAGGTTCTGAGAGCTGACGCTACAGAAACTTTTCAATCTCTTTTTAAAAAAGAAACAGATATTTGTCTGAAGCTGGACATTACAATCTTGGTCCCAAGACAGGTAGCGACTCAGAGAAATAGACCAAACTATATGACCCGTTATCCTGAAGAGTACTTCAGGCTGGCAGTCTATATCCCATTTTTGGACTGTTTTATAGCACAGCTAAATTGTAAGTTTGTAGAGCATAAGAAGGTGCTCTCTGGATTTTCATCCCTTTTTCCCGCTTCAACCGATGAAGTCTTTGTGAAAGGGGAAGAACTGGAGGAGTTTAAGACTTTAGTTATATTTTATATAAGGGATATGGAGGGTGGTGTTGAAGATGCTGTAGCTGAACTGCAGTTATGGAGAAGGAAGTGTATCAAACAGAATCCAAGGCCATCATGTGCTTTGAGTGGACTAAGTATATGTGACAAAGACATGTATCCAAACATAAATACTCTTCTTCAAATTCTGGCAACTCTTCCTGTTTCAACTTCCACTGCAGAGAGGTAATTTTCTACTCTGAAAAGGATCAAGAGATACAAACCGGATTCCAAAAAAGTTGGGACAAGGCCATTTTCACCACTGTGTGGCATCCCCCCCTTCTTCTTACAACACTCAACAGACGTCTCGGGACCGAGGAGACCAGTTTCTCAAGTTTAGAAATAGGAATGCTCTCCCATTCTTGTCTAATACAGGCCTGTTCAATCGTCTTGGGCCTTCTTTGTTGCACCTTCCTCTTTATGATGCGCCAAATGTTCTCTATAGGTGAAAGATCTGGACTGCAGACTGGCCATTTCAGTACCCGGATCCTTCTCCTACGCAGCCATGATGTTGTGATTGATGCAGAATGTGGTCTGGCATTATCTTGTTGAAAAATGCAGGGTCTTCCCTGAAAGAGATGACGTCTGGATGGGAGCATATGTTGTTCTAGAACCTGAATATATTTTTCTGCATTAATGGTGCCTTTCCAGACATGCAAGCTGCCCATGCCACACGCACTCATGCAACCCCATACCATCAGAGATGCAGGCTTCTGAACTGAGCATTGATAACAACTTGGGTTGTCCTTGTCCTCTTTGGTCCGGATGACATAACGTCCCAGATTTCCAAAAAGAACTTCAAATCGTGACTCGTCTGACCACAGAACAGTCTTCCATTTTGCCACACTCCATTTTAAATGATCCCTGGCCCAGTGAAAACGCCTGAGCTTGTGGATCTTGCTTAGAAATGGCTTCTTCTTTGCACTGTAGAGTTTCAGCTGGCAACGGCGGATGGCACGGTGAATTGTTTTCACTGACAATGGTTTCTGGAAGTATTCCTGAGCCCATTCTGTGATTTCCTTTACAGTAGCATTCCTGTTTGTGGTGCAGTGTCGTTTAAGGGCCCGGAGATCACGGGCATCCAGTATGGTTTTACTGCCTTGACCCTTACGCACAGAGATTGCTCCAGATTCTCTGAATCTTCGGATGATGTTATGCACAGTTGATGATTTTTCGCTGGGTAACACCTTTCTGATATTGCTCCACTATCTTTCTGCGCAACATTGTGGGAATTGGTGATCCTCTACCCATCTTGGCTTCTGAGAGACACTGCCACTCTGAGAAGCTCTTTTTATACCCAATCATGTTGCCAATTGACCTAATTAGTGTTAATTGGTCTTCCAGCTCTTCGTTATGCTCAAATTTACTTTTTCCAGCCTCTTATTGCTACTTGTCCCAACTTTTTGGGGATTTGTTGACACCGTTAAAATTTGAATCAACGTATTTTTCCTTTAAAATGATACATTTACTCGGATTAAACGTTTGATCTGTCATCTACGTTCTATTACAAATAAAATATTGCCATTTGCCATTTCCACATCATTGCATTCAGTTTTTATTCACAATTTGTTTAGTGTCCCAACTTTTTGGGAATCCGGTTTGTACTTGCGGAATACAACAGGACAGATAAGTAAAATAATGAAAATTATAAATAAAAATTGAAAAATACTGTTGGTTTCATTACAGTATTTTGTATATTTTCAGACAAGGCTGAATGGGTTAGCACTGCTATCAATTCACCATTTGGAACCAGTGACACCACTGGATGTTTTAGGATGAGCTCACTAAGAGAAAAAAGAAACTAGATGTGTCATAACTTTGGTAAGTGATGCTTGTTATATCTCCTACATTATATATTCTGAACTGTATTGGGCCAAATTCACAAGACTGAAGAAATAAAAAGAATTGCCCATGGCAACCAATGAGATTCCATGTGTCAATTTTTAAGAGAACCTAAGAATACAGAAGCAAAGATCTAAGTGATTGATATGTGCAACAATTACAGTTTTTCTTGCTCCAGTCCAGCTGATTTGGCCCCACTTTCGTTTATTTTAAATAGACTTTTGGTTGGTGTCTGCTGCATATTTTTACTAAGTATTTTTTGAAAATACTCAATGAAAATGTGCAGGGGGTAGGTACCAATTACGAGTCTTTTTAAAACATGTTTTTTCCATATGGTGTCAAACAACTAAATCAGTATTGCTCAAGGTAAAGGATTGGTTTAGGAATGATATGGCTGGTATATATTTTTTAAACCCTGGTGTGTCTGCTAGATAAAGTCTTATAATTTGAGAAATCTGAACCCCCCCAACCCCCCCTGGAAAAAAAATTATCTACGGCCCTGGTCTGAAGTCTAAAGAATCCCTCCCCCAATGCCCAGGCCCCTTGTATAATTGTATTTTTTTCCATATTATTTTTTATTGAGTCAAGAGCAATATGATGCATATACAAAAATAGATATATGTCTATCAAAATAGCCTACGGATTCTATATAGTCTATCAAAAGGTAATCAGAGCAGCTCTCACCTGTCTGGAAACTTCATATATGGAGGCACGGACCACTTCCTCACCCGGTTTGGAAGCCAAATGGAATAGATAAGAAACAGAAAATCGGTCCAGCTGTTCACTGTCCACTTTATCATTCTTGTTGTATATAATCACATATTAAAGGGTTTCTGTCACCCCACTAAACTCTTTTTTTTGGGGGGGTACTTATAATCCCTATACTGCGATATATCTACAAACCGGATTCCAAAAAAGTTGGGACACTAAACAAATTGTGAATAAAAACTGAATGCAATGATGTGGAGATGGCAAATGTCAATATTTTATTTGTAATAGAACGTAGATGACAGATCAAACATTTAATCCGAGTAAATGTATCATTTTAAAGGAAAAATAAGTTGATTCAAATTTTCGCGGTGTCAACAAATCCCCAAAAAGTTGGGACAAGTAGCAATAAGAGGCTGGAAAAAGTAAATTTGAGCATAACGAAGAGCTGGAAGACCAATTAACACTAATTAGGTCAATTGGCAACATGATTGGGTATAAAAAGAGCTTCTCGGAGTGGCAGTGTCTCTCAGAAGCCAAGATGGGTAGAGGATCACCAATTCCCACAATGTTGTGCAGAAAGATAGTGGAGCAATATCAGAAAGGTGTTACCCAGCGAAAAAATTGCAAAGACTTTGCATCTATCATCATTAACTGTGCATAACATCATCCGAAGATTCAGAGAATCTGGAACAATCTCTGTGTGTAAGGGTCAAGGGCGTAAAACCATACTGGATGCCTGTGATCTCCGGGCCCTTAAACGACACTGCACCACAAACAGGAATGCTACTGTAAAGGAAATCACAGAATGGGCTCAGGAATACTTCCAGAAACCATTGTCAGTGAACACAATCCACCGTGCCATCCGCCATTGCCAGCTGAAACTCTACAGTGCAAAGAAGAAGCCATTTCTAAGCAAGATCCACAAGCTCAGACGTTTTCACTGGGCCAGGGATCATTTAAAATGGAGTGTGGCAAAATGGAAGACTGTTCTGTGGTCAGACGAGTCACAATTCGAAGTTCTTTTTGGAAATCTGGGACGCCATGTCATCCGGACCAAAGAGGACAAGGACAACCCAAGTTGTTATCAACGCTCAGTTCAGAAGCCTGCATCTCTGATGGTATGGGGTTGCATGAGTGCGTGTGGCATGGGCAGCTTGCATGTCTGGAAAGGCACCATCAATGCAGAAAAATATATTCAGGTTCTAGAACAACATATGCTCCCATCCAGACGTCATCTCTTTCAGGGAAGACCCTGCATTTTTCAACAAGATAATGCCAGACCACATTCTGCATCAATCACAACATCATGGCTGCGTAGGAGAAGGATCCGGGTACTGAAATGGCCAGTCTGCAGTCCAGATCTTTCACCTATAGAGAACTTTTGGCGCATCATAAAGAGGAGGGTGCAACAAAGAAGGCCCAAGACGATTGAACAGTTAGAGGCCTGTATTAGACAAGAATGGGAGAGCATTCCTATTTCTAAACTTGAGAAACTGGTCTCCTCGGTCCCCAGACGTCTGTTGAGTGTTGTAAGAAGAAGGGGAGATGCCACACAGTGGTGAAAATGGCCTTGTCCCAACTTTTTGGGGATTTGTTGACACCATGAAATTCTGATTCAACATATTTTTCCCTTAAAATGGTACATTTTCTCAGTTTAAACTCTTGTTCCGTGATTTATGTTCTATTCTGAATAAAATATTAGAAGTTGGCACCTTCACATCATTGCATTCAGTTTTTATTCACGATTTGTATAGTGTCCCAACTTTTTGGGAATCCGGTTTGTATACATTATGTTATTAATCATTTTCGTTTAGTAGATAATGCAAAAAACGTGGTTTTATAATATGCAAATTACCTGTCTACCAGCAAGTAGGGCGGCTACTTGCTGGTAGCAGCCGCAAAAACCGCCCCCTCCTCCTGTTGATTGACAGGGCCAGCAGCGATCTCCTCCTCTGGCTGGCCCTGTCTGCATTTCAAAACTCGCGCGCCTGTCTTGATTCGGCGCAGGCGCTCTGAGAGAAGGAGGCTCGCCTCCTCAGCACTCCCTCAGTGCGCCTGCGCCGATGACGTCTTCTCTTTCGGTGACGTCATCGGCGCAGGCGCACTGAGGGAGTGCTGAGGAGGCGAGCCTCCTTCTCTCAGTGCACCTGCGCAGGCGCGCGAGTTTTGAAATGCAGACAGGGCCAGCCGGAGGAGGAGATCGCTGCTGGCCCTGTCAATCAACAGGAGGAGGGGGCGTTTTTTTGCAGCTGCTACCAGCAAGTAGCTGTCCTACTTGCTGGTAGACAGGTAATTTGCATATTATAAAAGTACGTTTTTTGCATTATCTACTGAACGAAAATGATTAATAACATAATGTATAGATATATCGCAGTATAGGGATTATAATTACCCCCCCCCCCCCCCAAAAAAAAAAAGAGTTTAGTGGGATGACATAAGCCCTTTAATGCTGAATAGTCACTTTTGAATAGTTACTTCTATTCCTCCCATCTCTCCCTTCACAGACCTTTCCCTGAGTGTATTCTGTCCAATCCGCAGCTCACACGAAGTCCACCTTATTTTCAGTTATCCAGCATGCCCAGTCCTTTTCAAATTTGTCTAATTTATGATTTTTTTTTAGGGCCATAATCCGTTCGTATTGGCAGGTTTTGTCTAATCGTGATTTTATCTCTGCCATACAGGGAACATCAGGTGATTTCCAATGATATGCAATGGCTAATTTGGTTGCCAGGCATATGTGAGAAGTCACTACTCTCCCTCTCTGTAGCATGGTGTCAAGGTCAATAAATAACAGTGCCAATAACGGTGATGGAGGATAGTGGCCTCCTGTGATTTTAGAAATCATAGAGAAAGTTTCTTGCCAAATATGGGTAATAAGTGGACAGCTCCATAGTATGTGGAAGAGGGTTCCACGACCCCCGCAAGGCCCCACAGCCTCTCCAGCACTCAGCTGATACAACTGGGAACATACGTTGTAACCTTTCTGAGGGGTAATACCATCTCAAGATGGTTTTAATTGCCGATTCATAGTGCGTTGTGCACTTAAAGTATCTATATATATATTTGAATGCCGTGCTCCATTGTTGTACAGTGTATGTGGATTTGAGATCTATTTCCCATCACAATATAGGTGTAGTCTTGTGGAATACAACCTTATCACCTAGAATGTTATATATGTGTTTGAGACCTTTAGTCATGACAGAGCTATTCTTCCATAATTGAAATAATTTAGTGCAAGCTTTAACTTGTAATGGGTTGGATTCTTTCAGTAGGTGCCTGAGTTGGAGGTATTTGTAAAAATACTTCATGTTTATGAATGTCATACTGCTGCATAAGCAATATAAACAGTTTGAGCGCGCCTCCTTGATAAAGCGAAGAAACCAAAACTAATCCCTTCTAGGGTTGGACGATATCAAAAATATTCCGACGATAACGATATTAAGAAATTTATCGCGATAACGATATATATCTCGATAAATGCACATTTAGAAGAAAAAAACACTTTGGGCCACAAGGAGACATTATACTGTATAGGGGCAGCCGGGCAGCCACAAGGAGACGTTATACTGTATGGGGGCAGCCGGGCAGCCACAAGGAGACGTTATACTGTATGGGGGCAGCCAGGCAGCCACAAGGAGACATTATACTGTATGGGGGCAGCCAGGCAGCCACAAGGAGACGTTAATTGTTATACTTTTCTATGTCATTTTTCACCATTTCGGGTATCTGTAACTAGTCAATTGACTTCTAGTAACAACAAAAACATTACAGGGTTAATTCTGTACCAGAACGAGTGGTTTATAGTAGGGATGTCCCGATACAATTTTTTTTTAGACCGAGTACCGATACTTTTATTTGAGTACTCACTGATACCAATTATAACAATTAAATAAATAACACATTTATTATGTGACCACTGACCAACCAAAAGTCCAAAAAACAGCCGCGAGCCTTTGATCAGCCCCTCATGTGCCTCCCAGCCTCTCCCTCTTATCAGCACCCTCTGGTAACTCAACCCCCCCCCCCCCCCCAGTATTAATCATTGGTGGCAGTGGCCACAGGGTCCCCCTCCCCCTCCAAATTATTGGTGGCAGTGTGCCCCCTCCCTCCCCAGTATTAATCATTGGAGGCCACAGGGTCGGTGTCCCATCATTGGTGGCAGTGGGCCCCCCCCTCCTCCCTCCCTCCCCAGTATTAATCATTGGAGGCCACAGGGTCGTTGTCCCATCATTGGTGGCAGTGGGCCCCCCCTCCTCCCTCCCTCCCCAGTATTAATCATTGGAGGCCACAGGGTCGTCCCCCCATCATTGGTGGCAGTGGGCCCCCCTCCTCCCTCCCTCCCCAGTATTAATCATTGGAGGACACAGGGTCGTCCCCCCATCATTGGTGGCAGTGGGCCCCCCTCCTCCCTCCCTCCCCAGTATTAATCATTGGAGGCCACAGGGTCATCCCCCCATCATTGGTGGCAGTGGGCCCCCCTCCTCCCTCCCTCCCCAGTATTAATCATTGGAGGCCACAGGGTCGTCCCCCCATCATTGGTGGCAGTGGGCAGTTCCGATCGGAGTCCCAGCAGTGTAATGCTGGGGCTCCGATCGGTTACCATAGTAGCCAGGACGCTACTGAAGCCCTGGCTGCCATGGTATGTTAGTGAGCAGCATTATACTCACGTGCGCCGTGGTCTCCGGGCGCTCCTTCTTCTGTCTGTGCGGCGCATTGCTAATGCTTATAGCATTAGCAATGCGCCGCACAGACCTATGAGAAGAAGGAGCGCCCGGCGGCCACGGCGCACGTGAGTATAACGTGATACCGGTATATCGCCCAACCCTAATCCCTTCTCCTCCCAAACCCCCAGACCTAAATTCGGTATGAAATATTCCATGGTTCTTAAAGGGGCCCATTCAGAAATGTTGCTAGTTTGGTTAGATGGTTTAAAGGGTCTCTGTCACCCCCCATTTAGCAATTTTTGGTATCAGACATTAGCTATTTGCTAATGTCAAATGAGTCCATATATATCACTGTTACCTGTCTCTGTGCTGTAATTTCAGTAAAAATCATACTTTTATAATATGCTAATTACTTCACTACCAGCAAGTTGGGCTACTTGCTTGTAGCCGGCGCATCCTAGGACTATAAACACGCCCCCTCCTCCACTTGATCGACAGGGCCAGCGAGCGCTCTCCTCCTCTCGCTGGCCCTTTCTGCCCATAGAATTGCACGCTCTGAGAGAAGCACACTCGCTTGCCCGCTCCTTCCTCAGTGCGCATGCGCTGATGACTTGCGTCTTTTCCGGGTGTAGGAGCAATATTTGGATTATAGGTCTTTCCGAGGACACTCCGGCACACCAGTTGGCTCATTTTTGTTCCACAGAGCTCCCACAAGCGTTGGGGCTTGAGTCGCTGCTTACAGTGGAAAGAGCCCATAGAATCGGCCCGACTAGAGAGGCACGTTTGGAAGGTCAAATGTCCAGACCGAGGCCGGTTATAGCAAAATTCCTGAAGTAAAAGCCTGAAGTACAGGCGTTTAAATCAGCCACTCATGGTAAGAGGAAATAAACTTTTATTGTTTGGGGACTATTCTGTGGAAGTGGCTAAGAAGAGAAGGGCCTTCTCTCAGATATGCACATAGTTGGTGCAAAAGAAGATCCGGTTCACCCTCATTTACCCAGCCATCCTGCGTGTCTTTAGACAAAATGGGGGGACTGACACTTATCTGTCACCAAGAGATGCGATGACGGCTTTGGAGGACGGCGACTCTACTGGCAGCCCAAGGTCAGGAACAACACCCATAGGACGCTCATCACCTAGAGGAGGTCGTTCCAGCAGGCAATCGAGTACGAGGTCCTTTGACGTATATCCGCGCCTGTCTGGAGAGGCTCTCAGTCAAATATCCAACTCGGACTGGGACTGATTTCCGTTATTGGAGACTATTCAGGCTGGAAGACATTCTTATTGACGGTCCAGGATATCATAGAACTTTTGCTGATTCCTGCGACTTCCGCAGTCCTAAAAGATGATTTATTCTATGCTGTTATTTTGGGGGGGTGTATCGGTGTGAGTACCTTCTTATTGGGTATTGGTGGAGGGGGGGGAAAGGGTGGGAGAGAGGAGTAATCACTACTAGATATCTACGGGTAATAGGGGCAGAAGTAAGATGGAATTGCGTTGGAGGAAATCTGTCGAGGCAGAGTCCGGCTACTCTCGCCAGTTTAGTGTGAAAAAAGTGAAGTCTAAAAAGTCACCACACGGATCGCTAAGATCTATACAAGCGAGACAATTCGTTATTGTTACTGTTCTAAGGTTGGGGGAAACTTTTTTGGTTGCATATTCGGTCATGATTCGTAGATGTACTGCTCCTATTACATGTGATGTTAACAAATGGAAGACGCTTTCCTCTGGGTGGCGCTCCCTGTAAGACCCTTTTATTATATATTTTATGAAAATAATTACCTGGAATGTAAAGGGTCTCAGGGCCCTGCAGAAAAGGAGACACACCTGGAGGAACCTGATTTGTGGCGTATGCAACGTCTATGGGTAGGGCGTGTTTTAGGCTCTCCCTCAAGAAGTAGGAAAGCAGGGGTAGTGGTTCTCATTCACAAAAGGGTGAGACATGATGTCATCTCAACGGATTGTGATGAGGAAGGCAGAATTTTTAATCTCAAGCTAAACACTGATGTGGGATCTCTGAGCATCTTTAATGTTTATGGGCCCAACTCCGGTCAAGCCTCTTTTTTCAGGGACCTGGAAAGCAAGATTTTACAGGATGCGGGGGGCCAGATTCTGGTAATGGGAGATCTTAATGGTCATGGTCTAGGATAGATTATGCCTTGACCTCGCCGCAGCTCTCAAAGAAAGTTCTACTGGCAGAGATCACAGACATGGTGGTATCAGACCACACCTCGGTGTGCATTACACTTGCTGAAACTGCCCCTAGAGGTAAAGATAAGATAAGATGCCTTTATTGTCACTGTACAATATAATGTAATACAATGTACAATACAATGAAATGTTGTTTGGAGCAATCCTAGATGCCATGGACAGGGGAACAAGAACTGACATTTAAACTAAAGCATTACACTAGAAAAAAACAAAAACATTGCACTAGAAGGCATTACTATTCACAGTTCACAGCATATATATAGCAAGAGCAAAGTAGGAAGTGCTTATGAGTATATATACACACTGATTCAGACACCACTGCAGACAAGAGGTCATTATGGGGTCATGAATGCAGCAGTCACTTTCAGTCTGTGGTAGTTTCTATCCTAGGAAGGGGCAATAATACTCAGTACTGACCGAGTGTGGCGCTTGCCTAGCTACATGATGTCGGATGATGATTTTATAGACAAGTTGAGGGGATGGTGGGCAATGCAGGACATAACGATAATCACTGCCTTCTCTGGGACATAGTGAAGGCGGTTATTAGAGGAAACATAATCTCGTAAAGAGAAAGGTGTGGCTTGGGCTTCAGCGAGCTACGGAAGTAGTCTGTGGTGCATACACCTCTTTTCTAGCGAACCCTACTGAAATAAATAAGGTCAAATGGGTCACGCCGAAACACAGTTATGATCACAATTTAGAACAGCAGATAAAGTTGTACATGGACTACCACTCAGCTAAATTGTTTAAGTAGGGCAATAAAGCAGGGAGAATGCTGGCCAATTAGATAAAAACACAGTGATATAACCCTGCCATTAAGTCAATAGTAGATGGGACCGGGAAAAAAACACACAAATCCGAAGGATATTGTGGAATACTTTGGGAAATAATATGAGGCATTGTACTCCCAGGATGGGTATAACCAGGCGAGAGCTGAGGAACTTCTGGCTAAGGTCTCGCTCCCCAAACTCACAGAGGACATGTTGAGCCATCTCAATAAACCAATTTCAGCTGAGGAGGTTCAAAATACTATTAAATCGCTTGGGAATGGGAAAGCGCCGGGCCCGGATGGGTACCCAGCGGAATTCTTTAAGGCCCTAAGAGAGCTATTTAATTTCTGCTTAACTGGGGGAGACATTATGTCGTCAGGGAAGTTAGCGCACATAAAACTTATCCCTAAACCGGGTAAGGATATTGCCCGGATGGGCTCATACCGTCCGATCTCCCTGATTAATCAGGATTTGAAAATCATGACCAAACTGATGACGAATAGATTAGCAGAATTGATGCCATCCCTGATTGGCCCTCATCAGGTAGGGTTTACTAAAGGGAGAGCGGCTGTCACTAACATTAGGACAGTTTTGGCGGTGCAGGATTATTTGTTCCATAGACAGAGCGGAGCTGTTTGTCCTGCCTTGTTGTCTGTGGATGCGGAAAAGGCCTCTCATAACGTAAATTGGAGGTGGCTCGGAAGGACACTGGAGGCCTTTGGTCTTAGTGGGCCGTTTTGGGCATTCCTTGACAGTATTTATGCTAGTCCAAGAGCGCAGGTTCACTTACCAGGATTTTTTTCATCACCTTTCCGCCTCCGAAGGGCACGAGGCAGGGTTGTCCTCTATCCCACCTCCTTTTTAACCTGGCCCTGGAACCATTGGTTCGATTCTTGATACAATCAGATCTGTATCAAGGCATCAAGGTAGGGAATAGAGAAATTAAGCTTACATGTTTTGCAGACGACATTCTGCTCTTAATTAATTCCCCTGCCACAGATCTACGAAGAGTTCTAGACTCCTTACACTACTTTGGGGATATGACAGGTTACCGAATTAATGTGAGTAAAAGCCAATTGCTATATTTAAGAGGCTCTACCCGGGATCTTTGTTTACCGCCTATGCCCCAAGATGTGGAAGTGGTTCCTCAATATTTGACATATCTCGGCATTAAAATAGGCAGAAGTCCGCTATCTCTCTACAAGTTAAACTTTGACCCATTGATCAAAAAGATAGAGGAAGAACTTGAGAAGTGGTTGCATTTACCGCTGTCTCTATTTGGGAGAGCCCATCTATTAAAGATGGTTAGCTTTGCCAGACTGCTTTATCCTATACAAACCATCCCGCTCCTGCTGAAACATGTAGATGTCAACAGGATTTATGGTGCTTTCTCGCGTTTTCTTTGGCGAGGGAAGAGACCGCGGATTGCGTATGCCAAATTATGTTTACTGAAGTGGGAGGGTGGATTGCAGATGCCCAATGTCAGGAATTATAATTTGGCCTCCCTATGGAGACATATCAGGGATTGGCTGAAAGGGTCGTCAAATTTCTCAAATACACCATTATAAAGGGAACTGGCTGCTTCATGGGATCTAGGAGCCATCTTGCACACTAGACTCCGAGACGTCCCTTCTCTTTTGAGAAAATATACACTATTAAAAGATACTTTGGCAACATGGAAAGGGATTTGAAAGCTCTACCGGTTGCCCATGTATCTATCTCCGTATATGCCGCTATGGACCCTCCCGGCCTTTCCAGCAGGGAGACAGTCTGTGATGTTTGCCCAATGCAGGGAGAAGGGAATAACCTCCTTGAAACAGCTGCTGAATCCCACAGGGACCGAGCTCCAATCATGGCAGGATCTCCAGTCACAGCTCTGATTGCTTCCCTCACACTTTTTGCCCTATAATCAATTAAGATAGTTTTGTAGATCACAAGCTACACATATGGGAGATCGGGAGAGACGAGCTTGGTTTGATGCCCTGTTGGGAGTCCAGAGTCTTTCCTTGTCAGACTTATATCAGAAAATTCCAAATACTCACTCAATTCCTCTGGAAGCAATGGTCTTCCAGAAATGGGAAGTTGAACTCGAAGACAAGTCGTTAACCGCCAAATTGAGAGAAGGAATGGAGCGAGTGAGGCAGGCAATTAGCACCGAGACATGGAGGGAAATGCATTTTAAAATATTACACAAGGCAAAATACGCATTTGACTTATCTTATAGAGATGCCCCAGCGCATTATCTTAGATGGTGCCTGAAATGTCAATTACAGAGAGCCAATCTACTGCATGGATTGCGGAGCTGCACTTCTCTACATCCCCTATGGAAGGGGGCGTTAGAGTACATGAAGCAAATTTGGGGAATAGATGTACAATTAACTCCGTTGCATTGTATTTTTCATTATATTCCTTTTGATGCCAAGGGGGAAATAACCCAATCCACACACATTAAGGGCATTCACTTGTTTTTATTGGCAGTCAAAAAAACAATACTGAGACATTGGATATACCCGTTGTAGGTACACTGAAACAGGTCCTTTATATGGATAGGTTAGAAGCGTAACATAGCAAAAAAAAGTCTACAAAGCCCTTTTTTTTGTAAGTGGAGGATGTTTATTGCCTATGCTCTGACCTCGGTTTAAAATTCAAGAGCTGATGACACCGTTCCGCCACACTAAGTGGTATCTGGAAGAACAGATAAGAGGGACGTTAGGAAAACTGGGAGTGGAGAACATGTGATGTGAGTTTATATTGACAGGTTAAGAATATAAGTTGTTACATATCTATCAACATATGTATAGACCAATAGGATATATCTACGCAGGCATCTTCGATGAAGAGTTTGTGACCGATAGTTTGGTTCACGGTTGGGGGTATTAGTTATAAGTGGGAGGGGGGGGAGGAAAATGGGGGATATAGCTGTTTTGTGATCATTGTGGTACACTACTAGATTCTTTATGATTTCATGTGTGCTTATGATGACATCTATATTTACTATGTATCACCAACGTCTTTGTATGCTGCTAAATTGTATTTTCCCTGAATAAAAGTATATTTTAATAAAAAAAAGAGAGATATCGGGCGAATGTTTTGTGGAATTATTGGGTCTTGTCCTGGTTTGGGGAGTGTCACTATAGTAGCTGTTAACATTTCTTTATCAAATGTTTCGGTCGAGATAGTTTACGAAAACACCCTGTGTATATGGGGAGATAGAATATCTCCATAAGTTTTAAAGTACGTGCTTGAGAGGCTGTGGCGAAGCCAACCTCGCCACTGGGTGCTGGAGAAGCCTGGTTGCCAGCCTCTTGCCCCAGGACTATGGGCGCTCTCATCAGCCCATGCTAAACTTAAACCCCATGGCGATTTGACTGTGTTTGTGGCATCTGAGTGCTGTTCGGATATATTGAGCGCTCAGATCCAAGCCATCTGGGGAAAGTTAAATGTTGGGGTTCTGTTCAGTTTGATAGAAGTTATGTATTTTTGTGTAGTTTTGCTGTTGTGAATAGAGGTATTTTCTGTACCTAGTTGGCTTACCACACCCAGTTAAGCCAATTATCTCACACAGCCTAACTCTGTAAAAACTGGTTTTGGGCAGAAAAGCCATGCTTCCTTTGTTCTCAAAGGACTTTTACTAACTTTTGAACCCCTGGTCTAATTTGTGCCATTTTGGGATATGTTAAATGTCTGTTTTTACTGTAATGGTTGTGACATTATATATTTGAATAGTGATGTCTGTCCTATTGTCTCCACGTGTATATTGGCGATTTCCCTTTGTCCTGAGAGATAATTGAATTACTCCTCGGTTGTCTCCAGGACAGAAGACATTGTGTATTCTCCTGCCTGTGATATTTACATCAACCCATTGTGTAAGGTAATTGTATCACAGGCAGAGGGGAGGATTTTGTGTGGGAGTGTTTTACTGTATTGTACGTGTTTATTGGTTGTTTTTACAAGACCCTGTGGGTGGTACTAGTGTGTAACAATGTTATATAAGAACAATAAACACACAGCTCTGGCTGTCCACTGCTTTACCCTCAACACAGAGCCTCGTCTCATTCTTGGGGGGATTCACTGTATGCTGTTAGAGACTGATTGCTAGTAGTGTAAGCCACTTGGGTGCATTTCCTATTCGTCTGCTAGCAGCTATTCGTGAGGTTCCGTTCTGAGTTTGGAGCATTACCTTGTATGCCATTACAATTGGTGGCAAGTGGCGGGATCATTTCCACAGCCAGAAGGACAGCTACAGGAGACACCATTTCATGGATTTTACAATTTGAGAGCAACGCATGTCCTAGTACAGCGACCCTGACAGCACCAGAATGGAACCAGCAGTGGAGTACGATGAGGAAGACCTGGATGGCCAGGATGCATTAAGGAAAGGCATCTGGTACCAGGCCCTGGATAATGTACAATACCAGTGAGGCGAGAGTCTCCCCAGTGAAGAGCAGTGATTGCAGAAGCAAGTGGCCCTGCGGATGCCCTTCCTGGGAGAGCAGTTCCTGGAGGAATGGGTAAAGGAACTAGAGCACCGGGTATGGCAGGAGGATGCCTACCAGGTGCTATGGTGGTATATGGCACAGTATATACCCTGGACAGCTGAGCATGACAAGCCAGAGGGAGAGGAGTTTGATGGTCCTGGCTTGTTATGGGAGTCCTTTGCAGAGCCTGACTTCGGGAGCCCTGCACAGTCCAGACTTCAGGACATTTTCTACGAGAGGGAGGCTAGGCAGGATTGGGATGACCCCCATGAAGTAGAGAAAGACCTGGCTCACCTAGCAACCCTGGAGTGGGAACTGGAGCAGGACTACTGAGATCTCTTCCACTCTATTGGGAAGGCTCAGAAGAACAGCAAGATGACAGATCCGGATCCAGACCCATTCAGCTTGGCAGATATTGTGGATGTTTACTGGGAAGAACCCCAGGTGGCTGGTGGAGATAGGACCGAGCTCTCTCCACCGATCCTGCAGAGAATTGGGAGCCCAGTCTCCATTCCCCAGCGGCAGGCTGAGTTACAGGGGGCAGAGACAGTCGGTCCTGTCCCCCAGCGGCAATGGGAGTTATTGGGAATTGGGAGCCCAGTCTTTATTCCCCAGCGGCAGGCTGAGTTACAGGGGGCAGAGACAGTCGGTCCTGTCCCCCAGCGGCAGTGTGATTTACAGGGAATTGGGAGCCCAGTCTCCATTCCTCAGCGGCAGAGTGTCCTACAGGGAATAGAGAGCCCAGTCTCCTTTCCCCAGCAACAGGACACTGTATTGGGAGCGGAGACAGTCGGTCTCCCTCCCCAAAGGCTGGAAGTATGTATGGGAGAGGAGCTTGTTACCCCCTCTCCCTATTGGCAGTGTGAATTGCATGGAATTGGGAGCCCAGTCTCCATTCCCCAGCGGTCGTGTGATTTACAGGGAATTGGGAGCACAGTCTCCATTCCCCAGCGGCCATGTGATTTACAGGGAATTGGGAGCCCAGTCTTCATCCCCCAGCGGCAGTTTAACGCACCAGGGGGAGACAGTAAGCCCCACAACAGTGCAGATGGGACCATGGTCTCTGCACTCACTCTAGAACTCCATTCTAGAACAACCACCGAAATCTAGGACTGTCCTGCTGGATCCGGGACTGAATGGGATGGCTTTCAAAGACACATTTACTAAAAAGAAAACAGAAACAAGCTAAAATTAATGTGGCATGGCTTAAATAAGGCTCTGCCAGCCAGCAGTAAAGATACCAGAAGAAGATACCTACAGCCATTAGTCGTCGGATCCCAATATGGTCAATGGTATCCCGTGGGTTACAGCAGTATCTGGTTATACCGGATACAGTAAACTGCAGTAGTCTGTTCCTTTAACAGAAAAGACTTCCGGAATTGATTGTCGCATGGAGCTTTGAATATACCTTAAACTTGTAGAAACAGAAGCAGAAACATAAAGAAGCCACTTTGGTTTTACCACTAAAAACAGCAAGGAGTTTTGAGAAATAGCAAACATCTTCTACCGTATCTTATCCACTTTAAAGCAGGATTAGGCTCATCACTACAATTATTCGTACTAATGAAATAAAAGCTATTTCCAAAAGGGCATCCACAATTGAACATTATCCCTGAGCACATTAAATAGTAACAAAAATAATAAAACATGGCTGCAGACTATAGGATGTTATAAATGTGGACACAACATTTGTAAAACTTGTGAATGTCTACAAATAGGTACTTCACCTCAAATTCAAATCATACATCAGTTGTAATACCCCTTTTGTAGTGTATTTTATTTCATGCACAACATGTAAGGTACAATATGTGGGGTGCACTACTTGCCCACTAAAAGTTAGGATCTGTAACCACAGTTCAGATCGTAAGAAAACGGATGGTTAAAGTAGTTCTTAAATTTCTGCCGTTTCAAAAACTTTTTTAGGTTGTCATACAGGTAACACATTGGGGGACAGGTACTAAGCATGTTGCGCCAGAATTATGGTGTAAAATGCGCCAAAAAGAATAGCATTTTGATTTGCGCCAAATATATCAACAATTTTTTCCAGTATTTTCACCATAAAAAATGCATCACGACAGAAATGAGTTTTAAATGTCAAAGTGGGCAAGGCTATCAAATTGGCGCATTTTACGCCTCATTTATCATCCTCTTATGGGCAGAAATGGCTCAAATAGTTTCAGAAAATTAAGCCAACTTATGTGGTGGTGAAAAGTCACATTTATGGCAGAAAGATGCGCCTTTTTGTCAAAAAGTCCCATTTATGGAAAGAAAACAAACTCGTGGGAACAAGTGATAGGTAAGTATTAAAACCGGATGCACTCATTTTTTTGTAATTGAAATGAGCTAAACAACAGGGTTTTGTCAGAAAACTGACATTTAACAAAAACAAAACAAACAAAAACAAAAGACAAAAGTTGAAATTTACCACTGTAAATGTTGCAAATATGCTTCAAAAGTCTGTAATTTTTTCATATATGGCCATTCTATCCATCCGCTGCACAGCCACAGAAAGACAGAGGATGTTGGATCGCCCTTTGGCCGCTATGTGAATGCGCGCTGCGAGCAGAAAGTGTTGGGCCAATTTAAATGGGGCGTATTTTAAGCTTACAGGCTTATCTCCAAGGAGACAAACTGGGTCTTATGGAAATTGGTGCCTAAAACGTCCGACAAGACTGCGCAAACTCCTGACCAAAACGAGCTTGCTACAGGGCATGCCCACCAAATATGGTACATTGATCCAGTAGCGCTGCAGCCTCGGAAACAAAAAGGTGAGACCGATGGATATATACAATGTAGCCTTTCGGATACTAAATAGGCCCTGTGGAGGACCTTAAGAGACACCAGGGATATTTGCCAGCTGCCTCTGGTGATAGTTTCACAACATGTGTGCCATCTAGCTAAAGACATTGAGCAATGGATGTCCTCCTCCCACTTTAACATATAGGGCAGCTTGAGATCACTGAATGGAGTATTTAACCAACAATAGAGAAGAGATATCAGTCCGACTCTTCTAAAAGAATTTAAGATAAAACGTTCAAAAGGAGAGCAGGAAATGGACGAGATAGTCCCCACAATGGACCGCCAAAAGGCCAAAATCTGGATCAGTATATAGCTTTCAGATGTGGGAATAGAATATTTAGACCTTAACTGATCTGCAGATGGTAATTTACCAGCAATAAGGAAGTCATGCAGTTTTGTCAAGCGATTGGCGGACCACCATGAGAAACCACTCAAGTCCATCCCAGGTGGGAAGGCCGGGTTAGTCAGTAGAGGAGTGAGGGGAGCAGGCCTGGATTGGAGGCCAGCCTTAAAACGGACTGATCGCCATAGTTGGATAGTGTAGAAAGGCAATAGGGCCTTGGATTTAAGGACAGAAGGGATAGAATTTGTATCCCAAAACAATGCAGGCCAGGAAAATGGGGCAATCATGCACGTCTCCAAGGCAACCCATATCGGGGGGCGTCGACGGCCATGGATCAAAAGAAGCTGCACTAAGCGAGCTGCTTTGTAATATTTGATGAAATTGGGGACTGAAAGGCCTCCTAACCGCTTGTGAAGAAACATAACCTCCAGTTTAATCCTCAGCCTTCGACGCGCCCAGATTAAAGAGGAGAGGTCTCAATGTAGTCGGTGTAGATCCGCTAGGGCAGTGATGGCGAACGTTTTATGGTCTGAGTGTCCAAACTGTAACCCAAAGCCCACATATTTATCACAAAAGTGCCAACACGGCAATTTAACCTGGATAACAATATAGTTTATCTTCCATGTACTTTATCATTTGGCTATAATAGCCTGCCTACATTCAGTGTGCTGCTTGTGCCATTCATAGCACGTCCTGTGCTGATGAATGTCACAAAATGTCTAAGGCATATTGGTAGGCCTTAGAAAATTTCCAGGAAGTGGGTGCCCACAGAGAGGGCTCTGAGTGCCACCTCTGGCACCCGTGCCATAGGTTCGCCACCACTGCGCTAGGGAACCGGGATGGGCAAAGTTTTGAATAGATACAATAGACGCTACAATATTACCATCTTAATGGAATGGGTTCTACTTAACCAAGACAATAAAGGAGTGTCCAATTTAGCCAGGTCAGACCTAATCTCTCTGAGGAGGGGAATGTAGTTCACTTTGTACATATTGGACAGTTGTGAGGTGAGAAATATTCCCAGATAGGACAGCTTGTTAGGACAGGTGCGGAAACCAAATTCCCTTTCTATTAGGGCGACAGTATTGGCAGGGGTGTTACAATGAAGGACCTCAGACTTAGAAGGGTTAATTTTCAGACCAGAACTCCTAGAGAACTTATGTAGGAGGACGTTGAGGTTGGGAAGGGAGACAGCTGGGTTGGCGATTGTAAGGAGCATATCATCCGCAAATAAATTCACTTTTAGTTCCTGGGTCCTAATTGTAATGCCAGTGATATTAGGATCTTGCCGTATAAGGGCAGCTAACGGCTCAATTACTAGGGCAAAGAGGGCTGGGGACAAGGGACATCCTTGTCTCGTGCCTCTTCCAATATTAACAGGAGAGGGGGAGGTAGAGGGTAAGTTTAGAAAGGCTGTAGGGTGTGAGTAGAGAGTCGCTAGCGCTTGGACAAAGGGGCCATGGAAACCCATAGTTTTGAGGACTGATAGCATATATTCCCAAGAGCGACAATCGAAGGCTTTTTCTAGGTCCAATGAAAGTAAGGTTAGAGGATGTTGATGCTGATGTGACCAAGAGATTACATTGACAATTTTGCGAACATTATCAGGTGCTTCTCTTTGAGGGATAAATCCAACTTGATCGGGATGGATCAAGAGTGGAAGTAGAAGGTTTAATCTGCTAGCTAGAATTGATGTGAAGATCTTTGCATCAAGATTTAATAAAGATATCGGTCTATAATTAGCTGGGGACAAATAATTCTTGTTAGGCTTGGGGATAACTGTTATAAGAGCGTCCAGGAATTCATCCGGCATTGCATTACCCTGGAGGAGATGTTTACAGTAGGTTCTTATGTGCGGAATGAGGATTGGGGACAATTTCTTAGTTCGTAAGTAAGTAAAGTGCAGTCAGACCATCTGGCCCAGGGTGTGGCAGGCGTAGCACTATGAAGTGCCTTTTGCGTTGTGGCATTAGAAGAATTTTGACGTCTCTGACTAGTCTAACCAGACTGTCTATTACTCTGTAATTCCTCTAGCGCTGCTCTATGGAAACAGTAGGTTTAAAGAGCACACTAAATTCTTCAAATAACTTCACTAACTTCAACTTTTCTTCATATATAACACTGCAGACTCCGCAGCAGATAGTCCATTGTACATAACACATGTTGAAAAAATATCACAAAATGGTGGTATGCATAAGATGGTGGTTCAACTGTTCAATTTTGTCATTCAACATAAAATGGTGGATATATTTCTCTCAGTATCTGTACTCTCACTTTAAGTTATTTAAGCACTTTATGATCTCTCTGAGAGGTATATCTGAGGTCTAACTGTTCACTTGCTATATGCAGTTAGCAGCGACTATTTGCAGATTGGTTGAGTATGATCTGGTATGGTTGTATGCAATTTGGTTTGCAATATGGAATCTGATTGCTTGCAATGGTATGCTTACAATTGTAGCTTGCAATTTGAAACTTGCAATTGAATTTGTATGCAATTGTATGGCTCAGTATGCTTGCAATTTGGTGGAACTGTAAGTAAACTCATATATAACTGGTTCAGTATACAGTTCTAATCACAATACTAACAACATGAAAATTATATCGCCGTTTTAAATACCTATATTGGCCTCTTGTTCCCATAAAGCACAGCTCTCAGTGGAGTAAGTGTTTCTTCAGCCCCTGTCTCTGGTGAATAATGATTCTAGCAGCAGGAGCTGGGGGAATTCCAAGACAGGCTGTGTGTGAGGTTGGGTGTGATAGGTGAAAACTCTTGCTGTGTGGGAAGCTGGCTGTGATTGGTCTAGACTTCTGCCCAGCAACAACAGATTAACACTATGCTTTCTGTTGTTTCTGCTGTGTCACTGAGCTTACCTTACACTACAAAATGAATCCAAAAGGTACATTATCCCTTTCTGCTTCTGTGAACACAAAATATAACAGTTACCGTATATGATATCCAAAACATGATATCACAGTAAATAACTCTGCTTTTATCTTTAACACATAAACATAGGAACTGTATTAAGGCTATTGGCAGGTTTAGTTGTATACACATATAAGCTATACTAGCAACCTAGGACAGGTCTTAGCTGGCCAGCTACACAGGGGCCTTTCCTAATTTCAGGTTTTTAAGGGTCATCTCAACTTCTTCAGCTGATACCTCCCTATTGAGCTGTAGAAGGGCGTCAGATGTAAGTTTAGGGAGGTTGGCTTTAGAGAGGAAGTCGTCAGTTAGCGCGGGCATTTGAGGGTTTCGGTGTTTATAAAGGGCTTGATAAAACTCATGGAAGGTCTTATATATAAGGTTAGGATTACTAGTGACTTGGCCTTCTTATGTTTGAATCCGCAGGACTCGGTTAATGCGTTGGAATTGGAGCTTCCTAGCCAATAATTTGTCAGGTTTATTGGCCCATTTATAGTACTTATCTTTGGTCCAGCATAAGGCTTTTTCAGTCCTATGTGACAAGATGGAGTCTAGTTGCAACTTAGCGGCTTTGATGGCCTGTTGGAGGTATAAGGATGGGTGTTGTTGGTGAGCGTGGCCTAGTCTAGCTAGCTTAGACTCTAATTGGGACTGTGCCTGTCCTTTATCTTTTTTGACCCAATAGCTATTAATTTACCTCTGATAAAAGCCTTATGGGCTAACCATACCCAGTGCAGAGAGGAATCAGGCGTTGTGTTCTCGGTGAAGAAATTGGTCAAGTCAGTTGCAATCTGAGTCTGGACTGCAAGGTCTGAAAGCAGGGCTTTATTGAGGCGCCAAGAAATAGGAAGCGACCTTCTAGGCGTGAAGTCAAAAACAGAAAAAACAACATTATGGTCAGACCAAGCTGAGACAATGTGTCTACTGTATAGGAGAAGAGGGAGTGCATTAGCTGAGGAAAGAATTTAGTCAATTCGAGTATGGGAATTGTGAGCTGAGGAGTAGAAAGTGTATCCCCTAGCTGATCCATTGTGCTCTCTCCAAGTGTCTGAGAGAAAGAGTTGGTGCATAGTGTCGGTAATGATCTGTTTTTGCTCTCGTGTGTGGTGTGAGTCCAACATGTGTGACCTGTCCAGAGTGGTGTTCAGTACAAAGTTGAAATCCCCACACCATACAAAATATTGGTATTCTAGAGGTTCAATTATTTCAGCTAATGTCTTGAAAAAATGAATGGGGTGCTCATTAGGGGAGTAAGAGTTCACGACACAAATGGATGTATCGTGAAGGCCGCCTATAATATTTAGGTATCTACCATCAGAGTCTGAATAGGTCTGTTTAACCTGAAAGGGGAAATTATTTTTTAAAGAGAGTAACCACACCCTTTGTCTTGGATGTAGACAAAGCAGTATAGAAGGTAGAGTACTGAGAATGAATATAAGAGGGGGACGAGGTGGTGGAGAAGTGAGACTCCTGCAGACAAACAATATCAGGGGAGTGTTTTAGATAGTCAATAAATGTTTTTTTACGCTTGTGGGGGGAATTAAACCCCCTAACATTATGTGAGATTATGCGACACATGGTAACAAACAGATAATCGCAGGAGAAGAGCAAGTATGGGAGTACTCACTCTCTCACCACCCCCTCCCACCCCCACTGCCATCTCTCCCCCGAATCCACATAATCAAATCCCTCTGTGGCATAATAGAAAGCATCAAAGGATACAGTACAAAAACACTGTTATAACTAGAACAGAGCAGAGAATATAAAATAATGAAGAACCAAAACAACTCAATAGGTCTGGAGTGGGGGTACCAAGGCCTTGGTCCTTCAGACCAGGAAACATAAAGCAACATGATAATCCTGCCACTACAGGGCTACTATATTTTTCTAACAATATTGACTAGAGGGTATATCGAGGATAGTGACCATAACATGGATTCACCACCTTGAGAGGCCCGGCCCTGAACCTTCTCAGGGTGTGGGAGGACTGTTAGGAGCCATTGGCTCAGATCCTACCCATCAGATAAGTGCAGTTCAGGAGAAGTGGGAGATGTAGTATGATCAGTTCTGGGGTACCACTCTGGATCCCATCGATGGGCGTGCTTTGTTGAACCAAGATCTTGTTGGTCTCGGGGTCTTCGGAGGTAGAGGCGCTTGCCATAGGGATTCCCGCTTTGGATAGGGCTTCTTTACCTTCCTCCAGAGAGCGGACCGAATAGGTCCTGGAGCTGTGGGTAAAAGTCAGAGAGAAAGGAAAGCCCCATCGGTAGCGTATTTGGGCTTGTTGGAGGGCCAATGTGATAGGCTTCATATTTCTGCGGCGACCTAGAGTTGAGGGTGCCAAATCAGAAAACAGCTTTGCCGTGGGAGGAAGGCCTGGTAGTGATGATAGATTGCATGACGCTAAAAGAATCTTGTCGCGGGCTTCCGGATAGTGGAGTTTCCATACAATGTCCCTGGGGATGTCCGGATTCTTCGGAGTGCCCAGAGCCCTGTGTATTCTGTCAATATGGAACAGTGAAACGTCCTGTTAAGGCAGCAGGGTCTTAAAATGCTCTGATGCTGTTTGATACAATGAGGTTAGAGTCTCTGGTACCCCTCGGATACAAAGGTTTGCCCTCCTGTAGAGGTTTTCTAGATCTTCCAATTTAAGCTCCAAAGCCTCTATTTGCGCTGCGTGGGCATCAATATCATGCCGGTCCGCTGGTATAACATTGGCCTAGGTCATGAATTTGGCGGGAAAACTCATTTACTGCTTGGGCTAGTTCATCCAGGAACATTTGTCTGATGTTTTTAAAGAGGTCTCTCGGTGGAGATGCAGAGGGTGAGGCTGGGGCCGGCGATTGGGATCCCGGTACTCCCTAATTACAATCCTCATTGGCGTCCGGGGTGGACGGAGTCGCCATTTTGGAAGCAGCCTGAGAGGCGAAGATGGCCGGGATAGAGGCTGGGAAGTTGGCTGGGCACCAGATTTCTTGGTTTTAGTTATTGTCTTGGTAGGCTAGAAGCTCTGGTCAATGCTCATGGAGCTGCTAGCCAGCGCTTCACAGCCCTTCAGCAGTGGCGGGCACAGAGCTCACTCAGCGCACATCCTCCCCTGTGAACTTTGTGCATACGCCCCAGTGTAATGCTATTTTAGAGGGTATACATGAAACAGGGTATCTTTCCCTCCAGATTGGTGTGGTGTTATACATCTATTCCTTAGCTTTCCAGGAGATGTTTCAGAAAAAAATCAAGGCTGTGCCTTTTATCAGGTATATGGTGATCCTGTATGGCCCTCTCCTTCTCAGGAAAGGGTACTGTAAAAAATAAAGGCTGTGCCTTTAAAGAAATGTAGCAGTGCTGCTGCTGTACTGATTTACAAATCACAACTTTTGAATTGTAATGTTAGTATTTTTTTAAACAAAGTTAAAATGTTTTTTTGGCTGCGATCACCTCAATGGACAACACTCCGGAAGGCACAGACTGGAGTTGGAAACCGTAAACTGCATGAAAACAGAAAAATATCAGTGATGAAGTCCAGCTTATCCAGAAGTGGTTTGCTTTATTAAATAGCAAATGTGCAAATAAAATCCATACTCTCCCCATGAAGCGTCAAGTAGTATTATTTTTTTGTTGTTGTATTTTTTGTAGTATTTTATTGGCGCACATTATGCCAATAAGTAACCTGAATTATACACTTTCTGAATTATACACCTTCGCCCTGCCCCCAGTTTGCATCATGCATGTCCTGAGATGGGTCTCGGAGATCACTACTCAGGAATGTAGCCTTATCAGTACAATAGGGGATGGGTACTACATTACAAGGAATTACAAGGAATATCCTAAGGCCCCCTGCACACGAACGTGTGTGATCCGTGCCCATGCTGAAGCCCGCAAATTGCGGGGCGCAATGCACGATCGCCGGCCGTAGGTCAGCCGCATCGGATCGCGGACCCATTCACTTGAATGGGTCCGCAATCCGCCCGTTCTGCAAAAAGATAGGACATATTCTATCTTTTTGCGGAACGGAAGTACGGGACACAGCCCCACGGAAGCACTCTGTAGTGCTTCTGAGGGGTCCCGTTCCGTGCGGCCGTTCCGCAATTCCGGATTTGCGGACCCATTGAAGTGAACGGGTCCGCATCCGTGATGCGGAATGCACACGGAACTGTGGCCGTGTATTGCGGCCCGCAATTTGAGGGCCGCAATACGGCCACGGATCACACACGTTCGTGTGCAGGGGGCCTTACACTGAATACTAAAAGTAATATACCAGAGACAAAATTAAAGGGAACAGAATTAAAGGAGACAGAACCAATCATTACTTTAAAATATCCTTACAATTCATGAGGCATGAGGCATGGCCTGTACTGATGCAGGAAAGAATCCATAAGGCAGGGCCTGTACTGATGCAGGAAAGAATCCATAAGGCAGGGCCTGTACTGATTCAGGAAAGAATCCATAAGGCAGAGCCTGTACTGATGCAGGAAAGAATCCATAAGGCAGGGCCTGTACTGATTCAGGAAAGAATCCATAAGGCAGGGCCTGTACTGATGCAGGAAAGAATCCATAAGGCAGGGCCTGTACTGATGCAGGAAAGAATCCATAAGGCAGGGCCTGTACTGATGCAGGAAAGAATCCATAAGGCAGGGCCTGTACTGATGCAGGAAAGAATCCATAAGGCAGGGCCTGTACTTATTCAGGAAAGAATCCATAAGGCAGGGCCTGTACTGATGCAGGAAAGAATCCATAAGGCAGGGCCTGTACTGATTCAGGAAAGAATCCATAAGGCAGGGCCTGTACTGATGCAGGAAAGAATCCATAAGGCAGGGCCTGTACTGATGCAGGAAAGAATCCAAAAGGCAGGGCCTGTACTGATGCAGGAAAGAATCCATAAGGCAGGGCCTGTACAGATGCAGGAAAGAATCCAAAAGGCATGGCCTCTACTGTTAAAGGAAACAATCCATAAGACATGGCCTGTACTGATACAGGAAACAATGCACATTTCATGGTCTGTATTTTATGCAAGGAATAATACAAAAACTACTCTGTAGTTGATTCCAGGGGACACCCAGTGAAACAAATGCACAAAAATGGGCATAATCCAAGATAAAACAAAAAAGAAAAAAAAACAAGAACATAGGTGGGCTGTTCAGGTGATAGAACCCTCAACTGCCAAATTCAGGACAGAATAAAACATATGCATGAGCCCCATTGGGGGCAGCATAATGCTAATGTCTTTAAAGCGCTGCAGAATATGTTAGTGCTATATAAATGCATAAAATAAAATATAGCACCAGCAATTAATTATGCAAATTCTTAAAGGGGTTCTCTGGACCAATCCTATTATATGGCCCTTTAAACAAACCTGTAAAAGGATCAGTCAGTCTTACCCTCCGCTGTGCTCCTAATTCCTTGCTTCAGAGTCTGCTCAAGTGACTCCACTCCACAGGACTTCTCTTATTCTGGCGTTGTCCTGTCTTCTGTCTTACAGGCTGCTGCAGTCAACAGAACATCAACTGCTACTCAGAAGACCTGGGGGGCGAGGGTCTTGCATTTCTGATGCATGTGCAGTACTATCTTACTACTGAACGGGCATCGGGGCCTCTGCACTGAATGGAACATGTCAGTTTATAGCACTGTTCAAGAAGTGCATGAAATCTTTTGTGAGAAGCCTGTCCTCTGGACCCTGTAGTGTAATTGCCTGTGTGTATGTAGATACACACACAAAGATTTTTATGTTTTTGGGGATTTTACTCTTACATGGGACACTATGGATGTCACTGTAATGGGGGCCCTGTGTATGTCACTGTTATGGGGGACACTGTGTGTGGATAAATCTTCTTATATAATTATATATGTACAGTTGGTATATACATTAAGACTTCTTTCACGTTAATGTCATTAGCTCCGGCAGAGAACAGCCTGCTGGAGCTCTCTGGATCCGGCATTGCTGTATGCCACCAGAATGCCCGCCAGCCCCTTTTAATATATAATAGGGTCTAGCGGAGATCTGGCTGCTACCCGACCCGGTAAATATCAAGAGATCTCCGCCAGGCTGTTCTCTGCTGGAACTAATAACACTAGTATTCAACTAGCCTTAGACTATGCTGGTATTGGCTGCAGCATACTACTACCAGCATTTTTTGAATCCAGAGGGAAAAAAAAAACAGCTGACTAAAAATGCGAGCTTCTGTGTTTGTATTAAAAGGGTTGTCTCATCTCAGTCAATGGGGGCATATCGCTAGGACAGGGATCAGCAACCTTCGGCACTCCAGCTGTTGTGAAACTACAAGTATGCATGCTCGGAGTTGTGGTTTTACAACAGCTGGAGTGCAGGAGGTTGCCTACCCCTGTACTAGGATATGCCCCAATTATCTTATAGGTGCGGGTCCGGTCCCACCTCCGGGACCCACACTTATAACAGGTACGGAGCGCAGCAAAGTGGTGGCTGGAGGACTCCGGTCGGCCACTACCAAGCGCTCTTCCCATAGAAGTGAATGGGAGTGCACCGCGCATGGCCACCACTCCCAATAACTTCTATTAGCCCGGCGGAAATAGCCGAGCCAGCACTTGGCTATTTTTGGCAGCCCCATAGAAAATGAATGGAGAGCGGCTGCACATGCGCAGTGCGCCCACCACCACTTTTGGGGCTCCATTCTCGAAATAGGTGTGGGTCCCAATGGTGGGACCCGAACCTACCAGACAATGGGGGCATATCTTAGCGATATGCCCCCATAGTCTGAGATGAGACAACCACTTTAAGGGTAATTCTTAAGATTAAGTAAGTTCAGATTCAGAGATTTTAGTAAGAAACTACATTAAGGCTACATGCACACGAACGGTGTTTGTTTCCGTGTCCGTTCCGTTTTTTTTTGCGGATAGGATGCGGACCCATTCATATAAAATGGGTCCGCAAAAAACACGGACAGCACACCGCATCAGTATGTCCGTTCCGTTGCCCCACAAAAACAATAGTGCATGTCCTATTTTTTTCTAGTTTGCTGACAAGGATAGGCATTGTTACAATGGATCCGCAATAAAAAAACAGATGCCATACAGAATGTCATCCTTTTTTTTTCGGATCCGCAATTTGCCGACCACAAAACACATACGGTTGTGTGCATGTAGCCTAAGTCAGTTGTTTATCACTGCATTGTATTGTATTTTTTCCTCTCTTGTGTAATCCCCATTACCAAGTACTTGCTGCATCACTGACAATGCAGTCCAGTGCACATCTTCTTAAATGTATGCCGTCCTGGAACAGCCGTTTGAGGGTGCATATCTTGGTTTAAAATGTGAGCAAATTGCCCATTTGGAATAGCACATCCTGTATCTAAACAAGCAAATTTCAACATTAAGATACCTTGGCAACATGGAAAAGAGTTTGCTGCTCACTGAGCAGATACTCTTTGTCTGAGTTCACACAGGCGAGATTTCCGCGCGGGTGCAATGCGTGAGGTGAACGCATTGCACCTGCACTGAATCCGGACCCATTCACTTCTATGGGGCTGTGCACATGAGCGGTGATTTTCACGCATCACATACAAGTGAATGGGGCTGTGTGAAAATCGCAAGCATCCGCAATCAAGTGCGGATGCGGTGCGATTTTCACGCATGGTTGCTAAGATGACAGTCTATTCACTGTATTATTTACCCTTATAACATGGTTATAAGGGAAAATAATAGCATTCTTTAATACAGAATGCTTAGTAGGTGGTCAATTGAGGGTTAAAATATTAAAAATAATTAACTCACCTTCTCCTCTTGATCGTGTAGCTGCCGGTCTCTTCTTACTTCTTTAATCATGAGCTACCGGCTATAGGACCTGTGGTGACATCACATGGTCCAATCACATGGACTATCACCGTGGCGATGGACCATGTGATTGGACCATGTGATCTGACGTCACCACAGGTCCTTTAGCCGGCAGCTCATGATTAAAAAATATACCTGTGTACAGCAGCTCACCCCACCTCTTCCAAGGACCCGGTGCTCGCTCCACGGATTCACCCAAATACGTTAAGAAAAATGCAAATAAATGAAGTAATTGGAGGGCACACAAATATCTGACTACATTCAAGGCAGGATATCGATAATCCTAATTTATTCACATAAAACTAATGTATTGGCATAAAACTCATAAAATCTACATACATATAATATAAAACATAAATGTGTACATATGTCCAGGTGGTAATATTCAGTCAGCCCTGTGACCATGTATCATCGCCAGGTCGGCTTCAATCGTAAATGTCCACGCTAAATATAATCGCATGGTGGCGCTTGAGTCACTTATGATTGTCCGCACTAGATCACCCGTTTAGGCGTCTGCATGCAGTAGGAATCACTGGTATAATATTTTCAAATAAGCCCCATAGGGCAGAGTACTTTACCCCTCTTCTGTTCCTGTGGGCTCAACCAGCAGCAGCTGCTTAAACTCACCCGGCGTCCCGAGCAGTTAGCAGGTCTTAAACGTGGCATCCCACGTGACCTAGCTGTATCTCACGTATTACACACTGCTCTGTGAAAGGCTGGTGATGCGCTGGGTCCTGGAGTCCGGACCGTACGTTGATCTTTATATCGGATGTCGTTTCACAGGGGGTCCAAGGGGTAGGATGCCCAATGTTGTTGGCACCTCAATATTCCATAGTGGAGTCCTGTGCTGTCATGAACCATACGCCTTTCGGGGATCAAGCCCCGCTGAGGAAGGGGCTTGATCCCCGAAAGGCATTGCACCCACGTGATAAAAACGGAACAATAGAACGCAATCGCAGTCAAAACTGACTGCAATTGGGTACCTACTCGCGTGGGTTTGCCGCAACGCATCCGGACCTTATCCGGACACGCTTGTGTGAACTCAGCCTTTGGGGTAGATGCAGGGAAGGATGCATGGAGCCTCAGGGAAGTGAGGTAGGTAGCTGGATAACAGAAAGCAGAGTAAAGGGAAGAATGCCAGGGAGGCTAGATCTGACACACCCCAACAAGTTTGCAAGGTTGGCAGGGCAGATGAGGGAAATGTCAGTTCTAGTTAACACCACAGCATATAGCGAGGGCGTTTTTGACTGCAGATACTGTGGCAGCTCATGCGTTAAACCCTCATGTCTCCTGCCCTGCCGGTATTGTAGTTTCTTCTAATGGGGGGAGGGTTTCCTTCAGCACTGTGTATGCCTGTTTCAGTATTTGGTTTTCTCCCTTATTTCCCCCCCCCCCTTTTCCCCTGGTTCAGATTTATGGTCTCTCCTGTCCCTCCCCCTAAAGTTAATAAATAGGAGGGCTTATCACAGCTCGGTCTCTTTTTACCGGCACCTTCAACAGGAATTTTCCCACCCGGCCGCCCTTTTATTGTTCTCTCTATGATGTTTTGTCTCACGTATCTTTCTGTTACAGTTGTCATGGTTCAAGTCACAGCTGCAGGTCGGTGGAAATAAATTACTAAGACCGGAGGAGAAGGCGGACTTGCCCACTGTGGTTTCCGTGGGGCATATCGCTTCTCATACTCCTGGAAGTGGTTTCTGGTGATAGGAGTTTTGGTGTTTTTTTGGTTAAAAAAAATTAAAAAAAAGTTTAATAAAGCTGTGACCGATCCTCACTCCACAAAACATGTGCCTCTGTCATTATTTGGTTTAGGCGGGGAAGACATGTGTTAGCGGTTGGGGTTTTTAGTTATCTGCAGTCAGGGAGAGCACTGCTGCAGCCGGACCCTTCCTCAGCCAGTCAGGGGAATGTCAGTTCCAGTGAACAGGGGACCAGTAGAGCAGGGCAGACCAGACAGGTCCTGGTAGTGGGAGACTCAATTATTAGGTGTACAGATAGGGCGATCTGTCACAAAGACTGGGATCATCAAACGCTGTGTTGTCTTCCTGATGCTTGAGTTCGACATATCGCGGATCGGGTGAAGACCCAGCGGTCATGATCCACATTGGAACCAATGACAAAGCTAGAAATAGCTGGAGCATCCTTAAAAATTATTTCAGGGACTTAGGTTGTAAGATTAGGGCAAGGACCTCAAAGGTAGTATTTTCTGAAATACTACTGGGACCATGAGCCACACCAGAAAGGCAGCGGGAGATTAGGGAGGTAAACAAGTGGTGCAAGAACTGGTGTAGGAAGGAGGGGTTTGGGTTCCTGGAGAACTGGTCCGACTTCTCTGTCAGCTACAGGCTCTATCGTAGGGATGGGCTGCACCTCAATGGGGAAGGTGCAGCTGTTTTGAGTTAGAAGATGGCTAAAAGGTTGGAGGAGTGTTTAAACTAGGAACTGGGGAGGGTAATTATATTATAGGAGGGAAAGATAGCGCAGCTAGTGACCTGGAGCAAGGTAATGGGACTGGGGGTGGATTGGAGGCAGAGACTAGAACAGTTCATAAGGAAAGGTGTAGGGTAAAAATATACAAAAAACAATTGTATGTATACCTATGCCAGAAGCCTAACTAATAAAATTGGTGAACTGAAAGTAGTAATGTCTGAGGAGGATTGTGACAAAGTAGGAATGACTGAGACATGGCTAGATTATATTGAGATAGTGGCCATAAAGTAATAACCTTCCAATTTGACCAGCTAAGAAAGGCCATTAGCCTAACTATGAAAACATCCTCGGGAATAGGAATGCAGCTACACAATTGGATATTTTTAAAGGTATCCTATACTCTAATTGTGAGAGGTACCGGTATATACTGTATGGCAATAAAAGAGTGAGGAACAAGAAAAAATATGTGGACAAATAGAAATTAAAGGGAGCGATGAATGACAAAAAGTAAGCATTTAAATCACTAAAACAGGAAGGTAGGGAGGAAGCATTGAAAAACTATTAGGAAAAAAAAAAGAATATGTAAAACACAGGAAAAACAGCCATGCTGGAGACAGAGAGATTCACTGCCAAAGAGAGTAAACCTAACCCTAAAATGTTCTTTAATTGTATACTGTAAATGGTAAAAAGTTTTTACCAGAAAGTGTTGGCCCCTTGCAGAGTAATGAGGGAGGAGTTGTAGAGAGCAATGAGGAGAAAGCAAAGCGATTCAATATTTTTTTTTCCATTGCATTTACTGTTAAAATAAACTTCCAATTAAAGGTGGCCTGTCTAACCCAGGAAGAAGTGCAGCTGCATCTTACATAGATTAAACATCTCCCTGTATCCTAAAAGAATTAAAAGGGTTTTCCGAGATTTTCATAATGATGACCTATTCTCAGAATAGGTCATCAGTATCTGATCGGTGCGGGTCCAACACCTGGTACCCCCACCGATCAGCTGTATTCTCTCTGTTTTTCCTAGGCCAAGTGACAGCACTTTCTTCTGTCATGTGGCCTAGGAGCAGCTCAGCTCCATTCAAGTGAATGGGACTGAGTACAATAGCAAGCACAGCTGCTATACAATGTACGGCGCTGTGCTTGGTATGCGCAGAAAAGGCCACATCGCTCACAGGAGCGCCACTGCCTTCTCAAAACAGCTGATTGGTGGGTTTCCCGGGTATCGGACTCCCAGGTCATCAGTATAAAAATCCAGAAAAAACTTTTTAAGTAACATAATAAACAGACCTTTATTTCTGATATTTAAGGACTCTATACTGACAGTGAGTGTTCCACAGGATTGGCGCATAGCAAATGTTATGCCAGTATTCAAAAAACGGTAAGTTTAACATCTGTTGTGGGTAAGCTGTTTAAGGGTTTTCTAAGAGATGATATTCTGAAATATCTCAATGAAAATAAGCGAATAATGCCGTATCAGCATGGTTTCATGAGGGTTCAGTCCTGTTAAACTAATTTACTCAGTTTCTTTGAGGAGGAAAGTTGTAGACTTGATCGTAGCGAGTCATTGGATGTCATATAGCTTCACTTCTCCAAAGCATTTGATACTGTACCACATAAAAGGTTAGTATATAAAATGAGAAGGCTTGGACTGGGGGAAAATTACTGCATGTGGGTAAGTGCGATGCACGACAGCGGCAAGGGGTCCTTTTTTAGTATTATTGTCGTGATGCCAGTTGCAGTGAAGCAACAAGGCCACGGGCCCCTATTAGTGATATGTTAGTAGATGGTATCCAGGTGTAGGAATGCCAGAGTGGTGTATGGTGGCCTAAATGTCCCTTTAGGCGTTGTGCACGTGTCACGGTGCTCTTACCTGGACACGCTGAATCTCCAGGCTTTGTCGTCCGAAGCAGAGAAAATAGTTGGAATAGTTGAGGGATTTAAATAAATTATTGAGTCCAGACCTTGCATATAGTGGAACAGCAACTTTACTTTCAATAAACGTTCCTCCAAATGATTTACAGGCTTTTTATCTTGGTTTCCAGCAGGCTTCGGCATTAACTGTGGCAGGAAAACTCATCTTTGATACGTCTGTTGCTCTCTGGCTCTGCTGTGCTAACAGGCTTGCTACAGAACTCAGCTTCTTCTTTAGGCTGTACTTCAGTTTGTAGTCTGGTCTGTCTCTAACTTTGTCCAGGGAACACTTTACTCCTGGCTTCAGAGGCTTCCAGCTTTGGCCTCCACATCCAGGTGAGCTGAAGGTGCTCCAGCTGGTTTGGACAGGACTCGTCCAGCAGGGACGGTCTCCTGCTTCCTTCCCCTAGCAGGGGATAAGCTGAACTCTCTCCTAGAAGGGGGTAAACTAAACTAACTCTAAACTGAACTCAACCCCCTGCAGCAAGTAGGACTCGCCCACCACATAACAGAGGGGGTGTTAGAATGGAAAGGAAGGTTCCACTTTATGTAAATGTAGCTCTGCCATGCTTGATGCCACCTGCCGGTGAACCAGGCATATTACATGTTAACAGTTGCAAAATAAGAAATATGAATACACATTGTGCAGGACCTGGAAATTAATACATAGATTGACATGAAGTTAACCATAGGAGACAGTAGCAAGGTGCAGAAGCGGTAATGCACCTCTGGGGCATTACATAAGTAACTGGCTCAGTGACAGAATAGAGGGTGGTTATTAATGGTACACACTCAGATTGGGTCACCATCACTACTGGGGTACCACAGGGTTCAGTATTGGGCCCTATTCTCTTCAATATATTTATTAATGATCTTGTAGAAGGCTTGCACAGTAAAATATCAATTTTTGCATTTGACACTAAACTGTGTAAAGTAATTAACACGGAAGAGGACAATATACTGCTACAGATGGATCTGGGTAGATTGGAGGCTTGAGCAGAGAAGAGGCAGATGAGGTTTTATACTGACAAATGTAAGTTTATGCACATGGGAAGAGAAAACACATGTCCACCCAGTATATACTAAATGGTAATGCTTATAGATAGGGACAGATATGTACAGTGAGCCCTGACCTGGAACCCAGCCGACTTTCCCTACCTACTTGCAGTTCAAGTCCTAGGTAGCAAGATCACAACTGGTCGACGGTCCCTATGCTACTAAGGGGCAGAGACACTCCAAGAGACAAAAACAACACAAAGGGATAGTCGTACAAAAATGAGTCTGAACCAGGTGGACAACGCAGTACAACGAGAGACAAGGAGTGGTCAAAAGACAAGTTGAGATCAAATACCAGAAGGAGAAGGAGTAGAGTAGCATTTTATGTACAGAAACAGCCAGAAGGAGGTGCCCGCTGAGAGGAGATGAGCGGAGCACTAGAAATCATACCACGCCACCGACCATGTGCATGCCGGTGAACTACGGGAGGTGGAGGAGAAGGACACCACTAGACGCGAGGTACGACAGTATCCACTGAGAGGAGAGGAGGACAATACTGGGAGCCACATCACACTACCTCATAAGTACATGTCGGTGGACTGCACTGTACAACGGGAGGTGTTAAGAAGCGCATATCGCTTTCCTGTTATTGCAACACTCAGCAAGTGCAGTCCTTTAAACAATAACTGAACTTAGTGTGAATATATATGTTTATGGCTACAAATCACAACTAATATTATATATATATATATATATATATATATATATATATATCATAAGATGGCATATAAGGTGACCTATCTGATACTATCTGGAATATATTTAAAACCATCTGCAACACATATAGACATATGGGAACACAGCCTATCATCTAAGGCTACTTTCACACTTGCGTTCAGAGCGGATCCGTCTGAGACGGATCCGCTCATATAATGCAGACGGTGGCTCCGTTCAGTACGGATCCGTCTGCATTATAATGTTAAAAAATAACAGTAGCCTCAGACGGATCCGTCCAGACTTTCAATGTAAAGTCAATGGGGACGGATCCGTTTGAAGATTGAGCCATAGTGTGTCATCTTCAAACGGATCCGTCCCCATTGACTTACATTGTAAGTCTGGACGGATCCGCACGCTTCCGCACGGCCAGGCGGACACCCGAACGCTGCAAGCAGTGTTCAGGTGTCCGCCTGCTGAGCGGAGCGGAGGCTGAACGCTGCCAGACTGATGCATTCTGAGCGGATCCGCATCCACTCAGAATGCATTAGGGCAGTACGGATGCGTTCGGGTCCGCTTGTGAGCCCCTTCAAACGGAGCTCACAAGCGGACACCCGAACGCTAGTGTGAAAGTAGCCTAAGCCAGGCATCCTCAAACTGCGGCCCTCCAGCTGTTGCAAAACTACAACTCCCAGCATGCCCGAACAGCCTACATGTATCAGCCTACAGCAGGGCATTGTGGGAGTTGTAGTTTTAGGGCTCTTTCACACTTGCGTTCTTTTCTTCCGGCATAGAGTTCCGTCGTCGGGGCTCTATGCCGGAAGAATCCTGATCAGTTTTATCCTAATGCATTCTGAATGGAGAGAAATCTGTTCAGGATGCATCAGGATGTCTTCAGTTCCGAAACGGAACGTTTTTTGGCCTGAGAAAATACCGCAGCATGCTGCGCTTTTTGCTCCGGCCAAAAATCCTGAAGACTTGCCGCAAGGCCGGATCCGGAATTAATGCCCATTGAAAGGCATTCATCCGGATCCGGCCTTAAGCTAAACGTCGTTTCGGCGCATTGCCGGATCCGACGTTTAGCTTTTTCTGAATGGTTACCATGGCTGCCGGGACGCTAAAGTCCTGGCAGCCATGGTAAAGTGTAGTGCAGCATACTTACCGTCCGTGCAGCTCCCGGGGCGCTCCAGAGTGACGTCAGGGCGCCCCACGTGCATGGATGACGTGATCGCATGGCACGTCATTCATGCGCATGGTGCGCTCTGACGTCACTCTGGAGCGCCCCGGGAGCCGGGCGGACTGTAAGTATACCGCTCCCCCGCTCCCCGCTCCTACTATAGCAACCAGGACTTTAATAGCGTCCTGGCTGCCATAGTATCACTGAACGCATTTTGAAGACGGATCCGTCTTCAAATGCTTTCAGTACACTTGCGTTTTTCCGGATCCGGCGTGTAATTCCGGCAAGTGGAGTACACGCCGGATCCGGACAACGCAAGTGTGAAAGAGGCCTTACAACAGCTGGAGGGCCGCAGTTTGAGGATGCCTGATCTAAGCTAACGGAGACGGTTGTACCTTTGAACCGAACCCTAGTTCGGGAAATGTTTTTTTACAGCAGAAATTGATTTATGAAGTTATTATGCAAAGTCTCGCTAGGCTTTGCGAACTAATAACTTCGGCACATAGGAGCCAATACATTCTAATACTGTACAGAACGCTCGCTCCGTACAATATTCAAACAAAGTATTATGCAAATCGACTTTGGATGTTTCATTTTAAGTTGATTCGCTCATCCCTAATTTCAATAGTTTAAACTGACATTGTATTTTCTGATATAAAAGTCTGCATTTTGACCAAATTTGACACAATATCTAGCGTCTACTGCATTCTGGCTTTGGCTATGGATGCATATTGTACATTTTTAGGAGAGCACAGTAGTTCAGTAAATGTTGTAATCACTGTTCCTAAAACTGGCAGGCTGAAACCAGCATAGAGCGGAGTATTGTGATGTTATTGACCAAAAATGTCCAACCCCTTTCCTCTTGGAGGAAGTGCCTGGAGCTATGCACTTTACGTAATGCTCAGTGATATCCTGTGACGTACATGGTTTTATCAGGGTAATTAAGACACAATACATCCTGTACAAAGTGAAGACACTACTGTGATCCTATTTGCTCAGTTATTTCCATCAGTTATTGTGAGCTAAAACCAGGTGTTGGTCAAAGACACAGAACAGGAGCAGATCTTTCCATTATACCGTTTCTCTGTGTAGGCTTCACTACTGGTTTTGGCTCACAATAACTGATGGAAATAACTGACCAAATAACTGACGTGTGAACAAGATGTGTCATCAGGAGGGTGAATGTATCCCATAAACCTCATGGACATGACTGTATCCGTTTTAGGTCTCATGCAGACCCCAAATTGCTTTCCGCAATGCACGGGCACTGGCCGTGGGGCCACCGCATGCGGATCGAGGACACATTCATTCACTTGAATGGGGTCCGCGATCTGCATCCGACTGTCCACACCGCAAAAAAGTAGTGCATGCACTCCGTAGTGCTTCCATTGGCTTCCAATCCGTGCCTCCGTTCCGCACCGCACTGCATCTCCCGGATTGCGGACCTACGGTTTGCAGGCTGCAATATGGCCAGGGCCGGGCAACGGCCGTGTGCGTGAGCATTAACAGTCCACAAACTGTGGATCCTGGTTGTGTGCAAGCCATAATTTTCTTTCTCCCTTCTAAAGAAATGGACAAATGGGGGAGCGTGGCCAACTGCCGAACAGGGAGGAAGTGCCTTGCTAGAGCTCCTGCGACCACGATCTCTATCTTAACCACTTACCGCTAAGCTAACGCCGAAAGGCGTCATCTCCGCGGCGCTCCCAGGCTACGCTAACGCCGATTGGCGTCATCTCGCGTGAGCCGAGATTTCCTGTGAACGCGCGCACACAGGAGCGCGCGTTCACAGGAACGCATAGTGCACAAGTTCATCTGCAGCCTGCCGGCCGCGATCATTGGCTGGCAGGCTGTAGATTTTTGAATCGTCCAATGAAATGGTTATGTCAGACGCTATTTTGAAAATAGCGTCTGATATAACTGCTGCCTGGTCCTCTGGTGGTCCCTTTCGCTTGGATCGACCACCAGAGGACACAGGCAGCTCAGTAAGTAGCACCAAACACCACACTACACATTAGATATTACCCTGTCATTTATTAACCCCTTATTTAGCACCTGATCACCCATATTAGACTCCCTGATCACCCCCTTGTCCACCCCCCTGTCATTGATCACCCCCCCTGTAAGGGTCCCTCATCCCTGCCAGGTAGTTAGCTACTTGCTAGGTAGTTTAGCGCCCACCGCACCGCACCGCAGTCACCGATTAGTCGCTGATTAGCGTCATCGCTGTCGCTAATCAGCACTAGTACTATATAGTATCTGTAAGTGATCAATACTGATCGCAATCAGATCTATATAAGTACATTAGGGTCACCTAAATTTAGTGAACCCAAAATGTCAAACAAGGGGTATTCCGCTGAAGAGGCCTACAGGATTCTGGCCGTGATGGATGAAAGCGATGGGGACGCCTCATCCGCTGAATCCAGTGGTTCAGAATATGAACCTGTAGACAGCAGTGGCACTCTAACGGCTAGTGAGGATGACGAGGTAGAGGTCCCTGCTACGGCCAGACGTACCCGATCCCATGTCAGGGTTCTGCATACCCTGCATGATGATCCTCATTTGCAGCAGAGTGGTGCTAGCGCTGATCTTGTTTATGGTGCGGCATACACCAGCAGCGCAGCACAGCCTGGACCTTCTACCAGCACTGCCGTATTCCCTGGTGAAGTGGCGAGCACCAGAAGGGCAGTTCCAGCTGGTACAGTGGCACGTGCAATAACTCCCCTGTCGCAGCCACCGCGTTCACAGGCCCGTAGAACCCTTAGTCTCCCAGAGGTGCTGGCAAATCCTAATTGGCAATCCCCTGATTCCGCCGCACCCGTATTGCCCCCTTTCACCGCCCAGTCTGGAGTTCGCGTGGAGACGGCTCATTTAGGATCGGCCCTTCAGTTTTTTGAGCTGTTCTTCACCGCGGATCTCTATGACCTAGTTGTGGCAGAAACCAACCGCTACGCCACACAGTTTATTACCGCCAATCCGGAAAGCTTCTATGCCCAGCCTTTCCGGTGGAAACCAGTCACCGTTTCCGAGTTTAAATTTTTTTTGGGCCTTCTCCTCAGCATGGGTCTAACTAAAAAAAATGTATTGCGGTCATATTGGTCTAAAGACCCAATACATTTCATGCCCATGTTCTCTGCTGCAATGTCTAGGGCACGTTTTGAGGCCATCATGTGCTTTATGCATTTTACGGACAATAGCACCTGTCATCCAAGAGGCCACCCTGCTTATGACCGGCTCCATAAAATTCGGCCCCTCATAGACCATTTGTCATCCAGATTTGCAGATGCGTATACCCCTAATCAAAACATCTGCATAGACGAGTCCCTAGTACATTTTACCGGGCGCCTTGGCATAAAACAGTACATCCCCAGCAAGCGCGCCCGGTATGGGGTCAAACTGTATAAGCTCTGTGAAAGGGCCACAGGCTATACATATCGTTTTAGGGTCTATGAGGGAAAAGACTCAAAACTGGAGCCGGTCGGATGTCCTGACTACCTGGGGAGCAGTGGCAAGATTGTCTGGGACTTGGTGTCACCCTTACTCCACAAGGGGTACCACTTATACGTGGACAATTTTTACTCAAGCGTGGCCCTCTTTCGGCACTTACATCTAGTCGGAATTCAATGCTGTGGCACCGCGCGACCTAGTCGCCGGGGCTTCCCCCAACGGCTCGTTAGTACCCGACTTGCACGGGGGGAGAGGGCTGCCTTGTGTGACCAAGAACTGCTCGCGGTGAAGTGGAGGGACAAGAGGGACGTTTACCTTCTGTCCACCATTCACTCAGACACGACTGTCCAAATTGAACGGGCAACTGGAGTCATTGTGAAACCCCTCTCTGTCCACGACTATAACCTTCACATGGGAGGGGTGGACTTCAATGACCAGATGTTGGCTCCCTATTTAGTTTCCCGCAGAACCAGACGCTGGTATAAGAAGGTGTCTGTTTATTTGATCCAATTGGCGATGTACAATAGTTTTGTTCTCTACAGTAAGGCTGGGAGAACAGGATCCTTCCTAAAATTCCAGGAAGAGATCATTTTGGAAATCCTGTATCCAGGAGGGTCCGTGCCCCAAGGCCCTGATGTATTGAGCCGGCTACATGGCAGACACTTTCCGTCTGTCTATCCTGGTACCCCAACTCAACGTTCCACAAGAAAAATATGTCGTGTCTGTAGCAGGGGTGGAATAAGGCGTGACACCACCTTTTTTTGTCCTGACTGTCCTGACCAGCCTGCCCTATGCATAGGGGAGTGTTTCCGCAAGTTCCACACTCAGGTACACTATTAGCATAGGGATTGCGTACACAGGACAGGCACACAGGGGTCTTAGGGCCCTTTCACACAGAGCTGCCACAAACCTCTCCTTTCACCTGGGACAAAGTGCATAATGTACTTCGCCGCATCTCTGGGCGATTTGCGCTTTGCACATTGTCCCATGGGGAAGGAGAGGTTTGTTCAATAAAGGTAAAAAAAAAAAAAAAAAAAAATCACCGGTAAGCAAAAAAGTTATTGTTCTGTTTCAAAAGTTTATAAAAGTTAATGTTAATAAATTTATTGCGTTGCGGCCTGTTTTTTTTTTTTTTTTTTTTTTTTTTTTACCTTCTAGGTGGACCAAGCGATCAAGCAGCTGCAGCACTGATGTGCATTCTGACAGAAGCATTGCGCTGCTGTCAGATTACACGCAAGTCGGTGTATGCGGCGCTGCAAGACGGGATTTCTCCTCTGCAGTAACAGATACGTTTGCCAAGGCATACGAGCTGAGGAGGAGGCAGCGTTCCTATGCTTTGGCAAACACTTTGTATATATAAAAAAATATTAAAAATCCCGGCAATGATTTATTCATCCACATCGATTGATGTGAATGGAGAAATCGGGTTTGCCAGGGCATACGAGCTAAGTGGGTATGGATGTTGGGCGGAGCTCCTATGTCCTGGCAGACGCCTTTCCCCTCCTTTTTTTTTTGGGCAGAGATTTTTTCATCCACATTGATCGATGCGAATGAAGAAATCTGTGCCGTTCATTTTTTTCTTTCAGCCCAGAGGCTGAACGGGAAAAAAAATCTCATTACCTGTATGCTCAAATAAGGAGAATAGCAGAAACTCCTAATGCTGGCCATACATGTAATGATTGCGGAGACCCCCAAATGCCAGGGCAGTACAAACACCCCACAACTGACCCTATTTTGGAAAGAAGACACCCCAAGGTATTCGCTGAGGGGCATATTGAGTCCATGAAAGTTTTAAATTTTTGACCCAAGTTAGCGGAAATTGAGACTTTGTGAGAAAAAACTAAAAAAAAATCAATTTCCGCTAACTTATGCCAAAAATGTTTTTTCTATGAACTCGCCATGCCCCTCATTGAATACCTTGGGGTGTCTTCTTTCCAAAATGGGGTCACATGTGGGGTATTTATACTGCCCTGGCTTTTTAGGGGCCCTAAAGCGTGAGAAGAAGTCTGGGATCCAAATGTCTAAAAATGCCCTCCTAAAAGGAATTTGGGCACCTTTGCGCATCTAGGCTGCAAAAAAGTGTCACACATGTGGTATCGCCGTACTCAGGAGAAGTTGGGGAATGTGTTTTGGGGTGTCATTTTACATATACCCATGCTGGGTGAGATAAATATCTTGGTCAAATGCCAACTTTGTATAAAAAAAATGGGAAATGTTGTCTTTTGCCAAAATATTTCTCTCACCCAGCATGGGTATATGTAAAATGACACCCCAAAACACATTCCCCAACTTCTCCCAAGTACGGCGATACCAGATGTGTGACACTTTTTTGCAGCCTAGGTGGGCAAAGGGGCACACATTCCAAAGAGCACCTTTAGGATTTCACCAGCCATTTTTTACAGATTTTGATTTCAAACTACTTCTCACGCATATGGTCCCCTAAATTGCCAGGGCAGTATAACTACCCCACAAGTGACCCCATTTTGGAAAGAAGACACCCCAAGGTATTCCGTGAGGGGCATGGCGAGTTCCTAGAATTTTTTATTTTTTGTCACAAGTTAGCGGAAAATGATGATTTTTTTATTTTTATTTTTTTCCTTACAAAGTCTCATATTCCACTAACTTGCGACAAAAAATAAAAAATTCTAGGAACTCGCCATGCCCCTCATGGAATACCTTGGGGTGTCTTCTTTCCAAAATGGGGTCACTTGTGGCGTAGTTATACTGCCCTGGCAATTTAGGGGCCCATATGCGTGAGAAGTAGTTTGAAATCAAAATCTGTACAAAATGGCTGGTGAAATCCTAAAGGTGCTCTTTGGAATGTGTGCCCCTTTGCCCACCTAGGCTGCCAAAAAGTGTCACACATCTGGTATCGCCGTACTCAGGAGAAGTTGGGGAATGTGTTTTGGGGTGTCATTTTACATATACCCATGCTGGGTGAGAGAAATATATTGGCAAAAGACAACATTTCCCATTTTTTTATACAAAGTTGGCATTTGACCAAGATATTTATCTCACCCAGCATGGGTATATGTAAAATGACACCCCAAAACACATTCCCCAACTTCTCCCGAGTACGGCGATACCAGATGTGTGACACTTTTTTGCAGCCTAGGTGGGCGCGATGCAGTGTCCCAGGGGGTCAGTAGTGTATGCTGAGCTTTGTAGTGCAGATTGACCACTAACCTGGGATCCACTGTCGTCTTCAATTGGGGCAAATACAGGAACAGGCAGATGTTAAAAGTTCGTGACGCCAGTGTCAATTAAACGGTGACACGCCGTGTAAAGTATGGTGGAAGAATGAAGCAAGCACAGGATAGCCAACAAAAACTGGAACTTTTACTGAATATCAGTCAGGATAATACATGGACACAGGTACAGCACAGTTCCATGAAAGACGGTTGGTTTCTTGTAGCAATACAGGTGGTTCTTGGGAATTACAGAATGGCCGGTCTTAGCAATGTATAATACAGAGTGTTGATTGCAGGAGATGCAGTACAGGCGGCTTGCACACTATTCCTGACTGGTCCCGCTACACGTGACTTTCCCTCCAAGGTCTAATGCCCTTTATCTGGCGTACCCTTGAAGCTGTCCTTATCTAGTACCTCCTCTGTTATCTTGAGTACCTCTTGCTTATCTGATCGGCCTCTGTGGTAATCTGTGTCTTGGCTGGTGTCTGGCTTATGCTGCTTCAGCTAAACGGATGATGACTCAGGAGGGGAACCTTTTCCTTGGATCCGGAACCCGGTTACAGGGCCTTTACTACCCTCTCCTAGCCGGCAGGCTTGGGGCCTGCTTTGCTCTCACAGGCCCATAGCCTGGCTTCCACTCAGACACAGGATCATCTCTGACCTCTGCTCCCACTGTCTGTCTCTCCTGCTACTACTTCCTGACTGGGCCTTATATAACCTAGGGTTCCCTAGCTCCCTCTAGTGACTCAGAGCTGGAACTACACCCTAGCCGGCCTGCAAATGCACGTTTCACAGTAACAGGAAAATACATAGCATGACATTATAAGATATTCTATACCAACCTCCCCAAAAATACAGGGGGAACGACAATACCCAAGTGACCCTTCTGTAGTGACGGGGTATTACTCTCCCGTACACTACATACCCCGCTGCTTTAAGCTGAGTACAACCTCGTACTCCATCAGGGCCCGCCCAACTGGAATCATGACCTGAAATAGAGAAAGACACATGCATGCATACATATATGTCCATTACACTCTTATCAGACCCAATTGGAAATGGTGAAGTCTGGTGACAAGGGGCGTCGTTCTCTTTTTCACAGGATAGTGTGTGGAACGGGGGCGCTGACCTGGCACAGCGGATGTTGAAAGAACCAGGATAGTCCATGACAATAAATAAGTCCATAATAAATTAACCTCTCAGAGGCTTGCACATAGGAAGTCCATCTCTGGGCACATATACTTGAATAAAAAACCGGTTATTAAATACTGTCAGCAGCACATATATAAAATGACAATACAGGACTCTGACAATACCAGGGCCTTGTTATCCTGGCAAGTCCTGCTTACCCTTTAAAATAGTGCTGACATAAAAATGTCTTTTCAACCTGAAATGGGGGTAAAAAGGGAAAAACAGTGCAAAATAAGGCACAACTGGGATTGTAGCAGCAAACCGGATGTCCCAAACAAAACAAAGGCAGCTGGAAGCATTGATACACAGTGGCACATTATTTAACTAGGATGCCACCGGCCGTGGGTAACTGGCAGCGAGCTTCACCAGCTCTGCCAAATGGAGGGACAAACGGCCATTAAGGAGATGGACAAGAGGGCAGAAGTACTCACAGACGAGTATCATGTTCTTCCTCAGATGACGAGTCGACATAGGGAACCTGCAGCAATTCTTCTGGCAAGGCCGGCCACATTTGGAACCCGTCTCCCCTGACAATTTTTAGAGGGGGAGGTTTGTCTTTCACGGCCTCCATTTCAGCCTCCGTCCTCGGGAATGGAAACCACCGCACGCCTCCAGCGCAACCGAGGTCCGCCACCCAATACACCCTCTTTCGTAGGGCCTCTAGTTCTGCTTTAGTGCAGGTGGTCGGATCTACCGGAGGTCCAGGGGGTCCGGCCGCTGGGGTAACAATGGCAGCTGCGGTTTGGCGCCGGGCCTCAGCACATTCCTCTGCTCTCCGGCAGCTGTCCTGCCGCTCCTTCTCCTCCTCTTGTCTCACTGCATCCGGAGGGGGATACCGCTCCTCCAGCCCCTGCAGCACGATGGGCTCCCAGAAAACGTCTGGGCTGAGGTAGGCCTGGTTCTGCAGATGGGTGGTCCGGGCCTTTTCCACATGCGCTCTCTCTGTCTCAACTGGCTCTGACCTCTCTTTCCCAGAGTCCCAGTTCTCAGCCGGCGCCTTCGGGCGAGTCACTGCGGTGGCGTAGGGGCCCCTTAGACTTTCGGCGGGGGTGTATTCTACGATCTCCCCCATAGTCAGATTGTGGAGATGCTCCGGGAGGTAGTGCCGCTTTACCGATCGCCGGTTGACATAGAAGTCCCGGCCAGTCCCCAACTCCTGGATAAACCCATAGCCTTTTTCCTTATCAAAGGACACCACGATCCCGCGGCGCCTTTCTAGCTGGGGCTTACCCGGAAAGGAGTCTCCCTGTATGGACTTAGCCATCTCCTCAAACCGCTTCTTCCGGCTGGTGTTCTTTTTCGCCACCGCGGCTCTCAACTCCTCCATAATAGCCGGCCATTCTGCATGCCGGCGACGGATCGGTGGGGACTCAGGTCGGGTGATGCTTAGGTCCATGGCCTGGGCCCAGGGGGTGGCCGTCCAGGCTAGAGGATCCCACGGCCCCAACTCCGGAAAGTCCGGTGGAGTGGCGCCCCACTCGCACGTGGTCTCAACCTCTCTCTCTGCAGCGCACGCCATCTCTTCTCTTCCTGGTTGCTGCATCGACTCTGACTCCTCCCACACACTGGGCCAGTCGATCTCCATCTGAGCCCCGCCTCCCAGGCGTAACTCTTCAAAGTAGTTAGCCGCTTCGCCACTCCTCAAGGTGGGCGGCGCTCCAGGGCAATCGTCCCCTCCTTCTTCTTGGAAGGTTTCGGCGCCAAATATTCACGCCTCTGCACATCCTGATGGCGCAGTAAAAAGCCTCATGGCGCCGGCGGCCATTTTAAGTGTCCGGATGCCGCAATTCAATGACAGCAAGCAGGATAATGAAAAGTCCAATAAATCACAGTCCACAAATACGATTTTTCTCTCTGGGGGTAGCGCAACACAGTACAGTGTCTCTGATTCCTCCCAGGCACAATTGTAATCCACAAGTTAGGAATAAAGGTTACAGTCTTCGCAATACGGTGGTGGAATAGTTAAAGCACACAGTTCACACTTCTCTGCACTGTAGAAGTATGCGGATCCTGTTCGTGACGCCAAAAAGAGCGATGCAGTGTCCCAGGGGGTCAGTAGTGTATGCTGAGCTTTGTAGTGCAGATTGACCACTAACCTGGGATCCACTGTCGTCTTCAATTGGGGCAAATACAGGAACAGGCAGATGTTAAAAGTTCGTGACGCCAGTGTCAATTAAACGGTGACACGCCGTGTAAAGTATGGTGGAAGAATGAAGCAAGCACAGGATAGCCAACAAAAACTGGAACTTTTACTGAATATCAGTCAGGATAATACATGGACACAGGTACAGCACAGTTCCATGAAAGACGGTTGGTTTCTTGTAGCAATACAGGTGGTTCTTGGGAATTACAGAATGGCCGGTCTTAGCAATGTATAATACAGAGTGTTGATTGCAGGAGATGCAGTACAGGCGGCTTGCACACTATTCCCGACTGGTCCCGCTACACGTGACTTTCCCTCCAAGGTCTAATGCCCTTTATCTGGCGTACCCTTGAAGCTGTCCTTATCTAGTACCTCCTCTGTTATCTTGAGTACCTCTTGCTTATCTGATCGGCCTCTGTGGTAATCTGTGTCTTGGCTGGTGTCTGGCTTATGCTGCTTCAGCTAAACGGATGATGACTCAGGAGGGGAACCTTTTCCTTGGATCCGGAACCCGGTTTCAGGGCCTTTACTACCCTCTCCTAGCCGGCAGGCTTGGGGCCTGCTTTGCTCTCACAGGCCCATAGCCTGGCTTCCACTCAGACACAGGATCATCTCTGACCTCTGCTCCCACTGTCTGTCTCTCCTGCTACTACTTCCTGACTGGGCCTTATATAACCTAGGGTTCCCTAGCTCCCTCTAGTGACTCAGAGCTGGAACTACACCCTAGCCGGCCTGCAAATGCACGTTTCACAGTAACAGGAAAATACATAGCATGACATTATAAGATATTCTATACCAACCTCCCCAAAAATACAGGGGGAACGACAATACCCAAGTGACCCTTCTGTAGTGACGGGGTATTACTCTCCCGTACACTACAAAAGGGGCACACATTCCAAAGAGCACCTTTCGGATTTCGCAGGCCATTTTTTACAGATTTTGATTTCACACTACTTCTCACGCATATGGTCCCCTAAATTGCCAGGGCAGTATAACTACCCCACAAGTGACCCCATTTTGGAAAGAAGACACCCCAAGGTATTCTGTGAGGGGCATGGCGAGTTCCTAGAATTTTTTATTTTTTGTCACAAGTTAGCGGAAAATGATGATTTTTTTATTTTTATTTTTTTCCTTACAAAGTTTCATAATCCACTAACTTGCGACAAAAAATAAAAAATTCTAGGAACTCGCCATGCCCCTCATGGAGTACCTTGGGGTGTCTTCTTTCCAAAATGGGGTCACTTGTGGCGTAGTTATACTGCCCTGGCAATTTAGGGGCCCATATGCGTGAGAAGTAGTTTGAAATCAAAATCTGTAAAAAATGGCTGGTGAAATCCTAAAGGTTCTCTTTGGAATGTGTGCCCCTTTGCCCACCTAGGCTGCCAAAAAGTGTCACACATCTGGTATCGCCGTACTCAGGAGAAGTTGGGGAATGTGTTTTGGGGTGTCATTTTACATATACCCATGCTGGGTGAGAGAAATATCTTGGCAAAAGACAACATTTCCCATTTTTTTATACAAAGTTGGCATTTGACCAAGATATTTATCTCACCCAGCATGGGTATATGTAAAATGACACACCAAAACACATTCCCCAACTTCTCCCGAGTACGGCGATACCAGATGTGTGACACTTTTTTGCAGCCTAGGTGGGCAAAGGGGCACACATTCCAAAGTGCACCTTTCGGATTTCGCAGGCCATTTTTTACACATTTTGATTTCACACTACTTCTCACGCATATGGTCCCCTAAATTGCCAGGGCAGTATAACTACGCCACAAGTGACCCCATTTTGGAAAGAAGACACCCCAAGGTATTTCGTGAGGGGCATGGCGAGTTCCTAGGATTTTTTATTTTTTGTCACAAGTTAGTGGAATATGAGACTTTGTAAGAAAAAAATAAAATAAAAAATAAATCATCATTTTCCGCTAACTTGTGACAAAAAATAAAAACTTCTATGAGCTCACTATGCCCATCAGCGAATACCTTAGGGTGTCTACTTTCCGAAATGGGGTTATTTGTGGGGTTTTTATACTGTTTGGGCATTGTAGAACCTCAGGAAACATGACAGGTGCTCAGAAAGTCAGAGCTGCTTCAAAAAGCGGAAATTCACATTTTTGTACCATAGTTTGTAAACGCTATAACTTTTACCCAAACCATTTTTCTTTTACCCAAACATTTTTTTTTTATCAAAGACATGTAGAACAATAAATTTTGCGAAAAATTTATATATGGATGTCGTTTTTTTTGCAAAATTTTACAACTGAAAGTGAAAAATGTCATTTTTTTGCAAAAAAATCGTTAAATTTCAATTAATAACAAAAAAAGTAAAAATGTCAGCAGCAATGAAATACCACCAAATGAAAGCTCTATTAGTGAGAAGAAAAGGAGGTAAAATTCATTTGGGTGGTAAGTTGCATGACTGAGCAATAAACTGCTTAAGTTGTGGAGTGCCGATTTGTAAAAAAGGGCCTGGTCACTAGGGGGGTATAAACCTGTGGTCCTTAAGTGGTTAAAACATCCTGCCTCACGAACAAATTTCTGGTTTTTAATAACCCTACCACTGTTTCAGACATCGTCTGCTGAATCTTTCAGACCCTTTTTGGGGAACGGTAGACCAAAGACAACGTCTGTTTCGACCTGCGGCCTAGACGGTGAGTGGACCCTCAGACGCCATTACACCAGGCACCCGTCTCATAGCCCGCCGGTGTCCTCCAGCAGGAAGGACCGGGAAGATTTCAACGCTGGTAAGAGGAACTTACCCTGTCAGCTTGTCTTTACACGGCTGAACGATCAGTCCGGACACGCCGTACTGAAGGGACGGAGGCCCGAACACTGCCGCTCCCACATGGTCGCATAGACAGCATTAGGTCCGGGCCCCTTATAAGCACATAAGATAGCGTGACTCCAGGCCCACAAGCCCGCAAGCCTGCAAGCTCGCAAGCCCGCAAGCCCGCTTACCTGCGGTATCCAGAGGCCTCCATTTGCACTTATATCAAGAGATCGCATCCACAGTCTGTGTGAACAAGACACGCGCCACAGCGGTGATCGGAGCAGGCACACTTCACCCCACTCCCTTATGGACTTTTGAATGCAAAGAAACGGAGGGACTAAGTGGAATCTGTGAATTAACTGACGAATTCTGACCAGTCCACAAAGTACTGTAATATTAGACCTAAACACAGACTCATCCCCCACTTTGCAGCCATTCACCCCCCCATCCATATCTACTCTCAATTGCTGAATGATAGTGGGTCACCTACAATTTTTCCGGAATCTCCTGTGGGGTTCTATATCTAACTATTCTAGCAAATCTCAACATACCAGTTTAACCCTGCTCGTGCAGACATTTCAACAATCCACATTCAAATACTAAAGTCTGCATTTGCTTTCAGCAGTTTGAAGACTTGAAATGCTTTAACTCTTTCACTCCTAACAAGACACAGGTGACACTTTATTGCACAGTGGTTTATAGACTCAAGCATCCATGGTAAAGGTGGGAAGATTCAGGGGCCCGTGCCAAGAAGATCAAGACCAACCTAAACTTCCACACCTGTCTCAAACGGGTTTAGATAAATTCATAATGAAAAAAGTACATGCAACTGTGGGAGCACACACATCTACGCCAAAAGGCGCAATATCAAAAGCTGCAATGAGACCACAAGAAGGAGATAGTGACAACGAAGATGCCACTGAATTGACAACAGAGCTTCCATTATCTAGATCCTTTATTTCCAGAGCACTAGCTGACGCACTAAACCCAGTACTAGAAGAACTGTCAGAGATTAAAAAAGAAATGAGACAAATTGGTAGTAGAGTAGAAACTCTGGAAACCAATCAAACAGCACTAGCTTACTATACCAAACAAGCATCCGACACCTTTTCAAAATACCAACAACATATTAATTATCTTCATGACTACATAGAAGACCAAGATAACAGAGGCCGCCGAAACAACATCCGCTTCAGAGGCATCCCTGAATCTGTAGCCAATGAGGCCATACCAAAGGCAGTTGAGGAAATATGTAAATCCTTATTGGAAAGCAGCACCCCAGACTCTATCATAATAGAGAGAGCTCACAGAGCTTTACGCCCCAAACCGAAACCAGGAGAACCCCCAAGGGATGTAATATGTAAACTCTTGAACTTCGCACAAAAGGAGGCGATAATGAAAAAAGCTAGAGAAATGGAAAGCATTGAATATGAGGACTCTAAAATCCTATTATTCCAAGATCTAGCACCAGTAACACTTAACAAAAGACGCACCCTGAAACCCTTAACGGATTACTTAAGACACAAAAGAATTGCCTTCCGTTGGCTCTTCCCCTTTGGGATACTCATAAACTGGAAAGACAAAAGATACACTATCAGAACTCCAAAGGATGTACCTGAAGTCCTTGCTGCCTTGGAGATTGAGGAGATAGATATTCCGGATTGGTCCATGGCTACAGATGTTCTCATCCCTTCAGAGATCATACCTCATACCGCCTGGGAAACTGTGCTCTCAAGCAAAGCCCTGAAGAATAAAAAAAGACAGGGGAAGATGACCCCAAGAAGACTCATCACGGAAGATGACTGATGCTAATCTTGTTCTGTTTTTCTTTTCAATGGACTCCCTCCCCGGAGGGCCCTAAGGAGAATAGACTTTTCTCCACTTTCTTCCTTCACGGAAGGGGTTCTGAAGGTTATATCCTCCTTTTGCGGCATGGGCATGCACCCAGAGGTTAGGACATCAATGTCATTTAGACATGTTTGCATCTAAACACCTGACACCTGGTTTGGATCCCCATGTCGCATATTCACCTAGCGAACTTAGCTAAATCACCAATATAGCTGTTTGTTTTTAGGTAATATGCACCTCTGTTATATCTACCTCTGTTACAAGCCCAACATAAGTTTTCACCTGTCACCTGTGTCGTACACAGGTTGCATGCCTCAATATTCAGATTTAACATGTTCTAAAAGTTACATGTTTAGGTCCTTTGCACAGACCTTTAATATGATATATATGTTTACTCATTTTTATCTTAAATTCATGACTCATGTGGTACTAACATTATTTTCTCTAGGTCATGATAACCTATGTTATGTTTTCACCCTACCCAGATTGACTCTCCCTCCCCCCCTCCTCCCGCTCTACACTCCAACCAGGACATCGATAAGGGATGCCAGTTGTCTTACTTTACCCAATAGAACCTCCCAGGACAAGTATCCAGTAAGTAATCCAGCTTTTACACCTCTCTCACAAAACCACTCCAATGGCAGAACTTAAAATTGCTACCTACAACGTTAGAGGCTTTAAATCCCCAGTAAAGAGAAGCCAAATACTTAACCAACTCAACAAAGAAAAGGCTAATATAATATTTCTACAAGAAACCCACTTTAAACACGAGAAAATCCCAGAATTATCAAGAACCAAATATAACCTTTGGTTCCACAATACATCAGCCTCCTCCAGCAAATCAGGCACAAGTATAGGGATCCATAGAAACACAGACTTCACACACATCAACACTGTGACTGATACAGAAGGAAGATTTATAATGGTTAAAGGTAGAATTAACTCTCATTTATACACGTTAGCTAACATTTATGCTCCCAATTCAGCCCAAAAAATATGGCTGGACAAGTTTTGGCTAGAATTTGAGTCCTTTAGGGAAGGAACTGTAATATTAGCAGGAGATTTCAACCTCACCCTGAACCCTCGTATGGACTCCTCAACAGGAAAGTCAGCAGTTCCAAACAAAGCCTTAAATGCCGTAAAGAGATCCCTACACAACAGCTCTTTGGTAGATGTATGGAGAGCACTTAATCCAAAAGAAAAAGACTTCACGCATTATTCGGCCCCACATAACTCTTATCAGAGACTAGACTATTTTTTCATCCCCAATATCAATTTACAACAATGTCTTGAAGTTGAAATAGGCCCCCTCATACATTCAGATCATGCCCCCGTCCTTCTTACGTTTAAACCTTTAAATTCATCCCCAAAACATTTTAGCTGGCGCTTGAATGAAACATTACTTAGCTCAACAGAGGTTCTCCTGGCTATAAACAAGAAACTCAAAGAATATTTTCTACACAACAACCAAAATGAAACCCCCCCGCAATATGTCTGGGAAGCCCACAAAGCGGTGATAAGAGGCGAATTCATTTCACTTGCATCCCACTTAAAAAAAATAAGACAAAAAAAAACTGACGAAATCCTCACTAAGATATCAAATCTAGAGTGTTCACATAAACGCTTAAAAAAAAGGGACATACTAGATAAACTTAATCTAGCCAGAGAAGAACTGAAAAGCCATCTTAACGCGCAATCCGCCAAAATATATATGGCTTTAAAACAAAAATTCTTTGCTCATGGCAACAGACCTACCAAATGTTAGCTTTACTTCGTCAACGCAAACGTAATGTCACGGCTGGCGGTGGGGGAAACCGCCAGCCGTGCGGTGCCAGGAGAAGGTAGGGTTACCACTTAGCCGGGACCACAGAGTTAGGGAGCAGGTCACCTCCTATAGCGTCCCTAACGCTGACCCTGTCTCCTGTCTGTATGAGCCGACCTTGGTGGTAGGAGGACTCATACGCCGGAACCTTAAAGTCCCTACGAGCCCTCAAGTCGGCCCTGTACTAGGGGACAGAGTGAGACGACCTGCTCCTCCTAGGAACGGGGGAGCAGGAGTCTCAACGGCCAAGCAACACAGGGGAATACAATAACAGACAGTATGACCAGAACTGGCACCTCACCTGGTCTCCTTTGTAAGAGGGTGAAGCATGCATCCATTGACCGTTGGGGTGCATGTGCGTTCTCCAGAGGGAGAGCGTTACGGGGTTCACCGTTAACGGCGCGGTTGGTGGCTTTTTCCCGCCACCTTGCTAACCGTGTCCGTGTTGGTGACCCCTCGTCCCTCTCAGGGTTCCTATCTCTGGTCGTCTGCTGGCAGCATTCCTTTGGTGTTCCGGCAGGTGTGCTGGTTGGGGAGTGTCTGCTGGCAGCGACCTGGAGTAGGAACGTTTTCCCTGAGTTGGATGCGGTGTCCTGTTTTCTTCCTCCAGACTGCTTTGTTGGCTGGCGACCTGGGACTGTTGTGTACGGTCCAGGTCTGTTGGCGGCAGTTCTGGGGGGAGATACGGGCATCTGTCGGGTGTCCTGTGCTCCTCCTCCGGACTGCTTTGTTGGCTGGCAACCTGGGACTGTTGTGTACGGTCCAGGTCTGTTGGCGGCAGTCCTGGGGGGAGATACGGGCATCTGTCTGGCAGTGCCTCCAGTTGTTCTCCCTTCCAGTCCGCTTTGTTGGCTGGCAACCTGGGACTGTTGTGTACGGTCCAGGTTTGTTGGCGGCAGCACTGGAGGGAGACACTGGTGATTAGCAGGCATTGCCCCTCCCCCCCTCCCTGTTGTTTGGTCCCACCAGCTTCCCTTTTCGGTTGGGGGGGGGCTTTGAGGGGAGGGAGTGTCACGACCCTTGGTCATGGTAGTGACTCCTTGGGAGCCGCATGCGGTTGCCCGCGGCTTGGTGTTGTCAACCGCAGCTGGGGGCACTTAGTTGTTGGCCTCAGGTGCGGTTGCCGCGGACAATAGGCATGTGTGCGGTTGCCCTTGGCAACGTGTGATATTGTGCACTTCCTTGTTTGTTTGTTGTGCACGAGGTGATGTTTAGTATGCACCTGGACTCCTCCCTTCACCTGCGGTTGTCCGCGGCAACGTCTGGTGATGTTTGCATGCTGTGGAAGTGTCTTGGCCTGTTGGCTGTTCTGGAGGACACGGTTGCCACGCATGCCGTTGCCGTCGGAGACAGGTGAGTGAGGTTGTGTGCTTTCCCCTTTATGTGAGTTTCCCTTCTGTGGTGCTTGAAGGGTTAATTTCCTTCCCAGTGTGTGTGTGATGTCACTGGGTGTGTTCTGACCGTTGGGTGTGGCCTCTTGGCCTATAAAACCTCTGTCGGGAATTTCTATGTTTCACGGTGTTATTTAGGTGTGTGTGGGGTTTTATGTTAGTGCAGCTTGTGGTCCTGGGTTCCTGTGGGATGTCTGGTGTGTGCTGTGTTCGTTGGTGTCTGAACCGCAGCACCTGCACATGGGATCCAGGGTTTGTTGTCTGTGGCAGGTGAGTGATGTGTTGGTCCCATTTGCCTGTCACTGCCATAAGTCTGTTATTGTATTCCCCTGTGTTGCTTGGCCGTTGAGACTCCTGCTCCCCCGTTCCTAGGAGGAGCAGGTCGTCTCACTCTGTCCCCTAGTACAGGGCCGACTTGAGGGCTCGTAGGGACTTTAAGGTTCCGGCGTATGAGTCCTCCTACCACCAAGGTCGGCTCATACAGACAGGAGACAGGGTCAGCGTTAGGGAACGCTATAGGAGGTGACCTGCTCCCTAACTCTGTGGTCCCGGCTAAGTGGTAACCCTACCTTCTCCTGGCACCGCACGGCTGGGGGTTTCCCCCACCGCCAGCCGTGACACGTAAATCTAGAATCCCGTCCATTAAAACAAGCAGTAAGAAAACACTCAGAGATGATAACCAGATAGCTCAGGCCTTCCATGACTTCTACTCGGATCTTTATAACATTAATTCGACAGATTCGGAGGAGACTACAAACAAAAAGAATGCACTGTCTTTAGAATTTCTCCAAAAATTGAATCTTCCGTCTATCAGTGCTGAACAAGCAAACAAACTATGTGACACAATTTTGGAGGAAGAGGTCATGGAGGCCCTGAAGTCAATGGCCAAAGGGAAATCACCAGGTCCGGACGGACTCCCAGCAATATATTACACGACCTTCGGAGAAACATTAGTCCCTCAATTGGCCCAATTATATAATTCAGCTTTGAAGGAAGGAACCCCCTTTACCCCCCAAACACTAAGCGCCCATATTACCTTGATCCCAAAAGCATCAAAAGATCCATCCCTCTGCTCTAGTTATAGGCCCATATCTTTATTAAATCTTGACCTGAAAATATATGCAAAGATTCTGTCATCTAGAATAAAACCATTGCTTCAAAACTTGATTCACCCAGATCAATCTGGATTTGTTCCAGGCAGAGAGGGGAAGGACAGTATGTACAAGATTATAAATGCAATGGTCCTCGCCAAATGTCGTAAAACACCGGTTGTGCTGCTCGGGACAGATGCAGAAAAGGCCTTTGATAGAGTGGCCTGGCCCTTTATCACAAACTCTCTAAAGGTGTTTGGCTTTCCGGACTCCTTTGTCAGAGCAATTTTCTCAATGTATGCCTCCCCGTCCGCATACATAAAAGCTAATGACGCTCTGTCCCGGGCAGTACATATCAGTAACGGTACCAGACAGGGCTGTCCACTATCACCTATCCTGTTCATACTGTCAATAGAACCTCTTCTACAATCCATTAGGCAGAATCCTGAGATTAATGGCATAAAATGCGGTGACTTGGAGATTAAACAAGCGGCATATGCAGATGACTTACTCCTAGTCGTCTCAAACCCTAAGCTAGCCTTCCACCATATTATTAAAACCTTTGAGAGGTTTGGTGAGATATCTAATTTCAAAATCAATATCTCTAAGTCACAGGCAATGGGTGCACATTATTCCAATAAAGCACTTAAACACCTAGAAAATAATTCCGCCTTTCAATGGACCAGAAAATCTCTGAAATTTCTGGGAGTGGAAATTCCACCAGACCTAAGTAAACTATATAATTTGAACTTCTTGCCACTATTAAACTCCATTCCAAATTTATTGAGTTCATGGACCCCTACCTTCATCTCATGGCTAGGACGCAAAAATATGTTCAATTCCTTAATACTCCCTAAACTTACATACCTAATGCAGATTCTACCAATTAAACTACCCAAAACTTTCCTTGAATCCTTTAGGAAAAGCTGTTCTAAATACATATGGGGCAATTTAAAACCAAGAATTTCCCATAAAATTCTTCAACTACCCTTCACAAAAGGAGGTATAGGCTTTCCATCGTTAGATAGATATGTCAAAACTGTTCACCTCTGCCGCATTATTGACTGGGTGAGACGCCCCAAACATAAACTGTGGATTAAACTGGAGGAAGAGATTACTGGCTACCCTTTAAGAAGTTTAGTATTCTCAGATCCTCAATTTGCCCCTGTCACAAAAATGGAAAACATTTTTGTTAATGCAACGATGACTGTGTGGAACACAAAGTCTATAAGGGAAAGCTGTTCAAAATACCCATCCCATCTCCTGAGTCTAGGGGATTGTCTCCTCTCTTCTGGTGAAGGTTTTACAACCCTCCCGACACAAATTCAACATAACTCTATCTCACCTGCAGACCTCTGGAAGAGGATGGAAGTATTCCAGACTTATCTTCAATGAAAGGAAAGCTCAGGACTCCGCTATTAAATAGCCTACATCACAATCTTATATCCAAGGCAGTAAAGAAAGCCATGAACCTAGATCAACAAACTAGAGATCCCTCCTGGTTTGAGAAGTTGATTACACAATCACAGACACCCAAGAAACCTATCCATAATATAAGCCAGCAACTCCTCCTGATTGAAACACCGAGCTCATTATATTTCCTGAGAGAGTGGGAAAGAGACCTAAACATTAAATTCACAAATGAAGACATTAAATGGATACTAATGTCACCAAAATGGTCCTCAAGATGCTCTAACATCCAAGAAAATACCTATAAAGTAATTTCTAGATGGTATCTCACACCAGTTAGATTGAGCCAGATGTATAGCAACACATCAGACAAATGCTGGAGATGCCTAAAGGACAGAGGCACCTTCATACATATTTGGTGGACGTGCCCACAGATAAAAACATTCTGGTCCCAGATCTTTGATAACATTAACGCTATTATAGAGAAAGGGAACACAAAGATTTCCATCAGTCCAGAAATCGCTCTTTTAAACATACTCCCACACCATCTGACCTCATCGGATAAAAAACTGACAAGAGTCCTTCTTGCAGCAGCAAGATTACTTATAGCCTGCAATTGGAAAGTACAAGGGACCCTCTCCAGCACCTGCTGGTTGAACAAAGTAGCCTCCATCTCCAGACTAGAAGAATTATCATATTGGGAACTTAGAACCCATAGTAAATACAAAAAAATCTGGTCTCCATGGATGAAATGGTTCTCACTAAAGAGTCAAGCGCTGATTGGCTCATATGGTTCTGATATAGGGTCTACTGTTACTCCTGGAGATTAAAATAAGACATGGCATCCCACAACCCCCTCTGGATAGCAACGAAACCCAGGTCTTGATACGTTCTCGTCTAGATGGACAAAAAATACGATTGTGTTCATTACGCCGTATTATGTGAGACCATCCTAATTAGCTCATGTTAGCCAAACCAGAGACTCTTTGAAAGAGAAGAAGACCCTTTGAAGGAGTCTCTGGTTTGGATGGCATGAGCTAATTTCCATACTTTTTGCCCACAGTACATACACCGGCTGGTAGTTTAACCCCTTCCCGACATATGATGTAATAGTACGTCATAGAGGGAAGTGACTTCCTGCAATTTGACGTACTACAACGTCATGCTAAAAAGGCAGTCGCCTTGTAATGCATTGCAGAGGGGATCAGACTCCCAAAAGTTGAAGTCCCAGAGTGGGACAAAAATAAAGTAGAAAAAAGTGTTTTTAACAATAAAAAAGTTTCAAGTAAATGCCCCTTTCTCCTAATTTTATAATAAAAAAAATAGGAAAAAAAAGATCCGTATCGACTGGCTACATAAATATACCACATAATCTACCCCGTCTGAAAAAACCCTGTAAAAAATCAAAAACTAAAAACTGTGTCAAAAAGGCAATTTTTTATCACCTTATATCACAAAAAGTGAGCCCCTGAACAAGACGATCTACAGATCAAAAATCATATGTACCCCCCTAATAGTATCAATAAAACTGTCACCTTATCCCGTGGTTTCCAAAATGGGGTCACTTTTTGGGAGTTTCTACTGTGGGGTGCATCAGGGGGGTTTCAAATGGGACATTTGAAAACCAGTCCAGCAAAATCTGCCTTCCAAAAAACATATGGCGCTCCTTTTCTTCTGTGCCCTTACATTTCCACCACATTTGGGGTGTTTCTGTAAATCAGGGTAATAGATATTGAGTTTTGTTTGGCTGTTAAACCTTGATGTGAAAAAAAATTGATCAAAATAGAAAATCTGCCAAAAAAGTGAAGTTTAGAAATTTAATCTCCATTTTCCTTTAATTTCTGTGGAATACCTAAAGGGTTCACAAAGTTTGTAAAATCAGTTTTGAATAACTTGAGGGGTGTCTCATACCCGGAAAACATGATGGCGTAGGGAGGAGCTGCGTCGCGCCTTCCCCCTCTGCTCCTGCCACCCCATGCCGAGCTCCGGCTCCTTGATGTTGACAGAGCTGCTTTGAGCACCGGAGGTACTGCCCACGGTCTGGACAACCCGGTGCTCAGTGGAAGTGTTGCGCTTCTGGACCGGCGTTTCCTGGACCGATGAGGCGGCGGGTTTCTGCTGGCCCTTTCTGATTCTCTCTACTTTGCCTCCAGCAAGACCTGAAGGTTTGGTATTGTTTGGCACCGTGTGCCTCTTGCCTCCCTGTGCCTCCTTGCCCTTCTTGCTCCCTCCAGGATTAAGCCATTTTTCATATGATCTTCATGCTTGCTTCCCTGACTTTGCTGCTATTCTACATAATGGAAGTAAATTGTTTTTTTTTCTGGACTTCTCCAAAGAGATCCAGGAAAGGAGACGCAGCTTTTTGGCGGCTAAAAAACGATTGCAAGAAAAGGATATCAAGTACTCATTTGTCTACCCAGCTAAACTGCGAATAATATTCAATTTTTTTTATACCCCGGACTCTGTGATTAGAATGGCTTGACTGGAACAATATCTAGGCAGCCTCCTTTTATATATATATATATATATATATATATATATATTTTTTTTATAGTGGTGGTATGGGGAGAGGTGGTCTTAGTTAAGAGATCTGCAGCAGTGATGTGGCAGATCAGGAAGTTTGGGGGGAAAGGTCTATGGGATGGACTGCGATGTGTCTCCTAGGATGGGGGGGTTGGGAATCTGAGCAGTTTCATACTATGGGATTCTGTTGGCGGATGTCAGTAAGAATCTTTACTTGGGATGTTCGAGGTCTTGGTGATCTGATATTTGATGACCTATCCTGAGGATAGGTCATCAATAAATATAACTTGGACAACCCCTTTAACTGTTTATTAGTCTTTATGGATCAGTGGCCTGAATGCCCCCTGCTGGTTAATGGGGACTAAAACTGTGTTATTAATTCATATATAAAATGGATTAAATATGAGGCCAGGTCTCTATCGAACCATGTACCTCTTTTTGTTGAATTAACCATGGGGGACAATAATTATAGGGTAAGACCTTCATTTAGACTGAAATTTTTGAACCAAAAGGTGTGCTTTTGGTGGGTTTTGAACTAATGGTGGATTGTGGATGACACTATTATGGGGGATCTGTGGATGACACACTGTTATGGGGGATCTGTAGAGCACACTGTTATTTGGGATCTGTAGATGACTCACTGTTATGGGGGATTTGTGGATGACACACTGTTATGGAGGGGATCTTTGGATGGCACTGTTATGGGGGATCTCTGGATGGCACTGTTATGGGGATCTCTGGATAGCACTGTTATGGGGATCTCTGGATGGCACTGTTATGGGGATCTCTGGATGGCACTGTTATGGGGATCTCTGGATGGCACTGTTATGGGGATCTCTGGATGGCACTGTTATGGGGATCTCTGGATGGCACTGTTATGGGGACATCTGTGGATGACAATGCTATGGGGACATCTGTGGATGACACTGCTATGGGGTGATCTGTGGATGACACTGCTATGGGGGGATCTGTGGATGACACATATATAGCATTATGCTATGTGCCATCCACAGATCCCCCCATAACAGTGTCTTTGCAGGTTGAATGACCCCCAATACAGGGGCTGGGGGCCGGCATCTGGATCCGGTGCAATCCCTGTATTGTAATGCACTGGCCCCGCTCACTGTTGTATAATCTTATTTAACCTGTAGGCATTGTTCAGATATAATAATCATGTGTAATCCATCTGTATTACAACATTAAGTTCCGTGGCAGAGAGGAGGGAGGAGGCAGGCCGGGAGGGCGGGCGGCGCATCACTCAATACGTCACGCGCCCGTGCCGTCTGCTTCATTCATAAAGTGGGTGGCGCAGGCGCATGACGTACTGAGTGACGCGCTGCCCACCTGCCCTCCCAGCCTGCCTCCTCCCTACTCTCTGCTACAGAACTTAATGTTGTAAGTAATACACATGGATTACACACGATTATTATATCTTAACAATGCCTACAGGTTAGATAAGATTATACAACAGTGAGCGGTGCATTAGAATACAGGGACTGCATTGGTCCCCGCTGTCATTCCTAATTCAGATGCCGGCCCTCAGCCCCTCCTTCCTCTCAGTTGATACACCGGCCGACCGTGCTGTGCGGCATTGCGGCGGCCGTGTATCATTGTAAATTGCAGCATTCGCCCCATACTATTTTCCTCCCACTTTGGGGGGGTGCGTCTTATAGGGCGAAAAATACGGTAGTTAGTATTCGATCATCTGAGGGTATAATTATTGAGGCTAAAGACCGTATAAAGGAAACTTTTTTGAAGCACTTCTCGGAACTATATAACTCAGATAAGGCTATCCCAGACGAAGAGATGGATTCATATTTGGATTCTATCTCCCTTCCAGTTCTTACTGATACTCAAAGAGAATCTATTGATGTAGATCTCTCTCTAGAGGAGTTAGAGGCTGCACTGAAGGAGTGTTCGGGAAATTCCTCCCCTGGGTCAGATGGATTCCCGTATGAATTATATTGCAAATATTGGGAGATTTCTTTACTGAATACAGATATGAAGCTCATTTCAAGGATTCTGACTATAAGGCTATCCAAGGTTATTTCATCAATTATACACCCTGATCAGAATGGGTTTATTCCTAATAAGGGTACTCATTACAATCTGCATGCGAATATACAATCCTCCGGGGGGAGTCTCTCGTTCCATTCTGTCGTTAGACGCATCTAAGGCATTTGACAGGGTGGAGTGGGGATTCCTTTGGAAGGTTTTGAGAAGAATGGGTTTTGGTATTAGATTTATAAATATGATCAAGCTTCTATACAAGTCCCCTATTGCGAGATTGAATGTCAATGGGAGTTTGACAAGTAGTTTTTCCTTGAGTAAAGGTACTCGTCAAGGCTGCCCACTCTCTCCATTGTTATTTGATATCTATATTGAGCCCCTCGCTGCTACAGTTAGGCAAGACTCTAGGATCAAGGGGGTTGGGACACTAGGAGTAGAGGACCGCATTTCTTTATATGCAGATGATGTGCTGTTTTTTATAAACCATACTAGTATTTCACTCCCTGAACTTATTTGAATAGTTAATTCCTTCGCTGCAGTTTCGGGCTTTGATGGTCAAAGACAAGTCTTATACCTGTAGATAGACCTGAATATTCCACTGAGGGGCGCCTGAACATGCTAGATTTCTAACTCATTTGCATATTTTGATATGATGATATCCCCTAAGTCTGAAGATTTTGTACAGTTAAACTTGATTCCATTGATAAGTAAATTGAGGTAAAAAAATCACGGTATGGCTTTGACTTCCTTTATCCAGAGTGGACAGAATATCCCTAGTAAAGATGGTGATATTACCCCAACTCCTCTATATTCTTAGGAATTCCCCAATATTGATTGAGGGTAGGTTTTTTAAATTAATTGAGAGAATTATTAATGATTTACTTTGGGGAAGAAAGCGAGTAAGGCTTAAACTGGAATATCTTAATAAGCAGATAGAACAGGGAGGGCTGAACCTTACCTATGTTAAGGGCTATAGCTGCACTGCTATGACTTTATTGCCATTGGGAGGTAAGTCTTCTCTATAGGACCCTGCTGAGGAGAACTTCACATGATAATATGTTTACGCTATTGGAGTCTGGATGATTATTCAGTGCCCAACAAAATTATAAGGAGTCTAGAAAGTTATTTACTAAGAATGGGGTGCTATTAGAGGTTGGTTGGGAATAAATGGATCTCTCTACTGCACGCCCCTTGAATGGGTCCACAAATCCGGAGATGTAACTTCTATCTTTGTGCGGAACGGACGGATCGTGGACCCCATTCAAGTGAATGGGTCTGCGATCCGCATGCGTCTGCCCACGGTTGGTGCCCGAGCAATTTGCCGCCCGCAGCAAGGACACGGAGCCCTTACGTTCGTGCGAATGAGCCCTTATACTGGCCGCAATAAACACTGTTTGTTTTCAGGGTGCAATTTGCAAGTTCGGCCCTCGGGTAAGAATTCCATTAATGGATTCCGTTACCACGGACCGTAACTGAATTCTATGACAGCATGCACCACAGAAGCCTATAAGAGACATTCCGTCATAATAGAAGGCTATGGCCAGCTCTGTGTAAAAAATGCTGTGACCCTATCTGTATAGTGCATCCATGTTATTTGCCCAGTCCAGCTTATTACTAAGGAGTACACCCAGACTATCTCAATGTCCATCCCCTGGATGTCCACTAGTTTAGGAGGATGTCTGTGCTTGCGGAAGTCCACAACCATCTCCTTAGTCTTCCCGGCATTGATTCTAAGGTGGTTCTGCTGGCACCAATCCACAAATTCTGGGGAAGGTTTTAGCTTCATACCACCTGGAGAGGTCTTGGAAGATTGGCAGCACTTTTTGGGGTTCACTGGCTGCAGCCTGGACAGTGACCTCAGTCTTCCTAATGCTGGTTCTCCTCAATGAAAACGCTCCTGAAAACGCTTTCATGACTTCATTTGAGTTCAGCTGTGATCTCGCTATTCGTATTTTAGTAACTGACATATCAATAATAAAGGCTCAATAGAAAGTCTATGGGCCAGTCTCGTCTCCTGCAGCGAGGAGAGAGAGCGATATGTGAGATTTTCTTTCTCCTTGTTCTAACGATCTGTGGGGGTGACCCTTTAACTAGAAATAAGGACCTGATTGGTGTAACTAAATTGTATTTTTCTCTTACGCCAGGTGCCATTTTAAATGGCAGAAACAATTTTCCCTTCATGTTGTATACATGAGATACATGGTAAGGGTATGTGGACTTCATGGATGGAAACGTACCATGCTCTGGACTCAATAGACACATATAAGATTCAGCTTAACCAAATATTACAGTGTTCAAGGAGTCAAACCTCCGCAATCAGTTCCCCTTAAAAGGATGTGACTATAAGGACAATGTGAGGCAATTTGCATGGGACCACCTGTACCTTGGTACCATTATTCAGTACACAATATGGAATGGTATTGCAAACCTCTTTGGGGGCCACAAAGTTGTGTGTGGGGTGCCATATCCTTGACTTGAGATTTATAAATTATGCTTATATTATTATTACTATTAGATCTTATTAGGCTAGTTTCACACTAGTGATAAGATTTCTGGCAGGTCTTTGTCTGGCCAAATCCCTGCATAGTTGCCAGGTAGCGGCCGGATCCCATAATAGTCGATGGGCCTGGTGGGCATAGCGTTAACATCTGGCAATGCTGGGTCCAGAGCGCTCCAGTAGTCTATTCTCTGCCAGAGACCTATCATTGATGTGAAAGAAGCCTTATATTATTACTAGTAATTTTGAGACTTTAAAGGGACACTGACAGGCCGTTAGAGTATATAAAGTGATATATATTCTTTTATTGGTCTTAATATGCTTAATTAAACTATACCATTATCACCCCTCGCTGCCTTTCCTTTACTTTTAAAAAGTGTTTTTATCAATATGCAAATTACCTTACTTTGTGCCCAAGGGGCTGTCCCTCATTCAGTTGTGTGCCCAGCCGCGCCCCAACTGCCGTCTCCTAGTGCCCGCCAGCTCATTAGTATTCACTGCACTGGGCAACTTTTTTTTTCTCCCGACGCGGTGAAATCCTGCGCATGCCCAGTACTATCTTCCTGGCATCAGCCTCATCTTGTCGCTCCGTGCCTGCCACGGATAAGGTCCCCGGCACCCTCCAGCTCCAGTAGAAGATAGTACTGGGCATGCGCGGGATTTCACTGCGTCGGGAGGAAAAAAAAGCCGTCCAGTGCAGTAAATACTAATGAGCTGGGCGGCACTAGGAGACGGCAGTTGCGGCGCGGCTGGGACAGCCCCTTGGGCACAAAGTAAGGTAATTTGCATATTAATAAAACACTTTTTATAAGTAAAGGAAAGGCAGCGAGGGGTGATAATGGTATAGTTTAATTAAGCATATTAAGTCCAATAGAAGAATATATGTCACTTTATATGCTCTAACAGCCTGTCAGTGTCCCTTTAAGCATTCATTATATGTGTATATACTGTATATTGCAATCTGTTGAGAGATTATTCTGTTTGTCGTATGAGATTATAACTTGATTATTATGTTTTAACTCAAAATTCTGAAAATTATGTCCTAGAATTAAAAAAGTCCAAAGGTACCAAAATGTCCGGTACTAATATATTGTGCTTATTGCATAAGCGTAAGATATTTCGGTTGCAATCCTTACTTTGGGTTAAGCATTGCAAACATTTTTTTTTTAGAATGATACCTGACCTTTTTAGAGAATTTTTACAAAATTACTGGTAATACCCAAGGGCATGACAATGACAAGTGACATAGTTTCCAAGTTAGTGGCCATGATGATATCACAAACAAACTGGATGTGACCAGTAATGGCAAGTGTGGCCTAGCAGGAGATCAGACAATAGCCTTTCATGTTTAGGCAGAACCTGAGGCTTTGAGATCAGATCAAGTTTCTCTTAATCTGGATACCACTGTTACCATAACAAAGATGTCACGTCCTCTACAGTAACAGGGTAAACATCAGTGTCGTGTATTATGTGACATGAGGCATGTCTCTGTCCCCACAGCCATACAATAGACCTTAGAACATGATACATGTGGGGCTCTTTCCCCTATAATCATTTTTATATTTGAATATACTGTATAAGTATTTGCAGCACATTTCTAGATTCCCTACTGATTAATTTTGGATTTATGCAATATTTGTATTTATTTTTTGTTAACTGCATTACTATTTTTGCTGTTTACTTCTGTAGCACTGCGCACTTTATTGCGCTACACATGCAATATGGTGGAACAACCTCCTTCAAACGTGTTCAAGACGTGTTTTGTGGCTGCATGTATCAAACCCCCTGCTGTAAACATTCCAGCAAACCGCAGTCTGACTGCTCACATACCTTTTACACTACATAACTATGTATCTACAGTATGTACAGTATGTGTGTATATTAGGGATGAGCGAATCGACTTCGGATGAAACATCCAAAGCCAATTCGCATAAAACTTTGTTCCAATACGGTACGAATCAGGAGCTCCGTCCAGTATTAGAATGTATTGGCTCAAATGAGCCAAAGTTATTGCTTTGCGAAGTCTCGCGAGACTTCGGGTAGTAACTTCATAAATTAACTTGTACTGTAAAAAAACATTTCCCGAACTCGGGTTTGGTTCCAAGTTGGCACCCCTGACGATCAGCTGTTTGAAGAGAAAGCAGCGCTCGCACAAGCACTGCCTTCTCTACTCTGTTTACCTGTTTGCTGCAGCAAAAGCAGCGGAGAGCAGGTATAATTACAACTATGGCTCCCCACTCACTTCTATGGGACTGCTCCGTCTGTTCAAGTGACTACTACAGAGCCACCCCATAGAAGTGAATGGGGAAGGCCATACTGCAATTGGTGGTGTAAAGCGCTGCTTTCTCTTCAAACAGCTGATCAGCAGGGGTGCCAGGTGTTGGGCCCCAACCGATCTGATATTGATAACCTATCCTGAGGATAGGTCATTAATAGTATTGCATATATTGGGATTGGCCTTATTTCAGAATATCTAAAAGAAAAGTTTACAAAAGCAAAATGGCAGCACCAGAAGCAGTATAAAAAAATCTAAGAGTGAGTTGCAAGCCCAATAGAACTAAACCAATGTCCGAATATAAAAAACGTAAATAGGCAGCACACTCAAAAAATTAGAAAAGGAAATAAAGTGTTTATTCACCCATGTGGATGCGACGTTTCGGCTCAATACTAGCTTGAGAAAGGATCTAGTATTGAGCCGAAACGTCGCGTCCACGTGGGTGAATAAACACTTTATTTGCTTTTACTAATTTTTTGTGTGCTATTTACCCTTAAAGGAAAAAAAAAAGTTTTGACATTTTATTCCATGTATCTTGGTTAAAATTGTGATATAATTTGTTTCTGGTATAAAATTACACAGTCGTGTAAATCTTCCTTTAAAAAGAAACCTTCAGCTCTTTACCTGTATATCTGATATGGTGTTAAATGTGAGAATGGTCCATTTTTACATATATTGCTACTAAACTGTAACTACTCTTACTTAAAAAAAAAGCTATTAAAATTAAAATGTAAGGGGCGTGGCCTGGCTGGCAATGTGAGGAGATGCATCTGCTAGAGCTCCTGAGCAGCGCTCTCCATAAACCTGTGGCATCCTGCGGCTGGCGTATCCTACCAAGCCGATAAGCACTGAAGGGAAGCTGGCATCATCCAGGGCAGCTTTTACCACCATGACCCGCACCACCAAGAAGGAGAAGTAGGGGCAAAACAAAATGGTGTGGCCGCCACTTCCTGATCAGCATGAGAGTCAGAGGGTGGGTGTGATTATTTTCTTGCTTAAAGGGGACGCCCAGTGTTGGGCTTTTTCTCTGCCAACCGGATTGTAGCTGGCCAGCTAAGACCTGTCCTAGGTTGCTAATATGGCTTGTGTGTTTATACAGCTAGACCTGCCAATAACCTTAATATAGTTCCTATGTTTGTGTGTTAAAGACAATGGCAGAGTTATTTACAGTGACTTCATGTTTGGATGTCATATAACTGTTATATATATTGTGTTCACAGAAGCAGAAAATATAATATGCCTTTAAGATTCATTATATAATGTAAGGTAAGCTCAATGACACAGCAGAAACAACAGAAAGCATAGAGTTAAACTGTTGTTGCTGGGCAGGAGTCTTGACCAATCACAGCAAGTCTCACACACAGCAGGAGTTTTGACCAATCACAGCCAGCCTCACACACAGCTTGTGTGGGAAATTGCCCTAGCAGTTCAGCTGGGCAGTGTCGGTAAAACACGGATGACACAAGGACAGCAAAAAAACGGACACACTGATCCAACACAAATTCATCACGGACACTGAGGCATCACTGACCACCTTTTCACTGATTTAATCACAGACACGGATGTGTGAATGAGACTTGAGGGCTCATGCACATGATCCTTTTGCAGTCGACAAATTGCGCATCCGCACAACACGTATGCCGCCCGTGTGCGTTCCACAATTTGCAGAATGGACGCCCATAATAGAAATGCCTATTTTTGTCCGCAAAACGGACAAGAATAGGACATGTTAAATTTTTTGTGGGGCCACGGAATGGAGTAAGGGTCCATTCACACGTCTGTATGTGTTTTGCGGATCTGCAAAACACGGATACCGGCACTGTGTGTTCTGCATTTTGCGGACCGCACATCGCCGGCACTCTCATAGAAAATGCCTTTTCTTGTCTGCAATTGAGGACAATAATAGGACATGTTCTATTTTTTTGCGGAACCGAAGTGCGGATCTGCAAATGCGGACAACACATTCAGCCCATTCATGAAAATTGCGGAACGGATGCGGACCCATTTTGCGGACGTGTGAATGGACCCTAATGGATGCAGACAGCACAAGGAGTAAATGGGTCCGCATCTGAGCTGCAAAATATGCGGCTCGGATCTGAACCAAAACAACGTTGGTGTGCATGAGGCCTTAGTCTGACACTGATGATCAAGGCAAAATGAAGTTTTATAGGTTTTCCAGGTTGCTCTCGTGGCACCAAAGCTCTGTTTCTTCTAGCACCCCTCCCTCCATGCTTTCCTTGACAGGGTCAGACAGTGGGGATATAATCTTGTCCAGTTCTGTCAACCAAAGCAGGGAGGATGGGGCTGATTGCTAGAAGGAGCAAAGGATTTCTGTGATGAGAGCAATGGCGACGCCCTCACTGCACCAAACATCTCATTTACATATTATGTGATATTGCTACAGCAGAGCCTCAGATCAGGAGGAGGGAGGGGGCTTGGGTAGAAACAAAATAGGGGTCTGTAATACTCCAGAGTGGCATTACCACCTTTGTATGGCCCCCACTATCTTTAATGGTGCATCCTGTGTCATTTTGCACATCTATCGTGTCCTGCAAAATGTGTATTCATAATTCCTTACAAACTACTGTTTAAGTGTAATGTGCCTGGTTCACCAGCAGATGGCGGAAATCTTGGCAGAGCTAGTTTCCCTGGAGAGGAACCTTTTAGTTTGGAGGTCAGTTCAGAGTAGCCCCTGTATGGGGAATCAGCAGGTCGTCGTCCCTCCTGGACGAGCCTGTAGAAGTCAGTCTAGCCTTCCCCTCCTTGGGGAGAGGTTGTGTGTTTAGCTTACCCCCTGCTAGCGGACGAAGAAGGCCTCGTCCCTGCAGGACAGGACCTGCCTGAGAGTTCTAAATGGTTGCATGTCCCCTCCTGGGCTTGCATTGCCTAAAGCCAAGCTAAGGAAGTTTGAAGCCAGGAAGAAGTTTTCCTAGGTTTACAGTGAGACAGACGACAGCTAAGCTAAGTTCCAGCAGAAGAGGAAAAGTTCCTATTTAATCTAGCCGATATAGCAGAGCTGAGAGAGTACAGATATAACACAGCTGAGAGTGTTTGCCTGCCAGAACTTATGCCAAAACCTGCTGATGACCAAGATAAAGTTGGAAGACTGTTCCTTGATGAAAGTTTATTCAAGTAAAGCTGTTAACTTTAATACAAAGTCTGGACCTCATTATTCTTTCATCCAAGTTAATCTCCCCTATTATCACTGCTTCGAACAACCACGATATCCAGGTAGGAGCACCGTGACAAGTGCTAAAACCACACCCAAAGGACACTTTAGGCAACCCTTACACCACTCTGGTACCAACACCACCATACTTTAGGGGACTCCATTTCATCGTTGTTAAAATGCAACTGGCGTCACGACAATTTGCTCTACCAGAGGAACATATACCGTAAAAACATCTTCTAGGGTAAGGGAACCCCCAGATGCTGGCCCTAGTTCGTTGCAGGTCATTTATCAAACTGGTGTAAAGTAGAACTATATTTCAAATATAAAAGTGAGGTATCAGCGCTGGAAAAAAAGAGACATGGGGCACAATTGAGTAATGGAATACCTGTATGGCTGGATGTAGGTCCGGAGATACTCCTAGTCCGGAGACAATTTTCGTAGCACTAGTCAGTGCAGGGTGGATAGCGATTCTTCTTGCTCTACTTCAAAAAAGGCGCGCCGCTCCGGCCGGCAGCTGACACGCGCATGAAGGAGCGTGATGGTAAGGGAATCCGAAAGCGCAGCATGTGACGTCACAACTGTGGTACGGATACTTCCAAGGACCAACGCGTTTCGAGGCCAGCGGGCCTCTTCTGCCGGCCGGAGCGGCGCGCACCTTTTTTGAAGTAGAGCAAGAAGAATCGCTATCCACCCGTACTGACCAGTGCTACGAAAATTGACTCCGGACTAGGAGTATCTCCGGACCTACATCCAGCCATACAGGTATTCCATTACTCAATTGTGCCCCATGTCTCTTTTTTTCCAGCGCTGATACCTCACTTTTATATTTGAAATATATTTATTTTGTGGATCGCGGCAACTGTTATCTTTCAGGTAGTCAGCAGCGGCTCTGTGTTCAGCTGTTCACGGAGAAGGGACATACTGTGACAGCGCAGATACTACTACTCAATTTTACACTCATTACGTAAAGTAGAACTAGCTTAGTTGCTCATAGCAACCAGATTCCTCCTTTCATTTTCCAAAGAAGCTGTGAAAAAAGAAAGATGGATAACTCCTTTAGGATATGTTAACACACTGCAGATATTTGTGAAGCTGAAACATCAGAGAATTTACAGATAGGGAGTCAATGCTCCACTACTGTCCTGTCCTCTCTTTCTAGACCAAACAAAGCAATGGTGGACAGCTCAGGGTGTTGGGCAATTCCTCTTCCCCTCTTCCAGTTTGCGTATACATAATCACGTGACAGTTTGCTGATTGGTCATAATCACGTGATTTACGCTGCGAGAACAGGAACATTCCCAGACCCCCGCACTTTGTAGTATCATGAGGTAATGTATCTGGAAGTGGGCGTGGTTAGAGACGGGAATCGTAGAATGCAGTGTTGCCTGGACACGTGACATCACGGGAGGCTCCGTCACTATATAAACGAGCTGCGCAGCTGAGAGTCAAGAGATTTTCAGTAGCGCACCTTGAGGAGGACGAGTCTACGGCTATTCTTACTGCCACCACCCATGGGAAGCGGCCGTGTAAATGCATGTTAAGGTGAGCCTTGAGGAGGGCGCCTTGTGGAGGCTGCCGCCTGATGCCGCACTGCTCGTTCTCACTGCTGTGTTCTTCCTGCAGAGACTACCAGACGCCACTGGCGACGACGCAAATCCGGGGCTGAGAGGAGCGCCTCCCTGGGCCTTCTGATAGGAGGTAAGGACGGGGTACATGTAGGGACCATTCTGTTTCCTGCTACCACCGCCTCATTCACCAGGCTGAAGTCCGTTTCTAATTCACAACATTTGGATTATTTTTATGGATTTTGGGAACAACTGGTCAGTAGTAATGGAATAAGTTGCAGTGAGTGGTCCTGAAGTAAAATCAGTTGAAAGCAATGACAACAGAAATGATTGGGCATCAAAGTTGGCACAAGTGTGATTGAAAAGGTTAAATGAGTTCTGGCCAGTGAGGGTGGTGCCCTGTATCGTGTGCAGTTGTACCTAGAACCTGTCCGGGCCAGGCTGAGCTCAAGAACTGGCATCAGTGGGCCGATGGACAGGTCCCTGATCTAGGCAGGTTTTGCTGGGTTAATATGTGTTTATGGTTTTTGTTCCACTGAAGGAACATTGTGATGGTGCTTTGTATTCAGTTATTGTGTTCTTCTCACATTGATGCTCGTTCTTTGTGTTGTATTTTGCATTGTGTGATGTCGTCAGTCTGATTACTGTCCAGAATAGTCAGGCATTACACATAATACAAAATACTAGGGATCAACCGATTATCTGTTTTACCGATACTATCTGCCAGTATTCCGGATTTTGAAAGCTATTGGTATCTATTTTGCCGATATTCTGATAACGAATCACATAGCCGGCTCCTGACCTCTGAGCTGTAGCTGCGATCTGCAGCAGTTAACCCCTCAGGTGCGGCACCTGAAGTGTTAACTACCGCAGATTGCAGCTACTTGTCATAAAGGTCGGGAGCCGGCTATGTGATTCTGCAGCCAGCTCCTGCCTCCTGTATATGAACTAATGAGAGGTATCTTCATTGGTGGCAGTGTGCCCCTGCACCCAAGCCCCCAGGATTAATCATTGGTGGAAGTGTCCACAGGGTCCCCTCTCCCCCTCCTCCTCAGTGGCAGTTCTCATCTGAGCCCCAGCAGTGTAATCCTGGGGCTCCGATCGGTTTCCATGGCAGCCAGGACGTTACCGAAGCCCTGGCTGCCATAGGCAGCTCCCTGCTGCTGTGTGCACAGGGCAGCAAGGACAGTGTGAAGTCCTATTCACTCTGCTGGAGATCTATCAGGGTGCATAGGTCAAGGGTTCTAGGCCCTAAGGAGGCTAAAAGGTAGTAAAAACAAAAAAAAAAAAAGTATAAATGAGAGATTTACAAAACAAAAAACTACACGTTAACAATAAATGAGAATTCACAGAATATCGGTATAAATTATTGCCATCGGATAAAGTTCCCAGAGTATCGGTTCTAAAAAATCAATATCGGTCGATCCCTACAAAATACCACACAAGAACTGACATCGGTAAGAAAATGTGGTAAGGCTACTTTCACACTAGCGTTGTTAGAATCCAGCATGCAGTTCCGTCGCTAGAACTGTCTGCCGGACCTGGAAATCCGTATGCAAACGGATCAGGATGTGGATCCGTCTTACAAATGCATTGCAATAACTGATCCGTCTCTCTGGTGTCATCCGGTATTTATTCTCTCACGTTTTAAAGGTCTGCACAGACCGGAAAACCAGATCTGTTTTTCTGGAACACTTGGTGCTGATCTGGCATTAATGCATTTCAATGGAAAACAATGCCAGATCCAGTAAGTGTTCCGGACTCTTGGATGGAGAAAATATCGCAACATGCTGTGGTATGTTCTCCAGCCAAATACCATAAGAGGGACTGAGCTGATGCATCCTGAACGGAATGCTCTCCACTCAGAATACATTAGGCTTAAATTGATCATTATTTTTTTTCAGTATTGAGCCCCTAGGACGAAACTCTATATTGGAAAACTTTTAACACTAGTGTGAGAGTACCCTAAAACTATAACTGAATGTAAAGCACCATCACAATGTTCCATCGGTGTAACAGAAAAACAGAAAACACAAATGTAAACTCGGCAAAACCTGTTCAGACCAGTGAAAAGTATCTGTCTGCCCACTTGATGCCAGTAAGATTTGGGCCAGGCTGAACTCAACTGCATGTGATGTGGGGCATCACCCTCTGTTAGCAGTGTGAGATCAGTTGATAAAATTTATTTAGTTAAAAACCCCAGTTACTTAGACGCTCTGTTGATCTGAATATCTGCTTACTTTGATGCCAGTTCTTGTGCTCAGAACCGGTTTCGGCCAGTTAACTAAACTGCATATGATGTGGGGCACCGCCCTTTATATGTTGACAGTGTGAGATCAGTGGCCTGAACCATTTAACCCTATTAGTCACACTTGTGTGCCAGTCTTTTCTGTCTTCATACAGATTTTTACTTAAAGGGGTTGTCCCACTTCATAAAATAGGTTTTATCTAATCTATTTACCCCCACACAACATATCTTCCTATCCATGTTATTATCCAAAAGCTACCTTTCATTCAAAAAATCATGTAAAGCGATTCCTTTGTTGTTTTCTGTATCCCATGGATACGGCCTCTTTCGTCCGGCCGCATCGCTGTGCCGCGCCTGCGCACAACGGCTGAACAAGTACTCGGGCCGCCTCTCCATTCCTACAAGTACGCGCGCGCATGCGCAAATACAGCAGGCGGGTGCCGGAATCAAATAGCCGGCACCCGACCTCTATGACAGGGAGCGGGACCTTAGGGGTTAACTGCCGCTGATCGCAGCCCCCTATCATAGAGGTCGGGTGCCGGCTATTTCACTCCGGCACCCACCTCCTGCATTTGTATTAACATTGGTGGCGCAGTGCGCCCCCCCCCCCCCCAGTATAATATACATTCAGTGCGGCCACCCCCCCCCCCCCCCAGTATAATATACATTCAGTGCGGCCACCCCCCCCCCCCAGTATAATATACATTCAGTGCGGCCACCCCCCCCAGTATAATATACATTCAGTGCGGCCACCCCCCCCCCAGTATAATATACATTCAGTGCGGACCCCCCCAGTATAATATACATTGGTGGCGCAGTGGGAAGTGCCAATGAGGGTTAAAAAAATAAATAAAAAATTAACTCACCTCCTCCAATTGTTCGCGCAGCTGCCGGTCTCCTGTTCTATCTTTAGGACCTGTGAAAGGACCTTTGGTGACGTCACTGAGCTAATCACATGGTCCATTACCATGGTGATGGATCATATGATGTACCATGTGATGACCACAGTGATGTCACCAAAGGTCCTTTCACAGGTCCTAAAGATAGAACAGGAGACCGGCAGCTGCGCGAACAATTGGAGGAGGTGAGTTAATTTTTTATTTATTTTTTTAACCCTCATTGGCACTTCCCACTGCGCCACCAATGTATATTATACTGGGGGGTCCGCACTGAATGTATATTATACTGGGGGGGGGGTGGCCGCACTGAATGTATATTATACTGGGGGGGGTGGCCGCACTGAATGTATATTATACTGGGGGGGGGGTGGCCGCACTGAATGTATATTATACTGGGGGGGGGGTGGCCGCACTGAATGTATATTATACTGGGGGGGGGGTGGCCGCACTGAATGTATATTATACTGGGGGGGGGGTGGCCGCACTGAATGTATATTATACTGGGGGGGGGCGGCCGCACTGAATGTATATTATACTGGGGGGGGGGCGGCCGCACTGAATGTATATTATACTGGGGGGGGTGGCCGCACTGAATGTATATTATACTGGGGGGGGGGGGTGGCCGCACTCAATGTTTATTATACTGGGGGGGGGGGCGGGACCTCACATACGGCTCCATGTGGATGACCTCATACACATGAACGAGCACGCAGGGTGAGTCATGAGGAGGCGTGGCCTTCACTCAACTGCCTGAGAACCAGGAAGTTATCAGGACATCTACTGCTGATAAGATTAAAAAAGCAAAGTGGGACAACCCCTTTAAGGACCTCACTGCAACTTATTTTATTGCTGGTTATAAGTTCTCCCTAAGATTCATAAACAAGAAAAAGAAACATACAAATTATGTGAATAAGAAACTAAGGAATAAAAAAAACTTTTAGCTTTGCCATTTGCCCATATCTGCACTTCAGCCCTCCAGTTTGATCCTTAACTCTTCGTAAGGATGCATCATTGGCCAGTGCCCGTCTCCTCAGGATTAGGCCGAATGCACACGGCCATGAGCGGTCCATGGAACCACAGGCTGGATTCCTGCTGAGAGCAGGAGTGTACGGCGTCACTGGTTGCTATGACACCGTGCGCTCCCTGCTGCCGCCACAGTAATGCACTGGTATAGATCATACCAGTGTATTACTGTACTGCAGCAGCAGGGAGCGCACAGCGTCATAGCAACCAATGACGCCGTACGCTCCTGCTCTCAGCAGGAATCCAGCCCGTGGTTCCACAGACCGCTGACGGCCGTGAAACATGGCCGTGTGCATTCGGCCTTAGTCTGTGACTTGTAACGTTACACAAGGATGCTCCCTGCCATCACCTGATTAGATCACTTTGCCCTGTCATATCTGCAGTAATGTCAAGATAAAGTTGTGATTGTACAATGTTGGTGGTTATATTTCAAGATGAATATGGAAACCAGAACAATGTTGTGTAATATTTTCTATAAATAGAAGCCTCTGCTATGTAATTTACAGGTTTTATGTAGTTTTCAGCATTTTCAATCCTATCATTATTCCAGCTTGTTGCATACTTCTAAACAACGTTATTTGGCGAGGTCAGCAGGACCACATTAGAACGTAAAAATGCCCAAGTACATCCAGGAGTCTGACTTCACCATGGTGGAGGAAGGCTTTGTGGCCAGAGACCTGATGGAGGAAATTATTAATGACGTCTCACAGACTGTAAGTACCTTGTAGCGCATCACTTTTTTTTTTTTTTTTTTTTTTTTTTTTACTGAATGTGCACATTTTTCTATATGTTGTGTTCTTTGTATTTTTCAGGATGACAGGGATGCCTTCTTTGTTGCGGATTTGGGGGATGTAGTAAGGAAGCATCTGCGTTTTCTCAAAGCTCTGCCACGTGTGAAGCCTTTCTACGCCATGAAGTGTAACAGCAGCAGAGGAGTAGTCCAGATCCTGGCAGAACTAGGGGCAGGATTTGACTGCGCCAGCAAGGTAATGACAGACTTCCATGCGATAAGAGTTTCTGGTATTCTATCGTATCTGCAGATATAATGTGCTATTCTGTATCTCTGCAGGCAGAAATTGAATTGGTCCAAGGCATAGGTGTGAAGCCAGAAAACATAATTTATGCCAACCCTTGTAAGCAGATTTCCCAGATTAAATTTGCTGCCAAGAATGGAGTCCAGATGATGACTTTTGACAATGAAGTGGAGCTGTCCAAAGTGTCACGAAACCACCCAAATGCCAAGTATGTGCATGTTGCCAAGCAGCCATCAGTTTGTTGTGAGACCTGTCTAGAACGTCCAAGCCCTAACTGACCATTTACTGTTTATAGGATGGTACTCCGCATAGCTACGGATGACTCCAAGTCTTCTGCCAGACTTAGTGTGAAATTTGGGGCTCCGTTAAAATCATGCAGGCACCTTCTTGAAATGGCTAAGAATCTAAACGTTGATGTGATTGGTGTTAGGTAAGTTGTATTTCCATGAGTTCTTGTATATACTAGTACAGCTCCTAGGCTTCAGTGATGGTGTCCCTGCCTGTTAGGGTCCAGACAGTCTATTTTGCAGCAAATCCACAATGACTGACGGGATCCATGTGCTACATATGCAGCAGATTTTGTCATAGGATGAAAGTGTGTAGCTTTTCCTGCAACAATCTGTGGATTTGTAAATTTGCAGCATGTTTCTGCTACATGCAGGTGGTGGTAAAATCCCATTCGCATGTATTCTGTAACTTGCCAAGGATTTGTAGTGCAATTCCACCATGTGTGGATCTGGCTTTAAAGAGGTTGTTTACCCTTTAGGGCAGGGATGCTCAACCTGTGGCCCTCCAGCTGTTGTAAAACTACAACTCCCACAATGCCCTTCTGTAGGTTGTCGGGGAATTATGGGAGTTGTAGTTCTGCAACAGCTGGAGGGCCGCGGGTTGAGCATGCCTGCTTTAGGGCCTTTCTGGCAGACCCACTACCGTAGCCAAACCTACGGAGGGAATCGGATTTACCTGATTTCCCTCTTCACCCCTTCCTTCCGATCCTTCACTTCCCTGCCACCTCTGTCTCCCCACATCAACATCCATAACATGTTCCCCATGTGTCAAGCCATATGGCCTGCACCAAATTGGATGTTGCTGTGGGGACACTGGTGATATGCAGAGGCGGTGAGGGAGCATAGGAGCCAAAACTCAGCGTCTGGGTTCAGGTACATGATTCCTTTCGCAGGTCCAGTCACACTGGGCCATTTTGCCTGTACCTAACAGTTAAATGTTTTGTTTCAGTTTCCACGTGGGGAGCGGCTGTACGGATCCCAAAGCATATGTGCAGTCTATTTCAGATGCCAGGATGGTTTTTGAAATGGCATCAGAGTTTGGTTACAAGATGTGGCTGTTGGATATCGGCGGGGGCTTCCCTGGGACAGATGATTTAAGAGTTCATTTTGAAGAGGTAATAATATAGTGGTAGATTGATACAGTTTTGAAGGAAATACTGTGGCTCTGAACCAATTTGTGGGAAAACTAATAGAAAATGTCTCTCAAACAGATGGCTGCTGCAATAAACCCAGCGCTAGACCTATATTTCCCTGAAGGCTCAGCTGTGGAGATCATTGCTGAACCTGGAAGATACTATGTAGCATCCGCTTTCTCTCTGGCTGTTAACATCATTGCTAAGAAGGAAGTGTGCTTGGACAGCTCTGGATCAGATGGTAGGTTCCAGTACAGTATTGTCTTAATACAAAAGCTTTCAGCTAGCACCCTCTGCAGATCCCACAGGTTTCTAATGGAAACTAACTGAGCACTCTTATCTCCTTGTTATGCTGGTACTTCAGTAAATCTGTCTGTTTCTAAAGGCCACTTTACAAGGGCCTGCTCATCAGAGGAGGTGAGGACTGCATTTACATGCAGCAATCCCCTCCTCTGTATAGGACTAGTGATGGCTTAGCACCATAGAGAATCTTTATTTCTGGACAGCCGTTCTGTGTACATAGCATGTACCACATCAGTTATGCTTATACCCAAGGAAATCAAGAAGGGGAGAAAGTAAACAGATCTGCCAAGATAATGTGATGTCTTCCAGGGGAAAAGTTGTTTTTTAGAAAGAGGGGCGGAGGATTAGTAATGTAGAAACCAGACCTTGGTTCCCTTCAAACCGCAAGGTGCATAAAACTTAACAATAGCCCAACCTATTCACCTCTCCTCCAGTCAGTGGAGTTAAATTCCAGGCACGTGACGCGCAGGAACCACCACTGAGCCCTCAAGTAGAATTAATCTCTGAGATCGGCTGATTGTTTAATAAGATACATGTCTGATCCAAGGAAGTGAGTTGGAAACAATCCTGAATGCATTTTCTAACCTGGAGTGGCAATATATTTATGAAACTCTCCCAACATGCAAAAAATTTTCACATGTATATCTTTCCTGGAAGATGCCTCTACCCAGTCAATCTTCATTAAGAAGGAGACTTTCTCAAAAAATAACTTAAACAGTGGGGGCTGCCAGCAGACATAATAGTTTCCTACTGCCAGGGGTACACGTGTAATAAACAGGTCAATATACCCAAAGATGGGCCATATAGGATCCAGAGGTGCTGCTGATGTCAGATGGGGGGTGGTGAATGTGTGAATTTTATACCAGAAAGATTGTATCACCGGGCACAGCCATGAACAATGAAAAAAAAATGTCTGCTCCTGCCTCTGTATGGAAGCAGTTGTCAGATTCAAAGACTCCCATATGGTGGCCCCAAACTGGAGAGATATATGCCTGGTGATAAATCTGTAGGGTCATCTCCCTGTAACTGATAGATGGCAAATAACAAAGATTGCGTTCCAGAGCCTGATATAGGGTGGACATCGTTATTGCAGGATGTCTTTAAGCCATTTAGTTATTGCCCATTCACCTTTTCCGTAGTCCAAAGAGGTGTGTAAGAATTTATAGTAACTAGTGGTGTCTCCTTAGGGTAGGAGTATGTATGAGGGAGGCCTGTAGGGTTGGGGTTAAGTTAGGCAGTCGTTTCTGGAGATAGGTGAAGAAATTGAAATGAATGTTAGGGGATTTAGATTTAAGATCTTCCAAAGTGAGGGTTGTGTGTGTGTGTGTGTGTGTTCCACCAAGTGACTCTAATTGGGGTTAGTCCTCTTGTGCCAATCGTAGAAATCCCTATGGGGTGACCCTGCTTGGAAATGTGGGCTTGTTCCCCCCCCCCCCCCCCCTAGGTTGTTGTAAAATACATGGGGTATTTTAGGGCGATGACCATACCAAATGAATTTACAGTAAGTAGTTAATTTTTCATCTCTGAGGCATAAGTATATTAGTAAGGAGTGTAGAAGATAAAATGGTGACATTTCCCAGCCTGTTATGAGAAGGTATGCCTGTCCCATGTAAGACAAAGAGATGTTGCTAGCATGTCCTTCAGAGTACGTATATAAGGTGTAATGTTTGCATTGTATAGCTTACCAGATTATCTGGTGATCTGTACCCACCAGGTATGATAGAGTGAGAGCCATTGAAAGGGAAAATGAGCAGTCCATCTCAGTTTTGTAGGCCCTTTTAAGGAGCAGAGCTTCAGATTTATCCAGGTTAAGGGTGTAACCTGAAAACTGTCCGACATCTATAAGGTCTTGTAATGTTTGTAGAAGTCTGTAATAATTAACAATATATCTTCGGCAAATGCCGCCAAGGCAATTGGACAGTTATCTTGGGGAGAGGGGCCAAGTGGTTGTAAATGGTGTAAGGGGTCTAAAGCAATGTTAAAAAGTAGGGGGCATACTTGCCTGGTGCCAAAAACTGACTAAATGGGGGGGGGGGGGGGGGGGGGGTATAACTTACTGTGAGTGTGGTGCGGACATCTTATTGTAAATGGCTAATAAAATCAGAGAATATGGGGCCAAACTGTCTGAGAGCAGCATTCAGAAAAGGCCATGACACTTTGTCGAACGCCTTTTCAGCATCAAGACTTGGTAATAGAGTAAGAGGGTTACTATCCTGTGTCTCAAGGGTGGCGGCTATAGCTGCCCTGATATTTTTAATTGTCTAGATTTAATGAATCCTCTGAGATGGGTGTATGATTCTGGGTAGAATGTTTTGTAGTCTAGTAGATACAATTTTCGCCAGGAATTTGTAGTTGCTATTCAAAAGGGATATGGGTCTATGATTGTGGCAGTGCTGTGTCTTTGTTGGGTTTGAGAATCAATATTGTCTTAGAGTCTAGAAACAGGTCTACCATGGCATGTTGGGTGTATGTGGTATTGTATAGTTGAGTTAGTATAGGGATGATCTTGGGGTTGAGCATTTTGTAATTGCATAGTCTGTCAGGACCTGGGGTTTTATTAGGTGAGGAGATCATGTAGAGACATGAGAAATTTCCATAACCTAGTTCTGATTTGTGGTTCTAGGCCCTGTATGGTCATGGTAATAAGTGCATGATCCAAAATTGTAATTGCCATGATTGAGGTGTCAATGACAGTGGAAAAGATGCTGATGTTAAGTAGTTGAGGCTTGAGAAACTAGCATGTGTTGCAGAATAAAGTATATTCTCAGGTTGGGTTGTGTTCTCCATGGGTCACATAATGAGACTGCTTCCATTAAGTTAGTGAGATCTCTAGAGGACGTTCTAGGTGGCTTGTTAAGTAGTTATCTAATAATGGGTATATGGTAGTGTTAGTCTCCCCCTATGATTAGGTTGAGACCTGAACTGGGTAAAAGGGGCCTGGAGCCTAGCAAAGAAATCTATTTGTTTGATTAGGGGCATATGTGTGACTTCCCCTGCTATTTGTATTCGCAGCAGTAAATATCTGCCCCCTCTATCCCAATTCCTCCTCGATCAAACCCCCCCCCCCCCCCAAACTTCTCAGCTTCCTGTAAGAATATTATATCTCCTCTTGTTCGTTTTAAGTGGGTGAGGATCTTTTTACGTTTAATTGGGTTAAGGCCCGCCACGTTCCAGGATATCAATTTAAAGGGAGTCTGTCATCAGTATTTCTGTGTGTGTGATTGAACTTCTACATCAACATCCTGAGGTCAAAAGTGTCGTGACTGACATCCCAGCAGCAACATGGAATTGAGGTGGAACACCGAGACTGAGTGCTCAGGGTCCGCGCGCCGCAGCCGAATGCCTGGAGAAAAATAACTAGGTGTTTTAATGGGCCGTAAAGACAAACCATAGAAACATTTGCCTATTAAGGTGAGCCTCAGTAAAGTTGAGGCTGTTTCCCTCAATCTTCTTCTGCGGGTGTGGTGTGGTCTCCCATGTTAGTGGGATCATGTGTAAGAGACCCTCCCAGTATGATGGAACAGGTTTCAGTTGTAATGATCCAATTGAAAGTGGCGTTGGGCATCGTGTGGGTCTTCAAAGATGAGTGGTCTGCCTATCTCCAGTACCAGTCATTTTGCTGGATAGATCAGGGTGACTCGTTTCCAGCTATCGTAGAGGCTTTGGCATATTGGGTTGAATGATCTCCGTTTTTAGGAGACTGATGCCGAAAATTCTTGAAAGAATAGAATGGCCTCGTATTTTTCAGGCTGTGTTGGCACTGATAGGTGTTCAAGATCTGCTCTTTGATCGCCCAATTCAGGTATTTTGCGATCACTGGGTGAGGTTTTGGGTTATCCATCACAGCTGGTTTAGGTGGTCCAATTCTGTGTGCCCATTTTAATGTGTAGTTTGTCAACAGTTCCAGGCCCAGTGCTGTGTGTAGGTCTACAGTGATGTTTGTGAGAATGTCCTCTCCCACGATGTTCTCTGGGACACCTATGAATCTGAGGTTGTTGCGGCGATCTCTATTTTCAAGGTCTTCTAGTTTAGTGGTTAATGCTGACTTTCTCTGCATTTTGCTATGGTGCGTTCCAGATTAGATATGGTTATCTTCTGGGCTGTGTGCGTAGTCTCAAAGTCTGAGCTTTTTTGAGAGTTTGTGGGGATCAGTTGTAGGGCAGAGTTGATAGAGGAATAAAGTACCTCCAATCTTTTGTCAGAGGTAGAAGAACCCAAGAGACTTCCTGTGCCACATTAGAAGCATGGTTGAAGTCCTCTTCGGAAGAGTGAAGGAGCATATCTAGGGGAGAGATTGGGTGGTGTAATGTCACCCTCAGAGTTTGACATCAAAAGATTAAAACTAGTATGGGGGAATGCAGGTCTCAATGGTGAGGATGCAGCCTTGTTTTATGGCTGCTGTAGTAACTATGTTCTCCTCCCTGTGTAGGTGGCATTGGGCAGGTTTGTGTGCTGCTGCTGGCCAAATGCTGTGCTGTATGGATGGAGTCTGCGCCACGGAGAGAAATTGGGACTCGGCTATACATCCCAGCAGCCCATGTGTGTGTCTCGTGGCCTATTGCCACTGACCCAGGGGTAATGTTGGGTGAAGCTTTCTGGGTCGTATGTTTTAGGGAGCATGTCCCCCTTCCAACTGCAGGCACTGTTTTAGATAAGTGCGCTGTTAAAATACGGCCATGCGAGATGTCCCGCTCCCGGGGGTCTGTCCCCTCATTTGTCTCTCGCCTCCTGAACTTGCTTGTGGTGGGTTCAGGAACTGCTCTTTTCTCAGCGCAATGGAGGTGTCAGTAAGTGGAGGCCACTACGGCATGTGGAGCGCACACTCGGCTCCTTTTGTTGGGTAAAATCTCCTAAGATGTCCGGATGTACTTGACTGTCTCACAGGGATATTTGTAGGTCAGAACGCAGCCAGCTCCACAAAATGTGTTAGACGAGCAGTGGCTCCCCTGGCCAGGTGGGATCCTTTGTCTGCGTGTGCAGGGCGCCACTTCTGTGTCTGTCTGGTTTTTGTGTCCCAGAAATTGAGGCTGGAGATTGATGGGGCTCACTAGACCGCAGCTGTAGTTCGGCTGTCAGAGGTCCACAGGATTTCGGGAAGGTCTCATTTTTGCAGCGGCTGGACTACTAGACCCAACTGTAGGTTTTCTGTGTCGGTGGAGCCTTCAGAACGGGTTTGATGGGCTCCGGTGTAGGAGCCCCCTAGGAAGCCGTCCTCTCCACTTGGCTGCAGGCCACTCCCCATTTTTCTTTTTTTCTGGGTCCTGCCTTGTCAGAGGAGGCATTTTAATTTGACAAAGTACAGGCCTTGTCCTAAGTAAAATGGATCCTCCAGCACTCAATGTCCCAGACTCAAATCTACAGCAGCTCAGATGTCGTAGATTTCCGCAATTGTTTATGCCAGCTCCTGATGAATTCCCCTTTTTGGAAACCTGGCAAGGGCAGCATAAATAATACAACGATAGGTCATCAATTTTTAAAATCCCAGAAAACCCCTTGAATCTGTGTACACTGGCAAAGAAATATACCCATACCCTTGCAAAATGTATGAAAATCTCTCAAATGTGCTGAATTACTAGTGTAATATAAAATTTGTTGGAATGTTATAGAAATGACCTAATTAAAGGGGTTGACCAGTTTGGACAGTCTCTAGACTATCTCCTAAGAGATAAAAGTGTAATGGGGGGAGGGGATCCTAAAGTGGATAGCCAGTTAATAAAGCATCACAAGAAAATACTGATGCTGAACACATTTATTTCTACTGAAGATACCAGTCATATTCAGTTAAGATGTGCAGTTCACTCACTTTTATTTTTTATTATTCACTTTCCTTTTTAGATGAAGAAAACTATCCTAACAAGAACATCATGTATTATGTTAATGATGGCGTTTATGGATCATTTAACTGCATCTTCTTTGACCATGCTCATCCAAAACCCATTCTTCACAAGGTATAGTTGTAGTGAAAGTGAAAAAAACAACCATGTAAACTACTCCAAGATGTAAAAGACCTATATAGCTTAAAGGGGTTCTGCACTTTCAATTAACTGATCTATCCTCTGGATAGATCAGCTTCTGATCGGCAGGGGTCCGACACCCGGGACCCCCGCCGATCAGCTGTTTGAGAAGGCAGCGGCGCTCCAGCAGCGCCGCAGCCTTCTCACAGTTTACCGCCGGGCCGCCCGCCCACTGACGTCACTACTTGTAACTACAGTGGGTGCGGCTAAGCTCTGTTCACTTGAATGGAGCTTAGCCGCGCCCACTGTAGTTGATACAAGTTGTGACGTCAGTGGGCGGGCGGCCCGGCGGTAAACTGTGAGAAGGCCGCGGCGATGCTGGAGCGCCGCTGCCTTCTCAAACAGCTGATCGGCGGGGGTCCCGGGTGTCGGACCCCTGCCGATCAGAAGCTGATGATCTATCAAGAGGATAGATCATCAGTTAATTGAAAGTGCAGAACCCCTTTTAAAGTGGCAGCTTTCTTCCACAAACTGCACCACACATGTCCAGGGGTTGCATCTGGTATAGCAGCTGAGCTCCATTGAAGTGAAAAACGTTAATATGAAAATGCACAATGTAATGAGAGAAACTTTTAGTTTGCTCCTTAAGTGCCTTGGAGGTGGAGCTTCACTGAAGTGATCTGACGGTTTCTCAGCCTCTTCCCTCTGATTTGAGTGACAGCTGTAGTGGTCTACTGGTTGGATGCTACAGCTGTCACTCACCAGAGGGGAAGGGCTTCGAAGTGGCTTAAAGCAGAGGGCACTTCAGTGAAGAACCACCTTCTGGGCACTAAGCAGCAGAACCTGTCAGAATAGAGGTTCATATTCACACTACTCCTGATGATGCAAGCTCCATGAAAGGTATGTTTATACTGCTCTGGTCAGCCCAGCCCCTACCAATTGTCAGTAGATTAACCTGGTCAAAAGTGCAGACAGATTCTTTTTGATTCTGGAAAAAAAGTTTTGTTATCCAAAGGATAGTTGACAAATGTCTAATTGCTGGTGGCCCCACCACTGGGACCCCCTGCTGTTTGCGAATGGAGATCCTCTGTTACAGTGTAGTACTGGTTGCATTCCACTTTATTCAAATCTATGGGGCTAATGAAGATGGCATAGCATTATCCTTAGCTATCTCATCAATCCCATAGACTTTGAATAGTAGAGCAACACATATGACAGCATCACAACTACTAGTTTCACACAGGTAACTGGAACCCCTGTTCTCATGATTCTGTGACCCCCCCCCCCCCCCCCCCTTAAAGGAAACCTGTTGCTATGAAAATGCAGTACAATCTGTAGACGGCATGCTATAGAACAGGAGGAGCTCAGCAGATTAATTCCCTATCATTCTATTGATGGCCAGTCAGCTACCACCTCCTTGACTTCAAAGCCTGGAATGAGTAGAAATGTAATGAATAAGTAAAAAGATTAACAGAATTGTTCCCACAAAACTACATATCAATCTGCTCGGCTTCTTACTTGCTGCCCACAAGTTGCACTGTTTTTAGTGTGACAGGTTCCTTTTAAACCCTCAAATATTTTGTGGACCATGAAAACTTCTACTTTTTTGTCAATTAAATGCTTTTCTGTTTTTTCCTTCAGAAACCGTCTCCAGATCAGCCATTATACAGTAGCAGCTTGTGGGGACCAACATGTGATGGCTTAGATCAGATTGCAGATAATCTTCAGCTACCAGAGCTTCAAGTTGGTGACTGGCTCCTGTTTGATAACATGGGAGCTTACACAGTGGCCGCATCCTCCACATTCAACGGTTTTCAGCAAACCTGCATTCACTATGCCATGCCACGGGCAGCTTGGTAAGAATAAATCCTTACTAGAGAACAGACATAAACAATTGTTATGTGGCTTAGTAGACATTAATAAATACATATACCTGGCCTTGTCTGCACTTTTTTTTTTTTTTTTTTTTTCCCCCCCCCCTTAAGTTTTAGCCCTGAACATGGTACCAATAGGATACAGGGGTCTGAATAATATGAAGGAAGGGAGGCAAAAAATTATTCAAAGTACCCTGCCTTTGTTACAATGCTACTCAAGTTGGCTGTCTATTCCATTAGTCGCTGCTGGGGTAGAATTGCTTGTAATGGGACTCGGCTGGCTCAAGACCATGTTACAAGAGTATAAGAACATTTACTTCTAGAAAGGAGACTTTTTTACTAAAGTGAATCTTAACCCTGTCCCTCCTGTATTTCCAGGGATGCTGTTCAGCTCCTGCAGAAAGGATTCCATCCGGATGAAGAGAAGGAGAACATTAGTGCACCCATGTCCTGTGGCTGGGAGATTTCGGACTCTTTGCTTAACGCCTGCATTTGCACAAGCCAGAATAATCTAGCTCCTGCATTCTGAAGAAATATGGAAATTATCTGAATCTTTTTATTGCTGGCATGTAGGACCAATCTTGGACTTGTTGTTTTTAAGTATGCAACATAAAATCTTACCAAATATCATAGGATTTCTGGCCTATTTTTGTTGTGTTGCTAAAGTAGAAATGTGATATTGACATTGTATTTAATTTTAAATAAATATTTGCTTTTTATTTGCACATTTCTTACTTGGTTTACCAGTGTAAGTATTCAAGAAGTGCTTATGCTGAATGGATCTACTTCTGACACATTGGTGGAGATTTATCAAAACTGGCTTAGTTGCCCATATCAACCAATCGGCTTGATCCTTTCATTTTCTAAAGGAGCTTGCAAGAATGAAAGGTGTAATCTGATTGGTTAATATGGGCAACAAAGCCAGTTTTCCTTTTCAACAGTTTTGATAAATCTCCCCCAGTGATACACAGATGCTCTCAGTGGTGGTGTGTCAACTTGTACCTAATCGCGGAGCTTTGTTCTATGATCACTTTACATGAGTTGCAGACAAGGCTGTTTTTTTATTTAGAACAGTGGGCACATTATATGGGTATGTTTTCAGCACTGGTTAGACACATTAAGGGGTAATTTATTGAAACTGGCATGTCATATGCAAGTCTTAACAAGTGCACTGGAGTAAGTTGTGTAAGAAATCCTAGTCCTATTGATTTTGGCAGGTGCTAATGGGCATAAAAAAGCTTTCACATCCAGTTGTTGCTTGCTTATAAACTGCTGAACCCCTAATTGTAAGACATTTTAAGCCCCAGAATTCTCGCACACTATACTATAAATAAAATGAAAATGCATATTAAGGGTCCATTCACACGTCCGGAACAGATCAGGAAAGAAACAACGGACGTGTGAATGGACCCTAAAGGGGTTTTCCAGGATTTTTACGGATGACCTATCCTCTGGACAGTTAATCTGTACTTGATTGGCGGAGGTCCAATCGGCTGTTTTGAGAAGGCATTGAGCGCCTCCTGCTTTCTCGCAGCTTACCAAGCACATCACTGTACATTGTATACCGGCTGTGTTTGGTATTGCAGCTTGGCCTCCTGCTCCTAGGCCACGTGAATGATGACCGTGTCGGCGTTCTTTCAGCTTTTCTTAGGCGGAAGGCTGCAGTGCTACTGCTAGTACCGCTGCCTTCTCAAACAGCTCATCGGCAGGGGTCCTGAAACAGGACAGCAAGTATACCATTAAGCATATGAAAAATGGCATATGTACAGTGTTCATTACTCCCCGTTTGCAGTGACATACATTCCTAGGGTATGTTTTTATAAAACACAGGAAACTGATGTATGAGTTATATGCCTCATTCACACGTCCGTGATTTAGCACGGAAACATGCGCCATTTGTCCGCGTTCACAGATCCATCATGCCTAATATAGTCTATGGGTCCATGAAAAATGTGGATGCCTTGTGGGGAATAAGCAATTGCCACACTCCTCAATGGGAACAAAGTACATGGCATTTTTAAATCCAACAGGGCCCTGCCTTGTGGTGAGAGAGCTGTGACTTATTTATTTTTAAGCAATTAAATATCGCTGACATATTCCAGCTTTACAGACATTAGCATCGAGCTATCCCCAATGGGGCTGATAATCTAGGGTCCCTATCAGTATGTCTTTCGAGTGTTGGAGGAAACCCACGCAAACATGGGGAGAACATACAAAATCCAGGCAGATGTCCTTGGTCGGATTCAAACCTGGGACCGCAGTGCTGTATTTGGTAAGTTATGAAGAGGCCACAGCACATTTAAGAGCTCTACATCTATTCACACAGCTGGTAGGTGTGCTGCAAGTTGGACTCCCACCGATCAGATATTGAGCATGGACAATCAATATTTAACTACCAGAAAACCCCTTTACTAATCAAACTTTTATCTCTAGTACAAGCAGTACTAACAACTTCAACCCACCCCCCCTAGCTGAAACCCCCTTAATGACCAGGCCACGTTTTACACTTTGGCACTACACTACTTTCACCATTTATTGCTCAGTCATGCAACCTTCCACCCAAATGAATTTTACCTCCTTTTCTTCTCACTAATAGAGCTTTCATTTGGTGGTATTTCATTGCTGCTGACATTTTTACTTTTTTGTTATTAATCGGAATTTAACGATTTTATTTTTTTTTTGCAAAAAAATGACTTCGCTTTCAGTTGTCAAATTTTGCAAAAAAACGACATCCATATATAAATTTTTAGCTAAATTTATTGTTCTACATGTCCTTGATAAAAAAAAAAAAAGTTTGGGTAAAAGTTATAGCATTTACAAAATAGGGATTTCCGCTTTTTGAAGCAGCTCTGACTTTCTGAGCACCTGTCATGTTTTCTGAGGTTCTACAATGCCCAGACAGTAGAAAACCCCCACAAATGACACCCTAAAGTATTCGCTGATGGGCATAGTGAGTTCATAGAACTTTTTATTTTTTGTCACAAGTTAGCGGAAAATGATTTTATTTTATTATTTTCTTACAATGTCTCATATTCCACTAACTTGTGACAAAATAAAACTTCCATGAACTCATTATGCCCCTCACGGAATACCTTGGGGTGTCTTCTTTCCAAAATGGGGTCACTTGTGGGGTAGTTATACTGCCCTGGCATTTTAGGGGCCCATATGCGTGAGAAGTATTTTGCAATCAAAATCTGTAAAAAATGACCGGTAAAAATCCAAAAGATGCTCTTTGGAATGTGGGTCCCTTAGCCCACCTAGGCTGCAAAAAAGTGTCACACATCTAGTATCGCCGTACTCAGGAGAAGTTGGGGAATGTGTTTTGGGGTGTCATTTTACATATACCCATGCTGGGTGAGAGAAATATCTTGGCAAAAGACAACTTTTCTTTTTTTTTTTTTTTTTTTTTTTTTTTTTTTTTTTTTTTTTATATATACAAAAGGGAAAAGTTGTCTTTTGCCAAGATATTTCACTCACCCAGCATGGGTATATGTAAAATGACACCCCAAAACACATTCCCCAACTTCTCCTGAGTACGGCGATACCACATGTGTGACATCTTTTTGCAGCCAAGGTGGGCAAAGGGGCACACATTCCAAAGCACCTTTCGGATTTCACAGGCCATTTTTTACACATTTTGATTGCAAAATACTTCTCACGCATATGGGCCCCTAAAATGCCAGGGCAGTATAACTACCCCACAAGTGACCCCATTTTGGAAAGAAGACACCCCAAGGTATTCCGTGAGGGGCATGGCGAGTTCCTAGAATTTTTTATTTTTTGTCGCAAGTTAGTGGAATATGAGACTTTGTAAGGAAAAAAAAATAAATAAAAAAATTCATCATTTTCCGCTAACTTGTGACAAAAAATAAAAAATTCTAGGAACTCGCCATGCCCCTCACGGAATACCTTGGGGTGTCTACTTTCCAAAATGGGGACACTTGTGGGGTAGTTATACTGCCCTGGCATTTTAGGGGCCCATGTGAGTGAGAAGTAGTTTGCAAGCAAAATCTGTAAAAAATGACCGGTGAAATCCGAAAGGTGCTCTTTGGAATGTGTGTCCCTTAGCCCACCTAGGCTGCAATAAAGTGTCACACATCTGGTATCGCCGTACTCAGGAGAAGTTGGGGAATGTGTTTTGGGGTGTCATTTTACATATACCCATGCTGGGTGAGAGAAATATCTTGGCAAAAAACAACTTTTCCCCTTTTTTTGTTTTTTTTATACAAAGTTGGCATTTGACCAAGATATTTATCTGACCTAGCATGGGTATATGTAAAATGACACCCCAAAACACATTCGCCAACTTCTCCGGAGTACGGCGATACCACATGTGTGACACTTTTCTGCAGCCTAGATACGCAAAGGTGCCCAAATTCCTTTTAGGAGGGCATTTTTAGACATTTGGATCCCAGACTTCTTCTCACGCTTTAAGGCCCCTAAAAAGCCAGGGCAGTATAAATACCCCACATGTGACCCCACTTTGGAAAGAAGACACCCCAAGGTATTCAATGAGGGGCCTGGCGAGTTCATAGACTTTTTTTTTTTTTTTTGGCATAAATTAGCGGAAATTTTTATTTTTTCTCACAAAGTCTCAATTTCCGCTAACTTGGGACAAAAATTTCAATCTTTCTAGAATCAATATGCCCCTCAGCGAATACCTTGGGTGTCTTCTTTCCAAAATGGGGTCATTTGTGGGGTTTGTACTGCCCTGGCATTTGAGGGTCTCCGCAATGATTACATGTATGGCCAGCATTAGGAGTTTCTGCTATTCTCCTTATATTGAGCATACAGGTAATGAGCTTTTTTTTTTTCCGTTCAGCCTCTGGGCTGAAAGAAAAAAAATGAACGGCACAGATTTCTTAATTCGCATCGATCAATGTGGATGAAAAAATCTCTGCCAAAAAAAAAAAAGAGGGGAAAGGCGTCTACCAGGACATAGGAGCTCCGCCCAACATCCATACCCACTTAGCTCGTATGCCCTGGCAAACCAGATTTCTCCATTCACATCAATCGATATGGATGAATAAATCATTGCCGGGATTTTTTTTTTTTTAGATACAAAGTGTTTGCCAAAGCATAGGAACACCGCCTCCTCCTCAGCTCATATGCCTCGGCAAACGTATCTTTTACTGCAGAGGAGAAATCTCGTCTTGCAGCGCCGCATACACCGACTTGTGTGTAATCTGACAGCAGCGCAATGCTTCTGTCAGAATGCACATCAGTGCTGCAGCTAGTCGATTGGTTGGTCCACCTGGAAGGTAAAAAAAACAGGCCGCAACGCAATAATTTTATTAACTTTTGAACAGAACATATCAACTTTAACTTTTTGAACCTTTTTGCTTACTGGTGGTTTCTTTTTTTTTTTTTTTTTTTTTTTTTTTAACCATTATAGGACAAACCTCTCCTTCCCCATGGGACAATGTGCAAAGCGCAAATCGCCCAAAGATGTGGCGAAGTGCGTTATGCACTTTGTCCCAGGTGAAAGGAGAGGTTTGCAGCAGCTCTGTGTGAATGGGCCCTAATAGCCTTGTGTGCCTGTCCTGGGGAGATGTGATCCCTATGCTAGGTGTACCTGTGTGTGGTACTTCCGGAAACACTCCCCTAAGCATAGGGCAGGGTGGTCAGGGCAGTCAGGACAGAAATAGCAGGTGTCACGCCTTATTCCACTCCTGCTACAGACACAACATCTTTTTCGGGGTGACGGTTGGGTTGAGGTACCGGCAACGACATTGGGGAAATGTCGCTCATGTAGACGGCTAACTACACTGGTGGATGGGGCCACGGAACCTCCTGGGTACAGGAGGTTCTCGATAATCTCTTCCTGAAATTTGAGGAAGGATCCTGTTCTCCCAGCCTTACTGTAGAGAACAAAACTATTATACAGAGCCAATTGAATTAAATATACAGACACCTTCTTATACCAGCGTCTGGTTCTGCGGGACACTAAATACGGAGCCAACATCTGGTCATTGAAGTCCACCCCTCCCATGTGAAGGTTATAGTCGTGGACTGAGAGGGGCTTTTCAATGACACGGGTTGCTCGCTCAATTTGGATTGTCGTGTCTGCGTGAATGGAGGAGAGCATGTAAACGTCACTCTTGTCTCTCCATTTTACCGCGAGCAGTTCTTCGTTACACAAGGCAGCCCTCTCCCCCCTTGCAAGACGGGTGGTAACAAGCCGTTGGGGGAAGCCCGCGCGACGCCACAGCAGCCAATCTGTTCTAGAAACAAATGCCTGGAGAGGGCCACACTTGTGTAGAAATTGTCCACATAAAGATGGTACCCCTTGCCGAATAAGGGAGACACCAAGTCCCAGACTGTCTTCCCACTGCTCCCCAGGTAGTCAGAGCAACCGACCGGCTCCAGGGTCTGATCTTTTACCTCATAGATCCGAAATTCGTGGGTATAGCCTGTGGCCCTTTCACAGAGCTTATACAATTTGACCCCATACCGGGCGCGCTTGCTTGGGATGTATTGTTTGAAGCCAAGGCGCCCGGTAAAATGTATTAGGGACTCGTCTACGCAGATGTTTTGCTCTGGGGTATACAAATCTGCAAATTTCAGGTTGAAGTGGTCTATGAGGGGCCGAATTTTGTGGAATCGGTCAAAAGCTGGGTGGCCTCTGGGACGGGAGGTGGTGTTGTCGCTAAAGTGCAGGAAACGCAGGATGGCCTCAAATCGTGCCCTGGACATGGCAGCAGAGAACATGGACATGTGATGAATTGGGTTCGTGGACCAATATGACCGCAATTCATGCTTTTTGGTTAGACCCATGTTGAGGAGAAGGCCCAGAAAAGTTTTAATTTTGGAAACTTGGACTGGTTTTCACCGGAAAGGCTGGGCATAATAGCTTCCCGGGTTGGCGGTTATAAATTGTGTGGCATACCGGTTTGTTTCTGCCACGACTATGTCCAAGAGCTCCGCAGTAGAGTTGAGCGAACACCTGGATGTTCGGGTTCGAGAAGTTCGGCCGAACTTCCCGGAAATGTTCGGGTTCGGGATCCGAACCCGATCCGAACCCGATCCGAACTTCGTCCCGAACCCGAACCCCATTGAAGTCAATGGGGACCCGAACTTTTCGGCACTAAAACGGCTGTAAAACAGCCCAGGAAAGGGCTAGAGGGCTGCAAAAGGCAGCAACATGTGGGTAAATCCCCTGCAAAAAAATGTGGATAGGGAAATGAATAAAAATAAAAATTAAATAAATAAAAATTAACCAAAATCAATTGGAGAGAGGTCCCATAGCAGAGAATCTGGCTTCCCGTCACCCACCACTGGAACAGTCCATTCTCAGATATTTAGGCCCCGGCACCCAGGCAGAGGAGAGAGGTCCCGTAACAGAGAATCAGTCTTCATGTCAGCAGAGAATCAGTCTTCATGTCATAGCAGAGAATCAGGCTTCACGTCACCCACCACTGTAAGAGTCCATTTTCATAAATTTAGGCCCAGCACCCAGGCAGAGGAGAGAGGTCCCGTAACAGAGGATCTGGCTTCATGTCAGCAGAGAATCAGTCTGCATGTCATAGCAGAGAATCAGGCTTCACGTCACCCACCACTGCAACAGTCCATTGTCATAAATTTAGGCCCAGCACCCAGGCAGAGGAGAGAGGTCCCGTAACAGACAATCTGGCTTCATGTCAGCAGAGAATTAGTCTGCATGTCATAGCAGAGAATGAGGCTTCACGTCAGCCACCACTGCAACAGTCCATTGGCTTATATTTAGGCCCAGCACCCAGGCAGAGGAGAGAGGTCCTGTAACAGACAATCTGGCTTCATGTCAGCAGAGAATCAGTCTTCATATCATAGCAGAGAATCAGGCTTCACGTCACCCACCACTGCAACAGTCCATTGTCATAAATTTAGGCCCAGCACCCAGGCAGAGGAGAGAGGTCCCGTAACAGACAATCTGGCTTCATGTCAGCAGAGAATTAGTCTGCATGTCATAGCAGAGAATGAGGCTTCACGTCAGCCACCACTGCAACAATCCATTGGCATATATTTAGGCCCAGCACCCAGGCAGAGGAGAGAGGTCCCGTAACAGACAATCTGGCTTCATGTCAGCAGAGAATCAGTCTTCATATCATAGCAGAGAATCAGGCTTCACGTCAGCCACCAGTGCAACAGTCCATTGGCATATATTTAGGCCCAGCACACAGGCAGAGGAGAGAGGTCCCGTAACAGACAATCTGGCTTCATGTCAGCAGAGAATCAGTCTTCATGTCATAGCAGAGAATCAGGCTTCACGTCACCCACCACTGCAACAGTCCATTGTCATAAATTTAGGCCCAGCACACAGGCAGAGGAGAGAGGTCCCGTAACAGAGGATCTGGCTTCATGTCAGCAGAGAATCAGTCTGCATGTCATAGCAGAGAATCAGGCTTCACGTCACCCACCACTGCAACAGTCCATTGTCATAAATTTAGGCCCAGCACCCAGGCAGAGGAGAGAGGTCCCGTAACAGACAATCTGGCTTCATGTCAGCAGAGAATTAGTCTGCATGTCATAGCAGAGAATGAGGCTTCACGTCAGCCACCACTGCAACAGTCCATTGGCATATATTTAGGCCCAGCACCCAGGCAGAGGAGAGAGGTCCCGTAACAGACAATCTGGCTTCATGTCAGCAGAGAATCAGTCTGCATGTAGAGAATCAGGCTTCACGTCACCCACCACTGCAACAGTCCATTGTCATAAATTTAGGCCCAGCACCCAGGCAGAGGAGAGAGGTCCCGTAACAGACAATCTGGCTTCATGTCAGCAGAGAATTAGTCTGCATGTCATAGCAGAGAATGAGGCTTCACGTCAGCCACCACTGCAACAGTCCATTGGCATATATTTAGGCCCAGCACCCAGGCAGAGGAGAGAGGTCCCGTAACAGACAATCTGGCTTCATGTCAGCAGAGAATCAGTCTTCATGTCATAGCAGAGAATCAGGCTTCACGTCACCCACCACTGTAAGAGTCCATTTTCATAAATTTAGGCCCAGCACCCAGGCAGAGGAGAGAGGTCCCGTAACAGACAATCTGGCTTCATGTCAGCAGAGAATCAGTCTGCATGTCATAGCAGAAAATCAGGCTTCACGTCAGCCACCACTGCAACAGTCCATTGTCAGATATTTAGGCCCAGCACCCAGGCAGAGGAGAGAGGTCCCGTAACAGAGGATCTGGCTTCATGTCAGCAGAGAATTAGTCTGCATGTCATAGCAGAGAATCAGGCTTCACGTCACCCAACATTGGAACAGTCCATTGGCATATATTTAGGCCCTGGCACCCAGACAGAGGAGAGGTTCATTCAACTTTGGGTAGCCTCGCAATATAATGGTAAAATGAAAATAAAAATAGGATTGAATGAGGAAGTGCCCTGGAGTCCAATAATATATGGTTAAGGGGAGGTAGTTAATGTCTAATCTGGACAAGGGACGGACAGGTCCTGTGGGATCCATGCCTGGTTCATTTTTATGAACGTCAGCTTGTCCACATTGGCTGTAGACAGGCGGCTGCGTTTGTCTGTAATGACGCCCCCTGCCGTGCTGAATACACGTTCAGACAAAACGCTGGCTGCCGGGCAGGCCAGCACCTCCAAGGCATAAAAGGCTAGCTCTGGCCACGTGGACAATTTAGAGACCCAGAAGTTGAATGGGGCCGAACCATCAGTCAGTACGTGGAGGGGTGTGCACACGTACTGTTCCACCATGTTAGTGAAATGTTGCCTCCTGCTAACACGTTGCGTATCAGGTGGTGGTGCAGTTAGCTGTGGCGTGTTGACAAAAGTTTTCCACATCTCTGCCATGCTAACCCTGCCCTCAGAGGAGCTGGCCGTGACACAGCTGCCTTGGCGACCTCTTGCTCCTCCTCTGCCTTGGCCTTGGACTTCCACTTGTTCCCCTGTGACATTTGGGAATGCTCTCAGTAGCGCGTCTACCAACGTGCGCTTGTACTCGCGCATCTTCCTATCACGCTCCAGTGCAGGAAGTAAGGTGGGCACATTGTCTTTGTAGCGTGGATCCAGCAGGGTGGAAACCCAGTAGTCCGCACAGGTTAAAATGTGGGCAACTCTGCTGTCGTTGCGCAGGCACTGCAGTATGTAGTCGCTCATGTGTGCCAGGCTGCCCAGGGGTAAGGACAAGCTGTCCTCTGTGGGAGGCGTATCGTCATCGTCCTGCCTTTCCCCCCAGCCACGCACCAGTGATGGACCCGAGCTGCGTTGGGTGCCACCCCGCTGTGACCATGCTTCATCCTCATCCTCCTCCACCTCCTCCTCATCCTCGTCCTCCTCGTCCTCCAGTAGTGGGCCCTGGCTGGCCACATTTGTACCTGGCCTCTGCTGTTGCCAAAAACCTCCCTCTGAGTCACTTCGAAGAGACTGGCCTGAAAGTGCTAAAAATGACCCCTCTTCCTCCTCCTCCTGGGCCACCTCCTCTTCCATCATCGCCCTAAGTGTTTTCTCAAGGAGACATAGAAGTGGTATTGTAACGCTGATAACGGCGTCATCGCCACTGGCCATGTTGGTGGAGTACTCGAAACAGCGCAACAGGGCACACAGGTCTCGCATGGAGGCCCAGTCATTGGTGGTGAAGTGGTGCTGTTCTGTAGTGCGACTGACCCGTGCGTGCTGCAGCTGAAACTCCACTATGGCCTGCTGCTGCTCGCACAGTCTGTCCAGCATGTGCAAGGTGGAGTTCCACCTGGTGGGCACGTCGCATATGAGGCGGTGAGCGGGAAGGCCGAACTTACGCTGTAGCGCAGACAGGCGAGCAGCAGCAGGATGTGAACGCCGGAAGCGCGAACAGACGGCCCGCACTTTATGCAGCAGCTCTGACATGTCGGGGTAGTTGTGAATGAACTTCTGCACCACCAAATTCAGCACATGCGCCAAGCAAGGGATGTGCGTCAAATTGGCTAGTCCCAGAGCTGCAACGAGATTTCGCCCATTATCACACACCACCAGGCCGGGCTTGAGGCTCACCGGCAGCAACCACTCGTCGGTCTGTTGTTCTATACCCCGCCACAACTCCTGTGCGGTGTGGGGCCTGTCCCCCAAACATATGAGTTTCAGAATGGCCTGCTGACGTTTACCCCGGGCTGTGCTGAAGTTGGTGGTGAAGGTGTGTGGCTGACTGGATGAGCAGGTGGAAGAAGAGGAGGAGGAAGCCAAGAAGGAGGAGGTGGCAACAGGAGGCAAAGAATGTTGCCCTGCGATCCTTGGCGGCGGAAGGACGTGCGCCAAACAGCTCTCCGCCTGGGGCCCAGCTGCCACTACATTTACCCAGTGTGCAGTTAGGGAGATATAGCGTCCCTGGCCGTGCTTACTGGTCCACGTATCTGTGGTTAGGTGGACCTTGCTACAGATGGCGTTGCGCAGTGCACACTTGATTTTATCGGATACTTGGTTGTGCAGGGAAGGCACGGCTCTCTTGGAGAAGTAGTGGCGGCTGGGAACAACATACTGTGGGACAGCAAGCGACATGAGCTGTTTGAAGCTGTCTGTGTCCACCAGCCTAAATGACAGCATTTCATAGGCCAGTAGTTTAGAAATGCTGGTATTCAGGGCCAGGGATCGAGGGTGGCTAGGTGGGAATTTACGCTTTCTCTCAAATGTTTGTGAGATGGAGAGCTGAACGCTGGCGTGTGACATGGTTGAGACGCTTGGTGACGGAGGTGGTGGTGGTGTTGGTGGTACATCCCCTGTTTGCTGGGCGGCAGGTGCCAACGTTCCTCCAGAGGCGGAGGAAGAGGCCGAGGCGGCAGCAGCAGAAGAGGCCGAGGCGGCAGCAGCAGAAGATGCCGAGGCGGCAGCAGCAGAAGAGGTAGCAGGGGGAGCCTGAGTGACTTCCTTGTTTTTAAGGTGTTTACTCCACTGCAGTTCATGCTTTGCATGCAGGTGCCTGGTCATGCAGGTTGTGCTAAGGTTCAGAACGTTAATGCCTCGCTTTAGGCTTTGATGGCACAGCGTGCAAACCACTCGGGTCTTGTCATCAGCACATTGTTTGAAGAAGTGCCATGCTAGGGAACTCCTTGAAGCTGCCTTTGGGGTGCTCGGTCCCAGATGGCGGCGGTCAGTAGCAGGCGGAGTCTCTTGGCGGCGGGTGTTCTGCTTTTGCCCACTGCTCCCTCTTTTGCTACGCTGTTGGCTCGGTCTCACCACTGCCTCTTCCTCCGAACTGTGAAAGTCAGTGGCACGACCTTCATTCCATGTGGGGTCTAGGACCTCATCGTCCCCTGCATCGTCTTCCACCCAGTCTTGATCCCTGACCTCCTGTTCAGTCTGCACACTGCAGAAAGACGCAGCAGTTGGCACCTGTGTTTCGTCATCATCAGAGACATGCTGAGGTGGTATTCCCATGTCCTCATCATCAGGAAACATAAGTGGTTGTGCGTCAGTGCATTCTATGTCTTTCACCGCTGGGGAAGGGCTAGGTGGATGCCCTGGAAACCCTGCCAGCGGAGTCTTCAAACAGCATAAGAGACTGCTGCATAACTTGAGGCTGAGACAGTTTCCCTGGTATGCATGGGGGTGATGTGACAGACTGATGGGGTTGGTTTTCAGGCGCCATCTGTGCGCTTTCTGCAGAAGACTGGGTGGGAGATAATGTGAACGTGCTGGATCCACTGTCGGCCACCCAATTGACTAATGCCTGTACCTGCTCAGGCCTTACCATCCTTAGAACGGCATTGGGCCCCACCATATATCGCTGTAAATTCTGGCGGCTACTGGGACCTGAGGTAGTTGGTACACTAGGACGTGTGGATGTGGCAGAACGGCCACGTCCTCTCCCAGCACCAGAGGGTCCACTAACACCACCACGACCATGTCCACGTCCGCGTCCCTTACTAGATGTTTTCCTCATTGTTATGGTTCACCACAACAACAAAAATATTATTTGGCCCAATGTATTGTATTCAAATTCAGCGGGATATAAATTTGAGGCCTAGTATTTAGGCGCTGGGTGACCGGTATGGATTTACTAACAGAATTAGACTTGGAAATGCACAGTAGCGTGTGTGTGAAGTTATTCTGAATGACCCTATGTGCACCTTGAATATTATATACCCTTTTAGGGATAGATTTCAAATAGCTCTGATATAGCAGAAACCACTAAATTATGAAATTGCTAAATTGGGAATTGTATTTCAACCCAGAACAAAAAATGTGCTTTGACGGACACTAAATAACTTGCCTAGCCACAACAGTACAGCGGTAACGACAGATTTAGCGGGATATAAATTTGAGGCCTAGTATTTAGGCGCTGGGTGACCGGTATGGATTTAGTGACAGAATTAGACTGGGATATGGCCAAAAAATAACCACACTATTGCTGGTTAAATGCACTTGGTGTGACAGCTTGACCAACCACACTACTGAGGGTTAAATGCACTTGGTGACGGGCGCAGCTTGCCCCTGATGTAGTATATGGCCAAAAAATAAACAGACTATTGCTGGTTAAATGCACTTGGTGTGACAGCTTCACCCTGATGTAGGCTTTAGCCAAAAAACAACCACACCATTGAGGGTTAAATGCACTTGGTGACAGGCGCAGCTTGCCCCTGATGTAGTATATGGCCAAAAAATAAACAGACTATTGCTGGTTAAATGCACTTGGTGTGACAGCTTCACCCTGATGTAGGCTTTAGCCAAAAAACAACCACACCATTGAGGGTTAAATGCACTTGGTCGCAGCTTGGATGCACTTGGTCGCAGCACCGCACAAGACACAAAATGGCCGCCGATCACCCCAGAAAAAAGTGACTGACAAACGGTCTGGGCAGCCTAAAAACAGTGAGCAATTGAATTTCAGCAGCTCAATGATGCACAGCTGCAGATCGATCAATTAATCAAGTGCTTTGGAGGAGTTAATCAGCCTAATCTCGCCCTACTGTCGCAGCCGCAACCTCTCCCTACGCTAATCAGAGCAGAGTGACGGGCGGCGCTATGTGACTCCAGCTTAAATAGAGGCTGGGTCACATGGTGCTCTGGCCAATCACAGCCATGCCAATAGTAGGCATGGCTGTGACGGCCTCTTGGGGCAAGTAGTATGACGCTTGTTGATTGGCTGCTTTGCAGCCTTTCAAAAAGCGCCAAGAAAGCGTCACAAAAGCACCAAGAAAGCGACGAACACCGAACCCGAACCCAGACTTTTGCGAAAATGTCCGGGTTCGGGTCCGTGTCACGGACACCCCTAAAATTCAGTACGAACCCGAACTATACAGTTCGAGTTCGCTCATCCCTACTCCGCAGTCAAGAACAGCTCAAAAAATCCCAGGGCCGAACTGATCTGAGCTGTCTCAACTCGAACTCCAGACTGGGCGGTGAAAGGGGGAACTACAGGTGCGGCTGAAGTTAGGGACTGCCAATCAGGATTTGCCAGCACCTCAGGGATTTTAGGGGGTCTACGGGCCTGTCTGTGCAGTGGCTGCGACGGGGTAACTACTGCACGTGCTACCGTACCAGCTTCAACTGCCCTTCTGGTGCTCGCCACTTCACCATGTTGTACGGCAGTGCTGGTACTAGGTCCAGGGAGGGCTGCGCTGCTGGTGTATGTCTCACCATGTAATCCGACAGCGCCAGCCCCACTCTGCTGCCCTTGAAGCGGATCCTGCGCAACCTGTGGTCTAGCAACACGGGGCCGGGTACGCCTGGTGCTATCAGGGACCTCAACCTCCTCGTCCGAACTTTGAGTCAGACTGCCACTGCTTTCTACAGGTTCATATTCTGACCCGCTGGATTCCTCAGATGAGCGTTCCCATTCCCCATCCGACTGGGTCAGAAGCCTGTAGGCCTCTTCAGAAGAATACCCCTTGTTTGACATCTGGGCAACTAAATTTAGGGGTATTCCCTGAGACTACCCAAGAAAAAAAGCAAGCCTGTCTTACAAATGGGAGGCTAGCGAAGTACCGGAGGCCGCTGCGGTTGATAAAAAATATCAAAACAGATTTTTTTTATCGCCGCAGCGCGTGTAAAGTGAATGTGCAGTGATCAAAAAAAATATATATTTTGTCACTGCGGCGGGGCGGGCGTGGGTGAATGCACGTGTGGGCGACCGATCAGGCCTGATCGGGCAAACAATGCGTTTTGGGTGGAGGGCGAACTAAGGTGACACTAATACTATTATAGATCTGACTGTGATCAGTTTTGATCACTTACAGATACTATAAAAGTACAAATGCTGATTAGCGATACGCTAATCAGCGAATCAGTGACTGCGGTGCGGTGGGCTGGGCGCTAACCGATCGCTAAACTACATAACCAAGGGGCCTAAACTATCCTAAAACCTAACGGTCAATACCAGTGGAAAAAAAAAGTGACAGTTTACACTGATTACTTTTTTCCTTTCACTAGGTGATTGACAGGGGTGATCAAAGGGTTAATTGGGGTGCAGGGGGTGATCTGGGGCTAAAGTGTGTGGTGTTTGGTGTACTCACTGTGAAGCCTGCTCCTCTGCTGGAACCAACCGACCAAAAGGACCAGCAGAGGAGCAGGGAAGCCATTTAGCACATCATATTTACTAATATGATGTGTTAACTGGCTTTTGATTGGATTTTTTTAAAATCATCAGCTTGCCAGCCACGATCATTGGCTGGCAAGCTGATGACGTGACCCCCCTGGAAGAAATGCCGGCCCGCGATGTGCATGTGCGGGCCGGCTGAGCGCGTCATCTCGCGTCTCGCAAGATGACGCGCCAATGCGTCACTCTGCCTGCAGCTGCCGCCTCCGGACCGCGATCCTGCGTTAGGCGGTTAAAGGAGTTCTGATTTTGATGACCTATCCTCAGGATAGGTCATTTATATTGATTGTTTGAGTCTGACACCCCGCACCTTCACTGATCAGCTGCTCCCTGCAGCCTCCAACACTGGGACTAGCTCTTGAATGGAGTAGGAAGGTACAGCTCTGTTCAAAGTGTAGTGGCCATGCTGAGTTACTGCATCTCAACAACCAGTGAAGTGGGTGGGAGCTAAGCTGCAATAACCAGACATGGCCACTACACTTTGAAAGGAGCTGTCTGCTTCCTGCTCTATTCAAGAGCTATTTCTGGAGGCTGCCGTGAACAGCTAATTGATGGGGTTGCAGGGTGTCAGACTGTTTGTTTGTGTTTTGCACAACTTTTTTTTTTTAAAGAAAGAAAATCATTTTTGTGTTACCATTTTCAAAGCCATATTTTTTATATTTCTTGTGTGACTTGATTTCATAGACTGAGGTGACATTTACAATGGTAAAAACTTTAGGGTAGATACGAGTTTTTCATCGCTGGATATTCATTTTTTTTTTTGTGAGGCAAAGTGACATAGTTTGGCATAATTTACTTTTTTTTTTCACAACATTCGCCTGATGAGGGATATCATGTGATATTTTTATAGAGCTGGTCATTACAGACGCGATGATACCTAATGTCTATTTTTTTGTTTTTGTTTTGTTTTAATAGTTAATGACTTGAGGTCTACATGATCTTGTGTTAACTGGATTATAGTAATAGCATTATGTCAGTATAATTCAGTAGATGCAAGGTCATGACTGAATTATATATGTGAATAGGAATTATTAAAATCTAACGTTTACTAAGTCCTTTAAAATTACGAGTGGGTGAAAAACAACGATTATTACAACGATAATTATACAGAACTGCCGCAGACAAACAAGATTTACAAATACCTCTACGGATGTGTTTCACGTTGAGATAAAAAATGGTTTGGTCTTACCACATCTAGTGGATGCTTCAGCCTGCGGTCCGTGGTTCTGGTATTCGGTGGTTGCCTGAATCTGTGTGACCTGGGTGCTGATGTCTTAGGCAGTGTGAAAACTCCTGTATCACCCTATTGTGTCTTTCCTACCTACAAAAATGGGCTGGGAGCTATAAACACACCTGCCTAGCACACATGGAGCACTCGCCCCGACAGGGGCGACCCCATACCGAACCTGACCCTCGGTAGGGGCCTAATCCTATTGATACCCTAATTGCGCAGCCCTACACGCCATGTTTCGGTCTCAATGTCCAGACCTCATCAGGGGACTTCAACTATGTTTTCAAGGGTAACTAGAAACAAATTACAAATATGTCCTAATTATAGATCACTAAATACTCTGAGTAATAACTGTAAATACGTATATTAGAAACTCAGGTTACTTACTGAAAGAAGAAGGTATTGTTTAGCCTCGTACTTCCACTGTGGACATTCAATGGATCTTATCCACACCATAGCATGGGAAGTGTCCCATGTAAGTTGTCTGTCTCACCCAAAATGGTCATCTGGGTGAGCAATTGTTGGTTGCTATCCACCGCTTTAAATACCCCACCTCCCGGTACAAACAAGTACGCCCCCCCGATTACCTCTCTCACCTGTCCATAACGACCATGGTATCTGGAATAGTGTGTGGAACGCACACCGCTCGCGTGCGTTCCACCGGACCAGAAGCTGGCATCACATGGTGCGGGCTTACCGGAAGTGAGGTCAGGGCCTGATTCTGAGCGTCGCAAGTTGCTGGGCAACCGCCCAGCTCGCTTCTACAATGCCCTTATGCTGCATTTGATGACCTGCCTGCTAATTTAATAATGCTCAATCGCAAGTATACATGCAAATAGGATATTAATCTGGCCGGATAATCGAGCTTAGGCCTCAATCTCGATAAAATCGCACCGACAGAAGAAATTAATTATGTTTTATGTTTATGCTAATAATTCTTTTAGAAATGACAAAACCTACCTGCCGTTCGCTACATGTGCGCACGGAAGGTAGTATGTTACTATGTCATGGCAGCACAGCACTCATAAGAAGCAACTATAATTTTCTTGTTCGTTTAGCCCGAAGGGGTGGACAGTTTTCAAATAGAAGATCCATTTTGCTTCACATTGTAGGATCCTCCTGTCCACATCCCCCCGTCTAATCCCCGACTTAATTCTTTCGATTCCTGTAAAGGAAAGGGAAAATTCTTACCGGGATTTTACTTTCCTTGAGTCCGAAGGCAGCACAGAATGGGTTAACCTTGTCGTCATCTTTTCCAGGACCGCCCACCTAGAACATATTAATCAATTCACTCTCCTATAAGGTCTCCTCCTCCACAATGCCTCCTTGTGTTTTAAAAAATAATAGACTCCGACAAATAGTGGATGCCAAAAAAGAGAATTTATTAGGGAGGGTATACTTGTGCTGCCTTCGGACTCAAGGAAAGTAAAATCCCGGTAAGAATTTTCCCTTTCCCATTTCGTCCTCCGGCAGCACAGAATGGGATTTTTATAGATCTCAAAGGGGGGGAGTTTCAGAAAGAGCTGCCGACAATACGCCAGTGCCAAAGGCTGAACTTCTAGCGTTGATGTCCAGACGGTAGTGTTTCACGAAGGTGAGCGATGAAGACCAAGATGCTGCATTGCAGATTTCTTCTATCGGAACTTGTGCCATCTCCGCCCAGGAAGTGGCTGTGGCTCTGGTCGAGTGAGCTCTGACAGGAAATGGAGGAGGTATGGCCTCAAGTGAATACGCTTCCAGAATAGTGGACTTTATCCATCTCGCCAGGGTATCTTTGGAAGGTGAGAGTCCTTTCCTTGGACCAGAGAAAAGGACGAACAGGTTTTCACTGCCTCTGAATTCTCCTGTTCTTTGGAGATACATTTCTAAAGCTCTTTTCACATCCAAGGTATGGCAAAGATTCTGTTCTTCATTGAGAGGCTCGGGACAGAATACTGGAAGGAACGCTTCTCTATTTCTGTTTACTGAAGACGGAACCTTGGGCACGAAGAATGGCATGGTGCGAAGCAATATTCCATCTGGAAGGAAACGTAAGTATGGAAACTTGGAGGATAAAGCTTGTAGTTCCCCCAGTCTTTTTGCAGACGTGATGGCCGTAAGAAAAAGTGCTTTGTACGAGAGCCACTTGAGGTCAGCTTCTTCCAAGGGTTCGAATGGAGAGAGGGTCAGCCTCTTCAGAACCAAGGAGAGATCCCAGACCGGAAACGGATTCCTATGCGTAGGGTTAAGTCTTCTGACCGCCTTAAAAAATCTGAGAACCAACGGATGATGGAGGTATTTATTCTCAGTCATGGAATTAATAGCGGTCATATGTGACCTTAGGGTATTGGGCTTTAGCCCTTTCTGGAATCCATCTTGGAGAAACTGAAGGATGGAGGAAACGCTAATGTTTTTATGGCCAGTCTCCGACATCCAGGACATAAATCTTCTCCAGATTTTAGCGTATTTTCTATTCGTAGAATCTTTTCTGGAAGAAAGCAGCGTATTAACAACTGACTGTGAGAGGCCTTTCCCCTCTAATCTACTTCTTTCAGCCTCCAAGCAGTAAGGTGTAGATGGCCCAGACTCTGGTGATGCAATCCATTCTGAATCAGAAGATCCGGACGCGGAGGAAGTTTCCAGAAGTGGCCTTTGGACAGCTGGAATAGGAGTGGGAACCACGACCTCCTCGGCCAAAAAGGAGCGATTATTATAGCTTGAGGTCTCTCCTCTACTATTTTCCTCAGGACTCTCGGGATAAGGGGGACTGGCGGGAAGATGTAGACCGACAGATGTTTCCAGCTCATAGAAAATGCGTCTACTACAGTGGGGTTGTCGTGACTGTTTAGAGAACAGAACCTGTCCAGCTTCTTGTTTCTTGCTGATGCCATCAGGTCCCAGGTCGGTGTCCCCCATCTGGCTATGATCTGGTGAAAGATGATTGGGTTGAGCTCCCAGTCGGCTTGATTGATCGTCTTCCTGCTCAGATGGTCCGCTCGAGTATTGTAGCAAGCTCTGATATGCATCGCTTTTAATTCCAGCAGATGTAACTCCGCCCACTTGAATATTTCCTTGCATAGCTTCAGAAGATGAGAGCTTCTTGTCCCACCTTGTTTGTTTAGATAAAATACGGTTGACAGGTTGTCCGACCGAATCAGCACGGGCTTCCCTGATATGTAGGTTTCGAACCGGTAGAGGGCTAACAGGACTGCTTTCATCTCTTTGTAGTTTGAGGACTCCATCTTCTCCTTGGAAGACCAGAGACCCTGCACCCATTTGTCCTGGAGGTGAGCCCCCCATCCTTGACCGGAAGCATCCGTGGTGATAATCACTGGGGTGAGGAACTGAAATCTTTTTCCCATAGTCAGATGACTCGTGCGCAACCACCATCTGAGACTCTGGATAGTAGAGGGTCTTATCCTCATTCTTGCGTCCAACTTGAACCTGTTCCGACGCCAAGCCTGTAGCATATCTTGTTGCAGATCTCTGCTGTGAATATTCGCCCAGGGAACAGCATCTGAGACTGATGTGAGATGTCCGAGTGTCCTCATTACTCTGCGGACCGATGGGAAATGAAGAGAAATCAATATTTTTATTTCTCTCTTCAGTGTCCTTATCTTCCCAGGGGGGAGATAGAGCTTCATGGCCTTTGTGTCTATTGTGAAGCCCAAAAAGGTCTTGGAGGTGGCTGGAATGATATCCGACTTCTCCCAGTTCACTAGGAATCCCACTGATTGTAGGAGTTCTATAGCTTTCTTTAAATGGAAACGTAGCAGGGCTTCCGACTCGGCTGCAATTAGCCAGTCGTCCAGGTAGGGGAAGATCTGGACCCCTTGGAGGCGAAGTGCTACTGCAAGTACCACAGCTATCTTCGTAAAGACTCTTGGGGCTGAACATAGCCCAAATGGCAGGGCCTTGAACTGGTAGTGGAGTGTCACCCCATTTCTCCTGATGGCCAGTCTTAAGAATTTTCTCGACTCTTGACTTATTGGGACATGGAGGTATGCGTCCTTTAGGTCTAACGATGCCATAAACACCTTCCTCCTGAGAACCGCTGTGATGGATCTTATCGTTTCCATTTTGAAGCGGATCTTCTTCATATAACGATTCAGGTAGCGGAGGTCTATAATCAACCGACTTTTGCCATCTCTTTTTGGAATACAGAAGATCCTGGAATATACTCCTGAATTTTTCTGAGTATTTGGGACTTCCTCCAGAACCCCTTTGTCTAGGAACTCTTTTAGCAGTAGGAAGACTTGTGGATCTTCCCCCTTGCTGAGTACGAATCTGTTTCTTGGCAAGTAATCGAGTTCTAGTCGATAACCTCTTCTTATAATCCCTAGGACCCAGATGTCTGACGTGATGTGACACCAGCTTTCGTAGAAGAGAGATAACCGACCTCCTACTCTCGGTCTTCTGGCGTCAAAACTCGGATTTTGGGGGTCTGTTGTCCTCTCCCTTCCTCTTAGACTTCTCCGAGGAGGTCCAGGCTTTCCGATCAGATCTCCCCCGTCCAGAACGTCCTCTGAAGTTTGATCTTCCTGAATCTTGTCCCCTATAGGGGCGAAAAAATCTGGTTTTGTCCCTGCGTCTGGGTTGCGGAAAGTTCAAAGCTTTATCTTCTTTGTTAGCTTCCAGCAGTTTATCTAACTGTGATCCAAACAACTTCCCCGGTTCAAAAGTAAGAGCGCATAGGTTGTTTTTCGAAGAGGCGTCACCAGACCAGATCTTCAGCCAGAGAGATCTACGGATCGAGTTGGCCAATGCCATGTTCTTGGCACACAATCGTATCGTATCAACCGGGAAGTCACAGAGAAATTCCGCTGATGATTTGAGTGTAGGCAATTGCTTGAGGAGTTCCTCTCTTGATACTCCATCTTCAATGTCCCTGCCCAGATGGCTGAGCCACACTCTAAGTGCTCGAGCAACAGGAACAGTCGCCATTGCAGCCTTATTAAGAGAGGCGAGGTATGTATGTTGTCTCTTGAGGAGACCATCAGCCTTTTTCTCCATCGGATCCTTCAACAGGGCTGAGTCATCAGAGGGAAAAAAAGATCTTTTTGCTAATCTAGCTACAGCCGGGTCTACTTTAGCCGGGGTTGCCCAGGAGGATGACTCTGCTGGATCTGTTTTGTATACACTTCTGAACCTGGATCCTAGGTTGATCCTTCCTACCGGACGTTCCCATTCTTTAGACATCACGGCATCCAGGACTGGGTGTCCAGGGAACACTGACGCCTTCTTTTTAGGAAAATAAAAAAGATCCTCTTCATTATGTTTACTGCATTTTTCCTTATTGGCTTCCATAATATTCTTGACCTCTTTAATAAGCTGATTTGTATCTGCTTTGTCAAATAAAAAATTATCTTCAATAACGGGAGAATCCGAAAAGGATGAGACTTCTCCTTCAGAGCGCGACGATTTCTCAGATGAGGATGGAGAGCGCGGTCTTCTTTTAGTACTCTTTTTCTTTGCCTTGGATTTTTTCAGGAAGGCTTTAAAGAGGGAGACCATCTTGCTTGTTTCGTCATCCGAAGAACCATCAGGGTGAGAGCATTGCTCACATAAATTAGTGGCGTGATTATCCGGTAGGGATTGGAGACAGGAAATGCAGAGGGGTGAGCTAGACCTCCGTTTTTTCCTTGGCGGCGAGGGTTCCTGGGTATCCCGATGGCACCTTGGGAAGTCATCTGGGAGTGGCTGCTCGCATGACTGACACATCCTGTGCCTGCTTTTGCGGGAACTTTTTTCTCCTCTGCCGGACGCGCTGGACATCTGAATGAAGAAAACAGAGCATTAAAAACAGAATATGCTGCAGACTTCAGAAACATCCAGGTTCCCATATTATCAAAAGGTTTGCCTGACAATAGGACAGGCCTATACCTTTAAAACGCTAGAGCTCGGCTGCCAGGCACAACAGGCACCGAAGCTCAGCAACACCGCTCTTTTACATTCAAATTTGGCGCCAGATCGGGGCAGAGGCCGCTTTAGATGACGTCAGACGCACTGCGCCTGCGTTCAACATGCGTTCCACCAAACCGGAAGTATCGGCACCGGCGCTTCCCAAGCAGGTACTGCGGCTTCTTTAATGGCTGACGGCCGCTTCATACTCCTCGTTGGCATCTCTCTCCTGCGCCACGTGCAGCTGCTTGGTTGCATCCACCAGGTAGTCGCGCTTGAATGGGCCCTCGCTGGACTGAGGAAGGTTCAGCAACTGCTAGTTTTAATCCCCGATCTAAAGGCGCTTAGCGGGTCAGACATGGAGCCAGGACACACATGGCTATCCCCATTCTGAGGCCTTGCACCTTGTCACAACAAGGCATAACGGCCGCACAATATCGGTGGGCTTCGTCCTCAGATGAGGACAAAAAAAAAACACAAGGAGGCATTGTGGAGGAGGAGACCTTATAGGAGAGTGAATTGATTGATTAATTGTCAATTAATATGTTCTAGGTGGGCGGTCCTGGAAAAGATGACGACAAGGTTAACCCATTCTGTGCTGCCGGAGGACGAAATGGGAAAGACAGTCGGGTTTGCCATCATGTTCACTGTTTACATGTCGTGACACAGGTGTGTCTCTCCGATTTCTAACGTCACCAATATGCTCTCCTATCCTCCTCCTCAGTTCTCTGGTTGTCTTACCGATATATTCTACTCCACAGGTGCATGTGATTTTGTAAATTACACCCGTGCTCCTACAATTGATGAAATCTTGTATTGTGTAACTTTTGCCTGTATTGTTACTTCTGAATATTTTTGTCTTGGTCATAAAGGAGCATGCCACGCAGCCTCCACATTTAAAATTACTGAATACGCCTCTTTCCAGCCAAGTTTTCTTTTGGACCCCTGGTGTATAGTGGCTGTGCACCATGAAATCACGGATGCTACCACGCCTATAGGTAATGCTGGGGTGCTCCTTTATGACCTTACAGATGTCCTCGTCCATACGTAAGACATGCCAGTGTTTAGAGATGATTTCTCTAATAGCAGAGGAACAACCATTGTAAGTACTTATGAGGCGGATTTCCCGATTTTCATTAACGCCAGTAGGTGGGGGGGTCTCCGTCCGGGGGGTAAGTAGTGACGCTCTGTCCCTATTAAGTGCCATTTGATATGCTGATGTTAATACACCGGCCGGGTAACCCCGATCCAAGAAACGAGTTTTTAGGTCTGCCGCTTGTTTAATGAATTCAGAGCGTCTGGAGCAGTTCCTTCTTAATCGCAGGTATTGACCCCGCGGTATTCCCTTCCTGAGGGGGTAGGCGTGGCTACTTTCCCACCTCAGGAGGGAATTAGTGGAGGTTGGTTTCCGATAGATGGAGGTCTCCAAACGACCACTTTGGTCAATCCCGACAACAATATCAAGGAAGGGGAGTTTAGATTGATGACATTCTGATGTAAAATGGAGGCCTATCTCGTTTTTATTGAGTTCTTGGACCCACTTAGAGAAGCACTCCAGACTCCCTTTCCATATGACAAACACGTCATCAATGAAACGTGCCCATTTTAAAACACTTTGGAATTCCGTCATAGATTCATCCCTGAATACTATGGTATTCTCCCACCAGCCCAGGAACAAGTTTGCGTACGATGGTGCACAAGGACTGCCCATCGCAGTGCCCCTGAGCTGGTGGTAGAAACGTCCATTGAAGAGGAAATAATTTCTCTTCAATGAGAACTCCAATAGTTCAAGTACAAAGGTGTTATGGGCTTGAAAGTGTCTACCCCTTGTTGATAAAAAATATGACGTTGCATATAGACCCCACTCGTGTGGGATGGATGAGTATAGTGCTTACACATCCACACTTCCCAATATGCAGCCCTCCTGTAAGTGGATTCCCTCCAGTTGTCTAAGTAGGTCGCCGGTATCTTTGACATGGGAGGACAGAGAGAGGGTGCCAGGATTTTGTCTATATAGACTCCCAGGTTTTGGCTAAGGCTATCTACACCTGATACTATAGGTCGTCCTTTTAAAGGCTCATAGCCTTTATGCACCTTTGGGAGGCTATAGAACGTCGCAATCTGAGGACATTGGGGAAAGAGAAAGTCGAATTCTTCTTGATTAATTAAGACACAGCATTATAAATCATAAAAACATAACAAGCAGTGTCCATAATGGTAATCCCCCTCCCACACAGAGCGTGTTTGCTGCACTGGACACGTTTGTCTGAAAGAGGTCTTAGAGTTATTTTATATAGTTGACGGTGGACCATGCGACTGCTCAATGGCAGCTAAGCACAGCTTAGAAAATGGTGCAACTCTTTCCAAATGATGTTGCCACTTGGTTCCATTGATCCTTGGGGTCAAAGTAGTCAGACCACTACCAATCTATTATGGCAACGGTACTTGCCCACCACTGCTCCACTCTTCCTGGTGGGCATAGCTGCCGGATTGCTCCCCTGCTCTGTTGTATCAGGTCTCTGGCGGTCCAGACCTGCTGGTGTCCCTCTTCCTCTGCCCGGTGGCCCTGGCTGCCGTTGTAGCACCGAGGCCTGCTTCTTGCCAGCTCTGCCTCTTACTGAACATAGGACACGTGCTCTCTGCAGCTCTTAAAGGGCCAGTGCTCACACCCTAATTTCCCCAGCCAATAGCTGGCTGCAGTGGGGTACATTAGGCACTTGCTACCTGAGGAGGAAGGGCCTCATCCGTCTCATTACAGTTTGTTCAGGCCATGGATCCCGCTGGTCCACCAAAATTGGGACTGCCCAAATGATCAGCACAAGCGGCAGAAGTAACTTCTGCAATATATGAACACATCTCCATTCAGTTGGATTCCATCTCAGTTCCACCCCCACAGGCTGCACCATCAGCACCACCACCATAGCCAGGTCCCTCCTCCAGTAGATACGGACTGCATCTGCCTGATCTTTGTACTGACCCTCAGCTGCCTGCCCTGAGTCTCAGATCGTCTTTGGGTTGCACAAGCTCTGACTGCCCTAACCTTGGCTTGTTGCAGACTACATTTATGCCATTCTGGGTCAGCAGTCACTTGAACAGGGACTACTGCAGAGTCCATATCATTGTGTAGCAGGAGCATAGACCCCGCAAGGAAATTTCCCTGGGGGGCCATTCGAGCACTCCTCAGGCTGCCAGGTGTGTAACGATGTGATGCTATTCACATTAATTACCAATAGGAACATCGGGTACTTATGTACCCAGGCAGGTAGCACAAGTGTCCTCTTAATTCAACTGTATCACTATTGCCCATGGCTTCCTGTTCTGCCATTCACCCTCATAGGAAACAGGCCACTAGGCTTGAAGCTATGAGGCAGCGTATAAACAGCAGAGGAATGCAGGTATCTCAGGTACCAGACTGGAAGAGGCCTGGTCCTGCACTGCAGATGGCAGAGCTGAGCCGCCTACTTGTGTCGCTCCCAGCTGCTGCCAATTTATATGGGTCACTTTTAGTTTTTTCCAGGGCCACTTGAACTGCCAGTCTACCCCTGCTGTGTAGAAGTTATAGGGTGAAGACCAGGTGAGCTACTTAGATAACAGCCTTATGCCTCATTCACACGTCAGTGATTTCCATCAGTTATTATGAGCCAAAACCAGGATTGGAGCCTCCACAGACATGAGGTAGAAGGGAAAGATCTGCTCCTGTTCTGTGATTAGAGCCGCACCTGGTTTTGGCTCAAAATCACTGATGGAAATCACTGACCAAACACTGATTTGTGAATAAGGCTACTTGCACACGACCGTATGTGTTTTGCGGATCCGCAAAAAAAAACGGATAACGTTCCATATGGCATTCATTTTATTTTTTTGCTGATCCATTTTTTTGCGGATCCATTGTAATAATGCCTATCCTTGTCCACAAACTAGAAAAAAATAGGACATGCTCTATTTTTTTGCGGAGCAACGGAAAGGACATACTGATGCGGACAGCACACGGTGTCTGCGTTTTTTGTGGACCAATTGAAATGAATGGGTGCGCATCCTATACGCAAAAAAAACAGATCGGACATGGAAACAAAATGCGGTCGTGTGCATGATGCCTAAGTCCAAAGTCAAATCTGTTGAAGTGATCCATATCCGCCTCATTACACAATGCTACAAATGTCTTTAAAGAGACATCCATTGTATTGAGTGAAACATTTCCTAAATGTGAAAGTGTGAACCGCACAGGAGCCCTCAATGAGCCTCAAACACTATAGGCATCAATGTGCTATAAACCTAATGTAAAGATTGTGAAGCACTGGTGGAAATGAAGCAGTGCTGGCGTCTCCTGACAGCGGCGGTCTGGAAGGGCCCCTGAGCAGGGTAACACTGGGGAGGAAGGGGCCACGGGGCTGGTTTACCCCTGTGACCCCTTCATATTCTGTCCCTGCACAGTGGTCAGTCATTTTCAGGATGGATCGGGGTCTGTGCCATCAGTAAGCGATGGCACATCCTAGCCATGTCCTTAGTAACTGGTTCCAATGAAGAGGTCATGTGACTGGCATGTGACATATGATTGTCAGTTACTGGTCACTACCTGGCACCTGCACATTCAGTTAGGATTTGAACTTTCTCTTCAGATCGACTGGGAGCGAGGGCAGCGTCTCGTCACATACGAGGAGCAATTCACTGATTTTTGGATGACATAGACTTATTTGTTTTGTCTTTTGATCTTGTGTTTCTTATCTGTTTCTCTTGTGTCTCATCTTTTTCTCTTGTGATTCTTGTCTTTTTCTCTTCTATCTTGTCTTTTTCTCTTGTGATTCTTGTCTTTTTCTCTTGTGTTTCTTGTCTTTCTTTCTTGTGATTCTTGTCTTTTTCTCTTGTATCTTGTCTTTTTTCTTGTGATTCTTGTCTTTTTCAGGCTTTTTGATTGCAGGCTTATATTGTACTCTCTGGATCATCGATCGGTAAGTAGTAATCTTTACACACCCCACACAGGGCCATATAGTCACATTGCACAGTATATAAGACCTGTCAGGTTCATCCTTGGATTTAGTAAGGAGACGTCATTATTTAGGACATGATAACATGGAAGAAGAAAAGAAATCGTCTCAATAAAACAAAATGAATAGTATATTATATAGTGGGACCCTGTACATATAGTAAGTAGGATTAGACCTGTACTACACACTGACCTATAATTGTACCTGTGAACAATAGCGCTACATAATGCTACTAAATGACTGGTATATTTTCAGTGTTAGGGTCCATTCACACGTCCGCAATTTCGTTCCACATTTTGCGGAACGGAATTGCGGACCTATTCATTCACCGGAGCTATACCTCGACGCACGTTTTGCCTTGAAAGGCTTGACGAAGGCTTGACGAAGCCTTTCAAGGCGAAACGTGCGTCGAGGTGTAGCTCCGGTCGCTTGCTCTGGGTCCAGCATATCATAGGGTAATCTCTATTCTGTTGTCACGCTTGTTTAGCCTGCTATCTTATGTCACTGCTTACACCTGGCACACTGGCCATGTCTGTTTCACAGTCTACTGGCTTACCTGCATTTTTCATGTGGTCATCCCAGTTACCCTGGGTGGGCTAGTCTGCCATGTGTGACCATATATACTCATTGTATGCACGCAGCATATATAGCATTTTATGTTACCTTGAGTGAACCTACAGTTCCTATTATCTATGCTGCTCTATGCCCAGGGCTGTGACCCTTTTCCTTGTCAACTGGGTTTTGTGGGGGAGGTTGCACTTGACCCCCTTACATGAGGTCTTCCTTCCCTCCTCTTCCTTTGTGCCTTATGTCATATATTTTGTGTTATTTGACTATGTCTTAATAAATTACATATATTTTATATGTGTCTTCCCTATTTTCTTTTGGGGTTATTGGTTTGGTTCTTTTGTTGGCTCAGTATATATTATACTAGACCCCAGTGTTATTCATACACTGTATGTTAGTTTTTCTTGTATAGGTTGGCCACCAGATAGGAGATAACTATTAGATCACTGGGGGTCTGTCCGCAGAGATCCCCACAGATCAGGAGTACAGCACTCCTTAACCTGTGGAGCCCCCAAAATGAATGGAGTCTTCAAGTTGGGTATGTGCCTTCAGCTAGCATGCCCAACTTGCCACCCCATCCATGTTCTCCTTCTCTGGACTTGATAGTTATCTCCTATCTAGTGGGGATAATTTATTACGTCCGGAATATCCCTTTAAAGAGGATCTGTCACCCGAAAATGCAATGCAAACTGAATACGCCATGTTATAAAGCTGGAGGAGCTGAGCAGACTGATTTATCGTTTTGTGGGAAATATTCAGTAAAACTTGTAATTCATATACTTCTCGCTTTGCTTTTCCCCTCCCTGTGAGTTCCTATCAGTACAGGAGGGAGATGTTATCGGGGACTGACAGCTCTGTCTGTACACACACTTACACAATGCTATCAATCACTGATAACACCTCCTCCCGTACTGATAGGTGTTCACAGGAAGTGGGAAAAGCAAAGCTAGAACTATATAAATTACACGTTTTACAGAATATTTCCCACAAGACGATATATTAGTCTGCTCAGCTCCTCCTGCTGTATAACATGGTGCATTCAGATTGCATTGCATTTTGTGGTGACCGGTTGGACAAGAAAGATGTTTCACAGGGGCGAAGCTAACGGCTCATGGGCCCTGGTGCAAGAGTTCATCTTGGCCCCCCCTTCCCTCAGTGCTTTGTGTGTCTTCTTATGTGGCATGAGGGTCTTTGGGCCCCCTCAGGCTCCTGGGCCCGGTAGCGACTGTTACCTCTGCACCCCCTATAGCTACGCCCATGATGTTTCATGTATGTATGTAACCTTAAATGCAGCAATTCTTGGACATTGAATACTTTGGCTGCCTGGATTACAGAGGAAGGTGTAACTGGTGGATGGGAAGGCATAATTAGGTCACAATAGGAGCAGTAAGTGCAGAGCAGCACGGACTGGAGCAGCCGTGGAATGGCAGAGACAGGGGCTCGGTGAGGGGAATAATGCCTCTTTATTTCTAACCAATATCTTCTGAGCCCAGAAAAATATTTCTCAAAGTTGTATTTCTCCTATAAATTACCAAAACCATCTCTGTAACGTCCCAACTATGGGTTGTCTACAGATTTTTCTTATAGAAGTACATATACATATTTTTATATGTGTAAATGTCTTTCTAAACTTTCTGTCTGTTCAGGAGTCAGCGATGTACGGACCATCTATCTGGGAAGAAGACATGGCTTGCCAGCCAGAACAAGTCACCTATGACGTCCCAACCATGATGGCTTCAGCCCTGCTGGCCTCCTTCACCAACAATGTCAGTTTTTCCTGTTCACGGCCCAGTTTCCATATATTACACCATTAACACATACAACGTGTATCTTACACTGTAGGTCAGGGATTAGATTAAATTAGATTACATTAATATCAATTATGTCTCTTTATACACAGAGTTTATTCTATATGTTTTCATGATAAAAGTTACACCAGTATTTGCAAGTTTTACAATTTTCCATACAATTTTTCTATAATTCGAAAAATGTAATTTTTTCTGAAGAAATGTGTCACGAGGGTGTCAAGAGCCACGTCTGACTCCGTTATACCCGGGGTCAGGAAGTCGCAGCGGGTGGCTGCGCGCTCTATGTCTAAAGATCACGGTGTTTCTTAGTGTTTGTTTTCTGTGTTTGCCTTGCTATCCTTTTTGTCTCACTCAGGGATCCGTAGCTTCTCCTCCTCAGCTGTTTCTTGTCTGCCACTCCCAAACTCCTTATATTCTCCTCTCACACTTCTCTTGTTACCAGTTATAGAGCTTCCTGCCTGGACATCTATGCTGACCCACTGGAGCTGAGAATCTGGTTGTTGTTCCAGAGTGCTACCCTCCGGATCCCTGTTGGGCTTTTGTTGTCTCCTGTTGTTGCCCTCCTGGGATTATATGTTTAGTTTGTATTGTCTGTCCTCCCCTTGGTGTTTTCCTTTAGAGCTAGTGGTGCGGACTAGTGTTCCCACCGCCCTGTTCACTATCTAGGGCTCATCCTAGGGAAAGCCAGGGTTTTAGGCACGTGATCGGCGTACGGGTGAGGAACCCGTCTAGGGACGACAGGGCAGCCAGGCGCCAGTCGCAAGGTGAGTCAGGGGTCACCACCTTCCCTCTCACTAGGGCAGGGCCTCCCTCTTTTCCTCCCTCTGTGTCACGTATGTGACAGTTACGCCGATCGTGATATTATAACTGGCCCTTATTTTTTTTGAGAAAAAATAAATAAAAAAATATATATAATTATTTTTTTTTTCTCTACTTAGAATCCAATATGGATCCTATTGCTGCTTTGGCAAAACAGCTTCAAGGCCTGTCTTTGGAGGTGGCAGGATTGAAGGCGTCTGTCCTCCAACAGCAGCAGCAAATGCAGCAGACCGTAAGCCCAGCGGTTGCTATGGGTAACCAGGTTGTTACAGAACCCAAGGTTGTTCTTCCTGACAGATCCTCTGGGGGAAGGGACAAATTTGTGTTGTTCCGTGAGGCCTGCAAATTATATTTTAAGCTGCGCCCTTACTCCTCAGGTAATGAAGAACAGCGGGTGGGGATTGTTATTTCCCTGCTTCAGGGGGACCCGCAATCCTGGGCGTTCTCGTTACCCCCTGGTTCCCAGGCTCTCCGGTCAGTGGAGGGATTTTTTGGGGCTTTGGGTCTCATATATGATGACCCTGACCGTGTCGCCCTGGCTGAGTCGAAGTTACGGAGACTCCTACAGGGAGATCGGCCAGCAGAGGAATATTGCTCAGAGTTCCGCAGGTGGGCTACGGATACTCAGTGGAACGACCCGGCTCTCAGGAGTCAGTTCTGCTCTGGGTTATCTGAAAGGGTTAAGGATGCGCTGGCGCTGTATGAGACCCCCCTTTCCCTTGATGCTGTTATGTCCCTCTCTATCAGGATAGATAGACGTCTTAGGGAGAGATCGAAAATTCCTGAGCAATCGGTAACCTCTCCCAAGCAGCAGTTAGTCTGTACTGACTTGGATGAGCCTATGCAGCTAGGAGGAACTTCTCGTCAGGTCCGTCCTCCTGAGGTTCGCCGTAGGTGGGGGGCTTGTTTTTTCTGTGGGGGGAAGGGTCATTTCATTAATGTCTGTCCCTCCTTTTCCCAAAAACAAAAGACCGTCGGAAAACTACTAACCCCAGGCTGTGCGGAGGATGTCAGCCGGGGGGTATACGTTTCCTCCATACGAACATCTCAATTTGTGTTGCCAGCGGTTATTGTTTTTGGTGTTAAGACGGAGTCTATTTCTTTTTTTCTAGACAGTGGTGCAGGGGTAAATTTGATAGATGCCCATTTTGCCCGCACTATGGGTTTGTCTCTCTGTACGCTGCAGAGACCCATTCCCATATTCGCTATTGACTCTGCTCCTCTGTCTCAGAGAAACCTCACTCACGTTGTCCATAACTTACATCTTCGGGTAGGGGACCACCATAAGGAGCGTCTTTCATGTTACGTTCTGGAGGGCCTTCCCTCTCCTGTGGTATTGGGTCTTCCCTGGTTGGTAGCGCACAATCCAGTGGTGGATTGGCAGGCCAGGGAGATATTGGAGTGGAGTGAGCATTGCAGAGAGAATTGCTTAAATAACAATTGCTTAATCGCCTCCATAGCTTCCCTACCTACATTTATTTCGGACTTTGAGGACGTTTTTTCTGAAAAGGGTTGTCAGAAGCTACCACCTCATCGTCCTTATGATTGCCCGGTTAACCTGATTCCCGGTGCAAAATTACCCAAGTCCAGGTTGTATAATCTTTCGGGTCCCGAGAGACAAGCCATGAAAGATTATATCTCCGAGAGTCTGGCCAAGGGACACATCAGACCCTCTTCTTCACCCGTGGCTGCAGGGTTTTTCTTTGTTAAAAAGAAAGATGGGGGCCTGCGTCCTTGCCTAGATTTCCGTGAGCTAAACCGGATAACCGTCCGAGACCCATACCCTCTTCCTCTCATTCCTGACCTTTTTAATCAGATTGCGGGTGCTAGGTGGTTCTCCAAACTTGATCTTAGGGGGGCCTACAATCTGATTCGTATCAAGGAAGGGGATGAGTGGAAGACAGCTTTTAACACCCCTGAGGGGCATTACGAAAATTTAGTCATGCCTTTCGGTCTGACCAATGCCCCTGCTGTCTTCCAACATTTCGTTAATGATATTTTTAGTCATCTCATTGGCAGGTTTGTAGTCATATACCTAGATGATATCTTAATTTATTCGGCTGATCTGAAAACACATGAAGTACATGTCAGGCAAGTACTGCAGGTCCTACGGACGAATAAATTATATGCGAAAATTGAAAAATGTGTCTTTGCCGTTCAGGAAATACAATTCCTGGGATATCTATTATCTGCTTCAGGTTTCCGTATGGATCCTGGGAAGGTCCAGGCAATTTTAGATTGGGATCTTCCTGAGAACCTTAAAGCTCTACAACGGTTTTTGGGTTTCGCAAATTTCTACAGAAAGTTTATTAAAAATTATTCAGTGATCGTTAAACCCCTTACTGACATGACTAGGAAGGGGACTGATTTTTCTAAATGGTCTGACGCCGCTAAAATTGCATTTTCCTCTCTAAAAGAGAGATTTACCTCGGCACCTGTCCTAATTCAACCTGATGTCTCCCAGCCTTTTATTGTTGAAGTTGATGCGTCGGAGGTGGGAGTGGGGGCTGTATTGTCTCAGGGTCCGTCTCCTGGCAAATGGCGTCCTTGCGCTTTCTTTTCCAAAAAATTATCTGCAGCAGAAAAGAACTATGATATTGGAAATAGGGAACTGTTGGCGATTAAACTGGCGTTTGAAGAGTGGCGTCACTTCTTAGAGGGAGCAATCCACCCCGTCACGGTAATTACGGATCACAAAAACCTTCTGTACCTAGAATCGGCTAAGCGTCTCACCCCTAGACAAGCTAGGTGGTCGCTATTCTTTACCAGATTTAACTTTGTAATCACCTATCGTCCTGGGGCAAAAAATACCAAGGCAGACGCATTGTCTCGTAGTTTCCCTGGAGGGGGTAATGTTAGTGATCCGGTACCTATTTTACAAAGAGGAGTGGTTGTCTCTGCTGTACACTCTGTTCTAGAGGGAAAGGTGTTAGAGGCCCAGGGGGACGCCCCGGCCTCTTGCCCCTCAGAGAAATTGTTTGTACCGTTAAACCTGCGTCTTGAGTTATTGAAGGAACATCATAATTCGGCACTTGCTGGGCACCCGGGTAGTAAAGCAACCTTGGAGCTATTGTCTCGTCGTTTTTGGTGGCCAAGGTTGCGTCAGGATGTAATAGATTTCGTGTCTACTTGTTCTACTTGTGCACGCGCGAAAGTCTCTCATACACGTCCAGCAGGGTCTTTATTGCCACTTTTCATCCCCAATAGACCATGGACACATCTATCAATGGATTTCATCACTGACTTACCTTTGTCTGCGGGTAAAACAGTTATCTTGGTAGTAGTAGACAGGTTTAGCAAAATGGTACACTTTATTGCGCTACCCGCACTTCCTAATGCTAAGACTCTTGCTCAGGTGTTTATCAGTGAAATCGTGAAGCTTCACGGGGTCCCTTCCGATGTGGTTTCGGATCGGGGAACCCAGTTTATTTCTAAGTTTTGGAAAGCTTTTTGTACCCGTTTAGGGGTACACTTATCCTTTTCCTCAGCTTTCCATCCTCAGTCGAATGGACAGACTGAGCGTACCAACCAAAACCTAGAAACATATTTAAGGTGTTTTGCGTCTGAAAACCAAGAGGTGTGGTCATCATATTTACAGTTAGCCGAGTTTGCCATAAATAATCGCCGTCAGGAATCCACTGGCAAGTCCCCATTTCTTGGTGCATACGGTTTTCATCCCCAATTTTGTACTTTCAAAGAGGGGGGGTCTTCTGGGGTTCCCGAAGAGGAACGGTTTTCTTCATCTCTTTCATCGGTATGGCAGAAGGTGCAAGCTAACTTGAAAAATATGAGTGGTAAATACAAATGCATGGCCGATAAGAAACGGTCGCCAGGTCCGGACCTAGGAGTGAATGACTATGTGTGGTTGTCTACTAGGAATATTAAGTTGAAGGTTCCCTCTTGGAAACTGGGTCCTAGGTTCATTGGTCCTTATAAAATTGTAGCCGTCATTAACCCTGTGGCTTTTCGCCTGGAGCTACCTCAGACTTTTAAGATCCATAACGTCTTCCATAAGTCGCTGCTCAAGAAGTATGTTCCACCTCTAGAACCATCACCGCTGCCACCTCCTCCTGTTGTTGTGGATGGTAATCTGGAGTTTCAAATATCCAGAATTGTTGATTCTCGTCGGGTCCGCCGCTCTCTTCAGTATCTGGTGCATTGGAGGGGTTACGGTCCCGAGGAAAGAATGTGGGTTCCAGCGTCAGAGGTAAACGCCAACAGGTTGATTCAGGCTTTCCATGTCTCTCATCCGGAGAGACCTGGTCCTGAGTGTCCGGAGGCCCCTCGTGAAAGGGGGGGTACTGTCACGAGGGTGTCAAGAGCCACGTCTGACTCCGTTATACCCGGGGTCAGGAAGTCGCAGCGGGTGGCTGCGCGCTCTATGTCTAAAGATCACGGTGTTTCTTAGTGTTTGTTTTCTGTGTTTGCCTTGCTATCCTTTTTGTCTCACTCAGGGATCCGTAGCTTCTCCTCCTCAGCTGTTTCTTGTCTGCCACTCCCAAACTCCTTATATTCTCCTCTCACACTTCTCTTGTTGCCAGTTATAGAGCTTCCTGCCTGGACATCTATGCTGACCCACTGGAGCTGAGAATCTGGTTGTTGTTCCAGAGTGCTACCCTCCGGATCCCTGTTGGGCTTTTGTTGTCTCCTGTTGTTGCCCTCCTGGGATTATATGTTTAGTTTGTATTGTCTGTCCTCCCCTTGGTGTTTTCCTTTAGAGCTAGTGGTGCGGACTAGTGTTCCCACCGCCCTGTTCACTATCTAGGGCTCATCCTAGGGAAAGCCAGGGTTTTAGGCACGTGATCGGCGTACGGGTGAGGAACCCGTCTAGGGACGACAGGGCAGCCAGGCGCCAGTCGCAAGGTGAGTCAGGGGTCACCACCTTCCCTCTCACTAGGGCAGGGCCTCCCTCTTTTCCTCCCTCCGTGTCACGTATGTGACAGTTACGCCGATCGTGATAAAATGCTTGTAATGAATACAATTTTAAGATTTCCCCATTCTATTGTAGCCTCCACCACTCTATATTATGGAGCACATCCTGAGGACCGCCGAGGACCATGTGAGTGGTACTAGCAAAAAATCTCATTATTACATAACCCGTGTGTAATGTCTGTTCAGATTTATCAGACTTCTGTATAGCCATATACTTATCTGTGTGTGTACCTCTAAATTGGAATGGACTGGAATCACTAGACCTTTTAGATAACACCCCGAAAGCTATAACCCTAGCTGTACCAGTCACTGTAAAAAAGCAGCAAGGACCATGACTACATTCTCATGTGTGTTGTGGCTTCTGTTCATAACGGGAGACATGATGTTCTGCTGGTTTCATTGCATGACATATACCACCGGTAAGCAGCTGTAATTACAACTATGCCATCCCATTCACTTCAATGGGACAGTTCCTAGAAGGGAATGGGATGGCATAGCTGTAATTACACCTGTGCGCCGCTGCGGTTGAGGCGGCGGGCAGGTAAACAGAGAAGATCAGGCAGCACTCGTACTAGCGCAGCTTTCTCTTCAAACAGCTGATAGGTGGGGTGATGGGTGTCAGGCACCGCAGATCTGATATTCAGGACTTATCCTGAGGATAGGTCATCGATATTAAAAAAGCAGACAACCTCCTTAATATGCTGTAGATGAATACTGAAAATGATGTGTTATCTTTCTAGTTCTTCAGGAATCTACGTGTGGAGGACTTTACATTGGAGAAGGTGAGAGTCATAGCACAGAAAAACATTCAACAACTCAGCTCTAATTTTGCAGACAGTGCCCCAAATTTACTAAAACTGGCATTATTACAGCTACATGGTGTCATTTGTGCCAAATTTGTTATCATGCATAGACGCACAAAAAAATAAAACCAGTCTTCCGTGCATTTACAACATTTTCTCCATTTTGCTATTTGCTCTGGATAGGTTATGAATATGAGATCAGTGGGGGTCCAACTACCAGGTGTTTCAAGAACCCACTTCCCTCATGCGAGTGCTGCAGCCTTCATCATATGCCAAGCACAGTGCGGTACATGGTACAGCGGCTGTGCTTGGTACTGTATTACAGCTCAGTCTGAACTGAATGGGACTAACAGGGGTGTAGCTAGAAATACATGGGCCCCATAGCAAAAATAATTTTTTCACACATATCTATAGGGCCTCCCACCACCCCTTCCAGAGCTCCCACCCAGTCAGGCAAGCGACTGAGCAGAGACCAGAGCAGCGGAGCGTCCGAGCCAGGAGGCGGAGCGGGGAGGGAGCACGTAAGTGAGTGCCAAGTGCTCACTACTCCCTCCGTCCTCCAGCACGGCCTGCAGCCCGGCAGGCGCGGCAGCAGCAGCGACGTGGTCAGTGCAGTGGTGTATCTTGGTTTTGTGCCTCCCTAGGCGAGACTAAACTCGGGCACCCCCCTAATATAAATTTGACCCACCCCTTCCTGTCAAGGTCAAACCCCTTTCTCTCTAAACCACACCCCTTCCTATATGCCATCCACAGATCCCCCTCCCCTAAACAGTGCCATCCACAGATCTCCCTCCCCTAAACAGTGCCATCCACAGATCCCCCTCCCCTAAACAGTGCCATCCACAGATCCCCCTCCCCTAAACAGTGCCATCCACAGATCCCCCTCCCCTAAACAGTGCCATCCACAGATCCCCCTCCCCTAAACAGTGCCATCCACAGATTCCCCCTCCCCTAAACAGTGCCATCCACAGATTCCCCCTCCCCTAAACAGTGCCATCCACAGATCCCCCTCCCCTAAATAGTGCCATCCACAGATCCCCCTCCCCAAATAGTGCCATCCACAGATCCCCCTCCCCTAAACAGTGCCATCCACAGATCCCCCTCCGCCTAAATAGTGCCATCCACAGATCCCCCTCCCCTAAATAGTGCCATCCACAGATCCCCTCCCCTAAACAGTGACATCCACAGATCCCCCTCCCCTAAATAGTGCCATCCACAGATCCCCCTCCCCTAAATAGTGCCATCCACAGATCCCCCTCCCCTAAATAGTGCCATCCACAGATCCCCTCCCCTAAATAGTGCCATCCACAGATCCCCTCCCCTAAATAGTGCCATCCACAGATCTCCCCTAAACAGTGCCATCCACAGATCTCCCCTAAACAGTGCCATCCACAGATCTCCCCTAAACAGTGCCATCCACAGATCCCCCTCCCCTAAACAGTGTCATCCACAGATCTCCCTCCCCTAAACAGTGCCATCCACAGATCCCCCTCCCCTAAACAGTGCCATCCACAGATCCCCCTCCCCTAAACAGTGCCATCCACAGATCCCCCTCCCCTAAACAGTGTCATCCACAGATCCCCCTCCCCTAAACAGTGTCATCCACAGATCTCCCTCCCCTAAACAGTAACATCCACATATCCCCCTCCCTGATGCTCACAGGAGTACATTTATAAACTAATCAGTAACTTTAACTTTAATAATTGCTGATCTCTTTACTTGGATAAGGATTGGATACCTTACTATGTCTTAGCGCTGGTAACGGTAACAGCAGGCAGTGCGGGCGGTGCTCACTCACTGACGTCACGTGCCTGCGCCGCCTAGTGGGAGGAGCAGGCGCGTGACGTCAGTGAGTGAGCGCCGCCTGTCCGCACTGCCTGCTGTTACCGAAGCTAAGACAGAGTAAGGTATCCAAAAGAGATCAGCAATGTCAATTATTAAAGTTACTGATTAGTTTATAAATGTACTCCTGTAAACGGTGTGGCCCTGTTATATATTCTAATCCCCAGGCAAGCGTCCCTGTCACCATGGGAACGCCTGGGGGTTAGAATATACCATCGGATTTGAGTTTTCACAATCTCACTGAGAGCGTGAAAACTCAGATCCGATGGTATATTCTAACCCCCAGGCAAGCGTCCCCGTCACCATGGGAATGCCTGGGGGTTAGAATATGATTGGATCTTCTGAGTTACTCAGTGGCCGCGGACCACCCGTGCCCCGCCCACTACACTAGGCTGCCTGTGTGTAGTGTGTGTGTAAATAAAAAAATAAAAAAATCAACAGAAGGCGGCCCGGACGGGCCCCAGTGGCGTAGGGCCCCATAGCCACTGCTATGGTTGCTATGGCGATCCCTACGCCACTGGGGACTGAGCAGCACAACAGGTGACCATGGATGTGATGTCACAGGCCAAGGAAGATTACTGATGACCATTCACACAAATGTATTTTGTCTCCGCATCCATTCCGTTTGTTTTGCGGATAGGATGCGGAACCATTCATTTCAATGGGTCCGCAAAAAATCTGTATGTCCGTTCCTTAGACCTGCAAAAAAGATCGAACATGTCCTATTCTTTCCGTTTTGCGGACAAGGATAGGCATTGTTACAATGGATCTGCAAAAAAACGTATGCCATACAGAACTTCATCCCTTTTTTTTGCGGATCTGCAATTTGCAAAACACATACGGTTGTGTGAATGTAGCCTTAAATACATTTTACTTAAACCTCATATTCTGGGAGACCAAGGACTTTTGCAGCACTCCAGGGGAGATCAAATGGTCTGCTTTGCTCTGCATTTCATATATAGGACACATAAAAATGACATTTGTGGACAGGCACATATAAATCATGTCACATGCATCCTGACTACTCTATTTACTGGACATTACAGATTTTTACCAATAGTTATCAAAAAATAGTATGGGAAAACTAGTCCGACTTGTGATTTCCCCTTTAGCCAGTGGGAAGACGCTATAGACTGAAGTCTAGGTGCCATGCATGTACATAACTACCACCGCAATGGCTCTAGCAGCTACTGGCACCAAGGGAATTATCTGATAGCACATATCCATACAGCCTGCTCTATGTACGGGATATATACTTAGGTCTTTGGACTTGTTTATACCTCCATCAACAATGTAGCCTGTATGAATGTGCACCTTCTAAATTAAAGCGGTCGTGCTAAGTTTTTTATGTTATCCCCATCCACAGGATAGGGGATAACTAGGTGATGATTAGGGATCTGACTGATGGGTCCCCCACTGACCACAAGAACCTAGGTCATGCATACGCATTGCTGCTCCATTCATTCTCTATGGAAGATCTGGAGCCAAGTACAGCGCTCAGCTATCTCCGGAGCTCCAATAGAGAATGGTTGGAGCGGCAGTGGCTTGTGATCAGTGGGGATACCATCAGTCGGATCCCCTGCGATCACCTAGTTATGCCCTATCCTGTGGATAGGAAATAACATAAAAACTTGGCACAACTAATGACTAATGGACAGTAAATAAAACTTTTTATTCCAAATTGTATAAAACTAGCAAATACGTAGCTAAGAAATTGATAAAATGTAGAGATATGTCCTTAAAAAAATAGCAGCATAAACACTATAAAATATCTCATCATATGTAAAGATCATATTTTAAAGTGTTTATGCTGCTATTTTTTGGAGGACATATCTGTACATGTTATCAATTTCTTATCTACGTATTTCCTAGTTTTATACAATTTAGAATAAATAGTTCTATTTACTGTCCATTAGTCATTAGTTTTATTTGCTGCCCATTAGTGGTCAGATATAGAGTGCCCCCCACTGTCTATTTTCATATATTGCAGGATATATTTTTTCTCTAGAGCTGCATTCAAGTTTTTATTTATCATGATTTTGATTTAAACAGATGAGAGATAAGGGACTGAGGATCACTGAGTACTATGTAAGTGATATCATTCTATTATGGCGCATCTATCACACCGTGACATAAATGTACAGTATATGCCATTATACACATGAAAGGTAGAAATATCACAGCCTGTACTTCTCTCTATGCTCACTCATTTACCCCAGAATTGTATGGATTGACTAAGTAGTCTGCCCACCATCGTCTTCTGCATATTATATACAGGGCCGTCTTTAATATTGATTGGACCATGGGCAAGAATTTACTTGGGCCCCCTGGATCCCACCTTCCCACACCCTACCATGCAATCCACACACCTCATAGAGTGACGACTAGAGATGTTCCTTGGCAGTAATGTAAATACTGCCTTTTTTTCTGAAAAAGCAGTGTTTACATTAAAAAGCTTGCAGAGACATGCTATAGACACCAGAACTACTACGTTTAGCTGTTGTGGTTCTGGTGACTATTGTGTCCCTTAATATAGAGAGAAAAAAAAGAATCAGCACAAAAGTATCAAATAAAATGGCTGTATCATTATTCTAAAAATTAAATAAAGCACAACTTCTAACACAAATATATATATATATTTTTTTTAACAATGTGCAGATAGTACTGTACTACTAACCCCTCCATATACCCTTACATCCAGGGTAATAGAGCGCCCTATACCTCTTACATCCAGTGACGTCTCTTTGATGTAGATGTTCTCTTTCCTTATCTTCTCCTTTAAGACATTCAGACCAGACCACCGTTTTTCAGCCATTTCTCGTCTCTGCAGTTTGACAAACAAAATCTTAGTTTACTACTTTTCCATCATCCTCCCATCTTCTAGACAAATCATCCTACCACCCCCAGTACTGTGCCACTGTGCTCCTCAATGCTATACTGCAGAAACAGATAAACCCCCTGATAATAGTAGTACCATGCATATAGTGCCCTTCAATAATAATTATTGGCACACAGTGCCCTAAAATAACTGCACCCAACAAATAGTGCCCCTGACACTAATAGTGTAAACAAAATGTCCCCAAAAAATAATTGTGGTAAGCTGATACTGTCCCACCAATAGGAATAATTCTCTGATAGAGCACACATGGTAGTAACAGTGCTCCTACAGTCCCCCAAACATGTCCCCACTGTACCCCAGAAGTAATAATTCTCCCATAGTGCCCATACTAGTAATCATGTTCCCCATAGATCCCAAGTAGTAATAAAGCCCATCATAATGCTTCCCAGTAGTAGTAATTCTCCTTATAATGTGCAAGTGCAAATACCCCCTTTTAATGTCCCCTGTTGAGCTAATGTCCCCATAGTGCCCCCATAATGTGCCAATATAAAATACCAATATATAGTGCCCCCAGTAAACGCCCCCATAGTGCTCCTCTCCCCCTTCTTCCTAGTGCCCCTCATAATGTACCAGTATAAAATGCCCCATATATAGTGCCCCAGTAGATGCTCTCAGTGTCCCCCATTATTTTCAAGTACAAAATACCCCTTCTTAGTGCCCCCCATAGATTAGCCCATAGTACTCCTCTCTCCCCTTCCCCATAGTACCCACCATAATGTGCCCCAGTATAAAATGCCCCTATACAGAGCCCCCATATAAAATACCCCTTCTTTGTAGAAGCCCCCATAGTGTTCCTCTCCCCCTTTCCCCCATATAAAATACCCCTTCTTTGTGTCCTCAGTAGATGCCCCCAAAGTGCCGCCAATAATGTGCCAGTAAGAAGTGCCCCCATATTGCCACCCAATAATGTGCCAGTAAAAAGTGCAACCAATAATGTGCCAGTAAGAAGTGCCCCATAGATGCCCCCAATAATGTGCAAGTAAGATGTGCTCCATAGATGCCCCCTAATAATGTGCCAGTAATAAATGCCCCCATAGATGTCCCCAATCATGTGCCAGTAACAAGTGCCCCATAGATGCCCCCCAATCATGTGCCAGAAACAAGTGCCCCATAGATGCCTCCAAACATGTGCCAGTAACAAGTGCCCCCATAGATGCCCCCCAATTATGTTCCAGTAATAAGTGCCACCATAGATGCCCCCAATTATGTGCCAATAACAAGTGCCCCTATAGATGCCCCCAATCATGTGCCAGTAACAGATGCCCCTATTCTGACTCCGATTGTTGTAATAGCTATTTATCCCTAGCGAGACCTCTATGCCTGGCCTGTATAAGCAGATATAATCACTGAGGACAATCCTTATCAGATAGCTTGAACTCTCCAACACTGAGTTTATCCGTGTAAGTTACTTTATTCTGTAAGCCAGATAGAGTACAGTAGAACAGATGGATTCCGGTATTGTGCAGTCAAAAGATGATGCTTTTGTAAGCTTACATGAGAATACATGTGTACCTTGTGCAAATGCCTGGAGCAGTATGAAGAAACAGGAAGTGAGGTACACAGAAGAAGGGGTGGAGCAATGAAATGAATGACATATATCACAAACAGAAAAACATGTGCAATACCAATAAAGGCCACTAGATAGCTAGCATATAACCAAATATAGTAGTACACTCCCCGTCTGGCATTGAAAATGTCACTATTTAAACCATAACGGTAGTTATATCATTGCAAGTAAACAACAGTGCAATTTTGGGGGGCGTGGCATGAGCAGACGCGGTTAGCAGTAGCTCCGGACCTCATACCCTAACTTTCCATTTATCCTGAATTTACCAAATGCCAACATTTCCACACCGAGAGGTAAGAGATCGGGTAGATCTCGTGCACCAAAAATGTCCCGAAACAGGGCTCTGACCGCCGCAGAAAAGCTCAAAGAGTTTGCCCGCCTGGATAATCAAGATGGCGGCGGAGCAGGAACGCAGTCGCGCATCATCGGCCTCTGGGGAATCGCTAGTGGAAGCGGAGGAAGCGACTCAGGGTGAGCCTTCACTTAAACAAGTGACAGAGCAGTTATTGCTGGCCATCACATCCTGCCGGTCTTCTCTGTCCGGAAAGATGGAAGAGGTGAAAGTGGACATAGGCCTACTGAGGGCCGATATGAAGAACATGCGCGAGCGCATTAAAGAATCGGAGCAGAGAATCTCTGCTGTGGAGGATAGAGTGAACCCGATACCGGCGCAAATATCCGACCTGGAAAGGAAGGTTGAATTTTGGCAGCAGAAATGTGATGACTATGAGAATCGCACTCGCCACAATAATCTGCGCATAGTCGGACTTCCAGAAAGAGCAGAAGGTACTGACCCCGGTGCTTTTGTTACATCATGGCTGAAGTCCACCTTTGCTGACGCCACCTTTTCCAGCGCGTTCATTGTTGAGAGAGCCCATAGAGTTCCCGCCAAAGCACCGCCGCCGGGGGCCCCTCCACGTCCGTTGCTGGCGTGATTACTGAACTCTAACGACAGAGATCACATCCTACAATTGGCAAGGCGTACACAGAATATCTGCTTTGAAAATGCCACGATCATGATCTTCCCGGATTTTTCCGTGGAGTTGCAGAAGCGCAGGGCCACATTCGTGGCAGTGAAGAAACGCCTCAGAGAACTGGACATACCCTACTCTATGGTGTACCCAGCTTGCCTGAGGATCACTGATGGGGAGAGGAGTAGATTCTTTAGTTCGCCGGCGGAGGTTGTAGCCTGGTTGGAAAGCAGACCCCGTCCTGCCAGAGAACAAAGATGACTTTGTCCATGGGACATGTGTGATATGCTGCAGTGATGGGAGGAGGACGTGATAATGGGTTGTATATCCGCAATATCTCTTCACATATGCCTTGTTATCACAGGTAGTGACCTGTCTGGGGGTAATGTTTATGTTCTCCCTTGTGTGCTTAATTATCTGTTCTTGGGAAGTTTTGAGATGATGTAAGTGATAGGTTCTGTTGGGTGTATGGGGAGGCATCCCTTTCTCCGGATACCGGAGTTTAACAGTTTACTATTGTAAGTCCACGACGTGTCTGATATAAGACGCGCTGGTGAATAGATGGAGGAGGGATGCCTCGCCGGGACCTAAACATTGATAATGACGACGTTCTCTTATTACTTGTATGAATAATCTAGGTTGTGCATATACGCATTTCTTATATAACTGAGTGAAAGTTGGGGAATGTGTTTTCTGTACATGTTACAGCTAACAACATCAGTGCGATTGGTAAAGTTATACCATTAGTACTCCCCGTTCAAGAGTTGCCATGGGGGTGTTTGACCTTACTTATTCAATCATCACAGGGCTGAATAATGCCTGCTCGGAATGAATCGCATTCCAAGCCCTGTTTTTGGGTATTGTTTTGTGTATTTTTTTACATGTTCATTGGTCTGTACTATGTTAATAATGCGTTATTAAGTCCACCAAGTCACGCTATTGCTAAGATGTCTGATATGAAGGATGGGATTTGTGGGGATATGCGTTGCATCCGAATCACTGTGTTTTACATGCTTAAATGGCGGACATGAGAATAATGTCATGGAACATCCGGGGTCTAGGGAGCACTAGGAAAAGAGCTATGGTGTTCTCTGAGATAGGAAAATTTAACCCACACATATTATGTTTGCAGGAAACTCATTTGACCTTATACACGGTCAGGCGACTGAGAAAACCGTGGCAGCAGTGGGCACAGCATTCCTGCTATACGAATATGTCCAGACGAGTAGCTGAGCAGGTTGACCCGGCTGGTCGTTACATATTTGTGGCAGCATATATACAAGAAATACACAAAAGTGGGCCCTAGTGAGACCCTCGGGATTTAACCCTGAAATACACCACTGGTCAAAAGACCAAAGAAAGTCCCTGTAGGGGTCTACTAATTTGGAAAATAAAAGCCAAATACTTTATTTCGTTCATTTAAAAAGGGGAATTCTTTACCCCACAAGAACCACACATTTAAAAACTAACAGGTGGCAATGCAGATTTGTGTGAAGATTAGCTTCTCTCTCATTTGTTTGAGAATAAATATATATGTGCGGGTGGGTGGTTGGTGACAGTGTACCACAGATTTGATATACCCTGTTGCTTTGTGTCCTGGAACCTGGGCCCAGGCTCCGGACACCACTGCGTTGGTTGTCTCTACACTGGCACCAGATAACCACTACACTGATTCGTAACACACAGGACTATAGCCCTACTGAAGTCTACACATTTGCTGCCAACTGAATCTAAAACAAGCGCCTAACACTAGTCCCCACCCGACATGTTTCGCCGCGATGCGGCTTCGTCAGGGGTTAGGGGTATTAGCGTCGGCGCGCTGAACAAACAAGGGTTTTATGCCTTAGGTAACGCCCCCGTTTGTCTGTTGCAGATAGCCCATTGGTCATATCCACAAAGAGAGGCGTGTCTACAACGTCACCCATCACGTGTGCCAGCGCCTAGTGATGAGGTCACCATAGGCTGCATGCGTCCGGCCGCAACACTGTTTCCACAGCTGGTGTACTATTGGCTACAGGCATCGCCCGTATCTAACGTGCGTTGGCGCCCAGCGATGACCTCATCACCAGGCGTCTGCTCAGCCTAAGCCAAAACATTGACGCCGTCTGATGACAGCGTGACAGTCGTCATCACCCCCTTCCCTTTCTATCAGGGAAGTGGGAGTGGTTAACTCAAAAGATGTAATGTATTGTCAAATCATGCATAAGATACATGTTAGGTAAATGACTGGATACAGGCCGATGGGCTAAATGGTGGGGAGAAGGAAAAGAGAAGAGCAGGGCGATATAATATATATATATATATACATATTATATAAACCATTTCATTAGATTAGGTTAACATAACTAGCTGGTCAGAATTCTGTTACTGCATCTGTCACATAGTATCTATCACCCTGCTCTATTTTACCACAGCATATAAATCCCTGTTGGCTCTAAGAAGAGGTTTTATAGGAATAATCTTATCCCTTTATAGACTTTTATAGATATTATTATAATTTTATCCTCTCATTAATGGCAAAAAAAGAGAAATTTTTCTTATTTTGTTTTTTATATTTTTATGCAAGATATTGCAATATTTATTATTTACAAAAAGGCAGAAAAGGAAAAACCTTCATTTAGGCCGGCTGGGGTTTGACTTGACAGTCTATATATCCATTTGGCCTCTTCTCTTAGCAATCTGATGTCCAAATTTCCGGATCTGGGGCCCAGTTTGACTTGAGAGAGCCCCCAAAATTTCAGTACATCTATACGGCCATTGTGAATATATGACACATGTCTATATAGGGAAGTATCTTTTTTTGTATTGATTGCACTTATGTGTCCCGAGATCCGTCTCCTCAGTTCCTGAACCGTCTTGCCAACATACAGCTTTGGACATGTGCAGGAGGCTATATACACTAGACCACTGCTCTTACAATTAAACCAGTCACGAATTTCATACTCCCTGCCATCAACTGGATTCACAAATCTTTTAATCTTGGGTAGGAAGCTGCAAAAGGAGCAGCCACCACATGGATATGAACCGGTCACCTTAGATCTTAACCAGTTACTATTTTCCTGTCCTATTTTGGGAAGGAAGCTGTGTACCAATTGGTCCCTTAAGCTTGGACCACGTCTAAAGGTGACACTGGGATAAGGTGGGAGCACCTGACGTAGATCTGGATCATTAAGGAGAATTTTCCAATATTTCCTTAAGATGTTTGTCATCAGTCGATGATGCCCATCAAAAGTACCTATACACCGGATGGTCTTGCTGTCCTGGGAGGTCACAGAGGGGGCAGTCCTGCATGAGATGAGGGAATCTCTTGTGAGGGCTTTTGCTCGATTGAAGGCCCTTTTCAGCACCTTTCGAGGGTATCCCCTATCGCGGAATCTATTATATAGATCATCCGCTTGGATCTTAAACAACTCATCTGTTGAACAATTTCTTCTGGCACGTAGATATTGTCCAAATGGTATTCCATTTTTTAATGCAGTTGGATGCCAGCTTGAGAAATGCAAAAAACTATTTGTTGAGGTAGGTTTACGATAGATATCGGTCTGAATCTGTCCAGACTCATCTTTTTGTATCATCAGATCTAAAAAATTTATTTGAGTCGAATTAATTTCAAACGTAAAATGCATACCGATATCATTTGCATTAAGTAACTCAACAAAGTCACAGAACTGTTCCCTCTCCCCCTCCCAGAACAGCAAGACATCATCAATGAACCGGCCCCAATAGCTAATATACTTAGTATAGCGTTCCATACTTTCAGAAAAAACAATATTGTGCTCCCACCACCCCAAGAAAAGGTTCGCGAACGTCGGGGCACATGGCGTGCCCATCGCGGTCCCGTGAATTTGGTGAAAAAAAGTTCCATTACATAAAAAATAATTGTGTGTGAGAACAAACAATAGTAGTCGTATTACAAAATCATTATGTCTGTGAAAAGACGTGCTTTTCGTGTACAGAAAAGATTTAACCGCCTCAATACCTAGTTTGTGCTCAATATTAGTGTATAAGGCCTCGACGTCGAGGCTTGCTAAAAACGTGGATTTTGATAATGTGATATTAGCTATTTTAGACAATACATCATTTGTGTCCTTGATGTAAGACGGTAGTTCAGTCACAAAGGGCCTCAAAATGGTGTCAACATACTCACTAGCAGGTTGGGTTAATGCATCATTCCCCGAGACGATGGGTCTCCCTGGAATTGGGACCCTATTTTTGTGCACTTTTGGAAGTGCATAAAAAGTGGCAATGGTTGGATGTTTGTTATATAGGAAAATGAATTCCTCCTTGGAAATTAGTTGGTTATCTCGTGCCTCCTTAAGGATGACATGCAGTTCAGTGAGGTAGGTACCTGTTGGATTGGCGTCTAAAGTTTCATAGATTTTTTTATCACTTAATAATTTTTCAACCATCAGGTCATATTCATTCCTATCTTGCACCACTATATTTCCCCCCTTGTCACTTGATTTAATTACAATTTTGTCATCTTTTTTTAAAGATTCCAAAGCAAAGAACTCCTCACTGTTCAAATTACTTTCCCCACCAAGTTTGTGCAGTTTAGTAGTCCGGATTTCATCAGTGACTAAATCCACAAATGTTTCGATATTTTTATATTGGGAGAAAGGTGGTGTCCACCTGGAGCGAGGCTTCAAATTTGTCAAGGGGGGTTCTATAGTGGTGCACATACCCTCACTTTCTGCATGCAGGCTCTCTAACATCAGTAGAGCCTTCTGTTCCTGTTGGATTAATTTATGTGGATCCTGAGTCAGGCTTAGATGTTGTTTGTGAAGTGCAAGTTTGCGTGCAAAAAGGTTAATGTCCTTTACCCAGGTGAATTTATCACATTGAGGTACTGGTGTAAAGGTTAGACCCCTGCTCAGAACCTCTATTTGTGATTGAGATAAGGTCTTACAAGATAAATTAATAACCTGTGTGGTTTTAGGTCTGGCACCAGTTATCATACTTATGGATGTATCTGGAGGACATAAAGGGTTGACAGTATGTTGCATGTCAGTCATGGTTAAATCACTGAGTGTGGCCCTCCTTTCTATCATTTCATCGAGAAACCCCATTTCTCCCTGTCTTTTGCTTGTGTCCCTGCCTGCCCTAAAAAAAGGGGGGCAATAGGAGCAGTGATAGAAGAACTCGTGGGGAATTGGTTTCCAGCTGATAATGTGGGAGGTCCACTCTTTCTGGGTTCCACATTCAGTGATTGCTCCATACCCATTATCATGGTTGTTGTCCCACTTGTCGCTGGATTTGCAGTAGGGATCTTTTTCACCCCAGTTAAGGACGTATGACCATCCATTAAAGCTGACGAGAATAAGGATGGCCCAGAATCGCCAGGGGGGCGACCACTTGGCATTGGTATTTGACATTCACTCTGAGATGTTGCTTTTTTTGAATTCCGGTTTCTGTTGTATCTAATTTTTCTTTTTGTTCCCGTATTGGGACCCGTCTGGCTTCCTGTCTCTGTTCCTGATGTTTCTGACTCTGAATAATCAGTATATCTGGTTTTTCTAGCTGGGAGATTCCTTTGTTTTTTCCAGGAATACACACGATCTGACTCAAAATCTATTTTATCTCGTATATATTTACGGTGTTTTCTCTCTTTAATCTCAGATTTGAAGTTTTCTAAATTATTTTGTAATTTTATTTCTTGATTTTTGAAGTCAGTTTGTTGACTAAAACTGAGTATTTCTTTAACTTCCTGAGTAAGTTGATCAGACACACGCTCTAGATGTTGTTTTTCGTATTCAACCATATATTGCATCAGCCTAAGAGAATTTTCAGTCATAACCCGGTCCCAACCCCTGACAAATTCTGGGTCATCAGTATGGTTATTTGGTCTGAGGGGGTTCCTGAGACCCCTATATACCAGTCCCTGAGTTATATAAGTTTCCAGGCTCACTATCTCCCACCATGAGCGAAAGTACTGTTTGTAGGTAACACTAAGGTTCCTAAAACCACTGTTGATGTCAATAGTGTTCAGCGGGATGGATTGCTTGGAAAAAACTTGACCTGCCTCAATCAAAAGCGCTTCCTTATCAAGCCCTTGCATGAGAAATCCTGCCATTTATAGGATAAATAGTGGATACAATTTCCTTTAGGTGGGCCACAAAACAAGGGTGGTTTACACCCAATCAATAGAATACACAAAAGTGGGCCCTAGTGAGACCCTCGGGATTTAACCCTGAAATACACCACTGGTCAATAGACCAAAGAAAGTCCCTGTAGGGGTCTACTAATTTGGAAAATAAAAGCCAAATACTTTATTTCGTTCATTTAAAAAGGGGAATTCTTTACCCCACAAGAACCACACATTTAAAAACTAACAGGTGGCAATGCAGATTTGTGTGAAGATTAGCTTCTCTCTCATTTGTTTGAGAATAAATATATATGTGCGGGTGGGTGGTTGGTGACAGTGTACCACAGATTTGATATACCCTGTTGCTTTGTGTCCTGGAACCTGGGCCCAGGCTCCGGACACCACTGCGTTGGTTGTCTCTACACTGGCACCAGATAACCACTACACTGATTCGTAACACACAGGACTATAGCCCTACTGAAGTCTACACATTTGCTGCCAACTGAATCTAAAACAAGCGCCTAACACTAGTCCCCACCCGACATGTTTCGCCGCGATGCGGCTTCGTCTTAATTTTATCCTATAAAACCTCTTCTTAGAGCCAACAGGGATTTATATGCTGTGGTAAAATAGAGCAGGGTGATAGATACTATGTGACAGATGCAGTAACAGAATTCTGACCAGCTAGTTATGTTAACCTAATCTAATGAAATGGTTTATATAATATGTATATATATATATATATTATATCGCCCTGCTCTTCTCTTTTCCTTCTCCCCACCATTTAGCCCATCGGCCTGTATCCAGTCATTTACCTAACATGTATCTTATGCATGATTTGACAATACATTACATCTTTTGAGTTAACCACTCCCACTTCCCTGATAGAAAGGGAAGGGGGTGATGACGACTGTCACGCTGTCATCAGACGGCGTCAATGTTTTGGCTTAGGCTGAGCAGACGCCTGGTGATGAGGTCATCGCTGGGCGCCAACGCACGTTAGATACGGGCGATGCCTGTAGCCAATAGTACACCAGCTGTGGAAACAGTGTTGCGGCCGGACGCATGCAGCCTATGGTGACCTCATCACTAGGCGCTGGCACACGTGATGGGTGACGTTGTAGACACGCCTCTCTTTGTGGATATGACCAATGGGCTATCTGCAACAGACAAACGGGGGCGTTACCTAAGGCATAAAACCCTTGTTTGTTCAGCGCGCCGACGCTAATACCCCTAACCCCTGACGAAGCCGCATCGCGGCGAAACATGTCGGGTGGGGACTAGTGTTAGGCGCTTGTTTTAGATTCAGTTGGCAGCAAATGTGTAGACTTCAGTAGGGCTATAGTCCTGTGTGTTACGAATCAGTGTAGTGGTTATCTGGTGCCAGTGTAGAGACAACCAACGCAGTGGTGTCCGGAGCCTGGGCCCAGGTTCCAGGACACAAAGCAACAGGGTATATCAAATCTGTGGTACACTGTCACCAACCACCCACCCGCACATATATATTTATTCTCAAACAAATGAGAGAGAAGCTAATCTTCACACAAATCTGCATTGCCACCTGTTAGTTTTTAAATGTGTGGTTCTTGTGGGGTAAAGAATTCCCCTTTTTAAATGAACGAAATAAAGTATTTGGCTTTTATTTTCCAAATTAGTAGACCCCTACAGGGACTTTCTTTGGTCTTTTGACCAGTGGTGTATTTCAGCATATATACAAGGCATCATCTTTGCAAATACTCCATCAGGCTGTTAGCTTTGCCGTTTCTTATGCTTCGGCTAGGGTGATATGTATGGGTGATTATAATATGACTATGTCTAATACCTTGGATAGGTTCTACCCAGGGGGGACCTCGGGTAGTGAAGACGGGTATGGCTCCCCTTTAGCTAAATTGATGGCAGAGGTTGGGTGGATAGATATGTGGCGACTTAAACATCCTAATGATAACGTTTATTCCTGCCACTCTGCCAGCCATAATAGTCTATCAAGAATAGATTATATTATGGGGAATTCTGAGGTGTGTTCAGTTGACTACCAGATTGTGTTTGGTGTGAGAGGGGTATCTGACCATTCACCAATACTCTTAACCTTTTTATCTGGACATAGAAGGGTTGGTAGATCGATGAAGATACACCCCTTTTGGCTCACCCTCTTCTCATCCAATGACCGTATACCGGATCAGCTGGCAGTATTTGCAGAGGTACATGATGACAATGTGGATCCCTTGCTGAAATGGGATACACTAAAAGCGTATGGTTTCAGATTGTTCTGCTCTGGAGAGGGTATATATTGATGATCCCACAGACCAGAACAAACAAAACTGGCTTATGAAAGGGAGTCAATATCTGACTCTTCTGAAGGAAAAGGCCCAGCGTAGATTATTTTTCACCAAGCAATTTTACTTTGAAATGGGGAACCAGTCCAGTAAGTTATTAGCTCACATTATCCGTCAGAATCAGGCCTCCCCAGCGATTCTCAGGATAAAGAGTGCAAATGGTGATCTACTGACTAAACCTGATGCCATTGTCCACAGATTCAGAGAGTACTACCAGTTGTTATATACTGGGAGGGCAGAATACACAACAGATGAGGTGAGAGATTACTTATCAGACATTGAAATTCCCAAGTTATCACAGGAGTCAAGGAATGTGTTGGAAGCCCAGATAACAGCTCAGGAGGTCTCGGATGCTATATCTGCACTTGCAAGAGGGAAATCCCCTGGCCCGGATGGGCTGCCTGTGGAAGTCTACTCCAAATATGCTGCTTCTATGTCTCAACCTCTGCTGCACATGTTCATTGAATCCTTTCGTCAGGGGCGGTTGCCATCTTCCCTTTATGATGATGCATCTATTGTTATCCTGTTGAAACCTGGGAAGGATCCGGTGGAATGTGGCTCTTACACGCCGATATCCCTGCTGAATCTCGATTACAAAATTTTAGCGAAGATTCTGGCATCGAGATTGAGTGGAGTGGTTACTCCATTGACACAAGCTATCAGTAGATACATTGTGCCGACAGAGGGGATGTGGGGGTATGTCCTTACCGGATCTATATTTATATTATTTGGCAGGGCAACTCCGATATCTGAGAGCCTGGTTACATATAGATGTCCAATCGCCCAGGTCAGAGTATCTTCTAGCTGAGTCTTTGAATATTAAATCACCGTGGCCTGTTTTGGAGAAACCGAGTTTGTTCCCTAGACAACTATTGCCAATCCATAGACTAGGTGTTCAGGTGTGGAAAGCGTCTAAATCCCTACACGAGTATTCGGACAACATACCAGAAATCCCTCTTTGGGATAACCCCATGTTCCCATCTTTAATATTACTTCCCGGAATTCAATTCTGGAAATTACATAATGTGCGTCTGTTGGGGGATGTGTACGAAGATGGTAATTTTTGTACCTATGTTACCATATTTACTAGCGTTATGTAGTAAATATGATTTACCTAGGAGTTTGTTTCATAAGTTCCTTCAGATACGCCATGCTCTACAGACACATTTTGGTGCGTCTCAGATCCAGATAGCTAAACCCTATGATTGGGGTGATCCGGTCTCAGGGTCCCAAAGGGTTTATTTCAGGATTATACACTCATTTGCTGAATGCTAAGTGTAAACTAGCCCCATTGAAGGTTATATCAAAATGGCAAGCTTTGATACCAGACCTCGCTGATGAGGATATTGAAGATTTATTAGAATCTCCTGTGTTGGTGTCTCCGGCCATTAACAATAAGTTCATACAGTTATGTATAATACACCAAGGGTACTTATCTCCTTTGCGTTTATATAAAATGGGAGTACTTACACACTCGTGCTGTCATAGGTGTGCCATGGACGGTGCTGATTTTTGGCACCTGATATGGTCGTGCTCACATATTCAGAGGTTTTGGACGAAAGTTACTGACTTTTTAACTATTCTTTTGGGACGTCCTGTACCTATGGGTCCCAAACTATGTATCTTTGGTATTTTGGGTGATGAGTTGTAGGATCATTATGAGAGAATATTTTTGAGGGAGACTTTGTTTTTGGCACGAAAAGCTGTAGCAATTCGGTGGATGGGGGAGAGAGGTCCTACATTGAATCAGTGGAAAGACTTAGTAAATGCCGTTATTCCATACGAAAGTATTGTATATAAAAACAGGGGATGCGCCTCGAAGTTTACTAAAGTATGGGACAGATGGTGTTCTTCACCGCAGTCAATGTATTCTAGGCAGGATCTTTCTAATTCATTGGCTGAAGTATCGAGACGATTGTGAACTTATGTCTTTATTTAAACGCACTGTATGTAATCATAATAATGTGTATGGCACTGTGTATTTGGTAATCTGACTGACCAACTTGACATGTACGGACTATGTTTGTGATTTCTGTATGGTACATACCGTTGTGTGTACTTTATATGACGTGTGTATTTTTATGCTCAATAAAAAGAATTTTAAAAAACAACAGTGCAATTTGCTTGATGTCCGAGGACCTGAAAAACATAAAGAGAACAGGCATATAATGCAACAACTAAAATGTAAGGCTTCAAGCAAATCAAATTCTTCATTAGCAGTAAGGTTTAGATCGTCAATAGTAGCCTTTAAGGTTGATCTCCAGGCCCTGTAGCTCTCTGGACAGTCGTCACACCTTGAGAGGCTGGTGTTAACGAGCTCACGGCGTACCATGTATCTGGCAAAGTCATTCATGTCTGGTCTCTCACTCCTTGGTGTCAAAGTAACTTGTGGAACCCCTTGGGTGTGAAAGTTCTCTGGTGATGTAGGGTGAGGTTTACCAGGGTAAAATGATGTTGCATGAGCGTTATACTGTGGTGTAATCTCTAAGGCTTGTGCTGGCTTTGGTTTGAGCTGCGGCTTATCACCGGAAGTCACCTTTTTGTTGACATGAGTTGATCCGGTTTGCTGCATAGATGTACTTGCGTTGTAGACTTGAAGAGGCTCAGGCATATAGAGCTGAGAGGTCTCAGCATTGGGAGTCAGAACAGTCTTGTTAGTAGGAGGTACAGGAGATGACTCTGTATTTTTGCAGATGTTATGCTTTACAACGTATTCACTGGTGCGTTCAACTGGATCTTCCAGTTCTGCTGGGATAAGGCAGTCTGAATTAGTACTTTGTCCTATTGCTTTTTCAAGGACTTTCAGCCTTCCATCTTGGCTTGATAAGCTGCCATCTCTGCTTGTTGAGCTGCCGTTTGAGCTTCCATCTCTGCTTGCTTTCTGGTAAAGGAGCTTTGCGCCTTTTTTGATTCGGCATCAGTGCGGGCCTTCATTAACTTGTTGCTTAATGTTGATCTTCTGGAATGAGAGGATCTGGAAGAAAGTGCAGTGCATTTGGTTGTGGTGGATCTGTGAAATCTGTTCTCCTGCAGTTGAGTAATGCGGACTTCTGCCTTAAGCTTAGCATTTTGCACTTTGTTGGTTCAGTGCATCAGTCCTAGTCAGTCCTGCTGAAGAATCCTCTATATTAGAGTCCTGCAAGAAGGCTGAGTATTTTGCAGACAACTGCTGGTAGCGTACATACATAGCAAATAGGTGATTTATAGAGTCTCTTATTTCAGTTGGTTGATAATTACAGTGTAACAAAACTGACATGTAGTGTGAGGTTCTGTCCCTCCCAGAGGTCTGATAGATTACTGGAGAACTCATCTCTAGTGGCTTCATAGTTTTCTCTTAGTTTCTGTGTTGTTTTTTTTTGTACATTTGGGTCTTACACTTTGTTCAGTAATATCTGCAGAACTTGCTCCCTGTATGTCTGCCGATTCAGAGGCATGATGTATCTGTGTTGGTTCAGCCATAAAAGCTGCCGTTCATCTTCTTAAAGAGACAGTACCATATATTTTTGGAAAACCGTAAAAATGTCTAGGGAAGGCTCTGAACAGCCTTGTCTAGACATTTTTACGGTTTTGCAAAAAAAAAGGTAGTCTCTTTAAGAAGACGAACAGCAGCTTAGACAGGTGAGGTAGCACAGTGCAATGTAGAGAATCAGTTTTCAACATTCACTTGAAATGCAGTAAGCTTGTGCGACCATGTGCTTTTACAAGATGGAAGATGGCACTGAGCTTGATTGCAGATTAGGCACACATATATACACAGCAGGCTGTAGGAATTCTATGCATCTTTTGACTATTCTGACTCCGATTGTTGTAATAGCGATTTATCCCTAGTGAAACCTCTATGCCTGGCCTGTATAAGCAGATATAATCACTGCGGACAATCCTTATCAGATAGCTTGAACTCACCAACACCGAGTTTATCCGTGTAAGTTGCTTTATTCTGTAAGCCAGATAACAGAGTACAGCAGAACAGATGGATTCCGGTATTGTGAGGTCAAAAGATGATGCTTTTGTAAGCTTACATGAGAATACATGTGTACCTTGTGCAAATGCCTGGAGCAGTATGAAGAAACAGGAAGTGAGGTACACAGAAGGGGTGGAGCAATGAAATGAATGACATATATCACGAACAGAAAAACATGTGCAATACCAAAAACGGCCACTAGATGGGAGCATATAACCAAATATAGAATATATGAATGGTTCAGCCGCCATAGATGCCCCCAATGATGTGCCAGTAACATGTTCCCCCATAGATGCCCCCCCAATCATGTAGTAACAGGTGCCCCCATAGATGCCTCCCAATCATGTGCCAATTTCAGGTGTCCCCATATCATGTGCCAGTAGCAGTACCATATAAAAAAAATAAACACTTATACTTACCTCCAACAGGCTGGCAGCAATGCAATGCAGGCATCTTCCGGCCTGTGTCCCACGCTGTAAGGCTCAGGCGGCATGATGACATCATCGTGCCGCCTGCACCGGCCTCTGATAGGCTGCAGGCACTAGGGCTGAAGCCTATCAGAGGAACAGGGAAGGGAGACGCCTCTCCTTCCCCTGCCCCGCCGCAGCACTTTCATCTGTATCGCTGTCCTGAGGATGGCGATACAGATGACTATGGAGATGTGCGCTTCCACAATGGAAATGCTCATCTCCCTGTGCCCTGCCGCCGCCCCCCACGTCACCAGTGGCCAGCGGGGCTCAAGAGGCAGCTGCCTTGGGTCCCCCAGGAGCAACTGGGTCCGGGGCAGCTGCCCCTTTTGCCTTGCTATAAAGACGGCCCTGATTATATAGATAGTACAATTTGTTCTGATACTTCTGCCCTTCAGAATATATTCATGTTTAACTCCTCATCTACCAAATATAAATGTGCTAATATTGTATAATGGTATTTAAAGCTTTGTCCCCGTCCCCCCCCTTTTCTAAGGATGAAGATGAGGATGACGATGCTGAGGACGGGGTAAGAGCCTCATCTTCTCTACATTATAATGTATTGTATCTCATGCTCACAATATGGATTAAATATGTATTATATGTAATGACTATAGAAAAACTATCATTTACATTTACTAACATAACCCCATATAATTTAACTGCAAGGTATATCTTGTATGATTCTATATACTGCAGCATATACATTATATCCATATCTGCACTGTGTATAATATATATATATATATATATATATATATAGGCACATTTATTAAGACCGGTGTTTCATGAGCTCATTCCTTGTAACCTAATTCTTACCTGTTCGCTCTCAGCCCATCTTCATGAAACTGGACGATGGCATCAGAATTACAGAGGATGAAGTAAGTGATGTCAGCAGATAAGACTTTCCATAAGTGACCCATGCCATTGTAGGCCTATACAGTAACATACGTCAGAAGCTTCTGTAGGTGGCATTGGGGAATATTTTAAGCTGTATATTTCTTATATACACTGCAAACTTACATCTTCCATTGTAGAGTCTGTCACAAATGATGGACATCACGATGAAACCCAACGGACCCCTTTATAAGACAAGGATGTCCATCGTGCTCTGTTGGTTTCTGCTGTGTGATGGATCCGTCACAGCTTGAATTCCATTTATCTGCTCTTATGATGGAACGCAAAAATGACATTCAGAATGCAGATAGAAGTTCAGTTTTCCTCTATGTTTATTACACATGAGGGGCAGGAGGTGTGAGCAGCAGATCACATAATACTTAATGTGACGTCATGGTGTTGACAGGAACCAGCCATGGATGACATCACTGAAGACCTCACAGATGAAGAAGAGGAGGAAGAAACAACCGGCTGCGCCTGGTCCTGCATTCCAGCAGTCAGGATGATGAGAACAGTAAGGGCCAGGATCGCCTCCTTCTTCAGGAGCAGCTAAAAAAACCTCTATAACGTAAGTATAAGTCAGGTAAGTATAAGTACGGTAAGTATAATGTAGTGGTATAAGAAAAAAAAATTGCAAAAAAATAAAAAATTTATATTTAGAGAGTAGATTGAGTTAAGTAAAAATGCATAGACGTAATATAAAGCATTAGATATTAGTTAGGTATAGGCTAGATATAGTATACATAAAAAAAGTAAAAAAAAAGACAAAAAACATAATATAGCTATTATAGGTACAATATATATAGTCAGATATAATACAGTCTTAAAGTGACTCTCCAGGGATGGGGCAACTATAATTAGATTATAAAGGCCAAAAAAAAAAATTCAATGCTGACGTTTTAGTAATCATTCCAGCAGCAAACATCTGCTGACATGATTCCAGGGGTTATGATGGCGATGTACAAAGCCATTTCTGTAGGTAACCACTTCCCCGTACTGAGAAGCAGTGACCGCAGACACTACTCCGCAGGGGCCTAATCCTACACTCTAGCAGTCTAGTCCATGATACGCGGAGGTTTATGCTGTGACATCACTTATGTGTCCTCCTACCAACTCTATAAGACTGGTTTGGGGAAGAGGACCTGGCGCATTCAATTTGTAGGGACATTTTCTATAGTTCTTCGTACCGCATATTGTCCTGCATTTCAAATGTAGGACATAGCAGATTTGGAGTGTAAATGTCTGGAGATTCACTTTATGACTTAGAAGTAGGTTTAAGCTAGAGTAAGATGTAAGGGAGGCACACATTAAAGGGCATCTGTCAGCAGATTTGTACTATGAAACTGGCTGACCTGTTGTTGGTCCCATGTTCATATGTGCCCGCATTGCTGAGAAAAATGATGTTCTAATATATGCAAATGAGTCTCTAGGTGCATCGGGGGCAATGCTGTTACACCTAGAGGCTCTGCTCTCTCTGCAACTGCCACACCCTCTGCACTTTGATTGACAGGGCCAGACAGGTGTGATCACATTTACACTGCCTGGCTCTGCCAATCAAAGTGCAGAGGGTGTGGCAGTTGCAGTGACAGCTGAGCTTCTAGGAGTAACGGCGACGCCCCTGTTGCTCCTAGAGGCTCATTTACATATACTACAACTTAAAGGGGTTTTCCTGTGGATAGGTCATCAGTATCCAATCTGTGGAGGTCCGACACCTAGGACCCCCCATTGATCAGCTGTTTGAGAAGGCACTGGTGCTTGCAGTAGCGCCGCAGCTTCTGCTTTTTCCTCGCCGGATTGATGACACGTTCTTCTGTCACGTGGCCTAGGAGCAGCACAGCCCTATTCAAGTGAATGGGTCTGAGCTGCAATACCAAGCACAGCTGCTGTACAATGTATGGAGCTGTGCTTGGTACCACTGCGTTCCCAAACAGCTGATCGGCAGGGGTCCAGGATGTTAGACGCCCACCGATCAGATACTGATGACCTACCCTGAGGATAGGTCATCAGTAGAAGAATCTCGGAAAACCTTCTTAATCTTTCTCAGCAATGCGGGCACATATGAACACGGGGCCAACACAGAAGCCTTCAGCTGCCAAGCGCACATGTAACAGGTCAGCCAGTGTTATAGGTACAAATCTGCTGACATGCCGTTTAATTATAGACATAAATATCATAGATGTAAAATATCTTAGGCTTCTTTCACATCTCCGTTAGAGGTAGATGTTACCGCATGCCGGCCAGACCCATTGACTATAATGGGATCCAGCGGAGAAGCGACTGCTACCGGGCGCATATGCCGGGATTTTTCCAGACAAAAAGCGCTACATGCAGCATTGTTTCCATGGCCAAATCCCAGCTGGATCTTCACCGGATACCACGACAGACAAGGTGAGCCGCAGGAACACAGTAACATCCAGCTATACTGGATCCCGAGAGCTCCGGCTGGTGGTTCACTGGGGGAACAGCCTGCCAGAGACCCCTAACACTAGTGTGAAACTAGCCTAATGGAAGATAGGCATGCTACTAATATAGCATCAATATAATCATATAGGTAGAAAGTAGATACTAGATAATAAAAAAAATAAAAAATATTTATAGAAATTAAACATAGGTGAGAAAATATTATAATATACACAGTACAATGGATAGAACTGTTAGAAGATAGATGTGTTAGGTAGAAGCTATTAGACACACAGTGATGTAGAGGAGTAACATCCAATACCGTGTCCGGAGCAGAGACCTGTAGTTCAGCTCGCCCAGGATGTTTTATTAGAATACCAGTCATTCTAATATTTATAGCGGCTGACATCAGTATAAAAACAACTTCAACATGTTTCATCATATTTGTCATACAGGAAATGTAATGTGCATCTGTCAGCAGATTTGTACCTATGAGACTGGCTGACCTGTTACATGTGCGCCTGGCAGCTGACGGCGTCTGTGTTGGTCCCATGTTCATATGTGCCCACATTGCTGAGAAAGATTATGTTTTAATATATGCAAATGAGCCTCTAGGAGCAATGGGGGCGTTACCTTTACTCCTAGAGGCTCTGCTCTTGTTGCAGCTGCCATATCCTCTGCACTCTGACAGGGCCAGGCAGGTGTGATGACGTTTTCACTGCCTGGCCCTGTCAAAGTGCAGACGGCGCAGCAGTTGCAGAGAAAGCAGAACCTCTAGGTGTAATGGTAACGCCCCCGTTGCTCCTACTGGCTCATTTGCATATTTTAAAAGATAATTTTTCTAAGCAAATTGGGCACATATGAACCAACACAGATGTTTTCAGCTGCCAAGTGCACATGCAACAGGTCAGCCAGTTTCATACCGTAGGTACCCATTTGCTGACAGATGCCCTTAAGGCTAGGGCTACACGGCCACATGTGTCAAACAACTTCTTGTTGCACAACATTTTTATAATGATAGTAAATGGCGGCACACTGCAACATGCAACATGCTGCGATTGCGACCCGACAATCGTAAAATATCCATCAAAGTTAGATCTTTGTGCGCATGTCGCATATCGCAGTGCAACACTATTGACTATTATTGCAAAAAATATCGCAACACGTCGCAGTGTAGTTGTACCCTTTATCCCTAGCCTTAAAGTCTAAGCTGTGGCTGACTCTGCTGGCGCCAAAATCCTAGAGGTGAACAGAGTCTAAAGGACACCCTGATGCTGCAAGCGATGGTCGGAAGGGAAGCGTTCCCTCCCAGCAGTCACCAGACAGTTAGCAGCGATGTCTTCAGCAGCATGTGGAGGAGCGATCGCTATGCTGTCACTCCTCCCCATGCAGGACAGCAGTGTGCCGGCGGCAGATCGTAATTACACAGCACGACCTGCCGCCGGCAAATCCAGTTCTTTCAGCATGCTAAAAAATCTGAATTGCCTGATGAAGCTCTTTCGGACGCAGTAACAGACTGCCAGATGATCGCTAACGAGTGTTCATAGGAATGCTTGTTAGCGATTATCGGGCAGTAAATCTGCCCGTCTAATATACCCTTAAAGAGCCCACTGGTAGACATGTGTGACATCCTTCATATGAGACTGCTCCTCCTCTGCACTCCACGGTGCTACAGACAGGCACCGGCTTATGGGGAAGGTAGAGAGGTTATCCCTCTTATTATTTAAGATGAATATTTTAGGCATAATAGATGTGGGATATATATATATGTATGTAGACATAGGATAGATATAGAATGCAAAAAAAAAATTTAAAAAAAATTATATAGATATAAATAAGTATAAGGTAAAGTGTGCCTCCATTTAGAGTAGGATTGGGGCAGCTGCAGGAACTTTACATCAGGTTCAGGTGGAGAAGGAAGAGACCAGGAGGTCCTATAACCGTGTCAACCAAAGAAATTCGGACGCCTCTCCTGGGAAAACGCCGCCTACTATATAAAACTTAAGATAGACATATAGACATAAGGTAGATATAAGATAGTTAGATATAAGAGAATAAAATACAATATAGGTAGACAATAAGCTTAAAGGGGATATCCAAGCCCTATAATGCCCCCCAAACTGCCTGGGCACTTCATACAGGTTATACTTACGTCGCTCCTCGGCACCCGCGTTGCTCCTGATGCCCGCACAGCTGCCGCTGTATCTCCCTATCACGTGGATCAAAACATACAGTGACAGGGGGGGCAGCCAATAGCAGGCGGCGACAGGAATGAGCCTGATATTGGCTTGTTCCCATCGAGGCCTGCTATTGGCTACAACAACCCCCCCTCTCCACTGGATGTTTTGATCCAAGCAACAGGGACATGCAGCGGCAGCCGTGCGAGCATCAGTAGCGATGCGGATGCTGGGAAGCAAGGTAAGTATAACCTGTATGAGGTGCCCAGGCATTTTGGGGGGCATTATAGGGGTTGGATAACCCTTTTAAAGGGGTATTCTAGTCATTGAGTAATGTTTTAAAGGGGCTTTCTGTTATTTCTTAACTGATGACCTATCCTCTGGATAGGTCATCAGAATCTGATCAGTCGGGGGTCTGACACCCAGGACCCCTCCAATCAGCTGTTTGAGAAGGCACTGGCACTCACAATAGCGCCATAGCCTTCTCGCAGCTTTGCTTAGGCCAGTGACATCCCATTCATCGGTTACATGGCCTAGGATCAGCTCAGATCCATGGAAGTGAATACCAAGCACAGCCGCTATACAATGTAAAGCATTGTGCTTGGTGTGCTGAGAGAAGGCTGTGGCACTACTGTGAGCGCCGGTGCTTTCACAAACAGCTGATCAGTGGGGGTCCCAGGTATCGGACTCCCACTGATAATATTGTGATGACCTATCCGGAGGATAGATCATCAGTTAAATCATCTAAGAAAACCCCTTTAATTGATATAATATTTCTTTATCTCTTACTATTTGTGGAATTCTCTTACTGCTGGATTCACCATCATGGGCTGTTGTTATTTTTGGCTGCCAGTAGAGACCACCAGTGGCCAAACCTGCTGGTGATGTATGTGCAGTGATCTCTTATATTCTTACAGCGACCATTCTGCACTGTGCAATAAGACCTGGGCTTTGACGGAAAAACACCCATTGGCTTTGGAAGCCATTACTGCTCAACAGGACCCAACAGTACAACATCAGATCCTTAATATTACACTGGGTTTACAATTGCTCATGTCTTTATCCTCATATTTCCTGTCTACCATATGTTACAATAAAAATGTGGGAAATATACATATAGGATAAGTATAAAAAAAATAAAAATAAAAAAAGTTACATATAAGGTAGATATAAGTGAGGTGATAGGAGAGGAGTGAGTTAGATAAGATTTGAAAGGGTTTTCTAAGATTTTTTTTTTCACTGATGTCCTGTCCTCTGGATAGGTCATTAGTATCTGATCACTGGGGGTCCGACACTCGGGACCCCCGCCGATCAGTTGTTTTGTCATTAGTATCTGATCACTGGGGGTCCGACACTCGGGACCCCCGCCGATCAGTTGTTTTGTCATTAGTATCTGATCACTGGGGGTCCGACACTCGGGACCCCCGCCGATCAGTTGTTTTGAGAAGGCACCAGCACTGCTGTGAGTGCCGCTGCCTTCTCGCAGCTTAGCAAGCACAGCACTGTGCACTGTATAGCGGCTGTGCTTGGTACTGCAGCTCAAGTGAATGGGACAGAGCTGCTCCTAGGCCACGTGAATGATGTGATGTCACTGGCCTAGGACAAGCAGAGATAAGGCTGCGGTGCTCACAGAAGCGCCACTGCCTTCTCAAACAGCTGATCGGCGGGGGTCCCCAGTGTCGGACCCCCACCGATCAGATACTGATGACCTATCCTGAGGATAGGTCATCAGTATCAAAATCTTGGAAAACCACTTTAATATAGATATAACATAAGGATAGATAAGTGATAGAGATATAATACAACTAATATAATGTAGGAATAAGAGCTATAAGGTCTGTATTAGTTATAAAATAAGTTAGAAGTAAGATATATGACAATAGAAGTATAAAGAAATATAAGTAATGTACATGTGACAGGGTCCCATCCAGGATTAACACTGCAGTGAACCAGGGAGTAGCCGATCGCCAGTACTTGGGGTCAGGAAGGAATTTTTTCCCCTACATGGGGGTTTTGTTTGCCTTCCTCTGGTTCACACTTTTTATGCAGTAAATCCTCCCAATTGTACTGGATGGTAAAATTGGCAAAATATATAATAGTCATTAATAAAAACTATTATTTAATCTATACGCTGTGTCCGTGTCTTCTTTTCTGTGTGGCGTACATCACTGTGACATCCTCTATACTTTGGTAATAAATTGTTTGTCCTAACGTCTGTTACTTTTGGAGCAGATAAAAATGCTTTGGTCATAGAAATATTTGTTGCCCTAATTCTGCCCTGTAGTTCAGTACACATCGCCCCATGTAATCCAGGACCAGCAGTGATATATATTTACTATCTTCCCACTACCTTAGCTCACACCAGAAGTATATAGACAATGCCATCAAATGGCCTAAACTTTTATTCCCCATTCTTACAAAAACATTGAAATATTTTTTACAGGTGGTTTTGGAATATTGAAATAAATAGTCTCCATTACAGATTCCATCAAAAATATTGGACACATAAAGCCTGCATGTAGGACTGTTTTGTCCAGTAAAATGACTCCTTAAGGCCTCATGTACACGACGCGTCCGCAAATTGTGCTTCCTCCCCAAAAAACGAATACGGCATCTGTTTTTTTTTGGAGGATCCGTTTTGTTTCCACAGATCCCTTGTAATAAATGCCTATCCTTGTCCGCAAATGTGAAAAAAGTAGGACATGCACTATTTTTTTTGCTGAAGGGAAACATGGACAACGGACGTTGAACACAAACGGATGAACTATCAGCATTTTTTGCTGACCCATTGAAATGAATGGGTCCCCATCCTATCTGCAAAAAAAACGGAACGGAGGCCGAGAAAAACAACTTTCGTGTGCATGAGGCCTAACAGAAACCCAACATACCTCATATTCAGATGGATCTGTCTGGCGCTGTCAGTTTCCATAATGTGCCAGATCCTGCACTTCCATGATCTTTGTTCTGCTCCTGTAATGAACGGAACAATGGAAATGTTTAGCGGTAATGTGAAAGAAGCTTAAAACAGCATCAAAACTTCATCTCATAAACCACATGTGGTTTTGCCACAGTACAGCACAGCAGTAATATGCTACATGGTTTCTTCAGATTTAACGTAAAACTAATGCATTTCCTGTGAAATCCATGCAGCCAATTACTGCACTGTGATATTGTGGCAAAACCACGAGCAATTTTTCATGTATGGTTTTGATGCACAATGGAAAAGACAGTTAGGCCTCTTGCACACGACCATATGCACTCCGAGACATCTTTTGCGGCCCCATTGAAGTGAATAGGTCCGCATCCGAGCTGCCAAAACGGTGGCTCGGATGCGGACCCAAGCAACGGTCGTGTGCATGAAGCCTTAGGGTGAATAGGACGAGGGATCAAAACATCCTAAGTTGTAGCCCCTTTAAGGGGGCTAACAGTTAATAAATAAAAAGTAAAAATACCTAAAAATGAAAAACCCTAGTAAAATATTAAAAGTTCACCCCCTTTATGAATTTTATATATAAAAATATATTAACAATAAAAAAATAAACATATCAGGTATCAACATGTCGAAAATGCCTGAACTATAACCACACGATTCGCCATTTTTAGTCACCTTCCCCTCCCCAAAAACAATTGAATAAGGGTCCATTCACACATCCACAATTCCATTCCGCATTTTGCGGAACAGAATTGCGGACCCACACATTTGTATGGGGCCGCACGACGTGCGGCACCGATCCAGAATTGCGGACCCCCACTTCCAGGTCCGCAATTCCGATCCTTAAAAAAATAGAACATGTCCTATTCTTGTCCGCAATAGCGGACAAGAATAGGCATATTCTCTTAGTGCCGGCAATGTGCGGTCCAGAAATTGCGGAACGCACATTGCTGCTGTCCGTGTTTTGCGGATCCGTGGATCTGCAAAACACACACGGATGTGTGAATGGACCCTAATGGTGATCAAAATGTTGTACGTACCACAAAAATGGTACCAAAAAAAACTACAGTTCATGCTGCAAAAAACAAGCCCTCATACAGCTCTGTGGATGGAAATATAAAAAAGTTATGGCTGTCACAAAATGGCAATGCAAAAAAAAGTTAGATTTTTTCAAAGGTTTTAACTATTTTTTAAAGTAGTAAAAAAAACTATAAAGTTTGGTATCACTGGATTCATATTGAGTCGCAGAATAAGTACTTCATGTCGTTTTTAGCTGACAGTGAACGCTGTGATGTCGGGTTTTTATTTCAACTTAACCCCACAAAGACTGTTTTCCCGTTTTCCAATAACAGACATGTTAAATTAAATGGTGCCATTTAAAAATGCATCTTGTCCCATGTGAACTATGTCTGGCTATGTGAATAGAAAAATAAAAAAGTTATGTGTCAGGATTCGAACCCGTGACCAGCCACATCCCAGGAAGTATCCCTGTTTACTAGGCTACCATCCTCTCTAGACATTCCTCCCTGAAACCTATTATGTAACCTCAGTCTTGCCAAGCCTTGCTCATCACCCTTGATTCCCCACACCTGGTACTTCCCTATATAAGTCCAGCCCCTTGCACTCTAGCTTGCTGATTATTGAGCTCCTGAGCCTTGATCAAGCTTCTCCTCATCTGTTGCTCTTACTACTGCTGGAAGTCCACTGCTGACCAGGAATTGCCTACCGACTACTCTTCTGCCTTATCCCTACCAACTGAACTGCTACCACCGTTGCCTTCCGGATTGTCTGACCACGCTTACTGCCGCCTGCCCTGACCCACCGCCTGCCTACCGACTACTCTTCTGCCTTATCCCTACCTACTGAACTGCTACCACCGTTGCCATCCGGATTGTCTGACCACGCTTACTACCTGCCTGCGGTCCTTGCCACTGGGCTCCACTCCTACCTCCAGCCAGCGGTCCTCTGACACAGGTGAGCCTGTAGGACTGTTACAGAATAATCAGCCACACTATGGAGTCCGCAATGGCCACTCTGCGTAAGCAGGTCTCTGAACTTCAAGAATTTGGTACTACATATCAGGAGAAATTTGCCCAGCTCCAAGTCGTAGTCCAAAGCCAACAGAGCGAGATTATTGAACTACAGAGGCAACTCCTGGACGTCCGCGGCACGGCTGCAGACGCCCGCATGCCACTCCCACCAAGATTCGGCGGTGATAGACGTCAGTATCGGGGGTTCCTAAACCAATGCCGCATCTATTTTCAGATGTACCCGGCCCCCTTCACCACCGAGAAGAAGGTGCTATTCATGGTCAATCTCCTGACGGATGAAGCATTAGCATGGGCATCACCATACGTGGAGACTAACAGTCAGCTCCTGAACAACCTAAACAACTTCATCACCGCAATGAGCCAAGTCTTCCACGACCCCAACCGCTGTGCGACAGCCGAGGCGCGACTACATAGTCTGCGGCAAGGGAGACGCTCCGTCGCCGAATACACCGCTGAGTTTCGCCGTTGGGTCACGGACACCACCTGGAACCCAGCGGCACAGAGGAGCCAATTCCGGCGAGGCCTGTCCGAATTAATAAAGGACGAACTCGCCAGAGTTGAGGCCCCGGACGATCTGGATGACTTCATTCAGTTATGCATCCGGATAGATCAAAGACTCTCCGAGAGGAAGAAAGAAAGACTCTGGTCCTTGGACCACAGACCCACTTATTCCTTCTCTTCCACCGCCCAGCGCGACCCCCGGTCAGCAACTGAACCTATACAGGTCGACGCTCTACGTAGGTCTCTATCCACAGCTGAGAAGGAGAGACGGCTGGCCGAAAACCTCTGCCTCTACTGTGGGGAGCCGGGTCATTTTGCCATCAAATGTCCTCATAAGATCCGAAAGACTATTGCCGTCACGGAACTAAAGGAGCAACCACAGACTCCAACCCCACCAGCAGCCCCTGAAAATAACAACATGGCGGCTCATGGATCCCACTTCATCGTCCCCATCCTCATCGAGATTGAGGGGCGACAACTCCCCTGTTCAGCAATGTTAGACTCCGGGGTGGGAGGCAACTTCATGGACCTAACCTTCGCCCGCGAAAAGAATATTCCACTGACAATCAAGGCAGCCCCCATTGACCTGGAAACCGTCGACGGATCCCCACTCTCCTCGGGGCCGGCCACTCACGAGACCACCGAACTACAACTCCTCATAGAACCAGATCACCGTGAAAAGATCCACTTCTCTCTGATCGCCTCCCCGAAGTTCCCAGTGATCTTGGGCATCCCATGGTTGGCCACCCACAACCCCTCGGTGGACTGGGAAACCCGCTGCATACGATTCCCGTCCGAGTTCTGCACGCTAAATTGCTCCCACAAACCCGTCCTTCCACCCGAAGACACCACCATCTCAAAACTATCTGTCAAGGATCTGCTACCCCCTCAATACAGCGAGTTCCAGGATGTCTGCGACAAGAAAAACGCAGACAAGCTGCCACCACACCGACCCTACGACTGCCCTATAGAACTGTTGCCCGGGGCCGAAATACCCTTTGGCAGTATCTACTCCCTCTCAGAGCCTGAACTCAAGGCTCTGAAAGAGTACCTGGACGAGGACCTGAGGAAGGGGTTCATCCGGCCCTCCACCTCTCCCGCGGGAGCCCCCTTTTTCTTCGTAGAGAAAAAAGACTCCTCCCTGCGTCCCTGCATAGACTACAGAAAGCTTAATGACATAACCGTAAAAAAACGGTACCCGCTCCCACTGATTTCCGAACTCCTTGAGAGACTCCGGGAAGCGAAGATCTTCACCAAACTCGACCTTCGAGGGGCCTACAACCTCGTCCGAATCCGCCCTGGGGACGAATGGAAGACCGCCTTCCGGACACGTTATGGTCCTTTCGAGTACCTGGTCATGCCTTTCGGCCTCTGCAATGCTCCCGCCACCTTCCAGCACTTCATTAACGACGTCCTCAGGGACATGCTGGATCTGTTTGTAGTCGTTTACCTGGACGACATCTTGATCTTCTCTGAAGACCTCGAGCAGCACCGCGAACACGTCCGCAGGGTACTGCAGAGGCTCAGACAGAACTCTCTCTATATCAAGCTAGAGAAATGCGAGTTTGAGCGAACCACCACTCAGTTCCTCGGATACATCATCTCCCCAGAGGGCCTAAGTATGGACCCGGGGAAGGTCCAAGCTGTGATGAACTGGCCCGTTCCGAAAAACGAGAAGGAGATACAAAGATTCATTGGCTTCGCCAACTTCTATCGGAAGTTTATCCGGAACTTCTCCAAGGTCATAGCACCAATCACCCAACTCACCAAGAAGGCAGTCTCCTTCTCCTGGACACCCAAGGCCCAGGAGGCTTTCACCAAGTTGAAACTCCTCTTCACTTCTGCCCCAATCCTAATCCACCCGAACCCCGAGCTCCCATTTACAGTCGAAGTGGATGCATCAGACTCTGCGGTGGGGGCAGTTTTGTCACAACGGACAGGGGAGAGGATGCTATTACACCCGTGCGCATATTTCTCCCGCCAGATGTCCCCCTCTGAGAAGAACTATGACATCGGGAACAAAGAACTACTGGCGATCAAGGATGCCTTCTCCGAGTGGAGACACCTGCTGGAGGGAGCCACCAACCCCATAATCGTACTAACTAACCACAAGAACCTCGAATTCATCCGCAGCGCTAAGAGACTCTCAGCCAGACAGGCCAGATGGAGCCTATTCTTTTCCCGCTTCAACTATCTCATCACCTATCGCCCTGGATCAAAGAACGGCAAGGCTGACGCCCTCTCCAGAATGTTTTCCGAGCCCTCACAGAGTAACAAGGGCCAAAATAACATCTTGCCCGAGAGAAGGGTCGTAGGGGCCACCTACTCTAAAGAACTCCTGGGCACAATCAAAGAAGGATATGAAAATGACCCCTTCCTCTCCCACCCCACAGGCAATGTCAGCCTTACGTTTAAGAACGGTCATTGGTTTCATCAGGACCTACAACTATATGTACCAGAAATCGCACGGCTCGAAGTGCTCAAACTCAACCATGACTCCAAGGTGGCCGGCCATTTTGGCACAAGAAAGACCCAGGAGCTTCTCTCCCGCTCCTTCTGGTGGCCAACATACAGGGAGGACATCAAGAGGTACATCTCCTCGTGCACGGTCTGTGCCCGCAATAAGACTCCTCGTTCCTCTCCCGTGGGTCTGTTACAACCCCTCCCGATTCCCTCCCGCCCTTGGGGCTCGATCTCCATGGACTTTGTGGTAGACCTTCCTCCTTCAAAAGGGATGAACACCATCCTGGTCGTGGTCGACCGTCTCACCAAGATGGCCCATTTCATCCCCTACAAAGGCCTACCCACAGCCAAACAGACGGCCGATCTTATTATCAGAGAGGTCTTCAGGCTGCATGGGATCCCGGACGACGTGGTCTCCGACCGAGGTGTACAATTTGCCTCAAAGTTCTGGAAGAACTTCTGCCTGGCGCTCGGGGTTAAAGTGAACCTGTCCTCTGCTTTCCACCCTCAGTCAAACGGGCAGACGGAGAGAACTAATCAGACCCTAGAGCAATACCTACGCTGTTTCAGCTCCCACCTGCAGGATGACTGGCTTGATCATCTCCCCACGGCCGAGTTCGCCTACAACAATGCTGAGCACAGCTCAACCAAGCACAGCCCCTTCTTTGCTAACACAGGCTCGCACCCGGTGTTCATTACCCACCTACCCGTTGCCTCCACCCTCCCAGCAGTGGCCGAACGCCTAACAACCCTACAGGAGGCACAAGAGAACATTATAGACAACCTCCAGCTTGCCCAGAGGCGCTTTAAACAGGGAGCAGACAGACGTCGCAAACCCACCCCGGGCTTCCATGTGGGAGACAAGGTATGGCTGTCCACCAGGAACCTCAGATTGAAGGTCCCCTCCAAAAAATTTGCCCAAAGATACATGGGTCCGTTCCGGATCACCGCACAAATCAACGAGGTCACGTTCCGGCTCGACCTTCCGGACTCCATTAGGGTGCACCCTGTCTTCCATTGCTCTCTCCTCAAGCCATACGTGGAGAACACCTTCACAGGCCGCCACTCGCCCCCTCCACCACCTGTGAGGGTACAGGGTGAAGAAGAATACGTTGTCGCAAAGATCCTCGACTCCAGGATCCACCGGGGAAGACTACAATACCTAATTGGGTGGGAGGGTTACCCTCCCGAGGATAACTCCTGGGAGCCAGAAGAGAATGTCCACGCCCCCAGACTGGTAAAAGAGTTCCACCAACGGCATCCCGGTAAGCCTGCCCCTGCGGTGCCCGGAGGTCACCTTGGAAGGGGGGGAGTACTGTCAGGATTCAAACCCGTGACCAGCCACATCCCAGGCAGTAGCCCTGTTTACTAGGCTACCATCCTCTCTGGACATTCCTCCCTGAGCTCATCACCCTTGATTCCCCACACCTGGTACTTCCCTATATAAGTCCAGCCCCTTGCACTCTAGCTTGCTGATTATTGAGCTCCTGAGCCTTGATCAAGCTTCTCCTCATCTGTTGCTCTTACTACTGCTGGAAGTCCACTGCTGACCAGGAATTGCCTACCGACTACTCTTCTGCCTTATCCCTACCAACTGAACTGCTACCACCGTTGCCTTCCGGATTGTCTGACCACGCTTACTGCCGCCTGCCCTGACCCACCGCCTGCCTACCGACTACTCTTCTGCCTTATCCCTACCTACTGAACTGCTACCACCGTTGCCATCCGGATTGTCTGACCACGCTTACTACCTGCCTGCGGTCCTTGCCACTGGGCTCCACTCCTACCTCCAGCCAGCGGTCCTCTGACACAGGTGAGCCTGTAGGACTGTTACATTATGGCTACTTGAACGTGGGGAGGCCAAATGAAAATGCAAAAATGGGCCCAGTTCTTAAGGGGTTAAAGTGGTATCTAATATTTTTTGTTTAGGTTTATTACAAGGGGCAAAAATGGGTTAAAAAAGCACTGCTGCGTCCTTAACGATCTGAGTTCCAGAAGGTAGGACTGGAGCCGGGTATAGCGGTACAAGGAGAGCTGCACAATTAACGGCCCATTCACGGAAGCAGCGGTACTCTCGCTACATGCACAGAACAGCACTGTGCCGGAGTCCTGTTCAGTCACCAGTAGTGATGAGCGAACATCTGTATACAAGTTCGGCATACAAGGTTCGGGTTCAGGTTATCTAAGAATTCAGTTATGGACCATAATGTTTGGTCCGTGGTAACGGAATTCTTAGAGAACCCAAACCTTGTACGTTGTTAAAGATGCCCTTAATCGGGGCTGGTTAGGTTTGCTCTACTTCACTTTGGAAAAAAGACGACTGAGAGGAGATCTAATTAATATGTATAAATATATCAGGGGTCAGTACAGAGATCTATCCCGTCATCTATTTATTCCCAGGACGGTGACTGTGACGAGGGGACATCCTCTGCGTCTGGAGGAAAGAAGGTTTGTACACAAACATAGAAGAGGATTCTTTACGGTAAGAGCAGTGAGACTATGGAACTCTCTGCCTGAGGAGGTGGTGATGGTGAGTACAATAAAGGAATTCAAAAGGGGCCTGGATGTATTTCTGGAGCGTAATAATATTACAGGCTATAGCTACTAGAGAGATATCGTTGATCCAGGGATTTATTCTGATTGCCTGATTGGAGTCGGGAAGGAATTTTTATTCCCCTAAAGTGAGGAAAATTGGCTTCTACCTCACAGGGGTTTTTTGCCTTCCTCTGGATCAACTTGCAGGATGACAGGCCGAACTGGATGGACAAATGTCTTTTTTCGGCCTTATGTATGTACTATGTTACTATAACTGCTGCTTGTACTATGCTTCAGATTAATAGTAACCCAAGGGTTTTACGTGCACGGAAGAAAATAACTATGACACACACCATGGAGTCAAAGCAAATTCTTGTTTATTACAGGAAGTACAGCAGTTTATATAGACATCAGAGAGGCATTCTCACTGAGGCATGTGGCATTGTCACATTGGCTGAAATATCCGTAGTGCTTCCGTAGGGTTCCATTCCATGCTTCCGTTCCGCATCTCCAGATTTGCAGACCCATTGAAGTGATGCGGAATGCACACGGAACGGTGCCCGTGTATTGCGGATCCGCAAATGCAGTCCCCAATACGGCCACGGAGCGCATATGTTTGTGTGCAGGAGGCCTTTGACAACTCAAGCTTAAAGGGAACCTGTCCCTGACTCATCTCACCTACAGGACTCATCTCGGGTTAATTTGCATATGTATCAAATCGTTTTTTTTTACACAATAAAAGCGCACACAGAGCTATGGGGACTAGGTATTGTGGATGTGCTAGCGGTCATCTAGCAACCCATGTCCTCAGCTCTATACACAAAATCCCGGTGACAGGTTCCCTTTAACAAAAATTTCAAAGGCCGTGGTGATGTCTGGCATTAGTGACTGAAGCCTGACGCTTCATTCAATGGACTTTAGTCACAGAGTCACAGCGGGAAACTGCGGAACCGCAAATAACGGAAGGCACCCGTGTTGCCTTCCGCAATTTGCGGAACGGAACGGGCGCCAGCAATATAAATACCTATTCTTGTCCGCAAAGCGCGGACAAGAATAGGACATGATATATTTTTTTTGCGGGGCCGCGGAACAGAGCCACGGATGCGGACAGCACACGGAGTGCTGTCCGCATCTTTTGCGGCCCCATTGAAATGAATGGGTCCGCATCCAAGCCGCCAAAATGGCGGCTCGGATGCGGACCCAAACAACGGTCGTGTGCATGAGGCCTAAGGAGAATAGCAGAAACTCCTAATGCTGGCCATACATGTAATGATTGCGGAGACCCTCAAATGCCAGGGCAGTACAAACACCCCACAAATGACCCCATTTTGGAAAGAAGACACCCCAAGGTATTCGCTGAGGGGCATATTGAGTCCATGAAAGATTGAAGTTTTTGTCACAAGTTAGCGGAAAGGGAGACTTTGTGAGAAAAATAAATAAAAAATTTCTGCTAACTTGTGCAAAAAAAAATAATCTTCTATGAACTCGCCATGCCCCTCACGGAATACCTTGGGGTGTTTTCTTTACAAAATGGGGTCACATGTGGGGCATTTATACTGCCCTGGCATTTCAGGGGCCCTAAAGAGTGAGAAGAAGTCTGGAATCCAAATGCCTAAAAATGCCCTCCTAAAAGGTACTCGTTGGACTTTCGTCCCCTTTGCGCATCTTGGCTGCAAAAAAGTGTCACACATGTGGTATCGCCGTACTCAGGAGAAGTAAGGCAATGTGTTTTGGGGTGTCTTTTTACATATACCCATGCTGGGTGAGAGAAATATCTCTGTAAATATCTTTGTAAAGAAAACACCCCAAGGTATTCCGTGAGGGGCATGGCGAGTTCATAGAAGATTATTTTTTTTTGCACAAGTTAGCAGAAATTTTTTATTTATTTTTCTCACAAAGTCTCCCTTTCCGCTAACTTGTGACAAAAACTTCAATCTTTCATGGACTCAATATGCCCCTCAGCGAATACCTTGGGGTGTCTTCTTTCCAAAATGGGGTCATTTGTGGGGTGTTTGTACTGCCCTGGCATTTGAGGGTCTCCGCAATCATTACATGTATGGCCAGCATTAGGAGTTTCTGCTATTCTCCTTAGGCCTCATGCACACGACCGTTGTTTGTTGTGCGTAAAGGGGCCGACTACCTTTAGGCTTTACAGGGTTGCTCACAATTATTGGCCTATAGTTGCCCGATTCCTCCCTACTACCTTTCTTGTGAATAGGCACAACATTTGCTAATTTCCAATCTTTTGGGACGACTCCTGTTACCAGTGATTGGTTAAATAAATCTGTTAATGGTTTTGCTAGTACACCGGTAAGCTCTTTTAATAGATTTGGGTGTATCCCATCAGACCCCTGTGACGTATTTGTATTAATTTTAGACAGCTGACTTAGAACCTCTTCCACTGTAAAGACACATCCATCAAAAGATTTATTAGTCTTCCATCCTAACTGAGGTCCTTTTCCTTCATTTTCCTTTAGAAGTATTCATTAAGGCAGTCATCTAATTCTTTATCTTCTTCCATATACCTTCCTTCTTTTGTTTTTAATTTGGAAATTCCTTGTTTTAGTTTCCGTTTTTCATTTATGTATCTAAAGAATGTCTTATCGCCTTTTATCACTGACTGAGCTAATTTCTCTTCTGCCTGTGCTTTAGAAGCTCTTATAACTTGCTTGGCCTCTCTCTGTCTAATCTTTTAAATTTACCTGTCATCCTCGTTTTATTTTTTCTAATTACTAAATGCTATCTTTTTTATTTTAATGATTTTGGCCACTTCTGCTGAGTACCATAGTGGTCTCTTCCTTTTTTTGCTTTTACTGACAAGCCTAATGCAATTTTCTGTTGCCTTCAATAGTGCCACTTTTAAAGGGCTTCTGTCACCCCACTAAAGTGATTTTTTTTTTTTTGGGCTAGTGAAATTAGTTATATTGCGATATATGACAATATAATTGTGTTACTTACTTTGATCCAGCAGTTTCTGCAAAAAACGAAGTTTTATAATATGTAAATTCGGTCTCTACCAGCAAGTAGGGCGGCTACTTGCTGGTAGCTGCTGCAGAAATCCGCCCCCTCGTCGTGTTGATTGACAGGGCCAGCCGGGATCTCCTCCTCCGGCCAGCCCTGTCGGCATTTCAAAAATCGCGCGCCTGTGTTGATTCGGCGCAGGCGCTCTGAGATGAGGAGGCTCGTCTCCTCAGCACTCCCTCAGTGCGCCTGCGCCGATGACGTCTTCTATTTCGGTGATGTCATCGGCGCAGGCGCACTGAGGGAGTTCTGAGGAGACGAGCCTCCTCATCTCAGAGCGCCTGCGCCGAATCAACACAGGCGCGCGATTTTTGAAATGCCGACAGGGCTGGCCGGAGGAGGAGTTCCCGGCTGGCCCTGTCAATCAACACGACGAGGGGGCGGATTTCTGCAGCAGCTACCAGCAAGTAGCCGCCCTACTTGCTGGTAGAGACCGAATTTACATATTATAAAACTTCGTTTTTTGCAGAAACTGCTGGATCAAAGTAAGTAACACAATTATATTGTCATATATCGCAATATAACTAATTTCACTAGCCCAAAAAAAAAAAAAAAACACTTTAGTGGGGTGACAGAAGCCCTTTAAGTAGTCCCATTTCTCCTGGACTCCATTGAAACAGTTCCAATCTAATAGGGACTCGTATACCACTAATCTAATTTTCAGAAAAGTCAGCTTTTCTAAAATCTAATGCTTTTGGTTTTGTGTGGTGTGACTGTACTTATAGTAAACCACACTGAATGGTGATCACTAGATCCCAAGCTTTCCCCTACAGTAATATCAGATTCCAAATTCCCATTTGTGAATACTAAATCTAAAATGGCCTCCTTCCGGGTTGGCTACTCCACTACTTGCTGTAGAGATAATCCCAGTAGGGAATTTAGAATATCTGTACTCCTGGCAGAACTAGCTATTTTTGTTTTCTAGTTTACATTAGGAAGATTAAAGTCTCCCATAATAATAACTTCTCCTTTCAATGTCATTAACTTCTCCTTTCAATGTCATAAATTACCCCAAAGGTCCCTATAGTGTCTATAGCAATTATAATGTCCCCTAGAGTGCCCCCAGCAAAAATAACACCCTATATTATGCTCCAGCTAATAATGTCTGTAGAGTGTCCCCAAAAATAATGTTCCCTAATAGAAACGCCCCCACACTGCCCGAAAATAGTAATTTCCCCCACACTGCCCCATATAGTAATTTCCCCCACACTGCCACATATAGTAATTTCCCCCACACTACCCCATATAGTAATTTCCCTCACACTGCCCCCACATAATAATTTCACCCACACTGCCCCATATAGTAATTTCCCTCACACTGCCCCCACACTGCCCCATATAGTAATTTCCCCACACTGCCCACATATAGTAATTTCCCCCACACTGCCCACATATAGTAATTTCCCCCACACTGCCCACATATAGTAATTTCCCCCACACTGCCCCATTTAGTAATTTCCCCCACACTGCCCCATTTAGTAATTTCCCCCACACTGCCCCATTTAGTAATTTCCCCCACACTGCCCCATTTAGTAATTTCCCCCACACTGCCCCATTTAGTAATTTCCCCCACACTACCCCATATAGTAATTTCCCTCACACTGCCCCCACATAATAATTTCACCCACACTGCCCCATATAGTAATTTCCCTCACACTGCCCCCCACTTAGTAATTTCCCCCACACTGCCCCCACTTAGTAATTTCCCCCACACTGCCCCCACTTAGTAATTTCCCCCACACTGCCCCCACTTAGTAATTTCCCCCACACTGCCCCCACTTAGTAATTTCCCCCACACTGCCCCCACTTAGTAATTTCCCCCACACTGCCCCCACTTAGTAATTTCCCCCACACTGCCCCCACTTAGTAATTTCCCCCACACTGCCCCCACTTAGTAATTTCCCCCACACTGCCCCATATAGTAATTTCCCCCACACTGCCCCATATAGTAATTTCCCCCACACTGCCCCATATAGTAATTTCCCCCACACTGCCCCATATAGTAATTTCCCCCACACTGCCCCATATAGTAATTTCCCCCACACTGCCCCATATAGTAATTTCCCCCACACTGCCCCATATAGTAATTTCCCCCACACTGCCCCATATAGTAATTTCCCCCACACTGCCCCATATAGTAATTTCCCCCACACTGCCCCATATAGTAATTTCCCCCACACTGCCCCATATAGTAATTTCCCCCACACTGCCCCATATAGTAATTTCCCCCACACTGCCCCATATAGTAATTTCCCCCACACTGCCCCATATAGTATTTTCCCCCCACACTGCCCCATATAGTAATTTTCCCCCTCACTGCCCCATATAGTAATTTTCCCCCTCACTGCCCCATATAGTAATTTTCCCCCCTCACTGCCCCAACTTATTAATTTCCCCCACACTGCCCCATATAGTAATTTTCCCCACACTGCCCACATATAGTAATTTCCCCCACACTACCCCATATAGTAATTTCCTTCACACTGCCCCATGTAGTAATTCCCCCCACACGGCCTCCTATGTAGTAATTCCCCCCACACTGCCTCCTATGTAGTAATTCCCCCCACAAAGTATTTTGCCCCCACACTGCCATCCATTAGGTAATTTGCGCCCACACTGCCCTTAATTAAGTAATTTGCCCCGACACTGCCATCCATATGGTGTTTGGGTCAGCGTTGTATCCCCAGCGATGCCGGGCCCGGGGCAACCGACCCAAACGCCCCAATTATAATCCGCCACTCACAGGAGCAGGTAGCAGTATGAAGAGGAGCTAGTGGTAAAAGGTCACAGAGTGAACAGAGGTGTCACATATTTTATCCCTTCTTTATGAACATGTGGCAAAAATCTAAGAACAATAATTAAATCATATTTTTTAAATAGTTTTATTTAATGCAATTATTAGGGAAATTAAGACAATTATTTTATTTTGAAAGAAAACAGAAAAGGGAAATTTGTTGTTGTAAAGGAAAGTTCTTAGAACTTTTCCTCCTCCTCCATCCTCCTCTTGCGCTTTCTCATTTCTATCCTTCCTCCGCTTCACCATCCTCCTCCTCTGTAAATGAGAAAATTTATATTAGTAATAAATACATGTCAGGTAATACATATTGTGTACCCCCCATACCCTGTGTATCATCAGATCCTCCACTGCTATGGGGTGGGATTTTCTTACATCTCCTCTATACCGGGCTCTGTGGTGACTATGTACTATGGGTGTTTTGTAGCTGTTACCTGGCTGATGGATCAGAACTTCTTTAAGTTCATCCTCATCCTTGTTGCATCTTTTCTTTTTTATTCTAAAATAAAAAATAAAAAAATACATCAGTAATAATCCAATATAAAAAACAAAGCAGCCATGTGGGGGAGGTGAGACAGTGGAGATCTCTCATATAGACCCTCAGCTGCTTCTACCCTTCTGGACAAGGTAGACAACCTGGTGTCTTCTAAGGGGATACACATTTCCATCTTGTACTTATGATGGAGAGGGGAAGGGATTTCTAGTACATTATTGTCTGTAGACGACATTATTCACTTACCGCAGGAAATAACAGGTGGAACCAAGTATGATGCAAAAGAAAAATATGAATATGATTGTGAGCACATTACCAAGTATCAAATCTACAAAAGTAGAAGAAGAATATGTATTAATGAGAAGTATTCCATATATAACAATATTATACAAGAAAGTCATCATCCTTCACCACCCTATAGGTTGGGAGACATTGGTTGGCAATGTGGAGGCAGCTGACCTCCTCCCAGGAGGAAATAGATTTATTATGGCAATGCATCATAGGAACTAACTATAAAGAATCCAAAATCTTTTGATTCTATCACTTTATGGCTGTAAATGAGACTGTTCTTGTAGAATTTTTTTTTTTTTCTGGATGGGAAACCATCAGTTACATGTATGATGCACTCAATGAGTCTCAACACCAAAGAAGGAAGGACAAATCCATGGTGTGGACTCGTGAGAAGAAGACACAGCAACCCACAATCTCTGAAGAACAGACGTGGAGAGATAAAGCTGTGAATTCCAGGACTTACCAGTATCCATGTCGTCTCTTCTCCTTTACTCTCTATCAAAGACTCTGTTGACCGTTCATCAGGTGTAGAGCCGGCATGGCATTGTGACATCATCACTCCTTCTAGAATGACTGCAGAATTGTGACATCATCATTAACCCTTGAGTAATCATGTCCTTTATGTGATACACTGGGGAGGTATACTAAGTATAATGCACCAAAATAATAGAGTAAATGACGTGCCCCAAATTTTTTTTTTTTTTCAAAACACTTTTATTTCATTTCCACATATATAATAATTTATCAGACATACAGTTGTGAAAAATAAAATGTACATATCATATGTCTCAGGTATTGAAGGGTTAAACAGAATTAGCTGTGTGATCTGTATGAAGGACAAGAGGTTGGGTGACATCATATTGAAGGGTGACTATGTATACATTTACCTTCTGTCTTTATAAGGAGAAGTTTCTCGTCAGCATTTATTATAATGAGAGATGCCTCTCTCTCTCTCTCTCAATAAGGAACTGCTATTATTGTAATAAGAGCTCAGCTATTCTTGTATGTATGTTTGAAAGTATATAAGGCCCTGTACGACAACAATAAATAGAACTGTTTCTGACATAATTCTGCATCTGTCATTGACACGTTCTCCAGACGTCTGTCTTCGGGGACACAGAAAGGAATCACGGTGCATAGAGAGAAGGATAATATTCTTTCAGGTATCATTCGACATCTATGATATTTCGTCCATCCAATTGGACCCTCTACTGACATAGACAATGGAGAGCCAGTACGTCTGAAAAAAATGAGTAGTACATAACACAAGAATTACTGCATTTTGGGTACTTGGATCGTATCTGGAAAAGCATGAAACAGAATTACTTCTGGCTCACAAGGTAGATCAATATGCCAAGTGTCCTTGATCCAAGACAGCAACCACTCCCAATATTGCCTTGTTTTAGGACACATCCATACCCCGTGATCTAGATCTGCTTTTAGAAGACCACATTTCGGACATTTATTAATCCAAGACTCTGCATTACGTACGTTATTGATATTAAATGCATATATTGCTCTGTATTAGTTTCAACTGAGTTTCCCTCCATTTTTCACAAATTACTGCTTTCCTTGTCCTAATCCACCCCTTCATTATTCTCTCTCTCCAACCCTGGTTCACCAAAAGCTTACCCCATCCTCCACAAAGTGTTGCAGCAGTTTTATCATTATCACTATCCCTAAGTTCCCTATATATGTCAGATAGTGACCACTTATTACCTATCTGCTTGAGTAGGGAATCAAAACCATTTACTCTGCATTCCAGGGCAGCCTGTTTTAATCTAGATTTACAAAAGTGCATTATTTGGTAAAATTGCATTTTTGCCTACCGAGGAGACCATACTTGACCCTCAGCTCCGATAGCGTGAGGTATCTGTGTTCCTGACCATGCAACAGATGCTGTACCGTTGTAATCCCCTTCAGCCTCCATTGTTGTAGCAACTTGTTAGTGTTTCCTGCCTCAAATTGGATGGGACCATAGAGACATATATTTAGAAATCTTGAAGGGCAGATTGTGTAGTTTTCTTACTTCTTTCCAAGTAACTATAGTGTCTCTCAGTACTATTGAGCTCTTGATATCCACTGGCATCGAAGCCAAGTGTGTATGCAGGAGTGCTCCCAAATCCCACCCCTGGGCTAGTTATTTTTCAACAACAGATTTGAATAATATGATGTCTTAGCCAACCAATCCCTACAATGTCGGAAAAGACTGGCTAGGTTGTATCTTCTAAGGAGCGGACTCCTCCCTTTTCCGCCGGTAAGTATAGTTTCCGTAGTGCTATCCTCGCCCTCCTTTTGGACCATATGAACTGAGAAAAAGCCTTATTTAACTCTTTTATATCCCTATGTCTGATTAGGATAGGCAATGCTTGAATTGGATAAAGCAATTTGGGTACACTGACCATTTTTACCAAGTGGCATCTACCCAGCAAAGTTAGGGGCAATGACTGCCATTTCTCTAACTCCTGCTTGATCTGTTTTATCAACGGTGTATATTTGAGATTATATAAAGAGTGAGGAGAGGGTCCAATTTTGATACCTAAATATTTTATATGCTTTTTTGCAACCGCTACAGGACAATCCTGCATTTGTAGCTGATTTTTTGGGGGCGTGTTACCTAAATACAAGAGTTCACATTTTTCTACATTGGCTCTAAATCCCGAGTTCTTCCCAAAATCCTCAATCACTTTAAATATTCGATGAACATCTCTAGAGGGGCTTGCCAGAAACATTATTATGTCGTCTGCGAAGAGTGACAGCTTCACCTCTCTTGAGCCCTATCTTTATACCCTCAAAGATTTCTGAATTTTCTAAGTATCTGGCTAGTGGCTCAATTGCTATATTAAACAAAAGTGGTGAGAGGGGACATCCCTGTCTCGTCCCTTTTAGTAGTGGGAAAGATTTAGAGAGAAAGCCTGGCAGTGCTATTTGTGCCTTGGGATCCAAATATAAAGCTGAAATGTACGTTCGGAAAGCTCCCTTTATTCAAAAATTTTTTTATTCAGATCTGGCATCATGTACAGTTTACAGAAAGTAAGAAGATACATACAATGAAAGTCCAAGTACAGGAGTCACATCAAGTACCATCTCGTGGTGCAAGAGTAAAACATGACATCGTATTCTCAAAAAGGTCTATGCCCAGATCTCATTTTTATTTTTATACCCCTAACCCCACCCTCCCTCTCCCTAAAAAAAAAAAATGATACATGACCTGGGACACCAAGTACAAATGCTGGTACAATCATATTGTACTATTTTGTTTCATATTGGCGCAGACCCCAAGTCTCCCTTTCGTCACTCTAGACATGTTTATCCCATCCCAACTAAACAGAATTAACCAACCAATTCCAAATAGCACCACATATAATCTCAAGATTTCAAGTTATATTAACAGGTTGCCTAACCTATCTGCCACTCGTGCTTTCATGTACCAGGTAGTGTCTACGAATGGTTTCACAACCTCCTGTATCTCATAGGTGGCGAGTGAATGTTCAATAAATGGTCTCCATTTGTGAATAAAGGACTGTGTGGCTTTTTCTTTACTACGTTCCGCATCTAATCTATCCATATACATAAGTATTTTCATAGTACCGATGACCTCGTCTAAAGTAGGCACCTGGGGTTGTAGCCATTTCCGCAATATACATTTCTTTGCCGCTAGCAGTAAGACATGTGGCCCTTTGGTGCTCACTATGGACGAGTCAGCGTCCTCTTGATCCCTGGGGATGAACTGAAATACACATTGTCGGGGTACATCTTTAACTACAACTCCCCACACATTTTTGCCATATATGCATATTTGATCCCAAAATGATCTCAACTCAGGACAGCCCCAGATCCCATGCAGAAGGTCGGCCTTATACAGATCACATTTGGGGCAGTTCCTCAGGTAGTGCGCCGATGCATTGTCATAGGATAAGTTATAAGCATAGGTTGCCCTATGGATTATCCTAAACTGGGTTTCCCTCCAATGTTCACTGCTAATGGCACATCTTACTTTGTCCATCCCCTCACGTATTTTAAAAGTAATCTTGTCATCAGCTAACTGTTTCTCCCACTCTTTAAACGCTGTTCGCGCAGTCCCTTCCAGCTTAACATTCATCAACTTCCTGTATAAGGTGGAGATAGAACCTGTGTTATTCGCACAGCGGCATGTAGGCTGAAATGTAGATTGGGAGCCGATATAACTTCCTGATATGTTTCCACGCAGCTATTGTGTCCCTTAGTATGGAAGCATGTTTGGCAATATCTGGGAGTAGTGAGATTTTGGTATGCAGTAAAGCATGCAGGTCGAGTGGTCATACTAACTCCTGTTCCAGTGCCCTATCAGCATGGTTTGAGGTTCCCCCCACCCAGTCTTGAATATATCGCCAGATCGCCGCCAGGTTATAGCCCCAAACATCAGGTAATTGCAGGCCCCCCTCCCACTTCAGGAGGCAGAGTTTTTTATATGCTATACAGGGCCTCTTTTTTTTTTTCCAAAGAAATGCCCCAAACGCAGACTGCAGCCTATTGATGTCAATGTGCTTCAATAGAAGTGGTAACGTCTGCAATGGGTACAAAAGCCTGGCAAAACTTGTCATTTTAATGAGGCTCGCCCTTCCTAATAGCGTCAATGGGAGTTCTTGCCATCTCTTTAATTCCCGAATAATTTTAGTTATCAGACGGTCATAGTTTAACTTATATATCATGGCCGGGCATTTGCCTATCTTGATCCCCAGGTATTTTATATAGTCGCGTGCCACCATAATTTTGGTCCCCTTCATACCTCGTTCCCAGTCCTTTCCCTATGTGTAACAATTGACATTTCGCCACATTGATCCTGTAGCCCATGAAAGTACGTACTTTATTCAAGGTGTCTAGTACTCCTGACATATCCCTAGCGGGGTCCTGTAAAAATAACAGCATATCATCTGCGAAACATGTCAATTAAACTTCCCTATTCCCCACTTTTATTCCTTCATAAACCTCTGAACTGAGTAAGTGCCTTGCCAGCGGCTCAAGCGCAATGTTGAACAAAAGTGGGGAAAGTGGGCAGCCCTGTCTCGTACCCTTCCGAAGATGGAACGAGGCGGATAAAAAACCTGGGAGACAGATCTTTGCCTGTGGGGCGGTGTAAATTGCCTGGACAAATGCCCTAAAGGGGCCCTGGATCCCTATCTTATCTAGCACTAGCCCTAACCATTGCCAGTTGACGTTATCGAACGCCTTTTCGGCATCCAAGGCTAACAGGGCCTCTCTTCCCACCTCATCCATCTGCCGTCTCTTGAGGAGCCAATCCTGGACCGCCAAAACTGTTCGTATGTTAATTGTTGCTGACCGGCCTTTCACAAATCCAACTTGGTGTGAACCAATCAATTTGGGCATAATGTTAGCTAGCCTATTGGCCATTATTTTCGCAAGTATCTTTAGGTCCTGGTTTATCAGGGAAATTGGCCTATAGGATCCTGGGAGTGTGGGGTCTTTATCTTGTTTTGGTATCAGTTTAATATGTGCCAAGTTCCTGAAGGCATCACTGTCTGGGTCTGGATAATGGTATTAAATAGCAATAACAGGCTAGGAACTATCTCTGAGCCCAGTGATTTATAGAATTCCGCCGGGAAGCCATCGGGCCCCAGGGCCTTCCCGTTATGCAGGGATTTTATAACCAATAGGATTTCCTGCTCCGTAATAGGAGCATTAAGCATTGACAGGTCAGGCTCCTCAATAGACGGCAAAGAGACTGAATCCAGGAAGGCACTCCCCTCCTGAATGTCACAGGGGTCTTGAGGATATAGCTGTTCATAGTAACTTTTAAAAATCTCTAGTGTAACTCTTGGGTCACTACTTAACTCCCCATTCGCTGTCTGAAGTCTAGGGGGCGGCAAGTTCTGTTTCTTTCCCTGTGCAAGCCTGGCCAACAATCTCACTGACTGATTCCCAAATTTAAAGAAATACGCTGAGGAGTGGTCCGCATAAATCCTCTCCAATTTTTCTGCGTAATGGTCATAATTATGCTTAGCCGTAACCCATTTAGTTTTTTGGGCCTCCGTGGGGTTCTGTTGAAACGCTGTATAAAGTGTTCTCAAATCATTTGTGGCTGCTAAGAATTTGGAGCGCGTATCCTTTTTTTGGGCCATAGTATAGGAAATGATGTTTCCTCGTAATACGGCTTTTGCCGTATCCCAAAATAGGGATGGATTATCCTGATGCTGTCCATTTGTGTCTTTTATATTCCCACCACCATCCCAGCAGCTTCGATTGAAAGGTCTCATCCATAGCCAAATATCCCGATAGACGCCATAAGATATCCTGGCCTCTCGGGCTATCCTCTCTCAGTTTCAATACTACCGGCGAGTGATCAGATATTACCATCTCCTTTACCTCCACCTCCCGTACTTTGGTAGTCAGCAGACTAGATCCTAAAAAATAGTCTATCCGAGACCAAGCACACTGAGAGTGAGAGAAGTGCGTATATTCTCGCTCCGTGGGGTTGTAATGTCGCCAGATATCTGTTAGCTTGGTGGCCTCCGACCTCGGCCTGTCTATCCTACCTGTCCTGGTTCGTTTCCTATCCTCAGCGTCCGAATGCACCATATTAAAATCTCCCCCCACTAACACTAGGCTATTGGGATCCTGCAAAATCAACCTTTCTAAGTGACTTATAAAGGGGCCAGCTTGCGTATTTGCGGCATATATATTGTATATTGACAGTTTCCCTGCAGGGGTCTCTATGGTTAAGGTGACCAGTCTCCCTTTCTCATCTGTGTCCGTCGCCTGTACTTTATAGCATAGTCTTTTATGCAGAAGTATGATCACACCTGCCTTTTTCCCATCAGATGGAGACCCTATCACTTCTCCCACCCATAGTTTCTGCATCCTCCCGAAATCCGTCGCCCCTAGATGCGTTTCCTGTAATAAAGCAATGTCTGCCTGTAGTTTTTTCAGATGACGTAACACCATCAACCTTTTATGCGGAGAACGTAGACCTTTGACATTCCAAGTTACCACCTTGACCATCTTAACAATATGCTCGTCTCTTCCTCAGCTAATTCTTAGATTATCTGTGGTGCTATAGAAACCCACCCCACCCCCCCCCCCCTTCCCACCCCTAAACAAGAGAACTCCCTTAATCACCAGGGGTGACTATGAACTTATAAAATTCTGACTTAACCTTTTTCTCGTATACCAGGAGACTTCGCTATCTCTAGCCCTTCGTTTTTCAATCTCCACAATAATGACAGAGTCACTATCCGCTATCCAGGAGATGCCTTTGCTCAACATAAAGAAGAAGAAAATCTTCTTTAAATCTTGTCATTACCCGGCCTAACCCCCAGACAGATATTCCAAATACCGTTCCAGGACAATCATCGGGTTGCAGTGCAGCTTAGCAGCCTACTAATAGCCAACCCCTGAGTGTCATGGAAGTCGGTCAGATCCTAAACAAAACTTCAGGTATATCACTTATAACATACGAGAGAACTCACATTTATAACTATTGCCTACCCATGAACGTAAGCAGTCTCAGAACAAAAAGTCTCACATTTCAGTCTCTCCTGTGACGGCGGTCTTCAGAGTTTTAGTTCCCTCGCCGACGTGGCGAACGCGGCCTCTGGGATGCTGGAATATCCCTCTGCTCTGATGACGGTCTGGGCGTGGTTAGCATGCCCGGTGATCGCTCGGCCTCTCTATCCAGTGCTAGTAAGTTCATACTGTTCGCAGCATCTTCTGGTGTCTCAAACACCTCTGAGGAGCCATCTTCCTTGAAGACCTTTAAGATCGCCGGGTATAACAAAGCAAACTTTCGCTTCTTCCTCACCAGAGTTGAGCATATGTCTGAGAATGCCCTCCTCCGTCTCGAAACCTCGGCACTATAGTCCCCAAATAAAAGCACTTTATAGCCTCTCACGTCGACTGGTTTTCCTCTCTTTTTAAATTGTCCCAAAATGTCCGCCTTTTCTGCATAGTTCAGGTATTTGACTATCGTGGGACGAGGCCTTGCAGCTAGGTCTCTATTCTGCGCGTCTGCTTGGTCAGTCCGCAGTGGTCCAACTCGGTGCGCCTTCTCCACTGTACAAGGGCTGCGGATAACCAGTGCTTTTGGTATGTCCACCGCGCAAATCGAAGCCAGCTGGCTGGAAGGGATAGATTCTGGTAAACCTATGATTCTTATATTGCTGCGCCTGGACCGGTTTTCTAAGTCCTCTATTTTATCTCTGAGCCCCGAGGTAGATTTCAGCACAGCCTGCAACTGTGTCTGGGACTGGTCTAGGTCACTTTCCAGCGAACTGATTTTGTTTTCCAGCTCTGCAATTTGGGACGAGTGTAGAGAGACGTCCGCCTGTAGTTGCGCCAGCGTGGTCTCCACTGCAGCCTCAAGTGCGGCTTTGATATCCGGAGCCAATAGTTTAGCCACCTCCACTGCCAGTGCCTTGCAGCCAACCCCCAGCCCTTGCATTACCTCAGAGTCCTGGTCGGTATCGTCTGCCTCTGCCACTGGTTCCGTGGCTTTTGAGGTTAAAGGGGGGGGTTGGGATGAGGATCGGGCCGAACGCATGGAACGATCTGCCGCGCCCGCCATCTTGTTTTCCCCCACGTCGTATTTCGTGAGCCTGCGGTGTGCCGGGCTTCCCGCACTTGCGCCACTCCTGGTCAGGTACTTCTCCATCCACCCTGGAGGAGATACGAAGCAGGTGAGCGGGGTATGTACCCCTCTGGAAGCGCTCGTGGCTGGTATTCGGCTCTCCGGTGCGGAGCTCTCGTCTCCTGCTGCCTCACATACGAGCGCCGGAACCGGAAGTCGGAAAGCTCCCTTTATATTCATTGCGTCTAATACCTGCCCCAGCCATCCCCAATGCACATTATCAAACGCCTTTTCGGCGTCTATTGTAAGAAGTGCAGGTGTCTCTCCTACATGCGATTTCCTAGCAACATAATCCAAGACAGTCAGCACCCTCCTCATATTGAACACCGCTGACCTGCCCTTGACAAAACCCACCTGAGATGGCCCAATTAGATTCAGGCAATTTGTCAGCTAGTCTATCAGCCATAATTTTAGAAAAAAGTTTGTGATCCACATTAATTAAGGATATAGGCCTATAGGATGAAGGCAAAAGCAGATCTTTCCCCGATTTTGGTAGTAGGCGTATATATGTTGTATTATTAGTCAGTTTTGTGACTTTGCCCTCCAAGACCCTATTGAAGCTCTCTGTAAATACTTTAGTTATGTCATCTTTCATTATTTTATAAAATTCCCCAGTATATCCGTCCGGACCTGGTGCTTTTCCTGAGGGCATGTTTTTAATTGTTCTGGACACCTCTTCCACTGAAATAGGCTTATTAAGTTCAAGGAGCCGACTGTCTTGGAGCCTAGGTATGTTTTTCTTGTCAAGATAATGAGTTAGGGATGGCTGGGAATCTGATCCTACTGAGTACAATTTCATGTAATATTGTCTGAAAATCTCTAAGACCCTCTCAGGTTTATTCTGCCTATTGCCCTGCTCATCTAGCAACGTCGGGAAGACCATTTGGCTTCTTGGTCCCTTAGCCTCGCTAGTAGCCTCCCAGATTTATTCCCGTATTTAAATAATTTAGACTCTTTCTGTGAGCTATACATCCCTTCCCATCTGGTATACCACAGCTCATAATTTTTCTTTGCAGTAAACCATTCTAGTTTAGATTGTTCAGACGGGCAATGGAGAAATTCAGAATACGTCTTTCTAAGAATATTAGCAATTTCTCCTAGCTTCTTTTTGGTTCTTGCCTTTAGCGCATGTACATAGGACATTATTTTACCCCGCAAAACTGCTTTTTCTGTATCCCATAATAACGTCGGGTCCTCACTATGTTGGGCATTATCTTCCTGAAACTCCATGTGCCAACCTCGTAATAGATCCTTGAAATTTTCATTTTCTCCTAAGAAGGCTGGAAACCTCCATATATAGTCAGATCCTTTTTGCACTTGTTCTTTAAGATCTAGTTGTATTGGGGCGTGGTCTGATATAACCATATCTAAAATCTTGGGATTCTCGATCTTTGTGAACATAGAAGCAGTTACCAATAGATAATCGATACGAGACTATGAATCATTAGGAGCCGATTGTGCTCCAGGTAATAATGCCTGTATAGTGTCCCCAAAAATAATGTCCCCTAATAGAAACGTCCCTACACTGCCCGAATATAGTAATTTCCCCCACACTGCCCCATATAGTAATTTCCCCCACACTGCCCCATATAGTAATTTTTCCCACACTGCCCCATATAGTAATTTTTCCCACACTGCCCTATATAGTAATTTCCCCCACACTGCCCCATATAGTAATTTCCCCCACATTGCCCCATATAGTAATTTCCCCTACATTGCCACATATAGTATTTTCACCCACACTGCCCCATATAGTAATTTCCCCCACACTGACCCATATAGTAATTTCCCTCACACTGCCCCCACATAATAATTTCCCCCACACTGCCCCATATAGTAATTTCCCCCACACTGCCCCACTTATTAATTTCCCCCACACTGCCCACATATAGTAATTTCCCCCACACTGCCTCATATAGTAATTTTTCCTACACTGCCCCATATAGTAATTTTCCTCACACTGCCCCTACTTAGTAATTTACCCAACACCGCCCCATATAGTAATTTACCCCACACCGCCCCATATAGTAATTTACCCCACACTGCCCCATATAGTAATTTCCCCCACACTGCCCCAACTTATTAATTTACCCCACACTGCCCCATATAGTAATTTCCCCCACACTGCCCCATATAGTAATTTCCCTCACACTGCCCCCACACTACCCCATATAGTAATTTCCCCCACACTGCCCCATATAGTAATTTCCCCCACACTGCCCCATATAGTAATTTCCCCCACACTGCCCCAACTTATTAATTTACCCCACACTGCCCCATATAGTAATTTCCCCCACACTGCCCCATATAGTAATTTCCCTCATACTGCCCCCACACTGCCCCATATAGTAATTTCCCCCACACTGCCCCATATAGTAATTTCCCCCACACTGCCCCATATAGTAATTTCCCTCACACTGCCCCCACACTGCCCCATATAGTAATTTCCCCCACACTGCCCCATATAGTAATTTCCCCCACACTGCCCCATATAGTAATTTCCCCCACACTGCCCCATATAGTAATTTCCCCCACACTTCCCACATATAGTAATTTCCCCCACACTGCCCCATATAGTAATTTTCCCCACACTACCCCATATAGTAATTTCCTTCACACTGCCCCATGTAGTAATTTCCCCCACACTGCCTCCCATGTAGTAATTTCCCCCAAAGTAATTTGCCCTGACACTGCAATCCATATAGTAATTTGCCCCCACAATGCCATCCATTAAGTAATTTGCCCCACATTACCATCCATTAGGTAATTTGCCCCCACACTGCCCTTAATTAAGTAATTTGCCCCCACACTGCCATCCATATGGTGTTTGGGTCAGCGTTGGGCCCCCCAGCGATGCCGGGCCCGGGGTAACCGACCCAAACGCCCCAATTATAATCCACCACTGCAACTAGGTACTCACAGGAGCAGGTAGCAGTATGAAGAGGAGCTAGTGGTAAAAGGTCACAGAGTGAACAGAGGTGTCACATATTTTATCCCTTCTTATGAACATGTGGCAAAAATCTAAGAACAATAATTTAATCAGATTTTTTAAATTGTTTTATTTAATGCAATTATTAGGGAAATGAAGACAATTATTTTATTTTGAAAGAAAACAGAAAAGGGAAATTTGTTGTTGTAAAGTCAAGTTCTTCGAACTTTCCCTCCTCCTCCATCCTACTCTTGCGCTTTCTCCTTTCTATCTTTCCTCCGCTCCACCATCCTCCTCGTCTTCACTTTCGTTCCAGATCTTTCACTTCTTGCCATCAGCCTCCTCTGTAAATGAGAAAATTTCTATTAGTAATAAATACATGTCAGGTAATACATATTGTGTACCCCCCATACCCTGTGTATCATCAGATCATCCACTGCTATGGGGTGGGATTTTCTTACATCTCCTCTATACCGGGCTCTGTGGTGACTGTACATGGGTGTTGTCTAGCTGTTACCTGGCTGATGGATCAGAATTTCTTTAAGTTCATCATCATCCTTGTTGCATCTTTCCTTTTTTATTCTAAAATAAAAATAAAAAAATACATCAGTAATAATCCAGTATAAAAAAAACAATGCAGCCATGTGGGGGAGGTGAGACAGTGGAAAGCTCTCATATAGACCCTCAGCTGCTTCTACCCTTCTGGACAAGGTAGACAACCTGGTGTCTTCTAAGGGGATACACATTTCCATCTTGTACTTATGACGGAGAGGGGAAGGGATTTCTAGTACATTATTGTCTGTATAGAGGACATCATTCTCTTACCTCAGGAAATAACAGGTGGAACCAAGTACGATGCAAAAGAAAAATACGAATATGATTAGAAGAGGTCTTAGCCTTTTTTTTTAATTTTATAGTTGACGGTGGACCATGCTGACTGCTCAATGGCGAGCTAACCACAGCTTAGAAAATGGTGCAACACTTTCCAAGTGCTGTTGCCACTCGGTTCCATTGATCGGTACTTGCCCACCACTGCTCCACTCTTCCTGGTGGGCACAGCTGCCGGATTGCTCCCCTGCTCTGTTGTATAAGGTCTCTGGCGGTCCAGACCTGCTGGTGTCCCTCTTCCTCTGCCTGGTGGCCCTGGCTGCTGTTGTAGCACTGAGGCCTGCTTCTTGCCAGCTCTACCTCTTACTGAACATAGGGCACGTGCTCTCTGCAGCTCTTAAAAGGCCAGTGCTCACACCCTAATTTCCCCAGCCAATAGCTGGCCGCCGTGGGGTACATTAGGCACCTGCTACCTGAGGGGGGCCTCATCCGTTTCATTAGAGTTTGTTCAGGCTATGGACCCCGCTGGTCCACCAAAATTAGGACTGCCCAAATGATCAGCACAAGCAGCAGAAGTAACTTCTGCAATATATGAACACATCTCCATTCAGTTGGATTCCATCTCGGTTCCACCACCACAGGCTGCACCATCAGCACCACCACCATAGCCCGGTCCCTCCTCCAGTAGATCCGGACTGCATCTGCCTGATCTTTGTACTGACCCTCAGCTGCCTGCCGAGTCTCAGACCGTCTTTGGGTTGCACAAGCTCTGACTGCCCTAACCTTGGCTTGTTGCAGACTACAGTTATGCCATTCTGGGTCAGCAGTCACTTGAACAGGGACTACTGCAGAGTCCATATCATTGTGTAGCGGGAGCATAGACCCCACAAGGAAATTTCCCAGGGGGCCATTCGAGCACTCCTCAGGCTGCCAGGTGTGTAACGATGTGATGCTCTTCACATTAATTACCAATAGGAACATCGGGTACTTATGTACCCAGGCAGGTAGCACAAGTGTCCTCTGAATTGAACTGTATCACTATTACCCATGGCTTCCTGTTCTGCCATTCACCCTCATAGGAAACAGGCCACTAGGCTTGAAGCTATGAGGCAGCATATAAACAGCAGAGGAATGCAGGTATCTCAGGTACCAGACTGGAAGAGGCCTGGTCCTGCACTGCAGATGGCAGAGCTGAGCCGCCTACTTGTGTCGCTCCCACCTGCTGCCAATTTGTATGGGTCACTTTTAGTTTTTTCCAGGGCCACTTTAACTGCCAGTCTGCCCTGCTGTGTAGAAGTAATAGGGTGAAGACCAGGTGAGCTACTCCGATAACAGCCTTATGCCTCATTCACACGTCAGTGATTTCCATCAGTCATTGTGAGCCAAAACCAGGATTGGAGCCTCCACAGACATGAGGTAGAAGGGAAAGATCTGCTCCTGTTCTGTGTTTAGAGCCGCACCTGGTTTTGGCTCAAAATCACTGATGGAAATCACTTATCGAACACTGATGTGAGAATAAGGCTCCATTCACACGTTCCGCATTTTGCGGAACGGAATTGCGGACCCATTCATTCCTATGAGGCAGCACGATGTGCTGCCCGGACACGGAATTGCAGATCCGCCCTTCCGGGTCTGGACTTCCGTTCAGCAAAAAAATAGAACATGTCCTATTCTTGTCCGCAATTGCGGACAAGAACAGGCATATTCTATTAGTGCCGGAAATGTGCGATCCGCAAAATGCGGAACGCACATTGCTGCTTTCCGTGTTTTGCTGATCCGCGGCTCCGTGTATCCGCAAAACACGTTGCGGACGTGTGAATGGAGCCTTAGTTAAAAGTCAAATCTGTTGAAGTGATTCATATCCGCCTCATTACACAATGCTACACATGTCTTTAAAGAGACATCGATTGTATTGAGTGAAACGTTTCCTAAATGTGAAAGTGTGAACCGCACAGGAGCCCTCAATGAGCCTCAAACACTATAGGCATCAATGTGCTATAAACCTAATGTAAAGATTGTGAAGCACTGGTGGAGATGAAGCAGTGCTGGCGTCTCCTGACAGCGGCGGTCTGGAAGGGCCCCTGAGCAGGGTAACACTGGGGAGGAAGGGGCCCCGGGTTTACCCCTGTGACCCCTTCATATTCTGTCCCTGCACAGTGGTCAGTCATTTTCAGGATGGATCGGGGTCTGTGCCATCAGTAAGCGATGGCACATCCTAGCCATGTCCTTAGTAACTGGTTCCAATGAAGAGGTCATGTGACATATGATTGTCAGTTACTGGTCACTACCTGGCACCTGCACATTCAGTTAGGATTTGAACTTTCTCTTCAGATCGACTGGGAGCGAGGGCAGCGTCTCGTCACATACGAGGAGCAATTCACAGATTTTTGGACCACATAGACTTATTTGTTTTGTCTTGTGTTTCTTATCTTTTTCTCTTGTGTTTTTTTGTCTTTTTCTCTTGTGTTTCTTGTCTTTTTCTCTTGTGTTTCTTGTCTTTTTCTCTTGTGTTTCTTGTCTTTTTCTCTTGTGTTTCTTGTCTTTTTCTCTTGTGTTTTTTGTCTTTTTCTCTTGTGTTTCTTATCTTTTTCTCTTGTATTTTTTTTGTCTTTTTCTCTTGTGATTCTTGTCTTTTTCTCTTGTGTTTCTTGTCTTTCTTTCTTGTGATTCTTGTCTTTTTCTCTTGTATCTTGTCTTTTTTCTTGTGATTCTTGTCTTTTTCAGGCTTTTTGATTGCAGGCTTATATTGTACTCTCTGGATCATCGATCGGTAAGTAGTAATCTTTACACACCCCACACAGGGCCATATAGTCACATTGCACAGTATATAAGACCTGTCAGGTTCATCCTTGGATTTAGTAAGGAGACGTCATTATTTAGGACATGATAACATGAAAGAAGAAAAGAAATCGTCTCAATAAAACAAAATGAATAGTATATTATATAGTGGGACCCTGTACATATAGTAAGTAGGAATAGACCTGTACTACACACTGACCTATAATTGTACCTGTGAGCAATAGCGCTACATAATACTACTAAATGACTGGTATATTTTTAGTGTTACGGTCCATTCACACGTCCGCAATTTCATTCCTTATTTTGCGTAACGGAATTGCGGACCCATTCATTTCTTTTGGGCTGCACGATGTGCTGCCCGGATCCGGAATTGCGGACCTGCAATTCCGATTCCGAAAAATATAGAACATGTCCTATTCTTGTCCGCAATTGCGGACAAGAATAGGCATTTTCTATTAAGTGCTGGTGATGTGCGGTCCTTAAAATGTCTGTGTTTTACGGATCCACGGATCCGCAAAACACACACGGACATGTGAATGGACCCTTATGGGTTCTCATAATGGGGTAATGTTTTCTATTCACTTGACAGCCTTGTAACACATTTAAGGGGTATTCCAGCTGTAATAAGTTATCCCCTGTCCACCGGATAGGAGATAACTATTAGATCACTGGGGGTCTGTCCGCAGAGATCCCCACAGATCATGAGTACAGCACTCCTTAACCTGTGGAGCCCCCAAAATTAATGGAGTCTTCAAGTTGGGTATGTGCCTATGAAGCTAGCATGCCCAACCTGCCACCCCATCCATGTCCTCCTTCTCTGGACTTGATAGTTATCTCCTATCTAGTGGGGATAATTTATTACATCCGGAATATCCCTTTAAAATTGAAAGGTGGGATACCACTGAATATAGCTCCTGTGTTTGTAAAACAAGCTTGGTGGGAATCCACTGTTTCAGGGAGCCACTACTCTCATCGGAGCTCCGGTGTGTACAGCCAGCTCCCAGCAGCTCACCAAGCACAGCGCTGTCCATTGTATAGTGGCAGTGCATGGTATTGCAGCTCAGCCCCATTCCCTTCAATGGGGCTGAGCTGCAACTAGGCCTTGTGACCGATGTACAGTGATCTCATTGGCCTAGGAACAGGCTGTGGCGTTCACAGAGCGCCTGGCCTCTTCTAACAGCTGATCATCGGAGGTCCTAGGAATCGGACCCCCACGGATCTGATACTGATGAGCTATCCTTAGGGTAGGTCATCAATATAAATTCCTGGATAACCCCTTTAAAGAAGTTATCCAAGACTATTAAATGCCCCCCATATGCCGGGCCCCTCACACTGAATATACCTACTTCTCTCCCAGCGCTGTTACTGGTCACCGCACCGCCGCAGCTTCTCCCCGTGCGTGTATGAAAACATCCGGTGTTGGGGACAAGCAGCCAATGGCAGGTGGGGACGAGCCTCCCTAGTGTCACCCGCGATGCTAGGGAGGCTCGTCCCCGCCTGCCATTGGCTGCTCTGTGACACACAGACAAAACATGGATGGCGGGTCTGTGTTCTTCACGGACCCATAGACTATATTGGGCATGATGGATCTGTAAATATGGATAAAATACAGCATGCTTCCGTGCTAAAACACGAACGTGTGAATGCACACATTAAAATGAATGGGTATGTGTGCGCTCTGTGAATCACTGCCGTGTGAATACGGCCTTAGAGGCTCCATTGGGAACCTTCATTGCAGATCAAGTAAGAAATGTGATCAAAATAGTATTTTGTCTGATAAAATGTCAGGCTGCTGACAAATACCGGACAGATCCAATTATAATCAATAGGAGGCCCAGAAAGCTAGTATAAGATGAGAGAACTACAAGTCTCAGCATGGAGAATCTACTATTATGGGATATTAGTGCACAGTGTAAGGAGGCGAATATAACAAGGGGGAACTACAAGTTCCAGCATGCCCAGGCAGGTTAATATTGCATAATAGCTGACATTACAATCAGTGGGTATAAGATGAGAACTACAACTCTCAGCATGTCCAGGATGTTACCATGGGCTAGCAGAGGATATTGCAGAGTGTAGAACTACACTGGCTACAGGATCTCACACAATTGCTCACAACCTATAGAAGAGAAACCAGTAACTCCATTACCCCCACTCCATACACAGCACTGGAGCTCAGGCCCCACATGTCACATGATAATGACATCACACAGGTCTACACCACTTGTCCTCTACATTTCTGAGCTATTTTGCTGTTAAAATTGCGTCCCACTCCCCTGTGGAGAGGTGGCACCCTAGGCAGTCACCCACCCCTGGTCTAGGCCCTAGGCTGTAGTGAAAGGAGGCACTGAACTCCCCGCTCCCCAGGGTCTAATGAATTTCCTGCAGCCGCCACTAGGGGGAGCTCGTTACATACAGATTTATATAGCTCCTATTCAGTTCTATTGAAGCTGTTTAAATTCATATGTTCTGAGCTCCCCCTAGTGGCAGGCAGCCAGAGTGTTATCATGATAGATCGGCAGAGCAAGCATTCACATTGCCCTCCATTCATCTCTATGCTGCTGAATATAGTCAACTACAGGGGTGTACGCAGAAATCATGGGGTGCCTGCCTAATAAAATTATTTTGTACAATTATTGTAACTAACATATATATTATACTATATATATATGTGTGTATAGATATATATATATATATATACTGTATAACTATATTTCCAAGCCACACAGCTCCCACCCCCATAGACATATAATTCAAGTTACGTTATTAAGGTTATTACTAATAGGAAAATGAGGAGCTTGAAGCATGTGCCTATGGAGGGTGGCAGGGGGGGCATAGAAGGGTTACTGTGTAGCCTTCACTACTAGACTTTTACTCACACACAATTCGATCACGACCTTGGAACCGAACCTAAGTTTGGGAAATGGTTTCTTACAGTACAAATTAATTTATGAAGTTATTACCCGAAGTCTTGCGAGACTTCGCGAAGCAATAACTTCGGCTCATCTGAGCCAATACATTCTAAATGCTTCATCCCAAGTTGATTCGCTCATCCCGAGTTGTAAGCTTTACAAAAAAAATAATGTAAATACCAAACAGACAAGGGTCACCTGTTTTAGGTGAAGGAAATCTTACAAGTGTGATAGAAAACCCCGTAAGATCCAACTGCACCCCATTAACAGACATTCTTTTGGGAGAAGGGCTCAATCTAAATTTTGCTATGGGAAATATGATTTCTGTGTATATACCTGGGTGTGCGACATAATAGGTCTGTATAGGCTGATATTGAACAGGACCTTAAAGAGGACCTGTCACCGCTCCTGACATGCCTGTTTTAATAGCTTGATGCATTCCTCAATGCTGGAGCATCTATTCTTATGGCTCCATGTTGTGCCATTCCTTTATCATTTCTGCTAGAAGTTATGAATGAATTGCTAGCAGTCTGCAGTAAGGGCACAGAGGGGCGGTAACCAGTTGGGGGTGTGTACCTGCACAGACTCACACTATCCAATCAGTGCTGCCATTTTCAGTCTGTGCAGGTACACGCCCCCAACTGGTTACCGCCCCTCTGTACCCTTACTGCAGACTGCTAGGAATTCATTCATAACTTCTAGTAGAAATAATAAAGAGGAATAATAAAGGAATTACACAACTCAGACACATAAGAATAGATGCTCCTGAATTGTTATTACATGGGGAATGCATGAAGCTATTAAAACAGACATGTCAGGGGTGGTGAGAGGTCCTCTTTAAAGAGGATCTGTCACCCGAAAATGCAATGCAAACTGAATGCGCCATGTTATAAAGCTGGAGGAGCTGAGCAGACTGATTTATCGTTTTGTGGGAAATATTCAGTAAAACTTGTAATTCATGTACTTCTCGCTTTGCTTTTCCCCTCCCTGTGAGTTCCTATCAGTACAGGAGGGATATGTTATCGGGGACTGACAGCTCTCTCTGTACACACACTTACACAATGCTATCAGTCACTGATAACACCTCCTCCCGTACTGATAGGTGATCACAGGAAGTGGGAAAAGCAAAGCTAGAACTATATAAATTACACGTTTTACATGAATATTTCCCACAAGACGATATATTAGTCTGCTCAGCTCCTCCTGCTGTATAACATGGTGCATTCAGATTGCATTGCATTTTGTGGTGACCGGTTGGACAAGAAAGATGTTTCATGTATGTATATAACCTTAAATGCAGCAATTCTTGGACAGTGAATACTTTGGCTGCCTGGATTACAGAGGAAGGTGTAACTGGTGGATGGGAAGGCATAATTAGGTCACAATGGGAGCAGTAAGTGCAGAGCAGCACGGACTGGAGCAGCCGTGGAATGGCAGAGACAGGGGCTCGGTGAGGGGAATAATGCCTCTTTATTTCTAACCAATATCTTCTGAGCCCAGAAAAATATTTCTCAAAGTTGTGTTTCTCCTATAAATTACCAAAACCATCTCTGTAACGTCCCAACTATGGGTTGTCTACAGATTTTTCTTATAGAAGTACATATACATATTTCTATATGTGTAAATGTCTTTCTAAACTTTCTGTCTGTTCAGGAGTCAGCGATGTACGGACCATCTATCTGGGAAGAAGACATGGCTTGCCAGCCAGAACAAGTCACCTATGACGTCCCAACCATGATGGCTTCAGCCCTGCTGGCCTCCTTCACCAACAATGTCAGTTTTTCCTGTTCACAGCCCAGTTTCCATATATTACACCAGTAACACATACAACGTGTGCTGTTCCGCTCAGCACTGAGGACGTCTATGCTCCTCTCATTTATCTGCAGCCATGAAGTTATCATATCTCAGTGGATAACTAGTCAATGACATCAAATCTTACACTGTAGGTCAGGGATTAGATTAAATTAGATTACATTAATATCAATTATGTCTCTTTATACACAGAGTTTATTATCTATATGTTTTCATGATAAAAGTTACACCAGTATTTAAAATTTTTTACAATTTTCCATACAATTTTTCTAAAATGTAATATTCGGTTTTTTTTCTGAAGAAATGCTTGTAATAAATACAATTTAAAGACTCCCCCGTTCTATTGTAGCCTCCACCACTCTATATTATGGAGCACATCCTGAGGACCGCCGAGGACCATGTGAGTGGTACTAGCAAAAAATCTCATTATTACATAACCCGTGTGTAATGTCTGTTCAGATTTATCAGACTTCTGTATAGCCATATACTTATCTGTGTGTGTACCTCTAAATTGGAATGGACTGGCAGGGGAGGGCTGGCAGCCTTAGTCCTGGGGGGCAAATCCAGTCAAGTGGCCCATTTTTAGCCCCGCCCATTATTAAAAGCCCACCAATATAAATAATTCTCTGCCAGAGCACACTTAGTAGTAATAATGCCCCCATAGTGCCCATACTAGTAATCATGTTCCTCATAGCCCCCCAGTAGTAGTAAAGCTCAGCATAATACCTCCTAGTAGTAATAATTCTCCCTATAATATGACAGTACATGAAATACCCCCGCTTAGTGCCTGTAGTTGAGCTAATGTCCCCATAATGTATGCCAGTATAAAATACCCCTATATAGTGCCCCAGTAAATGCCCTCATAGTGCTCCTCTCCCCCATAATATACCAGTAAAAAATGCCCCTTCTTAGTGCCCCCAGCAGATGTCACTAAAGTGCTCCTCTCCCCCATAATGTGCCAGTAAAAAATGCCCCTTCTTAGTGCTACCAGATGCCCCAATAGTGCTCCACTCCCCCATAGTGCCCCCAAATAACTCCACATAGTGCCGCTCTCCCCTATAGTGCCTCCCATAATGTGCCAGTAAAAAATGCCCCCATAGTGCCAACAGATGCCATAGTGCCCCCCTATAATATGCCCCCACTTCCCCATAGTGCTCCCAAATAATGCCTCTATAGTGCCAACAGATGCCTCATAGTGCTGCTTTACCCTATAGTGCACCCCATAATGTGCCAATAAAAAAAAGCCCCTTTAGAGCCCCAGATGCCCCATAGTGCTCCTATCCCCCATGGTGCCCCACCATAATGTGCCAGTAAGAAATGGCCCCATAGTGCCCCCCCCAAAAAAAATTGGGCAAGAAATAAATGCCCCCAGAGTGCCACCCCCAAAAAATGAGGCTGTAAGAAATGCCAGATGCCCCCATAGTGTCAGCTTCCCCCGCAAAGAAAAAAACAAAAAACAAAAACACAGTGATGCGATGCAGGCCTCTTCCAGCCTGTGTCCCCCGCTGTGTGCTGCCCGGCTCAGGCGGTGCGATGATAATGATGTCATCGCGCCGCCTGAGACGGCCTCTGATAGGCTGCAGGCATTAGTGCCCTTCCGCAGCACAGCGATCTGTATCTCTGTCCTGAGGACGGCGATACAGATGAATATGCAGATGATCTCCTAGCGCTCATCTCCTACTGCCCCCCCCTCCCTGCCGATGGCAACTAGAACCAGGGCTCGCCGCCTGTGGTGATTGGTGGTGCGGCCCTGAGGAATAAAAAAAAATAAAAAATTATTTGTTAAAGACAGCCCAGCGGCCTTTTTTTAACATGCTTTAGGGCGGCCTGGGGGGCAATTGCCTTCCTGCCCCCCTTCCCAGCCCTCCCCTGTGGACTGGAATGACTAGACCTTTAGATAACACCCCGAAAGCTATAACCCTAGCTGTACCAGTCACTGTATAAAGCAGCAAGGACTATGACTACATTCTCATGTGTGTTGTGGCTTCTGTTCATAACGGGAGACATGATGTTCTGCTGGTTTCATTGCATGACATATACCACCGGTGAGCAGCTGTAATTACAACTATGCCATCCCATTCACTTCAATGGGACAGTTCCTAGAAGGGAATGGGATGGCATAGCTGTAATTACACCTGTGCGCCGCTGCGGTTGAGGCGGCGGGCAGGTAAACAGAGAAGATCAGGCAGCACTCGCACTAGCGCAGCTTTCTCTTCAAACAGCTGATAGGTGGGGTGATGGGTGTCAGGCACCGCAGATCTGATATTCAGGACTTATCCTGAGGATAGGTCATCGATATTAAAAAAGCAGACAACCTCCTTAATATGCTGTAGATGAATACTGAAAATGATGTGTTATCTTTCTAGTTCTTCAGGAATCTACGTGTGGAGGACTTTACATTGGAGGAGGTGAGAGTCATAGCACAGAAAAACATTCAACAACTCATCTCTAATTTTGCAGACAGTGCCCCAAATTTACTAAAACTGGCATTATTACAGCTACATGGTGTCATTTGTGCCAAATTTGTTATCAGGCATACACGCACAAAAAAATAAAGCCAGTCTTCCGTGCATTTACAACATTTTCTCCATTTTGCTATCTGTTTTCTCTGGATAGGTCATGAATATGAGATCAGTGGGGGTCCAACTCCCAGTTTCAAGAACCCACTTCACTCATGCGAGTGCTGCAGCCTCCATCATATGCCAAGCACAGTGCGGTACATTGTACAGCGGCTGTGCTTGGTACCGTATTACAGCTCAGTCTGAACTGAATGGGGCTGAGCAGCACAACAGCAATGTGACCATGGATGTGATGTCACAGGCCAAGGAAGATTACTGATGACCAATCTCCAGGAAAACCCTTAAGGCTACATTCACATGAATGTATTTTGTTTCCGTGTCCGTTGTTTTGCGGATAGGATGCGGACCCATTCATTTCAACGGGTCCGCAAAAAATCTGTATGTCCGTTCCTTAGACCTGCAAAAAAGATCGAACGCGTCCTATTCTTGTCTGTTTTGCGGACAAGGATAGGCATTGTTACAATGGATCTGCAAAAAAACGGATGCCATACAGAACGTCATCCTTTTTTTTTTGCGGATCTTCAATTTGCAAAACACATACAGTCGTGTGAATGTAGCCTTAAATACATTTTACTTAAACCTCATATTCTTGGAGACCAAGGACTTTTGCAGCACTCCAGGGGAGATCAAATGGTCTGCTTTCTCTGCATTTAATATGAAGGACACATAAAAATGACATTTGTGGACAGGCACATATAAATCATGTCACATGCATCCTGACTACTCTATTTACTGGACATTACAGATTTTTACCAATAGTTATCAAAAAATAGTATGGGAAAACGAGTCCGACTTGTGATTTCCCCTTTAGCCAGTGGGAAGACGCTATAGTCTGAAGTCTAGGTGCCATGCATGTACATAACTACCACCGTAATGGCTCTAGCAGCTACTGGCACCAAGGGAATTATCTGATAGCACATATCCATACAGCCTGCTCTATGTACGGGGTATATACATAGGTCTTTGGACTTGTTTATACCTCCATCAACAATGTAGCCTGTATGAATGTGCACCTTCTAAATTAAGTTTTTTATGTTATCCCCATCCACAGGATAGGGGATAACTAGGTGATGATTAGGGATCTGACTGATGGGTCCCCCACTGGCCACAAGAACCTAGGTCATGCATACGCATTGCTGCTCCATTCATTCTCTATGGAAGATCTGGAGCCAAGTACAGCGCTCAGCTATCTCCGGAGCTCCAATACAGAATGGTTGGAGCGGCAGGGGCTTGTGATCAGTGGGGATACCATCAGTCGGATCCCCTGTGATCACCTAGTTATGCCCTATCCTGTGGATAGGGAATAACATAAAAACTTGGCACAACCCCTTGAAGAAGTCTTCTCTCCAGCAGCCCTTGGGGACTGACAGATAAAGGTTATAGTAGATGGATATGTAGATGGATATGTGTGCAGTTCTAATGACACCAGTGTTTCCGGTTACTATTTTCATATATTGTAAAAATGTATACTGGTAAGTGGCTCAACTGAAATCACAGAAAATAACCAGATGCACACCCCGCAGTACCCCCGGTACTGAAATAGAAGGAGTGAGTATTGGATAGACAGTGGGGGCACTCTATATCTGACCACTAATGGGCAGCAAATACAACTAATGACTAATGGACAGTAAATAAAACTATTTATTCTAAATTGTATAAAACTAGGAAATACGTAGATAAGAAATTGATAAAATGTAGAGATATGTCCATAAAAAAATAGCAGCATAAACACTTTAAAATATCTAATCATATGTAAACATATTTTAAAGTGTTTATGCTGCCATTTGTTTTAGGGCATATCTGTACATTTTATTGATTTCTTATCTACGTATTTCCTAGTTTTATGCAATTTAGAATAAATAGTTTTATTTACTGTCCATTAGTCATTAGTTTTATTTGCTGCCCATTAGTGTCAGATATAGAGTGCCCCCCACTGTCTATTTTCATATATTGCAGGATATATTTTTTCTCTATAGCTACATTCAAGTTTTTATTTATCATGATTTTGATTCAAACAGATGAGAGATAAGGGACTGAGGATCACTGAGTACTACGTAAGTGATATCATCCTATTATGGCACATCTATCACACCGTGACATAAATGTACAGTATATGCCATTATACACATGAAAGGTAGAAGTATCACAGCCTGTACTTCTCTCTATGCTCACTCATTTACCCCAGAATTGTATGGATGGACTAAGTAGTCTGCCCACCATCGTCTTCTGCATATTATATACAGGGCCGTCTTTAATATTGATGGACCATGGGCAAGAATTTACCTGGGCCCCCTGGATCCCACCTTCCCACACCCTAGCATGCAATCACGGCCTCCACCACAACTCACACAAAGTCCACACACCTTGTAGAGTGACCACTAGAGATATCCTCACTAGATCATCCTCCCATCTTCTAGACAAATCATCCTACCACCCCCAGTACTGTGCCACTGTGCTCCTCAATGCTATACTGCAGAAACAGATAAACCCCCTGATAATAGTAGTACCATGCAGATAGTGCCCTTCAATAATAATTATTGGCACACAGTGCCCTAAAATAACTGCACCCAGCAAATAGTGCCCCTGACACTAATAGTGTAAACAAAATGTCCCCAAAAAATAATTGTGGTAAGCGGATACTGTGCCAAGGTGCCCCCCACAGTAATAGTGCTCCCATAAGTCCCACCAATAGGAATAATTCTCTGCTAGAGCACACATGGTACTAACAGTGCTCCTACTGTCCCCAAAACATGTCCCCACTGTACCCCAGAAGTAATAATTCTCCCATAGTGACCATACTAGTAATCATGTTCCCCATAGACCCCAAGTAGTAATAAAGCCCATCATAATGCTTCCCAGTAGTAGTAATTCTCCTTATAAAGTGCAAGTACCCCCTTTTAATGTCCCCTGTTGAGCTAATGTCCCCATAGTGCCCCCATAATGTGCCAGTATAAAATACCACTATATAGTGCCCCCAGTAAACGCCCCCATAGTGCTCCTCTCCCCCCTTCTTCCTAGTGCCCCTCATAATGTACCAATATAAAATGCCCCATATATAGTGCTCCAGTAGATGCCCTCAGTGTCCCCCATAATTTTCAAGTATAAAATACCCCTTCTTAGTGCCCCCCATAGATTAGCCCATAGTACTCCTCTCTCCCCTTCCCATTGTACCCACCATAATGTGCCCCAGTATAAAATGCCCCTATACAGAGCCCCCATATAAAATACCCTTTCTTTGTAGAAGCCCCCATAGTGTTCCTCTCCCCCCTTCCCCTATACAGTACACTCCCCGTTTGGCATTGAAAATGTCACTATTATAACCATAACGGTAGTTATATCATTGCAAGTAAACTACAGTGCAATTTGCTTGATGTCCGAGGACCTGAAAAACATAAAGAGAACAGGCATATAATGCAACAACTGAAATGTAAGGCTTCAAGCAAATCAAATTCTTCCTTAGCAGTAAGGTTGAGATCGGCAATAGTAGCCTTGAAGGTTGATCTCCAGGCCCTGTAGCTCTCTGGACAGTCGTCACACCTTGAGAGGCTGGTGTTAACGAGCTCACGGCGTACCATGTATCTGGCAAAGTCATTCATGTCTGGTCTCTCACTCCTTGGTGTCAAAGTAACTTGTGGAACCCCTTGGGTGTGAAAGTTCTCTGGTGATGTAGGGTGAGGTTTACCAGGGTAAAATGATGTTGCATGAGCGTTTAACTGTGGTGTAATCTCTAAGGCTTGTGCTGGCTTTGGTTTGAGCTGCGGCTTATCACCGGAAGTGACCTTTTTGTTGGGAGTCAGAACAGTGTTGTTAGTAGGAGGTACAGGAGATGACTCTGTATCTTTGCAGATGTTATGCTTTAGAACGTATTCACTGATGTGTTCAGCTGGATCTTCCAGTTCTGCTGGGATACGGCAGTCTGAATTAGTACTTTGTCCCATTGCTTGTTCAAGGACTTTCAGCCTTACTAGGAAAGCTGCTTCCTCCCCTTCCATTTGCAGAATCTTTATTTGTGAATCTGCCTATGTTTGGAGAGCTTTGCTTTGAGCTTAATAAGCTGCCATCTCTGCTTGTTGAGCAATCGTTTGAGCTTCATCTCTGCTTGCTTTCTGGTAAAGGAGCTTTGCGCCTTTTTTGATTCGTCATCAGCGTGGGCCTTTATTAACTTGTCGCTTAATGTTGATCTTCTGGAATGAGAGGATCTGGAAGAAAGTGCAGTGCGCTTGGTTGTGGTGGATCTGTGAGATCTGTTCTCCTGCAGTTGAGTAATGCGGACTTCTGCCTTAAGCTTAGCATTTTGCACTGTGAGATCCCTTTGTTGATTCAGTCCATCAGTCCTAGTCAGTTCTGCTGAAGAATCCTCTATATTAGAGTCCTGCAAGAAGGCTGAGTATTTTGCAGACAACTGCTGGTAGCGTACATACACAGCAAATAGGTGATTTATAGAGTCTCTTATTTCAGCTGGTTGATAATTACAGTGTGACAAAACTGACATGTAGTGTGGGGTTCTGTCCCTCCCAGAGGTCTGACAGATTACTGGAGAACTTATCTCTAGTGGCTTCATAGTTTTCTCTAAGTTTGGCCTCATGCACACGACAGTTTTTTTTCACGGTCCGCAAAAACGGGGTCCGTGGGTCCGTGATCCGTGACCGTTTTTTCGTCCGTGGGTCTTCCTTGATTTTTGGAGGATCCACGGACATGAAAAAAAAGTCGTTTTGGTGTCCGCCTGGCCGTGCGGAGCCAAACGGATCCGTCCTGAATTACAATGCAAGTCAATGGGGACGGATCCGTTTGATGTTGACACAATATGGTGCCATTTCAAACAGATCCGTCCCCATTGACTTTCAATGTAAAGTCTGGAGTTCTTTTATACCATCGGATTGGAGTTTTCTCCAATCCGATGGTATATTTTAACTTGAAGCGTCCCCATCACCATGGGAACGCCTCTATGTTAGAATATACTGTCGGATATGAGCTACTTCGTGAACCTCAGATCCGACAGTATATTCTAACACAGAGGCGTTCCCATGGTGATGGGGACGCTTCAGGTTAGAATACACTACAAACTTTGTACAAGACTGCCCTCTGCTGCCTGGCAGCACCCGATCTCTTACTGGGGGATATGATAGCACAATTAACCCCTTTAGGTGCGGCACCTAAAGGGGTTAATTGTACTATCATATTCCCCTGTAAGAGATCAGGGCTGCCAGGCAGCAGGGGGCAGCCCCCCCCTCACCAGTTTGAATATCGTTGGTGGCACAGTGTGCCAACCACCATCGGCCCCCCTCCCTCCCTCTATTGTATTAAATCGTTGGTGGCACAGTGTGCCAACCACCATCGCCCCCCCCCCTCCCTCTATAGCAGTAACATTGGTGGCAGTGTGCGGTCTCAACAGTAGAAGATTCATACTTACCTGCTTGCTGCTGCGATGTCTGTGTCCGGCCGGGAGCTCCTCCTACTGGTAGGTGAAAGGTCTGTGCGGCGCATTGCTAAAGAACTGTCACTTACCAGTAGGAGGAGCTCCCGGCCGTTCACAGACATCGCAGCAGCAAGCAGGTAAGTATGAATCTTCTACTGTTGAGACCGCACACTGCCACCAATGTTACTGCTATAGAGGGAGGGGAGGGGGGCGATGGTGGTTGGCACACTGTGCCACCAACGACTTAATACAATAGAGGGAGGGAGGGGGGCCGATGGTGGTTGGCACACTGTGCCACCAACGATTTAATACAATAGAGGGAGGGAGGGGGGCCGATGGTGGTTGGCACACTGTGCCACCAACGATTTAATACAATAGAGGGAGGGAGGGGGGGCGATGGTGGGGGCACACTGTGCCACCAACGATATTCAAACTGGGGAGGGGGGGGGTCTGCCCCCTGCTGCCTGGCAGCCCTGATCTCTTACAGGGGAATATGATAGTACAATTAACCCCTTTAGGTGCCGCACCTGAAGGGGTTAATTGTGCTATCATATCCCCCTGTAAGAGATCGGGTGGTGCCAGGCAGCAGGGGGCAGTCTTGTACAAAGTTTGCAGTGTATTCTAACTAGAAGCGTCCCCATCACCATGGGAACGCTTCTGTGTTAGAATATACTGTCGGAAATGAGTTTTCACGAAGTGAAAACTTAGATCAGAAAAAGCTTTTATGCAGACGGATCTTCGGATCCGTCTGTATGAAAGCAACCTACGGCCACGGATCACGGACACGGATGCCAATCTTGTGTGCATCCGTGTTCTTTCACGGACCCATTGACTTGAATGGGTCCGTGAACCGTTGTCCGTCAAAAAAATAGGACAGGTCATATTTTTTTGACGGACAGGATACACGGATCACGGCCTCGGCTGCAAAACGGTGCATTTTCCGATTTTTCCACGGACCCATTGAAAGTCAATGGGTCCGCGAAAAAAAAACGGAAAACGGCACAACGGCCACGGATGCACACAACGGTCGTGTGCATGAGGCCTTTCTGTGTTGTTTTTTTTGTACATTTGAGTCTTACACTTTGTTCGGTAATATCTGCAGAATCTGCTCCCTGTATGTCTGCCGGTTCAGAGGCATGATGTATCTGTGTTGGTTCAGCCATACAACAGTGTTCAGACTCTTGTCTAGACACTTTTATGGTTTTGCAAAAAAATTGTACTGTCTCTTTAAGAAGACGAACAGCAGCTTAGACAGGTGAGGTAGCACAGTGCAATGTAGAGAAACAGTTTTCAACATTAACTTGAAATGCAGTAAGCTTGTGCGACCATGTGCTTTTACAAGATGGCAGATAGCACTGAGCTTGATTGCAGATTAGGCACACATATATACACAGCAGGCTGTAGGAATTCTATGCATCTTTTATAGCGATGTAATAGCGATTTATCCCTAGTGAAACCTCGATGCCTGGCCTGTATAAGCAGATATAATCACTGTGGACAATCCTTATCAGATAGCTTGAACTCACCAACATCGAGTTTATCCGTGTAAATTGCTTTATTCTGTAAGCCAGATAAGGCCCCTTGCACCCGCACTGAATCCTGACCCATTCATTTCTATGGGGCTGTTCACATGAGCGGTGATTTTCACGCATCACTTATGCGTTGCGTGAAAATCGCAGCATGTTCTATATTCAGCGTTTTTCACGTAACGCAGGCCCCATAGAAATGAATGGGGTTGCGTGAAAATCGCAAGCATCCGCAAGCAAGTGCGGATGCGGTGCGATTTCCACGCATGGGTTCTAGGTGACAGTCTATTCACTGTATTATTTTCCCTTATAACATGGTTATAAGGGAAAATAATAGCATTCTGACTACAGAATGCTTAGTATAATAGCGCTGGGAGGGTTAAAAAAAATAAAAAAAAGTTAACTCACCTTATCCCCATGATCGCCTAGTTCCCGGTCGGTCTGTTCTTTAGCTGTGGCTAAAGGACCTTTGGTGATGTCAGATCACATGCTCCATCACCATGGTGATGGACCATGTGATTGGAGCATGTGATCTGACATCACCAAAGGTCATTCAGCCCACAGCTAAAGAACAGACCGGGATCTACACGATCATGGGGATAAGGTGAGTTAACTTTTTTATTTTTTTTAACCCTTCCAGCGCTATTATACTAAGCATTCTGTATTCAGAATGCTATTATTTTCCCTTATAACCATGTTATAAGGGAAAATAATACAATCTTCAGAACATCAATCCCAAGCCCGAACTTCTGTGAAGAAGTTCGGGTTTGGGTACCAAACATGCGCGATTTTTCTCACGCGAGTGCAAAACGCATTACAATGTTTTGCACTCGCGCGGAAAAATCGCGGGTGTTTCCGCAACGCACCCGCACATTTTTCCGCAACGCCCGTGTGAAACCAGCCTAACAGAGTACAGCAGAACAGATGGATTCCGGTATTGTGAGGTCAAAAGATGATGCTTTTGTAAGCTTACATGAGAATACATGTGTACCTTGTGCAAATGCCTGGAGCAGTATGAAGAAACAGGAAGTGAGGTACACAGAAGGGGTGGAGCAATGAAATGAATGACATATATCACAAACAGAAAAACATGTGCAATACCAAAAAACGGCCACTAGATGGGAGCATATAACCAAATATAGAATATATGAATGGTTCAGCCGCCATAGATGCCCCCCAATGATGTGCCAGTAACATGTTCCCCCATAGATGCCCCCCCAATTCATGTAGTAACAGGTGCCCCCATAGATGCCTCCCAATCATATGCCAATTTCAGGTGTCCCCATATCATGTGCCAGTAGTAGTACCATATAAAAAAAATAAACACTTATACTTACCTTAATCAGGCTGGCAGCAATGCAATGCAGGCATCTTCCGGCCTGTGTCCCACGCTGTAAGGCTCAGGCGGCATGATGACTTCATCGTGCCGCCTGCACCGGCCTCTGATAGGCTTCAGGCCCTAGGGCTGAAGCCTATCAGAGGAACGGGGAAGGGAGACGCCTCTCCTTCCCCTGCCCTGCCACAGCACTTTCATCTGTATCGCTGTCCTGAGGATGGCGATACAGATGACTATGGAGATGTGCACTTCCACAATGGAAACGCTCATCTCCCTGTGCCCTGCCGCCGCCCCCCACACGTCACCAGTGGCCAGCGGGGCTCAAGAGGCAGCTGCCTTGGGCCCCCCAGGAGCAACTGGGTCCGGGGCAGCTGCCCCTTTTGCCTTGCTATAAAGACGGCCCTGATTATATAGATAGTACAATTTGTCCTGATACCTCTGCCCTTCAGAATATATTCATGTTTAACTCCTCCTCTACCAAATATAAATGTGCTAATATTGTATAATGGTATTTAAAGCTTTGTCGTCGTCCCCCCCCCCCCCCCCCCCCTCTTTTCTAAGGATGAAGATGACGATGCTGAGGACGGGATAAGAGCCTCATCTTCTCTACATTATAATGTATTGTATCTCATGCTCACAATATGGATTAAATATGTATTATATGTTATGACTATAGAAAAACTATCATTTACATTTACTAACAAAACCCCATATAATTTAACTGCAAGGTATATCTTGTATGATTCTATATACTGCAGCATATACATTATATCCATATCTGCACATCAAGGTTGCAGATCACAGTAACATCACTGGAGAATACTATAATTATTAAATATATATGCTTGTGTTTAAGTTAATGTAGGTATATGCCTTTATATATACTGTGTATAATATATATATATATATATATATATATATATATAGGCACATTTATTAAGACCGGTGTTTCATGAGCTCATTCCTTGTAACCTAATTCTTACCGTTCGCTCTCAGCCCATCTTCATGAAACTGGACGATGGCATCAGAATTACAGAGGATGAAGTAAGTGATATCAGCAGATAAGACTTTCCATAAGTGACCCATGCCATTGTAGGCCTATACAGTAACATACGTCAGAAGCTTCTGTAGGTGGCATTGGGGAATATTTGAAGATGTATATTTCTGATATACACTGCAAACTTACATCTTCCATTGTAGAGTCTGTCACAAATGATGGACATCACGATGAAACCCAACGGACCCCTTTATAAGACAAGGATGTCCATCGTGCTCTGTTGGTTTCTGCTGTATGATGGATCCGTCACAGCTTGAATTCCATTTATCTGCTCTTACGATGGAACGCAAAGATGACATTCAGAATGCAGATAGAAGTTCAGTTTTCCTCTATGTTTATTACACATGAGGGGCAGGAGGTGTGAGCAGCAGATCACATAATACTTAATGTGACTTCATTGTGTTGACAGGAACCAGCCATGGATGACACCACTGAAGACCTCACAGATGAAGAAGAGGAGGAAGAAACAACCGGCTGCGCCTGGTCCTGCATTCCAGCAGTCAGGATGATGAGAACAGTAAGGGCCAGGATCGCCTCCTTCTTCAGGAGCAGCTAAAAAAACCTCTATAACGTAAGTATAAGTTAGGCAAGTATAAGTACGGTAAGTATAATGTAGTGGTATAAGAAAAAAAAAGAAAAATATAAAAATTTATATTTAGAGAGTAGATTGAGTTAAGTAAAAATGCATAGACGTAATATAAAGCATTAGATATTAGTTAGGTATAGGCTAGATCAGGCATGTCCAAACTGAGGCCCTCCAGCTGTTGCTAAACTACAACTCCCAGCATGTCCTAATAGCTGTAAGCTATCCAGGCATGATGGGAGTTGTAGTTTAGCAGCAGCTGGAGGGCCGCAGTTTGGACATGCCTTGGCTAGATTTAGTATACAGTAAAAAAGTAAAAAAAAAGACAAAAAACATAATATAGCTATTATAGGCACAATATATATAGTCAGATATAGTACAGTCGTAAAGTCACTCTCCAGGGGTGGGGCAACTATAATTAGATTATAAGGGCCCAAAAAATAAATTCAATGCTGACGTTTTAGTAATCATTCCAGCAGCAAACATCTGCTGACATGATTCCAGGGGTTATGATGGCGATGTACAAAGCCATTTCTGTAGGTAACCACTTCCCCGTACTGAGAAGCAGTGACCGGAGACACTACTTCCGCAGGGGCCTAATCCTACACTCTAGCAGTCTAGTCCATGATACGCGGAGGTTTATGCTGTGACATCACTTATGTGTCCTCCTACCAACTCTATAAGACTGGTTTGGGGAAGAGGACCTGGCACATTCAATTTGTAGGGACATTTTCTATAGTTCTTCGTACCGCATATTGTCCTGCATTTCAAATGTAGGACATAGCAGATTTGGAGTGTAAATGTCTGGAGATTCACTTTATGACTTAGAAGTAGGTTTAAGCTAGAGTAAGATGTAAGGGAGGCACACATTAAAGGGCATCTGTCAGCAGATTTGTACTATGAAACTGGCTGACCTGTTGTTGGTCCCATGTTCATATGTGCCCGCATTGCTGAGAAAAATGATGCTTTAATATATGCAAATGAGGTGCTTCGGGGGCAATGCTGTTACACCTAGAGGCTCTGCTCTCTCTGCAACTGCCACACCCTCTGCACTTTGATTGACAGGGCCAGACAGGTGTGATCACATTTACACTGCCTGGCTCTGCCAAAGTGCAGAGGGTGTGGCAGTTGCAGTGACAGCTGAGCTTCTAGGAGTAACGGCGACGCCCCTGTTGCTCCTAGAGGCTCATTTACATATAATAAAACTTAAAGATGTTTTCCTGTGGATAGGTCATCAGTATCCAATCTGTGGAGGTCCGACACCTAGGACCCCCCATTGATCAGCTGTTTGAGAAGGCACTGGTGCTTGCAGTAGCGCCGCGGCCTCTGCTTTTCCTAGCCAGAGTGATGACACGTTCTTCTGTCACGTGGCCTAGGAGCAGCACAGCCCTATTCAAGTGATTGGGTCTGAGCTTCAATACCAAGCACAGCTGCTGTACAATGTATGGAGCTGTGCTTGGTACCACTGCGTTCCCAAACAGCTGATCGGCAGGGGTCCAGGGTGTTAGACCCCCACCGATCAGATACTGATAACCTACCCTGAGGATAGGTCATCAGTAGAAGAATCTCGGAAAACCTTCTTAATTTTTCTCAGCAATGCGGGCACATATGAGCACGGGGCCAACACAGAAGCCTTCAGCTGCCAAGCGCACATGTAACAGGTCAGCCAGTGTTATAGGTACAAATCTGCTGACAGATGCCGTTTAATTATAGACATAAATATCATAGATGTAAAATATCTTCTTTCACATCTCCGTTAGAGGTAGATGTTACCGCATGCCTGCCAGACCCATTGACTATAATGGGATCCAGCGGAGAAGCGGCTGCTACCGGGCGCATATGCCGGGATTCGTCCAGACAAAAAGTGCTACATGCAGCATTGTTTCCATGGCCAAATCCCAGCTGGATCTTCACCTGATACCACTACAGGCAAGGTGAGCCGCGGGAACACAGTAACATCCAGCTATACTGGATCCCGAGAGCTCCGGCTGGTGGTTCACTGGGGGAACAGCCTGCCAGAGACCCCTAACACTAGTGTGAAACTAGCCTAATGGAAGATAGGCATGCTACTAATATAGCATCAATATAATCATATAGGTAGAAAGTAGATACTAGATAATAAAAAAAAGAAAAAATATTTATAGAAATTAAACATAGGTGAGAAAATATTATAATATACACAGTACAATGGATAGAACTGTTAGAAGATAGATGTGTTAGGTAGAAGCTATTAGACACACAGTGATGTAGAGGAGTAACATCCAATACCGTGTCCGGAGCAGAGACCTGTAGTTCAGCTCGCCCAGGATGTTTTATTAGAATACCAGTCATTCTAATATTTATAGCGGCTGACATCAGTACGTGTATAAAAACAACTTCAACATGTTTCATCATATTTGTCATACAGGAAATGTAATGTGCATCTGTCAGCAGATTTGTACCTATGAGACTGGCTGACCTGTTACATGTACGCCTGGCAGCTAACGGCGTCTGTGTTGGTCCCATGTTCATATGTGCCCACATTACTGAGAAAGATGATGTTTTAATATATGCAAATGAGCCTCTAGGTGCAATGGGGGCGTTACCTTTACTCCTAGAGGCTCTGCTCTCGTTGCAGCTGCCGTATCCACTGCACTCTGACAGGGCCAGGCAGGTGTGATGACGTTTTCACTGCCTGGCCCTGTCAAAGTGCAGACGGCGCAGCAGTTGCAGAGAAAGCAGAACCTCTAGGTGTAATGGTAACGCCCCCGTTGCTCCTACAGGCTCATTTGCATATTTTAAAAGATAATTTTTCTAAGCAAATTAACCACATATGAACCAACACAGATGTTTTCAGATGCCAAGTGCACATGCAACAGGTCAGCCAGTTTCATACCGTAGGTACACATTTGCTGACAGAGGCCCTTAAGGCTAGGGCTACACGGCCACATGTGTCAAACAACTTCTTGTCGCACAACATTTTTATAATGATAGTAAATGGCGGCACACTGCAACATGCTGCGACTGCGACCCGAAAATCGTAAAAAACAATCCATCAAAGTTAGATCTTTGTGCGCATGTCGCATATCGCAGTGCAACACTATTGACTATTATTACAAAAAATGTCGCAACACGTCGCAGTGTAGTTGTACCCTTTATCCCTAGCCTTAAAGTCTAAGCTGTGGCTGACTCTGCTGGCGCCAAAATCCTAGAGGTCAACAGAGTCTAAAGGACACCCTGATGCTGCAAGCGATGGTCGGGAGAGAAGCGTTCCCTCCCAGCAGTCACCAGACAGTTAGCAGAGGACACCGCGGCTATTACATGCAGCGATGTCTTCAGCAGCATGTGGAGGAGCGATCGCTATGCTGTCACTCCTCCCCATGCAGGACAGCAGTGTGCCGGCGGCAGATCGCAATTACACAGCACGACCTGCTGCCGGCAAATCCAGCTCTTTCAGCATGCTAAAAAAATCGGAATTGCCCGATGAAGCTCTTTCGGACGCAGTAACAGACTGCCAGATGATCGCTAACGAGTGTTCATAGGAATGCTTGTCAGCGATTATCGGGCAGTAAATCTGCCCGTCTAATATACCCTTAAAGAATAGAGCCCACTGGTAGACATGTGTGACATCCTTCATATGAGACTGCTCCTCCTCTGCACTCCACGGTGCTACAGACAGGCACCGGCTTATGGGGAAGGTAGAGAGGTTATCCCTCTTATTATTTAAGATGAATATTTTAGGCATAATAGATGTAGGATATATATATATATATATATATATATATATATATATATATGTATATATGTATGTAGACACAGGATAGATATAGAATACAAAAAATAAAATAAAAAAATAATAATATAGATATAAATAAGTATAAGGTAAAGTGTGCCTCCATTTAGAGTAGGATTGGGGCAGCTGCAGGAACTTTACATCAGGTTCAGGTGGAGAAGGAAGAGACCAGGAGGTCCTATAACCGTGTCAACCAAAGAAATTTGGACGCCTCTCCTGCGAAAACGCCGCCTACTATATTAAACTTAAGATAGACATATAGACATAAGGTAGATATAAGATAGTTAGATATAAGAGAATAAAATACAATATAGGTAGACAATAAGCTTAAAGGGGATATCCAAGCCCTATAATGCCCCCCAAACTGCCTGGGCACTTCATACAGGTTATACTTACGTCGCTCCTCGGCACCCGCGTTGCTCCTGATGCCTGCACGGCTGCCGCTGTATCTCCCTATCACGCGGATCAAAACATCCAGTGACAGGGGGGCAGCCAATAGCAGGCGGCGACAGGAATGAGCCTGATATTGGCTTGTCCCCATCGAGGCCTGCTATTGGCTACAACAACCCCCCCCCTCTCCACTGGATGTTTTGATCCAAGCGACAGGGACATGCAGCGGCGGCCGTGCGGGCATCAGGAGCGATGCGGATGCCAGGAAGCAAGGTAAGTATAACCTGTATGAGGTGCCCAGGCATTTTGGGGGGCATTATAGGGGTTGGATAACCCTTTTAAAGGGGTATTCTAGTCATTGAGTAATGTTTTAAAGGGGATTTCTGTTATTTCTTAACTGATGACCTATCGTCTGGATAGGTCATCAGTATCTGATCAGTCGGGGGTCTGACACCCAGGACCCCTCCAATCAGCTGTTTGAGAAGGCACTGGCACTCACAATAGCGCCATAGCCTTCTCGCAGCTTTGCTTAGGCCAGTGACATCCCATTCATCAGTTACATGGCCTAGGATCAGCTCAGATCCATGGAAGCGAATACCAAGCACAGCCGCTATACAATGTAAAGCATTGTGCTTGGTGTGCTGAGAGAAGGCTGTGGCACTACTGTGAGCGCCGGTGCTTTCACAAACAGCTGATCAGTGGGGGTCCCAGGTATCGGACTCCCACTGATAATATTGTGATGACCTATCCGGAGGATAGATCATCAGTTAAATCATCTAAGAAAACCCCTTTAATTGATGTAATATTTCTATATCTCTTACCATTTGTGGAATTCTCTTACTGCTGGATTCACCATCATGGACTGTTGTTATTTTTGGCTGCCAGTAGAGACCACCAGTGGCCAAACCTGCTGGTGATGTATGTGCAGTGATCTCTTATATTCTTACAGCGACCATTCTGCACTGTGCAATAAGATCTGGGCTTTGACGGAAAAACGCCCATTGGCTTTGGAAGCCATTACTGCTCAACAGGACCCAACAGTACAACCTCAGATCATTAATATTACACTGGGTTTACAATTGCTCATGTCTTTATCCTCATATTTCCTGTCTACCATATGTTACAATAAAAATGTGGGAAACCCCTTTTAATTTCATATAGGATAAGTATAAAAAAACAAAAAACAAAACAAATGTTACATATAAGGGAGATATAAGTGAGGTGATAGGAGAGGAGTGAGTTAGATAAGATTTGAAAGGGTTTTCTAAGATTAATTTTTTTACTGATGTCCTGTCCTCTGGATAGGTCATCAGTATCTGATCACTGGGGGTCCGACACTCGGGACCCCGCCGATCAGTTGTTTTGTCATCAGTATCTGATCACTGGGGTCTGACACTCGGGACCCCTGCCGATCAGTTGTTTTGCCAGTAGTATCTGATCACTGGGGGTCCGACACTCGGGACCCCCACCGATCAGTTGTTTTGTCATCAGTATCTGATCACTGGGGGTCCGACACTCGGGACCCCCGCCGATCAGTTGTTTTGTCATTAGTATCTGATCACTGGGGGTCCGACACTCGGGACCCCCGCCGATCAGTTGTTTTGAGAAGGCACCAGCACTGCTGTGAGTGCCGCTGCCTTCTCGCAGCTTAGCAAGCACAGCACTGTGCACTGTATAGCGGCTGTGCTTGGTACTGCAGCTCAAGTGAATGGGACAGAGCTGCTCCTAGGCCACGTGAATGATGTGATGTCACTGGCCTAGGACAAGCAGAGATAAGGCTGCGGTGCTCACAGAAGCGCCACTGCCTTCTCAAACAGCTGATCGGCGGGGGTCCCCAGTGTCGGACCCCACCGATCAGATACTGATTACCTATCCTGAGGATAGGTCATCAGTATCAAAATCTAGGAAAACCACTTTAATATAGATATAACATAAGGATAGATAAGTGATAGAGATATAATACAACTAATATAATGTAGGAATAAGAGCTATAAGGTCTGCATTAGTTATAAAATAAGTTAGAAGTAAGATATATGACAATAGAAGTATAAAGAAATATAAGTAATGTACATGTGACAGGGTCCCATCCAGGATTAACACTGCAGTGAACCAGGGAGTAGCCGATCGCCAGTACTTGGGGTCAGGAAGGAATTTTTTCCCCTACATGGGGGTTTTGTTTGCCTTCCTCTGGTTCACACTTTTTATGCAGTAAATCCTCCCAATTGTACTGGATGGTAAAATTGGCAAAATATATAATAGTCATTAATAAAAACTATTATTTAATCTATACGCTGTGTCCGTGTCTTCTTTTCTGTGTGGTGTACATCACTGTGACATCCTCTATACTTTGGTAATAAATTGTTTGTCCTAACGTCTGTTACTTTTGGAGCAGATAAAAATGCTTTGGTCATAGAAATATTTGTTGCCCTAATTCTGCCCTGTAGTTCAGTACACATCGCCCCATGTAATCCAGGACCAGCAGTGATATATATTTACTATCTTCCCACTACCTTAGCTCACACCAGAAGTATATAGACAATGCCATCAAATGGCCTAAACTTTTATTCCCCATTCCTACAAAAACATTGAAATATTTTTTATAGGTGGTTTTGGAATATTGAAATAAATAGTCTCCATTACAGATTCCATCAAAAATATTGGACACGAAAAGCCTGCATGTCGGACTGTTTTGTCCAGTAAAATGACTCCTTAAGGCCTCATGTACACGACAGTTGTTTTTTGCGTCCGCAAATTGTGCTTCCTCCCCAAAAAACGAATACGGCATCTGTTTTTTTTGGAGGATCCGTTTATTTCCACAGATCCCTTGTAATAAATGCCTATCCTTGTCCGCAAATGTGAAAAAAGTAGGACATGCACTATTTTTTTTGCTGAAGGGAAACATGGGCAACGGACACTGAACACAAACGGATTAACTATCAGCAGTTTTTTGCTGACCCATTGAAATGAATGGGTCCCCATCCTATCTGCAAAAAACACGGAACGGAGGCCGAGAAAAACAACTTTTGTCTGCATGAGGCCTAACAGAAACCCAACATACCTCATATTCAGATGGATCTGTCTGGCGCTGTCAGTTTCCATAATGTGCCAGATCCTGCACTTCCATGATTTTTGTTCTGCTCCTGTAATGAACGGAACAATGGAAATGTTTAGCGGTAATGTGAAAGAAGCTTAAAACAGCATCAAAACTTCATCTCATAAACCACATGTGGTTTTGCCACAGTACAGCACAGCAGTAATATGCTACATGGTTTGTTCAGATTTAACGTAAAACTAATGCGTTTCCTGCGAAATCCATGCAGCCAATTACTGCACTGTGATATTGTGGCAAAACCACGAGCAATTTTTCATGTATGGTTTTGATGCACAATGGAAAAGACAGTTAGGCCTCTTGCACACGACCATATGCACTCCGAGACATCTTTTGCGGCCCCATTGAAGTGAATAGGTCCGCATCCGAGCTGCCAAAACGGTGGCTCGGATGCGGACCCAAACAACGGTCGTGTGCATGAAGCCTTAGGGTGAATAGGACAAGGGATCAAAACATCCTAAGTTGTAGCCCCTTTAAGGGGGCTAACAGTTAATAAATAAAAAGTTAAAATAACTAAAAATGAAAAACCCTAGTAAACTATAAAAAGTTCACCCCCTTTACAAATTTTATATATAAAAATATATTAACAATAAAAAAATAAACATATCAGGTATCAACATGTCGAAAATGCCTGAACTATACCCACACGATTCGCCATTTTTAATTACCTTCCCCTCCCCCCAAAAAATGAATAAGGGTCCATTCACACATCCACAATTCCATTCCGCATTTTGCGGAACAGAATTGCGGACCCACACATTTGTATGGGGCCGCACGACGTGCGGCACCGATCCAGAATTGCGGACCCCCACTTCCAGGTCCGCAATTCCGATCCTTAAAAAAATAGAACATGTCCTATACTTGTCCGCAATAGCGGACAAGAATAGGCATATTCTCTTAGTGCCGGCAATGTGCGGTCCAGAAATTGCAGAACGCACATTGCTGCTGTCCGTGTTTTGCGGATCCGGGGATCTGCAAAACACACATGGATGTGTGAATGGAAAAAAACACAGAAATATAGTGGCAAATCTGGGGGAGCTGCTCAACCCCTAACACTGTAGCGTGTTTTTCATTGGGGGAGCAGCCCCACCGCATGTGGACCGCAGCAAACGACTATCCCCAGCAAAAAATATTTTGCATACGGTGGAGGATGTCAGCGCGGTCCACATGCACCACAAAGGCATCCTACACAAAACGGAGCATTGTGCGGATGAAAATATAATCATAAATCACAGAAAATCGCCGACATCCTCCCCACAAGTGACCCCATTTTAGAAAGAAGACACCCCAAGGTATTCCATGAGGGGTATGGTGAGTTCATGTAAAATGTCACAAGTTAGTGGAATATGAGACTTTGTAAGGAAAAAAAAAAAATCGATTTCCGCAAATTTGTGCCAAAAAAAATCTTCTATGAACTTGCCATGCCCTTCGCGGAATACCTTGGGGTGTCTTCTTTCCAAAATGGGGTCACTTGTGGGGTATTTATACTGCCCTGGCATTTTAGGGGCCCTAAAGCGTGAGAAGTAGTTTGGAATCCAAATGCATTAAAATGCCCTGTGAAATCCTAAAGGTACTCATTGGAATTTGGGCGCCTTTGTGCACCTAGGCTGCAAAAAAGTGTCACACATTAAGGACCACAGGTTTATACCCCCTTAGTGACCAGGCCCTCTTTTTTACAAATCGGCACTTCACAATTTTAATGGTTTATTGCTCGGTCATGCAACTTGGCACCCAAATTAATGTTACCTCCTTTTCTTCTCACAAATACAGCTTTCTTTTGGTGGTATTTGATTGCTGCTGAGATTTGGGCGGGGCTAAATTGTGAGCAACCCTGTAAAGCCTAGAGGTACTCGTTGGACTTTCGGCCCCTTTACGCACCTAGGCGGAAAAAAAGTGTCACACATGTGGTATCGCCGTACTCAGAAGAAGTAGGGGCATGTGTTTTGGGGTGTATTTTTACATATACCCATACTGTGTGTGAGAAATATCTCTGTAAATGACAACTTAAAAAAAAGATGTTATACAAAGTTGTCAATTTACAGAGATATTTCACATGTGTGACACTTTTTTGCAGCCTAGGTGCGTAAAGGGGCCGACTACCTTTAGGCTTTACAGGGTTGCTCACAATTTAGCCCCGCCCAAAATTCCAGAACAGTAAACACACCCCACAAATGACCCCATTTCGGAAAGTAGACACCCCAAGGGGCATAGTGAGTCCGTGGGAGATTTTTATTTTTTTTTGCCAGAAGTTAGCAGAAATGGAAACTTTATTATTATTATTTATTCCTCAGAAAGTGTCATTTTCCGCTAACTTGTGAAAAAAAATTAAATCATACATGAACTCACCATGCCCCTCTGCGAATACTTTGGGGTGTCTTCTTTCTAAAATGGGCTCATTTGGGGGGTATTTATACTATCCTGGCATTCTAGAACCTCAAGAAACATGACAGGTGCTCAGAAAGTCAAAGCTGCTTCAAAATGCGGAAATTCACATTTTTGTACCATAGTTTGTAAACGCTATAACTTTTGCGCAAACCAATAAATATACAGTTATTGGATTTTTTGGTTAAATCAAAGACATGTAGCACAATAAATTCTGACACAAACTTGTATAGAAATATAATTATATTTGAACAATTTTACCAGAAAAAGTAAAAAAAAAAAGAATTGCGGTCTATTTTGATTAATATCAGAAAAACTAAAAATCTCAGCAGCAATCAAATACCACCAAAAGAAAGCTGTATTTGTGAGAAGAAAAGGAGATAAAATTCATTTGGGTGCCAAGTTGCATGACCGAGCAATAAACCGTTAAATTTGTGAAGTGCCGATTTGTAAAAAAGGGCCTGGTCAATAGGGGGGTATAAACCTGTGGTCCTTAAGTGGTTAATCTTTCCTGGTAAATTTTATCCTGCAATCCATGTACTAGTTTAGTAATTCCTCTCTGAACTCTCTCCAAAGTATCAATATCCTTCTGGAGATCTGGTCTCCAGTACTGCGCACAATACTCCAAATTAGGTCTCATTAGTGCTCTGTAGAGCGGCATGAGCGCCTCCCTCTTTCTACTGGTAATGCCTCTCCCTATACACCCAAGCATTCTGCTAGCATTTCCTGCTGCTCTATGACATTGTCTGCCTACCTTTAAGTCTTCTGAAATAATGAGCCCTATCCCTTTCCTCAGATACTGAGGTTAGGACTGTATCACTGATTTTATATTCTGCTCTTGGGTTTTTACACCCTAGGTGCATTATTATTATTTTGCACTTATCAACATTAAATTTTAGTTGCCAGATTTTTGACCATTCCTCTAGTTTTCCTAAATAATTTTCCATTTGGTGTTTCTCTCCAGGAACATCAACCCTGTTACAAATCTTTGTGTTATCAGCAAAAAGACACACCTTACCATCAAGGACTTCTGCAATTTCGCTGATATGGGTCCCAGAACAGATCCCTGAGGTACCCCACTGGTAACAAGACCGTGGTCTGAATATACTCCATTGACTACAACCCTCTGTTGTCTGTCCCTCAGCCACTACCTAATCCATTCAACAATATGGAAGTCCAAGCACAAAGACTGCAATTTACTGATAAGCCTTCTATGTGGGACAGTATCAAAAGCCTTACTAAAGTCTAGATAAGCGATGTCTACTGCACCTCCGCCATCTATTATTTTAGTCACCCAATCAAAAAAATCAATAAGATTAGTTTGACATGATCTCCCTGAAGTAAACCCATGCTGTTTTTCATCTTTCAATCCATGGGATTTTAGATGTTCCACAATCCTCTCCTTAAGTATGGTTTCCATTAATTTCCCCACTATTGGTGTCAGGTTTACTGGCCTATAGTTGCCCGATTCCTCCCTACTACCTTTCTTGTGAATAGGCACAACATTTGCTAATTTCCAATCTTTTGGGACGACTCCTGTTACCAGTGATTGGTTAAATAAATCTGTTAATGGTTTTGCTAGTACACCGCTAAGCTCTTTTAATAGATTTGGGTGTATCCCATCAGACCCCTGTGATGTATTAATTTTAGACAGCTGACTTAGAAACTCTTCCGCTGTAAAGACACATCCATCAAAAGATTTATTAGTCTTCCATCCTAACTGAGGTCCTTTTCCTTCATTTTCCTTTAGAAGTATTCATTAAGGCAGTCATCAAATTTGTTATCTTCTTCCATATACCTTCCTTCTTTTGTTTTTAATTTGGAAATTCCTTGTTTTAGTTTCCGTTTTTCATTTATGTATCTAAAGAATGTCTTATCGCCTTTTATCACTGACTGAGCTAATTTCTCTTCTGCCTGTGCTTTAGAAGCTCTTATAACTTGCTTGGCCTCTCTCTGTCTAATCTTTTTTTCTAATTACTAAATGCTATCTTTTTGATTTTAATGATTTTGTCCACTTCTGCTGAGTACCACAGTGGTCTCTTCCTTTTTTTTGCTTTTACTGACAAGCCTAATGCAATTTTCTGTTGCCTTCAATAGTGCCACTTTTAAGTAGTCCCATTTCTCCTGGACTCCATTGAAACAGTTCCAATCTAATAGGGACTCGTATACCACTAATCTAATTTTCAGAAAAGTCTGCTTTTCTAAAATCGAATGCTTTTGGTTTTGTGTGGTGTGACTCACTGTACTTAAAGGTAAACCACACTGACTGGTGATCACTAGATCCCAAGCTTTCCCCTACAGTAATATCAGATTCCAAATTCCCATTTGTGAATACTAAATCTAAAATGGCCTCCTTCCAGGTTGGCTCCTCCACTACTTGCTGTAGAGATAATCCCAGTAGGGAATTTATAATATCTGTACTCCTGGCAGAACTAGCTATTTTGGTTTTCTAGTTTACATCAGGAAGATTAAAGTCTCCCATAATAATAACTTCTCCTTTCAATGTCATTAACTTCTCCTTTCAATGTCATAAATTACCCCAAAGGTCCCTATAGTGTCTATAGCAATTATAATGTCCCCTAGAGTGCCCCCAGCAAAAATAACACCCTATATTGTGCTCCAGCTAATAATGTCTGTAGAGTGTCCCCAAAAATAATGTCCCCTAATAGAAACGCCCCCACACTGCCCGAAAATAGTAATTTCCCCCATACTGCCTTATATAGTAATTTCTCCCACACTGCCACATATAGTAATTCCCCACACACTGCCCCATTTAGTAATTTCCCCCACAATGCCCCATATAGTAATTTCCCTCACACTGCCCCCACATAATAATTTCACCCACACTACCCCATATAGTAATTTCCCTCACAGTGCCCCCACACTGCCCCATATAGTAATTTCCCCCACACTGCCCACATATAGTAATTTCCCCCACACTGCCCCATATAGTAATTTCCCCCACACTGCCCCATTTAGTAATTTCCCCCACACTGCCCCATTTAGTAATTTCCCCCACACTACCCCATATAGTAATTTCCCTCACACTGCCCCCACATAATAATTTCACCCACACTGCCCCATATAGTAATTTCCCTCACACTGCCCCCACACTGCCCCCACTTAGTAATTTCCCCCACACTGCCCCATATATTAATTTTCCCCACACTGCCCACATATAGTAATTTCCCCCACACTGCCCACATATAGTAATTTCCCCCACACTAGCCCAAATATAGTAATTCGCCCCATATAATTTTCCCCACACTGCCCCATATAGTAATGTCCCTCACACTGCCCCCACTTAGTAATTTCCCCCACACTGCCCCTATGTAGTCATTTCCCCAACACTGCCCCATATAGTAATTTCCCCCACACTGCCCCATATAGTAATTTCCCCCACACTGCCCCTATATAGTAATTTCCCCCACACAACCCCATATGGTAATTTCCCCCACACAACCCCCATATGGTAATTTCCCCCACACAACCCCATATGGTAATTTCCCCCCACACAACCCCCATATGGTAATTTCCCCCACACAACCCCCATATGGTAATTTCCCCCACACTGCCCCCATTTAGTAATTTTCCCCACACTGTCCCATCCTATTAATTTCCCTAACACTGCCCCAACTTATTAATTTCCCCCACACTGCCCCATATAGTAATTTCCCCCACACTGCCCCAACTTATTAATTTCCCCCACACTGCCCCATATAGTAATTTCCCCCACACTGCCCCATATAGTAATTTCCCCCACACTGCCCCATATAGTAATTTCCCCCACACTGCCCACATATAGTAATTTCCCCCACACTGCCCACATATAGTAATTTCCCCCACACTACCCCAAATATAGTAATTTTCCCCACATAATTTTCCCCACACTGCCCCATATAGTAATGTCCCTCACACTGCCCCCAATTAGCAATTTCCCCCACACTGCCCCTATATAGTAATTTTCCCCACACTGCCCCTATATAGTAATTTTCCCCACACTGCCCCTATATAGTAATTTCTCCCACACAACCCCATATGGTAATTTCCCCCACACAACCCCCATATGGTAATTTCCCCCACACAACCCCATATGGAAATTTCCCCCACACAACCCCCATATGGAAATTTCCCCCACACAACCCCCATATGGTAATTTCCCCCACACAACCCCCATATGGTAATTTCCCCCACACTGCCCCCATTTAGTAATTTTCCCCACACTGCCCCAACTTATTAATTTCCCCAACACTGCCCCAACTTATTAATTTCCCCCACACTGCCCAAACTTATTAATTTCCCCCACACTGCCCCATATAGTAATTTCCCCCACACTGCCCCATATAGTAATTTCCCCCACACTGCCCCATATAGTAATTTCCCCCACACTGCCCCATATAGTAATTTCCCCCACACTGCCCCATATAGTAATTTCCCCCACACTGCCCCATATAGTAATTTCCCCCACACTGCCCACATATAGTAATTTCCCCCACACTGCCCCATATAGTAATTTCCCCCACACTACCCCATATATTAATTTCCTTCACACTGCCCCATGTAGTAATTTCCCCCACACTGCCTCCTATGTAGTAATTCCCCCCACAAAGTATTTTGCCCCCACACTGCTATCCATTAGGTAATTTGCCCCCACACTGCCCTTAATTAAGTAATTTGCCCCCACACTTCCATCCATATGGTGTTTGGGTCAGCGTTGTTTCCCCCAGCGATGCCGGGCCCGGGGCAACCGACCCAAACGCCCCAATTATAATCCGCCACTGCAACTAGCTACTCACAGGAGCAGGTAGCAGTATGAAGAGGAGCTAGTGGTAAAAGGTCACAGAGTGAACAGAGGTGTCACATATTTTACCCCTTCTTTATGAACATGTGGCAAAAATCTAAAAAGAATAATTAAATCAGATTTTTTAAATTGTTTTATTTAATGCAATTATTAGGGAAATAAAGACAATTATTTTATTTAGATAGAAAACAGAAAAGGGAAATTTGTTGTTGTAAAGGCACGTTCTTCGAACTTTTCCTCCTCCTCTATCCTCCTCTTGCGCTTTCTCCTTTCTATCTTTCCTCCGCTCCACCATCCTCCTCGTCTTCACTTTCACTTCTTGCCATCAGCCTCCTCTGTAAATGAGAAAATTTCTATTAGTAATAAATACATGTCAGGTAATACATATTGTGTACCCCCCATACCCTGTGTATCATCAGATCCTCCACTGCTATGGGGTGGGATTTTCTTACATCTCCTCTATACCGGGCTCTGTGGTGACTATGGGTGTTGTGTAGCTGTTACCTGGCTGATGGATCAGAACTTCTTTAAGTTCATCCTCATCCTTGTTGCAGCTTTTCTTTTTTATTCTAAAATAAAAAATAAAAAAATACATCAGTAATAATCCAATATAAAAAACAATGCAGCCATGTGGGGGAGGTGAGACAGTGGAGATCTCTCATATAGAACCTCAGCTGCTTCTACCCTTCTGGACAAGGTAGACAACCTGGTGTCTTCTAAGCGGATACACATTTCCATTTTGTACTTATGATGGAGAGGGGAAGGGATTTCTAGTACATTATTGTCTGTAGAGGACATTATTCACTTACCTCAGGAAATAACAGGTGGAACCAAGTACAATGCAAAAGAAAAATATGAATATGATTGTGAGCACATTAGCAAGTATCAAATCTACAAAAGTAGAAGAAGAATATGTATTAATGAGAAGTATTCCATATATAACTATATTATACAAGAAAGTCATCATCCTTCACCACCCTATAGGTCGGGAGACATTGGTTGGCAATGTGGTGGCAGCTGACCTCCTCCCAGGAGGAAATAGATTTATTATGGCCATGCATCATAGGAACTAACTATAAAGAATCCAAAATCTATTAATTCTATCACTTTATGGCTGTAAATGAGACTGTCCTTGTAGAATTATTTTTTTCTGGATGGGAAACCATCAGTTACATGTATGATGCACCCAATGAGTCTCAACACCAAAGAAGGAAGGACAAATCCATGGTGTGGACTCGTGAGAAGAAGACACCGCAACCCACAATCTCTGAAGAACAGACGTGGAGAGATAAAGCTTTGAATTCCAGGACTTACCAGTATCCATGTCGTCTCTTCTCCTTTACTCTCTATCAAAGACTCTGTTGACCGTTCATCAGGTGTAGAGCCGGCATGGCATTGTGACATCATCACTCCTTCTAGAATGAATGCAGAATTGTGACATCATCATTAACCCTTGAGTAATCATGTCCTTTATGTGATACACTGGGGAGGTATACTAAGTATAATGCACCAAAATAATAGAGTAAATGACGTGCCCCAAATTTTTTATTTTTTTTTCAAAACATTTTATTTCATTTCCACATATATAATAATTTATCAGACATACAGTTGGGAAAAATAAAATGTACATATCATATGTCTCAGGTATCATTCGACATCTATGATATTTCGTCCATCCAATTGCACCCTCTACTGACATAGACAATGGAGAGCCAGTACGTCTGAAAAAAATGAGTAGTACATAACACAAGAATAACTGCATTTCAACCCCCCCCCCCCCCCTCCCCCCAACCAACCCCTTCTGGATGTACCTCTTCCCTTAGGCTACTTTCACACTTGCGCTTGATCGGATCCGATCATATTAATGCAGACGGAGGCTCCGTTCAGTACGGATCCGTCTGCATTAATAACTTAGAAAAATTTCTAAGTGTGAAAGTAGCCTGAGCGGATCCGTTCAGACTTTCAATGTAAAGTCAATGGGGGACGGATCCGCTTGAAGATTGAGCCATATGGTGTCATCTTCAAGCGGATCCGTTCCCATTGACTTACATTGTAAGTCTGAACGGATCCGCTCGCCTCCGCACAGCCAGGCGGACAGCTGAACGCTGCAAGCATGCAGTCTGAGCGGATCCGCTCCATTCAGACTGCATCAGGGCTGGACGGAGGCATTCGGGTCCGCTCGTGAGCTCCTTCAAACGGAGCTCACGAGCGGACCGACGAACGCAAGTGTGAAAGTAGCCTAATTCAACTGTTATCTTTTCCTTATACCTCTCTATACGTTTCCTATTTCCCTTTCTCACATTTATGAAACTTTCAATTTTCCTAGAGTGCCTCTAATATCCTTCCGTAAATACCATTCAGTGTGCTTAAAATTACTCATGAGAGTTTGTGTGTCCTCCACTGAAGAATGCTTTGCAATAAATTTCGACCATTTATTTAAAAAAGCTGTTGAGCTCCTAGTCTTATTTGATTCTGCCTCTAATTGGTCCATTAGCAGAAAGTACCGCATTAGACTGTGAAATTCCGTATCTGTGGGACTGTTTGGCTCTAGCCATTTGTTCAATAAGCATTTCAATGCTACTAGTAATACCCCATTTATTAGTTTGGGTACTTGGATCGTGTCTGGAAAAGCATGAAACAGAATTACTTCTGGCTCACAAGGTAGATCAATATGCCAAGTGTCCTTGATCCAAGACAGCAACCACTCCCAATATTGCCTTGTTTTAGGACACATCCATACCCCGTGATCTAGATCTGCTTTTAGAAGACCACATTTCGGACATTTATTAATCCAAGACTCTGCATTACGTACGTTATTGATATTAAATGCATATATTGCTCTGTGTATTAGTTCCAACTGAGTTACCCTCCATTTTTTCACAAATTACTGCTTTCCTTGTCCTAATCCACCCCTTCATTATTCTCTCTCTCCAACCCTGGTTCACCAAAAGCTTACCCCATCCTCCACAAAGTGTTGCAGCAGTTTTATCATTATCACTATCCCTAAGTTCCCTATATATGTCAGATAGTGACCACTTATTACCTATCTGCTTGAGTAGGGAATCAAAACCATTTACTCTGCACTCCGGGGCAGCCTGTTTTAATCTAGATTTGCAAAAGTGCATTATTTGGTAAAATTGCATTTTTGCCTACCGAGGAGACCATACTTGACCCTCAGCTCCGATAGCGTGAGGTATCTGTGTTCCTGACCATGCAACAGATGCTGTACCGTTGTAATCCCCTTCAGCCTCCATTGTTGTAGCAACTTGTTAGTTTTTCCTGCCTCAAATTGGATGGGACCATAGAGACATATATTTAGAAATCTTGAAGGGCAGATTGTGTAGTTTTCTTACTTCTTTCCAAGTAACTATAGTGTCTCTCAGTACTATTGAGCTCTTGATATCCACTGGCATCGAAGCCAAGTGTGTATGCAGGAGTGCTCCCAAATCCCACCCCTGGGCTAGTTCTTTTTCCAACAACAGATTTGAATAATATGATGTCTTAGCCAACCAATCCCTACAATGTCGGAAAAGACTGGCTAGGTTGTATCTTCTAAGGTCAGGAAAGCGGACTCCTCCCTTTTCCGCCGGTAAGTATAGTTTCCGTAGTGCTATCCTCGTCCTCCTTTTGGACCATATGAACTGAGAAAAAGCCTTATTTAACTCTTTTATATCCCTATGTCTGATTAGGATAGGCAATGCTTGAATAGGATAAAGCAATTTGGGTACACTGACCATTTTTACCAAGTGGCATCTACCCAGCAAAGTTAGGGGCAATGACTGCCATTTCTCTAACTCCTGCTTGATCTGTTTTATCAACGGTGTATATTTGAGATTATATAAAGAGTGAGGATAGGGTCCAATTTTGATACCTAAATATTTTATATGCTTTTTTGCAACCGAATGACAATCCTGCATTTGTAGCTGATTTTTTGGGGGCGTGTTACCTAAATACAAGAGTTCACATTTTTCTACATTGGCTCTAAATCCCGAGTTCTTCCCAAAATCCTCAATCACTTTAAATATTCGATGAACATCTCTAGAGGGGCTTGCCAGAAACATTATTATGTCGTCTGCGAAGAGTGGCAGCTTCACCTCTCTTGACCCTATCTTTATACCCTCAAAGATTTCAGAATTTTCTAAGTATCTGGCTAGTGGCTCAATTGCTATATTAAACAAAAGTGGTGAGAGGGGACATCCCTGTCTCGTCCCTTTTAGTAGTGGGAAAGATTTAGAGAGAAAGCCTGGCAGTGCTATTTGTGCCTTGGGATCCAAATATAAAGCTGAAATGTACGTTCGGAAAGCTCCCTTTATTCAAAAAAAAATTTATTCAGATCTGGCATCATGTACAGTTTACAGAAAGTAAGAAGATACATACAATGAAAGTTCAAGTACAGGAGTCACATCAAGTACCATCTCGTGGTGCAAGAGTAAAACATGACATCGTATTCTCAAAAAGGTCTATGCCCAGATCTCATTTTTATTTTTATACCCCCAACCCCACCCTCCCTCTCCCTAAAAAAAAAAAATGATACATGACCTGGGACACCAAGTACAAATGCTGGTACAATCATATTGTACTATTTTGTTTCATATTGGCGCAGACCCCAAGTCTCACTTTCGTCACAGACATGTTTACCCCATCCCAACTAAACAGAATTAACCAACAAATTCCAAATAGCACCACATATAATCTCAAGATTTCAAGTTATATTAACAGGTTGCCTAACCTATCTGCCACTCGTGCTTTCATGTACCAGGTAGTGTCTACGAATGGTTTCACAACCTCCTGTATCTCATAGGTGGCGAGTGAATGTTCAATAAATGGTCTCCATTTGTGAATAAAGGACTGTGTGGCTTTTTCTTTACTACGTTCCGCATCCAATCTATCCATATACATAAGTATTTTCATAGTACTGATGACCTCGTCTAAAGTAGGCACCTGGGGTTGTAGCCATTTCCGCAATATACATTTCTTTGCCGCTAGCAGTAAGACATGTGGCCCTTTGGTGCTCACTATGGACGAGTCAGCGTCCTCTTGATCCCTGGGGATGAACTGAAATACACATTGTTGGGGTACATCTTTAACTACAACTCCCCACACATCTTTGGCATATATGCATATTTGATCCCAAAATGATCTCAACTCAGGACAGACCCAGATCCCATGCAGGTCGGCCTTATACAGATCACATTTGGGGCAGTTCCTCAGGTAGTGCGCCAGTGCATTTTCATAGGATAAGTTATAAGCATAGGTTGCCCTATGGATTATCCTAAACTGGGTTTCCCTCCAATGTTCACTGCTAATGGCACATCTTACTTTGTCCATCCCCTCACGTATTTTAAAAGTAATCTTGTCATCAGCTAACTGTTTCTCCCACTCTTTAAACACTGTTCGCGCAGTCCCTTCCAGCTTAACATTCATCAACTTCCTGTATAAGGTGGAGATAGAACCTGTGTTATTCGCCTGGTTCATCAAACTTGCAAACCTAGTCAATGCTGCCTCAGTGCCCAGTGTGTTGGATTGGGCTGAGCAAAAGGTTTTTATTTGCAGATACTGCAAGTACTGACTTGAGGGTATGGCGTATTTGGTCTGCACTTCTTCCCAGGACAGTAACTTCAGACCGCTAGTGTCCAGTAGATTCCCTAGTTTCCAAACATCTTTTTGGCGCCAAACTTGAAACAGTTTATTAAGTCTTCCCTGGGGGAAAGATGGGAGGGACCACAGCGGCATGTAGGCTGAAATGTAGATTGGGAGCCGATATAACCTCCTGATATGTTTCCACGCAGCTTAGTATGGAAGCATGTCTGGCAATATCTGGGAGTAGTGAGATTTTGGTATGCAGTAAAGCATGCAGATCGAGTGGTCGTACTAACTCCTGTTCCAGTGCCCTATCAGCATGGTTTGAGGTTCCCCCCACCCAGTCTTGAATATATTGCCAGATCGCCGCCAGGTTATAGCCCCAAACATCAGGTAATTGCAGGCCCCCCTCCCACTTCAGGAGGCAGAGTTTTTTATATGCTATACGGGGCCTCTTTTTTTTCCAAAGAAATGCCCCAAATGCAGACTGCAGCCTATTGATGTCAATGTGCTTCAATAGAAGCGGTAACGTCTGCAATGGGTACAAAAGCCTGGCAAAACTTGTCATTTTAATGAGGCTCTCCCTTCCTAATAGCGTCAATGGGAGTTCTTGCCATCTCTGTAATTCCCGAATAATTTTAGTTATCAGAGGGTCATAGTTTAACTTATATATCATGGCCGGGCATTTGCCTATCTTGATCCCCAGGTATTTTATATAGTCGCGTGCCACCATAATTTGGTCCCCTTCATACCTCGTTCCCAGTCCTTTCCCTATGTGTAACAATTGACATTTCGCCACATTGATCCTGTAGCCCATGAAAGTACGTACTTTATTCAAGGTGTCTAGTACTCCTGACATATCCCTAGCGGGGTCCTGTAAAAATAACAGCATATCATCTGCGAAACATGTCAATTTAACTTCCCTATTCCCCACTTTTATTCCTTCATAAACCTCTGAACTGAGTAAGTGCCTTGCCAGCGGCTCAAGCGCAATGTTGAACAAAAGTGGGGAAAGTGGGCAGCCCTGTCTCGTACCCTTCCGAAGATGGAACGAGGCGGATAAAAAACCTGGGAGACAGATCTTTGCCTGTGGGGCAGTGTAAATTGCCTGGACAAATGCCCTAAAGGGGCCCTGGATCTCTATCTTATCTAGCACGAGCCCTAACCATTGCCAGTTGACGTTATCGAACGCCTTTTCAGCATCCAAGGCTAACAGGGCCTTTCTTCCCACCTCATCCATCTGCCGTCTCTTGAGGAGCCAATCCTGGACCGCCAAAACTGTTCGTATGTTAATTGTTGCTGAACGGCCTTTCACAAATCCAACTTGGTGTGAACCAATCAATTTGAGCATAATGTTAGCTAGCCTATTGGCCATTATTTTCGCAAGTATCTTTAGGTCCTGGTTTATCAGGGAAATTGGCCTATAGGATCCCGGGAGTGTGGGGTCTTTATCTTGTTTTGGTATCAGTTTAATATGTGCCAAGTTCCCTGAAGGCATCACTGTCTGGGTCTGGATAATGGTATTAAATAGCAATAACAGGCTAGGAACTATCTCTGAGCCCAGTGATTTATAGAATTCCGCCGGGAAGCCATCGGGCCCTGGGGCCTTCCCGTTATGCAGGGATTTTATAACCAATAGGATTTCCTGCTCCGTAATAGGAGCATTAAGCATTGACAGGTCAGGCTCCTCAATAGACGGCAAAGAGACTGAATCCAGGAAGGCACTCCCCTCCTGAATGTCACAGGGGTCTTGAGGATATAGCTGTTCATAGTAACTTTTAAAAATCTCTAGTGTAACTCTTGGGTCACTACTTAAAGGGAACCTGTCACCGAGATTTTGGGTATAGAGCTGAGGACATGGGTTGCTAGATGGCAGCTAGCACATCCGCAGTATCCAGTCCCCATAGCTCTGTGTGCTTTTATTGTGTAAAAAAAAACGATTTTATACATATGCAAATTAGTATCGCATGCAGAGAATAGGAAAAATTCGTACCTGGGATTTTACTTTCCTTGAGTCCGGAGGCAGCACAGCATGGGTTAATAGTGTGACATCTTCTCTCTAGGACTGCCCACCTAGTAAAACAAATAATCAATTAATTAAATTAATAGCCTCCCCTATAAGGGTCACCTCCCAGAATGCCTCGGCGTGTTTAAAAAAATAGAGACTCAGACAAACATATGCGCAAAAAAAACCAAAACAATTTATTAGGGAGGGTATACTTGTGCTGCCTCCGGACTCAAGGAAAGTAAAATCCCAGGTATGAATTTTTCCTTTCCCCTATCGTCCTCCGGCAGCACAGCATGGGATTTTTATAGATCTCATAGGGAGGGACTTTCATCCACGGCTGCTGACAAAACCCCAGTACCAAAGGCTGAGCTCCTAGCATTGATGTCCAGACGATAGTGCTTAGCAAACGTCAGAGACGAGGACCATGATGCGGCATTGCAAAGATCTTCAATGGGAACTTGCACCATTTCTGCCCAGGAGGTTGCTGCAGCTCTGGTGGAATGGGCCCTAATTGGAAAGGGTGGAGGAAGGGCTTCAAGAGAATAGGCTTCCATAATTGTGGATTTTATCCACCTCGCAAGAGAGTCCTTAGAAGGCAGTCGTCCCTTTCTTGGACCAGCGAAGAGAACAAAAAGATTTTCGGTCTTCCTGAAGTCTTTAGTTCTTTGGAGGTAGATCTGTAATGTTCTTTTAACATCTAGAGTATTAAGAAGTACCTGTTGTTCGTTAATCGGATCAGGAAAAAATACCGGGAGAAATGATTCCCTGTTCTTGTTAGCTGAAGAAGGCACTTTCGGCAGGAAAGTCGGAATTGTACGCAGTAGGACTCCATCTGGTAAAAAGCGTACATAGGGAGATCTGGATGACAAGGCTTGTAGTTCTCCGAGCCTCTTAGCGGAAGTGACGGCCGTCAGAAATAGAGCCTTATAAGAAAGCCATTTGAGATCTACATCTTGTAAAGGCTCAAAAGGTGCTGAGGTAAGCCTCTTTAGGACTAAGGAAAGGTCCCAGATAGGTGTAGGGTCCCTATGTACCGGTTGCAGTCTTCTAACTGCCTTGAAGAACCTGAGGATTAGAGGGTGATGAAGGAATCTATTTTCTGTCATAGAGTTAATGGCCGTCATATGGGCTCTCAAAGTGTTCGGTTTGAGACCTTTCTGAAAACCATCCTGTAGAAATTGCAGCACTGAAGAGACGTCAAGGTCATTGTGGCCCGAATCAGAACTCCAGGAAACAAATTTCCTCCATATTTTAGAATATTTCCTGTTAGTCGAGTCTTTGCGAGAGGCAAGCAGAGTATTAATGACAGACTGTGAGAGACCTTCTGCTTCTAACTTAGATCTTTCAACTTCCAGGCGGTAAGATGTAGACGGTCTAGACTCTGATGATATAGGCCGTTCTGGAGAAGCAGATCCGGACGTGGAGGGAGCTTCCAGAATTCTCCCCTGGACAGATGGAGCAGGAGCGGGAACCATGACCTCCTTGGCCAGAACGGGGTTATCATTATTACAAATAAAGGCTTCTCTTCTACTATTTTCCGTAATGTCTTCGGAATGAGAGGAAGTGGGGGAAAAACGTAGGCGGAAAGGTTCTTCCAATTCATTGAGAAAGCATCTACCACTGCAGGATTGTCGGAGATCTTCAGAGAACAGAACTTGCTTAACTTCTTGTTCGTTGCGGACGCCATCAGATCCCAGGACGGACAAACCCCACTTGGCTACAATGCTTTGGAAGACAATAGGATTTAGTTCCCAATCCGCTTGGTTGACTATTTTCCTGCTCAGAAGATCCGCTTGAGTATTCGAGGAGCCTCTGATATTCAGCGCTTTCAACTCCGCAAGATGTGATTCCGCCCAGCTGAAAGTCTTCTTGCATAACTGCAGCAGGGACCCGCTTCTCGTGCCCCCTTGCTTGTTTAAATAGAATACAGTGACAAGATTGTCTGAACGGATCAGCAATGACTTCCCTGACACCTCGGTCTTGAACTTGTACAGTGCTAACATTACAGCTTTCAATTCTTTGTAATTTGAAGACTGTCTCATTTCTTTGGAGGACCAGCGGCCTTGCACCCATTTGTTCTGGAGGTGCGCTCCCCAGCCCTGGCCAGATGCATCCGTCGTAATGGTTACTGAAGAGAGAAACTGGAATTTCTTCCCTTTGATCAGATTGCTTGAGTGAAGCCACCATTTGAGGCTCTGTACTGTGGAGGAGGATAACTTCACCTTTGCCCCCAACTGGTAACGACTGCGCCGCCAAGCCTGGAGTAAATTCTGCTGAAGATCCCGGGTGTGGATACTGCATCCGCAACAGCTGTCAGATGTCCCAGTGTCTTCATAACTCTGTGGACGGACGGTGACGGCAGAGATATTAGTGTCTTTACTTCCTTTTTTAATAACTCCACCTTTGGTAGAGGAAGGTATAATTTCATGGAGACTGTGTCTATCAAGAAGCCGAGAAAAAACTTGGAAGTGGAAGGAATCAGATCGGATTTTCCCCAGTTTACCAGGAAACCTACAGACTGGAGAAGTCTTATAGTCTCTTCTAGATGATGCTGCAGACGACTCTCTGACTCTGCAACGACAAGCCAGTCGTCCAAATAAGGGAAGATCTGAATCCCCTGAAGACGAAGCTCCACAACAACAACGACAGCAATCTTGGTGAAGATCCTTGGGGCAGAACACAAGCCGAACGGGAGAGCCTTGAATTGGAAATGCAGCGTTCTCTTCCCCATCCTGATGGCGACTCTCAAGTATTTTCTTGACTGCAACTGGATCGGAATGTGGAGGTATGCGTCCTTTAAGTCCAGAGAGGACATAAACTGATTCTTCCTGAGAACCGCAGTAATGGACCTTATCGTTTCCATTTTGAAATGGATCTTTTTCATGTAACGGTTCACATAGCGGAGATCTATAATTAAGCGGCTTTTTCCGTCGGGTTTGGGAACACAAAAGACTCTGGAGTAGACGCCTGCATATTCTTTCTGAACTGGAACTGGTTCTAAGGCTCCTTTTTCTACGAACTCTTTTAAAAGCTGGATGATCTTTAGGTCTCTTCCATCATTGAGAAGAAACCTGTCTCTTGGTAGATGGTTGAACTCTAGGGCATAGCCGTTGCGAACCACATTCAGCGCCCAACAATCCGAGGTAATCTGCTGCCATTTGGGGTAGAAGAATGCCAGGCGTCCTCCCACTTCCTGACCTCTGGCGTCAGAAATCATGTTTGGTAGGTTTGTTATCGTCGGTTTTCTTTCTAGACTTCTCCGTAGGAACCCAGGTTCTACGGTCAGATCTTCCACGACTGGATCGGCCTCTAAAGGTAGATCTTCTGGAATCTTGACCCCTGTAGGAACGAAAAAATCTTCTCTCTCTACGTTTAGGCTGAGGAAAACTTAAAGCTTTATCTTCCATATTGGCCTCAAGAAGCTTATCGAGATGAGAGCCGAATAATTTGCCCGGTTCGAAAGGAAGGGAACACAGGTTACTCTTTGAAGAGGGGTCTCCAGACCAGAGCTTTAGCCATATGGCTCTTCTAACAGAATTAGCAAGTGCCATGTTTTTAGCAATAAGCCTTAAGGAGTCAACTGGAAAGTCGCAAAGAAATTCTGCCGCCAGTTTCAAAGAAGGTAGTTGCCGGAATAAATCTTCCCTGGCGACGCCATCTTCAATATCTCTGCCTAATTGGCTGAGCCAAACCCTCAGAGCACGGGCTACAGGTACCGTGGCCATAGCTGCTTTATTCATAGACGCGAGATATGTATGTAATCTCTTAAGCAGAGCATCCGCCTTTTTCTCCATAGGGTCTTTTAACAATGCTGAATCGTCTGAAGGGAAGAAAGATTTTCTTGTTAATCTGGTTACTGCTGAATCTACTCTGGCGGGAGACTCCCAACTTGTAGATGTTCTTGAATCTAGATCCTAGATTAATTCTGCCGGTTGCTCCCATTCTTTAAGCATTATTGCATCTAGGACCGGGTGGCTGGGAGACACGGGAGCCTTCTTTTTAGGGAAATAGAAGAGATCGTCTTCCTCACGAGTACCGGATTTCTCCTTACTGCCTTCCATGATATTTTTAACTTCCTTTATTAAACGGTTCGCATCCTTTTAATTAAATAAAAAATTATCTTCAATGAAGTGTGTATCTGAGTCGGTAGAAATCTCGCCTTCCGAACGAAGCGATTCCTCAGAAGTTGATGGGGATAAACAAGGCTTCTTTGATCTCTTCTTTTTAGATTGTTTAAGGAACTCTTTGAATAGAGACATAATCTTCGCTGTTTCGGCATCTGACGGATTATCTGGCTGAGTACAACTTTCACAAATATTGGAGGAATGTTCCGCGGGTAACTGGTGGAGACACGAAATACAGAGAGACGACTGCGACCTCTGTTTCTTTTTGGATGGCGAGGAATCTTGCATATCGCGGTGACACCTGACACATAGATCCTGCGGGAACTCATCAGGGAGCGGCTGTTCACAGGCCTGACACATCCTGTGTCTGCTCTTTCTGGCTCTCTTTTCCCCCCTGCTTGATGCGGTGGACATCTGCAATTCAAGGGAAGACAAGTAAATTATAGAGGCAAAAGGAGAAGAGCATCTATCTCCTGATAGTGTGAGAGATCCACATATACCTCTGAAATGCTGGAGCTCTGCTGCCTGGTACCAGGGCACCGAGCTCCAGCTAAAAAACGCTTTAAATACCTTACAAGATTTGAATTTGGCGATCAAACAGGGCCGGGTGCGCCTGTGACATCATCCGGAAGCGCCTGCGTGTCACGATGCGTTCCACCGCAAAAACCGGAAGTTCGGCTTTAGACTTCCGGTCACGCTGCACTCCGGAGAACCGGGACCTGCTGCCGAAGAACCAGGGCTTCGGGGATGGCGCTAAAGCGGTCGGGAGTGGAGCCAGGGAACACCATGGCTATTCCCACTCCCACGGCCATAACCGTGTCACGGTATTGCGGCCAGAGAAATCTTCCTGAAGGTGGGCTACATCCTCTGAAGAAGAGGACAAATAAAAAACACGCCGAGGCATTCTGGGAGGTGACCCTTATAGGGGAGGCTATTAATTTAATTAATTGATTATTTGTTTTACTAAGTGGGCGGTCCTAGAGAGAAGATGTCACACTATTAACTAATGCTGTGCTGCCGGAGGACGATAGGGGAAGTGGCCTAGGTACATGAGTATACATCCAGACAAACATCAAACCCCATCCCGCCCCTAACAGTTTTCCCGGCAACTTGCCAGGAACTATATTCCCACTAGTTTCATAACTCTCTATAAGGCCCCATGCACACGGCCGTTGTTCACGGCCGTGTGCGGGCCGTGGAACCGCGGCCTGGATCCCTCCTGAGAGCAGGAGCGCACGGCGTCACTGGTTGCTATGACGCCGTGCGCTCCCTGCTGCCGGCACAGTACAGTAATACACTGGTATAGATCATACCAGTGTATTACTGTATTGCGGCAGCAGCAGGGAGCGCACGGCGTCATAGCAACCAGTGACGCCGTGCGCTCCTGCTCTCAGGAGGGATCCAGGCTGCGGTTCCACGGCCCGCACACGGCCGTGAACAATGGCCGTGTGCATGGGGCCTAACACTGTATGATAACATATTCCTCTTCTCGCTCTCTATTGACTTCACCTTTTGCCAACATGGTCAGTCAATCCCTCAGTGTGATTTCAAACCACTATATGAACATTACAAGTCTGATATATTCAGTCTGTAAAACTAAATGTCCTTTTAAACACAATGAACATGACAATTTGTTTTACAGTTACCGCCTTCAGCGTGCAGGCCATTTTCTCGATTCACCGCCTGTGTCCATATTTGACGCAACAGCATCTTTTCCATTCTCCGTGGACTTGGCCGGCTTTTCTGGTAGTCGATGTCGGCCTGGGAGCCTTGACGACAGATGCTGCAGGCCCAGTTGGGTCTTTGCCTCTTCTGCAGATGTATAGGTAGATGTCGTACCATCCAAGTGGAATATTTTGAGGATCACTGGATATAAGAGCGCGAACCTAGTATGTCTCTCATATAATTCAGAGCATATGCCTGAGAACTCTCTTCTCCTCTTCTGCACCTCCATGGAGTAGTCCCCGAATATCAGCACTCGTTGGCCTTGGATTTCAAATGAAGACCCCTGTCTCTTGTACTGCCGCAGTATGGCCGTCTTATCTGTAAAGTCCAGGTATTTCACTATGACAGGTCTCGGTCTCTGCTGCAGCGCTGACATGCCTTTTGAATTGCGGTCCGCCCCTGATCTCAGGTCCGGGCCTATCCGGTGAGCTCTTTCCACCTTGCACGGTTTTTCAAGACCCAGGGCCGATGGTATCTCTTGTTCGCATAGTGCGATCAACTCTTGAGCTGGTATAGATTCCTTCAGTCCCACAATGCGCAGGTTGCTCCTTAGCGAGCGATTTTCCAGATCGTCCACTTTTAGTTTCATGGACGCTGTCTCCCTTTCTGCTTTCTCCAGCAGCATACGCAAATCGGAGCAGGATTCCTCCAGAATTTGTATACGAGATTCTGTGATCTCCAACCGTGACCCATGATCCGCTACCTTTGCTTGTAGGGACTGAAGCGTATGTCCCACTGTGCTGGCAAGTGATTCCTGCAGATCAGGTAAAATGCCACTTCTATCGCCAGCTTGACATAATCAATGCTCGTCTCGTCTCCCCTGAGCTCAGTTTCTTCCGGTTCTGAGCGGTCTTCCATTGCTTCTCGCTGATCAGGCACGGGAGCGTCTTCCTCCTCCCCCTCGCATTCCCGCGCTGCAGTTTTCAAAGGCTTATTCTGAGCTTTAGACTTGCTTCTCGTCCCCATATTTAAGATGTAGCGCTCCATAAACTCCCGCTGCACTAGCAGTGACGATCTTCCCGAATTTTATCCGGTATGTTGGGGATAATTAGATTGCTGAGGTCTGACTGCACGGAGCCGAAGTTAGCTGCGTCTCACCATGCTGGCGCCGGAACCGGAAGTCGACGTGCCCCAAATTTATTATGTGTATTAGATAATATCCCAAAAAGAGGCCAGAAAAGCGGAATTGTAAAATGTATGATGTGTTACAGTTATGAGCCATTTTGCCACACAACAGGGTGAGGCAAACATCTGGACACACCCTTTACTGGTGTAATTTGAAGAAAATTTACTTTTAGTGTGTGAAATTAATAATTGGGAAGGAAGCTGCATTATTTGGCGGAGGAAACTATTTGGGATTTTTTTAAATCCCTCATATTGAATTCTGCTCAAGTTTTTCCAACGGGTAGGGTGTCATGTGATATATCAATCTTGGCTAGAATTTACTCCTAAACACACTGGAAGTGTCAGTTTTGAGTTTTGACTTATTTCTACCTATTTAGGAGTTAAGTAAGGTAAACATTTTTTAAAGTGCTGTACATGAGGTGTTTGATGTGTCTACCATTCTGCCGGATGCACGTGGTTAAACGTTCAATCCAGTTTTCATGAACAACCACAGGTGATACTTCTTCACAGCACTGTAGGATTCGCCATTTCAGATGAGTGATGTTGCCATATTGATATTTGGGGGATTCGTATCATTGGGTCTTTTTCCATTGACGGATCACTTAATGGAATTGATGAAATGGAGTAAAGTACCTCCAGATGTTAAAGGATACCATATTCCCATTTGTCCTCAATGAGAAAAGTGCGTTTCCACATTATTTTCAACGGATCACCTCCTGTGAACAAGGTAGACATAGCAGAGCTGGAGAGGGTTCAGAGGAGGGCAACTAAAGTAATAACTGGAATGGGGGACTACAGTACCCAGAAAAATTATCAACATTAAGGTTATTCACTTTAGAAAAAAGACGACTGAGGGGAGATGTAATAACTATGTATAAATATATCAGGGGTCAGTACAGAGATCACTCCCATCATCTATTAATCCCCAGGACTGTGACTGTGATGAGGAGACATCCTCTGTGTCTGGAGGAAAGAAGGTTTGTACACAAACATAGAAGAGGATTATTTACGGTAAGAGCAGTGAGACTATGGAACTCTCTGCCTGAGGAGGTGGTGATGGTGAGTTCACTAAAAGAGTTCAAGAGGGGCCTGAATGTATTTCTGGAGTGTAATAATATTACAGGCTATAGCTACTAGAGAGGGGTCGTTGATCCAGGGAGTTATTCTGATTGCCTGATTGGAGTCGGGAAGGAATTTTTTCCCCCTGAAGTGAGGAAAATTGGCTTCTACCTCACAGGGTTTTTTTTGCCTTCCTCTGGATTAACGTGCAGGATAACAGGCTGAATTGGATGGACAGATGTCTTTTTCAGCCTTTTGAATTATTTTACTATGTTACTATGTTAATCAACTCGGTGGTCCCATCAAATCAACACTTTCACCAGGTTACAACATACTTACGATCAGGCGGATCAGGCAACTGATCAACCTAGCTGTGCGATTCTCTTTCGGCGGCCACTGCAGGAAAAAGGTGGTATTACATGGGCAACAATACTGAAAGAAGTTAAACCAAAAGAGGCTGTCAGATCACGTGCAGCCAGTTTCTTAGATCTTCTGACACCTGTCACGTTAGAGACCGTGACACAGAGTGAACAGCTACAACCAGCATTAAAGACACTGTTAACATATTACCCATAATACTTTTAGACCTATCCAGCGGGGAGAGGAAGCACACTGCAGAGCTCCTGTTCCTGAAAAAGGTTCTCCAGCAAAATCAACATGATTGTGGTCAAGGGAATCTTCAAAAAGACAGCAGAGTGAACAGCTACAACCAGCATTAGACAAGACACTGCTCACATATCACCCATAATACTACTAGGCCAGTACAATACAAGTGCTAAACTGCAGCCATCCAACCTGCCTCTATATTTCTTACTGGTGCCTGAAAAGTGCTAATTAATGTACTTGAAGTTTCATTTTGCAGTTAGTAAAATACTGTTCTATTTACTTCTGGCTTCAATCTTCAAATCTACCTTTCCATTGCACCAATCCCCAGGGGGGAACGGGTGTATACCATGACACAACACTTCATCAGGACCACTACCATTCCCAGCCGCTGCATCGGCTCCTCAGCGGGTCACTGCATGTGTGCCACTGCTGTGGTTGTGCACCTCTGATTATATCAATTGGAGCTGAACATCTTGTAGGAACAACAAGGTTCCTGGGCTCCTGATCATTTGTAAAGATGTTTATTTGGAGATTTTTGGTTTTGACCAAGACTGTTTTCTAGTCCTGCTTTTTATCATTTTGCATGTACTCTACCATCCTTGACCTCAGCTATGTACAGTACGCCCACACTTAAATACTTCCTGCAAGCCATCAGCATTTACTATTAGAGACCACTAAGGGGATGTCACCTGTGCAAATTCCATACCCAGCTACACTGATGAGCTAAAGGGTAACAAATAATGTTTTGAACTTTTGACTTTCAGGCTCCATATCTCATCATCCACTGCAGCTTCGAACATAAGACTAACATCATTTTATAGACAATCATCTTGGCTATCTCATACATGAACTGGACTTGCAACTATTTAGCATATGATTAGTTATGCAGATTCTTGTCATGTGACTACATTGTTACTGTTTTGCTCCTAAAATTCAAAATTTTTAATTTTTATTATTTTGTAAGTCCATCCATTCAACAATATGGGAGTCCAAGCACAAAGACTGCAATTTATTGATAAGCCGTCTATGTGGGACAGTATCAAAAGCCTTACTAAAGTCTAGATAAGCGATGTCTACTGCAACTCCGCCATCTGTTATTTTAGTCACTCAATCAAAAAAATCTATAAGATTAGTTTTACATGATCTCCCTGAAGTAAACCCATGCTGTTTTTCATCTTTCAATCCATGGGATTTTAGATGTTCCACAATCCTCTCCTTAAGTATGGTTTCCATTAATTTTCCCACTATTGGTGTCAGGCTTACCGGCCTATCGTTGCCCGATTCCTCCCTACTACCTTTCTTGTGAATAGGCACAACATTTGCTAATTTCCAATCTTTTGGGACGACTCCTGTTACCAGTGATTGCTTAAATAAATCTGCTAATGGTTTTGCTTCTACACCGCTAAGCTCATTTAATAGCTTAGGGTGTATCCCATCAGGCCCACGTGACTTATTTGTATTAATTTTAGACAGATGACTTAGAACCTCTTCCTCTGTAAAGACACATCCATCAAAAGATTCATAAGTCTTCCATCCTAACTGAGGTCCTTTTCCTTCATTTTCCTTTGTAAAAACTGAACAGAAGTTTTCATTGAGGCAGTCAGCTAGTGCTTTATCTTCTTCCATATACCTTCCTTCTTTTGTTTTTAATTTGGAAATTCCTTGTTTTAGTTTCTATTTTTCATTTATGTATCTAAAGAATGTCTTATCGCCTTTTACCACTGACTGAGCTAATTTCTCTTCTGCCTGTGCTTTAGGAGCTCTTATAACTTGTTTGGCCTCTCTCTGCCTAATCTTATAAATTTACCTGTCATCCTCGTTTTGTTTTTTATAATTACTAAATGCTATCTTTTTGTTTTTAATGATTTTGGCCACTTTGCCTTCAATAGTGCCACTTTTAAGTAGTCCCATTTCTCCTGGACTCCATTTAAACTGTTCCAATCTGATAGGGACTCGTATACCACTAATCACATTTTAGAAAAGTTAGTTTTTCTAAAATCCAATGCTTTTGTTTTTGTGTGGTGTGACTCATAGTAAACTACACTGACTGGTGATCACTAGATCCCAAGCTTTACCCTACAGTAATATCAGATACCAAATTCCCATTTGTGAATACTAAATCTAAAATGGGCTGCTTCCGGATTGGCTCCTCCACTACTTGCTGTAGAGATAATCCCAGTAGGGAATTTAGAATATCTGTACTCCTGGCAGAACTAGCTATTTTGGTTTTCCAGTTTACATCAGGAAGATTAAAGTCTCCCATAATGATAACTTCTCCTTTCAATGTCATTAACTTCTCCTTTCAATGTCATAAATTACCCCAAAGGTCCCTATAGTGTCTATAGCAATTATAATGTCCCCTAGAGTGCCCCCAGTAAAAATAACACCCTATATTGTGCTCCAGGTAATAATGCCTGTATAGTATCCCCAAAAATAATGTCCCCTAATAGAAACGTCCCCACACTGCCCAAATATAGTAATTTCCCCCACACTGCCCCATATAGTAATTTCCCCCACACTGCCCCATATAGTAATTTCCCCCACATTGCCCCATACAGTAATTTCCCCCACACTGCCCACTTATAGTAATTTCCCCCACACTGCCCACATATAGTAATTTCCCCCACACTGCCACATATAGTATTTTCACCCACACTGTCCCATATAGTAATTTCCCCCACACTGCCCTATATAGTAATTTCCCTCACACTGCCCCCACATAATAATTTCACCCACACTGCCCCATATAGTAATTTCCCTCACACTGCCCCACTTATTAATTTCCCCCACACTGCCCACATATCCCCCAGACTGCCCCATATAGTAATTTTCCCCACACTGCTTCATATAGTAATTTTCCTCACACTTCCCCTACTTAGTAATTTCCCTCACACTGCCCCTATATAGTGATTTCCCCCACACGGACCCTATATAGTAATTTCCCCCACACCGCCCCATATAGTAATTTCCCCCACACCGCCCCATATAGTAATTTCCCCCACACCGCCCCATATAGTAATTTCCCCCACACCGCCCCATATTGTAATTTCCCCTACACTGCCCCAACTTATTAATTTCCCCCACACTGCCCCATATAGTAATTTCCCCCACACTGCCCCATATAGTAATTTCCCCCACACTGCCCCATATAGTAATTTCCCCCACACTGCCCCATATAGTAATTCCCCCACACTGCCCCATATAGTAATTTCCCCCACACTGCCCCATATAGTAATTTACCCCACACTGCCCCATATAGTAATTTCCCCCACACTGCCCGCATATAGTAATTTCCCCCACACTGCCCCATATAGTAATTTCCCCCACACTACCCCATATAGTAATTTCCTTCACACTGCCCCATGTAGTAATTTCCCCCACACTGCCTCCCATGTAGTAATTTCCCCACAAAGTAATTTGCCCTGACACTGCAATCCATATAGTATTTGCCCCCACAATGCCATCCATTAAGTAATTTGCCCCCACATTGCCATCCATTAGGTAATTTGCCCCCACACTGCCCTTAATTAAGTAATTTGCCCCCACACTGCCATCCATATGGTGTTTGGGTCAGCGTTGGGCTCCCCAGCGATGCCGGGCCCGGGGCAACCGACCCAAACACCCCAATTATAATCCGCCACTGCTCGTTAGCCTCTCTCAGCTGTCATGTAGTTGGACTGATTGCATCCCTTTAAATTCCTCCCCATAATGCATTAGTGTGCGGCTTATACAACTTCCTGGAGTGTGTGTGCATGCTGATCCTATTTTCCAGCCTTCTACAAGATAAGTGCTGTACATTTATTTGTGATTTTCTGTTTGCTGGATCCTAGGTGACCCTGACTCCCTCCGTGTCTAGTGTAGGGAGCCGGTGGTCGTGTCCCCTCACTATTGTAGGGTGTTCAGGTGGTATATAGTCGAGGTACGTGGATATGCAATCATCCACCATTGGGATTTTCGCATAGGCTGAACAGACAGGGAGAGAGCCAGGTCTGATGCAGGGGTCTCCCTTTTGTTCCTTAGTTTTGGATCCAGTGAGGCATATATTCATTTTGCATTGTCTTGTTTCCTGTACCCCTTCTGTGACATTATAAGCCGCCAAAACCGTCTCAAGCATGGATCCGGTTTCACTTTTGACTGAACGTTTCCAGGGTCTTTCATTGGAAGTAGCTGATCTCCGTAAGACTCTTTCTCAGTTTCTAGTGACCGGTTCAGCTTGCGTCCATGGAGTTTGTTCTGAGCCTAAGATCTCTCTTCCGGATACGTTCTCCGGGGGTAGTGAGAATTTTGTGCGTTTCAGAGAGGCTTGCAAACTCCATTTTCGCCTTCTTCCCCATTCCTCTGGTGATGAGGAACGGAGGGTGGGGATCATTATATCGCTGCTCAGGGGTAACGCTCAGTCGTGGGCCTTTTCGCTGCCCGTGGGGGCACGGCCCCTCCGTTCAGTGGATGATTTCTTTTTAGCCCTGGGTCAGATATATGATGATCCGGATCGCGTTGCTTTGGCTGACTGTAGACTACGTCTGTTATGCCAGGGTAAACAATCCGCAGAGATATACTGCTCAGAATTTCGGAGATAGGCAGCTGATACTGGTTGGAATGATGCTGCACTCCGAAGTCAATTTTGCCATGGTCTTTCAGAGGGATTGAAAGATGCATTTGCCTTTCATGAGAGGCCTATCTCCTTGGACTGTGCTATGTCTCAGGCCGTTTGTATTGACAGGCATCTTAGAGAGAGAGGAGAGATCTCTCCTTCCTGTCATACTCAGTCCCAGGACAGTGCAGCGGTCTCATTCTATGCGCAGGGTTCTCAGTCGCTGTCAGCCCTTCTGAGCAGGAGCCCATGCAGCTGGGGTTGATTGCCTCTGACAATAGAAGATTCAACCCGCATGGGAAGGTTTGTTTTTGTTGTGGAGGTATAAATCATTTGGCAAATGTTTGTCCCTCTAGGAGATTCAGGCAGTTTTCTGGGAGTAATAAAGAAACAAAAAGGAAAAAATCTTTTAAAAATGTTCCATCTGTTACTATTGGCAGGGTTGAGGCGGAAATTGAAGGTTTTCCGTTTGCTTGTAGTTCCCGTTTTGTCCTGCCTGCCAGGGTGGCGCTAGAGAGCAAGAACATTTTTTGTGAGATTTTTGTAGATAGTGGAGCACCTGTCAATCTCATTGATAATCATTTTGCGATAACTCATGGTTTCCAGGTGTGCACTTTCTCTATTTCTCCACGCTTCATAGTTGAGGTTGATGCTTCTGAGGTGGGTGTGGGTGCGGTCTTGTCTCAGGGTTCCTCTCCTGCCAAATGGCGACCGTGTGCCTTTTTCTCGAAGAAACTCTCCTCCGCAGAGAGAAATTACGATGTGGAAGATAGGGAATTGTTGGCCATCAAGTTGGCTTTTGAGGAATGGCGCCATTGGCTAGAGAGAGCCAGACACCCTATTACCGTGTTTACTGACCATAAAAATCTGGCCTACTTGGAGTCAGCCAAGCGTCTGAACCCGAGACAGGCCAGATGGTCTTTGTTCTTTTCAAGGTTTAATTTTGTTGTCACGTTCCGCCCTGGGGTTAAGAATGTGAAGGCAGATGCCCTGTCACGTTGTTTTCCGGGAGGTGGGAATTTTGAAGACCCGGGTCCCATTTTGGCTGAAGGTGTGGTGGTCTCTGCTCTTTTTCCTGAATTGGAGGCAGAGGTGCAGGCAGCCCAGTCAGAGGCTCCTGATCTTTGTCCTCCTGGGAGGTTGTTTGTGCCTCTTGCTTTAGGACACAAGATTTTTAAGGAACACCACGATACGGTCCTTGCTGGGCACCCGGGGGCAAGAGCCACAGTGGATCTCATCGCTCGGAGATTCTGGTGGCCTGCGCTTCGTAAGTCGGTTGAGGGTTTTGTGGCAGCCTGCAAGACTTGCGCTCGTGCCAAAGTCCCTCATTCACGGCCATCAGGTCCTCTCCTTCCCTTACCCATTCCTTCCCGTCCTTGGACACATCTGTCCATGGACTTCATAACGGACCTGCCTTGTTCCTCGGGGAAGACTGTGATTCTGGTGGTGGTGGACCGTTTTAGCAAAATTGTGCATTTCATCCCTTTTCCTGGTTTGCCCAATGCTAAGACGCTGGCGCAGGCATTTATTGATCACATTGTCAAATTGCACGGTATTCCTTCAGACATAGTCTCTGATAGGGGCACGCAGTTTGTTTCCAGATTCTGGAAGGCTTTCTGTTCTCGCTTGGGGGTTCGGTTGTCATTCTCTTCTGCTTTCCACCTGCAGTCGAATGGCCAGACAGAGCGCGTCAATCAGAATCTGGAGACATATCTGCGCTGTTTTGTGGCGGAGAATCAGAAGGATTGGTGTTCTTTTTTGTCCTTTGCTGAGTTTGCTTTAAATAACCATCGTCAGGAGTCCTCTGATAAGTCACCATTTTTTGGTGCATATGGGTTTCATCCGCAGTTTGGGAATTTCTCGGGAGAGGGGTCTTCTGGTTTACCTGATGAGGACAGATTCTCCTTGTCTTTGTCTTCTATTTGGCAAAAGATTCAGGATAATCTAAAGAGCATGAGTGAGAGATATAAGCGTGTGGCAGATAAGAGACGTGTGCCTGGTCCAGAGCTGAATGTTGGTGATCTGGTGTGGTTGTCTACCAAGAATATCAAATTGAAGGTTCCCTCCTGGAAGTTGGGTCCTAGGTTTATTGGGCCTTACAAAATCCTGTCTGTCATCAATCCTGTTGCCTACCATCTTGATCTTCCTCAGACTTGGAAGATCCATAATGTTTTCATAAGTCCTTATTGAAACCTTATGTTCAACCCATTGTACCCTCGCCTTTGCCTCCTCCTCCGATTATGGTTGATGGGAATCTTGAATTTCAGGTCTCTAGGATTGTGGATTCTCGTCTTGTCCGCGGTTCTTTCCAGTACCTTGTTCATTGGGAGGGTTATGGTCCTGAGGAGAGGATGTGGGTCCCAGTGACGGACATTAAGACCACTCGTCTCATCAGGGCTTTCCATAGGTCCCATCCTGAGAAGGTGGGCTCTGAGTGTCCCGAGTCCACTCGTAGAGGGAGGGGTACTGTCACAACCAGACAGCTGAGAAGCTCTGACAGAAGCCTTTCAGAACCTCCTTCTTGAGTTTTCTTTGTTTTGAATTTCAGTTCCTCATCTCGTTAGCCTCTCTCAGCTGTCATGTAGTTGGACTGATTGCATCCCTTTAAATTCCTCCCCATAATGCATTAGTGTGCGGCTTATACAACTTCCTGGAATGTGTGTGCATGCTGATCCTATTTTCCAGCCTTCTACAAGATAAGTGCTGTACATTTATTTGTGATTTTCTGTTTGCTGGATCCCAGGTGACCCTGACTCCCTCCGTGTCTAGTGTAGGGAGCCGGTGATCGTGTCCCCTCACTATTGTAGGGTGTTCAGGTGGTATATAGTCGAGGTATGTGGATATGCGATCATCCACCATTGGGATTTTCACATAGGCTGAGCAGACAGGGAGAGAGTCAGGTCTGACAGGTCTGATGCAGGGGTCTCCCTTTTGTTCCTTAGTTTTGGATCCAGTGAGGCATATATTCATTTTGCATTGTCTTGTTTCCTGTACACCTTCCGTGACAGGTGGGCTCTGAGTGTCCGGAGTCCACTCGTAGAAGGAGGGGTACTGTCACCACCAGACATCTGAGAAGCTCTGACAGACGTTCTTCAGAACCTCCTGTTTGAGGTTCTTATGTTTTGCTTTAATTTTGACATCTCTCCTCCCTCTCCCAGCTGTCATGTAGTTGCACTGATTGCATCCCTTTAAATCCCTTCCCATACTGCATCACTTTGCGGTTTATACAACTTCCTGGAGTGTGTACATGCTGGATGCTACAACTGATCCTTCTACAGTTAAGTCTGTTCATTGATTTGTGCTTGATCCTAGGTGACCCTGACTTCCTCCGTATTAAGTGTAGGGATGCCGGTGGTCGTGTCCCCTCACTATGATTGGTGAAATAAATATGTTACTGTTTTTGCTAGTACACCGTTAAGCTCTTTTAATAGCTTTGGGTGTATCCCATCAGGCCCTTGTGACCTATTTGTATTAATTTTAGACAGCTGACTTAGAACCTCTTCCTCTGTAAAGACACATGCATCAAAAGATTCATTCCTAACTGAGGTCCTTTTTCTTCATTTTCCTTTGTAAAAACTGAACAGAAGTATTCATTGAGGCAGTCAGCTAGTTCTTTATCTTCTTCCATATACCTTCCTACTTTTGTTTTTAATTTGGTAATTCCTTTTTAATTTTCTGTTTTATTTATGCAGCTGAAGAATGTCTTATTGCCTTTTATCACTGACTGAGCTAATTTCTCTTCTGCCTGTGCTTTAGAAGCTATTATAACTTGCTTGGCCTCTCTCTGCCTAATCTTATAAATTTGCTTGTCATCCTAATTTTTTATTTTTTTTATAATTACTAAATGCTATATTTTTGTTTTTAATGATTTTGGCCACTTCTGCTGAGTACCACAGTGGTCTCTTCCTTTTTTTTTTCTTTTACTGACAAGCCTAATGCAATTATCTGTTGCCTTCAATAGTGCCACTTTTAAGTAGTCCCATTTCTCCTGAACTCTCTTGAAACGGTTCCAATCTGATAGGGACTCGTATACCACTAATCTAATTTTAGAAAAGTCAGTTTTTCTAAAATCTAAAACTTTTGATTTTATGTTGTGTGACTCACTTATATACTTATAGTAAACCACACTGAATAGTGATCACTAGATCCCAAGCTTTCCCCTACAGTAAGATCAGATACCAAATTCCCATTTGTGAATACTATATCTAAAATGGCCTCCTTCCAGGTTGGCTCCTCCACTACTTGCTGTAGAGATAATCCCAGTAGGGAATTTAGAATATCTGTACTCCTGGCAGAACTAGCTATTTTGGTTTTCCAGTTTACATCAGAAAGATTAAAGTCTCCCATAATGATAACTTCCCCTTTCAATGTCATTAACTTCCCCTTTCAATGTCATAAATTACCCCAAAGGTCCCTATAGTGTCTACAGCAATTATAATTTCCCCTAGAGTGCCCCCAGTAATAATAACACCCTATATTGTGCTCCAGGTAATAATGCCTGTATAGTGACCCCAAAAATAATGTCCACTAATAGAAACGCCCCCACACTGCCCCATATAGTAATTTCCCCCACACTGCCCCATATAGTAATTTCTCCCACACTGCCCCATATAGTAATTTCCCCCCACTGCCCCATATAGTAATTTCCCCCACACTGCCCTCATATAGTAATTTCCCTCATAGTGCCCCCACATAGTAATTTCCCCCACACTGCCCCCACATAGTAATTTCCCCCACACTGCCCCCACATAGTAATTTCCCCCACACTGCCCCCACATAGTAATTTCCCCCACACTACCCCATATAGTATTTTTCCCCACACTGCCCCATATAGTATTTTTTCCCACACTGCCCCATATAGTAATTTCCCTCACACTGCCCCTAGTTAGTAATTTCCCCCACACTACCCACATATAGTAATTTCCCCCACACTACCCACATATAGTAATTTCCCCCACACTGCCCCATATAGTAATTTCCCTCAAACTGCCCCATATAGTGATTTCCCTCACACTGCCCCATATAGTAATTTCCCCCACACTGCCCCATATAGTAATTTCCCCCACACTGCCCCATATAGTAATTTCCCTCACACTGCCCCCACACTACCCCATATAGTAATTTCCCCCACACTACCCCATATAGTAATTTTTCCCACACTGCCCCATATAGTAATTCCCCCCACACAGCCACATATAGTAATTTCCCTCACACTGTCCCATATAGTAATTTCCCCCACACTGCCACCATATAGTAATTTCCCCCACACTGCCCCGTATAGTAATTTCCCCCACACTGCCCCATATAGTAATTTCCTTCACACTGCCCCCATGTAGTAATTTCCCCCACACTGCCCCCATGTAGTAATTTCCCTCACACTGCCTCATATGTAGTAATTCCCCCCACAAAGTAATTTGCCCCAACACTGCCATCAATATAGTAATCTGCCCCCACACTGCCATCCATTAAGTAATTTGCCCCCACACTGTCCTTCATTAAAGGGAACCTGTCACCGGGATTTTGGGTATAGAGCTGAGGACATGGGTTGCTAGATGGCCGCTAGCACATCCGCAATACCCAGTCTCCATAGCTCTTCAGGCCTAGGCGGTGATCGGTGGACGGCGGCGGGGCATGGAACTATGCGTTCCCGTTCCCCGCCTTTCTTTGTGGGTGTTTGGGTTGGCATTGGGCCCCCCAGTGATGCCGGGCCCGGGGAAACCGACCCAAACACCCCAATTATAATCCGCCACTGCAACTAGCTACTCACAGGAGCAGGTAGCAGTATGAAGAGGAGCTAGTGGTAAAAGGTCACAGAGTGAACAAAGGTGTCACATATTTTATCCCTTCTTTATGAACATGTGGCAAAAATCTAAGAACAATAATTAATTCAGATTTTTTAAATAGTTTTATTTAATGCAATTAGTAGGGGAAGGAAGACAATTATTAGAGATCCAGTACCGAAAATACCCAATATATCAAGATTTATTAAATAGACATAAAAAACATACATACACATATACAGAAACGTGGAAAAAACATAAAGTACCTGGGGCGACAGCTCATATATATCCTATGATGTCACATATAACATAAAATGTGGACTACCATAAACAGACCATGACCATCCACATATGGATATATATCTCCTCTCAATGAGTCCTAACAATCAAACATAATGCTGAACTGACGGGCATCCGGTATAACATGCTGCAAAGCTTACTAGCTACCAACCAAACATTCCCTAACTTCCCTAGCATTTGCTTCTTCAGGAGGAGTCTTCCTTCAGGAGGAGTATCCCTTCTTTATGAACATGTGGAAAAAATCTAAGAACAATAATTAAATCAGATTTTTTAAATAATTTTATTTAATGCAATTAGTAGGGGAATGAAGACAATTATTTTATTTTGAAAGAAAACAGAAAAGGGAAATTTGATGTTGTAAAGTCAATTTAGGGGTTGTGTGGGGAAAATGGGAAATTAGAATTTTCATCTTTCTTCTAACTTTTCCTCCTCCTCCATCTTCCTCTTGTTCTTTCTCCTTTCTATCTTTCCTTCGCTACACCACCCTCTTCATCTTCACTTTCATTTCAGATCTTTCACTTCTTGTCATTATCCTCCTCTGTAAATTTTTTGCTGGGGATAGTCGTTTGCTGCGGTCCACATGCGGTGGGGCTGCTCCCCCAATGAAAAACACGCTACAGTGTTAGGGGTTGAGCAGCTCCCCCAGATTTGCCACTATATTTCTGTGTTTGTGTCTTGTTTTATATGTAGTGTATGTGCCTTTACCTGGCATTCAAACACCCTCTTTTGCACCTGGCAACCTCCATCACATGGTCTGATATGGGTGTGGCTTACAGTCTGGCTTTGTTCACATTGCATTAGTTGTCCTGCTATGCAGTTGTGTGGAAGCTTGGCTGTGAGCTGGATTACATCACCTTCAGACCTTGTTCACACCATAGGTAGCTTAGTGGTAGGACCCCTTGCCATGCTGAGTGACCGTGACATGGTGCATGTTGGGCTCCGATATTTTCCTGACAGGAATATATTGGCAAAAGTCTCAGCTTTTAATATCTGCATTTATGACTAGCCAGTATAGTCAGTGGCATATCCGTTTGGTGCATTTTTTCTGTGATTCCTCTGTAAATGAGAATATTTCTATTAGTAATAAATACATGTCAGGTAATACATATTGTGTATCATCAGATACTCTACTGCTAGGGGGTGGGATTTTCTTACATCTCCTCTACTGTGGTGACGATGTACTATAGGTGTAGTGTAACTGTTACCTGGCTGATGGATCAGAACTTCTTTAAGTTCATCCTCATCCTTGTTGCATCTTTTCTTTTTTATTCTAAAATAAAAAAATAAAAATACATCAGTAATAATCCAATATAAAAAACAATGCAGCCATGTGGGGGAGGTGAGACAGTGGAAAGCTCTCATATAGACCCTCAGCTGCTTCTACCCTCCTGGACAAGGTAGACAACCTGGTGTCTTCTAAGGAGATACACATTTCCATCTTGTACTTATGACGGAGAGGGGAAGGGATTTCTAGTACATTATTGTCTGTATAGAGGACATCATTCACTTACCTCAGGAAATAACAGGTGGAACCAAGTACAATGCAAAAGAAAAAAACGAATATGATTGTGAGCACATTAGCAAGTATCAAATCTACAAAGTAGAAAAATAATATGTATTAATAAGAAGTATTCCATATATAACAATATTATACAAGAAAGTCATCATCCTTTACCACCCTATAGATCTCTACATAGGTCGGGAGACATTGGTTGGCAATGTGGAGGCAGCTGACCTCCTCCCAGGAGAAAATAGATTTATTATGGCAATGCCTCATGGGAACTAACTATAAAGAATCCTGTGACGGACTGAACCGTCACTAGGGCTGCTGGAGAAGCCTGAGGGCCAACCTCCTTCCTACAGACTATGGACCCAGAACTATGGAGACCCCCTCAGACCTTTTGGGGTTACAAGGAACTATGAACCCTGATTTATGTGTGGAATTTATATGCCACATATTTCCTATTACCCATTAAAGGTGCATGGTGTGGATTCAGCAACACAAAAAGGGTTAACTCTGCACTGAGACTCCCACTGATTGTGTTACTGATGGGATTAAGATAGCTGACTATAGGAGCAGCCGACTCCTAGATGAGTAGATCACCCTATGATACACTCAGGAGATAATCCAATCACATGTGTCTCCTCTCTCCCTATTCATTAACTATGGAGGGAGTGAAGATGTCTGTTTGCATGTTGTTCATGGTTGATTGCATTATGTTGTTAGACTTCTTGAACTGTATATATACTGAGTTGATCTTCAATAAAGGGTGTTCCTGTTTTACCCTTCATCATGTTGAGGTTGGTGTTTGGGTAACTGATCAACACTGGGGATTGCTATACGCTGAAGATTTGCTATACTCCCCTGGCTATAACTACTAGCTCTTGTAAGAGCTTGTTCCTGTTACTAGTTCCTGTATCGCTCTCTGAAGGAAGAGAGGTTCACCCTCTGGAGCCTGAAGACTTGTCATAGGTCCAGGGTGGGTAGGAGACGGTGAGACCTCAACCAAGCTTCAGCGGTTCGTGGGTTCTGCAGTGCTTACGGTGTCGAGTGGAGTGCTTGGAGTCCGAGGGAAGCACTAGGAGCATCCATCAACAGAGGTACCCGGTCAGGGTGCCAGGAGATCCGTTACAAATCCGAAATCTTGTCATTCTATCACTTTATGGCTGTAAATGAGACTGTCCTTGTAGAATATTTTTTCTGGATGGGAAACCATCAGTTACATGTATGATGCACCCAAAGAAGGAAGGACAAATCCATGGTGTGGTCTAGTGAGAAGAAGACACCGCAACCCACAATCTCTGAAGAACAGACGTGGAGAGATAAAGCTGTGAATTCCAGGACTTACCAGTATCCATGTTGTCTCTCCTCCTTTACTCTCTATCAAAGACTCTGTTGACCGTTCATCAGGTGTAGAGCCGACACGGCATTGTGACATCATTACTCCTGATAATAGTGCCCCTTCTAGAATGACTGCAGAATTGCGACATCATCATTAACCCTTGAGTAGTCATGTCCTTAATGTGATACACTGGGGAGCAGTGGGGGATTATAATTGGGGCGTTTTGCCCCGGGCTCGGCATCGCTGGGGGGCCAAACCCCAACCCAAATGCCCACAAACAATGGTGGGGCACGGGAGCGCATTGTTTCTTGCCCCGCCGCCGTCCACTGATCATCGACATAGGATTCAGGCCTGGTAGTAAAATCCCGTGCACGCGGGCGTGATGATGTCATCGTGCCGTGCCTGTGCCTGTGCCCGTGCCCAGACACAGCATACTAACGTGTGTGCTCAGTGCGGCTGCACCATCGACGAGTGAGCGCCGACTGGGACATAGGTGAGTATTAGCTTTTATTTTTATATTTTTTTTGTGTGCCAACTTTGGAGGACGTTACTGGGGGGCACAGGAGAATATCACTGAAGGGACAGTGGGGGGAAAACTACTACGTGGGGGCAAATTAATAGTGTGGGGGAAATTAGTACTCTGGGGGCAGTGTGGGGGACAATTAATACTGTGGGGGCAAATTACTACCATGGGGGAATTAATACTGTGGGGGCAGTGTGCAGAAATTAATACTGTGGGGGGCAAATTACTTAATGGATGGCAGTGTTGGGTCAAATTAACTAATGGGGGGCAGTGTGGGGGTTATTACATGACAGGGGCAGTGTGGGGGCAAATTACTTAATGGATGGCAGTGTGGGGGCAAATTACTATATGGATGGCAGTGTGGGGGCAAATTACTATATGGATGGCAGTGTCGGGGCAAATTACTTAATTAAGGGCAGTGTGGGGGCAAATTGCTTAATGGATGGCAGTGTAGGGGCAAATTACTATATAGATGGCAGTGTGGAGGCGAATTACTTAATGGATGGCAGTGTGGGTGAAATTACTAAGTGGGGGCAGTGTGAGGGAAATTACTATATGGGGCAGTGTGGGGGAAATTACTATATGGGGCAGTGTGGGGGAAATTACTATGTGGGGGAAAAAATACTATATGGGGCAGTGTGGGGGAAATTACTATATGGGGCAGTGTGGGGGAAATTACTATATGGGGCAGTGTTGGGGAAATTACTATATAGGGGCAGTGTGGTGGAAATTACTATATGGGGCAGTGTGGGGGAAATTACTATATGGGGCAGTGTGGGGGAAATTACTATATAGGGCAGTGTTTGGGAAATTACTATATGGAGCAGTGTGGGGTAAATTACTATATGGGTGCAGTGTGGGGGTAATTACTATATGGGGCAGTCTGGGGGCATTTCTATAGGGAACATTATTTTTGGGGACACTGTATAGGTATTATTACCTGGAGCACAATATAGGGTGTTATTATTACTGAGGGCACTCTAGCGGACATTATAATTGGTGTAGACAATATAGGGACCTTTGGGATAATTTATCAAACTGGTGTAAGGTAGAACTGGCTTAGTTACCAATTGCAACAGATTCCACCTTTCATTTTTCACAGCCCCTTTGGAAAATGAAAGGTGGAATCTGATTGGTTTCTATGGGCAATTAAACCAGTTGTACTTTACACCAGTTTGATAAATGACCCCAATTATGAGAAATCTAATGTGTCTGTAACAAACTCTGTAGAGACGAGATGCGGTTGTAAGAATTTGTCATGGCCGTCTGGGTCAAACGGAGGAGAAGAGGAAAGAGAAAATCTACATGACAGGAGATGTCCCTGGATGTAAGAGGTATGTGCTGCTGTATTCCCCTATATGTAGAGCTGGCTCACTACTGTGACCTGCGTCTCATCTTCTCCTCCAAGTCTTTTTTATCATAATCATATGTATTTTAAAATTTTAATTTGTCACCTGCAGTCCTATGTAACAGCCCAGATAACAGTGGTAACTTTCTGTGTGCAGATAATGTAGTAGATGTTCCATGCAGTCCTATGTAACACGCCACATAACAATAGTACACTGGGTGTAACATCTATGACATCTGTACTCAGAGAGTTATGAGATGGTGGGGGTCCGACTCCTGGCATTCCCACCAATCAGGGATGAGAAGACCGCGATGTCCCAGTGAGCGCCGCAGCCTCTTTGCTCCTCACTCAGATAGAACAGAGCTGCACCTAGACCATGTGAACGATGTCATATGGCCTAGTAAGAGACTGTGGCGCTTGCGAAGCACCGCAGCCTCTTCATACAGAAAAAAAACTAAAACTAAAATGAAGGGGGGGCGGGGGGGGGCCGAGTTGGGTAGAAAGTCCCGGGCCTATCATGCACTTAATCCGCCCCTGGCTAGTTGGGTTTCGGACTTACACTGACAAGCAAAATTATAACAATGTTTAGAATTTTTGACTTTCAGACTCCATATCTTACCATCCATTACGTCGAACGTGAAACTACCATCATTTTATAGACAATCATCCTGGCTTTCGCATACGTAAATTGGACTTGCAACTATTTAGCATATGCTTAGGTATGCAGATTCTTGTCATGTAATTGTATTGTTACTGTTTTGCTCCTGATGGTGAAACAATCTTTTTCTTCTTGTACAATACAAACTACAACCTGTTCTCACATTTCCTATAAAAGAAAAGAGAAGCAGCATCATCAGGCTCATCGATAGCGGTATCTCGGACAAGAAAATTGGCAAACTTCATCATGTGAGCGCCATGATCGTAAAACCATACTGGATGCCTGTGATCTCCGGGCCCTTAAACGACACTGCACCACAAACAGGAATGCTACTGTAAAGGAAATCACAGAATGGGCTCGGGAATACTTCCAGAAACCATTGTCAGTGAATACAATCCACCGTGCCATCCGCCATTGCCAGCTGAAACTCTACAGTGCAAAGAAGAAGCCATTTCTAAGCAAGATCCACAAGCTTAGGCATTTTCACTGGACCAGGGATCATTTAAAATGGAGTGTGGCAAAATGGAAGACTGTTCTGTGGTCAGACGAGTCACGATTCGAAGTTCTTTTTGGAAATCTGGGACGCCATGTCATCCGGACCAAAGAGGACAAGGACAACCCAAGTTGTTATCAACGCTCAGTTCAGAAGCCTGCATCTCTGATGGTATGGGGTTGCATGAGTGCATGTAGCATGGGCAGCTTGCATGTCTGGAAAGGCACCATCAATGCAGAAAAATATATTCAGGTTCTAGAACAACATATGCTCCCATCCAGACGTCATCTCTTTCAGGGAAGACCCTGCATTTTTCAACAAGATAATGCCAGACCACATTCTGCATCAATCACAACATCATGGCTGTGTAGGAGAAGGATCCGGGTACTGAAATGGCCAGTCTGCAGTCCAGATCTTTCACCTATATATAGAGAACATTTGGTGCATCATAAAGAGGAAGGTGCAACAAAGAAGGCCCAAGACGATTGAACAGTTAGAGGCCTGTATTAGACAAGAATGGGAGAGCATTCCTATTTCTAAACTTGAGAAACTGGTCTCCTCAGTCCCTAGACCATGTGAACGATGTCATATGGCCTAGTAAGAGACTGTGGCGCTTGCGAAGCACCGCAGCCTCTTCATACAGAAAAAAAACTAAAACTAAAATGAAGGGGGGGGGGCCGAGTTGGGTAGAAAATCCCGGGCCTATCATGCACTTAATCCGCCCCTGGCTAGTTGGGTTTCGGACTTACACTGACAAGCAAAATTATAACAATGTTTAGAATTTTTGACTTTCAGACTCCATATCTTACCATCCATTACTTCGAACGTGAAACTACCATCATTTTATAGACAATCATCCTGGCTTTCGCATACGTAAATTGGACTTGCAACTATTTAGCATATGCTTAGGTATGCAGATTCTTGTCATGTAATTGTATTGTTACTGTTTTGCTCCTGGTGGTGAAACAATCATTTTCTTCTTGTACAATACAAACTACAACCTGTTCTCACATTCCCTATAAAAGAAAAGAGAAGCAGCATCATCCAGCTCATCGATAGCGGTATCTCGGACAAGAAAATTGGCAAACTTCATCATGTGAGCGCCATGACAGCTGGAAGATTACAGAAAGAAGGTGAACGTCCAGGTCGGCTCATCACAAGGTCTATCAGTTCTGGCATGACAAAAACAGCAGTGGAGGTGGCTCGTATGCTTTGTAATAGTGAGATCATAGACGTCTATGCAAGCACCATGCAATGTGCATTACACAAGTCTGGACTGGTGGCCCCAAAAAAGGTGAAGAAGACTCAACTTCAATATCTTCATAAGAAGCGTTGGCTTGAGTTTGCAAAAAAGTACTAACAATGGACAGCAGAAGATTGGAAACTGGTGATTTGCTGCAATGAGATGAAAGCCAATAGGCTGGGCTCTGATGGGTGCAAATGGGTCTGGAAGAAATAATAAAAAAAGGGGGCTAACGGATATAGAAATGGAAGGAACTGTCATGTTCGGTGGAGGAAGCCTGATGATATGGGATTGTTTCATAGCCAAAGGCTTTGGATTCCTGACCAGGATTGATGGTGGTCTCAATGCTGAGCTATATGTGAGTATCTTACAAGACGAGTTACTTTATAAACTCAAGTACTCAAGGACGTCATAGTGTTCCAGCAGGACAAACACCTGAAGCATACATTGAGATTGGCGAAGAATTGGTTTAATAACAATGAAGTAGAGGTGCTGGATTGGCTTCAACAGTCCCAAGACCTCAACCCAATTGAACACTTGTGGGAAGAGTTGAAGAAAAAGTTATATTCGTACCCAAGTGAGTCGACCAGTATGCACCAACATTGGGAACATGTAGAAGAGACCTGGGAACAGATTTAGGTTGAGACGTGCTTGAATCTGATCGAGAGCATGCTGAGAAGGATTCAGGCAGTGTTGAAAGCCAAAGGTGGACTTACAAAATAATAAAAATAAAATTTTAGAATTTTAGGAGCAAAACAGTAGCAATGCAGTCACATGACAAGAATCTGCATAACTAATCATATGCTAAATAGTTGCAAGTCCAGCTCATGTACAAACCGGATTCCCAAAAAGTTGGTTCACTAAACAAATTGTGAATAAAAACTGAATGCAATGATGTGGAGATGGCAAATGTCAATATTTTATTTGTAATAGAACGTAGATGACAGATCAAATGTTTAATCCGAGTAAATGTATAATTTTAAAGGAAAAATACGTTGATTCAAATTTTCACGGTGTCAACAAATCTCCAAAAAGTTGGGACAAGTAGCAATAAGAGGCTGGAAAAAGTAAATTTGAGCATAACGAAGAGCTGGAAGACCAATTAACACGAATTAGGTAAATTGGCAACATGATTGGGTATAAAAAGAGCTTATCAGAGTGGCAGTGTCTCTCAGAAGCCAAGATGAGTAGAGGATCACCAATTCCCACAATGTTGCGCAGAAAGATAGTGGAGCAATATCAGAAAGGTGTTACCCAGCGAAAAATTGCAAAGACTTTGCATCAACATCATCCGAAGATTCAGAGAATCTGGAACAATCTCTGTGCGTAAGGGTCATGGCCGTAAAACCATACTGGATGCCCGTGATCTCCGGGCCCTTAAACGACACTGCACCACAAACAGGAATGCTACTGTAAAGGAAATCACAGAATGGGCTCAGGAATACTTCCAGAAACCATTGTCAGTGAATACAATCCACCGTGCCATCCGCCATTGCCAGCTGAAACTCTACAGTGCAAAGAAGAAGCCATTTCTAAGCAAGATCCACAAGCTTAGGCATTTTCACTGGACCAGGGATCATTTAAAATGGAGTGTGGCAAAATAGAAGACTGTTCTGTGGTCAGACGAGTCACGATTCGAAGTTCTTTTTGGAAATCTGGGACGCCATGTAATCCGGACCAAAGAGGACAAGGACAACCCAAGTTGTTATCAACGCTCAGTTCAGAAGCCTGCATCTCTGATGGTATGGGGTTGCATGAGTGCATGTGGCATGGGCAGCTTGCATGTCTGGAAAGGCACCATCAATGCAGAAAAATATATTCAGGTTCTAGAACAACATCTGCTCCCATCCAGACATCATCTCTTTCAGGGAAGACCCTGCATTTTTCAACAAGATAATGCCAGACCACATTCTGCATCAATCACAACATCATGGCTGTGTAGGAGAAGGATCCAGGTACTGAAATGGCCAGTCTGCAGTCCAGATCTTTCACCTATATATAGAGAACATTTGGTGCATCATAAAGAGGAAGGTGCAACAAAGAAGGCCCAAGACGATTGAACAGTTAGAGGCCTGTATTAGACAAGAATGGGAGAGCATTCCTATTTCTAAACTTGAGAAACTGGTCTCCTCAGTCCCCAGACGTCTGTTGAGCGTTGTAAGAAGAAGGGGAGATGCCACACAGTGGTGAAAATGGCCTTGTCCCAACTTTTTGGGGATTTGTTGACACCATGAAATTCTGATTCAACATATTTTTCCCTTAAAATGGTACATTTTCTCAGTTCAAACTTTTGTTCCGTGATTTATGTTCTATTCTGAATATAATATTAGAAGTTCGCACCTCCACATCATTGCATTCAGTTTTTATTCATGATTTGTATAGTGTCCCAACTTTTTTGGAATCCGGTTTGTATGAGATAGCCAAGATGATTGTCTATAAAATGATGGTAGTCTTATGTTCAAAGCTGTAGTGGATGATGAGATATGGAGCCTGAAAGTCAAAAGTTTAAAACATTATTTGTTATCCTTTAGCTCATCAGTGTAGCTGGGTATGGAATTTGCACAGGTGACATCCCCTTAGTGGTCTCTAATAGTAAATGCTGATGGCTTGCAGGAAGTATTTAAGTGTGGGCATACTGTACATAGCTGAGGTCAGGGATGGCAGAGTTCATGCAAAATGATAAAAAGCAGGACTAGAAAACAGTCTTGGTCAAAACCAAAAAGCTCCAAATAAACATCTTTATAAATGATCAGGAGCCCAGGAACCTTGTTGTTCCTACAAGATGTTCAACTCCAATTGATATAATCAGAGGTGCACAACCACAGCATTGGCACACATGCAGTGACCCACTGAGGAGCCGATGCAGAGGATGGGAGTGGTAGTGGTCCTGATGAAGTGTTGTGTCATGGTATACACCCGTTCCTCCCTGGGGATTGGTGCAATGGAAAGGTAGATTTGAAGATTGAAGCCAGAAGTAAATAAAACAGTATTTTACTAACTGCAAAATGAAACTTCAAGTACATTAATTAGCACTTGTCAGGCACCAGTAAGAAATATAGAGGCAGGTTGGATGGCTGCAGTTTAGCACTGGTATTGTACTGGCCTAGTAGTATTATGGGTGATATGTGAGCAGTGTCTTGTCTAATGCTGGTTGTAGCTGTTCACTCTGCTGTCTTTTTGAAGATTCCCTTGACCACAATCATGTTGATCTTGCTGGAGAACCTTTTTCAGGAACAGGAGCTCTGCAGTGTGCTTCCTCTCCCCGCTGGATAAGTCTAAAAGTATTATGGGTAATATGTTAACAGTGTCTTTAATGCTGGTTGTAGCTGTTCACTCTGTGTCACGGTCTCTAACGTGACAGGTGTCAGAAGATCTAAGAAACTGGCTGCACGTGATCTGACAGCCTCTTTTGGTTTAACTTCTTTCAGTGTTGTTGCCCATGTAATACCACCTTTTTCCTGCAGTGGCCGCCGAAAGAGAATCGCACAGCTAGGTTGATCAGTTGCCTGATCCACCTGATTGTAAGTATGTTGTAACCTGGTGAAAGTGTTGATTTGATGGGACCACTGAGTTGATTAACATAGTAACATAGTAAAATAGTTTAAAAGGCTGAAAAAGACATCTGTCCATCCAATTCAGCCTGTTATCCTGCACGTTAATCCAGAGGAAGGCAAAAATACCTGTGAGGTAGAAGCCAATTTTCCTCACTTCAGGGGGAAAAAATTCCTTCCCGACTCCAATCAGGCAATCAGAATAACTCCCTGGATTAACGACCCCTCTCTAGTAGCTATAGCCTGTAATATTATTACACTCCAGAAATACATCCAGGCCCCTCTTGAACTCCTTTATTGTACTCACCATCACCACCTCCTCAGGCAGAGAGTTCCATAGTCTCACTGCTCTTACCGTAAATAATCCTCTTCTATGTTTATGTACAAACCTTCTTTCCTCCAGACACAGAGGATGTCCCCTCGTCACAGTCACAGTCCTGGGGATAAATAGATGATGGGAGTGATCTCTGTACTGACCCCTGATATATTTATACATAGTAATTACATCTCCCCTCAGTCGTCTTTTTTCTAAAGTGAATAACCTTAATGTTTATAATCTTTCTGGGTACTGTAGTCCCCCATTCCAGTTATTACTTTAGTTGCCCTCCTCTGAACCCTCTCCAACTCTGCTATGTCTGCCTTGTTCACAGGAGGTGATCCGTTGAAAATAATGTGGAAACGCACTGTTCTCATTGAGGACAAATGGGAATATGGTATCCTTTAAAGGGAACCTGTCACCGGGATTTTGTGCATAGAACTGAGCACATGGGTTGCTAGATGGCCGCTAGCACATCCGCAATACCCAGTCCCCATAGCTCTGTGTGCTTTTATTGTGTAAAAAAAAAACAATTTGCTACATATGCAAATTAACCTGAGATGAGTCCTGTCCCTGACTCATCTCATATCCCTTACGTTTGAGAAAGGCTCCAGACGAGAGTCGAAACGCGTCACGATCCAATGTGACATTAAAGATTTTCTTTCTTCAAAATACAGTGAGTGCCGGTCTCTTATTTGCTATCATCTCATATACAGGACTCATCTCAGGTTAATTTGCATATGTATCAAATCGTTTTTTTTACACAATAAAAGCACACAGAGCTATGGGGACTGGATATTGTGGATGTGTTAGCGGCCATCTAGCAACCCATGTCCTCAGCTCTATACACAAAATCCCGGTGACAGGTTCCCTTTAACATCTGGAGGTACTTTACTCCATTTCATCAATTCCATTCAGTGATCCGTCAATGGGAAAAGACCCTATGATACGAGTCCCCCAAATATCAATATGGCAACATCACTCACCTCAAATGGCGAATCCTACAGTGCTGTGAAGAAGTATCACCTGTGGTTGTTCATGAAAACTGGATTGAACATTTAACCACGTGCATCCGGCAGAATGGTAGAAACATCAAACACCTCATGTACAGCACTTTAAAAAATGTTTACCTTACTTAACTCCTAAATAGGTAAAAATAGGTCAAAACTGACACTTCCAGTGTGTTTATGAGTAAATTCTAGCCAAGATTGATATATCACATGACACCCTACCCGTTGGAAAAACTTAAGCAGAATTCAACATGAGGGATTTCAAAAAATCCCAAATAGTTTCCTTCCCAATTATTAATTTCACACACTGAAAGTAAATTTTCTTCAAATTACACCAGTAAAGGGTGTGTCCAGACGTTTGCCTCACCCTGTTGTGTGGCAAAATGGCTCATAACTGTAACACACCATACATTTTACAATTCCGCTTTTCTGGCCTCTTTTTGGGATATTATCTAATACACATAATAAATTTGGGGCACGTCATTTACTCTATTATTTTGGTGCATTATACTTAGTATACCTCCCCAGTGTATCACATAAAGGACATGATTACTCAAGGGTTAATGATGATGTCACAATTCTGCATTCATTCTAGAAGGAGTGATGATGTCACAATGCCATGCCGACTCTACACCTGATGAACGGTCAACAGAGTCTTTGATAGAGAGTAAAGGAGAAGAGACGACATGGATACTGGTAAGTCCTGGAATTCAAAGCTTTATCTCTCCACGTCTGTTCTTCAGAGATTGTGGGTTGCGGTGTCTTCTTCTCACTAGTCCACACCATGGATTTGTCCTTCCTTCTTTGGTGTTGAGACTCATTGGGTGCATCATACATGTAACTAATGGTTTCCCGAAAAAATGTTCTACAAGGAGGACAGTCTCATTTACAGCCATAAAGTGATAGAATTAATAGATTTTGGATTCTTTATAGTTAGTTCCTATGATGCATGGCCATAATAAATCTATTTCCTCCTGGGAGGAGGTCAGCTGCCTCCACATTGCCAACCAATGTCTCCCGACCTATGTAGAGATCTATAGGGTGGTGAAGGATGATGACTTTCTTGTATAATATAGTTATATATGGAATACTTCTCATTAATACATATTATTCTTCTACTTTTGTAGATTTGATATTTGCTAATGTGCTCACAGTCATATTCATATTTTTCTTTTGCATCGTATTTGGTTCCACCTGTTATTTCCTGAGGTAAGTGAATGATGTCCTCTACAGACAATAATGTACTAGAAATCCCTTCCCCTCTCCATCATAAGTACAAGATGGAAATGTGTATCCCCTTAGAAGACACCAGGTTGTCTACCTTGTCCAGGAGGGTAGAAGCAGCTGAGGGTCTATATGAGAGCTTTCCACTGTCTCACCTCCCCCACATGGCTGCATTGTTTTTTATATTGGATTATTACTGATGTATTTTTTTATTTTTTATTTTAGAATAAAAAAGGAAAGATGCAACAAGGATGAGGATGAACTTAAAGAAGTTCTGATCCATCAGCCAGGTAACAGCTACACAACACCCATAGTACATAGTCACCACAGAGCCCGGTATAAAGGAGATGTAAGAAAATCCCACCCCATAGCAGTGGAGGATCTGATGATACACAGGGTATGGGGGGTACACAATATGTATTACCTGACATGTATTTATTACTAATAGAAATTTTCTCATTTAAAGAGGAGGCTGATGGCAAGAAGTGAAAGATCTGGAACGAAAGTGAAGACGAGGAGGATGGTGGAGCGGAGGAAAGATAGAAAGGAGAAAGCGCAAGAGGAGGATGGAGGAGGAGGAAAAGTTAGAAGAACTTGACTTTACAACAACAAATTTCCCTTTTCTGTTTTCTTTTAAAATAAAATAATTGTCTTCATTTCCCTAATAATTGCATTAAATAAAACTATTTAAAAAATATGATTTAATTATTGTTCTTAGATTTTTTCCACATGTTCATAAAGAAGGGATAAAATATGTGACACCTCTGTTCACTCTGTGACCTTTTACCACTAGCTCCTCTTCATACTGCTACTTGCTCCTGTGAGTAGCTAGTTGCAGTGGCGGATTATAATTGGGGCGTTTGGGTCGGTTGCCCCGGGCCCGGCATCGCTGGGGGAAACAACGCTGACCCAAACACCATATGATGGCAGTGTCGGGGCAAAATACTTAATTAAGGGCAGTGTGGGGGCAAATTACCTAATGGATGGCAGTGTGGGGGCAAATTACTTAATGGATGGCATTGTGGGGGCAAATTACTATATGGATGGCAGTGTCAGGGCAAATTACTTTGTGGGGGGAATTATTACATGGGAGGCAGTGTGGGGGAAATTACTACATGGGGCAGTGTGAAGGAAATTACTACATGGGGCAGTGTGAAGGAAATTACTATATGGGGTAGTGTGGGGGAAATTACTATATGGGGCAGTGTGGGGCAAATTACTCTATTGGGCAGTGTGGGGGAAATTACTATATGGGGGCAGTGTGGGGGAAATTACTATATGGGGCAGTGTGGGGGAAATTACTATATGGGGCAGTGTGGGGGAAATTAATAAGTTCGGGCACTGTGGGGGAAATTACTATATGGGGCAGTGTGGGGGAAATTACTATATGGGGCAGTGTGGGGGAAATTGCTAAATGGGGGCAGTGTGTGGGAAATTGCTATATGGGGGCAGTGTGGGGAAAATTACTATATGGGGGCAGTGTGGAGGAAATTACTATATGGGGCAGTGTGGGGGAAATTGATAAGTTGGGGCAGTGTGGGGGAAATTACTACATGGGGCAGTGTGGGGGAAATTGCTATATGGGGGCAGTGTGGGGGAAATTACTATATGGGGGTTGTGTGGGGGAAATTACTATATGGGTAGTGTTGGGGAAATTACTATATAGGGGCAGTTTGGGGGAAATTACTAAGTGGGGGCAGTGTGGGGGGAATTAATAAGTGGGGGCTGTGTGGGGGCAGTGTGAGGAAAATTACTATATGGGGCAGTGTGAGGAAAATTACTATATGGGGCAGTGTGGGGGAAATTACTATATGGGGCAGTGTGGGGGAAATTACTATATGGGGCAGTGTGGGGGAAATTACTATATGGGGCAGTGTGGGGGAAATTACTATATGTGGGCAGTGTGCGGGAAATTACTATAATGGGCAGTGTGGGGGAAATTACTAAGTGGGGGCAGTGTGAGGGAAATTACTATATGGGGCAGTGTGGGTGAAATTATTATGTGGGGGTAGTGTGAGGGAAATTACTATATGGGGCAGTGTGGGGTAAATTACTATATGGGGCAGTGTGGGTGAAATTACTGTATGTGGCAGTGTGGGGGAAATTACCATATGTGGGCAGTGTGGGGGAAATGACTATATGGGGCAGTATGGGGTAAATGACTATATTTGGGCAGCGTGGGGCGTTTCAATTAGGGGATAATTGCATTCGGCTTGTCAGTAAAAGCAAAAAAAGGAAGAGACCACTGTGGTACTCAGCAGAAGTGGCCAAAATTATTAAAAACAAAAAGATAGCATTTAGTAATTATAAAAAACAAAACGAGGATGACAGGTAAATTTATAAGATTAGGCAGAGAGAGGCCAAGCAAGTTATAAGAGCTTCTAAAGCACAGGCAGAAGAGAAATTAGCTCAGTCAGTGATAAAAGGCGATAAGACATACTTTAGATACATAAATGAAAAAAGGAAACTAAAGCAAGGATTTTCCAAATAAAAAACAAAAGAATGAAGGTATATGGAAAAAGATATAGCACTAGCTGACTGCCTCAATGAATACTTCTGTTCAGTTTTTACAAAGGAAAATGAAGGAAAAGGACCTCAGTTAGGAAGGAAGACTAATGCATCTTTTGATGGATGTGTCTTTACAGAGGAAGAGGTTCTAAGTTAGCTGTCTAAAATTAATACAAATAAGTCACAGGGGCATGATGGGATACACCCAAAGCTATTAAAAGAGCTTAGCGGTGTACTAGAAAAACCATTAACAGATTTATTTAACCAATCACTGGTAACAAGAGTCATCCTAAAAGATTGGAAATTAGCAAATGTTGTGGCTATTCACAAGAAAGGTAGGAGGGAGGAATCGGGCAACGATAGGCCTGTAAGCCTGACACCAATAGTGGGGAAATTAATGGAAACCATACTTATCCCTTTCATGACCAATGGTCATTGATGCCCGAGTGTCTAGGTAAAAATTTACAAATCTGAAATGCGTCACTTTATGTGGTAATAGCTTTGGAACACTTTTACTTATCCATGCCATTCTGAGATAGTTTTCTCGTGACACATTGTACTTCATGATAGTCATATATTTGAGTCAATATATTTCACCTTTGTTTATGAAAAAATCCCAAATTTACCCAAAATTTGGAAAAATTCACAATTTTCCAAATTTCAATTTCACTGCTTCTAAAACAGAAAGTCATGCCTAATAAAATATTTATTACTTAACATTCTCCATATGTCTACTTTATGTTGGCATCATTTTGGAAATGTCATTTTATTTTGTAGAAACTACACCCTCAAGTTACTCAAAACCGATTTTCCAAACTTTGTTAACCCTTTAGGCGTTCCACAAGAATTAAAGGAAAATGGAGATAAAATTTCTAAATTTCACATTTTTGGCAGATTTTCCATTTTATAAAAAAAAAATCTTTAACACATTGAGGGTTAACAGCCAAACAAAACTCAATATTTATTACCCTGATTCCGCGGTTTACATAAACACCCCACATGTGGTCGTAAACTGCTGTACGGGCACACGGCAGGGCGCAGAAGGAAAGGAATGCCATACAGTTTTTGGAAGGCAGATTGTGCTGGATTGGTTTTCTGAACGCCATAGTTTTTTTTTTTCTGCCGATCGTCTTGTGCAGGGGCTCGGTTTTTTGCAGAAAGTGTTGAGGTTTTTATTGGTACAATTTTTGGGTACATAGGATTTTTTGATCATTCATTATTACACTTTATGGGGCAAGGTGACCCAAAAATTGGCTGTTTTGGAACAGTTTTCATTTATTTATTTTTACAGCGTTCATCTGAGGAGTTAGGTCATGTGATAGTTTTATAGAGAAGATCGTTACGGACGTGGCAATACCTAATATGTATACTTTTTCTTATTTATTTAAGTTTTACACAATAATAGCATTTCTGAATCCCAAAAAATTATGTTTTAGTGTCTCTATAGTCTGAGAGCCATAGCTTTTTTATTTTTTGGGCGATTGTCTTAAATAGGGTATCATTTTTTGCGGGACGAGGTGACCATTTGATTGGTACTATTTTGGGGGTCATACGCCATTTTTGATCGCTTGCTGTTGCACTTTTTGTGATGTAAGGTGACAAAAATGGCTTTTTTTTTTACACAGTTTTTATTTTATTTTTTTATGGTATTTATCGGACGGGGTCTATCATGTGATATCTTTATAGAGACGGTTGTTACGGACGCGGTGATACCTAATATGTGTAGTTTTTTTATTTTTTCATTTTTTATACGAAAAGGCAATTTTTTTTTATTTTACATTTTTATTTATTTATTTTTACTTTTATTTTTTTCTCATTTTTTTTTATCAAGTCCCTCTTGGATCATGAAGATCCAGTGGGGCTGATGGCTGTACTATACTTTGCAATGCTCTTGCATTGCAAAGTGTAATACATTCAGATGCCCTGTAGGTGGCAACAGCGGACGCTTTTGCAAAGCGTCCGGTTGCCAGGGCAACCATTGGGGCTGCCATCGCAGCGCAGCAGCCCCGATGGTGGAGAGAGGGAGCCCCCTCCCTATTTTAACCCATGGATGCCGCTGCCGCGGCATCTATGGGCTTACAGAACTTACAGCAGAGTGTCAGCATAGAGCTGACACTCTGATGATGGCGGCGGCTTAGGAATGGAGCCGCCGCCATCAAACACAGCAGGGGGGCAGACGGGGGGCAGCGCGGGAAGGGGAGGGAGGGTGTTACGCCAGCAGGGGGTGGACTCAAGGAGGGGGCAGCACTGTGAAAGATGGGGAACAGATGGAGGGGGCACAGATGGGCTGCACAGATCGGGGGGGAAGGGGGTCTGCACAGATCGGGGGCGGGGGTGCTGCATGGATCGGGGGAGGAGGGGGCACGAGGACACTGATTTCAGGCTCTGATCTGCAGAGAGCAGATCAGAGCCTGAAACCGGCATTTTAACACTGCCGCGATCCGACTGGTTAGTCTGCACAGACTAACCAATCGAATCGATTGCCGGCAAGGGACCACTCTGATTGGTCCCTTGCCGGCATTACTGCACTGTATGCTGTCCGTGACAGCATACAGGGCAGGGGCAGAAGCTTTAATCCAAGCGCTTTGCAGCGCTTGGATTAAAGAGCTGCCAGAACGTATATATACGTGTAGCTGCACGGGGTATGTGCAGCTATCACGTATATATACAGATTGCGGTCGGAAAGGGGTTAAGGAGAGGATTGTGGAACATCTAAAATCCCATGGATTGAAAGATGAAAAACAGCATGGGTTTACTTCAGGGAGATCATGTCAAACTAATCTTATTGATTTTTTGGGTGACTAAAATAATAGATGGCGGAGGTGCAGTAGACATCGCTTATCTAGACTTTAGTAAGGCTTTTGATACTGTCCCACATAGAAGGCTTATCAATAAATTGCAGTCTTTGTGCATGGACTTTCATATTGTTGAATGGATTAGGTAGTGGCTGAGGGACAGACAACAGAGGGTTGTAGTCAATGGAGTGTATTCAGACCACGGTCTTGTTACCAGTGGGGTACCTCAGGGATCTGTTCTGGGACCCATATCAGCGAAATTGCAGAAGTCCTCAATGGTAAGGTGTGTCTTTTTGCTGATAACAAAAAGATTTGTAACAGGGTTGATGTTCCTGGAGAGAAACACCAAATGGAAAATTATTTAGGAAAACTAGAGGAATGGTCAAAAATCTGGCAACTAAAACTTAATATTGATAAGTGCAAAATAATAATGCACCTGGGGCATAAAAACCCAAGAGCAGAATATAAAATCAGTGATGCAGTCCTAACCTCAGTATCTGAGGAAAGGGATTTAGGGCTCATTATTTCAGAAGACTTAAAGGTAGGCAGACAATGTCATAGAGCAGCAGGAAATGCTAGCAGAATGCTTGGGTGTATAGCAAGAGGAATTACCAGTAGAAAGAGGGAGGCGCTCATGCCGCTCTACAGAGCACTAATGAGACCTAATTTGGAGTATTGTGCGCAGTACTGGAGACCATATCTCCAGAAGGATATTGATACTTTGGAGAGAGTTCAGAGAGGAGCTACTAAACTGGTACATGGATTGCAGGATAAAACTTACCAGGAAAGATTAACCACTTAAGGACCACAGGTTTATACCCCCTATTGACCAGGCCCTTTTTTACAAATCGGCACTTCACAAATTTAACGGTTTATTGCTCGGTCTTTTGGTGGTATTTGATTGCTGCTGAGATTTTTCGTTTTTCTGATATTAATCAAAATAGACTGCAATTTTCTCAAAAAAGTGTATTTTTAACTTTTTCAGGTAAAATTGTTCAAATATAATTACATTTCTATACAAGTTTGTGTCAGAATTTATTGTGCTACATGTCTTTGATTTAACCAAAAAATCCAATAACTGTATATTTATTGGTTTGCGCAAAAGTTATAGCGTTTACAAACTATGGTACAAAAATGTGAATTTCCGCATTTTGAAGCAGCTCTGACTTTCTGAGCACCTGTCATGTTTCTTGAGGTGCTAGAATGCCAGGATAGTATAAACACCCCCCAAATGAGCCCATTTTAGAAAGAAGACACCCCAAAGTATTCGCAGAGGGGCATGGTGAGTTCATGTATGATTTAATTTTTTTTCACAAGTTAGCGGAAAATGACACTTTCTGAGGAAAAAAATAATAATAATAAAGTTTCCATTTCTGCTAACTTCTGGCAAAAAAATAAATAATCTCCCACGGATTCACTATGCCCCTTGGGGTGTCTACTTTCCGAAATGGGATCATTTGTGGGGTGTGTTTACTGTTCTGGAATTTTGGGCGGGGCTAAATTGTGAGCAACCCTGTAAAGCCTAAAGGTAGTCGGCCCCTTTACGCAGCTAGGCTGCAAAAAAGTGTCACACATGTGGTATCACCGTACTCAGAAGAAGTAGGGCAATGTGTTTCGTGGTGTATTTTTACATACACCCATACTGTGTGTGAGAAATATCTCTATAAATGACAACTTTTTCAATTTTTTTTTATACAATGTTGTCAATTTACAGAGATATTTCTCTCACCCAGCATGGGTATATGTAAAAAGACACCCCAAAACACATTGCCTTACTTCTCCTGAGTACGACGATACCACATGAGTGACACTTTTTTGCAGCCAAGATGCGCAAAGGGGACGAAAGTCCAACGAGTACCTTTTAGGAGGGCATTTTTAGGCATTTGGATTCCAGACTTCTTCTCACTCTTTAGGGCCCCTGAAATGCCAGGGCAGTATAAATGCCCCACATGTGACCACATTTTGTAAAGAAAACACCCCAAGGTATTCCGTGAGGGGCATGGCGAGTTCATAGAAGATTTTTTATTTTATTTTTGCACAAGTTAGCGGAAATTGTTTTGTTTTTTTTCTCACAAAGTCTCCCTTTCCGCTAACTTGTGACAAAAACTTCAATCTTTCATGGACTCAATATGCCCCTCAGTGAATACCTTGGTGTGTCTTCTTTCCAAAATGGGGTCATTTGTGGGGTGTTTGTACTTCCCTGGCATTTGAGGGTCTCCGCAATCATTACATGTATGGCCAGCATTAGGAGTTTCTGCTACAGGGAGTGCAGAATTATTAGGCAAATGAGTATTTTGACCACATCATCCTCTTTATGCATGTTGTCTTACTCCAAGTTGTATAGGCTCGAAAACCTACTACCAATTAAGCATATTAGGTGATGTGCATCTCTGTAATGAGGAGGGGTGTGGTCTAATGACATCAACACCCTATATCAGGTGTGCATAATTATCAGGCAACTTCCTTTCCTTTGGCAAAATGGGTCAAAAGAAGGACTTGACAGGCTCAGAAAAGTCAAAAATAGTGAGATATCTTGCAGAGGGATGCAGCACTCTTAAAATTGCAAAGCTTCTGAAGTGTGATCATCGAACAATCAAGCGTTTCATTCAAAATAGTCAACAGGGTCGCAAGAAGCGTGTGGAAAAACCAAGGCGCAAAATAACTGCCCATGAACTGAGAAAAGTCAAGCGTGCAGCTGCCAAGATGCCACTTGCCACCAGTTTGGCCATATTTCAGAGCTGCAACATCACTGGAGTGCCCAAAAGCACAAGGTGTGCAATACTCAGAGACATGGCCAAGGTAAGAAAGGCTGAAAGACGACCACCACTGAACAAGACACACAAGCTGAAACTTCAAGACTGGGCCAAGAAATATCTCAAGACTGATTTTTCTAAGGTTTTATGGACTGATAAAATGAGAGTGAGTCTTGATGGGTCAGATGGATGGGCCCGTGGCTGGATTGGTAAAGGGCAGAGAGCTCCAGTCCGACTCAGACGCCAGCAAGGTGGAGGTGGAGTACTGGTTTGGGCTGGTATCATCAAAGATGAGCTTGTGGGGCCTTTTCGGGTTGAGGATGGAGTCAAGCTCAACTCCCAGTCCTACTGCCAGTTTCTGGAAGACACCTTCTTCAAGCAGTGGTACAGGAAGAAGTCTGCATCCTTCAAGAAAAACATGATTTTCATGCAGGACAATGCTCCATCACACGCGTCCAAGTACTCCACATCGTGGCTGGCAAGAAAGGGTATAAAAGAAGAAAATCTAATGACATGGCCTCCTTGTTCACCTGATCTGAACCCCATTGAGAACCTGTGGTCCATCATCAAATGTGAGATTTACAAGGAGGCATAGGCGTGCGCAGCCTATTGCATTAGGGTGTGCACCCTAAAGCACAAACACATGTGTATGTATGTGTGTGTATATATAAATATATATATATATATATATATATATACATACAGTACAGACCAAAAGTTTGGACACACCTTCTCATTCAAAGAGTTTTCTTTATTTTCATGACTATGAAAATTGTAGATTCACACTGAAGGCATCAAAACTATGAATTAACACATGTGGAATTATATACATAACAAAAGTGTGAAACAACTGAAAATATGTCATATTCTAGGTTCTTCAAAGTAGCCACCTTTTGCTTTGATTACTGCTTTGCACACTCTTGGCATTCTCTTGATGAGCTTCAAGAGGTAGTCACCTGAAATGGTTTTCACTTCACAGGTGTGCCCTGTCAGGTTTAATAAGTGGGATTTCTTGCCTTATAAATGGGGTTGGGACCATCAGTTGCGTTGTGGAGAAGTCAGGTGGATACACAGCTGATAGTCCTACTGAATAGACTGTTAGAATTTGTATTATGGCAAGAAAAAGCAGCTAAGTAAAGAAACACGAGTGGCTATCATTACTTTAAGAAATGAAGGTCAGTCAGTCAGTCCGAAAAATTGGGAAAACTTTGAAAGTGTCCCCAAGTGCAGTCACAAAAACCATCAAGCGAATTTGTATTATGGCAAGAAAAAAGTGACGCACTGTTATGGGCATCTGTGGATGATGCACTGTTATGGGCATCTGTGTATGACGCACTGTTATGGGCATCTGTGGATTACACACTGTTACGAGGCATCTGTAGGATGACACTGTTATGGGGGCATCTGTGGATGACACTGTTATGGGGCATCTGTGGATGACACACTGTTATGGGCATCTGTGGATGACACACTGTTATGGGCATCTGTGGATGACACACTGTTATGGGCATCTGTGGATGACACACTGTTATGGGCATCTGTGGATGACACACTGTTACGAGGCATCTGTGGATGACACTGTTATGGGGGCATCTGTGGAAGACACTGTTATGGGGCATCTGTGGATGACACTGTTATGGGGCATCTGTGGATGACACTCCACTGTTATGGGCATCAGTGGATGACACACGGTTATGGGGGCATCTGTGGATGATGCACTGTTATGGGGGCATCTGTGGATGATGCACTGTTATGGGGGCATCTGTGGATGATGCACTGTTGTTAACAGTGCGTCATTCACAGATCCCCCCCATAACATTATCATCCACAGATCCTCCCCCCCCCCCCCCCCATAAGTGTCATCCACAGATATCCCCTTAATAGACTGTTAAGGGGATATCTGTGGATGGCACTGTTATGGGGGCATCTGTGTGGAATCTGACACAGATGCCGGGGGGATCTGTGGATGCAGCATTTTGTGCTATATATGTGTCATCATCCACAGATATCTTCCCCCCCCCATAACAGTGTCCCTGACAGTGACTGGCCCCCAACAGGGGGTGGAGGCCGGCAACTATTGTAAAACCCTGCCGTTCATTATGTAATGGAGCTTGTAAATAAAATTGTGCCAAGTTGTATTAATACTATCTAATAATCTATTACTAACTTACTAGGACAGTCAGGCTCCCGCTCTTCGAACATTCAAACTAGGCGGCTGGCGGCAGCGTAACGTGACGTCACTCACTACGTCACGCCGCACGTGCATGCTCCTCTCACTTTATTAATGAAGCAGGCGGAGCAGGCAAGTGACGTCGGAGTGACGTTACGCGGCCGGCCGCCAGGAGACGGAGTCACGGAGCACAGGAGCAGTGGATATACACTAAGTATTACTCGTCGTCAGTCGATGTATGTCATACATTGAAGCTGTGCGGTCGGACACTAGTGCAGGGCTGGCAGACGGCAGTGCAGGAGGCGGAGCACAGGGGTGTGATTAGGGTGTGCCCAGGCACACCCGGCACACCCCGTGCGCACGCCTATGCAAGGAGGGAAAACAGTACACCTCTCTGAACAGTGTCTGGGAGGCTGTGGTTGCTGCTGCACGCAATGTTGATGGTGAACAGATCAAAACACTGACAGAATCCATGGATAGCAGGCTTTTGAGTGTCCTTGCAAAGAAAGGTGGCTATATTGGTCACTGATATGTTTTTGTTTTGTTTTTGAATGTCAGAAATGTATATTTGTGAATGTTGAGATGTTATATTGGTTTCACTGGTAAAAATAAATAATTGAAATGGGTATATATTTGTTTTTTGTTAAGTTGCCTAATAATTATGCACAGTAATAGTCACCTGCACACACAGATATCCCCCTAAAATAGCTAAAACTAAAAACAAACTAAAAACTACTTCCAAAAATATTCAGCTTTGATATTAATGAGTTTTTTGGGTTCATTGAGAACATGTTAGTTGTTCAATAATAAAATGAATCCTCAAAAATACAACTTTCCTAATAATTCTGCACTCCCTGTATTCTCCTTAGGCCTCATGCACACGACCGTTGTTTGGGTCCGCATCCGAGCCGCCATTTCAATGGGGCCGCAAAAGATGCAGACAGCACTCCGTGTTCTGTCCGCGTCCGTGGCTCCGTTCCGCGGCCCCGCAAAAAAAAATATCATGTCCTATTCTTGTCCGCGCTTTGCGGACAAGAATGGGTATTTATATTGCTGGCGCCCGTTCCGTTCCGCAAATTGCGGAAGGCAACACGGGTGCCTTCCGTTATTTGCGGACTGCAAAAAATGTCACGGTCGTGTGCATGAGGCCTTATATTGAGCATACGGGTAATGAGATTATTTTTTTTTCGTTCAGCCTCTGGGCTGAAAGAAAAAATGAACTGCACACATTTCTTCATTCGCATCGATCAATGTGGATGAAAAAATCTCTGCCAAAAAATGTGCAAAAAAAAAAAAAAGAGGAGAAAGGACATAAGAGTGCTTGCGAAGTAAAGCTGCGATCGCTAATAAAGATCCAAAAAGTGATCTTTATAGCGCCGCAGCGATTTTACTGTGTGTTTGCAGTGATCAGATAAAAAAAATTCTGTCTCTGCGGTGGGGCGGACTGAACGCAATAGCGCGCACAAAATCAGGCCTGATCGGGCGAACACTGCGTTTTTTGTAGAGCCCAAGGTGACCCTAATGTACTGATATAGATCTGATTGCGATCAGTCTTAATCACTAACAGATACTATATAGTACTAGTGCTGATTAGCGATGACGCTAATCAGCGACTAATCAGTGACTGCGGTGCGGTGGGCTGGGCCCTAACTACCTAACAAGTAGCTAACTAACTGGCGGTGATAAGGGACCCTTAGGCCCCATTCACACGTCCACAATTCTGTTCCGCATTTTGCGGAACGGAATTGCAGACCCATTCATTTATATGGGGACAGACTTTGTCCCGCTCGGATCCGGAATTGCAGATCTGCACTTCCGGGTCCGCACTTCCGTTCGGCAAAAATATAGAACATGTCCTACTCTTGTCCACAATTGCGGACAAGAAAAGGCATTTTCTATATAGTTCTGGCAAGGTGCGGATCCGCAACATGCGGAAAGCACATTGCCGGTGTCCGTGTTTTGCGGATCCGTGGATCCGCAAGACACATACGGACGTCTGAATGGAGCCTTACAGGGGGGTGATCAATGACAGGGGGGTGACCAGGGAGTCTATATGGGGTGATCAGGGGTTAATAAGGGGTTAATAAGTGACAGGGTGGGGTGTAGTGTAGTGTGGTGCTTGGTGCTACTTACAGAGCTGCCTGTGTCCTCTGGTGGTCGATCCAAGCAAAAGGGACCACCAGAGGACCAGGTATTAGGTATATCAGACGCTGTTAACAAAAGAGCGTCTGATATACCTTTCTGATGCAATTTTTTTAACATCTACAGCTTGCCAGCGAATGATCAGCACAGGCAGGCTGTAGATCAACTTGTGAACTGCGCAATCCTGTGAACGCGCGCTCCTGTGAGCGAGCGTTCACAGGAAATCTCAGGTCTCACGAGATGACGCCAATAGGAGTCGCTGAGACTGCTGCCGCTTGGACGCTTATCGGCGTTACGTGTGCGGCAAGCGGTTAAAGGACCTTAACATGTATAGCTTGGAAGAAAGACGAGACAGAGGGGATATGATAGAAACTTTTAAATACATAAAGGGAATCAACAAGGTAAAAGAGGAGAGAATATTTAAAAGAAGAAAAACTGCTACAAGAGGACATAGTTTTAAATTAGAGGGGCAAAGGTTTAAAAGTAATATCAGGAAGTATTACTTTACTGAGAGAGTAGTGGATGCGTGGAATAGCCTTCCTGCAGAAGTGGTAGCTGCAAATACAGTGGAGGAGTTTAAGCATGCATGGGATAGGCATAAGGCTATCCTTCATATAAGATAGGGCCAGGGGCTATTCATAGTATTCAGTATATTGGGCAGACTAGATGGGCCAAATGGTTCTTATCTGCCGACACATTCTATGTTTCTATGTTTATCAAACTAGTGTAGAGTAGAACTGGCTTAGTTACCCATTGCAACAGATTCCACCTTTCATTTTTCACAGCTCCTTTAGAAAAGGAAAGGTGGAATCTGATTGTTTTTTATGGGCAACTAAGCCAGTTCTACTTTACACCAGTTTGATAAATGACCCCAATTATGAGAAATCTAACGTGTCTGTAACAAACTCTGTAGAGACGACATGCGGCTGAAAGAATTTGTCATGGCGGTCTGGGTCAAACGGAGGAGAAGAGGAAAGAGAAGATGTACATGACAGGAGATGTCCCTGGATGTAAGAGGTATGTGCTGCTGTATTCCCCTATATGTAGAGCTGGCTCACTACTGTGACCGGCGTCTCATCTTCTCCTCCAAGTCTTTTTTTAGCATAATCAGATGTATTTTAAATTTGGCAACTAAAATTTAAATTTGTCACCTGCAGTCCTATGTAACAGCCCAGATAACAGAGCTAACTTTCTGTGTGCAGATAATGTAGTAGATGTTCCATGCAGTCCTATGTAACACCCCACATAACACAATAATTCACAGTGTTATGTGGGGTGTTACATAGGACTGCAGGTAACATCTATGACATCTGTACTCAGAGAGTTATGAGATGGTGGGGGTCCGACTCCTGGCATTCCCACCAATCAGGGATGAGAAGACCGCGATGTCCCAGTGAGCGCCGCAGCCTCCTTGCTCCTCACTCAGATGGGACAGAGCTGCACCTAGACCATGTGAACAATGTCATATGGCCTAGTAAGAGACTGTGGCACCGCAGCCTCTTCATACAGAAAAAAACGAAAACTAAAATGAAGGGGGCGGGGGGGCCGAGTTGGGTAGAAAGCCCTTGGCCTATCATGCATTTAATCCGCCCCTGGTCATGGGTCAAACTGCTTTAAGTTGGCCAATAGCTAGGATCAGGGCGAATGGGGGATGTCTGCACAATTTACATTGCACAGGGGAACAAGGCTGTCCACTATCTCCCATCTTGTTCGCTGTTGCCATTGAACCCCTAGCCTGTCTTTTGCGTTCATCTCCTGCATGGAAGGGGTTTCTGCTGGGATCTCAGGAGGAGAGAGTTTCCCTGTACGCTGACGATCTGCTCCTATATGTAGGGGATATGGAGTATTCCATATGCCCCATCATGAGGGATATCCTTGAATTCGGGAAATATTCAGGGCTAACAATTAATTGGGACAAATCTGTAATTCTGCCTCTTGATGCCCTTCCACCACAGATGGATTTGTCACAAATCCAGTTACAGGTGACCCGAAGCTTTAAATACTTGATTGTTGTGATTACATCACTAATCACTGAATATGTTAAAGTGATCCCCTATTCACTAAATTTACTGGAAAGGTCAATGCTTGATGCAAACTACCCTGTCGGCCCATGCAACTTGATTAAAATTAGATTTATGCCCCAATTGCTCTATATGTTACATAATTCCCCCATATGGGTTCCGCAGAGGGGATTCTACAAAATTCCGGGCATATACCGCTCATTGGTATGGAAAAAACAGAAACCTAGAATCCGCATGGAAACTCTGCAGAGAGATAAAGAGGAGGGAGGTCTTTCTTTCCCAAACCCATGGCTTTATTTCATAGCCGCACAACTACAGCACCTTGAGGGATGGGGGCAGTATATAGATTTAGGACCCTCGGCTAGGGTAGCTTGCTTTCTTATGAAGCAGAAGGTACCCATTACTATGGCAGAGCTGGCTAAGCCACAATCATGCTCTGGGTGCTATCCTACAATCTCCCTGATAACAAAAGTCTGGTCTAAGTTTAAGGAACTGATTGGTCTTGAGGGGTTTCATGACAATACGCCCCCGTGGCGCAATCCACATCTACCGGAATTGTTTAAACTAGAAGGCTTTTCCGCTTGGGAAGAAAAGGTTATTCTCTTTCTCGATCAGATCCAAACAGGAGTGGTGATAAAGCCGTTCACACAACTTCAGTCAGAATTTGATCTTCCTAATACGGTATTTTATCAGTTCCTAAAACTAAGACATGCATATCAATCGCAGTTCAAAGATGGTTTACAATTGTCAGACTCCCCTCCTATAGTCCAACAGGTGCTACATGGGGGTAACGCTAAGGCTGGGTTCACACCTGAGCGTATTCGATAAGTGCTGTTTACAGGCGTTTTTGAGGCGTATTTTGAGGCGTTTTTGTATTTTGGAAACGCGCATCGTACGCGCGCGCGTTCTTGCTATTGACCACAGAGGCGTGCAATGAAAAACAGAGGTGTTACGCGCGACAATATGCCCCAAAGAAGCTCCTGTACTTCTTGGGGCGTAGGGCGTTTAACAGCATGTTCGTACGCGCTGTAAAACGCTCAGCTGAGAACCACGCCCATAGGGAAACATTGGTTTTTGCCTGTTGAGCATTTTACAGCGGTAAAACGCTCAGGTGTGAACCTAGCCTAAGGGATTTATTTCTCTGGTTTATAAACGCTTATTTGATACATCTACCCCAACAGGCTCTCTCTTGGTAAAAATAAATGGGAATGTGACGGTATTGGGACAGTATTCTGGCCTTAACCCCTAGCCTAACACTTAGTGAGGCTCATAGAATATCCCAGCTATACCTATTGCATAGAGTATATAAAACCCCCTTGTTTCTGCACAACATTGGTCTTCGGACAGACTCAAATTGTCCCTGTCGTTGTGGGGTCAGAGGTGCTTCCCTGATGGCTTTGAATATAGCGACAAATAAACCCAGGGAAAAATGATTATTTAAAGGGATACAAACAAAATCAATAAACACATGTAAAAATGCAGGGGATTTGGAGCAACCAACACTTGTTCTTACTTATAATCGCCAATTCACACAGATACATGCCATACAAAAATGTATACCTATACTATTCGAGGATGATATCCTGCATGAATTATTGCCCAGTGACACTTTTGAGTCTGTTGCCGTCAGGAGCTTTATGATCGCACAGGCGCAGGCAGTCGGCGGTACCGCGCCTGCGTGAGATTTCCGGCGGCCAAAAGGAAGAAGCAAGGGGCATATCTGGAATGTATTAGATGGCGTAGTGGAGGGGGCAGCACCGTTCACCTTGGATGTGGGAGGATATTTTTGATGAGGAGGCGTGCTTAGGCTGGAAATTAAGGTGGGCTGGGCACTGCAGATGGGCGTTACTGGGCTCAAGAGAAGAAGAATAACGCCCCTGTGGGCACCTTGGAGGTCAATTTGCATAACAGAAAAAGCGCTTTTTTATCAAAATGACACCATGAAACGAAAAAAGAAGACCACAGCAGGAAATAAATAGTTTATTGTACATGACAATGGTGACAGCTTAATATGCTAAAACCTGGTGACAGGTTCCCTTTAACACGAAGAACCTGGATTGCAATCCTGAAATATAATTACTATCAATCTGGTTTGACTCATATATATATTTTTAACTCATTTTAATTTGTTGATGTATGTTGATTATCGGTGAAGCACCTGACAGGGTGTGGAGCTCCCTGCACGGTTAGGGGGGGGGGTGGTTTCCCTTTCCCCCTCCCCATGTTGGGGGGGTGGGGGTGCTGTACTTAAACATGAGTGTTTAGAGCTCCATATGGTTACGACTAAGAACGCAAAGTTGGAAACATGTCAATTGTGCAAGAGTAAAAGGATGTGTCCATATATGTAAAGCTGTTACTGGAAATAAAGACTTTGCAACAAAACTACATACGAGTGCTGGAGGAACCTCTTCTTCTTTGCTACTTAGTTTTGGGAGTGCTCTGTGCCTGGGGTTTACTGGGAGGGAGTCACAACTCAGATACAGTTACCTATAGACCCCAGGGTATGCGTATAAGGCTGCATAGATCCACCGGGAAGTGATGACAAACTGTCTTTGTGCATTTGCAGAATGCTCTTCCAGGCAAGAATTTTGATAGCTAAATATTGGATACAAAGGAATCCACCTACTAAGCGGGAATTTGTGAGCCGAATGAACACCATTCTAAGATTTGAGAAAGGGGTGTACATGAAAAGGAGATGTCCAGCTAAATTTAGGCAACATGGCAGGGGTGGTTTGCAGTTCCTGGATTGGCGTCTTTGGCACTAATGAGGAATTGTTTAAGGGGGCAATTCTCCATACTGGGGCAAATAGCCTAATTCATTAGACCTCAGCCCACTACCATGGACAGACCTGACATTCTATCTTTTGCACCAAGTCGTGCAAATCAATTCCACAAGATGCCCGTCATGCTATATTATATTATATTCTACTCCTCTAAACATGGATTTTATAACAAGACACGGAGGCTCCTATTGCTTTAACCTTTCTTTACTTCTACCATAGCAGCAAAGAGAAAAAAAGAAGGTATACAGAATGGAAACCATAGTAACAGGCCCCTCCCCCTTATCCCAGTATATCCCTCCTTGTCTGCCTGGGCTCTTCCTCTTTCTTTGCTGCTACCAGGCAGATAAGTACTCTCCAGCTCTGTGGCTTTGCCCAGGGTCTGGTATATTATATTATATGTCCTTGGTTCAGGTATTTGATTCGCCCCTTTCATTTTGGGGGCTTAATTGCTTATCAGTGATTCTTTCTGTCAGCTATGGATATATGTATTTTATTTAGGATTTGTCTATGACCCGTTTTTCCCGCAGGTATTAGTGTGGCCGTTCCGTCGCGGCTATACTGCCTTTTGTTGCGGTCCTTGCGGCCCTTCCGCCCCCCTTCCCCCCCCGACGTTCTGATCTGTTACCTTGGTCCCCGGTCACCTCGGGATGCGCCGCCATTGCGCGCGCTTTTACCCTTCTTCCTCCTCTCCTTCCCGCCCGAAGTCTCGCGAGATCGAGATTTCGGGCGCTCTCCTCTTGCCCGGCTGCTGCTGACGGCGAGATCTCGCGAGATCTCGCTGTCTCTGTGAGTTCCTCCGCTCAGCGCACACCGGACAGCACAGCTCGGCACCGCTCGGCACAGCTCATCCCTTTCTGCTTGCCTCTACTCCTCTGACCCTTGTAAGTGGGTGTTTTATTCCCTCTTCTTCTAGCCACGTTATCTATGGTTATTACATGATTCCCTTTTCTCTCTCTTTTTTTTTTTCCTAGTGCTATTCCTGCTGCTCCGGCTGGGGTGACTAACTCCTGCCATCTTTGTCCTATACTATGTCCCTGAGAAAGAGTTCCGTTGCCTCTGTGGCCCCTAGCGAACCCCCCCAGGTAGATCAGGGTTCCCCTGTTCAGGATAGGAGGTCCGAGGTAATGCACCCGGACGACCATGAGGTGGCATTACAACGGTCTATATCAAATGCCATTATGACCGCCATGGGCTCAATGTCATCCGCATTGACCCAGTCTATATCGCAGGCCCTTATGGCGCGTCCTAATACTACCGCCCAGGGTTTGGTTCCACCTCCTGGACCATCTCCTATTACCTCCAGAGCACCTCAGATTGATGGGCCATCCCCATCGCAAGATAACGCGCTCGGTTCGCGTAAAAGAGCTTGTACCCGCCAGGCAGACAAAACGCGGGCATGGAAGACTGCCAGGTCTCTACCTGAGCCAAGGTCAGACTCTGATAGGGAGTCGGAGGAGGAGACTCATGAGAATGTCTATGATTTGACTGATGAGGTGGAGGATGATTTGGCGGATATCTCCGTAGATCCGGCTCTTAATGTGGGCCCGGAAGTCCCGTTGTTACAACAGGGGTCAGCAGAGGATCTCTTATTGGATCCATCTGGGGAGCCGTTGTTTAACCCCGAGGAGCTGCACCATCCCCGCTCGGCGGAATGGATGCCCGCCACTCATGTGGCACAATATATGGAGGCTCGCATGCGCAATTCGCTTAGTAAAGAATCGCGGAATAAGTTGCGAGCGGAGTGCCCTCGTCCTTTGGTCCCACACAAAGTGTGTGAGACGCCATCAGTGGATTCGAAGATGGTCCAGTTTTTGGCGAAGACGGGTTTTAACCCCCGTAAAGGCCTAGACGCAGCCTTGAAGACAGTCCAAGACAAGCTACTGGACATTACAGGTCCTTTAGCAAAAATATTTGATTTGGCAGAGTCCGCTATTGCGACAGGTAGCCAGGTAGACCCTGTAGAGTTAAGAGGTTGGGCCCAGCGGGCCATATGCGTGGCTGGTAACACCAACACCTCGCTCGCCATTGAAAGGCGAAAAGCGATCCTGATTAAGATCGAGCCAAAGCTCTCTAACTTGGCCTTGACTGAAGCGGGCGAAGACGCCCAGGGGTTGCTATTTGGCGACTCCTTTATTAAAGAATTAGGAAAATATGTTGGAGCCTTTACGGCTCTTGACAAGGCCCAGACATCGATGCGTCGAGTCTTTCAGGGGCGTTTTTCCAACAGGGCCGGCAGTTCTAGGGGCCGACTGTCCGGCCGTTCCAATTTTCATGCCAGAGGTTCCGGCAGAGGCTCCTTCAATTATAGAGCATCCCTCCAGGATCAGAGACACCAGCCGTCCTTTTTTCCGTCCCGAGGCGCTCCCTTCAGGTCACGAGGTTTCAGGGGAAATCCAGGCTCCCGTCGACCATTTGGTAAGTTGTATGCTTCGTCCTCCCCCTTTTTTAGACCATTTAGTCGGGGGCAGACTCCGATTCTTTTCTCATGTGTGGTCAGGCATAACCTCAGACCAATGGGTCCTTTCTGCTGTACAGGGGTTCGTGATAGATCTGATTGCCGATCCAAGTTCCATCCCTGCCCCCCCGGTGATACCACCGTCCAGTTCAGCACGATCCCTATTTCAGAAGGAACTGTCGGACCTTCTGCAAAAAGGCGCGATCGAACGTGCACCAGAGACTCAAGGAGGAGTAATCAGCAGTATATTTCTGGTGCAAAAGAAAGGGGGTCAGATGCGCCCGGTGATCAATCTGAAAGCACTGAATGCTTTTGTGAAATACCGACATTTCAAGATGGAGGGCATCCATCTTTTGAGGGATCTACTCCTTCCAGGCGATTGGTTGGCCAAGATAGATCTCAAAGACGCCTACCTCACAGTCCCAGTGTCGCCTTCTTCCAGAGACCTGCTGCGGTTCCTGTGGAACGGTCGGACTTGGCGCTTCACCTGCCTGCCGTTTGGCCTGTCCTCCGCCCCCTGGTGCTTTACCAAGATCATGCGCCCTGTGGTGGCGTGGCTTCGCAGCAGAGGTGTCCGTCTAATCGTCTACCTGGACGATATCTTGATCATGGCCCACTCGCAGACTCTACTGTTGAGGCACCTCCACTTGACGGTGTCGCTCGTTTCCAACCTGGGGTTCATTATCAACCAGGAGAAATCCTGTTTAATTCCGTCCAGATCCATGGAATTCCTGGGGTTCCAGGTGGACTCGGAAGAGTTATCCCTCAGTCTCCCACTGTCAAAGATCAAGTCCATCCGCAAGGAACTGAAGCACGCCCTACGTCTTCCTCAGATGTCGTTGCGACACTTAGCAAGGATAATCGGACTTCTGGCCTCCTCGATTCAGGCCATCTTTCCAGCTCCCCTCCATTATCGGGCGTTGCAGCGCCTCAAAATTGCTCACCTTCGGTCGGGGGCCTCCTACGCGGATTTGGTCACATTGGATGCAGAGACAAAGGACGAAATGAGATGGTGGATCCACAACCTGTCAGTGTGGAATGGCAGAGCGATCGTGGGTCCCCAACCGGATCTGGTCATAGAATCCGATGCGAGCCTGCACGGATGGGGGGCACATTGCAGTGGAGTTTCCACAGGCGGTCCATGGTCTCAGGAAGAATCCCGGCTTCACATCAACGCCCTGGAACTTCTAGCAGGGTCGTTGCCATTCGCAGTTTTGCCAATGGTGTGGTCAGTTCAGCCATCAGACTCCGCATGGACAACATCTCAGCGGTCAGGTATGTCAATTGTATGGGTGGCACACGGTCTGTGGTTCTGACCCATTTAGCGAAGGATTTTTGGGAGTTTTGTCTCGACAGGAACATTTCGGTGGTGGCCGAATACCTTCCAGGCCTTCACAATACTCTAGCGGACTGGAGTTCACGCTACACATCGGACTCCAGCGATTGGAAGTTAGACGAGACGTTTTTTTCCGCTATTTCTTCTCTATGGGGTCCCTTTGCAGTCGACCTGTTCGCTTCCCGTTTGAATACACAACTGCCCAGGTTCTTCAGCTGGAGGCCGGATCCCTTGGCGGAGGCAGTGGACGCTCTGCTTCAGCATTGGGGAGGCGCGCTGATGTACGCATTCCCTCCCTTTGCGCTCATCCCACGGGTGCTCATTCAGGTTCGTCAGCAGTTGGCGAGCCTGGTTCTGATCGTTCCATTCTGGAGAGCCCAGTCCTGGTTCCCTCAAATCCTGGAACTTCTGGTGGATCTTCCGCTTCTCCTTCCCGCTCAGTTGTCTCTGCTCAGGGGGCCTGCAGGAGAGTTTCACCCACTTCTGCAGAACGGATCGCTACGCCTCCTGGCTTGCAAGATCTCGGGAGTCCAGGAGGAGGCGCTGGACTTTCAGGAACAACTAGGTTCCTATTGGACTGCGCTTGGGCGCCCGGGACGAGACGGGCTTATCGAGCCGCCTGGGGTGCTTGGTCTCGCTGGTGCGTCGACCGGACTTTGGATCCCGTTGCGGCTCCTGTAAATTCCATCTTGGCCTTCTTGTCCTCACTCTTTGAGGCAGGAAAGGCTTACCGCACCATCAATGTCTTTAGGTCAGCAATTTCCTCCAGGCATAACGGGTTCGAGGGACGTCCAGCGGGTCAACATCCCCTGGTCTGTCGTTTGCTCAAGGGCTCACGTTTGGCCCGACCACCTCGGCCACGATTTTCGTCAACCTGGGATGTCTCTGAGGTCTTAACGTTTTTGGTCAGTTGGCCCTCAAATGATCTTTTGTCATTACGTCAGTTATCGGCCAAATTGGTCACTTTATTCTGTCTAATCTCCTGTAAGAGAGTTTCGGATGTGCGTGCTTTAGATTGGGACGCTAGATCCTTTACCCCGGAAGGGGTCCACTTTAACATTTCCCGTCGCACGAAAACCAGTATCCGGTCGGTCTCTTATCCCCGTTTTCCGGCGTCACCGCAACTGTGTCCGGTGGCGTGCTTGCGTGAATATGAGGACAGAACCCGTCCGTTGCGGTCTCGTTCTCTTCCCCACTTGTTCATCTCGTTTCGCAGCCCGTTTGCCCCGGTTGCCAGTGTTACTTTATCTCGCTGGGTTAAGTGGATTCTCTCCCTTTCCGGGATTGATACGTCTATCTTCACGGCACATTCGGTTCGCAGTGCGGCTGCTACTTCCATGACAATCTCTGGGGCTTGCTTGGAAGATGTTATGAGATTGGCGGATTGGTCCAGATCCTCCACTTTCCGCGAGTTTTATTTTAGACCGGTTTCGCATGCTTTTGATTCTTTAGTGGCTCAGCTTTAAACAAGCAATAGGAGCCTCCGTGTCTTGTTATAAAATTACGGGATTTTACTAAGTATGACGTAAAGTCATGATTTTATTAAAGACACGGAGGCGAGTATTGCCCTCCCTGGACCCACCCTTTGGGCTTGAAGTAAGTATAATGTTAATTTACCCTATGATCAGGAGTTTAGAGCTGTTAGTGTTTCCAACAAATGGATCCTATGTGTTTTTTTCTAATACACTGGAATACGCTCTTAGAAGGTTTTTCTCTCTTTATGTCCTTTTTTCCTAGGTTGAGAGGCTAACGGCTTCATGTTTGGAGTTACTCAGTTCCGGTCCAGTCGGATGTCCGGTTGTTGCGGTCCACGCCGACGAGTTCAAGAGGTTTTTTCGTTGCCCAGTTGTTTCGGCATCTGTTACTCCGGTTGAACAGCGATAGTTGAGACGCAAAGAAAGAGGAAGAGCCCAGGCAGACAAGGAGGGATATACTGGGATAAGGGGGAGGGGCCTGTTACTATGGTTTCCATTCTGTATACCTTCTTTTTTTCTCTTTGCTGCTATGGTAGACGTAAAGAAAGGTTAAAGCAATACTCGCCTCCGTGTCTTTAATAAAATCATGACTTTACGTCATACTTAGTAAAATCCCGTAATTGACATGCAATATGTGTATTTTTATATTGTTTTATTATTTTACGACACAGATATGTCTTATTGTACGTGCAAAACTTTCTTTTAATAAAAGTATACTTGAGTAAAAAATAAATAAAGGCTTCAATAACCGCGATCGCCATTATTGCCGGTCATTGGCTGCGGGTCTCTGCTGTTTCAAACCATATGATGCCCGCTGCACGTGCGAGCGGGCGCCATGTTAGTCCATCTCCGTACATGTATGGTGCTGGTAGCAAAGGGGTTGAAGGGTTAGCCACTTTCTGGTTATCGCTGACCAATATGTTTGTAACATGATTATATGGCACTTACTAATATAATTTTGTTGAAATTCTGCACCATTTTCAATACTTTATAAGCTATGTCCCCTTGTGTGCCAAGTCTTTTTGCGCTGTCCACACAGAGGTCCTGTCCATAAAACGGCTGCTGATGGAGGGTCATGTGACCAGGCAGATCACCTCCATGTGACGTCTCCTGCAGTGAAACATACCGCGCCTTAAGATGGCAGGTGCGGTGCATTTGAATGGAGGAGACGTCACATGGAGGTGATTTGCCTGGTCACATGACCCTCCATCAGCAGCCGTTTTATGGACAGGACCTCTGTGTGAATTCCAAAGACTTTGTAAACAAGGGGGCATTGCTTTTGAAATATAGAAAATGGTGCAGAATTTAAAAAAAGACTGTATTAGTAAGTGCCATATAGTCATCTCACAAACACATTGGTCAACGATAATCAGAAAGTGGCCAAGCTCTTGAATTGATTGATCATTACTGTTTATTAACCTGTCTCTGTCTAGTTGTAACTAGGGGGCTTTAACCCATTCGTGACTGTGCTGCCATAGGGATACTTACCAACATTTCATTTTCGGGCTGGGGCAGCGCGAACTTGCCAGGACTGTTATTTATTACACTTTGTGTATATTACAACTGTGTGTGTGCACGCTTCACATCATTGTACATATATATTACATGCTCTTATTATATGATGGTATCGATATGTTCCTTACACCTGCTTGACTCCCAGTACAGTGTATAGTGCGAGGGACAGCACCCTGACTGGTCAGTGCAGTTCTTCCATGGTTTAATCAGTGATTGGTCTGACACTGCTCACATAAAACGACTGGTAGGTGCAGGTCTTCATAATACTTCCTGCAATTTGATGAACTTTTATAGCAACACACAGTCCTACCTCCACTATCGACCAGAACTGATGTACTAGAACTTGGTTCCGCCAATAGGCAGGGGGCGCTGTAGCAAAGCTTTATTCCTGGCGAGCTACAGTCATATTCGGTATTGTAATAACCCTCATATTACATTCATTTACACACACACGGCTAGCAGACAAACACTATATACATGAGAGAGGAATCTCCTGCTACTATTCTAGGCGAATGAATATGTTTGCATGTGCCCGAATCAAATATGGCAGCACGTCTGTTCATCACGTGACACTCGCTCTACGGCTGCCAGTGTCGCGAAGTAGCAGGAGTAGAGGACGTCCGGATCCCTACAGGTGACATTTCTATGATATTATATTGGCGGTCACATTTTGGCTTTATATGTGCCATTCTGCGTAATTCTCTGGGCTGCTAGCATCCAGAGCCGGGCGTAGCAGTATGTGTCACTGTGACAGCAGCATGCAAGTGGTGTATGGGTGACCTGGTGCTGTGCAGGACGTGGTAGGGTTCACATCCACGTACTCCATCCCTCCATGTTACTTCACTATACATTATTGTGGATTGTGAGCAGGTGGGATTTCACAAGCCCAGAATCCTTACAGGGGTCCCGAAATATGTGGAGTATGGGGGGGGGGGTTCCCTGTCTGAACCTCTGCATGTACTAGTGGTATGGTGATGCCAATAAGTAGGCTATATGATCACTGAGGCCTCTGATTGGCTGCAGTGGTTGTGTGCCAGTACAGCACATAATTGCTGGCAGTTTGCATAGAGCAATGGGGGCGGGGGGCCACCACCTTACCATCAGCGATAGATCGGCAGGGGTGATTAATGTTTCTTTTGTTATTTTATAACATTTGTGTCCTTTTTTTTTTTTTTTTTTAAGGATTGTTTGATGGTATTTTTCTAGTATATACCATTACTTTCCGAATGCTAACCCCCCCAACCCAAAATTGTGAGATTGTATGGGGCTGCTATAGAGGTCTGTCCCGCCTCATCATCTGCTTTGCCAGGACCTGGCTCATGGACCTTTATAAAAGAGCCTGTGGTGCAGTTTATTGCACAGGGTTGCGGACCCTTGACTCTTAGATTTGGTGGGGGTCCCAGCATTTGGATCCCCACTGATCAGGAAATTATGACACTTTGTGTGATGAGAATAAAATCTCCTTATTCATCTCTGACCATTGAGTATGGGGTTCTGAGTAGTGTTGAGCAAACTTGTTTTTTAAGTTCGGTTATCGAAGAATCGTGGTAGCGGAATCCATAACGGGATTCTTCGATAACACGAACTTTGGATGCAGAACTTAAAGCACAAGTTCGCTCAACACTAGTTCTGAGTTAAATGCTAGGACGTCTTGTTTGTAGCTTTTTCTTGACATGTGCATTGTGTAATCTGCTATTAATTCTTCTTGGTGCCCTCACTCCACAGCCATGCCTTTTCTCGATCTTCAGAATAAAATTGGGATCGATATCGACAAATGGATGCTGTTGCAGAGCTCCAAGCAACCTTTATGCCAGGCTGGTCGTTGCCATTCCTTTGAGAAAGACTGGGTAGAGTGTGTACATGGCATTGGAGCCATCCGGGCTCAGAAAGAGTGCAAGGTGGAGTTTGAAGACTTTCTCGAGTGTATGCACAGAACCAAGACGGTAAGTGAGCTACGAAGACACATTGGAGCATGAAAAACCATGACCTGTTTTTTTCTGTGCTGACTTATCAAGAGAGTATGTAACATTTCCGGATCTAATGGTGAATTTGCACCACTCAATTCTCGGGCCAATTATTGGGAATGAACGTTACTATGAATCCTCCCTCCCGATAATAGGTACGTGGCAATGTGCCTCTGATGAACACGTAAAATGCTCGTTCATCAGATGAAGCAATCTTTCATGCAGCACATTAAAGGGGTTCTCCGCTTTTACTGACTGATGCTATTTGAAGAAAACACTGTGTTCTCCTCTGTTTACCTGCTCCCTGTCGACCTTGCAGCGGCAAGCAATGTCATTAAAGCAATGAGGTGATGGCTCCCTCCTATTCACTCTAATGCTTACTGCTGGAATCTCAATGTAGAGCAGGTAAACAGAGAAGAGAACACAGTGCTCATATGAGCGATTCGTTCTCTTCAAACTGCTGATCGGGCACCCACCTATCTGATATTGATGACCTATGCAGAGGTTAAGTCGACAGTATAGCAAAAGCAGAGAACCCCCTTTAAATCATAGTTTCTGGGCAGCAGATCATGGTGTGTGAACAGTGATCTGCTGCCCAGAAACAATTAATCTGTAGGAGGACAAACAATGGCAGTAATCTCGCTCGTCCTCCTACAGTGGAGGAGATTGCTGCAGGTAAATGTAGCTCTTCCCCTCTACTGATGAGCAGGCAGTTATCATGAAGGAGCAGTCCTTTCCCGATAATTGCCTGGTCGTTTTGCACGTCTAATATATGTCCCTTTTTAGATGTACTTGTTTGCCAAGAAAACTGACTACATTGTGGTTAGGAGCATAGGGGGTGTTGCCATTACTCCTTGAGGCTCCGATCTCCTTGCTGCTGCACCCCGTGCACTTTGATTCATAGGACCAGGCTGTGTAAACATCATCACTTGAGATGTGCGAACTTCAAGTTTTTAAGTTTGGGTATATGGTGAATTGCATTATGGATTCCATTACTGTGGACCATAACGCAATTCAAGTACGGAATGCCTCTAGAGGCATTCCGTTATAATAGAAGTCTATGGCCATAACGCAAGTCAGCATATACCTGAACCCGAACTTAAAAACTTGAAGTTCGCTCATCCCTAGTCATCACTCCTGGTCCTGACTTCTAGTCTTGCACCTTTGCTGTGCACGTAAGAACTGGCGCAGGACAGGAGGTAGGCTTGCCAGCCGTAGGGATGAATGGATGAAAGGTGTCTGGGCTGCTTTACTCTGAGATCATTATGCCGGCACTTAGAGGAAGAAGGGAGCAAGGAAGCTACAGAACATAAAAGCAGGCAAAGAGGAACCAGGGAGGTAAAATATAGGGGGCTCTACCAGAGAGAAAAATGTAAAATGAACGTTTTTATTGCATATATATTGCAATAATATTTTATATAAAAATGTTCTGTTCATTCCATAGTAATACTTTTTGTAGAATAACCCTTTAAAAAAAAAAAAAAAAAAAAAAATCATACTTCTTCCAAACGTTTATATGGGGAGAACAGACGTAAAACTGGGTAGGTAGACAGTTGATATTTGCTTGTATTAAAATCCTGACATTATTCATTGGAAGCTCATCTACATTTATTCAAGAGGTAATTCTTTGCTTCTGGAAGTGGTTGTAACTGCAGCCCTACCCGCACAATGAATTTCCATTCTAATTTCTATTCTTCATTTTGCAAAGCTCCTCTGCTGTGACATGTGGGGATTTTCCTTGTAAGAAATTTCTCTATTTAATAATTTTTGGGTGTTTTCAGCTTTTTTTTACATGGTTCACACCTCATTGGATAGTGTATTGTAAAAAAGGTATGATCTTGGATCAGATCACTGGTCCTGTTTTCACACTTTCGCTGTCAAGAAAATGTTCATACGTTTTGGCATACACATATAAAACCTGAATAATAAAATAATAATAAATAAAAATAAAAGAATCGCCCAAATGAGTGGCAATTGACAGTATAGGAAGTTGATCAGAGCTGCTGTAAATCGATGATAAGAGATTCCACCACCAACAAAGTAGCGTTCTCTTGTTTCTCGGGTTATCACTGGACATATGTACATGGGGCAATTACCAGAAATGTACATTAAAAGGGCCTGATGTCACTTGCAGTTCTCCCCTTTTTTAGGCTACATGCACACGACCATATGTATTTTGATGTCCAAAAAATACGGATGATATTCATGTTGCATCGTTTTTTTTTGGCGGATCCATTGTAACAATGCCTATTCTTTTCCGCAAAACTGACAAGAATAGGATATACTCTATATTTTTTGTGGGGCTACGGAACAGACATACAGATGCGGACAGCACACCATTTTTTGCGGACTTATTGAAATTAATGGGTCCACATCCTATCTGCAAAAAAATAAAAATTGGACACTGAAACAAAATACGTTTATGTGCATGAGGTCTTACAGAAACCAAGAAGTAAAATTTTCTAGGCTGCTGCTTGACTTAAAAATGAATGCTCTCTAAATATTGGAAATTTAAGGGGTTGTCCAGGAAAGCATAATGATGACCACCAATCAGCTGTTCCAGGGAGCTCTGCTGAGCGCGGTGGGCTTCTGGCAGCGTACAAAGCACAGTGCCATATTGCTTGTTATTGCAGCTCAGCCCCATTCACTTCAATGGAACTGAGCTACAACTAGGTCATGTAACCAATATACAGTGATTTCACATGGCCTAGGAAGAGACAGCGATGCACACGGAGTGCTTGGCAACAAATTGAACTCTGTGATCTCCCTAGTGAGTACAATTTTACACTATTTAGCCCCATAACATATAATGCTAGCAATAAATCTGAGGCTAGTCAGTGCCAGTGCTGCACCATAGCATAATGTCATGGTCCCTTCCATGACAGAGGTGAGAATATCTGAGAGACTGGCGGCCCGTGAGGGTATCTGACAGTCTCTCTGTTTTCTCCTTGCAGTGTTGTTTGGTAATGATGACCACACCTCTTGTCAGGTCCAGCTTGTGGTCATTACTGATTCACACTGCTTACCATGCGGTTGATATTTCCTTCTGGAGTTGGTTGAGCTGGTGTGTTGTTCTTTTGGATCTCCTGCTCCTCCATTCTTCTTTAAGCTAAGAGCATTGTTGTTCGCTTGTGGTTTTTTTTTTTTTTTTTTTTTTTTTTTCTAGGCCTCAGGGAGACGCTGGGTCCTTCATCTGGGAAGGAACCAGTAATCTCATTCCCTGCCACCACCCTTAGGGCTTTCCAGGGTCTCCAGGGCTAAGGTTACGGTGTTTGAGTATTTCCACTTTCAGGGTCTACTCATATTGGCAGGAGTCAGGGAGAGGTCTAGGGATTCCTAGGAGGTCACCATCCCTCTCCATTAGCTTTGAGGCCTAGACTCCGGTCTATTTCCTTCTGTGTGTTATCTGGTGTTTTCCCCTCCCCATTACCTGTGACACATAATTGATGGGGATCTGATAGTTTTATTCTCAAGAGTGGGACATCATTTATTTTTTATTAATAAAGTTTAAATTTCACAATTTGAGTTGGGGATACCTAATGAAGGGATTTAGCTGGCTTATAGCCCATTGTGTGGATAGATATTCCCAATGGTTTCCCACAGGGGGGGATATTGAGCTAGTTTGAACAGTAAAGCTAGCCATAGACATGCAGATTTCTGCTAGTTTTAACAAGATCTGCTTACAAGTTTATGGGAAGGGGAATTGGATAGGTAGTATTTAACCTTGTCTGAGCTTTTATTTTTCTGAGATAAGCGGTAGAGAATGGAGGTTGTCATTTGATTCAGCTGACAACTATTTTATGGCCTGTTTGGCCTGTTAATTCATCCTCAACTAGCCTGTAGAGGGACATGCTGTGGATTTTCTACTGTGTAATTGCAGGCAGAATATCTTTGGAGTTGATTTAGGCTAGGTTCACACTAAGCATTTTCTGAGCTGAAGAAAACCTGATGAGGAATCCGTCAATTTTTTTTTTTTTTTCTTTTTTTTTTTTCTTTTTCATGCTTTTTTTCTGACCCATTTTTTTGCCGCAGTTTCGGCTAGACTTTTCATTCCTGGCCACTTTCAATAGAATTCTTGATGTGGAAAGCACATCAAGAATAGACAGGATACTTATTTTTTTCCATGGTGTGGTTTCTAAAACTGCATGTAGATAAACAGTGTTTTATATGTATTGACATGCACATTCCCCCATTGAAAGCAATGGGGAAGTTCTGCAGGCATTTTTGGCATAAAATCTGCGCCACAATCCACACCTAAAACACCCCATGTGAACCAAGCCTTACTTCCTAGCAGCAGTTTTCCTGGTCAATTTGCAATGGATATTTTCTGTTGTAAATTAGTTTTGTGCAGAAAAGGATTTTCCAAGACATACGTACTGATGACCCATCCTCTGGATAGATCATAAGTATCTGATCAGTGGGAGTCCGACACTTGCTCCCGTGAGCACCGTGGCCTTCTCCCTGCTCACCAAGCACAGCGCTTTAGATTGTATAGAGCAGTGGTGGCGAACCTATGGCACGGGTGCCAGAGGTGGCACTCGGAGCCCTCTCTGTGGGTACCCATGCCCTGGAAAAAGTCTATTGCGTACCAATATGCCTTAGACTTTTCCTGCCATTCATCAGCGCAGGGCGCACTATGAACAGCACAGGCAGCGCACAGAATGTAGGCAGGCTGTTATAGCTAATGATAAAGTACATGGAAGATATAATATGTTGGACTGTAGTATTCAGGGTAAATTGCAGTGTCGGCACTTTGCAATAAATAAGTGGGTTTTGGGTTGCAGTTTGGGCACTCGGTCTCTAAAAGGTTCGCCATCACTGGTATAGAGGGTATGCTTGGTATTACAGTTCAGCCCCATTCACTTCATTAGGGCTTAGCTGCGCCTAGGCCAAGTGACCGATTGTATGGTGACGTCACATGGCGTAGGGAAGGCTGAGAGAAGGCCGCAGCGTTGCTGCGAGCACCGGTGTCTTCTCAAGCAGCTGACAAGCAGTCATCCCAGGTGTCGAACCCCCACAGATCAGGTACTGATGACCTATCCAGAGGATAAATCATCAGTATAAGGCCTCATGCACGGAAGCCGCCCGTGTTGCCTTCCGCAATTTGCGGAACGGGAGCCGGCAATATAAATGCCCATTCTTGTCCGCAAAGCGCGGACAAGAATAGTGGGGCCACGGATGCGGACAGCACACGGAGTGCTGTCCGCATCTTTTGCGGCCCCATTAAAGTGAATGGGTCCGCATCCGAGCCGCCAAAACGGCGGCTCGGATGCGGACCCAAACAGTCGTGTGCATAAGGCCTAAGGCTACATGCACACGACCGTTGTGTGTTTTGTGGTATGCAAATTGCGGATCTGCAAAACACGGATGGCGTCTGTGTGCGTTCCACAATTTGCAGAACTGCACGGACAACCTTTAACATAACTGCCTATTCTTGTCTGCAAAGCGCAGACAAGAATAGGACAGGTTATATTTTTTTTGCGGACCACGGAACAGAGCAACGGATGCGGACCGCACACTAAGTGCTGTCTGCATCTTTTGCGGCCCTGTTGAAGTGAATGGTTCCGCATCCGAGCCGCCAAAACTGTGGCTTGGATGCGGACCAAAACAACGGCTGTGTGCATGAGGCCTAAATGTCTTGGAAAACCTCCTTTAAAAGGGCATGTTTTTAATTTTTCATAAAATGTATACAGAAATTTCAATGGCAATAAGAGAGGTCCAAAATAAATTTTACAAGTTTTTATGGAATAAAGGGAAATTTAGAATGTTATTTATTACCGGGTATAAGGTGGAGATCAGGCTGATATCAACCTGAAAGTGGTTGGACCAAAATTGAAGCTTATGACCTGTCCATTGGATAGTTGGTGAGTTTATGGTGCGTGGGGGACCTCACCGACCACAGAAACAAGGATATCCGAGTCCTCAGTGTGAACATAGCAGCTTTCTAACATGGTCACCATTCAGTTCCTGTGGAGAGGTGGAAATTTCGGTTTTTCAGCAATCTACAGCAGACTAAGTGTTTCTGGCTGGACAATTATACCAAGCAAAAGCAAAACAATCGCATTGCCAAGATGTTCTCCTAGGGCCTATCTTCAGGCACTGGTGCTTGGGGCTTATTTTTGGGTACGTGCAGTGCTTATTACCTTTGACATTAAAGGGGTTAGGCACAGTTTTTTATGGCCTTCCCCTTCAGTGATAATGTTGAAAACATTCCTACCTGTGCTCCCCAGTGTAATTAGGTTGCGAGCACTTCCTGGATCACGTGCCGTACATTTGGCACATGATCCTAGCCCAGTTACAACCTGCGATGTACATGGGTTGCACTTGCGCAGTCAGGCAGCCTTGGGCGCAGCACTGGCCTGTCAGGAATATTTTTAACATTATCACTGCTAATCACGTGAAGGGGGCCATTAAAAAAAAAATGCAAACAACTCCTTTTAATGTAACATCTGGCTGCACAAGAAAAATGCAAAACAAAAAAAATAAATAGAAAAAAGTCTAAAACTAATTAAAAATACTAAATTCTAGCAGAAGAGTGTGAAATCCACAGCTACTTCGACTGCAAAAAGTCACAACTGTACTTTATGCAGGTTTTCCACAGATCTGCGGCATAATCGACAGCAGACTTTCCTGCTGTATTTTACCTTTAAGACTCTTTTTCCATCCAGATGCGATGAGCAAAATCCTGATCCATTCATATCGGTGGGTATGTGCACTTGAGCGTTGTTTATCACTCATCATCTCTGCCTTCAGGAAAAATTGCAGCATGTTCTATATTGTCCGTTTTGCACAGAGACCTGGCTCCCTAAAAATGAATGGGGCCTCGGATGAAAAACGGAAGGTATCCGGATGCAATATGTTTTTCACTTATGGTTGCTAGGCGATGTAGATTATTCTTAAATTTTACTTCACACATGTAAAAAACGCATGCAATCCGGATGGGAAAAAAAATCGCACTGAATGCAATCACAGACAAAACTGATTCAACTTAAGTGCGAAAACCATCAGTTTTTCCCTGAACAGATCCTGACACAACCCGTATCGCTCATGTGAAAGGGGCCTTGGAGTGCCCTCACCTTTTGCAGAATTTTCATCCACAAAATCCACAGGTGCAGATTTGATGAAGTTAAGAATAGGCTAACATGGGGATATCTTTGTGCTGCAGAAAATTCTGCAACGTGTGAGGCACCCTTGGGCACCATTCAGACGTCCGTAGTGCATTGTGGATCCGCAATGCACCCGGCCGGCACCCCCATAGAAATACCTATTCTTGTCTGCAATTGCGGACAAGAATAGGACATGCTCTATTTTCTTGCGGACCGGAAGATTGGAGCTGCGCTCCGGAAATGCAGACGCGGAGAGCACATAGCGTGCTCTCTGCATCCATTCCGTCCCTTAGAGAATGAATGGTTATGCACCCGTTTTGCACAATTGCGGAGCGGATGCAGACCACACTTGCGGACGTGTGAATGGAGCCTTATACTAGTCCACTTACCGTATTCTTTGCCCTAGAAGACTCTATAACAAGCCAAAGTTGCAGTGTAGCCCTTTTTATGTTGTTTTTCACTTTCATGCTGTATCCATTTACTATATCTAATTTAATAGAAACAGGTTTGCAGAAAATAACGCATGCTAAGATGAGGAACCTCAACCCTATAATAATGTAAGCCTAAAGCCTGTAGATGTACCAAATGTCCTACACTGCAAGACTAATAATAAAATATGTCTTTCTTACAGTTAGAACGCCTAGATGCCATCAGAGAACAGAAGAAAAAGTTGGAGAAAGAAGGAAAATACAAAGCTCCAGATTTCAGTGAAGACAAAAATACCCCTTAATATCGTCCAAGGAACAACTGTCACGTCATTAGTTTTTTTGTCTTGCAGCAAGTCATTATTCTGAAGCATCCAAGGTGCCACTAGATAATAATAATAAAGTGTTCACATAAGTCCTGTGTCTGCGGACGTTGCATTATTCGGTACAAACAGAAGGACATTAAAGGGGTTGCACAGCCAGTCCTCAGGATAGGTCATCAATATCTGATCGGTGGCGGTCTGACTCTCGGCATCCCACCGATCAGCTGTTTGAAGAGGAGGTGGTACTCGTACAAGCGCTGCTTCCTCTTCAAGATTACGCGTCTTGGAAGTCTCAAGGGGAATAGCATAATTTACAAGTGCTTGTTCCGTTCATTGCGTCACTGCAAGGTGGATTTGCACTGATCACGAGAACAGTAGCCCCTGCAGCCCCCTGAAATGAATGAAGTGCCCAGTCGGGCATGTTTGCGGCCACCGCATTACTTTCTGTGAGGATTCCGGAGATGGTGAAGCTCTGTACTTGGCTAACTTCCCATAGAAAATAATGGAGCAGCCACTCGCATGTGTGACCCGCGTCACTGTTGCTTTCGGGGGGCTCTATGGAGTACAGGTCCCCTATTCTTGTGATCAATGGGGTCCCAGCAGTTAGACGACCAGTGATTTAATAGTTATCCCCTATCCACAAGCTGTTGAACCTCAACATGCGTGACCCTCTTGTTCGCTGGACGGTGCGCAGCTGTCAGAGGTTATGTGTCTCTTCCCATTCAGAACACGCACATGCTCAGCTGAACTAAGCATACATATATATGATTGGGGGGGGGGGGGGGGGGCGTCGGGAGGGATAGCTGTCAGCCAAATGCCATCTAATGCCAGCCGTGTATTGCCAACCTTCCTGCATACTTTAATACACTCTCTGCAGGCTAGGAGCGACATACAAGCCCCCGGTTAACAGAACATGGAAACAAGGATCAGCTGGGTTCCTCCACAAGACAGCTGGGTTTCCAATCCCCCAAAATAGTGACTTATTAATTCTATCAAAGCTCACATATTGAATCATTTACGCTCAGGGTATCGCAATCTGACTATAATCTTATTATTTTAAAAGGGCAGGATTTCACAGCCGCTCAGATTTTGTAGATCTCTTTTTTTTTTTCTGCTGAAACTATGCACATAGCTGACAGCGTACAATACAAACGATTTTATGTGGAGGCACATCAAAGCCAGCAGTATGGCGCCATGGGATAGGGAAAAACAAGTGAAAGGGGCCGTATCACCTTTCACAGGTAAATACCGGGTGTCAGAATAATAGTCCCGCAACATGGCTAGATGATGGTGGTTGTGGTAATTCAATCACAGGGCCTTTGTCTTCTTGCATACTTCCTATGTACATGGAATGTAAACTAGACTGCACATATACTGGTAATCCATCTTGCCGACTCACTAAACTGCTCTGTGGATTACGTGGAATTTGCTAATTACACCGCCACATAGTGATTGGGTTTTTTGACTGGAGAAGGTTTCATTCTTAGAAGTACGGTAATACTGACACTTCATACGGTTAGCAATCCCCCTGGAAAGGTAAGCAAAGACTCATTTTCTGGCTGCAGTGTGCTTGGTGCCCTGTCATACACATGGTGCCTCACAGAGAGACGTGCTGAGGGTTTGAAAAAGCCAGTCTCATCACGTTTGCCCTCATATCTGATTCTGAATGTGACGAGAGTTAGGCCCCTTTCACACGAGCGAGTTTTCCGCGCGGGTTCAATGCGTGACGTGAACGCATAGCACCCGCACTGAATCCTGACCCATTCATTTCCATGTGTCTGTGTACATGAGCGTTTTCTTTTTCACGCATCAGTTCTGCGTTGCGTGAAAATCGCAGTATGTTCTATATCCTGCGTTTTTCCCGCAGCCCTGGCCCCATAGAAGTGAATGAGGCTTCAGTGAAAAACGCATTGCACCCGGAAGCAAGTGTGGATGCGATGAGTTTTTCACTAATGGTTGCTAAGAGATGTTTGTAAACCTTCAGTTTTTTTATCACACACGTGAAGAACACGTCAAAACGCATTGCACCGGTGTGGAAAAAACTGGACACAATCGCATACAAAACTGACTGAACTTGCTTGCAAAACGGTGCGAGTTTCACTGGACGCATCCGGAGCCAATCTGTCATGCTCGTGTTCGCATTGAGTGGAGAGCCTGGAATCTATTATCTATTCACCACTTGTGGCTCAGAAAAGTTTATGGTAACAAGTCTGTGTGGTGTTTGGGAGACATGCTGCATGTGATGGCTGCATTTCCTAGACCAGACACTGCTCCTCTAAGGGCTCATGCAAACGACCGTATGTATTTTGCGGTCCGCAAAAAAAACGGATGACGTCCATGTTACATCTGTTGTTTTTGCTGATTCATTGTAACAGTGCCTGTCCTTGTCCGCAAAACAGACAAGAATAGGACATGTTCTACTTTTTTTGTGGAACGGACTTGCAGACTTATAGAAACTAAATGCACATGGAGCCGTTTCCGTTTTTGGGTGGACCCATTGAAGTGAATAGTTCTGCATAAAAAATAAAATAACGGACACGGAAAGAAAATCCAATCGTGTGCATGAGCCCTAACCCGTACTCATGCTGGTCTCCTGTGTGGTAATCACATAAGCAGGGGCGTAGCTATAGGGGGTGCAGAGGTAGCAGTCGCTACTGGGCCCAGGAGCCTGAAGGGCCCCAAAGACCCTTGTGCCACATGAGAAGACACCTGTTTTATTGAAGGTGCATGCTGGTCAAGTTACACCTCTGGCTGGAGAGAAGGTGTTAGGTCAAGATGTCTGTGAAGGTTCTCATTTATCCAGGTCATGGTATTGAAACTGCTCCCCCCACCGTGCCAAATTCTTGACCTAACATATCTGTAAAAAATAAATCAAGGCAACTGGACGTACTGTAGATTTCTTGAAAACGTTTCACTCGTTCTTCCAACGAGCTTTCTCAATTCTGAGTGATTGTACAAAAATTCTCTGGGAATAAATATATAACTGAATCAACATCTGGTAATTATACCCCATGACCCCCTGCTGGGTAAATTTACCAGATGTTGATTCAGTTACATATTTATTCCCAGAGAATTCTTGTACAGTCACTCAGAATTGAGAAAGCTCGTTGGAAGAACGAGTGAAATGTTTTCAAGAAATCAACAGTAAGTCCAGTTGCCTTGATTTATTCTTTACAGATATGTTAGGTCAAGAATTTGGCACGGTGGGGGGAGCAGTTTCAATTTTTGCCTCAGGCAGCAGGAAGGCTATGTGCTTCCCTGCCCCTGGCCATAAAGCAATGAGGGATGGGGGGCCCAAGCTAAACTCTTGAACCAGGGCCCAGGAGCCTTTAGCTACACAAACATATTTTTTTGTCCGTCTTATTTTTTTGTGGCACATATCCTGAACCATTCATTTCAATGGGGCAGCAAAAAAATAAAATAAGGAAATGACTCCGTGTGCATTCAGTATGCGTATGTCCGCAAGTCTGTTCATCAAAAAAATATAGAACGTCCGTTTTGCGGACAAGGACAGGCATTGTTACAATGGATCCGCAAATAAACCTGATGGCCCACGGATGTCATCCGTTTTTTTTTTTTTTTTTCTGAAGATCTGTGTTTTGTGGACTGCAAAATACATAAGGTTGTGTGCATGACCACTGTCCCCACCATATGTCCATATACAGTGCTTACATTGTCCTATCGCACACCTATACATGAATGTAATGGTACCTTTGTTATTTTCTTTACACTTCTTTACACTTGCAGAAGCTGGAAAAACGACGTTTAATTCATATGCAAATGAGCACTTGCAAGTGCCCGGGGGCGGCGTTCACTGTGTAGGAGCCCAGTCTGCTCTGCCTCATTTCATTGTTACTCCGCCCCAGCCTCTGCCCGCCCTCCAATTCCCATGCATCATCCTTCATTCCGGCTGAGATCCTGTGCACTGCTTTGCCGGTGCATGCGCACTAGTTGAAGATATGCCGTGCCCACAATGGGCATTGCAGTGCGCATGAGCTGGCGAGTCAGCGTGCAGGCACGGGATCTCAGCTGGACCTAAGGATGGCGCAAGGGAATAGGAGGGCGGGCAGAGGCTGGGGCGGAGTAACAATGAAATGAGGCAGAGCAGCCTGGGCTCCTACACAGTGAACGCCGCCCCTGGGCACTTGCGAGTGCTCATTTACATATGAATTAAACGTCATTTTTCCAGCTTATGCAGGTATATATATACATATACAGTATCTCACAAAAGTGAGTACACCCATCACATTTTTGTAAATATTATTTTATTATATATTTTCATGGGACAACACTGAAGATATGACACTTTGATACATTGTAGTCAGTGTACAGTTGGTATAACAGTGTAAATTTGGTGTGTCCTCAAAATAACTCAACACAGCCATTAATGTCTAAACCACTGGCAACAAAAGTGAATACACCCCTAAGTGAAAATGGCCATATTGTGCCCAATTAGCCATTTTCCCTCCCCGATGTCATGTGACTTCTTAGTATTACAAGATCTCAGGTGTGAGTGGAGAGCAGGTGTGTTACATTTGGTGTTATTGCTCTCACACTCTCATACTGGTCACTGGATTTTCAACATGGCACCTCATGGCAGAGAACTCTCCAAGGATCTGAAAAAAAGAATTGTCGCTTTACATAAAGATGGCCGAGGCTATAAGAGGCTTTCCAACACCCTGAAACTGAGGTGCAGCATGGTGGCCAAGACTGTACAGCGGTTTAACAAGACAGGTTCCACTCAGAACAGGCCTCGCCATGGTCAACAAAAGAAGTTGAGTGCACATGCTCAGTGTCATATGCAGAGGTTGACTTGTCAAAATAGATGTATGAGTGCTGCCAACATTGCTGCAGAGGTTAAAGGGGTGGGGGGTCAGCCTGTCAGTGCTCAGAACATATGCCACACACTGTATCAAATTGGTCTGCATGGCTGTCATCTCAGAAGGAAGCCTCTTCTATGTTGCACAAGAAAGCCTGCATACAGTTTTCTGAAAACAAGCAGACTAAGGACATGGATTACTGGATCCATGTCCTGTGGTATGATGAGACCAAGATAAACTTATTTGGTTGAAATGGTATCAAGCGTGTGTGGCGGCAACCAGTCGAGGAGCACAAACACAAGTGTGTCTTGCCTACAGTCAAGCATGGTGGTGGTAGTGTCATGGTTTGGAGCTGCATGAGTGCTGCTGGCTGTGGGAAGCTACAGTTCTTTGAGGGAACCATGAATGCCACCATGTACTGTTACATACTGAAGCAGAGAATGATCCCCTCCCTTCAGTAACTGGCCTGCAGGGCAGTATTCCAACATGATAACGACCCAAAACACACCTCCAAGACGACCACTGCCTTGCTAAAGAAACTGAGGGTAAAGGTGCTGGACTGGCCAAGAATGTATCCAGACCCAAACCCTATTGAGCATCTGTGGGGCATCCTCAAATGGAAGGTGGAGGAGTGCAAGGTCTCTAACATCCAACAGCTCTGTGATGTTATCATGGAGGAGTGGAAGAGGATTCCAATGGCAACTTGTGAAGCTCTAGTGAACTCCATGCCCAAGAGAGTTAGGGCAGTACTGGAAAATATATGGTGGTCACTAGTGTTGAGCGAGCAACCAATTCGGCTCGAGCATCACTATGCTTTGGACATGGCTATGCTCGAGTCTCCTCCCTGCACGTTTCGCGGCTGCTAAGTAGCCACTAAACATGCAGGTAAGTACTGCCCTCACTGTACTACCAGTAGCCATTTTGTCCCAGTTTGCTGGGTGGCGCAGGACACCACTATTGAAGTCAGCCCAGTGCGAGCAGGTGGTTGGTTGGACTGCAGCAGATAATGCTTCCAGTCGGTTAAGCACCATCCTGTCTTCCACTAAGTCCAGTCTCAGTAGCCAGGAGTCTGGTCCACACAATCCTCACCCTAATCCTCCTTCCTCCCACCATTTACAGTGTGGCCAAACAAGTGATTCCACTCTCCGATATTCCGAGGAGCTATTTTCAGCGTCATTATTGATTTGGCCCTTTCACCAAGCACGCTTGAAGAGGGATATGAGATCTTGTGCCCTGATTCCCAACCTCTTGAGCATCCACAGTCATAAGAACATGACGGTGGTGAACGGCAATTAGAGTTTATTGAGGTGGATGATGATGAGACACTGTTGCCAATGAGTCAACCGCAATTAATGTCTCAAGAGGTTGATGAAGAGGATGAGACACAGTTGGCAATCACTGAGGTTGTGGTTAGGTTAACAAATCAGGAGGATGATCAGAATGGGGAAGTGGAAGAGGTGGAGGACGATGAGGTGACCCAACCTGGGAAGGTGGCAAGCCGAGCGAGGGGAGCAGTACAGAGGGAGAAGTATCTGCAACACCACAACAGGCTGGAAGAGGCAGTGGCAAAAGGAAGAAGGCGGGCCACACCAAACAGGCCCGCAACTGTTCCACAGAGCACCTACTTGCGTAAATCTCATTTGCCAAGGGGTAGATGTTCCGCAGTATGGCGCTTTTTTTTAAGAAAGTGTGAACGACAAATGAATAGTAGTTTGTAACCTGTGCCATTCGAAAATGAGCCGGGGGCGTGAACACTAGCAACCTCACCACCACATGATCCGCCACATGGCATCCAAACACCGTAATAAGTAGAACGAACGCCTGGGTCCACAATCTGTGTCTGCGGGTCACACCACTGCCTCCTCTTCCCTTATGTTACGTGCTGGCCAATCCCCTGTCGAAGGCGCAGACCCGGATGCCTCCTGCCCTGCACCTGGACCTTCGCAAGCACCATCAGCAACCACATGTACTTCTGTGTCCCAGCGCAGCGTCCAAATGTCCTTACCCCAGGCCTTTGAACACAAGCGAAAATATGCAACCACCCACCAACAGGCCATCGCACTAAATGTGCAGCTTTCCAAATTACTGGCCCTGGAAATGTTGCCATTTAGGCTAGTGGACACTGAGGCCTTCCACAGTCTGATGTCGGCGGCCGTCCCGCGTTACGCAGTCCCCAGCCACCACTATTTTTCAAGGTGTGCCGTGCCTGCCTTACACCAACATGTGTCCCTTAACATCAAACGTGCCCTGACCAATGCAGTTACTGGGAAGGTCCACTTAACCACGGACACATGGACAAGTGCATTCAGCCAGGGACCCTACATTTCCTTCACGGCACACTGGTTGATTGTTGTGGAGGCTGGTAGCGAGTCGTACACTGGGATGGCACAGGTTCTACCGACGCCAAGGATTGTGGGCCCTACGTAGATCAGGGTTTCCGCCAGCACCTACGTTAGTGGCTCCAACCCCCACTTCTCCTCCTCCGCTTCCTCCTCCACTTCCACCTCCGAATTATCCACGTGCAGCACCAGTCAGTCATCAGTCGGTAGCTGGAAGCAGTGTAGCATTGCAGTGGGGAAGTGGCAACAGGCCGTGCTAAAGCTGATATGCTTAGGGGACAAACAGCACACCGCCGCAGAGCTGTGGCAGGGGATAAAAGACCAGACTGAGCTGTGGCTCTCGGCACTGAAACCTAGAACCAGGCATGGCTGTGTCTGATAATGGCCGTAACTTGATGGCGGCTTTGGAGCTCGGCAAACTTAGACACATCCCATGCCTTGCCCACATCTTCAACCTTGTGGTTTAGCAGTTTCTCAAAAACTACCCCAATTTGTATGAGATACAGTCATGTGAAAAAATTAGGACACCCTTTGAAAGCATGTGGTTTTTTGTAACATTTTTAATAAAAGGTTATTTCATCTCCGTTTCAACAATACAGAGAGATTAAAGTAATCCAACTAAACAAAGAAAACTGAAGAAAAGTCTTTTCAAGATCTTCTGTAAATGTCATTCTACAAAAATGCCTATTCTAACTGAGGAAAAAGATAGGACACCCTCACATGTATTCCCTCTTAAATTGGCTCAGATCTCACACAGGTATATCACACCAGGTGCACATAATTAGTAGATCGTTACTCTGCATGTTGAATGAGGCTTGCCCTATTTAAACCTCAGACATTTAGTTTGGTGTGCTCCTGACTGTTGAAGTGAGAGTGAGCACCATGGTGAGAGCAAAAGAGCTGTCAGAGGACTTCAGAAAAAAAGATTGTAGCAGCCTATTAGTCTGGGAAGGGATTTAAAAAGATCTCAAAAGATTTTGAAATCAGCCATTCCACTGTCCGGAAGATAGTCTACAAGTGGAGGGCTTTCAAAACAACTGCCAACATGCCCAGGACTGGTCGTCCCAGCAAGTTCACCCCAAGAGCAGACCGCAAGATGCTAAAAGAGGTCTCCAAAAACCCTAAAGTGTCATCTCGAGAACTACAGCAGGCTCTGGCTACTGTTGATGTAGAAGTACATGCCTCTACAATCAGAAAGAGACTGTACAAGTTTAACTTGCATGGGAGGTGTGCAAGGAGGAAACCTTTGCTTTCCAAGAGAAACATCGAGGCCAGACTGACATTTGCCAGAGATAAAGTTGACAAAGACCAGGACTTCTGGAATAATGTTCTTTGGACAGATGAGTCCAAAATTGAATTATTTGGACACAACAGCAGAGGACATGTTTGGCGTAAACCAAACACAGCATTCCAAGAAAAGAACCTCATACCAACTGTGAAGCATGGAGGTGGAAGTGTCATGGTTTGGGGCTGCTTTGCTGCAGCAGGACCTGGTCAGCTCACCATCATAGAATCCACGATGAATTCTACTGTGTATCAGAAGGTGCTTGAAGAACATGTGAGACCATCAGTTAGAAAATTAAAGCTGAAGCGGAACTGGACCATGCAACATGACAATGACCCAAAACATACTAGTAAATCAACCAAAGATTGGCTGAAAAAGAAGAAATGGAGAGTCCTGGAATGGCCAAGTCAAAGTCCAGATTTGAATCCCATTGAGATGCTGTGGGGTGACTTGAAAAGGGCTGTACGTGCAAGAAACCCCTCAAACATCTCACAGCTGAAAAAGTTCTGCATTGAGGAGTGGGGTAAAATTTCCTCAGACCGATGTCGAAGACTGGTAGATGGCTACAAGAACCGTCTCACTGCAGTTATTTCAGCCAAAGGAGGTAACACTCGCTATTAGGGGCAAGGGTGTCCTATCTTTTTCCTCAGTTAGAATAGGCATTTTTGTAGAATGACATTTACAGAAGATCTTGAAAAGACTTTTCTTCAGTTTTCTTTGTTTAGTTGGATTACTTTAATCTCTCTGTATTGTTGAAACGGAGATGAAATAACCTTTTATTAAAAATGTTACAAAAAACCACATGCTTTCAAAGGGTGTCCTAATTTTTTCACATGACTGTACTTGTGTGCACATTTCCGCAAGTCACCAACAACTTCAGCCGGTCTGTCAACGCTGCAGCAGTGCTTGAAATTGCCAGCTCACCGGTTGTTGTGCAACGTGAGCACGTGTTGGAACTCCACATTCCACATGTTGGCCAGGTTTTGTGAGCAGCAGAGGGCAGTAGTGGAAAACCAGCTGCAACATGGTCGTCGCCTTTCCAATCAGGCCCTGCTATTCACAAGCGAGGAGTGGGCATGGATGTCTGACCTCTTTTAGGTTTTAGGAAACTTTGAGGAATCAACACAGATGGTAAGCGGCGATAACGCCATTATCAGCGTAACCATCCCACTTCTGTGTCTACTCAAACGCTCGCTGCTCACAATTAACGACGACGCTTTGCATGTGAAAGAGGTGGAAATGGGGGGAGACATTACTCTGGGTGATAGCCAGACCACCCTTAGTTCGTCTTCTCAGCGCGAATTGGACGATGAAGAGGAGGAGGAGCAGGAGACAGTTGCCTCCGCTACAGAGGGCAGTACCCATGTAAGTTTGCTGTTCAGCGTGGGTGGGCAGAAGAGGAGGAAGAGGATGAGGAGATTGAGAGTCATTCTCCTGATAACGACAGCAAGGTCTTGCCTGCTGGTACTCTGGCACACATGGCTGACTTCATGTTAGGCTGCCTTTCCCGCGACCCGCACATTATACGCATTTTAGACAACACCAATTCCTGGTTGTTCACCCTTCTCGACCCCCGCTACAAAGAGAACTTCTCATCTTTCATTCCTCTGGTGGAGAGGACGAGCAAAACTGTGCAATACCAGACAACTTGACCACTGAGGAAGGGACCATAAGTGTCCCGAAACGCGTCTGGTCTGAGGAACTAGTGAGGACTACAATAAAAACGGACCTTTGGAATTGAAAATCATTTGGATGAAAAATATCAACCATCACGATAATTTTTCAAATCTTCCCGCAGTGGAAAGGATTGGCCAATCAGAGACGAAATACCAAGTGACGTCAAACCGCATCACAATCACGTGCGCGAATCACATGGTAAGGCTAGCGATCACGTGGGACGCCACACAGGTCCTTGCCTAAAGGAAAAAGTACTGCAACAGATGAAGAAGGGTAAAGTACAGTATCATCATTACTGTTCCTCTACATTGTAATTATATGCACTGCCAGTAGTAACGACCATAATAGCATATTACTGGGAGAGCATACAATAGATTTTTGAAGTATACTGAACATTTGCTAGCAGAGTTGTTATCTCCTTATAAGGCAGAGATCCCAACACTGGGAAACCCGGTGAACATACGGACAAATACTGTGGCACTTATACCTACTATCACCGGTGAGTGTTACAACACAGGAATACCCAATATAAGATATACCCACCAGTCTGCAGGCAATACACTGACACCAACCAACTTTTGTTGTGCACAACATTTGTCTCAATTGAGCATTTTTTTTTCAAGTTTTATATTTTAATCAACTGAAAATGTTTCTATGTTTTTAATATTTTTTGCACCACCTTTTTGATATACTGGACCTTTTTGCACTAATTACATTGCACAGTCTTGGAAGGACAACGCCAACCCACAAAAGTGAACTATCCTAATTTTTCCTATATGATACCACCATCCAAGATTTACTGAAGAGACTCTTTAAAAACTCTTTAAAAGACTTTGAACTCTCGCTATCATTTTTATTTTTTATTTTATTTTTATTTAAATCTCATTATATAGAGAAGTTTTATCACAAATTAAACATTTCTCAACTAAAAACATTAAATAATAATTTTTATCCAAATGAGAGTGTGCCATCACAATTTTCTTCTTTAATACTGTATACCCTCACGGTTCTAGGTGTACCGGCGAGTGAGCACCTCTATCCATATAGACCGACAGGTGAGCCTCAGGAACTATTCTATTTACAATACCAGAAGATCCCTGTTGAAAAATTACTCCAAAAATTTCTATCTGACAATGCTGGCGGCAGAGTCCGTAGTTCCTTGGCCAACCAAGGAGGGGAGACGAGGGGAACACACAGCAGTTCCAACAGAGGCAGGGCAACACTCTACAAAGCCTGGGACAGTTTCATGCCACCCTGCCAGCACCCTCACCCTGATGCGTGGCCTACTGTCACAAGGAGAGAACATTTTTGGAAGATGGTTAAGGAGTACGTAGCAGACCATGTCAGCGTCCTCAATGATCCCTCTGTGCCTTACAACTACTGGGTGTCCAAGCTGGACACGTGGCACGAACTGGTCCTTTACACTTGGAGGTGCTGGCCTGCCATGCCGGCAGTGTTTTGTCTCAGTGGGTATTTAGTGCTGCTGGTGGCATTATAACAGATAAGCGTATCCGCCTGTCAACTGAAAATGCTGACAGGTTGACTCTTATAAAAATGAACAAGGCCTGGATTGACCATGACTTCTCGACTCCACCAGAGGAAAGCTGCTGAACATAAAGACACTTTAAATATGTTGTTTATATTGTACTGAATACACTGTACCCCTTCCACGACAAACAAGGGTATATGGTTGAATCTTCCTTTTCTCATCCTCCTCCTCCTCTTCCATTATATCAACATGCTTATTCGGCACATATAATGCCCTCGCATATATGCCCTTCAAATATAATGTTTTACAGGTTCAACTCACCTGCAGGCCGTCACATATCTTTTTTTAGAGGGTCAGCCCAGCTGCAGGAACTCGCATATCATTTTTTAGAGGGCCATCTCAGCTGCAGGCCGCCACATATAATTTTTTAGAGGGTCAGCTCAGCTGCATGCCCTTGCATATAATTCTTTAGAGGGTGGGTCAGCTCACCAGCAGGCCTTCACCTCAAATCTTTTACAGGGTCAGCTCACCTGCAGGCCCACACCTAATTATACCTAATAGGTAATTTGAACGCATGCTGCCTTGCTTGGATGTGGTAGCTGTAGCCGTTTCTCAGGCTCCCTCTCCTGAATCGAACTCTGATTCCCCGTTACCCGTAGTCACCATTGTTTGCGCTGATAATAACATCGAAAGTTGACAGGGCAGACATCCGAATGGATGGTCGCCGTCAAGGGGACGTGCGATCAGCCCCAGGTTTGCTAGAGTCACCAAGGCGGCAACAGGCCCTCACCCATAATGTTTCAGATGGTCAGATCAGCAGGCCCTTGACCCAAATGTTTTTGAGGGTCACCAGCAAGCCATCAATCATAATTTTTTCAAGGGTGTGTATGATGCCCTCCTTTATGTGTAATAAAGGGTGTATTGGAGTGCCTGTTCCTTGTAATTTTTGGCAGCCCTTTCACTTAGTGCATAGGCTTTATGAGTGTAGGAGTCCCACTACATGAACAATTGTACCACAATGTGAATGAGGCCCTCCTTTATGTGATATACAGGTTGTATCGGAGTGCCTTTTCCTTGTAATTTTTGGCAGCACTTGCACTTTATATACAAGTAAATATACAGAAAAGAATGTTTCCTAACAATTTGTCCTCTAAAATCGATTTTTTTTTATTTGGTTTTGTGCGCATTATTGTCAGTCTGTAAAAGTGGCGTACTATTCGGACAACATTGTTCCTAGCAGCGACCTGCGAGTCCAAGATGCATCTAGACATCCTCCCCATGCTGTTACAGAACCATTTCGGTGGTGTTTCCATAAATTTCTGACATTTTCCTATGAACCAGGCACCCTCCCCTCTTCAGAGCAGGGGGTACCTAGTTTAATGCTTGGGTTCTCCCATTGACTTCCATTATACTCGGGTGCTCGGTCGAGCACCCAAACAGCCCGATGTGTTCGGTCCGAGTCCCTGAGCACTACGGTGCTCGATCAACACTAGTGGCCACACAAAATATTGACATTTTGGGAACAATTTGGGATGTACTCACTTTTGTTGCCAGTGGTTTAGACATTGATGGCTGTTTGATGAATTATCTTGAGGGCACACCAAATTTACACTCTTATACAAGCTGTACACTGACTACTTTATATTGTATCAAAGTGTTATATCTTCAGTGTTGTCCCTTGAAAAGATATAACAAAATATTTACAAAAATGTGAGGGGCGTACTCACTTTTGTGAGATACTGTATATACACTGACCAAAAATATAAACGCAACACTTTCAGTTTTGCTCCTATTTTGCATGAGCTGAACTCAAAGATCTGAAACATTTTCTACATACACAAAAGACCCATTACTCTCAAATATTGTTCACAAATCTGTCTAAATCTGTGTTAGTGAGCACTTCTCCTTTGCCAAGATAATCCAGCAGGCGTCTTTTAGCCCTTAGCACGGCACACATTCTCAGTTCCAAAACACACAGAGACTGACAGCGCTCAACTGTCAGATGGGGGATAATCCACAACCAACTGAGACTGCTGGCTGGGTTTTATATAGGCCAATAAAGACCCGGCCTGGAGCGTGGGGAGAAGCCACCCACCCAGCACTTTGGCTATTCCTAGTAAGAGCCGGCCCGGATCGGCTTTACAGCCACACTAACAACAAACAGTGTCAACCAGCACTAGCTGCTACTGACACTTAAAACTAGGGATTGACTGATTATCGGTTTTACCGATATTATCGGCTGATAGTTATCGGTATTGGCATCTATTTTGCCGATAACGAATCAGGAATATGGATTGCGCTGCTGTCAGCGAGATCTGTGTTCCCTCAGCAGCACAGGGGCGAAGGAAGCAGTGTCTCCCTCCCCCTGTGCCGCTGCCACCAATGAGAGGAGAGAGAAGAGGAGGGGAGGGGCTGTGATGTTAGCTCACTCATTCATTCATATTCAACAGGAGGCGGGAGCTGGCTGCAGAATCACATAGCCGCACCCAACCTCTATGACAAGTAGCTGCGATCCGTGGCAGGAAACCCCTGCCGCACCTGAGGGGTAAACTGCCGCGGATCGCAGCTATCGCTCATAGAGGTCGGGTGCGGCTATGTGATTCTGCACCCAGCAGCTGCCTCCTGTATTTGAATTAATGGGCGAGTTATCTTCATTAGTGGCGCAGTGCGACCCCTCCCCCAACCCCAGTATTAAAAACATTGGTGGCGCAGTGCGCCGGTGTAGCAGGTCATAATATTGTGGTCTGGCGGGTTCAGCCGGGTTGAATTCCCACTGATGCACCCGCTGGGCCCGGACCAATACAATCACCCCCAATCTCACTAGGATCTCACCTTTTACGGTCGGGTAGTCGGCCACTTGATCATTCGGGAGATCAAAAAACACTTGCTGGGGTCCAGACGCCAGGAATGGAGCGACGACCTCAGCCCACTGGTCTCTGGGTAGTTTCTCCCTCACGGCCTAGTTAGCCTCCCACTGCTGCAAGTTAGCCTCCACGAGGGCTTTCACGACCGCCTCCATTTTTTTAGGGGTTGTAACCTTGCCGGCTTACTATAGGACATGCACTTGTGCCCGGGAAAACAAAAAACTTTTCGGCCTTCAGGCCTGCCTCACTGCGTTTGCCCACATACGACACCAATTGTGGGGATTTGCTCTGGTAGACAGGCTAGCAGACGCAGTACAGAGGCAACTAGAAATGGCCTTGCGGTTCACCCGGCGGTCGTTTCGCAGCCAACTTTGCGTGTTCGCCGAACATGCGAACATGTGGAGATATTCGCGCCCGCCATATTCTTTTACATTGTGAAGAGTTTTGACCCATGACACATCCATCAGGTGGTACAGGACAGCCAATTGAGACGTTTCAGCACATGGACATACCCCCTACCTTATAAATAAACCTGATCTGGCTGCCATTTTACATTCAGTGTTTTGCCAGTGTAGGGAGAGGTTGCTGTGTGGACCAGGGACAGGCTGTTAGGGACACCAAACGCTAGCTAATAGGTCCACAAAAGTCCTTTTAAGGACTGGTATAGGTGTGTTATCAATAGGTGTGATACACAGAGCGGTGCGATATACTTATAATATACTTTTATAATGAGTCAAAAACACATAGATCTATATAGTGATCACCTAGAAGTCAGGGGCCTAGGGGCTAGGGGCTTACTAGGGCCATTTTTATATAGGGTAAGGTTCCGGACGGGGTCGCTCTTATCAGGGTGGGTGGTCTGTAGTTAGGCTATCAGGGACAGAATAGCACCCCCCTGTAGCGCAATATCAGGGACAGTTCTTTGCCCACCCTGTCCTTCAATGCCATTCATGGATGTGCACTGGAACCCCCCGGATTGTGGTAGGACATGTGGTTTCTGATTTGGTGCCGCCGAGCACCTGATTTAGTGCCGCCGAACACTTGTAATAGCCTACCACTAAAAGTCCTGCATGTCCGACTTTTTAGTCCAGCGGCTCTCACAGTGCACTGCCGTGCTGCGCCGGAGCTCCGCCCCCGTCCCCATTATAGTCAATCGGGACGGAGCGGCGGGCCGGCGAAATAACGGAAGGACGGATCCGACAGGGTGAACAGCCTGTCGGATCCGTCCTGCTGCAAGTGTGAAAGTAGCCTTATACATACAACCATATCCATTTTGCGGTCTGTGTTGCCTCTGCATTTTTTGCGCACCCATTGCCTTTAATGGGTCCAAATTTTTCTGACAAGTATAAGACGTGTTCTGTCTTTTTGCGGAATGAACATATGGATGCGGAAAGCACACCGATTATCAAAATGTGGACTGCAGACCTACTGAAAGCAATGGATCTGCAAATAAAGTGCGGACAGCACACAGATCGCATCTGTATTGGATCGCAGATATGGTCGTGTGCATGGGGTCCTAGTATTTTTTCCAGGGCCACTTTAAGTTCCCAGTCCGCCCCTGATTTCCGCACAGGACACGCTCATCTAAAACAGGTCTAAAGGCACAGCTACATGATCAGGTTTCTGCATGCAGTTTTGGAAGCCACAATCAGAAGTGGATAATAGAAAGAAAGTATACAGGACAGATACAAGTCACCGGTATTTAATGCTGGAGATTTATTTTTATAAGCCAGTAGGGTGACTAGCAAAATGTCTTTAAGAAAAAACACAAGTCCAGTTGCTCTGACCTAATATTACTGATATACCATGACCTGGATGAATAAGAACTTTCTGTGCTAAACCTAAATTCTGAAAATATGCTACATGCATACACAATGGGACATATAGAATCAAGTAATGGGTTGTCCTATCTTAGTATTTGTGGCATATCGCTAGGATAGGGCTCATAAACCTCCGGCACTCCATCTGTGGTGAAACTACAACTCCCAGCATGCTTCATTTACTTCCTGAGGACAGCCAAGCCAGTGCGTAGTTTGACCACAGCTGGAATGCCTGAGGTTGGTGATCCCTGTGCTAGGGTATGCCACCAAGGCCAGATCGGAGTGGGTCTCACCTTTGGGACCTGCAACTATCTCCAGAACTGGGCTCTGGAAGCGGAGAGGGCACCGTGCATGTGTGGATACCCTCCACTCGCCACTAAGCCCGTTAGCTATATTAGCATATAGGGTGACTGGCATTTTGGGGTGGGGTGAACTGTCACCCATAGTACAGTGGATGTTGGTAGCAGCCTGGGCATGATTACTGTATTGGGACATTGGGCACACAACATTCACATCTCATCCAGTGGTCGCTGCCTGCCTGGTAGGTAGGTCGGTGTGTGTGCCGGGCACCAGGGCTGGCAGCTGCAGGCAGCTGGGTGAGGCTCTTTGTACGGCAGCTCCGCCCATCGGGTGCACAGGCCGGCACAGTGGGGTGGTCGCTGTGTCTCTGCCCCTGCTCTATGTGTACCTCCATTCTGGATGTGCGTGCCCTGTAGCTCTGGATCTGAGGGTGCCCGCTGCGGGCTGATGCCAGTGATGATGAGGATGATGATGGCTGCTTCTTCCTAAGGCTTCCCTGTGTGTGGATGTGAGCTGCTTCTCCTCTCTATCCTAGGATCTCTGTTTCTGGGCTGGGGGCAGGGTCACTTCCATTCTTCTCCTCCCTGCAGCCTCTGGTCCCTGGTTGTGGATGTCATCTCTGTCATCAGGCTATGGATGGGAATCTCTCTCCCCCTGGCATCTGCTTTTGAGGTTTTCCCTGGATGCCATATTCTTCTCAGACTGTCTCTCTGGATGTGACACTCTTCTTGGCGGTCTCTCTGGATGTGATAGTCCCTTCACGCTTGGATGTCCCTTTCCTTTGGCGGTTGCTGCACTGATCCACCAATTCCTTATAGTTTCTGTTTCCTCCTTTTACAAGGGGGTAAGTGGGTAGTCTTCATAGAATTGCCACATCACATTACCATACCATAGGGGGGGCACAGGGTTCATTCAGTCACCATCACTGCGTGTAACCGCGTATAAGCGTGTCACATATACAGCGTCATGCCAGCAACATGTTTCTATCATGTGCCACATAAAGCCTAAAATATATGGAATCTATTTACCATATAACTATATATAGTTACAGGATATGTATATATAACGGTATAAATATACACATATATACAGTATACAGGCGTAATAATTAGTCATTTTCCATATAACTTCATATTTCCATATAACTCCCATATAATTGACATTCAATATTGTAATATTTTGTACCAGGATGTATAATGCAATTTTCTACCGTCATACAAGGTGTCATTGGCATGTAATATGCAATGTCATGCCACCATGCAGCACCTTATCAGCATATAGCGTCAGTATGTGACTAATCTGTCCTGTCAGCTCAGTTTATGGATTCTGATAATGATTGGCTATAAGCTGAGTGGCTTCAGCGAGGAGGATGTAATACGTGTAGTCCAGGTCTGTATCACGCTGTATAGACCATAGATAGTCCATAGCCATTGTGACGGTACATTTACATAGTCCCTGGAGAGGTGTGCAGCCATGAGCATTGTACGTTGTGTCTGCTAATGGTTACATCAGCAGAAAGAAAATCCAAAGCCATCTTTATTCTAATACATTACCCATGATCGTGCGCCATACCATTCCACGTATGTCATCAGGGAGCCCACCCCATGTATTCCCAGCACTCCTGTCACTGGTTGAGCTCATCCAGCAATCCACTGTTGCACACCGCTTCATAATCATGGCTGACATTTAATATACCTTCATCATATGACCATTTTCTAATTCATTTAAAGGGCTTTCCTACTAAAACACTACAGTGTCAGCGGCGTAGCGTTAAATCTTCCATTCACGAAAAGCATGGAGAATGGGGACTAAGTGGGTGTCACTGTGGTTGGGTACACTTTCATGGCATGTGTAAATGTGAATTATTATAAAATATTTTATTAGTTCTAATGATAAAATATTATTTCACTGAATGCTCAAAATACATTATAATAACAGTCCATATTGCCTCCTGTGCTGGCTGGATTCGTTTTCCATCACATTATACACTGCTCGTTTCCATGGTTATGGCCACCCTGCAATCCATCAGCAGTGACCATGCTTGCACACGATAGAAAAAAAGTGCTGGACTATGGGTGCTCTCGCAGTTGCAAGCCACCAGAGAGGCCAGCGCTTTTTACTATAGTGTGCAAGCACAGCCACCACTGCAGGGTGATTGTAACCATGGAAACACGCAGTGTATAATGTGATAGAAAAATGAATCCAGCCTGCACAGGAAGCAATATGGGTAACAATACATTAGTAAGTGCCCTGTATTAACTTTCTCTACATAATGAATGTCATTTGCTGAAGTGAGACAACCCCTTTAATTAACACTGAGAGCACCAGATCGTTATGTAGCCAGCCCGCGGCCTGGCTCTGTTGCTGGCTTTGCATCTGTCTGCTCCTGAAGATCACTTTCTCTTGAGCACCACCTTCTTGGCTATACACGGCTCATTTAAATATCAGGCGCCCAAACTATGGTCCCGGTAATTCAGGAAGCTTTGACTGAAAAAAACAACAACAGCGGATTACACAGGGGTGGTAGGCAGACTAGAAAGTGACAGGTCCTCTAAAGGACAGCCAAAAAAGTTTTGGTCTAACCACATAGAGGTCATGGTTGCTATTGATGACAGATGGGAACTGAGGTATCTCCTGTAACTGCCACAGCTTCCAACTGAACATATGGCTGGTGGCAGCTGATTTAGGGTCATGCACATGGTCGTTGCCTGTCCGTTCCATGCATTGGGGACCGCAGTTTGCGGCCCTCAATGTACAGGTAACATCCGTGCGGTTTCTGCAGACCCATTCAACTTGAATGGGTCCGTGATCCGTCCGCACCGTAAAAAAATAGAACATGTTTTATTTTTTTGTGGTGCAGAGGCACGGACAGACACACCACAGAAGGTCTCCATAGTGCTTCTGTGGGGTTCCATGCCTCCGTTCAGCACCGCACCTTCCGGATTGCGGTGCACGAACAGCTGGGGCCCGTCTATTGTTGACTGCGGCCCGCTATGGGCCCGGCTGGGGAACGGCCGTCTGCATGAGCCCTTAAACTGAGCACTTTCGGCCAGCTCCGTGAGACAGACAAAAATTAGGGGAAAGAAGAAACGGCAGGTGACGCTATACAGATACATTTTATTGAATAACTCACTGGCCATTCAAAATGTTTAATTACTTGCAATTACAAATGTATTCAGATCCAGGTGCTGGTCTGAAAAGTGTACGATATGTTTTTAGACAAAGGCCCTTTAAAGGGGTTCTTCGGGAATAATGATATTTTAGCAAGTGCTAGCAGCCTACCTCACTAAGCTGAGGATTCATACTTACCTGCCCCCCACTGCTCCGGTCCTCTTTGCTGCCTCTTGTGTCTCCATGTTCTGGTCCCTTCAGTGTTTACATCTGGCACAGCATGGGCATAGTCACATGCTCCACTTCCTGCCAATGACTGGCTTTAGCGGTGATGTGCAGCTTGTCTCCATGTCACTGCTGAAGCCAGTCATTGGCTGCAGCAGAGCATGTAACCATGCCAGTGCTGCGCTGGATGTAAATGCTGCAAGGACCGGAACATGGAGGCAGCGCAGAGGACCGGAGTGACGGGAAGTGGGTAAGAATGAATCTTTAGCTTATTGAGGCAGGCTGCTGGCAATTGATAAAGTGTCATTATTTCGGAAAACCACTTTAAAACCATAAATCTACACAAAATTGTGCCAAGAAGTATTGTATAATGATGATTTATACAATTCCTGAATATAGTTTCTGTATCGATTTCTAATGGTTTTCAAGATCTCTGCTAGCAGTCATTCAATAGGAATGTTTATTTTTTATTTTGAGGGGATAGAAATGTGTCCTGGTCATGTGATGGGCACACAGTTACCCGGTTCTGATAACTATACTGTACCTGTAAACACCTGTATGCCCATCACATGACCAGAGGAAGTAAACACTGAAAAAAGCAAGCAGAGATCTTAAAAATCACGGGAAATGTATGTAGAAAGTATATTGTAAGATCGAAAATGTTTCAAACAATAACATTTTCTGGCTGAAACTGGAGTACCCCTTTGAGGCCTCATGCACAGGACCGTATGTATTTTGCAGTCCGCAAAAAAATGGATCCGCAAAAAATACGGATGACGTCCGTGTGCATTCCGTATTTTGCGGAACAGAACAGCTGACCCCTAACAGAACAGTCCTATGCTTGTCCGTGATGCGGACAATAATAGGACATGTTCTAATGGACATGTGGACATGCGGAAACGGACTGCATGTGGAGTAACTTCCTTTTTGTTTTTGCAGACCCATTGAAATGAATGGTTCCGTATACGGTCCACAAAAAAAAGAACGTACACGGAAAGAAAATGTTTTTGTGTGCATGAGCCCTGAGTCAAACCTCCCACTGTCCTTTGCCATACTCAGAATTACAGGAAGCTACTAAAACCCTATAATTCTTCTGTTCATTGTAGCCAAAAAGACATAAAACAAGGAAATTGTCTATGACATTGCCATAATGAAAAATACCCCAGCATTAGACTTCATGACATTGTCATAGTAGCAGTGGAGATGCGCACCATTCCTGAAAATGGCTGCTCTAGATGCATCAAAACCACATATGTGTGAGCATACCCTTCCACCAATTTCACATCCCTCTATGGCGCACACAGCCTCCTGTACGTGTTTTCCGTTATGTATAGAACCATAATACCATAATCGAGCACCCATCACAGGGCACGGGATCTTACTGTACCTCTGTGTCTCTGCACTTTCATATGGAGGCATAGGTAAGTTGTTTTTTGCCAAATTCAAATGAAATCTTAGAGAACATAAATGGTGGCCGCCCCATACTGTGGGCACTGAGCTACTCTTCTTTCTAGGATAGACTAGGCCCATAGTAATGGCACCCGAGAAGCTAGAGCAGCACAAGGATCCCCTGCAGCTTTACCATGATTAGTCCTTAGGATATGGTCACGCAGGCCGGATACGCTGCAGAATTGCAACCAAATGTGTTCACACTAGCAGCAAAATGGATGACATTTTACCAAATCTCATCCACACGCTGCTTTAAAAAAATGTATGTGGAATCTGCAGCCGAATTGACCTGCAGAGCAGATTAGAATAAATTACAATGTTGGAGATCTTCACCATGGATTTCAGCCATTGGAAGGAAAATACACAGCAAAATCCGTGACAAATCTTTGTGCCGAGGAACTGCGGCAGAAAATCACTCCATAGGGACTGACCTGGTTTCAGGACTAAAAGGAGTCCCATTGATTCGAATTTTATGGCTTAGGCCTCTTTCACCTGTCTGTGTCCGGTGCGTGATGACATCCATGAAAGATGGTCAGTGGCTCATCTGTGAAGATGTCTGTGAAGGATCTGTGTTTGGTCTGTATTATGGACCAAAGTAATGGGTGTCTGTGGGTTTTTCACTGACCTCCAGTGGAATATATGGGTATGGCCTCATGCACACAAACGTATTTTTTAACGTCCCGCAAAACGTGGTTCCGTTGTACCGTGATCCGTGCCCGTTTTTTCTTCCGTGGGTCTGCCGTGATTTTTGGAGGATCCACGGACATGAAAGATGAAAAAAAAATCTAAGTCAAGTTTGCCATTGAAATGATAGGAAAAAACGGACACGGATCACGGACACGGATCACGGACACGGATGACAATCTTGTGTGCATCCGTGATTTTCACGGACCCATTGACTTGAATGGGCCCGTGAACCGTTGGCCGTGAAAAAAATAGGACAGGTTATATTTTTTTCACGGCCTCGAAACACGGGTCACGGGCGCGGTGTAAAAACGGTGCACAAGCCGAGTTTTCTACGGCCCCATTGAAAGTCAATGGAGCCGCAGAAAAAAACGGAAAACGGCACAACGGCCACGGGTGCACACAACGGTCGTGTGCATGAGGCCTATATGTGCTGTCCGTGGAGAACATGGACTCACTGTGTGAGTCTCTGACATGTGATAACACAGCTTTTGTCTGGAGTTTAGAAGCCCTTCCACCCCCTCCCCCGCTCAGCAGTGTCATCCCCAGAGCCCTATGTCATCTACCAGCAGACCACAAATGAAGCTTGCTTTCTCTGCCCTCTTCCAAGAGGCATGTGGTCACAAGCGGCCAGGGAATCGGCACAGCTATTACTTATACAGATTCCTGGAGGGCTATGAAATCCAAGTTTCATATACTTATGGTCAGCACAAGACTTAGAAGCAGGGGCGTAGCTATAGGGGGTACAGAGGTAGCAGTCGCTACCGGGCCCAGGAGCCTGAGGGGGCCCAAAGACCCTTGTGCTGCATAAGAAGACACACAAAGCACTGAAGGAAGGGGGGCCCAAGTCTAAGGCTGAGTTCACACGAGTGTGACAGATTTGGTCCGGATGCGTTCAGGGTGCGTTCAGTTAAACTCGCACCATTTTGCAAGCAAGTTCAGTCAGTTTTGGCTGCAATTGCGTTTAGTTGTTCAGTTTTTTCCGTGCGGGTGCAATGCGTTTTGATGCGTTTTTCACGCGCGTGATAAAAAACTGAAGGTTTACAAACAACATCTCCTAGCAACCATCAGTGAAAAACGCATCGCATCCGCACTTGCTTGCAGATGCAATGCGTTATTAACGCAGCCCCATTCACTTCTATGGAGCCAGGGCTGCGTGAAAAACGCAGAATATAGAACATGCTGCGATTTTAAAGCATTGCAGAAGTGATCCATTGAAATGAATGGGTCAGGATTCAGTGCAGGTGCAATGCGTTCACCTACTGCATTGCACCCGCGCGGAAATCTCGCCCGTGTGAACTCAGCCTAAGGCCTCTTTCACACTACAGTATGTTGAATTCAGTGTTTTGCGTTCCGTTTTTCACGGATCCGTTGTTCCGTTTTTTGCTTCCGTTGTGGTTCCGTTTCCGTTCCGTTGTTCCGTTCCGTTTTTCCGTATGGCATATACAGTGTACAGTAATTACATAGAAAAAATTGGGCTGGGCCTAACATTTTCAATTGATGGTTCCGCAAAAAACGGAACGGATACGGAAGACATACGGATGCATTTCCGTATGTGTTCCGTTTTTTTTGCGGACCCATTGACTTGAATGGAGCCACGGACTGTGATTTGCGGCCAAATATAGGACATGTTCTATCTTTTCAACGGAACGGAAAAACGGAAATACGGAAACGGAATGCATACGGAACACATTCCGTTTTTTTGCGGAACCATTGAAATGAATGGTTCCGTATACGGACCGTATACGGAACGCAAAAAACGGACCGTATACGGAACGCAAAAAACTGTAGTGTGAAAGAGGCCTAAGGCCTAGTTCACACGAACGTTTTTTTTGCGGGTGTACGGGCCGTTTTTTTGTGTTCCGTATACGGTCCGTATACGGAACCATTCATTTCAATGGTTCCGCAAAAAAAACGGAATGTGTTCCGTATGCCTTCCGTTTCCGTTTTTCCGTTTTTCCGTTCCGTTGAAAGATAGAGCTTGTCCTATATTTGGCCGTAAATCACGGGTCGTGGCTCCATTCAAGTCAATGGATCCGCAAAAAAAACTGAACACATACGGAAATGCATCCGTATGTCTTCCGTTTCCGTTCCGTTTTTTCTGAACCATCTATTGAAAATGTTATGGCCAGCCCAATTTTTCCTATGTAATTACTGTAAACTGTACATGGCATACGGAAAAACGGAACGGAACAACGGAACGGAAACGGAAACACAACGGAACTCAAAAACGGAACAACGGATCCGTGAAAAACGGACCGCAAAAAACTATAAAAGCCATACGTTCGTGTGAACTAGGCCTAACTCTTGCACCAGAGCCCATGAGCCGTTAGCTACGCCCCTGCTTAGAAGAGTCTTGTAAAATGTTAATCTCAGGGTCAGCATGAAGAATGTAAGTAAGGATTTAGTGAAAGCTAAAGTACCTGAAATTGGAGGAAAAAATCGGATTGTTTACCTTTTATTTGGAGCTTCCCTTTAATTCCAGTGCAGCATAAGGACTTATTTTGCCAAGAAATGTAATTTAGGCTGGAGCCATACTGCAATCTTTGCCTTGCACTCGTCATATGACTATAGTCTCATGCACACGACGTTGTGTGTTTTGCGGTCTGCAAACCACGGATCCGCAAAACACGGATGGCGTCAGTGTGCGTTCAGCAATTTGTGGAACGGCACAAACGGCCATTAATATAACTGCCTATTCTTGTCCGCAATATGCCGGCAAGAATAGGACAGATTATATTTTTTGGGCGGACCACGGAACGGAGCAACGGATGCGGACAACACACGGAGTGCTGTCCGCATCTTTTGCGGCCCCATTGAAGTGAATGGGTCAGCATTCGAGCCGCCAAAACTGTCTCGGATGCGGACCAAAACAATGGCATGAGGCCTAAAAATTACTGTGTAGCATTGCATCCATTGAGCTGTCCACAGAATTGTTGGATTTTTTTGTGATTTTTGGGTCGCAGCAACTTGTGAGTCACACTGCGACCCCTATTCAGTTCAATGGCTGCACTACTACAGCGATCTTTGGTCGCATGAGAGGTGACGGCCACAGTCGCCGTGCAGCCCCAGCCTTAGAGTATGTTCACTCAATTGTGTATGTTTCCATAGCAAAATCCGCCACCAAAATGGGAATAGCTTTCCATTGAGTTCTATGGAGAAAAACCCACCATGTGCACATGGACTGCAAAATTGAGATCTGCTTCTGAAGTGGTATGCTACTTCTTAAAATTGGATTGTTAGTGGATTTTGTATTGACGTCAAAGGTAAAGAAGAAAAAAACGTTAGCAGTTTTAGAAGCTGTTTTACAAGTGTTTTTAGTGGGGGTTTCTTCACCAAAAATGCTTCTGAATTATATCCCAACCAAGGGCTGTATAACAAAAACGCCAGCAAAACCTTTTTCAAATCCTCAATCAAATACTCTTCCCATTAAACTTTTTTTAAATCGCCACCAAATTATAAATCTGCCACCAAAAGCTAGTAACTTGCTGTAATTTGCTACAGATTTTTCTGCTGTGCATTTTGCCATGTGAACTTAACCGTAGGTTTCTTACACCCAGTATTTTAGTGTGCTATAGGGCTCTTTCACACGACTGTAGCCTATTTTGCAGATCCGGTAAACTTCAGCCGTGTGCGTTCCACATTTTGCAGAATAGGACGTCCTGACTTCTATAGAACAGTCCTATCCTTGTCTGTAAAATGGACAAGAATAGGACATGTTCTATATTTTTTTTGCAGGGCCACGGAATGGACATACAGATGCGGACAGCACATCTTTTGCGGCCCCATTGAAGTCAATGGGTTCGGCTCTGACCTACAGAAAATGCGGATGCGGAAAAAAAAAATGTTCATGTGCATGAGCCCATAGGAAGAGTTCACATCACTGTATCATTTTCTGTTCTTCTGATCCATCAGAAGAACAGAAAAAAACAACCCAGAATACTGTAAAAAAAAACCGATACTGTGCATCCGTTATGCACATTTGCCATCCGTTGGAGCCATTTCCCTCAGAGATCCTTTTTCTTAGATGCATGCAGTATTTTTTTTCCGTCTAACAAAACAATTCTCTGACGGAAGTGGCTCAACCGGATGACAATGTGCATAACGGATGCACAGTATCCGTTTTTTTACAGAATCCTGTCTTTTTTTCTTTCTGTTCTGATGGATCAGAAGAAAGGGTAAATGAATCGGTGATGTGAAATCTCCTTTGTAAATGCACAAAAAATGTCCAGAAAATAAAACCACAAGCACTTGTTTTTTTGTGAATTGGAAGCCCATGGGAGTAAAATTCAAGAAAGAAATGCCACACCTAGAATGGAATGGAAAAAACAAACAAAAAACAGGGTCCAAACAGCATTAAAGGGGTGTCTCACTTCAGCAAGTGGCATTTATCATGTAGATGCAGTTAATACAAGGCACTTACTAATGTATTGTTATTACCCATATTGCTTCCTTTTCTGGCTGGATTCATTTTCCATCACATTATACACTGCTCGTTTCCATGGTCAGGACCACCATGCGGTCCATCAGTGGTGGACATGCTTGCACACTGTAGGAAAGAGTGTCAGCCTCTCTGGTAGCTGGGACCGTGGGAACACACATAGGCTGGTGCTTTTTTCTATAGTGTGTAAACACATCCACCGCTGATGGATTGCAGGGGGTCATCTGTAACCATGGAAACAAGTAGTGTATAATGTGATGGAAAAATGAATCCAGCTAGCAAAGGAAGCAATATGGACAATAACAATACATTAGTAAGTGCCTTGTATTAACTTTCTCCACATGATAAACAGGGCCGGTGCAAGGATTTTTGCCAACACAAGCAAAGCTATATTTTGGCACCCCCCCCCCCTCCCCCTCGCAGCTCACCTGGCCCTGGTCCCGTCTGCAGCTGCTGGCTTCTCCTCTGTGTGGTCCTGGTATCTTCTCTCTGCTTCAGACAATCGCTGGTTTGAGGACTGTATTTTTCGCCCTCTAAGACGCACCAGCCCATAAGACGCACCTAGGTTTTAGAGGAGGATAATAAGATTTTTTTTTTCCATTACACCTCAGGTCAGACCAGCAATCAGACCCCTAATGTTAATCAGACCTCAGATCAGACCCCCATGTCAGACATCAGCCCCCATCCATCAGCCCTTCATGTCAGCCATCATGCCCCGATGTCAGCCATTAGCCCCCCCATGTCAGCCATCAGCCCCCCATGTAAGCCATCATGCCCCGATGTCAGCCATCAGCCCCCCCATGTCACATTTCTCCCCCTCCTTTTTACATAATCCCCTCTGTCACATCACCCCCATGTCACATTTTCCCCCAATGTCAGATTCTCCCCTTCCATGTCACATTTTACCCCCTCAATGTCACATTTCTCCCCCTCAAGGCCTCAATGTCACATTTCCCCCCTCCATGTCAAATCACCTATGTCACATCAGCCCTTTATGTCACATTTCTCCCCCTCCAAACCATGTCACATGACCCCCTTCGTGTCACATCATGATCACGTCATTACCCCTAATTGTGTCACATTTCAGTCCCCCCCATGGCACATCACACCCATCCCCATGTCACAGACTACAGACATTGTCCCCCCTCCCATCATGTTACGGTCAACCCCCCCCCCCCCCCTCAATTTATGATTGTTGTTTGTGTAATAATTTTTTTAAAACACATTTATTCCGTGCACTCTGGCGCTAGTGCGCTCATCAGTGATCACCTACCCACCTGTCCTGCTGCTACGGCAATCTGGCTATGTGTGAGTCAGTCAGTCAGTCGCCAGTCACACCCCCCTGGCCTGACCCCGTGACCGTGCTGCCTGGCCCGTGCCGCTCTGTGAGTGAGGGCCGGGGCCGCATGGCGCACACAGGCTGTGGCGGGCGGGCAGGCAGCGGCGCTGCGGTGCAACTCACAAGTAAGTGATTTAAAAAAAAAAGGTTAATTTTTCCACCCTCCCCCAGGGTGCGCCCTAAGGCAGCTGCTTGGTCTGCCTTATGGTAGCACCGGCCCTGATGATAAATACTATTTGCTGAAGTGACAAAACCCCTTTAAAATAAAATAAAACCACCACAAATAAAAATGTGAACCTCCGCTGTGTTCGGCTGACAGTCTAAGGCTACTTTCACATTAGCGTTTTCTGCAGATCCGTCATGGATCTGCAAAAACGCTTCTGTTACAATAATACAACGGCATGCATCCGCCATGATCCGGTTGTATTATGTCTTCTATAACCATGATGGATCCGTCTTGAACACCATTGAAAGTCAATGGGTGACGGATCCATTATCTATTGTGTCAGAGAAAACGGATCCGTCCCCATTGACTTACATTGTGTGTCAGGACGGATCCGTTTGGCTCCGCATCCCATGACGGACAGAAAAATGCTACAGGCAGCGTTTTGGTCTCCGCCTCCAGAGCGGAATGGTGACAGAACGGAGGCAAACTGATGCATTCTGAGCGGATCCTTTTCCACTCAGAATGCATTAGGGCAAAACGAATTCATTTTGGGCTGCTTCTGAGAGCCTATGACGGATCTCATAAACGGAAAGCCAAAACGCTAGTGTGAAAGTAGCCTAATCTTTATGGAAAGCTCCCAACTCCCTCCCCCAACAGATGATGTCACGGGAGAGAGAAAACTGTCAAACTGAATATTTTCACCCAATCCGTTTGTTCTCCCAGGAGATAAGCCTCCGCCAGAAGTGTGTGGTAATGTCTTTCTCCCCATGAACATCACATACATGCTCGGCGGAACGTGAATGGGGGAGTCGGAAGAGATAGCTGATCGTTCGGCCCGCAAAAACTAAAGGCACACGGAACTGAATGAGCCTATCAATTTCTATTTCTGATGTATTTGGGATCCGTGTGACCTACATCCTGAATACAGCTGTGTGCATGACGTCTTAAAGGGGTTTTCAGAGACTTTTATATACTGATGACCTATCCTCTGGATAGGTCATTAGTATCTGATCTGATCGGTGAGGGTCGGACACCCAGGATCCCCCGACAATCAGCACCGGCTATCGCAGTAGCTCGGCTGCCTTCACTTAGCTTACCAAGGGGGCTGAGCCTAGGCCAAGTGACCATTAAATGTGATATCACATGGCCTATGGAAAACTGTGAGAAAGCCGTGGTGCTACTTCGAGTGCCGATGCCTTCTCAGCTTATCGAGAGGATAGGTCATCAGTATATGAGACTATGAAATTCCCTTGTTTTTGGCTTGTATCTAGTCTAGAAAAAATGTGTTTAAGGCCTCATGCATTACAATGAATTACAATGCAAGTCAATGAAGACGGATCCGTTTGACGTTGACACAATAGGGTGCAATTGCAAACGGATCCGTCCCCATTGACTTTCAATGTAAAGTCTGGAGTCTCTTTTATACCATCGGATCAGAGTTTTCTCCAATCCGATGGTATATTTTAACTTGAAGTGTCCCCATCACCATGGGAACGCCTCTATGTTAGAATATACTGTCGGATATGAGTTACATCGTGAAAACTTATATCCGACAGTATATTCTAACACAGAGGCGTTCCCATGGTGATGGGGGCGCTTCTAGTTAGAATATACTACAAACTGTGTACATGACTGCCCCCTGCTGCCTGACAGCACCCGATCTCTTACAGGGGGATATGATAGCACAATTAACCCCTTCAGGTGCGGCACCTAAAGGGGTTAATTGTACTATCATATTCCCCTGTAAGAGATCAGGGCTGCCAGGCAGCAGGGGGCAGACCCCCCCCCCCTCCCCAGTTTGAATATCGTTGGTGGCACAGTGTGCGCCCCCCATCGGGCCCCCCCTTCCTCCCTCTAATGTTAGAAATCGTTGGTGGCACAGTGTGCGCCCACCATCACCCCCCCCTTCCTCCCTCTAATGTAATAAATCGTTGGTGGCACAGTGTGCGCCCCCCATCGGGCCCCCCCTTCCTCCCTCTAATGTTAGAAATCGTTGGTGGCACAGTGTGCGCCCACCATCGCCCCCCCTCCCTCCCTCTATTGTAATAAATCGTTGGTGGCAGTGTGCGGCCTCCCATTCCCCCCCTCCATCATTGGTGGCAGCGGAGTTCCGATCGGAGTCCCAGTTTAATCGCTGGGGCTCCGATCGGTAACCATGGCAACCAGGACGCTACTGCAGTCCTGGTTGCCATGGTTACTTAGCAATAGTACAATAGTAGAAGACTCATAGTTACCTGCTTGCTGCTGCGATGTCTGTGTCCGGCCGGGAGCTCCACCTACTGGTAAGTGAAAGGTCTGTGCGGCGCATTGCTGTCACTTACCAGTAGGAGGAGCTCCCGGCCGTTCACAGACATCGCAGCAGCAAGCAGGTAAGTATGAATCTTCTACTGTTGTACTATTGCTAAGTAACCATGGCAACCAGGGCTGCAGTAGCTTCCTGGTTGCCATGGTTACCGATCGGAGCCCCAGCGATTAAACTGGGACTCCGATCGGAACTCCGCTGCCACCAATGATGGGGGGGGGGGAAATGGGAGGCCGCACACTGCCACCAATGTTGTTACTGCTATAGAGGGAGGGGGGGCCAATGGTGGGCGCACACTGTGCCACCAACGATTTCTAACATTAGAGGGAGGAAGGGGGGGGGCGATGGTGGGCGCACACTGTGCCACCAACGATTTCTAACATTAGAGGGAGGAAGGGGGGGCCCGATGGTGGGCGCACACTGTGCCACCAACGATTTATTACAATAGAGGGAGGGGGGGGCGATGGTGGGCGCACACTGTGCCACCAACTATTTATTACAATAGAGGGAGGGAGGGGGGGCGATGGTGGGCGCACACTGTGCCACCAACGATTTCTAACATTAGAGGGAGGAAGGGGGGGCCCGATGGGGGGCGCACACTGTGCCACCAACGATATTCAAACTGGGGAGGGGGGGGGTCTGCCCCCTGCTGCCTGGCAGCCCTGATCTCTTACAGGGGAATATGATAGTACAATTAACCCCTTTAGGTGCCGCATCTGAGGGGTTAATTGTGCTATCATATCCCCCTGTAAGAGATCGGGTGCTGCCAGGCAGCAGGGGGCAGTCTTGTACAAAGTTTGTAGTGTATTCTAACTAGAAGCGTCCTCATCACCATGGGAACGCTTCTGTGTTAGAATATACTGTCGGATATGAGTTTTCACGAAGCGAAAACTTAGATCTGAAAAAGCTTTTATGCAGACGGATCTTCGGATCCGTCTGTATGAAAGCAACCTACGGCCACGGATCACGGACACGGATGCCAATCTTGTGTGCATCCGTGTTCTTTCACGGACCCATTGACTTGAATGGGTCCGTGAACCGTTGTCCGTCAAAAAAATAGGACAGGTCATATTTTTTTGACGGACAGGATACACGGATCACGGCCTCGGCTGCAAAACGGTGCATTTTCCGATTTTTCCACGGACCCATTGAAAGTCAAAGTCCAAAGAGTGATCTAGACTAGCCACAGGGGATGGTTGCACAGGAGGAGGGAGTTGCTTGCGGTGTGGGAGGGGGGACATTCAAAATTTTGCTGTGGGGCCCAGTCACTTCTAGTTACACCACTGCACAGATTACCTGTAGCAGTTACAGGAGTGATGAACATAACATCATCAGAACAAGCCGATCGGGGATCGGAGTGGCCCAGTGTGTGGTACTTGTGAATAATATCTTTCACTGCCCCCTGCCCCATTAAAAACTTTACGAAATCTCAGAGAACAACTTTAAAGAGTAACTAAACCTTTGACTAAAACTTAAATAAGATGTCTCTAATGCCCTAATCAAACTTTTTCTAGTATACTTTATTCATGGATTTTCTATTTTTATTAGACTTTCGCTACTAAAAGCGCACCATTCCCTGTGACTGATCAAAGGTGTAGGGAGTACGGGCATGACATTTATATGAACGGGGCTGCAGCAGCGCAGGGAGTATGAGCAGAAGTGCATACTGCTGCCCCTGCCCGTAACCCTATGAGGATTACTAACTCTTGTACTATGCCAGCATTAGGAGAGCGGAGCCGGGTCCTGCCTGTGCCTGCTCCACTAAGCTAAGAGCTGACATGCAGTTCTCTTAGCTTAGCATGATTTTTCCGAGCGGACTTCATGCGGAAAAACTGCAGTGTAATACATTACCAGCAGAGTGTATGAGGTTAGACAAATCTCATGTAGACTTTGCTTTTTCTCTTAGGTGCAGAAATTGACCTGCTTTACAAATTTTGAAATCTGCAGCTTGTTGCATTTTTCTTGTGCAGACCACAGTGTAAGGCCCCCTGCACACGAACGTGTGCATCCCGTGGTTCTGCTGTGGCCCGCAATGCACAAACACCATCCGTGGGTTAGCCGCAGCGGATCGCGGACCCATTCACTTTAATGGGTCCAAGATCCGGCCGTTACGTAAAAAGATAGGGCATCTTGTATCTTTTTGCGGAACAAAAGTACAGGACGAAACCCCACGGAAGCACTTCGTAGTGCTTCCGTAGGGTTCCGTTCTGTGCTTCCGTTCCGCACCATTCCGCATCTCCGGATTTGCCTACGGATCGGCACCCCTGTATTGCGGATCCGAAAATGCGGTCCGCAATGCCGCAACAGGAAGCACACGTTCGTGTGCAGAGCGCCTAATACAGTACCAGATGACAGAAATCTCATGTACCCTTTGCATATTTTTTCTTTGCAGAAATTGACCTGCTGCACGGATTTCGAAATAAATTACCATGTCCATTATTCCAATGGAAGAGTGAGATCTGCGGAAAAGCTGCACCAAAAACAACATAAAAAATGCACAAAACATGGATTTATGTGTGCTTTTGCGCTGATTTTCTGTACGTGAATCTGCTCTGTGTGCAGCCACCCTAGGGCCACCTGCATGCTCGTGTGGGTGAACGCACATGAGATCTGCACACATTTCCATGAGGATTTATGTGTGTTTCTGCAGCATAGTAGCCCAAAATCCGTAATGTCTGATTGCGGTTTTTAGTACGGATTTGATGCGGTTTTGCAGCAGATCTCACCTTTCCATTGAAAAGGGTGAAATCCGCAGCTAAAATACTAACATAATTGACATGGTTGCTCAATTTCTGCATAGAAAAAAAAATCACATGAGATTTCTGTAATCTCATACACTTTGCTGGTACTGTAGTACACTGTGGTCTTTCCGCATCGGAATCCGTGTGGAAAAAATGCACGTATTCTGCAAAGTGTGCAGGTGGCCTAAGGCTATGTCCGCACGTGACTGAAAATACAGAGGAAAAGTCAGCTTCAGTTTTTGCTGTGGTTCCACAAAACAAAAAGCGTCAAAAACTACTTAAAAAACTGTATTCATTACATGCATTTTTGCTTAGGAAATGACTGAGGAATTCACCCTCCCCATTGCAGGTCAATGTACACTGTATTATTTCTTATATGTAGTGCGTAGGTGAGATTTAAATTACATTTATAATATCAATTTGATCTGTAGGGGTCTGAACCATGTGCACTCACTCGCATGAGCCCAAAAACTAGCTTTTGAATTCCATATAGGGTAGTTTCTTTATAGAAACCATTGAGAAAATTGGATATGCCCGTATCTCCCATCAGTGATGGCCAGTTTGCCCGCGAACACTTACAGGCTGCCATCTTGACTCACAAGTCCGGCAATGCACAGGTAAGCCCTTACCTGTGCCGCGAGCCGGTCTGAAACAAATGCGTTCACTGGGAGCAGGCAGTTCCAAGAACAGCCCGATGAAGGCCCCCGGCGGCTGTTCTCGGTACTGCCTGCTCCTGGTGACCGCATTTGTTTCAGACTGGCTCACGCACAGGCACAGGTAAGGGCTTACCTGTGCATCGCTGGACTTGTGAGTCAAGATGGCAGCCCGCATGTGTTCGCGGGCGAACACGGCGAACTGGCCATCACTGTCTCCCATAAATACAAGATGACAAAAAACTACGTGGTAATGATCAAGACTAAATCTCAGCCTCTGGATGTAAATGCAGGGGGTCATTTATCAAATTGGTGTAAACTGGCTTAGTTGCCCATATTAACCAATCAGATGCCACCTTTCATTTTTGACAGCTCCTTTGGAAAATAAAAGTTGGAATCTGATTGGTTGCTATGGGCAACTATGCCAGTTCTACTTTACACCAGTTTGATAAATCTCCCCCACAGTTTTTATCCACTGACATAAAACAGATCCTGAAAATGTGAAAAATTTAAACTCAGGTCATATATCAAGTTGTTAGAGCTTTTTATTATATTATGCATAATCTTTATTCACGTTAATCTGGAAAACCCCTTTAACTGATCTAGTTGTGTCACTAACCTTCCTTTTTTTTCTCTACTTTCCCACGTCGCTCCACTTCCTATATTATTTAGTACGTTTCCACATCACTGATATGTCATCTGAGTATGTGATGTTTTCATTATATTTTATGTATCTTGTATATCATTCATTTTCATTAAAAATTATACAGCAGTTATGAAGTACTCAAGAAGCAAAGCTTGAACGGTAGTTCTTATTGCTCCACTAGTGCTTCCAGTAGTAGTGACAAAATAAAAAAAAATCGAAATACTCACCTCACTCCTATTGTCTGCGATATAGGACAAAGGCCTCTTCTGGTCTGCGGCCTGAGTTGCATCATTCTGGAGTGGGCGGTCACAATGACATCATAACACTGCCAAAGACTCAGAGCAGGCTGTTATGATGATGTCATCGCATTGCAACCATCAGCGACCATGGGTTTCTGTACCCCACCACAGTATTCAAACATGGGGCACTGAGCAACATACTCTACCTGGGGCACCGGGCAGCTGCCCAAAAAAACCCTATTGTAAACCTCCATTGGCTACTAGTAACCCAACATAGACACACATTTAGTGCCTTGTACATTATGTTCCATACTGTGCTGGTGCTGCCACTAGTACTACCCTTACACAGCCGCACATTTCCTGCCTTGTATATTATGTTCTGTACGGTGCTGGTGCTGCCACTAGTACTATCCTTGCCTAACTGCACATTTCCTGCCTTGTCCATCATGTTCCATACTGTGCTGGTGCTGCCACTAGTACTACCTTTACACAGCCGCACATTTCCTGCCTTGTCCATCATGTTCCAGTACGGTGCTGGTGCTGCCACTAGTTAGCTATACCTTTACTACATCCGCACATGTCCTGCCTGGTCCATCATGTTCCATTACTGTGCTGGTGCTATCCACTAGTACTACCCTTTACACAGCGCACATTCCTTGCCTTGTCCATTATGTCCATACGTCCGGGTGCTGCCACTAGTACTCACCTTCACACGCTGCACATTTCCTCGCCTTGTCACATCATGTTTCCATACTGTGCTGGTGCTGCCACTAGTACTACCCTTACACAGCTGCACATTTCCTGCCTTGTCCATCATGTTCCATACTGTGCTGGTGCTGCCACTAGTACTACCCTTACACAGCTGCACATTTCCTGCCTTGTCCATCATGTTCCATACTGTGCTGCCACTAGTACTACCCTTACACAGCCGCACATTTCCTGCCTTGTCCATCATGTTCCATACTGTGCTGCCACTAGTACTACCCTTACACAGCCGCACATTTCCTGCCTTGTATATTATGTTCCGTATTGTACTTCTGCTGCTGGGAACCCTAATCTGCACAGTATAACAAACCTGAAACTGCTTCCAAAAAAAAGCCATTGCTTCTTCACTTCCAGGACAATATATATTTTATTTAAAATAACACTAAACCTGTGATAATTTATAAACCGCTTGTTACAAACAAGCCATTGCTTCGTCCGAAACTACCATGTGTTTAAACACTGGCAGATAAATGGCCCCCAAAAGGGATCATTTTTGGACCATGTTTAAAAAAAGCATAAAACTGATGTACAGTGTATTTTTAAACAGGCTGTTTGACAATCGGCTTCCATCTGTTTACCCAGCCATATATTTGGCTGTTAACTTGGTATTACTAATGCTGTCTTTGCATATTAAAGATCTTGAAAGGGGTTGGATACAGTCCTAGGAGACCCCAGAGTGTCATACACAACTTTTTAGGGTGATTGGGACACTTTTGGTTACGGCCAAATGTATTCAGACCAAATTTAATCTGAGGGACGAATCTATAGTATCGGAACCAAAATGAAATTCAATCATCTCTACCTACCATGTAACACTGTATTTCAAAACTTCAGGGGAAATGCCTGGTTGGCTGCAGCTTTTTCTTGGTAAAATCAACATTGCTGGTAGCCATATCTTTAAAGGGGCTGTCTCTAATGAGAGAACTCTTAGGCCCCTTTCACACGGGCGAGATTTTAAAAACTGCTGCTGCAAAAAAAAACTGAAGTGTGCTGGTTTTCACTGTAACTGTAATTGCTGCCGAGTTTGCAGCGGGTCTTCTGCTGCTTTCAACTTTTGCAATGGAAAGCGAAAGCCATGAGTAACTTCCGCAGCACAAATTGAAATGCTGTGAATTTAAAACCTGCAGTATAAGGGCTCATGAACAGGACCATATGTATTTTGTGGTCCGCAAAAAAGGGATCTGCAAAAAATACGGATGACGTCCGTTTGTATTCTCTATTTTGCAGAACGGAACAGCTGGCCCCTAATAGAACAGTACTATCCTTGCCTGTAATGCAGACAATAATAGGACATGTTCTATTTTTTTGCAGAACAGAAATACGGACATATAGAAACAGAATGCACACAGTAACCTCCGTTTGTTTTGCGGACCCATTGAAATGAATGGTTCCGCATACGGTCCGCAAAAAAACCCAGAACGGACATGGAAAGAAAATACGTTCATGTGCATGAGCACTAAGTCACAGTTTTTTCAGCAGTGTGTGCATGAGATTTCTTAAAATTTCTTTCACTTTGCCACCCTACAAATTTGCCACATATTAATTCGTAGAGTTTAGGGAATACATAGATGTACTGTTAAAGTGAAAATTAATATAACTGCAACGTATGTATTTTCTGATACATAGGCATAGCTTGAATCTTATGGGCCTTGCTGCAAAAAAAATATATAAGAAAGTGAGCACGTTAGGCTAGTTTCACACTAGCGGCAGGGGTCTTCGGCTGGCTTTTCCGGCGGGTTAACAGCCTGTTGGATCCATCCTGCCGCTAGTTCACGCGCGCCCTCGGACTGCCGCTAAGTCCCTATTGACTATAATGCGGGGAGGGGTGGAGTTCCGGCGGGAGCACGGCAACGCACACCGAGAGGCAGCCGGACTAAAAGTACTGCGTGTCCCCACCCCCATTATAGTCAATGGGGACGGAGCGGCAGTCCGGGGGCACACGTGAACTAGAGTCAGGACGTATCCGACAGGCTGTTCACCCGCCGGAACAGCCTGCCGGAGTCCCTTGCTGCTAGTTTGAAAGTACCATAAGACAGTTGTTAAACTTGTTTCCTAATTTATCCATAAAATAAATAAAATCGGAATATAAGACTTTTTAATCTGTGCCAGTCTGGATCCTCATTTTTTGTTCCTCAATTAACTAGATGCTGGACGGGAGAGAGTGTTCTGCCTTTGGAGGGCATGGGAGCAGGGCCATCTTTAATATTGATTGGACCCTGGGCAAGAATTTACTTGGGCCCCCTGGATCCCTCCTTCCCACACCCTAGCATGCAATCACGCCCTCCACCACAACACACACACACACAAATAATCCACACACCTCGTAGAGTAGTAAACTTTAATAATGTAAACATAAAGAACTGGTTCACAAATAAGTCCTTAGCTTGACCTATTTACCACCTGTAGCTCCCTCCCACTTCTCCATCGATCCCCCTTCTCCAACCACCCAACACCCTTACACCTTTACTCACCCGTTTCCCCCTTTTTTGGATGGTGCTGCTGGGGATTTTTTCATTTTTATATATATATATATATATATATATATATATAAATAGTAAGAGAGTCCAGTGGGAGCACCAACCAGGAAGCAGGTGCAGTGTCCACAGGGGCCGCGGCAACACCCTGATAATATAACTTAAAGAAAATGGACTGCACTCCAATTAAAAGTGAAAAATAGTGAACTTTTATTCACCCATATTGTGGCAACTTTTGCAACGTTTCGGCTCACAAGAGCCTTCTTCCAGCCAGGCTTTTTCACTTTTAATTGGAGTGCAGTCCATTTTCTTTAAGTTATATATATAAATATATATATAGCTTACAGTGAATTACTGTAAATACTTACAGTTCTGAAGACTCCAGCAGGCTCAAGATCAGTGCTCTGGGCAGCTGGGCTCAGGGCTGGAAGTTGCCCCATAAGATGCACCTGGGTTTTAGAGGAGGAAGATAAGAAAAAAATATTTTTCATTACACCTCAGGTCAGACCACTAATCAGACCCCCAATATTATTCAGACTTCAGCTCTCAGCCCCAATCAGTTCCCCAATGTTAATGACACCTCAGATCAGAGCCCAATATAAAGAAGACCCCGCAATCAGACCTCAGCCATAATGCAGCCCCCAGCCATAATGCAGCAGCCCCCAGCCTCAGATCACAAAAAAAATTAAAGCACTTACCTCTCCTGCTCCTGGACGCCGCTCTTCACTGCCCGCAATCTTTTTCCTCCTGCTGTCGGCTGTGCTCTGTGAACCGGCGTGCACAGCGTGAGGTCACAGAGCGCCATCACGCTGTGCGCAGCCTTCACAGCCGACAGCGGAGGACCAGGAAGCGGTGAGTACAGAGCTTTCACCGCGTCCTGGTCCTCTGTACTAGTAAGCGCTTCCATAATGGAAGCACTCATTAGTATTCACCCCATAAGATGCAGGGGAATTTCCCCCCCACTTTGCGGGGGGGGGGGGGCGTCTTATAGGGCAGTGGCCAGTGGGGTTTAAGAGGCAGCTGCCTTGGGCCCCCCAGGAGCAACTGGGCCTGGGGCAGCTGTCCCTTTTGCCCCGCGTGAAAGGTGGCCCTGGATGGGAGGAACTTGTCTGCACCCGGAATAAATAAATATTCCGAAACCACATAGCCGTACAAGCTGTACCAGGCTCGTATTAAAGGGGTTCTCCAGGAATAAAAAAAATGAAAATACTTAAATATTATTTTATCATAAATATATTCGCAAATACCTTTCATTAGAATTGCTTCTTTTGTCTAGGGAGCAATCAATAGGAGAAATAAAATGGCCACCTGTCACGACCATGGTTATGGTCGTGACTCTTGGAACCGCATGCAGTTGTCTGCGGTTTGGTCTTGTTGTCAATCACAGGTGAGGGCTGAAGTATGTTACCTCACCTGTGGTTGCCGCTGGCAACATTATGTATGCGGTTGCACCTGGCAACCTGTCTTTGTAGGTGTGCCTTTTATATGTTTGGTGTGCACGAGGTTTGGGTGTGTGCACTGTGACATTTTTCCTTCACTTGTGGTTGTCTGCGGCAACATGTTGTTTATGTACATGTGGTGGCAGTGTCTCCCAGGACATGGTTGCCACGCATGTCGTTGCCGGCGCTAACAGCTGCTGTGTGATTGGTGTTTGTTCACTTCCCCTCTATGTGTCTGTTTTCCCATGCCTGGTGTAAGAAGGGTTAAATCCCTTCTGTGTGTGTGGCTACTTGGGCCTATATAGCTTCTGTTGTGATTCAGAAGCTGAGGAGTACTCCAGCCTTGTAGTAAGCTGGAGGCACCCTTCTGGTCTCTAATACCATCTGCCAGTGAGGACCACCCTTGTGGTCATAAATGTTATATGTGATGTTTAGTTGATGTTGCTTTTCTTTCTTGTTTAATGCAGCTATGGATCTGGGTTCCTGTGTGTGTATGTGTGTTGGCTGTGTCCATTTAAGTATGGTGTGGACATCAGCTTGTGTGCACAAGATCCAGTCAGCAAGTCTGTGGCAGGTAGGTTGAACTAGTGTAGTTCACCTGCCATATCCATAGGTCTGTTTTTGTACCCCTTCTCTTTGCAGCTTGGCCAGTGAGATTCCTGTTCCTCCGTGCCTAGGAGGAACAGGTCGTCTTACCCTGTTCCTTGTTCCAGGGCAATCCTGAGGGCTAGCAGGGAATATTCGGTTTATGAGCCCTCCCACCATCAGGGTTGGCTCATATGGTTAGGAGTCAGGGTCAGATTAGGGACGCTATAGGAGGTGACCTGCTCCCTAATTCTGTCGTCCTGGCCGAGCGGCGACTAACATCTTCTGGCATCGCACGGCTGAGGGTTTTTCCCATCCTCAGCCGTGACACCACCGTCCTATCAGTACACACAAAACCTGTCCTAATCACACAGGAGGACAAGTTACTTCACCACAATGAGCCATAACGCTGCCTCATCCTCCTCTCTGCTCTGCTTGTCAGGAATCATGATCCTGAATACAGGTTGAATCTCTGTGGGAATGGAGATGATGAGGAGACATAAGAGGAGGGTGAGATGTGGCTAATGAGCAGCTGCACTTGTTTACAGTCTCCATTTCCACAGCCCCACATTACCACAGCCTGTCCTGTCCGTCCTCTCTGTACCTTATGTCTCAGCTAAAGTTCTTATCATCTGTATTCAGGATAATAATCCCTGATAAGTAGGACAGGAGGATGAGGCAGCTCTTTACCTCAGTGTTGTAAAGTAACTTGTCTTCATGTGCGATCAGGACAGGTTTTGTGTGAACTAATGGGACAGCGGCCATTTTGTTTCCCCTGATGATTGCTCCCCAGACAAAATGAGCCATTATAAACAATGAAAGGTATTTGAGAATATATTTATAATAAAGTAATATTTAAGTATTTTCATTTTCTTAATTTCCGGAGAACCCCTTTAACTAATTAGAACTGAATTGTTTATTCAGTCTTCATTGTTAATGGTACCCACAAAGTCTTGCATCCCGCTGATTCTACTTTGATCCCTCTGCGACTTGTGTGGCCACATCACAACCAAGGCATGCATGCACAGTGTTGCCGTAACCTAATCCTATCTTCCTTTCCCTTTCAGTTGGCACTGGAAGTTCTATTGGTGAGAGATTCAGCATTGTCACCTGCGGGCGGCATCCTCTATTGCTAAGCATGATTCAAATAATGAAAAGGAGTTAGAATGAACAAGAAAATTTTTTTACTTAAAATGTATCCACCTTCTGAAAACTAAAGTAAAGCTTCTGGGCTCATGCATGATCGGCCGTTCCATGCATTGGGGACCGCAATATGCGGTCCCCAATGCATGGGCAACATCCGTGCGGATTCCGCAGATGGATCCAGGCCCATTCAACTTGAATGGGTCTGTGATCCATCTGCACTGCAAAAAAATAGAGCATGTTCTATTTTTTTCCGGTGCGGAGGCACAGAGAGAAACCCCACAGAAGCACTCTGTAGTGCTTCCGTGGGGTTCCGTTCCGCACCGCACCTTCCGGATTGCGGACCCATGCAAGTGAATGGGTTCACATCTGTAATGCAGGGTGCACACGGCCGGTGCCCGTGTATTGCGGACCCGGTGTTTGTGGGCTGCAATAAGGGCACGACTGGCACACGTTCGTGTGCATAAGCCTTTTAGGTGAGAATTTCTTTGAAATGTCCTTCTATTAAATCAGACACACATAGAGGTGCAGCTTCGGCCCCTAGCACTCTGTAGGTGTGGAATCTCAAACATGGCCATTCACACAAGCCCTAAAACTGTTATTGGCATTGGGAACCTGCATTGCCACAATAGCCAGTCACTAGAACTATAGTAGAATAATAACAGGAAAAAAAAATGTGATTTGCTCACCACTCTTGTCATTACCTTGTAATATCCAGACCTGGTGCTCGGAGAATTCCTGAACTGTAGACTAATCTTTCTTCTCAATAAAGATTGTTAGTGTGAACCATGCTTCGATGCGAACAATTTTCAATGTAGAAAATCAGATAAAGGAGGTTTTACTTACTTTTTCTTGCACTTGTATGCTAGTTTCTATCCTGAGTGGATGAAAAAGTATAGCATTCACTCAAAAGTAAACCGCTACAGTTTTAGTTCCAATGTAGTAAAAAAGCAATTTCTCCAGCGCTCCTTAAAAAAAGCAATCCTTTATTATAAATGTATTGAAAACATCTTGTTCAAAGGGATGAAAACAAACAACAAAAAATGTATGCGTTCCAGATACAGTAAGGGTCCATTCACACGTCCGCAAATGGGTCCGCATCCGTTCCACAATTTTGTGGAACAGGTGCGGACCCATTCATTTTCTAAGGGTCTGCAGCCCCGCAAAAGATAGAACATGTCCTATTCTTGTCCGCAGCTGCGGACAAGAATAGGCATTTCTATAGGGTGCCGGGCGAGTGTGTTGCGGGTCCGCAACACACCACGGACGTGTGAATGGAGCCTTAGACTTGTCCCTACTCATCACATAATGGTTTCCTCTTAGCCAGTACATTTATACCTCACAAAAAATTTCACAGGTGCCATTCACATTTCATCAACACATTTAACTAATTTTTATACAGGTGTGCATAGAGTTAAAGGGAGTCTGTCACCTCCATATGGCCATATACAGCGCTTACATGGCTCTGTAGCACACCTATATAGGATCGTAACGGTACCTTTGTTCTCTTCTTTAGACTTGTACAAGCAGGAAAAACGAAGTTGAATTAATATGCAAATGAGCACTCGCAAGTGCCCAGGGGCAGCGTTCAGTGTGTAGGTGCCCAGGCTGCCCTGCCTTCTTTTCACTTTACTCCTCCCCAGTCTCTTCCTTTGCCTGCCCTCCAAGTCCGGACCTATCGATGAGGCAAGAGACTTGGAGGACGGGCAAAGGCAGAGGCTGGGGAGGAGTAAAGTGAAAAGAAGGCAGTGCAGCCTGGGCTCCTACACACATTACTCCTCCCCAGTCTCTTCCTTTGCCCGCCCTCCAAGTCCGGACCTATCGATGAGGCAAGAGACTTGGAGGACGGGCAAAGGCAGAGGCTGGGGAGGAGTAAAGTGAAAAGAAGGCAGTGCAGCCTGGGCTCCTACACACATTACTCCTCCCCAGTCTCTTCCTTTGCCCGCCCTCCAAGTCCGGACCTATCGATGAGGCAAGAGACTTGGAGGACGGGCAAAGGCAGAGGCTGGGGAGGAGTAAAGTGAAAAGAAGGCAGTGCAGCCTGGGCTCCTACACACATTACTCCTCCCCAGTCTCTTCCTTTGCCCGCCCTCCAAGTCCGGACCTATCGATGAGGCAAGAGACTTGGAGGACGGGCAAAGGCAGAGACTGGGGAGGAGTAAAGTGAAAAGAAGGCAGTGCAGCCTGGGCTCCTACACACATTACTCCTCCCCAGTCTCTTCCTTTGCCCGCCCTCCAAGTCCGGACCTATCGATGAGGCAAGAGACTTGGAGGACGGGCAAAGGCAGAGGCTGGGGAGGAGTAAAGTGAAAAGAAGGCAGCGCATCCTGGGCTCCTACACACTGAACGCCGCCCCTGGGCACTTGCGAGCGCTCATTTGCATTTGAATTAAACTTAGTTTTTCCTGCTGGTGCAAGTCTAAAGAAAAGAACAAAGGTACCGTTACAATCCTGTATAGGTGTGCTACAGAGCCATGTAAGCACTGCATATGGCCATATGGAGGATGACAGACTCCCTTTAAATATCTTAATGAAATGTGAGCGACACCTGTGAAATATTTAGTGTGGTATAAGAGAACTAGCTAAGAGGAAACTATGCCATAAGCATAGTTTTTCCTTCTTTTTATTCTTTTGTACAAGATGTTTTTGTTAACAATCGTTTTTATTAAGTTTTTATAAAAATAAAAAAAACAGGGTAGACATGCAGTACGGTACAATCAGAGTTTTCCAAGCAATAATGGTATTACACATGGAACAAGTTTAATAAGTATAACAAGTATGCCGGGTATCTTTACTAAAGAACACATCTGTTGGACCCTTGAGAAATTTGTGCCGTCAATGATCAAAACAAAGAAAAACAATGAGCAGAAATACTGAAAGGAATTTATCTGACCCAGATAGAAAACTGAGAATAATGGAAACAAGTAAAATATCTCGGGTCCGACAAGATGTAAATATAGCAGCTTGGTATTGAACCTGATGTTCAGTACATTTTCTCTCTCAAACCACCTCAGGAAATTCAAAGATATACATATATACAAAAGCAGTTAGGGGATATAACTAGAATGGGAACGCCATGTGGCACAGGTGTTCTTCCTAGTGGAAGCGTAAGGGTCCATTCACACATCCGTGTGTGTTTTGCAGATCCACGGATCCGCAAAACATGGACAGCGGCAATGTGCAGTCCGCATTGCCGGCACTAAGAGAATATGCCTATTCTTGTCCGCTATTACGGACAAGAATATGACATGTTCTTTTTTTGGCACTCTGTGATACATGCGGTTCAACCACTGTGGAGTACAATACCAACATAGTAAAGGTTTTACCTCTGCTTTATAATAACAGTGACAAAAAATTGTGAGCACTTGGCCCACTCTTCCACTGAAAAAGTCAGTTAAAGGTCTAATTCCCACGCAGGAATTGAGCCTGACTTGACAAAAGTAGATTTGTTGCCCAAAAAATCATAAATGTATCAAAATAGCAAAAATACAAAACAGAACAGCAGGTGGCAAAAGAGAGCAAAACATATCCCCAAAAATTATTTAAATTTATAAATGCTAAAAAACCAAGGGCTGAGCGGATAGGTCTCCTAAATATCGGTAAATGGGGGGGGGGGGGGGGGGGGGTTGTCACTGAACATAAGGAAAAGTTACTAAATGTTTTTTTTAGCTCTGTATATACAAAAGAAGAGAAAGAAGCTGATATCTGTGGTGCCGGGGCTGTTCGTACATCCAGTAATATACTCAATTGGCTTAACTGTAGATATGTTCCAAGATAAGTTAAATAAGGTAAATGTAAACAACGCTTCAGGTCCAGATGGATTACACCCAAGAGTGCTTAGTTGAGTCATTGCTGTGCCCCTGTTTATAATTTTTAAAGATTCTCTAGGTACTGGTACAGTGCCAAGTGATTGGCACAAGGCAAATATGGTGCCCATGTTCAAAAAAGGATCTAGGTCCTCCACAGGTAATTATAGACCAGTTAGTTTAACTTCTGTTGTGGGAAAAATGTTTGAAGGACTCTTAAGGGACTATATACAGGAGTAGAAATCATATTATAAGTGATAACCAACATGGGTTTACCAAGGACAGAAGTTGTCAGACTAACCTGATTTGTTTTTATGAGGAGGCGAGTAGTAGCCTGGACAGAGGGGCGGCTGTGGATGTAGTGTTTCTGGATTTTGCAAAGGCTTTTGATACCATCCCTCATAGATGTTTATTAGGTAAAGTAAGTTATATAGGCTTGGAAAGTATAGTTTGTAATTGGATTGAAAACTGGCGGAAGGACCATGTCCAGAGAGTTGTGGTCAATGATTCCTATTCAGAATGGGTCTGGGTTATAAGTGGTATACCCCAAGGTCCAGTGCTGGGCCCTTTATTGTTTAATTTATTTATTAGTGATATTGAGGACAAGATTAATAGCACCATATCTATTTTTGCAGATGACACTAAGCTGTGTAGAACTGTACAGTCTATGGAAGATGTACATAAACTACAAGCTGACTTGGACACTCAGAATGATTGGGCATCAACTTGGCAAAGGAGGTTCAATGTGGACAAATGTAAAGTTATGCATCTTGGTAGTAATAATCTCTGTGCTTCATATGTCCTAGGTGATGTAACACTGGGAGAGTCACTTATAGAGAAAGATTTGGGTGTCCTTGTAGATGGTAGATTAAATAACAGTATACAATGTCAATCATCTGCTTCTAAGGCTACCAGGTTATTGTCATGCGTCTAAGGCTACCAAGATACTGTCATGCATTTTGAATATGCAGTTCAGTTCTGGGCACCAGTCCATGAAAAGGACGCACTACAGCTGGAAAAAGTGCAGAGGAGAGCGACTAAACTGATACGGGGCATGGAGGGTCTTAGTTATGAAGAAAGATTAAAATAATTTAATTTATTTAGTCTTGAGAAGAGACGTCTAAGGGGGAACATGATAAACCTATACAAATATATACACTCACCTAAAGAATTATTAGGAACACTTGTTCTATTTCTCATTAATGCGATTATCTAGTCAACCAATCACATGGCAGTTGCTTCAATGCATGTAGGGTTCTGGTCCTGGTCAAGACAATCTCCTGAACTCCAAACTGAATGTCAGAATGGGAAAGAAAGGTGATTTAAGCAATTTTAAGCGTGGCATGGTTGTTGGTGCCAGACGAGTATTTCACAATCTGCTCAGTTACTGGGATTTTCACGCACAACCAGGGGCGTCGCTAGGTTAAAACATTCGGGGCCTGGGCCCCGGATGTTTTGTCCCATGCCCCGAATGTCCTGCCTGCCTGCCTGCTAGATGCAACTGTATTGCCGTACACAGAACGGCAAATACAATTGAATCTTATACTGGGAACAGGCGAAGGACCTTTGGTGACATCACAGGTCATGTGATCAGCAAAACAGGCTGTGATAGGATGACCTGGATGATGTCACCATCCAGGTCATCCTATCACAGCCTGTTTTGCTGATCACATGGCCTGTGATGTCACCAAAGGTCTTTCGCCTCTTCCCAGTTCAGGATTGGACCGGAGTCAAGAGGAGAAGGAGCCTAATAGTGATGTCTGTACAGGCGAGGTAAGTGAAGGGAGAGGTAGAGAAATGCTGGGAGTTGTAGTTATTTAACTGGGATGGGATGTATTTTAGGGCTGAAGGGAGGGATGTTATTGACATGGAACTGTGTGCTTGAGGTGGCTGGGGGAGGGAGGGATGTTATTTACATGGGACTGTATGTTGAAAGTGGATGGTGGGGGGGAATGATGTTTATGTACATGGGACTTAATGTTTAGGGTCCGTTCACACTTGCGTTTGGTGATCCGCTTGTGAGATCCGTTTCAGGTCTCTCACAAGCAGCCCCAAATGCATCAGTTTAACCCCAATGCATTCTGAATGGATGCGGATCCATTCAGAATGCATTCGTTCGGCTCCGTGCGGTCCCCCGTTCCATTTTGGAGGCGGACCTCAAAATGCTGCAAGCAGCGTTTTTTGTGTCCGCATGGCCTTGCGGAGCCAAACGGATCCGTCCTGACAATGTAAGTCAATGGGGACGGATCCCTTTGCATTGACACAAAATGGTGCAATTGTAAACGGATCCGTCCCCCATTGACTTTCAATGTAAGTCAGGACGGATCCGTATTGGGACTTAGAAATTAAAATCTAATACAAACAAATTGGTCCTGAACGGATGCATTCGTTTGTATTATCGGTGCGGATCCGTCCTGTACAAGTACATGAACGCAAGTGTGAAAGTAGCCTTAGGGGGTGATGTTTACATGGGATTGTGCGTTGGAGGCGGCTGGGGAGGAGGTGATGTTATATACATGGGACTGTATGGTGGAGGGAGGATTATAACTGCAGGGGGCACTGCAAATCCAGGGGACATTATAGGCGTTCTTATTACTACTGGGGGCTCTATAGGAGGGTCTTGTAGATCTGCTTTATTTCTACTAAGCGCACTATGGGGGCCTTATTACTACTGTGGGGTCTGTAGGGAGCTTTATTGCCACTGGGGGAACAATAGGGGGCCTTATTTCTACTAGGGACTCTGTGAGGGTATTATTAATATGGGAGGGCATTGTTGAGGAGCATTATCACGGTTGGGGCAGTGTTACTAATAAGGGCATTCTAGAAGGGAATTACTATTGGTGGGACTATGAGGAGCACTATTACTATGGGGGGCAGTAATGTTTCTTTAGGATAGTATTTGGGGGTATGAGGGGGGGGGGGGTTGAGGTTTTGGCATAGAAAGCAGCAGGATAACACTGTGGGGACTCCAGTTGGGGGATAATGATAGAAAGTGAGGAAGCTAAGATGTCTGTGTGTCACACTCTGCAGAGACGAGGCGGCTGAGAGAAGTTGTCCAGACCGAGAAGACGATGACAGAGAGGAGACGTCACCTGGAGGCCCTGGATGTGACAGGTAAGTGCCGCTGTATAGCAAGTACAGCATAGTGCGGGGGGGGGGGCATATTTATTGGGGCTTGTGCCCCGGATCTTTTGAGACCCTAGCAACGCCCCTGCGCACAACCATTTCTAGGGTTTACAAAGAATGGTGTGAAAAGGGAAAAACATCCAGTATGCAGCAGTCCTGTGGGCGAAAATGCCTTGTTGATGCTAGAGGTCGGAGGAGAATGGGCCGACTGATTCAAGCTGATAGAAGAGCAACGTTGACTGAAATAACCACTCGTTACAACCGAGGTATGCAGCAAAGCATTTGTGAAGCCACAACACACGCAACCTTGAGGCGGACGGGCTACAACAGCAGAAGACCCCACCGGGTACCACTCATCTCCACTACAAATAGGAAAAAGAGGCTACAATTTGCATGAGCTCACCAAAATTGGACTGTTGAAGACTGGAAAAATGTTGCCTGGTCTAATGAGTCTCGTCTGATGAGAACATGTATCCATCATGCCTTGTTACCACTGTGCAGGCTGGTGGTGGTGGTGTAATGGTGTGGGGGATGTTTTCTGGGCACACTTTAGGCCCCTTAGTGCCAATTGGCCATCGTTTAAATGCCACGGGCTACCTGAGCATTGTTTCTGACCATGTCCATCCCTTCATGACCACCATGTACCCATCCTCTGTCACCAGATTTCAACCCAATAGAGCATCTTTGGGATGTGGTGGAACGGGAGCTTCATGCCCTGGATGTGCATCCCTCAAATCTCCATCAACTGCAAGATGCTATCCTATCAATATGGGCCAACATTTCTAAAGAATGCTATCAGCACCTTGTTAAATCAATGCCACGTAGAATTAAGGCAGTTCTGAAGGCAAAAGGGGGTCCAACACCGTATTAGTATTGTGTTCCTAATATTTCTTTAGGTGAGTGTAAATGTTCCATACAAAAAATACGGTGAAAAGCTGTTCCATGCACTCAAAAGGCAAGGGGGCACTGCCTCCGACTGGAGAGGAAAAAGTTCAGTCTCCAGAAGCGTCAAAGCTTCTTTACTGTAAGAACGGTGAAGCTGTGGAATAGACTTCCTCAGGACGTGGTCACAGCAGAAACAGTGGACAGTTTTTAAAAGGGTTTAGATGAATTCTTAAAAGTAAACAACATTAATGCTTATGAAAACGTGTCGAAATCTGAGTCTCACTTCCTTCTGGGATTCGCGTCCCCACCTATCCCTTGGTTGAACTTGATGGACATGTCTTTTTTCAACTATGTATCTTGTAGGATAATTAGACATGAAAGGTTTTGGAATAATATTAGCATTAATCTTGGGAGGAGAGTTAAGTACAAGATGGTTTTAATGCATTTGCAATAAAGGATTGATTCTTTAAGGAGCGCTGGAGAAATAGCTTTTTTCTACATTGGAACTAGAACTGTAGAGGTTTACTTTTGATGGACTACTATATTTTGCCATCCACTCAGGATAGAAACTAGAGCACTACAAGTGCAAGAAAAAGTAAGTGAAACCTCCTTTACCTCATTTTCTACATTGAAAATTGTTTGCATGGAAGCACGGTTCACACTCAACAATGTTTATTAAGAAGAAAGATTTGTCAGTAACAAGGCTCTGTGTGCCTTTAATGGGCAAAGCACATGTGAAACCCACACTTAACCAATAGCATTTCCTAAATTCAAACATCTTTCACCAATTAGCTCTTGGAAAAGTCATTAACACAGAGATTCACTTACTTTTTCTCTCTGCACAGTGCATGTTTACTCATATAAAAGACATGAATGGTACAACTGTGTGTGTGTGTTATCAGTTTATGTAGATTGTGACTAACCACAGGACCACATTTTATTAGTAGTAAATGCAGAAAACCAGGCCATTCCAAAGGGTTCACTTACTGTGCACTATAGTGGTAGGTCAGCAATGACCAGGTTATGTATCTCTAGGTGCCCTTATCATCCAAGCAATGGAGACTGTGTCTGTAGAAATTTATAAAAGTCTACAAGGTACCAAAATGGGCACCCAATCAATTTATAAATATGGTGGGTGCACTTGCCCTATGCCAGTACCAGATTTACTCCACAAAGCTGTGCCCCCTTGTATAATATAGAAGCAGCTAATGCTGTTCTACTTTATAAAATATTCCTCCTGCGTGGAGGCGGCTGCACAAGTCTTAGCGTGTACTCTGTTGCATAAAGTCATGGCAGCAAAATAGTCAGTACCCACAGTGATGGTACAGAGTCAGGTACAAAACCACAATGTCCCTTTATGCAAGTGTTTCTATATAATTGTACTCGCACATTGTCTTTGCCAACACCTCCACACAAACAAACTGGTGGCAAAGACACAGAATGGGAACATTGAAGGGGTTGTTGAAGAGTTCAAAAAGAAAAACGATAGCAGAAAATGCTACAATTTTTTTTTTAAACCCACATTACTCATTAATGAAATCTCAGGCTGCTCCAAAGCTGATGCACTGGTGGTCCCCTGATGGTTGACCTCAGCTGTCTACTGCCATACAGTACTTACTGGCAAAGACCAGCGAGGGACCCACTGTGGCATAAGTGCTGAAGCGGCAGGAGATTTAACTGGCAAGCACTGTGTATTTCTTGACTTTAAATAAGATGTCCTGCTGCTGGTTTTATGTTATTCTATGGACACTTGGAAGGTGGAGATAATATTTGTTTTCAAATTTAGTTTACTACTGATTGGCCACACATAAAGGGAATCTGTCACCGAGAAATTCACTGTTAAACCAGACACAATAGCTTATAGGACTAGCTTAGCTGAAGGTAAAGATACCTTTCACTTAGCGATCTGTTGCTTTATTCTGGAGAAAAAAATACTATTAATCCAAACACAAATGAGCAGTTAAGTGCACTGAGGGCGGGACCAAGCCACTGTCTGCACCCTTGCTCCTCCATTTTCCTCTGCCAGCCCCTCCCTCTCTTTCTTGATTGACATAACCAGGCAGGTTGATTATACAGGAACCTGCCACGTCAATCAAAAAAGAGGGAGGGGGCAGGTAGAGAAAACAGGGGAAGCAAGGATGCACAGAGTGGCTTGGTCCCACCCTTGGTGCACTTAACTGCTCATTTGTGTATGGATTAACAGTACTCTTTATCCAGAATGATGCAACAAATCTCTAAAGGTATCATTACATTCAGCTAAGCTAGTTTTACAAGGCATTGTGTCTAGTCACAGTGAATTTCCTGGTTACAGATTCCCTTGTCAGCAGATTTGGGCAGCTTAAAATACTAAAAAGCTCCTTCATTACAATGGAATTTATTTTGAAATGTATTGTGAGAATCCAGAGGGTAGCCATTCCGCGGAAGCTTCTCCACCTGCATTTTATTTTTTTTAAAGTGGAATGGTACTTTGGAAAAACGTATGATATGTCATAGGGACATATCAAAATTTTTGATTGGTGGGGGTTCGAGCACTGAGACTCCCACCAATCTCTAGAACGAGGAGAGAAAAGCGTTCTCATATTGCTCTCTCTCCTCACTGCACGAGACAACTGAAATGGTTCCATAAACTTTCTATTGAACCTGTCTCAGCGAGAAAAGAGAGCATGCTTCTCTCTCCTGGTTCTAGCGATCAGAAGGGGTCTCACTGCGTGGACCCCCAACGTTCAAAGCGTTTGATATGTCGTTATGTCGTTGTTCCCAAAGTACAGTTCCAATTTAGGGGCTGTTCACGTATTTATTTTAACATTATAGTCAATGAGAGACGGATGGAAACGTAAGGTCAGGTGTACATGAAAAAAAAAGTGTACAAACGTATGCATTTTTGTGGTTATCTTCCCTTTTTTAACATATACATTTGATGCATGTGCCTACGTTAATACGTTTGTGTCCTGTGGGGTTTTGCTCTGGTAGACAGGCTAGTGGACGCAGTATAGAAGCAACCACAAAGTCTTTAACTTAAACGGTTCAGTGTTTATTCACACAAAAGGCAAAACAAAATGATAGTTCGAAGTCTTGGTGTTCATTCACACCACGGAAAGTCCACAGAACAAAAACATTTACCTTGTTAGCAGGTTTTCAGCAGCGGTCCACGGCAGGCTTCAGGGGTCTGTTTTCCAGCATGTGGCTCTCAGCCCTTTAGCACGGCACACACCTTCAGATCCCAAAACACAGAGACAACTTGCTGCTGAGCCCAGCTGTCTTTTAAGGACAGCTAGGTGTTGTCAAAACCCAGACCAGCATTCAAAATTCAGTCCAGTGCTTGACCCCACCTGGCTGCAAATCAGCCCAGCAGCACACACCGGGAGGAAAATACCTGTCCTCCCAGAACATACCCCTTCACTGTGTCACAGTCTGTAATGTAATGAGGGACCCTATCTGACCCTGACTATTTGTCCTGCATTGTATACGGTTTAATGTCATTATACAGTGCCTTAAAAAACCATTCATACCCTTTGAACTCTTCCACATTTCTTCATGTTACACCCACAAATTTAAATGTATTTTATTGGAATTTTATGTGAAAGACCAACACCAAGTAGCAAGTATGTGTGAAGTGAAAAGAAAATGATACATGGTTTTAAAAAACAAAACTGTAAAGTGTGGTTGTATTTGTATACGACCCCCTGTACTTTGAAGCCCCTAAATAAAATCTAGTGTGATTTGACTTTAGAAGTCACCTACTTAGTAAACAGAGTCCACCTGTGCGTGATGAATTCTCAGCATAACTACAGCCTCAGAGGTTTGTAAGAGAACATTAGTGATCAAAAAGCATCACGAAAACCAAGGAACACACCAGACAGGTCAGGGATAAAGTTGTGGAAAAGTGTAAAGCAGGGTTAGGTTTAAAAAAATATCCCACGCTCTGAAAATCTCATGGAGCACTGTTCAATCCATCATCCGAAAATGGAAAGACCATGGCACAACTGCAACCCTACCAAGATATGGCTGTCCACTTAAACTAACAGCCCAAGCAAGGAGAGCACTAATTTAAAAAGTAGCCAAGAGGCCCATGGTCACTCTGGAGATGCTGCAGAGATCCACAGCTCAGGTGGAAGAATCTGTCCACAGGACAACTATTAGTCATGAACTCCACAAATCTGGTCTTTATGGAAGAGTGACAAGAAAGCCATTTTTGAAAGCAAGCCATAAGAAGTCCCATTTGCAGTTTGCCAAAAGACATGTAGGGGAGACAGCAAACGTGGAAGAAGGTGCTCTGGTCAGATGAGACCACCACTGCCCATCAACCTGAACACACCATACCCACTGTGAAACATGGTGGTGGCAGAATCATTTTGTGTGCGGATGCTTTTCTTCAGCAGGTACATGGAAGCAGGTCAGAGTTTATGGGAAGTTGGACGGAGCTAAATACAGGGTAATCCTGGAGGAAAACCTGATAGAGGCTGCAAAAAACTTGGAGGAGGTTCTCTTTCCAGCAGGACAACAACCCTAAACTTACAGACAGAGCTACAATGGAGCATATTCATGTGTTAGAATGGCCCTGTCAAAGTCCAGACCTTAATTTCATTGAGAATATGTGGCAAGACTTGAAAATTGCTGCTTACAAACGCTGTCCATCCAATCTGACTGAGCCTAAACTATATTGTAAAAAGAATGGGCAAAAATGTCAGCTTCTAGATGTGCAAAGCTTGTAGAGACATACCTAAAAGGACTGTAATTGCATCAAAAGGTGGTTCTACAAATTATTGACTTGAGGGGCTGAATACAAATGCACGCCACACTTTCCAGATTTTTATTTATGAAAAATTTTGAAAACCATGTATCATTTTCTTTTCACTTCACACATACTTGCTACTTTGTGTTGGTCTATCACATAAAATCCCAATAAAATACATTTAATTTTGTGGGTGTAACGTGGAAAAAATGTGGAAAAGTTCAAGGGGTATGAATACTTTTTCAAGGCACTGTAAATTGCACGGGATTATCATCACATATTTTCCGCACAGTATAGGTTTCCCAGTGTGCTGTAAGGGAATACCTATAACACGTAAAAGTGCCGTTTTAGGGGTGTAACAAAGGCCTATGGGGTCCCATAGTAAAACTTAGAATGTGGCCCACACCATTATGCCCACCTTTGGTAGCAGGGATATGAGAAACTTATGATTATGTTGGTTTTCCTAATGCACATGGGTAATGCACACAGTGGTATCACAACAGCGATGTTACAGCTCAGGCATAATGTTGCATTCAAAATAAATCAGTGATGTCACAGCATAGAAATAATGCAAAAAGTAATGCACATTTCCATTATCCATATAGAGTATATGACAAACTGCACATATGTCTGAGCGGAGATGGGCCCACTTAGTTTTTGGGGCCCCATGGCAGTTGCTATGCATGGAACGCTGGTAGTCACCCCCATAGCTGCACCATTTTTTCCACATTTATAGTAGTGTTGAAAGTGACTACTGTGCCCAAATGTTGCACCTCACATATTCTTTTTATATATGTTTCTTTGATAGCATATATAAAAAAAAAAATTCTGTTGGTAAAAACATTTTGAAAACAATTTTGTAGTGTATAGTATTACATGGCAGCCATTCGGATGATTACAGCTGGCTCATAGAGTGGGCCTTGAGTGGGAGATTTCCCCTCTGGGATGTCCACATGCCTATAAGAACCTATATGAGGCAACCCCTTTCATAAATGTCCATTTTTATCATACAGAAGAAGAGCATATGTGCGCCTGGTTAGACCTGGGGTAAATCTTGTGCCTTTTTTGGAGTGTTCTCTAATATGAGAGGCATTTATACTTAGCCATGCAACATTTTAGGAAGGCGCAGACCATAAGCACTGTCATGTATATTTGGAGGAGTTGTCAGCTAATCGCAACCTTGTGGGCTGCTATCAACTGGTTGTATAAACAGGTATGCTCCACGCAACCTTTCCCCTTGTGATTGTTCTCCACCTTATATTTCTAGAGTCTTTCTCATGTTTGAAGAAGGGACTCATTAGGATTTTGTTTAGGCTGTGGATAGAAAGATGGACGGATGGAATTTCCAGAATATAATGATATACACAGTATTTGTTTCTTATTTACATTCTATATACTGCAGAGTATAAACCTTTAAAGAACTTATGTATCCTCCACTAATGGTATATGCATTGTCTTTCTCTAGAAATAACGGAGATGGAATTATGACTTATATAAAATCTTATTTATTTCTCAGAGTAACGTCTCTACGTCCAAGGAGACATGTCATCTTCAGATGAAGAAACCCTCAGTGAGAGATCATACCGGAGTGAGAGGTCATGTCGGAGTGAGAGATCTGGCAGTTTGTCTCCTTGTCCTGCAGGTGACACTCTCCCCTGGAATTTGCCACGTCATGAACAGAAGAAGAGGCAAAGCAAGGACTCGGTTTTGGATCCTGCGGAGAGAGCTGTGGTCAGAGTGGCAGGTGAGTACATAGCAATCATGCTGGACATCCATCTGGTTGTCTAACCAAACTCCTTGGGGGAGATTTATCAAAGCTGGTTCAAAGGGAAACTGATTTGGTTACCCCTTGATCATTTTGTTTTCCAAAGTACCTCTGAAAAATAAAAGGTAGAATCTGACTGTTTTTCTTTGCACCCTTTTTGATAAATCTCCCTCATATCTGTCCCTTAAGGACTGAAGTATTTGAGTATTGCATTCAAGTCACAAATGATACCATGGTCTACAAGTCTATAATGATTATCTACATTTTGAGATTTGGCGACAAAGTCACGGGCCCATGGTCTCAACGTCCCTTAAACAATGTAGAGCATGTTTGCCTAGATCGACATTGTTCCTTAGAGACTAGAGAGGACCTGTAACTTCTCCTGACATGTCTATTGTAGTAACTAGGGATGAGCAAAGCTCACTTCGGATCCTAGATTCAAAGTCACTTCGCTCAAAACTTAGTTTTAATGCTGAATGGAGATTCGTCTCCTTACAGCATTAAAACGTATGGGCTCCAGCAAGGCAATTCCATTATTACCAAAGTCTCGCAGGATTTTGGAGAATAACTTTGGGATTTGACTTTTCAACTTGAAAACCATTTTAAAACTTGGTTCCGAAGTCCGCTTCGGTACCGATGTAGCAGTAGGTACCGAAGCTGACTTTGGATGCCTGTTTAATAATCAGGTATCAAATGCTGAAGATAACTAATTTCGCCTCGGCGGAGCCCATACTTTTTAATACTGTACGGAGATAGATCTCTGTACAGCATTAAAGAGGTTCTCTGGAAATTAAGAAAATAAAAATACTTAAATATGACTTTATTATAAATATATTCCCAAATACCTTTCATTAGATATAATGGCTTGTTTTGTCTGGGGAGCAATCATCAGGGGAAATAAAATGGCCACTGTCCTATTAGCACACACAGAACCTGTTCCAATCACACAGGAGGACAAGTTACTTCAGAACACTGAGGTAAAGAGCTGCCTCATCCCCCTTTCCTACTTGTCAGGGATTATGATCCTGAATACAGATGATAAGATCTTTAGCTGAATCTCTGTAGGAATGGAGTTCATGAGGAGACGTGAAGCTCAGAGAGGATGGACAGGACAGACTGTGGTAATAGAGACTGCATACAAGTGCTGCTGCTCATTACTACATCCCCACCTCCTCTCTGTACTTCTGCAGAGAGGAGGATGAAGCAGCTCTTTAGCTAAGTGTTGTAAAGTAACTTGTCCTCCTGTGTGATTAGGACTGGTTTTGTGTGTACTAATAGGACGGCGGCCATTTTATTTCCCCTGATGATTACTCCCTAGACAAAACTAGCCAGTATAGCTAATGAAAGGTATTTGGGAATATATTTATAATAAAGTAATATTTAAGTTGTTTCATTTTCTTAATTCCCAGAGAACCCCTTTAAAACAGTTTTTAGCGAAGCGACTTTGGATCCAGGATCCGAAGCTCTCTTCGTTTATCCCTAGTAGTAACTACTTGCATTCTCCATGTAATAACAATTCTGGAGCATCTTTTCATATGGCTCTGCCTTCTAGAAGATTATGAAGGAATTGCTAGACGTCTGCAATAAAGGTCCAGCTGGGTGTTAGGAGAGATGACAGGTCCTCCTTAGGCCCAGTGAACACAGGCATCTTCCTAGGGTTGTCTGGGGCTGAGGCCAATCATGTTTGGTGCTCAACCTGGTTTAGGCATATATCTGGAGGGGGAAATTCTATAAATGAATATCAACAGGTGAATCCACATAACGGCATACCAAGGGCCTCTGTAAACTCTTAGCGCTTATTATAGCTTTAATTAGATTTTTAGCTCTTTTATTCTGTTAACATATGAACTGCCACTACAGAATAATGCAGTCATGTTACTTGGGGTGAAGCACAAATCCTCCCACTTAATGGATAGGGTGTCGACAGTTGTCCTTGTCAGCGAACCTGGCAGTAAATTGAGTTATTGCAATTTTGTTTTGTTTCCTTGCCAAAAGGATCACATCGCACTATAAAGAACAAAAGGATTACGCAAAGTATTGGCTGGTGATGATGTGCAGATATCCTGTTTATGACTATGTCATTCATAACTTACTTGTGGTGGCATGTATGCCTATAGACAGACATTTCACATAATACACACTGCCGTAGTATTATAATAAACCATCATTTATATACAAAATTCCTGTAGCCTTGTGTAACTGGGCCCCCGCCCTCCTTTGAAAGGCATGTATGTATTATATGCAGTGGGAGCAGCTTCATCTAAATGGTATGTGTGGTAAGAAGTGCTCGTACTTGTAGCTTCATAGATAACACAGGGGAGTCAGTGGGATGCTATTGGGAGGCTGATTTTGCATGATCTGTTTCCGTGGTAACACAAAAGCCTGAGCAGCCATTCTTCTAGTTGCCATGGTCACAGGGCTCCCCTCTCCTATTTCTTAGGAGGGGGAGGAGATTCTCGGCCTTCCCTTCCAGCCTTTGTTCTTAGTTGGCCAGTTTACTGCGCAAAACGTGATGAAGTAAACGTTCTCCTGCCACTGAAACCGAAGGAGGAAGCATCACACAGCCTGGCACTGCCCTTCCTACTTGTCCGTCTGCAGTACCTATATATTAATACTACTCCACAATACTACTAGTGCAGGGCAGCTGTCAGCAGATTTGTACCTATGAAACTGGCTGACCTGTTACATGTGCACTTCTCATGCTGAAGGACATCTGTGTTTGTCCCGTGTTCATATGTGCCCGCATAGCTGTGAAAAATGTAGTTTTAATATACTGTATGTAAATTAGTCTCTCGGAGCAACGGGGGCGTTGTCATTACACCTAGAGGCTCAGCTCTCTCTGCAACTGCCGCACCCTCTCTATCTTGATTGAACATGGGACCAACACAGATGCCTTCAGCTGCCAAGTGCACATGCAGAAGGTCAGCCAGTTTCATAGGTACAAATCTGCTGACAGATGCCCTTTAAATGTTATTTTAATATAATTCAACATGAAAAACAAGTTACTTTTGGGATTTATTTTCTGTTACTAAAATACTACAGTTGGGAGATATTCTCTGTACTTCATTATAATGGTGCCCCCTAATGTTTAATCTGTATAGTAATTTGCATGTCCACCTCTCCTACTGAGGTGGTCGCACATGCTCAGTTCCATCCTTCAACTGCCACTAGCCAAAATGACCGTTTGAAGCTGTGACAGTTGCAGAGAAAGAGCTGCAGCAGAAGGGGCATTCCCCCTGAGCTGTGACAGGGAGAGAGCTGTTACAATTACAGCAATGAATGGGGAGATCTCTGGATCCATGTGAGGTACAGGGCTGGTCCTAGCTTTGTTAGAAAGAGATTGTCATGTACTATCTGATTTGCGTTGTGTTACATCAATTGTGGCATATACCCTTTAAATTAATCTTTAAATGAAACATATTTCGTTTTATCCGCACCTGATTGCTGAGCTGCCCGGGACTCATACTATTTGCTTTTTCTTTTTTATTTCTGGATTTTTTTTAACCTATATCTTGAGAATAGTTGGCTACTGCCTCATAATGGTTGTTTTGACTCCCCCTTGATCAACACTGTAAGATAGATGGTTGAGCTGCAAGTCTTTTTTTCAGCCTTAGTGACTATGTTAGTTGGTTGGACATATGAAGAAGGTATTTCGGTTTTCCTACTATATATCAATGTGTCCTTTACGCCTTGATTTTGTGACCTATCCCTGACTTTCAGCAACCATATTGATTATACATTCTGAATATCCAAGGATTGCCATGTTCTCCCGCATGAGGGGTCAGCAACCTCTATTGAAGTTCTAAAAGCAGCCAGCATGCTGGGACTTGTAGTTTCACAGCAGCTGTAATACTGGAGGTTGTCCTACATCTACATGTCCTCAAAATATCTATACCGTTACCTACTGTTTATTTCTATCTACAAAATAAACATATTTATTACATTGAAGGTAGGCAATGTAGACAAATCTGGTACATGTAGGCAAATGTGGGCAATTGTCAGTTTATACTGTATATTTATGACATAAGAGCATGGTATGATGCATTTTTCTATGACGTACGTATATCCATGGTAATCATCTCTCTTGCTTCAGCATTGTCTAGGATGGTAGTCATGTACTACAGCTACAGTGAATCTCAAAGACATGGATATTGACTAATGGCACCCGTGGGGGTTGTGTAGTGAAAAGGACATTGGTCTCATGGGAGGGACCTTCATTAATCTGCCAGTCCGGTTAAGAAAATGTTTGTATTAGGCTCCATGGCTTCTGTTTCTACAGGATCCATGATGAGAGATTCTTTTCAAGAATTCAAATAAATCACATTGATTATAATTGGTCCACAAGTGGGTCCTTTTTTTCCTGGATGGAATAATGCATGCTATACTATTCTATTATCAGAACGTACCTTTATAGCCTATCCTTATCCTTGTGTTATCGGGGGAAGTCCAGCCAGGGACCCCGGACCATTCAGCAAATTGAAAGGTAGCCCCTTCAATGTTTATCCAGGCATAGCTCAGAGAAGTGTGATGACCTCCTGTGCTTCGTTAAGCATTAAAGGGGTTGTCCGAGTTATTTTTTTATTTCTTTGTATGTTCCTAACTAATCAAATGTAAAGGCTTTACCATGCACTTACTTTATCTGCAGTGGCTGCTTCCTCAGATTTCACTGAGGGTCACATGACCTGTGATGTCAGCTTCTCTCCCTCTTCTGAAGTTTCATGCACAAGCCTGAGAGAGCAGATATGTGTATGTACACGAGACGTAACTGTGTTGGCCATGCCCCCCTGCACTGCCGTCTGCTCTCTCCCTGGATTCTTCGGGAAAAACTTTAACCCCTTCAGCAGCACAGACTCAGGGCTGAAGGTTTTACTGAATAGCTGCAGGCAGTAAGGAGACAAATGCTGGACACGGGAGCTGACAGACTAGAGGAGTTCTGCAGAGCATTGCACAAGAACAGGTAGGGGGAAGATCCTGTGTGTATCAGCAGTGTCATTGTACAGCTGAGACTTGTAGTCCTACACATACAACATGCTGCTTAGCATCCCAGTAGACATGTCACTTTGTAGAGCAGGGGGAGGGGCAGAGATTGTTGTTATTGCAGGTAAACAAAGGCCAGAAGAGAACTAGGGAAATGATGAAATAGAATTTTTTTGCCTAAAAGTTGCTTAGCTTAGTTATATATTACTGCCCATCAGATTTACAGTGCTATATATATTTTTTATAACTCGGACAACCCTTTTAATGGTAGTGCTGTGTTCCAAAGAGCACCTCGGCGGCTTCAAACTGCTAATTGTTGGGGGTCCGAAGAGCCATCAGCAACATACAAGAATATTATACATTGTTAGGGAATTGGGGATAATGCAGCTGCTTAGAATAATATTTGAAGTGGCTCCATCATCAACCATCATGAAGAGCTAGTTTTAAATGACTTAATTGTACCTAATTGTACTTACTGGAAGGATGTGAGCACAAACATCAGAAACAGTCATAGTTCCACTGACCATCTCATTTGAAAAGATCAAAGTGGGCAGAAAGGTTGAAGAAGATGATGGCTTGATGTAAGGGAACTAGTATTTATGAATTGGGTTACATGACATTTCTATATGTGTGATACTAGAAGAATAAAGCACAATATTCTTTGGGTTTCCAATTTCTTGAATGTACAGATAAGTTGACGTGACCGTCCCAATAACAACCTCCTATTAGTAAAGAATCAGTATCCTTAAATTGCATAAGAGGAATTAGGCTAAGTTAAGAACCAATTCTAACCACCATGAGAGACAATTTCTAAATCTCTCATGCTGCTGGGAGGGACAGCAACCTCCAGCACTCCAGCTGTTGTGAGACTACAACTCCCAGCATGTGCACTTATTCAACTGTTCTTGGGACTCCCATAGAAATAAATGGAGCATGCTGGGAATTGTAGTCTCACAACAGCTGGAGTGCTGGGCATTGCTAAACCCTGATATAGTAGTATCTGCAAGTAGTATGTGGCATAAAAACTGAGATGAAGCAAAATAAATGACTCTTCTATGTGGAGAGAAAACAGCAAGACTCGACATGTTACTACCTTTTGAGTTATGTCTTTATGTCTCCCATCAGCTTGTAAAGTTGTTAGGGGATCGGTATAGGAGCCTCCTTCATTATCTCTATAATTCTTTGCACTTACTCTTAAATTCCTCTTTTCTTCTGTAAGTCATTACACAAATCCTGTAAACACCTATATAATAGTCAGGGCACACAGATTTATGCACGGGTGTGGCTCTGTGTTTACTTCTTTACTACACTGTTTGTTCTATTTTCTTGTTGGTTTATTCTGCTTGCATGTGCTTGGGGCATAGACCTTCCATATTGTGGTCTAGAGTCAATATGGATACAGTTTGCAACCAATAAAGAACAATTAATGTAGGGTAGGGTGAAATCACTTGAACAGTTGGTAATTTGTTGAAATGCATTATTATAAGCTTAGAGAGGATAGTAATGGTAGTGAAGGATAGATTGGTGGCCTCCAGACTCTCAGAAAATGGCAGGCTTGAGCATACTGGATTACAACATACCCAGTCCTTAGCAACGGAAGATAAATGCCTGTCCAATAGGTCTGGCAGCAGTTTAATCCGCTTTCCCTATTGAAATAAACAAATAAAGCAAATCTGAAGCCAACAGATGGAATTGGCCATGAGTCGCAAAAAAATATAAAAAATGTTTCTGCAAATATTATGGAACACAATAAGGTACATAAAAGCCAATGTGAACGGAGCCTTAATTAATTTCTACTAGTCTAATAACAGAAAGGATCAAAGAATTTCTGCCTACAGTAAAAAATTAAAAAAAATCACTAATGTCTTGAAAGTCATATGAGGAAGGGTTCTCCTCATGGCATATCCCCTGTAATGGTGGCAATGGGCCACCATTGATGTGAGAATGTGTCTGGAGGAACAGAATATTGTTCATTCATTATCAAAAATATTATTACAACACACAATATCCTTTATGCTGCTCGTTTCTTACAAACTATGACTATGGTTCACCCCACTTTGCATTGTCATATTGTTAGAGGAATAGGATATTCAGTATTAAACAATCAGTAAATCTAATTATTTTGCATAGCCTTCACTAAAAACATAGGGCCATGATACAGCAGTTCTTTTTGGGGCCCCCCAAAAAACTGGATTTGGATGTAAACCCTGCTCTTCCTCTTCCTTTTTTTTCTGCTAATCACTTCACTTTCTACCCATTGCCTGGCGAATCCACTTTAAAAAATTAATACTGACATACTAGGCCATCCATATCCTGTTCCCCTGCATACATCTCTGACCTAATCTCATGATACCTCCCCACGCATAATCTCCAATCTCCCCAAGACTTCCTTCTTTGCTTTACTCTTGTCCACTAATCACACAACGGTCTACAAGATGTTTTCTGTCCATCCTCTCAACTTTTATCACTCTGTCTCACCTTTGAAACCTTCAAAAGCAACCCGAAAACCTAACTCTTCAGAAAATCCTACCTAAATCCCTGCTTTCTGTATAGAACTAACAGAACCTTGGAATGGGTATTCTGAGATTCTGATATTGATGGCCTATCCTCGGGACAGGTCATCAGTATCAGATTGGCGGGGCTCCAACATCTGGCATCCCTGCCAATCAGCTGTTTGAAGAGGCTGTGGTACTCACCGAAGAGCCACAGCCTCTGTTTAGGCCAGTTACATCATGTTCATCCGTCAGCTGATCGGCCTATCAGGACAGGTCATCAATATCAGAATGTTGGAAAACTCAAATAGTGCTTTACAATAAATAATAGTAACAGAGCCATAGGAGATGAACAATGCCTCCTTATTTGGCCACTCCTACTTTCCGATGCAGCCACCATGTCTTTCTAGCAGCTGTGATGTCACACACCAGACAGTGTCACCGACATTGGTCATTATGATGTCAACAGCCTTGTGACGTCATCCCATGCTTTGCAGATCTGCCGGCCTTGATGTCATTAATGTATCAAAGTATCCAAATCTAGCTTAGAGTTAAGTGAAAAAAATTTGTTCCCACCAGGAATATCATTGAGATTGTTGCATCTTAAAGAAAGGAAAAACAACAACAACAAATAAATATACAAATCAGTGAAGTTTCTAGTTTAGTGTGTCAAATGTGCTACCTCATATTTCCTATTTTCCCCTGTGGCTTTCAGGGACTGCATGTTCTGAATCTAGAAAGGCTCTCTGCGCAACATTTTTTTTTATCTCACCACTTCTCCTGGGCAGTGTCACTTGCTCCATTACTTTGAATTTGATCTGGACAATGAGATGTCATATGTTTTGGTAAAAGCCAATTTTTACACCAAATCATCGACTTATGCTTGGTAATGTAGTCTCTTATATGTTGGATTCCCTCAACTTACAAGAGAGCACACAGATTCTTCACTAGGTGGATCACATTCCTAGGTCCACGTGTAGAATATCTTCTGATCCTCTGTGTCTGGTCTGTGTAGGGATGAGATAAGCCATCTCCCCTAATCACACTGTTACTTTGTGAACAGTGCAGGCAAAGGAAAGTCCGACTTTGCTGAAAGAAATGTCTGATGGGCATTTCCAGGTCTGCCCATACCAGTTTGTCTCTAATAGATGGAGCTTTTTTTTTTTATAGATAAGTGGGGGACTCTGGAATTCTCACACATGGGTCTGCTTCATTAAAGAGCATCTGTCAGCAGATTTGTACCTATGAAACAGGCTGACCTGTTACATGTGCTGTTGTCAGCTAAAGGCATCTGGGTTGGTCCCATGTTCATATGTGTCTGCATTTCTGAGAAATAAGAAGTTTTAATATATGCATATGGGAAGTTACCATTACTCCTAGTGGCTCAGCTCTCTCTGCTCTTTGAGTGACAGGACCAGGCAGTGAACATGTTATCATACCTGGCCCTTACTTCCAAAGTGCAGAGGGTACAGCAGTTGCTGAGATTTTAGGTGCAATGTCAACGCCCCTGTTGCTCCTAGAGACTCATTTGCATTTATTAAATATTTTCCTCAGCAATGCAGACACATATGAACATGGGGCCAACACAGATGTCTTCTGCTGCCAAGAGAACATGGAACAGGTCAGCCAGTTTCATAGGTACAAATCTGATGAGAGATGCCCTTTAAGGATATGCCAATGTACTCTATAGCTCAGTAGACAAAAATTGTGCATAAAAGGAATACATTGTCTATCCCTGCACCTGTTTGGGCACATAGTCTCGTCAGGCTCTTTCGGCACATGTTCAGGATAACCTCTCTATTTTCCATCACATTCAGGGTTTGTTCACATAACTTAGTCAGTTACAATGCAATGTACACTCTGAAATTGAGATTTAGGGATAGATTCTTGGTAGCATATGAATGACCCCCTATCACTGTGTAAGAGACTTATTGCTATCTGTAGGTTTCCTATAAATATCAGTTTGTAAGTTTTCAATCTGGCCCTTGATCACAAAGCTATCTAAAAACTGACTTGTATCTAGTTGTGTGTCACTAAGTTTGATAAACTTTTTGATATGTCATAGTGACATATTAAAGGTTTTGACTGGTGGATGTCTGAGCTCTGAGACCCCAACCGATCACTAGAACGAGGAGAGAGATGCGCTCACATAACACGCTCCCTCTTCTCTCTGTAGGAGATAGAATCAAGACTGGCCCTTAGACTTTCTACTGAGCCCATCTCCTGCAGCGAGGAAAGAGAGTGTGCTATGTGAGCACTTTTCTCTCCTCTTCCTAGAAATTGGTGGGAGTCATGGACGGACTGGGAACTCAAAGTGCCCCATGAAAATAAAAGTGACCCCATTTTGTAAGCAGGTCCAAATTAACAGAAGGCGAGGAAACACAAGTAGGGGGGGGGGGGGGGGGGGGGGTCAACAATACCATAGTGCAAAATACCATCCTAGCAGAACCAAATAACACAGTGTAGCACAATATACTGCCCCAAAAGCTGGCTCTCTGTGGTGGCCAATAATAACTACCATCTTCTGTCCTCCTTCTCCAGTTGTCTATGGAGCAGAGGAGTTGAATTCATTAGGACATGTGCCATCACTGGCCGGGTACACGATTACCTGATTCTCACAGTGTTAATTACTGTTGAGAGCTCATTATGTACCCGGTTAGTAGCAGAAAGAAGGACTTGGGTGGCCCCTTGGGGTGGCCCCTTGGGGCATTGGCTCACCGGGAAACTTCCCTGTAAGGTCTATGGCCAATCCGCCCCTGGTGGGAGTCTCCGCACTCAGACCACCACTGATCAAAACCTTCTATATTTTACTATGACATATCAAAAGTTGTTTCAAAGTGCAAGTACACTTTAAGTTCAGCCCAGATGGCGTTCAGATACCCTCTGAATTCCACTAGGGACTCAGGTGTCCCCTCCCCCCAGCTGTATGCAAAAATGTTTTATCAATAAATCTCCGCCAGGTTTTGTACATGTTGCATATACAATGGATGTTTGTGAACATCATTTTCTTCAAAAGAGGCCATAACTTCATCTGCATACAGGGGGGACATTCAAGCCCATTGTGGTACCTCTACTTCTGAAGATAGAACGTGTCATACGGTACGTCCCTGAGTAGATCAAGCAGAAATTCTTTCCGTGTATCAGTAAAATGGCTCCTTTCTAGAAGCCACCATACAATCGTAAAACTCGCCACATCTATAGTCACCAGCTATCAGGGCAGTGTTATCCGTCTCACTTACTGAATTTAAGAAATCTGTAACGTCCAACAAAAAAGAACGAGTCCCTTTAACCAGGTGTGTAAGTGCTCTATCTAACATCATCTGCCCCCTTGAAATCACGTCTGCGGCATTATCATCATCTGGTGTAAAGCATTAAAGGGGACACATTTACAGCATGGGCCTCCCCTGCTGCTAGGTATATATATATAGGGCTAGCATCTTTTGTGAGCTCATTACCCACCACACCATCAGATTGTGACGTCACCTCCTATTCTAGAACTTTAAAGGTGACACGTCAGGCACTGTCACTGATTCTTTATGACATCATCGCCCCGACCAACCTTATGACAGCATTCCACGTATTGGTGCATGCTAGCACATTTTCCTGAGACCCCCTTAATGACGTCATCAGTGCTAATGTTGCCCCTATGATATACGTCCAGCAAATTAAATAACATTCACATTCCTAACTGTTGCGTGTTATCAAAGAATTGAAATATTTTCTGAGCTTCCATAGCAGACATGGTAGACCCCACAAAGTGTAACTTGTCAGGTTAAAAAAAAAAATGTTACTACAACGTGCTTACATATTTGACATGTTTTTCTACATGGTTATCTCAGATCATCATTTAGAGGTAGTGGACGCGAAACTACAATGCTACGGCTCCCGTGTTCTATTCAGATCGTTGAAAAAATATTCAGTGTAGCACGGGTTATTGGAGTAAAGGTAAAATGCAATGTATACAGTATATAAAGAAAAAATAATGAATACAAAAAATATTGTGAAGTTTGTATGTTCTAGCCGGCATTTTTAGACTGGGTTGTGTGCGCCCACACAGATACGTCTGCGTGTCCGAGATGTGATTGATACTGTAAACTGCACCAAGGACTGATGTGAGGGGGACATTCCATGTACAGTGCAGAAGTCGATAAATGTGGTCTATTAACAAAAATTAAAAGCCACTAAATTCATATCTTAAGGACATCTCACCCTATATACTTGTTTTATTTGCTGTTAGATATCACAGTATATTCTGTTATCGGTAGGAGCATGCTGGTTATAGAAGCACATTTAGCTTTCTCAATGCAAACACTAAAAGTTCATTCACACACAGCAGACTTTTTGCAGAAATAAACGTGAATGAAAATCTGTCCCATATACCTGAATTGGGGCTGTTTTGGCATGAAATGTAGCATTTGCAATATATATCAATATTGCTTGTGAATCGCACAAGATGTTGTGTCATCACATTTATCGGTCACATGGCTTGGGCTCAGCTCAGCCCCATTCAAGTGAATAGGGGTGAGCTACAATACCAAGCATGGCCCCTATCCAATAGGCCGCGCTTTGAGCGCCACAGCCTCTTCAAACAGCTGATCAGGTGATAAGTTTTTTTTGGTAAATTGATGGCCTATACTTAGAATGGGTCACTATTATTAGGTCGGTAAGGGTCCAAGTCAGCACCCTGGCCAGTCAGCCGTTTGAAGGGGTGTGGGGCTCCTGTGTCCCTTTCATTGTTTACAATGGTCCGTCATGGGCAATGTAGTAGCTTTATAACATCTTTACAGTATGGGCTGAATACATTGCCTGGCTTCCTCTAGAGAAGGGATGGCCAACCTGCGGCTCTCCAGCTGCTGTAAAACTACAACTCCCACCATGCCCGGCTGTAGGCTGATAGCTGAAGGCAGTCTGGGTATGCTGGGAGTTGTAGTTTTTCAACAGCTGGAGGGCCTCAGGTTGGCCATCCCTGCTCTAGAGACTCACCAGAATTGCGGTCCGTTTTTCTACACGGTACCAGAATCGTATATTGAGTAACAATCCCCCTATTTCTCTCACGTCAGTCCTGATATTTCTGATGCCTTCCTATTCTTCTTCCGTTGGCCAAAAGTGGGTGTTTGTGCATTACTCCCATGCCTGCAGATAGTGAGATCAGACTGGGCTGCAGAATTTTCGGAGCCCTCCAAGATCACCCTGATTCTAATTAAATGGAGGATGATAGAGCGAACTGAGCTGCTGTTCAGTTAGTTGGTTTTATTGGCTACAACGTCCATTTTTTATGCTGAACTGTCTACTTATACGCTCTAACTTGGCCCCCTCTCCAAGGACTCTGTATACATGCAGAGATGAGTCCAGTGGGCGGGATAGTGAGATGGTTTCCAGCATGTGCTCAGGAGAAGCTCCCAGTGATCCATGATCTATACATCATCTCTACATGATTAATGCCAAATCTATCAGTGCACACAGGGGACACCCCATACAAAGCCACATGCCCTAATTGTTCATACGGACAGATGGTTGTCCTGATAGGACATGACCTTTAATACCAATAAAAGGGTCATCCTATGATTAATGTAAAAAATGAAAATCAAAGCTTATATAGTACATGACAATCTCTTTCCAACAAAGCTAGAACCAAGCCTTGTCCTGTCTGCTACAGCTAGTGGCAGCTGAGGGATGGAACTGAGCGTGAGGTAGAGGCGAAGTGGACAGAGACATTAGGAAAAGAGCAAACAGCAGGTGGCACTATTCAGGTAGATTTTATTGAATAAGGGGTTTTCCGACATTTTGATACTGATGACCTATCCTCGGGATAGGTCATCAGTATATAATCGTGGGGGTCCGACACCCGGGACCCCTTCTAATCAGCTGTTTGAGAAGGCATCTGCGCTCTTGTGAGCCCTGCAGCCTTCTCGCAGCTTACTATGGTTGTGCTGCCGTTTAGACTCTGCAGCTGGTGAAAGGAAGGTGATGTATAGCCATCAGTGCATGGAGTAGTGAAAGGACTGTGTGACTGTAATGGAATAGTCCCACACTTGTGTCTATGATCAGGCAAAGCACTCTATTCACTAAGGTGTGATGTACCCATTGGCTCCTGGGAGAGAACTTGTCTGGTATATGGCATGTGATAGAGCGCACAGTGTTATTATCATTATTATTATTTTTTCCATGCAATCGTCATCATATTTCAATGCATTGATAAGCATGGCACTGAAATGCAGTAAAGTGGTATTCATGATCCTCGGCATATGGATCCCAATACGCTTGAGTGCATAAAGCCCAAGAAGCATTGCTTTCTATATTGCATGTATGAACGGCATAGCATTAGTTCAGCCTGATAGCACCTAGCTGTAAGGACGGGGAGCGCAGCTGAGTCATTCATTGACTCATTTCTTTTTGGATTATCTCAGTCGGTGAGCCATCAGCATAATGCATGAATCACATTTCTGACAAAATCTATTTCAGTCTACCTGAGCAAAAGATATTAGATGCGTATGTACGGAAGAACAGAACAAATTCAAGCCTGTTGGTCTATGTGAAAATTCTGCATCCTTGAACATGAATAAACAGGCAGGAAAGAATTAGTCTACTTTCACACTGGCGTTTTGGTTTCCGTTTGTGAGATCCGTTCAGGGCTCTCACAAGCGGTCCAAAACGGATCAGTTTTGCCCTAATGCATTCTGAATGGAAAAGGATCCGCTCAGAATGCATCAGTTTGGCTCCGATCAGTCACCATTCTGCTCTGGAGGCGGACACCAAAATGCTTGGTGTCCGTCTGACAAAACTGAGCCAAACGGATCCGTCCTGACACACAATGTAAGTCAATGGGGACATATCCGTTTTCACTGACACAATATGGCACAATAGAAAACGGATCCGTCCCCCATTAACTTATGAGTGGTGTTCAAGACGGATCCGTCTTGGCTATGTTAAAGATAATACAAACGGATCCGTTCTGAATGGATGCATGCAGTTGTATTATCTGAATGAATGCGTTTGTGCAGATCCATGACGGATCCGCACCAAACGCGAGTGTGAAAGTAGCCTTAGTGGATTAGCTGTTCTGAAACTACAACTCCCTGAATGCTCCATTAACCTCTATGGGAGTTAAAAGAACAGCCGAACAAGTGTGTATGATGGGAGTTGTAGGTTCACAACAGCTAGAGGGCCAAAGGTTGCTGACCCCTGAAATAGAGGGTAATATGACAAAAGGACACGGCAGGAATAAAGGGTACTCAATGTTTAGTAGGTATCAATTTCCCCTGTCATCATCTTAGTTCAAGTTGTATTGAACTTAAAATTCATTGATTTTGGGTTTGATAATAATGCAGCATGGTAGCATGCACGTTTCTATATTTTCCCTGTGTAATTTCTCCCATAATCACAGGACAGGCTGCCCTTAGCAAAGATGGTGCCACTACTGTGCTACATGTGCAGGTCTACACAGGTGCCTAGCATATCTGCCCTCATCTGCGTTGTTGAGATGGCAAGGTGCTGAATCCTTGGAAGTGATCCTTGGACTGGTTTAAGATCTGCCCCTGATACACAGTGTGCACACCTGGATACAGTGGTTATGATTCACTCTATTTATCAAGTACTCCAAAGTACATTGAGATACTCAGAGAGGGATGTGTCACCCTGGACTTTCTGGGGGCTCCTGCCTGGTGTTAGGTGTAGTGCCCTTGATGTTGGGTAGATGGGTGCACGGCTTTAAGGAGGCCAGTGTAAGATAACAAGTCAAACAGGCTTTACTAAGGTAATCTTGGCAAATCACACTTGTGAGGATAAGTTTAGTCTCTCCAGGATATACAAATAGGGGGTCATTTATTAAGACCTGTGTTTTAGCTGGTGGTGGCTGGCCGAAGTTATGTAGAGGCAGCGGCCTCTACATAACTACGGCATATCCACCGCCGGTATAAATGTAAGCCAGCTCCCTTTGCTGGCTTAAATTTAGACTATTTTCTACGCCACATCCACTTTTTCAGACCTGGCGTGAGCGGGGAAAAGTCGCAGATGGTGTTGCAAATAACTTTTGTGCCGCAATCTGTGCCTGAAATACGCCAAATATAGGCGCATTCCTGATAGTAAATGACCTTTATAATCTTTCCAAGACTGTATATGGGAAAGAGGGCTTTATATTAGCTATCTCTGACTCTCTCTCTATTAAATCCAGAGAATTTCCCAAATTGACTAAATTCGCAAAATGTCTCTCACAATATGTACTGCAGTTCCCAAGCTGCGGGGTGCAGATCTTAGAATGGATGGCCAATCCGGCTCAAAGTTTTCTAGGCATGCTCTGTGACTTGTGCAGAGGGCAGGAGGGAGCAGATAAGTGATATCACCTATTTTGCATGGTGGATTCTGTGGCATCTATTTACATACTCGGAGATAATATCTCTGTATAAATCTTTTTATTGAACAATAAAGCATAAAAAATTTGATTGCACATGCACATTACAATGCACAAATCATACATCATATTGACAGAATTGAAAAACGTGACATATGCAAATAAGCAGAATAAAATACAATAACATAAAATATAAGAATAATTACATAAATAAGGATAGATAAATGAGTAAACATAAACAATAATAAATAATAAGAGTAATAGTGACAAAGGTCACAAGGGTGATTTCACATTAAAGCTAGGTTGGCTAGTTACCAAAATCCCTCCAATCAAGGAATGGCCATGTGTGAACCAAATGCTTTAAAGGGGTTCTTCAAGAGTATAAAATGTCCCCCCATGTGCCGGGCACCCCACATGGAATATACTTAACCCGGTAGCTGCTGCTTCTCCCTGCACATCGATGAAAACATCCAGTGATGGGGGGGAGCAGCCAATGGCAGGCGTGGACGGGACGAGCCTCCCTAGCAACGACGGTGACACTAGGGAGGCTTGTCCCCGTCCCTGCCTGCCACTGGCTGCTCCCCCCGACACCGGATGTTTTCATCGATGTGCAGGGAGAAGCAGCAGCGGCGGTGTGGGGACCAGGGTAAGTATATTCCATGTGGGGTGCCCGGCACATGAGGGGACATTTTATACTCTTGGAGAACCCCTTTAAGACTGCACGAGGACCCCTCCCATAAACCTCTGAAGACGGGGACCGGGCCACATCAGCACCTGGATTCTTTTTATGTAGACTGGTTGCTAGACCTGAATATTTTCCAAGGTTGCCACAATTTAGAATATAAAGGGTGTGTTCTTTGTTCCAAGCTGGCCAACTCCTCAAGCCTACATATCATATCTACTTTCTCAATCCACATCTGTACTGTGAGGGGATCCTTGTTTAGCCACCTCAAGGGCATAAGCATTCTAGCCGCCTGTAGTAGATGTGTAGGAAGATTTTTTTTATAAGGGATCCATGAAGTATTGGGGAGCCATAATAGTACTGATTCTAGACAAAATGTTGTGTTGGTTTTGCAAATGGTTTAATCTGGCTTCCAAAGTCTTTCCAATACTCCTGCATAACTGGACAAAACCAGAATATGTGGCTCATAGTCCCTTTCTCCAGTCCACATCTCCAGCAAAGACTAGAATCACTCAAGCCTCTGCGGTATAGCTGGCTCAGGGTTTTATACCATTGGGCGAGAGTCTTATAAGAGTGTTCTTGTATTCTAACACATCTTGAGAATCCATGAGACCTAAGGTGTATAGTTGCTATATCCTTTTCAGAAAAAGATCTATCAAGTTCTCTTTCCCATGTTTTGACGTAGGCCAATATCTCCCGTCTTTTAGTTGTTAGCAAGGCGTTGTATAGCAAGGAGACCAGCTTCTGAGGAGGTGATTGAAACTGCATCAGTTTTCTCCAACCATGTGCAGAAGGGCAAGGATGGGTATTTAGAGATAAAGATGAAAACATATCTAAAGACCCCAGAAAATTACCGAGGAGCAAATCCCGGCGCAAAATCTCACAACCCCATCCCCACTCTTCAATATCGGCAAAATAGACTTCAATGATTGGTCACTCAGCTTATTCCATATCTCAGAAAAGTTTCCTGATTCGGGCCAGAGCAGAAATGGGATCATGGGGGCTGGTAACATAGGTGATAGCTTGGAGATTAAGGACAAGTCGGAGTTGAGGGTCTGAATAAACATAGCAGTTCTCCTGGTAAGGCTGTCAGAAATGCCCCCTTCCGGTGTCAATCCCCACAAGCTGGCGATCTGTGTTTTTTGTATCGAGCATAGCTCTATGTCTGTGCCCAGGATGTGATATTTGGAGCTGCATAGTTGCAACCAGCTTCTAAGTTGGACAGCTCTATGATATGTGAGGATGTCCGGAAGACCATAGCCTCCCATTTCCCTCCTCAGTTTTAATCTGTCATAGGAAATGTGAGGCTTCTTTCCCTGCCATAAAAAAGCGGAAAATAAGTACTTCACCTATAGAAAGAATGTCTTAGGGAGGCCTATGGGAACCATCTGTAACAGGTATAAAAAGTTGGGCATAATAAACGTTTTCAGCAGGTTTTTTCTCCGCACCCAGGAAACATAGGGAACATACATAGGTAATATCTGACATTCTAATCCTGCCTGTAAAGATAATGAGATAACTGCAGTAAAGTGATCTGTATAGACTAAGAAGTGGTGCCTATTATTAGGCTTAATGGTCAGTGCGAAAACTTCAGGATTTTATGTTTTTTTTGTTTACCATGATTCAGACAATAGGTAATTTCCTGATAGCACATTCCCTTTGATTGTTTTGGCCGAAAGGGACATATTGTCCGTTTTGATATGTGATTCATGAAACACATAATGATCTTGCTCATCCTGACTTCCAATATATTTTACACAGATAAGCGCGACCATCTGGCGCTGGAAACAGGCACCAGCACTACAAAGCACTATCTTAGGGGCTCCTCACATGAGTGGGTTTTCCGTCTTCGTCCAATCTGCATTTTCTACAGAACACACGTGGACCCATTCATTTTAATTTAACTGCAAACATTGCGGGCAGCACACTGTGTGCTGTTTGTATCCGCGTGTCCGTTCCGCAGCCCTGTAATAAAGATAGAACATGTCCTATTCTTGTCTGTTTTGTGGACAAAAATAGTAATTGTTACAATGGGGCCTGCAAAAAGTGTGAGATGCACATAGACTGCACTTTCTATTTTGCTGATCCGTGATTTATGGATCCCAAAACGGATAAAATTGTGTGAATGTTAATGTGCAGTTGCTGGGGCTGGTTCCTGCAGCACGGCTGTCATTCACTTGAATGGGAAAATCAGCTGATCCAGGAGTTGGACCCCAGCCAATCTGATATTAATAACCTATCCCATACAGAGGTGGTGGTAGCAGCATGTAAATGCAGCTCTCACCTCCTCTAACAAGCAGACAATTATTGGGGACAAACGGTTAGTTTCTGATAGCTTTCTGGGCCTGTGTAAAGGAGCCTTTAGTCTTGCTTCAAACATAAATTTGATTTGGCCTTTTTTGGAATAAAAAATGCACTGCAAATAAAGATTAACGGCAATACTGTTACAGTTAAAGGGTCACTGTGCTTTCATAAAGCCTTTGACAGAGACATAGCAAACGCTTTGATTGGTGATGGGTCTGGGTACTGATCGCTCGCATGCCACACATTCTCTCCTCACCCTGGGACTCTGGGAAACCGGAATCTTATATCTGATATGCCTTGTTTTAATCGACTCTTGTGAGTGGAATAAATTCATTTTTTAGCCTGAAAGTGCCTACGGTGCTTTACTATTTTGCTCCCTGATTCCTGACCATAAGGCCTCTTTCACACGGGCGTCGCGTGTGAGGGCCGGATAGGATGCGGGTGCGTTGCGTGAAAATGCACGATTTTTCCGTGCGAGTGCAAAGTGTTTTATTGCGTTTTGCATGTGCGTGAGAAAAATCTGCATGTTTGGTACCCGGACTTCTTAACAGAAGTTCGAGTTTGGGTTGGGTGTTGTGTAGAGTTTATTATTTTCCCTTATAACATGGTTATAAGGGAAAATAATAGCACTGCTTACTACAGAATGCTTGGTAAAATAGGGATGGAGGGGTCAAAAATATTATTTTTTTACTCACCTCATCCACTTGTTCGCGCTGGCCGGCTCGTCTTCTGTCTTCTTCTTTGAGGACCTGGGAGGAAAAGGAACTTTGGTGATGTCACTGTGCTCATCACATGATCCATCACCAAAGGTCATTTTCCTCCCATGGTGGTGGATCATGTGATGGACCATGTGATGAGCGCAGTGACGTCACCAAAGGTCCTTTTCCTCCCAGGTTATCAAAGAAGAAGACAGAAGACGAGCTGGGCAGCACGAACAAGTGGATGAGGTGAGTTTAATTTTGTATCTATTTTTTTTAACCTCTCCATCCCTGTTTTACTAACCATATTATAAGGGAAAATAATAATGATCGGGTCCCCATCCCGATCGTCACCTAGCAACCATGCGTGATAAACGCACAAAGAGGAGCATGCTGCGATTTTCACGCAACGCACAAGTGATGCGTGAAAATCACCGCTCATGTGCACAGCCCCATAGAAATGAATGGATCTGGATTTAGTGTGGGGCATTGCACCCGCGTGGAAAACTCACCCGTGTGAAAGGGGCCTAAAGGTTGATCAGGGATGTGGAAAAAACTCGGAGCGGCACCGCACCAGGACATAGTAGCAGTGTTTGGCAGCATAAGGAAGGAGAACTGGACTTTTCTGGCATCCGACGTATCCTCCATGTCTGCAGAATCCAGGAGAGCAGTGCAGTCCCTAACTTTGTTTTACAGCCCTATGATGGGGTCACAATACTTTTTTTTCGGCTGTCTTTTTTTAGTTGCTTTAATGCATTTTCTGCTGTGAAAATGTTGAAACCAGATGTTACATGTTGGGCAATAGTAAAATATAAAACACCCTACAAGCATTGATTTTTTTTCTTTGTTTGACTTTTCATGTCAGTTTCTAGGTGTCTTTTTGCCTCCTGGCATTTTATTTTATTTTTTCAAAATACTGGGTGTGTTCTTTTTTTCAGGTAGTTTCCTTTAGACACCTCGCATAACAAAAACATTCTGTGACAACGCCACGGTCCCCACCTCCAGAAAAAATACACCGAATTATGGAGGTCTTTAAAAGATGAAAAGAATAACATGTAGTGTGCACCACCATTAAACCAAGTTTTCATTACCAGTACCACTCCCAAAATGCTTGCTTGAGTAGGTCCTATATTTCAGAAGTTGCAGTATAGCCATCTGTACATGCCGGGATATGTTTTATATTCTGTTCATCTGGAATGACGTAAATAATAACTGACAAGCAAGTAACGGGTCAACTACCTTTATCCAAAGACTGACATAAACAATTTCTTCATACAAATTAGTCGTGATTTCATGATTACAAAATATGCTTCCAACTTATTTTTTGGGATGCAAACCTTACACAAGATTGGATCACATTAAGGCCTCCTGCACACACCCATATTTTAGGTCCGTGCCTGATCCGCCTTTCTTGTGGATTGCACACAGACCCGTTCATTTCTATGGGTCGGCCAAAAAAATAAACCATCTCTGTACTGTCTGCATCTGTACAGCTGGGCCATTTTGCAGACAAGAATAGGCTTTTTTATAGTGGTTCCTACGAAAATTGTGCGATGCACATGTACTGCATCCGTATTTTGCAGATCAGCGATTTGCTTACCGCAGAATGGATATGGTCGTGTGCAGAAGGTCTAAAGATTCATTTCAAAATCTAGATATTTTTTCTGAATACATTAATAACACATGATAAAGCCCAGGTAGATTTACCCGGGATATTAAAGACGTTATCCGGCCAAAAGAAAAAAGATCAGCATGGCTTAAACACATGAAACCCACCCTACTGATCCCCCCCTGCTCCTGTTCCGACACCTCTCTGGTGCCCCACCTGTCTCTGCTCCTTGGTCCCTCTTAATGCACAGGAAGAGACGGCTCACTGGCCACAGAGGTGACCCGCCTCAGTCAGGGATTGATTGAGCAGTCCATCCTTTCTGTCGAGAGGTACCAAGGAGTAGAGACCATCAGGGACAGAGAAGCAATAAGGGATCGGTTTGGGGGTCTCACGGCTTTTGTTTTGTTTTATGCCTTTATGCTATAGAAAAAAAAATCCTGGCTGAACAACCCCTTTATTGCTTTCTTTGGTGTGAAATTTTGTAGAAAGTAGTCTACTATAGACATTCAGAGCAGAAAAGAAGAAGAGGCCTACTATCATCTGTGACATTTTAATGACTGCACAGCCAGTCAGTGGAGTGGGAGTGGATGTGAAGTAAGGTGGGACACTAGACCACTTCCCCATTCCTGTGCTTTATTACAGATGAATGCTAGATGCACTGAGGAAGTGGCAGGATTTAGAAAACAATGGACTAGTACTGGACGTCCTTACCCATAGAAAATTCCATAAATATACAAATAAAATTGGTGAAAAGTTTCAGAAAATTACATCGCAAAAAAAAACACAAAAAAACAATTCCGGCATTTCAATTATAAACATGATGCATCTTCTTCAGATTTGTTAAAGGCAGAAATATGAGATCAGTACACTGCAGTACCTGGCCAGGATGTCACCTACCTACCTACAGAAGACAGTTGATAATAATATTTGCTATATTTTATGAATATTGTCTCTATCGTTATTGTGCTGGCTGGATTGTTAGGACAGTGTTTGTACATTGGTCACCAGCATATTGGTATTATGTACGCACTGTGCACTTATACAATGGAAACTAGATAGTGTGCTCGGAAAACGTGTTGTTTTACCAAAAATGATTGTTGAGTTGAATTAATAGCTCCTTGTGTTGTGTGTTTAATGGCTTACATAAAAGACAGCAAAGAACAACATGGGTCCCCATTAAGGTGCTGGATTTTGCCCCATAGATGGGCCTGGTGTTTTTTTTTTTCATGTTCCTTCACCTTGGGCTAAATCTTCACCCCCTTGTTTGATAAGCAATGCAGATCCAATGGAGAGGGTCCTGCTCGGGTTCTCAGCGCCCAAAAGGAAAAAGGATGTAACACAACAGGGCTGCGTCCCTTTTCTCCAAGGGCCCCATAGCAGACACGTGGGTTGCCTCTATGGTGTGTACACCCTTGTATAAGGTCTATATAGAATGTAAAACTGGGATCATATCTCAAATTCTGAATATGGCAATCAGAAGAAATCCCTGGATCAGTGGCCAACCTTCAGGAATCCAGTAACTATAGCATGTAATATTGTATCTTACCGAGGGACGCTACCTATAGGTGGAGCAGGGGAACGACCTCAGAAGGTGCCTGTCCAGGAGAAGGACTGAAAGACTTCAACTTTATTATACAATGACATTATATACAGTGACAGTATATGCAGTGACATGACACACGTGATATACGTATAGGGCTTGGTCTGAGAAAGCAATCTTGACTAGTAACGGGAGTGGGGGGGTGCACTGAAGTAGGGGGGGGGGGCGTTCAAAAGTTTGCTGTGGGGCTCAGTCATTTCTAGTTATGCTACTGATCTTACTCCTCTATGACTCCTTCAAAGGCATGTGCAATGACATGATATTGATGACCTGTCCTTAGGATAGGTCATCAATATGAGATCGGTTGGGGTCCAACTCCCGCCACCCCTGCCGAGCAGCTGTTTGAAAGGGGTTGTGGCAGTTGAATAAGACAAGTAGTAGTAATAACACTGCACCGCTGCTACAAGTGAAGATGGCGTGCAGATAAATATTGAGGACACCGTGCTCACACGGGCGCTGCAGCCACTTCAGTCAGGGTTCTGACTAGTGATGGCCAGTTCGCCGTGTTTGCCCGCGAACACATGCGGGCTGCCATCTTAACTCACAAGTGCGGCGATGCACAGATAAGCCCTTACCTGTGCCGCGAGCCGGTCTGAAACAAATGCGGTCATCGGGAGCAGGCAGTTCCGAGAACAGCACGATGAAGGCCCCCGGCGGCTGTTTTCGGAACTGCCTGCTCCCGGTGACCGCATTTGTTTCAGGCCGGCTTCCCGGCACAGGCACAGGTAAGGACTTATCTGTGCATCGCCGGACTTGTGAGTTAAGATGGCAGCCCATATGTGTTCGCGGGCGAACACGGCAAACTGGCCATCACTGGTTCTGACTCCTATCTGATAATAATGACCCATCCTGAAGATACAGGTCCTCAATATTATGTCACTGCACAACTCTTTAAACTATCGACTGATATTATATATCTGGTCAGGGGCGTAGCTAAAGGCTCATGGGCCCTGGTGCAAGAGTTAGACTTGGGCCCCCCTTCCCTCAGTGCTTTGTGTGTCTTCTTATGCAGCACAAGGGTCTTTGGGCCCCCTCAGGCTCCTGGGCCCAGTAGCGACTGCTACCTCTGCACCCCCTATAGCTACGCCCCTGCATCTGGTTACTGCTGTAAAATACAACACCCAACCGAACGTGACAAGACCTTGTGTGAATGCCACCTTGTACTTATCGTCTATTTGCACTAGAATGTGCTATGTAGATTTAGTACGGTGGTGTAGCATGATCTCCTTCTGTCTCTTTATGTGGCAGTGTGACCCCCCCCCCCCCCCCCCCCCCCCCTCCAGCATGAGCTTTAGTAGATTAATCTCATTCAAAGGCTATAATGTGACTGAAGATTAATCACTGATCCCAAGAGAGGTTAAATCATTCTGTGCACCTAATCCTAATTCATTGCAGCATATTTTGGGACAATATATATTCTGACTATCATAATAAAATCCCAATCTCACAAGATCTAGGAAGCAGTAAGTAGTTTGCCTCCTATTGGCCCCATGATGTAGATGTCCGCAGTAGGGAGGGTCCGGAGTGGATACACTCTATGTACAGCGCTGCAGAACGTTCCATATAATACATAATTCAGTGGTTCAGTATTTCGGAGTGACTGAAATAACTGACCCCAATACTTGCACACTTTGGCTCTTCAGATCATAATCGGGGATTAGGGTTTAGTATGACTCCTATTATTTGCATAAAATAGGTATTCAGGTTTTGTATCTGTAATCCTGGTGCTTGTGTCGTTTTGACGATTTGGGATGATCAGGATGATCACTAGGGATGACTGCTGTAAGATTGTACCACAGAGGATAAATGTGAGGGGTTAGTGACAATATGGATTTTTTTTTTTTTTAGCATTTTATCAGTATCTCCTTATAAGAGCCTGTAAGTAAACTAACAGTTTAAAAAGGTTAGGGGTAAGCGTTTGATCGGCAGGGGTCCGACTGCTGCCCCCCCCCATCCCGACAACGGGGGCCTGTGCTCCCCGTTTGACTGTAGCGGCCGATATGCATGTGTCTTCACCACTCTATTGAACTCTGTGAGACTGCCAGAGACAGCCAAGTACATGCAGCCCCATAAAGCTGAATAGAGCGGCAGATATGCATGCGTGTCCACCACTCTATTCAACGCAATGAGACTGCCAGAGACAGCCATGTACAAGCAGCCACATAAAGCCGAATAGAGCAGCAGATATGCATGCGTCTTCACCACTCTATTCAACGCTATGAGACTGCCAGAGACAGCCATGTACAAGCAGCCACATAAAGCCGAATAGAGCAGCAGATATGCATGCGTGTCCACCACTCCATTCAACGCTATGAGACTGCCAGAGACAGCCATGTACAAGCAGCCCCATAAAGCCGAATAGAGCGGCAGATATGCATGCGTGTCCACCACTCTATTCAACACTATGAGACTGCCAGAGACAGCCAAGTACAACCAGCCACATAAAGCCGAATAGAGCGGCAGATATGCACTCGTGTCCACCACTCCATTCAACACTATGAGACTGCCAGAGACAGCCATGTACAAGCAGCCCCATAAAGCCAAATAGAGCGGCAGATATGCATGCGTGTCCACCACTCTATTCAACGCTATGAGACTGCCAGAGACAGCCAAGTACAACCAGCCACATAAAGCCGAATAGAGCGGCAGATATGCATGCGTGTCCACCACTCTATTCAACGCTATGAGACTGCCAGAGACAGCCAAGTACAACCAGCCACATAAAGCTGAATAGAGCGGCAGATATGCATGCGTGTCCACCACTCTATTCAACGCTATGAGACTGCCAGAGACAGCCAAGTACAACCAGCCATATAAAGCTGAATAGAGCGGCAGATATGCATGCGTTTCCATCATTCCATTTAACAATATGAGACTGCCAGAGACAGCCAAGTACAACTAGCCCCATTAAGCTGAATGGAGTGGCAGATATGCATTCGACTATATGGGACTGCCAGAGACAGCAGAGTACAAGCAGCCCCATAAAGCTCAATAGAGCAGCATTGGACAAGCGTGACAGCCGTTTCAATCAAACAGGGTTGAACAGGCCCCACGGGCCTCAGTGGTCGGAGCCCCTCCAGTCAGACATAATCCCCTATCCTGTAGATAGACAACTCTTTAATATTATTGTCTCACTCCTGATGACCATATGAATGGTATTTCTCTCGGATGAGCAGACTTGCATCGATCAAAAGCTGATGTTTTAAAATGAGTTGTTCAGCAGTATTGAATTTTTATATAGGGTCATTAGTGGGTTAAAAGTAACATGGAAGCCCTAAGCACCCTCACCGGCCCCCCTCCGCTGTTGTTCTAACGCTGTTTTGCCCCCCACTTCCTGGTCCTGGCTCAACACACAGGAAATGGCTGGAGCGGCCTACTCAGTCAGTCACTAGCTGAGACGGGTTCCCGCGATGGGCGGTGAATGGCTGACTAGGCATCTCCAGCCTGGAGACAGGAAGTAGACAGCAATGGGGAGCAAAACAGCATTAGAACAGCAATGGCGGGGGATCAGTGAGGGTGACTATGGTTTATTTTTTATTTCTGACCCACTGTCATCCATAGGTAAAGAGTATAATACCACTGGACAATCCCTTTAACTATTGTATTTTCTGGTGTATTGTAAAAAGATTGTCTTAGGGGGACAACCCCTGCCCTATTAGGGTGAATTCAAATGCAGACGATTGGTTGCAGAAAATCCAGGGATTGTAAATCACTCCCGTTCTTCTGAATGAGTTTGTTTTGAAGCAGGTTCATTTCTGCAAGCTATACTGAAATAATAGTGACAGCCACCAATTACTGCACTGAATCTGCTGCGGTGAATATACCCTGAGGAGAACCCCCTCTATGTGCCAAAATGGGGAGCCACTCTGGAGGCAGCGTTGGGTTGATTTTCCTTGTGTCCACTAGAGGAAACGATTCTGAGGGCGCACGCTCTATGTATTCAGGACATGTGGACGCTCACTTGATTTGTTATCTTTGGACATTTGGGACTTATAATATGATATCTGGTGGTTATTAGTTCCAAGTCAGCTCCAGATTATCCTTCCGAAGCTGCTGCCTCCACTTCTGACTCTACCCAAACAGTCAGCCACGCATGTATCTAAATCAGTATCTGAACTGCACAGGCAGCAGCAGCAGAGCCTCTGCGCTTGCGCGGAAACTCAGCAACGGCGCAGGCGCCAAATTGACAGGTCAGATGTCTGGCTTTGTGAATCAATGGGGAGGGAGAGTCTCTTGAGCAGTGGGGGAAGCCCCTCGCTGCTCCAGAAGCCTGATTTTGAACAAATTTGATTTGTTAGAATTGATTCGCTCATCTCTAGCAGCAACCGATAGGTAAAGGGAATAAAGATTGTTTTTAACCCCACGCTGACCTAATAATCAAATTAGTTGTATTATATTTATGGCCTCCTTTAGCTATGATTACATGTATGGTGTTATCCATAAGGAAAAAATGGCGGCATATTCCAACACATGCCACATTAGAGAGATATTCCCTGCTAGAACCATGGTGCCATATTCAACAATAACCCATTAATAGTTAATAATAAAACACAAACTTCAGGATGGCCGCGGTCTTTATTAAATTCTTGGGGGTTACATAACTCAACCACTTTAAACCAATATAAACCATATTGAATAATATTAAAGTCCATATACTGAAATCATTTAAGTCCACCCAGAATTCTGAGCGACTAACCCCCCCTAAAATGAAACAAAGACCGCGACAAAATGCAGGGAGGGCGGGCGGGACAAGCTTCTTCTCTTCTTCTTGACACGGCGACTGATCTCCACAGGTACGACACCTTCTTAAATAGGTAAACTTCCCGCCACACCGCACTATTAGCCAATCCAGCACCTAGATAAAAATAGAACAAGGCCCAGCAACCGGACAGCAACAGATTAACCAATGACAAACACTGACCCTTCAGCTAAACTGACCAATCCTGAAGCTGCCCGGTATCCAGCTGGCTTACTTCACCTGAGGAGAAATAAACACACACCACACGACAGAAAACCAAAATGGGGGGGGGGGGGGGGGAAGAAACCAAAACCCACCAGCCCCCTATGTCTCAATGGCACCATGAGGTGCAAAGCCCATTCAGGCCATGCCCCTATCATTACTTCAAGGGGATAATGTGGTGCCACATTTTGGAGGCACTATATGACAACACATAGAGTGGGAGATTTATCAAACTGGTGTAAAGTAGAACTGGCATAGCAACCAATCAGAAACCACCTTTCATTTTTCACAGCTCCTTTGGAAAATGAAAGTTGGAATCTGATTGGTTGCTATGGGCAACTAAGGCTACTTTCACACTTGCGTTTGGTGTGGAGCCGAACAAACGGAAAGCCAAAACGCCAGTGTGAAAGTAGCCTAAGCCAGTTCTACTTTACACCAGTTTGATAAATCTCCCCCAAAGTGTCTATATAAGGTCTGTGATGTGGACCTTAAAAATGTGCGACCAAAAAGGTAAATGTTTATATTAGAGCAGGGATCAGCAACCTTCAGCACTCCAGCTTTTCTGAAACTACAACTCCTAGAATGCTTCATTCACTTCCATGGGAGTTACAGGAACAGCTGAGCCAGTGTGCATGCTGGGAGTTGTAGTATTGCAGCAGCTGGTGTGCGGAAGGTTGCTGACCCCTGTATAAGGCTACTTGTACTTTCACACTAGCGTTTTTCTTTTCCGGCACTGAGTTCCGTCCTAGGGGCTCAAATCCGGAAAAGAACTGATCAGGCATATCCCCATGCATTCTGAATGCAGAGTAATCTGTTCAGTTTTCAGTTCAGTCTTTTTGACTGTTCAGGATGGAGATAATACCGCAGCATGCTACGGTTTTATCTCCGGCCAAAAAAACTAAAGACTTGCCTTAAAGCCGGATCCGTCATTTTTTTCCATAGGAATGTATTAGTGCCGGATCCGTCATTCAAAATACGAAATCCAAATTGCGCAGACCGAAAAAAAGGTGAAAAAAAAAAATTGCTGTCTCCATTTTTCCGGATGACACCGGAAAGACGGATCCGGCATTTCAATGCATTTGTCTGACTAATCAGGCATTTTTTAGACTGATCAGGATCCTGGTCAGTCTTACAAATCCCATTAGTTCGCATACATTTTGCCGATGTAACTGCTTTTCTGAACACTGCCACAAGCGTGAGAGTAGCGTTACTGATCAGGATCCTGATCAGTCTGAAAAATGCCTGATCAGTCAGAAAATAGTATTGAAATGCTGGATCCGTGTCCGAAAAAACGGATCCGGCATTTTTTTTTCACCTTTTTTTCGGTCTGCGCATGGAAGGACGGATCTGGCATTCCGATATTTTGAATGCACTAATACATTCCTATGGAAAAAAATGCCGGATCCGGCATTCAGGCAAATCTTCAGTTTTTTTGGCTGGAGATAAAACCGTAGCATGCTGCGGTATTTATCTCCGTCCTGATCAGTCAAAAAGACTGAACTGAAGACATCCTGATGCATCCTGAACGGATTACTCTGCATTCAGAATGCCTGGGGATAAAACTGATCAGTTCTTTTCCGGTATAGAGCCCCTATGACGGAACTCAGTGCCGGAAAAGAAAAACGCTAGTGTGATAGAGCTCAAATATTTTCCTGCTGACGAAGGCGTAATCCTGCACTTCCGCAGGCTGCCGCTAGATGCCCTCTTTCTCCCAGCACTGTTTAGCCGTAGTTCCATGAATGGCCGCTGTGCGTCCGCCCAAGCTCTCAGGTGTAGTACCCAATCGCTCGGCCTCTTCTCTCCATACTGTCTGGGAGGAGACAGGAGCCGGAAGTCGGATCCACAGGCACCGGACTGACCGGCGGGCACCGGGAATACTGCGGGAGAATAGTTCGCCATGTCCGGGTATATCCCGGGACAACTCCCGGTGGATCGTAACCAGGAGCATGAGTTTGTTCGGGCATATGAAGGAGTGCTGGAGAGATATAAAGGTACCGGCGACGAGGGCTTCCCGTGCCCATGATCGGGGTGTGACGGGTTGTTGTGTGCGCTGCCAGGGTACATGTGGCACAGCACTGGGTATACACATGGGGGCTGCTGCCCTGTAATGCAGGCTTGAGAAGACGCGGCTTGGCCTCCCAGATGCTGGGTGTGGAGGTGACAGTTCTGTGTGACATCCCGGCTGTGACACAGGAGACGGCATAATATGGAGGTGGACACTGAAGACTCACCAGGCTAGGGTGCGGAGTGGCCTGGCAGCTCCAGTGTCCTGTTATGTGACAGCTCAGTGTCCTCGAGATGTAGCAGAGCTGGGGAATCCTACAGTTTCAGATCAAGACAGCTGCAGTCCATAGATAACACTGTGCTAAGTGACTAACTCATCTCTACTACATCAGCAGAGGGATGGTGGCTTCAGCTCACCCATCAGGGCATTGTGTAGGACAGTGATCAGGGTTCTCCTCACCAAAGAACAAGAAGTGTGAGTGGGCATGGTGGGCGCCCCATGTTTGTGTGCAGGGTGTAGCAGCGACGTGTTCTGTCAGCCATGGGTGTAACATTGATATTAGAAGACGTAAGGCACGGCATGGGTGTAACAGCAAGCGTATTACCAGCACACCTCGCCATCGGGTGGCACAGTGTGATAGAAAGATAGGTGACTGTCCAGCTTCCGCGTCTTCAAATCTAATGTAGACTTTATTGGAACATATTAAAGTCCAGACAGGACATAGCTGTGGCTATAGGCGGCTCCTGTCAGCCAAGCAGCCCTGTCCCGTCTGGATTTCAATAATTTGATTTGAAGACATGGAAGCTGGACCGTCACCTTTCCTCCTAGCACAAGGAATAAGGGTACGGTCACACGGTCAGGTTTCTTGGCGCAGTTTTAGAAGCCATAATCAGGAGTAGATTATAAGGAGATATAGGACTTCTCCTTTCTGCACTCGCTCCTGACTTTGGCTTCCAAAACGGCATCAAGGAACCTGACTGTGTACCCTAAGTGGTAGTTGTGGGGGGTGACCAGAGGGAGCCAGTCCTAAGGCCTAGCACTGCGTGTGGTGTGTGGCGAGCTTTTCTTTCCAGTCAGGCAGCGCAGGGGTTAACAGTGACTGGTTCTGTGGGGCCATGTCTGTGGTATGTAGATACGTGGCCGGTTGTCATATACAATCTCCTACACTGTCAGAGGCGCTGACATTATGTATTTCCTAACAATGGAGTGGCGCGTTGCCAGCAGCGTCTTAATCATAAGACGGGTGACGCGTTCTATGATTTAAGCCTAGACTTGGATGGAAATATCTGAGGTAAACGGGTCATTGTGGCCCTTTACAAGGAGCAGCCAAGCAGTTGTCCCTGCGTGGGGGTTGAGATGCCGTGGTTATATGCATGGAAGGCGAGGAGGAGTATAGTATGTGCGTCTGTCTATCCCACACACCTCAGTGGTCACCAGTAGTTCAGGGGTTAACAGTCTCTCAGGGTTTCTGTCACCTTGGATTTCCTTGTAGGACTCCGCTCCACCTCCAGCAGGTTATACATTATCCCGAATATAAAGCGTAACCTGCTGTTTTCACTGGACATTCCGGGGAAACCCATGGTCACATATAGGTATATTCATATTTTTAGGTGTACTGGTATTAGGCCAGCAGGAGAAGCATAGTCCAGTATGGCAGCCTGTACTACGTTCTGAAGGTCATCTCAACACCCGAGATGTCCTAGGTCAGGGATGTTTCTGAAGGCTTTTCAAATTGCACAATGGTCTCCCCTGCACTCATGGAGCCTAGCAGTATGGAGGAGAGTATGTCGCAGGCGGTACACAATTCACACAGCAGACCCTCTTCCCTTCCCTTGTATCCCCCATATAAAAACAGCTGCTCCCTCCCGTAGCTGAGGTCCCCCACATTTGCCCGGGGAGTGAATATCATAGGTTGAATTGGGCCTCTTGCACACATTGGATGGGCACTGAGTTTTGCAGACAATAATAGGCATTTTGAAAATGGGGGCCTGCCGAAATTGCGGGATGCACGTGGCCAATATTTGTATTGCGGATCCACGGTTTACATGAGGCCTTATACAGAAGACTATGGGTCTTAGGCCCCTTTCACACAGGTGAGTTTTATGCGCGGGTGCAATGTGTGACATGAACGCATTGCACCCTGCACTGAATCCGGACCCATTCATTTTAATGGGGCTGTGTACATGAGCAATGTTTTTCACGCATCACTTATGCGTTGCGTACAAATCGCAGCATGTTCAATATTCTGCGTTTTGGCCCAATAGAAATAAATGTGGCGGCAGTGAAAATCGCATTGCTTCCACAAGCAAGTGCAGATGCGGTGCGATTTTCACGCATGGTTGCTAAGGGGATGAGGGATATATGACCCGGGACCCCATTTACTTTTATTTTTCCATTATAACATGGTTATAATGGAAAATAGTAGCATTCTTTAATACAGAATGCTAAGTATAAGGTGCCTTAGGGGAAAAAAATTATAAAAACATAACTCGCCTCATCCACTTGATCGCGCAGCCGGGATCCTCTTCTTTGTTCTTCTTGAAGGACCTGCAAAAGGACCTTTGATGACGTCATCGCGCTCACCACGTGGTGAGCGCAGTGACGTCAGCGCAGGTCCTGCTGAATGAAGATAGAAGCCTTCTTAAAGAGGACCTTTCACTACAATAAAAAATGTAAACTAAGCATACAGACATGGAGAGCGGCGCCCAGGGATCTCCCTGCACTTACTATTATCCCTAGGCGCCGCTCCGTTCTCCCGGTATAGTCCCCGGTATCTTCAGATTTTCGGCTCAACTGGGAGGAGCCTGCTCTTGTTCCCCTGGGCGTCTCCTTCTCCCAGGCGGTAGCACTGGCCAATCGCAGCGCTCAGCTCATATTTTTTTTCTCTCTCTCAGGCTTTGAGCTGAGCGCTGCGATTGGCCAGCACTCCAGCCTGGGAGAAGGAGACGCCGGCAGGCTCCTCCCAGTTGAGCCGAAAATCAGAAGATACCGAAGCCTATACTGGGAGAACGGTGTGGTGCCCAGGTATAACAGTAAGTGCAGGGAGATCCCTGGGCGCCGCTCTACATGTCTGTATGCTTAGTTTACATTTTTTATTGTCGTGAAAGGTCCTCTTTAAAGGGGTTGTCCGGGTTCAGAGCTGATTAAAAAAACAGCTATTAAAACTGCCAGACCGACAGAAAATAGATACACAAATGGTTGAAAAACGGCCATGAGAAACGGCCAACCGGTGTGTGAATGTAGCCTAATGGGGTTCTCCAGGACTACAAAACGATGGCTGATTTCTCCCAAAAACTGCACCACACCTGTCCATGGGTACTGCAGCTCGGCTCCATTGAAGTGAATGGTGCCAAGCTGGAATACCACCCCCATCCTGTGGAGAGGTGCGCTGCTGCTTTGCGGGTCTGCAGTTTGTGGACTGTTAAATACCCAATGGTCGTGTGCATGAGCCCTAAAGGGCTGTACGTGTATTAGGAAATACTTCTTTCCATGAGCCTTTTTAAGGGGCCAGTTTAAAGGGATTTAGCTTTCTAAACACGCCCTAGTCAAAACTGTATGATTCAGCATCAGGTATTAAAAGATTGTATAAATTACGAGAGGAGAGTCTGGAGATGAGCGCAGCAGTGTTTTGCGCATGCACGTTGCACGAATGAAGCCAAAAACGGTGCACCTGGTGGCTTAGTGGCACCACTGCAAGTGACAGCTTCGTTGCATGCCTTGTGAAAATTTCCTGGGACCGCCTGAATCACAGCCAATAAAAAACGTCGGACGCACCAGTTTACTTACCCTTTAAATGGCATTGTCACCTTAAAGGGATTATGCCTATAGAGCTGTTTATAGGTTATGGTAGTTCTTCTGTAGCGTGTCAGAACTATTGGTTTTAGATACCTGTCAATCACTTTTCGAAAGAGCCTAAGGGGCTGTGCCAAATGTCTGTGGAGCGCAACACCGCCCCAGCTCCCCCGACGTCATTTAGAGGACTCGGTGTAATCTTGCGTGAACGCCTCATGTAAGCGCCTGTGCCGTCTTCCATCCCTGTACTGGCATCAGCCTCTATAGGCATAATCTGGCAGGCAGAATCCCTTTAAGCAAGGCTGGGAAAGCGTCCAGTATATACATCAAATGGATCTCTAGGCCCCCACTCGCCCAGCGGACTCTGTCGGCAGGTTTACATTGGTTCCAGTACTGTGTTTAGTTGTCTGCATACAAGTTTACGGTTATAAAGTGCGGCGAGGATGTGCGAGCGGACACGAAGGCACGTACAGTTGTGACAGCAGCTGTATGTTTGGCACGGAGTAGCTGTGCTGTGTAAGCTGCAGGGCACTAGCAGGGATAATGTTTTTTTCTGATCTATTAGTCTAGGGCGAGTTGGAATTTGACATTTGCATGGAAGCTATTTGCTTCTTAGCACACATGTATGTAAAAGTTCAGCATAACTCCATAGCACGACCTGGCGAGTCCTGGGTATATTGATATACTGATCCGCAAAAGGAATTTGTCAGACGTGCCACTTAAAGCTTCGAGGTGTCTGACTCGGAAGGCGTGGTAGGCCTGTATAGGTGTGTCTGCCCCCCGGATAGACGCTGAGAGGGTAAATCAGGTGTGCCCCAGACACTTGCTTCCTTCCTGTACCTGTGTAATCTGACAAAACACCGTAATAGGGGCAGGGGTCTTAAAATGCTTATGAAAGGACTGGTCAAACTGGATTGCAGAAATTACAGGTCGGTTCTTCACCACTGACTGGGATGGAACATTACGAGGAAACAATCACTGGTACTGGATGCCTGACCCAAGGCAATGGACGGCAGGAAAATACAGAACTTGCATAACGTAGTATCCTGAAAGAAGCAGAATGGGATGCTAAGGGCTTGTCCACATTGCCGCTACACCTTCTGCAATCTTTTCCAGGACCATAAATCATTCACTTTCTTATAATGGGATACTTTGGGTTTTTATTATGGTGCATGTCATTTTACTGGTGCATCGTTTTTTCCTTTTTTAGGCCTCATGCACACAAACGTATTTTGTTTCCGTGTCCGTTCCTTTTTTTTTGCGGATAGGATGCAGATTTATTCATTTCAATGGGTCCGCAAAAAATGTGGATAGCACACGTGTTCTATCCGCATCTGTATGTCCGTTCCGTAGCCTCGCAAAAAAAAATAGAACCTGTCCTATTCTTGTCCATTTTAGGCATTGGTACAATGAATCCGCAAAAAAAAACAAAAAAAAAAACGGATGGCATACATATAGCATCCGTTTAAATTTTTTATTTTTTTTGCGGACCGCAAAACACATAAGGTCGTGTGCATATAGCCCTAAGGCCTCAAATTTTGAAGGTCCGCAAATTGTGGATTCGCAAAACACGGATCGCGTCTGTGTGCGTTCCGCCATTTGCGGAACGGCACGAACAGCCATTGGTATAACTGCCTATTCTTGTCCGCAAAACGGACAAGAATAGGACAGGTTATATTTTTGGGGTGGACCAAGGAACGGAGCAACGGATGCGGACAGCACACGGAGTGCTGTCCGCATCTTTTGCGGCCCCATTGAAGTGAATGGGTCCACATCCGAGCCGCAAAAACTGCGGCTCTGATGCTGATAAAAAAAAACGGCCGTGTGCATGAGGCCTAAGCAGAATCTCCAGTGCAGAAGTCAACACACCCTAAGCTGGCATCGCTGTTCATAGCCGAGCCCTGAAGAATCAAAGCCAAAATGGGGCCAACTATGAAGAAAATGATAGCAAAATAGGTCTAAAGGGCTTGTCTCAGACCTTCTCTTTTAGCTAAAAACATCCTGAATAGTAAACATGTATATTCTGTAGGCATTGGCATATGTACCTGGACAACGACTATATAGACGAGGTTATACTGGATGGAAAAAGCACATAAATAGACACTGGAACGGATATAGTACAGATGTGTATTTTGTCAAAAGCCCCGAAAATGACACCACATGTGAAACAGAAGTCACATCTGGTTGTGTTTTGTCTCTCATTGATCTAAGATTTCATTCATACCATTCATTGTCTACAGAAGAAGACGTATGGATAGTCCTAGAAGACATGTCCATAGTTTTTTGTGAGCCAAACGTAGAGGGTGTCCTTTAAGTTTCCATCTGTATATCATTTTCCTGTGTTACTGCAGCGAGCAATACAGCAAAAAAAGTATACACTACAGCGAACAGTTATTTTACAATGAAAAAGTATGGCAGAAATCCGAAAGAGCACGAAGCATCTGTTCATTGCTAGCACTAGGTGGGGTGTTTTTGTTTATTTATTTTTTTTTGCTTCTTCACTTTTTGCAAGAAAGAGTACCCTTTTCAATAATAGTAATAAAAAAGACAAAACCAAAAAAATTGCTGCAAAATTTGGTGCATTCTTATTAGTTTTTATTGTCAGTTGAAGTTATTAAGAAAAAAATGAGACCCTAAAAGATTGCACCTTCGGCCTTAAGCAAACGCCAGTAGCAAAGTAAAGCTTGTGTGTCTGCATTCCTAAATTCCCATAGACTTGCAGTCAACATCTGGAGCTGGCAGTTTTTCTCAGCAAAATAAAACAAAAAACATAGAAAATCCACAGGAAGGAGGAGAACTAGCTGATTGCTGAGGGTCTGACCGCTGAGACCCCACGATCATGAGAACGGGGTCACATTCCCCCGTTCATGTGGGGCGGCAGGTTGTACATGCGCCCTGCTGCGCTATTCGATCTGTATGGGAGCTCTGGATAGAGATCTCCTGCACTCCTATAGAGAATGGAGCGGCAGTGCCTCCCTCAAGATCGATGGGGTCCCAGCAGCCTCACCACCTGTGATCATCTGTGGATAGGAGATAACGGTAAAACTTGTCACAACCCCTTTAAAGGGACTCTGTCACCAGTTTCTAACCCCCCCTTTTAAAACTATTGTTCTCTCCATGGTGCCCTTGTCATTACAAAGCTGTTGTTATAAGATAAATCCGCCGTGTAGTTTTGATAAAAATCGCTTTTATCTAACCTGTCAATCTTCTGGATAAGGTGCCCAGGGCGTTTCTGAAGGTCTGAATCTGCCGCTCTCCGCCGCCGCCGTTGGTGCCCAGCTCCTCCCATGATCCTTTCAGCGCCACCTCGATGTAATGAAATCCGCCTCCGGCTCTCCTCAGTGCCCCCTCCTCCTTTTCAAAGATCCCGTGCGTGCGCACAGGCCTGTGCCTGATGCGCCCGTGCGGACTTTTAGATTCTGCCTCGTTGAGCGAAGCGCGCATGTTCGCGCACTACACGGCGGATTTATCTTATAACAACAGCTTTGTAATGACAAGGGCACCATGGAGAGAACAATAGTTTTAAAAGGGGTTAGAAACTGGTGACAGAGTCCCTTTAAGTCCCTTTCACACGGGCCAATAATAAGGCAATTATTGGCAAAGAACTTAGGCTGGGTTCACACCTGAGCGTTTTACAGCGCGTTCAAACGCGCTGTAAAACGCTCAACACATGAAAACCAATGCTTCCCTATGGGAATGGTTCTCACCTGGGCGTTTTACAGCACGTACGATCGCGCTGTAAAACGCCCGACGCTCAAACAAGTACTTGAGCTTCTTTGGGGCGTTTTGACGCGCGTTTGTGGCCATAGGACACTGTAGTCAATCACACAAACGTGCGTCAAACGCGCGTTTACTATTACAAAAACGCGCATAAAAATGTGCGACAAAAACTGCGCAACGCTCAGGTGTGAACCCAGCCTAAACGTTCCCAATGATTGCCTGATCGGCAGGGGAGATAAGGGATGCCTTTAGGCTAGATCTACACGACGACATGTTGCGCGACAATAAGTCGCAACTACACTGCAACATTTGTCACGCAACAATTTTTATAATGATAGTCGATGGTGTCGCAATGTGACATACTGCGACGTGGCAGAAAATCCACCTCAAATTGATTTTTTTGGCGACTGTCGCGTCGCAGCATGTTGCAATGCGACACCATAGACCAGTGATGGCGAACCTATGGCACGGGTGCCAGAGGCGGCACTCAGAGCCCTCTCTGTGGGCACCCGCGCCTTGGAAAAAGTCTATGGCGTACCAATATGCTTTAGACTTTTCCTGCCATTCATCAGCACAGGACGCACTATGAACAGCACAGGCAGCACACTGAATGTAGGCTATTAAGTTATTATAGCTAACTGATAAAGTACATGGAAGATATGCTATATTGGTATTCAGGTTAAATTGCCGCGTTGGCACTTTGCGATAAATAAGTGGGTATTTGGTTGCAGTTTGGGCACTCAGTCTCTAAAAGGTTCACCATCACTGCCATAGACTATCATTATAAAAATTGTCGCGCGACAAATGTCGTCGTGTAGACCTAGCCTTACATTCTGCATTCACCTCTGCTGTATGGGGACAAGTGATTCATACAGTGATCGCTTCTTCCCACTTTGGGGGCACATTTACTAAATACTGGTCTCAGTAACCCCTATACCTGGCGGTGGATCTGCTGGAGAGGCGCCGGCCTCTACATAACTTCGGCAGATCCTCCGCCAGTTCTAAATGTAAGACCGCTTCCGAGCGGCGGTGCTCAGAAGGGCTTCTGGTACTGCTGTGAGGTGTGACTTTATTTTTTTGGATGAAGGAATACTGAACGTCTTTGTGGTAGTTTGGAGCGGATTCCTATAAACTGCTTGTCGGGGCAGTAGTCGTGTCTGCTTTCCATATCGTCACATCAGCACTACCTGTAGCAATGGAGATACGCCAGTCTGTGAGCGTCATGGAAGCCATTCTGTTTCCTAGAGGCGAATATTTTACACGTTCGTGTGTGTTTGCATTCTCCATATTTTAACTCCCACATATGAGGCTTTTTTTTGCCTGATCTAGTCCTACATCCAACTCTTGAAGAACGATTAGCTGGTTGGGGTCACTTTTTAATAGATACTGGAATTGGGGCCATTATTATGGTAATAGCTGGCTTTATAGTTCACTTTCATGTAGGTGGTTTTTTCATGGGGATTTTTACAATTACTGGATGCCGGAGCGTCTATGCCACGGATCACATGGACAGCTGGCAGAGCAGTTGTCCGCCGCACAGCACAATCTCCGGCATGTCGCAGGGACTTGTCATTTCCTGCATATCAGAAAATAGAACCATGTGTAAGGAAATCATTGTGCACAGGAAGGGAAGCTGCTGTACACAGCTCTGGGGCCCCCTCCTTGCTTGGGCACCAGCAGAGGTACAAGAAACCATTCACTTACCATGACCAGTGCATGAAAAGTCTGGTGGACGTGTCCATGAGTCCAGTCATCGTACATATGCAGCCATTTTCCTCTGGATCGTAGTGGCATATTGTACAATTAGCTTTAATTGCTATTCCTCTCCATATCTCAGGCTACTTTCACACCAGCGGTTTTTGCGGATCGGTCATGGATCAGCAAAAACGCTTCCGTTACAATAATACAACCGTCTGCATCCGTCATGAACGGATCCGTTTGTATTATCTGTAACATAGCCAAGACAGATCCGTCATGAACTCCACTGAAAGTCAATGGGGGACGGATCCGTTTTCTATTGTGCCAGAGAAAACGGATCTGTCCCCATTGACTTACATTGTGTGCCAGGACTCCGCACCACATGGCGGACAGAAATACGCTGCAGGCAGTGTTTTGGTGTCCGCCTCCAGAGCGGAATGGAGACTGATCGGAGGCAAACTGATGCATTCTGAGTGGATCCTTTTCCATTCAGAATGCATTAGGGCAAAACTGATCCGTTTAGGACCTCTTGTGAAAGCCCTGAACGGATCTCCCAAACTGAAAGCCAAAACGCCAGTGTGAAAGTAGCCTCAGCATACTAAATGTTCCAGTAGATTCGGTTGTGGAACCTGTAAGCTGCTGTAGGAAAGATGTTCTGTGCTCTAGCGGAGGACTTAAATGGCCCGACGAGCTCCATATTCCTGATGCTGGTTACTGTAAAGGGCACGTGTTGTCCCTGCCTTGGTTTATGTGATACTTTAGGAATACTTCAGTGTACTAGTGTCAATCTGCTGCTAAATATCTACTTGATGTATCCAAACTGTCTTGTGGCCCAAATCAACCACTTGGAAGCCAAATATATTTTGATACATTTGTTTCATCATACTTTAAAGGGTGTTAACCCTCTTCAGGAATGAACCATGTAGACCAGGGATGCTCAAACTGCGGCCCTGCAGCTGTTGTAATACTACAACTCCCACCATGCCCTTCTGTAGGCTGTCCGGGAATGATGGGAGTTGTAGTTTTGCAACAGCTGGAGGGCCGCAGGTTGAGCATGCCTGCTGTAGACCAATATTACAGTATCCGTCCTGAACACTGACCCACTTTAGGGAATGGGTGTGTTCACATCATCATCATCCAGGCAATGCAGGGCTCAATTGTCTTTTATCTTTGTCCATTTATTGGAATGAATGGGGCTGCCGGAAAAACTGACTGCGCATAAATGGGTGCACACAGGCGAATTGCCTGTCGACCTACCTAATAATCTCACGAGAGTTGGAGCTTGTCTCGAATACAACCCCTCGTATAGCTTCCATCATAACCCTGCTGCCTTATCAGATTGCAGGTAATGAAAAAAGGAGGGAATATTATGGCAAATTTGATCCGGCCAAATTTACTTCATCCGAAGTATTAGCCCCTTGTGGGGTTAATAAACAGTTAGTAGACTTTTTGTTAGAAAAAAATACATGTACAAATGTAACTGAACTAAAAAACACCAAGGCTGTTTCGCACATAGGTTCTTAGTGGTGGTTTTCTGCACTTTTTTATGTATGATGCATTTTTCCCCTCCAGATGCTAGCTGAAGGTGTATGGGGAATATGGAACGCAGGACGCACAAGGGGTTATTAGCTGCTGCCATTTTTCTTTAGTGCTGATTTTGACTTTCTGGAGTCTTTTTTTTTTAAAGTGCAGCATGCTCACTTGGCATTCTTTTCAGGCATTTTCACTATAGGGGGAAAAACTCCATGCCACAAAAAAAACACATGTGGCAAAAAAAAGCACTTTATCTGGAGTTTTTTATTTATTTTCAAGGTAGAAAATAGCGTGTGTGTTAAGAACCCTAAATTATACTCTGAACAACTAGTATTTAAAGGGAACCTGTCACTGGGATTTTTGTGTATAGAGCTGAGGACATGGGCTGCTAGATTGCCACTAGCACATCCACAATACCCAGTCCCCATAGCTCCGTGTGCTTTTATTGTGTAAAAAAAAACGATTTGATACATATGCAAACTAACCTGAGATGAGTCCTGTACAGGACTCGTCTCGCGTACAGGACTCGTCTCGCGTACAGGACTCGTCTCGCGTACAGGACTCGTCTCGCGTACAGGACTCGTCTCGCGTTAATTTGCACATGTATCCAATAGTTTTTTTTTACACCATAAAAGCACACAGAGCTATGGGGACTGGGTATTGTGGATGTGCTAGCGGCGATCTAGCAACCCATGTCCTCAGCTCTATACACAAAAATCCCTGTAACAGGTTCCCTTTAAAAATGCTGGTAAAAAGTGTGTGAGGGAACCCTAGGGTGCCCTCACATGTTGCAGAATTTTCTGCAACATGAATACATCCCCTATGTTAGGGCTCATGCACACGGCCGCTATTGTGGGTCCGCGATATATGGGCACCGCCTGTGTGGACCCTTTCACTTGAATGGGTCCGTAATTCGGATGATATAGTGTGGAGGAACTGAGCGGAAGACTATTGAAGCACTAGGGAGTGCTTCTGTGACATTTCAGTCCGTGTCTCCGCACTGCAAAAAAAAATAAAAAAAATTGAATGTTCTATTTTTTTGCGGTGCGGACTGATCACAGACCCATTCAAGTTGAATAGATCTGCATCCATCTGCGCCAGCCACATGGACGGCGCCCGTGCATTGGGGACCGCAATTTGCGGTCCCCAATGCAAGGAACGGTCAGCACACGTTCGTGTCCATGTGCCCTTAGCCGATGGCGACAGTGTCAATACCTACGTTCTGTTCCACTGCAGCATATTAATTCCGCAGTGGAACAGAACGCAAATTATGTTTGGTTGCGGATTTCCTGTATCTGAAGGTCTCCATTCATTTGGAGATGTATTCTGTGCAGAAATCTGCAAAATAATTAAAAAACACCCAAAACTGCAGCTTTCTCAAATCTGCGGATTTTGTTGTGGAAAATTCTGTAATGTTGCATTAAAAAGCGTGAAATCTGTACCAAAAATTGCGAACATAATTGACATGCTGGGAATTTCTAAATCCGCCCGGCAGGTCAATTTCTGTGTAAAACAAAAGTATACATTAGATTGGTCTAATCTCTGATGGTACTGTATTATGTTTCAGTCTTTCTGCGCAAGAATCTGCACAAGAGAAACTCCCCGTAATCTGCCATGTGTGCAGGTAACCTTAGGCCCCTTTCACACGGGCATTGCGGATTGGGGCCGGATGCGTTCAGGGTGCGTTCAGTGAAACTCGTACTATTTTGCAAGCAAGTTCTGTCAGTGTTGTCTGCGATTGCGTTCAGTTGTTCAGCTTTTTCCGCGCGGGTGCAATGCGTTTTGATGCGTTTTTCACGCACGTAATAAACTGAAGGTTTACAAACAACATCTCTTAGCAACCATCAGTGAAAAACGCATTGCATCTGCACTTGCTTGCTGATGCAATGCGTTTTTCACGCAGCCCTATTCACTTCTATGTTGCCAGGGCTGCGTGAAAAACGCAGAATATAGAACATGCTGCGATTTTCACGCAGCGTAAAACTGATGCATGAAAAACAACACTTAGGATTCAGTGCGGGTGCTATGCGTTCATGTCACGCATTGCGGAAAACTCGCTCGTGTGAAAGGGGCCTTAGTGTGTGTGTTCACATCCTGAGCTTCCAGACTGCACAATTACCTGGCTATACCTGTCAGACTCTGCCTGTGGTTGCAGGTTCCGAAGAACAGCCTTATCATAAACTGTAGTAGTCATTACCTAATAATATAATATCTCCTGTTATTTATAGACTGTTTTATATTGCTTAAGCGCCCAATTATAGGGTGCTGCATGACTACCGCATAACTCTTCCTGTGGTCACCTTAGTGTTTTGTATCTGTATTTGTAAGCCAAAACCAGGAGTGGAACCTAGAGAGAAAAGTATCATGGAAAGATTTGTAACTTCCATGTTCTGGATTCTGACCAAATGCCGACCTTGTGAAAGCGGCCTTAGGAAGGAACTGCCAGGAGGGAACGCTGCTGGGGGAGTACGTCACTTCTCCAATAAGACTTGATCCGGAGTCCAGCGCCACCCGTGGTGACATGATGAGCCCTCTTTGCATTGGAAGTATTTCTACTGGAAGGGGCTGGTGCAGCTTTGATGCTCGCTGATGGACTGCTCTTTGGTATGGATTTTTGGGGGACTGGTTTTACTGGTTCAGCAGCTGGTTATAGGACACCCAGCAACTGGTTTATGGATTCCCAGCTGTTCAGTCTCTCCCTGAACTGGAATTTCTGGTGTCTGCTCAGTTTGTCTTAACCCTTTGTGTTTTTCGAATATTTGAAACAACTGCATGCCATAAAATCCGACTGGCCGTCTTATGTATTGCATTTTTGAGGGGAGAATTTGAGCCCAAGTCTGTACATTGTATTAAACATATCTAGACCTAAAATCATGCCTCCGTTCCTTGTAATGTCTCTGTATACTTGGAACTTCCTGTTGTGGAAAGCTGGGAATTCACAGGAAACTGTTCTCATTTATGGAAACCTCATATATCATGAGACATTCTGGAACTGTATGGGGTTTATTAATGCTGCCGAGGCTTCATTCACACCATGCCAATCCCCATTTTTACTGAAGTTGTGGGGCCAATATGGGTGATGAGCATGAGTTTCCATGACTTTATAACTTTATCCTTTTTTACATACGACTTCTGTTTGGCTTTTTTTCTTACATTACAAAAATAAATACAAATAAAAAAGACCACTTAGGAAACACCTAAAACACCCACCACGCTTAGAGCACCCTGAGTTTTCCTTATCCGCAAGAGTGACTATGGGGTGCTAGGGAAATGTAACATATGCTCCGATCCAGTAAATGGACCCATCGACCCTTAGGCCTTATCAGGTGTCTGCTGGGTTTTCCATTTTTTTTTCCTGCATAGAATAGTGCAACAACCTGTGCTATTCCATTAAGCTGCACTTTTTTTTGGGGGGTTAGTTTGACCGTATATGTCACCAAAATGTAGAGAAAATAAAGAACAACTGAGGTCAACTTCCACACATAGTGGCTTTGTTACTGGTTTTAGGTGTTGAAGTCACGCAGTATATTATATGTAGCGGGATATTACAATTTAGTAAGAGTTTCAAATCTGCACTCACATTTATAGAATTTTCTTTAATGGGCGTTTACAGGGGTTCAACCACCATTTAAAGACACACTTGGAATGGTATGAAATAATAAAAGTATTACTACTCGCCTAACTGACACCTACCGTTATGATTTCAGACCATTCTAAACAGCTTTTACATTTAATTTTTTTTTGGTGGTTGAACAACCCCCTTTTAAAGCAATTATCTGAGATTTCAAAATTGATGACTAACCCTTAGGATAGGTATTAGATTAGTGGGGTCTGACTCATCACAGCTTTGTCCTCTTCAAGTCTGGCGGACATACACCATGGAAAGGCTGCAAGAATAGAAATCCCCCTGGCTGCTCTCATCTACTCTTGCATCACTCTTTGTAGAGATGGCGGCGGTCATTTACTGAAGACTGGCAGAAGACTGTGCCAGTCTTGGGGTACTTTTACACTAGCATTATTCTTTTCTGGTATTAAGTTCCGTCACAGGGGCTCAATACCGGGAAAAAAACACTTCAGTTTTATCCTAATGCATTCTGAATGGAGAGCATGTCTTCAGTTCAGTCCCTTTACGGTACCTGGCCGGAGAAATACCGCAGCATGCTGTGGTATTTTCTCTGGCCAAAATTCCGGAACACTTGCTGGAATGCTGGATCCGGCATTATGTTCCATTGAAATGTATTAATGCCGGATCTGGTACCCAGTGTTCTGGAAAACCGGATCCTGATTCCCGGTCTGCACATGCGCAGACCTTTTTAAAAATGTTTAAGAAATAAATACTGAATCTGTTTTTTCAAATGACACCGGAGAGATGGATCCGAAATCTCAATGCATTTGTCAGACGGATCCGCATTCGGATCATCTGCAAATGATATCCATTTGCATATGGATTTCCGGATCCGACGGGCAGTTCCGGCGATGGAACTGCCTGCTGGATCCTCACAGTTATGCGGTACTCATGAAGCACCCTATAATTGGGTGTTATAATTCAGACGGAACTGCCTGCCGGATCCTCACAATGCAAGTGTGAAAGTACCCTTAGGCTGCCCATACACATTTAATAGCTGTCGGGCGAACGATTTATCTCCCGACTCCCTCCCCATACATGTTCGACTTGGCCAAACCTTAAGTGTCCCTGGGATAACAAACGATTGGGCAAAAATATTCCTTGTCTCCTTGATCTAGGTCTTCCCTGACATCATCTGCTAAAGGACAGTCAGGAGCTCCACACACATTACTTTGTCAACCAAACCCGTTTTTCTTAGATTGTGTATAACCAGGGTAAGTAAAACCCCTCTGGAGGAACATCCGACCAATTTATTAAGGGGTGCACATCTTACTGTCCTTGCACCAGGACTAACATCCTCTCCAGCCAGGTGCTGGGGTACGTTTCTGCTGTCATGTGTGCACATATTGTTAAATGAGTCCTTCCACACCGTCGATGTCAGAAAAAGATAAGAAGTTGCAAGTTTTTTCAGAAATTAGCCCTTGGAAGACAATGTGCGATTCGGTACACCAGTATCAGAGAGCTACAGTAAGGGACCCCATTGTTCATGACATTTCCTAGTATGTTAAGGTAGGTTGCTTAAAGGGAGTCTGTCACCACCATACGGCCATATACAGTGCTTACATTGTCCTATCGCACATCTATACATGAATGTAACGGTACCTTTTGTTATTTTCTTTACACTTGCAGAAGTGTAATTCATATGTAAATGAGCACTCGCAAGTGCCCAGGGGCGGCGTTCACTGTGTAGGTGCCCAGGCTGCTCTGCCTTTTTTCATTGTTACTCCGCCCCAGCCTCTGCCCGCCCTCCTATTCCCTTGTGTCATCCTTCGGTCCAGCCGAGATCCAGTGCCGGGGCATGCGCACTACGATGCTCATTGTGGGCACGACATTGCTTTAACTACTGTGCATGCGCCGGCGAACGGCGCGAAACCAGTAGCAATGTGGCATTCACCAGCACAGTAGTTAAAGCGATGCCGCGCCCACAATGGGCATAGCAGTGCACATAGCCCGGCCCGGCGAGGCAGTGCGCAGGATCTTGGCAGAACCAAAGGATGACGCAAGGGAAATAGGAGGGTGGGCATAGGCAGAGGCTGGGGCGGGGGAACAATGAAAAAAGGCAGAGCAGCCTGGGCTCCAACACACTGGACGCCGCCCCCGGGCTCTTGCGAGTGCTCATTTGCATATGAATTAAACGTCTTTTTCCAGCTTCTGCAAGTGTAAAGAAAATAACAAAGGTACCGTTACATTCATGTATAGGTGTGCGATAGGACAATGTAAGCGCTGTATATGGCCGTATGGTGGTGACAGACTCCCTTTAATGGTGAACCTAAACTTTTAAAACTATGCTCCATAGGCACGGCTTGCTCAGCCCCCAGAACTGATGATGACTGTGGCATGCAGAGTTTCTACCCGTCTATCTTATGGGTCTTCATGCCGTGACGTGGTGTTTCAGCAAGGCTCTCTCCTTCCTAGAAGCAATGCTTCTAGAGAAAACCCTAGGGAAATCCAGGTGATAAAAATGCCAAATATACAAGCGCTCATTTACCAGCGGTGCAAAGTGCTACAGTGTTCACCAGGAAGAGTGGTAGGGCATGCGGTAAATCACCGATGTGGGCATATCTGCACCCAGTGTCATTTTTGCAGTATCCTTTTGGTGTAAATTCCATTTTATGGTAAGATACAAAAGGAGTTTCACATAAAAGAACTGATGTGTACAGTAGGTGGCGACTTGGGCTACTTTCACACTGGCGTTTCGGCTTTCCGTTTGCGAGATCCGTTCAGGGCTCTCAAAAACTGATCAGTTTTGCCCTAATGCATTCTGAATGGAAAAGGATCCGTTCAGAATGCATCAGTTTGCCTCCGATCAGTCTCCATTCCGCTCTGGAGGCGGACACCAAAACGCTGCCTACAGCGTTTGTGTCTCCATCTGACGAAACTGAGCCAAACGGATCTGTCCTGACACACAATGTAAGTCAATCGGAACGGATCAGTTTACTCTGACACAATAGAAAACTGACCCGTCCACCACGGACTTTCAATGATGTTCAAGACTGATCCGTCATGGCTATAGAAGACATAATACGACCAGATCTGTTCATAACTGATGCATGCGGTTGTATTATTGTAACGGAAGCGTTTTTGCAGATCTATGACGGATCCGCAGAAAACGCTAATGTGAAAGTAGCCTAACTCGTGTTTCTACAGCTGTGGTGGGGGTTTTTGCATGTCGTTCTTCACAATTTTTTTTACTAGTTTTAATTCCTTATGGATTTTTGGAGATCTCTAGTTGTAGGAAAGCCCTCTTTGGATGTGTAACCAATTCTTCATGAAATGTTCTACCTTTTCAGAAATGTCTCTCAATCCCAAAGTATTTTATTTTATTTTTATTTTTCTTCATATTTTCCACATTTGTGAACTTTCGGACTATTTTATAAGGTTTAGCTCTATGGACATCAGCAGAATGCCCCTGGGGGTATCAGAATATTTGTAGAATTTGAAGGATCGCCTGCTCTTTGAGGATCAGAGGGTGTGTACGAGTCCCTACAGCGATTCTCTGCTTTCACTGGTAGCATCTCTCCCCTGAATCTGCCAGCTGTCTGGGAGCAGGTGAGGAAACCCAATCCCAGCTGCACTTGTGTTCAGCTATGACATGTGTGCACCGCTTCCTCCCGATATCTCATTTGGTCCTTGCATTCTTGATGCTGGCTGCGCTGTGCATCATGTAGTGCTGGGGATGTCCGTGTAAAGTCCAGACTATAGTGACTTCCGTGTATACGTTGTGATCAGCGTAGTGCGCAGGTTTTCCAGTCTGTAGTGAAAGAACTTGGAGGACACCTATGCCCCCATCAATACTGGACTGTTTGTATGACCTCTTGGTGCACAGTCCCTGCGTGTTTGCATAGAGAGGGGGCTGGGGCTCTACTGACTGTACAGGGATCATTTACCTCTGGGTGACAGAGGTGCAGGTTGTTCTGGAGGTGACCATGAGTATCACTAACTACAGGAAATTTCTACAGGACCTAAACAACCTTAAGGGTAAGTAGTTTAAATATTCCTGTACATTTTCATAGTATCAAGCTGATCGTTCTCATGGTTTTTGTGTTTTGCTAATTTTTATAGTTGTGTCGTTGCATGGATTTTACGTCACGGCTATGTGCAATGAACCTGGACAGAAGTGCACAGAAGCTGTACTACTGCTATTATGGAGCCTGCTGCCATAGAGGCTCTTTTGGGTAACCGATCTATGGAGCTACTCTCCTTTAGGAGCAATGCTTCTATGAGAGAGTACGTCCACGACATCTGATGTAGCATGTCACTTACGGTATAAAGCCAGAGGCATATGGCGGTACAGTATAGTCCATTTTTACTTCCATGCCAGCCCCACCACGGCTCTGTAATGCAGCCCTAAGTGTCATCATCTGGAGAGGTGAAAATATAGAAGTGAATCATTTGATGTGTATGACGTGTTCTCATTAATAGATTGAATTGTCAGTGACATCCAGATATCTCTGTACTTAGAATAAGGGTACTTTCACACTAGCGTTTTTCTTTTCCGGCACTGAGTTCCTCACAAGGGCTCTATACTGGAAAAGAACTGATCAGTTTTTTCCCCCATGCATTCTGAATGGAGAGTAATCCGTTCAGGATGTCTTCAGTTCAGTCTTTTTGACTGTTCAGGACGGAGATAATACCGTAGCATGCTGCGGTTTTATCTCCGCCCCAAAAGACTTGCCTGAATGCCGGATCTGTCATTTTTTTTTCAATAGGAATGTATTAGTGCCCGACCCGACATTGCGCAGACCGGTAAAAATGTGAAAAAAAAAAATAGAAACTGATCCGTTTGTCCGTATGACAAATGGACAGACTCATCCGTTCTTGCAATGCATTTGTGAGATGGATCCGTCTACAAATGCTGTCCGTTTGCAAGCAGATTGCCGGATCCGGCAGGCAGTTCCGGAGACGGAACTGCTTGCCGTATCACTCTGCCGCAAGTGTGAAAGTAGCCCAAGATGGAAAAGCTTCTTCTAACCCAGCAGTACAGCATGAGCTTAGCGATACGTGTAAATTTCATGCTCCTGCCTACTCGGCAATGTACCTCTCCATAGTCTCGTGTCATGGGTGGATGTATCATCTAACTTTCCTGAGCTGTTAGCTGCCTTCCATTTTCCCTTTTGTTCTCCTATCTGTGCTTGTCCTTCATTTAAATGGTAGCCTGAGCTCTGCGATGATGTTACGAGAGTAACGTTACGGTCCGAGTATAGAAAAGACAGCACACGGACTGAACACTAACATGTATAGTTAATGGCCACTTCACATGTCCGATTTTCTGTCTGTGCAGAGAAAAAACACACACCATACAATCTATAGGTCTGATTTTTGCACAAGACTTGACATATGACTAAGGCTACTTTTACACTCGTGTTTTGGCTTTCCGTTTGGGAGATCCGTTCAGGGCTCTCACAAGCGGTCTGAAACGGATCAGTTTTGCCCTAATGCATTCTGAATGGAAAAGGATCCGCTCAGAATGCATCAGTTTGTCTCCATTCCGCTTTGGAGGCGGACACCATAACGCTGCCTGCAGCATTTTGCTGTCTGCTTGACGAAACTGAGCCAAACGGATCCGTCCTGACACACAATGTAAGTCAATGGGGACGTTTTCTCTGACACAATCTGGCACAATGGAAAACGGATCCGTCCCCCTTTGACTTTCAATGGAGTTCATAACGGATCCGTCTTGGTTATGTTACAGATATGCAAACGGATCAGTTCATGACGGATGCATGTGGTTGTATTATTGTAACGGATCCGTTTTTGCAGACCCATGACATATCTGCCCAAAACGTGAGTGTGAAACTAGCCTTAGGCTACTTTCACACTTGCGTTCAGGGCTCCGCTTGTGAGTTCCGTTTGAAGGCTCTCACAAGTAGCCCCGAACGGATCCGTCCAGCCCTAATGCATTCTGAGTGGATGCGGATCCGCTCAGAATGCATCAGTCTGGCAGTAGTTGGCCTTCGCTCCGCTCAGCAGGCGGACACCTGAACGCTGCTTGCAGCGTTCGGGTGTCCGTCTGGCCGTGCGGAGGCAAACGGATCCGTCCAGACTTACAATGTAAGTCAATGGGGGCGGATCCCTTTGAATATGACACAATATGGCTCAATTTTCAAACAAATCCGTCCCCCATTGACTTTCAATGTAAAGTCTGGACGGATCCATCTGAAGCTACTTTCACACAGAATTTTTTCTACAATATAATGCAGACGGATCCGTTCTGAACGGATCCCATCGTCTGCATTATATGAGCGGATCCGTCTGGGTGGATCCGCTCTGAACGCAAATGTGAAAGTAGCCTTAGTTGTAAACCCACAACAACCAAAATTACTGTTGTGTGGTTGCAATGTATACCTCACCAAAAATAGAAAACCACACACAAACTCCAAATGCATACTTTATTTCATTTAAAAACATGCTAAAATACATATATTGCAGTATAGACTGACACTATGGCCAAAACCCCACCTCCCACAATCCAGGACATATAAACCAATCTAAAACATGATGACTGATACAATCCTAGGCACCCAGCAGTCAATAATTGTCTTCCTCTCTCTGAACCTAGTATATATATTTTTTGAACTCTCCGTATTTCCTGTTGTGTTCCCACTGTCTGACCCTCTCGTGGTTTTGTGCTTTCCCGCGGTCTGACCCTCTCGTGGTACACGTACTCCCGCTGGCTGACCCTCTGGTGGTACACGTGCTCCCGCTGGCTGACCCTCTGGTGGTACACGTGCTCCCGCTGGCTGACCCTCTGGTGGTACACGTGCTCCCGCTGGCTGACCCTCTGGTGGTACACGTGCTCCCGCTGGCTGACCCTCTGGTGGTACACGTGCTCCCGCTGGCTGACCCTCTGGTGGTACACGTGCTCCCGCTGGCTGACCCTCTGGTGGTACACGTGCTCCCGCTGGCTGACCCTCTGGTGGTACACGTGCTCCCGCTGGCTGACCCTCTGGTGGTACACGTGCTCCCGCTGGCTGACCCTCTGGTGGTACACGTGCTCCCGCTGGCTGACCCTCTGGTGGTACACGTGCTCCCGCTGGCTGACCCTCTGGTGGTACACGTGCTCCCGCTGGCTGACCCTCTGGTGGTACACGTGCTCCCGCTGGCTGACCCTCTGGTGGTACACGTGCTCCCGCTGGCTGACCCTCTGGTGGTACACGTGCTCCCGCTGGCTGACCCTCTGGTGGTACACGTGCTCCCGCTGGCTGACCCTCTGGTGGTACACGTGCTCCCGCTGGCTGACCCCCTGGTGGTACACGTGCTCCCGCTGGCTGACCCCCTGGTGGTACACGTGCTCCCGCTGGCTGACCCCCTGGTGGTACACGTGCTCCCGCTGTCTGACCCTCTGGTGGTACACGTGCTCCCGCTGGCTGACCCTCTGGTGGTACACGTGCTCCCGCTGGCTGACCCTCTGGTGGTACACGTGCTCCCGCTGGCTGACCCTCTGGTGGTACACGTGCTCCCGCTGGCTGACCCTCTGGTGGTACACGTGCTCCCGCTGGCTGACCCTCTGGTGGTACACGTGCTCCCGCTGGCTGACCCTCTGGTGGTACACGTGCTCCCGCTGGCTGACCCCCTGGTGGTACACGTGCTCCCGCTGTCTGACCCCCTGGTGGTACACGTGCTCCCGCTGTCTGACCCCCTGGTGGTACACGTGCTCCCGCTGTCTGACCCCCTGGTGGTACACGTGCTCCCGCTGTCTGACCCTCTGGTGGTACACGTGCTCCCGCTGTCTGACCCTCTGGTGGTACACGTGCTCCCGCTGTCTGACCCTCTGGTGGTACACGTGCTCCCGCTGTCTGACCCTCTGGTGGTACACGTGCTCCCGCTGTCTGACCCTCTGGTGGTAGATGTGCTCCCCCTGTACATTATTGCTGTAGATAATTTTTCTTGTGTATTTAGTATTTAATCAGCTCTTTTGCTTTCAGTTGCTTGTCCGCTTCCGTTTTCTCTTTGTTAGTTTATATCCTGTCTTCAGGTCACCTTTTTGTCTGCAGCCATTCTGTGACTGTGAACTGCACATTGACATCTTGCTTCTAATTTCTCTTCTTTCTGTTGTGGCCTCTGTGGTGTCCTCTGTCACGTGCTGTGACATACACAGCAACACAAGGTGTCCCTGAGCGATAAGGCCGGAGGCGCTCCCTGAGAAACATGTACACTAAAGCTAGCTTTGCCGCTACTAGAACTTTCTCTCTTTTAGCACTATATATTCATGTCGATCTCCTACCGTCTGTCCCAGCAATGTGCAGTAGAAAACACGCTCCAGCATATGGCACGAGCGTTCCCTACTTCGAGTGACCTGAACCTGACATTATTATCTTTTACACAATCGGGCAACATTTCTGCAGTTTTGGAGCAGTGGGTCAGGAAATAATCTACTTCTGATGTCTTATCTATTCCAAAATACACTGCGCAAGCAGAATAGCGACTTACTATCTGGGTGCCAGTAAGTTTCTCTTGTTGTAATCCACATTCAGATATGGTACAGTGAAACCTCTGAAAAGTGGTCTTCTCAAAGAAGGTGGCCCGTATACGTAGTACATGATGGAAGTGGGTGGTCTTCTCCTAGAGGTGTCGTTATAGAGAGGTGTCACTGTATATGGTTTTAAAAATGTTAACCCTTAACTAGGTTTTAAAGTTAATAACCTGTTCTCAGGATGAATCTGTCCCTGTCTGATCGTGGGACTTTGACAATCCGCTCTTCTGCAGCAGCTCCCACTGGGACCAGCACCGTCCACTACTCAGTGGGTTGAGCTGGGAAATTGTGGTGCAGGAGCTACTGCAGAACAACCGATCGTCGGGATTGCAGCGTGTCCGACCCCGCCGATCAAATAGTAACTACCTATACTAAGGATAGACCGTTCCTTGTAAAATCCTGCACCGCCCCTTGAAATCCGTACATTGCCAAACCTTCTACACAACCCCAATATACTGTAATACATTGGGGCAGATTTGCTAAGACTGCGGTTCCCTATGCCAGTTTAATGTACTCTGGACTGAAATGTTCTAACTGTCCATGCACCAGATCAAATTTGTCATATATGAGATTTGAGTAATTTACACCATTTTCTGGTCCTTACTACTTTTCTCACCACTTTTGAAAAGGGTTTTTAATGCATAAGAGTCGCATGTTATGGTGCAGATATGATTTGTTCCATATTGTATACCATAAAGCCTTTTAAGAATCTGCCCCACGCTATAGATAAATATGTGTCTGGGTGGGCCCCCAATGTCTATCAAATAAATTAATATTTTTTTTTCTTCCACATGGCTTTAAAGGGGTTGTGCCACTTCAGTAAATGGCATTTATCATGTAGAGAAAGTTAATACAAGGCACTTACTAATGTATTGTGATTGTCCATATTGCCTCCTGCTGGCGTCATTCATTTCTCCATCACATTATGCACTGCCTGTTTCCATGGTTACGACCACCCTGCAATCCAGCAGCAGTGTTCGTGCTTGCACACTATAGGAAAAAGTGTCAGCCTCTCTGGTGGCCGGGACCATGGGAGTGCACATAGGCTGGTGCTTTTTCCTATAGTGTGCATTCTGTAACCATGGAAACGAGCAGTGTATAATGTGACTGAAAAATAAATCAGGCCAGCAAAGGAAGCAATATAGATAATAACAATACATTAGTAAGTGCCTTGTATTAGCTTTGTCTACATCAGGGATCAGCAACCTCCGGCACTCCAGCTGTTGTCAAACTACGACTCCCAGCATGCTCCATTCACTTCTCTGGGTGTCCTGAGAACAGCCAAGGAGGTGTGCATGCTGGGAGTTGTAGTTTCACCACAGCTGCAGTGCCGAAGGTTGCTGATCCCTGGTCTACATGATAAATGCCATTTGCAGAAGTGAGACAACCCCTTAAGGGTAAATGCACATGTTCAGGATTTATGTGCGGACAATCCGCGCTGAAATCTGCAGGTGTACGCTGGGAAATCTGTGCTGTCAATCCGCATCAATTTGTGCGGATTCGATACGAATTTGGTGCAGATTTTCCTGTCCCCATTGAAGTGAATGGAGAAAGTCTGGACAAGAAAAATAAAATAAATTGACATGATGCAGATTTTAAAATCGACACCGTAGGTCAAAATCCGCATGGAGAAAATCCGCATTGTGTGCAGGAGAATTTCAAATTCTCATAGACTACAAAGTACATGACCTGCGTAGAAAATCTGCACGTAGATGTCCGGGGTCAGCTCTGAACCTGGACCACCCCTTTAAGGACAAAAAAAACTATAGCCTTACAGACCTCATGTAACAGCCTAGATTTTCTAGAACTATAATACCAGAGGCAGATTTTTTCAGCAAAAAATAAAAAAAAAACAGAAGCAGAGCCCGTTTTCTCTAGTCATAAAACCCAATTAAATCTATGACCCTTCCTACCCCCATGGCTTTATGACTAATCTTACTTCTAAACCTGAAGTTGAGACTTGCTGGTGATTACGCCTTCATACCACATAGCTGTGTCATTAGAGGAAAAAAAAATGGGTCTCATCCTGATCTTCCTTGAAAACAATTCCCGCAAGTAGAGGGACCATGTCACCATGTGATAGATGAAGGAGGCTTACGCCACAAAGTATTTCTGTGACAGCACAAGACTTGTACTTCTGCTTCTCACCAGCAGAGGGCCCCATAGCACTACTCTGCTTTATTATAGAGTTTTAGAATTTCCTCACTGAAGGTATTGGTTGATACAGATACATTCTCTGACTTCTTTATAGTAGCATTTGTCCTTAAAGGGGTTCTCTGCAGCTGAAACATTGATGGCCATTAATGGATAGGATAGGCCACTGTGGGATCCACACTATTCCACACGTGCACCTGTGCCTGGTACTGCAGCTAAGACTACTTTACACTACCAGTGTTTGCGGATCCGTCATGGATCTGCAAAAACGCTTCCGTTACAATAATACAACCGCCTGCATCCATCATAAACGGATCCAGTTGTATTATCTGTAACATAGCCAAGCCAATGTCTTCTATAGCCATGACTGATCCGTCTTGAACACCATTGAAAGTTTGTTTTCCATTGTGCCAGATTGTGATCCGTTTGGCTCTGCTTCGTCAGGCGGCCAGCAAAACGCTGCATGCAGCGTTTTGGTGTCTGCCTCCAGAGCGGAATGGATACTGATCAGAGGCAAACTGATGTATTCTGAGCGGATCCTTTTACATTCAGAATGCATTAGGGCAAAACTGATCCGTTTTGGACCGCTTGTGAGAGCCCTGAACGGATCTCAGAAACGGAAACCAAAATGCCAGTGTGAAAGTAGCCCCGCCTGGGTGTCAGACCTACCCCCTTCCCCAATCTAGAAGTGATGGCCTATACTTTCTTATTTCTATACAGTGTTTGCATTCAATAAAATCTCCAGTCTCCGCCAGTGAGCAGCTACATATTGCTCGTGGTCCCTGGTCCTTCTGTTGCTGAGCCCAGCAGCCATTGTTTTTCGACCTGGAAGGCCCTGCTTTCATTGCTTACCACATGTCATGAGGCCTATGCCCTGATCTGCTTGTCATCTTACCGCCACACACAAGGGATCCCGAGCCATTGTACGTGTACATTCTTATACTAAACAATAGCGTCAGTCATGAGCCAAGGAAAACCGCTTTTACACTGTTGTCAGACAGCTGACAGAATATGGCATTTATGTACTGTCTCGGTGTTCACGTAGTGCGTCATGTGTCATTAAAGAAAGGTACGGAGGAGGTGAACCTAAAAATAAAAAAAAATTATTCGGGGCATATTCGCTAAATGTATAATGATAAAGTTAACTACACTTTAGCAACCATTTTTATTAATCCATTGCAATAAAAAAAAAAAAAACGTACGCAACTTTACAAATGGTTCCAATATCATTGTATTGTGCATGCGTCACCTATGCAGGGCTCTGTGGCGACTACAAACCCTGTATGTGTGTCCATCTTGTATTACAGTGGGTAGATTGGTGAAAGTGGCCATGTTGCGGTCTGCTTGGGGGCAGTTTCTATTTTAATAAAAATTGGTTGCACAGTTGTAAGTTGTATATAGCCTTCAATCAGTTACAGTTCCCACGTTTCACTCATGGCCACATAATCGCGCAGGGTATATAGACAAAATGATCAACAGTCTATGCATATTTTGTCATTGACAGAAACTGCCTTTTAAGATTGTGTTAGGCCTCATGCACACTACCGTTGTGTGTTTTGCAGTCCGCAAATTGCGGATCCGCAAAACACTTATGGTGTTCGTGTGCGTTTCGCAATTTGCGGAACTGCATGGACTGCCATTGATATAACTGCCTATTCTTGTCCGCAAAACGGACAAAAATAGAACAGGTTATATTTTTATTTATTTTTTTGTGGAGCAACAGATGCGGACAGCACACAGAGTGCTGTCCGCATCTTTTGCGGCCCCATTGAAGTGACCGGGTCCGCATCTGAGCTGCAAAAACTGCAGCTTGGATACGGACCAAAACAACAGTCGTGTGCATGAGGCCTTACCAGTTGGGGGTGTCCCTGCACACTGGCAGCAGTGATTTGATAGAGTGAGTCTGTGCAGGTACACACCCCCAACTGGTCACCACCCCTCTGTACCCTTACTGCAGACTGCTAGCAATTCATTCATAACTTCTAGTACAAATAATAAAGGAATGGCACAACATAGAGACATAAGAATGGATGCTCCAGCACTGTTATTACATGGGGAATACAGGTAGTTACTAAAACAGAGAAGTAATAAGAGATGTCCAACACCGAGATAAATAAATAAAAATCTTCAGTCTTTATTTCAAAAATTAAAAAAAATACAGTTTCTTCACATAGATTCTGGCGCGTTTCGATCTATACGATCTTAATCATGGTACCATCATACTATGATTAAGATCGTATAGATCAAAACGCGTCGGTAGCGTTACCATCATCTATGTGAAGAAACTGTGTTTTTTTTAAATTTATGAAATAAAGACTGAAGGTTTTTTATTTATTATCTCTGTGCTGGACATCTCTTATTACTTCTCTTGAATTGTACGGACTGGACCGGGTCCTTGCACGATACATCATATGTGGAGGTGCTGGAATACTTTTCTAATAGTTACTAAAACAGCTGTGTCAGGAGTGGTGACAAGGTCCTCTTTAAGTGGTCGTAGTAGAAATGTTTGCGGTATGCTCCCCTTAGTGGTGGCTGCAAAGATACCCAATTCTGCAAGGGTTATTCACATGACAGACATTAATGGCATATCCACAGGATATGTCTACCCCTAGGACCTGCACCGGTGTTTAGAATGGTCCTAGGCAGAGAATGAATGCAGCAATCTGACAACCGGAGGTCCTGAATACACGAGTCCTCTGTTCCATTCTAAGGCCTGTTTCACATGGTCAGTATTTTACATCAGTATTGGGAAGCTAGAACCAGGAGTGGAACCTACAGAGAAAAGTTATAATTTAAATATTTGTGCTTCTTCTGGGTTTTGGACCCACTCCTGTTTTTGGCTTAACAAAAAAATACTGATGCAAAACTGCTGACCAAATACTGACTGAGTGCAAGAGGCCTAAGTCAGAGATTGCCACTCTTACACTAATAGGTATGCATACGTATTTTAGTGTATGTGCTGTACAGTGATCTGTCCACTCAGAACATCCGACAGCGTAACCATCTGATAAGTGGAATTGGCATGCCGGAGAGAATACCTCTCTGTGCACTGACCCCTTGTACGGCACTTCACTTCTCTGTGTGCCAGAGGAGATGCCAAGCAAGTGGTAAGATAGCGAGACAGCGTCACTGTAATTACTGAGGCTGTGCTGTATCTGGGGATCTGAGCATTTTAACCACTTCAACCCCCCTAGCTGAAACACCCTTAATGACCAGGCCACTTTTTACAATTCTGCACTACACTACTTTCACCGTTTATTGCTTGGTCATGCAACTTACCACCCAAATTAATTTTACCTCCTTTTCTTCTCACTAATAGATCTTTTATTTGGTGGTATTTCATTGCTGCTGACATTTTAACTTTTTTTTTGTTATTAATCGAAATTTAACGATTTTTTTGCAAAAAAATGACATTTTTCACTTTCAGTTGTAATTTTTTTTTTAAAAACGACATCCATATATAAATTTTTCTCTAAATTTATTGTTCTACATGTCTTTGATAAAAAAAAAATGTTTGGGTAAAAAAAAAAATGGTTTGGGTACAAACTACGGTACAAAAATGTGAATTTCTGCTTTTTGAAGCAGCTCTGACTTTCTGAGCACCTGTCATGTTTCCTGAGGTTCTACAATGGCCAGACAGTACAAACACCCCACAAATAACCCCATTTCGGAAAGTAGACACCCTAAGGTATTCACTGATGGGCATAGTGAGTTCATAGAACTTTTTATTTTTTGTCACAAGTTAGCGGAAAATTATGATTTTTTATTTTTTTCTTACAAAGTCTCATATTCCACTAACTTGTGACAAAAAAATAAAACTTCCATGAACTCCCTATGCCCATCATGAAATACCTGGGGGTGTCTTCTTTCCAAAATGGGGTCACTTGTGGGGTAGTTATACTGCCCTGGCATTTTAGGGGCCCAAATGCGTGCAAAGTAGTCTGAAATCAAAATCTGTAAAAAATGACCGGTGAAATCCGAAAGGTGCTCTTTGGAATATGGGCCCCTTTGCCCACCTGGGCTGCAAAAAAGTGTCACACATCTGGTATCGCCGTACTCAGGAGAAGTTGGGGAATGTGTTTTGAGGTGTCATTTTACATATACCCATGCTGGGTGAGATAAATATCTTGGTCAAATGCCAACTTTGTATAAAAAAATGGAAAAGTTGTCTTTTGCCGAGATATTTCTCTCACCCAGCATGGGTATATGTAAAATGACACCCCAAAACACATTGCCCAACTTCTCCTGAGTACGGCAATACCAGATGTGTGACACTTTTTTGCAGCCTAGGTGGGCAAAGGGGCCCACATTCCAAAGAGCACCTTTAGGATTTCACCGGCCATTTTTTACAGATTTTGATTTCAAACTACTTCGCACACATTAGTGCCCCTAAATTGCCAGGGCAGTATAACTACCCCACAAGTGACCCCATTTTGGAAAGAAGACACCCCAAGGTATTCCGTGAGGGGCATGGCGAGTTCCTAGAATTTTTTATTTTTTTTTGTCACAAGTTAGTGGAATATGAGACTTTGTAAGGAAAAAAAAAAATCATAATTTTCCGCTAACTTGTGACAAAAAATAAAAAATTCTAGGAACTCGCCATGCCCCTCACGGAATACCTTGGGGTGTCTTCTTTCCAAAATGGGGTCACTTGTGGGGTAGTTATACTTTGAAATCAAAGTGTGTAAAAAATGACCTGTGAAATCCTAAAGGTGCTCTTTGGAATGTGGGCCCCTTTGCCCACCTAGGCTGCAAAAAAGTCACATATCTGGTATCGCCGTACTCAGGAGAAGTAAGGCAATGTGTTTTGGGGTGTCTTTTTACATATGCCCATGCTGGGTGAGAGAAATATCTCGGCAAAAGACAACTTTTCCCATTTTTTTTATACAAAGTTGGCATTTGACCATAATATTTCTCACCCAGCATGGGTATATGTAAAAGGACACCCCAAAACACATTGCCCAACTTCTCCTGAGTACGGCGATACCAGATGCCAAATTCCTTTTATGAGGGCATTTTTAGACATTTGGATCCCAGACTTCTTCTCACGCTTTCGGGCCCCTAAAATGCCAGGGCAGTATAAATACCCCACATGTGACCCCATTTTGGAAAGAAGATACCCCAAGGTATTCAATGAGGGGCATGGCGAGTTCATAGAAATTAATTATTATTTTTTGGCACAAGTTAGCGGAAATAGATTTTTTTTTTGTATTTTTTTTCTCACAGTCTCCCTTTCCGCTAACTTGGGACAAAAATTTCAATCTTTCATGGACTCAATATGCCCCTCACGGAATACCTTGGGGTGTCTTCTTTCCGAAATGGGGTCACATGTGGAGTATTTATACTGCCCTGGCATTTTAGGGGCCCTAAAGCGTGAGAAGAAGTCTGAAATATAAATGTCTAAAAAATGTTACGCATTTGGATTCCGTGAGGCGTATGGTGAGTTCATGTGAGATTTTTTTTTTTTGATACAAGTTAGTGGAATATGAGACTTTGTAAAAAAAACTTTGTAAAAATTGTAAAAAAAAAAAAAAAAAAAAAAAAAAAATTCCGCTAACTTGGGCCAAAAAAATGTCTGAATGGAGCCTTACAGGGGGGTGATCAGGGAGTCTATGTGGGGTGATCGCCCCCCTGTAAGGGTCCATTCAGAGGTCCGTGTGTGTTTTGCGGATCCACGGATCTGATCCGCAAAACACATACGGACGTCTGAATGGAGCATGACAGGGGGGTGATCACCCATATAGACTCCCTGATCACCCCCCTGTAAGGCTCCATTCAGACGTCCGTACGATTTTTACAGATCCACGTCTGAATGGAGCCTTACAGGGGGGTGATCAATGACAGGGGGGTGATCAGGGAGTCTATATGGGTGATCACCCCCCTGTCATTGATCACCCCCCCTGTAAGGCTCCATTTAGACGTCCGTATGTGTTTTGCGGATCCGATCCATGTATCCGTGGATCCGAAAAAATCATACAGACGTCTGAATGGAGCCTTACAGGGGGGTGATCAATGACAGGGGGGTGATCAGGGAGTCTATATGGGGTGATCAGGGGTTAATAAGGGGTTAATAAGTGACAGGAGGGGGGGGGGTGTAGTGTAGTGGTGTTTGGTGCTACTTATTACTGAGCTGCCTGTGTCCTCTGGTGGTCGATCCCAGCAAAAGGGACCACCAGAGGACCCGGTAGCAGGTATATTAGATGCTGTTATCAAAACAGCATCTAATATACCTGTTAGGGGTTAAAAAAATCGCATCTCCAGTCTGCCAGCGAACGATCGCCGCTGGCAGGCTGGAGATCCACTCGCTTACCTTCCGTTCCTGTGAACGCGCGCGCCTGTGTGCGCGCGTTCACAGGAAATCTTGCCTCTCGCGAGATGACGCACGGATGCGTCCAGGAGGAATAAATCGACCGCCTCCAGGACGCATCCGTGCGTTAGGCGGTCCTGGAGCGGTTAATGAGTGTAAATCCTCATAATACTGGGCTGGATTTGGCTATAAGCAATATTTTACGTGGGATGACCCCTTTAAGTGCTGGTGAGATGAAGTCTCTTCTAGTGTGCTGGTTTACAATGGCAGGAATCACTTTGCCGCCTGTGTACAAGAGGAGCAGGTTGATGGGACTGGATTACCTACAAAAGGCCACAAGGGGGCGCTATAACTATGTAACCGTATGGAGACGCAGAACTCGTGGGACAGCTGTATGTTCTGTAACCCTCTGGATTAACACTTAAAAATATCTGTGCGGATATTAGAAACAAGCATACGGGTCACCATATCTATCATGTAACACCTAAAATGTTCATTTTTCGGGAGCACATTGCCCTTTGTTAACGGGATGTGCTGCTGACAAAATTCACAGTGAATGGGGGGCTGCCATTTCAGTTAATTTCGCTTTACATTTAGCTATATGAAAGGCACAAGCTGATCAGCGCTCCGTTACTCATTAGATGATCATAAGCTACTACCAGAAATGTTGAGCAGGAAGACTGGATCTGGCAGTGATGAGGGTCTCGTATGAGGGGCTCTTCCAGCAGTCTATGTGAGATTTCCATGCTGTGGTGTACAGTGTTTTCTCTACTGCACATTGGTAAAGCCTACGCTGTAGTGGATAGGAGTATTGCCGGGTGCTGGTGAGAAGGACACAGGGGTCGTTATTTTATAGTATACCGCTCTGATGACAGATGGAAATGTGGCACTTACTGGCCTTGTGTGGAATTTCGGCTTTTGATAAGCTGGACAGGGGATGACGATATAGCTTTTTCCCTCCCTCCCCCGCACTTGTATATGGAGAAGTGTCAGCGCTTGTTCTTGTCTCCTTACATGACTGGGGGCCGTTTCTGAGTTTGGACTGCTGTGGAGGTAAAGGGAGGGCTAAGGTGGGCTAACATTGGATGTCCCGGCTGGGGAAGAGGCGGGTGCATACCTGAAGATGATGTGGAGTTCAGGTGGCCGCAGGCTGGAACAGCTTCCTGACGTGGAGAAGACACCTCACACAGGGAGAACAACTTATCTCCTGCTTGGCCACGATTGGCCCTTCTGCGCCCTAATTTCAGATCTCACGTGGGGGCTCCAGGCAGGATGTGGGAGGAGCTGTGCATAGAAGAGATACTGCGCCCGGATCTTGCCATGACTGCCCCCCTAAATGAAAACAAGGTGCGGCAAACGTCTGCCATGTGGGGGCCAAGACAGTCCAGTTCCCACCTGGTGGGCCTGATGTGCTGCATGGGTCAGTATAACTTCTGCAGTATGGCGTTGGGTGTAGTCGGCGCGCACTGAACGCCGCCTGTCTCACTTCCCCTGCACCTCAGTATATTTAGCAATAATCCGTTTGCTGAGTTCACATCCTCAGGATGAAGCAATGTGTGCATGTGTCATCTGCTGTGTGGTACTGTGCTGTAAACGTGTCTGCCCTGTCATACGCTTTCTCCAGACCCCCACCGATACAAATCTCTCATCTGTGTCTTTGGATTATTGTGACTGTCTGTTAATCCTGGCCGAGAATGGGCTGCACTAGGAGTTTGCTGGATTAGGATAATCTTTGCCTGTGGAGGGTGGGAAAGTGTCCCTCCAGGGTGAGAGGTCATGCGCACCTGTCATGCAGAGCTTTTTTACTTAATAATTTTTTATTCTTGCAGATGAACGAGACAGAGTACAAAAGAAAACCTTTACCAAATGGGTCAACAAGCATCTCATCAAGGTAACCCAACTTTTCGTTTTATTTGTTCATTTATCCAAACTTTTATATCGTTTCTGATTTTTAATGAATTGTTGTCTCTTTTCACATGGTGTTTAAGGACTCATGCACAGAAACATATTTTTTTTCCGTGTCCGTTCAGTTTTTTTTTTGCGGACAGTATGCGGAACCATTCATTTCAATGCGTCCGCAAAAAAAAAGAAGGTACTCCATTTCTGTATGTCCGTATTTCCGTTCCACAAAAAAATAGAACATATCTTATTATTGTCTGCATTACAGGACAAGGATAGGACTGTTCTATTAGGGGCCAGCTGTTCCGTTCCGCAAAATATGGAATGCACACGGACGTCATCTGTGTTTTTTGCGGACTACAAAATTCATACGCTCGTGTGCAAGAGGCCTAAGGTGCTCATACACATGCGATAGTCAGCTGAACCCGCTGACCATCTTATGTGTATGGGGGTGTGCTGATACCCACCCAGATCAGGTAAGGGGAATGATGTGTTGACCTGTTGAATTTCAGTGTCAGGCCCTTTTACATTGGCCGAAGATCAGGATTGAACATTTGTATGAACGTTCCTTTCCAATAACTGGCCTGTGTAAAGGTGCCCCACTCAAACGCTTATAAAAAATCTTGTTTTATTGGCAACACATCACCCTGTGTGAACAGGAATATTCCTAGCAATTATTCATCTCCATAGAGCAGAGATCATTGCTGCATGTAAGACGTCGCTCATGCCACCTATCTCCCTGGAATACAAAGCATTGCACAGGTTAAATCTAGCCTGCCTGATCCCACTTTACTGTTTCTTGGGCTAAGGACATACAGAAGGTTAACTCTCTTGTTTCTGCCACCAGTTATTGACCTGTGCTACATGTATATCGGGAGAGAGAGAATAATAATTCCCAGTTCACCATGGATAGGTGCTATCTCTATGTATCTTACAACCAACATTATCACAGAAATCTACAGATCAGAATGCATACAAATTACATTTATAGTTACTTGTATAAATGGGATATGTAGTAAAATTTTTTTAGGTCTATATATGTTTATGGGATGCTGGCATGTAAGGACTCTTTGTATCCAGTTGGGAAGTTATGAAGTTTGGAGGGGGTAAAGCTGTCATCAGACAATTATCTTAAGGAGTAAGATTACTTTCACATTAGCGTTTTTGCAGATCCGTCATGGATCTACAAAAACGCTTCCATTACAATAATACAACCGCATGCATCCGTCATGAACGGATCCGGTTGTATTATGTCTTCTATAGCAAAGACGGGTCGGTCTTGAACACTATTGAAAGTTAGTGGGGGACGGATCCGTTTTCGATTGTGTCAGAGAAAACTGATCCGTCCCCATTGACTTACATTGTGTGTCAGGACGATCCATCTTGCTCCACACCAGATCACGGACAGAAAAACGCTGCTTGCAGCGTTTTTCTGTCCGCGATGGGAGCGCAACCAAACGGAACAGAATGCATTTTGAATGGGAACAAAACTGAAGCGTTTTCTTCTGCTATTGAGATCCTATGACGGATCTCAATAGCGGAATTTAAAAAAAAATAATGTGAAATAGCCTAAGTTTTAGAGCTACTCACAAATTAAAGGGGTTGTCTACTTTTTTAATATTGATGACCTATTCTCAGTATAGATCATCAATATCTGATTGACGGAGGTCCGACACCCGGCACCCCGCCAATCAGCTTCTTGAAGAGAAGGCCGTGCTCGTGTGAGCGCTGCTTTGTCTGCTCTGTTTACCTGCTCGCCGTCGACATTGGAGCAGTGTAATTACAACTAATGGAACATTCATTTCAATTAAATGGTTCCTTCCTATACACTTGAATAGGAAGGAGCCGTCCCATTGAAGTGAATGGGAAGGCATCTTGTAACTACACCTGCACACTGCTACAATGAAAGAAGGGCAGCGCTCACACGGAGTGCAGCCTTCTCTTCAACCAGATGTTGGTGGGAGTGTCAGGTGTTGGACCTCCACCGATCTCATATTGATGACCTATCCTGAAGATAGGTAATCAATATTAAAAAAGCAGACCACCCTTTAACTTCTGCTATTGCTGGGGACAGTATGAGGATTCATCCCAGCCTCCCCCAGTGCCCTGGTCTACTTATTGTGACTTCTAGCGGCCCCATTGTGCTGCCCCTGCATCCAGCAGTTCTCCTCAAGCCTGTGGGGTGTCCAAATACAGGCAGTCTGCCAGTGCTTTACTGCTCTAGACTTTCTTTACCTTACTTTTTCTTTTTTCTCATTGTTTTCATATTAAACAGGTTCGCAAGCACATCAATGATCTTTATGAGGACCTGCGGGATGGGCACAATCTTATCTCCCTTCTGGAAGTCCTGTCCGGTGTCAGACTTGTAAGTGTCTGTTATTTGCTGCCTCTGTATGTTTTACCATCAAATGCTCCCTTTTTCCTCACAATTTTATTGCCATGTCCATCAGAACAAAGACCCTGAGGCTCCACGGAGCCTGCGACGTATGCCATCCCGCCGCCTGTTGATGAGGGAGGAGTCTGAAGAGAACCCTGATGATGCTGTATGTCCCTAGGGCGGTCATTGTGTCGGATAACCCAGTGTGAGGAAGAGATCCAGCACTGGGTGATCTGCTCACAAGCACAACACGGGATGATGGGCGGTGGATGTGTGCTGTGTGGTTTTCTCATAGCATGAGCATGAGGGAAATGAAATAATTGCAAGTAGAATGAGAGTTTGATCACAGTTCCTCCTTCACCTAGTCACTATAGGGGGTTAACTGCAATGGCCTCCAGCCTCGAACCGGAGGAGAGAAGGGGTGTGGTGTCCTATAACTCACCATTTTTCTACTTTTATTCACAATCCACGACTGAACACCTGCATTTCCGCTTCTCCCATTTCTAACCTGTTAGAGAAATTCTTACAATATCTTATAGTTTAGCTTTTCATCCCAACTCTCTTCTGTCCTCCCCAAAAAAATGCCTTTCGATCTATTTTGGTCCAATTTTACCATTTCTCTTATTTGTGCAAACACTAACTTTTCTTCTAACAGCATCTCCTGTATTTCTCTGTTCACGCTTTTCATGAATGCGCTGTTAATCCCACCTTTTTATTGAAACTTTCCCTTTGCCTTGCAGCCCAGGGAGAAGGGCCGAATGCGTTTCCACCGGCTGCAAAATGTGCAGATTGCGCTGGACTTCCTCAAGCAACGTCAGGTAAAGTGTGTGGCAGAATAAAACGCCAGCTTACATTTGTCTGCTATATGTCAGATCTAGAAGTACTGCATACTCAGAGTTTGTAATTTGTATTTAGGTGAAATTGGTTAATATCCGAAATGATGACATCACTGATGGCAACCCAAAATTGACCCTTGGATTGATATGGACTATAATCCTGCATTTTCAGGTAAGATACCAGTGTCGGAGAAGGGGTCTGATGGTGGTGATTGTACCTCAAGACCCATAAAAGAGTAAAACAATGAGAGCCAATTTCACATGTGCGTCGTATTGTCTATGAAGAGTTAGGGCTGTTTCACATGAGCGGATGCCGTGCATGACATCCGCTACGTGAATGACAGCCAAGACCAGATGCAGACAGCAGAAGCACGGAGCATTAACATGATTGATAATGCTCCGTGCCTCTCTGTGATCGCTTTACTACGAAATCACAGTGACAACTTTATCTCACTGTGATTTCGTAGTAAGGCTACTTTCACACTTGCGCTTGATCAGATCCGTTCTGAACTGATCCGATCATATTAATGCAGACGGAGGCTCCGTTCAGTACGGATCCGTCTGCATTAATAACTTAGAAAAATTTCTAAGTTTGAAAGTAGCCTGAGCGGATCCGTTCAGACTTTCAATGTAAAGTCAATGGGGGACGGATCCGCTTGAAGATTGAGCCATATGGTGTCATCTTCAAGCGGATCCGTTCCCATTGACTTACATTGTAAGTCTGAACGGATCCGCTCGCCTCCGCACGGCCAGGCGGACAGCTGAACGCTGCAAGCAGCGTTCAGCTGTCCGCCTGGCCGAGCGGAGCGGAGGCTGAACGCCGCCAGACTGATGCAGTCTGAGCGGATCCGCTCCATTCAGACTGCATCAGGGCTGGACGGAGGCGTTCGGGTCCGCTCGTGAGCTCCTTCAAACGAAGCTCACGAGCGGACCGACGAACGCTAGTGTGAAAGTAGCCTAAGGAGATCACAGAGAGGCACCGAGCGTTATCAATCATGTTAATGCTCCGTGCTTCTGCTGTCCGCATCGGGTCTTGGCTGTCATTCACGGAGCGGATGTCACGCACGGCATCCACTCGTGTGAAACAGCCCTTACAGGCACGGACTTGTGTCTGACCCTTCACCAGAACTCAGAAGTGTATGGCACATGTTATGCTGTGCTCTAGAATTATAGATGATATGTCATGGCTGACAAGTTTGCGTCCAGTTCACATCCCCTTTTCAGCCCATATTTGGCGTCGTATAAGCCTGCAAAGCATATGTGACTAATGTTTTTATAGGGCTTCGTTGACACTACAGATGCTAGAAGGGTGTTCATTTAGCTTCTGTCAGGCTGTAGTATGCTGACATACCTTCTTGTTTCTGGTATGGAGTGCTGTAGTAGGCTACGCTATTCTGTTCATGGGTGTATAGTAAAAAAATAAAGTATACTGCACAGTACACTTTTATTTTTGTAATACAGGATGTCTGTGTTCAATGTATCCCACTGTATACCTATGCAGAGGGATATGTCAAAGCCTCACGTCAGGAATTTTTAAGAAACACAGGCTCAAATGGTGATGTGAGCAGTGCCTAGGTGATGGAGAAAAGCCAACTGTCATCCTTTTTTTTGCAGGTGTTGCTTTGCATTTTAGAGGGTTTGTGCAGTGTCAGGATATTGACTATACTCAGGGCAGGTCATCAATATCAAATTAGTGGGGATCTGACTCCTGGCAGTCCCGCTGATCAGCTGGTTGAAAAGACTGAGGCGCTTGTGCGAGTGCTGTGTCCTCTTCATTGCTTAGCTGTATGCCATGCAGATTGTAGCAGTGTTGCAGTGTATTTTCAGTCTTCCTCTTCCGTTCACTTGACGGTGTAATATCGCTGCTACAAATGGCGCACATGAAAACACTGAATGGAATGCAGTGCTGCGGCCTCTTAAGTCAGCTGATGGGGTCAGACCCCCGCTGATCTGATTTTGATGACCTATCCTGAGCGATAGGTCATTAATATCCTGACACTGCACTACTCCTTTAGAAGTATACCAGGTCCAGCCTTAGGTTAGATAGTGTTTGTGCAGAATTCGTTTTCGTTCCTTCTTGCATATGTGCAATTGGAGATGAATCTATTTGTATATCATGCATCAAGACGACTTGTGATGATATCAGTATTGGTACTAAAATTCATGATTTATAAATTCACACATAGGAGAGAAGAGCAATAAAAAAAAAATACAAAGGTATAAGGATTAAAACACAAAAGGCATTATTGTGTTTTAGTAATAAACCCTTGATGGCAGCTCGCCCAAAATACTGTAGATAAAGATACAATACTGTAAATGGCTCACAAATCGCACTGCACTGTTAGTGGGGGGTAGTTTATTGGGTTTTGCGGTAATAGATTTTTGAACATTTTATTAAAATTACCCTCCAAGTGCACAGAGATATGTGATCTATATTTGAATTATTAATGTAAAAATCCCATAAATTACATAGTATTGTAATGTCCAAATCTAGTGCCAGCTATTGCTGGTTCCATACAATAATGCCAACAATAGCACTCTTTATGCCTTCCAGACATAACCTAGTGGTGGCCTTACAATAGTGCTAGTCAAAGGGTCTATCCCATAATTAATGTAAAAATTGAAAATCAGACATCCTACAGTACATGACAATACCTTTTTAACAAAGCTAGAACCAGCCCTGTACCTCACATGGATCCAGAGATCTCCCCATTCATTGCTCTACTAGATTTATATCAAGGGGGGGGTCTTTACTGCTGCTGCTCAGGGGGCGTGTCCATGCTCTTCCTATCACAGCTCAGGGGGCGTGTCCATGCTCTTCCTATCACAGCTCAGGGGGCAGTTGAAAGATGAAACTGAGCATGTGTGGCCTTTTCAGTGAGCTGGACAAAAATAATAAATAACAAACAGGTGGCGCTATACAGATACATTTTATTGAATAATTCAATGGCTATGCTAAATTTTTAATTGCATGCAATTATAAAAGAAATCGGATCAAGGTGCTGGTTTGAAAATTATAGAATATTTTTCTTGGGAAAACCCCTCTAAAGTGGTTTCCAAAGAATAGTGCCAGTTATAGTAGTGCCCATACAATACTGATAACTGAAGTAGTGTAAGGTTCAATTCCCCATGCAGTTTTTAAAGCATTTTCTTGAACCAAAAGTGGATTGAAAGGAAATAAGTATGAGGAAAGACCTGTTGTACACTCATTGCATATTGATGGCACTATCGTGTGGGTACTGCTATGACTGGCACTATTGTATGGACGCTTCTCTGCACCCATGTTATCTGTCTGTTATTTTAAGAGGCACGGTTTTGTCATCTAAGACGTTTGACATATCTACATAATAAGCCATAAATGCCTGCCGATTCATGCCCCACCTTTGGGTCTCTCCCATATCTACTGTAAATCAGGGTTTTCCCATCAACCACATTCAAGTGGAGAACTAATGGAGAGGTAGGAATGCATGTCTGCTGATCTCTATTGACTCCCATGGAAGTCCATAGAGAAGTTCCTATGATATTAAATGCATATAGCTGTGCACATATGTCCTTTCTTTCTCCATATGGATGTGTCCTCACTAGGCGGGATAGGAGCCAGAAAACCCCCCTTTCTGGAGCAAGGTGCCGGTCAGGTAGAATCCACAGGCAATTATGGAATGTCCTGTACCTATGCCATAAATGTCTAATAGTCCTTTAACTGTGTTCAGAAGAAAATGCATGGGTCGCCGCTGCCCATACATTATCAGTAGCTATTCTTCCAGACCCCCTCCCACCTTGCAAATGTTGAAGATTTTATAACTGTATAAAATTTTATGTCACCCTGTCCTATTATTATTCTACATCTCATGTGGCAATAGGTACAGTGTTTAGACTATACCAACTGCAAATACACTGGATGATGCAGGAAATGCACCATTCCCAGTACAGAGTGATGGCATATTGCTGGGACCCCCACCATCTTTGAGAATGAAGGGACAGTAAGTAGTCCTCGTTTGGCTCTGTGGCATCTTCACAATTCTCAGCCGCCAAAATGTCCTAGAACTTTCTGTGGTGGGAATACCGGCCCTTTCAAAGGGTTTCTCCAGAGCATTTTAAAGAGGACCTTTCACTAGAATAAAAAATGTAAACTAAGCATGCAGACATGGAGAGCGGCGCCCAGGGATCTCCCTGCACTTACTATTATCCCTGGGTGCCGCTCCGTTCTACCGGTATAGCCTCCGGTATCTTCATAGTTAGGCTCCACCCAGGGGAACCTGCCGGCGTCTCCTTCTCTCATGCTGTAGCGCTGGCCAATCGCAGCGCTCAGCTAATAGCCTGAGAGAAAAAAAAAACTCTCAGGCTATGAGCCGAGTGCTGCGATTGGCCAGCGCTACAGCCTGGGAGAAGGAGACGTCGGCAGGCTCCACCCAGTCGAGCTGAACATATGAAGATACCGGAGCCTATCCCGGGAGAACGGAGCTTAAAGAGGACCTTTCACTAGAATAAAAAATGTAAACTAAGTATACAGACATGGAGCGCGGCGCCCGGGGATCTCCCTGCACTTACTGTTATACCTGGGCGCCGCTCTCCATGTCTGTATACTTAGTTTACATTTTTTATTCTAGTGAAAGGTCCTCTTTAAGTTATGGCATATTTGTAGACTATACCAATATCATTATTTTGGGCCAGTAAAACGGAGCAGACCCTTCATCTTTTTCTCCTCCAGACTCTGTGTAGGTTCTGCAACGCAGAGTTTTGCACAGTGAATATGTGCCATGGCATAAATGCTTATTGTTGGAATACCCCTTTAATCCTTTCAAGACCAGGCCATTTTTCACCTTCGTGACCAGGCTTAATTTTGCAAATCTGACATGTCACTTTATTTGCTAATAACTTTGGAATACTTTTATTTATCCAAACCATTCTGAGATTGTTTTCTCGTGACATCTCGTACTTAACGTTAGGGGTAAATTTGGGTCGATAAGTTATACCTTTATATTATAAAAAAAAATTGGAATAAAAATTAATTTTTTTAATTTGAATTTCTACGCATTAAAGTCAGATAGTGATACCTCATTAGATAGTTTTTACTTAAGATTCCCTATATGTCTACTTTATGTTGGCATCATTTTGAAAATCACATTTTATTTTTTTAGGACGTTAGAAGGCTTAGAATTTAAGGAGGAATTTTTCAACTTTCCTATAAAAAAAATTCAAGGACCAACTTTTTCAAGGACCAATTCAGTTCTGAAGTCACTTTGAGGTCCTAACATAATAGAAACCACCCATAAATGACCCCATTTTAGAAACTACACCCCTCAAATTACTTAAAACTGGTTTTGCAAACTATGTTAACCCTTTAGGTGTCCCACAAGAATTAAATGGAGGTGAAATTAGCAATTTTCTGTTTTTGTGCAGATTTAAAATTTTGATCCAATTTTTTTTCTATAACACAGCAAGGGTTAACAGCAAATTGAACCTTAATATTTATTACCCTGATTCTGCAGTTTACAGAAACACCCGATTTATGTTTATAAACGGCTGTATGGGCACTCGGCAGGGTTCAGAAGGAAAGGAGCCACATATGGTTTTTGGAGAGCAGATTTGCTGGAATAGCTTTTGAGTGTCGTGTCATATTTGAAGGCACACTAGGGCGCCCCTACAGTTGAAACTGTCCCAAAGTGACTCTATTTTGCAAACTACACCTCTCAAATAACTCATTGAGGGGTTTACTGACCACTTTTATCTCAGAGGTGTTTCATCATAATTAGAAACACATGGCTGTGAAAATGAAAAATTATATTTTTTACAAGAAAAATTCACCAAAAAGCCCAAAGTTATAACAGGAGAAAATACACCCCATACTTTGTTACCCATTTTCTCCTGAATACACCGTATGTGGTTGTAAACTGCTGTATGAGCAGACGGCAGAATTCAAAAGCAAAGGAGCGGCATCTACATTTTCTAACATGAAATTTGCTGAAATAGATTTTAAGGGTCATAAATTTTATTTTTTTTGTTAGCTGAGCTGTGTGCGGGCACATTTTTTGCGGGATGAGCTTTAGTTTTTAATGGTGACATTTTTGGGTACATATGACTTTTTTTTTTTTTATGAGGTGAAGTGGCTAATATTGCAATTCTGCCAGTCTTATTTTATTTTTTTTATTTTTTTATGGGGGTCTCCATGTGGTATACTTGATAAGATAGTTGTATTCTGTGGGTTGATATGGTTCTGGCGATACTAAGTTTTTATTGTTTTTATTCATGTCCTACCACTTTTATATCATAAATTTACTTTTTATTAAACTTTTTTTTTTTTCATCGCCAATTTGAAGACCCATAACTCTTTTTTTTTTTTTTTTCATCAATTTAGCTGCGTGAGAGCTTGTTTTTTTTGCAGGACAGGCTGTAATTTTTATTGGTACAATGTTGGGGTCTATATGACTTTTTGAGTGCTTTTTAATAATTTTTCTAGGAGATGAATCTGGCAAAAATTGCATTTCTGTCAGTGTTTTTATTCTTATTTATTATGGGGTTCTCCATGTGGTATATTTTATATCATAATTTTATTCTGTGGGATGATATGGTTATAGCGACACCAAAATTGTAGTTTTTTTTTTTTTTGCATCACCAGAATCTAAAACCCATAATCTTTTTTTTGTTTCCATCAACATAGTTGTATGAGGGCTTATTTTGGCTGTAGTTTTTATTGGTATTATTTTTGAGATGCATATGACTTTTTGATCACTTTTTATTAAATATTTTTGGGAGTTGAAGCTAAAAAAATAAAAAAAAAAATGCAATTCTGCCATTATTTATTTACATTTTTTTACAGCGTTCACTATGCGGGATTAGTGCCGTGATTATTTTATAGATCAGGTCATTACGGACACGGTGATACCAATTATGTGTAGTAATTTTTTTATTTTTTAATCTCTTATAAATGAGCTGCTAAAATTTACGTTTTTACTTTTTTTTTAACTTTTTTTTTTTTCTCACTTTTTTTCTTATCAAGTCCCACTTGGATCTTGAACATCCATAGAAACATAGAATGTGTCGGCAGATAAGAACCATTTGGCCCATCTAGTCTGCCCAATATACTGAATACTATGAATAGCCCTTGGCCCTATCTTATATGAAGGATGGCCTTATGCCTATCCCATGCATGCTTAAACTCCTCCACTGTATTTGCAGCTACCACTTCTGCAGGGAGGCTATTCCATGCATCCACTACTCTCTCAGTAAAGTAATACTTCCTGATATTACTTAACCTTTGCCCCTCTAATTTAAAACTATGTCCTCTTCTGTTGAAGTTTTATCCTGCAATCAATGTACTAGTTTAGTAGCTCTTCTCCGAACTCTCTCTAAAGTATCAATATCCTTCTGGAGATATGGTCTCCAGTACTGCGCACAACACTTCAAATGAGGTCTCACTAGTGCTCTGTAGAGCGGCATGAGCACCTCCCTCTTTCTACTTGTAATCCCTCTCTCTATACACCCAAGCATTATGCTAGCATTTCCTGCTGCTCTATGACATTGTCTGCCTACCTTTAAGTCTTCTGAAATAATGACCCCCAAATCCCTTTCCTCAGATACTGTGGTTAGGACTGTATCACTGATTTTATATTCTGCTCTTGGGTATTTATGCCCCAGGTGCATTATCTTGCACTTATCAACATAAAATTTTAGTTGCCAGATTTTTGACCATTCCTCTAGTTTTCCTAAATCCTTTTCCATTTGGTGTATCCCTCCAGGAACATCAACCCTGTTACAAATCTTTGTGTCATCAGCAAAAAGACACACCTTACCATCGAGGCCTTCTGCAATTTCGCTGATAAAGATATTAAACAATATGGGTCCCAGAACAGATCCCTGAGGTACCCCACTGGTAACAAGACCATGGTCTGAATATTATACTCCATTGACTACAACCCTCTGTCTGTCCCTCAGCCACTGCCTAATCCATTCAACAATATGGGAGTCCAAGCTCAAAGACTGCAGTTCATTGATAAGCCTTCTATGTGGGACAGTATCGAAAGCCTTACTAAGGTCCAGATTAGCCATATATTATTTTAGTCACCCAATCAAAAAAATCAATAAGATTAGTTTGACATGATCTCCCTGAAGTAAACCCATGCTGTTTTTCATCTTTCAATCCATGGGATTTTAGATGTTCCACAATCCTCTCCTTAAGGCCTCTTTCACACTACCGTTCCCCCCCCCCCCCCCCGTTTTGCAGGCCTTTTTTTGCGTTTGTTTTTTGCGTATACAGAACCATTCATTTCAATGGTTCCACAAAAAAACGGAATGTACTCAGTATGCATTCCGTTTCCGTATTTCCGTTCCTTAAAGGATAGAACATGTCCTATTATTGCCTGCAAATCACGTTCCGTGGCTCCATTGAAGTCCATGGGTCCACAAAAAAAAACGGAACACATACAGAAGTGCATCCGTATGTCTTCCGTATCTGTTCCGTTTTTGCGGAACCATCTATTGAAAATGTTATGCCCAGCCCAATTTTTTCTATGTAATTACTGTATACTGTATATGCCATACGGAAAAATGGAACGGAAAAACAACGGAAACGGAACAACTGATCTGTGAAAAACGGACCGCAAAACACTGAAATAGGCCTCTTTCACACTACCGTATGGTTTCCATTAATTTCCCCACTATTGATGTCAGGCTTCTTACTGGCCTATAGTTGCCCGATTCCTCCCTACTACCTTTCTTGTGAATGGAAATGAGCAAATGTTGTGCCCAATCTTCTGGGACGACTCCTGTTACCAGTGATTGGGAAAATAAATCTGTTAATGGTTTTGCTAGTACACCGCTAAGCTCTTTTAATAGCTTTGGGTGTATCCCATCAGGCCCCTGTGACATATTTGTATTATTTTAGACAGCTGACTTAGAACCTCTTCCTCTGTAAAGACACATCCATCAAAAGATTCATTAGTATTCCTCCCTAACTGAGGTCCTTTTCCTTCATTTTCCTTTGGAAAAACTGAACAGAAGTATTCAGTTAGAGGCAGTCATCTAGTTCTTTATCTTCTTCCATATACCTTCCTTGTTTTGTTTTTAATTTGGTAATTCCTTGTTTTAGCTTCCTTGTTTTAGTTTCCTATTTTTCAATTATGTATCTGAAGAATGTCTTATCGCCTTTTATCACTGACTGAGCTAATTTGTCTTCTGCCTGTGCTTTAGAAGCTCTTATGACTTGCTTGGCCTCTCTCTGCCTAATCTTATAAATTTACCTGTCATCCTCGTTTTGTTTTTTATAATTACTAAATGCTATCTTTTTGTTTTTAATAATTTTGGCCACTTCAGCTGAGTACCACAGTGGTCTCTTCCTTTCTTTGCTTTTACTGACAAGCCGAATGCAATTATCTGTTGCCTTCAATAGTGCCACTTTTAAGTAGTCCCATTTCTCCTGGACTCCATTGAAACTGTTCCAATCTGATAGGGACTCGTATACCACTAATCTAATTTCAGAATAGTCTGTTTTTCTAAAACTTTAGTTTTTGTGTGGTGTGACTAAGTCACTGTACTTATAGTAAACCACACTGACTGGTGATCACTAGATCCCAAGCTTTCCCCTACAGTAATATCAGATTCCAAATTCCCATTTGTGAATACTAAATCTAAAATGGCCTCCTTCCGGGTTGGCTCCTCAACTACTTGCTGTAGAGATAATCCCAGTAGGGAATTTAGAATATCTGTACTCCTGGCAGAACTAGCTATTTTGGTTTTCCAGTTTACATCAGGAAGATTAAAGTCTCCCATAATGATAACGTCCCCCTTCAATGTCATTTTAGCTATTTCCTCAACTAGTAGATCATCTAATTCTTTGACTTGGCCAGGTGGTCTATATATCACACCTACACGAGTTACCTTATGATTATCAAGCTGCAAGGTAGCCCAAACTGACTCTAAATTGGTCTCGCTAACTTGTATTAGATTAGATTTTGCATTGCAAAGTATAATACTATCCGTTTTACACTGATATATTGCAACACTGGATGCCTTTGCAAGGCGTCCAGTTGCCATGGCAACCACCAGGCCGCTGCCATCGCAGCGTGGCAGCCCGATGGTTGAGAGAGGGAGCCCCCTCCCTCTGTTAATCCCTTGGATGCCGCTGACAACGGCATCTAAGGGGTTACAGCAGAGTATCAGCATACAGCTGACACTCGCTGCTGATGGTGGCGGATCAGGAACAGAGCCGCCACCATCAGATACAGCAGGTCCACCGCACAAGGGGGCACAGAGGAGGACTGTGGAGGGGACACAGTTGGGCAGAGGACATGGATGGGGGCAGTGGTCATGGATTGGGGCAGGCGGGCACAGTTGCCGACACATACATGGTGCACGGCCGGCAAAGCTGGAGGCAGGGCGCACAGAAGGGGGCACAGATCGGGGCAGGGGGATCACATATTGGGGCCCACAGATCGGAGCACACACTACCTGATTTCAGGTAGTGCAGATCAGAGACTGAAATCGGCACTTTTACACTGCAGCGGCATTACTGGACTCTGCACTGTCCGTGGCAGGGGCAGAAGCTTTAATCCAAGCGCTTTGCAGCGCTTGGTTTAAAGAGCTGCCATGGCGTTTATATACGTGCTGTCTGCATGGGGTATGTGCAGATAGCATGTATACAGCCGTATGGCAGTCGGGAAGGGGTTAAAGTCCGAAGCTTAGCATGACGATAAAATGTGGCGTGATGTATGGATGCTGTAATAAGAAGATACTGTTCTGCATTGTACCTATAGAAAGTGCACTGTGGCCTTCTAAGCACTGCGGTAATTATGATGAATATTTCATGTAAAAGCACGTAGTTCTGGTTGTTTCTCATGGCCAGAAAATATATTTATTATTAGAAAGCAAAGATATCTGTGCACTTGTATTTGAGGAATATCATTTGTGACGGTGGCATTTAAAGGCTGGAACGCCCTGCAGATATACAGGATTATAAAAATGCTATTGGTCCCTCTGAAGTTAATTTATGGATAGGGCATTGTGGATCCTTTGTATAAGCCTCACTTGGCTTCTCCGGCTTTTTATTGCCTGGTTCCTTGCTCCCCCTCCCTTCCTAGCACTCATCCCCCTCCTTTGCTCATATGGGGTGGGGTTAAGCCACCTCACTAATACAGAGATCTGTACATCCAATCGGCTGTAGGCTTGGTGTAAGGTGCCTGTGATCTGAACACTGCAGAGAGATGCAGGGAGATGTCTCAGTCTGTAAGATGTCTGTCTGAAGCAAGCATCAATTGCGGGATGAGAGGGAGGATGTGTGCTGCTTCCCTAATGACATGTCTACATTGCAAGCAGAAGGTGGTGCTCGGAGAAGTGGATCCTTAGCTTATCTGAATGCATGTATTGTATGTGCTGTGTAAATGCACCAGAGACATGGGGAATTCTGTCAGCTGTGTGCGGAAGCCCAAGGAGAAGAGACCCGGAAAAGAAAAGCAGCCCCAGTCTGGGAAGAAAAAGAGACCTTTCTGGAGGAAGAAAAAAGATGAAGATACCAATCAGGAACAAATGGATGAAAAGAACGAAGTAAGGAAAGAAGCCAAGGATGTTGCAAATAACACACGTGCACCTATTGAAGATCCTGAGGGCACCGGTAGCATTCCTACCGAAGAAGGGAGAGTGCTCCAGGTCAGAGAGAAATTTCATGGCATGGTGCATAGAGCTCAGCTGCTGGATCCTAGGACTACTCCAGAGTCCCCACCATTAGGGACCACAGTCATTGCTCGTATATTGGACAACCCAGCAGAAAAGAAGCAACAATCGGTCAGCACTGTGGTAGCTTTTGACCGGGCTGGTAACAGCCGAGCTATTCTGCTGCCTGTCAGGGATGATGACCTGGAAAAATATGTTGGCCACAGGACTAGATCATGTGAAGAAACTAACCTTGGATTGTCCTCTCAGCCAAAGGAGGAAACAGAAAGGAGCATACCCATCACACTGTCCTGGGGACCTGAACTCTCTTCCTCCGGATATGGCAGTGAGCCCCTATCACAGCTGGAGCAGGTGGGATCTCTGGGTCTTGGTGATCATATGCCTTTTGTGTAGCATATCTTGCCCTTTTATTTATTTTTTTAAGTAAGTGTCCCGTAGAGTAAGTAGCAAAATGCTTTATCGGAATCGGTATCTGAATTACAGGTTGAAAAATGGGATTTTAATGGCAGAGCAAGTTTCCAGAGAAATGTGCTTGTGATTTGAGCAGATAGTCGGAGCATACATCTAGTGTGAAAAGTCGCACTTTGCTTTGATTAATGCAGCGCGAGGTAGCGATGAGCACCGATAAGTGGTTAAGTTTGTCATCTATTTCTTTCTACAGATCTCTGATATTTATGTCAGCGGAGAATCAGGAGATATGTCTGCCAAGGAAAAGCTGCTCCTATGGACGCAGAAGGTGACGGCAGGATACATTGGGGTGAAATGCACCAACTTTTCTTCTTGCTGGAGTGATGGCAAGATGTTTAATGCCATTATTCACCGCTACAGGTTAGTCAATGTGTAGACCAAGCAATATAGAAGAATCAAGTTTAAGATCTGAGAATTGAAGCCATTGTCTTTCTGTTTACAGACCTGACCTGGTAGACATGCAGAAAGTGGAAATTCAGAGCAACCGGGAAAACCTAGAGCAGGCGTTTGAGATAGCAGAGAGTCTGGGGGTCACCCGATTATTAGATGCTGAAGGTCTGTACTGCCAATTAATATTCTTAATAGTTATATGATAATGTGTAGAGATTTTACTTAACATTGCCTCTGGTTCACTTCAGATGTGGATGTGAGTTCTCCTGATGAAAAGTCTGTGATCACGTATGTGTCTTCTATATATGATGCCTTCCCTAAAGTCCCAGAAGGAGGAGAAGGGGTCAGTGCCACTGTAAGTTTTGTTCAGGATGGTCCTGGTAGTCGTGTTAGTAGGGGTTAGGGCATACTGCTCACATCTCTCATCTGGCTTCCACTTACAGGAAATAGACTCCAATTGGTTGGAGTATCAGGAGAGAGTAATGTCCATTACACAGTGGATCCGCCAGCATGTACTTCTGATGTCTGACAAATCATTTCCACAGAATCCTGTGGAGTTAAAGGTACAGTTATCCAGTCTCTCATTAGAGCAGTCACATTGATGTATAGTGGACACGTGTTATTCATGTTTGTCACTTCTAGGCACTTTATAATCAGTATGTACATGTAAAAGAAACTGAAATTCCAGCAAAAGAACAGGAAAAGGCACAGATTCAGAAATTATATCAGATGTTACAGGTAAGGTTTGGTTAATTTGTTTTGGTGATATTAAGATGACTGTACACCTTGGCTACCAGATGTACGCTTGCTTAGTCAAAAGCTATTCCTTCGGGGATGCCTCCGATAAACATACTTGACTGAGCATGCATGTGTTCTTAAAAGGAAGGGGGTCACACCTCTGGCATAGCTACCATACCCACAAAGGATTGGTAATGTTGAAATCCACTATGCCCAACCCTTCTTTCCCACCACCATCTGCTATTGGAGGAGATCTTTAGTTCAATAATTTCCCCAAATGTTTTTTTTTTTTTTTAATGTAAGCACACCTGTCATTTTTTTAAATGGTTAGAATAATCTACCTACCACACTTCCTTAAAGGAGGATATCCATGAAATGATATATCACCAATCCACAGGATCTTGAAGTCCCTGCGAGATCCCGAGAACAAGGGGTTCCTGAGTCCTCTCTCTGAAAGGAGTGCGCTTCTCCATTCACTTCTGTAGGGCGGATATAGTCAGCAGTTACACCGGTCACATACGGCACTGTCAGATATTTTTTCAATAATTTTTGTAAACTAGGCTTTATGAAATGGTCATACATTGACCTACTGTATTTTTCGGACTATAAGACCCACCAGACCATAAGGCTTACCGGATATAGAGGGGAAAAAAATAAGAAAAAATATATTTTTTTCACCAGACCTCCAGATGAGACCCCGACACTCCATCGACTTCAGGTCAGCCCCCGAATCTCCATCAGTCCTCAGATCAGACCCCAAGCTCCATCAGACCTCAGATCAGACCCCCATCATACCTCTATTCGTCCTCAGATCAGACCCCGAAGCTCTATCAGGCCCCCAATCTCTCTTAGACAAAACAAATAAATAAATTAACTTATCTCTCCTGCCTCAGACCGTGCTGACACTCACGGCTGGCCGGCCTTCTCCCGGCCCGCTCAGCACTGTGACCTAACGCACAACGTCGGTTCATAGTGTTCGCCTACGTGCACTATGTCCTGGCGCTATACACAGTGCAATGAGGCACCCGGAAGAAGACCAGTGAGAGGTGAGTTTAGCCACCGCAGCTGTTCTCTCACACCTCCCTGTGCAAGCTGATGACCGCTTCCATAATGGAAGAGTTCATTAGCCTTTGCACTGTAAGAGTGCCTTCACCCCCCCCCCCCATCCCCTACCCGATTTTGTGTGTCTTATAGTCTGAAAAATACAGTATTTCATCAGTACTGCATAGCAATGAGACATCTTTCTGTCCTCATGTAGTTTCTGAAATGTTGGAGACATCTGTATGATACGGATTGTTTCAGGTCATGCAAAGGGATTCATATTTGTCCCCTGGTAAAACCTTGTTCCTTTTAACCATATCATTGGATCTGGGTAAAACATTAGACCATTAATTAACTCAAAACATGAGAAAAATCTTACATTAAAGTGGTTGTTGGGGACTCATATATTGATGACCTAGCCTCGAGTCACTGTTGGTCTTAGGCTGAGTTCACACGGGCGAGATTTCCGCGCGGGTGCAATGCGGCAGGTGAATGCATAGCACCTGCACTGAATCCTGACCCATTCATTTCAATGGGTCTGTGTACATGAGCGTTGTTTTTCACGCATCAGTTCTGCGTTGCGTGAAAATCGCAGCATGTTCTATATTCAGCGTTTTTCACGCAGCCCTGGCCCCATAGAAGTGAATGGGGCTGTGTGAAAAATGCATTGCATCAGCAAGCAAGTGCGGGTGCGATGCGTTTTTCACTGATGGTTGCTAAGAGATGTTGTTTGTAAACCTTCAGGTTTTTATCACGCGTGTGAATAATGCATCAAAACGCATTGCATCCGCGCAGAAAAAACTGAACAACTGAACGCAATCGCAGACAAAACTGCCTGAACTTGCTTGCAAAATGGTGCGAGTTTCACTGAACGCACCCTGAACGCATCCGGACCTAATCCGTCACGCCCGTGTGAACTCAGCCTTACTCCCGCCAACCCCCGCTACTTATTAGAAAGGGCCATGGTGCTCGATTTAGTGCTGCGGCATCATCCTAGTCCTGTCATGTCCATTTTGTTACGCTGCCATTTTGTAACTCAGTCCCATTCAAGTGAATGGCAGTACAAAGCACAGAAGTTCTAAAATATACAGTACTGTGCTTAGTAAACTGTGAAAAGGCTGCAGCCTTCACCCAAGCACTGTGGCCCCTAACAGCTGGTGGACAGGGTTGTTGGAGGACCCCACCCAATCTGATATTGGTGACTTATCCTGTCATCTATATTTGAGTCCCGGACAACCCCTTTATTGCCTGATTTATTTTGTAGTAATGGGATTTTTTATTCTGTCTTTCTGGTAAAAGCCCTGGATTGAGTTTGGTCGTATCAAACTCCCTTCCTCCTTTCATCCCAATGATGTGGAGGAACAGTGGGGGAAGCTTATACTATCCATGATAGAGAGGGAGAAGGTTCTTCGGCCTGCTGTGGAGAGGTATGTGTTTCTATAGTCTTTCTTCGCAGCTTTCTTTTATGATCATTGAGTTACAATGAATGTTTTTTGTTTTTTTTATGTAACAGGCTTGAGCTGCTCCTACAAATCGCAAACAGGATTCAGAATGGCTGTCTGAGCTGTGAAGAGAAGCTGACACTAGCAAGGAATACACTGCAGTCTGTAAGTGGGAATAGAAGCTGCTCAGAAGTGTACATTGTATTTACTGATGACTCTAAGTAAATAGGGATGCAAAAGCTCTGCCTCTAACGCCACCAGATGTAAGGCAGATATCCCTTCAAATAGGCCTTGAGACATGACTCGAATATTAAGGCTTAGTGCACACGATCAGGATTGCGTGCAGATTTTCTGCGCGGATTTGCATGCGGAAAATCCGCACCGTAGGTCATGTACATTGTATTCTATGAGAATTTGAAATTCTCAATGCACACGATGCAGATTTTTTTCCGTGCGGATTTAAAAAGTTGCAGCATGTTAATTTATTTTATTTTCCTGACCGGATTTTTTTCATTCACTCAGTAAAATCCGTACGCAAATCCGCACCAAATGATGCAGATTGACTGCACAGATTTGCCTGTGAACACCTGCGGATTTCAGTGCGGATTCTCCGCCATGAATTCTGAACGTGTGCATGTACCCTAAAGGGAACCTGTCATTAACTTTATGCTGACCTCACTGAAGGCAGCATAAAATAGTGACAGAAATGCTGATGTCAGCGGTGCGTCACTCATGAGCTAATAGTAAGTGGTTGCCGAGAACCAGCATCATAATCATTGCAGCACAGGCCTTGAGAAGAGTCAAATCTACCTGAGAAGAGTCCTAGATATACATCATCTCCTGCCCTCTCACCCATCTGCTGATGATTGGCAGTTCTCTCCTAGACAAAGGGAGAAAACTAGGTAGAAGACTGTCCGTCATCGGCAGGAGAGCAGGAAGTCATGTATAACCAGGACTCTTCTCAGGTGGCCGGGACTCTTCTCCAGGCCCAGTCTGCAAGGATTGTGATGTTGGTTCTCGGCAACCACTTATTTTTAACTTATAAATGACAGACCGCTGAAATCCACTCACCTGTCTCTACTTTATGTTTCCATTAGTATGGGCAGCATAAAGTTGTTGACAGGTTCCCTTTGAATAAGCCAGCACCTCATCTGCAGGCAGCTGTTTCGGGGTCATTGCCCCTCATCAGTGCAGAGGAGCACGCTCCTCACGCTGATTAAGGCGCTCTCTCCCCAAGGAGAGAGAGTACCCCCCAAATACTAAGTTAATAGGCTCTTGTAATTTTGCATAACTTGGAACAGGGATAGCCATGAGGCATTTCTTGCATTAGACAGAAATCTGTCTATTTTATGTGTTAAAGGGGTTTTCTGCGACTTTAGAACTGATGACCTATCCTCAGGATAAGTCATCGGTATCCGATTGGTGGGGATCTGACAACCGGGATCCCCGCCGATGAGTTGTTTATAAAGGCAGCGGCGCTCGCAGTAGTGCCGCAGCCTTCTCACAGCTTTTCTTAGGCCAGTGATGACACGTTCACCTGTCACATGGCCTAGGAGCAGCTCAGTCCATTGAAGTGAATGGGGCTGAGCTGCAATACCAGGAACAGCTGCTGTACAATTTACGGCGCTGCGCTTGGTGAGCAAGAAGAAAGCTGCTGTGCTCACAGGAACACTGAAGCCTTCTCAAACAGCTGATCGGCGGGGGTCCTAGGTGTCTGACCTCCACCTATCAGATACTGATGACCTGTCAAGAGGATAGGTCATCAGTTATAAAATCTTGGAAAACCCTTTTAAGTTATTGTATGGTATTTTACATGTCATTTTGGACCAGAGTTCATTATACACAGATGCATCCTAGATAGATAGTTAGCGGTATCCTAAGGCTAGGGCTACCCGGTGACACTGGTCGCGGCCAGGATAGCTGAGCAGTGGTGATCCCATAGAAATGAATGGAATGGCCACAGCAGTTGCAATAAATCTAGCCGTGTTGGATTTCTTGCAACTGCTGTGGCGATCCCATTCATCTCTATGGGATCACCACTGCTCGGCGATCCTGGACGCGACCAGTGTCGCCGTGTAGCTCTAGCCTAAGGCTGGGTTCACACCTGAGCGTTTTACAGCGCGTTCCTACGCACTGTAAAACGCTCAACAGGCAAAAACCAATGCTTTCCTATGGGCATGGTTCTCACCTGAGCATTCTACAGCGCGTACGAACATGCTGTAAAACGCCCTACGCCCCAAGAAGTACAGGAGCTTCTTTGGGGCGTATTGTCACGCGTACGCCTATGTGGTCAATAGCAAGAACGCGCATACGACGCGCGTTTCCAAATACAAAAACGCCCCAGAATACGCCCGATAAAAAACGCCTGTAAACAGCGCTTATCGGATACGCTCAGGTGTGAACCCAGCCTTAGGCCCCATGCACACGGCCGTGTGCGGGCCGTGGAACCGCGGCCTGGATCCCTCCTGAGAGCAGGAGCGCACGGCGTCACTGGTTGCTATGACGCCGTGCGCTCCCTGCTGCCGCCGCAATACAGTAATACACTGGTATGATCTATACCAGTGTATTACTGTACTGTGCCGGCAGCAGGGAGCGCACGGCGTCATAGCAACCAGTGACGCCGTGCGCTCCTGCTCTCAGGAGGGATCCAGGCCGCGGTTCCACGGCCCGCACACGGCCGTGTGCATGGGGCCTTAGAGGGACACTGACAGGCCCGATAAACATATTTAGTTATTCCTATGCAGTCATAGGTCTATTAAAGTGTATTCCAATCACATAAGAGTACCCCCTGTCCGCATTTTAAACCATGTAAAAACAACTTTATAATCATCTGTTAATCACCTTCCTTTATGCCCAAGGGGCGTTTTTACTCCTACCTTTGTGCCCAGCCGCGCCCCAATTGTCGCTTCCTAGCGCCGCCCAGCTCATTATTATTCACTGCGCTGTGTGGCTTTTACAGTCCCCGATCCTCCCGAGCCGGCGCAGGCGCAGCAGGAGACGCTGGCATTGAATAAGGGACGATGCAGGGGGAGAAGACAGAACTGGATCGCACATCCACAATGCTACGCTTTGATCTGACTCGCTTCTCAGCGCTATATATATATATATATATATATATATATATATATATATATATATACACTAATGCCTCTTGTACAGCATGCAGTATGGGGGGCTGTACACATTATTATAGCGCTGAGAAGCGAGTCAGATCAAAGCATAGCATTGTGGATGTGCGATCCAGTTCTGTCTTCTCCCCCTGCATCATTAGTCTTTTATTCTTTATTACTGGTATCAGCACTCCTCCCATTCGGCACAGGTGGTTTTAATCACATAGGTCTGCATATAGTGGTTATTGACCTGTAGCTCCTGATAGTGGTGAACATGTTGTGTTAGACAACTGTTCACATGGTGCAGTACTGCGTCGTGGCCTTTGATTTTGTGGCGCTGTGCTGGTGGGTTGGTGGGACCCAGTGCCATGGGTGGCATAGTCAGACAGCAGAGGTGCTGTTTGGCCCCTGGGTCCCGCCGCCTACTAGGGCAGCGCCACCTCGTCACTGCATGGTTGCTGCGCCTTTTTCAGAGTAGGTCCCATTCATAGAGGAGACCTTGGCGTGGTGAGTGGGCTTATGCCTTTTGATCAAAATGTACACTAATGCCTCTTGTACAGCATGCAGTATGGGGGGCTGTACACATTATTATAGCGCTGAGAAGCGAGTCAGATCAAAGCAAAGCATTGTGGTCTCCTGCTGCATTGAACTCACTTGTACCTTCTGCGCGTGCGCAGGATAACTTGCCCGGCACCCTCACTCGCAGTGCGCCTGCGTCCCTTATTCAATGCCAGCGTCTCCTGCTAAGCCTGCGCCAGCTCGGGAGGATCGGGGACTGTAAAAGCCGCCCAGCGCAGTGAATAATAATGAGCTGGGCGGCGCTAGGAAGCAACAGTTGGGGAGCGGCGGGGCACAAAGGTAGGCGTAAAAACGCCCCTCGGGCATAAAGGAAGATGATTGACAGATGATTATAAAGTTGTTTTTACATGGTTTACAATGCGGACAGGGGGTACTCTTATATGATTGGAATACACTTTAATAGATCTATGACTGCATAGCAATAACTAAATATGTTTATCGGGCCTGTCAGTGTCCCTTTAAGGCATAATTGTATCTCCTAGTTTGAAATCCATTGACCTTTGTTTGAAATATTTTCTATTGACTTGTTTTTTATTAGGATGCAGATAATGTAGAGTGTGGGCAAAGCACTCAACAAGAGATTGAAGTGTTACAGTTCCTTCAGGAAAGTGAGAGTCTTCTCCGTCAACTGCAGGCAGATGTTCAGATTCTGAGAGATGAAAAGTACTTCCAGGTGGATGAACTTGCCTTCAGGTAAAAGTTTATAAGTGATTATATTTTTGGTTTCACAACCATTCAGTCTTTAAAATTTCAAGCTTCCTGTCCAGTTCAATTAATTATTTTGTGCAGTTTTTCTTCCCTTACTTTGTACATTGTATTTTTAGCTTGTTAATATGGGAGTTATGTTTGTGGTCACTGTGTGTGGGAGAGTGCAATTGCTGTCAGTAGGGATGAGCGAATCAACTTCGGATGAAACATCCTAAGTCGATTCGCACAAAACTTCATTTTAATACTGTACGGAGCAGGAGCTCCATACAGTATTAGAATGTATTGGCTCCGATGAGCCAAAGTTATTGCTGCGCAAAGTCTTGTGAACCAATCATCGGAGCCAATACATTCTAATACTGTATGGAGCTCCTGCTCCGTACAGTATTAAAATGAAGTTTTATGCGAATCGACTTGGCATGTTTTATCCGAAGTCGATTCGCTCATCCCTAGCTGCCAGTGTGCACATAGCCGTAGGAGATAAAAAATAAAAATAAAAAATAATCTGATTTTATTTAATTTACTAATTTAGAGTTCTGCGGATTCAGGATGAGCTTCTGACACTGAGACTGGAATACTCCAACCTGTACAGGAAAGGGAACTTCATTGGCTCAGACCTACAAACCTCTGTGTCTCTGAACACATCTCACCCGCAAGGTTTTCAAACATCAGCTACTTCTTCCATGTCTTGGTTTCGGAAACCAATGAGTCGGTCAGAGCTGCTTGCTCTGTCCTCATCAGAAGATGAAGGCAGCCTCAGATTTGTTTATGAGCTCCTTGCCTGGGTGGAAGAAATGCAGGTGAGGTAACTGGTCTGTAGGTAAAATAAAAGTCAATACTAATCACATTTATTTCCAGTTAATTTATTGACTCATTAATTTCAGTGCATGATGGCATTCTCTGTGTGAATGTGTATACAGATAGCTGTCAGTCACTCATAGTTGTACACAGGAAGGTGTTATCAGTGATTGATAGTTTTCTCTGTGTAAGTGTGTATACAGAGATAGCTGTCAGTCACTGATAGTTGTCCTTAGGGTCAGTTCTAAGTATAGAAAGAGCAGTGGTTTAAATGTATAAATGACGAGAAGTTTTTCTGAATCTTTTTTTAACAAAACTTTACACAATCTGCCCCGCTCTGCTGCCTGCAGATTGTACTGCATTTCATGGTGACAGGATCAAAGGATCCTAAGACCAGGATCAAAGCTTTTTGCCTCATGGCTTTGTGCCTCTGTAAATGTTGCCTGTGACCTGTAATAATCTATCGACTCAGTTATGAAATGTTTATTGGAATCTGGATTGCAGACGTTTTTGGTCTCTTTACTATGGATGATTTTGTAAAAATATGTGCATGTAGATATAGGCATAAGTGACATCTTGAACTTTTATTTTTCTGAGGTGCTGTGCGTAGGCTCTGCTTGAATCTTTTAGCTACAAACATGAATTTAAAGAGCATCTGTCAGTAGATTTGTACTATGAAACTGACCTGTTGCATGTGAGGTTGTAAGCTGAAGGCGTCTGTGTTGGTCCCATGTTCATATGTGTCGGCATTGCTGAGAAAAATTATGTTTTAATGAGCCTCTAGGAGCAGCGGGAGCGTTGTCATTACTCCTAGAGCCTCTGCTCTCTCTGCAACTGGCACGCCCTCTGCACTATGATTGACAGAGCCAGGCAGTGAAAACATGATCACACCTGCCATGGGATGTGGTAGTTTCAGAGAGAGCAGGGCCTCTAGGTGTAATGACAATGTCCCCATTGCTCCTAGCTCATTTGCATATATGGAAACTAATTTTCTCCTAGAGGCTCATTTGCATATATTAAAACATACATTTTTGTCAGCAATGCAGGCACATATGAACACGGGACCAACTCAGATGCCTTCAGCTGCCAGGCGCACAGGTCCGCCAGTTTCATAGGTGCAAATCTGCTGACTGATGCACTTTAACACATGTTTTATAAAATTCAAAAGTGTGAAAACTGATCTTGTTGCCAGAACTTAACTTATATTTCTTAAAGGGAACCTGTCACCGGGAGTTTGTGTATAGAGCTGAGGACATGGGTTGCTAGATGGCCGCTAGCACATCCGCAATACCCAGTCCCCATAGCTCTGTGTGCTTTTATTGTGTAAAAAAAACGATTTGATACATATGCAAATTAACCTGAGATGAGTCCTGTCCCTGACTCATCTCACGTACAGGACTCATCTCAGGGTAATTTGCATATGTATCAAATCGGGGTTTTTTACACAATAAAAGCACAGAGAGCTATGGGGACTGGGTATTGCGGATGTGCTAACGTCCATCTAGCAACCCATGTCCTCAGATCTATACCCAAAATCCAGGTGACAGGTTCCCTTTAAACTGCACTGGAAAAACAAAAGCTTCACTGTGAATGGTTGATATCACAGTTTAGATAAATTAGGCCCTATGTTTACTGTAATAGTAAAGTGCATGCGGCAGTGCTGTCATATTCTTACCATAATGACATACTCGGTGAGGAATATTTCCATCAGTAATTAAGGGCCACTAAGCCTAAAGTAGAAAGCTTACAGAATAAAATATTTCCGGAGTTTTTGTTAGAACTGGAGATACCTGGGTAGATGTTTTCCCGGACATCACTAGGGTGGCTGATTATATCTCCCCAGTTTGTAATGGCTTCTTACAGGTACTATAGATTGTAGAATAAGGCTTTAAATGAAAGCATTTTTTCTAAAAGACTTGGCTTTTTTTTTCTTTAGTTAAAACTGGAACGTGCAGAATGGGGCAACGATCTTCCAAGTGTGGAGACTCAACTGGAAAATCAACGCCAAGTACACACCAGCGTGGAGGAGTTGTCCTCAAGTTTGCGAGAGGCAAGGAGTTATGAGGTGGGTGTGTGTAACTGTACTGCATTCATATGCCACACATATATGTAATTACATGGAGTCAGGTCATTATTAAAGCTTTGTATGTATAGGGTCATCTTGTCAATTATTGGAGTTTCTGCCTACATGTTTTTCGTGTGAAAAGAAAAGCTACATAGGATGTTTTTTGACCAAGTTAGGCCTCATGCACACGGCCGTGTTTCGCGGCCGAGAGTGGTCCGTGGTAACACTGCCTGGATTCCTGTTGAGAGCAGGAGCGCATGGCACTATACGAGTGTATTACTGTAGTGCAGCGGCGGCATGAAGCGCACGCCGTCATAGCACCCAATGATGCAGTGCGCTCCTGCTCTCAACAGGAATCCAGGCCGTGTTACCACGGACCGCTCTCGGCCGCGTGCATAAGGCCTAATATGAAGAAACGAAAATGTCAGTTTAAGTTACTTTAAAAATGTCTTTAAATCTTGTTTCATTTCAGGTTAAAATGTCTCCTAATTTTCGCAGCAGCTATAGAGAGACTTTAAACAAGCTGGAAATACAGTACTGCAAACTAAGGGTAAGGAGATAGTTGGTGCAAAACTATGAATATATGTTTTTACAGCTTCTGAAATGACTGCATTTTACTACTGTTCTGTGTAGGAAACTTCAAGCTTCCGATTGCGCCACTTAGAGAGCCTTCATAATTTTGTGTCTCGAGCTACAGCACAGATCATCTGGTTGAATGAGAAGGAAGAGGATGAGCTTGCTTATGATTGGAGTGATGGAAATTCCAGCATGGAGATGAAGAAGGATTCCTTTTCTGTAAGTATAGCATTATCCTTAGGGAATTGATGGTCATAAGATGAGTTGTTTTACATTGATGTAATCATGACTATCACATTGTCAGATCAGCTGAGTTGTATTCTCCTTTTCTCCAGCAACTTAAACTGGAACTAGACCAGAAGCATGATGTCATTCAGTCCTTGCAGGAAACGGCTGAATTGTTGTCACTAGAAAACCATCCAGCCAAACAAACCGTAGAGGTATGAGGAGAGCTTACATCAATAGTTATATGTAGACCATACATAATGTGCAGTTATCTATTCTCTAATTACTTTTCTCATTTTAGGCATATAGTGCTGCGGTTGTCTCTCAATGGCAATGGGTACAACAATTATATCTTTGTGTCGATCAGCATTTAAAGGAAAATTCTGCATATTTCAAAGTACGTTAATTGTCCTTTCTATGCCAAGTACATTTTTATTTTATTTTTTGATTTTTCAAATCTAATCTTTCATTGTTATCCAATAGTTCTTCAGTGATGTTCGGGAATCAGAAGTTTATCTGAAAAATCTCCAGGAGTCAATTAAAAGGAAATATTCATCTGACCGCAATACTAGTATGAACCGATTGGAAGACATGCTGCAGGACTCCATGGTTAGACAGAATTCATATCACTTCCTTTTTCAGTTTTTAGCTTTTTAAATATTCTCTTGCCCATCTGCATATGTTTTTTAACATCCCAGCCTTCATTTTTTTTGTTAGGAAGAGAAGGAACAGCTCATCCAATCCAGAAGTACAGTGGCTAGCTTGGTAGGGAGATCCAGGAACATTGTACAGCTTAAGCCCAGAAATCCAGAATATAGTCTAAGTGGAACACTGCCCATCAGAGCGATATGTGATTACCGGCAAATTGAGGTAGGAGCTGGGAAAGTTCCAGGAAACCTTTTCCTCTTTCAAAGCTTAGCAGAGATTCACTTTTTCTAGCATTGATAACTTTTTCTGCTTAACAGATGACTATATGTACAAATGAAGAATGTGTACTTGAAGATAACTCTCATAGAACAAAGTGGAAAGTGATAAGCACAACTGGAAATGAGGCGATGGTACCGTCAGTGTGCTTTCTCATCCCTCCACCTAATAAAGAAGCAATAGATATGGCTGTCAGGTGATTATGCAGTTTAAAAAGCTGATGTCACAGCTACTGAAAACATGGATCCTTTCATCTCTTAACACTTGAACTTTTGCAGGGTGGAACAGCTTTACCAGAAAGTGATGGCGCTTTGGCATCAGTTACACGTAAATACTAAGAGTTTGATTTCTTGGCATTTCCTACGCAAAGATGTTGACATAGTACAAGGATGGAACATGGACAAGGTGAGATGTCCATGATAAATTAAAGTATAATGGTATATATCTACTGAAAGCTGCTCTTATTAGATCTATGTCTTCAGCTTAGGGTTATGCCTCTGGCAGAACGTCTGCAGACTCTGTCCAGTCTCGAATCACACCTGGATGATTTCTTGGAAGATAGCAAAGACTCACAGATATTCTCATCTACTGATCGCCTCAACATGGAGCAAGAAGTAGAGACCTGTAAAGAGCAATGCAGGAAGCTGGTGAACCTAATTGAGGCTGGTGAGAAATTCGACCAATATAGAGAAGCACTGGTAGCTTTTAATCAGACATGAGGTAACAGTTTTTATGTTTTCCAACCTTTTCAGAAGATAAAGATGAGTCTTTAGCACAAACTTATTTATCTGAACTTCACAACATTCGTCTGCACTTGGAAGAATGTGAACAGAGGCTAGTGAGGAGGTTACAGAGTCCTTCAGGCTTTGATGGAGAAGCTGTACATGAAAATGCCATCAGGATATCTGAACAAGAGGTTTGCACATGTACACATTGGTTGGTTTCATAGTGATTCCTGGACTTTTTACTTAATTTCTTCTCATTCTGTATTTTAGAGAATGCAGGAGGAACTAAAGAGATTAAAATCAGAACTGTCAATGGTATCAGAGCGCTGTGACCATTTCTTGCATATGTCTCCATCTGGCTCCAGTACTCCAAATGTTCGCTCACAGCTGGACCTCTTAGTTGGGAAGATGGATCAGGTCTATGGCTTGTCGTCTGTATTTTTGGAAAAGTAAGTGGTTGTCACTAAATAACCCAAATATCTTTGTTGTTTGGTTTTGCCTAATGTTCTGACATGCTTAACGGCCCTTTTACACGGGCCGAGAATCACCTAGCCTAGATCATCTAATGACTGTTCATAGTAATTCTTGTTAGCGATGATCTGGCGGTGTAACGATCGTTCCTAGAGTAATTGGATAGTTTGTGTGAACACAAAAATCCTTGTTTTTTGGTGGCAGATGGTGCTGTGTAAACCTGATCTGCTGCCGTGAAGAATCAGTATGGAGAAGAGCGATGGTATTAGTGATTGCTCCTCCCCATACGCTGGACTGTTTCCTCCTCTAGCGAACAGATCGTTGGGAAGGAACGCTGCTGGTACATCATCCCGTGTAAAGGGACCTTTACTTACATTACCTGAGCTATTGTTTTCTCTACTGCTCCAGTGATTTTTCACGTTTCCTAATTCCCTGTCTTCCAGTTGAATGTCATTCCTTTTCCATCTTTAGCTGCTTAAATTTTACACAGCATTTTTCTGAAGTATCGTTCATCTTTTGAATATTTTGTTTGTCAAAAAGGTACACATTTTTTCCTTTGTCAGAATAGATCTTTATGGCTTTGATCTGATCTTCAGACAGCCTGTTATCAAACTGGAGGAGCTGAGCATATTGACATAGTGTTACCAAAGATCCAGTAGAGCCTATTTATTCATTTAAACCTTTGCTCATTCTAGGCTTAGGAGTCCACTGGGCAGTCCTACTCTGTGACTGTTAGGCCTCTTTCACACGAGCGTGACTTATTAGGTCTGAATGCGTTCAGTGAAACTCGCACCATTTTGCAAGCAAGTTCAGTCAGTTTTGTCTGCGATTGCGTTCAGTTTTTTTTCTACGCGGGTGCAATGCGTTTTGATGCGTTTTTCATGCACGTGATAAACTGAAGGTTTACAAACAACCTGCTTGCGGGTGCAATGTGTTTTTCACTGAAGCCCCATTCACTTCTATGGGGTTAGGGCTGCAAGAAAAACACAGAATATAGAACATGCTGTGATTCTCACGCAAAGAAGACCCATTGAAATGAATGAGTCAGGATTCAGTGCGGGTGCTATGCGTTCACGTCACGCATTGCACCCGTGCGGAAAACTCGCTCGTGTAAAAGGGGCCTTAGCTATCTCTGTACCGACAGTCATGCAGGGAAGGCTGGCAATCACTGAACTCCTAAGCTCAGAATTGGCAGAGATTTTCATGAATCTTTTCTAACAAGGCTATATCTGTCTGCTCAACTCCTGCTCCATAACTTGCTGCCTTAAGATCAGACGCCTTGTTCAACAGAATAGGTTCCCTTTATTTAATGCCCATTTGTATTGTAAGAAGCATTAACATAGAGGTTGTCCGGTTATTTAATATTGATGATCTATTCCTAGTATAGGTCGGCAAGATGTGATCGGTGGGATTTCCGGCACCCCCACCAATCAGCTGTTTTAAGAGCACTGCAGCCTCTTACTAGGCCATTGACGTCATGTTCCTTGGTCATATGGTCTAAACGGAGCTCAGTAGTCCTATTCCAGGGAGTGTGGCTAAGCTGCAATACCAAGCACATCCACTGTCCAGTGAATGGCGCTGTTTGGTAAGCTCTGAGAAGTCTTCAGCGCACACTGGAGTGCCACAGTCTCTTCAAATAACTAATTGGCAAGGGTGCCGGGAGTCGGACTCCTACTGATCAGATATTGATCCATCCTGAGGATGTCAGTATTAAACACCTGGGAAACCCTTTTAAAGTACATTCTTAGATGAAAATGTAACATTTTCTGAAAAACCTGTACTTAACATTTCACTCGTGCACTTGAGAACCTTTGCCTTCACTATTTTGGGGTACTGTTACATGAGATAGAAGTGGTGAAGTATAATCTATTGAGACCTTACACAAAAGCACTATTTACATTGCATTGCTTATACTGTTTGAGTATGCTTTTATTATGTGGGGAATAATGGCTTGAACTCTGTCCATATAATATAGTGGAATAGTCTTTTGACCCTGTTGTTTGAATCTTAGACTGAAGACAGTAGATGTGGTTATACGGAGTCTACAGGGTGCAGAAGCCGTCGTTAAAGGATTTGAAACCCGGCTTAGTCAGGAGGATACTATTGCTGCAGATCCAGTTGCTATTCAGTGTCAACAGGACTTATTACAGGTTGGTGCATTACTACCTTTATTGTGGAGCAGCATGCTGATATTTAAAATGTGATTGATAGTATTCACCTGATGTTTTACAGCAATGGCTGAATGAAGCAATAGAGAAAGGCAATGTGATTTCTGCACTGGAGGAGGATGTCGCAAAATCAAAGGAAGTAAGAGACCGCTTAAATCGGAGGACTCAAGAACGCAGTCTTGATGTAGAGCAATATCAAGAGAAGACGACCAAGCTTCGGGAGCGGTGGAGTGGTGTGCACACTCAACTGGAAACACGGTTTGTGCCTTCTTTTTTCCTTTCAGCTAGCTTTTCAAAGTCAGATTTCTGCTTATCTTTTTACTTAACCTGTTTCTTTTATTATCAGGCAATCCGAATTGGCCACAATAAGAGAAGTATTAAAATGCTACAGAGGGCACCATGATGGTTTAATCCAGTGGATAGAGGCAACAAAGTCACAGCAGGAAATGATGAAACCTGGACAGTCAGAAGACAGGAAAGTCTTGTCCGAGCAGCTCAATGAACAAACGGTAAGGTTTGACAAAATTAGATTTTGCACCAAGTAGGTGTGTACAAAATCACATTCTAATATGTTGAGTAATGTACGAATCTCTGTGCAATGGTATACCGTACATTTTTCAGTGTATAAAAGTGCTAGCAGTATAAATGTCACATGCAATGCATACGGAGTGCACCTGTGTGGTTATATTTAGCAGCACAATTCGCACCGTGTGTGATAATAGAAGCTCAGGTGCAGAAATAACTACACTGGAGCACACCAACACTTGGTGCATTACCCATACATAATTTGTACAGAAATAAGGTGGCATACCATTTCACTATGGGTATGCCCATAACCCAGCAACTAACTCAAAAAGCATCTAATTCAGTAACATGCAAAACATTGTCAAATATGGTGTCAAAATACAACCACACAATGCAATTGGTGCAATAAGTATAACACAAATACAGGGTGGCCCACGAGAAAGTAGCCCGCCTGCAATATCTCCAAATAAAACTGCAAGGGCTGTTTCACACGAGCGGATGCCGTGTGTGACATCCGCTCCATGAAAGAGTGCCAAGACCCGCTGCGGACAGCAGAAGCACGGAGCATTAACATGACTGATAATGCTCCGTGCCTCTCTGTGATCTCTTTACTACGAAATCACAGTGAGATAAAGTTGTCACCGTGATTTCGTAGTAAAGAGATCACAGAGAGGCACGGAGCATTATCAGTCATGTTACTGCTTCGTGCCTCTGCAGTCTGCAGCGGGTCTTGGCTGTCATTCACGCAGCGGATGTCACACACGGCATCCGCTCGTGTGAAACAGCCCTAATAGTTAATCTGTCATGGCTGCCCATAGCAACCAATCAGAGCTTTCAGTCCCTACTGAAAAAATGAAAGCTGGGCTCTGGATGCTATGGACAACCAAGAGATTTACTATTAGGCAGTTTGATTTGCAGATATTGCCCACGAAAAAGTAGCCCGTGTCCAATATCTGCAAATCAAACTGCCAAATGGTAAATCTCTTGGTTGTCCATAGCAACCAATCACAGCCCAGCTTTCATTTTTTCAGAGCCCTGTAGGAACTGAAAGCTGAGCTCTGATTGGTTGCTATGTGCTACTAGGACAGAGTTACTATTACGCAGTTTGATTTGGAGATATTGGAGACGGGCTACTTTTTCGTGGGCCACCCCCCCAGTCTGTCTGTTCTTTATGCGCGACCAAACGACAGGGAAGATTTTAGACCGGGTCTCGGCTCTCTAGGACGTACCGTTCCTGAGATATTCCAAAAAAATGACCTGCATTAGCCAATAGAAGCCTGCAAATCTTTCTCTTCCTATCCCAACTGCCATACACACAGTCACATGTCCCTTATCGGCCAATAGAAGATTGCAGGCCCTTATTCTCCACATACACATAGTTCTGCTCCAGGTTTTCATAACAACCCAACCATTTTTCTTCACTGCTTTAGGCTAGTGGTTTATCTGGAGAAACAACCCAATTAGGACTTTGCGTCATCAATATCATATTGACAGGGATCAAACTCCTGGCATCCCCACTGATCTGCTGTTTGAAGGGGTCACCGTGCTTGTGCAGGTGCTGCACCCTTTTCAGAGTTTGCTGTGTCCTTTGCAGTGGCAGTACAGTGTAATTACAACTGCTCGTCCCATTCACTTGGTTACACTGCACCACCGCAGCAAGGGAGACGGCATGCAGCTAAATATTGAAGAGGATACTGCGGCCGCACGGGCTCCATGACCCCTCCATACAGCTGATCGTGGGGGAACTGCAAGTCAGATCCCCTGCCGATCTGATATTAATGGTCTGTCCTGAGGATAGGTCATCAACATTACACCACGGCACAACTCCATTAAATATATTGTATGTGGCACAGATCTGGAAAATAAATTGTGCTGGTGTGCATTTTTTCGTGTCGCACAGTGTACTCTTTATATATAGATGGCTTCTTTTTCCTGTACATACTTTAGCCTTAAAAAATTTGTATTTTTATTTAAAAAAAAAATTTTTTTAGGCACTGGTGGCTGAAATAGAGCGGAATCAGCCTCGTCTAGATGAATGTCAGGCCCTTTCCCAGCAGTACTCTGTGTCTGTGAAGGTTAGTGCTATGAAGTACATTCTACCTCAGTGTCTATTTAATATTTTTTTTCTTTTACACAATCATGGTTTATTAAAAAAATAAATTGAAAAATTATTTTTTCAAGGATTATGAACTGCAGTTGATGACATACAAGGCCTTTGTAGATTCGCAGCAGAAGTCACCACTAAAGCGAAGAAGAATGCCTTCTACATCAGATGTTATAACACAAGAGGTAAGGCGATATATATTTTTCTATGAGTTTGTATGCTGTTTATGTGCAACATATCCTGAAGTTGTTTCCTTTCTTCAGTTTATGGATCTCCGCACTCGTTACACTGCTTTGGTGACTTTAACTACACAGCATGTCAAGTACATCAGTGATGCCCTACGGAGACTTGAAGAAGAAGAGGTAGCGTTTTGTAGATATGGGATGTATGCAAATCAACCTGCAGTAATCATTACATCTATTTTTCTTGTGCTAATGGCTAATTACTTAAAGGCTCCTTTTACACTGCCCGAATATAGTGTTCATATGAAAGCTTTTTAGCCATAATTGGCCTGTTTACGCCTTAGTGACTACCCATACTACTTTTTACGGAGGTCACTAAGGGGCCTTAGGTTGGGCCGCCGCTTTTTTACGGCTGCCCAGTCTAAGTGCTGCACCGGTCTCCGGTGCAGCGGGGAGAGAGGGCCAGACCGGCAGGAGTGCCGATACGGGCTGTTTAACAGTTTGCATGCTGTGGGAAATGGCGCCCGCCGCATGTAAAGTACTGACAGAGGGAGCGGACTCCCTCTGTCTCTCATCGGCACCCCGAAAATGCAATTGCGGGGTGCCAATGTGTGTGAAGGCTGGCTGGGGGTCTCATGTAGGCCCCAGACCAGCCTTGTGTAATTTCCATCAGGCTGCGCCTCTCTGGCGCAGCCTGCTGGTTAATGTCAGAATAGCACTGATATTAAAATGCAATGCACTATAGGGATAATGCATTGCATTTTAAAATCAATCAGAATGTTGTCTGTTTATAGTCCCCTTGTGGTACTATTGTGGTAAAAAACAAATTAATTAAATAAATAAAAAAATGCCATACTTTTTTTCGCTTTTCAATGGAAAAAAAATAAATAAAAATTATATCTCTCCCATATGTTTGGTATAGCTGCGTCCGTAATGACCCGGACTACATAAATGTCATGTAAAGTATAAAGAGTTAATAAAAGTTAATGAGAAAGTTATGTGTATCCCAAAATGGTGCCATTAAAAACTACAACTTGTCCTGCAAAAAACAAGCCCCCGTAAAGCTATATAGATTGAAAAATAAAAAAGTTATAGCTCTTGGAACGCGACGTTGAAAAAAAGAAACGCTTGGTCAGTAAGGCCCAAAACAGGCCGGTCACTAAAGGGTTTAAGGTTCCTCTGAGCATAATCATCATTCATCGGGTAACGCTACTTTCACACTGGCGTTTTGGCTTTCCGTTTCTCAGATCCATCAGTTTTAGGCTCCATTCACACATCCGCAACCTGTTTTGTGGATACACGGATCCGCGGATCCGCAAAACACGGAAAGCGGCAAAGTGCGTTCCGCATTTTGCGGACAGCACATTGCCGGCACTAATAGAATATGCCTGTTCTTGTCCGCAATTGCGGACAAGAATAGGACATGTTTTATTTTTTTGCGGAAACGGAAGCACGGATGCGGAAGTGCGGATCCGCAAATGTGGATGCGGACAGCACATTCGGCCCCATTGAAAATGAATGGGTCTGCACCCGTTCCGCAAAATTGCGGAACGGATGCGGATCCATTTTGCGGACGTGTGAATGGACCCTTACCCTAATACATTCTGAATGGAAAAGGATCCGCTCAGAATGCATCAGTTTGCCTCCGTTCAGTCACCATTCCTCTCTGGAGGCGGACACCAAAACACTGCCTGCAGCGTTCATCTGTCTGCTATGTGGTGGATCTGTCCTGACACACACTGTAAGTCAAGGGGGACGGATCCGTTTTCTCTGACACAATAGAAAACGGATCCGTCCCCCATTGACTTTCAGTGGTGTTCATGACTGATCCGTCACGGCTATAGAAGACATAATACAACCGGATCCGTTCATGAAGGATGCATGCGGTTGTATTATGGTAACGGAGCGTGTGAAAAGTAGCCTAATAGATAATCGGTGCAGTCACCTAAATCATCGTTTGTGGGCAGCACTCTGCTGCCGGCAAACAATTATTCTGTATGGGGACGTGCAATGGCATTTAGTGTTCACTACTTCCTAAACTGTGGAGATCATCTCTGCATGTAAATGCACAGATCACCTCCACTGATCAGCAGGCGATTATCGGAAAGCAATTGTCTACTCGGTCAAGCAGTATAACGGGGCCTTAAAAACTGGCTTCCTTGTATTAAGGTATTTCCATTTATCATGGGATCGATACCATTCAATCCCACGCGGAAAACCCCCCCAAAAAATCTGCATGCATTCCGCATTTTATGGAACGCCCAGCCCATAATACAAGTGTCCTATCCTATTTTTGGGGGGACAAGGTGACAAAAAAAATGGCGAATTGCGTTTTTTTTTTTTGTTTAGTTTTTTTTCCTTCAGTTACGGCGTTCACCGCATAGGAGATATTTTTAAATATTTTAATAGTTTGGACTCTTTGGATGTGGTGATATGTAATATGTCTATTGTTTATATATTTTATATGTAAAATTGGGAAAGGGGGTGATTTACCCGTACATGTACAGTGCTGGTGGGTGTCACTTAAGGACCAGCGCCTTACATGTACGGCAGGCTGATCAGGCGGGTGCAGGATCGGTGAAAACACTGGCGGCGTATTAACCCCTTGTATGCCGCTGTCAAAGCTGACCGCGGCATGTGGAGGGTACGGGTTTGCCTTCTCTGCCATCGGGTACCCGCGACTGCAGCGCGGGGACCCGATGGCAGAGAAGGCAAGCCCGATGCCTACCGTGGAAGCTTGTGAGATACAGCCTGTAATACATTGCAGACCGTATCAGACCCCAGAAGTTGAAGTCCCATAGTGGGACAAATATAAAAAGTTTAAAAAAGTGTTTTTCATAATAAAAATAAATTGTTTCAAGTTAAAAAAAAAAAAAAATCACAAAATAAAACACATAAAATTGTAAAAAAAAATGAAAACCAGACATATTAGGTATTGCCGCGTCCGTAACGACGGCTCTATAAAAATATCATACGATCTACCCCCTCACCTGAACGCCATAGAAAAAATAAAAACTGTGCTAAAACAATCATTTTTTGTCACCTTACGTCATAAAAAGTGCAACGCGAAGCGATCAAAAAGGCGTATGCCCCCCAAAATAGTACCAATCAAACTGTCACCTTATCCCGCAAAAAATTAGCCCTACATAAAACAGTTGGGCAAAAAATAAATAAAACTATGGAGGCAATAAAACATGTTTTTTTTTGTTTCAAAAATGCTTTTATTATGTTAAAATTGAAATATTATATTAAAAGCGAAAAAAGTACAAAAGTTGACATATTGGGAATCGCCGTGTCCGTAACAACCAGGTCTATTACAATATCATATGACCTAACCCCTCAGGTGAACATTGTGTCAAAAAAGCCATTTTTGTCACCTTACATCACAAAAAGTTTGATACCAAGCGATCAGAAAGTCATATACACCCTCAAATAGTACCAATCAAACTGGCATCTCATGCCGAAATAAATGAGCCTCTACATAAGACAGTATCCGTAAAAACGGTGCCCAAACCGCTATTTTTGGTTACCTTACCTCACAAAAAGTGTAATGTAGAGCAACCAAAAAATACCCTAAAATAGTACCAACAAAACTGCCACCTTATCCCATAGTTTCCCAAATGGGGTCACTTTTTTGGAGTTTCTACTATAGGGGTGCTTCAGGGGGGTCTTCAAATGTGACATGGCAACTTAAAATTATCCCAGTGAAATCTGCCCTCCAAAAATCACATGGCGCTCCTTTCCTTCTGCGCAGCCTAGTATCAGTAAATGGCAAATCCCGGTATCTAATTGATTTGGGTACAAAAGTATTGATTGGGTATCGATATTTTGATTCCCGGTGCAACCCTAGGTTGTACCAATGGTTACATGACCAAATCAATGTAACCCTATGCTGTTAGCATACCTGAAATGAAGAATAGAGGGTTTGGCTGCTGTACATCATGCCACCCACACCATAATCCGGGGGGTAGGACTGGTGGACATTTCCCTTGTGAAGACTTCATCATAGCATTGCCCACTTGGTCTCCAGACTGATCTATGGCTATCACTGCGTCCAAGACAAAGGCGGAACTGTTAGCTGAGGAGGGTAGACCTCTGTTCCTGCCTCCATTGCTGTTTTGCTGTACACTAGAGATCAGCAACCTCTGGCACTCCAGCTTTTTGGAAAATATAACTCCCAGAATGCTTCATTGAATTCTATTGGAGATAAAATAACTGCCAAACATGTTTTGCATGCTGGGAGTTGTAGTTTCAGAGCAGTTGGAATAACAAAGGTTGCTGATCCCTACTGTTCACTATAATGGCCTTTGCTTGTGGTGCGTGAGATCAATGGAGCACCTGTGGGTGGACGAATTCCTTGTAGCGCAAACGCATTTTGATGGTCTGTATAGACATTGTTTGCTGCCCTAGGCTTTGGATATGAGGTCCCATTTTACTTGTAATACGGAATGGATCACTACGCGACATTCTTCTAATGAGACGATCCAGCCATGCAGAGGGTTCGCCTCTGTGTTCCTCTTACTGTCATTCCAGTTCATCATTATTCTCTCAACCACTGGGACACGCAATGTTGACCAGTGCTGACATCTCGGCCTAGGCACATAACAATATGCCGGAGTGATAAATCAAGGATTCTCAGTTTGTGGGAAGTGGTGATGACTAGCACATCGACAGATAGGAGGCATCGCACAATAATCTCACACGGCTTAATAAGATTTTTGAGCTTTTATGTGGCTAAAAAACTTTGCTTTAAATCTTTCTCATACTTTTCGCACATGCCGCATATTGGAGCTAGGTGCTTGAAAAAGTGATAATTTGCAGATCTTAGTGACACCAGCTACTTCCTGGATCTGCGTAACATTATGACTTGTCCTTCTTGGTGTTGCAATTTCAATGTGGAGGAGTGTAATAAAGTGTTTATAGTACTTTCTTTGATTTGTAATGCTCGATTCCAACTTCAAAAGTTTAATTTTCAGTGCCACAATGAGTAATGACTTTCAAATTAAGATGATAATTACTAATTTTTGGAAAAGTTTTGTATTTTTGTAGCACCTATGTATAACAGGATAATATTTTTCTTTCATATAATGCCATATTTGCATCCCTGTAGAAAGTCCTTGAAGAAGAGAAAGAAAAGCATGTTGAGGATCTGAAACAACTGTCTAGTTGGGTTTCTAGCCTGTCCCATATGGTGTCATCGCGTGGAGGGAACAGTGCTGATCTGAAAAAGTCAATTTCCGAGAAAAAGGTATGCAGTTACTTTATAAATTGCACCATTCCAACTTTGCAAGCAAACGACCTCCCTACTTTCTTTGCGGTCCATTTCTTCTCTTGAGAACCTTGTTGAATTCTGCTTGAATAGTCTTATATAAACAAAGACACATTTGTCATTTTTTCCCCTTAGGCACTAAGTGAAGAGCTTCTTTCAAAGAAAGATGAAGTTTCTGAAGCTATTAAGTCTATGCAGATCTTCCTGGCCAAGAACAGTGATAAGTGGGTGCCACTGGTTATATGTCAAGAATGTAGACGTGATGCACACAAGCATGGAAACCCTTTGAGTAAAGGTTTAATGACCAGATCTGATCGTGTTTTAGTGCTAACTATAAAGCTCTTATGGTGGTGTAATTAGCGTGAATTATGCATAAAGATGACAGATGAATGGAACTATAATGATGCCTGGCACTAAAACTATTTAATGTTCCACAATGAATATCTGATCATTAAACATTTTCCAAAGTTTTAAAGCAACTATCATTTCATCTAAATGCCTGTAAAGAAAGAATGATGAGGTTTCTTTACTGTAAGACTACTTTCACACTAGCGTTAGGTTTGTCCGGCAGGGGAACAGCCTGCCGAATCCGTACTAACGCTGGTTCACATGTGCTGCCGGAAGTCCGGCCCCATACAATATAATTATGTTGCAAGCGTTAGTATGGATCCGACCGAGACTATGGAACTCTCTGCCTGAGGAGGTGGTGATGGTGAACTCACTAAAAGAGTTCAAGAGGGGCCTGGATGTATTTGTGGAGTGTAATAATATTACAGGCTATAGCTACTAGAGAGGGGTCGTTGATCCAGGGAGTTATTCTGATTGCCTGATTGGAGTCGGGAAGGAATTTTTTCCCCTTAAATTGATGAAAATTGGCTTCTACCTCATGGGGTTTTTTGCCTTCCTCTGGATCAACTTTGCAGGATAACAGGCTAAACTGGATGGAAGTATGTATTTTTATAGCCTTATAAACTATGGGGGATATTTATCAAACTGGTGTAAAGTAAAACTGGCTTAGATGCCCTTAAGCAACCAATGAGATTCCACCTTTCATTTTTCACAGCTTCATTGGAAAATGAAAGGTGGAATCTGATTGCTTGCTATGGGCAACTAAGCCACTTCTACTTAACACCAGTTTGAAAAATCTCCCCCTATTTTACTGTGTTACTAAGATGGTGTGGCTCACTGCAAGGGTACCATGTAGAACAGTGGTCAGCAACCTTCAGCGCTCCAGCTGTTGTGAAACTACATTTCCCAGCATGCTCTATTCATTTCTATTGGAGTTCTGAGAAGACAGAGCAATTATGCATAATGGGAGTTGTAGTTTCACAACACTTTCAAACTTTTTATTGAATTTGATATTTTTCCAAACCATGCTAAACTATGGCTCAGTCAGTAGTTTTATCACATTGAACTTGGGATTGACTAACTTGTTACAAAGCCATAGGAATAGGTGGGGAGATCTTAACATCTGTGGCCAGGTTTAGTTGATTAATCTCCATTCTCTTTGTTCCAATAGGTTGTCCCCTGAGGAGAAAGTGGAGATCTCCTCTCAGATCCAGGAGCTGAAGGACACCTATAATAAACTCTGTGAAGAGTCTGATAACCAGATACAAGTGCTTCATACTGAGCTTGCTCGGGAGGCCGAACAAAAGGTATTAAATACGACATCCCATTTTCCGTATGTTCACATATGTAGTAATGTGTGTGTAATGTTAATAGTATGTAGAGTCATTTATTGCCATCCTCATATGTATTTCAGAAATAGGTGGATTAGTTATTATATTTTAAAGGGCACCTATTATTTTAACCCTCTTCTCGCATGTCACAGTGTAATGTCAGAGGTTTTGATTAGTGGGGTCCAGGTACTGAGATCTCTGCCGATTGCTTGAACACAGGGGCAGAAGTGCTGTGCTGACCTCTGTGCCCTGTTAGCGAGTAGTGTATGGCTTCATAGATGTCGGAACACTTCTGCCTCTTTGTTTTAGCAGTCGTTGGGGTTCTCAGCCCCGCACCCCCACTTATCAGAACTTCATACATTTGACTACGACGTGGGGACTTGTTAAAACAATAGGCACTCTTTAAGCTTTTAATGTTGTCTTGGGAGGAGAGAGATCTATATTATGTGGCTTGTGTAAACGACTTCCTCAATTATATTCCTTAGTAGTTTGTAACCTTTCCAACCACTTTAAGGATTAAGGTGCATTGGGTGAAACATCAATAATTAGCTCCCCTTATACGTCACCGTAATACGAGGTTTGTATTTGGAGCCTTACAATTCCTGCTAAAAGAATAGATTACTAGCCGGCATCCCATAGCAAAAAGTCTTGTGCTGAGATGCTGCCTTTCTCTTCTCAAATGCATCCATTTAGTTTAATGGAGTATTTTGATTAGATGAAGTTACCAACAGGATAGTGGTGACTATTAGATCAGCAGGGGTCTGACAGCTGGGTCTCACCCCCCTAGAAAATGGGGGCCTGTAACCCCAAAATGAATTGAGTAGTACATCGAGCAAGCACACTGCCGTCCCATTCATTTTCTATGGGACTGCTGGAGATATCCGAGTACAGCACTTGGCTATTTCTGGCAGTCCCATGGAGATGAATAGAGAGCATTGTACATGCTTGACCTATTGCTCCATTCATTATGGGTATACAGGGCCCTCTTTCTCATGATCAGTCATCTGGACTGCAACCAATCTAATAGAACTTCATCTAACCAAAATATTACCCCATGTCATTTTGTGCTGCGCTTTATGTGAGTATTCTGTCAATCGCACATCCTAACCACATTTGTGTCTGTGCTGTTTTACTGTGTTTAATACGTGCACGTGACTGTCTCAGTAGAGAGTGAAACTACCACGTTCACCTGACAGTATTTGTTCTTCAGTAACCATATTCCCTTTTTGCTTTTAACAAACGCGTGGAAACGGTGGAGCACAATAACCGATATGGAAGTTTATTATTTGTACTGAGCACGATGTGTCCTGTTTATGTCTTAAAAACAATTAACTAGCATCCCTGCTTATGAGTTCAACTAACCATCCAGAGGCTACGTATGTACTGTACAAACCTCTGGGTTTAAAAAGTATGGAGTGGAAGATCCCTGTACATGGGGTCCGTGTTGCAAACAATGCTGGCATGCTGGAAGCTAACACCAAAGCTTTTCCTGTGTGTTATACCTCGTCGCAGTCGAGGTTCTCTTGTCTGTTACCTTTCAATGACACTTGCTGCAACTCTGGTAAGTAAACTATTTTGTATGTTCTACTTCTATAATTTTATTGTCCTTTGACCTCAGTTTTCCTTATTTTGCTATGTGCAAGCAGATGCATGTAGATAACATTGTAAACAGCCAAGTTGGTATGTGGGTCTTGCACGAGCTGTAGGTGCTTGTTATAGTCTGTCTTTCATCTGGTTGGTCCATACTTGAGCAAGTTGCATGGTCTGTGTTGGAGAAAAAAAGATTGTCATTGAGTGAAAAAACTATAATTATTGGTGGTGGGTATCTTGAAATCATGTAAGGTTGATTTTTATTTATTTTTTTAATTTTCCCCTCATATTTGTTTGTTCTGTAATATGTTTTTTTTCCCCCCACAAATTAGTCTTGAAAGTCTGTTTTGTGCTGCTTATTTACAGGTGGCAGTCTATATTGCTCTTTAAAGGGTTTATCCCACGAAGAATGTACTGGTGGACATGTATGCTTAGCCACTCCTTCCTTAATCAGTTATCTGCATTGTGATCATCTGATCACTACAAAACAGCCAATAGAAATAGTTTTCTGCCTTACTTGTCGGGGAATGACCAGACTCCCTGCAGCAACATGGCAGTATAGCTGAAAAGACCCCCCTTTTTAGGATTGTAAAGTAAGAAGGTGCTGTATTTTTAGCTGCCAGAGGGTAAAGGAGACTGATTCTGTTCACAGCTGGCCCCTTGCGGCACCAGAGGAGTATACATGTAATCAAAAGTTAATGAAAAGGGTATTTTATGCTAGAAACCACTATTAACATCATGTTTGAATTTTACTTTGAAAATGATTCGTGGGATAACCCCTTTAGTATCTCTTGTACAACATCTTTGTAGCTTTAGATGCATGCTGAGTTTTTTTTTTTTTTCTGTTGCTGCAGTCTGATATATATTTCCCTGATATTGTCTTTCTCTTATTCTAGGGGAGTCCCACAATTGCTGGAGTTATAGATTTGGGATCTATGGAGATTTTTCCCATATTCTGGGCAATGCAGAAAGGTCTCATTGACCAAGATACTGGCTTCATGCTTTTGGAGGCTCAGATTGTCTTGTCTGGCTTGATTTTTCCTGAAACAAATGAGAAAATGACTTTAGAAGAAGCTCTTGAGAAGAAGAATATTGATCTAAGGATTTTCCAGCGTCTTCATCCTCTGAGTGTAGCAAACTCCTTGCTAGAAATACACAAAGATGAAAAGCACAAAATTCATGTCCTTGTTACTGCCATCAAAGAAGGAGAAATCACTGAAAGTGTTGGTCTGAAAATCTTGAACATTTATCTATCTTCTGGCACACTTCTACTATCTACTGATGCAGAACAGTCTATCCAGCGTATTCTAGTTAGTAGCAACTTAATGGAAAAGATCGAGACCTCTTCTAAGACGTTTATTGATCCAAACACTGCAAAACGAGTGAGTTTAAAAGAAATCATGGAAAGCTGCATAATTCATGAATCCACCGGCCTAAGGCTCATCCCGGTCAAACAGCTAGCTGGTGGAATGGTGTGTCTCAGATCAGGCAAAAAAGTCAGCATCTTTAAGGCAGTGCAAGAAGGACTTATCGACAGACAAATCGCTATAAGACTTTTAGAGGCTCAGTTGTTTGCAGGTGGAATAGTAGATCCGAAAACTGGGCATAGACTTAGTGTTGATGAAGCAGTGAGATACCATTTGATGGACAAAGATATGGCTTGTGCTTTACTCTCACGACAGCTCATTAACGGTGGCATTATTGATGTTGCAGCTGAACAAAGAATTTCATTGGACGAAGCAGTGAAATGCCATCTTATAGCACCAAAGCTCGCTCTTCTTGTATTGGAGTCACTGACCTCACTGAAGGGCTTTCTATGGCCAGAATCTGGTGAAGTCATTCCTGTTTCAGATGCCCTTCAAGAAGGCAATGTTTCTACTGAACTGGCAATGAAAGCTCTTGGCCAAAGACATCAGATTCATGGCCTGTATATCTTAGAAAAGAAAGAAGTTATGTCTTGGGACAGAGCCATTAAGTGTGGTATCTTAGATGAAAACCATGCCAAAACATTGCAGTCTAGCGTAATTCCGGATATAGTATCCAGTGTCTCAGCAGAAAGCACCCATCAAGCTGAAGCCCAGCCATTCTCTGGAACTAGCAGCTCACATCCTGTTGACAAGAGCGCCTGGGACATTCTAAAGAATTCACAGTCTGAAGACAAAGAAAAACTGGTGACTTCTTTCAGACACTTGAGCTACATAAACTTTCAGAATGGGCAGAGACTATTGCTTATTGAAAATCGAGAAAACAATGTTTTTGAGCTGCTCTTAGGAAAGCGGCAAAACAATTTTAGTGGAGAGAGTCCTGATCTTAAACACTTTGCTAATACAAATGTTTATGATCTAGAAAAGACCAGAGGTATTGGAGGCATACATACAGACAAGGAGAATGAGTCAGAATCATGCCTGTTGTCAAGAGAGAGCGATTTGTCCTCATTTGTGGGTAGTCCTCAAACACAGGAGACAACATCTTTTCAACTTAATAGTTCAGTACAAATCCAAGGCCAAAATGCCTCCAAAGAAATGGCTGATGCTATTCAATCTGCACTCCCTATTAGCCGAATAAATGATGTTAGGACATTAGCAACAACTCCTGATAACAGAGCTCTGGGTGCTAGCCAACAGTGCTTCACATCTGAGGCTGAAAGGCTGCAAAATCAGACAGATGTTCAAAAACATGTACTTACTAAAGAAAAATCTTTATCAAAAATCTCTTCTGATGGGAAAAGTGAAAATATTAACACAGACCTTATTTCCTGTAAAGTATTGCCAAAGAGAGATGAGGTAGAAGAGTTCAGAGATGCAAGCAATCAACCAGAAGAGATGGATGCTTCATTGTCTCTTTCTGTTGGAAATGTTCCCTTTGATATGGAAGTAGAGGATACTTTAGATATGCTGTCTGAACAGATAATCAATGGGGGTATTATAGATGCAAATTCCAATCAGAAACTTCTGCTAAATGAGGCAGTTGCAATGGGTGTAATCTCAAGCCACACTGCTTTACAACTAATGGAGAGACTTGGACTGTTCTCTGGATTTTTTGATTCCAAGACGGGTGAAGAATTAACTATCCAGGATGTGATAGATGAGGGGCTGATGGATGAGAACCTCTTGCAAAAAGTCTTCAGCTCAGACAAGTCAGTTGCTGGTGTTGTAGACATGCAAAACAGCCAGATATATTCTATTCAAGAAGCGAGGAAAACAGAACTAATTGCTGAAGAAGTAGCTAGACATATTTTAGAAGTCCAGATAATCACTGGGGGTATACATGATGTGAAGAGAGGCAAGAGGATATCGGTCACATTGGCTTCTAGTTTGAACTTTGTAAATTCTTCAGAAAAGGAAGAACTGATAAAGTTAGAAAAGGCTTCTAAAGGCAAAAGTACAGACAAAAGTGTCAAAGAGAAACTCCTAAGTCTACAGTTAGAATCAAGTGGAATCACAGATCCTAAATCTAACAAAGCTTTGTCTGTAGTAGAAGCTCTCAATAAAGGTGTTATTAACAGACATGATGCTATCCTGCTCTTGTCGAAGCAAATTCAAGATGGTGGTATAATCCATCATTTATCAGGAATTCGGTTTTCTGTGATTGATTCTCTTAAACACAGGTTGATTGATCAAGATTTGTTTGAGGAACTTTCTGAGTTTGAGTGTATTTATCAGTTACAGCTTTCTGGGTCATCAGGAAGGGCTCAAGGAATTGTGTCTACACATAATGATAGTATTATGCCATGTCAAGAGAGCAGTGTTATTCCATATACAGATGTATTGAAAAAATGCAAAATTGATGTTTTGACTGGACACAGATATGTACAATGTGATTTACTGGAAAAGCATGAGTCGCCTACAGTCTCTGTAGACTCTAGCTTGGAGTTGCCCCACTCAATAGCTCCTGCTCATAAGCAGGCTCAAGATGAGCACACATATGCTTCAGAAGATAATCATGAGGACATTAAGAAGAGAGTTCATGCTATTCACAAGGTTGCAATTGAGGAGCAGGTTCAAGATTCTTCATCTCTTGTTAGGTGTAATGTTACAAATACTGAAGCTCCATCTGAAAGTAAAGCACATTTTGATCTAATGAAATCAAACATTACAGAAGATCATATGGTGGTGGATGCTAATGCCAGTGATTTAAAGATGCCAATGCATTTTAAGAAGGAAGCCTCTCTCAATGATAATGTGCCAACATTACTTGCTAAAAACACCTCATCCATTGTTGACGTGACCAAACTGAGCACCAACATCAATGAATCGTCAGTCCTGTGTAATGAGACCACCATGACATCTTTCAGTGACAAAGTAGACTGTAAAGTAAACCAAACGGCTCAATCTGAGACCCGAGGTGTCATAACATCATCCATAGAGGATGCAACAGTTGTAAAAAATGTGTCCTCTACTGGGCTTCTGGAGGGGTCAGTTGTTCAAGAAGCTGTATCTGGTAAAGAGGCAAGAAAGGACAAGTCTTCAAGTGCAGATGATTCATTTGGTTTCTCATCTGGTCTTTATAACATTCAAATAGATGATGGAAAATCATATTTACCTGATAACCAGAATATTGAACACAAACCTACAGAAGGAGACCCATCTATAACTTCTATTCTTTCGCAATTTGTAAAAGAACAGGATACTAACCGCAGTGATAAAAAGGCACAAACTTCTTTGCCTGATCTTGACCAAACTGTTGCAGATGTGCAAGATAAGATACAACTCAGTCAGTCCACAACAGAACTAGAAAGTCATATAGTGCATCGCAATGTTGTAGGTCAGCCAGTAGAATATAAACATGTAGAGCATACAGGGACCATAAAAGATCCTCTGGATGGAAGTTTTGTTTCCAAAGATAGAAAAATGTCCGTTAGTAAAGATGTCTTGAAGCCAATGCACAGCGATGCTAGTGAACATGCAAATGTACCTGCTGTACAGAAGGCATCTATGCAAATAGACAAGATGGCATGTAAGAAAACAGAGAGGAAGACTCTTACATCTGTTAGTGACGTGAAACAAAGGAAATCAAAGGAGGTATCTAGCCTTCAAGGGCATGCTCGAAGTTCAGTGACGAAAACCAGAGTAAACGGAGAGCAATCTGATGGTAGCCAAAATATGGACATAACGATTCAAGTGGGAGAAGGTAGTCAGCGTGTTAGAGAAACAGATCGTAATTCTACATTCCTGACCAAAGGACCACCCAAGGTAAGCAAATGTAGTATGTTTTCTGACAGATATACTGTACATGTTGCCAGATTTTTGAATAATATTTCTGCATTGCATAGTCTTGCAGGGCTTTTTCTAGTGAAAACAGCATAACCTTATAATGAGATGTCAGAGTACTATCTAGCATAGATAATTTTACAAATTGTTTCATTTGAGTTTTGTCATTTTCTGCATTTTTTTTGTGGCAGCTATTTAAAAAAAAAAAAAAGTGCTGCCATATCCGTGGTAACTTTTGAACCTTCTTAGAAACTGACGATAAAGCTTCATGTACACATCCGTGTCTGTATTTCGGTCTGCAAACAGCGGATTCGCAAAATGCTTCTTTGTGTATCCTGCATTTTTCTGACTCCCATCAGTAGAAAGGAATAATCTTGTCCACAATATAGACACAAATAGGACATGTTCTAGAAATAGCCACACGGATCTGCAAAAACCAAAAATGGGATGTGTGCACGGCCTAAGAGAAACGATTGGGACAATATGCTATCCGGAAAAAATGCAGCTGTCTCACAGATAAAAAATACAGTCATGTGCATGTGGCCTGAGATCACATTTTGACCTCATGTTCAATCAATTACATTTTATTGAGAAGTACATTCAATATGGCAGCACCCCCTGTTGTCCCTTTTACAGTAGTGGCCTCTGGTAGTAAATTAAATAGTCGCCAAACTTTGACACCAGAACAAATAAGGTGTCAAAGTTTGGCGACTATTTTATTTACTACCAGAGGCCACTACTGTAAAAGGGACAGAGGATTCCGGCCGGCAGTTTTTTTCACAGCTTTAAAGGTCTGCGCATGCGCGGTCCGGAAGAACGGATCAGTCAATGCGGCAATTTTGCATTTCAATAGAAATTAATGCCGGATCCGGCATTCCGGCAAGTGTTCAGGATTTTTGGCCGGGGAGAAAAATACAGCATGCTGCGGTATTTTCTCCGGCCAAAAAACGTATGACTGACTGAACTGATGCACACTGAACGGAATGGTCTCCATTCAGAATGCGTTAGGATAAAACTGATCAGTTCTTTTCCGGTATTGAGCCCCTGTGACGGAACTCAATACTGGAAAAGAAAAATGCTAGTGGGAAAGTACCCTTACCTGTTGGGATGCGGTGGCCACAGGTGGTTGGGAATAAGGAAACCACGCCTCTGCATCCAGGCAGGAGATGATTGGGGCTTGATCTAGGGATAGTTGTGGGTTGCAAAGGTGGGACCTGCATCTATCAGACAATTTTGGAGTATCCCGATGCCATAAATGTTTGAGAGGGGAATACTGTGTGGTAATTTAGTCTAAAATTGTATAAAAATGTTCAGTTGTAACATGGTTCTTCCTTCCTGTCTTGTCTAATACATGTTTAATATATATATTCTTGTTTAGAGCTTTCAAGATGCCCGAAATAAGCAAGCTTGCCTTCAGCATGAAGAGAATCTTGTGTGTTTTCTCTCAATGCTTCGAGATATTGAAGTAAGACTGGGATCACTGCAGCCTGTCTTACCAGGCCTACAAGATGTCCAGGAGAAATTGAGACAAGCAGAGGTAAACTGTTGTATATTTAGTAAAACTATTATTTCCCCACCAACAGTCACATCAAAATTGGGAAAACCCTTCCAAAAATGTTACTTTTTTTATTGTGGATTTTGAATTTGTCTGAAGTAAACATAGTTGCACACAGTTCAGGTGACTGAAGAGCGTTTTAACCCCATAGTGACGTAACTAATCTGTCAGAAGCATGTTACATTTTCCTATCTAACGATAGTCGTTATCGCTATTACTGTAGCGTGCAATAGTTATTGCTAGAGATGTGCCCCTCATGTTTTACAGTAAAGATGGAGTATGGACAGGACAGTGTAAAATGTAAACTTTATTGATGTTTTTGTGCGTGGGGTGTAAATGTTTGGTACGTCTTATCTAACGCTGTAATCCAGATGCTGGTAAACGAGTAATGGTGTCAGTGAACATCCTAATTAAGCACAGACAGATAATTAGTAGAGTTGAGCGGACACCTGGATGTTCGGGTTCAACAAACTTGACCCCGAACCCCATTGAAGTCAATGGGGACCCGAACTTTTGAGCACTAAAATGTCATGGAAAGGGCTAGAGGGCTGCAAATGCCAGCAAAATGTGGTTAAGAGTATGGCAAGTGCTCTGCAAACAAATGTGGATAGGGAAATGACTTAAAATAACATAAAATACATAAAAATAAAAAGTAATAATCTTGATCTGGGAGGACGAGGTCCATTTGGAGTAGTAGGTTGAGGAGGCGGTGGAGGAGGAGGTAGCCTACACTGTTTTTTTGTTTAAAATTTTATTTTTTAAGTTGGGGTACACCCCAAAACATTGGGAAATATAAAATGTGATAACCCCCTCCAGCCGTGCTAAACAAACATTCAGACAATGCACTGGCTGCAGGGGCAGGCCAGCACCTCCAAGGCGTAAAGGACAAGCTCAGGCCATGTGCCCAATTTGGAGACCCAGAAGTTGTAGGGGCTGACCCCTGTCAGTCAGTTCGTGTAGGCGTTTGCACACTTACTGCCCCACCATGTCACACGTCCCCGTGATGTTCACGATCCAATTAATCTGCTCTATCAACTTTCGATGTTCTTTTCTGCACCTACCATGTTGATCACGGTTAGCGGTTCCACGCCAGAGAGGGAGCGTGAGAAAGGGATAGAACATCCAAGGAAGATCAATGGATGAAATTTTATTGTGATCGAGCGGAAATGTGGGAGAAGTTATTAAAACGAAAGATTCGAAGAAAAGGACTCGGGGAGGTAGTGACTATAAATAACAATACAGGACTCTTCTCTATCAACTTTCGATGTTCTTTTCTGAGCCTACCATGTTGATCACGGTTATCGGCGAATCAGGGTTCCACACCGGAGAGGGAGCGTGAGAAAGAGAGACCACATCCAAGGGAGGTAAAAATTTTTTTATAAAATATGATCGAGCGGAAAAGTGGGACAAATTATTGAAGTGCAAATGTGGAACAAGTTATTAAAGTTTAAGCATTGAATGAAAGGAGGGGGCGCGCACATTAATTAAAGAAGAATTTTTAAAATTGAATTCCCTGTCACCTATGCAGAGCAGGGGTTTGTATGCGGCAAAATTGGTAAAATGTCACCTGACAATGTAACAGATGATTTTTTATTTATGTCCTTATCACCTATGCAGAGCAGGGGTTTAATCACGGCAAAAATGGTCAAATGTCACCCAAGAATGTAACAGACAAATTAGTGAAATTTGTTTACCTGTCTACTAGATACAGCAGGGGTATATCACACCCAAAAATTGGTGAATTTCACCCGAGAATGTAACAGACAAATTAGTGAAATTTGTTTACCTGTGTACTAGGTATAGCAGGGGTATATCACACCCAAAAATTGGTGAATTTCACCAGAAAATGTGACAAATTAGTGAAATTTCTTTACCAGTCTACTAGGTATAGCCGGGGTATATCACACCCAAAAATTGGTGAATTTCACCCGAGAATGTAACAGACAAATTAGTGAAATGTTACCTGTCTACTAGGTATAGCAGTGGTATATCACAGTAAAAAATTGGTGAATTTCACCAAAAAATTGAACAAATTAGTGAAATTACATAAAATAAAATACGTACAAATTTAAAAAATTAAACTTGATTTATGAGGTACATATGGAGTAGGAGTTTGAATAGGCAGTGGAGGTGGAGGAGGATGAAGTAGCCAACACTGGTTTTTGGTTTAAATTATTATAATTCTTTTTAATTTGTGTCCAAAATACAACAATGAGCAATTGCGCTGTAGTATAACAATGGCTGGTTAAGGCCAGTATTCATGTCTATTCTGCACAAGGTACGGACAAGTCCTGTGGGATCCATGCCTGGTTCATTTTAATGAACGTGAGCTTGTCCACATTGGCTGTGGACAGGCGGCTGCTCTTGTCTGTGATAACACCTCCTGCCGTGCTAAACACACGTTCAGACAATACACTGGCTGCAGAGCAGGCCAGCACCTCCAAGGCGGAAAGGGCAAGCTTAGCCCATGTGCCCAATTTGGAGACCCAGAAGTTGAAGGGGGCAGACCCGTCATTCAATATGTGTAGGCGTGTGCACACATACTGCTCCACCATGTTGCTGAAATGCTGCCTCCTGCTAAGACGTTCCGTATCTGGTGCTGGTTGTTGTAGCGTGCTGACAAAGCTTTTCCACATTTCTGCCATGCTAACCCTGCCTTCTGCGTTGGCAACCTCTTCCTCCTCTTCTGCCTTTGCCTGTCCTCTGTATCTCCCCAGCCACGCACCAGTGATGGCCATGAGCTGGTTTGGGGGCTGTGAACACAGTTCTTCCTCTTCCATCTCCTCCTCCTCATCCTCCACCTCGTCACCCTCCAGAACTGTGCCCTGGCTGGACAATTGTGTACCTGGTGTTTGTGGGTGCAGGAACCCACCGTCTGAGCCACTTGTGAATGACTGGCCGGAAACCCTATGAAATGATCCCTCTTTTTTCTCCTGTGCAACATCCTCTTCCATCATCGCCAGCAGCGTTTTTTCAAGGAGGCATAGAAGTGGGATAGTAACGCTGAGAATGGTGTTATCGGCACTGGCCGTGTTGGTGGAGTACTCGAAACAGCGCAACAAGGAACACCGGTCTCGCATGGAGGCCCAGTCATTGGTGGTGAAGTGGTGCTGTTCCGCAGAGCGACTCACCCGTGCGTTCTGCAGCTGAAACTTCACTATCGCCTGCTGCTGCTCGCACAGTCTGGCCAGCATGTGCAAGGTGGAGTTTCACCTTGCTGGCGCGTCCCATATGAGGCGGTGAGCGGGAAGGCTGAAGTTACACTGCAGCGCTGACAGGCGAGCAGCAGCAGGGTGAGAACGCCGAAAGTGCACACAGACGGCCTGCACTTTCTGCAGCAGCTCTGACATATTGGGGTAATTTTTAAGGAACCTCTGCGCCACCAAATTTAGCACATGCGCCAGGCAAGGGATGTGCGTCAAACCAGCTAGTCCCAGAGCTGCTACGAGATTTCGCCCCACTATCGCACACCACCAGGCCGGGCTTGAGGCTCACTGGCACCAACCACTCATTGGTCTGTTGTACCATGCCCGTCCACAGCTCCTGCGCGGTGTGGGGTTTGTCCCCCCAAACAGATACGTTATAAAACTGCCTGCAGGCGTTTACCCCGGGCTGTGCTGAAGTTGGTGGTGAAGGTGTTACGCTGACCGGAGGAGGAAGCAGAGTAGGAGGAGGAAGCAACAGGAGGCAAACTGAAGTGCCCTGCAATCCTCGGTGGTGGAAGGACATGCGCCAAACTGGTATCCGCCTCAGGCCTAGCTGCCACTGCATTTACCCAGTGTGCTGTTATGGAGATATAACGTCCCTGACCGTGCTTACTAGTCCACGTATCTGTAGTTAGGTGGACCTTGCCACAGATGGTGTTGCGCCGTGCACACCTGATTTTGTCCCCTACTTGGTTGTGCAGGGAAGGGATGGCACGCCTGGAAAAGTAGTGGCCACTAGGCACGATGTACTGTGGGACAGCCACCGCCTTAAGGCTTACTCTCCGTCTCCACCAGACAGAATTACAGCATTTCTAAGGACAGTCATTTTGAAATGCAGACATTCAGGGCCAGGGATCGCTGGTGGGTAGGGGGTACTTCCTCTTCCGTTCCAGTGTGTGGAAGATGGAGAGCTGAACGCTTGAGTGGGACATTGTGGAGATGCTTGGTGACTCAGGTGGTGGTGTTGCTGGCAGATCCTCTGTTTGCAGGGTGGCAGGTGGCACCGTCACTCCAGAGGTGGATGAAGAGGCTGAGACTGCAGCAGAAGAGGAAGCAGGAGGAGCCAGAGACCTTTCTTTATTTTTGAGGTGTCTACTCCACTGCAGCTTGTGCTTTGGACTTAGATGCCTGGTCATGCAGGTTGTGCTCAGGTTGAGAACGTTTATGCCTCGCTTCAGGCTCTGATTGCACAGCGTGCAAACCACTCGTGTCTTGTTATCAGCACATTGTCTGATGAACTGCCACGCCAGGGAACTCCTTGGATCTGGCTTTGGTGTGCTCGGTCCCTTGCTGCGGTAGGCAGTAGCAGGCGTACTGTCTAGGGCATGGCCGCTCCGCTTTTGCACCCTGTTCCCTCTTCTGTTGTGCTGGTGGCTCTGTGCGACCACCGCCTCTTCCTCCAAACTACACAGGTCACTCGCATGACCTTGATTCCATGTGGGGTCGAGGACCTCATTGTCCTCCACTTAATCTTCTACCCAGTCTTCACCCCTGCCCTCCTTGTCGGTCTGCACACTTTCGAAAGCCACAGCACCTGTGTTTCGTCATCAGCTGAGACGTGCTACGGTAGTCCTCCCATGTTCTCATCTTGAAACATAAGTGGTTGGGCATCGGTGAACTCAGTCTCTTACACTTCTGGGGCTAGGTGGATGGCACTGGGAAACCCTGCTAGCAGTCATCAAAAAGCAGAAGAGACTGCTGCATGACTTGGGGCTCAGATTGCTTGTCTGATTTCGACTGATGGACATCGGCTGCAGGTACCAACTCTGATCTTTCAGCAGGCGACTGGGTGGGAGACAATGTAAACTAACTGGAGGCACTGTCAGCAACCCAATCTACTATCGCCTGTACTTGTTCTGGCCTCACCATTCGTAGAGCCGCATTAGGCCCGACCAAATACCGCTGAAGGTTCTGTTGCCTACTCGCACCTGAGGAAGGTGTTTCACTTGTGCGTGTAGCTGGCACAGATCGACCACGTCCTCTTCCTGCAACAGGAGCTCCACCAGCAGCACCATGACCGGGGCCACGTCCCTTATTTGACGCTCTCCTCATATTTCTCAAATTTAGGATCTTGCCCAAAATAGGTTTTTTTTATTTATAGCAGAATAAAACAAAAGTATCTAAAGGGTGTATCTCACACTGACAGATGCAGACAAGGCCGCAAATTTAGTTTTTTGCACAGAATAGAACACCAATATCTAACGTGTGTATCTTACAATGACAAATGCAGCAAGGGCTGCAATATTAAGTACTATGCCGCAAATTTAGTTTTTTGCCCAAAATGGGTGTTTTTTTTAAATAACAGAATATGACAGCAATATATAACGCTTGAATTTCACACTGATAAATGCAGCAAGGGCTGCAATATTAAAGGGACACTGACAGGCCCAATTAGCATATTGAGTTATATATATCACAGTACAGGTCATATAAAGTGTATTATAATCATGTAAGTATCCCCCCTGCCCACCTTATAAATACGGAAATATAAAGTTTTATAACCTGCTTGTCCGGTCTCCAATCTGCCCAAGGGGCGGCGTTTCATCTGAAAATGCGCCCAGCCAGCCGCTCCCAACTGCCGTTCTGAAGCCCCGCCCAGCTCATCAATATTCACGTGGCTGGGCGGCGGCTACAACTCTCCAGGTCTCGATCCTGCGCATGGGCAATCGAATCCTCCTGGCATCGTTCGTGTGTAATCTTCTGCGCCTGCGCCCCGCCGTGGTTAGATCGCGCCTGCGTACACACCCTGCCTGCGTCCCCGAGCCTCTGCCTCATGCGCATGCGCCTGAAGCGCTGCTGCTATGAACAGTGTCTGGCGCATGCGCATGAGGCAGAGGCTCGGGGACGCAGGCAGGGTGTGTACGCAGGCGCGATCTAACCACGGCGGGGCGCAGGCGCAGAAGATTACACACGAACGATGCCAGGAGGATTCGATTGCCCATGCGCAGGATCGAGACCTGGAGAGTTGTAGCCGCCGCCCAGCCACGTGAATATTGATGAGCTGGGCGGGGCTTCAGAACGGCAGTTGGGAGCGGCTGGCTGGGCGCATTTTCAGATGAAACGCCGCCCCTTGGGCAGATTAGAGACCGGACAAGCAGGTTATAAAACTTTATATTTCCGTATTTATAAGGTGGGCAGGGGGGATACTTACATGATTATAATACACTTTATATGACCTGTACTGTGATCTATATAACTCAATATGCTAATTGGGCCTGTCAGTGTCCCTTTAAATACTTTGCACAAAATGGGTGTTTTTTTTAAACCCAGAATATTTTTGCTGTATTTCAAGCTTGTATCTTACACTGACAGATGCAGACAAGGCCGCAAATTTCGTTTTTTACCAAAAAAGGGTGTTTTTTAATAACCGAATATGACAACAGTATATTGGGCTTGAATTTTTACACTGACAGATGCAGCAAGAGCTGTAAAATTGAGTATTTTGCCCAAAAAGGGTGTTTTTTTAAAACCCAGAAAATTATTGCTGTATTTCTAGCTTAAATTGCACACTGACTAATGCGGCATAGGCCCCAGATGTAGGGGAGTGCCAAAAATAGGTGTTTTTGAAAACCAGGAAAATTATTGAAGTATTTCTAGCTTGTTTTTAACCATGAAAGATGCAGCAAACACCGCAAAATTAGGATTTTGCCCAAAAAGGGTGTTTTTTTAAATGACAGAATATGACAACAGTATATAACGCTTGAATTTTACAATGACAGATGCAGCAAGGGCTGTAAAATTTAGTATTTTGCCCAAAAAGGAGTTTTTTAAAACCTTAAAAAATATTGCTGTATTTTCAGCTTAAATTGCACACTGAGTAATGCTGCAAAGGCTGCATATGTAGGGTCTTGCCAAAAATGGGTGATTCTAATTTTTTTTTTAACCCAAAATATAATTGCAGTATTTCAAGCTTCGATTTGACTGTCACAATTGCACACATGCACTGTTGGTGCACAGAACTTGCATAAAATGGCCGCCGCCGCCCACCTGACTAATAGACGGATAAAAGTTATTTTTCTGGGTCACTGGGCTCAGGGCAGGGTAAAAAGATTGTGCACTGCACCCACAAAACAAAATCTAGGTAGATTGCTGAGTTAACAAGCACTTCTGATTAAAGATTCTGTCCTATTCTCTCCCTCACAGCAGCAGCATCCTATCCCTACACTAATCAGAGCAGAGTGACGTGCAGCGCTACTTGACTCCAGCTTATATAGAGGCTAGGTCACATGCTGCACTGGCCAATCACAGCCATGCCATTAGGCCATTAGGCATGGCTGTGATGGCTTCTAAGAGCACACGAGGTGTTGATTGGCTGCTCTGCAACCTTTCAAAAAGCGCCATTAACTCGCCGAACCTGAACTTTTCTTGAAATGTCCGGGTTCGGGTCCGTGGTCCAAAAATCCTAAAGTTCGGTACGAACCCGAACTTTACAGTTCGGGTTCGCGCAACCCTGATGATTAGATGAACAAGTGCTCACCTTCTCACACTTTTCTCGCTCATATCATTGGGGGACACAGGACCGTGGGTATAGCTTGCTTCTGCCACAAGGAGGCGACACTAGGCTGAAAACTGATAGCTCCTCCCCTGCAGGCTATACTTCCTCCAGCTTGGAGAGATCAGATCAGTTTTTAGCTTAGTGTCGTAGGAGGCAGACCTCCCTGCTTAGCAGGGTGGCTCTCTTTTGATTTATTTTATTCTATATATTTTTGTAGGTTTCCGGGATGGGGCACAGATTCACATGGCGTCTGTCTCCCTGGGAGGCTGGCCATTGTCTGCTGTCCCACTGCTCTGCCTCCCCAAGAAGACAAAGTGGACCAGGGCAGTCTCTCTTCCCTGCTCCCTCCAACAAGAGGGCCACCTACTCGCCAGCCCTTCTCTGCCCGGACTCCTGTCGCTTTCTACTAGCGGTCGTCGTGGCGGTCCTGCTGGAGGAACACTAAAGGGCAAAGATCACAGATGAAGACAAGTGATTATCACACTCTCCCTGCTGTAAGGGGTAGGGATGCATCCACTACCGGCCACCTGTCGTTGCAGAGGCGGCGGCATTTCATACAGCGGACCTCCCTCCGCCCGCTCAAGGAAGGGACGCGGTTCAATTACCGCATGCGGCGTGTTCTGTGCGCCCACTTCCCCACCTTGGACGGCATTTATGGGCACAGTTCTATTACATCCCCGATTCATCTTCTAAATGCTCACTTTCGAGGCTTCCTTTTGCCGGGTCTCGACTCTTTGGTGCCCGGCTAGATGAGATTATTTCGATAGCAACGTGTGGGGAAAAGCACCCATCTGTCTCAACCCTGTCTCAGCACCCTTTTGTCCTAGAGATCCATCCTCCCGTTAGCAGTCCTTTAGTCGGTTTTCTGGGACCCGTCCGGCAGCCTCCTCTACGGCTAGACCATCCACTCAAGACCAACGAAAGGTTACAAGATAGAGTTTGTCTATCCCGCCCAACCTTTTTTCCCTCTCTGAACCTCCCAGGGATGCAGTTCGGCCTGCGGCATTCTTTCAGGCAGTTTGTTCCCTTCTTTTACGGGGGGTGATTACTCCGGTACCCTTAGAGGAAAGGTTTACAGGTTTTTATTCAAACCAACAACCACTGAGGAAGGGGTGCAGATGCCCCGAAACGCGTCTGGTGAGAGGAAGAAAAGCGCCCACCTAACCTATTTAATCTTCATTGCATGGCCATGCGATAATAAGGAGAAAACTTTCTGATCTTAAGGACCGCTACAATATAGAGCTTTGGACGCTACGAACAAGGTACTATCCCTGCCTGCCTAGTCCCGCGATAGTGTGACATCACTAGTACGAGACGGTCGACGCGAGACGCAGCTCGCCTCTCGTGGAGGATCTTGAGACGCACCAGCGGGAGCTGAAGGAACCAGGTAGGAACTTACATCACCAAATTGTGCACGTAGCAGCTGTATTACTTTGAGCAGCCCTATTGTTTTCTGCAAATATCCATGGAAGGACTTTTAAGTTCACCAATTATACCAACATATACAACGTGAAAATGACCTGGTGGGGTTATTTGTTGGACATTGTTATCTGATCAGTGGTTTGCGGCCCCTTTTTTGGACACTCGGATGCGGTTTGTGGTACTACAAGTACCAAGAGTGGATTCTACACAATTGACTGCAATATTAATATCCAGAGGACTGTGGCATCAATATCGGGTTCTCCAACCCCGATTAGTATTTATTTATTGGTACCAATTGTTTTTTAGTGGATGTGAATGGTATAATTTGATGTGTATGTTATAATTTTATGTGAATTTTATGTGAATATTATTGGATCTAACAAGGTCCTAATAAATAAAAAGATTACAATATCCTATGGTCTAAGCGTGGTGAGTGCTCACTCCCCCTTTTTTTTTCTTCATATTACACATTTTTGGGTCGGGCACCCAAGTCGAGTTAGCAGCACCCGTCATAGCCACTAGGTGTGAGCCAACCACTTATTTATATTTCCTTTTATTCAAACCCGTTTGTGGTTCCCAAGAAGGAGGGCGATGTCTGCCTAGTATTGGACCTCAAGGTAGTGAACAGCTTCCTCCACATTCAGCGATTCAGGATGGAGTCCCTTCGCTCCGTGGTTGCTTTGTTGGTACAGGGGGAATTTATGGCGTCCATAGACATACAGGATGCCTACTTACACATCCCCATCGTGACCGTTCATCAACGTTTTCTTCGTTTTGCCATTCATTCGTGCCATTACCAGTTTGTCGCCCTGCCATTCAGCCTGGCGATAGCTCCACGTGTGTTCACAAAGGTACTTGCTGCTCCTTCTAGGCCTTCTGTGATCTAGGGGCATTACTCTTCTCCCATATCTGGAGGACCTCTTGATCAAGGCTCCTACGGTGAGGAGAGTCTTCGGATCACTTTGAGCAAACTATTACACTTCGGATGGATAGTCAATCTGAGGAAGTCCTTCCTGTCTCCCGCCACTCAGGTCAGGTTCCTCGGCATGATATTAGATTTAGGTGCAGCCGTGGTGCGCCTGCCACTGGACAAGAGACTGCACATTTAGAAGTCTGTGCGTCTGCTACTTCAGCGCCGTAGTACGTCCACCCACAATTATATACTGGTGCTGGGCGTGATGGTGGCCTCCTTCGAGGCCATACATTTTAGCTCAATTCCACACCAGGTGTTTTCAGCGGGCCATTTTGCATCCTGGGACAAATCTCCGGACTCTCTGGATCGCAGGATTCGTCTGTATCGGCAAGCACTTGTGGCTCTTGGTTGGTGGACCGCGACTGCGCACCTGACTACGGGGAAATCCTTCCTTCCAGTGATATGGACGATCATTACAACTGACGCCAGCCTCCACAGTTGGGACTGGGTCTTCACCACACAGATGGTCCAGGGCGTTTGGTCTCCATCAGAGTCCAAACTGCCCATCAACATCTTGGAACTCCGGGCCATCTATCTCTCCCTTCGTCGTCATACTCCCATTCTGCAGGGTCGTTCAATCAGAGTACAATCGGACAATGCCACGGCTGTGGCTTATATCAACCACCAAGGGGGAGCACTCGCAGCTTTGCGGTGATGCAGAAGTCTGCAAAGATTCTACAGTGGGCGGAATCCCATTATCCCCGGTGATTTCAGCAGTCTACATTCCAGGAGTGGACAATTTGACGGCAGACTTTCTCATCCGGACAACGGTGGATCCGGGGGATTGGTCTCTCCTTCCGGAGTTGTTTGAGGCTCTCTGTCTCCGGTGGGGACGACCCAGAAGTGGACTTGATGGCATCCAGACTTAATCGCAAGCTCCCGTGCTTCTTGTCTCGCGCAAGAGATCCAGCGGTGTACGACGTAGACTCTCTCGTGGCACCATGGGACAGCTTCTCATTCATTTACGTGTTCCCACCCTTATCACTCCTGCCTCGGATCCTGCGCAGAATCAGGATGGAGGACATCCAGACAATCCTGATCGCCCCAGACTGGCCTTGACGAGATTGGTACTCAGAGCTCATTCTTCTTCTGGGGGTTGCTCCGTGGCCTCTTCCGCTCAGAGCCGACCTGCTCTACCAGGGCCCAGTTTAGATACGCTGCGTTTAACGGCGTGGCTGTTGAAACAAAGGGGTTTTTCTGATGTAGTCATTCAAACTGATTAGAGCCAGGAAGCCCTCTTCTTCCAGGATTTACTATCGGACCTGGAAGTCCTTCCTCCGCTTCTGTGAGGAACACGGTCTTCCTCCCTGGAGGTTCTCCCTTCCTACGGTACTGGCGTTTCTTCAGTCCGGATTGGAACTGGTTATGGCTCTTAGCTCCCTGAAAGGGCAGGTCTCAGCCCTATCCATTTTTTCCAGCGTACACTGGCCGTCTTAGGTCTGATCAAGACCTCTTTGTACAAGGGGTAGCTCACACCATGCCTCCCTATCTGCCTCCGTCGCACTCTTGGGACCTGAACCTAGTTCTGGGTTCGCTCCAGCCCTTTCCATTCGAACCTCTGAGAGAGGTCTCCCTTCGTTTGCTTTCCTGGAATGTGGCGTTTTTGGTGGCCATTACATCTATTAGAAGGGTTTCGGAACTGGTGGCTCTTTCATGCAAGGAGCTCTTCTTGGTGTTCCATCAAGACAAGGTGGCCATCTTTTCTACCAAAGGTAGTTTCCGCATTTCACGTTAACGAGGACATTGTTCTACCCTCGTTTTGCCCTAAGCCTTCTCATCCACGGGAGGTTGCTCTCCATCGTCTGGATGTGGTGCGGGCTTTGAAGATATACCTGTCTGTTGTGGCCCCTTTTAGGTGCACGGATGCTCTGTTTGTGATATCGGAAGGTCCTCGTAGAGGTTTGGTGGCTTCCAAGGTGACGATTGCCCAGTGGATTCGGTCGGCCATTGCCGAGGCCTATCGCTCCAGGGACAAGGTGCCTCTGCCCGGGATCACGGCTCACACTACCAAAGCGGTCGGGGCTTCTTGGGCTCACCTCCACCACGCTTTTGCGTCTCAGTTGTGTAAGGCGGCAACTTGGTCCTCCCTACACACCGTCACAAAATTTTACTGAGTGCATTCTTTAGCCTCGGCAGATGCTGCTTTCGGCCGCAGAGTCTTGCAGGCCGCAGTGTAGTGACTTCCATGAGGGAGCTCGTTTCGGGGGATTTGTTTTTCCCTCCCCAGGGACTGCTTTAGGACGTCCCATGGTCCTGTGTCCCCCAATGATATGAGCGTTAAAACAAGATTTTTGTGAACTCGCCTGTAAAATCTCTTTCTCGCTTTATTCATTGGGGGGACAAAGCACCCACCCAATGTTCTTTGTACGGCAAGTGGGGTCAATGTTTTGCCAGTTGGGACCTTGTTTTTGGTTCAGTCTTATGACCGTGTGCAGTTCCTGTTGGTTTTCAGTTTAATTCTGCTTCTCCTACTACTGGAGCATAAACTGATCTGATCTCTCCAGGCTGGAGGGGGTATAGCCTGCAGGGGAGGAGCTATCAGTATTCAGCCTAGTGTCGCCTCCTAGTGGCAGCAGCAAACTATACCCATGATCATGTTTCCCCCAATGAATAAAGCGAGAGAGAAATTTTACAGGTGAGTTCACAAAAATCTCGTTTTTCTGGGGGGGAAAAATGACAATCAAATTATGCTCTCTGATTGATGGGGGGAGAGGGATAGATAGCATACACAGAAGCCCATATCCTCCCCCTGGAACTATGTACAGTTATACAGGCAGACAGAATCTGATTGTATATCAGCTAGGTATGTGATCCAGGTGTGTTTGAAAGCTGCCAATCTAAATTATTAAACATTATCCGTATTGCTAGCTGAGTTACACTAAAGGGGTTGTCCGGGTTCAGAGCTGAACCCGGACATACCTCCATTTTCACCCAAGCAGCCCCACTGACTTGAGCTTCGAACCAGTTTATGCTCCGATGCTCTCCTTTGCCCTGCACTAAATCGTGCAGGGCAAAGGCAATTTTTGGAGACCCGGTGACGTACCGTGCTCTCCATGGGCCTGCCCTAAAACAGCAAAACAGCTAGGGCAGTGCTAAAGCACGCCCATCACAGCCGGTGACGTCACCAAGCACACTGCCGGGTGGAAGTCTCCGCCCGGCAGTGTGGTATTGTAAACAAAAGAGCCCATGAACTGCTCTGATGCTCAAGTCAGGGGGGGCTGCCTGGGTTAAATTATGGGTATGTCCAGGTTCAGCTCTGAACCCGGACAACCCCTTTAAGTGTTACAGCCTTTAGAAATAATTTCAGGAGTTAAAGCTGCAGGTATATGCAGCTATCACTTGAACCTATCTCAAGTAAAGAGAGGACAGACAGGACAGACTGGTAATGTGGGGCTTTGGTAATGTAGCTGACTGCATACAAGTGCTGTTGCTCATTAGCCACTTCCCCACCCTCCTCTTTGTACTTTTGTAGGAATCGAGTTCATGAGGAGACAGAGTTTCATTTGAAGAGCATATAAAACTATTCCAGATCATAATCCCTGACAGGCAGAGCAGAGAGGATGAGACCTCTCTTTAGCTCAGTGTTGTGAAGTAACTTGTCCTTTATTTGTGATTAGGATAGGTTTTGTGTATACTAATAGGACAGCAGCCATTTTTTTCTCTTAATAATTGTTCCCTAAACAAAACGAGCCATTATAACTAATCAAAGGAATTTGGTAAAATATTTATAATAAAGTAATATTTTAAAAAGGGTTTTCCAGGATTTTACTACTGATGACTAGAGATGAGCGAACTTCTGTTTTAAGTTCGGCGTCTAAAGTTCGGGTTTGGATTAGCGGAGAATCCCGATCTGGAACCGGATATGGATTCCGACTTCCGTTGTGGTCCGTGGTAGCGGAATCAATAATCGGCCATTATTGATTCCGCTACCACGGACCACAACGGAAGTCGGAATCCATATCCGGTTCCAGATCGGGATTCTCCGCTAATCCAAACCCGAACTTTAGACGCCGAACTTAAAACAGAAGTTCGCTCATCTCTACTGATGACCTTTCCTCTGGTAGGTCATCGGTATCTGAACGGTGGCGGTCCGACACCTGAGACCCCTGGCGAACAGCTGTTTTGAGAGCGCTCCTGTGCGCACTGCAACCTTCTCTGTGCTCATTAAGCACATTGCGGTCTATTTTTTAGTGGCTGTGCTTGGTATCGCCGCTCAGCCCCATTCACATGAATGTTCTGAGCTGCTTCTAGGCCATGCGACACATGAACGTGTCATCACTGGCCTAGGAAAACCTGAGAAAAGGCCACGGGCTTCTCAAACAGCTGATCGTCGGGGACCCCCACCGATCAGATACTGATGACATACTCTGAGGATAGGTCATCAGTATGAAAATCTCAGAAAACCCCTTTAATTGTTTTCAGTAATTTTATTTAATGACTTGTGGAGAACCCCTTTTAAGTGTGAACTGCTCCCTGATTATTAAAGCTACAGTTTGGGTCTAGTTGCAGTATTTGGTTAGTCATGATACATGTGCCCCAGTAATGGGGTTAATCTGAGTTTCCATAATGCTGAACAGTCACATTTAGTGCAGTCAGTCTCGGGATCAGTAACCTTTTATTTTGTTATCCTTTTTTTATTCAAATCCTTTCTGAAGTTTGATTTAAATACATTGATGATTATTTTTCTAATACAAAGATTATATTATCATTACTTTCTTAAGGTGCTAGACCAGGAACTGAAGAATTTGGAATCTCATGTAGCGAAGGAGCTTGACTTTGTGAAGTTGATTGTATCCGAACAGCCTCCTCACGTGCCATCTCAGCTCCTGCGGGCTTTAGAAAAAGATGCCAAGAACTTGGAGAAATCTCTTAATTCCGTCAGAGGGATTTCAGAGTCTCGGGTTAAACAGCTCCAGGATGTGTTTGAGCTTGAAAAGGTCAGTATTAGTAGTGACCGTGGACCCACTGATGACAGTGCACGGTTTTATGATGTAGTATTGCCTACGGTATCTATACAGTGAGGTTTTAAATATTTTTCTTGTTTTGAATTCCACCCCACCCCCAAAAGTGGCATCTGTTAGGGAACTATTTCTACCTGGTCCCCGCTGCTTGGTTGCAGCTCTGTGGGTCCCAGGTTGTCTATACTTGACTTCCGATTCCCGTGCATTGCATGGACAGAGTTATGTGGGCCACTGCATCCAATGGCTGGTCTCTGTGATAATGTGTCCCCAAGCAGCACATAACCCAGCAGTGATGCGAAGACATCTTGGGACACACAGACTTAGAATTGAGGTTCAGGCAGCGGGTAAGTATAGTTCCCTTCGCATGTCCTGCGAGGTGCGGCTTTGGAATTTGAGGAAAAAATATGTAACCCTTGGACAAGCCCTTTAGCTCCTTCATGCATTTGGACGTAACTTTATGTCCAGGTTGCTTGTAATTTAAGGCAATCGGGCGTATACAGTACTTACGTCCAAATAGCTAACCTGGGTTGGGACACTGCAAAGTGTCACAGCCCCAGAGTCTCCACTCTCCTGGAGAGCAGAGACACCAGAGAAGTCGGCAAGGGACCAATCAGAGTGGTCCCTTGCCGGCAATTGCTCTAATTCATTAGTCTGTGTAGACCAGCCATTCAGAGCGCAACAGTGGAGAGCAGAGTCTGAAAATCCGGCCAGACCACCTCTGTGTCTCGGTGCCACTATTGTCCCCCAGATGTCCTCTGCAGCCTTCTCCTTTTGTCCCTGTTGTGATGACAGTTGCTCAGGAACAGAGCCGCTGCCATCAGCAGAGTGTGTCAGCTGTAACATATAGCTGACACTCTGCTGCAACATCTGAAATCGGTTTCGGACGTTTACCTGCCACCAGCTGCATCTGTGGGGTTAATAGAGGGCTCCCTCTCTCCCCCATCAGGGTGCCGCGTTGCAATGGCTGCAGCAGCCTGATGAATTACCACAGCAACCGGACGCCTTACAAAGGCATCCAGACTTGCCATGTATCTAAGCCCGATCATACCCTGAGGGTCTGATCAGGCTTAGGGCTCTTTGACACCTGCGTTCTTGTCTTCCGGCATAGAGTTCCGTCGTCGGGGCTCTATGCCGGAAGAATCCTGATCAGGATTATCCTAATGCATTCTGAATGGAGTGAAATCCGTTCAGGATGCATCAGGATGTCTTCAGTTCCGGAACGGAACGTTTTTTGGCCGGAGAAAATACCGCAGCATGCTGCACTTTTTGCTCCGGCCAAAAAAACGGAACACTTGCCGCAAGGCCGGATCCGGAATTAATGCCCATTGAAAGGCATTGATCCGGATCCGGCCTTAAGCTAAACGTTGTTTCGGCGCATTGCCGGATCCGACGTTTAGCTTTTTTAGAGTGGTTACCATGGCTGCCGGGACGCTAAAGTCCTGGCAGCCATGGTAAAGTGTAGCGGGGAGTGGGGGAGCAGCATACTTACCATCCGTGCGGCTCCTGGGACGCTCCAGAATGACGTCAGGGCGCCCCAGGCGCATGGATGACGTGATCGCATGGCACGTCATCCATGCGCCTGGGGCGCTCTGACGTCACTCTGGAGCGCCCCGGGAGCCGCACGGATGGTAAGTATACCGCTCCCCGCTCCTACTATGGCAACCAGGACTTTAATAGCGTCCTGGGTGCCATAGTAACACTGAAAGCATTGTGAAGACGGATCCGTCTTCAAATGCTTTCAGTACACTTGGGTTTTTCCAGATCCGGCGTGTAATTCCGGCAAGTGGAGTACACGCCGGATCCGGAGAACGCAAGTGTGAAAGAGGCCTTAATGATTCACACTGAAGGCATCAAAACTATGAATTAACACATGTGGAATTATATACATAACAAAAAAGTGTGAAACAACTGAAAACGTCATATTCTAGGTTCTTCAAAGTAGCCACCTTTTGCTTTGATTACTGCTTTGCACACTCTTGGCATTCTCTTGATGAGCTTCAAGAAGTAGTCACCTGAAATGGTCTTCCAACAGTCTTGAAGGAGTTCCCAGAGATGCTTAGCACTTGTTGCCCCTTTTGCCTTCACTCTGCGGTCCAGCTCACCCCAAACCATCTCGATTGGGTTCAGGTCCAGTGACTGTGGAGGCCAGGTCATCTGGCGCAGCACCCCATCACTCTCCTTCATGGTCAAATAGCCCTTACACAGCCTGGAGGTGTGTTTGGGGTCATTGTCCTGTTGAATAAATGATGGTCCAACCAAACGCAAATCGGATGGAATAGCATGCCGCTGCAAGATGCTGTGGTAGCCATGCTGGTTCAGTATGCCTTCAATTTTGAATAAATCCCCAACAGTGTCACCAGCAATGCACCCCCACACCATCACACCTCCTCCTCCATGCTTCACGGTGGGAACCAGGCATGTAGAGTCCATCCGTTCACCTTTTCTGTGTCGCACAAAGACACAGTGGTTGGAACCAAAGATCTCAAATTTGGACTTATCAGACCAAAGCACAGATTTCCACTGGTCTAATGTCCATTCCTTGTGTTCTTTAGCCCAAATAAGTCTCTTCTGCTTGTTGCCTGTCCTTAGCAGTGGTTTCCGAGCAGATATTCTACCATGAAGGCCTGATTCACACAGTCTCCTCTTAACAGTTGTTCTAGAGATGTGGCTGCTGCTAGAACTCTGTGTGGCATTGACCTGGTCTCTAATCTGAGCTGCTGTTAACCTGCGATTTCTGAGGCTGGTGACTCGGACGAACTTATCCTCCGCAGCAGAGGTGACTCTTGCTCTTCCTTTCCTGGGGCGGTCCGCATGTGAGCCAGTTTCTTTGTAGCACTTGATGGTTTTTGTGACTGCACTTGGGGACACTTTCAAAGTGAGGAACCCCGTAAAAAAATAAAAAACACTGCGAGAATTGTAATTTTCTTATTAATGTAATTGGGGGGGACACAGCACCATGGGTATACACTCAGCTATCCCACTATACCTCCTAAAAAATGGTATAAAAAAAGATCAAAAAGTCATTTGTACTCCAAAATGGTACCAAAAAAATAACTACAGCTTGTCCTGCAACAAACAAATCCTTACACAGCTCAGTCAACAACAAAAATCAAAAAGTTATGGCCCCTAAAATGACATTTTATTTTTCACAGCCAAGTGTTTCTAAATTCTATGAAATGCTTGTTGGGTCAAAGCATTGAATTCAGCCCTTGATCAGTTCCTTTAGGCATGAAGTTTCCAAAATTGGGTCACTTTGGAGTTTTCTTTCTAGGGGTACCTCAGGGTCTCAAATGTAACATGGCATCTAAAAACCATTCCAGCAAAATCTGCCCTCCAAAAACAATATTGTGCTCCTTTCCTTCTGAGCCCTGCTGTGTGCCCATGAAGAGATATACAACCACATATGGGGTGTTTTTGTAAACTGCTGAATCAGCATAATAAATATTGAGGTTTGTTTTGCTGTTATGCCTTTCTGTGCTACAGGAAAAATGGGTTCAAATGGAAAATCTGCACACAAAAAAATGAAATTTCACCTCCATTTTGCTTTAATTCCCATGGAACACATAAAGGATAACAAAGTTTGTAAAATCAGTTCTAAATAGTTGGAGGGGTGTAATTTCTAAAATGGGAATATGTAAGCCTCTTAAAGTCTCCTCAGAACTGAATTGGTCCTTTAAAAATACAGTTTTGAAAATTTTCTTGAAAATGTAAAAAATTGCTTCCAAAATTTAAAAACATTCTAACATCCTAATTTTTTTAAAATTAAATTTACAAAATGATGCCAACATAGAGTAGACCTATGGGTAATGTTAACCACGTCCAGAGCAGGCCATTTGCTCCCTTCCTGACTAGGGTTGTCACAATACCAAAATTTGGATTCAATTTCGATACCAAAATGTATTGTGATACTCAATACTATTCGATACCACGCACACACACAAAAAAAAAAAAAAAAAAAAGCTGCGTGCATTGGGCTGTCTACCCAACTCAGGCCCCTCCCTCCATTTTAGGTTAAAAAAAAATCTGCATGAACAGGCTGCGGTGCTTCATGAGCGCCACAGTCTCTTCCTAGGCCATATGACATTGCATTCATCGTTCACATGGTCTAGGTGCAGCACAGTCCCATCTGAGTGATTGGGGATAAGCTGCAATACCAAGCACAGTGCTATCAAATGGACAGAGCTGTGCTTGGTAAAGAGCAAAGGGGCTGCGGCGCTCACTGGAACAGGAGTCGGACCCCCACCATCTCATAACTCTCTTACAGATGTCATAGATGTTGCCTGCAGTCATATGTAACACCCCACATAACACAGTGGGGTGTTACATAGGACTGCAGGGAACATCTACTGCTCTATCTGTACACAGAAAGTTATCACTGTTATCTGTAGGATTGTGTTGGAACCACGCTGCTGTTTTTAGACCGGCCTCCTCCCTTAGTGCAAACTTCCAAATGGTAAGACACAAGACAACGATACTCCTGTTTTGTTCCATGTGTTTGTTCCACGAAACTCCAACAGCTTCTCTAGGGGGTATCAAAGATCACAACATAGTTTAATACCTCCGATGCATTAATAAAATAATAAAGGTTTATTATACTCACAAACACATTAAAATTGCCAGCGTATCTTAAAATAAATCCACATCTCTGCCCGTCCCAGGTTTCGCTCAAGGCTTCGTCAGGGGCGATGTCTAAAGTTGATCTGAGGTTGGTTCATTATAACCTTACCCTCCTCCGATCCCTAAACTCGCAGGGCGTATTCTCCCAGTTTGATTGATAGAAACCTCCCTTAATATCAACGCCGCCAGCTTCACATCTACACCAAATACATATAGTTCAGTCCACATATAAATAAATAAATATCTAAAATTCATACATAGATCTTCCAATATAGCTACCCGTTCTGTTTCCATATGATACGTGCACCTTATACATTCATAGACCCCACGTCATTGATCACATGCTAAAACCAATGATCATACACATTTGATTCCCGTTATAGTAACCTGTCTCTTCATTCATTCATTCATTCATTCATAAAATGATCACATGTGCAAACTAAGCATCACTGTTAACATGTTTCTTACAGCCAATGGTTCCACTTCCTTGATCTCCCTGAGTCGAACCATTGGCTGTAAGAAACATGTGACCAGTGATGTTTAGTTTGCACATGTGATCATTTTATGAATGAAGAGACGGGTTACTATTACTGGAATCAAATGTGTATGATCATTGGTTTTAGCATGTGATCAATGACGTGGGGTCTATGAATGTATAAGGTGCACGTATCATATGGAAATAGAACGGGTAGCTATATTAGAAGATTTATGTATGAATTTTAGATATTTATTTATTTAATTTTTTTATAAATTATTTATTTAATTATTTATTTAATTATAGGTGGATGGAACTATATTTATTTGGTGGAGATGTGAAGCTGGCGGCGTTGGTGTTAAGGGAGGTTTCTATCAAACTGGGAGGATACTCCCTGCGAGTTTAGGGATTGGGGAGGGTAAGGTTTAGACGACTTTAGACATCGCCCCTGACAAAGCCTTGAGCGAAACCCAGGTCGGGCAGAGATGTGGATTTATTTTAAGATATGCTGGCAATTTGAATGTGTTTGTGAGTATAATAAACCTTTATTATCTCAATGCATCGGAGGTATTACACTATGTTGTGATTTTTGATACCCCCTAGAGAAGCTGTTGGAGTTTCGTGGAACAAACAACGGGAGTATCGTTGTCTTGTGTCTTACCATTTGGAAGTTTGCACTAAGGAAGGGGGCTGGTCTAAAAACAGCAGCGCGGTTCCAACTCAATCCTATTGCCTTTTGTGTGAATACGTCCCACCTCTGGAACTAGCAGCGCAAGTATCCTATAGCGACGTGGTAGAGATTTTCTTTGGATCACGGTTATCTGGGCTGTTACAAATTTTCCAAATTTAAAATACATATGATTGTAATAAAAAGACTTGGAGGAGAAGATGAAACGCAGGTCCAAGCAGTGAGCCAGCTCTACATATAGCAGAATACAACACCACATACCCTTTTATATCCAGTGACATCTCCTGTCATGTAGACCTTCTCTTTCCTCTTCTCCTCCGTTTGACCCAGACCACCATGACAAATTCTTTCAGCTTCTCGTTTCTGCAGAGTTTGTTACACAGACACGTTAGATTTCCCAATTTTTCCATCAATCTCCCCATCGTGGTGTCCCAACAATGTTCTGCTGCCACTCCCAATACTGTGCCCGTTGTGCTCCCCCCAATGTCCCTGGCACTATACTGATGAAAAAATAGTGACCCCCCAGTAGAAATAATTGGGGTAGTTTATCAAACTGGTGTAAAGTAGAACTGGCTTAGTTGTCCATAGTAGCCATTCAGATTCCACCTTTCATTTTCCAAAGGAGCTGTCAAAAATTAAAGGTGAGATATGATTGGTTGCTATGGGCAACTAAGCCAGTTGTACTTTACACCCCGTTTGATAAATTATCCCAACGGTCTCTATAGTGTCTACAGCAATTATAATGTTTCCTAGAGTGCCCTAGTAATAATAATACCCTATATTGTGCTCCAGGTAATAATGCCTGTATAGTGTCCCCAAAAATAATGTCCCTGTAATAGAAATGCCCCTACAGTGCCTCCCCAGTAGCAACGTCCCCTATATAGTAGGGGCCCCCATTAAGTAATTTGCCTCCACACTGCTCCCTATTGAGTAATTTTCCCCCATGTAATGATTTGCCCCCACTGTCCCTGCAGTAATAGTATGTCCTACTCTGCCCCCTAAAGTTAGCTCACACGCAAAAAAACAAACAAACTCAAAGCTAATACTTATCTGTGTCCGGGATGGTGAGGCAGGCACACGAACATCACCTGATGGAGTAGGTCATGTGATATTTTTATAGAGCCGGTCGTTATGGATGCAGCGATACCAAATATGTATTTTTTCTTCTATTTTTGAATGACTTAATTGGGGAAAAATAAATACATTTTTATAAAACTTTATTTTTATTTTTTATTTGCAAGGAATAACTTTGTTTTAAAATCGGAGAAATAAAAATTTAGAAAATACCCAAATTGCTGAAAATTTTGAAAAATTAGCATTTTATTTTTATTTTTTTTGACATAAAGGTAAAACATAACACAAATTCACCATTAACATGAGGTATGATGTGTCACTAGAAAACAGTTTTAGAATTGCTTGGATCAATAAAAGCGTTCTACAGTTATTACCAGATAAAGTGAGACATGTTACATTTGAAAATTGGGGCTCCGGCGTTTGGTCCAAATTGGCTTTTGTTTTGCTTGAAGAGGTTAATATATATTTTATATAATATATTTTAGAACTACTTTTAATATAATAGCATTATGTTCTTTATTTAAAGGGAAAAGTCTGTGCTGAGCATCATGAGCTCAAAAGCAAACTGCAGACTCTTTTGCAGAAGGTAAAGGAGATCTCAGACTCTCTTGACTGCCAGAAGACAAGTGGTTTTGGATCAGTATCTACAGTAGGCGAAGAGATGAATATTGTAGAGGTAATTCCTTGGATTTTCTATGTGTGTGAGTTGATTAACTGTATTATAGCAGTTTACCCATTCAGAAATGTCGTCATTGTGAGATGTTATTTTTTATGTATATTGTTCTTCACTATTGAGCACATTTTATGAGGATCCTTTTATTTATTTTATTGCTAGATTTGTGAGAGTACACCACTGTAAGCATAACTAGTAACCCTGTTTCTTGTGTTGTAGAATTTGAAGCAACCTGTGTCAGACATCCGGGTCGATCTGGAGAACATTGCCTATGACGTCCAGCTCTTTATTTCTGAGCAAGCTCAAGATTTGTCGCCACAACAAAGTCGCACGTTACTTCGTCTTTTGAATGAGCTGCAGAAATCTTTTCGTGAAACTTCTGAAAGATTGTTGGCTCAGAATGAAGTGCTGCAGTTCCGTGAACGTCAGGTGACATTCAGCTTGAGATTTAAAGGGGTTGTCTGGGACATTTAAGAGTGTCTGAATGTAGAGGATGTGATGAATAATAAAATGTTACACACCTCCTAAATGGGGTTGTGCACCTTCTTGGGCAGACCTGCGAAAGGAAGCCTACTCGCCTGCTTCCCAACACTGGCTCCCAAGTCCTTCTCTCTTCAGCCTTGGCTGCTCCGCTGCACTTCCAGATTGTAAACTTCTGTGTTGACGCCACTGCGGCCAATTGCTGGCTGTAGCAGTGACAAATAGTCGCATGACACAAAGGAAGCAGGTCACCTCTGCAGCCAGCGATTAGCTGCAGCAACGTCAAAACGGAAGTTTACAGCAAGGGAGAGCAGCAAAGGCTGGTGAGAAAAGGCGTGGGAAGCAGGTGAGTATGCTCCCCTTTGCAGGTGTGCACAACCCCTATAAATCTTTTTCCTGTCTGTGCTTCAGTCCTAAAGTGATAACATTGTGAGCACCTGCACTTGACCACTGCAGCCAATCAATGGACAGTGATTGCTGCTTTGGTGAAGTGCAAGTAGTTGCATTGCAAGACAGCAGTAGAGACCGGCAGAAGCACTAGAGTGGCGGGGGAATTATGAGTTGCGTAATTTTATTTTATTTTTCTAACTCATCCTCTGCATTCAGGCACGGTTATAAATGTCCCAGACAACCCCTTTAATTTTAGGCAGCATGCTTGCTTACCTGTTACACACTGCTTACCAGCTAAACCGAGGCCTGGATAGAATGACCCTAAAGTGGAAATTAAAAACGCATAGAAGATGCGACTTTGTTGATTAGCCGCATGTTTACGTGAGACAGTGTTCGTACCCAATCATTGACCCGTGTAAAAGGGTCCTTCAGTTTTTTCATGTAGAAAGAGGAAGTACCAGTAGTCACCAGGTACCAGCTGTTTTATCAATGACTGTATTCGTCTGTATTAACAGTGTCCATTAACTGTTTGATTTGTCTTTAACCTCTTGTTTGCTTTGCTTTTCTAGGTTTCTCTCTTAACAGTGAAGGATTTCTTCCCCAGTCTGGCACTGGTGTTAACACTGATATCCACTCTATGGTTACTTGTGTAGAATAGGCTAGGGTATTATTATTTTTTTGGGCTATTTTTGAAAGGACACATCGTGCTCACATAGTGCTCGGGCAGGGAAATGTAGAGAAGGGAAAAAGGCATCAGACTATGCCGATTGTAACCCAGCTCGGTCCTAACAGTGTACAGACAATAACTTAAATGCAGGTACCTGTGTGCTCTGTGTCTCGGTTTCTGAAGGTCTTTATCTCCTTGTAGACTCTTCAGGAGCAGCAGGTGGTTTGTGCCCAGGAGCTGGAAGGCTTGAGCTCTTGGACTGAAGAAATAGAAAAAGCTGTGAATGATCACCAGACTGGTGCCAGCACGCAGGACCTCTCTAGTCTGCAGGATCAGTACCAGAGCATGCAGGTGATACGTTAGTCTATCTAGTTTTAAACGGACACTACCAACAATTCTTCTGCTTACATATTAACAGCGTATATGGGAATATTTGAAGTATTTTTTATACATTTTTTTGGCAAAAGATGGGTGGATGGTTTTCTGGATTTATTTTTTAAGTCACTCCTTGTATTCTACTTCCTGCCCTGGCTCTTTTTTGTTTGGGCGATTAATAACGCAATCACTATCATTGACTGAACGCTAGTGACAGACAAGCATTTTCATGCAAGGGTTTTGGGGGGAGATTTATCATTTTAAAAAATGGCTTTAAAAAGTTGCTAGCTGTGTGTTTGCAACTTTTTAAATGCGACTTTTTAAAAGTATTTTTATGCCACCCTCAGCACTTTTTCAAAAGGGGGAGTGACAAGGGTGGTCAGTTTTCTGGTGCAAATGAAGCCAGAGATCTACAGCAGCTCTGAGCCGTTGTCCATCTCTGTTTAGGCATACAGACTGCCGGAGGATGCCCCTAATTTATTATGAGGCCTGTGCCGACAGTGCAGGAGATATCAAGACAGGCGCAGAGAGCGTCTGTCTTGATAAATCTCCCCCTTGTGTGCGAAATCATTTATATTCGATGATTTACTTGCTCAGTCGATGATCATTGACTGTTTGGAGACAGATATAGTACTGTAAGATAATCGGTAGCATGCCTGCTTTGACTTCGTCCACATTTCTGAAAAATCACAATGCACCTTTACACTGCCGCAATTAAATATCGACAGATGATTTATTTGTTCAAATCAACAATTTCACAAGTGTTGAACGAGCATTTTAAGTGATATTATTCAGTCGCTATATACATTTACATCACATGCTTATTGTCCAACTTGAATCGCTAGTGTTTGAATTGTAACAATTATCTAATTGTCTAGATCCGCCATAACTTTTTCAGTCAGACCATCACTCTGATCAGAGAGGGACAGGGGAGCATCACGCATTTCACTGACAAGTGCAGTGCTCTTCCGTAGGCAACTTTATCAAGGCCTATCGAGAACAGTGGAGCTTACATACTGTTATCCAAATTCTACGGTCTACTATTATAACCGATAACATCACGCAGCAGCACTAAATTAACAATGAAATCCCTATCTATATTAGTAGTTTTTTTCTTTTTGCTGACTGCTACAGAAGGACAGCATTTTGTATTTAGTTTTTAGTGTTATAGCACTGGCAAAATGAAAAAAAAACCTGGCAAAAATTCTTACAAAAAATTGGAGGAGATTTATTAAGACCGGCACTTTCTACAGACATCTTATATCTCCTGCTTTGCCAGAGGATGTACTTAATTTATGAAGAGGTGTGCACCCCATTATAAATTAAGCAAATCCTCTTGTAGTCCGTGTGCCTAGAATGAAATCTGCACCAAGTGGCTTAGATTTCAGTCATCATTTACCCCAGAAAACTGGCATAAATGATGATAGATCTGCAGGGGCCGATTGCACCAGAAAGTGGAAAGGACGGCTTAGAAACTGCACTTGTGCAAAAATATTTGTGCAAGTGCCGTTTACAAAGTCACAAATCTGGAATATGCGACCTTCACGCCAGCTTTCTGGCATATGGGGAAGATACAGTCAGTCTCCCCCACTGAGTTTAAAAGAAATATCCTTTTCTGATGGATCGGTCCCTTTAAAGCTTCACCTGATTTTGTTTGTCACGTACCATGTGTTTCATACTGTGTGTTTTTTTCCTGCTTCCTCCAAATAGAACCTCCATAAGGATGTTCAAGCCAGAGCTAAGCAGTTTTCACGAGCCATCAAAACAGCTGAGAACTTCCTTGAACAGAATAGAAAAAAAATGAATCCAGAAGAACTGGAGGCCTTCCAAAGAAAGTTGCAGAAGGCTAAGGAACAGTACCAGTCTGTGCTTCAAAGAACAGGGGAGACCGAGAAACAGTTAGAGTCTGCAGTGAGCACTGCCGTTTTAGAGGAAACCAAAAAGGTAACCTATTGTGCCATTCCATACATGAGGTGGAGCTGGAGATTTGTGTGAATGGTGTCTAGGGTTTTGATGTTAAAACCTATGAAACTGGTCATAAACATTAGATTAAAATTGGGGGGAAAAGAAGGGACCAAGCATGTTGGATACACCCAGTATGGCCCCTACATGTCCTTATTATCCCCTATATATGTCTAGGCTTTTATATAAGTAACATGTAGGCTATCTATCCCATTTATTGAAAATATTTACTTTTTTTTTTTTACACAATTGTCCAGTCATCTGAATAGTCTATGATGACAACGTCCACGTTAGAAATAAGTTATATATTAAAGGGCAGCTGTCAGCAGATTTGTACCTATAAAACTGACTGACCTGTTACATGTGCGCTTGGCAGCTGAAGACATCTATGTTCTTCCTATGTTTAAACATCAAGTTTTAATATATGCAAATTATCCTCTAGGACCCAAAGGGATATTACTGTTTCTCCTAGAGGCTCTGCTCTCTCTGCAACTGCCGCACCCTCTGCACTTTGACAGAGTTAGGCAATGTAAACGTGATCACACCTGTCTGGCCCTGTCAATCCAAGAGCAGAGGAGACGGTAGTTGCAGAGAGAGCGGAGCCTCAAGGTGTAATGGCAACACCTCTGTTGCTCCTAGGGGCCTATTTGCATAGATTAAAACATGGTTTTTCTCAGCAATGCGGGAACATATGAACATGGGACCAACATAGACTCCTTCAGCTGCCAAGCGCACATGTGACAGGTCAGCCAGTTTCATAGGTACAAATCTGCTGATAGCTGCCGTTTAAAACATTATGATTTTTTTTAAGAAGGACATGTTTGTGAATTTCACAGTATCTAATTCTGGATTGTCTGAAGAAGAATCTGGTGATTGTGTTTATGAACTGATTTTAGGCTCTGTTCACACTGCTGGTCAGGCTCTGTTTGGAGCCTCTTTTTGTAATTCCTTGACTGCAAGAATACCACAGCATGCAGTGCTCTTCTTGCCTACAAAACGGCAAACCCATTTGTCATGCAGAAAATCCAGCAGTGTGTTGTGGCTTCCATTATGAACAGAAGCTGCGATGCAGATGTGAACAGAGGTCAGAACTATATAGCTACATTATTGTGTCTGAGGACTAGTGCTGCATTCAGATGCAGATACATTGTGAAAGATTGTACCAGTAGTCTAATGTGTAGGGGAGCAGTCCACAATGTCTCTCTACTGTAGCAAAAGGACTAAGATTGGTTTGCACGGCCTGGTTGTTGGGCCAATTATTGGGAAGGAACATGTATTTCCAATAATAGGCCCATGTAAATTTGCTGCAAAATGCTCGTTCATCTGGTGAAATGATCTTTCATGGAGCACATTAACCGCCTCAGGACCGCCGTACGCAGGATTGCGTCCTGGCGGCGGCCCTGCTATTCTGGGTGGACGCATATACGCGTCCTCTCGCGATAGCCGAGATTTCCTGTGAACGCGCGCACACAGGCGCGCGCGTTCACAGGATCGGAAGGTAAGCGAGTGGATCTCCAGCCTGCCAGCGGCGATCGCTCGCTGGCAGGCTGGAGATGTGATTTTTTTTCTTTAACCCCTAACAGGTATATTAGACGCTGTTTTGATAACAGCGTCTAATATACCTGCTACCTGGTCCTCTGGTGGTCCCTTTTGCTTGCATCGACCACCAGAGGACACAGGCAGCTCAGTAATAAGTAGCACTAAAACACCACTACACTACACCCCCCCCCCCTGTCATTGATCACCCCCCTGTCATTGATCACCCTCCTGTAAGGCTCCATTCAGACGTCCATATGATTTTTACGGATACATGGATCGGATCCGCAAAACACATACGACGTCTGAATGGAGCCTTACAGGGGGGTGATCACCTCATATACACTCCCTGATCACCCCCTGTCATTGATCACCCCCCTGTAAGGCTCCATTCAGACGTCCGTATGTTTTTTTTACGGATCCACGCATACATGGATCGGATCCGCAAAACACATACGGACGTCTGAATGGAGCCTTACAGGGGGGTGATCAGGGAGTCTATATGGGTGATCACCCCCCTGTCATTGATCACCCCCCTGTCATTGATCACCCCCCTGTCATTGATCACCCCCCTGTAAGGCTCCATTCAGACATTTTTTTGGCCCAAGTTAGCGGAAATTGTTTTTTTTTCTTACAAAGTCTCATATTCCACTAACTTGTGTCAAAAAATAAAATCTCACATGAACTCACCATACCCCTCATGGAATCCAAATGCGTAAATTTTTTTGACATTTATATTCCAGAGTTCTTCTCATGCTTTAGGGCCCCTAAAATGCCAGGGCAGTATAAATACCCCACATGTGACCCCATTTCGGAAAGAAGACACCCCAAGGTATTCCGTGAGGGGCATATTGAGTCCATGAAAGATTGAAATTTTTGTCCCAAGTTAGCGGAAAGGAAGACTTTGTGAGAAAATACAAAAAAAAAAAAGAATTTCCGCTAACTTGTGGCAAAAAAAAATAATTCTATGAACTCTCCATGCCCCTCATTGAATACATTGGGGTGTCTTCTTTCCAAAATGGGGTCACATGTGGGGTATTTATACTGCCCTGGCATTTTAGGGGCCCGAAAGCGTGAGAAGAAGTCTGAGATCCAAATGTCTAAAAATGCCCTCCTAAAAGGAATTTGGTCCCCTTTGCCCACCTAGGCTACAAAAAAGTGTCACACATGTGGTATCGCCGTACTCAGGAGAAGTTGGGGAATGTGTTTTAGGGTGTCATTTTACATATACCCATGCTGGGTGAGATAAATATCTTGGTCAAATGCCAACTTTGTATAAAAAAATGGGAAAAGTTGTCTTTTGCCAAGATATTTCTCTCACCCAGCATGGGTATATGTAAAATGACACCCCAAAACACATTCCCCAACTTCTCCTGAGTACGGCGATACCAGATGTGTGACACATTTTTTGCAGCCTAGGTGGGCAAAGGGGCACACATTCCAAAGAGCACCTTTCGGATTTCACCGGTCATTTTTTACAGATTTTGATTTCAAACTTCTTCTCGCGCATCTGGGCCCCTAAAATGCCAGGGCAGTATAACTACCCCACAAGTGACCCCATTTTGGAAAGAAAACACCCCAAGGTATTTTGTGATGGGCATAGTGAGTTCATGGAAGTTTTTATTTTTTGTCACAAGTTAGTGGCATATGAGACTTTGTAAGAAAATAAATAAATAAATAAATCATAATTTTCCGCTGACTTGTGACAAAAAATAAAAAGTTCTATGAACTCACTATGCCCATCAATGAATACCTTAGGGTGTCTACTTTCCGAAATGGGGTCATTTGTGGGGTGTTTGTACTGTTTGGGCATTGTAGAACCTCAGGAAACATGACAGGTGCTCAGAAAGTCTGAGCTGCTTCAAAAAGCGGAAATTCACATTTTTGTACCATAGTTTGTAAACGCTATAACTTTTACCCAAACCATTTTATTTTTTTACCCAAACATTTTTTTTTTATCAAAGACATGTAGAACAATAAATTTAGCGAAAAATTTCTATGTGGATGTCGTTTTTTTTTGCTAAATTTTACAACTGAAAGTGAAAAATGTCATTTTTTTGCAAAAAAAACCGTTTAATTTCGATTAATAACAGAAAAAGTAAAAATGTCAGCAGCAATGAAATACCACCAAATGAAAGCTCTATTAGTGAGAAGAAAAGGAGGTAAAATTAATTTGGGTGGTAAGTTGCATGACCGAGCAATAAACGGTGAAAGTAGTGTAGTGCAGAAGTGTAAAAAGTGGCCTGGTCATTAAGGGGGTTTCAGCTAGGGGGGTTGAAGTGGTTAAAGTGGTTATCCTGGAAAAAACAATGATGACTCTGGTGAGTGATGCAGGCTCCCAGTAGCTTTCCAAGGACAGCGCTATACATCATATAGTGGCAGTGCTTGGTATTGCAGCTCAACCCCTATGACTTGAATGAGGCTGAGCTGCAACTAGGCCATATGACCGATGTACAGTGATGTCATTGGCCTAGGAAGAAGCATGCAGCGTTCAAGGCCTCTTATAACAGCTGATTGTTGGGGGTCCCTGGTGTGGCACCCCTGCAGATCTGATACTGATGACCTACCCTGAGAATAAGTCATAGATATATTTTCCTGGATAACCCCATTTAAAGGGAACCTGTCATGTGGATATTTGATTATAATCTAACTAATTATATACAATCATTAACTACTAAAAAGCACCTTAGATGTATTCACTTACTGGTGTGACAGATGGTTACCTCATAATATACACACAAAGATGCCGCATGCTAATGAGCTGAATTGAGTCCAGCGTATATTTAATTCAGAGCTATAGCCACTCCCCTGCCCACCTGCTGATGATTCATATGGAAAAAAAACTGCCATTCAGCAGCAGGTGGGCGGGGAGAGTCAGGAGCTCATGAATATTCATGACTCATCATTATCAGCTGGAGCTGACCCAGCATTTTGCTAAGACAATCAGTCACTTATTTATGTTGCCCTTAGTTAGGACACCATAAAACTGGTGACAGGTACCCTTTAAATCATTTTTTCTGGGCAGCACATTATGCTGTGTGAACAACTATCTGCTGCCCAGAAACTATTTCTGTATGAGGACAAACAATGGCAATAGCCATCACTTGTCCCCACACAGTGGAGGTGATTGCTGCATGCAAGTGCAGCTCTTCACCTCCACTGACGAGCAGAAAGTTATCGGGAAGCAGCGGTCCCTTCCCAATGAATGCTTGCTCGGTTAGGTAGTGTAAATGCAGCTTAAGGCATTTTAGATTTCAGGATCTGACAGATCTCCCGTTTCCTAGAACATAAATAGCACTATTGATTTCTGGCAGTTTTTTTCATTCCCATAGCATGCAGTTTATGAGGGAGTCAGGGGAGTAGTTGTCAGCTATTGACACTGTCTGCTGTATGTAAGATAAGAAAGCAGGACAACCTATTTTTTCTTTTAAAATTGTTCCATTCTGTGTGAGCAAACTCAGACCAGCTATTGTTCTTTGGACTTACTTTCCATGCGATCAGCAATAGTAAAAATGATTTCCCCTCTGCAAATGTTTATTTCACTGCTTCACTGGTCTGGTTCTCCTGACACGGTTTGATTACAAACGGCAGTGGTGGCATGCTGTGATATACCGCATGTGACTTCTACAGCCAATCTCTGTTTTCAGAGGAGGCATGCCGAGGAAAGTGAATACAGTGGTGACAAAACGTACACCTGCACGACTGGGTGCATGTCACACTGTCAGTGACATGCAGGTGTAGAGCGCGTGACCACTGCAGCCAATCAGTGTTCCACCGATGAGGACGGTGATTAAAGACTGCAGCAGTCATGTGACAGGAGGACCAGGCCAGCACCACAGTAAACACCGCTGCAGAAAGGGATGGGTTTTTATTTTAGGATATTGCAGGGCTTGACCAACAATTTTAATTCTCTTAAACAACCTCTTAAGAGAATTATGGCAACCAGTTTCACACAAGTGTGTTCAGTCTGGGAAGCATGCTTCATGTGATGGCTGTAATTCCAGGACCGAAGACGCTCCTCTGACTGAGCTCACAGCATAATAATGACTTCTGATGCCGGGAATTCCTGCTTGGCCGAAGGTTTACTGTACTGTACTCGGAGTCTATACACTACAGAAGATGGATCCGTCATGGCTATAGAAGACCTAATACAACCGGATCTGTTCATGACTGATGCATGCGGTTGTATTATTGTAACAGAAGCGTTTTTGCAGATCCATGATGGATCTGCAAAAAAACGCTAATGTGAAAGTAGCCTAAGAAGGAAAAATATCAGAAGGCTTGAGCTTCACACACCTATTTTGGTCATAACGTTTCTACCATTTCAGTTGAAGTGTGACGGTTTTGTTCTTCAAGATTTCATTATATTTATGCACCCCTCTGTTTTTGTTACCATTAGTCTAAAACCGCTGAGGAGCTGAAGGAAAACCTAGGAAAGATTGAGTCACTCCTGTGTCAGGTCCTTCCATCTCTCCCAAATAAAAGCAATCAGCAGAAAGTCAGTGTTACTGATGGGAAAGATCCTGGGAAGAAGCTGCAGTCATCTGCATGTTCTCCTGAAGATGCTGCTGACATAATCAATGAATTGTATGAGAGAAAAAAGGTAAGTGTCTTCCTATAAACAATATTTTATTACGTAATGTCACTGAGACATGTAGGCGAGTGTTCTGTGACATGTTTTACCCTTAAAGGGAATCTGTCACTGTTTACCCTGCATTCTCAGGGGGCATGTGACAGAGACGAAACTTTCAGCAGTGTACTATTTATGTCTATAAATGTTTTGTGAAACTTAGTTTGTTTCGGCGTCCTGAAAGCGATGTCGACTAGCAGTCTGGTTTATTTATAAGCTTAGAGCTCCCTCTACTCACCCACCACCATGATTTCTCCTTATGCAGAGTAATATGCAGGACTAATAAATTGACAGTGATTCAACTAATGAACTGTTAATGTCACAAAACTACAACCTATTTAAGATATAAATAGTGCACTACTGAAATCGGCGATCAGTGCAATAGGATTAACCACAGACTAGTGTGTTTTCAAGTTCAGCGTACCAGTTCGGATTCAGGTTATCTAAGAATCCAGTTATGGATTCCGCTACCGCAGACCATAACGGAATTCTGTGACGGCATGCACCATGGAAGCCTATAAGAGGCATTCCATCTAATAGAAGTCTATGGCCAGCTCTTATAGGCTTCCATGGTGCATGCCGTCATAGAATTCCATTATGTCCAAATGATTCTTAGAGAACCCGAACCTGTATGCCGAACTTGAAAACACAAGTTCGCTCAACACTACCACGGACATCTCCACTGTGATTTCTGATGAAACTACCTACTAGAGACTACTTTGTGACTCTGCCTGTTCATTCATCAGTCTACAGTACAGATGAGAGCCACTGCTGTGTTCTTTCAGGCCAAGATGAATGAGATTTTACTTCTGCTGGTAAAAATCAACTGGAAGCAGATTCTACTGTCAGACTGGTCCCAGATACTGTAGTGCAGTGGTGTTCGAACCTATGGCACGGGTGCCAGAGGAGGCACTGAGAGCCCTCTCTGTGGGCACCCGTGCCCTGGAAAAAGTCTAAGGCTACCAATATGCCTTAGACGTTTCCTCCCATTCATCAGCACAGGGCGTGCTAAAAATGGCACAGGTAGCACATTGAATGCAGGCAGGCTATTATAGCTCAATTATAAAGTACATGGAAGATATACTGCATTGGACTGCATTGCCGTCTTGGCACTTTGTGATAAATAAGTGGGTTGCAGATTGGGCACTTGGTCTTTAAAAGGTTCACCATCACTGACCTAGTGAGTGTATGCATTCAGTGCAGAATAATTACAGAGTTGGCATGAAGACCTGATTGGAGATTTTTTTTTTTTCCGGACTGGATTTTTTTATGAAGCCTTCAGTAAATGTTTACAGAAATATTAGGCTGGGGTTGCTAATGCTGTTGTAATACGTCTTTGTATGTTTGTATTCTAATTGTTATGTTGCTCCTATTGTAGACACAGCATCAAGAAATGTTAGCCAAACAGCAAAATTTCATCTTGACCATACAGTCAGCACAAGATTTCTTAGACAAACATGGTAGTACGTTATCCCCTGAAGAGAGAGAGCGGTTGCAGAACCAGCTGGCACGTTTGAAGGAGGAGTACGCTACCTCGTTGTCTCAATCTCAGTTACAACTGAAGCATTCACAAAGCCTGCGTGATGACCTGCAAAACTTCATTCATGACTGTGGAGAGTTTGAGAACTGGGTTCACCAGAGTGAAAAAGAATTGGATAACATGCAGAACGGGCATGCAGACTTTACAGCGTTACATGACTTACTGCAGCGACAAGGCGATTTTTCTGAAGATGTGATTTCACATAAAGGAGATCTGCGATATATTACCATTGCTGGTCAGAAAGTCATTGATGCAGAAAAAGCAGCTTCTGAACAGTGCGATGAAGGGTTGGAAGTGCAAGTGGCTGGAGCTTTGGTGAAAAATAAACTTGAAGATGCTTCCAAAAGATACAGTGCCTTGCATTCAAAGGTAATTGTTGATGCTTAGTTGGGATTAGGGTCCATTCACACGTCCGCAATTCTGTTCCGCATTTTGCGGAACGGAATTGCGGACCCATTCATTTCTATGGGGCCACACTATGTGCTTGCTGCCCGTATCCGGAAATGCGGATCCGCACTTCCGGGTCCGCAATACCGTTCCTGAAAAAATAAATAAAAATTCCTATTCTTGTCCGCAATTGCAGACAAGATTAGGCATTTTCTATAATAGTGTCGGCGATGTGCGGTCCGCAAAATGCAGACTGCACATTGCCAGTGTCCGTGTTTTGTGGATCCGCAAAACACATACGGATGTGTGAATGGAGCCTTAGTCTGAACTTTCTAACATATTGGGTGAGATTTATCAAATTGGTGTAAAGTAGAACTGACTTAGTTGCCCATAGCAACCAATCAGATTCCACCTTTCATTTTTCACAGGTTTTTGGGAAAACGAAAGGTGGAATCTGATTGGTTGCTATAGGTAACGAAGCCAGTTCTACTTTACACCAGTTTGATAAATCTCCCCCATTATTTTTATTCCCACAGAAATCATAGGTGGGGAAAAAACATTGACTTTCTGTGTTCTTACATATAGTTTCTGGTTGATTTACAGTGCTCCAAGCTGGGAACTCACTTAAATAGTTTATTGAACGGGTACCAGCAGTTCCAGGAGGGCTCAGAGGCCGCGGTGAGTTGGCTGCAGAAGGCTGAACTAGCTGTGGAAAGGTTACTTTCTGAACCAGCAGCATCAGATACAGTCGCTCTGCAGTCTCAGCTGGAGAAAGCAAAGGTAAATGTAATGTCTCCAGCAGTTAAGACAAATGATTGTTTTAGAGGTCTGTATTTTTGTGAGAAGAGAAATCATCGCTAAATATTAAATATTTCAGAGTATGCAGTGTGAAATTGCAGAGCATCAAGTACACGTGGAAAAAGTTCATAAGACAGTCCGTGGCCTCCAAGAAATCAAAGGAGATCCACTGCCAGACTGCACGAAGATCCAGGCAACAGCTGGTGAGGGAGAATGCCAGATTTATAGAGAATTTCTAACCGCGATACAAGCTAATGTAACCAGAAGCATGTATGACTAGAAATTGGGAGCTCATCATCCAGGCCTACAGTATGTCTGTCTGGAGATGCAGACATTTTTGCAGGTTCTGTGGCTATGAGGGCCCATAGGAAAGTGATGCAGATCCTGTGTATTCGTTGGAAGCAGAAGCTCCCAAGATACAAAGCTCCAATCCTCTCTATCACATCAGCTTGTATCTCCTTGCCAGATTTGTTTTAATGTGACTGTGATAATGTGATTTTGTCACTTGTGGTTTAATATGTACTGGCGTGTGTCTGACTATCATTATAGATTCCATTGAAAGTCGATACCAGAGTCTTTCCAGCAACATGGCTGCTCACTCAGATTTACTGCAGAAGTCAGTAGCTCAGACGCAGAGTGTGCAAGACGGCCTGGAACACCTCTTGCACTGGCTAGAAGGAATGGAAAAGACCCTAGAGGGACAAAGCCATGCATCCATGTCTTCTGTATCGATTCAGGAAGCTCTTGCTCAGAACATGGTAAGACTAATTGTTTGTTTTTGTGACCATTTCTAATGTGTTCAAATAAATGTACAACACAAATCAATCTGAATGGTTAATGTGTGTATATATGTGTGTGTGTGTGTGTGTGTGTGTGTGTGTGTGTGTGTGTGTGTGTGTGTGTGTGTGTGTGTGTGTGTATATGTGTGTGTGTATATATATATATATATATATATATATATATAAAAGCTTTCCGTTAATGTTTACACTAACTCAGCAGAGCCAAACAAAAACTAATGGGTGCAGCAGTCAGTTCAGCATTTTTGCCTCCTTTTTTTTTAGTAAATGGTGGGGGTCATAGCACCCAAAAGCCAATAGATCAAAGCTTTGGATGTGTTACTTAAAGGGGTTCTGCAGTTTATTTAAACTGATGATCTATCCTCTGGATAGATCATCAGCATCTGATCGGCGGGGGTCCGACACCCGGGACCCCCGCCGATCAGCTGTTTGAGAAGGCAGGGGCGCTATAGCAGCGCTGCGGCCTTCTCACTGTTTACCGCTGGTAATGTCACGACTAGTATCAACTTGCCTGGGCACCGCTAGCCTTCTCAAACAGCTGATCGGCGGGGGTCCTGGGTGTCGGACGCCGATGATCTATCCAGAGGATAGATCATCAGTTTAAACAAAGTGCAGAACCCCTTTAAAGTCAGACTTTTATGAAAATGATAAGTATCCCTCAAGGGGTTGTCCCACCTGAGACATTTATGACATATCGATAGGATATGGCATAAATGTTGGATAGGTGCGTGTCCCACCTCTGGGACCCACTCCGTTCTCCAGAACAGGACTCCAAAATGAATAGAGAGCAAGCCATGCATGCGTGGCCACCTACCATTCATCATTATGGAATTATAAAAATAGTCAAGTGAGTGTGCCCTGCTATTTTCAGAAGACCCCTAGTTATGAGTTCAGAGCAATCAGTGCAAGACTGGTTATTTCTCCATTCACCAATAGGGGTCTTCTGAGAGCACTAGGCTATTTTCAGAAGTCCCATAGTGAATGGAGAGTGGCTGTGAATGTACGGCTTGCTCTTTGTTCACTTCAGGGTTTCATTCTAGAGTGTGCTCCACACCTATCTGACATTTATGGTCAGTGATCTATCATACATTTCCTAGATGGGAATACCTGTTTAAAACATCACAATCAAGCCCCTAATAGATAGATATCTATCTATCTCTATCTCTAACTGTTTGCCAGACACATTCCAGTGCTATAGTGTCAGGGACTTAAAGGGGTATTCCCATCTCAGACATTGATCGCATATCACTAGGCGCATACACTCTATTGAGTAGATACCAGTGCACTGCTCATGCTGGAGCTGTTCAGTGGATGAATCCAAGTAAGTAACTCAGTATAGATATGTCTAAATCAGCTGTATTGGGCAACTTTTTGTGTTCAGCCTTTTTTAAATTGCTTTAAAGGTCTTGTCCCACTTCAGTAAATCTCATTTATTATGCTGAGGAAGTTAATACAAGCCACTTATTAATCCATCAGCGGTGGCCGTGGTTGCACACTATAGGAAAAAGCGCCAGCCAGGACCGTGGGGCCACACTTAGGCGGGTGTTTTTTCCTATAGTGTGCAAGCACGACCACCACTGCTGGATTGCAGGGTGGTCGTAACCATTAAAATTAGCAATGTGTAATGTGATGGAAAAATGAATCCAACTAGCAAAGGAGGCAATATGGCCAATCACAATACATTAGGAAGTGGCTTGTATTAATTTCCTCTACATAATAAATGCTGTTTGCTAAATTGAGACACCCCTTTTAACACCAGAGAGTAGAAAGCATTGTCTCCACATTTCTATTTTGCAGAAATTAAGACAGGACATTGGAAGTAGAAGAGGGAGCCTGGATGCCACTGGTGAAATGGTGGTGAAGTTCATGGAGACGGCAGACAAGACAGCAGCCGCAAACCTTCAGAACAAGCTCTCTGAAGTCACGGCACGGTTTGACAAAGTGTGTCAGCAGCAGATCCTACAAGAGACTGCTCTAAAAGAGGTCTTGCCAAAAGTGGAAAGATATGAGCAGATCTCAGAAGCATTGCAAGACTTTAAAGAAACAAGGTCACAATTGCTGGCATCAGGAAACCAGCCAGATAGAGACATTGCTCAGTTTTCAGAGCAAATTCAGGTTTGTTTCAATATTTTATCGTATTTGTTCCAAAACCCACAGTATAAGGCCATAATAGTTGTTTTTTATTTTGCATTGGTATTTGTTAGACAAAACCAGGAGTAGAACATAAACAGGGGAAGTATAATGGGAAGAATTTGCACATCTTTTAGATTTTGTACTCCCTCCTGTTTGGGCTTAGAAATACTGAAGTAGAAAGGTGTAGCAGCCTATGCAGAGTTAGGGTGGGTTCACACTAGCGTTAGGGATTCCGTTATGGCTTTCCGTTATAACATGGTTATAACGGAATCCATAAGACGGAAGGACGGATCCATTCTTCTGCCCATAGACTTGTATTATGACAGAATGCAAAACGGAAGCCTTTAAAAGGCATTCCGTTTGCTCTCCGTCCTAATAGAAGTCTATGGGAATCAAAACTGATCCCTCTGGGTCCCGTTATGCAAGACTGAAAACAAATTCCTGTCGACAGGACTTTGTTTTCCGTCTTTTATAACTGGACCCAGACGGATCCGTTATGCTTTCCCATAGACTTCCATTAGGACGGAAAGCAAACGGAATGCCTTTTAAAGGCTTCCGTTTTGCATTCTGTCTGGGCATTCCGTTATTTTCCGTTATAACCATGTTATAACGGAAAGCCATAAAGGAATCCCTAATGCTAGTGTGAACCCACCGTTACTGCTCCAGCAGTGGAAGCAGAGCTTTTGCACGTACTCCGCTGCTTGGAGCAGCCGCGCACGTGCGAGATTGTCAGAACCGGCATAGATGTCCAGCCCTGTCAAACAAGCAGCATGGGGGGGCCCCACTGACATCACGACTAGTATCAACTAGCGTGGACGGGGCTAAGCTCTGTTTACTTAAATGGAGCTTAGCCCCGCCCACGCTAGTTGATACTAGTCGTGACGTCAGTGGGCCGGCGGTAAACAGTGAGAAGCCTGCGGCGCTGCTGGAGCGCCGCTGCCTTCTCAAACAGCTGATCAGCGGGGATCCCGGGTGTCGGACCCCCACTGATCAGAAGCTGATGATCTATCCAGAGGATAGATCATCATCAGTTAAATGAAAGTGCAGAACCCCTTTAAATGTTCCCAAAATGTCAGCAGTTCCTTTTTATTATAGGAGTTGAATATAGAAATAAAGCAACAGGGAGAGCAACTGGATACACTTGAACATCTAGTGAAGGATTTGAGCACCTGCCCTTTGCTTCTCGATACCTCGGAGCACTTGCAGAAGGTTTACTCCCTGAAGAAGGCTTTTCAGGATCTACAGGAGGCAGCAAAAGACAGGTACTTATTTAAAATGTAGTCAGATGTTTATAGCTTTCTACATTTTTACTCTGGTTAATTACGCTTGTTTCTCCTTCAGACAACGTGAAGCGTTGTCTTGCCAGGAAGAATTGGAGGAGTTCAAGAGGCTGGTTGGGAATATGAGGAAGTGGCTGAAGGATAGTGAAGACAGTGTTCCATCATGTGAAGGTTCACATGGATCGCTTGAATTACAGATCTTCCTACAGCAAGTCGAGGTAATGCAGCTGAAACAATGTAATACCGAGAATCAAAATATTCCTAGCAGGAACCTGTGCCATTTTCAGTTTTCTAATGAGCAACAGCTGGTACCTGAAAATGTAGTTTGGAGTGGGTCTACATGCTGAGTCACTGATCCCCAGAACCGCAGAATTCTCAGCACTGGGTTTTTGTGGCTCCATTCAGCCTCTCAAGACACAGGTTTGGCTTTTTGGGGTTATATAGTTTCTGTAAGTCCAAACACTGTTCTCTAGTGCAGCCACAAACATTTTAGTCCATGTTGGTCATTACACTTGTTCATACTGGCCACAAATGAAACTGGATGAAAGGCCAAATGATCTTTATTGGGAACATTCTTTCAAGGAAAAGACTATTTGTGGACTATCAGACAAAAAAGTCAAACATTGTAACTTCTTCCCAGATGATGGAGCTGTGTTGTCAGTCAGCTAAAACTATGGTTCGTTGCAACTTTTAGGCCTGCTTCACATCTGCGTTTAACTTAGTTCACCGAATCTGGCATAACCACACACAGCCATGCACCAAATCCATTGACTATAAAGGGAACCAGCAGTCATCCGGCAGCTCTATAGTATAAGTAGTGGCTTCGGCTGGACAAAAAGTTGTGCATGCACTGTCTTTTGTCCACCTGAAGCCGGCACTTATTCCGGAAAGCAACCGGATCACTGCAAGATCCCATTATAGTCAATGGGGACTGGCAGTGCACAACCGATTTCAGCTATGCCGGATCCGGCGAACTCCAGCAGGTTGTTCCTCTACCTGGGCAGTGTTGATGATCTGATGAGTTACACTATACTGTGAGCTGAGGCTGCTATTACATTTGTGTGTTTTTCTCACAGGACCTCTTAAAAGAGTGGAAAATGAAAGGTCCCCAAGTGGAAGTTATTGCTCAAAAAGGATCTGAATTGGAGAACAGAATAATGGAGATAACAGCTTCAGAAAGCCAACTGCAAAGAGGTGAGCAGAAGTATATTGCTACGGATAATTGGCTGTTTGTGCTTTTTTTTAAACATCCATTTCTATCTTTCTATTCCTCTACAGTCCATCTTTCCTTCTACATTTAAGCACCTGCTTTCATTGTGTACTTTATTCCACTTTCTCTACCTGTGCCCATTATGTTATTTTTCTAGGTTCTGGTCCTCGGGTGATATGTTGGGAGGAACTCCCTCCTGGTTAATAGGCTCCCATTGTATAAAAATGTGTGTGTGTTATGTACCATATGTTTTGCACTATAAGAGACATCTGCCCATAAGATTTACCTAGATTTTAGAGGAGGAAATAAAAAATAAAAAACTTTTTTTATCTGACCTCAGCTCAGGGACCAGTGTTAATCAGGCCTCAGCTCAGGGCCCAGTGTTAATCAGACCTCAGCTCAGGGCCCAGTGTTAATCAGACCTCAGCTCAGGGCCCAGTGTTAATCAGGCCTCAGCTCAGGGCCCAGTGTTAATCAGGCCTCAGCTCAGGGCCCAGTGTTAATCAGGCCTCAGCTCAGGGCCCAGTGTTAATCAGACCTCAGCTCAGGGCCCAGTGTTAATCAGAGCTCAGCTCAGGGCCCAGTGTTAATCAGAGCTCAGCTCAGGGCCCAGTGTTAATCAGAGCTCAGCTCAGGGCCCAGTGTTAATCAGAGCTCAGCTCAGGGCCCAGTGTTAATCAGAGCTCAGCTCAGGGCCCAGTGTTAATCAGACCTCAGCTCAGGGCCCAGTGTTAATCAGACCTCAGCTCAGGGCCCAGTGTTAATCAGACTTCAGCTCAGAGCCCAGTGTTAATCAGACCTCAGCTCAGGGCCCAGTGTTAATCAGACCTCAGCTCAGGGCCCAGTGTTAATCAGAGCTCAGCTCAGGGCCCAGTGTTAATCAGAGCTCAGCTCAGGGCCCAGTGTTAATCAGAGCTCAGCTCAGGGCCCAGTGTTAATCAGAGCTCAGCTCAGGGCCCAGTGTTAATCAGAGCTCAGCTCAGGGCCCAGTGTTAATCAGAGCTCAGCTCAGGGCCCAGTGTTAATCAGAGCTCAGCTCAGGGCCCAGTGTTAATCAGAGCTCAGCTCAGACCCCTCAATGTTTATTAGACCCCAGTGCAGACCCCTAAAAAGACCTCAGATCAGACCCCCAATGTTAATTAGACTCCAGATCAGACCTATATATATATATATATATATATATATATATATATATATATATATATATGATGCCTTTCTATTAAATAGCTTTGTCAGCTACACAATTTTATACAGCAAAAGAGAAAAAACTATTCTAAAGTACCAGCACTATATAGGCCATAAAGGACACTCTTTTGGCCTTCATCGGATAAAAGGTGCTTTATGCGTTCATTTGACATATATGTCGAGAGTTTTCTGACATATCCACCAAACGTAGGTTCTTAACAGGATTTGATCATTAGCAACGTACTGTATCTATTATTTCAAATATCCTGAGATATTTTCCTCAAATTTCCTCTTTTTATAGAGGAATTCACTGTTTAGTGCAGATCATTGTACATTTTCATGGGTTTGTTTTAGAGTTCATATCAAATTTCATACTGCCTGTTTACAGCATATATCCACTTTTAAGCACACTTTAGCAAGTTTATGTTGTAATTGTAATGCAATGCATTCGTTTTTTTGAACTGATCCTAAGGCCTCATGCACACGACCGTTGTTCTGTTCCGCATCTGAGCTGCAGTTTTTGCGGCTCGGGTGCGGACCCATTCACTTCAGTGGGACCGCAAAAGATGCGGACAGCACTCAGTGTGCTGTCCGCATCCGTTGCTCCGTTACGTAGCCCCCGTTTTGCGGACAAGAATAGGCATTTCTACAATGGGCCGCCTGTTCCGTAAATTGCGGAAGGCACACAGGTTGCTTTGTGTTTTGTGGATCCGCATGAGGCCTATGATGGAGCTTTTTTATTTAATTGCAGTCACAGTTCCACTGGCTGTTGAGCTCTTTTCACACCGGCATCATAGTTTCTGTTAGCATAGCGGATGTGGCAAAAAATAGAAAGATGAAAAGGGAGTTTTCATATAATGGAAAAGTTATTTTTTTCCACTGCTGGTGTGATAGAATGTAAGGCAGACCCAAGCCACTCTGTAAATCCTTGCTCCTGCTTATTCCTTTGCCAGCCCCTCCCTCTCCTTCATTAATAAGCCGAAGCGAGATGACTGCAGGTATCTGGCTCTGTCATTGAACGAGAAGAAGGGGCTGGCAGAGAAAGTAGGTGGAGCAAAGGTGGGCCTGCCCTCAGTGCACCTAAAGAGGACCTTTCATCTGACAAAACATTGTGAACTAAGTGTCATGATCTGTACAGCGGTGCCCAGGGATCTCACTGCACTTACTATTATCCCTGGGCGCTGCTCCGTTCTTCCATTATGTCCTCCGGCGGTATGTTCGGTCACTTGGTTATAGTAGGCGGAGACTGCCCTTGTTCTCCTGGGCGTCTCCTTCTCCCAGGCTGTAGCGCTGGCCAATCGCAGCGCACAGCTCACAGCCTGGGAGGTTTTTTTTTCTCCAGAATGAGGCCCCCTGGATCTCACAGGCCCCGGAAGCTGTATGAGTAATACACACACTAATACCCACCAAAATAGTACCAATCTAACCGTCACCTCATCCTGCAAAAAATTAGCCCCTACCTGAGACAATCGCCCAAAAAATAAAAAAAACTATGGCTCAGAATATGGAGACACCCCCCCCCCCCCCCCAAAAAAAAATAATAATTTTGTTTTAAAAAAAGCTCTTATTGTGTAAAATTTACATAAATAAATAAAAAAGTATACATATTTGGTATCGCCGCGTTCGTATCGACCGGCTCTATAAACATATCACATGACCTAACCCCTCAGATGAACACAGTAAAAAATTAAAAACTGTGCTAAATAAACCATTTTTTGTGACCTTACATCACAAAAAGTGTAATAGCAAGCGATCAAAAAGTCACACGCACCCCAAAATAGTGCCAATAAAACAGCCATCTCATCCCGCAAAAATTATACCCTACCCAAGGTAATCGCCCAAAAACTTAAAAAATGATGGCTCTCAGACTATGGAAACACTAAAACATTATTTATTTATTTTTTTGCTTGAAAAATGAAATCATTGTGAAAAAATGAAATCATTGTGTAAAACTTATAAATACATTACATATAATATATTACATAAAAAAAAAAAAAGTATACATATTAGGTATCACCGCATCCGTGACAACCTGGTCTATAAAAATATCAGATGATCTAACCTGTCAGATGAATGTTGTAAATAACAAAAAATAAAAACTGTGCCAAAACAGCTATTTCTTGCTAACTTGCCTCACAAAAAGTGTAATATAGAGCAAACAAATATCATATGTACCCTAAACTACTACCAACAAAACTGCCACCCTATCCCGTAGTTTTTAAATTGGGGCCACTTTTATGGAGTTTCTATTCTAGAGGTGCATCAGGGGGGCTTCAAATGGGACATGGTGTCAAAAAAAACAGTCCAGCAAAATCTGCCTTTCAAAAACCGTATGGCATTCCTTTCCTTTTGCGCCCTGCCGTGTGCCCGTACAGTAGTTCATGACCACATATGGGGTGTTTCTGTAAACTACAGAATCAGGGCCATAAATATTGAGTTTGGTTTGGCTGTTAACCCTTGCTTTGTAACTGGAAAAAAATTATTAAAATGGAAAATCTGCCAAAAAAGTGAAATTTTGGAATTGTATTTCTATATTCCATTAATTCTTGTGGAACACCTAAAGGGTTAACAAAGTTTATAAAATAAGTTTTGAATACCTTGAGGGGGGTAGTTTATAGAATGGGGTCACTTTTGGGTGGTTTCTATTATGTAAGCCTCGCAAAGTGACTTCAGACCTGAACTGGTCCCTAAAAATTGGGTTTTTGAAAATTTCTGAAAAATTTCAAGATTTGCTTCTAAACTTCTAAGCCTTGTAACATCCCCAAAAAATTTAATATAATTCCCAAAATGATCCAAACATGAAGTAGACATATGGGAAATGTAAAGTAATAACTATTTTTGGAGGAATTACTATGTATTATAGAAGTAGAGAAATTGAAACTTGGAAATTTGCAATTTTTTTACAAATTTCTGGTAAATTTGGTATTTTTTTATAAATAAAAATGATTTTTTTTTTTACTTCATTTTACCAGTGTCATGAAGTACAATATGTGACGAAAAAACTGTCTCAGAATGGCCTGGATAAGTCAAAGCGTTTTAAAGTTATCAGCACTTAAAGTGACACTGGTCAGATTTGCAAAAAATGGCCAAGTCCGTAAGGTGAAATAGGGCCGAGTCCTTAAGGGGTTAAGTGCAGTTCAAAGGTGGACATATACTTTAAAATAACTTGGTACTACATCAGTGAGTATAGACTTTATTACCCCTTAGATTCACTTCTTTTTGACTATAGATCTGAAATGTCATGGAATTCACATTGAGATATGCTAGGAGCAACAGAAATATGTTAATCTAACTAGGAATCCGAAGGGGTCTTTGGTACCGAGTCCACTTCAGTTTTCTATTTTAAGCTGTTTTAAAATGCGCAGAAATAAATACAGTAGTAATTCACCGAACTCTAGAGCAACGTCGGGCGATAAAATTTTTGCCTGCCCGGAGCCAATACATTTTAATGCCGTACGGCAACAGCATTATAAATGAAGGTTTTGAATAAACCGACTACGGATCTATGATCCAAAGTGGATTCGCTTAAGCCTAAATCTAACTCAAGTGGTCAGTTTTGGGCTGTTTTATGGTTATTTTACAACATTAGATATTTTAGGCTTTTCCTCTTCCTGTGGTTCTGTGTCATTATATACTGTTTGCCCTTTGAACAAGCATGAATTGGTGATTGAGGGCACATTTCTATTCCTATCACTGACCTGTGGCGTTCCTTTAGTGGTGACTCTATTTAGTTAAGAATAGAACTTCATTATCTTGATGGAGTAATTATCAGTTAGTGACATAGAAAGCAGAAACTAATAAGAGGGCAGTTTTAACATGTCGCTATATGTCATTTGAATGACTTGACTACAACAAGGGCTCTTATTTTATATTTCGCCTGGGTGCATAGGTCTAGCTATTTGTGTATGCACGCTGGATATGCAATATTACCATCATACCGGCGACAGTTCCTCCATAATACGACATGCAGGGCTGAATGCCACTTTTTCATATTTTATTTTTTTTCTCCTACTGACTAAATGAGAAAAATACATTACAGGAGAATAATTAGCTGAGCTTTTTTTCCCCTCCAGCTTGCCGTGTTACCGCTGTGGCCATCTATGTAAAATTGAAGGCTCATAAATGTTCAGTATGAGACCATTGATTTCTAGCGGGCGCCATATTTTTGAAACGGATGACATGGATCTCATATGCGGTTGTGTACATGCAGACTAATTAAAAAGAAAAAATGAAATATTTCTAATTTCTTCTACCGTATCTGTTTCTTGTTAGAACCCTAGTTGAGCTATTGAGAATACTATGGATACTGGATTTTTATTTTCTTACCATTTTGAACATAATATCTTGTGATCACTGAGTGGAAGCATTCTAGTTTCTATCCAGTGGCTCCATATATCAGTAGGGGGGTACACTGAGCTGTTGGTTCATTTGGGCAGTGAGCTGCTCCACTGTAGCATGTTGGTCCGCCCCTGCTCTCCTTTGTAGCTGACGTTCACCTCCCATATCAATGGCACATGGTGCTCTGCAGTTTCCACATGACTTTCACCACAGCAGCACGGAAATTCTGCCATGCTTGGTCCGAAAGGCTATAATCATCTCCGATAAATCGAGATATGTACAGACAGCCCATCACACAACTTATGTACCCACCAAGCCAGCTCACGACACGACTGCCTTCATGAACTACACACTGCTGATATCAAAAGTATGAAGTAGTCCTAACCACCCCCAATTAATCAGCTTATTTCCGTAGGAAGAGTCAGACACCTCTAGAGGCCTTCAGCAATTAGACGTTTGTCCATTGCAGGAAAAACCCCTTAGAGTATGTTCACACATAGCAGATATACTACTGAGTGCAGTGCCAGCAAAGTGGAGAGATTGACCTTCGGTGTGGATTTGAAAACCGTCACAAATCCATGGTGGAAACTGTACTATTTGCGGCCATACCCGCAATGTATTTGCACTGCTTTATCCTAAAGACTGAAATTCTGATGTGTATTGATATTTATTACATGTGTTGTGTTGTATTGCACGTCAGTTAGTGTTATGGTTTCCGTCAATGACCAAAATATGAGGCTCAATCTATCTTGTGACATATTTGTATGGCCCAGTGTTGATGCATCTTTGTTTGTTTGTGTTTGTACCGCATTTGTGATGTCCCTGCTTTGCCTTCTTGTTCTGTTCAGGTTCTGTTCTGATGGCTTCAGTGAGCACAGTAGGGAATGTTAATGGATATCATACTTGCCAAGGTGAGCATGTCCATTTGCTGTTTTATCTTTGTTCCTCCTGTGCTGTTATCACTGGAATATTTTGAATTTTTTTTTACTCCATACACAATACTTTGTTTTAATAGATTTGACCGGGATCCAGTGTGATGTCTCTGAGATTAGTCAGGCATATGAAGATCTTGGAGAGGTACTGAATAACCACGAGGAGCAATTATCTTCCATGTTGGAAAAGATGACGAAGGTTCAACAAGAAACAAATCAGATGCTGAAGTGGTTGGAGTCTAAAGAAAGAGTCCTAACTGCTGTCAATGTCTCTCCAACAAAGAGTGAAGCTGTTAGAGCACAAGCAGAACAGAACAAGGTATGTCTTAAATGCATTGATAATCTGTGTTTTCTGCATCAGAGAACGCTTGACATTATCCTTCAATAGTTTTTAATGGGTCACATAAAAAACATGTGTGTCCATTTTTGGCACGTAATCTAGGAGAAAACCGCATTGTATAGCCACACACGGATTATCCACATTGAATGGGGTTAATCCACAGGCAAATTCCGCAGCACACACACGGATTATCCACATTGAATGGGGTTAATCCACAGGCAAATTCCGCAGCAGTGCGAACTGCTTACCATAGCAGAAATGTGAGCATCGATCTAGCATTCCTGCCGTGGGTTCCACAGCAAAAATTCCTTTTCCGATGCGCATTTCAGTTATGTGAACATGCCCTAATTGCACATTTTAATATATCTCCCGCAAGTTGCGGATCTGAGTTAAAAAAAAAAAAAAGTTTGCATAATGGCCGTGCTTCTTTGTACAATCATAACTGTGAAGGACCAGTTCTTTTCGGGCTTCCCTAATTTATTTTTCAGCCATATTATTCTCTGTTTCAGCTGCACAGCTAGATGCATTTCTCTCACAAACAGTGGGTGTCTCGCTTCTGTGAAATTTTCAGCAATGGACTGATGTGACATTCTTTTCCTTCTTTCCCACTATGTTTGTTTTCTGCTCAGGACAGATAAGGAGGAGGAAATCACACTTACAGACAAAAAGGACTCCCCTATAATTTTTAAAAGCTTTGTAGAAGCAATTCTTTTATCGGGCTCAGGATCTCAGCTAGCTTTGACACGCCCCCCTCTTCCTATGAGCTGTCTTCTGAGTCTGTTATAAGTTAGGTGGAAGTAAGACCCCTAGTGGACATGACTTTAAATCTTTTTTCAAGAGGTTGCAGACATATTTTTTCAAAATGAAGTGATTTAGAAATGTGCTAGTTACACCATTCTCTGTTATATATTTCATATTTTTTGTTATTTGCTAGTTTATTAGAGCTAGGCATGTATACCTGAGTTAGTCTTTCAATGATTGTCAAAAGATCTGTAATGACCTTATAATAACAGCTTTCAATGATGTCCTCTGTCCCATTCCACTGCTCCCTTAAAAGACCGTTGCTATGGCTCATCTGTCTCTGGCTATGAAGACGGAGGGGCGGTCCTTCACACTGCTTGCCTGCATTAGGCTTTAGAGTGAGGAGGCGTGTCTCTCAGTAATCCAATCTGATTGGCTGGCAGGGAGCTGCTGGCTACAGCAAGTGTGTATGGGAAGTGAGGGAAAGCAGTTTTGGCCTCAGAGAACTGGCAGAGGAGCCATCTTGAGAAGGTCCTCATATTGTAAATGTTTAAACACCCATAACTAAGGGAAGAAATAAAGGAAAACAGTGGTATGTGAAGAAACTAAATATTGCTTTTTGCATAATGCTGCTGCAGCAGTAACATATGCTAAAATTTGTTTTCTCGCCCATTTTCCTTGGGGGACACAGACCTTGGGTATAGCTCAGCTCCCTAGGAGGCGTGACACTAAGTAAAACTGTTAAGCCCCTCCTCCATCAGCTATACCCTCAGCCTGGAGATAGAGGCTACCAGTTTTAGCTTAGTGTCCAAGGAGGCAAGACACTCCCTGCTACTGCAGGGCTGTTTTCTCCTTGTTATTTTTACTTTTTCTTCTAATTTTGTTATTTTATTTTTTCCTAGGGATACCAGAGACGCATTTGACCTCTCTGCTCTCCCGGGGTTGAGCTGCGCCAGTGCCAACTTATCTGCACTGCTGCCTCCCCCACAGAAGCAATAGGAGGATCTGGGCAGCAATGGCTCCCCTACATCCCGCCAGCTAGGGGGTCGCCCGCACGCCAAGCCCCTCTTCCAGCTTCCTGCCACTGCGGTGCCAGTGGCTGAAGGGGCGACCCTGCTGGAAAGGACTGAGGGTGAAGACGTCGCACGGTGAGATGGCTATTCCAGCCCATACCCCGTCCCTATCTGCAGCATCTACCCCTCTGGGTAAGGGGGGCACCCGTGGTCGCTCATTCTGAGCGCTCATCTGCAGGACAATGCAGCACAGCAGCATCCTCAGCACCCCCACGCTCCCCCCCCCCCTCTCCCCCCCCTCATCGGGGCTGACTCCATTTTTCTCTTCTCTCTCTCCCCCTTCCCGCCGAGAACGGGGGGCGGGGCTTAGCGGTCCCGGCAGGGGGCGGGGCTTCCGCGCGTCATTTTGGGGGCGGAGCTACGTTCTCCTTCACAGGAGACATTTCAAGCGCTGGAGGGGGCGGAGCTTGTTCCCCGCGCTTTCTGCTGAGGTTTCCCGCGCTTCCTCACTCCTGACAGGAAGCTGGGACACGGTGGGGGACTCTAACCTCCTGTGTACATCGCTCGGCTTCTGTGGGCGCTCTCTGCTGCTCACTGCTGTTCACTGCTTCTCTGCTGCTGCTGATCTGGGCCATCTCCTGACGTTCTTCTGAGGCACTGGTAGGACAGTTAACCCTCTCCTAACCCTCCTGGTCATAGCTGCTATAACCCTTTGTGGTCTCTATATTAGAGTACAACCACACTTCAGCATGTCAGATCCCACAGATGCCCCCAAACCCTGGTACCATGCCTGTACCGCCTGTAAGGAACTTTTTCCGCGTGGGCAATCTGAGCCGCATTGCCTTGCATGTCAGGCCCCGGTGCAGGGCCCGCTTCCCGCTGCGCCCCCCGGTGCCTCTGAACCCCCTGACTGGGCTAGGTCTCTGTCTCAGGCGGTGGAAAGCCTTACACACGTAGTGGGCCGTCTCGTGGATAGACCGCCTCTCCCGCAGGCTGCCACAATCCCTGTCGCACCCGCTGGGACTACCGTTTCTGCCGCCCCCACTGGTTCCCTGCCTCCCAGCGAATCTTCCAGGGCCCGGCATACTCAGAAACGTTCAAGGGTTGAGCGCACATCTTCTCCAGATGCTTCGCTCTCTCCGCCATGCGTGCGAGCTCAGTCAAGTCTATCCTCTCAAAGGGATACGCTTTCTGAGGGAGAACTGGCGGATTCGGACGTGGACATGGACTCAGAGCTTCCGTCCAAATTGGCGTCCGCGGTGGGGCATCTTGTCACTAGCATCCGTGATACCTTTCAGCTACACGATGACCCCCCCCAGCTCTGAACAGGCCGGCGTGTCCTTTCTCCGCCCCAAACAGGCCTCCAAGGTTTTTCCCATACACGCTGATTTTTCTTCTGTGGTATCCAAGGCTTGGACTCGGCCTAACGTCCGCTTTATTACACCCAAAAAGCTGGACATTTGTTATCCCTTTCCAGCGGATTCTGTGACCACGTGGACATCCCCGCCTAAGGTTGATCCTCCCGTGGCTCGCCTGTCCAAAAGCACTACTATTCCTGTACAGGACGGATCTTCCCTCCAGTCTGTTGAGGACCGTCGTACGGAATCCCTCTCCAAGGCCATATTTACTGCCTCTGGTTCGGCCCTTAGACCGGTCTTTGCCTCCGCCTGGGTTGGCAAAGCGGTCTCTGAATGGGGTTTGCAACTGGAACGGGAGTTAGGGTCGGACGTCCCTGTTCAGGACCTCCGTTCCTTAGCCCAACTAATTGTTCAGGCCGGAAAATTCGTCTGTGAGGCCTCCCTTGATGCGGGTGCCCTCATTGCCCGTTCCTCTGCCCTGGCAGTTTCTGTCAGGAGGGAACTCTGGCTGAAGGTTTGGGCGGCGGACGCCGCTTCCAAACGCTCTTTGGCCGGCCTACCATTCACGGGTTCCCGCCTGTTCGGAACCCGTCTGGACGAACTTATATCAGAGGCCACGGGTGGGAAGAGTACTCACCTCCCCCAGTCCAGGCCAATGGGCGCCCCCCGTGGTCGCGCTGGTTCGTCCCGTTTTCGGTCCTTTCGCAAGCCCACCGGGTCTAGACCCGCGGCCAGTTCTTCTTCCTCTGGCCCAGCCCAGGATAGACGCAAGAAGCCGTTTTTTCGGACGCAACCTACCTGGCGCAAGTCCCAGCCTGCACGGGCTCCCACAGGCCAGCAGCCCTCTGCCTGAAGGTGCGCCCCCACCCACCCGGGTGGGGGGCCGCCTTCTCCTATTCAGGAACGTATGGCGGGCCCACATCTCAGACGCATGGGCGCTCGAGATTGTATCTTGCGGATACAAAATCGAATTTGCGTCCATTCCGCCAGACCGTTTCTTCCGATCCCGTCCTCCGCGAGATCCCGTACGAGTGGCCGCCTTCTTCGCGGCCATTCACTCTCTAATGGACAAGGGTGTCGTCGCCCCCGTGCCTCCGACGGAAAGGTTCAGGGGGTTCTACTCGAACCTCTTTGTGGTTCCCAAGAAGGAAGGCTCAGTGCGTCCGATCTTGGACCTAAAACGCCTGAACCGTTTTCTCCGACTGCAGAGATTCCGGATGGAGTCTCTCAGGTCCGCAGTGGCCTCCCTGGAAAGAGGGGATTTCATGGCCTCAATCGACATTCAGGATGCATACCTCCACGTTCCGGTTGCTCCATGTCATCACCGCTTCCTGCGCTTTGCGGTGGGGGACGATCACTTCCAATTCGTCGCCCTTCCCTTTGGTCTGGCGACTGCTCCTCGAGTGTTCACCAAGGTCCTGGCCCCTGTCTTGGCCCTTCTACGTTCAAGAAGTGTTTTTCTTCTCCCATACTTGGACGACATCCTGGTCAAGGCACCCTCCTTCTCTCAGACATCCCGCAGTGTGGAACTCACTCTGGAGACCCTGACGCGGTTCGGTTGGATTATCAACCACCCCAAATCTTCCCTTACCCCCTCCAGACGGCTGATCTTCCTGGGGATGCTCCTGGATACAGAGTTGGCGGAGGTCCGCCTTCCGTCGGACAAGCGTCTGGCCCTTCGCGGGTCGGTTCGCAGTCTCCTCCGTCATCACCGCCCTTCCCTCAGATCCAGCATGCGGTTGTTGGGAAAGATGGTTGCCTGTTTCGAAGCGATGCCGTTCGCACAATTCCGATCCCGCACCTTTCAGAGGGCAATTCTGTCGGCCTGGGACAAATCACTGAGGAGTCTGGACAGGACCTTTCTTCTGCCTCCCCTGGCTCGAGCTTCCCTCGGCTGGTGGTTGCATATCCCTCTAAGGGGGAAGTCCTTCCTTCCACTGAACTGGCTGGTGATTACCACAGATGCCAGCTTACGGGGGTGGGGGGGGTTTTTCCCTCCCCGGTCCGTCCAGGGCGTTTGGTCTCTATCGGAGTCCAGACTTCCAATCAATATTCTGGAACTGAGGGCGATTCTTCTGTCCCTCAGACACTGGACCAATCTGCTGAGGGCCACCCTGTTCGGATCCAATCGGACAATGCCACGGCTGTGGCATACATAAACCATCAGGGAGGCACTCGCAGCGCTGCAGCGATGCAAGAGGTGACCCTCATTCTCCTCTGGGCGGAGACGCACGTGCCGGCCTTATCTGCGATTTACATCCCGGGGGTGGACAACTGGGCGGCGGATTTCCTCAGCCGGTCCACCATCGACCCGGGAGAATGGTCCCTGCACCCAGAGGTGTTCGAAGCCCTTTGTCTTCGCTGGGGTCGCCCCGACGTGGACCTCATGGCCTCCAAATTCAACCACCATACCTGGCCAGGGCACGGGACCCGAAGGCATACGGCGCCGACGCGCTCGTCCTTCCGTGGCGCGAATTCTCCCTTCTGTACGTCTTTCCTCCTTTTCCCCTCCTGCCACGGGTTCTTCGGAGGATCGCGGCAGAGGGCGTCCCCGCGATTCTAATCGCCCCGGATTGGCCCCGCCGGTCTTGGTACGCCGACCTAATGTTGCTGTTGGCAGACGCACCGTGGCCACTGCCCTCCAGGGAAGACCTTCTCTCTCAGGGACCGATCTTCCACGAGCATTTAGGCTCGCTACGTTTGACGGCGTGGCTATTGAGACCGCCGTCTTAACGCGACGGGGTTTCTCCGCGGACGTAGTCCGCACCATGATCCGGGCTCGTAGCCCGTATCCTCTAGGATCTACTATCGGGTTTGGAGGTCCTATCTGGGGTTCTGTGAGTCCCGGAGCATCCCACCTCTCCGGTTTTCTCTTCCCACAATCCTGTCCTTCCTCCAGTCGGGTCTGGACCTGGGGCTGTGCCTCAGTTCTCTGAAGGGTCAGATTTCGGCGCTGTCTATTCTTCTCCAGCGTCCCCTGGCCCCTCTAGGGCCAATTAAGACCTTTTTACAAGGGGTGGCTCACTCTGTTCCGCCGTACCGCCCTCCAGTTCCTTCCTGGGACCTGAATGTGGTGCTCTCGGCGCTCCAATCAGCCCCCTTCGAGCCTTTACGGGAGGTCTCCCTTCGCCTTCTGTCCTGCAAGGTCCTCTTTCTTGTGGCCGTCACGTCTCTCCGACGGGTGTCGGAGTTAGCGGCTCTTTCTTGCTCCGAACCTTTCCTGATCTTCCACCAGGATAAGGTTGTGCTTCGGCCTGTCCCGACTTTCCTGCCAAAGGTGGTCTCCGCCTTTCACATCAATGAGGACATCGTCCTTCCGTCGCTCTGTCCCTCTCCTTCCCACCCCAGAGAACGGGAACTGCACCGTCTGGATGTGGTCAGGGCGTTGAGGATTTACTTGGAGGTCACCGGGTCCTTTCGGCGCACGGACTCCCTGTTTGTGGTTCCGGAGGGTTCGCGCAAAGGGTTGGCGGTCTCCAAGGTGGCTATTGCCCGTTTCATTAAACTGGCGGTGTCTGAGGCTTATCGAGCCAAGGGCAGACCTCCGCCTTTTGGCGTCACTGCTCATTCCACCAGAGCAGTCGGAGCTTCCTGGGCGCAGAGGCATCGGGCCTCGGCTGAACAGTTGTGCAAAGCAGCCACTTGGTCCTCTCTGCACACTTTCACAAAGTTCTATAGGGTGCATACGCATGCATCAGCGGATGCTGCGTTGGGCCGCCTGGTTTTGCAGGCAGCGGTTTCCTGATGCTCTGGTGGTGTTCCGCCTTGGGTTTGTGGTCCCTCCCTTCTTGGACTGCTCTTGAACGTCCCAAGGTCTGTGTCCCCCAAGGAAAATGGGCGAGAAAAGGAGATTTTTGTATAACTTACCAGTTAAATCTCTTTCTCGCTCTTCCTTGGGGGACACAGCACCCACCCTTCTGTGTTTGGTTACAGGGTTATGGTCTGGCGCCCCGTTGGGTTGCTGGCTGGTTGTTTCCGTTATTGGTTGTTATCCTTTCACTACTTGGACACGCAACTGGTAGCCTCTATCTCCAGGCTGAGGGTATAGCTGATGGAGGAGGGGCTTAACAGTTTTACTTAGTGTCACGCCTCCTAGGGAGCTGAGCTATACCCAAGGTCTGTGTCCCCCAAGGAAGAGCGAGAAAGAGATTTAACTGGTAAGTTATACAAAAATCTCCTTTTTTTTTTCTTTATGAAAACATATCAGTTACCCTTTAAGGGTATATTCACACGGGATGCATACACTGTGGATTTTTTCATCTGGATTTTGTGGGAGGATATTCTGCCTATTACATTAGCAGCATATTAGATGAGATGTTACTACAGGGTGAGGCTGCACTGTGGCTTTTTCTAGTGCAACTGATTGATTTTAATTGTTTAACTACAGCTGCAGTCCAGATGAATGCATTCAGTTGAATGGAATCTTGTGGACTACAGCTGTCGCTCAATTAGCCAAGGCCTAAATCTCATACAAATAAAATGTATAGTGTAAAATTCTACAACAAATCCATATGTAACTCTTGCAGATTTTTCTGGGGTTTTGATACAGGTAGTATTTTTCCTCTCACTTTATGTACTGTCTTGCCTGTTATGACTAGTGTCACTCGGTATACACCTTTCACCATTATAAGAGATGCTAACACTCTCACTTTCAGATTTATTTCTCCCATTTGCTTACATTGTTCTGTGGCCATTATATAATAATACCATTTGTAGATGCCATTTTGGTGCATAGTGAACGTATGAAGACTTGTCACCTCCACTCTGACTGAACACAAAGTCAGTGAAAAACTTAATAATAATAAGTCACACATGAGAATTGTAGGTGTTTGAAAAATGTGTGTGTGGGGACATAAGTAGTGTTCTTGTGGTAACTCGGCTGCTACTGTATCTTTCATAGAGAGGAGTAGAAAGTGCCCGTGCATGGGTGACCTCCGCTCCATTCTTCTTCTGCCCACCAGCTCATGTATAGAAAAAGGAAAACATAGGGCTTCTGTTCCAGTGACTGGTGGGGATCGTAGTGGTTTTGGCCTAACATTTACTTGATATTCTATAAATGACACCAGAGCTGTGTAGTTGAGCTGCACATTGATCTAGTTACAGTAACAGCTACATCTGTTGGCATCCTGTCAATTAGCTGATGAGTTTTTTTTTTTTTTTTTTATATATCATCTTGTTAGGAATTCATATCTGAACTCGAGAAGAGTTCTGAAAAAGTGGAAAAGTTGAAAGCTGAATTGAAAGATTTGCTGGAGAAGCATCCCAACTCCCCTGAGGCCGAAACCTGGAGGCAAATGCTGGAAAACCTTAGTAAGAATGTGTTACAGCATAAAAAAAATCTAGAAATCTGATTTCTGTATCTTTACACCCTTGGGAAGAGTTTATTCTTTAGTAATATATTAGAACAATTAAAGCTAAAATTTCAAATGGATAATCAGCTATTATAAGAGCTCTGCGTCATCCACACTGCATGCTTCAATTTCAAGTACGGTAATATTCAGCAATACACAATTTTTTTTAGTGCAGAAAATACTAGCATATTTCTTTGTTTTTTTAGATGAACAGTGGGATCGAGCAAATCAAGTGACCTCTGAGCGACAGCAAAAACTGGAGGAGTCTGCCAACCAACTGGCTATCTTCCAAGCTGCGGGCTCCCAGCTACGGCCTTGGTTGACAGAGAAGGAGCTGATGATGAGTGTTTTGGGGCCTCTTTCAATTGATCCCAATATGTTGAGCGCACAGAAACAGCAGGTTCAGGTGAGGAGGGCATTAACTGTTTCTGACAGGATGTGTTTGATATTTCATGGTATAGCTGAATCAAGAGCTTCACGTTTGGAATGTTTAGAAGTGCAGGATTTTTTACCCTTTTTTAGATATAACTGTTGAATTCATTCACAGTGACAGTGCTCCATTCAGTTATATAAACATATATCTATCCTAAGAGGAAAATAAATCGGAAATGATATAAGGGCAGACTAGATGGACCGCATGGCCTTTTTCTGTCGTCATCCTTGTCATGGAAATAAATGAAAGGTTCAGTCGCAGTGTATACATTTTGGCAGAGTTCATATAGACATATAAATGAGTTGGTTTATTACAACACATTTGCTATCGTCTTGTGAATCCTGGCTTCTGATGCACGTTCTGCTCTGTTGTGTCTTGACTTTGTGTATTCTGATCTGTCACTTTATACAAACACTGCTATGTTATTTTTGTTCCAGTTTATGTTAAAGGAATTTGAAGCTCGCAAAGCCCAGTATGAAGAGCTAAAGCATGCAGCCTATGGTATCCTAACAGGACCTGGAGATGAATCTCCATCCACCAGCCAGGTTGAAGATGATTTCCATGAAATCAGTCAAAAGTGGACAGAGTTAACCAACCGTCTGAATTCCAGAGCTGACCATATTGACCAAGCTGCTGTGAAGAGTTCTCATTACCAAGAGGTCCTACAAGGTCTTACAAACAAGATGAAACAGACTGGCAAGAAGCTTGGTGCACAGCCAGCAGTTAGCAGTCAACCTGACGCAGTAAAGCAACAGTTGCAAGAAACTAGCGGAATTCGATCAGAACTGGAGGCCCTTGCTCAGGAAGTCACAGAAGCTCAGGTCTTATGCAGTGAATTGTCCGAACTTGTGGCAGAACCATACCTCAAAGATGAACTTCAAAAGCGGCTTGACACTGTCGCCCTTCCTCTTAAAGGGATGGAAGATTTGGCAGGTAAAACATATTCACAAATATCTAGTCTTATTGTTGCACATTTTTTGTCAAAATTAATGTATTAACAAAGTATTGTATTTTGCAGCGGATCGTGTAAATCGGCTGCAGACAGCTCTTGCTAGTTCTCAGCAGTTTCAGCAGATGTTTGATGAGTTGAGAAACTGGTTGGATGAAAAGCAGACCCAGCAGTCCCAAAGTCAACCAATATCATGCAAACTGGAAAAGTTACAATCTCTACATCAGGACCAGGAGGAATTCCAGAAAACATTGAACCAGAATAGTGGGTCTTATGAAATGATCGTTGCTGAGGGTGAGTCTTTGCTTCTGTCCTCTCAGCCTGGCGAAGAAAAAACTGCACTTCAAAATCAGTTAGGATGTCTGAAATCAAACTGGGAGGAGTTAGGGAAGAAGACATCAGAAAGACTTGGCAAAATGAAAGATTGTTTGCATAAAGCCCAGAAGTACAAAAGACATGTTGAAGATCTTGTGCCTTGCTTAGATGACTGTGAGAACCAACTTAAAGAAATGCAGGTCACTCTTGACCCCATGCAACTTGATGCCCAGCTTATAAGAGCAAAGGTTCTACAAAGTGAAATAGACAAGAAACATTCTCTGTTGGAGATGATGAACACCACAGCTGATCTCCTTACTGAAGCTGCTGAAGTTGATGACCAAGAAATTTTAGAGGAGAAAGCCGAACTGAATCAGAGGATGGACAGTGTCACGGAACAGCTCCACGACAAGGCAGGGTCTATTGAAGAGATGTCCTTGAGGCTCAAAGAACTTAATGATAGTTTTAAAAATATTGATAAGAAGCTGGAAGGAGCAAAACATCACTTGGCGATCTATGCAGCACTTGGTTCTCAAGCTTGTAGCAGTAAGAACTTAGAAAACATGAAGTCCCAGCAGGAAATGCTCCAGAACTTGGACACACAAGTTCAGTACTTGAAAAACATTATCCAAGGTTTGACTGAAGATGCACCAAAAGGTTCTGATGTCTCTTGTCTCCTGCGCCAGGCAGAAGATGTACAACATGACTTTGAGACCATAAAACAAGAGGTGAATGAGTGTTGCTTAAATATGGAACAAAAACTTCAAGGAATTGGTCAATTTCATGCTCATGTTAGAGAAATATTCTCAAATCTGACTGATCTAGATGATGAGCTTGATAACATGGGCCCAGTGGGGCGAGATGTAGACAGCCTGAGGTCACAAACTGAAGTCATCGAGAAGTTTTTAGAAACTGTACAAGCCCTAAAATCCGATGTAGAGTTCTCAGAAAAGAAATGCAGGGTTATGTTAGAGAACGAGGGAGGACCTGATCTTATTGCATTAATGCGAGAACTTGGCACGTTGAATAAGCAGTGTATTAAACTGACTGAAAGGGGCAAAAATCGACAGGAGCAATTGAAGGCCACACTGGGAAGAATTGAGGACTTCAACGTGAAACTAAAAGAGCTGAAGCACCAGATTTTGACGGCAGAGGGCAGCAGTGCATTGCAGGAGGTGGTTGGGACTGAAGTGGAAGCTATTAAGCAGCAATTAAAAGATTTTAAGGTACAAATTCAATTACTTTTCAGATTTTGTCTTAAACGTGTTCCTTTAACTAAAGACTCTGCACGGTACGTGCTTGCTTCTACTTATATGAGAGTAATCTGTATTGTGATCATCTCTAGTAAAATCAAAGTACCACTGCACACTCTTAATTATGATGCAAGTAAAATATCTTCAATCCTGACGTTTCAGTCCTATTCTTGGTCACAGAGTCACAAGAGGAAGAGGAGAGCCCCAGTGAACAACGGTGTGGCACTGTTGGGGTGGCACATATTGCACTGGTATGCCAACCCCACAGCGCTACACTGCTGTTTACTGGGGCTCTCCTCTTCCTTCTGCCCTCCTCTGGTGACTCTGTGACCAAGGTCCAAGTATAGGACCGAAACGTCACAATAAAAGATATTTTACTTGCATCATATTAAAGAGTGTTCGGTGGCACTTCGATTTTACTGACAGTGGGGTATATCCAACCCATTCTGCACCCCATAACCTGGGACATCTCAACTATATGTCATAATTTACATTCTGAACCTGCTGTGAGATTTGCTTTTATGTTCTGTAATAATAAAATTGCCCTTTTTAGGACTTTATATCATTAGGTAAAAATATGGGCATTATGCATGCCATCATTCACTTGTGTTCTGTTGCCTGCAGGCTTGTCACTAACTCAGATAGGTGGCTGTATTCTAACGAATAAAGAACTTGCCTAAAGGGAATGTGCTGCTCATGTATATATAAACTGTGTATATAGAGAGAGAGAGCGAGTGCTGATTTCTGCTAAGCGGGGCCTGAAGAATTTTTCTGAAAATATAGCTTAATGTTTCCAAGCATTGATGGTAATATAGTTTACAAAGGTCTGATGTAGTACATAATGTGATTATGGTACCCAGGGATTATAAAATGTCTCTAGGGGTATTTGCACTGCCCTCATTATGTGTGTTAAATCGGTGCGGCACAGTGCATGATCATAGCCTTGAGTACATTGAGGTCCTTTTTTGAGTAGGAATACTTGGTTTCTGATGACCTTACAGTTTAGATAGATGTCAGCCAAACTCATTAAGCATCTTATGTGTATGGGAGTATCATGATCTCAGGGGCGAATTGGGGTTGGGCAGGTTGGATTTCAGCATGCACGATCCTTTTGTTCTCATAGAAAATAAGTCACTGACACAGGTGTCTGGCAGAGGCTTACTCCCCTCTTTCTATTGAGAGCACATGCACACTAGGCCGAGCCAAGCATTCTTACTAATTATTATTAAGGAACAGTAAGGACATGATAGACATGATAGCGTTATTCTTTTCCGGCATAGAGTTCCATCAAAAGGGCTCTATGCCGGAAAAGAGCTGATCAGGCATATCCCAAAGCATTCAGAATGGATAGAAATCCGTTCAGTTTGCATCAGTATGCCTTCCGTTCAGTCACTGTCAGGCGTTTTGGCCGGACATAATACCGCAGCATGCTGCGATACTATGTCCGTCCAAAATGCCTGATCAAATGCCGGATCCCGCATTAATTCCTATTGACTTGTATTAGTGCCGGATCCGGCATTGCAAAACAACTGGAGGACGGACCCGTCATGCGCAGACCGGGAAAACTGTGAAAAAGACTGCAAGACGGACCTGTCCATCCGCATGACAAGCGGAGAGACGGATCCGTTCTTGCAGTGCATTTGTAGACGGCTCTGGATCCGTCTACAAATGCTGTCAGTTGTCACACTGATCGGCGGATCCGGCAGGCAGCTCCGACGACGGAACTGCCTGCCGGATCACACTAACGCTAGTGTGAAAGTACCCTAAGGGAAGGTATTTACTGGAAATCTCGTACTTTTATAGTCTTTTCTGTTAATCCTGTATTCCTGCACGTTTAGTATACTGCCAATAGTGAGTGTAGCCTAGCTGGAGGAGGATGCATTTCCAGTAAGTACAATTAACAGTTTACTGCCTGGGTTTGGACATTACAAGGGAAATGTCTGAGCTCATGGGAAGTGGAGACAATAGCAGGAAGAGAATGTGATTTTACATAACCAGCTACAAGTCAAGTAGTGCCAGAGAGGAGGCCTGGAGACTGATGGATGTTTAGGGGGGTCTCCATGGATATACGTGTTTACATGGTGCCAGGAAGTTGTGACCTCTCAGTCATTTGGAGGAAGGCCTAGCGTCCCCTGACAGGCTGTCATATATCTCACTTATATCCACAAGCATCTTCCTAGAAAGTATCCACCAAGTCCATGGAATGAATAAGCCTGAATGTCGTCAACATGTTGGGTTATATGGAGCTATACGGGCAGATTTATCTAAATGGATGTAAAGCAAAACTGACTTAGTGGCCTATAGCAACCACTCAGATTCCACCTTTCATTTTCCAAATGAGCTCTGTAAAATGAAGGGTGGAATCTGATTGGTTGTTATGGGCAACTAAGCCAGATCTACTTTACACCAGTTTTGATAAAGGACAATGGACATGGGGGACTCTAGGCATGCTTTGTCACCTGTGTAGAGGTTTTGAGGGAGTAGAAAAGCTGTGATATCACATATTGTGAATGGTGGACCCTGTGTTATCAAGGTGATGTGGCATTTCAATCCTTCCTGTAAAGATGAGCAGATATCTGCAGTATAGTCATCTGTATAGACCAAAAAGTGGTGCTTATTATTAGGTGGGAAAACTGCAGGATTTTATTTAAGCATGGATATGGAAAATTAAAGATATCCTCACCAAAGTTATTTAAAAATGTTTAACATAAAAACGTGATTTACACAATAGGTCACTTTCTGATAACACATTCCCTTTAAACAGTCCAAATCAGCCTTTTTGACTTGTCTGTTTCAAGATCCTTTTACACATACCGATGTTTCAGGCCGTTCTCGGGATGAGGGCTGCATGTCCCCTCTATGGAGACAAGCAGTTGTTACAGTGAGCACTTGTCACCATACAGATTCGTTGTGCCCGGGCAGCAGATCCCTCTTTACACCGCATGATCTGCTGCACAGAAACATTTGGGTCATTTAAAAAGACTTTGTGGCTTTTTACGCCGGTCTTTGTGCTGCCAGAGGAAGCTCCTAATTGATGACAAGGCGTACCAGTTAAAACTACTCCACCTGCTTCATCGGGTGATCACTGCCAACTATTTCGGGGTGCTGCCACACATTGCAGCTGTACTGTGTTTTTAGTGCTGAAAAAAAAAACATACATTTTTCTTGCTGCACCAAAAACGCAGCACTGGCCAATTATTAAAGCAAGCGTTTCTTTTAATGCTTATCCATGATGATAGGCCTGATTATCGGTCCATGTAAAAGGACCATTACCAAATTCATGTTTGCCCCATGAAATAACAGTGCCGGAGCACTCTGCGTTGTGCTGTTCCTCTTTTATTCCTCCTGGAAATGTATGAATATGTGATAGCTGGGTGTTATCATTTCCCTGATCGTAGGCTGTGGTCTGTATTTGGACAACGTGTGTAGGGTCACACCCCCTTAGCAAGGGGCATTGTAACTTTGTGATTTCAATTTATTAAGAGAAAATGGCAACACAGAAAAGATGCTCTAGAAATGTGATTTCCTGCGGGATATAGGGATTTACGGACACACGTGAGGACAGCTGCACAGCACAAGGACTCCTACACCTGTAGCCGGGCACAGCCAGAACAATACCATCTTTGTAGAAAGACATATTGAGAAATCTAGCATACACAAGCCCCGTTTCACACCAGAGGATATTTTCCTTTAGGCTCCATTCACACGTCCGTAGCGTGTTTTGTTGATCCACGGATCTGCAAAACACAGACACCGGTAATGTGCGTTCTGCATTTTGCGGACCGCACATCGCCGGCACTAATAGAATATGCCTATTACTGTCCGCAATTGCGGACAAGAATAAGACATGTTCTATTTTTTTCAGGAACGGAAATGCGAACCCGGAAGTGCGGGTCTGCATTTCCGGAGCCGGGCTGCACATCGTGCAGCCCCATAGAAATGAATGGGTCCGCAATTCCGAACGTGTGAATGGAGCCTTAAGATGAGGTTTTCAACCCTACACTAGACAAATAAATCCCTGGAAGAAAGAAATGCCTTATGGCACCTAACGTTAGAGATGTGGGTGGTTGATGTCATGCATGGCTAGGAGCTTGGCAGCAGCAGGCATGCCTGTTTGAGGAGGATGTCGAGGCAGTCACTTGACTCTCATCCACAGAAATTTTATTGGCCACATTTTATTCTTTACTGGCCCAATCTGACATCAGACGTCTGAGGGTAGAGTTACCGAGGCAGTCTTCTAACACCCAACGAGTGTAGTGCATGGTCCCCATTCATTAGAATATTAGGTATCGGGTGAGAGAACATGCCTGGACAGTCCCTTTAAAAAATCCATCTGGCTTCATTTATATGAACCCTCTTTCATTCTGTATCTCATTTACTGTACAAGTGCAAAGTTATTTCCCAAGGTCAGGGACATTTGCAGGCTATAATCTCCAAGTGTGTGGGTGTACTCCAGGCTCTCTATTTAGGGCAAGCACTGCCTGCTGATTCATACCCTGCCAGCGGGTCTCCTAGATACCCAGGCTGTTTCACTGATGATCGGGTCTCGCCACGGCTTTAGTTTCTCAGACAGAGAGGAGGTTGTTACTTTGTGAATGGGATTGAATTGTCCTCGAGCTCTCCCTGGCTGCACGTGGACATTAGATCTAGGGAGGATGATCTAACACAATGATGGATATAATGAGGAGCCGTCAGTCCTAGACCATTGTTATAGACTTGTACCACCATATAGCTGATGGAGTGATATTCCTTCTCTGTACTGGAGGAGTCTGATCTTCTGTTACGGACTTGCAATGTGTCTTTATACAAGAAAAACTGTGTACGTGCAGTCGTTTAAAGTGTAACTGTCTTTTCATTTTTATTCCGTAATGGTATAGTACTCCCTACTGTAGAAGTGCTTTTGTGATTTAAAATTTGATCATTTTCAGTTTTACCTGCTAATAACTCCCACAAATGCTACTTTCCTATTCAGCAGCTCTCCTCTCACAGTGTTGCCATGTCCAGTCCGTCTTCTCAGTATTATAACAAGAGACGGACGGAGGAGCTCAGCCGTGACAGCCTGGAGCTGGGCCAGGGCAGAAAGTGCAGGGGGGGGCTGCTTTAGATGGTGATATCTTCTCAATGGTAGCAGCTATGCAACTGGTCTTGTTTGAAAGCTGACAGTCCAGGCTTTCATACAAGACCAGAATGACAGTTCTAGTCTAAGCAACAGAGGAGAAATCACTGTTAGAAATAGTCGGGAATAATCGCGGGTAAAATCTGCTTTTACTTTCAGCTTCATTCACAGCATCCTGATTTCTAGCTGGTATTAAACCACAGATATAAGCAGCTAAAGAAGCCCGCCTGCCCCTAACCCCCCCCCCGCTTACTGATTTAATGTGATTGCAGTGCTTGTCTCTGGTTAGCTGTATGTGAGGAGTACTGTGGGAAGTTATCTGCGTTCTGATTGGTCCTGCTAGTTCATGTGAGGAGAGCAAGGGCTTATGGGAAGTGAGGAAAATACAGGATGGCCTCAAGGAAGGGCAAAGATCATCACAGGAAGAGGAGCAGAGGCCATCTTGTTGAAATAGAGGCACATAGAAATATGGTTGCTAAGGGCCGAATATAGACATCAGAATAGTAAAATTAGCTGAAAAATGCAGCTTCATGAATATATTACCTTCAGCATCACATATGTTAGGAATTTCATTTTTGATGGTAAAATGGCAGTTACACTTTGATACAATGGATTAGTTGTGATTAGAAAGGTGGCTCCACTATTCAGAAAAAAATGGATGAAGTGCAGAACTGCTGTTTGGATCACCCTATCCAATGGTATAAAAAATAGTGAGTAAAGGTATAGCAGGCACTCTCTATATGGAATTTAGCCGAACTCTGTGGTATACTATATTGATTTAATACAGACAAAAGTATAGTACATAAATGCATAAATCTTGTGGTATATAATTAGGCGCCCAATATAAAATGGCATATAAAAACTGCAATAATACGGTAGTAAATAATACAATGGTATAAAATATAAAATAAAATGGTTCTCCCAAATAAGACTCGCTGGTGTTGCGCAGTATGTATGCCATTAGGGCGAGTATAGTTAGCAGCGTGATGTCAGTATAGCGTTATGCCTGCGCTGTAACTGGACTTGTACCAGTGTTCTCAGTCCACTTAATATTGAAAGTCCAGATTAGGAACGCTGGTATGAGGAAACCATGTATCGTCTTATTGACAATGTCTCCAAAGTTTCAATGTTGTGGTAATGTTTCCCAAACGTAGAGCGTAGATTTCAACCTTGTATATTATAGGTAATAAATCGTATCCTATGAATACAGGTTGCTTGTGCAGGAAATGGAGCTCCAAGGCCTCGGTGCGGCGTCCCGCACTGTCAGTAGCCTGGAGTACACTTGCCTTACCAGTATAGGCTGAGGTATACGATCCGTATGTATGGCAGCTGTGGTCTCCGGCTCTTGGCGTCCCACGTGGATACCTGATGTCTCGCGTGGCTAGGTCGATATGACGAGGTTTGCGTCAGGGGTCACGTGATCGGACTCAAATTTGCCAGCTGCTATTTGAATCGCATTGTCTGTAGAAGCGCTTGTATGAAGAAATCTGTAATAATTCGATCTAGTTCGATCTTTGTATGTAACTCTTGTAACTTTCCAGTATCCTCTCCGTCCTCATACGTGTTTCGGGCACGGTCCCTTCATCAGTGAGTGGAGGATCTTCATTCGCCATGATATATATATATATAGTTGGCTATTAGGTGACTGGATTCTATTGGTCCGGTAATTAAATGAACATGGTTCATTCAATTGGCTATAATTAACCCATTCTGCAGTGATACTTTTTTGTTTCTGTCTGAACAATCTCATAGGGAGCTAAAATAAATCGAAAACTTTATGAAAAATATATAAGAAAAATTAAGAAGTGTTTAAAAGTAAAAGCTCGATCATAATGACAACAATATTGTAAAACATATATTTGATTATAAAATTCAAAAAATCTCTTTTAAAATGATTTGCACGATGATAGTGAACTGTGTTCATTTTCTTTCTGGAGATATATGGGAGGAATGTATTCTGAGCAGGTGTATAGGACAGATGTATTGGGTAGAGGCCGCTCACCAAGGGGGGACCGCGACAGATTTAAACCACAGTTCACTATCATCGTGCATATCCTTTTAAAATAGATTTTTTTGAATTTTATAATCAAATATATGTTTTACAATATTGTTGTCATTATTGTTATGATCGAGCTTTCACTTTTAAACACTTCTTAATTTTTCTTATATATTTTTCATAAAGTTTTCGATTTATTTTAGCTCCCTATTAGATTGTTCAGACAGAAACAAAAAAGTATCACTGCAGAATGGGTTAATTATAGCCAATTGAATTAACCATGTTCATTTAATTACCGGACCAATAGAATCCAGTCACCTAATAGCCAACTATATATATATCATGGCGAACGAAGATCCTCCACTCACTGATGAAGGGACCGTGCGTTGTGCCGAAAGGCAAGTGTACTCCAGGCTGCTGACAGTGCGGGACGCCGCACCGAGGCCTTGGAGCTCCATTTCCTGCACAAGCAACCTGTATTCATAGGATATGATTTATTACCTATAATATACAAGGTTGAAATCTACGCTCTACGTTTGGGAAACATTACCACAACATTGAAACTTTGGAGACATTGTCAATAAGACGATACATTGTTTCCTCATACCAGCGTTCCTAATCTGGACTTTCAATATTAAGTGGCCTGAGAACACTGGTACAAGTCCAGTTACAGCGCAGGCATAACGCTATACTGACATCACTTTTACAACAAAATTGGCCACAGCACTCTGTTCATAGAATGGCAGGGGTGGGTGCACGTCCGGGTAGCGTTCTAAGGCTCCACCTCCAGAACTTGTAAGTGTCACAAATATTTAGACAGCACTCCTTCTTTTTTTTTTTTTTTTTTTTGTGATAATTAAATGATTTTATTTCATGTTATTTCAGCCGGAATAGGTGGTTTTTTTTGTCAGTTGCAACGTTTCAGGCGTAATAATCGCCCTTCATCAGGCACTCTGAGGACCACACTAAGTATACAGCGCCGGCTGTATACTTAGTGTGGTCCTCAGAGTGCCTGATGAAGGGCGATTATTACGCCTGAAACGTTGCAACTGACAAAAAAAACCACCTATTCCGGCTGAAATAACATGAAATAAAATCATTAAATTATCACAAAAAAAAAAAAAAAGGAGTGCTGTCTAAATATTTGTGACGCTATACTGACATCACGCTGCTAACAATACTTGCCCTAGTGGCATACATACTGCGCAACACCAGCGAGTCTTATTTGGGAGAACCATTTTATTTTATACCATTGTATTATTTACTACCGCATTATTGCAGTTTTTATGCTATTTTATATTGGGCGCCCAATTATATACCACAAGATTTATGCATTTATGTACTATACTTTTGTCTGTATTAAATCAATATAGTATACCACAGAGTTCGGCTAAATTCCATATATAGAAAGCCTGCTATACCTTTACTCACACTTTGATACAATGTTGCAGCCTGCAATGTTATCCTATGGGGCTGAAACGTGTCAGTCCCTGCCCTGTGTTCAGCTATGGAATAAGGCCCCATGCACACGGCCGTGTTTCACAGCCGTGTGCGGGCCGTGGAACCGCGGCCTGGATCCCTCCTGAGAGCAGGAGCGCACGGCGTTACTGGTTGCTATGACGCCGTGTGCTCCCTGCTGCCGCCGCAATACAGTAATACACTGGTATGATCTATACTAGTGTATTACTGTACTGTGCCGGCAGCAGGGAGCGCACGGCGTCATAGCAACCAGTGACGCCGTGCGCTCCTGCTCTCAGGAGGGATCCAGGCCGCGGTTCCACGGCCCGCACACGGCTGTGAAACACGGCCGTGTGCATGGGGCCTAATGATGTGTTGCAGCTTTTCTAAAGCAGAATCTCAGTTCATTTCAATAGAGAATGTTAATCTGTACCTTTTGTATTTCCTGGCGGATTTTTCCTGCATGTGTGAAGGCACCCTGACGGTATATATTTTTTTTTTTTGCATGGCCTTCAGTGCGGATTCTGTGCTGAAAATCACACTGAATCTGCCTCCTATTGTTTTCCATGGGAGGCCACCCTGCCAAGAATGTACAGGTCCATTCCCCCCCCCCCCCCCTTTATTTATAGATGTATAAAACATTACAATTATAAGGCAATATAATATATATTCCCTTCCAATACCTTCCCATCTCCCTTGCCCAAGGACTGCCCCGCTGGAGACAGAAAAAAAAAACCTGTTAGTTAGGATCCTAACTTTGCTCCATTTATTGTGGTTTCTCTTATTGGTGTACAAAAATTTCTCATATCTCAAAGTGATGTACCCTATCCAATGGAAGGAACATGGTCTTAGCCCAATTGATCTCTAGACCAACATATACAGTAACCAAGTTCCTCCACAATATGGATAATTCTTGGCAGTGAGGTTTCTGTATCACTTATATAAAAAAAATATCGTCGGCATATAGGGTTATCTTATCTGCCTCTTCTTTAACCCATTTATCCTATCTAATCGCAATAGCCAGCGGTTCATAAATAAGTTAAAGAACAGTGGAGAGAGGGGACATCCTTGGCGAGTACCTCTTGACAAGGCGAAAGAGGTGGTAAGGACTCCATTCACATTTATCCTGGGAGGGCGGAGACTATAAAGTAACCAAATCCACCCTATTTTCCAATACCAACTCTTTCCATTACCGTCCAGAGGAAGTTTCACTCTACCCTTTCAAATGCCTTGCTGGTGTCTAGAGACCGGACGGAGCGGCACCCCCCTCGGACATCTCAATGTTGGCAAAGAGGCGATGTCGGGTGAGACAGGCATGCTTCCCTGCAATGAATCCTGACTCATCAGGATGTATGAAAGTTATTACCTTTCCCAATCGAGCCGCTAGAATCTTTAAGAGATATTGGCCAATATGACACCTGTTCAATAGGATCCTTCCCTTTTTTCAAAATTAGTAATAATGGCTTTGGACATAGAATTAGGGAGTCTACCCTCTATGTCAATAACTGCTTGTAGAATCACTTCTCCACATAGCCGATGTATTTCGACCGGAATTCCATCTGTTCCTGGAGATTTACCGTATTTTTCATTTTATATAACGCACCTATGTTTGAGAGGAGGAAAAGAAGAAAACAATATTTTTCATCAGACCTTATATCAGATTAAATCCTCAAATTAGGAACTCTGTTCAGACCCCCATATCAGGGCTTCACATCAGACTTCCATACCATAACCTATTCAGACCTCAGATCAGACTTCCATACCAGAACCTATTCAGACCTCAGATCAGACTTCCATGCCAGACCCCCATCAGAATTAGACTTCCATGCCAGACCCCCATCAGAATTAGACTTCCATGCCAGACCCCCATCAGACCTCAGGTCAGACTTCTAAAATAAATAACTTCACTTACCTCTCCTGCTCCAGGTCTGGCCGTCTCTGCAGAAGTTGCGCTCCCTTGTCTTCTCCAGGAGTGCAGTGAAAAAAAAGCAAAAGAATACGGTACTTCCCTTTAGCAAACCAGGGCTGCCCTTAAATCTCCCAATGTTATCAGCGCATCTAACCCCTTTCTTTGCTCTTTCGATAAATTCAGAAAAGATAAATGGCTCAAATATTGACCGATCTCCTTGATAGACGCTTTACCTCCTGCTTTATATAAATCCGAAAAGAATGTTAAAAATTCTCGTCCAATCTCGTCTTGCCCACTTTTTTTTTAAGATCTTTCTATAAAACTGAAGATGAATGACCAGATTGGCAGATAGGCCCACTAGTGAGGTTGCCAACACACATCTGGTGGTTTTTCTGTGGAAATTCTTTACCGTGGTGCCACCAACAACATGTCAGTCCGGCTGTGTGAAGTCTACGATTCTGCACTAATGGCCCCTAGACGTATAGCGCTGTCTGGTAGTTGGAGTATATAGCGAGCTTGTGGGGTCAGTGTGTACAGGAAGCGGGTTGTGTATGGGGTGTGTATCCTAGTGTGGATTCCTGACACACCCAGATCCTCACAGCTGTTAGTCTGGGGTCCGGCTGCGTGGAGCAAGGCAGCTGAACTGCGGCTGTTTATAACTTGCCATGTGCCTGAGGGTATGATTGGCACCGTGTACATGCAGAAGTCTCTGGGCAGTTGAAGCCAGTTATCCAAGGAATTTAGGGAGAAGGAAAGCACGCACTGACAAAATATGAATCAATGGGACATTCAGGGCACCAGAGAATTCCTTTCCTGTGTGCAAGCGTTATAGCCATCCCTCAGCCGTTATGTCTCTGTCCTGCCATCACATTATTGTTCCTATGAATGCCAGTTACAGCTGCAGCTACTGGGTTATTGCTGTGACTGACAATACGGGATATTTCTACCTAGACCTACAACTTGTATTCATTATTCCCGTCTGATAAAGTGATGAATATTGCTGGATATGCCATCAGTTAGTTGTTTTATTGTTGAGAATCCAACTTCGGGCACCCCCACTGATCCAGTAAATGAAAAGAAAGCAGAGCTGGTTTAGCACTGCGTGCCATTTTTCTTGCACAGTGGCGCTCGTGGGCTTTAGGTATGCAGGGAGCTGGACCACATCTACTTGACTGCACATGGCAGGCTGAAAGACCAGTGAAGGGGCCACAACACTGAACCCGCCCCCTGCGGCTTTTTTGGTAGTCATCCCAAAGATCCTATGCCCACCAAACACAAAGTAATGGTGTACCCCATGGATATGCCCGCACTTGATCAGATGGGCGTAACCTGTAAGCTTCCCAGTCCCTATTTTCTATAGAGCAGAGGCTACCCATCTTTATCCAGAAACCCTTAATTTTCTCAATAGTTTCATCGTTGCCAGAACTCCACCAACAGTTGCAATGTGTCTGAAGAATATTATGGCATGTAGAACGTAGATTTACTTTGACTTTTCCCTGTTATGGGATAGTATTTGTATACTATATTACATGGAAAAGTTCTAATACATCCATTCTCATGGTTTTGATAATATCCCTAGTAGAGGAGTGGGGGAGATCTCTGAAAAATTGTGGCCCTTGGTAGGAGGTATTCTAACAGGGATGAGATTGTATATTCATTACCAGGCTATAGTCATACCCTTCAGTTTAAGGGGTTGACTGTCTTAGAACCCAACAACCTAATGGTCTTAAAGTGTGCCACGTGAAAAAAAACACAACTGTCTGGGTTCCTGGTGTGCCTGTGCCACTGCCTTATTCCTAGCCCTCTACCGGACCAGGAACCTCCGCAGCTAGTCACCAGCCTGTGTTGGACACACCCTATAGGTTGTGTTGAGCGAACTTGTGTTTTAAGTTCGGCGTCTAAAGTTCGGGTTATTGAAGAATCCCGTTATGGATTCCGCTACCATGGACCATAACGGAATTTAGAATCCATAACAGTATTCTTCGATAACCCGAAGCTGAACTTTGGATGCCGAACTTAAAACACAAGTTCGCTCAACACTACCTATAAGTATAGCTGCAATGCCATGTGCATGACAGTAGGAACTCGGGCCTGATGCATCTGTGAACCACTGAATTCTTTAGTATGTTCGTTTGTAGGGATGAATAGTTTTCACAATATGTAGGAGGCACATGGGATCCATGTAATGGTGCGTGAGGCCTATCCACATGGTCCTATTACATTCACATGTCAGAGTTATATACCATAGATCCATATAAATAATGGGATTGCTGGAAAACCTTTACCAAAGCCCATTTTGGAGAAATAATTTCTTGCTATCCCACCACAGAATTTGTGACCATATACAGTGAGACCACTACCTAAATTGTATTGAACAGTAGTTGTGACGGACTGAACTGTCACTGGGGCTTCTGGAAAAGCCTGAGGGCTAGCCTTCTTCCTATGGACCCAAAACTATGGAGACCCCCTCAGACCTCTTGTGGTTACAAGGAACTATTAACCCTGATTTATGTGTGGTTATAGGCCACATCTTTCCTATTGCCCATTAAAGGTGCAGGGTATGAATCCTGCAACACAAAAAGGGTTAACTCTGCACTGAGACTTCCAATGAATGTGTTAGTTTATTTGTCCCTTGGTTCTATTGTGTTAGTGATTGGATTCAGTTAGCTGACTCTAGGAGTAGCGGACGGTGTAGAGGAGTAGATCACCCTATGATACACTCAGGAGATAATCCCATCACATGTCTCCTCTCTCCCTATTCTTTCATTAAGATACTGGGGAGGGGATGTCTGTTTGCATGCTGTTCATGTTTGATTGAGTTATGTTGTTATACTTCTTGAACTGTATATATACTGAGTTGGTCTTCAATAAAGTCAGTTCTTGATTTACTCTTCAACATTGGTGTTGCCTGATGATTGAAGAGTTAAGCGTTCTGTCCTCATATATTGGCTCTGTTCAATTTTTAGGCAGGTTTGGCCTACGGACAATTCGGGTTCCAGTGGAGGGGAAGCTGTTTTCTGGCGGAGGTACCCAGTCGGGGTACCAGGTGGTCCGTCACAGTAGTCTTCTAGGGGGAGGTCTTCTGAAAGATGATGGGGAGCATACATAATCTATGGTGGAACTGTTAATCTATCACAGTTGTAGCAAGCTCCAAAAAGTCTGTGCACAGTTTAGGACCTGGGTGCCCTGCTCCTGAACTGTCATGCCTCCTCTCCCAACCCATAGTGAGGGGACCATGCCCTGCTCCTGGACTGTGTCATGCCTCCTCTGCCGCCCCATGGTGAGGGGACAGTGCCCTGCTCCTGGAATGTCATGCCTCCTCTCCTGCCCCATGGTGAGGGGACCATGTCCTGCTCCTGGACTGTGGTGCCTCCTCTCCCGCCCCATGGTGAGGGGACCGTGCCCTGCTCCTGGAATGTCATGCCTCCTCTCCCGCCCCATGGTGAGGGGACAGTGCCCTGCTCCTGAACTGTGTCATGCCTCCTCTCCCGCCCCATAGTGAGGGGACCATGTCCTGCTCCTGAACTGTCATGCCTCCTCTCCCAACCCATAGTGAGGGGACCATGTCCTGCTCCTCAACTGTCATGCCTCCTCTCCCAACCCATAGTGAGGGGACCATGCCCTGCTCCTGGACTGTCATGCCTCCTCTCCCACCCCATGGTGAGGGGACCATGCCCTGCTCCTGGACTGTGTCATGCCTCCTCTCCCACCGCATGGTGAGGGGTCCATGCCCTGCTCCTGGACTGTGTCATGCCTCCTCTCCCACCGCATAGTGAGGGGACCATGCCCTGCTCCTGAACTGTCATGCCTCCTCTCCCACCCCATGGTGAGGGGACCATGCTCTGCTCCTGGACTGTCATGACTCCTCTCCCACCCCATGGTGAGGGGACCATGCCCTGCTCCTGGACTGTGTCATGCCTCCTCTCCCACCGCATGGTGAGGGGTCCATGCCCTGCTCCTGGACTGTGTCATGCCTCCTCTCCCACCGCATAGTGAGGGGACCATGCCCTGCTCCTGGACTGTGTCATGCCTCCTCTCCCACCCCATGGTGAGGGGACCATGCTCTGCTCCTGGACTGTGTCATGCCTCCTCTCCCACCGCATGGTGAGGGGACCATGCTCTGCTCCTGGACTGTGTCATGCCTCCTCTCCCGCCCCATGGTGAGGGGACAGTGCCCTGCTCCTGAACTGTGTCATGCCTCCTCTCCCGCCCCATAGTGAGGGGACCATGTCCTGCTCCTGAACTGTCATGCCTCCTCTCCCAACCCATAGTGAGGGGACCATGTCCTGCTCCTCAACTGTCATGCCTCCTCTCCCAACCCATAGTGAGGGGACCATGCCCTGCTCCTGGACTGTCATGCCTCCTCTCCCACCCCATGGTGAGGGGACCATGCCCTGCTCCTGGACTGTGTCATGCCTCCTCTCCCACCACATGGTGAGGGAGGGGTCCATGCCCTGCTCCTGAACTGTCATGCCTCCTCTCCCGCCCATCTCCCTGTTGATCCATTTTTGGAAAGTGTTTTCAGCCTGAGGAGCTTGTCGGGAGACGAACTGAGCGCAGCCGATGGCGGCCGCAAATGCAGGAGACCGGTGACACCTGCTGCTTCTGTCCCACGACGTCTGGTACCCTCGGCAGGCGGAGGCGCTGCTGCCCGTTATTTGAGGCGGTGCCAGTCCCGGAGGCGGTACTCGGTGGTGGAGGCGGCGCTCTGCACGGGAGGTGCGTCTTCTCCACTCCGTTTTCCGCAGACTTTCTTCTCCCGGCTCGGTGTATGGATCCGGGGAAGGAGCGCGGCTGAGCTGTGAGTGACGGCAGGAGCCCGGGCACGCTGGCGGGGCACGTCCAGCATCGGAGTGCGCCTCTGAGCTCCGCGCACATCAAGCCCTTTGTTCGGCGAAGTTTTTTTCTACTCTTATTGTGAGGCGGCTGTACAGATACAGGGAGGCGGGAGCCCGGTCAGCCTGATACACAGCACCGGGGAGGCAGCGCAGACAAAGCCCTGATCGCGAGCAGACGCGTGTGATGTAGAGGACTGGCAGCAGGGCACACAATGCCATGATGTGCGTCTCACAGGAAGCCGCACAGTGTGCCCCTATGAAAGGACTTCCTGTCTGTGAACTTCCAGGAATATCCGCTCACAGGCTCATTTCAAATCATAACAGCACATCTGTGAGCAGCCTGCAGCTGGAGCGGTGCTGGGGAGCTCCTTCACCTCCTCCCTATGTGAGGACCACACAGTCTGGCCTGCTCCTTGTGTCCTTCTCTGAGGACTTGGGATCATTAGCTATCACCTGTGGTCTGCTGAACCCGACCTTGTAATGGGAACCCCATGGATTACAAAAGCTTAATTGTGAAGGTACATTCTTCATGGAGACATTTTTAAGGCAGATCTTTTGACTGGGTGCATAAGATGGGGAAGCCACTTAGCCGCCCAGATTGTTTGCGCCAAAACCCACCATGTCTGGGAAAGGGGGAAGAGGAGGATGGTTACATCGAGGATTGCTATGTTCCTCAAAGGTCCATCTATGATACCATGAGGATCAATGAACAGATCGACCAGGGATGTAAACTTAGTCAGCCCTCAAAGAGTACCATGGACCGAGCTGAAATAGCTACCTTATCAAGCAATGGTACCCTGGGGACATCTAATGCCTGTGATGCCAAAGTACAAGAAGCGAAAAAGCTGGATGAGCGCGTGATATTTGATGCCCTCAAGTTGAGCAATGATACTCTTAAATCTGCCCCTGTGCCACCACGTCGCAGGCCGAATGCTGACCGCAAAGAAAATGTGAACCGGAGATCATGGAAAGCATTTATTCCACCAAATTTCCCAGACTTTGCGGAACGAATGGAGGCCTCCTTGAGCGAGGTATCGGAGGCAGGTACCTCTAGTCATTCCCTGCATGATAAGACAGAGTTCAGTCAGCTGTTACCTGATAGCTCCAAACGCTCGTCTTGTGAACAAACTGAGTCCATATCTTCCACATCAAGTCAGATCCAAACTCCTGCTCCCTCTTCTGCGGTTTCTGGGAATCAGAATTTGGTACACAACGTGGACTCGAGATGTCACCACGTGCAGAGTTTTGATTACTACAATGACAGTGAGTATGAGCAGGATCCATTGCTTGCACAAGAGAATACAAGTCTGTGTACACGTTCCAAACCTGGGCACAACTTTCCTAGTGCCACATGGCCAAGGGCACTAAAGAGCTTTATCAAGGGAAGCCTCATTGATGGTCACCACAAAGCTGCTGAAATGGCTTATGAGGAATGTGTTATTGAGACTTTACCCTTATCACCATGTTTAAGTGATGAAGTGTTAGATGAGTCTTCAAATGTTCTTATTGTGCCAAATTTGAGACATAAGACTGAGTCAGAGTTGAAGTTTGAGGAGGATGAACTGAAAATACTAATGGAAGCAGAAGAGGAGTGGGATGACATTGACTCCGGAGATGCTTGTCATTCTGTGGCTGTATGTGACGGAAATATGTTGCCTTGTGAAATTGAGGAGCTCGGAGTATTTGCATCCAATGAAGGATCTCCAGAGAAAACAAGCCCTTTTAGTAATCTAGACATTCTTATTTCTCCTCCTGGTGATACAGTCACACCAGAGACTAGCTGGCGGCTGGACACAAGTGAGGACTATAGCTTCTGCTCAGCTGTTAGTGCAGGGAAAGTCACAAGGAGGAGATACCAAAAATTGGGCAGCTATAGTGATTCAGAGTCGGACGCAGAGTCTGACCAATTGTTCCTAGAATTAGAGCAGCAGTGTCTGACTGGACCAGCGGATGAGCCTGCTGAGCTTCATGAGTCAGTCTCAGAACCCAAGGAGAAGGAAGTGAGTGGCGAGAGTCCATCATATGTGGAATCTAATCCCAGAAGTACACAGGAGGACAGTAAATGTTCCCAGCTAGACACAGTACATGACCACACTTACTGTAAAGCTAACTGTATAGACTTGCTCACTGCTGAAGTGTTAAGCCCTGACCAGACTGATATAGCAGGTCATGATGACAAAACCACCCCTGCACCAGATGCATCTGATATAAGCACACAACTGGTTAAACCTTGTAAGAAGGTTCTTACAGATACTTGCTCTTCTCCAGAATCAGATACTTGTCATTTACATAATTTAGAAGAAGTGGTTACCATTGCTAATGCAATAATCACTGTGACAAGGACCTGTGTAGACTCCGCAGAAACTCCTTTACTACAAGTAGATGAATGGACTAAGTGTTTGACACCCAGTAGGAGTGAAGTGATGGGATTGCCAGAATCGTCAGAGCAGACGGACATAAAATGTGGTCTTAGTGTTACTGAACTTGCTCTAGAAGGGGTGGAGGAGACCCTGGCACCTATCCATTTCACTGATACAGAGTCCTACTCTCCTGTGTGTGATATGGAAAGGGATTCGTGTTTGGGCAGTTCTGAGCAACCAGATGAATCTTGGACTTGTGAAACTTCATTTCAGAGCACTGATATTATTTATGCAGACTCTTGTGATGAGGGTTCTGATGGGGGGGAGTTGACGGTTTCTACAACAACACATGGTTGCAGTAGTCTACCAGATGAAGCAGCAGATGACAGCCTGCAGAGTTCCACATCTGCAAGTGAACTGCAGGAATTACCAGATGACAGTGGAGGTAAAATTGAGGAAACGGCTACAGGAAACCAGGTCAACATCTTATTTGAGTTGGCTGTGGACCATGGTATTACACATGAATTAAGCAAGTCCTCCACACTCCAGGTCATCAGTCAGTCTATAGAGTTTGTGGGAAGTTCAGGAGTGGTTAAGATCTCTGATGTTGTAGACGAGTCCAACGTTGAAGTCACCATCTTTACTTGTTCAGAAGAAATAAATGGAAGTTTAGCTGGAGATATTACCACGGTAATGCCAGTGGATTCTTTATTGAAGAAAGTCAATACAGAACTTTTAGTGACTGTAGACACACAGGACACTATAACATGTGATGGGTCATGTCTATTCACTAGCACAGACTAAACCCAAAATTGAGTGCTGTGCAGCTCAGGAATCTTCTCTGACATCGGAAAATCTAGTAGATGAACAGCACTTAAGTGGCCTTAAAAGTTTAACATTAGAAGCCAGTACCTCACAAGAATCAAGGTTAAAAGATGACTTTACTGCTCAGGATTTGGATATCGCACAGAATCTCCTCACTGCAGGTGAAATTGCAGAAGGACGTTATGCTCTATCATCTGGTGAAGAAAATTCCACTGCAGTTCTGCAGGAGGTCACAGACGTCCCGCAGTGAGGTTGACAATTCCTCCAAAGCCGAGGTTGAACATAGCACATCATCACAAACTGTACCAGACTCCTCATCCATTGAACTTAATTTGAGTGCAAAAAGTATAATGCTGTCGGAAACCTACTGCAAGGATGAGGCGTCTTCAAGGGAAGCTATTGAAGAACAGTTCGAGTCTCCTGAGCCTGAATTTGAGCTTGCATCTGAAGGGCTCAGCGCACGTGCTCATTTGTCAGATCTGAGTGACAGCTGTTCTCTGTCTGTAAACACAAGGGACAATAGTCTGCCATCCGAGGAAGAAGGCGGGGCTAGTGCGCTTCTACAGTCTGCTGCTGACACATCTGAGGAGATCGTCAGTCCTGGGCCATTTCATGATGACCCCACAGAGGTAACAAATACAGTGCTGTAAGTCTTACAACTTTTCTAACACAACAGTACTGAAGCCCCATTTCTGTTCTCCTGTATATCCGTCCGTTTAGTGCTTGGGTAAAGAAAACCTAAGACCTGATGATTACATAACTTGAGTGATGACTACATGCCTGATTTGCATACAGTTTGTTCACCGAATGGTTAATTATAGATCACTAGTGCACAGCGCTTTTCTTAGCATGATGTAGGCGGAGAGCTCCTGCACATCAAGTACAGGAAAATCTGCTGCTGGCGGAATTTCTAGGAGCTGGCGAGATATCTGTAGATGGGGGGTATTCATTAATAACGCCACAGACCAGGCTGACCTCTTTAACCCTCGTAGTTCCTGCTTTCTCCCCCTCTTCTGTGCACGTGGCTGTAACATGAGCTTGCGTCCTTTCAAACTTTTTGGAATTTGCTATGGTATTTGTTCCGTTAGGTCAGGGCTGGGTAATCTGTAGCGCGTGGAGGCCCTGTTTAATATCTCTCAAGTGCAGAGACTTTTCACTACAATTGAAACCATTTCTCCCTCTGTAGTTTAGTTAAAATAATGCTAGGCTGAACGGGCATGCAGTCAGTGTTGTATAGCAGCCTGTCCACGGTCCTATGGTTTAATCAAGTGCCTGATTTCTTACCCACGCGTGGCTGCATCATCCTATGTGCAGGCGCTGGACTGGTTCAACTACCGTCCGAAGAGTGTGTGACGGTAAATGGGGTAAGTGATCAAACCACATGACCACCTGCCAGTTTTGGTTCCATCGCCATAGTAGGCGGGCTGTGGATGGCCAGGTAGGGGAATCCTGGACAGTCTCTTAAGTCTATATTCTTTTAAAGTGGGCAACCTGTTTAAAACGGAGCACGTCCATGTTTACGTGGGCAGCATGTTACAGTGCAGATCTATGGGAAATTATTCTGCAAAACAGTGTAATTTATTCATTTACATTTCTGCCCTTTCTGTGGTCATGAGGCTGGTCCTACTCTGTAATTTACAAGCTCCCCTTTATCCCATGCCTCAGTATGCACATACATATAGCTGTCAGTGAGGAAGACCACCCACTCTGCTCCCCTTATACAGATCTGTATCTGCTCAGCTCCTCCTGATCTATAGTATAAATCATGCAGCAGAATTCCTGATCACTACAGTGCAGACAGGTGCATGGAGGTGAAGTATTGGGGCCCTCACACTAAGCGTTGTGGCACCTTCATCATACCTATGCATTGTGGTACCCAACTGGCATCTTCAACGTATCTGATGAAGGCGCCAGTTTGGCGCTGCAACACATAGTAGCCAGAAAAGAACCTCAATACTCCATGTCCATGCACCTGGCTGCATGTTCTCACCTGCACTCAATGCCCCGTGGCTTCGGTTAATGAGCCAAGCAGTGGTGGAAACAGAATAATTATAATATTAAAGGGGTTATCCTCTAACAAAACTAGAACCAGCCCTGTACCTCACATGAGTCCAGAGATCTCCCCTTTTATTGCTCCAATTTCACTGCTAGATTTATTTCAAGCTGTCAGCGTATGGGGTGTGTCCTTTCTCAGGGATATGTACTTTCTGCTGTAGCTGGTGGCAGTTGAAGGATGGAACTGAGCATGTGCAGCCATCTCAGAAAGCAGGACAGAGAAATTGGAAAAAGAGCAAACAGCAGGTGGCGCTATACAGATACATTTCAGTAAATAACTCAGTGGCTATACTCAATGTTTAATTACATGCAATTACAAAAGTATTCAGATCCAGGTGCTGGTTTAAAAACTGTAAAATATTTTTTGTGGGACAACCCCTTTAAATCTACGATGTATCATAAGGTGAGCGCAACAGCAATTGCCGTTCCAATTATTAGACACATACACTGTGCATTATGGAGAGCCGTGCTCTTTTTTTTCTTTTTATTATAGTTGCCTCTTGATCTATACCATGCAGATGACAGACCATTTTGTATCGGTAGGTGCTCAGGAGGCGGAGCTTCACTCTGAAGTGCTGTCCCCATAGAGCTGCTCCCCTCCCCTCTGCTTTGAGTGATAGCTGTAGTGGTCTCCTAGTGAAAGGCTACAGCATTCAGTCAGAGGGAAGGGGCTGTGGTGTGCATAAACCACCTGGGCACTAACCAAAGCTGAATCTAGCAGAATAAAAGTTCATATTCGCACTACTCCTAATAAAAAAAAAAAAATAGCTCTACAAAAGGTATATCTGGCCCTAACAAGTGCTATAAACAGTTTAGCATGGTTAAACTGCTGATAGACTCCCTTTTAAAGATGTGTTCCATTTTGGTACAAATTATTGCCGTAGATCAGGGATGGCCAACCTGCGGCTCTCCAGCTGTTGTTAAACTACAATTCCCACTATGTCTAGCTGTAGACTGATAGCTGTAGGCCAGGCATGTCCAAACTGCGGCCCTCCAGCTGTTGCAAAACTACAACTCCCAGCATGCCTGGATAGCTTACAGCTATTAGGGCATGCTTAGAGTTGTAGTTTTGCAACAGCTGGAGGGCCGCAGTTTGGACATGCCTGCTGTAGGCAGTCTGAGCATGCTGGGAGTTGGACTTTTGCAACAGCTGGAGAGCCACAGGTGGTTGGCCATCCCTGCCATAGCTGTACTTCAGGCATGAGGAGGAGAAATGTCTAACACGCCTGGCTAGTTGTGCTACAAATACTCTTCATGTACCATTTTGACAACCATCATAAATGTATAAAGGCAGAATACCTGGCCTTGTCGCCCATAGCAAGCAACTAGATTTCATATTTTAAACTCTGGGAAAAATGAAAGCTGCCCTGTTATTGGTTGCTGTAGACATTTTTGATAAATGAGGTCCATGTTATTTAATTTCCTTTCATGGATCGGGGATCACTTTCTGAAGTATTGATGCTACATCATTGCTGCTTCTGACCATAGCATTCTTAGTGAAAATCTTGATCTTTTAAAGAGTCTTGCGGGATGTATCTCCCGGTAGAGGTGTTCTGCGGTGGACACACCTTCATGTTCCCTCTGATGCTGATCTATGAATTAGGACCAGTTTATGGACCACATTATTTGTTTGGTGTCTCTGATATAAGAAATTAGCAAAATGAAAAAATTAATTGATTTGAATGGGGTTGTTTTGGCATGGATTTCTACAAGCCCCATTCAGACGAATGGGAAACTGATTTTCAGTTGCGGCAGAATTTGTCTGCAACAAATTCTGTCCATGTGAAGGCGCCCTTACAGTACAATCGTGACAGGTGGCCCATACATATTCAGGGTTTTGATCAGGTTTCTGAAGCCGTTTTTGGAGCCGAAATCAGGCGTGGACTATAAAGCGAGAGATAGTTATAAGGGTCCATTCGCACGTCCGCAACTGTTTTGCGGTCCACAAATTGCAGGATCCGCAAAACACAGACACCAGCTATGGGACTTCCGTATCTTTTTGCAGCCCCAATTGAAATGAATGGGTCTGCACCCTTTCCGCAAAATTGCCGAATGGATGCGGACCCATTTTGCGGACGTGTAAATGGACCCTTAATGGCAGACTCTACCTTTCCATTTTTTATGAATCCACCCCTGGTTTTAGCACCAGAAAACCTGGTCAGACCTGATGGTGTGCAGGCAGCCTGAGCTGGACCCTGCTGGGAGGGTCACATGAGCACTCTGCATAGTGAAGGCAGAAAAGGTAATTTGCCATTTCTTCCTTTTTCTTGTGGAAGGCTTGTTGTCTCTGACGGGGAAGCGCCCAACCCCGGCTGTAAAACACTGGACTGTAGAATAAGGCACCTTAAGAGGAACCTGTCAGAAGCTTTTTACCAACGAAACAATCACCACTCCTTGACCCTTCCACTCCTTTAGTTTCTGTAGGTGTCCATAGTAGCCCACATGCCCAATGCCCACATGACACACGTGCCAGAACAAATACACTGCGCTGGAAGTAGAAGACAGCAGCACACAAGCAGAATTTTATCCATGTTCCCTTGTCTCCAGAGATTTCAGTTAAGGCACACTGAGCAGGGTTAGGGCTCGGGCAGCTGGACTTCACTTACCCAGTGTCTCCAGCTCCTTGACAGCTAATAGGTAACTTGCTTACCATGCATGTGGGCATTAAAGGGAACCTGTCACCTGGATTTTGGGTATAGAGCTGAAGACATGGGCTGCTAGATTACCACTAGCACATTCGCAATATCTAGTCCCCATAGCTCTGTGTGCTTTTATTGTGTCAAACCTTAGATGAGTCCTGTCTCCTCCATGCTTTAGAGATGAGTCCAGCGTTCTCTGACTCTGAGCCCAGCCACGCCCGCTGTGAAGAAGCCTATCACCAACCCGCATCCTCCGAATCTCCTCCTTGCTCCCCGACGTCACAAAGCTAGAGCACCGTAATCTCGCAATGCGCGAGCTAGCGCATGCACAGTTCGTTCCCTGAGGCTGATGCCGGCACAGGGAAGGAACACTATGCCGACACTGCGCATGCGCTAGCTCACGCATCACGAGATTACGGCGCTCTAGATTTGTGACATCGGGGAGCAAGGAGGAGATTTGGAGGATGCGGGGCGGTGCTGGGGTCCTCCACAGTGGGCGTGGTTGGGCTCAGAGTTAGAGAACGCTGGACTCAGGTTAATTTGCATATGTATCCAATCGTTTTTTGTACACAATAAAAGCACACAGAGCTATGAGGACTGGGTATTGCGGATGTGCTAGCGGCCATCTAGCAACCCATGTCCTCAGCTCTATACCCAAAATCCCGGTGACAGGTTCCCTTTAAGGGAGTGTTCCGGTTGGGACAAGTTATCCCCTATGCCACAAGTAATATGAACTGCTTTATCAGGCTTCTGCCGTCTGTATACTGAGGGACGATGCCAGCTCAGGTTTAATTTGTCTGCTCTTTTTCAAGACTATAATCTCATTACTTTGCAGACTTTCTGCCCTTTGCAACAAGAGAGCGAAAGTTTATTCAGACATTTAGTTGGCAAGGCGTTCTGTTTGTGAAACGGCAAGCCTCACTTTCCAGAACTTCGCCTTAAGAAGTGTTTATTTTGTGGATCATGAAGTCAAACAATTAGTTTTACATTTTATGGAAAAAAATTGTCTTGACACTGCTTTCTTGTTTGGTTGGAGGATTGTATTTGTAGCTATTCTCAGTTTTGACCTATTATTAGACAGCTATTGTTCTCATGACAAGGGGGTGCAGATTCGCTTGCAATGGAGTTCAGGCTGAATCCAGGCACCGGTCATGTGATTTTAAAATTCCACGGGTAACACATTGTCTTAAATGGGCACCGTGTGTCATCTCTCCTGCAGGGGATTTAAATGCCCGCTACCATGTTCCTGTTCAGAATACAGCTGATTGTTGGGGGTCCTCGTAGGGAGACATCTTTTTGTTTAGTTTATCATCTGAGGACCCATTTTTGTAGCCCCAACAAGTATAGTTGCTTATGCTCCTCAGCACCCAAAAAGGTATGCAGAGGCAACCTCATCAGATGTAGATATGTGACTGTCTACGTCTTAGGAGCCGAGACAACGCAGTTCATCATGACACCTTCATTCTTTGTAAGGTAACTGTAATAAAGCCATAATTTGTGTTCTAGAAACAGGTTTCCTATCCGTCCCCTGTATGATGTCACCTTAGCCGTCGGCTGTGACCTGACCCTATTTCTATTACTCAGACAGTCCGCTGAAATGATCCCATCCTTCCGTCAGATAAAGCCTAGCGTTGATGGATTCATGTGCTGTGATGTAGTTACATTAGATGAAGCTTTGTTTTTTCTTCTACGCAGCCAAGATTTGTGTATGAAATCCAGTTGAGTATATGTGTATGGCATGGTGCCCATGTTTGACAATGTATGGTCGCAAGAATAAACAGTTTAATTTCATGTAGCCTCTGAAACGTCAGTGAGATTTGTAAGCTCATTTCCTCCTTTCCTTGAGATGCCGCCCTTCCTTTGCAATGGCCCCAAGTATTCCTTGAATTCTTGTTACGGTCCATCTAATTGGCCTGTATTGCAAATTAACAAATAAAGAGGTTCTCCAGGATTTAACGATTATTAATGACCTGCGCTTAGTCCATCAGTGTTATATTGCCTGGGGTCCAATTCCCAGCACCACCTCCGATCAGCTGTTTTCAGGAGCTGAGGCTCCAGAACCTTGCACAGCTTTGTATACTGTGTATAGCTGTGGCTTAGCTACTTCAGCACTGCCCTCATTCATAGAGTTGCGTCGTGGCGGCCCCTCGGCCCCTGAAACTTCCAGCACCACCACTGATCAGCTGTCTTCCGGAGCTGAGGCGCCAGAACACAGCATCAGTATTTTACCGCTTTGTATACTGTGTAGTGGCCGTGACTGGTTACTGCAGCCCTTCTAGAAGCTTCTCCTGAAAATAGGTGATCGGCAGAGTTGCCCTGGACCACCACCGATCTGATATTGATGTCCTATCATAGTCAGTTCCTTGAAAAGTCTTTAAACCCCCTTCAGTGTTAGTCCAACAGTTGCTGTAGTTTTCATATTCATCTACGGTAATTCTTATGTCTTTCCTTCCAGGTTTTTCAGAAGGAACAGGTAGACTCTGTGCAGGCCAAGCTTCAGCAAGTAAATGGCCTTGGCCAGGGTCTGATTCAGAGCGCAGACAAGAACTGTGACGTGCACGGACTAGAACATGACACGGAGGAGCTGAACGCCAGGTGGAACACACTCAACAAAAAGGTGAGGTGGCCATACTGTTGGAAATGTGTTTAACTTCAGGAGGAGGACTTAACATGGTAGCAGCGAACTGATTTTCTGATTGCTGACAGCCTGTCTTCGAATATATTGCGCAGAGATGTGGTGGGAGGATTTAGATTTAATTTCCAGTGAGATAGACTGCGTGTGGGTGGTAGAGATGAGACCATCTGACTTGTACAGCTTGGATCTGTTTCTCGGAGCCTGCTGTTAATTCACATTCTTGTTTGAATGATGCCAGACCCTTCGCCTCCCCCCTCCAGCGCCTTGTCACCTAAGATTGCTATCTTGCAGTGAATGATGAGAAATTGTCTGCTACACAGGTGGCAGAGCGAGTGACCCAGCTACAGGAGGCCCTGCTGCATTGTGGGAAGTTCCAGGATGCTTTGGAACCGTTGCTCAGCTGGCTCACCGACACAGAAGACCTGATTGCAAACCAAAAGCCGCCCTCTGCTGAATACAAGGTGGTGAAGGCTCAAATTCAGGAGCAAAAGGTACAAGACCAAATAAGTCATTCCAGCATGCATTTGAAGCATATATAATAAAATAAAAATGGCTCAGCAAACGACCAGTCAGTCTGAAAGTAAAACTATAGGAGGATTTTATAAGGCCTGGACATGGCCGTAATCTCACCACATGATAGTTTACCTATAGCGGTCACAAGACATGGACAGCATGCAATTCACCATGCACACCTATGTTGAAGTTCGATTTGCCTGAACTGTTGGGCATTCGGATCTTGCAACAGTAATACAGCCTATCTGAGTGATGCCTAGATCGGGATAAGTCATTTTCTTTTAACGCTTGCTATCGATATAATAGTAATACAGCCATCTGAGTGATGCCAAGTCGTTTTCTTTTAAAGAGGTTTCCTAGGTTTTTAATATTGACAACCTTTCCTCAGGATAGGTCATCAATATCAGATTGGAAGTGGTCTAACATCCAGTACCCCGCCAATCAGCAGTTTGAAGGAGACCACAATACTCAAAACAGTGCCTCGGCTCACAGCTTACCAAGCACAGCGCCGTCCATTTTATAGTGGCTGTACTTGGTATCGCAGCTCAGCTCCATAGGACTGAGCTGTGCCTAGACCATGTGACCAATGAACACAATGTCACTGGCTCAGGAAGTGGCCCCAGCGTGCCATGATCTCTTCAAATAGCTGATTGTTGGAGGTGCCAGGAGTCAGACACCCATCAATCCTGAGAATAGACCATCAATATGAAAATTTCAGAAAACCTCTTTAATTCTCCCTTCACATTCCACCTGTAGCTCCTGCAGCATCTCCTGGATGACCGTAGATCAACTGTGGACATGATTCAAGCTGAAGGTACAAGAATCGCAGATGGTGCTGATCCTGCAGATGGGGACAAGATAAACCGCCAGTTGGAGACCCTCAAGGAGAGATGGTCATCTCTGCTGCAGAAGGCACAGTCAAGGTGTGCTTCATTATCTTTAATAGTGTCTTAATGGAGTTCCTAGTCTTATTGCTGTCAGGTATAGGAAGGTTATAGATGAAAAATGCTAGTGGTGGTCAGCCCGTTTATGTACAGGGCAGGCAGTAATGGGAAATGTTTTAATCGCATAACATCTGAAAATTCTCAGATGTGTTGCATAATGCCAGTCTAGGAAAAAGGACTATTGGAGTGCACCAAATTTATTATAAGGCTGCGAATTTTGGATTGTCTACAGGTCATATTTTCACTAAAACTTTCACTAAAAGAATAGCTCATCAATATCACATTGGTGGTGGTCCACAAGGGCGGATTGACCATAGACCCTACAGGGAGATTTTCTAGTGGGCTGAGTCCTTCTCACGGCCACCGGCAGCATACATAATGATCGGATTCTCTCAGCATTAATTAAAGTGTAGCTGTCATGTTTTCATCAAAAAATCAATTTTAGCTTATGTTACTGCTGGTGCAGCATTATGCATTAAGCAATCTTTAGTTTTTTTTCCACATACCACTGTTTTCCTTGAGCTTTTCTCTTAGTTACGCCTGTTTTAACCTCTACGATATGATGATCTTCTCAAGTGGCTCCTCTGCCAGTTCTCTGAGGCAAAAACTGCCTTCCCTCTCTTGACACACAATTGCTGTAGCCAGCAGCTCCCTGCCAGCCAATCAGATTGGATTACTGAGAGACACACCTCCTCACTCTGAAGCCTAATGCAGTCATGCAGTGTGAAGGACATCCCCTCTGTCTTCTGTTTACACCAAAGGGAAGACAGACAAGCCCTAGCAACAGTCTTTTTAGGGACCAGTGGAAAGGGACAGAGGACATTAGTGAAAGCTGCTATTATAAGGTATATGGCAATCATTGACACACTAACTCAGGTACACATGCCTAGCTCTAATAAACTAGCAAATTTAAAAAAATGACAGTTACACTTTAATGCAAGGAGCGTCAGGTACTTAAGTTCCTGTCCTGGCTGCCGCATGTCCCCTTCCTGAATTCAACTGTATTGCCATGTTTAGGATGGTGCTACTGTTAAATAATCCTGCAGGGGCGGCAGTATTTTGTGCTGCACTGTGATATTTGGTTCTGCTGGGGCAAGTATTTTGTGGTGCACTAAGGCATTGCTGGCCCCGCCTACTTCTGTTGTCCCTGCCTACTTGTTTTGCCCCACCTTCTTTCAACTTCCACTTTTAGTTTTTTTCCGGGGCCACTTTAAGTTCCCAGTCTGTCCCTGGTGATCCAACTGCTGAAGAGCAATGTGGCCTCTTCTTTGGCCTGTGACAGCACATCTATCAGTTACATGGTCTTTGTGTAGCTCCACCCCGTTTAAGTGAATGGGACTAAGCTGCAATACCAAGCACCGCCGCTATACAATGTGTGATGCTGTGCTTTGTATACAATGAAGAGCAGTGCAGCCCCTTCAAACAGCTGATCCCTGGGGGTGGTGGAGGTCAGATGCCCATTAATCTGATATTGATGACCTATCCTCAGGGTTATGAATATTTACTTCCCAGAAAACCCCTTTAAATCTTTTCCCAAAGTCATTGGAGAATCTTTTCACATACTATTACAGTTATGTATATATATATATTTTTTTTTTATACAGGCAGAAACAACTTGATGATATATTAGTTTTAGCCAAGCAGTTTCATGAAACAACTGAGCCCATATTTGACTGGCTCTCAGGCCACCGAAAAGAAGTTGGCAAACTCTGAGCCAATTGGAACTCAGACTGGGAAAATTCAGCAACAGATCCTACGCCACAAGGTATTCCAGGGGTGAAGGGCCAGATCATGGCAGCTGGGCAATCAATAGACATATATATTTATTTTGTTATTATATTTAAATGCAGTTTTTATGTGTGACTGCATATTCCTTTTTTGTTTTGTTTTTTCATAATTTTATATAATTTCTTATTCATCATTTATATCATATAACTTTTTTATTTTCTTTCATTTGTTTAAGATTTATTGTGTTATTATTAGTTCCCGTTTTATTAATTTTCCTCATCCTTTTTTATTTCTCTGCATATTTTTCCGTTTTTGGTGTGTTCCTTCTGGACAATTTCCAGAGTCTAGAAGATGATGTAACAGTCCGTGAGACTGATGTTTGTCAAGCCGGCAGGCTAGTCGACAGTCTTTCTGCCCTGTGCTCTGCAACAGAACGTTATAGGTTGGCACAGAAACTAGACGACTTGCATGCTCGGTACACAGAGGTTCAGGATCTCTGCAGCAGAAAAAGTGCCTTGCTGGGGCAAGCTCTGAGCAATGCCAGGCTGTTTGGGGAGGACGAAGTGGAAGTCTTGAACTGGATAGCAGAAGTAGAGGATAAATTAAGCTCTGTCTCTGTTAAGGATTACAAGCTGGAGGTCCTACAGAATCAACACAAAAACCAAATGGTACATTTATTTTACGTTCATCTTTTATTTTCTATCATCCTTTATTTAATTTGTTTCTATATAATTTTGTACATTCTTTCAGTACATTTTCTTTACAATAAATCATAAACCGTAATTATTAGAGTTATAGCCATCATGAATCACCCTTTCCAAATCTATTATAACGTCTGTCTAGTCTGGAGCATTCCCATCTGACCTGAGGTCTCCTGCAGCAGTGCCGTTACATCATTGTTCTAAGATACTTTGCTCTTGACAAATTGTTAGATCATCTATGAAACAAAAATTGGCGCCAGTGATGTCCCCTTTGTAAGGACGATTAGTCATAATGCTTTTGTGCTGTAACCTGAAAGTTAGTGCCAGCGAGTCCAGCACATCCACTACCTAGTAATTAGTAAGTTCTATTAACCCACAATCTGAGGTTGCACTAGTGAATAGTGACTGGTAAATCATAGCTGGAAACCAACATGAGACGAGTTATCCACTGCTACGTGGTATAGGAAATCATTTAGGTTCTATTGCCTTTTCAAGCTTTTATCTATTATATTTTTATTTATTTATTTGATTTATTTTCTGTTTGCTCCATCCACCATATTCTTAACCGTGCCTGTCATTCCTTTAGTGAAACGGATTTCATCATATGCTGTCAGAAATCTTTAACAGAAATTTATATCGCACTAAGACCCTTTGCTAACTCATGAGCTACATTTAGATGGTTGACACTTGTTAATTAAAGGGAAGAAATTTCACTTTCACACTAGCGTTTCTATTTTCCAGTATTGAGATCCGTCATAGGGTCTTAATACCGGAGAAAAACGCTTCCGTTTTGTCCCCATTCATTGTCAATGGGGACAAAACGTAACTGAACAGAACGGAGTGCACCAAAATGCATTCTGTTCTCATACCGGAGAGCAAACTCTCCTGGGATGCGAAGCAAGACGGACCCACAATGCAAGTCAATGGGGACAGATCCGTTTAACTCTGACACAATAAAAAACGGATACTTGACTTTCAGTGCAGTTCATGACGGATCCGTTTTGGCTATGTTAAAGATAATACAACCGGATGCAGATGATTGTATTATCAGTAACGGAAGCGTTTTTGCTGAGCCCTGTCGGATTCAGCAAAAACGCTAGCGTGAAAGTAGCCTTACGCTAGTGTTTACTGATGACACTATAGTTTCTACTCTAGTGCCATGTTTTAATGATCCCATTGCCACTGGGGCACAATGACACTTAGGTCTGACCCCAGCTTGGCCCTGGGAGTCACTGGTCGGGGGGAGCATTACACTTGGTAACTGCAGACTTTTGTCCATGTGCCCTGCTATGGCATATGGATGTAACCGAGGGAGTTCCAGAGCGGAGAGCCCTTGCTATACACAATAATACATAGGGTGCCCTCTTTTAGGAGGACGGAATACTTATTCAGACCTGTATGCTGCATGGGGAGCTTGCCATAGCTAACTATTGCCTTGCTCCTTGCTGTCACATACATTGCATTCTCTAAAACACCCTGACCTCAATTCAATATTCTCATGCAAAGTCAGAAGATTGCGCAGTAAAGCTTTTATTGTCTCGCTATTCTGCTCCATCTTTTTCACTATAAGCTGCTTTCCCCTGTTGCCATGCATTATCAGTATTCCCACTACTCAGGAGTAATTAACACAGTGTTAAGATACAGTTGTCCACATCCTATTATAGCTAGAACAGTTCCATATTCTGATAACTTGGGTATTTTTTGTTTATTAAAAACAGTACTTTCTCGCCCAATTCCTTGGGGGACACAGGAACTCTTGGGTATAGCTTATCTCCATAGGAGGCGTGACACTAAGTAAAAGACTGTTAAGCCCCTCCTCCAGCAGCTATACCCTCAGCCTGGAGAGAGAGACTTCCAGTTTTTTGCTTAGTGTCAAGGAGGCAAGACACTCTCTGCACTGCAGAGTTGTCTTGAGAAGATTTTAGAGTTTTTAATTTTTTATTTTACTTTTTTCACTTGGATTTTTCCACAGGGACAACAGAGTCGCAGTAGACTTCTCTGTTTTCCCGGGGTTGAGCTGCACCAGGGCCGGTTATCCGCCCTGCTGCCTCCCCCACAGAAGAAAAGGAGGACCAGGGCAGCTCTTGCTCCCCTGCATCCCGCCAGCACTGGGTCGCCCACCTGCAAGCCCCTCTCCAGCTACTGTCACTCTTGTGCCAGTGGCTGAAGGGGCGTCCCAGCTGGATGGACTAGAGGGTGAAGACGTCGCAGGTGAGGTGGCTAGTGCAGCCATTCCGCTCCCCTCCCCCTCCCTCCCTTCCCTCTCCTCTCCGGTTCAAGGCTCCCCTTTGCTGATGGCCTCGTTGCATAACGTTGTGTTGGCGCGATTCGGCGGCGGCCTGGCGCCCTGTTTGTACCGTCTGGGACAAATCCCAGGAGAGCTGAGCGGCGCTCATGGGGGAGGCTTGTTTGAGGGCGGCCGGGTATGCGACCGCTGTGCCGTTGCATTGCAGGACGCCGACACCCGGTCCTCCTCTTTCGGCTTCCTACCTCGCTTCCGCTGCGGCGGGGGCCATTGGGGAGACCTGTAATGGTTAAGCGCGGGATTTGAATCGCGCGCGATAATGTTTTCGGTGGGGGGCGGAGTTTCGGACCGGCCCAGCGTCTGGCTTGGTCTTCATTCAGGGGCCGGACGCCTTTCTTCCCGCGCCTCTTTAGTCCCGCCCACTCTCGTGCCTGCGTGCTTCTGGGAGCTCACTGCAGGACGGACCATTTCTCTGGTTGCCACCACCGTTCTTCTGCTGCTGCCGCTGCCGTTCAGCTTCCTCTGTGACCTGGTAGGACTGTTGACCCTTCCTCACTGTAGCCCCCTGGCCTGGACTCGGGTTTTTTCTATTGCTCCTACCAACATGTCTGACCCCTTAGTGCCGGTGGGACCTTGGTATCATACCTGCACCGCATGTAAGGCGCCCTTTCCTCAAGGGCAGTCTGACCCGCATTGCTCGCTTTGCAAAGACCCATCGCAGGGTCCGCCATCTGTTGTGTCACCCCCTGGCCTCTTGGATCCCCCTGACTGGGCTAGATCCCTCTCCCAGGCTGTGGTTAGTCTCACTAGTGTTGTGGGCCGACTTGCAGATGTGTTGCCCTTGTCGCAGCCGGATGATTCCCCTGCTGGGCCCTCCGGGTCCGCTGTCCTGGCCGACCCGTCTGAGTCTCTCTCTGCAGGCGATTCCTCCAGAGCCCGCCAATCCCAGAAGCGGTCTAGGGCGGATCACCGGTCATCCTCGGATGCTTCGGTATCCCCCCCACGGGTGCGTTCTCAGTCGGGCCCTTCCTCCTTGCAGGATTTGCCCTCTGAAGGGGAGCTGGTTGATTCCGATTGGGATATGGATTCGGCGCTGCCTTCAAAGCTGGCTTCCGCTGTGGGCCACCTTATAAACAGTATCCGTGATACCTTTAAAATTCGCGATGATCCTCCTGATCCTGAGAAAACCAGTGTTTCCTTTTTTCGCCAGAAGCAGGCTTCTGCGGTTTTTCCCCTCCATGCTGACTTTTCGTCAGTGGTTTCTAAGGCCTGGGCCCGTCCTGATGCACGGTTTACCCCGCCAAAAAAGTTAGATGTTTGTTATCCGTTTCCGGCGGATTGCATCACGAACTGGGCGTCTCCTCCTAAGGTCGACCCCCCTGTGGCCCGTTTGTCCAAGAGCACGGCTATTCCCGTCGCAGATGGTTCTTCCTTACAATCCACTGAGGATCGCCGTATAGAGGCCCTTACAAAGGGTATCTTTTCGGCCTCCGGATCCGCGCTTAGGCCAGTCTTTGCCTCCGCTTGGGCGGGTAAAGCGGTTTCAGAATGGGCGTCTCAGCTGGATCTGGAGCTTGAATCCGACGTCCCTATTCAAGACCTCCGTGCCCTGGCTCAACTTATCGTTCAGGCTGGAAAATTTGTATGTGAAGCATCCCTGGATGCAGGGGCTCTTATTGCCCGTTCGTCTGCTCTGGCCGTGTCGGCCAGGAGGGAGCTTTGGTTAAAGGTTTGGTCGGCGGACGCCGCGTCAAAGCGGTCTCTTACTAGCCTTCCTTTCTCTGGTGCTCGTTTGTTCGGGACCCGTTTGGATGAAATCATCTCTGAAGCCACGGGGGAAAAGAGTACCCATCTTCCCCAATCCAAGGCTAGGAGCTCCACTCGTGGTCGTCCCACCTTCTCCCGTTTCAGGTCTTCTCGTAGGGCTTCCGCTCCTCGCTCCGCCTCTGGTCCGTCCGCTAACCCTGTCCAGGACAGGCGTAAGAAACCCTTTTTTCGGACCCAGCCCTCCTGGCGCAAATCTCAACCTGCTCGCGCTCCCGCGACCAAGCAGGCCCCCGCCTGAAGGTGCGCCCCCACCCACCCGGGTGGGGGGACGTCTCCTCCTGTTCAGGGACTTCTGGCAGGCGCACGTCTCCGACGCCTGGGCTCTCGAGGTTGTGTCTTCCGGGTACAAACTCGAGCTTGCGTCCCTTCCCCCAGTTCGGTTCTTTCGCTCTCGGGTTCCCCGGGATTCCCGAGGGGCGGCCGATTTCTTTGCTGCCGTTCAGACTCTTCTAGACAAAGGAGTCATCACCCCGGTTCCTATGGGAGACAGGTTCAAGGGGTTCTATTCGAACCTTTTTGTGGTCCCCAAGAAGGAGGGTTCGGTGCGACCCATTCTGGATCTAAAACGGCTGAACCGCTTCCTTCGTCTTCAGCGTTTCCGGATGGAGTCTCTCAGGTCGGTGGTGGCCTCTCTGGAACAGGGGGAGTTCCTGGCCTCCATCGACATCCAAGACGCCTACCTTCACATTCCAATCGCACGGTGTCATCAGTGCTTTCTGCGTTTTGCAGTGGGGTCCGAACACTACCAGTTCGTTGCCCTTCCCTTCGGGCTGGCGACGGCCCCTCGTGTTTTCACGAAGGTCCTGGCCCCGGTCCTCACCTTACTTCGTTCCAGGGGAGTTTTTCTGCTTCCATATCTAGACGACCTCCTAATCAAGGCGCCTTCTCTGTCACTGACTTCAGCCAGCGTGGATCTCTCGCTGCAGACCTTGCGCCGGTTCGGTTGGGTTATCAACCTACCCAAATCCTCTCTTGTTCCTTCCCGGCAATTGGTCTTTCTGGGGATGCTGCTGGATACCGATTCAGCGGTGGTTCGACTTCCGTTGGAAAAGCGCCTGCTCCTCCATCGGTCGGTTCAGAGCCTTCTGTCCCACCGCCGTCCTTCTTTCCGGTTCAGCATGCGGGTCCTGGGTCAGATGGTGTCCTGCTTCGAGGCGATTCCTTACGCACAGTACCACTCCCGCACCTTTCAGACGGCCATTCTGTCCGCCTGGGACAAGTCCCAGGTGAGTCTGGATCGGCATTTTCCCCTTTCCCCCCAGGTTCGTTCCTCTCTCCTCTGGTGGCTGCGGACCCCTCTTCAGGGGAAGTCTTTCCTGCCAATGACTTGGCTGGTGATTACCACCGATGCCAGTCTGCGGGGTTGGGGGGGAGTGTTTCCTCCTCGGTCCGTCCAGGGCACTTGGTCTCCATCGGAGTCCAGACTGCCGATCAATGTTCTGGAGCTGAGGGCCATCCTCTTCTCGCTCCAACACTGGACTTCGTTGCTTCAGGGTCGCCCTGTTCGGGTCCAGTCGGACAATGCCACGGCTGTGGCGTACATAAATCACCAGGGGGGCACTCGCAGCGCGGCGGCGATGAGGGAGGTGTCTCTGATCCTTCGCTGGGCGGAGGTTCATGTTCCGGCCCTTTCGGCCATTTACATTCCGGGGGTGGACAATTGGGCGGCGGATTTCCTCAGTCGGACGACGATCGACCCGGGGGAGTGGTCTCTGCACCCCGACGTCTTCGAGTCTCTTTGTCTCCGTTGGGGTCGTCCGGACGTGGATCTCATGGCCTCCAGATTCAACTACAAACTTCCCATCTACGTGGCCAGGGCCAAAGATCCGGACGCTTACGGTGCGGACGCGCTCGTCCTCCCCTGGACGGAGTTTTCGCTCCTCTACGTGTTTCCGCCCCTGCCTCTTCTTCCGCGTGTCCTTCGGAAGATTGCGGCGGAGGGCACGCCAGCAATCCTAATCGCCCCGGACTGGCCGCGTCGTCCGTGGTACGCCGACCTTATGTTGCTTCTGGCAGACGCTCCCTTGCCTCTGCCTCTCAGAGAAGACCTCCTCTCTCAGGGGCCGATCTTCCACCAGCATTTAGGGTCGCTACGTTTGACGGCGTGGCTATTGAAACCGCGGTCCTGACGCGGCGGGGGTTTTCGGCTGACGTGGTCCGTACCATGATTCGTGCACGAAAACCGGCCTCGGCCAGGATTTATTATCGTACCTGGCGGGCCTATTTGGCTTTCTGTGAGGCCTTGGGGACTCCCCCTCTGAGGTTTTCCCTTCCTACGGTTTTATCCTTTTTGCAATCTGGTCTGGTTCTGGGCTTGGGTCTCAGTACCCTGAAGGGTCAGATTTCGGCTCTTTCGGTCCTTTTTCAGCGTCCTCTGGCTCCGCTCGGTCCGGTTAAGACCTTTCTTCAGGGGGTTGCTCACTGTGCTCCCCCCTATCGCCCTCCTGTTCCTGCTTGGGATCTTAACGTTGTGTTGGCGGCTCTCCAATCTTCCCCTTTCGAGCCTCTGCGCAAGGTTTCCCCTCGCTTGTTGTCTTGCAAAGTTTTCTTTCTCGTCGCTATCACGTCTCTTCGGCGTGTGTCTGAGTTGGCGGCTCTTTCTTGCGTGGAGCCCTTCTTGGTTTTTCACCAGGACAAGGTGGTTCTCCGCCCTGTTCCGGAATTTCTTCCGAAGGTGGTGTCCGCCTTTCACCTGAATGAGGATATTGTCCTTCCTTCTCTGTGTCCGTCCCCGTCGCATCCCCGGGAGCGGGAGCTTCACCGTCTGGATGTTGTTCGGGCTCTCAGGATCTACCTGGATGTGACCAGACCCTTTCGACGCTCGGATTCTCTGTTTGTGATTCCGGAGGGTCCGCGCAGGGGGCTGGCGGCGTCTAAGGTGGTTGTTGCCCGCTTCCTCAAGATGGCTATCGTTGAGGCTTACCGTGCTCGGGGCAGGGATCCGCCCTTTGGTGTTACCGCTCATTCTACCAGAGCGGTCGGGGCTTCCTGGGCTCAGCGTAATCGTGCCTCGGCTGAACAACTGTGCAAGGCGGCCACCTGGTCTTCTTTGCACACGTTCACCAAGTTTTACAGGGTGAACACTTATGCCTCGGTGGATGCTGCTTTGGGCCGCTTGGTCTTGCAGGCGGCGGTGCCTTAATGTTTACGGTGCCTGGTTCGTTTTTGATTGTGGTCCCTCCCTGTTTGTGGATTGCTTTTGAACGTCCCAAGAGTTCCTGTGTCCCCCAAGGAATTGGGCGAGAAAACGAGATTTTTGTATAACTTACCAGTAAAATCTCTTTCTCGCTCTTCCTTGGGGGACACAGCGCCCGCCCATTGTTTTTTTTTTTTTTTTCTGACTTGTTGGTATTGGTTTGGTTACTCCTTGCCTTTGTCTTGCACTACTTGGGCACATAACTGGAAGTCTCTCTCTCCAGGCTGAGGGTATAGCTGCTGGAGGAGGGGCTTAACAGTCTTTTACTTAGTGTCACACCTCCTATGGAGATAAGCTATACCCAAGAGTTCCTGTGTCCCCCAAGGAAGAGCGAGAAAGAGATTTTACTGGTAAGTTATACAAAAATCTCGTTTTTTAAAGGGACACTGACAGGCAAATTCAGCATATTGTGTTATATATCTGACATTACAGGTCTTATACAGTCTATTAAAAGCATGTAAGTATCCCCCCTGTCCACCTTCTAAATACCGAAATATAAAGTTTTATAACTTGCCTGTCTCCTCACCAATCTGCCCAAGGGGCGGCGTTTCATCTGAAAATGCGCCCAGCCAGCCGCTCCCAACTGCCGTTCTGTAGCCCCGCCCAGCTCATCAATATTCACTTCGCTGGGCGGGGCTACCACGCTCCCCAGTCACGATCCTGCGTATGGTTGATAGAATCCTCTTGGCAGTGTCCGTCTAATCCTCTGCGCCCCGCCGTGGTTAGATCGCGCCTGCACCCTGCCTGCGTTCCCAGAGGCAGCTGCAGCCTCTGCCTCATGCGCATGCCCCAGGCACTGTTCAAAGCAGCGCTTCAGAGCGCTGCTCACTCGCATCTCCAAAGGGGTTAATGATAGTGCGGAGAGTTGTAGCCCCGCCCAGCGAAGTGAATATTGATGAGCTGGGCGGGGCTACAGAACGGCAGTTGGGAGCGGCTGGCTGGGCGCATTTTCAGATGAAACGCCGCCCCTTGGGCAGATTGGTGAGGAGACAGGCAAGTTATAAAACTTTATATTTCGGTATTTAGAAGGTGGACAGGGGGGAAACTTACATGCTTTTAATAGACTGTATAAGACCTGTAATGTCAGATATATAACACAATATGCTGAATTTGCCTGTCAGTGTCCCTTTAAAGAGACATTACTTTTTCTTTTTTGCTGTGTATTTTTCTTTCTACCAAGTATACATCCACATGGGACAGCCATGCTGCCGATTTGCCACTGCGGGATGGCATGCAGCAAATGTGCAGCATTCTACAATAGATGCTAAGTGAATAAGATTTTGAGAAGATTCCACAGCATTATGCCACCTCTTTTAGGCTACTTTCACATTAGCGGCAGCCTTTTCCGGCGGGTGAACAGCGTACTGGATCCATGCTGCCTCTAGTGCACACGTGCCGCCAAGAGTCCGCTCTGGCCCCATTCACTATAATAGGGGCGGGCTGGAGGTCCGGCAGCAGCAGGCAAATATGCAGAGAGGCAGCCGGAATAAAACTACGACATGTACGACAGATCCAGCAGGCTGACGCTAATGTGAAAGTAGCCTTATCGGGTTTTTTGTGGCATTGCAGTGGCTGGTGCCTTGCATGTACATGCTTGCTTTGTAGGATTCTATACTCGTTTGAATTGTTACGTGTAGCTGAGACTACATTTGTGCATAATATTTTTAATATAATGTTTTCTATTGAATCAGTGCCTCTGTGTGCCTGCACGGTTTTTTGACTGCTGCCATTACATGCGTCTCTTGTTTTTTTTCTGCTCTGATTGTGCTTTCCCATTTACCAAGGCCCTAAGTGAAGAAATAACCAGTAGAAAGAAAAATGTGGATCAAGCTGTTAAAAACGGACAAGCTCTGTTGAAGCAGACAACAGGTACTGTCTTCAGAGGGTGATTTATAGGCATGTGCTGTCGGCGATTCGTTACTACTGTTTTAATTTTTATGGTCCGTAATGATTCTATAGGTGAGGAGGTCCTGCTGATCCAGGAGAAGCTGGATGGCATCAAGACACGGTACACAGAGATCACAGCATCCAGTGGGAAGGCTCTCAGAACATTGGAGCAGGCCTTACAACTAGCCAGCAAATTCCAGACTACCCATGATGAATTGACCAGCTGGCTAGGAAGGGTTGAAGAAGAACTTGCTCGATCAAGTGGCCAGTCACCTGCAGGAGATCAGATTCCTCAATTCCAACAGAGACAAAAGGTAGGAGTAAGTAAAATGTGGTACAGTTGAACAGATGCCATTTGTTACTCCAGAGATATACCATATGCTGATGTGCAGGGCTGTGATATAGTTTTGGTTTTTGCAGGAATTAAAGAAGGAGGCCATGGAGTACCGCATAGTCCTTGATACCATTAACGAGGTGGGCAGTGCCCTTCTGGAACTTGTGCCTTGGAGAGCCCGCGAGGGTCTAGACAAGCTAGTCTCGGATGCCAATGAGCAATATAGATCAATCAGTGCTACTATTGGACACAGGGTTGATCAGATAGATGCTGCCATTCAAAGATCACAGCAGGTAAGGAGATTTCATGGTAAATGTGTGCATGTAATAAAGGTGTGTTCTGCTTTGTTTTTCTGAAATTTTGAAATACTAGAAAGCCTTTTATAAGCCCCTTAGCATACATTTATATTGTGTAAGTCTTGCAGAAATACTGCACTTAGCAATTATGCTCCATTTTGTTCTCCGTATCCTGCTTTAAAGGAGTTTTCTAACTAGGACACTTCCACTCTGAAGTGCGGCAGCTCCTTTGACAGCAACTGATCTAAGTTTATATTCAGTATTACATGGTGTCTTTTGAAGACAAAAGGTGACCCCATAACACTGTTCAATGTGTCCTCCTTAACTTAAGTTGCTCTTTGCAGCAATTCTGCTCCCCGGCTACAAGATGGGACGTCCTGAGCAGGAGACCCCACTCTGTGCCCAGATGGGGCATATGGTTAGAAGTTGTCCTGATGGGAAAATGTATCGGCTTCAACAAGTTTTTCCAGTTTTATGCAACTTTGTAATGTTGCTTACATGACTCCTTACCATTTTCAAGATCTTAGTTTGCTGTAAGTGAATTAAAGGGGTTGTGCATTGGAATAATAATGATGACCTATCCTGAGGATTGGTCATCGATATCAGATTGGCAGGGTTCCGATTCCTGGCACCCCCACTGATTAGCTGTTTGAAGGGGTTGCGGCATTCATGCAAGCTCTGCTTCCTCTTCAAAGTTTACCTGCAGCATCTTTGTAGCGGTGCTGCAGTGCAATTACAGCCTCCCCTCCTGAATGGGACAGAACACTTGTAATTCCACTGTGCCACCACTGCAAAGGAGACAGCTCGCAAGTACACTTTGAAGAGAAAGAACTACTTATGCTGTCGACCAACCTATTTAAACAGCTGATTGGCAATGGTCCATCTCTGGTACCTTCACCAATCAGATGTTAATGACTTAGGCTACATGCACACGAACGTTGTTTATTTCCGTGTCCGTTCGTATTATTTTGTGCCATCCGCATCCGTATGTCCGTTCCGTAGCCCCGCAAAAAAATATAACATTTCCTATTCTTGTCCATTTTAGGCATTGTTACAGTGGATCCGCAAAAAAAAAAAAGGATCCTTTTTCTTTTTTTTTTGTGGACCGCAAAACGCATACGGTCGTGTGCATGTAGCCTTATCCTGAGGATAGGTCATTAGTATTACTCCACTTCACAACTCTTTAAGCACTCTAGTTTAGGCTTTGTTCACTTTTGTGTCAGGCATATTGTTCTTCTGCTCCATCATTAGAGCAGAAAAATGCTATGGAAGCAAAGCCTAAACGCCTTGTGCACATTACTGTATCCCTTTTGCGGTCAGCAAATCGCGAATCTGCAAAATTCGGATGTGTTCCACATGCCATCAGCATAATATCATTGGATCCGTGGTGCACATTTTGCGGACATGTTCTCTTTGCGAAACTGACATATGGCTGTGGAAAGCACATGGATGATCCACGTGCTTTTCACACACGTATTTCCATTCCGTAAAAAAATAGAATATGTCCTATACTTGTCCTCAAAATGCAGTCCACAGACCCTTTGTAGTCAATGGGTCCGCAAAAGATGCAGATTCAACACGGACGGTATCCATATTTTGCGTATACGCAAAACTTATACAGTTGTGTGCATGAGGCCTTACCTTTCGCAGCTGAAAACATACAGCTGATACAGGTGTGCCGCTTGCATCAGTGCACCAGAGCTCTTTCTTGTTGTGAGCCATACACCTATGTCAGAATGTTTTCATGGACAGGTGAGATTTTGAAACTGGGGAGGATTTTAATTTAGAAGTTTTCTTGAGGGAGTTGGAGTGAGACCTGAGCAAGCTTGCCACCTCCCTTGGTAGAACGAGGGTCCAAGAAATATTTTAGCCATAGTGTCTGCGATGGGAATACCCCATTAATTAAACCCCTTCTATGTGATCCGCCAGTCATATGTTAAATCGTGCTCCTTATGTTAAAGTTCTGCAGTCAGTTCCTAGTGATTCCTAAATAATGGATTCAGTTAGGAAGCGCCTGGTGCTTCTGCTTCATTTACTTCAGCCCAGAGGAGATTCGCCTAGTGTTGGACTTGTTGCTTCTTCTGTAATTGCTTTTTCTTTTGCTATTTCTGCAGGCTTCTGCAAATTTTAGTGTCTGTAAATGTGTTCTGTCTTCATGGGACCTGTGCTTTAGAGCAGCTTGTATTCTGTTCCCTGTACTTTGTTTGGTAGTCCTTGTTGCCTCCTCATTTGTGTTTGTCGATTTGTGAGGAATTGATTTAACTAGTTCAGTCAGAGAGATGTGTGAGCGACATATTAAAGGGGTTTTCTGGAACCCAGCAGGCCCCCGCAAATCTGCCTTAATTACACATAAATTACCTGAAAAAGAAAGTTTGTAATATACATACCGTCCTGAAGTTGCATGCATTGGCCACTTAGGAACCCAGCTCATCTTCTGAAGATCCAACATCAGATCCTCTACCAGGTTTCCAGCCTGGGCTATGGACGGAACATCACTTCTTCTGTGGACGGGGCCAGGACTATTCTTATCCCTGGCGCTTGCATTGATGAAGTGGACTCAGGAGTTTGCGCATGCACCAGTGAGAGAAATAGTTCTGACTTCATTCAAGCTATCCTGTCCATAGCTCGGGCTGGAAAAGACATGATACTGGTGGAAGCATAAAATTCATAAAAGGAGCATAATGCGGCTGGCTTTTCGAGTGGTAAATTCATGCTGGATCCTGGGAAACCTAATTAAACATGACCGGTCAGCACCCATGACGTGTGTTCCTCATTATATGGCAATTCCGGAGCATCTGTTTTCTACTCTATTTTTTCACCTAGAGTTCAATAAATAAATTGCCAACTGGATGTTGGTATTTGGTGGTGGGTCCCTACACACTGCCCAGTCAATGCTAATAGTATCAGTGGTTTGACTTGGCTGAATAGTAATACCCAGTTGTCAGTTCAGTCATCAGTATTCAGGGGGAATAACAGAGGAACAACACAGAGTTCTTTTAATAAATGCCTCAGAGAAGTTGATTATGGAAATACTTGTATTCCCCATTAATTTGACGTGTCAGCAGTGGAGAGAGTCTTCCTTAGGCCAGACACACATGAGTGAGTTCAGCGTGTGTCAGTGCAAGGTCTTGTTCTGACCTACACTCCTGTGACTGGAACGCAGTGCATTAGGGCTCATGCATACAGGCGTAGTTTCTGTCCGCATCTGAATTTTTGTGGATCGGATGCGCACCCATTCATTTTAGTGAGGCCGCAAAAGATGCAGACAGCACAGTGTGTGCTGTCTGTATCTGTAAGTCCGTTCTGCGGCTCCGCAAAAGAAATAGAACATGTCCTACTCTTGCCCGTTTTTCAGACAAGGATAGGACATTTCTACAGATGTGGCATGCACTCGGCCGGGATCCATGTTTTGTGTGATTTGCAGACCGCAGAACACTTATGGCTGTGTGCATGATATATAATGCTGTGTGACCCTGTGAGTCCTGGAATCTATTTAATTGCACTGACATAATGCTGTCCGCTGTAAGGTTGACACAGCATTATAAATCTGTATAGCTCTGTGCGACCTTGTCAGAGGAGGGGGAGGTCAGAACTGGACCTCTCACTGACACGCTGCGAGTTTCCTGCATTCCACTCGCTCGTCAGTGTCTGGCGTTAAAGGGGCTTTTTATTTAACTTCAGTATGTTGGCATCTACTTGACTCCTTATTTGAGTAGCACAGTTCAAGCCTTTAGGTCATTCTAGTCAGACCTGTTGAAGATCAGCTTGCTGCTGGAGATCAGAAAGATCTGATTTCAGCACACATTTGGAAAACACTTAGTGCATAACTAGTGCAACAATGTGCCACGTAAAAGTCGTATGTGGGCCTAGAGAAGCCAGTAAATGACAGGTGAACAGCCTCTTTATATCCTTAAAGGGATATTCCCATCACATACAATGGGGCATATCGCTAAGATATGCCCCCATTGTATGTGATTGCAAAACCCCTTTTTAATGTCTGGGGAGTTTCTAGTTTTAAATCACTGTTCATTGTGTCTGCAATGTGTGTGCTTCATTGTCCTCCTTCGTCTTTGCTCCTTTCCTGCCAGTACGAGCAAGCTGCTGACGCTGAGTTAGCCTGGGTGGCTGAGACCAGGAGAAAACTGTTGGCACTCGGTCCAGTCTGTCTGGAGCAGGATCAGACTACAGCTCAGCTCCAGGTGCAGAAGGTATGACTACTGTTCCCATATTGCTGTGCATGGGATTCTGTGAAACAATGTCTCTTTTACTCATTTCCAATAAATCTGGTATTGTCATATTGTATAGCCTTTCTTCAGCGTCAGACGTTCAGGACCAGCATTAGCGAACGCTTCCTAAACTGACTGTAGTGTTAATAGAATGAGTTTTTTCTTGACTGCATTTCCCTACACGTTAAATTCTGATTACCTGCGAGATTAATCAGGTTTTCTTGCTGTGCAGGCTTTCTCTGTAGACATTATCCGCCATAAAGATTCTATTGATGAGCTGATTGGCACGCAGGAAGAGATTCTGGGTACATGTGGAGATGGACAAAAGGCCACTTTACAAGTAAGTGCCAAGTTACAGTCTGTTGATATCAAGGAATGGTCTTTGCTGGGCTTGGATCAGCACTTACATTTGTATTTGTTGCAGGAGAAAACAAAATTATTGCTGCAGCAGTATGAGGATGTCAGCCACATAAACTCTGAGCGGTCAGCCCGTCTGGAACGTGCTCAGGTTCTTGTGGGTCAGTTCTGGGAAACTTATGAGGAGTTGAACCCATGGATTGAAGAAATGAAGGCCACCATATCCCAGCTGCCACCTCCTGCTGTCGATCACGACATGCTTAAACAGCAGCAAGAAGAAATACGGGTAAGGGCATCTTGCTGGTTATTACTTTTCGCACCATAATACAAGCTATTTATAAAACTCTCTAAATCTCTGTTTGATTTCCCAAGACACAAGGCAGAAATTAGACTGGTAATATGTCTCACTTCTGTCTCAGATGACGTCCCCTGCTGACCCAGTATACTTTTCCACACCATCAGCTTCATCCTTTTCATTAAACCGTCCTGTGTCAAGATCAAAAGTTTAACGTTTCGTGCTTTGTTGAAATTGCAGCAACTAAGAGAATCCGTTTCCGAACACAAACCTCACATTGACAAGCTTCTGAAGATTGGTCCACACTTATGTGAACTGAATCCCGAGGAAGGGGCGGCCGTGCAGGAAAAGTACAATAAAGCAGAAGAGCTCTATCTTGGAATTAAGGAAGATGTTCGCAACATGGCTATGGCATTGGATGATGCACTGGCACAAGCTGCTCAGGTATGCCATCTCACTGTCCGTTTTCTTTATCATTTTGCTTACTGTAAGCAGGATCTATTGCTTGACATATCGTGACAGAAAATAACGATACTAAGCACTGAATTTTGTAGGCACCTTTACATTTATTAACCATAACCTAGATATTTTTGCTAGTGAACTCTTTAAAGAGGACCTTTCATCAGTTTAGCCCTAGTCTAATTATGGACTTACCTTATAGGACGGCCCCCACTAATGCCATGGCACTTATATCCCCCCCCCTTTGTCCCTCGTTCATCCGCTATTGGCCCCGTTGATTTCGGCGCCTTATATTCGACTCGGTTATACTAGGCGTACACTCGCAGTTTCGCTGGGGGCGGTTCTCTTCTCCCTGATTGTGAACGCACCGCTCTTAGCCAGGGAGGAGAGAACCGCCCCTAGCGAAACTGCGAGTCTCCGCCTAGTATAACCAAGTCGGCTCATTATGATATAAGGCGCCGAAATCTTTGGGGGGAAAAAAAGTGCCATGGCATTAGTGGGAGCCGCCCTATAAGGTAAGACCATAATTAGACTAGGGCTAAACTGATGAAAGGTCCTCTTTAAAGAAAAATTTGAGTGGTTGTCTGAGTTATAAAATGTCTCCCAGCTAGGAACATACACTCACCTACTTCCAATGCTGCTGCTCTGATCCTCCCTGCCCCTGTATCCATGGCATACAGTATTTCCTAGACTCCACTGCAGCCAGTCACTGGCAACAGAAGTATGTGTACAGCCTTAACCACAAGTCATGTGGCATGTATGGACACATCAACATAGTAACACAGGAGGAAATTAGATTTCTGTTAGGCGCACAGACTGCCAGAGGATGTGCCTAATTTATGATGAGGCCTGGTTTATGATGAGCACAGAAAGCAACCGTTTTGATAAATTTCCCCCATAGTTTCTAAGGCTGAGAAAGAGATGCATCCATACTAGGGGTGCACCGAAATTCCGGCGGCCGAAAATATCGGCCGAAAATGGGCCTAATCCATTTTGGCCGATATTGGTACATATCGGCAGAAATCAGCGGGGAGGGACTGGGAGGAGGAGCTGGGGGCCGGTGCGTTCACTGTGCTCCGGCCCCCAGCTCCAGTAGTTATAAAATGTGTACAATTAATAAGGATTCTATTCATGAGGCCCCCTCTGCAGTAGAACATTCAATATAGCCACATCCTACTCACAGGGCTGTTATCTTAATGCTGGCCGGCCGGGCAGACGAGCGGCAGCGTCACGACTGACGTCATGTGCCCGGCCTACTTTCTGAATGAAGGAGGCGGCGCAGGCATGTGACGTCAGTCGTGACGCTGCCGCTCGTCTGCCCGGCCGGCCAGCATTAAGATAACAGCCCTGTGAGTAGGATGTGGCTATATTGAATTCTACTGCAGAGGGGACCTCATGAATAGAATGCTTATTAATTGTACACATTTTATAACTAGTCTGTAATGGAGCGGCAATGGGGGGGGTCTGTGGATGGCACTGTTATGGGGTGGGGGGGTCTGTGGATGGCACTGTTATGGGGTGGGGGGGTCTGTGGATGGCACTGTTATGGGGTGGGTGGGGGTCTGTGGATGGCACTGTTATGAGGTGTGGGGGGCTCTGTGGATGGCACTGTTATGAGGTGGGGGGGTCTGTGGATGGCACTGTTATGGGGTGGGGGGTCTGTGGATGGCACTGTTATGGGGTGGGGGGGTCTGTGGATGGCACTGTTATGGGGTGGGTGGGGGTCTGTGGATGGCACTGTTATGGGGTGGGTGGGGGTCCGTGGATGGCACTGTTATAAATATCATTTTAAAAAAAGTATTTTAAAAGTATTTGGGCAAAAAGGCAGTTTCGGTTTTCGGTCAAGGGCATCCTGAATTTTCGGTTTCAGTTTCGGACCAGAATTTTCATTTCGGTGCACCCCTAATCCATACAGTTCACATTCCGTTCACCTGCAGAGTTTTCAGAAAAATGGCATGAGGTAGAAGCCAATCTTCTTAGGGAAAAAAATTCCTTCCCGACTCCACCACTACAGCCAGACTAAGTCCGGCGTGGAGGATCGGAGTGTCAGCGCTGGAAGTAACGACTTTTTTTTGCTGTTCACTAACTTTGCCAACCCCTTTTAAGAGTAAGAACTGAACTAATAGTTTGTCTAAGTTCTGGTGGTTGTCATTTGCCCAATGGGTTGCACGTTTTTTGTGGACTTGACATGCAAGTGATTTGTGTCCTGCATCCTGTGTAGTCTCCTCACCATCTTGCTCCATAGTCCAGGCATTAGCGTGTTTTATGGTTTGCCCATGTGTTACCGTGTGTTTGCATTGTTGAGTTGCTGTGGTTCATGTTCCACTAACCCCCATCTCTCCTCTCATCTCACGTCATCTCCCTTTCCTTGTGGAATGTGTTAACTTTCTGTTGTGCTGCCATGGTAACATGTCCCTGTCGGCCTGACTATTCTGCATTACAGATTGTGGAGGTAAGTGTCATCCCGCTTCATTGGCGTCTAACCTTAGCCTTTGCTTTATGTCCTGCTTCCTTCATAGTTCGTGGTTTTCGGCCATTGATAAATGTAACTATGTTCATGTACTTATTGTTCTACCAGTTCCATGACAAGGTGGGACCTATGTTGGAGACACTCGAGAGCATGGCGTCTCGCCTACATATGTCTCCTCCCATACCTGCAGAAGTGGAAAAGATCCGGGATTGTATCAGTGACAACAAGAACACACTTATGGAACTTGAAAAATTACTGTCTTCCTTTGAGGCCTTGAAACATCGTGGGGAAGAGCTACTCAGTCGCTCACAAGGTGCAGACATGGATCCAGCGGCGAAAGGTGAGAAAGCTGGTTCTAAGACTCAAATTAAACCTGTTTTGCTATGTCTTTGTGTCTTTACCATTGATCACATCGGAAAGCTAGGTGTCCATGGTAACATCAGGTTCTCAGTCCTCCTTTTACATTGCTATTGTTAAAATATACCGTATTACTTTATAAGCCATTGGGTAGTAAATATGTGTATTTTGACAAAAATGCGATTTACGTGACATGAGTTTGTGCTTGTATATTGCTGCAGAAATTCAAGATAAGCTGGATCGGCTTACATTCTTCTGGGAAGATATCAAAACCAAAGCAGACGAGCGTGAAATGAAATTGTTGGATGTTCTTGAGCTGGCGGAGAAGTTTTGGTTGGACATGAATTCACTGCTAACCACTATTAAAGACACACATGAGATTGTCCATGATCTGGAGAGTCCTGGAATTGACCCGTCAATGATTAAACAGCAGATTGAGGCTGCAGATGTAAGGAACCTATACTAGTAGTCTGTTTTCCTGTTTCTGCTCAAATTGCCATAGATTGTTGAAAATATACTTCTATATTTTCTTTAGTCCATTAAGGAGGAGACTGATGGACTTCACGAAGAACTGGAGTTTATTAGGATCCTTGGAGCTGACCTCATATTTGCTTGTGGAGAGACAGAAAAACCAGAAGTAAAGAAAAGCATTGATGAGGTACTTCAAATGGAAAATGAGCAGATGAGCAGCCACATGCAGCTTTCCCCACAGAGCAACATGGGGTTAAAAAAGCTGGACGTTAAATAAAACCTGGTTCATTACAAATCAACAAATGTGTGTCTTGTTCTACTTTAGTTGACTGAGCGCAAATATTACAAATTTTTCATAGTTTTACTATTTCCTGCCTTTTTTTTTTAAAGCAATTTTTCTTCTGTTAGATGAATTCAGCCTGGGAAAATCTGAAGAAAACTTGGACAGAACGTCTGGAGAAACTCAGAGATGCAATGTCCCATGCTGTGCAGTATCAAGACACCTTGCAGGTAAATTTCTACCAATAGACAGTATACAATACATTAAACTAAAATGGCCCAAACAATATAGAGCTGCCGATACTGTACGTGTATGCTTGTCACAATAGGACCGTGTAGCCCCAGTACTGGATTCCCTATAGGTAGCTCAGTACACAAAGACATTTAGATGTGACCTAGCTGTATGTGAATCATTGGAACAATGGAGTTTTAATTTTGTGAGCCCCTAATATATTGGTGTGACATAGAGATATTGAGCATTTTAAACTATAGTTCTATAGTTACAAGCAAGTGGATAATGAGACTTACTCATACAGTCTTTTCTCACCCTATATCTCATATGTGTACATCTCATTTTTAATTCTGTTTATTGAAAACCAAAACTACAACATATAACAATAAATAAAATCTAGAAAGTAGATCCATAGAACAATAAATATCAAATACCATTTCAAGAGTCCAGACATATCATGAGGTCAGCGACTATCTGAGTATCACAAAAGCAGACATGTAGTCTACACAGGTATCTGCCCATTCCATAAAATAAGGTATGACAGACCAAAGAATAGCAAATATATTAAGAAGGGGATACATTCACTATTAAATCATCCAATTTTTTGCCCATTGAAGAGAGTCAGAGGATAGTTGCACCAAATAACCCAATATGGGAGTATACTATTCACCAGATTCCTCCTTTGAGAAAGGGGTGGAGGTCTTTCTGCCATCCAGCTCATGGCAATGGTTTTCCTAGCATAGTGTGCCTTGAAGAAATATACATTTGTCTTCTGGTATTATACCTAGAAGACACATCTCAGGAGATTGAGGAACCGGCCTACCCAAAACCTGAAGTTTTATTACTTCTGTCCAGAAGGAGAAGATATAAGGGTATTGGCACACATGTTGGACAAATCTATGGCAGAAATTAGCAGGTATCCTACCGATTTGAAACAAGCGCAAAGGTGTCAAATAGCAATGTTCGATTCATAATTGGATCATCTTATTGCTAGACTGGAGTTACTCCTAAGTGGTATTGTTGCGCCATTCTCCATACTTCTTGGTATTTGGTAGGAATGTTTGTTCTTCCATTTAGACTCAGCAGCATTACATTTGGGCAGATAGTTGGGTGTATATGAGTGATATCAATTCTCTCGGGCCCTGTGAGTGAAATATTCTAATCAAAGGGAATGAAGAAATATCTCTAATCAGAGGTGTAAATTGGAGTAATGAAGCAGAGCATGATGCAACTTCAAACATCTAAAAAAGAGACTTGAAATGAGTCCTCCAGATCACTAACAGTCTTAGGGAATCCATTAAAGTTGTATATTTGAATTACTATATTTAATTTAAGAAATGACCAAAAACTCAAATCTTAACTAGATGGGAGAGGCCATAGTTACAACACAGAGGAGCCTCTGCTTGTCTATGCTGGTAGGAGTGGGAAACTACTTTAGAATGTGACCAGACTTATTTAGCTAAACCAAGAATCGGTAGATGAGGGGATCTGTAGTCCCCAGCTTCTAGTACATGCCACCAAGATTGTAATTGCAAAAAATAAGCCATATGGTGTTCAGAAGTGGAGATTCAGAAACCCATTTGGAGATAAATCTGAGTTATATAGTAATATAATAAATGAAGCAGCTCCCGCAAGATCTGTAGGCCCTTGGAGCATGGTATGTCTCAATTTATGTCTACCCGATCCCTATATGAATGATGGAAACCTTTAACTAGGGAAAAGAACGTTTAGGTAAAGATCTATATTTTATTATTAAAATAGCAATGGCTCAAAAGGCTTGCCTCTGTCTTTTAGGCAATGTTTGACTGGTTGGATAATGCTGTGATTAAACTCTGTGACATGCCTCCTGTTGGGACAGATACCAATACAGTGAAGGAGCAGATCAATGAAATGAAGGTAAATGCAGCCCCTTAATTAAATGTTACTTCGTCTGTACAACGTGGTAGAATGTATCCAGGAGTGTTGCTTTTGGACATGCTCATTAATTCCCTTTTTATTTATTGTGTTACTAGGAGTTTAAGGTGGAGGTTTACCAGCAGCAAATTGAAATGGAGAAATTAAATCATCAAGGAGAGCTGATGTTGAAGAAAGCCATTGATGACACAGATCGAGACATCATTCGGGGACCACTCACTGAACTGAAGCATTTATGGGAGAATCTTGGAGAGAAAATTACCCACAGACAGGTAAGGAGTCTGAATGAGGTGATATGTGGAATAAGCAGAACTCTTTGGACCAGTGAGACTTGTTTCAAATGTACAATGTCTTTATTAATGTTCAGAATATAAGCTTGTATATGGAAGCTCTGCTTTTGGCACTGGGGCCTCCTCCCAACGATGGCCTCCTAGCAGGTGCGTGCCCTATCACACCCAATGATTTGTTTCTCTTTTCTGCAGCACAAATTGGAAGCTGCCCTGCTGGCCCTTGGACAATTCCAGCATGCTTTAGCAGAGGTAATGTCATGGCTGACACACACAGAAGAGTTGCTAGAGGCCCAGAAACCCATCAGTGGGGACCCTAAAGTTATTGAGGTGGAGCTTGCAAAGCATCATGTAAGTGTTGACATTGTGTACACAGATTTTGTCACTTTGTGATTGCTGCTATAAGTGCTCAATCATACAGTTGTGGTTGGTTTTCATAATTTTGCTAATGATAATTATATTGCTATGATTTTATTTACATTTTATTTTTAATATAGCTGCCTTCATGTAAAGGTCGTATTTATGTGCTCCTTCTTCCTGTTTATTTGCAGGTACTGAAAAATGATGTGCTAGCTCATGAGAGTACAGTGCAAACTGTCAACAAGGCTGGAAATGAACTGCTGGAGTCCAGTGCCAGAGATGACGCCAACAGCCTTAGAAGTCGGCTGCAGACGCTGAACCAGTCATGGGAGTTTGTACTGCAGAGGACCGAGGAGAGAGAGCAGCAGCTCGACATGGCTCTTCAGCAGGTTCGTAGTGTGAAATATTAGTTTTCCAGCCTCAGATATTGCATGGTGTTTAGGATTCCCATCACGAAGGGGCCGTGAAACGAATGCACTCGTGACCGGGTACTATATGTGCGCTACTGTACAGCAGCATTCAGTTGTGGGCCCTTTTTATTAGCTATTGCTGGAGGTGAAAAAGTGCTGTCAAGGACTGTGATTGGAAAACTACACCATATACAGGTCCTTCTCAAATAATTAGCATATTGTGATAAAGTTCATTATTTTCTGTAATGTACTGATAAACATTAGACTTTCATATATTTTAGATTCATTACACACCAACTGAAGTAGTTCAAGCCTTTTATTGTTTTAATATTGATGATTTTGGCATACAGCTCATGAAAACCCAAATTTCCTATCTCAAAAAATTAGCATATTTCATCCGACCAATAAAAGAAAAGTGTTTTTAATACAAAAAAAGTCAACCTTCAAATAATTATGTTCAGTTATGCACTCAATACTTGGTCGGGAATCCTTTTGCAGAAATGACTGCTTCAATGCGGCGTGGCATGGAGGCAATCAGCCTGTGGCACTGCTGAGGTGTTATGGAAGTCCAGGATGCTTCGATAGCGGCCTTAAGCTCATCCAGAGTGTTGGGTCTTGTGTCTCTCAACTTTCTCTTCCCAATATCCCACAGATTCTCTATGGGGTTCAGGTCAGGAGAGTTGGCAGGCCAATTGAGCACAGTAATACCATGGTCAGTAAACCATTTACCAGTGGTTTTGGCACTGTGAGCAGGTGCCAGGTCGTGCTGAAAAATGAAATCTTCATCTCCATAAAGCTTTTCAGCAGATGGAAGCATGAAGTGCTCCAAAAGCTCCTGATAGCTAGCTGCATTGACCCTGCCCTTGATAAAACACAGTGGACCAACACCAGCAGCTGACATGGCACCCCAGACCATCACTGACTGTGGGTACTTGACACTGGACTTCAGGCATTTTGGCATTTCCCTCTCCCCAGTCTTCCTCCAGACTCTGGCACCTTGATTTCCGAATGACATGCAACAGTCCAGTGCTGCTTCTCTGTAGCCCAGGTCAGGCGCTTCTGCCGCTGTTTCTGGTTCAAAAGTGGCTTGACCTGGGGAATGCGGCACCTGTAGCCCATTTCCTGCACACGCCTGTACACGGTGGCTCTGGATGTTTCTACTCCAGACTCAGTCCACTGCTTCCGCAGGTCCCCCAAGGTCTGGAATCGGTCCTTCTCCACAATCTTCCTCAGGGTCCGGTCACCTCTTCTCGTTGTGCTGCGTTTTCTGCCACACTTTTTCCTTCCCACAGACTTCCCACTGAGGTGCCTTGATATAGCACTCTGGGAACAGCCTATTCCTTCAGAAATTTCTTTCTGTGTCTTACCCTCTTGCTTGAGGGTGTCAATGATGGCCTTCTGGACAGCAGTCAGGTCGGCAGTCTTACCCATGATTGCGGTTTTGAGTAATGAACCAGGCTGGGAGTTTTTAAAAGCCTCAGGAATCTTTTGCAGGTGTTTAGAGTTAATTAGTTAATTCAGATGATTAAGTTAATAGCTCGTTTAGAGAACCTTTTCATGATATGCTAATTTTTTTAGATAGGAATTTTGGGTTTTCATGAGCTGTATGCCAAAATCATCAATATTAAAACAATAAAAGGCTTGAACTACTTCAGTTGGTGTGTAATGAATCTAAAATATATGAAAGTCTAATGTTTATCAGTACATTACAGAAAATAATGAACTTTATCACAATATGCTAATTTTTTTAGAAGGACCTGTACGTGTCTAAATGAGGGCACTTTGTGTGTATCTGTCTTCAGTCACTGACATTTATATAGCGCTAACATATTCTGCAGCGCTGTACAGACATTGGCCTCAAGCTGCCCCCAATGGGGCTCACAGTCTAAGGACATGTTTTAACTCTTCTGAGGTTTCAGTCATTCTCAGCAGTGTGATTTTTGACATCATGGTCCACATTTACTGGTGTGGTTGCTCCTAGACCTAGTTTTTAAATGCACCAAAATTTTGTGCATTTTTTGGCAAAATATGTCCCATCTAGTTTTAGGAAAATTCACTGCACCTAGCTTACTAAAGGCATGGCTTAGCAGGAATACCAAATTCTGTCACATAGTTAGCTAACCAATAGGTGAGATAAAGTTTAACAAAAGTGTTGTTTACTATGATAAATGTGGTACTTCTTGTCTTGTCTGCTCCAATATGTTTTGTCAATTGTGAGCACTTTAAGTGCTTTTTGTTAAGGGAGGTTTTATGTTATTACCCACTCACTCTGTTATATTTACGCTAAGTGTTCCATATTTTGGTGTAACTTGCAGGCTCAAGGCTACTCTGGTGAGATTGAAGATTTCATCCAGTGGCAGAGCAGAATAGAAGGACAACTTTCAGCCGCCAAACCCACTGGTGGACTTCCAGAGACAGCGCGTGAGCAACTTCAGACTCATATGGTAAGAGATTCTTCTGTGATCTCCAATGACAATGATTTGGCTATCATGGCGGGGAGGGGAAGGTTTGTCTATTGAAATTTACATCCACATACTGTGACAGGACTTGCTACCTAACAAGAATTGCCTAGTGTAAGTGTAAAATTATAAATGACAAATGGATAAAAAAATGACTTGGTTATACGTAAAAAAATAAATATAAAAAATCACTGTTTCTCATATTGTTAGAGGAACCCACTATCCAAAAGTGATATACAGTGTACTGCCTGGTGCAAGAGCTGAGATGGATGAAAGACACAGGGTTTCTCTTTGGTTTTTTTTGAGTCCATGTGACATGCATAACCCCCTCAGACCCGGCACTAGGCATAACAGTATACGTTTTGTTCCAGTAAAGTTCCTTTTACATTAGTCGATTATCAGAAAAAATGTGGATGCTCGTTCATGATATGCCTGTGTAAAGGTGCCACCGATCTCCCGATGAAAAAGCAATTTGATGCCCTTGTTTATACCTGATGCTATACCGTGATTTTCTGAAATGTAATATACAGTAGTCACAACGATAAATGCACGGATAAGTTAAAAAAAAAAAATTCGGAGAAGACTGACAATGGGGTAGGAAACTGAAAATGGACTTGTGCTGCTGTTATTGAAATCAGTGCACCCGGATAGAATCCATCTTCAGTTTGCTTCATCTGGTGGCAAGGTTGACCTATAATAGTGTATGTACTCATTTTATAAGATGGTCTCTGTACAGAAGCACGCTGAGAGCCCCATTACAATATGGTATTGACTTACAGAGGTTTTCCCACCATTGACATTTAAGTTTCCATAAAGAGTGGGCATAGGTCTCAACACAGCTCCCTTATCTTTGAAGGAATTGTATGCTGAAGTGAAGGCAAATGAAGAGCTATATAAACAGCTTTTGGACAAGGGGCAGCTGATGATTTTGAGCCGAGATGATTCTGCAGGCTCTGCCACAGAGCAGAATGTTGCCCTTCTGAAGAGAAAATGGCAGAACATTAACAACAAAGTAGAGGAGAGGAAGGTAAGTTCTTGATGCTACATGTTGGACACTGCTTTGGTAGCACTCTGTATATAGTTCTTATATGTGTGGGTGCTTTTATCTGTGATAGTGATTTTGTGAGTTTAATATCAACAGACAAAATTGGAAGAAGCTCTCGGCCTAGCCACAGACTTCCAGAATTCATTGCAAGACTTTATCAACTGGTTGACCCAAGCTGAGCAAAGCCTGAACATTGCACCACCTCCTAGTCTCATCCTGGACACTGTCCTTTTTCAGATTGACGAGCATAAGGTTATTGCCTGTTAAATACCATTCATTTATTTTTCCTATGGCTATCATTACTTAAAGATAATTTTCTTTTTGGCTTTCTTAGGTTTTTGTAAATGAGGTTAATGAACATCGTGAGCAAATAATTGAGCTGGACAAAACCGGTAACCAGCTAAAGTTCCTCAGTCAGAAGCAGGATGTTGTCCTGATCAAGAATCTACTGCTGAGTGTCCAGTCTAGATGGGAAAAGGTGGTTCAGAGATCTGTGGAGAGAGGCCGTCACTTGGACGACGCACGGAAGAGAGCAAAACAGGTTTGTATGGGGACCGTGGAAAATGAAACCACAATGCATTTCTTGTACGGTGCCTCAAGTTATATGTTACATCTGCTGTCTAGCCTTTAGCAAGTAAAAAAAAATCCAGTATTTTAATGAAAGGGAATCTCCCTAGTTTGTGCTGTCCAGTCCGATGGCAGCAACCAGAAACCCTGATGAAAACACTTGATTAGGCCTCTTCTGTTTTTTGCGTTCTGTATACGGAACCATTTATTTCAATGGATCCGCAAAAAAAATCGAAGGTATACTGTATGTCTTCCGTTTCCGTTTAAAGATAGAACATGTCCTATTATTGTCCGCATAACGAACAAGGATAGTACTGTTCTGTCAGGGGCCAGCTGTTCCGTTCTGCAAAAAACGGAATGCACACGGACATCATCCGTATTTTTTGCGGACAGCAAAATACTGAAAAAGCCATACAGTCGTGTGCAAGAGGCGTTACTTAAATTGCCCCAGTCATTTTCTTAAAATCAGTGTTGAGCTGCTCCAGCTGAGCACTAGCGTCTGCTCTATACAGTGCACGAGCTTGGGAGTGCTCATACTCATAAGCTCTCAGCTCTCTTCCTGTACTGTGCATGAGAAGATATCTGCCAGTCAGCTGCAGTAATGCTTTTAAGAAAATAACTGGATCATTTCATGTAATTGACCAAGCATTTTCATCAGGGTTTGTCACCAGTGTATGCTACACTCAGTGCAGCATAAATCTGTTGGCAGATTCCCGTTAAGTTCAAATTAAGTACATATTATGTCAGATGGTTTTTTTTTCCTACGGAGAATGGTGCATCAGTGTTAAAGGCATTTGTGTGTTTTAGTTCCATGAAGCCTGGAAGAAATTGGTAGACTGGTTGGAAGAAGCAGAGAACCACCTGGATTCAGAAATGGAAATCTCCAATGATCCAGACAAGATTAAATTACAGCTTTCTAAGCACAAGGTTAGATTACCTGTGAATAGCCTGTCCTGGGCCATGGAGATGTTCTTACGAAGAACTGCAAGCCTCCTATTTACTTCTTTTACATTTGAAACCTAAAACACCCTTTTTCTTACAAATAGGAATTCCAGAAGACATTAGGTAGTAAACAGCCAGTGTATGACACGACTGTCAGGACCGGACGTGCTTTAAAAGAAAAGGCCTCACTAAATGATGATGTGCAGAAGCTAGACCATCTTCTTGGAGAAGTGAGGGATAAATGGGATACAGTGTGTGGAAAATCAGTTGAAAGGTAACTGTATTATATTTTTTTTTTTACTTAAGATGAAAGGTTGCGTAGCAGCCATTGTAAGTTTGAGATATAAGTAGTTTGGATTTGACGGTCCCCTTTGAACACACAGTTATTTGTTGGCAAGTAAAATAACATTAGAGTATTTTGCTTGTTCTGGGTTACATTCCCAGAGTCTAGCTGAATTCTCTCACTCAGCTATCGGGCGTAAATGCATTGAAAAATGTGTTGTATGGTTTGAGTGCGTTAGCAATTAAGCCCCTGCATGACTTTTTCCAACACATACGAAATCAACTTCACCTCCATCTTAGGAAATAGGCAGAAAACAACGCTGGTTTCACCATGCATATTAGACTGTACAAGGTTCACCTGCAGGAATGGCTAGCTGCTTCTGGGGATAAAGTTCAGCTGCAATGCCAGAAACAAACCATATACAGATATACATTCATACTGTAAAATGTTGTTCATAGGTGGATATTTGCTTAATTAGCTTTCTCATCTCATTTTCTTGCAAGTAAAACATAGGCCCAGATTTACTGATGTATCTGTGGTAGAAAAATCTGTCTATAAACGTTGCAAAGTTTTCTTCGCCTTCTTCGACATGCTTGAGAGCAGGGGTGCACAACGTTTTCTGGGTGGGGGCCACATTATCAGACCGAGCCAACGTCAAGGGCCGAAAATAAAATTTGAATGGGTATGTAAGGCAATCCTGTATTTAAAGGGGTTCTGTCACCCCACTAAAGTCTTTTCTCGCTCATATCATTGGGGGACACAGGACCATGGGTATAGCTTGCTGCTGCCACTAGGAGGCGACACTAGGCTGAAAGCTGTTTGCTCCTCCCCTGCAGGCTATACCCCCTCCAGCCTGGAGAGAGCATATCAGTTTTTAGCTTAGTGTCGTAGGAGGCAGACCTCCCTGCTTTGCAGGGTGGCGCTTTGATTATTTTATTTTTTATTTTTTCCAGAATCCGGATGGGGGGTCCAGGGTCGCTTGCGTCCCTGCATCCCCGGGAGGCGGGCCGGTGTACCTCGTTCACCGCCTTGCCGCCCCAAGAAGAAAAAGCAGACCAGGGCAGCCTCGCTCCCCTGCTTCCCCCCAGCTACAGGACTACCCTTTCTTCAGCCCTCTTCTGCCCGGACCCCTGTTGCCTGGTGCCAGCGGTCGTAGGGTGGTCCTGCTGGTGTTACAACTGAGGGTGAAGTCTACAGATGAAGATAGGTAAGTGACTCGCCTCCCAGGCCCCCACTCGCGGTATAACAGCGTGCCGTACTGCACGGCACCAGTGCCCCTGAGCGCCCCCCGGCCCCCCCCAGTCCACGCGCCCCCGCACCCGTGTGCGTTCCGCCGGCACCTGTCTCGGACCTATCCGCTCCGTCTCCCTCCGTTCTTCGCCGCTGCATCGCGCACAGCAGTGTCTTTCTGTGCGATCGCAGCCGGCACTGCGCAGGGCAGATGCGCTATTCGCGGCGCGCCGGGACCTTCGTTGCCGCACGGCGGTGTCGGGTTCTTCCCCTCTGCTGCAGCGAAGCGGCCCCTTCTGGGCAGCCATATTATCGGGGACTTTAGGCACGCTGGCCGCGGCTGCGGTCACGTGCACAGGGGTGGGCGGCGCTTGCGGCCTTCTTCATTATCCTGCCGCTCCCGGGCTGTCAGGGGGCGTGGCTTATTCTCCCGCCCTGCTGAAACTTCCTCTTCCTCCCGGCGCAGCGTGGTGGACACAGGACCTTGGCTCTCGCTCCACTCTGGTAGGAGATAGATACCCCGTTCAGCAGGATATCAAACCATGTCTGACCCGGCCACTGACCCCCCTCAGGCAACCTGTGTGACCACTCACTATGCCTGTTCAGTGTGTTCAGCCAAATTCCCTCGGGGCCAGTCACTCTCACTGTGCTCGGCTTGTCAGAAGCCTGCGCAGAGCAATCCCCCTAGAACACTGCAGCCCACAGAAGCCTTTGATCGCCCTGTTCAGGGGGAACCAGACTGGGCAAGGTCCCTGTCTCGGGCAGTGGAGGACCTCTCTAAGGTCTCCCATTCCACCCTTTCTCTGTTGGGTCGTTTGGTAGAAAAATCGCCACCGGTGCAATCCGCGCAACCGCATTGCACACAAACCAGAGGCAGACCTCCTAGTAAGCGCCCCAGAGCAGGTAACCGTTCCTCCTCTGACGCCTCTGCATCCCCCCCTGCTCCTGGATCCCAGTCACAGGCGTCCTCCCTGTTAGGCGACGCACTGTCAGAGGGTGAGCTTGGGGATTCTGATGCGGATATGGATCTGGAGCACTCTTCTCAGATTGCTTCCATGGTGGATAGCCTGATTTCGGCAATAAGGGACACCTTCCGGGTTCAGGAGGATCTTCCCTCCACTAGCCAACAAGGGGTGTCGTTTCTGCGTGCGAAACAGACTCCTAAGGCTTTCCCGTTGCACGAGGATTTTTCTATTGTGGTTAACAAGGCTTGGGACCAGCCAGGTTTGCGTTTTGTTATCCCAAAGCGCCTGGACCTTCTCTACCCCTTTCCACGCGAGACAGTGGAACTGTGGTCCTCCCCGCCGAAGGTGGATCCGCCGGTGGCTCGACCGTCGCGTAGAGTCGCTCTCCAAGTCAATCTTTACGGCGAGCGGTTCGGCGCTGCGTCCGATTTTCGCGTCCGCCTGGGTAGCCAAGGCGGTTTCGGAGTGGTCCATCCGGTTAAGCCAGGACATTTTGTCCAACCTCCCGCCTGCTGAGCTCGAGTTGTCTGCGCTCCAAATTTCACATGCGGGAAAATATATCTGTGAAGCGGCACTGGATGCTGGGTCGATGGTCGCTCGTGCCTCAGCTCTCACCACTTCGGTCCGCAGGGAGTTATGGCTCAAGGCCTGGAAGGCTGATTCTTCCTCTAAACGCTCTCTCCTAAAGCTTCCGTTTTCTGGGGCTCGGCTTTTCGGGCCGAAACTGGATGTCATAATCTCAGAAGCTACGGGTGGCAAAAGCACCCATCTGCCCCAACCCAAAGCGAAGCGGCCTTTTCAGTCCAGACCTGCGTCTTCACGCTTCCAGTCCTTTCGCCGTTTCTCGGGCACCCGTTCAGTTCCCACCTCCGCGGCGGGACCACCCAACCAGGATCGGCGGAAGGGCCCATCCTTTAAGCCCCAGCAGGCTTGGCGTCCGCGTGCCCAGCAACCTCGCACAGCGCCAAGTAAGCAGCCTTCCGCATGAAGGTTTGTCCCCACCCTCTCAGGTGGGGGGGCATCTTCTCCTGTTCCAGGACATTTGGCACGCCCACATTCCGGACGCATGGACGCTCGAGGTAGTTTCCTCGGGCTACAAAATAGAATTCAGGTCCCTTCCCCCCAACCGTTTCTTCCCTTCCCAGCCTCCCAGGGATCCCGTCCGGGCCGCGGCTTTCTTGAACGCCGTCCAGTCCTTACTTCTGCGGGGGGTTATTTCTCCGGTACCTCCAGAAGAGCGTTTCACAGGTTTTTATTCCAACCTGTTTGTGGTCCCCAAGAAGGAGGGCGATGTGAGACCGGTGCTGGACCTCAAACTTCTGAATCGCTATCTACGGGTTCAGAGGTTCAGAATGGAATCCCTTCGTTCCGTTGTAGCCTCATTGGTGCAGGAGGAGCACATGGCGTCTTTGGACGTACAAGATGCGTATCTCCACATACCTATTGCTACCATGCACCAACGTTTCCTCCGATTTGCCATCCAGTCGGATCACTTCCAATTCGTCGCGCTGCCATTCGGTCTGGCGACGGCCCCGCGGGTGTTCACGAAGGTTCTGGCACCCCTTCTGGGGATTCTGCGGTCCAGGGGCATTACCCTTCTCCCATACCTGGACGACATCTTAGTCAAAGCCCCGTCAGCGCCGCAATGCGCAGACAGCCTTCGGATTACGATGAGCACGCTCACTCGCTTCGGCTGGATTCTCAACCGAAGGAAGTCATGCCTGTCTCCGACCACTCGGATCAGGTTCCTGGTTATGACGTTGGATTCCGAGGCCGCCGTGGTCCGTCTCCCTCTGGACAAGAGATTGGGCATTCAGAATGCAGTGGTTCTGCTCAACCGGCATCGCAAGGTATCGATTCGCAACTGCATGCGAGTTCTGGGGCTGATGGTGGCCTCATTCGAGGCGGTACCGTTCGCCCAGTTCCACACCAGGGAGTTTCAGCGGCTCATCCTGTCCTCCTGGGACAAGTCCCGGGATTCACTGGACCTCAGGATCTCGCTGCCTCAGCCCGTTCGCGAGGCTCTCGCCTGGTGGATGATTCCGGACCACCTGTCGTCAGGGAAGTCGTTCCTGCCGGTGTCATGGACGGTGATTACGACCGACGCCAGCCTCCGCGGTTGGGGAGGGGTCTTCGGTACTCGGACAGCCCAAGGTGTCTGGTCTCTGTCGGAGTCCAGACTACCCATCAATATCCTGGAGCTCCGGGCCATCTACCTCTCCCTTTGCCATTGGACCACCGATTTGCGGGGCCGTCCGGTCAGGATACAGTCGGACAACGCCACAGCGGTCGCCTACATCAATCACCAGGGGGGGACGCGCAGCGGACCGGTGATGGACGAGGCCGCGAGGATTCTGCAGTGGGCGGAAGCCCATGTCCCGGTGGTCTCGGCGATCTTCATCCCGGGCGTGGACAATTGGACGGCGGATTTCCTCAGCCGAACGACGGTGGACTCGGGGGAGTGGGCTCTCCACCCGGAGGTGTTCGAGGACCTTTGTCTCCGGTGGGGTCGCCCGGAAGTGGACCTAATGGCATCTCGGTTGAATCACAAACTCCCGTGCTTCCTGTCTCGCGCAAGGGATCCGATGGCCTACGACGTGGACGCACTCGTGGCACCGTGGGACGACTTCAGTTTTCTGTATGTATTCCCGCCGCTGCCGCTCCTACCGCGGATTCTTCGCAGAATCAGGATGGAGGGTGTTCAAACGCTCCTAATTGCCCCAGACTGGCCGCGCCGAGCTTGGTACTCGGAGCTCGTTCTGCTCCTGGGGGACGCGCCGTGGCCTCTTCCACTCAGGCCCGACCTGCTCTCACAGGGCCCAGTCTTCCACCAGGGTTTACATACGCTGCGTTTGACGGCGTGGCTATTGAAACCTTCCTGCTGAAGAACAGGGGTTTCTCGGATGCGGTCGTTCGCACGATGATTAGGGCTCGGAAGCCCTCCTCCGCGAGAATCTACTATCGTACGTGGAGGTCGTTCTTGAAATTCTGTGAGGACAGGGACCTCCCCTCTAGGAGGTTTTCCCTCCCTACGGTGTTGGCCTTTCTTCAAGCGGGTTTGGAGCTGGGTCTGGCCCTAAGTTCGCTGAAAGGGCAGGTTTCGGCCCTTTCCATATTTTTCCAGCGTACGCTGGCGGTGCTGGGGCCCGTCAAGACCTTCATGCAGGGTGTTGCGCACACCGCGGTTCCATATCGGCCACCGTTACATTCCTGGGACCTGAATTTGGTGCTGGTGGCACTTCAGTCCGAGCCGTTTGAACCCCTGCGGGAAGTCTCCCTCCGCATGTTGTCATGGAAGGTCGCATTCCTGGTTGCCATTACGTCCATCCGTCGGGTGTCGGAACTGGCGGCACTGTCGTGCAAGGAGCCTTTCTTGGTGTTCCATCAGGATAAGGTGGTGCTCCGGACGGTGCCGTCGTTTCTGCCGAAGGTGGTGTCGGCGTTCCATGTCAATGAGGACATTGTCCTCCCCTCGCTTTGCCCTAAACCTTCTCATCCTAGGGAAGTGGCGCTTCATCGTCTGGATGTAGTGCGGGCCTTACGGATCTACCTGGCCGCGGTAGCCTCCTTTCGGCGAGCGGACTCTCTGTTCCTAGTTCCGGAGGGTCCTCGGAAGGGTTTGGCGGCATCCAAGGTGGCGATTGCTCGGTGGATTAGATCGGCCATTCACGAGGCCTACCGCTCCAAAGGCAGGGTTCCTCCGCCTGGCGTCACGGCTCACTCTACCAGGGCGGTCGGGGCTTCTTGGGCACACTTTCACCACGCTTCGGCGTCTCAATTGTGTAAGGCAGCGACTTGGTCTTCGTTGCACACCTTCACCAAGTTCTACAAGGTGCATTCGTTCGCATCGGCGGATGCTGCTCTTGGCCGTAGGATCTTACAGGCCGCAGTGTAGTGGCTCGACTGTGGAGGTGGAGTCAGCGGTTTTCCCACCCTGGGGACTGCTTTAGGACGTCCCATGGTCCTGTGTCCCCCAATGATATGAGCGAGAAAACGAGATTTTTGTGAACTCACCTTGTAAAATCTCTTTCTCGCTTTATTCATTGGGGGACACAGCACCCACCCATTGTTGTTGGTTTCTACTGAGACCAGTGGTCCAAGTTACCGGTTGGGACTGAGGTCAGGTTCGGTTGTTTGGTTGGACTGTGGTCTTCCTGTTTTGTTTTGTTTCGGTATGTTTCTCCTACTGCTGAAGCACAAACTGATATGCTCTCTCCAGGCTGGAGGGGGTATAGCCTGCAGGGGAGGAGCAAACAGCTTTCAGCCTAGTGTCGCCTCCTAGTGGCAGCAGCAAGCTATACCCATGGTCCTGTGTCCCCCAATGAATAAAGCGAGAAAGAGATTTTACACAAAAATCTCGTTTTTTAAAAAAATTTGGGCTACTTATAAATTCCTATACTGCGATATATGATATATAATGCTATTACTCATTTTGGTTCAGTAGTTAATTAAAAAAACGGACTTTTATAATATGCAAATTACCTGTCTACCAGCAAGTTGGGCGAATACTTGCTGGTAGCAGCCACATCCTCCTTTCATAAAGACGCCTCCTCCTCATGTTGATTGACAAGGCCAGCGAACGCGCTCGTCCTCTGCTGGCCCTGTCTGCGTTAAAAATCTGGCGCCTGCGCCGTACCTGTCTTTAGTCAGCGCAGGCGCACTGAGAGGAGGACGCTCGCTCGGCCGCTCCATCCTCAATGCGCCTGTGCCGGTGAACGTCACATCTACACCCGGTGCAGGCGCACTGAGGAAGGAGCAGCCGAGCGAGCGTCCTTCTCTCAGTGCGCCGACTGAAGACGGGTACGGCGCAGGTGCCAGATTTTGAATGCAGACAGGGCCAGCAGAGGACGAGCGGGTTCGCTGGCCCTGTCAATCAACATGAGGAGGGGGCGTCTTTATGAAAGGAGGATGCGGCTGCTACGAGCAAGTATCCGCCCTACTTGCTGGTAGACAGGTAATTAGCATATTATAAAAGTCCGTTTTTTAAATTAACTACTGAACCAAAATGAGTAATAGCATTATATATTCATATATCGCAGTATAGGGATTATAAGTAGCCAAAATAAATAAATAAAAGACTTTAGTGGGGTGACAGAAGCCCTTTAAGGCATAGACATGTCTGTAACCAGATGGTTGGGGGCCACACAGAATGGTATCAAGGGTGCATGTGGCCCGACCAGGCCTCAGGTTGTGCACCCCTGGATTAGAGGAATGTGGATGGTACTTTGAAGGAAAGGGCCAGAGCATAGAATGCTCTGTTCTGGCTCCTAAATTTTGGAGCATTTCTGGCATAAAATTCTGTTATTAAAAAAAGCCAACCCAATAGTTGGTATAAGGGCAGAGAAGAGTGTCTATGCCTGCACCACGTTTATCATCCAGCCTGAGCCAATGTGATACATCTGGTGCAGGTCCAGATAGCCTGTCTGACCTTACACCATTTATAGGACCAGTAAATCTTGGCCATAGTATCCAGTATGTGGTTAGAAGTTTTCCATGTTAAGGCCATTTTCCAAACTTGTACTATATTTTTCTTTACAGACAGCATAAGCTGGAAGAAGCCTTGCTGTTCTCTGGCCAGTTTATGGATGCTTTACAGGCACTGGTTGATTGGCTATACAAGGTGGAACCTCAGTTGGCAGAAGATCAGCCCGTCCATGGAGATCTGGATCTTGTAATGAACTTGATGGATGCCCATAAAGTAAGGCTTTTATGTTTCTTTAATCCTAAAATACTGGATATAATTGCAGGTTTTTTGTATGTGCTCATTTTATTTCATCATTTCTAAAGGTTTTTCAGAAAGAGCTTGGGAAGAGAACCAGCAGCGTTCAAGCTGTAAAACGTTCTGCCCGGGAACTGCTGGATAGTAGTAGAGAGGATACCACCTGGGTGAAGGTTCAACTTCAGGAACTTAGCACACGTTGGGACACTGTCTGTAAACTGTCAGTGTCTAAGCAGACCCGTCTGGAGCAAGCTCTGAAACAGGTGTGTATTGTGATGACCTCATGAGAATAAGACAAATTTTTGCTGCAATTGTACTTTAGAATACATAGATTTTACCTTAAAAAATACTTAATTATGTTTTCACCATTTAGGCTGAGGAGTTCCGTAGCACCGTCCATATGCTGTTAGAGTGGCTGTCAGAGGCAGAACAGACCTTGCGTTTTCGGGGTGCTCTTCCTGATGATGCCGAGGCTTTGCAGTCGCTCATTGATGTTCACAAGGTGGTGATATTTTTGCTGCTAGATCACATATTTTTGTCCTTATTATTGCGCATGCCGCCAGAGAATAATGCATATGCTCTAGATTGGTTGCTTCTCTTACAAATGATCTCCTTAATTTCTCTAGGAATTTATGAATAAAGTTGAAGAGAAGCAGGTAGATGTGAACACAGCCGTCAGTATGGGAGAGAGGATTCTAACTATGTGCCACCCAGACTGTATCACCACAGTCAAGCACTGGATCACTATCATCCGAGCTCGATTCGAGGAGGTATAACCAAATATCTATTGTTCTAAAGGCAAAGCTTACTAAAAGTGGTGCACAAATGGCAAATATTCCTCTGTGTCCTCATAGATATGCACAGCGTCCTGTGTGTTGGGTTTTTGTGACATTTTGTCTTCAGGTATTAAGCCTTGTAACAATATAACTATATATTATCTTTTTAGGTTTTGACTTGGGGGAATCAACACCAGCAGAGGTTGCAAACCGCTCTTGCTGAACTTCTTGCCAATTCTGACCTTCTAGATGAGTTGTTATCTTGGATCCAATGGGCTGAAACCACACTCATCCAAAGGGATCAGGAGCCTATGCCTCAAAACATTGATCAAGTCAAAGCCCTAATCTCTGAGCATCAGGTACAGTACACATTGGTTGCGTATTTAGTTTTGGGTTACTGCACTGTAGGAAAGAATGTATTGTAATGAAAACTGGGTTTACAACATTCTCAAGATATCAGTCTAAACTGGCCTTTTACTGACATTGATATTTTGCTGTGATTAGAATAAATCATTGCTGTACTGAATAATGGGATTTTCTTTTTTCCTCATTGAAATACTATGATCTCAATAATATTAGTCCGCAGCGTGGCAGACTAATGCAGGTCACATAAACCTGAGCCCAATCTTTTTGTTCACTAGCACAAAGCAGTTATTGCTGGAATCAGATTGTAGTTAGAATTGCTCTTGGCCTTTAAGAAAGTGCTTTAACCTAGGGAATTCATGTTTAGATACAATTACAAAATATGCCATTGATGGTTACTATGATTTAAACCTTCTGTTCTTCATAGTATTAAACAATATAGTCCAAATATTGCACCCCCATTTTAAAGCATTGTGCACATATCATTTGACAAGCTTTGTGCTCATTCTTTTTGAAGATGTTCATGGAGGAAATGACTCAGAAGCAACCAGATGTGGATAGAGTGACAAAGACATACAAGAGGAAAACCGATCCTAACCATGCCTCATTCAGTGACAAGACCCGAAACAGTGAGTGTACCCGATTCTTCAGCTCTGTGTGCTACAGTTCAATGCAGTTTACTATTTTTATACGTCTTCAACATAAAGCCAATGAAAGTCTTACAAGTATCCTATATCTGTAGGTATTCTAATGACTTTATAGAATGATTTTACCCAGAACAGCAATACTGGTGTGCACTGTTAAGATTGTGAACTTTAGGGAGGTGCTATTCTTCATTATCTTTGAAAAAGATTATATTAGATGGCTTCTGTTTCTGTTATGCATTAAATCACTTTACTTTTTTTTTATTTTTTGCAGGGAAACCTGCAGTGCAGTCCACCCCACCAGTCTTTCAGATGCCCTCCCAGTCGGAGAACAAGAACCCTAGAGTCAATCAGCTGTCTGCCCGTTGGCAGCAGGTGTGGTTATTAGCATTGGAGAGACAGCGAAAGCTCAATGATTCTTTAGACAGGTTGGAAGAGGTATGGTAACAAAGCTGCACGTTTGCCATATAACCAATTCATCTTTGCTTTGGTTATTGAACTTTACGTTTTTGTTTTTCCAAGTTAAAAGAATTTGCCAACTTTGACTTTGACATCTGGAGGAAGAAATACATGCGGTGGATGAATCACAAGAAATCGCGGGTCATGGATTTCTTCCGCAGGATAGACAAAGACCAGGATGGGAAAATTACCAGACAAGAATTTATTGATGGGATATTGGCATCCAGTAAGTAGACAGTTTCTAAGGATCATGACCTTTAAAGTTCATCCTCTTGATTCAGTTACCAACCACTTATGTCTTCTCTAGAATTTCCAACCACAAAACTAGAAATGACAGCTGTGGCTGATATCTTTGATGGTGATGGTGATGGATACATCGATTACTATGAGTTTGTAGCCGCCCTTCATCCCAATAAAGATGCTTATCGGCCGACTACTGATGCAGATAAGATTGAGGATGAAGTAAGTGGTTTTCTTCCGTTAGCAAGAATACTCTCACTTTCTAGTAGTTTTTTTTTATATGTTAATACTTATCTCTGACTTATTTCTTCAAAGGTCACCAGGCAGGTGGCACAATGTAAATGTGCAAAGCGATTCCAGGTGGAACAGATCGGAGAGAACAAATACAGGGTGAGCAAAGTGTTTTTCTTTTTGTGAGTCTTTGGTAGGTTCACTTAGTGTTAGGAGCTAGCTTGTGTACGCTAAAGATGTCTAGTTGTCACTAGCATATGCCTTGCAGTCTAAGGGCTCAGTCACACGGCCGTATGCACGGATCCGCACCCGTTCCACTTTGCGGAAGGTCTGCAGATCCATTCATATCTATGGGCCCCCCGTACCGCGGCTCCGCAGAAAAGATAGAACATGTCCTATTCTTGTCCGCAAGAATAGGCATTTTCTATTATGGTTGCGACCATGTGCGATCCGGAAATTGCAGAAAGCGCATGGCCATTGTCCATGTTTTGCGGATCAGCAAAGCACTACGGCCATCTGAATGGGCCCTAAGTATAAGTAAATAAAATCGAGCACTGCTTTTTGTGATGTGAACCACAAGCTGAAAGAGTTTTTGCCACGAATATTTATTACCATTTTGTGGTAAAGCACAAAACGTAACCATTCTTCACTTGGAATCATTTTGAGTATTGCTCAAGTGTCAAGATGTTGCTCGTTATTCCCTTTCCAGAAAGTCCTACTAATGTGTTCAGTGCTAATGACAGAAAGCTGCTTCTAGGGCTCGTTCACACCTTGCAATTTTGACACTGTCAAAATCCGTAAAGTTAGATGCTGTGGAACCGCTTGTGGCTTGGCTCCATTGATTGAAGCTAAATCGCAAGTGGCCGCTCGAGGCGGCTGTCTGCACGCCATGCAAAGAAGGGCCATATCCTTTCTTGACGCAGTCTTGGCTTTAAATCGCTTTGTGTCAAACTACAGGGCTGCCTCCCATTGAAAACAATAGAAGGCAGCTGGCTGCATTTTGGCGGATAGTTTGTGCCAAAATTCTGCTATGGGAACAGGCCCTTACTGTGAAAATTCTGCACACTATGAATTGGGAACCACTTTACTCAATGAAATGAGCAGGATTGTCTACAACAAGTGAGTGACCGCAATATCTAAGCATGGTTGATATTATTTTTTTATTCCTTTTTCTTAGGCCGAATGCACACGGCCGTGAGTGGTCCGTGGTATCCCGGCCTGGCATCCTGCTGACAGCAGGAGCGCACGGCGTCATTGGTGGCTATGATGCTGTGCGCTTCATGCTGCCGCTGCACTACAGTAATACACTGGTATGATCTATACCAGTGTATTACTGTAGTGCAGCGACAGCGTCCTAGCAACAAATGACGCCGTGCGCTCCTGCTGTCAGCAGGATGCCAGGCCGGGATACCACGGACCACTCACGGCATTCGGCCTTATGCTGTGGTTTGCATGATTAAATAATACAATTCAGATCGTGGATCAGCCATTTAAGGAAAACAATATTTACTTATTAACCAGTGCAATTCAGCCACGTTTGTGTCAGTAGTAGTTCTGTGTTATTGCTGTGTATGCGCAACTAAAGAGTTTTCTTTCTTTCTCCTTGTGCTTTTTCATGTAGTTCTTCCTAGGGAACCAGGTACAGTGCTTTCTGATGCTGCCTCTTTTCTGCCCGAATAATCACTTGCTTACATACTAAGTTGATTCTTTTTTTTATTTTATTTGTGATCATCTTAAAATTCTGACAATCACCATAGATTTCTTTAAGCTGTTTAGATGTGTACAGACCTGTGTCTCACGCAAATAAACCCACACTGCTTAATGTGGATGCTCCTTATTGTGTGAATGGGTCTGCATGTCAGAGTGAACAGCTCCTTTAATTCCTGAGCTGTTTACATAGCTACGTGCCATTCATGTCATTCATCACAGCTGAAGGTGACTGGGAACGTCCTGTAAATCTCAGATTGATGGAACTCTTATTACATTGTAATAGAAGTTCCTACATGGGAAATCTACCTCCTATGCTTGGACATAGATCTTACAGGAGCCCATCAGCCGGACAGCTGCATGAGCATGTCATTGGGTCTCCCTTATCCATAATTTAGTAAGGCTACTTTCACACTAGCGGCAGGACGGATCCGACAGGGTGAACAGCCTGCCGGATCCGTCTTGCCGCTAGTGTGAAAGTAGCCTTATGTGACTGAATTACCAAAATTGCCAATATGGTACAACTAACTCCATTTCCACAACTAATCATACAAATCAAGGATTAGGGGCTGTGGATGCCTCATATTCCCACCCCAGTAGATCCTGGGAGGATAACAAGCTTCTTTTAATTTATAGCCAGGTTTTCCTGGATGTAAGCGGTGGCTAAAATTCTGAAGAGCTGAATGTAAAGCTCTAAGACTGAGGCTTCTTCTCCAGGTCTGCTCACGATTCATTCTCTGTTAATATGTGTCTGTACGCACATAGATTCATTTTATGGAGTGAATTTATGAACATGCACATATTGACATATATATTTACCTATATATGTCCGGTTTGGTCTACGGGTGACTTGACATGCATGTATTGAAAGCTTGTAAGAGATCTGATGTAAGTAACCAGTTATTTGGTTTTCTCAGTTTGGAGACTCTCAACAGTTGCGCTTAGTGCGTATACTGCGCAGCACAGTGATGGTTCGAGTTGGAGGCGGCTGGATGGCTCTAGATGAATTTTTGGTGAAAAACGATCCTTGCCGAGGTACAAATTTCTGCTTCTCAGATTATAACCCAATGTTTATACACTGAATGCTCTTGTGTTTGATTTTAATGGATTTTTTTATGGTATTTGTTCTGCATAAAGCAGGTTCTCCAAGCAGTGGCTCAGGAGCCCCATGTGGTTCTTGTGCTCCCCTGAATGTGACTGGAAAGCTAATAGCAGCCACAGTTTCTCTTGTTCCTCTACCATTTATCATGTAGAGGAAGTTTATTCAAGGCACTTACTAATGTATTGTTATTACTCATATTGCCTCCTTTTCCATCACATACATTGCTCGTCTTAATGGTTACGACCACCCTGTAATCCAGTCGCAGTGGTCGTGCTTGAACATTATAGGAAAAAGCGCCGGCCTCTCTGGTGGCCAGGACTTTGGGCGCGCACATAAACTGGGGCTTTTTCCTATAGTGTGCAAGCACGACCACAGCTGATGGATTGCAGGGTGGTCATAACCATAGAAACAAGCAGTGTATAATGTGATGGAAACATGAATCTAGCCTGTAAAGGAAGCAATATGGGTAATAACAATACATTAGTAAGTGCCTTGTATTAACTTTCTCTACATAAAAAATGTGTCACAACCCTTTTAAGGGTCTCCAACCCTGCGAAGATTGGGGACCGAAACATTTTAAAAGGGCTGTGCATGACTGCATACAAAGATTATGTGCCCAAAAATAAATGACAGAAGAAATGTGTAGTTTGATTTGTATATCTGAATATAGCATCTAATAGTCATCTTTTTAGGGTGTTGCTGCCTTGAACTTGCATTGCCTATAGCAGAGTTCCAAACTTGCCATCTATTCAGTCATCACTGTTGAATCGGGTGTCTTAAGCTGGCCTTACACTTTACAGATCTAATATGGATTGAGACCGCCTCAACTGTTAATTACTCATTTTAGTGGAATCTGCCAAGCACTTATCTCCTTCCCTCCATAAAAATGACATGCCTGTTCCACTAAGCCAAATCTGCATGTTATTAACGGAGTCACTAAGATAGCTGCTCAGGCGATGGGTGTTTTATCTGCTGCATATGGCCGGCTTCATATTCCTTTCTGTTAGAAACCATCTATGGTTATTGCTCAGCTGTTTCAGATTTTGGGTACTGGTGGGGCAAATGCTTCAGATGCTCCTACAGCATAAGTTACTTTTCCTGCCAGCCTTAGGCTGGGTTCAATCTTTTTTTTTTTTTTTTGCCATTGTTGCATTTTTTTTCTTTTTGATGCAGCGTTTTTCAATACCTCTTTTTCTCATGCGGCCAGATGAAATCCACTAGAAAGTGTTTTTTGCGTTACATTCGTGTTTTTGTCAAAAAATGCTCTAGTTGTAGTGTTTTTACCCATTGGAATCTTTACGGGAGTTGAAAACCATTTGAAAAAAAATACCTTTAAGTATACAGTTAAAAAATAAATAAATACAAAAATAGCACACAAAAAAAAGATAAAAACACAATATTTTTTTATTTTATTTTTTTACCTCTGGAGAAAAATGTACTTGTGGCCTGTGGCCATTAGGTGATCTTGTATCTTATCAGCACCCATCAGGGGAGACAAACATTGCATCATTTCCCCATCCTGCCACCAGAGGGCAGTATGGTTTCATTTTAGACACGGGGAAGTAGATCTGTTTTATTGGTGTGCCGGCTATATGGAGCATATCCGAAGAAAGTTCCATCTGTTCTGTGCTTTGTATCCGTGGTAGTGCATGCAGTCACTGACTTAATCTAGGGTTTGATGTTTTGCATCCCCTGCTTCATAACATAGTTGTGTTCCTTCAAGATATGATTTGTCTGGGATTAGTGTCTGCACATTGAGCCCAGTTCAAACCTATGTCTTGATAGATAATCTTGTCAATGTCTGTAGATTTTGCATGCCTTACATCATGTCCATTTCTCCCCTCTGCACCTCTCTACCCTTCTTAGTTCATCATCCAGGAATTAAATTAAAGAGAACCGATTCCGTCTCATCCATAGGCTTTGGTAACTGCTCTTGCTTTGTAGATGTGCTTATTGCTGTCAACATGCTTTATTTGAGTTTCATCATACGCAAGAACAGAACTCTATATTGTATTCACATTGTATGACCATGAGCACTCTGCATCCGTACCTGGAATTAGCATTTTGGGTGAGATGATCTGACAAATGCACGAACACCACCCGTGGGGGCAGCGGATCGCGGACCCATTCACCTGAATGGGTCTGCGATCCGCCCTTTTCCGCAAAAAGATAGGACATGTTCTATCTTTTTGCGGAACGGAAGTATGGGACGAAACCCTGCGGAAGTACTCCGTTGTGAATGGGTCCGCATTCCGTAAATGCCCACGGAACGGCGCCCGTATATTGCGGATCCGCAAATGCGGTCCGCAATACGACCAGGAAGCGCACACTATAGTGTGAAAGAGGTCTATGGATGGAAATCCAGATAATACATTTGCCCTGAGCCCATGCAAACATGACAAAACAATGTGTGTGGCTTCTGAGAGATTTAACGCTAACAACCCAACTGACCCATGTTTGCTGGCTATACTGTGTATTAACCTGTTTTGCAGAACTAAATACATGTGATGTGTGTGTGTGTGTGTGTGTTGCTTACTATAACTTCTGTGCATCTTGTTTGGGCTTGAGAATCTTACACACAATGTAACCTATGTATATTTCTTTTCATCAGCAAGGGGAAGAACTAATCTCGAGCTGCGAGAGAAGTTTATACTACCCGAAGGGGTTTCCCAGGGAATGACTCCCTTCAGGTCACGAGGGCGAAGGTCAAAACCGTCTTCCAGGACTGCCTCTCCTACTAGGTCCAGCTCCAGTGCCAGCCAGAGTAACCATAGCTGTACCTCTGTTCCATCCTCACCCGCTACCCCTGCAAGTGGTTCAAAGGTAGGTTTTGTGCATGATTATTTGGACATTAGCATATGCATATTTGGAAGTAACATGGGGTACAAAGGCCAGTGTCTTTTGCTTTGCTTTGTTTGCATGCAATAATACCCTTTTTACCATATGGGAACTACTTTGTATGTGCTTTGTCTTTTAGACATAAACTGGCAGATTCTCAGTCATGACATTTTTTTTTTTATAAATGAATAAATGAAGCTTATCTTCGTGGCACAGTGACCCTACAGTCAGTGTCATGCAAGAAACCACACAATGCAGTACACAGACTAAAGCCTGTGGTTGGAGGAAAAGGTAAGTGAACGCTTTGGCATTACCTGGATTTCTGTGTTGATTAGTAGTCCAATATGGTCTGATTGTTATTTTAAGTCACAATTATAGGCAAACAGAATATAAAGAGGTGTCTTAATATTGATGATCTGTCCTCAGGATAGGTCATCAATATCAGATTGGTGAGGGTCCAACTTCCAGCTCCCCTCATCAATCAGCCATTTGAACGGGCCCCGGTGCTCCTGCAAGTGCTGCATCCTCTTCCATGTTTACCTGCACACTGTCTCCTTTGTAGCAGCGGTGCTGGGTAATTGTACCTTCCTCTCCAATTCACTTGAATGGGATGATCTGCTATAGTTGTACTGCACAACCACTACAATCCAGATATCATGCAGGTAATCATTGAAGAGGATGCAGCTCACACGAGCTCGGCATCCTCTTCAAATAGCTGGTCCATGATCTCTGAGGATAGGTAATTATATTATGACACCTTTAACTAAATTAGTAACACAAAAACAGTCATACCATCTGCCTTTGAATGTTGCTTTAAAGGGAACCTGTCATCAACGTTATGCTCACCTCACTGAGGGCAGCATAAACTAGTGACAGAAATGCAGATGTCAGCGGTGCGTCACTCATGAGCTAAAAGTAAGTGGTTGCCGAGAACCAGCATCATAATCATTGCAGCCCAGGCCTTGAGAAGAGTCAGATCTACCTGAGAAGAGTCCTGGATATACATAGTCTCCTGCCCTCTCACCCATCTGCTGCTGATTGGCAGTTCTCTCCTAGAGAAAGGGAGAAAACTAGGTAGAAGACTGTCAGTCATCAGCAGGAGCGCAGGAATTCATGTATAACCGGGACTCTTTTCCAGGCCCGGTCTGCAATGATTGTGATGTTGGTTCTCGGCAACCACTTACTTATAACTTATAAATGACAGACCGCTGAAATCCACTCGCCTGTCTCTACTTTATTCTGCCGTTAGTATGGGCAGCATAAAGGTGATGACAGGTTCCCTTTAATTGAGCACATTGAGTAAATGAGCAGTGCAGGAAGAAAAAGTAAATGAACCTCATAAAACATGTTTAAAGACAAATCAAGTAGGAAATGACTACAAAAGCATAGCTGAAGACCTGGGTGTACGTTAACTCATGATTTGACATAATCTACAAATGAAGGAAATTCAGGATTGTCACTACTGACGTGTCCTTTATCAGAATAGAGCGGTAGTGAGCATGTTGGTCCTCCACTTTTCACTTCTATGAACAATTGTTAAGTTTAGTTTGTGTTTGCCTATAATTGTGACTTGGATAACAATCAGACCACATCTTATTAGTGAGAGAAAATCACTGCAGCTCTCACCTGCACCTGCCAATGGAGCACAGAAAATCAGACCTGGACACGGTCAGATGCAAAGTACAATGAAAATTATTGATCAATGCAGAAATCCCAGTGCTTCCAAAAGGTTCAATAACTTTTTTTTTGCAAACGTGCACTTTTGAAACCATTTTTGGAAAATAAAAAGGCCAAACTGATCAATTAGTCTGGGAAAGTACTGAGATTGAAAGGCAAAAATGTATCTGGGATTTTAAAAGATTTATTCCATGTTTTTTTTTTTTTTTATACTATTTAGACACTTAGGGGGAGATTTATCAAAGACCAGCATTTAACGCAGATCTTTGAAGTCTTCAGTGCTGCTGGAGGGTGCAACTAATTTATGATGAGGCGCAGATCTTGGCATAAACTAGATGCATCCTTCGGCTGTGTGTGCACCAGAAAGAAATCTGTGGCAGCTGCCGTAGATTTCGGTCTTTGCTCAAACTCTCACGACACCCTCCTTTTCGAAAAGTGTTAAGGGGTGACATTTAAAAAGAGGCAAACATGAAGTTAAGTTTGCTACTTTTTTACACAAAAAAAGAGGCGCAGAGAGATGCTAAATATCCCCCTTAGGCCCCTTTCACACGGGCGAGTTTTCCGTGCGGGTGCGATCCGTGCGGCGAACGTATGGCACCCGCACTAAATCCTGACCCATTCATTTCTATGGGGCTGTGCACATGAGCGATGTTTTTAACGCATCACTTGTGCGTTCAGTTGAAATCGCAGCATGCTCTATATTTTCCGATTTTGACGTGACGCAGGCCCCATAGAAGTGAATGGGGTGTGTGAAAATCGGATGGCATCCGCAAGCAAGTTCGGATGCCGTGCGATTTGCACGCATGGTTGCTAGGAGACCATCGGGATGGAGACCCGATCATTATTATTTTCCCTTATAACATGGTTATAAGGGAAAATAATAGCATTCTGAATACAGAATGCATAGTAAACCAGCGCTAGAGGGGTTAAAAAAAAATATAAAAAATTTTAACTCACCTTAGTCCACTTGCTCGCGAAGCTGGCATCTCCTTGTGTCTCCGCTGCTGATGAACAGGACCTGGGGTGAGCTACTCCATTAAATAGAGCTTAAGGACCTTCGATGACGTCACTCCGGTCATCACATGATCTTTTACCATGGTGAATCACCATGGTAAAAGATCATGTGACGTACCATGTGATGACCGGAGTGACGTCATCGAAGGTCCTTAACCTGTATTTAATGCAGCAGCTCACCCCAGGTCCTGTTCATCAGCAGCGGAGACACAAGGAGATGCCGGGCTTCGCGATCAAGTGGACTAAGGTGAGTTAAATTTTTTTATATTTTTTTTTAACCCCTCTAGCGCTGGTTTACTATGCGTTCTGTATTCAGAATGCTATTATTTTCCCTTATAACCATGTTATAAGGGAAAATAATACAATCTTCAGAACATCAATCCCAAGCCCGAACTTCTATGAAGAAGTTCGGGTTTGGGTACCAAACATGCGCGATTTTTCTCACGCGAGTGCAACACATGACAATGTTTTGCACTTGCGCAGAAAAAATCGCGCATTTTCCCGCAACGCACCCGGCTCTTATCCGGGCAAAAAAACTCACGCCCGTGTGAAAGAGGCCTTAGTGTTACCATATGTGATATGCGTGCCTGCTTTAGTCCTTTGGTTCAAATTTTGTTTGTTTCAATGTATTTTTTTGTTTGCATTTTTGTGACATCTCATTACCCTTCTTCATCTTCGCTCGCTTCCCGTCCTGTGTGCCCTTGCCCCTCTCGCAGACTCCACAGCAGCCATCTCGCTGTTACGAAAAGCCCTGGCTTGTAAACAGCAAGACTGGCACGCCCTCTAGGGGTTTCGAATACTCAGACTTCCAGATCCCATCGTGTGAGGTAGAGTATGGTCCTCCAACAGTAGAGCCTCCACCTTTTCCAGGAGCCATCTTCCTGCTAACACCTTGCCTCGTCAAGCTTTCCCGAATTGAACTAACAATTGTCTTTTGAATGGATGAGAAATACTTGTGTCATTATCCAAATAAATCTACTTTCCCAGTTTTGATTGATTTTCCTTCTAATATGTGAGGATTAAGGCATGTGTTCACTGGTTGAAAAACTAAAAAATGGTCTCTCTTTACTAAAGTTACCATGGAGGTTTTCCCTCCGATATTAACGCATGATTTTTAATTACACTTAGATTTCTGCAAATTTTAAATCTTAATTCTTTCAGATTGGTGTTGACTCAAAATCTATTGAAAAAATCTGTTACAATTGCATGCATGCTCATTCAGTCCATTGAACGTCACTTGAATGCATTGTCTTCACTTTAACAACACAGTATAATGCTGAGCATCAAGTCACTAATGTCCATAAACTGTGATAAATATATATATTTCTTCTTTTCATAATCTGGAAGGTTTTCTTATGAACACCACTGCCGAATTAAGATTTCCTGTACTCACATACAATCAGTGCTTTTGGGTATCCATATATGGGCCATCTGGCTAGGAATACCTTTATTGACATAGATCAGCGAAATGTTACTGTTTTACCAGTAAAATTTCCAGACTGGTAAAATTTGATTTGATTAGTAAAAGCACACTGCTAGTCCATTGCACAAAGATATAAGCAAATAATAATAGAAAAGTGAAAAATAAACTGCTTGGTGGCTATACTTAGCAAGGGCAGTTAAAAATGAGATTTTTGTGAACTCACCTTGTAAAATCTCTTTCTCGCTTTATTCATTGGGGGACACAGGACCATGGGTATAGCTTGCTGCTGCCACTAGGAGGCGACACTAGGCTGAAAGCTGTTTGCTCCTCCCCTGCAGGCTATACCCCCTCCAGCCTGGAGAGAGCATATCAGTTTGTGCTTCAGCAGTAGGAGAAACATACCGAAACAAAACAAAACAGGAAGACCACAGTCCAACCAAACAACCGAACCTGACCTCAGTCCCAACCGGTAACTTGGACCACTGGTCTCAGTAGAAACCAACAACAATGGGTGGGTGCTGTGTCCCCCAATGAATAAAGCGAGAAAGAGATTTTACAAGGTGAGTTCACAAAAATCTCATTTTCTCGCTCATATCATTGGGGGACACAGGACCATGGGACGTCCTAAAGCAGTCCCCAGGGTGGGAAAACCGCTGACTTCACCTCCACAGTCGAGCCACTACACTGCGGCCTGTAAGATCCTACGGCCAAGAGCAGCATCCGCCGATGCGAACGAATGCACCTTGTAGAACTTGGTGAAGGTGTGCAACGAAGACCAAGTCGCTGCCTTACACAATTGAGACGCCGAAGCGTGGTGAAAGTGTGCCCAAGAAGCCCCGACCGCCCTGGTCGAGTGAGCCGTGACGCCAGGCGGAGGACCCCTGCCTCTGGCGCGGTAGGCCTCGTGAATGGCCGATCTAATCCACCGAGCAATCGCCACCTTGGATGCCGCCAAACCCTTCCGAGGACCCTCCGGAACTAGGAACAGAGAGTCCGCTCGCCGAAAGGAGGCTACCGCGGCCAGGTAGATCCGTAAGGCCCGCACCACATCCAGACGATGAAGCGCCACTTCCCTAGGATGAGAAGGTTTAGGGCAAAGCGAGGGGAGGACAATGTCCTCATTGACATGGAACGCCGACACCACCTTCGGCAGAAACGACGGCACCGTCCGGAGCACCACCTTATCCTGATGGAACACCAAGAAAGGCTCCTTGCACGACAGTGCCGCCAGTTCCGACACCCGACGGATGGACGTAATGGCAACCAGGAATGCCACCTTCCACGACAACATGCGGAGGGAGACTTCCCTCAGGGGTTCAAACGGCTCGGACTGAAGTGCCACCAGCACCAAATTCAGGTCCCAGGAATGTAACGGCGGCCGATATGGAACCGCGGTGTGCGCAACACCCTGCATGAAGGTCTTGACGGGCCCCAGCACTGCCAGCGTACGCTGGAAAAAAATGGAAAGGGCCGAAACCTGCCCCTTCAGCGAACTTAGGGACAGACCCAGCTCCAAACCTGCTTGAAGAAAGGCCAACACCGTAGGGAGGGAAAAACTCCTGGAGGGGAGGTCCTTGTCCTCACAGAATTTCAAGAACGACCTCCACGTACGATAGTAGATCCTCGCCGAGGAGGGCTTCCGAGCCCTAATCATCGTTCGAACGACCGCATCCGAGAAACCCCTGTTCTTCAGCAGGAAGGTTTCAATAGCCACGCCGTCAAACGCAGCGTATGTAAACCCTGGTGGAAGACTGGGCCCTGCGAGAGCAGGTCGGGCCTGAGTGGAAGAGGCCACGGCGCGTCCCCCAGGAGCAGAACGAGCTCCGAGTACCAAGCTCGGCGCGGCCAGTCCGGGGCAATCAGGAGCGTTTGAACACCCTCCATCCTGATTCTGCGAAGAATCCGCGGTAGGAGCGGCAGTGGCGGGAATACATACAGAAACTTGAAGTCGCCCCACGGTGCCACGAGTGCGTCTACGTCGTAGGCCATCGGATCCCTTGCGCGAGACAGGAAGCACGGGAGTTTGTGATTCAACCGAGATGCCATTAGGTCCACTTCCGGGCGACCCCACCGGAGGCAAAGGTCCTCGAACACCTCCGGGTGGAGAGCCCACTCCCCCGAATCCACCGTCGTTCGGCTGAGGAAATCCGCCGTCCAATTGTCCACGCCTGGGATGAAGACCGCCGAGACCATCGGGACATGGGCTTCCGCCCACTGCAGAATCCTCGCGGCCTCGTCCATCACCGGTCCGCTGCGCGTCCCCCCCTGGTGATTGATGTAGGCGACCGCTGTGGCGTTGTCCGACTGTATCCTGACCGGACGGCCCCGCAGATCGGTGGTCCAATGGCAAAGGGAGAGGTAGATGGCCCGGAGCTCCAGGATATTGATGGGTAGTCTGGACTCCGACAGAGACCAGACACCTTGGGCTGTCCGAGTACCGAAGACCCCTCCCCAACCGCGGAGGCTGGCGTCGGTCGTAACCACCGTCCAAGACACCGGCAGGAACGACTTCCCTGACGACAGGTTGTCCGGAATCATCCACCAGGCGAGAGCCTCGCGAACGGGCTGAGGCAGCGAAATCCTGAGGTCCAGTGAATCCCGGGACTTGTCCCAGGAGGACAGGATGAGCCGCTGAAACACCCTGGTGTGGAACTGGGCGAACGGTACCGCCTCGAATGAGGCCACCATCAGCCCCAGAACTCGCATGCAGTTGCGAATCGACACCTTGCGATGCCGGTTGAGCAGAACCACTGCATTCTGAATGCCCAACCTCTTGTCCAGAGGGAGACGGACCACGGCGGCCTCGGAATCCAACGTCATACCCAGGAACCTGATCCGAGTGGTCGGAAACAGGCATGACTTCCTTCGGTTGAGAATCCAGCCGAAGCGAGTGAGCGTGCTCATCGTAATCCGAAGGCTGTCTGCGCATTGCGGCGCTGACGGGGCTTTGACTAAGATGTCGTCCAGGTAGGGGAGAAGGGTAATGCCCCTGGACCGCAGGATCCCCAGAAGTGGTGCCAGAACCTTCGTGAACACCCGCGGGGCCGTCGCCAGACCGAATGGTAGCGCGACGAATTGGAAGTGATCCGACTGTATGGCAAATCGGAGGAAACGTTGGTGCATGGTAGCAATAGGTATGTGGAGATACGCATCCTGTACGTCCAAAGACGCCATGTGCTCCCCCTGCACCAACGAGGCTACAACGGAACGAAGGGATTCCATTCTGAACCTCTGAACCCGCAGATAGCGATTCAGAAGCTTGAGGTCCAGCACCGGTCTCACATCGCCCTCCTTCTTGGGGACCACAAACAGGTTGGAATAAAAACCTGTGAAACGCTCTTCTGGAGGTACCGGAGAAATAACCCCCCGCAGAAGTAAGGACTGGACGGCGTTCAAGAAAGCCGCGGCCCGGACGGGATCCCTGGGAGGCTGGGAAGGGAAGAAACGGTTGGGGGGAAGGGACCTGAATTCTATTTTGTAGCCCGAGGAAACCACCTCGAGCGCCCATGCGTCCGGAATGTGGGCGTGCCAAATGTCCTGGAACAGGAGAAGGCGCCCCCCCACCTGAGAAGGTGGGGACAAACCTTCATGCGGAAGGCTGCTTACCTGGGGCTGCGCGAGGTTGCTGGGCACGTGGACGCCAAGCCTGCTGGGGCTTAAAGGATGGGCCCTTCCGCCGATCCTGGTTGGGTGGTCCCGCCGCGGAGGTGGGGGCTGAACGGGTGCCCGAGAAGCGGCGAAAGGACTGGAAGCGTGAGGACGCAGGCCTGGACTGAAAAGGCCGCTTCGCTTTGGGTTGGGGCAAATGGGTGCTTTTGCCACCCGTAGCTTCTGAGATTATGACATCCAGTTTCGGCCCGAAAAGCCGAGCCCCAGAAAACGGAAGCTTTAGGAGAGAACGTTTAGAGGAAGAATCAGCCTTCCAGGCCTTGAGCCATAACTCCCTGCGTACCGAGGTGGCGAGAGCTGAGGCACGAGCGACCATCGATCCAGCATCCAGTGCCGCTTCACAGATATATTTTCCCGCATGTGAAATTTGGAGCGCAGACAATTCGAGCTCAGCAGGCGGGAGGTTGGACAAAATGTCCTGGCTTAACCGGACGGACCACTCCGAAACCGCCTTAGCTACCCAGGCGGACGCGAAAATCGGACGCAGCGCCGAACCGCTCGCCGTAAAGATTGACTTGGAGAGCGACTCTACGCGACGGTCCACCGGGTCCTGGAGTGACGAACCATCCGCTACCGGAATGGTCGTAGATTTTGCCAGTCGAGCCACCGGCGGATCCACCTTCGGCGGGGAGGACCACAGTTCCACTGTCTCGCGTGGAAAGGGGTAGAGAAGGTCCAGGCGCTTTGGGATAACAAAACGCAAACCTGGCTGGTCCCAAGCCTTGTTAACCACAATAGAAAAATCCTCGTGTAACGGGAAAGCCTTAGGAGTCTGTTTCGCACGCAGAAACGACACCCCTTGTTGGCTAGTGGAGGGAAGATCCTCCTGAACCCGGAAGGTATCCCTTATTGCCGAAATCAGGCTATCCACCATGGAAGCAATCTGAGAAGAGTGCTCCAGATCCATATCCGCATCAGAATCCCCGAGCTCACCCTCTGACAGTGCGTCACCTAACAGGGAGGACGCCTGTGACTGGGATCCAGGAGCAGGGGGGGATGCAGAGGCGTCAGAGGAGGAACGGTTACCTGCTCTGTGGCGCTTACTAGGAGGTCTGCCTCTGGTTTGCGTGCAATGCGGTTGCGCGGATTGCACCGGTGGCGATTTATCTACCAAACGACCCAACAGAGAAAGGGTGGAATGGGAAACCTTAGAGAGGTCCTCCACTGCCCGAGACAGGGACCTTGCCCAGTCTGGTTCCCCCTGAACAGGGCGATCTAAGGCTTCTGTGGGCTGCAGTGTTCTAGGGGGATTGCTCTGCGCGGGCTTCTGACAAGCCGAGCACAGTGAGAGTGACTGGCCCCGAGGGAATTTGGCTGAACACACTGAACAGGCATAGTGAGTGGTCACACAGGTTGCCTGAGGGGGGTCAGTGGCTGGGTCAGACATGGTTTGATATCCTGCTGAACGGGGTATCTATCTCCTACCAGAGTGGAGCGGGAGCCAAGGTCCTGTGTCCACCACGCTGCGCTGAGAGGAAGAGGAAGTTTCAGCAGGGCGGGAGAATAAGCCACGCCCCCTGACAGCCCGGGAGCGGCAGGATAACGAAGAGGGCCGCAAGCGCCGCCCACCCCTGTGCACGTGACCGCAGCTGCGGCCAGCGTGCCTAAGTCCCCGATAATATGGCTGCTCAGAAGGGGCCGCTTCGCTGCAGCAGAGGGGAAGAGCCCGACACCGCCGTGCGGCCGCGAAGATCCCGGCGCGGCGCGAATAGCGCATCTGCCCTGCGCAGTGCCGTCTGCGACCTCACGGAAGACGCTGCCGTGCGCGATGCAGCGGCGAAGAACAGAGGGAGACGGAGCGCACAGATCCGCGACAGGTGCCGGCGGAACTCACCGGGTGCTGGAGCGTGGGCGGGCGGGCAGGCAGACGGGCGGGCAGGCAGACGGGCGGGCGGGCGCTCAGGGGCACTGGTGCCGTGCAGTACGGCACGCCGTTATACTGTGAGTGGGGGGGGGGGGGAGGCTAGGGGAGACGAGTCACTTACCTATCTTCATCTGTAGACTTCACCCTCAGTTGAAACACCAGCAGGACCACCCTACGACCGCTGGCACAAGGCAACAGGGGTCCGGGCAGAAGAGGGCTGAAGAAAGGGTAGTCCTGTAGCTGGGGGGAAGCAGGGGAGCGAGGCTGCCCTGGTCCGCTTTTTCTTCTTGGGGCGGCAAGGCGGTGGACGAGGTACACCGGCCCGCCTCCCGGGGATGCAGGGACGCAAGCGACCCTGGACCCCCCATCCGGATTCTGGAAAAAATAAAAAATAATCAAAGTGCCACCCTGCAAAGCAGGGAGGTCTGCCTCCTACGACACTAAGCTAAAAACTGATATGCTCTCTCCAGGCTGGAGGGGGTATAGCCTGCAGGGGAGGAGCAAACAGCTTTCAGCCTAGTGTCGCCTCCTAGTGGCAGCAGCAAGCTATACCCATGGTCCTGTGTCCCCCAATGATATGAGCGAGAAATCTCTTTTTGCGCATATAAATTGATAAAAAATATGTCTGGCCCATCTACCGGACGACAGGGTGGCTTCTCATCAGATGGGGCCTACTCTAACATGCCTCTCCTGGGCTTACAGCCTACAATCTGGGCAAAGTAGCACCCAGTAAAACGTGATTGTCCGAAGCAGTGACACGATCCTACCCAGCTTTCAGAGCAGAAAGCGACATTACGCAGACGGCACAGTATTACAGAGATGTGGGGAGACATGTAGCGGTACAGTGGGTTATTTCTCCACGACAGGCCTCTTTTAGGATTGCAGACTTTGATTTGTGGACACATATATTCCTACCCCTGCAGAGTTTCTATTGATTGGTGAAGTTTACCCAAAGCACGTTTATTCCTTCCCACACTTCTAAATTATTAATGCTGGTTTGTAGCAAACTTGGTCAAGTGCTGATGCTGTTAAAGATAGACCATTGTAGTGTCAGTGACTAGAAAGTTACTTATTAGCTTGTACTGTTTTATTGCTGCGCAAAGTAGTGAAGCAGCAGACTTTTTTTTTCCATTATTGATTTTATTATATAACTGGTGGCAAGTCTGACCATGGCATTGATTGCTCTTTGTAATTTGTTATTTTGTGGCCAATTTTTAAGGTAACACCAGCACAAAGCAGCAAAATGAAGAAAGCTGCGATCCATACAAGCCGTTCATCCCTCACAGGAGACATGTCTGGAACCACGCCTTCTGGTGCCAAATCAAGTCGACCTGGTAAATAATTTACCCCAATTGTATTGCTGGTTTGAGTAGTGCCTGTGTCTTCAGTGCTAAAACCATTCCCATCGTTCACTTGCAGTAAATACAATAACTGGTTAATAGAGAAGGTTATCGTCACCTGCATATTACTGAGAAAATGCACATTTGTTCAATAATTGGAGAAACTACATCCACACGTAGCAGGTGGAAAAATTCCCAGCAGTTTTGGCCCCACTGTGCACCAGATCTGCACCCTCTGCAGTACACAGAAATCCCTGGCTGAAATACACAGCATATATTGACTTACTGTGGATTTATGATTTCAACCACATCAAATTGTTTGGATTTTTTAGCAGAAAACCCACAGCCTTTAGGCTACAGGTAGCCATAACATAAGGCTGTGTTCATCACATTTGGTCTGTGCATCAATTGTATAGGCAGTCAAAAACTCCAAATGCATATAGGGTCTAAATGATCATAGACCACTGCAGAACCCTGTGCAGAGCATACGCCTCATCATAAATTAGGCACAGTCTTTGGAACTGAAATCTCCACAATCCCATGGCTGGTGTAGATTTTAGTCATCTTTTATGCCAGAAAAGTGGCATAAATGAAGAAAAATACAGCGAGGCGAAACTCGAAAAATTTGAATATTGTGCAAAAGTTAATTTATTTCAGTAATGCAACTTAAAAGGTAAAACTAACATATGAGACTCATTACATGCAAAGTGAGATATGTCAAGCCTTTATTTGTTATACAGTGCTCCCCCAAGATAAAATGGCCTCAGGATACAATATTCTCAACCTACAATGGTCTTTTCTGACCCATCGTAAGTTAAATCTAGACTTAACATACAATGACTCAGATCCAACTAATCAAGGCCACTTCTCTGGAAAGGTAGCTGTATTAGTTACTAGTTAGCAGCTATTCCTGACTGTTATAAGTAAGGACTTGTCTTATCTGTCTTGGTTATCTGCTTATTTTTCTTAAATCTTCATTTTCTCTTATCTTGGATGACATTTTGGGGCTTTAGAACCGATTACTTAACTTACACTGGTTTCAACATATAATGTTCATCCTGGAACCAATTAATATTGTATCTTGAGTGACCACTGTAATTTGGATGATTTTGGCTAACAGTTTATGAAAACAACAAATTCACAATCTCAGATATTTGAATATTGTGAAAAGGTTCAATATTCGAGGCTCGAAGTGTCACACTCTAGTCAGCTAATTAATCCATAACACTTGCAAAGGGTTCCTGAGCCTTTAAATTGTCTCTGTCTGGTTCAGTAGGAATCACAATAATGGGAAAGACATTGGATGTCCCCAAAGTGCTGTATCAAAGCACATTAATAGAAAGTTATGTGGAAAGGCTATTCAAAAGTGTTGGGGACTTTCACAAGGAGTGGACTGAGGCTAGAGTTGGTGAATCAAGAGCCACCACACACAGAAGGATCCTGGACATGGTCTTCAAATGTCGTATTCATCTTGTCAAGCCTCTCCTGAACAACAAACAATGTCAGAAGCGTTTTACCTGGGCTAAAGAAAAAAAAAAAAACTGGTCTGTTGCTCAGTGGTCCAAAGTCCTCTTTTGTGATGAGAGCAACTTTTGCATCTCATTTGGAAACCAAGGACCCAGGGTCTGGAGGAAGAATGGAGAGGCACACAATGCAAGATGCTTGAAGTCCAGTGTGAAGTTTCCACAGTCTGTGTTGATTTGGGGAGCCATGTCATCTGCTGGTGTTGGTCCACTGTGCTTCATTAAATCCAGAGTCAACGCAGCCGTCTACCAGGAGATTTTGGAGCACTTCATGCTTCCTTCCGCAGACGAGCTTTATGGAGATGGGGACTTCATTTTCCAGCAGGACTTGACACCTGCTCAGACTGCCAAAAGTACCAAACCTGGTTCAATGACCATGGGATTACTGTGCTTTATTGGCCAGCAAGCTCGCCTGACCAAAACCCCATAGAGAATCAATGGGGCATTGCCAAGAGAAAGATGAGAGACATGAGACCGAACAATGCAGAAGAGCTGAAGGCCGCTATTGAAGCATCCTGGTCTTCCATAACACCTCCGCAGTGCCATAGGCTGATTGCCTCAATGCGGCGTGGCATGGATGCTGTCATTGATGCAAAAGGGGCCCAAACCAAGTACTGAGTACATATGCATGATTATACTTTTCAGTGGTCCTACATTTTTCTATTTAACATCCTTTGATTTCATGTAATATTATAATCTTCTGAGATTGTGAATTTGGGGTTTTCATAAGCCATAATCATCCAAATTATAACAAATAAAGGCTTGAAATATCTCGCTTGGCATGTAATGAGTCGATCTCATATATTAGTTTCACCTTTTAAGTTACATTTACTGAAATAAATGAACTTTGCACAATATTGTAATTTTTGAGTTTCACCTGTAGGTATTTTATCAGCAAGTATTGCCACATTCTGTAGGCAGCATGAAAATGGGTGACAGGTTCCCTTTAAACCAGATATCATGCTTGTACTCTGACTGCTTATCTAGTTTTCCCCACTTATCCTTTTCACTTTCTTCATGTAGATCCTAAGAAAAGTGGCAGCCGTGCCGGGAGCCGTACAGGAAGCCGTGCCAGCAGCCGCAGAGGGAGTGATGCCTCCGACTTTGATCTTCTAGAGACACAGTCCGCTTGTTCCGACAACTCAGAGAGTAGCGCTGCTGGTGGTCCATCCCGCAGAGGACTGTCTAAACCTTCTAAAATCCCCACCATGTCAAAGAAAACTGCCAGCACTCCTAAAACATCAGCCACCAAGAGATAGTCCTAACTGAAGCTACGCTCTGGAACACGTGCAGATAGCCTATAAATGGGACAGGCCGTGACATTTTCTATCATACACTGTACATCTGGATGTACGTGGATTCTCTGTGGAGAGATTTCTAGCGTCTATACATGTATACAAGAATAATGTTTATAACTGCCTTATCTGTTTTGTTTTTGTATGTTACTACTTCCATGTGAATATTTCTGTAGATACAAAGCCTTGAGTGAATTCCTGGTAAGATTCAGGGACTCTCGGAGTGTAAAACAGGAGAGTAGACGGCTAGTGATCAGATTTTTGTGGGTTATGAGACCCTTTTTGTTAGGGTTAATATCCCATGGCTACACTACTAAACTTTACTATGGAAATCCTCTGTTTTGTATATGAACTATTCTTTATTAAATTGCAGAGGATCAGAGACTGACACGAGATTTTAATAAGATTTAGTCTTTCTGAATTGACAGCACTTGCACATCTTGCTTTGACCATGTAATAAAGATATCAAGTCTCTTGCCGATGAAATGGACACTGTGGGAGCTACCACCACGCGTGACAATAAATTCCAAAATCCTGGTGCAGCATAGATTAGCGTATGCTTCTCCTCAGCCATTTTGCACTCCTGCCAGATTCAGCGGATTTTCTAATTGTAAACTCCATATGTTTTATTTATCTGCTTAGGAATTTTCTTATTTATTATTTAATGCTCATTCCACGTAGAATTTGTGTGACATGTTCATTTTTTGTAAGAAACACTCACAGTTGTGCGTCCGACGAGTGGGACTCACCAGCACAATTCCTTCCTCACGTTTGTATGCTGGCTTCCTCTAACAGACCAACCCTGTGGGGTGGAAGGTTTGGGGCTCGGATGGATCCCTCCTGTTATCGGTCATTACATCCAGTTCTTACCAGGCTGCTGTGTGATTTTCTCAGTTAGTTTGCTACAGAAATTGATGCTGTACCAATGAACTGTTAAACAACAACACTTTTGTATTAAAATTGCTTGCAGTAACAACTTATCCCCTAGCCGTTGTCATTTTATGTTTTTCTATGATGGGTAATGAAGAAGTTCTCTACAGCTGACTTCCTATCCATAGCTGTAACTCTTCTGATATACCGGGTGAAATATTTCTGTTTCGGCATGATTTCCTCCAGGCACTGATCTGCCAGTTTACTCTAGGGCACACATGAGCAGACTACCTCTAGTCACGCCTGCACACACCATACATAGTTATGCCGTGTCGTTTGCAGAAGAGGAAGTCGAGCTAGTTTCTTCCTCATTAGACAGCGGAAGTATCTTCTCAGACATACAGCATATGAGGCTGCCCGTGTCTGAGGTCCTTTCTTTTGGATCATATCTCGCCCATCTCCTCCACGCTGAAGCCTATAGCACTTCTGCATTTAGTATAATTTCATAATTTTAGTGTTTTTCTGTTCGCTCCGTTTTCGCTGTTTTGTTGTTTTCTTAAACCCACCTGACCCATCCCTCCTGTTTGGGCACCAGGATGGCGATGGAGCTGTGGAGGCACTGTGCTCGATGGCTTATTGACTGCCGTGTGCTTCCTCCTAATCATCGGGTAACTCTGGACACTGCCCAAGTATGTGACCTAGCTCAAGCACTACGAGATGGAGTCCTTCTTTGCCAACTGCTTAACAACCTGTTGCCTCACAGTGTCAACTTGAGTGAAATTAATGTGCGACCACAGATGTCACAGGTATGGACTAGTGTTATACTCTCACATTGTGTAGTCTTTGTATACCTATCATATGTCCTTAAGGAACTCATTAGGCGTGCATAAATGTGAAGCCTCCATGATTTACTACAGCAAATTACTACTGCACCATCATATTCGTCTATAGCACAATGGTGAGAGCATATGCTGTCTTGCTGTGTCCAGTAAGGAGAGGAATATGTAATCTTAAAATCTTTGGAAACCTAAAAGGGGAAGTGCATTTTTTTTTTTTTTTTTTACCGTAACTAAGAATCTAGAGGTTGATATGTCAGTTCCTAATTGTGGGAGTATGTGATACCGGGAAGGTCCTTTTGCACACGCGTGACACAGATGGGTTGCTACCTGTATGTGAAATTGTCACATACAGGCAGATTTCTAAAAGCAACTCTCATTACATTATCACGGATTTAAAACCTTAAAATTGCAGGAAACAGCCCAAACTTTCAAACTGAAGCATGATTCAAAAATTTATTTTTTGCCTTTGATGAAATGGAAAGCAAGAAGTATTTTGCCTGCATATCAAGAAAATTCTGTGTTTAGTAAAAGGTGAATAGATTCAGCGTCGCATTCCCCAAGGAAAAGACATGAAACCGTTTTCTTACAACAGACTTCCTGGTTGTGTACAGCACATGAAACCCCCTACTAAATGGGGAACTCGCCATATAGCGTAAGCACTGATTACTACAATGAAAGTTGTCTGGTATTACAGGTTTAGAGCCTGGTATTTTATGCCCACTGGTATGTACAGCCGTGGTGTTTAAATGTATGGATACATTCACAGTTGGTAGCAATAAGGCCTCATGTACCTGGCATATCAGATTTTTTGGATCATGTAAAAAAAAAATGATTCTTGAAAATTGCATAGATTACGTTTACCATTGCATTTTGTTTTCTCACTCCTAACAATAGAAAGGGCTGATATCATCCACAAAAATGGAAAGGAATAGGACATGCAGTGAGATTTTTGGTTGGGCAAATGGATCTGCTTTAAAATCGGATAGTAAACTGAAGAAAAATGTGGTAGTGTGCATGAGGCCTAAAAGAGATACATACATTAATTTCGGCTGAACCACAGCGGCTAATTCCTCACTGCATGCTTGGCTGAGCGTGTGGGGGGTGTTGGTCGGCATAGCTTCAGACTATAGCCAGACTTAAGGGTCCTTTATACAGTCTGATTTTCGGCCAGATGATCGATAACAAGCATTGATAGGTACGCTTATTATCTGGTGGTGTAAAAGTGCCATTAATTGCCTGAAGAACGAGCAAAACGCTAGTTCTTCAGGTAATCGTATCATTCATGCGGTCACAAAAATCATCTTTTGCCGGCAGGAGATCGTGCTGTGTAAACAGCCTCCACTGCCAGCAAACAACGAGTCTGTATGGGGACGAGCGATGCCATTAGCAATCGCTCTTCTCCATACTGTGGAGGAGACTGCTGCATGTGAATGTCTCCTCCACTGACGAGCAGGCAATTGTCTGGAATGAACGCTTCCTTCCCGACAATCGCCTGCAAAATTGTCTCGTGTAAGGGGGCCTTTACACCCACAAACCTATTACATGTTGGGGCACCTACTGTATATACAGCAGTTAACATATTTGTAAGTATTTGCACAATGTGCATCTAAAAATTAGATATGCCTTTGGAAATTGAAGAAATAATGCAGGATGTAGAACAGGGTTTACCAGAAGCAGGATCGTTTTGTGTGTTTTCCTAGATTCTTTGTCAAAAGATCTATTAGGGAACTTCTTCGTGAGAGTATGCCCAGTATATTTTGAGAATATATACTTCGCTTTGAGTAAAGATGAACGACTAGAAAAGCATGTTTTCTATCTGTGAAGATATATTTACTCATTACACGGCTGCAAGAAAAAAACAGAGCTCCTTTTATTCTAGTAGTAGCTTTATCTTTATAATATCTTGATTAAATTATTTTCATCTGTCTTTAAAGCCTTGTGCACACAGCTGTATCAGGGCACCAGTAGATCTGCATGGGGGCTTACTGTGCCTCTGTATGCCTTATATTTCATACTGCAGTATAGTGTGACATACTCCATTAGAAGCTATACGTATGGAGCTACTCACCCCTTGGTTCTCCTGCTGACTGGCCCCACTGTTGACTCATTTTGAATCTATCACAGCTCCGTACTCGTAAATCGTTCTCTTGATGTAACAACCTGCAACATCACTTTAGGGCTTCCCTGTATCTGCACTAATGCTTAATGCTTTAAGCGCTGCACAGTAGATGACATAGCCGCCATGTTGGGAAGCAAATGATGCAGTGCCTTATTTACATTGGTACCGGAGTCCTTCGTTGTGCTGGCCAAAGTAAGCTCTGAAGCGATGTTGGCTTTTTTTTTTTTAAAGCCGTTACAAATGTAGAGCAATTTAGAAATTTATGCAAAAAGCAGACAACTCCTTTAAAGAAATCCGTTAATAATTTGACATGATCTGTCCTCAGTAAAGCCATGTTATTCTGGTTCCAACAAGTTTTTGTTTTTTAGATTTCCATCATTTTCACTAATATAGTATCTGCTATTATTTTTACTACAATAGATGTTTTTAGATGTTTTTATTCTACCCTTATCGATGGTTGTAGCAATGGCCATTCTCCAATCGGCAAGCGGTTAGCAGATGGTGTTTATACTCTTTAATAAAGAGGTTGTCCAATTAACGACAAATTATCCCCTAACCACAGAAAAGGGGATGTGTTTAATTGGCATTTGTTCGACTGCAGAGGCCCCACTGATCATGCCACTACTAAGTAGATTGCTTGCAGCTAAATGGCCCCTTCAAACAGCTGAACAGTGGGTGTGCCAATAGTCTGACCCTCACCAATCTGATATTGATGGTTTATCCTGAGGATAGGCCATCAATAAACTGAATGTAGAAAACCTCTTGAATAGGTTAAGGACCACCTAGGTCCTTAAAGCCACCCTATATGTATTAGCATTTGTTGAACCATTGAGTTAAACAAACAGATTTGGCTTGGGGCTACTCCTAAGGACTTTATATTGGTAGTCCTCTGGTCTTTACCCTTTAACCCATATACAGTGATCTGGACTCTGCTGCAGGAAACCACCAGGTTGCCACCTTCTGGGGTAGTCTCTGTTTGACTGCTGACCCAAAGAGGTCGAGACACCAGTGCGTAAAACTGAAGGGGCCGACAAACCATAGTCAATAACAGGCCAATGTCAGGGCAGGCAGAGTTCGAGAAAATCCAGTAAGTAGTCTGGGGTCAGGGCAGGAGGCTGAGGTTCAACATGGAGAACAGGAAAGGGTTTGTCAGGCAGAGGTCGGTGCACAGGAAATCCAAACAGCATGTCCTATGGGCACTAAGTCATTGCCAGTAAAATATACAGCCTGCATGGGAAAATCAAAGAGCTAATCCAGTGGCCTGGCCCGCCAGGAAGGAGGAGGGGAAGGCTATAGCAGGTCCAGGCTTCTGGGAGCAAATGAGAAGAGTGGTATGTCCGCTAGGGAATGCAGAGAGATGGTGGGTCACCATAATATAGTAGTATAAGGTGGGTCAAGAGTCTCAGGACAGCCTTTTATTTTAGAAAAACGAAAGGGAAAATTTAATATTTGAATAACCCAGCAAGCAATGATTGAGCGGTCCTATCAGGCCAGTTATGGTTAACCTCCGGCACTCCAGCTGTGGTGAAACTACAGCTCCCAGGATGCTCTATTCATTTCTGTGGAGTTCTGAGAACAGCCAAGCAAGTGTGCATCTTGGGAGTTGTAGTTTTACCACAGCTGCAGTGCCGGAGGTTAGCCATCACAGCATTGGGCTATATTCAGAACATGGCCACCATCTTCAAAGCTGCCATATTGGATCAAGGGCCAATTTTTCCAATGGGAATGGGGTCAAGTAGTATATTTGCAATATTTCTTGTGGTTCAAAAGTTATCCGCACAGAAAGTTGCAACAACAACCGGGAACGTTCACTGTGATGCACAGCTATTTTACGTGTTGTCCCTGGTGCTGAACACAGAACTTTGACCTTTTAAGTTTTGAACTTCCTGTGTTAACTTTTAAATATTGCAAATCTAATTGCAGCAATCGATTTCTGAGAAAATTCTGGTCTTACTTGATATGCTACATGACACCCTTCCCATTAAAAATTTCAAGTTGGCAGACATAGCCTAAAAGTTAGGCCCCCTCACCCATTACTTGCTGGGGTCTTCAAATATTTAATTTTCCATTTTGTTTCTGAAATAAAAGGGTGTCCTGAGACTTTTGACTCACCCTGTAGAAGTACTTGGAGCATAATAACTATTAGGAACACTGAGGGGATATAAGTATTGGGGCCACTAAATGGGACATTATAAGTACTAGGGGCGCAATGGTGGCATTATAACTATGAGGAGCACTATGGGGGGATTATAAGGACTGAGCCACTATAGGGAACATTATAAGTACTGGGGGGATTATAGGTACATTATAACTATATTATTACAACTATAACTTATATTATTATTATGGGCGCATTGGTTAGTTTTTTAATGTATTGAATTTTTCAACATATTAATCTAATATGTTGGTTGTCTGTCCCAGGCTGCAACTACTTTGGGGGTTCTATAACTACTGGAGTCACTGTGGTGGGCATATTAAATACTGAGACCATTATAGGAGGTCATTATAACTACTGGGGGGATTATAACTAGTGTGGGTACAATAGAGCATAATAACTATTGGGGGTACTTTGGGGAATTTAATTTCTACTATGGAGGCATCATTACTTCCCTGGGTGGCATTTTTTTGGACATAATATAGAGGGTACTTCTACTAATGGGGGCACTTTAGGGCAGCATTGTCACTATTAGGGGCACTTTTAATAATGAGGGTACTCTGGGAAATAATAACTTTCTGGGGCTTTTAGGTTTGCTATTATATTATGGAGGGGGCTAGGCTATCTGTAAAGTACTATTATTTTTGCAGTACAGTGTTTGGGGCATGGGGGAGCACAGTGGGCAGAATATTGTGGGTAGAAGGAGGATGTGGCACCAGGAGGAGAATATTGATGGAAAAGTCAAGAAACAAAGATGTCTTTGTGGCAAACTGCAGAGGAATATGGGGGGGGGGGGGGGGGGCACTAAGCAGTGCTCAGATGATTCAGCTCCGCCTCATGGTGCTCCAATTGCTCATTTGCATATGAATAAAACACGATATCTCTGCAGCAGTTTAACATGCAGACAAAAGAAAGGTACCGTTTTTTTCAGCATGATCAGCCCTATCGGGCAGCATGTCTGGTTTAATAGGGTTGATCCTGGCGATAGAGCCTCTTTAACCTTCTGTGTGAGATGTCTTATTATAAAAGAAAAAGACTGATCAACTTTGTACAGTTCTATGGGAGTTCAAAAGGTAACAGAGGGAGTAAATTATCTTCTCTGAGATAGATTAACCAAGTCATTTGTCTGCCATGTAGGAAGCCTCCCCTTCAGAAGGTAATGCACTGCTTGCAATAATAGAAAACGCAACACTTTCGATTTTGCTCCCATTTTGCATGAGCTGAAAAGATCTGAAACATTTTCTACATACACAAAAGACCCATTACTCTCAAATATTGTTCCCAAATCTGTCTAAATATGTGTTAGTGAGCACTTCTCCTTTGCCGAGATAATCCATCCCACCTCATAGGTGTGGCATATCAAGGTGCTGATTAGATAGCATGAATATTGGACAGGTGGGCCTTAGACTGCCCACAATAAGCGGCCACTTTGAAATGTGCAGTTTGATAACACAGCACAATGCCATAAATGTGGCAATGTTTGAGGGAGCGTGCAATTGGCATGCTGACTGCAGGAATGTCTACCAAAGCTGTTGCCCGTGCAATGAATGTTCATTTCTCTACCATAAGCCGTCTCCAAAGGCGTTTCTGAGAATTTGGCAGTACATCCAACCGGCCTTACAACCGCAGACCACGTGTAACCACACCAGCCCAGGACCTCCACATTCAGCATGTCCACCTCCATGATCGTTTGAGACCAGCCACCCGGACAGCTGCAGCAACAATCAGTTTGCATAACCAAAGAATTTCTGCACAAACTGTCAGAAACCGTCTCAGAGAAGCTCATCTGCATGCTCGTTGTCCTCATCAGGGTCTGGACCTGACTGCAGTTCATCGTCCTAAATGATTTGAGTGGGCAAATGCTCATATTCGATGGCATCTGGAACATTGGAGTGGCGTTCTGTTCACAAATGAGTCCCGGTTTTCACTGTTCAGGGCAGATGGCAGACAGCGTGTGGCGTCATGTGGGTGAGCGGTTTGCTGACGTCAACATTGTGGATCGAGTGGCCCATGCGGTGGTGCATTTTATTGATGGCATTTTGAATGCACAGAGATACTGTGACGAGATCCTGAGGCCTATTGTTGTCTTCTTTCATCCACGACCATCACCTCATGTTGCAGCATGATAATGCACGGCACCATATTGCAAGGATCTGTACACAATTCTTGAAAGCTGAAAACATCCCAGTTCTTGCATGGCCAGCATACTCACCGGACATGTCACCTATTAGCATGTTTGGGATGCTCTGGATCGGCGTATAGGACAGCATGTTCCAGTTCCTGCCAAAATTCTGCAACTTCGCACAGCTATTGAAGAGGAGCTGGACCAACATTCCACGGGCCACAATCAACAACCTGATCAACAATATGTGACGGAGATGTGTTGCACTGCGTGAGGCAAATGTTGGCCACACCAGATACTGACTGGTTTTCTGACCTCCCCCCAGTGAAAAAATATCACAGAGAAGAAATTACTTTTCATATAAAACTTACTTTTTACTGTTATGTATTAAAATAATAACGTAAAAACACAAAATGCAATCGCACACTGCAACCAGCACTCTGCCCTGCCTTTATGCTGGATGTTGAATAAGGCATTGGTGTACATTTTGGCCAAAGCGTAATAAGCCACTCACCACGTCAAGGTCGCCTTCATGAGTGGTCCCGAACACTAGTTCCTACCTTTTATGGGCCATGACAGCCACATAAAGTCCAGGGAGCGCAGGTACAGCATGCACGCCAAGCACACTCTGCTTTTAACCCCGTCCGGTGCCATTACAGCTTTCATCGGATCCAGGGATGCAAGTACCAACATGCATGCTGAGCCTACTATATACTTTTCCTGGAGCCAAATAGCTACTGGTAGGTGCTATATAAGCAGACTCAGTTTTATACTGACTTTAAAACCAGCCTCCAGGGGGCAGATTAACTGGACAGGTGTGCATGACTGCTTGGAGATCGCCACACCTCCAATACGTACTACAACGGGGGGCTGAATTTTCCATATTTTTTTCTATGTATTAAAATAATACCCCACAATTTATAGAAAAATATATTATGCCAATTAAAACAGTGCAGAGCTTTACCTTGGACGTATCCTAGATACTAATATCCAAATGGACAAAGATGCAACAACTTACAGTTTTAGAGAAGGCGGGCTTGGATAATGAGCATGCGAGAAGTAACGTCAGAACAGGGGGGATATTAACCTGATGTATACCTAAGAGGCTACCCCTGCCTACAAGTGGATCACCTGCCTGAAAGGGGCGACCCCACTTATTGGTGGCTAAGCCCTCACTATCACCTACTGTAACCCTGCCGATGGATTCAATAAATGCTTGTCCCGACGCGTTTCCCCAGTGTCAGTAGCGCTGGTTTATCAGGGGACCAAAAGGTAAATATTACAATAAACATAGGTAATGGCAAGATGATATAGGCATCCTGATATAGTAAGGTGCGCTCATGCAGTAGTCAAACAGCCTTAAATACCTTTAAATTTGGCGCTTCTAAGAACTTCTCTCCCTCTCAGGTAGCAAATCAGTAAGCCAGCGCTGATAGAATCGCTACTTCCGGTCTGTGGAACGTACGCTGAGCGCATGGAACGTGCACGTGACCCCAAGACCGGAAGTGCGTCAGCGCTACTGCTGATGATGCTTCCAGCGTGTAGAACGTATCAGGAAGCGTACAGGGGACTATAGGAAGCCTGAATAACATCTATAATGGATGGAGGAGAGGGAGAATTTCAGGTGAAACCACTCAAAATAGCGTGCAAACTGATAAAACTTTTTATAAAATAGGCTATGCAAACAATTATATCTGCATGAGGGCAAATTGCATAAAAAAATGCCCCATCAATAATAGTGGGGGGAAAAAGGAGGGGATGGATACTGATCTGTAGGGAACAATTGATAATGTCCTAAACAGATCCCTATAGAACGATAATTATATAACCTGTGTAATATTTATGCTGTCTAATCAGCACCTTGATATGCCACACCTGTGAGGTTGGATGGTTTATCTCGGCAAAGAAGTGCTCACTAACACAGATTAAGACAGATTTGTGAACAATATTTGAGAGCAACGGGTCTTTTGTGTATGTAGAAAATGTTTCAGATCTTTGAGTTCAGCTCATGCAAAATGGGAGCAAAACCGAAAGTGTTGTATATTTTTGCTCAGTGTATATCTGCTGAGAGAGCATAAGTTTTTAGTGAATAGGATTTCACAGGCATATAACTGCTTCGAGCACTACAAATTATGCACTGCACAATGTAGCGATCTTGAGGATATTTATTCATATTTATAATCCACCCCACATCAAACTGAATAGCCTTCATGATCCACACACACTTGTGCCTTCCTGAGAATTATTTTCCTCCAAAGCATCTAAAATACAAACAAACAAACTTTGCAAATAGTTATGTATCTCCATGGTAACAAACTACAAATGTACTTATTTATTTTATGCACTTATATAGCACAGCTACATTCCGCTGCGCTTTACAGACATCATCATCAGGCTTGTCCACCGTGGTGCTCACAATCTAAGGTCCCTATCAGTATGTATTTGGAGTGTGGGAGGAAACCCATGCAAACACTGGGAGAACATACAAACTCCATACAGATGTTGTCCATGGTCAGATTCTAACCGAGGATCCCAATGCTGCCCACTAAGCGACCGTGCTGCCCATGTACAGGACAGCAATAAGTAAACTTGTCAGGCTTTGCTTTCATGGGTCCCAATAAAATCTAATTACTGGCAAATGGATGTAGAATTATTATAATTATTTAATAATTGTACTTCTATTAGTTTCATTGTTCAATAAGTCTTGGGCTCAATAGTGACTTTTGAGAGAAGTTGCATGACAAGCACAAGATCTCTGTGATTATCCCTCTGCTTCTCCACTATAGCGAAAAATTAGGCCTGATGGCTGCAGCAATCATTTTACCATGGTTGTCACCCCACCAAATGTGGCTGCAGAGTTTAGATGAAGCTGAATTGTGAGCAGATTTCAGAATACCACTAGCTTCAGCCAGTCTTCACTTAGGTACTTCAATAGATTCAGAATTTGGATGGTGCCCTGTTCGAATACATGTACGGTATACCAAAGATAATTCTGTTCTTTGTGAGATGACCAGCTGGTGTTTCTGTGTAAACTGAGGGCTGATCTTTTGAATGGCACTAGAACGGTAAAATTGTTAATTTCTAACGATAATTTGTTTTCCCTTAGTCCTAACAGCAGCAATGATGGGGTTACCCCCCCCCCCCCCCGAATTTTAATGAGCCCAAGTAATAATTAAACACTTAAACCTCCCCTATAAAGGAGGGAATCGCCTCCAGCCCATTGTGTTATAGCAAGAAAAAAACTAGTCTTACTAGGGTGGGAAATTTGTGTGCTGCTGTTAGGACTAAGGGAAAACAAATTATCGTTAGAAATTAAAGATTCCCTTACGTCCTACCAGCAGCACAGATGGGGAGATAGCAAGAAGAACCCCTAGGGAGGGCCATCATGCCTGGCAGAACTAAGTATAGTCTGTCCAAAGGCCGAGTACTCAGCTAATCTGGCATCTTGTCTATAATGGGAGATGAATGTTGATTCAGAGCTCCAGGAGGCATATTTTCAAATCACGTCGAGTGGAAGAAGACTCCTCTCGGCAAAAGAAGTAGCTAAAGCCCTCGTAGAATGGGCTTTCACAAACCCCAGAGGGTCTAGAGATTGGGAAACAAAGGATTCCCTAATAGCCTGCTTAATCCATCGACTAATGGATGGTTTAAACGCCTTACGGCCTTTAAACTTACTGGCAAACAGGATTAGAAGATTTTCATCTTTCCTGAACTCCTTTGATCTGTCCACATAGATCCGGAGGCATCTCGACACATCCAAAGGATGTATAGCAGGTTCCTCGGAGGAGGTAGAAGGTCTAGAAAGAACCGGGAGGGATATCATCTGGTTGATATTCTGGAAAGAAGTAACCTTAGGCCTATAGTACGGGAGAAATCTTAAAATGACCCGGTCTTGCAAAAAAATGGTATAGGGCTCGTGCACTGATAGAGCTTGCAGCTCAGAGACCCTATTGGCCGAAGTCACAGCAAGGAGAAAGACAAGTTTCCATGTGACAAACTTGAAATCTACCTCCTCCAAAGGCTCAAAGGGGGGGAGATGCTAACCCCTTGAGAACTGATAAATCCCACTGAGGAATGGGTACAGTAGGCTGTAGGCTTTAATCTTTTAGCTCCTTTAAGGAACCGTTTGATGAGCGGGTCCTGAGAAAAAGACTTGTTGAGACAAGCTGAAATGGCTGAAACTTGAACCCTCAAGGTAGATGGAGCAAGGCCTTTGTCAAGGCCATCTTGCAGAAACTAAAGGATGATGGGGAGGGGCGGATCTGCAGACTCCACCTCCTTTGAGGAACACCAAGAGGAGAATATCCTCATAATCCGTGAGTAGGCTCTTAGTAGAGTCTGCTCTTGAATGAGACAGCGTTCTCAGGACCGACTCTGAAAGCCCTTCTATTCTGGGAAGGGACTGATCAACCTCCAGGCTGTCAGGTTGAACCTGTGCAGATCTTAGCAGAGGTGAGTGTCCAACGACACCAGGGTCTGCTGAGTGTCCTCGACTCATTTGGGTGAGTTGGGTAAACCAGGATCTCTTTGGCCAAAACGGTATGATGGCTATCACCGAGGTCTCCCTGCTTGTTGATGTAAAGTACCGCAGTCATATAGTCTGTCTGGACTTTCACTGCTTTTCCCCGGATCTGAGAGGCGAAGTGAAGGAGGGCTAGCCGGATAGCTCGAATCTCGCGGAGATTGGATGAGAGGAGCCGCTCCTGAGGAGACCAGGATCCGTGAACTGGAGAATCGTCTAGATGAGTGCCCCAGCCTACTTGGGACGCATCTGTTGTCAATATGACCCAGGTTGGCTGGGTCATAGACTTCCCATCTAAAAGATGGCTCCACCATCTGAGGGAATGCCAAGTTTGCCAAGACAGGGAACACAGGGAGTTCAGCCGGCGGGGCTGCCATTCCATTTGTAGAGGACCTCCGACTGCAGCGGCCGGAGGTGCCATTAAGCCCAAGAGACTGCTTCCACAGACGCTGACATGAGCCCCAACATCTTCATGAGAGTCCGAATTGGAACTTGCCGAGGCACGGATAGGAATTCTGCCGTGTTCTGTATTCGGGGTCTTCTTTCTGGAGTCAACCGGAGAGACATCCCAACGGAGTCAATTATGAAGCCTAAATATCTTTCTGAAGTCGACGGGCTCACGTTCGACTTCTGCCAGTTGATGATCCACCCTAGGCTGAACAGAAAGGAAATCGCTACATGAAGATGGTGGGTCAGGACCACAGAGGAAGAGGCTTTTAAAAGCCAATCGTCCAGATAAGGAATGATGGTCAGTTCTTGGAGTCTTAGAGCCGCCACCACAGAAACTAGCACCTTGGTGAAAGTGTGAGGGGCAGAAGAAATGCCGAAGGGAAGGGCAACGAACTGAAGGTGTCAGGTGACACCCGACACCTGGACCGCGATCCTGAGATATTTCCTAGAAGCAGGATGAATCGGGATGTGCAAATATGCATCCTTGAGGTCCAGGGTTGCCATCACATCTAAAGGATTGAGAACGTGAACCACTAACCTGATGGTTTCCATACGGAACCTTACTTTCCTTACGTATCGATTGAAGAAACTCAAATCGATAATCCTCTGGAGATCCCCTGACACCTTGGGAACCAGAAACACTAGTGAATAAATTCCTAAGCCCCATTCCCCTACCGGAACCTCCTCCAGAGCCCCCTTGTGGATGTAATCCTGAATGTAAGCCTCCAGAACCGACTGCCTTGCGGACTGTAGAAGTTTGGTTCTGATGAACCTGTCCGGAGGCAGAGAAAGAAGATTGATTGAGTACCCCTCTGAGATGACATTCAGGACCCAGGGATCCGAAATCTCTCGGATCCAGATGTCCTTGAAGTGGGAGAGTCGACCTCCGACGGGAAGATGAGGCAGGGGAGTAGGGAAATCTTCTGGCAGGACGGCAGGAGTAACGGGAGTCATCCAAGAGCCTCGAAGGAGGCCCGTAGTCGGGAGGTGGATTTTTTATCCTTTGCTCCTTCACGAGAGCGCCTTGAATCTCTTTGCTGCGCTTCCCAGTCCCTCCGGGCTCTTGACTGCTGGTCAGACCTACCACCACGGTTTTGTCTGCCCCGCCCCCGAAAGGACTGTTGGGGAAGACTCTTCCCCTTTTTATCTGACAGGCCTTCCATAATCTTATCCAACTCTGAGCCAAACAAACAGTTGGGCTCAAAGGGAAGGCTACATAAATTATATTTAGAGGAATTGTCAGCGACCCAAGGCTTAAGCCACAAAGGCCTGCGGGCCGCTGACACCAGGGCCATGGTTTTGGCCGCCAACTTCAGCTGTTGTTGCGCTGTATCAGACAGGAAATCCATCGCCAGGTTGACAGTCTTAAAAGCCGCCAGAATGTCGTCCCGAGACACCTTCTGATCCACAGCTATCTGGATCTGGTTTAATCGAGACCGGAGGAAGGTAGAAACTTCTGTAGCAGCGATGGCCATAGACACGGAAGCTGCAGCTGCCATATAACCTCTCCTGGGTGTGCACTCTGCTCTCCTGTCAAGGGGATCCTGCAGACTTGACCCATCATCCGCAGGAACCAGAGTGCTCTTGGACAGTTTGGCAATAGCCATGTCCACCTTGGGAATGGAACCCCACGATTCCACCAAGGGTTTAGCCATCAGAAACATGGTTCTAAATCTTTTAGTTAGAATCGGACCTTTTTCAGGTTTCTTCCACTCTGTGCGCATGACAGAGAGGAGGGTCTCATCCGCTTTAAAGACACGAAGTGCCTGACTAGCGGGATCAGAGGACTCTTCCAGGTCAACATCATGGTCCCCCGACCTGATGGACTTAAGTAACTTTTGCGTCTTATCAGGAGGAAAGAAGCATGAAGTAAGCTCCTCCTCATCCGAGAAGGAGGAACCCAAGGAGACTACAGAAGGCATCTCTACTGGAGCCAAAGACTCCATAGGAGTCTGAGCAGGAAGCCTCTCATCCAGCAGGCTTATAACCCCTTTGATGGATCTATCAACATAGGTCTTCACCCACTGATACATATCCTGCATCGTAGGTTCGGTGGAAGGTTGGACCCTCGGACGGCAGCCGTCATACCTGGAGTAGGGACAGCTATCCTCCAAAAACATCATCATAGCACGATAAATGTTTCCGCTTGGAACCGGCCTTTCTGCCATTCGAATCCCGTGGAGACGACATCACTGCTGGAAAAAAAGGACAAGTAAAACATTTGTAAACAACCAATAAATGTTTCAGGAGAAAGGTAAAAGAAAGGCAGACCAGCGGAAGCTGAAAATGAGGACCAGAAATAAGGCACCAATAAGTGGAGGGACACCAGCTTATAGGACTCTGGGAACTAGCTTAAAAAGCATGTGCAGCCTGAGAACGACCTGGTGCACAATGCTTCCTTAAATAGGGGAGGGGATGGGCTCAGAACAGAGTCCCCTCCCCCAGGAGAAAACACATATCAGTAAATAAAAAGTTCCCCCCCAGGAAGGGATACAATAAATCCTCCAACCGGAGGAAAAATCGCAAATTATATATTAAAAAAAAATCACAAAAGGACGCGAAAACGCATCGCAAGGAAAAATTCCGGAAGTGACGTCAGATTCCAACATCACTTCCGGAAGATGGCGGCGCCCAGCAGCTGCAAGGAAGAGGAGCGAGGACACCAAAAAACGCACCGCAGCGAAGCACCGCTGCACAGCGCTGACAGCAGGTAAGCTGCCGGACAAACCATCTAGTAAAAGCGGAGGCAAAGCCCACAGATAAAATGAAAAAAAGATTCCCCCCTAAGAGAGGACAGAAAAAAACACAATGGGCTAGAGGTGATTCCCTCCTTTATAGGGGAGGTTTAAGTGTTTAATTATTACGTGGGCTCATTAAAATTCTGCCGGTCCTACCAGTCCACGTAAGGGAATGATACAGTATGTAAAATAAGTATAAAGGAAGAAAAGTAATAGGCAAATGATGTCGAGAAAGATTTCTCGTGCAGTTAGGTGGGTGAGGTTTATGTAAATATGTTCTTTCAAAAAAAGGAAGCTCCTAATGAAATATCTGGCATAGCTTATAATTGAAATGGTGTTCAAACATGTAACCTATTTTTCGCCCTATAAGATGCACCCCCCCCCCCCCCCCCCCAAAAAAAGTGGGAGCAAAATTGCAGAAGAGGAGCTGGGGGCCGGCCTTTAGTTTTGTAATGGCAGCGGGGCCCGGTGCAGTCACTGTATTCTATTGCACCGGGCCACGCTCACTGTACTAATGCTATCTACTGTAACTGCAGGCAGGCAATGGTTAACTATAGATATGTTCGATCCAGCAATGAGCAGCCTGTACTTACGATCATAGCAGGCTGGAGGCAGGGCGGGCGGTCGGGCACTGGCAGTGTAACTTCCTACGTCACGTGCCTGCTCCGCCCACTTTGAAGCAGACGGCACAGGCACGTAACGTAGGAAGTTACACTGCCAGTGCCCTCCTACCTCCAGCCTCCAGCCTGCTATGATCGTAAGTACAGGCTGCTCATTGCTGGATCGAACAGATCTATAGTTGACCATTGCCTGCCTGCAGTTACAGTAGATAGCATTAGTACAGTGAGCGGGGCTCGGTGCAATGGGATACAATGACTGCACTGGCCCCCCGCTGCCATTTAAAAACTAGTGTAGATGCCAGCCCCCACCCCCTGTATTGGGGGTCATTCACAGTGGCTGACACTGTTATGGGGGGGGGGGGGGATCTGTGGATGTCAAATAGCATAAGATGCTATTTATCTGTCATCCACAGATCCCCCCCCCATAGCAGTGTCATGCCATCCACAGATGCCACCATAACAGTGCCATCCACAGACGCCCCATACCAGTGTCAGCCACAGACCCCTATAACAGTGTCAGCCACAGACCCCTATAACAGTGTCAGCCACAGACCCCTATAACAGTGTCAGCCACAGACCCCTATAACAGTGTCAGCCAAAGACCCCTATAACAGCGTCAGCCACAGACCCCCATAACAGTGCCATCCACAGACCTCCATAACAGTGCCATCCACAGACCCCCATAATAGTGTCATTCATAGGCTACCATTAGTTGAAAGCCCACCAAAAGCACACCTTTTGGTTTTCTTATTTTCCTCCTCAAAAACCTGGGTGTGTCTTATGGGCCGGTGTGTCTTATAGGGCGAAAAATACGGTACACTGCTTTCATTTCTTAACAGAAATTTGTTATGCAGTTAGAATTTTCAATGTAAGTTTTATGCCACTGGATAAGGAACCAGTGCTAAAAGGCAGGTATGATAAAAAAAAATTACAAACGTGTTGAAAAGAAGAAGACTGGTATAAGACTATAAACAGTGTAAGTGAGGGTGAGGCACAGGACCCTCAGTGAGCCTCAAAGAAATGACAGTTACTCAAGATTCAAAGCAACAATCGAAGGAACATTGAACTTGTGTTCCATTAATAAGAACTAAAATATAGGCATAAATTCAAGGGAAAAAAATAAAAAGGGGAGAAATATGAAGGGTCTATGGAGCAGCACAGCAGCCTGTCCGAACGCATGAACATTATGTTTATTCATGGCTTGTAATGAGAATACAACATCCAAGGGGACCAAGTTTTATCCCTTAGCGTCGAGTTCAACACTGAGTCTGGGAGGAGCCTTTCATATCTGCACGTAGCGTTCAGAGTTTGAATCACCTCCGAGACAACCAATGGATCCACCTCTTTCCAATGTCTTGTGATTACTAATTTAGCGCTAAGTAAAATATGTCCTATGATACGCCTGTAATCGTAGGGAAAGTAATCAATGTAGAGGAACAGAAGTGCTAAGGCGGGAGATGGGGACACCTGGAAACTAGTAATATGCTGTGGTAATGTGAACAGTGCTGGAAGGTGTGTTGTCCCATTTCAGGTACCTCAGATGGGTGAGACAAATAAAATCCAGAGAGTGGTAGTAGTCTCAGCAAAGCATAGTTTGCTAACACATTTCTGCATACATTTTCTGGGCTGGATTTTACTTGGACTGGTGGCTAGGCTTGGTGGAGGGAGTTCCCAGTCCACACCCTTCCAGTATGGGTTTTCCTTTCTACCTGAGGTGATCGCAGGTGAGGCCTGCTGTAATCGGGCTTGCATAAAGCACCTCAGAGTAGGTCAGTCTGAGGAGGGAGAGCGAGACTGTTTTGTGAAGGAGAGGCTCTGTGTGTGGTCTCAGTCAGGAGGACTGAGGGGCCACAAGGCTTTGAATAGCCTGAGGTTTGGAGGACCTAGCGACACCTAGAGAACGAGGGTTGCACACCCAGCGTCTGGAGAACTACTGGGCCACACTCCCCCAAAAGGTACTGGAGTTGCCACAGCCTGGTGGCTGCAGTATTGATGTTGGCTGAGGAAAGCCGCATATAATGTCCATATGTGAACTGAGTTCTATGAGTGAGGTAGGGAGGTATTGTGTTTAGGTAGCGCCTAGACGGGCAGGAGTTTATTTGTGTTTTAAGTGTTGGCGGTGCGGGACCCTCACCCCACCCAGTGATGTATAACTAGACTATACTTTATAAGAAGACTGTCAAAATAAATGCACAGTTTGGACATGAAAATCCGTTGTCTGGTGAGATATCTGTGAGTGTGACCCCCTGAAAAGAGACGATCCCTTACAATGCGTAATCAATTCAAAGATCGATCGCCAGTATAAAGTAAGTTTTGCGCACGACCAGAGAATGTGAAGGAGAGATCCGGTGTTGCCACACTCCCGCCAACAGCAAGCAGAAGCTCCTGGATACATGAGGCTTAGACGGTGAGGGGTAAAGTACCACCTAAGAAGGATTTTAATCCAATCCCAGCCTCATAGTGTGTAACACATTTAAATGTAGACCCAATGAAGCGGACTGCCTAAGCCCATCTCTCCTCTGAAAACGTTAGTCTCAGATCACTTTCCCATTTCAGTAAAAGGGGAGATTTAATAAATTAGATTTATCGTTCATGATGTATAAATGATGAGTGGTATGTTGCCTGAATAATGATGGAGTTTGAAAGATCTTAATGGTATCTGGCTGGGACTTGGGAGGGGTGAGGAGAAGAGTGCTAATGCAGTGGCGTACTCTCATGTAAGAGAAATTGAGAAGTGGGCAGATGATACACCTGGCAAAGCCGATCAAAGGAAATCATTTCTGAATTTTCCATTAATTGAACGGCTGATATAACACCTGCCACTGTCCAGGGGGATAGATCGATATCACTTATAAACCTGCCCAGGGTAGACATCGATATGTGTGGTCAAATATTAAGGTTGGCAATACCCTGGGAAGAGTGAAATCTGGACCATAATGTGGTGGCGTGTTTCGCTATGATCAAAGGATGATTAACACTTTGAGGATTCAATAGAGATAAACAGAGGAGGTCCTGCAGTGAACCCTCTGATGTCAATTGGGATTCCATTTTGACCCATGTTTTTCACCACTCCCTAATAAAAGAGAGGCTGATGATGTGAAAGTAATCTTTGATGGAAGGAAGGCCAAGGCCGCCAGCTTGTTTCCTTCTAAACATTATGGAGTGGGACACCATGGGGCGTCTGGACTTCCAAATTTAGTTATTAAGGATATTTTGAGTATCTTTGAAAAATTATTCAGGTACCGGGATTGGTAATGCACGAAACAGATAGATCAACTTAGGCAAAGTCATCATCTGACATGATGCTATTCTACCAACCCACAAAATCTCCTGCATATTAAACTTTGTAAAGTTCTTCAACATCATTCAGGGGAGGGGTGCATAGTTGAGTTGGTATGCGAGTGAACAAGGATAGGTAAGTTTAATTCTCAAGTATGGAAGGTGTGAAGTTTACCAATCTAGTGGAAACATGTTTTTTAAGGCTCTCTCAAATCCGCCATTGGGATATTAATGGGAAGGCCTTGGGATTTGGAAGTTAATTTTGTATAAGGAAAGGTAGCCATAATGGGAAATGATGGAGAATCCGTGATGTAATGAGTGTATAGGGTTAGTAACCGTGAGGATAATATCGTCTGCATAGAGGGATATTACATGAGACATTGTTCCTATTTGGATGCCATCTATGTCAGGGGAAAGGCTATGCTGTGCCAGAGGTTCTAGGGCTAAAATAAATAGTAAGGGGGAAAGGGGGCACCCTTGACGGGATCCATTGGTGATATGAAAGCTTTTTGACAGCATGCCATTGACAACAATTTTTGCTATTTGGTCCGAATATAGTCCACGAATCGCAAGAATAATGGGACCAGAAAAGCCCATTGTTTCAAGAACAGAAAAGGCGTAATGCCAATGGAGGCGATCAAAGGTCTTTTTAGCGTCCAGGGTAACTGCAACCATAGGCGTGTTTCGTAACTTGGCAATGTTAACGATGTTGAACAAGTGTCTAGTATTATCAGATGCCTGTCTACCTTTCAGAAAACCAGATTGGTCATCTTTTGTTAAGTGGGGAAGGATTGAAGTTAGCCTAGAGGCAATCAGTTTAGCAAAAAATGTTATATCGTAATTCAAGAAGGAAATTGGTCTAAAATTTTGGGGAGAGTCAGGGGACTTGCCTGGTTTAGGTAATGTGACAATCAGGGCCATCAGCATATCCGATGGGCACTGGGGAACCAGACATCGTGTCTTGGAACATAGGAAGAAGAAAGGGGGCTAAAGTGGTATAATAGTGTCTGTAATATTCATTTGATAGCCCATCAGGGCCTGGGGATTTACCTAAGGGAAGAGATAAGATTAGTTTATTCAGTTCGGATTCTCGGATTGTGGCATATTGTGCTTGAGTCAATTGTGCTTGAGAGAACCGGGGTAATTTAGCTCTATCTAAGAAGTCTTGGACTAGGGAGTCGTAGTCGGCTGGTAGGGAGGAGCTATCCTTAATATTATTTAGGTCTTTATAGTAGAGGCAAAATTGTTCCGCTACATCTCTCGGGTCCATAATTTTTGCTAAATTGCTGTAGAAAGAGAATACTGGATTTCTCCTGCTGATTTTTGAGCTTGGAAGCTAAAAGTTTCCCTGTTTTATTTCCCTGGGCATAGTATCTAGCCTTAGTGCGTAAAAGTGTGTTATTGAAATCCTTATTAAGAAGATGCATTAGTTTGTCCCTTTCAATGCGCAGATCATTCATAGACTCTATTGAAGGTTGTAGCTTGTTTCTAGCTTCCAGAATTTTAATTTTGTCTAATGTAGAGACTAAATCTTTTTCCCGATTTCTCTTTTCTATATGGTTCAGTTTTATTAAAATACCTCTTATGTACGCTTTGTGCCTGCCAGACTATACAGGTCTTTCTAAAAAAAAAATTGGCATATTGTGATAAAGTTCATTATTTTCTATAATGTACTGATAAACATTAGACTTTCATATATTTTAGATTCATTACACACAACTGAAGTAGTTCAAGCCTTTTATTGTTTTAATATTGATGATTTTGGCATACAGCTCATGAAAACCCAAAATTCCTATCAAAAAAAATTAGCATATCATGAAAAGGTTCTCTAAACGAGCTATTAACCTAATCATCTGAATCAACTCTAAACATCTGCAAAAGATTCCTGAGGCTTTTAAAAACTCTGAGCCTGGTTCATTACTCAAAACCGCAATCATGGGTAAGACTGCCGACCTGACTGCTGTCCAGAAGGCCATCATTGACACCCTCAAGCTAGAGGGTAAGACACAGAAAGAAATTTCTGAACGAATAGGTTGTTCCCAGAGTGCTGTATCAAGGCACCTCGTGGGAAGTTTGTGGGAAGGAAAAAGTGTGGCAGAAAACGCTGCACAACAAGAAGAGGTGACCGGACCCTGAGGAAGATTGTGGAGAAGGACCGATTCTAGACCTTGGGGGACCTGCGGAAGCAGTGGACTGAGTCTGGCGTAGAAACATCCAGAGCCACCGTGTACAGGCGTGTGCAGGAAATGGGCTACAGGTGCCGCATTCCCCAGGTCAAGCCACTTTTGAACCAGAAACAGCGGCAGAAGCGCCTGACCTGGGCTACAGAGAAGCAGCACTGGACTGTTGCTCAATGGTCCAAAGTACTTTTTTCAGATGAAAGCAAATTTTGCATGTCATTCGGAAATCAAGGTGCCAGTCTGGAGGAAGACTGGGGAGAGGGAAATGCCAAAATGCCTGAAGTCCAGTGTGAAGTACCCACAGTCAGTGATGGTCTGGGGTGCCATGTCAGCTGCTGGTGTTGGTCCACTGTGTTTTATCAAGGGCAGGGTCAATGCAGCTAGCTATCAGGAGATTTTGGAGCACTTCATGCTTCCATCTGCTGAAAAGCTTTATGGAGATGAAGATGTCATTTTTCAGCACGACCTGGCACCTGCTCACAGTGCCAAAACCACTGGTAAATGGTTTACTGACCATGGTATTACTGTGCTCAATTGGCCTGCCAACTCTCCTGACCTGAACCCCATAGAGAATCTGTGGGATATTGGGAAGAGAAAGTTGAGAGACGCAAGACCCAACACTCTGGATGAGCTTAAGGCCGCTATCGAAGCATCCTGGACTTCCATAACACCTCAGCAACATGCCACGCCGCATTGAAGCAGTCATTTCTGCAAAAGGATTCCCGACCAAGTATTGAGTGCATAACTGAACATAATTATTTGAAGGTTGACTTTTTTTGTATTAAAAACACTTTTCTTTTATTGGTCGGATGAAATATGCTAATATTTTTTTATAGGAATTTTGGGTTTTCATGAGCTGTATGCCAAAATCATCAATATTAAAACAAGAAAAGGCTTGAACTACTTCAGTTGGTGTGTAATGAATCTAAAATATATGAAAGTCTAATGTTTCTCCGTACATTACAGAAAATAATGAACTTTATCACAATATGCTAATTTTTTTAGAAGGACCTGTATATGGGTCTGGGACAGAGTCTGCATTCAGTTGAAAGTATTCCTGTAAAGCTCTGGTAATTTCAGGTTTATGTTTAGGGTGCGATAGGAGGAATGAGTTATTCCTCCATACGGGAGGGGGAGAAAATTGGAATTGTTCTGCCAATTGCAATAGGATAAGGGCATGGTCTGACCATTTGATCACACCAATGGAGGAGCTCAACATATGAAACAGGGTTGTTTGGTCCACTAGGAACAAGTCGATCCTAGAGTAGGATAAGTGGATCAGGGATCAGGCTGTGCTGAGCCCTCCAAACGTCTATAAGGCCTTTCGAAGTGGAGAAATGCTGCTAAGCCCATAGGAGAACGTCTGGAGGGGTTAGTTGAGTCGAGGGAGGGATCCACAATGGAGTTGAAGTCTCCACAAATTATTCATTTACCTTGTTTGACTTTGTGAACCTTCTTCATAACTCTGTGTAGGAAGGAAACCTGATGTTTATTGGGCGCGTAAATGTTGACAATAGTGTAATTGATGTTGTTCACCACACATACCAAGATCACGTACCTGCCCCATAAATCAACAACCTGTGAGGTTAAAGAAAAAGAGTTTTTAACGGCTATGAACACACCTCTGCTTTTCTTAACATTATTAGAGTGTATAATAGTTGGAAAAAAGTGATGTCTAATCCTACATGCATCTCTCTGCAACAGGTGAGATTCCTGAACGCAAAGTATATCAGCATTACCAGACATCGCCTCTTTCCAAAGATATGATCTTTTCTGTGGACAATTTAACCCCTTGGAGTTGAGAGATAGGATTTTCAATCCCATGGTCTCTGTCTACGGCGCTGGAGATGGCTGCTGTAGTGCTCAAAGCAATCTAGACAGGAAACAAGCCTATTGAAGAACATTACATAATAATGCTTTGCAGGGAGAACAATAGAAAAGATAAAAAAAAAGAGAACCAAAGTAGACAGTAAACTGGAGGCGGAACGGAGCCAAACTGAGCCATGCATTCTGAGCGGATCCTTATCCATTCAGAATGCATTAAAGGGAACCTGTCACCGGAATTTTGTGTATAGAGCCGAGGACATGGGTTGCTAGATGGCAGCTAGCACATCCGCAATACCCAGTCCCCATAACTCTGTGTGCTTTTATTGTGTAAAAAAAAAAGATTTTATACATATGCAAATTAACCTGAGAGAAGTCCTGTCCCTGACTCATCTCACATACAGGACTCATCTCAGGTTAATTTGCATATGTATCAAATCGTTTTTATTCAACAATAAAAGCACACAGAGCTGTGGGGACTGGGTATTGCGCATGTGCTAGCAGCCATCTAACAACCCATGTCCTCAGCTCTATACACAAAATCCTGGTGACGGGTTCCCTTCAAGGGCAAAACTGATCCGTTTTGGACCGCTTGTAAGATCACTGAATGGATCTCACAAACGGAAACCAAAACGCCAGTGTGAAAGTAGCCTTATATGCAAGGCTTTCCCTGAAAGATGCATTGTATGCATGGGAGTGTTTGTTCTAAAACCTCTATATACTATTCATCATTGATAGTGCCTTTCCAGATATGTATGCTTCCCACTAATGCAACACCATACCATCATAGATGCAGGGTTTTAAACTGTGCACTGATAACATGGTCGATGGTCCCTCTCTTCTTGAGTCCGCAGAATACAGCATCTGTAGTTCCCTAAAAGAATTCCAAGTTCTGACCACAGAACAGTTTTCTATTTTGCCTCAGTCCATTTTAAATGAGCTTTGGTCCACAAAAGATGTGCATTGAGGGACATTTTCCTGAAGTTGTTCCACAGTTTTGAGACAAGGTTTTTTGCAGATCGGTGAACCTCTGCCAGTCTTTGCTTCTGAGAGGTTCTGTCTCTTTAACATGCTTTTTGTTGTCCCTGTCCCAACTTTTTTGATGCATTGCTGCCATCAAGTTCTAAAAGAGTACATTTTTTTATTAAATGGTAAAGTGTCATACTTTTAAAATCTCCTGTGATCTATGTTATAATGTGAATAAAATATGGTTCTATGAGATTAGCAAATCATTGCGTTCTCTTTTTATTTACATTTTACACAGCGTCTCAACTTTTTTTTTGAATTGGGGTTGTAGTTTGCCAGAGGAGATCATATATATGCAATTTTTCATCCATGCAGCTCTCCAGTCTGTGTATTATCATTAGCTCATTGTATTCTGGCTGTTGCTTAGGTTTAGGGCTCAGGATCATGACCACATTATGTTACAGATCTGTGGCCAAATAATTCAAAGAACCCTGATCTCTGTATGCCTCAGATTTTACATACACACGGGTTGTTATTTTTTTCTTATTTATTCTATATGAATCTGCAAGAAAAAAAATGAAGCATGTTCCATCTCATGCCATTTTCATAAAGGTATAGGGGGTCATTTATCAAAGACCAGTTTGGCACCATCTAGGGTTCTTAAATCGATCCCTAAGTGGCTACATTTCAAAGGTCAACCCCACAATTTCCATGAAACTTGATGTCATATACAATGCCACTTGGTGTCGTTTAATTCAGGAAACTAAGTCAAATATGACTATCAAGAAGTAAAATTGGGGACTTCAACGTATAAAAACTGTAAGTACTGTAATGTTTATGCATATGATGTGTCCATTGCTGTCCCAGTAAGGGTAGGAGAGGATTGTTTGATGTGGGGTACTGATAAAAAAAAAATACTTTTAGGGATTATTTGAAGTTACTTACCTGGCTGGCAGTGTAAAGTTCGTATTTGCAGAAAGATTGCTGTTGCATTAGGGGTGAGAAGTCTTCAGTAAGTGGAGTAGCACTGGTCCATCTTACTGCGATTTAAACATAATTAGGCTCTATGTTTGGTGTGTGTGTATATATGGCATATGTATATGTGCCTAATTTGTCCATGGACTGGCTGAATGCATGGCTGATTTACATTAGTATAACTGCCTAAACTGTACTACAACATTTTGGTAGAGATCTATCAAAAACCGTCATTTTATGCCAGTCTTTGAAATCTCCTGCACAGTCAGAGGATGCAACTAATTAATGATGAGACACAGACTGCATCATAAATTCAGGAGCATCCTCCAGCTCCGAGCGGCCAGAGATTTTTGGCTTCATTTGCGCTTTAAAACAGGTGCAAATGAGGATGAACACGTTGGGCCTGCTGGTCCCGCTCCCTCGCCTCTCTCTCCACCCTCACCAAGTCCCCTTTTCGGGAAAGTGATGAGGGTTGTGTAAAAATGCCACTCGTGAGGTTTGTACTCATTTTTACACCCCAAAATAACTGTGGCCAATAACTTGTTTGACGTTAGGCTAGTCCTGAGGGCGCTACCCCAGCACATCGGAAACCAAGGCAAAGAGAGACTGGACAAGATACATTCAAATCCTTGGAACAGACACTGGGGAAAACAGACACAGAACAAGCACTTAACAAGACAAGGTCAGGAACTCAGAATAAATGCAAATCTATGGATCAGACAGTAGGCAATGGCAAACGGAACTTAGGTCAGAATTCAGACACTGAACAAGCAGATAGAATCTATACAGATACCAATGGAACTTGTTGCACAATCAGGGACAGGACAAAAAAACTTAGAATACAATACAATGCCTCACAACCTGAAATTAAAATGGATTGTTTGGGAATTTGCATCATTTAATTTACAGAACATGCCCACAACTTTGAACATGTTTTTTTATTTATTGTGAAGCAAACAACAAATAAGACAAAATAACAGAAAAAGTCCATGTGCATAACTATTCACCCCCTAAAGTCAATACTTTGTAGAGCCACCTTTTGCAGCAATCACAGCTCCAAGTCACTTTGGATAAGTCTCTATGACAGGCATCCTCAAACTGCGGCCCTCCAGCTGTTGTAAAACTACAACTCCCACAATGCCCTGCTGTAGGCTGATACCTGTAGGCTGTTCGGGCATGCTGAGAGTTGTAGTTTTGCAACAGAACAGCTGGAGGGCCGCAGTTTGAGGATGCCTGCTCTATGAGTTTGCCACATCTTACCACTGGGATTTTTGCCCATTCCTTCTTGCAAAACTGCTCCAGCTCCTTCAAGTTGGATGGTTTGCGCTTGTGAACAGCAATCTTTAAGCCGACCACAGATTTCCTATTGGATTAAGATCTGGGCTTTGACTAGGCCATTCCAACACATTCCAATTCTCTGTTTTCTATTTCTAAACAATTGTTTTATTTATATATCACTTCACCAACTTAGACTATTGTGTTCTGATACATTACATAACATTCAGATTAACAAAACATAACATAAGAACTTAAGGCTGTAATGTAACAAAATACTAAAAAAGTCAAGAGGGGTGAATACTTTTGCAAGGCACTGGTACATATGGAATGCTATCAATCACTAATAACCACTCACTTGTGTGCAACTACCAGTGACTAACAGCTATCTATGTATACACACTTACACAGAGAATGCTATCAATCACTGATAACAACTGATAACACCTCCCCATGTACAACTATCACTGACTGACAGCTATCTATGTATACATACTTACACAGAGAAAACTATCAATCACTGATAACACCTCCCCCGTGTGCAACTATCAGTGACTGACAGCTATCTATATATACACACACAGAGAATGCTATGAATCACTGATAGCACCTCCCCAGTGTATAGCTATCAGTGACTGATAGCTGTCTATATATACACACACTTACACAAAGAATGCTATAAATTACTTATAACACCTCTCCTGTGTACAACTATCAGTGACTGACAGTTATCTATGTGTACACACTTATACAGAGAATGCTATCAATCACTGATAACACCTCCCCTGTGTACAACTATCAGTGACTGATAGCTGTCTATATATACACACACGTACACAAAGAATGCTATAAATTACTTATAACACCTCTCCTGTGTACAACTATCAGTGACTGACAGTTATCTATGTGTACACACTTACACAGAGAATGCTATCAATCGTGTGTGGCTATATGTCATACTGTTAAATGCATCACCCATTCATTGCAACTGCAAAAAGATTTTTTTCACAAGTTTGCCTGTATCAGAGGGCGTGGCCCTCTAAACATTTTAATGCAATTAAAGGAGAGGCATTGCTACTATGTGTCAAGAGGACACTTTTAACATGTCAGGTCCATTTTCACCTATGGATGCATCCAGCAGATATGGGGATTTTCTGGTGTTTGCAACAAGTGTACACCTCAAATGGCCCTTACTAAATAACAAATAACAGATTCCCGCACTACCTCAATTCAGAGGAAGGAAAAAAGTTTTTGATTCTAACACTATATGACACTCCATTAGAGTGTGTCGCTGCTGGTCTAAAGAGGGTTAATTGCCTCAGCCCTCAGTAAATATGTAGGTAGAATAAAGATAAGGTTAAAACCACACTGACTATATAGTGTTAAGCGGTGAATCCCATGACTAGTGTTATATTCAGTATATACACAGCCACCCGGTGAGTGCTTAGTACTGCAAATGTGGCTTACTTGCCTTTACTAGACCAATGTCCGATATCCCTGCTGGTGTTCTCGGTAGTTCTGCTGTAATGTTCAGATCTTCGGTTTCCTCTGCGAGTGCGCGCGGTCCCGGGCAGTGACACGTGCGCGCGAGGGAAACAACGCTGGTAATCCTGGGGAGCGATAGTTCCGTCACACTGGGGATGGGTGCCTCCTTGGACCACAAAGCCTCCGATGCGTTTTGGACTAAACAAATTCCTTCCTGAGGATTACTGTATAATTATGTATTATTATGAAAGCGCCTTTTATTCCACAGCGCTGTACATATGATAAGGGGTGCACATACATAATACAGACAATTGCACTAATCATAAACAAGACGAGTTACAAACTGGTACAGAAGGAGATAGGGACTCACGCTCTGTGTGAGAGATGGCTCATGCGTTCTGGACTACAGAAGCGCATGGCATGATCATGATTGATAATACTGTGTGCCTCTGCCTGACCTTTCTGTACAAGAATCATACTGACAGCTTTTTGTTAGTTTGATTCCGTTACAGAAAGGTGACACAGCGGAACACAGCATTATAAATCATAATAATGCCATGTGCTTATGTAGTACAGACCGCACAATCCCTCTCTCACACAGAGCGTGAGTCCCTCAAAGGATACGCTCGTGTGAAAGAGCCCTTAGTTCCTTATCATGACCCTTGGGCCATTTCTATACCCCCTTGCTCGCAATTCAGTTTCTTCTGCAAAGGGGTGTGCTGCATTGGTTTTCACCACCCATTTGCAAAGGAGAAGGAACAAACCAGAGCTGGGTCCACTCCAATTAGGGCCCCATAGCAGCCACATTATCTACCTCTATATACGGTACATGTATGCCCTTAGTTGTGAGATGAGAGTAATGTAATTATATTGTTTTTGATATCTTCCAGTTTCTCTGCTTGAAGAATATCCGCACCTTCCTTTCAATCTGCACTGAAAAATTTGGGATGCGTCGAGCAGACCTATTTGAAGCGTTCGACCTGTTTGATGTCAGAGATTTTGGAAAGGTACATGTATACACTCTGTATGTTTGATCTATGTGGTAGATTTAGTACGTTATCACAGTGTACACTCTCTGAGTGATAATTCACAGGCACATTTCAAAGAAGCCATAACAAAATGAATGCATGGACAGGCCATCAATATTTGGTTGGTGGGGGTCCGACACCCCACACTCCTGCAGACTAGCTGTTCTGCAGTAGCTCTGGCACAGGCAGTTGGTGCTGGAACTACAAAGCTATGTCCATTGTGCAGTGCAGGAGTTTCAAACTCAGCTGAATATATGGGCCCCACAGGACAATGTTTTAGTTGTATTTTTTCAGACATTTTCAGTTCCTATAGAGAAGTCTATGGGAAATGACTGCAAAAAAATCCACATCCAGGACATGCTGTGATCTGAAGAAGAAAAAAAAACACCAAGGAAGAAAAAATAAAATTGGCTAGAAATGCCACTATATAAATGCAGTGTTTGTATGGCAATTTATAATTGTTGTGTTCCCTTAGTATATGTGTGTCAGTTACCTACTGATATTCTATTATTTTTTTTTCCTCATTGGTGATTTATACCGATTTTGCATTTGCTGTAATATAAATCTTCTCTCTATGTATTGACTTATTAGTGAGATGTGGTAAGAGTAAATTTATATAAAGCATGGGGGAAGCCTCTGATGAGAGGGGAGGTGGATTTCAGCAGTTTCTCTTTATATAGTTAGGAGTATAGTGAGGCAGTATAATAGGAGTTAGCAGGCTTGCTGAGATGGGGCCTGACTGCAGCTCTAATGTATGGCTATGTGCTGATGGCTTAAATCTGCCAAAGATTCAAAATCAGAAAACAGGCACATTCAAATAACAACAACAGCATCCCATTGACTTCAATGTTAAAAACTTGACCATATCCATACCTTGTACACAAGGCAGAGTGCTGATTTGAAAAACACTTGATAAGTGGCATGTTACTTCTTAGAAGCATATTTGATGGTGGATTCCATAGAAGTCAATGGGGAGGCAGAAAAACCTTAAAGGGATTCTGTCATCAGATTTAACCCCTCTAACCTAAACATATGCTCATGTCCAGACTAATAAGAAGAATCCTAAGCTGGCCTTATAAAAACTCACTGTGGCTCTATTTGCCCAAAAAACTGTTTTTTATAACCTGTCAATCATTTACTTAAGGTGCCCAAGGGGAGGTCTGTTAATACAGGGTGCCCAGGGCTGCCTTTCCTGTCTTCAGCACCGCCTTCCCTGTCTTCAGCGCCGCCTTCCCTGTCTTCAGCCCCGCCTTCTACAGCTCAGAGCCGCCTCCGCAATCCTCCCCGTCCCTCTGCCAGATCCCGCGCCTGCGCACTAGGCTCAGCCTGATGCGCCTGTGCGGACTCCTGGCAGCGGCTTTGTTGAGCGAAGTCACTGCCAGGAGTCCGCACTGGCGCATCAGGCTGAACCTAGTGCGCAGGCGCGGGATCTGGCAGAGGGAGGGGGAGGATTGCGGAGGCGGTGCTGAAGACAGGGAAGGTGGCGCTGGGCACCCTGTATTAACGGACCTCCCCTTGGGCACCTTAAGTAAGTGATTGACAGGTTATAAAAACCATTTTTTTTTGGGGCAAATAGAGCCACAGTGAGGTTTAATAAGGCCAGCTTAGGATTCTTCTTATTAGTCTGGACATGAGCATATGTTTAGGTTAGAGGGGTTAAGTTGGGCAATAACAGTAAAGTTGGGCCTTCTACTACAGCAGGAATAGGAACACACTAGGATTAAAAAAAAAAAAACTGCTAGGTATCTCTCCTGATTAGGGATAAGCAAACTTGTGTTTTCAAGGTGTACAAGGTTCAGGTTCTCTAAGAATTCCATTATGGATTTCATTACCACAGACCATGGTCTGTGGTAGAGGAATCCATAAAAGACTTCTTAGATAACCCAAACCTTGTACGCCTAACTTGAAAACACAAGTTCGCTTATCCCTACTCCTGATCCTCCCATATATGTGTATGCTCAGCGAAGCATGAATATGTAGTGAACGTGACTCCTCTGGCAGCAACTTATCTTCCTGAGAATAAAAGGATCGGGCGCTGAAATGCAACATATCTCCACTGACATCTGCTGCCAGGGGATAGTCGAGAGGCCCCATACACATTAGATGGTTAGCTGAAATTGGCTGGTTCGGCAAACATAGATCTAAGGCTGCTTTCACACATTCAATGTTTGATGATCCCCAGTCGCCACTCCTGTTCTCCCAGCAGGGCTCTGTTTTTCTGGCTGTGGCAGTAATGCCACATCAACCACACATGACAGCTGCAGCCAATTACTGGTCTCAGTGGTGCACTGAAGAGGCCAGTGATTGGCTGCAGTGGTCATGTGTTGTTGACGTGATGCCACCACAGCAGCCAGTGAGAAATATAGTTCAACAACCTTGATTTTTACCTTTTTAGACCTTCTTTCACCCCGAGACAACCAGCACTAGAGAAGTCTTGCGACCACTTCTCTCTCTACATATTTTATAGTTCCATTTAGCTGATTATTTCTTCAGTGCACAAAGTGACCATGATCTCACACACGTGAATATACTTTATGGGCTGTGTGAACACATAGCGCGGCACAGGCTGCTGTTTCAGTTCCTGTGTGGGTTTCACTCACTTCCTTTTGCAGCTTTACTATTTCAGCAACTGCTGGGAAACTCCAGCTCACAGCGTAAGAGCCCACAAGAGTGGAGGGGCTTGATATAACTTATCAACCATGTATGAGACACGAGCGAGCCTGGTATGGACATGGGGGCCTGTAAGCAGTGTTACCAGCTGCCTATTGGCTTCCTTACAATCAGTCTGGAGATATGAGCACACCTCTGTGTACAGAACTCCACTATTGCCAGGTACCCTGTAAAAAGCGCTAATAAACCAGTAACATATTGCACATTTATTAAGACTGGCATCTTGTGTGCTAGACTTAATTTCTGCCCTGCTGGCATGAGGTGTGCCACAATAATTAAGAGACACACACTTTATAATATTTGTGACATATCTCTGCAGGTCTGTGTACCAGGACTGAAATCTCTGTCAGCAAGGGGTCTGGTGTAGATTTCAAGTGCAATTTACGCCAGTTTCCTGATGTAAAATATAGCAAATGTGGTAGGCCGGCTTAGGCCTGTTCCTGTACCACTAATTCCCACCTGCTTGGCCCACTTTTTGGAAATGCACCAACATTTTAAACCTTTTTGAAGCCACTTTTCTGGCACACAGGGCTGAAAAGAAATATGTAAGCATATCCAATTCAATCAATTATTCTGCAGTGCAGATCCAGAAGAAGGCAAAAACCACTATCAGGCCGAAAACATTATTCCTTACCTTAGGGAAAACTTCCTTACGACTTTAACCCCTTAGTGACCAAGCCTATTTGGGGCTTAATGACCAAGCCAGATTTTGGAAATCTGACATGTGTCACTTTAGCAGAGAATAACTTCGTAAAGGTTTTGCACATCAAACTAAATTCTGACATTGTTTTCTCGTCACATATTGTACTTTACTTAGGTAGCAAAATTTTACCGATTAAAATATGCTTATCTTAATTATTAAAAAACTTTAAAATCTATGAAAATTTAAAAAAATTGGAATATTTTCCTATTTTCAACTGCAATATTTCACATACATACATAAATGCTATTCAATATTTTTATCAGAAATATATTTCCACTTCTTTTATTTGGCTGCACTTTTTTTTTACCATTTTTACATTAATTTTAAAATTGTTGAAGTACATATTTTTTCCTGCAGCAAGCCAAGTTTGCGGAGGCTTATAAGTGTCATAATAATAGAACCCCCCTAAAAGTGACCCCATTTTGAAAACTAGACTCCTTAGGGTATTTATCTATGTGTGTAATGAGTTTTTTAACCCCCTAGTTTTTTTTTAAAGAAATCAATGCTAAGAAGGTGAAAACAATTAAATGTTCATTTTTTACACAAAAGTGACAGATTTTTTTCTACAGAGCACATGAAAATGAACAAGTACATCCCAAAATGTATCACTCCATTTATCCTGTCTTCAGAAATATCCCCATTGTGACCCTAATCTTATGTCTTGACAAACGGCAGGGCCCAAACATAAAGGAGCTTTCAGAACACAAAATTTGCTTGAAAATGTTTTAGGCCCCATTGCACACTTGTAATGGCGTTGGGCTGCCCAAACAATAGAAAGCCCCCATAAATGACCCCATTTTGAAAACGAGACCCCCCTAGGGTATTTATCAAGGGTTGTAATGAGCTTTTAGACCCCCTAGTTTTTTGTAGAAATGAATGTTAAGCAGGCAGGGAAAAAAAACTGAAACATTTTTTACACAAAAGTGTCAATTTAAAGACATTTTTCTTTTACAGAGCACATGTAAATGAAGAAGTACACCCCAAAATGTATCACCCCATTTCTCCTTTCTTCAGAAATATCCCCATTGTGGCCCTAATCTTATGTCTTGACACACGGCATGGCCCAAACATAAAGGAGCACCTGGGGCCTTTCAGATAATAAAGTGAAAATCGTTCAGTCCCCATTGCACACTTGTAATGACATTGAGGGGCCAAAATTATAGAAACCCCCCATAAATGACCACAATTTGAAAACTAGACCCCCTAAGGACTTGTGATTTAAGATGGCAGCCCACATTTGTTCGCGGGCGAACACTGCGAACTGGCCATCACTGGTAATAAGTGGTCAGGTTTGAATATGTCAGATCTTTTTTCAGATATTTTTTTCTCTCTTATTTAACACCTTTTTTTCTAAAGCTCAGAAAACGAATACATATATTGTGAATATATACTGTGAATAAACCAGTAATAGGTTTTAGTTTTCTAAGTAACCCCCCCCCCCCCCCCACTATTCTCAATATAGTAAGGCCTTTTATTTTTATAATAATATAGCATATCCTTATTGAACTTAGGATCTCTACATGCAACTACTAAGCTATTGCATTACCACATAGAGAAGAATGTTTTTTCTTTGCTCTGAAAGCTAACATATATTACTGGTATTCATGATTACTTTATTCACTGCCTTTGAACCTGCTCAACCACTGCTATGTCTGCCTTGTTCACAGGAGCCCAGAACTGTACAGTACTCCATGTGTGGTCTGACTAGTGATTTGTAAAGTGGTAGGACTATGTTCTCATCACGGGCATCTATGATGCAATCCATTATCTTATTGGCCTTAGCAGCAGCTACCTGACACTGGTTGCTACAATTAAGTTTACTGTCAACTAAAATACCCAAGTCCTTTTCCATGTCGGTGTTACCCAATGTTTTATTTTCTATGTAGTCAGTCCCATAACAAATGTATAACTTTACATGTATTGGTGTCATGCCTCATTTGTCATCTCTCTGTCCAAGCCTCCAACATAGGGCCCATACTGACCTCAGGATCTAACTGTTTGTCTAGGACAGGGGAGGAGGGGGGAACAGTTCATCATGCTCTTGAATTTCTGATGTTCAATTATTCACCAGCATGGGCCATCTTGTCTGGTATGTTAAAAAAGAAGTTGCAAACTGAAGGAAGTTCTTTTGCCTAATGGAAAGAACAGGGTTATTGGGGATTTTGCTTTACTAACTAGAGAACCAGAGTAAAGTCTGCCCTTTCTCATTTGCTGTAAACCTGGCAAATGGTGGGTGGCTACACAGTAAACCAGAATGAATAAGAACCACACTTGCTTAACTGTACTGCAGTTCATGAATGGGAGCTGAGTTGCAGCAACCCGGCGTGGCCATGAATGGAGCTGTCTGCTTCTGGGTCCATCCACTGTGTTATTTCCTGCACTGTTGGCTGCTGAGAGCAGCTGATTGGTGGATTGCTGGGTTTCAGACTCCCACCATATTGATGACCTATCATGTTATGTTTTAAACAAATCAACATTCCTGTCTTTTAACTTTGTCTGATTTTAGGTTATTAACACGCTGTCCTTGTTATCCTGGAGTCAAATTGCACAACGTAAAGGTCTTTTGTAAGTACTGAATTTATTTTACTGAAGGTTTTGTGCAAATCTTAAAAAAAATGTCAAATGACACCTGTTATATAATGATTACATGACCTGTGCTGGTTTCTTCTCAGGTCATTCCCTACTGAGGATTATGAAGCAGATGATGACATCTACAGTGGTCTCTCTGACCAAATTGAGTAAGTTAGAACAACCCAGAGCTCAAGTAATTACACCAAAAGCAGTCAAACCTTGATTTACTATAGCTAATATGATATTCAGTTTTCAGTTTTGAGAATTGCACCAAATTTTCCCTTGTTGCCATATGATTTTGTAGGATTTTGCCTTTGTAAATCCTCAAAGTGCACCTAACCTTTTAATAAACTTTACATTAATTAGTAGTACAGGTGTTGTACATGAGGAATAACACTATATCTGGCAACTATATCACTTGTATCTGCCATTTTCTAGCAGTTTTCCCATGTGCATGCTGAATATCTGGTATACAGTTCACCTAGGTCTAGTTTGCCGTTCTCCACTGCACACAGAAAGTGGAGGAGAATCTGCTCCTGGATTATGGAGGACGTTACACAGTACTGACCTGTATGGTTGTGAATAAAGCACTTGGACTGAGATATAAATAACTTCTTCACTTCTCCCACTCCCCCTCCACAGACATATATTGATATGTGTTATAATATACTTCAGTGGAGCTGAGCCATCATTTGGCTAGGATTGGGGGGGACATTTGATGGCATGAGAACTAGACATTTCTCACTGATAGGATATATTACAAAGTTTCTTATGGTCACTTTTACTATTGATTTATGCAAAGCTCTGTGAAAAGTTAGTGACCATTTAAATGATTAAAAGGGTTTTCCACAAGTACAATATTGATGACGTATCCACAGCATAGGTCATCATTATCTGACTGGTGGGGGTCTGACTTCAAGCACCCCCACCGATCAGCTGATTCAAGACGGTGCTTTGGTGAATACTGCAGCCTCTTCCTAGGTTAATCACATCACTTCCATTGGTCACATGGCCTAGGTTCAATTGAATGTTACTGGGCTGCAATACCAAGCACAGTTGCTATACAATTTATAGCACTGTGCTTGGTGTGCTGTGAGGAGGTTGCTTATGAACGGGGTGCCAGGTGAACCCCCACTAATCCCATATTGATGACCTGAGGATAGGTCATTAATATTCTACTCTAGTAAAACCCCTCTACATACTGATGACTTTAGGATCTTCAGGATAGGTCAATAATATCAGATCAGTAGGAGTCTGACTCCCAGTTCTCCTGTCAGTCCACTGTTTTAAGGGGCCAAGGCGCTCAGATGAGTACTGCGGCTTTTCCAATATACCAAGCACAGAGCTATAGATTATATTATTACTTTGTTTGGTATTTCAGCCAAACTCATTTAATTAAAGAACTTTGCAGTGCTCACCCAAGTGCCGTGGCCCAACGGTCCAGCTGATTGGTGGGTGCGCTGAAAGCGAGACTCCTACCAATCTTATATTGATTACTCATCTGGAGGATACACCATCAATATTTAATTCCCTGAAAACCTCTCTAAAAAAATCTTGTAAGTGTGTAACAACTTATCACATATGTAGTTCTCGCATGTCATGCTTCCAGTGTATGCACAGCCTATAATGAGTCAATTGTATACCAAGAGTGTCCTTTAGGCATGTCTGACCATTTTATTCAACTTGTTGCCAAGCGAATACTAGGGCATCTTGTAAAAAGATGTATACCACATGAGGGCTATATGGAATCACAGGTCATTACCACAAAACACGATACAATAGATAAAAATGATACATAAGATAATACTCCAAAAAGTAAGGGATATTTGGCTTGTGGGTGAAATTTCAGAATTAACCTAAAATCTAACCTTTACGGGTGAACTAAATGTGACCACCTCTAAACTTTTGAATGGACATGTCCAACTGTTCAATGTACTTTTTGCAAAACTTGCTGTTCTCTAACAAGGAGCTAAATGGCAAAATTTACAACAGGTGTTTGATCCATGAATTGCACAATACATTTCCTGGTTCAATTAGAAATGTTATTTAAGCAGTCCTCCTCATAATGCTGTTCACATTTTGACATCATGAGACCAAGACGACACCTAACAATTGATCAACAGTACCTCACCATTGCAAAGCTTCAAGCAGGATGTTCTCAGAAGAAAGTGGCCACTGAGCTTAGAGTGTCACAGAGTGTCATCAGCAGGTTTCAGCAGAGAAACAGAGAGACTGGAAGAGTCACAGAAAGGCATAGACGTGGATATCCTTTGGCCACATCCCACACTGATGACCACTTCATTGTGAACAATGCCCTGCAGAATCGGATAATGAATGCTACAAAACTCCAGGCATATTTAAGGGAGTTAGGAGGCATCCAAGTGTCACGTCAGACCATTTAAAACTGTTCACATCAGCATGGCCTGCGTACTAGACAACCTGCAAGGGTACCTGACCACACCACCAGGCACATGCGTCATCATCTTGCATGGGACAGGGAGCATTTACACTGGGCCCCAGTACTGTTCACTGATTTCACTGATGAAAATCGTTTCACACTGAACAGAAATGATGGCTGCCAACAATGTTGGAGACGTCAAGAAGAGCACTATGCATGATCCACTGTTGTCACCAGACGAGCATTTAGAACTGCCCTACACTTTGTGAATGGTACAGTGACAAGCTCATACTACTTGAATAACATCATTAATCCAGTCATTGTGCCTCTGCATGAACAACACAGGCCTAATTTCATCTTCATGGACGACAATGTGCCAGCTCATCGAGGTCGCATCATTAGGGAATGGCTGCTAGAGACTGGGGTACCTCAAATGGAGTGCCCTGCACTTTCTTCAGACCTGAATCCCATTGAAAACCTGCGGGATTAGCTGAGTCGCCATGTAGAGGCTCATAACTCTGTACCCCAGAACCTCAATGACCTGAGGGATGCCCTATAGAAATGCCTATTCTGGTCTGCAAAACGGACAAGAATAGGACATGTTCTATTTTTTTATGGGGTCATGGAACAGAGCAACAGATGCAGACAGCACACAGAGTGCTGTCTGAATTTTTTGTGGCCTCATTGAAGTGAATGGGTCCGCATCGGAGCCACAAAAACTGCAGCTCGGGTGTGGACCCAAACAACGGTCATGTGCATGAGCCCTTGAGAGGTGTAGGATGGGTCTCTCACCAGAAAAACCTGAAAGATAGAGGGGGCTCAGTTATTGTTACTAAATAACAAAAGATAAAAAAAATAAGATTGACACTGGTAAATATAGGCTGACCCCAAAAAGCAAGTCTGGAGCCGAAACAGCTGAGTTTATGACAAATATAAGCTCGTATTTGTTATTATTTCATTGAGGTTGTAGCAAGCAACCTCCGGGTTACATGGCTTGATCTTTTGAAGCCCCTGGGTTGTTACCTTATGTACTATGGGCATCAAGTATTAAGATTTCCCAGCATAAAAATGTCTTTGTTGCCTCTTGCAACCAATCAGAATTCATGGTTTGGTTTTCCAGTGCACCATAGAAACTGAAAGCTTAACTGATTGGTTGCTGTGGGCAAGGAAGACCCAGTATGTTGGCCACACTACAACACAATATACACAAAATATATGATCATAATAAATGTATCACACAAGCATGCTATAATTTCTTACAGTGACACTGGGGAGGAAGATGAAGACCTTTATGATTGTGTTGACATGGATGAAGAGGAAGGCAATGAAATATATGAAGTACTCATGAAGGGCGATGAGCAACCAGCACCACCAAGAGATGGGGTAAAACATATGGCTAGTTGTGTCTGCCTGTACAACAAGACATCTAACAAAATATAGCAGATTAGGCCATAGCTACCTAACAGATACCATGACATGACTGGTTTCACACAAGTCTTCATCATCCATTTTCTGAAAATGTCCCACAGAAAATGACTACAGATGACATGAAAAGGTGCTGCCTCCAGGAGTTGTACCAGACAGAGGAAAAATACACAGACACGCTTGGATCCATCTGCCAGGTAATGATTTACACAGTAGTAGTGAAAGTGGGCTACAAATATGTAGCGTTCAAGCTCAAGACTGGTATCTGTAATGTTCTGTCCCTGAAATGTTGATGGATCATTTCTCTTTTCCAGTATTTTATGAAGCCTCTTCAGAATTTCCTCCGGAGAGATAAAATGAGTGACATATTCATCAATATAGAGGTGACTACATATAATATTGTATTAATGTGTATAATTATTGACCTTTACAGTATAATATCAGCTTCACATAAAATTCACAGGTACATCATGCTGCCTTAGAGGCGTCCACCAGTGATCACGAGTACTGTTATTAGTGGCACAAAGGCTTTAAACAAAAACTCCACAAAAATTTAGCTCCTGCCTTTAGTGCTTGAAATAAACTATTTAAACCTGTAATAGTAGTAAATTAAGGCCATCCGACAGCCATGGATCACTTCCTGCCAGCAGCGACTATTCATGGAACACAAAACAAGGCAAACACAAAGGGGTGGAGGGGATCTAGAGTTGCCAAAGAGGAAGCGACAGCCAACTGGTTGTGCTTACCTCCTTCCCAACCTCACTATGTACATATATGTCAGCAGTGCAGGAAAGGCGAGACGCTCATAAGCTAAGCCCACTCCATACGCAGCAGATGGCAGCTGTGTAATACAGTTGACACCTGCCAATAATGACAGGGAATTGGAGATATCCCAAATCCCATGGTCAGTACCAACAGTGGCATCTGAGATGTTAGCCAGAGGGAGGGTGCTCGCTGGGACCTCCGATCGGCAACCCTGTGGCAACATCACTGGGTGCCGATTGCTTATGAAAGCTCCCAAGCCTGCCATAGTAACTCCCTGTTAACCCTTTCCTGTGGCAGGGCTTAATAGACAGACAGTAAAAATCCCACAGACTGCAATAGTATTGCAGCCTATGACATAAGCAATCGAATGACAGCATGTCAGTCCCCTAAAAATAAATAAAAATATTCAAAAACTGAGTATCTCGTAATTCTACCCTTCTTGATGTTATCACAGATCATTACAGTAAGGATAATTTTGAGAATATTCTCAGGTATAACAGGCCATGCACGAATAAGACCTTGTACGGTATATTCACACACACAGTAGATTGCAGAGGCTGCAGTTCAGTTTTTTTCTGCAGGAAGTGCGAGGATTTCTGTAAGCCCCATTCAGATGAATGATACAGATGCAGACATTTCTGCATCAATTTTGAAGCAGGTGAATTTACCCTTAGCATATCAAACATTGTGCAGCTCCAAGATACAATGCAATCCTGATCCTTCATATCAAATACAATGAAAATAAATCTGTGCTTTTATTCAGCTATGAACTACAATTCTCAGCTCCTTTATACCCAAACCTTTCCCACCTAAAAGGGTAGAAATTTAATTGACACATGTTATAAAATAACTGAATACAATTTAGCATTCCTCCTGATATAACTCAGCCACCTATAGGTAGCTACCCTGTAAACCAATGCCCGACCCAATAAAAAGAGACTTGAATCGTGACTAGGGATTTTAGCCAAGCCAGAACCTCCTCCAAAATGAGTATTGACGGGGAAAGAATCCTGAAATATTTTGCAGGCTAAATTATATAGTCATGTTTTAAAGGGAATCTGTCACCTGCTTTCACCATTTTAAGCTGTCACCATCGCCATGTTCACTAAAGTACCTTATTTCCTGCAGTCGTCTTCTTACTTTATTTCGTTTTGTCCTTTTGATAAAAAAAAGCCCTTTTTATTATATGCTAATGAGGCTCCAAGGTGCCCAGAGGGGCGTTTTTTTCCTCCTCTCTGGTGCCCAGTGACGCCCCCCTGCAGTGCCCACCCCGCCTTAATTTGAATCCCAAGAACGCCTCCTGATCCTGAAATAACCTCCCACAGCCCCGGCAAACGGTTCCGCCCCCTCGCCACGGCATCTTCTACCTTCTAGAAATGCCCCGTCCTTCTTCCTGTCGGTGGCCAGAAAATTTGCGCAGACACAGTACCGCCTGCGGCCTGCGCCTGCGTGATCATCAAGCTCCTGAGGACAACAGCCTCAAAAGTCTCACTGGGCATGCGCCGAGCCCAGTGACGTAATCTGAGCGCTGTTGCCCTGAGGAGGTTGATGATCGCGCAGGCGCAGGGCGCAGGCAGTACTGTGCCTGCGCGAGATTTCTGGCCGCCGACAGGAAGAAGCACGGGGCATTTCTAGAAGGTAGACGATGACGTGGGGAGGGGGCAGAATCGTTTGCCGGGCTGTGGGAGGTTATTTCAGGATTAGGAGGCGTTCTTGGGATTCAAATCAAGGCGGGGTGGGCACTGCATGGGGGCATCACTGGGCACCAGAGAGGAAAAAAACGCCCCTCTGGGCACATTGGAGCCTCATTAGTATATCATAAAAAGGGCTTTTTTATCAAAAGGACAAAACGAAATAAAGTAAGACGACGACTGCAGGAAATAAGGTACTTTAGTGAACATGGCGATGGTGACAGCTTAAAATGGTAAAAGCAGGTGACAGATTCCCTTTAAAGCTCTTTAATGAGTCAGACATTGACTTACAGGGTACTTACCTGTAGGTGACTGTAGAGACGGTTTTCTTCCTTGTGGACAAATTGCATGTCTTTTTTTCTGGGAACACTGCCAGTAAGATGCCATCTTTACACCAGCTGGCAGGCTCTGCAAAAAGAAACAATAATAAAGGAAACTGTAGCCATGAGAAAGACATCGCTATGATGTTATACAGCAGGAGATGCTGAGCAGATTCATGTACTGTATCAGTTTGTGGGAAAAGATTCAGTAATACTAGTATTTCATTCATTTAAACCTCTGTCACTCTGGCTTAAATGCTTCTTCAGGCCTTTTCCCTAATTTGCACTTGTTACTAACCTGTGGAGGGGAGATGTTTTACATAGTACTTACCCTCCCTCGCTCCTCTGATGCTGCCGTCTCCCCTGCGCTTGCACACGCTGCGGCTCTTACACCTAAGTCCTGACCGCATGTGGCTGCTTCTTTTCCTGTTCAGCTGCATTATAGTCAAAGGAAAAGAAGTGCCCACATCCAGTTGGGACCTGGCAGAAGAGCCCATAGCGCAGGGGAGACAGCGGTGTCAGCATAGCGAGGGAGGGTAAGTACTAGGTAAAACATCTTCCCTCCACAGGTTAGTAACAAGTGCAAATTAGGGAAAATGCTCAGAGAAACCCTTTAAGACTAGGGCTACACAACGACATTTGTCGAGCAACATATTTTATAATGCTAGTCAATGGTGTTGTACTCAACATAGTGTCACTGCGACACAACAGTCGCAAAAAATGGATTTTTGTGCGACTGTCGTGTCGCAGTCACAGCATGTCGCAGTGCGACACCGTAGACTAGCATTATAAAATATGTTGCACGACATTGGTGCTACATGAATGTCGTGCGACACATGTTGCAGTGCAGTTGTACCCTATGTGTCGCCGTGTAGCCCTAGCCTTGGAGTCCAGTGGGTGATGGTACTAAATGACTGATGGTCTTTCCTACATTAACAGGCATACAGAGATAGCTATCAGTCACCTATAGGACCACCTGCTGGACAAAGCCAGAATGACAGAGACTTAAATGAATAAAACACAAGTTAGGGCTTGTTCCATTGTGGTTCTGTGGCCGTATTGCGGCCCGCATACGGCAGGTCCACTATACACGGCCATGGGCCCATTCACTTGAATGGGTCTGCAATTACGGAGATGCGGAACGGAAGCATGGACTTTGCTCGTGCATTGGGGGCCGCAAATTGCAGTCCCCAATGCACGGAACGGCCGCACAACGGCCGTGTGAACAAGCCCTTATACTGAATCTTTTCCCATAAAGCTATATATGAATATGCTCAGTAACCGATTGCATGATCAACAAAACAGGTTCCCTTTAAGGGCTCATACACACGACAGTTGTTGTTTTGCGGTTCGTTTTTCACGGATCCGTTGTTCCGTATCTGAGTTTTTTTTTCTCTGATTTAAGTCCTCTTCTGTTCCGTTATTTCACAAAACATATCCGTATGGTTTTCGTATTTGATCAGTTTTTTGCGGATCGGAAACGGAAACAGAAACTTATTAATCACCAAACACATGAGCAATATGGACTGGGCATAGCATTTCTACTGTATGGATCTGCAAAATACGGGATAATATGGATGACATACCAATTCCGTGTGTGTTCCTTTTGCGGACCCATTGACTTGAATGGGGCCTCGGACCGTGATTTGCAGACAATAATAGGACATGCATTACTTTTTTGCGTAACGGAAATACGGAAGCGGAATGCACACGGAGTACCATCCGTTGTTTTTGCGGAACTATTGAAGCGAATGGTTCCTCATACGGTCCGCAAAAAATAAGGGAACGGAAAGAAAATAAGTTTGTGTGCATGAGCCCTAAAGATATGACCACACAGTCAGGTTTCTGCAGCTTTGGAAGCCAAAATCAGGAGGGGATCATAAAAGGAGAGAAAATATAAAGGCCACATACTAATTCTCCTCTTTCTTGAATACACTCCTGGTTCAAGCTTCCAAAACTCCATGCAGAAACCTGACCGTGTGACCATACCCTAATGTAGCTGAAAAGTGGAGCTGTATTTACACATGCTTTAATACATGCTATGCTGTTTAAAGGGAGTCTGTCAGCTCTGATCCCCCCCCCCCCCTTCCCAAACTAGAGTAAACGGTGTATAGTGTAAGTGACACCAAGTCCTGTTATGTCATTTCTATCTTCATACTCACTTGTAATCTGACACTGTGCTCCAACTGTGCTCCCAGCAGTAAATTGCATTGGGAGGACTCCTCTTTGCATCCTCATCTTTATGTACAGGTGCTCTGAAGTCCGCACAATGCATTTTACTGCTGGTTTGTGGGAGCACAATGTTGGAATGCAAGTGAGTATGAGGATACAAATTACATGATCAGACTCAGCATCACACGTCCGCAAGTATTTTTCAGATCCACAGATCCGCAAAACACGGACACCGGCAATGTGCGGACCGCACATTGCCAGCACTTAATAGAAAATGCCTAATTGTGGACAAGAATAGGACATGTTCTATTTTTTTCAGGAACGGAATTGCAGACACGGAAGTGCGGGTCCGCAATTCCGGATCTGAGCTGCACATCGCGCAGCCCCATAGAAATGAATGGGTCCGCTATTCCGTTCCACAAAATGCGGAACAGAATTACGGACGTGTGAATGAGGACATAAACTATACACCTCTTACTCAAGCTTGGGGATGTTTTGGAGCTGACAGATTCGCTATTAGGCAGACCTCAATATATTATTGCTTTGGTCTATATTCCCTTTATTGCAGGATCTGAGGAAACTCCATCAAAACTTTTTACTAGATACGAAGAATTGCACCTCACTGAAGACCTGCCAGAACTTGTATCAAGTGTTTCTTCACTACAAGGAGAAGTATGATCAAGATATATTCATAGAAAGAGCGCATTCTGGTTAAGAGAATAATATATGCTATAAACCACACAGCAATAATCAGTTAACATCAATATGACATAAGTTCTTCATTTCTTTATTTTAATATTTTTTTAATATATATTTCATACCATAGCATAGTTGAATATAAATGTCTAATATTCTGGACAGTAATTTTCAAAAGACAATAAAATTAATATACAAGCCAAAGTGAAATAACTCGAAGCACAAATATACTACAATTTGTATTATTAGCCACTATCTACTACTTCCAGGCAGCTTGAATCAACTTATGTTGCTTTTACATGTAGTTTATAGTGTCATTTAGTGTCATTTTCTTACATGTTTGCGTTTTTAGTGACATTTTTGGCACCTGCATTTTTTGCTGTAACAACACCATCTCCAGATGTTAGCTGAAGGTCTATGGGAAATCTGAAACACGACTGTATTTTTCCTCCTCTAGTTATTGTTCGTTAGGCAGCATTTTTTTTTCTTTCCTGCTTTTTTTTTTTAACGCAGCATTTTTGGGAATTTTTTAAGTGTTTTGCCAACAATGTGTCTATAGGGAAAACACCCCTCCCCGATTCTCCTTTTAGAGTTATGTTACAGAGACGTAAAAATGACACGACTTTTGGCATCTTCATAATTCTGTGTTTTCAACCAGGCTTCTTATCTATGGTACGTACTGCAGTCATGTGGAATCTGCCACTAAAAGACTGGAACAAATTTCGCAGGAACATGAGGGATTCAGAATGAAATTAGAGGTATGTGAGTTATTTTTTAGACCATGTACCTATAATCCTATAGGTTATGCTAGGAGTAAAAAAATAAATAAATATGAATCGCCTATAGTCCAGCAGTGTTCCATTGCTGGTTGCTACGGCACTTACGTACGAGCTGGCAACCAAGTTGACTAAGCCTGGCAAGTGCACCTGGCCTGCTGCTGCCACCACCACCACTACCACCACCACCATCATGATCCTCCTCCTCCTTACTGTTAAGACTATAAACAGAGACAGGGTCTAACCAAGATCTGTACTTTTAGGGGTCTGTATATATCAGGGAATCTATATACAAGAGTTTCTAGGCTGTGGTCTGTAATTTTTAGTGGGCCTGTATATATGGGGGGTTCTGGCCTGGAGTCTGTATACAAAGCTGGAGTCTGTAAAAAGGAGGCTCTTACTGACTTGCTGGGGTCTTCGTGAGGTAAGCGATGTATTGGCATCAGTTGAGGCTTGTCTGGAGCCTATATAAATGGGCGTGGCATACATAAAAAAAAATTAAAAATGCACTAAGCATGCAACTTTTATTCCCTTCTTCTAGACAGAAACCACAATGCAGTCCCAGATCAATCACGCAACAATTCCACCCCCTGTCAGAACTAAGAATGGGGTTCACTGGAGTTCTAATGTCTGAATTTTTTAAATTATTTCAGACAACCTTTGTAACTGATGGCTTACTTGGGGGTACTAGGTTTTAGCTTCTTGTATGTAGGAGGTATTTGCTACAGTAGGTTGAGAAACACTGATCTAGACAACTTATTACTTCACTTTATAAGGGTATTCAGGGATTTTCATATTCATGGCTTATCTTCAGGGTGGTAGGTCATGAATATGAGATTGGTAGGGGTCCGACTCTCAGTGCCCCCTCCAATCAGCTGTTTGAGGAGGCTGTGGTGCTCCTGTGAATGCCCTCTATTTGATTGTGGCCGTGCTTGATATCGCAGCTGAGCTTGATTCACTTGAATGGGACTGAGCTATGTCTAGGTCATGGAAGAGGCCTAAGCACTCACGGAGAGCCCCAGCTTCTTTGAACATCTGACTGGCGGTGGTGCCGGGAGTTGGACCCCAGATGATCTCTTATTGATGACCTCTGATAAACCCCTTAAAACAAGAAAATTCAACAGTTCTACACCAAATTCTTCCATGTCTATAATTCACTTCTATTAATTTGGGCTTTGGCACACTACTTCAGTTATAATGCTAAAATGTGTTTCAAATCTATGCAAAGTGAGACGTTACATGGTGACTAATATGCAAAATATGTTGTGTGTTATCATGCTTCGTTCTGTATATCAATGTGTTTATCAACGGATGTCCAAGAAACCATATTCATACATCAGCCTTATACATAGTAGAGGCATTGTTATAATAATAAAAGAATGGCCTATACTTAAAGAAGACCTGTCACCTGTCTAAACAGTGAAATCTACATACTTCCATTAATTGGCACCACTCCCTTGAGTCCTCAGTGGACTTTATTTTCTAAGTAGCTCCCTTTCCCCCATTTGAGTTAAATCTCTAAGGCTGGTTTCACACGGGCGTTGCGGAAAAATGTGCGGGTGCGTTGCGGAAACACCCGCGATTTTTCCGCGCGAGTGCAAAACATTGTCATGCGTTTTGCACTCGCGTGAGAAAAATCGCGCATGTTTGGTACCCAAACCCGAACTTCTTCACAGAAGTTCGGGCTTGGGATTGATGTTCTGAAGATTCTATTATTTTCCCTTATAACATGGTTATAAGGGAAAATAATAGCATTCTGAATACAGAATGCTTAGTATAATAGCGCTGGAAGGGTTAAAAAAAAATAAAAACGTTAACTCACCTTCTCCTCATGATCGTGTAAGTTCCCGGTCGGTCTCTTCTTTAGCTGTGGGCTTGGGCTGAATGACCTTTGGTGATGTCAGATCACATGCTCCAATCACATGGTCCATCACCATGGTGATGGAGCATGTGATCTGACATCACCACAGGTCCTTTAGTCACAGCTAAAGAAGAGACCGGCCGGGAACTAGGCGATCATGGGGATAAGGTGAGTTAACTTTTTTATTTTTTTTAACCCTCCCAGCACTATTATACTATGCATTCTGTAGTCAGAATGCTATTATTTTCCCTTATAACCATGTTATAAGGGAAAATAATACAGTGAATAGACTGTCACCTAGAACCCATGCGTGAAAATCGCACCGCATCCGCACTTGCTTGCGGATGCTTGCGATTTTCACGCAACCCCATTCATTTCTATGGGGCCTGCGTTACGTGAAAAACGCAGAATATAGAACATGCTGCGATTTTCACGCAACGCATAAGTGATGCGTGAAAATCACCGCTCATGTGAACAGCCCCATAGAAATGAATGGGTCCAGATTCAGTGCGGGTGCAATGCGTTCTACTCACGCATCGCACCCGCACGGAAATCTCGCCCGTGTGAAAGGGGCCTAAGGCTGTTCAGGCTCATGAGACTAGTTAGGCAGTGCTTGGCCAAGAGGGCAGCCACCAGCACACATTCCCCAAAGGGGTGCAGTATTCAGTCTGTGCTTCACTATCAAAGTACCACTCATCATATCACAGCTAGTTACACAACATGCACGGGCTAGAGATTATTACAATCCAGAACAATTTTTATGTTTCCTACCCATAAATTTACCTCTAGTAATTCTAATATGAGTTCATGCATTCTTCCTGATGATAGGAATTAACATTTCTGTATAGCACACTACTGGAGGTCTTGCTATGGATACATGCAGCTTTGTACAAAACCCACTAATGGTCCTGGTGGATCCATATATGACATCTTGGAGACACTGAGGCATATTTAGTAGAATTTGGTGGGAGAAAGATCTTTTGTGCTGTTGGTGTGCCTGTAACCTAAATCTGTGCAGCTATTTGTGTTCGATGTGTCGAGCTGAGGGGGCCCTATGCCCTTTTGCAAAGCTCTGCTTAAAGAGGACCTTTCCTTGCGGGGTACCTCCCACTGATGCTGCCACCCTGCCTGTTTTTTAAAAAAATATCTTTCGTATGCCCCTCTGTGCCCCCCCTGCATTTTCCCGCTCAGTATGTTAATCCCGAGCATCAAGACAGGGAGGTGGACACGCTAGGGCGTCTCAATGGGCATCTCCTTCTACCTGGCTGTACCGCAATCCAATCACATCGGAGAGCGTCACAGCCAGGGAGAAGGTGAGCTTTTTTTTCTCCCTGGCTGTGACGCTCTCCGCTGTGATTGGATCACGGTACACCTGTGCAATATTCATGCTGTCTAATCAGGTGGGATGGATTATCTTGGTAAAGGAGAAGTGCTCACTAACACAGATTTAGACAGATTTGGGAACAATATTTGAGAGTAATGGGTTTTTTGTGCATGTAGAAAACGTTTCAGATCTTTGAGTTCAGCTCATGAAAAAAAACTCCCAGGCTGTGAGCTGTGCGCTGCGATTGGCCAGCGCTACAGCCTAGGAGAAGGAGACACCCACAGGACAAGGGAAGACCCGCCTACTATAACTTAAGGAGCAAAGGTACCGGAGCCTATAACGGGAGAACGGAGCGGCGCCCGGGGATAATAGTAAGTGCAGTGAGATCCCCAGGCGCCGCTCTATATGGCAGCATACTCAGTTCACATAGTTTATACAAGTGAAAGGTCCTCTTTAAATAGTTCTACCGGTAATCCATCTGGGGCCACTACTTTACCAAGTGGAGCTTCATCTAGTGCTGATAGCACCTCATTAACTGTAATGGGTCATTCTAAATCTTCTTGTTGGGCAGCACTAAGTTTAGGAATATTAATATTATTCAAAAAAAAATCAGTTTACTATAAACTATTTGAATCTGTGTTGAGTATAGGTCTATATAATATTCCCTAAACACCCCCATGATCTTTTCTGGATCGTTATGTATTATACCCCTCTCATCTCTTATTGAAGCGATGTTTACCAACGTTTTCATCTTACTGATCATTCTAGACAAAAAATTACCTGGTCTACCCCCTTCCCCATGTCTTATTGATCTATTTATTAAATCCATATTATTTGCTTTTTCCCTCAGATAATTATCATAATTATTAGACGCCAAAAGCCAAGCTTCTCTTGTATTCTCAGTTTTTTTTATTGATAATCTTTAGCTCTTTCTTTTCCATTTCTATCTTTATCTCATGCTCTTTTATCTTAAAACCTTTTTTCAGTTCTATAATCTTTTTATTTAGCAGCCCTCTCACATAGGCCTTGGCTGCCTCCCAGACCATATTCACCCCAGCTGAATCTTTATTTATTTTGAAAAAAAGGATTATCTCTCTTTGCCTCTTGACCCATTAAGTTAAGCCAAGTAGGATTAATCGAATAGAGTTTACGAGCAGTTTTCTCACTTTCTTTCGTAGATCCTACCTTGATTAGGATTGAGTAGTGGTCTGAGATGCACCTTTGCTCATACGAGACTACCACCTTACTCTGAAGAGTCATCTAATTGCCAAATACGAAATAGATCCTAGAAAGAGAATCATGGGCTTTACTATAGCAAGAGAACTGTCTTAGTAGAGGTTTATGAGTCCTCCATATATCCAACCAACCAAACTCTTGGGTAGACTTCTTTAGCGATGTAGTCCCTATTTTTTTTTTTTACCTTATCTTTTATCAATAATCTATCCAAAATCTCATCCATTGTACAGTGTTAAAATCTCCCAGCAACAGTAATGTACAGTTATATTTATCCTGTAAAAACTCATTTAACAACACCTCATGCCTATAAGGTGGGGGGATATAAAATGTTTCTATATTTAAAGAGACACACAAATATCTTCACATGGGAAGAAAAATTATAGCATTTGGGGAAGTTTATACAGCTTATAACTAGACCAGGCAGGCAGAAGATGCTCCAAATTTACCACTGTAGTATATGATATGTGGTAGAATTACCGTATATACTCGAGTATAAGCCGACCCGAATATAAGCCGAGGCCCCTAATTTTACCCCCAAAAAATGGGAAAAATTATTGACTCGAGTATAAGACTAGGGTGGGAAATGCAGCATATGTGGGGGATCTGTGGAGGACGCTGTTATGTGGGGGATCTGTGGAGGACAGTGTTATGTGGGGGATCTGTGGAGGACAGTGTTATGTGGGGGATCTGTGGAGGACAGTGTTATGTGGGGGATCTGTGGAGGACAGTGTTATGTGGGGGATCTGTGGAGGACACTTATGGGGACCTGTGTTGACTCGAGTATAAGACTAGGGTGAGAAATGCAGCATATGTGGGGGATCTGTGGGGGATCTGTGGAGGACACTGTTATGGGGTGGATCTGTGGAGGACGCTGTTATGGGGTGGATCTGTGGAGGACGCTGTTATGGGGTGGATCTGTGGAGGACGCTGTTATGAGGTGGATCTGTGGAGGACGCTGTTATAGGGGATATGTGCTATGACACACAGGGCCATGAGGGGGGGGGGGGCAGCATAAGACATATAGCATCTTATGCTGGTCCCCCTCATGGTCCTATGTGTCCTAAACTGTGCACATAAAATACTTTGTGTGTAAAGTATTTTACTAGTGTGTAAAACAAGCTCTCTCCTATTGATAACAGGTCCGGCCTCTGTACTCACTGTCACGATGAATGCACTGCAGCGAGCTAGCCGGCCGACGCGTGACTGACGTCACTAAGTAACGCTCCTCCCACTTCAGGAAGCAGGAGCGTTACTAAGTGACGTCAGTCACGCGCCGGCCGGGCCGCTCACTGCAGTGCATTCATCGTGACAGTGAGTACAGAGGCCGGACCTGTTATCAATAGGAGAGAGCTTGTTTTACACACTAGTAAAATACTTTACACACAAAGCCAGTTATGTGAGCGGGGCCCCTTCATATATAATCGCGGCATTTTCGGGTCCGCCAAATCGAGACTCGAGTATAAGACGAGGGGGCTTTTTGAGGCACAAAAATATGTGCCAAAAAACTTGTCTTATACTCGAGTATATACGGTAGTACGTTGTACTATACGTGTTGACATACAATTTCTTATGGCTTACTTTAGAACAATAGTTTGTGGCAAACAGAGAAATTACAGAACACAAAAACTATTTCATTTTCATTTTTGCGAAAAACAAAAAGTAAAAATATGTAACATCTTGACACTTTGACTAGAACATCATAATGAATATAATTTGCTTACAGTGTGAATGGCATAGGTGACTTCAGTAATGAGACAGTGTTTGTCATAGAACCCAATTATTGATGATAATAACTCTGCTTTGCAGGAATGTTCTCAGAGAGCTAATAATGGGCGCTTCTCCCTGCGTGATCTACTGATGGTGCCGATGCAACGAGTTTTGAAATATCATCTATTGCTACAGGTAATTGTATCTGACAAAGTTGCTAATTGCTCACATTTATTCATACTTGACTCTTCTTACCCTTCTTTTACATCTGTTAAGGAGCTGGTGAAACACACTATGGAGCCAACAGAAAAAGAGAATCTGAAGCTAGCTCTGGATGCAATGAGGGTGAGTGTGTGAGGGCATTAACTACTCATACCGTCTATAAAGTTTTGAGGAGCTTATCACATGGCTAAACCTTACTTATGAAATAAAGCATAGAGAGTAGGGAAAAGAAACCAGTCCCATTTTATTTGTGAAATGGGGAGCGGTAATGACAGGATCTCTTTATTTACCAATCACCCCTATGCTTCCTACTAAGGTCAGCTTCTCCTCAGCCAGGACAAGCTTTGCAACATTTTTCACGTTGGGACTCTTGGGCATTAAAGGGGTTGCCTAAGAGGAAAAAAACAACAACATTCCAATGAACTAGAATGGGGCATATGGACTTCATAGTCATTTTATTTCTATACCCACAGAAGGATACTCATCAGTCCCAATTATTGTTACTATAACATAATTAACTACTCTGCAGAGATGTACAGAAATGTCCTGTAGAGTTAGTGGCGTCAAAGTGATCTTATGACGCTGCTTCTGCTTTCTCTCTGTATACACAGCACTCAACCCTGGGTATGCTGTATCGAACTACCACTTCCTATATGACTCACCAAGAAAGTGTATAGCACTTTACCTGAAAATGTTATGTACTGAAGTGAGAATGTTCCTTAATCCCTTAATAATTAGACTTTATTCACATTTCATCACATTGTGAGACCACAATCTTGCGTTGCATATAACTTATTGATTAGCTTTTTATACATTTGTTGGGGGAGAATGAAAGAGCAATCCCACCTTGTTGCTTTTGCATTCTTCCATTGTTAACCATGCGGTAAAAATAACAGCCTAGCTTGTATTCATTGGTCCAAATATAGTGTTTTCTATAAATATAGTGTTTTCTATAATGCTGCATTGTGAGACCCAAAATGGGGAGAATGTGAAAAAAAGAGCAATTCTGCCATTATATTTTGCTGTTTATTCTGTGTTAAAATAACAAGTAATCTATATTCTACCCGTTATTATGATTTTTCTTTGTACCAAATATGTGGAATATTTATGAAGAAAAGATCATTCTTGCTGAAAAAAAGTTTAAAAATGACCAATCTTAGTTCATACCGATGCTGTCCTTGGTTGTATTCAAACCTAGGACCCAGTGCTGTCAATCGCCTTAGCGCTGTATCTCACAAAGCACTACGATTGTCGGGAAGGAAGCATTCCTTCCTGACAATCTCCTGCTCTTCAGCGAAGAAGATCACTGCATTTACATTCAGCAATCTCTTCCACAGTACGGGGAGAAGTGATCGCTATTGCTATTGCTCATTCCCATACATAATCATTGTGTTCCAGCAGCAGACCATGATTAGACAGCACGATCGGTAAACAATGATTTTTTTTTAGCCTGCTTAAAAGATGCAATTGCCCAATGAATGGCACTTTTACACAGGTAGATCATCACTTATGAGCATTCCTACGGACGCTTGAAAGCAACGGATGCTTGTTAGTGAGGATCTACCCATTGCCAATAGTGTGATACAGGCCTTAGATGCTGAGGTTGTTATTGACCATGGCATCTTAGAGGGTTAAACATATGGGGTCAGGGGTTTCTCTGATTCCAGCCATCGCAGTAGGGGTCTGGCTCAAGTTTCCATATAAGTATCTTGTTCAGGATCAGTTTTTGTACTGGATACTGAGCCTCAAAGTAGGCTGACACTTCCTGTTTCTGTACAGATCACTTTTCAGTAGTGATCTCATCATTATCACAGGCAGGCTTACAATTACAGATAAAAGCCTTTATATAGATAACAGGATCCATCATTCACAATAGGTAATAGGGACAGCTCAACTACTGCCTCTGTTTAACAGTGTCTGGTGTTAAATTAGTAATAATAATAATAATAATAATAATAATAAAATTATTATATATGTATACACACACGTCTAAATGTGCTGTTGCTTATTATTCTTATCTAAATTGTATTCTGATAATTGGATAATTTGTTCATATATTTCAGATTTACTGTTATTGCAACATATAAAAAAATATAAGAATAATTTCAATGAGTAAAGTGCTGTGGTAGAGATGGCCACTTGGTAGGGACACAGAATAAATGTAATGTGAAATAATAATGAATTAATAAAATCAATGTGTCTTTGTTGCTTTACAGGATTTGGCACAATGTGTGAATGAAGTAAAGAGAGATAATGAGACAATCAAACAAATCACCAATTTCCAGTGTTCTATTGAAAATCTGGTATGCCTTTAGTTACAGTTTGTCAGGGGAACTGGCAATATGATTTAAATAATAAGGACATAATACAAAATGTAGTAAACACATTTCTGGATTTCTAGAGCTGTCTAGAACCTCCATTGCAAACTGCTACTAATTCATTCATAATCTCTAGCAGGAGTAAATAAAGAATGGTACATCCTAGAGCACATGTGTCAAACACAAGCCACGTGGGCCAAATGTGACCCATGCCCTTGTTTTTTGTGGCCCACCAGTAGTAATATGCATAGTACCTCATATGAATAGTTCCCTTTAAGATGCACTTCAGAATGTCCTGAAGCTTGTGTCAGGACGGTCTTTGTGGGGCTCAAAGCGGGTGCCGCCTACCTTATATCACTGCGCTGCCGCCGCCTCCTCCTTGGTCTGGCCAGAAGATGGCTCAGCAGTGCGGTAACAAAAGGGAGGCGTTGGCGTCATCTTAGAGCATGACTGAGCTCTAACAAGGGCTGATAAAAGTTGGTATGCCTATGTTGGTATGTACGCTGGTATAAGTTAAACCTCTTCTTGTAGTGATATGGAGTATGCTGGTATAATCTGGGTATCTCCTATATATAATAATATATGTACAGCTGGTATAAGTTATCCCTCTTCTTGTAGTGATATGGAGTATGCTGGTATAACCTGGGTATCTCCTATATATAATAATATATGTACAGCTGGTATAAGTTATCCTTCTTCTTGTAGTGATATGGAGTATGCTGGTATAACCTGGGTATCTCCTATATATAATAATAGATGTACAGCTGGTATAAGTTATCCCTCTTCTTGTATATATGGACATGGACAATGCTGGTATAACCTGGGTATCTTCTGGATATAATTATATATGTACAGCTGGTATAAGTTATACATCTTCTTGTATGTAGTGATATGGAGCATGCTGGTATAACCTGGGTATGTTCTGTATGTAATTATATATGTGCAGCTGGTATAAGTTATACATCTTCTTGTAAACTGCTACAAGAGGACATAGTTTTAAATTAGAGAGGCAAAGGCTTAAAAGTAATATCAGGAAGTATTACTTTACTGAGAGAGTAGTGGATGCATGGAATAGCCTTCCTGCAGAAGTGGTAGCTGCAAATACAGTGGAGGAGTTTAAGCATGAATGGGATAGGCATAAGGCCATCCTTCATATAAGATAGGGCCAGGGACTATTCATAGGATTCAGATATATTGGGCAGACTAGATGGGCCAAATGGTTCTTATCTGCCGACACATTCTATGTTGTATATAGGGATATGTAGCATGCTGGTATAACCTAGGCATCTTCTGTATTATACAGGAGGATACCCAGGTTATGGTAATCCATATCACTATATACAAGTTGTAGAACTTTTACCAACTGCACATATATAATTATATACAGGGGGTGCCCAGGTTATACCAGCATGGTCCATATCACTATATACAAGAAGATGTATAACCTATACCAGCTGTACATATATAATTATATACAGGAGATGCCCAGGTTATACCAGCATGGTCCATAGCACTATATACAATAAGATGTATTACTTATACCAGCTGTACATATATCATTATATACAGGAGATACCCAGGTTATACCAGCATGGTCCATATCACTACATACAAGAAGATGTATAACTTATACCAGCTGTACATATATCATTATGTACAGAAGATACCCAGGTTATACCAGCATGCTCCATATCACCATATACAAGAGGATGTATAACTTGTACCCGCTGCACATATATAATTATATACAGGACATGGTGTTATTTAACAATATGTTAACATCAGCCATACGGTTGCCTTAACAGTCGATAAATGTAGCCTCGTCTAACTGGCATAGTTGCATTTATACACTCGCAGAAATACTAACGGCTCTTTGAAGACAACTATAAGCCTCAGCAAGAATGACTTTGACACCACTGTCCCAGAGTCATAAGAATAGATGCTGCCAGTAGTTACTAAATCAGACATGTCAGGAGATGTTACAGGTTAGGCTACATACACATTGTGTGTATTACATATAGATTTTCCACCAGGATTTTCATGCAAACTGACTCAAACTAACAGCATCATAGGGATCTGTAACGCAGTCATAATGCAGCGACCCAGAAGGAGGAGAGCAGAAATTGTGGTCATAGTACTCCCCTGGGCCGCGCAGCGATGGGAAGGACGCACCTGTTCTTCCCTTTGGGGCATACTCTGGTTCTGGGGCTACTGCCCGATGCAGGTTGGGTGGTTTAGAGGTGGAAGGCAGATTCCCTCAGTGCTGCTGGGGATGTTTGTGCAGTGTAGCCAGCAATGATGAGGCAGTTGTGCAGCAGCGCAGTTCTTTACTAAAGAAATCAAATGAAAGTATATCAGCTCTTAGCAAGCACAAACTGGCAGTCAGTACACAAAATGCACTTTTTTCAGATGTTCCAGGCTTCAGGGCTGCACAAGTAGCTAATAGGCCAAAGTGTCTGTTTAGAGCAGTCTTCTCTAGCTGACTTGTACAGAAGACATCCAGGAATGAGCGTGCACACTTTCTCTGGTACAAAGCAACCACAGGGTGGACCCTAACAGACTAAACTCTGCACCATATGCACAGTTTAAGTTATCCACAGTGTCATATGGAACAGTGGGTATATCCGGATTTCTGCCTTTGATACTTTTCCAGGGCCAGAAACATTTACACAACTGAACAATATGGCTGTAGAGTCTATAAGCTTCTTGTAGTGCAATTCACCTCTACAGAGCTTCTACTCTGCACTTCCCTTTCTCTCTCTGTTCTGGCCTGTTTTCTGTAGGTTTTCTTTTGGTCTTTTATGCCTTGTCCTGACTGGTACCTAAGTCCGGAGTCGGCTGGTCTGTCAGCTCAACATTTTGTCCCTGTTCTCTCTGTTGTAAGACTGACCGATTAATTGGATTTTCCTATGCTTATCAGTCATCAGTAGCTGATCGGTGGGGGGTCTAACTTCCACAACCCCGCCAAACAGCTGTTTGAGATGGCAGTGGCACTCCTGTGAGTGTCTCAGCTTTTTCTAGGCCAATCATGAAACGTTCATCAGCAACATTGCCTAGGAGCAACTTAGCCCCATTCTAGTGAGCACAATACCAAGCACAGCCACTATACAGTGTACTGTGCTGTGCTTGGTAAGCTGCGAGAAGCCTAACCAGCTGATTGGGGTATCGGGAATCGGACCTCACCAATCAGATACTGATGACCTATCAAGCTGCATCTTGTGCTGTACTCTAAGAGTTTCCCCAAGACTCCGGAGTCCATAGAGAAAGTAGGGACTATCCATCTATCTGTATCCATCTATCTGAGCCAGAAAACTTGGCAGGAGCTTCATTCTGCTCAAACATCAGGCAGCATGAAATACCAACAGGCTCTCTGGTTACAAACAACTATGTGGAGCCTATAAGGATTTCATGCCGTATCTGGTTCGGTCAGCAGAAAGCTCCTGACAGGTTCCATTGAAATTTACTGAGTTTCAAAACACTCAGTAAGGCAGTGCAATCCCAAACTATTAACGCAGATCTATTTTGTGAACTGTTCTCTGAATCCTGCCACCAATACATACAATGGACTTTTTTTGTTCTGATTGCCATGGCTACCTCCAGGGTTATGTCTATTTCTATAGTGTTATTGTGTTCATTTTAGTGAAATTCTTTTTATCTGTATTTGTATCTGTATTTTTTTTATCTGTATTTGCAAGTTAGTATGCTTGTATAGATGAGAGGGGAAAGTGTGAATACATGGAGACATATATACAGTACAAGGCCCTTGGATGTAGCTACATGGAGGAAAACAGGAAAATGTTGCAACACAGAAACAACTTGTATATTATTTTATAAATACAAAGTTTAATTTATAAAAAGTTTGGAACCCCTTTTACCCCAAAGTTAGGATTTTCAAAGAGATTTAGGGGAAGGTTTCACTCCTTACTCTATAGTTCCCCCTAAATCACTTCCCTTAGCAATTTTTGTATAGTAACGCAGATGAACAATATCTATATTTCCCATCCTAGCAATCGCCACCTTACTAAGCATTTAAGTGAATTACTATATACCAATGTATTCTTACATGATCATACCACATCTTGCCTGTATCTTATTCTATTGAATGCCCCCTTATGTGCTCTCATCAGTCTTTGTATTATATACTCATATATACTGATCTCATTGTTGTCTTTTTCCTTTAGAACGAGTCTCTTGCTCAATATGGAAGACCAAAAACTGATGGCGAGCTGAAAATCACTACTGCTGAGAAGAAGTCAAAACTCGACAGGTAGAATAAACACTTCTTCCTAATGTCATAACCCAAAGTTTCTTTGTTATGCTTCATATCCATTGTATTATAATGATGTTGTGTTTTGAAGTTAATAAGGTATCAGGTATTTTTTCCATTAAGATATGGTAAAACTGACCACTAGGTTCTAGTAATATTAGTAGGAGCTTGCTATTGTTATTGAGATACCTTATATCTAAGCACGAGGGGACATAAAGATGAAACTATGAGGTCTTTCGGCTCCAAAAATTCCACAAAGTCCCAAAAACCTTGACAAGCAAGTAGGGATACAGAACCCCCCCCCACACACACACATTCTTGTGATTCTTTTAATGTGATTATGGAAATCCCACATGTTTAAACCCTAACTGGTCATACATGGTACACTGATACATACATAATTCTTCTGCATGGGTTGCATGAGTTTTCCTCCTCTGGATTCAACAGTAGAAGGGACACAGTAGAAGGGGCAGCTCATATGCCAATCTTTTAGTAAAAAGTCTGCTAGTTTCACACTAGCGGCAGGGGACTCTGGCAGGCTGTTCCGGTGGGTGAATAGCCTGTGGGATCCGTCCTGCCGTTAGTTCACGTGTGCCCCCGGACTGCCGCTCCGTCCCCATTCACTATAATGGGGACGGAGCGGAGTTTCGGTGGCGGCACAGCAGCGCATGGCAAGAGGCAGCCGGACTAAAGTACTGCACTGCAACTTTTAGTCCAGCTGCCTCTTGCCGTGCACTAACGTGCACTCCGTACAGTATTAGAATGTATTGGCTTCTATGAGCCGAAGTTATTACTTACAGGTGCAATGAAATTATAGTGGGGATTGAAAGTTTGTGAACCCTTCAGACGTTTCTATATTTCTGCATAAATTTGACCTAAACTACATTACATTTTCACACAACTCCTGAAAGTAGGTAAAGATAACCAAATCAAACAAATGAGTCAAAATATTAGATTTGATTAAAAAAAAATAATTGAGGAATATGATCTAATATCACATATATGTGAGTGACAAAAGTATGTGAACATTTAGTATCAGAAGATAATTTGAAGGTGAAATTAGAGTCAGGTGTTTTCAATACATGAGATGACAATCAGGTGGGGGACCTGGTTTATTTAAAGAACAGGGTTCTATCAAAGTCTGATCGTCACGACATGTGTTTGTGAAAGTGTATCAAAGCATGAACAAAAAAGATTTCTGAGGACCGCAGAAGAATAGTTGTTGATGCTCATCAGGCTGGAAAAGGTTACAAAACTATCTTTAAAGAGTTTGGACTCCACCAATCCATAGTCAGACATATTGGGGGACATTTACCAAAACTGGTGCTAATAAAAAATAGCTTATTTGCCCATAGCAACTAATCAGATTGATCCTTTCATTTTCCAAATAATCTCTGATAAATTAAACATGGAGTCTGCTTGGTTGCTATGGATAACTGCACCAGTTTTCCTTAGCAGCAGTTTTGATAAATGTCCCCATTTGTGTACAAATGGAAGAAATTGAAGACCATTATTACCCTCTCCAGGAATGTTCAACCAACAAAGATCATACCAACAGCAAGGCGTATAATTGTCTGTGAGGAGACAAAAGAACCCAAGGTAAGCTCTAAGCATCTGAAGGCTTTTCTCTCATTAGCTAATGTTAATGTTCATGAGTCCACCATCAGAAGGATGTTTGATTTGGTAATTTTTCTAAACTTTTATGACTTGTGTGAAAATCAGTTTTAAGATTCTGAAGGGTTCACAAACTTTCAAGCACCAATGTATAGACATATCTATTAAAAGATGAGGTGTTAAGAAAAGATGTGTGTAGGTATTGGATAAAAATGGCTTTGTAAACCTTTAACATAAGTAACTCGTGTTTCTTTAACCATCATGTCATATTGTTTACTTTTGCTTATAGTTTACCATGCAATATGCATTCTATGTGCTTTGCAGATATGCTTTCCTTCTGGACCAGGCATTGCTTATCTGTAAGAGGAAAGGTGACACATATGACCTGAAAGAATTCATTAAGCTTCACAATTATCAAATCCGTGATGATTCTTGTAGCGAACGAGATAATAAAAAGGTAAGAACATCCCCCAATACATTTTGGTTTACTGGGCATAAGAGCTGCTGAAAGAAAAACATACAGTGAGTATTAGAAGTGGGGCTATGAGAATTCCTCAACCAAAATCAGGAAAGCCTTGAGACATTCTCAAGCTGGAAGATGTTTCTGTGTCTTTTTTTTTTTTTTCAGTTCTAGCTGACACTGTGCCAATTGCCTTTATCATCTATGTCATGGTTGCACAAACTGCAGCCTACTATGTGATTCTATGTGGTCACTAACCAAAAAGCCATTACTTTTGTGGAGGGCACTGTTATGGAAAGAGCTGTGCAGCTGGCATGCTTATTGTGGGAACTGTTAACTTCTGCAATGGACATCCCCCCAGAGCGATTGAGTCCCAGTGTTTTAGGAATGCTGAGTGGTCATGTGGCCTTAATAGTTTGTGTCACAGTGCTCCTACTTGGATACTGTCGCTTCCCAGTGTTAGGCTCTGTAGCAACAAAGGGGTTGTAGTTGATGGAGTAAGTAGAGTCCAGACTTGGTAAAGTTTAACAGTTTTACTTGAATAAACTTGCATTAAACTGGTGTCATCCAAACAATATTTGGATGATATTATGAACTTCCTCTTGGCTCCAGCAGGCTCTAGGAAATCTGGCAGGTGACCTCATATACTTCTTTTTCTCTCTCTCTGCTGTGCTATTCTTTGGCTTCAGTCTGGTTACTGGACTTTCAAGAGGTTCTTGTAGTGTTGAGTGGGGTATCTTTGGCTGTTGACCTCCTAGTAATACTTAGTCTATGAACTGCAAGGTGTCGGGATGCTTTACAAGCTACTTCCCGGGACTCCTGCAGCAGTGAGGAAAAAACGTTCCCTCAGTGCTCCTTGTCTGATCTACTTCCAACTCTCAACTAACTACAGCTTCATGCAACCACTCCCTTGGTAGGAAGAACTAGCCCACTACTGCCCAAAATGGGGGAGAATGGAATGGTAAGTTCCATTCTGACTACAGTTCACTGCCACCTGCTGGACAACCAGGCACATTACATGAACATAACAGTTTTTGCATATAACAAAATAATACTTAACTTATGGCGGTACAGTTGGTGGTGCAAACACTACACTTCTATTTTAAGCAAGTTATACAAAGGAATCTAGGTGTTATGTGTAGTGCAGACAATGACTGGTATTCTCTACCACCTTAGACCCTTCGCCAGGCATAACACAGTACATCAGTTTTACCCAACTGTTCCTTTTTAAAGGTGTATTCCAATGGCATGCCTCTGACCTACCAAACATTTACGCCATATGCTATTGATATGCCATAACTATCTTGGAAAGGAGTTCTCTAAATTTATTGTGGCACGTGGGAATGGGAAAGCCTGGCAATGTGGGTATTAGACCAATAAAGGCTGTGCACTCCTGATACCATGCAGCAGGTTATATTCCTTCTTATCTTATCTTTTAGTGGTCACACATGTTTTTTTTGATTGATGCTCGCGGAGCTCATGGATATGAGCTTTTCTTCAAGACTCGGGACCTGAAAAAAAAGTGGATGGAACAATTTGAAATGGCTCTGTGAGTGACTGAGATTTTCTATATTATAGGAAATGTTTCACTTCAAACTTGATTGTATGGACTGAATGCACTGCACACCAAACGCAACATATATTCTGTGAACATATCACAAATATACAGTACCTTACACCTACTGAGAACCTGCATTAATGTTTCACAGATCCAATATTTATCCTGAAGATGCTCATGCAAATGGACATGAATTCCAAATGTATTCTTTTGAGAACACAACCACATGCAGAGCCTGTCAGATGCTGCTACGGTAGGAATGCAATGAATGTCGCACAGTAGATTGGCCTAGCGTTCAGAGTCTAATCTTGTATATGCATATTTGGCACCATAGGGGCATGTTCTTTCAGGGATACCGATGTGTCAACTGCCGAGCTCCAGCTCATAAGGAATGCTTGGGAAGAGTGCCATGCTGCGGGAGGCAAGGTGAGCAGCTAAAACACAAACGGGGAAAGCAAATGAGATTTTAGGATTTCGGCAACAGTTTATAATAGATGTTCAAATGATATATATGATTATACATTTCATGCTCCTTTGTTATACTAATAGAAGACTAGAAAGACATATAATGCTAAAGGCCATATGCTACTAACCATATTATGGAGATTCAATGCGACGTGCAATATTTGTAAGAATATTAGTCAGTAGTGATTACAGACTAATATTTCTACAAATATTTCATGTCACATTAAATTTCCATAATATGGTTGATAGTCCTTCACATTTTACTGTTCATTTGTAAATTTCACTGTAGTCACTGCTACATATCCTGTATAATTAAATATAAAACTGGCCATCAATGGAGCAATGCTGTATCTAGGTCAAGATTAAAATGGGTACAACCACAGGTAATCGATCATGTCAACTAAAGTATCAGATATCTTTTGAAGTCTTACTACCATGTTCTATTTTCATTGTCTTCAGCACAAAAAATATTCAGTGTATATGATTAGATCTGTTGTGGCTTTTAAAGAGGTTGTTCACATTTCTTGTACCTTTCCTGCCTGCCCCTGCTCCAATCCAGCACTTCTGGGCATCTTCCTAAGCTGCAGCCAATGACATATTGTATAGCTGCGTGAGAACGTTCTATATACTGCTGCAACCAAGAATGGCCTCAGTGGTCTAGCACTGTACACCCCGAGGCCAGTGATTGGCTGCAGTGGTATAAAGAATGGAAACGCTGCAGCCAAACAATATGCCACTGGCTGAAGCCCAGAAAGATGATAGAGTAGCATCACTGGAAAGGAGGGACAGCTGTTAGGGTAGGTTAGGTTTATACTTTTTTGTTTTTTTTACCAAGCCTCCTATTATTTTCATAAGCTGAGATGATAACAAGTAAACTTAGAATAATGGACAAATACTATGGACAAATTGAAGATTATTGATATTATTTCTAATATACGTTGTACTTTGTGTTTAAATTCTTCATAGTTTTCAAGATCTCTGCTTGCTGACAGGAAACTGGACACCTGCTTATATACTGAGGCTGTAATTCTGTCCTGTAAATTTCTGCAGACACAAGTACACAGCTCATTACAGTGTATCAGAGGTCTGTACATGTGCCTTTTGAGCATGATCTGGATAGAGTTTCCATCTGTTTCCATTCACTGACAGAAAGTAGAGGTCTTAAGACAAGGTTTGGGGATTGAAACACAAAGTATATGAGAAAACCTTTCATTATCCAAAGTTTCCATTAGACCGTGATCAAGCTTTATATAAAACTGGAAAATCCTTTTAACCTAAAAACTACTGTTCCCATTTTTCATCAAGCGGGAAGTGTCAAATAAAATATGAAATGTCATCAGATGTACAGGATTTTATGCCAAGATATAGATTATAGAAATAATTAAAAGGTTGACACGCTAGTGCTATCATTTATTTTACTCTGATATGTATAATCCTGAGATACCTGTTAATAAGCAGCAACTGATTGATCTGGGAAATATTTTGACGGCGCCATTGTCATAAATCTGTGGTTTGATGATCTGTTTATAACATTTTTAACAAAAAATACTATGCTTTTTTTTAGATGCTGCTGGCTGCAACCCGAAAAAGGTACAGTATGTACAATAGTAGATAACAGGCAAGCTGCCCGATGCATTGTGTGTGTATTTTTCCTAAATCCAAGGCAGCAGGCAAAATAGGGCCCCATTCTCTCCTTTCCAAAGGCAGTCTGTCACCTGGAAATTCACTGTTAAACCAGGCACACTGCCATGTAGGGCTAGAGCAGCTGAATGGAATGATACCTTTCACTTAGCGATCCGTTGCTTCATTCTGCAGAAAAATGACTTTGAATCTATATGCAAATGAGCAGGTAAGTGCACCAAGCCACTCTGTGCACCTAGCTCCCCCTGATTCCTCTGCCAGCCCCTCCCTCTCCTTCTTGATTGACAGGGCCCAGCAAGATGACTATGCAGTAACCTGCCTCTGTTAATCAAGCAGAGGGAGGGTCTGGTACAGGAAACAGGAAGGGTGCACAGAGTGGTTTGGGCCCGCCCTCAGTGCACTTAACTGCTCACTTGCATATGGATTAAAAGTACCTTTTCTCCAGAATGAAGCAACAAATCACTAACTGAAAGCTATCATTACATTCAGCTGAGCTAGGCCTACAAGGCTTTGTGTCTGGTTTACCAGTGTAGGTCCTGTTGAGGGGCTTCCTTTAAGATTGTTCTCTAAATATTCAAAGAAAAATTCCAAGAGTAATGAAAAAGTTGATTTACATTCCCTGGCATTTTTGGTGAAATCCAATAGTTTATGTACTATAGAACTATACTATATGTTACTTAGAATATTGTATCAATGGAATGGCAATACTTATACCTGGTTATGTGATTGTTAACAGAAACCGGGCCGAGGGACACCAAGTAAAAGGGCAGAAACAGGTATGTGTAAGCACCATTTAAGGTGGATTCATAGTCCTACTATGAAAGATCCTGCTGTGATGAGCAGGTGAATCCACTGAAATTCCACCTACGTAGATATCTAAACTTGAGTGATGATCATGTATGCACATTTTTCTTAGGTCTTACAAAGATGGAGACTTGTCACGACTACGTGGGAATTCCTCCACCACCCATTGCCTTTGGGCCACCACTACAAATGCAAAAGGGTGATGTCATAGAACTGACAAAAGCGGAAGCTGAGCAGAACTGGTGGGAGGTGAATGATCTTATATTATCTCTACATATATTGCCTGCTCACTCCAGAAGTCACATTTTTGCAGTGACATTTTTATTTCTCATCCCTCCTTTTGCAATGCGAAGGTTGAAAGCAATTCTTGCAGCAATGCAGTCGCAAAACCAGCCCACTTCAGACCATTTTTGCCGAAGCGGCTTTCAGGGAAGAGATTGAAATTCAGCAGCATCGTCATCCTGTTTGAACATACCCTTGGAAGTCCATATATGAACAGAACCTAAGCAGTGTCCAAAATACCGACCTAACTTCCTCTCCATGTTTCTGTCATTTTAAGTGCAATGCTAGTCATAAGGGTCCTATGGAGAATTATTCCCACCACTCTTTCCTGATTACTGGTCCTGCCCCACTTTCTTAGGTTCCAATCACTGTAACTAACATTCTATCCCTCTGCCTACACTCTCTGCTCCATTGCATTAGGCAGCACATCACCCTGTGCTAACATGGATATGCTGCCGTCAAACTATGAAACTATGCCTGGTGGGAATACTTATCATGGTAACGTTGAATATAAATGCTGCTAAGGATAGGGCACTGATCAGGAATGAACACTCTATCCTTAATGTGGTAGTCCTTGTAAATCGGCTCTAGGGCTAGGTTCTCACCACAGTTTTGGTGTTGAAACCTTCTTTTTTTTTATTATTCATGTAAAAAATGGCTGTCAAACAAGATGCCTAATCTGTAGCATCCTGCTGCCATATAATTTCATTGTACAAAAAACTGATCAGAAAAATGATAGTCTCCTGACAGAACTTGTCCAATGGAGACAAACGGAAACTTTTAACCATGGCGGAATCCTCATTGAAAACTTGTTTGTGCCAATAAAAACCTTTGAAACAGAAAACGTGTTTGTGAGGCCACTTTCACACCGTCAGTATTTGATCAGTATTTGTAAGCCGAAATCAGGAGTGGAGCCTACAGAGAAATGGTATAATGGAAATATTTCAGCCTCTTCTGTGTTTTGGACTCATCCCTGGTTTTGGCTTAGGTTGGGTTCACATCACGTTTTTTGTCTTACATTTAGGCCTCATGCACACGACCGTTGTTGTGTCCGTTGTTCCGTTTTCCGTGATTTTCTACAGACCCATTGAAAGTGGAAAATTTGGAAAATGCACCGTTTGTCATCCACGTCCGTGATCCGTGTTTCCAGTCCGTAAAAAAATATGACCTGTCCGATTTTTTTCGCGGACCCTTTCAAGTCAATGGGTCCGGGAAAAAACACGGATGCAAACAAGATTGTCATCCGCGTCTGTGATCCGTGTCCGTTTTTTTTCCTATCATTTGCAAGGCAAACTTGACTTAGATTTTTTTTCACTTTCCTTCATGTCTGGTGATCCTCCAAAAATCAAGGAAGACACACGGAAACAAAAATGGAAACGGATCACGGAACAACGGAACCCCGTTTTGCGAACCGTGAAAAAATACTGTCGTGTGCATGAGGCCTTACCAAGACAAAAATGCGACTTGAACCCAGCCTTACAAGCACTGATGGAAAATGGTGTTCAACTACTGACCGTGTGAATGTAGCCCTGCGTGATCTGGACAGGCCCTTATAGCTACTATAGCAGAGTGTACAGTGAATGGCATTGAAAAGTAAACCTTCCATTTTGAGGGATAAGTGAATCTTACTTTGCTAGGATGTGCACCAGTAGTTGATATGTGACCACTAACATGTTAATCTTTTTTTTAGGGTCGAAACGCATCTACAAATGAAATTGGCTTCTTCCCTTGCAGTCTGGTAAAGCCTTATATATATGTAAGTGGAATAATGATGCATAAAGTGGTTCTTTATACTGTAAAAGCGTCTTGTATAATCACTTATAGCACTGCTCATCATGTCATCTCTAATGATTCAACTATTTGTATTTCTGTAACTTTTATCCAGCAGAACCCACTTAGAATCTAATGTGTGCAGTCAGTTTAGACATTTCTAGCGACAGAAATAACACAGATATGCCTTGTCCATCTGGAACATTGGCTAATTTGGGCAACCAAGTGCTTTTTTAAGTTCTGTTTTTCTCACACATTACTTGTTTGCCGCTTACGAGTATAAAGCGCTATACGTTACATGGAGACAGCATTTCTCATTTTCAGTTGTCATACCAACACAAGTCTCGTTTGTAACCCTAACAAAAAAGATTTATACAACCGTTTTAGCTTAAAAGTTATTCTAATTTTGAGGTATTTTTTTTTATTGCAATTTAATACTCAATTTGGATTGTAACTCTTCACTTGCAGAATCCAATAGCTGATCTGTCATCTTTTATCTGGTGAGTGCAATCATTTTTAATAATTTAACCTTTTGGTGAAAATACTAATCCCTTTTCGTTGCCAAATAAAAACTCAGATTGCTTCTACAAGTACAATGTGGACTCCAAACTTGCTGACTGTTTTCATTAGGAAGTATGAAATTGACAGTGGTCTGCAATTCAAAGTAAGTAGGCTAAGAAGTAAATAATAGGTGGACAAGGGTGTTTGAATTGTTAGGACGGACTGACATTTCCCAAGCTGTAGTAGAGCGGTAGCAAGGAGAGAACTACAGTACTACCAAAGGCTATATAGTCCGCTGCAAAAGGCGCACACTTAAACTCACCTATTGGAATGATTATGACGCCTAACATTTGGAGACTGAATTATGCCCCTCTCTGTTCAGGTATGCCGGTCCAATGGAAAGGAAAGAAGCTGAGCAACTATTGACTAATCGATCTGATGGCACTTTCTTGGTCAGACAGAGGATTAAAGACTCTGGAGAATTTGCAATTAGCCTAAAGTAATACATCAGTTCTATTCTACACCATAAAGTGATGCATTCGATTGCCTGCTTTGTTGTGGTTGACATGATCTGACTTTTAGCTGAATTTTTATATTCTTAGGTTTAATCAGGAAATCAAACATATGAAGGTGACGGTTCATGAGGGAGTCTGGAGGCTCACAGAGAAAAAAGGCTTTAAGGGACTTCCTGTAAGTGAACATTTTGTTACACATATTGAGCTACATCCAATGGGAATCTCATCTATAGATAAATATTACTTAAAGGGGTTGTCTGGGCTACAGATAATAATGATCTTTCCTCAGGATAGGTCATCGATGTAAAATTGTGGTGGTCCAACATCCAGAATTTCCACCATTGGCTTTTTTGGGAAGCAATAGCAGTAGAAACTATATTGTGTATGGAACACAGCTCCATACATGGTGCAGTGGCCATACCACTCCATACATTGTATAGTTTCCGGCACCTTGGCTTTGTGAAACAGCTGGGTGGGTGGGGCCGTCCAAACGTTTACTGATCTGATATTAATGGCCCATCCTAAGGTAAGATAATCAAGTCTAAAACTTTATTTATGAATCAATGCATAAGAAATTAGTCCTAGTGGCAAGTGATTGCCTCCAACATCAGCTCCATCTGAGTTTTCTTGTAATGGCCTTTTGAGGTCCATCATTGTGTCAATGTCTGGACCTACTGAGGATCCTCTGGTAGGTCAGTCCAACGCTGAAGATACAGCAGGTGTAAATAAAGCATAGCTATACCAGAATAAGAACAGAGTGAACACTAAAATATAATAATGATTATAAGATTGCCCTTAGGTTTAGACAACAGAAAATTACAAAATGAATTTATTTCCTACTAATTAAAAGTTCCTTGGTAGTTTAATGAAGTGGAGGGGTCAATGTCACTAAAGTTAATAGTATAGGATCGAGTGGATTAGTAGTTTACGTTCAGCTACTGTTAATCCTAGAAACAAAACAAATGGCGCATGTGGTCACATGATAGAAATATTAACATTAGGGTTGAGCGAATTTCATAATTTGAAGTTCGGGTTTATGTTGTGGTATTTACTGAATTGCGCTATGGATTCCGTTACCACGGGCCATAACGCAATTCTATGACGGAATGCCTTTAGAGGCATTCCGTTATTCATTCCGTCATAATAGAAGTCAGTGGCCTGCATAACGGATCCGTCCTGGTTCCGTTATACATTTCGTCATAGAATTGCATTATGGTCCATGGTAACGGAATCCATAACACAATTCATAACATGAAATTCGCTCATCCCTAGTGTTCACTATGTGCTAAAAATGAAACAGCTGTATTCTGTTGGTCAGTACAATTTTGGAAACTCCAAATTAGTTTCATTTTTATTATATTTTACTACAAAAAAATTATTCTGACACCTATAACCTTTTTATGTTTCTATCTACAGAGCTGTGCCAGATCTTGTTTTTTGCAAGCCAAACTGTAGTTTTTATAGGTACCATTTGAGGGTACATATATCTTCATATATCTTTTTGATAACTTTTTATTCAATTTTATGGAGGGACAAAGTGACCAACGATCTGCAAATCACACATTTTGTTTTGTTACAGCATTCACCGTGCGGGAAAAATATTTTTAGAATTGAATAGCTCGGACATGGTGATACTTATTATGTTTTTGTTTGTTATACTTAAAAATAATAAGGAAAGGCGTGAGTTGAATTTTTAGTATTTGTGTATTTCAATTTTTTTACAAAACTTTTTTCTTTAATTTTTGCCCCCTTTAGGTGACTTGAACATGCAATCTTTTTATAACCTGTACCATAGACTGCAATAGAATAAACCTTTGACTTGTCTCTGACATATAGAGGGGTTAAAGTGGTTTTAATGATTCGAAAAATATGTCTGGTTTCTACCAAAAATAGTTTTAAATCTAGCATTTAGTTTAGTGTCTGCGTGTCCATGTTACAGACCACAAACTCTATGTAGTCTGATCATGCAGTCACATTGCCATTTACCTGTTCTCTAACTCATGCTTACCTACCAAATGTGAATATGTATGAAAAAGTGGACAGACAAAAGGGAAAGGACAGCAACATCAGTCTATAAGGGTTTGTTTGTAATCTGTTACCATGGAGACACATAGGACTGCATAGGAGCAGTAAACACAAAATGTATAGTTAAGTCTATTTGCAGTTGTGCAACATTTTTTTATTTTTGATCCACTGTGACACAAAATACCATTGGTTGTAAGGTACTGACTTTACCTACATCATATTTCTACCAGGAACTAGTTGGGTTTTACCAACAGAACACTTTAAAAGATTGCTTCAAGCTTTTGGATACAACGCTACAGTTTCCTTTCAAGGAGCCGGAGAAGAAAGAAAACCTCAGGATGGGTAAAAATGAAGACAGTATGTCCATTGACTTACATTGTAGGTCATGACGGATCCGTCTTGCCCCGCATACCAGAACAGATAGCAAACCGCAGCATGCTGCGGTTTGCTCTCCGGTATGAGAATGGAACGGAATGCATTTTGGAGCACTCCATTCTGTTCAGTTACGTTTTGTCCCCATTGACAATGAATGGGGTCAAAACTGAAGCGTTTTTTGTCCAGTATTGAGACCCTATGACAAATCTCAATACCGGAAAATATTAACGCTAGTGTGAAAGTAGCCTTAATTATACCTTTTTCAATGGATGTTCATGCGATTTGTTTTTGTATACAGCTGGTAACATCATCAAAGTGATTTGGGGACATGATGTCCTCTGTCAGATGTATCTAGGGTTTGCTTTGAAGTGAATTAAGAAGAGTTAAAAAATGACTTTCCCCTCTGGTGCTCCTCACATACGTAGGCGCATGATGGGGACAGAAAAATGAATATTTTGGTCTGAAAAACCGATAAATAATTCCAGTGGAAGACATACACAGGTTCAATACATACACTAGGGCAATCCTGCTTCAATCAAAGGACCCTGTCAAGCTGAGCTATAGCTACTGCATAAAACAGGGTTCAGGAACCTATGGCACTTCAGCTGTTCAGAAACGACAACTCCCAGAATGTTTCATTCACTTTTGTAGGAGTTAAAAGAACAGCCAAGCATGTTTGCATTAGTGTTGAGAGAGAATATTGGCATAGTGAATATTAATCACGAATATCGCAACTTCGATAATTCGCAAATATTGCGAATATAGTGCATTTTCTCCATCTGAACACGAATGACGAATATTCTAAAAAACTAATATATTCGATATAGTGCTATATATTAGTATTTTAGAATATTCGTCAATTTTTTACCATCTAAACTCTTGATTCCTTCCTGCTTAAAATGCTTGCGGGCCAATGACTCGTTGGCCCACAAGCAAGAAGCAGGGAGGAATCAAGAGTTTAGATGGTAAAAAAATATTCAAAAAAACGAATATATAGCACTATATCGAATATATTAGTTTTTTAGAATATTCGTCATTGACGAATATTCTAAAAAACGAATATATAGCACTATATCGAATATATTAGTTTTTTAGAATATTCGTCATTGACGAATATTCTAAAAAACGAATATATAGCACTATATCACATATATTCGTTTTATACAATATTCTCCCCCCCCCCCAATTAGTACAGTTATTGCCCTTCGGCATACTCCTCCCCGACAAGCGTCCCTGTCACCATGGGAATGCCTGGTGGTTAGAATATACCATCGGATCTGAGTTTTCACGATTTAACTCAGATCAGATCTAACCACCAGGTGTTCCCATGGTGATGGGGATGCTTGAAGTTAGAATATACCGCCAGGGCGCTGTGATCCGCGTAATTAACCCCTCAGGTGTGGGTTAATTGGTGGCCAGTGCGCCCTAACCCCCCCTCCCCCCGAGTATTAAATCCATTGGTGGCAGTACTCCCCCCCCCCTGTCATTAGTGGCAGCAGGCAGTTTCACTCAGCAGCATTTACTTACCTGCGGGGCTCTCCTCCTTCTGAGAACTCACAGGTCTATGTGCCGCATATGCCTTCAGCAATGAAGAGCCCCGCAGGTAAGTAAATGCTGCTGAGTGATTAACTAACCATGGCAGCCAGGAATTCAGTAGCGCCCTGGCTGCCATGGTAACCGATCGAAGCCCGGCCATTACGCTGGGACTCGATCAGAACTGCCTGCTGCCACCAAAGACGGGGGGAAGGGGGACCCTGTGGCCACTGCCACCAATGATTTTAATACTGGGGGGGGTTAGGGCGCACTGGCCACCAATTATTTTAATACTGGGGGGGGGGATTAGGCCGCACTGGCCACCAATTATTTTAATACTGGGGAGGTGGGGGGGTGCACAGGGAGCTGTGATCCGTGCAATTAACCCGCACCTGAGGGGTTAATTGCGCGGATCACAGCGCCCTGGCTGTATATTCTAACTTCAAGCATCCCCATGGGAATGCCTGGTGGTTAGAATATACCATCGGATCTGAGTTAGATCGGGAAAACTCAGATCCGATGGTATATTCTAACCAGCAGGCGTTCCCATGGTGACGGGGATGCTTGTCGGGGAAGAGTATGCTAAAGGACAATAACTGTACTAATTGGGGGGGAAAAAAAAGAATATTCTAAAAAACAAATATTTGTGATATAGTGCTATATATTAGTTTTTTAGAATATTCATCATATTGTAAGACAAGAATATTTAGCAACATAGCGAATATTCGTAAATTACACATATAGACTGAAATTTCACTGATGTAGTTCTATAATGTTTTATTTTTTTGTCTAATTTTTTGTCTCTTTCTGATTCAGAAAGTGAAATTTTAGTCTATATGTGTATTTTACGAATATTTGCTATATTGCTATAACTTAGTTTTTTAGAATATTCGTCATATTCTAAAACAAAAATATATAGCAATATGGTGAATATTCATGCAATACACGATTAATTAAATCGCATATTATTCGCGATAAATAGCATAATGACGAATATTCGATTTTGACTAATATAAGATGAATATTCAATTGAATATTTGCGAACTATCGCAAAATCGAATATGGCACCTCCCACTCATCACTAGTTTGCATGCTGGTAGCTGTAGTTTCACAGCAGCTGGAGTGCTAAAATATATTCCAAATAGGTCTGTGAAAGAAATAATGTAAATAAAGTCACTATTTATTGATTGTAATAGCTGTAAATAATTGAGAATTGTGGTGGATTAAGTATAGATATAATTACAGGGTCACCCACTAAAAAGTAGCCCGTCTCCATCGATAGTATGACAAGAGGAACAAGCAAGTGGATTGCTTTTTTTTATTTTTTTATTACCCACATGTCACAAAAGATGCTGAAAATGGTCCCCGTTCACGTCTCTGCATCTTTGAGCACGTCTGATTATGTCGGCTGATACTGCTTGAGGCTCTTCAACAATGATGTTGCAGAAGAAAAAATGTCCTGCTTTTTCCAACAAGATGAGGCAACACGCCACACCTCACGGCACTCACTGGCACAGGTTCATGAACTGTTTACCGAGGAGCGAACTGTGACCAAGGCGTTATGGCCACCACGTTCTCCAGACTTGTCCACATGTGATTTTTATCTGTGGAGAAATATTAAACAGAAAGTGTCCGCTAACTATCCACATACCCTGAATGAATTCAAGCAAAACATCACAAACACTATCTGCCGCATCACTGCATGCATGGACGTGAACAGGGACCACTTTCAGCATCTTTGGTGACTTGTGGGTAATTAATAAAACTATCCACTTACTAGTTCATCTTGTTATACTATCGTTGGAGGTGGGCTACGTTTTGGTGGGCTACCCTGCAAAATTGCAATGGCTGCAACTGTGAACTATGTTCAGAATTCATACTTTAATATGTACTGCCATTACTGTTTTCTTCAACAGAACACAAGATGAAATATTTGGGCTCAGCTCGAGCACGTTATGACTTCTGCGCCAGAGACAGAACAGAATTGAGTCTGAAGGAAGGCGATGTTATCAGGATCCTAAATAAAAAAGGACATCAAGGATGGTGGAAAGGAGAAGTGTATGGCAAGGTATGGAAGAAAAAGTGTGAAAATACATGTGTAAGGTGTATTGCTTAAAGACTATGTACACTTTTTTATTTTTCTTATTATTGCGTTGTACACATTTTGAGCCCAAAAAATAATAATCATTTTTTCAATTAAAAAATGTTGAACCCGTCTCTGTGCAGCCTTAAGCTTCTCTAGTAGCAAGGTTTGTGTTTTTACTGTGTTCCATCAGGCAGCTCAGGCTGCTTTTACACCTGCGTTAGGTGCGGATCCATCTTGTATCTGCACAGATGGATCCGCACCGATAATGCAAACGCTTGTTTTTTTTTTGTTCATGATAATGCAAACGGATCCGTTTTGACTTACACTGAAAGTCAATGAGAGGTGGATCCGTTTTCAATTGCACCATATTGTGTCAGTGAAAACAGATCGGTCCCTATTGACTTACATAAGTCAGGACGGATCCGCTTGGCTCCGCATCGTCAGGCGTACATCAAAATGCTGCAAGCAGCGTTATGGTGTCCGCCTCCAGAGCGGAATGGAGGCTGAACGGAGGCAAACTGATGCATTCTGAACGGATCCTTATCCATTCAGAATGCATTGGGGCTGAACTGATCCGTTTTGGGCCGCTTGTGAGAGCCCTGAAACGGATCTCACAAGCGGACCCAGAAACGCCAGCGTAAAAGTAGCCTTAACTGACAGCTCCTTATCTCTGACCTCCTAAACACTCACTATAGCTCAATTCTTATCTTATTGATAAGAATGTGGCTTAAATAAGTGTTTAAGTAATTTAAGTATTTTAGTAATTTGGAGATAAGGTTTATTAGAGGACTGGTACAGATTGAAAGTACCATTAACACAGCTAGACAAAAGAGTTAACCCTTTGTGACAGAACGTCTCAATATTAAAGACCAATAAAAAATATAAAAAATTTAATCCAAAATGAGTAAAATGCTATCATAAATAAATTGCCCCTGAGGGTATACATATCCTTTAAGCACAAGAATGAAACCAAATTCAGTATTTCTTTGTAATGAGTGTAACATGTCTTCTATTTACAGATTGGTTGGTTTCCTTCCAATTATGTTGAAGATGACTTTTCGGAGTACTGCTGAGTGATCTGAAGAGCATTTAGTTTGGACACTGAGGATTCATCATTTTTTCATCTAGTAAATTATAGTAAAGACTAAACCACTACTTGCCTCAAGCACTTGCAAAGTGTGGTTTTGAAGGAACTTTTGTGTTGGTTGTCAAACAGCTTTCTCAGTGATGGCCCTTAACTAAAATCTTACAAAGATTCCAAGGACGTTTTCACATAGAAGAAAAAGTTTCCAACTTGGAGTTCTCTCACATTTTAGAAATAAACCGAACCATATGCTCTTTGGATTAATACTAATGGCACTGACAGAAACACATTCAAGCTATTGTACCATTAAATCCCTTTTTGATGTGTATTTCTAGTATGTGCATGGTCCACTTCAGAAGTCATACTTGCAATGATATGTAAACCCATTGTACTAAAAACCATCAACTAAAATGTTACAAGTAAGAAAAGTCAGAAGACATACATAATCTAGGAATTTTTTATATCTTACTTTACTTACCATCATGGGTTTTGTGGCCCACCAGTCATATTTTACATCACTTTGATGCATTATTGGATATACATTGAAAATCCTTTAGTAAAATGAAAAGACAAATCTAGGCTTCCTTTGAGAAAGGGTTTTCTGATCTGTCCATGTGTTTAAAGAAATAACCAGAGGTTAAATAAAGCTGTCATATTCCAGTCTACGAAATTAAGCTGGCATTTTATCTATAATAATGTATTAAAGCCTGTCTGTAAGTAATGAAAAAAGCATTCCCTGAGAAAAATGCACTCCACTAATCAAACATTCACACTACACACCTTGTAGTATTTATCCACCTTTTTTTTTTAACATCAGTTTTTATTGAAATACAATCAAGTATACATCAGGCAACATGTAATTTACAGGTATCATGGTATTCTTGAAAAGACATAGAAAACTATCTAAAAACCTGTGGGAATCAAGATGTCAGTTTTTACATAAATTGTAGTCTTTGCTAACTAATAGCTACTGCGCATCTGATTAAGAGAAAAATAAAAGTGATCAAACTTCCCATCTAGATTGATATTGACGTGACACGTTGAAAGCCGAGGTGGACATCCTTTTGTACCAGCGATGTTCATTAATGGACTGTAGAATGTTTGAGACGTGTATGGGCGTTCTTGTTTTCCAATTGGCCGCAATTTTTTGTCGCATAGCTATGCATGCATGAGAAAATATAGTAGTATGTAAAATGGAGAACTGTTTTATACCAAGGGATAGAAGAGCTAAAGCCGGGTCTAGTACAATTTGAAATTGGCATATACAGTGGTCCCTCAAGTTACAATATTAATTGGTTCCAGGACAAACATTGTATGTTGAAACCATTGTAAGTTGAGTGATCGGTTCCAAAGCCCCAAAATGTCATCCAAGATAAGAGAAAATGAATATTTAAGAAAAATAAACAGATAACTAAGACAGATAAAACAAGTCCTTACCTATACCAGTCAGGAATAGCTGCTATCTAGCAACTAGTACAACTATTTTACCAGAGAAGTGGCCTTGATTGGTTGGGTATGAGTCTGAAGTATTGTATGTTGAGTCTAGTTTCAACTTACGATGGGTCAGAAAAGACCATTGTATGTTGAAAATATTGTATCTTGAGGCCATTGTATCTTGAGGGATCACTGTATCAGATGATATAGAGAAAATCTGGTGCCAAACATTCTTTATTAATCCACATTCCCACCACACATGCATATATAAACCAATTCCACTTCTCCAATACGTGACAGGTGGCACGGTGTGAGGTACCATCTATAGAATATTTTTCGATGAGTTTCCAAGTGGGATATACACTTAGAAAATTTGCAAACAGAGGTAAGAGCAGATTGCCATTGATCATCAGTAAAGCTTTGATTTAAATTATGGTGCCAGTGGTCTTTAATTTTCCCCAATTTGTCCCCTTCCTGCATTAGAAAATTTCTGTAGCAGAAGGATATGCTGTGGGAATTGACGTTAGGATTGGAGATCCATAGCCTTAATAAAGGAAAATTAGAGGATTGAGCAATGGGAATCAACCCAGAGCTAAGCATATGTCTAAGTTGTATGTACTGGAAGTACTCTGAGGATGGCAGGTTATGTTTGGCAGCTAAAATGTGAAATCGATGTCAGTAGCGTACATAGAGAAGTAAGGGCCCTTTCACACGAGCGAGTTCTTGCAGCATGGCCCCTGAAACCGAAGAGTTATACTTACCTGCTCCCGGCGCATGGCCATGGTCACATGTACCTCTGCAGCCAATCACTGGCTTCAGCGGTGATGTGGCCACAAGCAGCGCGTCGCTGCTGCAGCCAGTCATTGACTGGAGCGGTGTATGTGACCATGGTCCTGCACGGACAGGTATAAAAGTGAAGGAACTGGAAAATGGAGGCAGCGGGGTCAGGGTGGCATGGAGCAGGGAAGCAGCGGTGTCAGGGTGGCATGGAGCAGGGAAGCAGCGGGGGCAGGGCGGCATGGAGCAGGTAAGTATGCATCATCTGGTTCAGGGGCCACGCCTCAGGAACTTGTTCATAAATCAGTGATTTCCCTCACTGCAGTGGCCGTGCTCCCTGGTTATTACCGCCTCCTGACAGTTACAGGCGCCCTGCAATAACCAGTAAGCACTTTCTTTTACTAGTGGGGAAAGAGCTTATTGATTAACACTTTGATAACCAGGTCTGAAAATACACTTTTTTGTGTTTGTTTTTGTGCACCTGGTGGTTCGAACGGTTGTAACTTTTTTATGTGTTTTTTATGTGTTGGGACTACCAAAATAATTTTTGCAACAATTTTTCACTTGACAGGTAGGGTCTTTTTCGTTTTATTTGGGGAAAACTGCACAAAACATTTTTAAAAGGTATTTTTTTTTTCAAACTATAGCTCCTTATTCTTTAAATATGCAAACTGACACCAAAATAAATTATTTTAATTAGTTCTTGTGTATTTTCTGTCAGTCGTTTTGTTATATATATATATGTATAGTTAGTTTCACATGGGCGATAATGGCAATGGTTTTGGTTGGTGTGGGTGTTTTTTCTTTTATGTATTTTATTATTCTTTTATCTTTTTTAACTTAATTTTTAATATATTTCAATATATTTCTGCTACAAAATAATATCCCCCAAGAGGTCATAAAAAGACCTTTGGGGGACACTGACACTTTTTGTGAATTTTTCACTCTTTCCTTTTTATTTATTACTTTTATTAGAATTTTAATAATATTTTATTGTATTTTTTTCATAATTGATTTATTACTTATTATTCAAATATATTTTTGCCACATAATATCTCCCCCAAGAGGTCATAAAAAGACTGTTGGGGGACAATGAACACTCTTTTACTTTGCAATTTTTCCTTTTATTTTTTTCCTTTTATTCGTATTTTTTTTTTTTTGTCACATCATATTTTATTTTATCTTTTATTTGTGATTTATTATATTTTTTCAAATAATTTTTTAACTCATTTAATATATTTTTTCCACATAATTTGTCCCCAAGAGTTCACTGAAAGACCTTTGGGGACACAGACTTTTTTTTTTGCACTATTTCCACTGTAACTGGGGCATCCAAAGGAGCCCCAGTTACAGGGGAAACCAGCCTGCGGTGGGGGCATTGTACACAGGCAGAGCTGATCAGGTCTCCTAACGCTGCAGCTCTGCGCTCCTCTGCCCCCAAGCCGGATCCACCCTACATAGCGCTCACCTGTGTGAGGAGAAGGCAGAAGCGCTGATAACTGCTTCTGCCTTCTCCTCGGCTCCCCCGCTGTCACTGACATCTGACGACTCGTCCTGCTCCTGCTACAGTGCAAAGGCAGGAGCTGTAATGATCTATCACGCGGCGCTGCAGGCAGAAAACTGTAAAATCAGCTGTGTTTCTGTCCAGGAGGACGGGGCCGCAAATCTTGGCTCCGCGTGCCACAGGTTGTGCACCTCTGCTTTAGAGGGTAGAGTCCTGACCAAGTTTTCACCCCCAGTAGAAGAGGAGATTATCCCAACTAAGACTGGGCCCCCTCTTGCCCTGGGTCCCATAGCAGTAGCATGGTTTGCCTCTATGGTAGTTACGCCCCTGATTGATGTAGAGTAGGAACATCCAGAACTTTCAAGTAGTGAAGGCCTTTCTCGGACCAGGGTGATGCTGAGAAGTTAGGAACAAACAACTCAACAATAGATATAGGGATATCCATTAATTTTATGGTGTCAAAACATCTATAGAAGGATGGGTTAGTTCACAGCCGTATAACAGCTGAGATCGGGGATATTAAGTATGGAAAATTGTTGAGGACCTGAAAATATAAAAGGGAACATAAGAAAGTGTGAATGCTGTATCCCCTTAATAGACCAAGCTCAATCTGAACCCATTTTTTAGAGACATCTCCAATATACAATTGTTTCAGTTGGGCCAGTATCACAGATTTATAGTATGAAGACAAAGATGGGCAGTTTACCTCACCCTGATGAATATGGAAAAACAAGATGTCCGCCTTGACCCTCGGTCTCTTCCCACCCTACACAAACCACATAAGCAAGTTTTGCAAGGTTTGGATATAGAAGATTGAGACAAATATTGGTACATTTCTAAAAATCTATTGAATCTTTTGTAGAAGTACTATCTTGGCCACAGCAATCCTCCCCAACCATGAGATGCCAAACAACCTCAAGAAGGATATTTTTTCTTAACTTCCTCTAATAATGCGAGATAGTTAGTTTCGAACAGTGTGGATGGTGGATAAGAAAGCACTATTCCCAAATATGGCAAGTCGGTTTTGACCCATTGAAATTGAAATTACGTTTCAAATTTCAGAGTATTTTATGGTCTATATTCATCGGTAATATTTATGATTTGTTCACATTAATTTTGTAATGGGAGGCTTCGCTAAAGCTATTAATAATACAACTGGCTGCAATCAAGGATTGAGAGGGATTGAATAAGACCAAAATAGTGTCATCTGCAAATAGACCAATTTTATTAGTAACGTCTTGGCATTTAATCCCAGTGATCTCGGGTGAGCTTTGAATGCTTTCCGCTAGGGGTTCCATGATCAAAGTGAAAAATAAGAGGGGACATGGGACACCTTTGTCGGGTTCCATTCGTAATGTCAAATCTAGAGGATAGAAAGCCTGAAGTATAAACTAACGCATTGGGGAAAGAATAAAGAGATGGGATCGCTACAAAGAAGCTTCCTTAAAATCAAAATTGTAATAAAGTAGCTCTCAGAAAGCCCCAATGAACCCTGTTGAACGCCTTCTCCGCATTCAAAGATAGGAGCAGAAAAGGTTTTCCACGCCTTCATATTATATCCAGGAGATCTATAAATCATCAGGTACCATCAGATGTCTGTCTATTTTCCACAAATTCAACCATGTCATAATTTATTAAAGTAGGCAAAATATCTACTAATCTATTGGACAATAATTTAGAAAAGATCGGAACTGAGTAATGATATGGGGTGGAAATTTGCTGGAGTGTCGGGAGGTTTGCCTGCTTTGGGAAGTGTGACTATTAGGGCTGAGAGCATTTCCTTGGGAATGGGGTTGCCTCCTAGGAATTGCTGGAAACATCCCTTCAGGTATGGAAAGAGGATTGGGGAAAATGTAGTACTCATTGGTTTAACCCGTCTGGCCCTGGTGATTTGTTTAGATTGAGAGAAGTTATTGCTTGAATAATTTCATCAATATGGATATCTGCGTTTAATATATCTAATTGTTCTGACGATAATTGGGGAAGAGAGATTTTATTCAGGAAGGTATTATTTATCTAGTAGGTTGAGGAGTATCAGTGTCTAGGGCGAGATTATACAATTTAGAGTAGTATGAGGCGAATTCATCAGCTATTTCTTGTGGATTCATAATTTTCTTACCTGCTCTGCCATATAAAAATGGGATCCTAGATTTGGCAGATTTCGCTTTAGTCCTGTTTGCTGAAGATTTATAAGCTATGTTTCCGCAATACTAATACATGGATATGGATTTGGATTTGTGAAGGTAGAATCTGGATTGCATTAAAGCATGTAGCTCATATCTTAAGGTATTTTTAGGAGATTTTGGTTGTCACGCTCTACTTGTCTAATCTGGCCTATGTGTAGTTCAATATTTTGATTTCAATTTTTTTTTTCCAAAGCAGAGTATTTTAGAAATATACCCCTCATGACCGCTTTGTGAGCACACCAGATCGTGGACAATGAGATCTCAGATGAGTTATTAAGAGTTTAAATATTCCTGAAAAGCGGTACGGAATAGAGGTAAGTATTCAGGGTTATTCAATATGGAATTATTCAATCTCCACGTGGCTTGCGAGGGAGAGTATTGTAGGTTAATGAGTATAGAGGTAGGGTCATGGTCGGACCAAGTTATGGTACCGATATCTGATTAAATTAAATTTGGTAGTAGTCTTTTAACCTCTAATACCATATCTATGCGGGAGTATGAGTTGTGGGGGCTTGAGAAAAAGGTAAAGTCTTTTTCAGACGCATGGAATATGGGTGAGAGTCTGCTGCTGAGCTGACCATCTAAAACATTAGGAGCGAGGGCAGCCTAATAAGCATGTTGATATGAGGAGGAGGACGAGAAAAGGGAGACTGAACCATATACCCTTTTTTGTGGTGGAAGGGGTGCATGGGAATACAGTGTATTCAATACACTATAAAAGCCACATTTAAAGAGTCTTTATGTTCAGACGCTTTCCTCTGGTGGAGTAGAGAAGTCAGGGGCAATCCAGGCCTTGTTCATTTTGATAAGAGCCAACCTGTCAGCATTTTCAGTTGACAGTCGGATGCGCTCGCTTATCAGTTATTATCCCCCCAGCAGAACTAAATACCCACTCTGACAAAACGCTGGCGGCAGGGCAGGCCAGCACCTCCAAGGCGTAGAGCGCCAGTTCGTGCCACATGTCCAGCTTGGACACCCAATAGTTGTAAGGCACAGAGGGATCATTGAGGATGCTGACACGGTCTGCTTTGTACTCCTTCACCATCTTCCAAAACTTTTCTCTCCTTGTGACACTAGGCCGTGCATCAGGGTGAGGGTGCTGAGGGGGTGTCATGAAACTGTCCCAGGCCTTGGAGAGTGTTGCCTTGCCTCTGTTGGAACTGTTGTGTGTGTTTCCCTCGTCTCCTGTTTTTGGTTGTCCAAGGAACTATGTACTCCGCCAGCGTTTTCAGCTGGAAATGTTTGGAACAATTTTTCCACAAGGACCTTCTGGTATTGCACCATTTTGCTAGGCCTCTCCACCACAGGAATGAGAGATGAGAAGTTCTCTTTGTACCGGGGGTCTAGAAGGGTGAACAAACAGTAATCAGTGTTGGCCAAAATGCATATAACGCAAGGGTCATGGGAAAGGCAGCATAACATAAAGTCAGCCATGTGTGCCAGAGTCCCAACAGACAAGACTTCGCTGTCCTAATCAGGAGGATGACTCTCAATCTCCTCATCCTCTTCGGCCCATCCACACTGAACAGATGTAATAAACCTGCTATGGGTACTACCCTCTGTAGCGGAGGCAACCATCTCCTGCTCCCCCTCCTCATCATCATCCAATTTGCGCTGAGAAGACGAACGGAGGCTGGTCTGGCTATCACCCTGTGTAATGTCTTACCCCATTTCCAATTCTTCCACATGCAAAGCGTCCGCCTTTATTGTGAGCAGCGAGCGTTTTAGTAGACACAGAAGTGGGATAGTTACGCTGATAATAGCGGCATCGCCGCTCACATCTGTGTTGATTCTGTGTTGCGTAAAACCTCACAGATGTCAGACATCCATGCCCACTCATCACTTGTGAAGAGCGGAAGCTGACTGGAAAGGCAACGGCCATATTGCAGCTGGCATTCCACTACTGCCCTCTGCTGCTCATAAAGCCTGGCCAACCTGTGGAACGTGGAGTGAGCTGGCAATTGCAAGCGCTCCTGCAGCATTGCCAGAAGGGCGGCATCTGTAGAGAACTTTCGTAAATGGGCACACACGTGGCTCACCTTCACCAGTAGCTCAGGCAAATTGGGGCAGGTTTTGAGAAACTGCTGAACCACTAAGTTGAACACATGGGCTAGGCATGGTATGTGTGTGAGCTTGCCGAGCTCAAAAGCCGCCACCAAGTTACAGCCATTATCAGACACAACCATGCCTGGTTGTAGGTTAAGTGGCGAGAGCCACAGCTCAGTCTGGTCCCTTATCCCCTGCCACAGCTCTGCGGCGGTATGCTGTTTGTCACCTAAGCAAATAAGTTTCAGCACGGCCTGTTGCCGCTTCCCCACAGCAGTGCTACACTGCTTCCAGCTACTGACTGGTGGCTGACTGTTGCTGCAAGATGAGAATTCAGAGGTGGAAGTGGAGGAGGAGGTGGAGGAAGAGAAGGGGGGTAGCAGGCGGAAATCCTGATGAAAATAGGGCCTGCAATCCTTGGCGTTGGTAGCACCTGTGCCATCCCAGGGTACGACTCGCTCCCGGCCTCCACAACGTTCACTCAGTGTGCAGTCAGGGAAATGTAGAGTCCCTGGCCACAAGCACTTGTCCATGTGTGAGTCGTTAAGTGGACCTTCCTAATTACTGCGTTGGTCAGGGCACGAGTGATGTTATGGGACACATGCTGGTGTAAGGCGGGGACGGAACAACTGGAAAAATAGTGGCGGCTGGGGACTGAGTAACGATGGATGGCCATCGCCATTAAGTTGCAGAAAGTCTCGGTGTCCACAAGCCTAAATGGCAACATTTCCAGGGCCAGCAATTTGGAAAGGTGCGCATTTAGTGCTATGGCCTGTGGGTGGGTGTCTGGGTATTTGCGCTTTTGTTCATAGCCCTGGGGTATGGACATCTGTACTCTGCGCTGGGAAACAAGTGGATGTGGTAGATGATGGTGCTTGCAAAGGTCCAGGTGCAGGGTGGGAGGCAGCCGGGCCTGCGTCTTGGACAGGGGATTGGCCAGCATGTAACACAGGGGAAGAGGAAGCAGTGGTGTGACCCGTAGACACTGATTGTGGACCCAGGCATTCGGCCCACCTATTAGGGTGCTTTGATGCCATGTGGCAAATCATGCTGGTGGTGGTGAGGTTTCTAGTGCTCACGCCCCTGCTCATTTTGGTACGGCATAGGATGCAAATGACAATTCTTTTATCGGCCGCAGTTTCCTCTGCGGAACACCTACCCCTTGGCAAGTGAAATTGCCGCAAGGGGGTGCTCCGGGGAAAATTTGAAGGCCTGTTTGGTGTGGCCCACTTTCTCCCTTTTGCCTCTTCCAGCCTGTTGCGGTGCTGAGGATCCATCCCCCGCTGTCCTGCCTCCTCTTGCCACCTTCCCAGGTTGGGTCAGTGATTTCATCGTCCACCACCTCTTCTTCGACTTCCTCACTCTGGTCATCCTCCTGACTTGTTGACCTAACAAGAACCTCACTTATTGACAACTGTGTCTCATTCTCATCATGAACCTCTCAAGACACTAATTGCGGATGACTTATTGGCAACTGTGTCTCATCATCATCATCCACCTCGTGAAACACTAATTGCCGTTCCCCACCATCATCTTTTTCTGACTGTGGATGCTCAAGAGTTTGGGAATCAGTGCACAAGATCTCCTTATGTCCCTCTTCAAGTGGGCTTGGCGAGAAGGCCAAATCAAGGAATGGCGATGAAAATAGCTCCTCGGAATATCCGAGTGTGGAATCACTTGTTTGCCAAGACTCTCCATGGTGGGAGGAAGGAGGATCAGGGTGAGGAGTCTGTTGACCAGACTCTTGGCTACTGAGACTGAACTTTGTGAAAGACAGGGTGGTGCTTAACCAACTGGAAGCATCATCTGCTGCAATCCAACTGACCACCTGGTCGCACTGGTGTGACGTTGAGAGTGGTGTCCTGCGCCGCCCTGCAAACTGGAACATGAAGCTAGGTATCGTGGATGATTGTGTTTCTTGTGCTCTAGCAGCAGGCACAGTTTCACCGCACACAAGGCCATTGCCGCTGCGTGCACCATCAGCAGCACGGCCGCTTCCCCGTACCTTACTGCTCGTCTTCAGCATATTAAATGGTATATATGCTTGCAAGTATGTCACACGTACAGTAGCGCAGGTTTTGTAAGTGTATGCGCAAATAAATTCGACTGAATGTCACAGATATTTAGGATGGGCAAACTTTATACTGGAGATGTAGCACAGGTAATGTCGCTGCCACCAGCAGCGAAAACATTTGACTGAATGTCACTGATATTTAGGATGGGCAAACGTTATGCAGGAGATGTAACACCTTTCACCAGTAAAACCTGCCTAACAAACAAACCAATTCCTGTCCCTACACTATCTGTCCCTTCTGCTGCAGCTCTCCCTGACTAAGACTGAGCTGATCCACGTGTCATCAGGTGCTATATAGCACCCGATGACGCGTTCCGGCCAGCCAATCACTGTAATGCCAGTAGCCAACATGGCTAAAGCATTACAATGAGTGCCCGACTCCAATCAGGCAAGCAGAATAACTCCCTGGATTAATGACTCCTCTCTAGTAGCTATAGCCTGTAATATTATTACACTCCAGAAATACATCCAGGCCCCTCTTGAACTCTTTTAGTGTATTCACCATCACCACCTCCTCAGGCAGAGAGTTCCATAGTCTCACTGCTCTTACCGTAAAGAATCCTCTTCTATGTTTGTGTACAAGCCTTCTTTCCTCCAGATGCAGAGGCTGTCTCCTCATCACAGTCACAGTCCTGGGGAAAAATAGATGATGGCAGAGATCTCTGTACTGACCCCTGATATATTTATACATAGTTATTAGATCTCCTCTCAGTCGTCTTTTTTCAAAAGTGAATAACCCTAATTTTGATCAGCTTTCAGGGTACTGTAGTCCCCCCATTCCATGAAAAAAACACTATGTAAACTTTAATGTTTAATTTTCTGTCTTAGTGTTTGAAAAAGGTCTATGTTGACCGAAACATCACACTGTCACCTTTAAAGGGATTCCTGGCAGCGGCTTCGTTGAGCGAAGTGCGCATGCGCATCAGGCCGGTGCATGCGCACTTCGCTCAACGAAGCCCCTGCCAGGAGTCCGCGGCGCATCAGGCTGAGTCTAGTGCGCAGGCACCGGATCTGGCAGAGGAACGGGAGGATTGCGGAGGCGGCGCTGAGGTGAGGAAGGCGGCGCTTGGCACCAGACGGAGAGGGGTGCGGGCGGGCACCCTGGATTAACGTAAAACCCCTTGGACACCTTAGGTAGGTGAGTGACAGCTTATAAAAACCTGTTTTTTGGGCTAATAGAGCCACAAGCAGGTTTAATTAGGGGCAGTTTAGGATTCATGTTATTAGTACGGAAATGGCCATATGTTTAGCTTATAGGGCTCAAATCTCATGACAGAATCCTTTTAAGTTGCCTTGCATAAGAAACATTAAAAATAAGGACACCTTTATATCACCATACCCATTGGAATGCTAAAGTTTCTATGTCAACATTTCTGCGGGCTAGGAACCCACAACCCCAGCAGCCATCTAATCAGGACAAGAGTGCCACGCCATTCTACCTTACTATTGTCCCCCCATTTCAGTTATTACTTTAGTTGCCCTCCTCTGAACCCTCTCCAGCTCTGCTATTTCTGCCTTGTTCACAGGAGCCCAGAACTGTACACAGAGTGAGGATAGCTCACTCCAGATACATTTGCAGTCTGCTTTTTGCCTACTGTGCCCTGCGAGGTCTGCCTGCTTCTCCTCCTTCTCCTCCCGCTCTGCTGCTCTGTCTCTCCCTCTGAACTCCCCTCCACTTCCTTTCTTGTGGGTGCCCACGTGACATCCAACGACACGTGATCATCGTCACCTTCACCCCCACTGACATTTGAGATCTCGGAGTAGGCAGCAACAGTGGGGACCTCCCTCCTTGGGCTGATCTGGGTACTGTCGTCAGACCGCTGGGTAGCGGCCGTTACTACCTCCTCATCCAATGTCAAAAATGGCTGTGCATCGGTAAGGTCTAGGAATGGATGGGAAAATAGAGTAGAGGGGCTATAGTGATGGTGATGGTGATGGTGGTGGTGGATTTGGAGGTGCACACAGCAGAGAGTGAGGAGGGTGCAAAGCAGAAGGCTGAGTGAGCCACTTAACCAACTCTGGTACGCCCTTTGAAGTAATCGAACGTGCCTTCTCCAACTTCCCACTTAGGCTCCGGCCTGGTGCACCTGCCCGACCCCTACCACCCCTGCGGAATAACTTGCCTCCTCCTCTGCCTTTCATTATAAAAATGACCCTGTGCCTAAGTCCCTAGAGAAGAGCAGTCAGTATTTGTGGAAGCAGGTATATCGCACCCCAATCAATATTTGATGGAAACAAGTATATCAAACCCCTTAATCGGTATTTTGTGGAAGTAAGTATATTGCAGGCCTCAAACATTATTTGATAGAAACAGGTATATCAAACCCCTTCCTTAATCAATATTTTGTGGAAGCAGGTATATCGCAGCCCTCAATCAGTATTTTGTGGAAGCAGGTATATCAAACCCCTTAAGCAGTATTTTGTGGAAGCAGGTATATCACAGGCCTCAATCAATATTTGGTAGAAACAGGTATGTCGAACCCCATAATCAGTATTTTGTGGAAGCAGGTTTATCAAACCCCATAATCAGTATTTTGTGAAAACAGGTATATCGCAGTCCTCAATCAATATTTGGTGGAATCCGGTATATCAAACCCCTTATTCAGTATTTTGTGGAAGCAGGTATATTACACCCCTCAATCAATATTTGGTGGAAACAGGTATATCGAACCCCATAATCAGTATTTTGTGGAAGCAGGTATATCGCAGTCCTCAATCAATATTTGGTGGAATCAGGTATATCAAACCCCTTAATCAGTATTTTGCAGAAGCAGGTATATTGCACCCCTCAATCAATATTTGGTGGAAACAGGTATATCGAACCCCTTAATCAGTATTTTGTGGAAGCAGGTATATCACACCCCTTAATCAATATTTGGTGAAAGCAGGTATATCGAACCCCTTAATCAGTATTTTGTGGAAGCAGGTATATCACACCCCTCAATCAATATTTGGTGGAAGCAGGTATATCGAACCACTTATTCAGTATTTTGTGGAAGAAGGTATATCACACCTCACAATTTATTTATTTTTTTGCCACAACAGTTATACCACACCACCCTGTTCATTTGTGGCAACAGGTATATCGCAGCCCTCAATCAGTATTTTGTGGAAGAAGGTATATCACATCCCTCGATCAGTTTTTTGGGGGGCAACAGGTATATTACACCCGTTGCAATTGTTCCAATAGCGTTTGTCCCTCTATATAGCAGCAGAACCGCACACAACTGCTGCACAATACAAATTCACTATAATAAACTTTCTATGTTAGAAAAGTATATTATAAGTTTATCACACCTCTCAGTATATCACACCTATCGATAGCACACCTATACCAGTCCTTAAAAGAACTTTTGTGGCCCTATTAGCTAGCGGCTGGTGTCCCTAACAGCCTGTCCCTGCTCAACAAAGCAACCTCTCCCTATATTGGCAAAACACAGAATGTAAAATGGCTGCCAGATCGGGTTCTTTCATAGGGTTGGGGGTGTGTCCATGTGCTGAAACATCTCAAATGGCTGTCCTCTCCCACCTGATAGATGTGTCATGGGTCAAAGTTCGGCGCAATGCAAAAAAATATGGCACCGGTGGACATCGCCATATGTTCGCATGTTCGAACCGCAAGGCCATCTCTAGTCCTGGTGATTCGTCTATTTTAATCTTTTTTAGACGGCGCTGTACTTCTTCCTGGGTCAGACAGGGCACTTTTAATGGGGAATTTACTTTTACATTCTGCATTTCATCTGACAGTTTATTTTCTTCAGTGACTACAGTGTAGAAAAAAATATTTAATAGGTTTGCTTTCTCCTCATCGCTCTCTGCAACTCCCCCCTTATTACTCTTTAGAGGGCCGACACCTTCAGATTTATACTTTTTGGGATTTATATAATTGTAGAATATTTTAGGGTTAGTTTTGCTCTCTTTGGCAAATAATTTCTCGGTCTCTAGTTTAGCTGCTTTCATTGTTTTTGACATATTTAATTTTTTTCCTTATAGTTTTTCAGTGCTTCCTTGCTATTCTCCTGTTTTAGTAATTTAAATGCTTTCTTTTTTGTCATTTATTGCTTTCTTTACAGTTCTATTTTTGCTCATTGTTTTTTTCTTCTTGTTCCTTAACCTTTTATTTCCATAAGGTATGTACCTCTCACACTTAGATTTAGGATGCTTTTAAAAATATCCCATTTTGTGGCTGTATTTTTATTTTTTTTAGGTTTTTGTCCCAGTTAGGCCTATGGCCTCTCTTAGTTGGCTAAATTTAGCTTTTTTGAAGTATGGTATTTTTGTTCCTCCCTGAAGAAACACTCTTTTGAATGACACTTGAAAGGTTATTACTTTATGGTTACTATTTCCCAGGTGTCCCCCAGGATAGGCCATCAATATAAAAAAAATCCAGGACATCCCTTTTAAATACTTTTTGTTTAGACTATTTGTCATTTCAATTTTTCTGTAGGATAAAGCATTGTGCTAAATACAGTAAGTATGATGCTTCACTCAAAAAGCTCCTTACCTATCAATCCAGTAATTCCAGTCATTTTCAGAGATTATTGGAAAATGAATACATTTCTTTTGACTTTCTGACTTTTTTTCGAGTGTGTGTTTGTATTAAAGGGGTTGTCTGAGTTATATATAATTATTCTAATGTGCCTTATGTAATCCTAAACAGTACTTTTGTAAATTACTTTATATTTCCTTGTGTTCCTGTTTCACTTGCAGCGCTGCAGGTAACGTGACCCCCAATGTCATCCACCAAGTTCCTGTGGTGATGTTTCGTGTACAGGCTTATCCCTGCCTGAGGGAGTGGTCCGACTGTGTACACGAAACTTCAGAGCCTGTGTGCCGGCCCCCTCTCAGCAACTTTCTGCCGGCCGGCTTCTATGAGAAGCAGCCCATGCGCGATCTCTCACCTGTGCGGTGGCAGCCCTGTGGAAACAGCTTCCCGTCACAAGTGATCCGGCCCATAAGCCCTCCCACCAACAGATGCCTATATGTAATCGTATGTGCACATAAGAATATATTCACCTATATCTATATACAAACCGGATTCCAAAAAAGTTGGGACACTATACAAATTGTGAATAAAAACTGAATGCAATGATGTGGAGGTGCCAACTTTTAATATTTTATTCAGAATAGAACATAAATCATGGAACAAAAGTTTAAACTGAGAAAATGTACCATTTTGAGGGAAAAATATGTTGAATCAGAATTTCATGGTGTCAACAAATCCCCAAAAAGTTGGGACAAGGCCATTTTCACCATTGTGTGGCATCTCCCCTTCTTCTTACAACACTCAACAGACGTCTGGGGACCGAGGAGACCAGTTTCTCAAGTTTAGAAATAGGAATGCTCTCCCATTCTTGTCTAATACAGGCCTCTAACTGTTCAATCGTCTTGGGCCTTCTTTGTTGCACCTTCCTCTTTATGATGCGCCAAATGTTCTCTATAGGTGAAAGATCTGGACTGCAGACTGGCCATTTCAGTACCCAGATCCTTCTCCTACGCAGCCATGATGTTGTGATTGATGCAGAATGTGGTCTGGTATTATCTTGTTGAAAAATGCAGGGTCTTCCCTGAAAGAGATGACGTCTGGATGGGAGCATATGTTGTTCTAGAACCTGAATATATTTTTCTGCATTGATGGTGCTTTTCCAGACATGCAAGCTACCCATGCCACACGCACTCATGCAACCCCATACCATCAGAGATGCAGGCTTCTGTACTGAGCGTTGATAACAACTTGGGTTGTCCTTGTCCTCTTTGGTCCGGATGACATGGCGTCCCAGATTTCCAAAAAGAACTTCGAATCGTGACTCGTCTGACCACAGAACAGTCTTCCATTTTGCCACACTCCATTTTAAATGATCCCTGGCCCAGTGAAAACGCCTGAGCTTGTGGATCTTGCTTAGAAATGGCTTCTTCTTTGCACTGTAGAGTTTCAGCTGGCAACGGCGGATGGCACGGTGGATTGTGTTCACTGACAATGGTTTCTGGAAGTATTCCTGAGCCCATTCTGTGATTTCCTTTACAGTAGCATTCCTGTTTGTGGTGCAGTATCGTTTAAGGGCCCGGAGATCACGGGCATCCAGTATGGTTTTACGGCCTTGACCCTTACGCCCAGAGATTGTTCCAGATTCTCTGAATCTTCGGATGATGTTATGCACAGTTGATGATGATAGATGCAAAGTCTTTGCAATTTTTCGCTGGGTAACACCTTTCTGATATTACTCCACTATCTTTCTGCGCAACATTGTGGGAATTGGTGATCCTCTACCCATCTTGGCTTCTGAGAGACACTGCCACTCTGAGAAGCTCTTTTTATACCCAATCATGTTGCCAATTGACCTAATTAGTGTTAATTGGTCTTCCAGCTCTTCGTTATGCTCAAATTTACTTTTTCCAGCCTCTTATTGCTACTTGTCCCAACTTTTTTGGGATTTGTTGATACCGTGAAAATTTGAATCAACGTATTTTTCCTTTAAAATTATACATTTACTCGGATTAAACGTTTGATCTGTCATCTACGTTCTATTACAAATAAAATATTGACATTTGCCATCTCCACATCATTGCATTCAGTTTTTATTCACAATTTGTTTAGTGTCCCAACTTTTTTGGAATCCGGTTTGTAGATCTACTGTATATATCGCTCTCTCTCTCTCTCTCTCTCTCTCTCTATATATATAGATATATATATATATCTATATATATATATACACATCTATGTATAGATATATCTAATATATATCTATATCTGCAGTGCAGGGGGAGGGGCTGGGTAGTTTGCTCACACCCACAAATATTCAAGAGGGAGAGCTCAGTGATTTTTGTTATATGTCCCCACAGCATGTGAACAAAGGAGGCATAACAGAACTATGCAAAGGTGTTTTGTTTTTTTTGTTTTTTTCTTTTATAAATCATGCTTAACTAATGTATATGTAAGTCTGGATGAGATTTGTAATGTCCCCCCCCCCCCCCCCAATAACTTGGATAACCACTTTAAGTGTGTGAATTAAAACTAAGTGACTTTAGATTCCGAGACTTTAGGAGGGGGACTACACTAAGGCCTCTTGCACACGAACGTTGTGCATCCGTTCTGTGCGGCGGCCGGGACGGATCGAGACCCATTCAACTTGAATGGGTCCGTGATCCGTCCGCACCACAAAAAATAGAACAAGTTCTATTTTTTTGCAGTGCAGAGGCACAGACAGAGACACCATGGAAGCACTCCGTAGTGCTTCCGTGGGGTTCCGATCTGTACTTCCGTTCTGCATCTGCGTGATTGCGGACCCACCCAAGTGAACATTATTATTCATATTATTGTATTTTTTCTTTTTCTCTTGTGTACTCCCCATTAGTATGTGTTCCATTCATTATTGACAGCGTAGTCCAGTGCACATCATGTCAAATGTATGCAGTCCAGGAACAGCTGTTTGAGAGTGCATAACGTCAATCAAAATGGGAAAAAATTGCCTGTTTGGAATTGCACGTCCTGTATCTAAACAAGTGAATTTCGACACTGAGAAGCGTTGGCAATTTGAAAAAGAATTTGCTGCTCACTGAGCAGGCACTCTATGGGGTAGATGAGGTAACTAGCTGGGTAAAAAGCGAAGTAGAGGGAAGAGTGCAAGGGAGACTAGCCCTGATCGGACACACCCCAACAAGTTTGCAAGGTTGGCAGTTCAGTGAGAGCGCTGCTGCAGCCGGACACTTCCTCTGCCATTCGGGGGAATGTCAGCTTCAGTACTCAGGGGACCAGAAGGGCATGTGCTGGTAGTGGGAGACTTAATTATGAGGGGTATAGGCAATCTGTCACGAAGACTGGAATCGTCAAACGGTGTGTTGTCTTCCTGGAGCTCTAGTTCGACATATCGCAGATCGGGTTGATAGATATTATTGGGAGGGGCTGGCAAAGATCCAGTGGTCATGGTCCACATTGTCATTGGTTCCAAATTTAGAGGTAGTCGGAGGGTCCTTAAAATGATTTTAGGGATTTAGGGCACAATCTCGGGGCAAGGACCTCAGAGGTAGTATTTTCCTAAACACTACCTGTACCACGAGCCACACCAAAAAGGCAGTGGGAGATTAACAAGTGGCTCAAGAGCTGGTTCTATTGTAGGAATGGGCTGCACCTTAATGGGGAAGCTGCAGCTGTTTGGGGGAAGAAGATGGCTAGAAGCCTGGAGGAGTGTTTAAACTAGGAACTGGGGGAGGGTAATTACATTATAAAAGGGAAAAATAGTGCAGATAGAGGTAATAAAACTGGGGGAGGAACTAAAACAACTCATAAGGAATAGTATAGGGTAAATATATACAAAACCCCTCTTTATTGTAAGTATACTAATGCCAGAAGCCTGACTAGTAAAATTAATTAGTTGGAATTAGTGATGTGTGAGGAGGACTATGACCTAGTGGGAATAACCAAGACATGGCTACAGAGACAGGGTTACAGTCTGTTTAGAAATGATCATCAAAACCGGAGAGGGGGAGGGGTTTGCCTTTTTGCTAAATCCTGTCTAAAGCCCACACTTCGGGAAGATATAAATGAGTGACATGAACATGTGGAGTCCCTGTGGGTAGAAATACATGGAGGCAAACAGAATAATAAAATACTGATAGGAGTTTATTTTCCACCAAATATAACAAAGTCTACTTCTAAATGAGATAGACAAGGCGGCAAATCATAATGAGGTCGTTATTATAGGGGACTTCAACTACCCACATATAGACTGGGAAACTTAAACACGCATCTCATAAAGGAAACAGGTTCTTGGCAATAACCAAAGACAATTACCTTTCCCAACTGGTTCAGGACCCGACTACAGGGACGGCAACACTGCACAGTACTAACCAATAGCTCTGACAGAACAACAGATGTACAGGTTGGGGGGACACCTGGGAAATAGTGACCAATCCTAAACTCTAATTGTGAGAGGTACATACCTTATGGGAATAAAAGGGTAAGGAACAAGAAAAAACAAAAAACAATGGGGATGAATAGAAAGGAAGCACTACATGACAGAAAGGAAACATTTAAATCACTAAAACAGGAGGGTAGCAAGGAAGCATTGAAAAACTACAAGGGAAAAAATTGAATATCTAAAAGATAAATAAAAGCAGCCAAACTAGAGACTGAGAGATTAATTGCCAAAAAGAGTAAACTAACCCTAAAATGTTCTTCAATTATATAAATGGTAAAAAGTATAAATCTGTAGGTGTTGGCCCTTTACACACTGCTGAGGAGGAGTTTGCAGAGAGCAATGAAGTGAAAGCAAAGCTATTAAATATTTTTTTCTCCACTCTATTCACTGAGGAGAAAAAACTGTCAGATGAAATGCAGAGTGTAAAAGTAAATTCCCCATTAAAAGTGACCTGTCTGATCCAGGAAGAAGTGCAGCTGCGTTAAAAAGATTAAAATAGACAAATCTCCGGTCCCAGATGGCATACAGCCCTATAAAAAAAAAACAGACCCCTAAAAACATTAGATTTTAATTAACTTAATTCCTAAAATATGGACCTACAGATAAAAGTCACCCAGGGGGCAAACCGAGTGCCCAATTAATCAAACCAGGTACAGTATATATCAAATATCACTATATACCAAATATCACTGAATACCAAAAAATTTTACCAAAACAAAACAAAGAAGTAATCTGATCTCGAGACCTTCTCCATTTGTGGAAGGAGTGGCCCCAAGAAAGGGGCACCCACTTCCAAGAAACAGGGAAGGAAATGGCGGAGATGGGGAGGAGAACCGGGCCACCTAAAAGGCTGGACAGCAGGGGACATCATCCTCCTCCTCCTCTTCTGCACCATTGCCCACGATAACTACCTGCTCTCATTTTTTTGCGTCAGGACAGACTCTCTACCAGCTTCGCAGCAGAAACAAGTAGACTCCGTGGTGGACGAGTGACGATTTGCAGGTCTTGAACCTCTCATCACGACAACTTGATGACATTGAGCTGTCGGTATTGAAGATGGGCCTGTCTTATGTCCCTACCACAGATTTTAAACTTTTTACATGAGTCAAAGACCTCCATCTTTTTAGTAGAAAGTTAAAATGGAAGAAGTTCTTTAACAATACTAATAAACAATCCTACAAAAAAATTAGGGATACAAGATAGTGATATACCTGATCTTGATCTATTTATGGAACTTCTTAAGGAGAAAACCTGTAATCCTGGGGAAGGCCCTTTCACTAAACTACATTAGAATAGTACCAAAACACCTCCACCATTTAACTATGAATATATAGAGATCTTTCAACACCTTGTGACCTCTGAACTTGAACAACTGAATATTAAGTCTGCACACCATAGAAACGTATCTGTCAATCAGTTTGAGGCACTTAAATCACTGGAGAGAGATCGATCCATAATTATTAAGTTTTCTGACAAGGGTGGGAATCTTGTTGTCATGGATCATGGCAAGTATAGCAACATGTGTCTGAATCTTCTAAAAGACCCCACAGCAGCCTTTGTGTCAGAGCTTAATACCATCTTAGGATCAGGGCTTGGCTCAAAGGTAATTTAATCAAGCCGAATATAATTTCTTGTTACCTGAGGCACCACAAATAGACACATTTTATGGACTTCCCAAGGTCCATAAGGGGACAAACCCACTGAATAGTCGCCTGATTGTATCAGGAGTGAACTTAATCACACAAAATTGTGGTGTTTATTTGGATCAGGTCCTACGTCAATTTGTCCTATCTCTCCCATCATACACCAGAGACACGATGGATTTTCTCCACAAGATTGAGACTCTCAGTTTTGATCCCTCGTGTCTTCTGGAAAGTATAGATGTGGAGTCACTATGTAGTAGCGTTCCACACGATAAGGCTCTCACAGCGATGTCCGAATAGCTGCGTACTAGAGGGACGTATTGTAGAGGGCACAATCAGTTTGTGATCACACTCCTTGAATTAGTATCCTTAAAATGACCCTAAGTGGTCAAATGTAACTATATAATACACAGAAAATACCCTTTTCAGATCAAACAAGGGTCCAGGAGTAGGTATATGCCAGTAAACAGTCACAAAAGGAATTTCCTTTCCCTATAATGATCCAGGTTGGTCCTCAGCCCGAAAGCATCACCTAGTGGTGGTAATCCTCCGTCCTTGTACCTGCCCTGGAATGCCCTAATGCGCCCTCATAAACCAAAAAGTACCCTATCACCCCAACGTGTTTCCCCCGTATTTGGGTTCATCAGGAGGTACAATAGAGGGTGGTTAAAGGGCTAACCACCAGCTACACTTCTCCCCCCCTCCACATACAAAAAAGGAGGAGAGGAAAAGTAAAGCCAAGAGGTGTGGCTGGTTGATACCAAAATACATGAAATATGATCCAGTGTAAAGATTACTGGATTCCTCCTAAAAGGTATAAATAGGATTCTGTGCTGGGGGAAAGTGCAGCACAGAATCCTAATGCAAAAAGGATAAAGAAGTAGTACTTACAATTTAGTATGCACTAACAGGCGCCCAGCCCCACTAGAGGTACCAGGATTAAAACAGCCCTGTGGTGTGGCTGAAAGCACCGGTTAAAATAGCCATGCCAATTATGCTCATTCATGCCAATAGCCCCTAGACTTCCAGTTCCGGTTGCGCTCCAGGGTCGAACGCATCGCGCTTCCTGTAGGTGGATAAACTAACCAGACAATCCTCTTACCTACATGATCGCAAAACCAGGCATCGCCTCCCATCATTTAAAGGAAAATGATCATAGTAAAGGTAAAATGTTTACCAAATAAGGTTCATATGCTGGAAATTTAAAAGGACTGGAGACAACCACTGATCAAGATAATACACATATATAGAGTAAATCAATCCCCACATATAAACAAAAACTGAAAAGGGCAGACTCCCAAAACGATACATAGGGAATCCTATAGAAATAAACAAAGTTAATTATAACCCGGTGGCAATATAAACATCACCCTATTGGATCGGATGCTTTGCGCATCTATGGCCGCTACAGGGAATAAGATACATAAATTAAAGTGAGCTCCCAACACAAAAAAAAGGAAATAGGGTATCTACAAAAAGCAGCTAAAGGTCAATCTATCATTACGACCCCTGGGAGACTGGGATCGGAAATGGTAAATCCATTCCGTTTCCTTTTGAAGGATTTTCCTATCCCAGTCCCCCTTCCATCAATGCTTATCGATCACGTGACTAGCAATAGGGGTGTCTTTTTTTTTTATTAAGGACGTCATTGATGTGTTCACAGAGTCTCCTCCTCAGCTCACGGATAGGTTTACCAACATAGTCCAGTGGACAGGGACACTGGCAGATATAACCCCCCTAGTCTTGCAATTGACAAAATCTCTAATCGAGAAAATGCGGTGAGTAGCCGAACACGTATTCAATTTTAGAGGTGGAGATAAAGGTACATGCCTTACATCCTCTACATCTAAACATCCCAATAGGTTTCCTGGAAAGCCAGGTATCCTTGGCAAGTGGAGCCACGTAGTGGCTACAAAGTAGACGGTCACTGAGGCTCCTGCCCCTGCGGTTGGTGATGCTTGGATATTCCATGATGGCATCTGTGAGGTCAGAGTCCATTAATAAAATGGGCCAGTATTTATTGAGAATCCTTCTCATCTCCACATTAGCACTGTCAAGCATGGAGATGAGTCGGATTGGGGTCTGATTAGATTTAGGTGTTTTAGAAAGAAGGAGATCACTTCTGTCCCTTGCCTGAGCTTCGTGAAAGGCATTCCTCAAGACTCCCTGGGGAAAGCCCTGATCCCGAAACCTAGTGTTAAGGCTCTTGGCCTCCCTATGAAATTCCTCTGGGTTGGAGCAGTTTCTCCTAACCCTCAAATATTGGCCTTTTGGGATACCACTCTTCAGGGAGAGAGGGTGGCAACTATCCCACTGTAGAATACTATTAGTAGCAGTCTGCTTTCTAAAAATAGTGGTTGCCAGCCTCTCCCCCTGTTTGTTTGTTTTAAAACAGTTTTTATTCATTTTGACAACATACAAATACAGATAAAGAGGAGTCCAGTTTTGTACAAGAGGAGATATGTACCAATAAATGCGCTGTCAGGAGCAGACTTATATAATAACAGACACATCAATAAAGGCTTGATAAAGGGCGCTTGATAAAGGCTATGCTATAGCCGAAACGTAGCAACTTTTTATAACCACGTATTGCATGTAAGCAGTTCCCAATAAAGGGATATTCACCAGACATGCTGCCTCCGTCATCGTTTATTGGATTATATAATAACAGCAGGGAGAAAGACAAACAAGGAAGGCGAGATAGGAAAAGTAAGGGAAAGAGAAGGGGGGGTGATATTTTGTCACTTATTCGTCCTGTCCAAGAAAAGAGATTGGAATTCATGTATTGAACTTTTTCATTAGCTAATAAGTTTTTCACTCGGCCATCAATGGGGAATCAGAGTTCCCTACTCTACAACATGAAAAACCTCTGTAATATTAGGTATTGAATTTTCTAAAAGTTTTCCAAGGTTTCCAGATAGCTTCAAATTAATGGGGCGTTCGGGAGTCCCAGTGTGCTATTTGTGTGTCCCTAGGGCATCCAAGACTCCCGAACTCCCCAAAGAGGCACAGCTTCGGCGAGACTGTCACGCTCCTCCCCACTGTATCAGATATTACTTTACAAATTTCTTGCCAGTAGGGTGTAATTTTAGGGCAAGTCCACCAAATATGGCTCTGAGTGCCTATTTCCTAATTACATCTCCAACACATAGAGCTACAATCAGGGAACATAAGGTGAAGGCGTTGTGGAGTGTAGTACCATTGGGTCAGAACTTTATAACTACTTTCTTGTAGTTTGACACACCTGGACACCCAAAAGGGGGCTGTCAAGGCCCTACTCAGCTCTTTTGTTTTTGTGGATCTTTATAAAGTGAATAATAGGCAACATGTGGAAAGTGGAGAGACATGCTAACATAGGATGTAATTTTAAGTCAGCGAAGGTAGGGATGTAATTTTTTGGGCATAAGGCCAGAACGGGGGTAGAGAGAGTTTTTTATTTCGCAGGTAACGTTGTTGTGAAATGGGTAGAGGATTGATATAGGACGTCTCTTACTTGCATCGGGGCAATGCGGTTTGGGAGGAAATGTTCTGACCAATTGGAGTTCTGCCATATTCTCAGCGTATGCTCAGTGACGGAGCTATGTGTTTGTAGAATGTAGTGCATCACTTTTTTGGGTTCTTTCTAGTAAGATTATAGAGTGCAATGGAAGGTTCGACATGTTTTTTTTCAACTATTAGATCTAGTCGCTGTGAGCTTGGGCATAACCATTCCAGACATCTGAGACCCATTACCGCTTTGTGATAGACATATAGTTTAGGGATACCGAGACCGCCATCTCTAGGATGTTGTGTTGTATATTTAAGAGGTAATACATTTTGTGAGAATACTTTGCAGTTTTTTAAAATACTTTTTGGGAATTGGGATAGGTAGAGCCTGGAGATGGTAAAGAATTGTAGGGAGAAGTATTGTTTTGATAAGTGTCCTACGACCAAACCATGATACAAATGGGATATCCCATGATCTTATCAAATCCTCCAGTCGTTTTGGCAGTGTTTGGACGTTTTCACAGAACAGATGGGAAAATTCTGGTGTAATTACTATACCCCAAAATACTACCGAATGACTGGTCCATTGAAAGGGAGTGGTTAACTGCAGGTTAGCCACGATTTTGGGGCTTAGAGACACATTTAGGACTATGGATTTTGATAGGTTTACTGAGAAGTTTGACAAAAAGTGGAAAGTCTGGAGTGTTGACATAATTGCCGGGAAAGCCGATCTGGATATGTAATGAGTAGTAGGACATCATCCGCAAATGGAGCAGTTTGATGGATTGTGGACCCGACCATCATCCCCATGATGTCCCTATTTTGTCTGAAAGACTGTAGAACTGTTTCTATAACCAGTATAAAGAGTAGAGGGGAGAGGGGGCAACCCTGTCTAGTGCCGTTTGATATTTTAAACGTCGGGGAGAGGGTGCCATTCACCAAGATGTGCGCTGTAGGTAGGTGCATGATACATTGCCATAACACCGTCTATAAAGGTAGTCGGGATCCTGAATTTGGTCATTGCTTGGGCCATAAAGAGCCAGTCCATTCTGTCGAAGGCTTTTTCTGCATTCCTACTTAAGATGGCTAGCAGTGTTTTTGTCTTTTTGGCTAATTGTATAAGATTTATAATCCTGACTCTTGTTTTTTCCCTCCCTACCAGGTATGAAGCCCACTTGTTCAGCTGATATGAGTTCTGGTAATGTCACGGCCACTGTTATGGCCGTGACTCCTTTGGAGCCGCATACAGTTGCCCGCGGTTTGGGTAGTTGTTTCAACCGCAGCTTGAGGCATGTTGTTGTTTGCCTCAAGTGCGGTTGCCGCGGACAACAGTGATGTGTGCGGTTCCCTGGGAGTTGTGTGCGTGTGTGTATGCACGTTTGTGTGTCTGGTGTGCACTTTGTGTTGTCTGGTGTGCACTTTGACATCTTCCTTTCTCTGTGGCTGCCCGTGGCAACGTTTGGTATGTTGTACATGTGGTGGCAGTGTCCCGGCCTTAGGGCTGTCTCCCAGGACGGCTGCCACCCATGTCGTTGCCTGCGGCAACAGCCACAGTGTGATCTTAGTTTGGTCATTTCCCTTTTATGTGTGTTTTCCCTTCTGTGGTGCTGGAAGGGTTAACTCCCTTCCCAGTGTGTGTGTGTGATGTCACTGGGTGTGTCCGACTGTGGGGTGTGGCTTCTTGGCCTATATAGCCTTGGTGTTTGGCATGGCTCAGTAGGTTGCTTCAGTCATGCTTGGCTGGAGCAGCCTCCTGTGCATATGACCTGCCAGTGAGAGCCACCCCTGTGGTCATAAAGATATTGTCCTTATGTTTATTTCTTGCTGTGTGTGATGTTGTATGTTATGTTCTGTTGGGACCTTCCTATGTGATTTGGTGCAGCTTACGGTTCTGGATTCCTGTTTGCACAGGGATCCAGTCAGCAAGGCTGTGGCAGGTTGGTGGAACTTCTAGTTTGCCTGCCATATCCGTAAAGCTGTTTGTGTTCCCTTTGTCCCAGCAGCTTGGCCATGGAGACTCCTGCTCCTCCGTAACTAGGAGGAGTAGGTCGTCTTACCCAGCTCCTAGCTCAGGGATCTGCGGAGGGTAAGTCAGGGCTCCGAGGTTCCTATGCATGGGTCCTCCTACCTTAAAGGTCGGCCCATGCAGGTAGGAGTTAGGGTCAGGTTAGGGATGCTTGAGGAGGTGACCTGCTCCCTATCCTGTTCTCATGGCCGAGTAGCCACAACATCATCTGGCACCACACGGCTGAGGGTTGCCCCCATCCTCAGCCGTGACAGTATGACCACAGAGGCTTCTCACGTGGCGCTCCCTCGAAAGAGGGTAAAGCATGTACCGCCGTCTGCGGATGGGGTGCATGCGCGCTCTTCGGAGGGAGAGCGTTATGGGGGTTTCGCCGCTGACAGCGCGGTGAGTGGCTTTTCCCCGCCACTTCCTCACCGTTTTCGTTTGGCGTCCCCCTGATTTTATTGCACGTGGTGTTTTTTGGTGTGCGGTTTTGCACACCTTCGGAAGAGGTTGCAGCATGCAGTGCTATCCCCTTGTGGCCTGCATGCGCGTTCTCCGGAGGGAGAACGTCCCGGGGGGATCACCGTTAACGGCACGGTTGGTGGCTTATTCCCCGCCACCGTACCTTCCGTGTCCGTGTTGGTGATCCCTCATCCCTCTCCATGTTCCCATCTCTGGTCGTTTGCTGGCAGCACTCCGTAAGTGGTCCGGCTGCGTGCTGGTTAGGAGTGTCTGCTGGCAGCGACTGGAGTGGGGATGTGAGTGGAGAGTCCCCTTGTCCACTCTCAGTGGTTCCATCCCTGTGTCGCTGGTGCGGGCTGCAGGCCTCGTCGGACTGGCTAGTGTGAGCTGGGAGAGGATGCAGCTGACAGCGACTTTCTGGGAACCATGTCTGAGAGTGGACGTCCCCTTCTCCCATCCCCTTGTGTGGAGTCCCTCACGTGTTTTTTTTTTTGGTGGGGGGGGGGCTTTGAGGGGTGGGAGTGTCACGGCCACGGTTTTGGCCATGACTCCTTGGGAGCCGCATACAGTTGCCCGCGGTTTGGGTAGTTGTTTCAACCGCAGCTTGAGGCATGTTGTTGTTTGCCTCAAGTGCGGTTGCCGCGGACAACAGTGATGTGTGCGGTTCCCTGGGAGTTGTGTGCGTGTGTGTATGCACGTTTGTGTGTCTGGTGTGCACTTTGTGTTGTCTGGTGTGCACTTTGACATCTTCCTTTCTCTGTGGCTGCCCGTGGCAACGTTTGGTATGTTGTACATGTGGTGGCAGTGTCCCGGCCTTCGGGCTGTCTCCCAGGACGGCTGCCACCCATGTCGTTGCCTGCGGCAACAGCCACAGTGTGATCTTAGTTTGAGGAGGTGACCTGCTCCCTATCCTGTACTCATGGCCGAGTAGCCACAACATCATCTGGCACCACACGGCTGAGGGTTTCTCCCATCCTCAGCCGTGACAGGTAAGTAAAGCTTCAATCTGTTGGCAAGCATTTTTGCATAAAGCTTAAGGTCGTTGTTGAGGAGCGATATTGGTCTATATTTCGAACAGAGTGGTCTTTATTAGGCTTGGGGATAATAGAGATTTGCGCCGTTAACATATCTCTAGTGAATGACTTCTCCTGTGCTTCATTGCAAACAGATAGTAAGCAAGGCAGTAAGATCTCTTTAAATGAGGAGTAGTAAAAGATAGGAAATCCATCTGGGCCCGGACTCTTGTTTGAAGGAGAATCTTTCAAAGCTGCTTGTAATTCGGATAGGGTAAATGGGAAGCATAACTTGTCAGCTTGGGGTTTTGTTAATGATGGGAGATTCAAAGTATCCAGCCAATTCTGTGTCTGTTGTTTTTTCGAAATAATTTGGGATGGAGTTGGTGCCTCTTGCAGAATTGTTCTGCTATTAATTCTGTTTTGTGGACTACTTGCGAATCGTGGGATTTAATATGGGAGATATAGGACGTAATTATTCTCTTTTTGACCTGGGACAATAGCACTTTCGTGGCTTTATTGCCATGAGCATAATATTTATATTGAGTGGTTAGGAATAATTTCACTGTGTTTGTGTTTAATTTTTTTTTTGAATCTGACCTCAGGGCGTCCAGGTGTGCCAAGGTGTCTGCCTTCAATGTTCTCCTGTGCTGTATCTCCAGTTTGGAGATCTCTGAGGTGAGTTCTTCCAATTTCCTTTGTTTCTGTTTTTCTTTTACATATTAGCCTAAGGCAATTAGGTGACCTCTTATGACAGATTTGTGGGCATCCCAAATTACTGCTTGAGGTAGATCCTCTGTCTCGTTTATACTGAAATACTCCTTTATCAGATGCGCCACTTTTGGGATAGAGGAGGCTGATAGTAGTGTTTCATTCAGTCTCCATCTATATTCAGATTTAAGCATGTTAGGAACTGTAAAGGTTAGAAAAACCGGTGCGTGGTCTGAGAAAAGTATATTCCCGATTTGAGATGAGACGCCATACTGAAGGGAGTTTATAGTAACAAATACATAGTCCAGTCTTTGATAGGAGTGGTGGGCGGAAGAGAAATAGGTATAATCCTTATTATAAGAGTGCATAGCCCTCCAGGAGTCAATGAGTCCTCGACTGGAAAGTGCGGTTTTAATTCTGCTTAACGCTTTTTTTTTACATTGTCGACTTACCAGTGGAGGAGTCAAGGCTGGGAACTAGTGTTCCGTTGAAATTGCCTCCTAGGAAAATTATGCCCTCAGCAAAATGTTCTATCTTCTCAATGGTGTCTAATAACCAGGAGGTTTGAGCTGTGTTTGGTGCGTATATATTACAGAACGTGAATAGTTGGGGACCAGCATACCCTTTACGAAAATAAATCTTCCCTCCTCATCACTTAATGTATCCTGATGTATAAAGGGAGCATTTTTATGAATGGCTATGCTGACCCCTTTTGTAGCAGATAGCAGGGAGGGACTATGGATGGAACCATTGGTTGTATAGCATGTGTGACAATTTTGGGATATGATTCTTCCGGAAGTGCGTTTCTTGTAACAGTGCTACTTGCACCCTTTTCTTATGCAAGTGTTGACATATTTGACTCCGTTTTGATGGGACATTCAGACCTCTGACATTATACGTGCATATTTCTAACTTAGCCATTTACATAAATATGACTTTGGAGGAATTCCATTCTTACCTGGTTCAAGGACTCACAGCGTGAGCAGCAGTGTGGGGAAAGGGAAGAATCAGGAGCAAGGGGGAAGGACCAACAAGAGAAAAAGGGTGAAGAACAATAATAACAGGTGCGGATAACATAATATTTGACAGAAAATATCCATAAAATGGACATAGGAGTTGGGGGTGGGGGTTGTCTACCAAACGCGACCACAGACCCCAATGAGCCAGCTACTATGGGACCTACAATAATCTGTGCAGATGGGAGACTTATACCATAGAATTGTGCAAGCTGAGGGATGAAAAGTGATAAAAAGAAAAGAAGACCTGAAAGCCTTTAGAGCAGTGGTGGCAATCCTATGGCACGGATGCCAGAGGCGGCACTCAGAGCCCTCTCTGTGGGCACCCGCACCCTGGAAAAAGTATTTTCCTGCCATTCATCAGTGTAGGGCGCACTATAAATGGCACAGGCAGCACACTGAATGTAGGCAGGCTATTACAGCTACATGATAAAGTACATGGAAGATATACTATATTGGTATTCAGGTTTAATTGCTGTGTTGGCACTTTGCAATACATAAGTGGGTTTTGGGTTGCAGTTTGGGCACTCCATCTCTAAAAGGTTCACTATTACTGCTTTAGAGTAAGAGAGTGAGAAAAGAGGTAAAACAGAGGTGATACTGAACAGATATGAGCGGTAATACCAGCACAACCCACTAGGTGTCGCTGGTCTACCAACACATTCCGGGATAGCTCCGCGATTTCTAGAGTACTCATTAAGGTGAGGTTACATCTCCATATGTTAAAAAATGAGAAGAGGAGTAAAGGAACCCGGTATGCTCAAATTGGAGGAAAGAGAGGAAGATAGATGAGGTTAAAGCGTAGGCGTCATCAAGGTAAAGAAAGCAGTTAATAGCAGACTAGAAATTACAGTGGGTGAATTAATAAGTAACTTTAGCTATTCACCACTTATGGACCAGAGGGTAAAGTGAGCATTATATATATGCATGGCACATCACGTGTTTTCCGCTCATCTTGTGGGAGTTTGACCGGGGGGACTTCTTAGATTCGTGCCTCTTGTGAGTCGCTCTGTGCAGGTAGAGGGGGTAAAGAAGCTATGTTCTGAGCAGGACACCAGTCCAGGATGTCAAGGTCCTGAATGTCCAGAGCTTCACAAACCCTCAGTAGGTCTGCATGTGAACGGATGACTTGTTTCCGGAGTGGCGTGTTAATTAATAGTCCGAAGGGGTGAAGCCACCTATACGTTAGTTTCTTTTGCTGCAAAACTTCTAATAAAAGTCTCGGGTGTCGTCATAGGCGATAGATCCTGATATAGTTCAATAATGGACCCTTCAATGTCCGCCGTCTTGTTACTGCGTGCTGCTTCCAAAATTTGTTCTTTTACCGAAAATCTTTTCATGCGGCAGATAACATCCCTAGGGGATTCATGTGGTCTCGGCATCGATCTCAAAGCTCTGTGAATCCTGTCCATTTCCAGAAATTCCAGCGGGCAGTCTGGGACAAGGCAGGAAAAGAACGATTCCACCTCTTGCTTTAGGGACTCCAGCTTGACTGATTCAGGGACCCCTTTCAGCCTAATCTTATTTCTTCCTCCCCTGTTATCTTGATCTTCTATTAGGGCATAAAAGTAGTTTACATGAGCTTGTGCATTGCCCATAGTATATGATACTTGCTCACCGAATGTGATGATGGTGTCTTGAATGGTTTCTAACGATTCCACTCTGACATGTAACTGACGCATGTCTCTTTTAGTTATAGACAGGTCTTGTCGGAGAGGTTCTAGTGCGGTTCCCAAGAGGTCTCTCATAAAGGTTCTAGAGAGAGGTAAGTTATCCACAGCTGCAGTCTCCTCAGGATCGCTATCTCCCCCTTCTTCCGAATCATCTTCCCTTCGCGCCGCTAAAGCAGCTTGGTGCGCGGTCGCCATCTTGGATTCTGAGTGCACCCCAGATTTTTTCATAAATCTGTCTAAATCGCTTTGTGTTGGTGCTAGTTTTTGCCTCTATGGTGTTTCCCTAGGCTTTTCTTTGGTGATTTTTCTCATTTTCAGCTGTTAGTAAAGCTGTAAAATGCTCATAAGGTCCCGGGCTGCAGCGGAGCTCTTCACACAGCCTGCATTCGGATCGGCTGCTAGACTCCGCCCCCATGTCCCCCTGTTTGCAGACCCTAACATTCAAAAAGGTGATGGAATCTTCATGGATCTCATAAGTGAAACTAAGGCCAATCCTGTTGACATTGAGGCTGTCAACGAACTGAGTGAATTCAATACTGTTGCCATTCCACACGATGAGCACGTCATCGATGTAACGGGACCATAGCCTAATTTTGTTGTGCCACCACAAATGGTGGTCAGGGAAAATAATGTTGTCCTCCCCCCAGCCCAGAAATAAATTAGCATAAGTGGGGGCGCACGGGCTCCCCATTGCGGTACCTCTGAGCTGGTGATAGAGACGTGCATTGAACAGGAAGAAATTGTGGATGAGGACAAATCTCAGGAGATCAAGAATAAATTCATTGTGGGACCTACAGTGAGTACCACGAGTACGTAGATAATAATCTACTGCTCGTAATCCTTTCTCATGGGGGATACTACTGTAGAGAGATTCTGCACAGGGCCGGCGCCACCTGTAAGACGACCTAGGCAGCCACCTAGGGCGCAATTTAGCAGGGGGCGCTGTGCGGTTTAAAAAAAAAAAAGCGTTGCCACAAGTTTTTGTTTTAAGTACGGAGGCGGACCCTCTAGTGTAGTGTGGCCGAGCTCTGTTTGGTCCGCGGTACAGGAGCTTTTGTTTTCTGTACCCGGACTGACAGGAAGTGCTCACTGTACCGCGGACCAAACAGAGCTGGGCCACGCTACACTAGAGGTGGGGGGGAATGAGAGTGACAAGGGAGGGGGGAATGAGAGTGACAAGGGAGGGGGGAATGAGAGTGACAAGGGAGGGGGGGAAATGAGAGTGACAAGGGAGGGGGAAATGAGAGTGACAAGGGAGGGGGGGAAAGAGAGTGACAAGGGAGGGGGGAAAGAGAGTGACAAGGGAGGGGGGAAAGAGAGTGACAAGGGAGGGGGGAAAGAGAGTGACAAGGGAGGGGGGAAAGAGAGTGACAAGGGAGGGGGGAAAGAGAGTGACAAGGGAGGGGGGAAAGAGAGTGACAAGGGACAAGGGAGGGGGGGAATGAGAGTGACAAGGGAGGGGGGAATGAGAGTGACAAGGGAGGGGGGAATGAGAGTGACAAGGGAGGGGGGAATGAGAGTGACAAGGGAGGGGGAATGAGAGTGACAAGGGGGGGAATGAGTGACAAGGGAGGGGGGAATGAGAGTGACAAGGGGGGGGAATGAGAGTGACAAGGGAGGGGGGAATGAGTGACAAGGGAGGGGGGAATGAGAGTGACAAGGGGGGGAATGAGAGTGACAAGGGAGGGGGGAATGAGTGACAAGGGAGGGGGGGAATGAGAGTGACAAGGGAGGGGGGGGGAATGAGAGTGACAAGGGGGGGGAATGAGAGTGACAAGCGAGGGGGGGGAGAAGAGAGTGACAAGGGAGGGGGGAGAAGAGAGTGACAAGGGAGGGGGGAGAAGAGAGTGACAAGGGAGGGGGGGAGAAGAGAGTGACAAGGGAGGGGGGGAGAAGAGTGACAAGAGAGGAGGGGAGAAGAGAGTGACAAGGGAGGGGGGGAGAAGAGAGTAACAAGTGAGGGAGGGGGGAGAAGAGAGTGACAAGGGAGGGAGGGAGAGAGTGGACAAGAGAGGAGGGGAGAAGAGAGTGACAAGGGAGGGGAGGAGAAGAGAGTGACAAGAGAGGAGGGGAGAAGAGAGTGACAATGGAGGGAAGGAGAAGAGAGTAACAAGTGAGGGAGGGGGGAGAAGAGAGTGACAAGGAGGGGAGGAGAAGAGAGTACAAGTGAGGGAGGGGGGAGAAGAGAGTAACAAGTGAGGGAGGGGGAGAAGAGAGTGACAAGGGAGGGGAGGAGAAGAGAGGGACAAGGAGGGGGGAGAAGAGAGTGACAAAGTAGGGGGGAGAAGAGAGTGACAAAGGAGGGGGGAGAAGAGAGTGACAAGGGAGGGGGGAAAGAGAGTGACAAGGGAGGGGGAAAAGAGAGGTGACAAGGGAGGGGGGAAAGAGAGTGACAAGGGAGGGGGAAAGAGAGTGACAAGGGCGGGGGGGGCAAGAGAGTGACAAGGGAGGGGGAGAAGAGAGTGACAAGGGAGGGGGGGAATGAGAGTGACAAGGGAGGGGGGAATGAGAGTGACAAGGGAGGGGGGCGGGAATGAGAGTGACAAGGGAGGGGGGAATGAGAGTGACAAGGGGGGGAATGAGTGACAAGGGAGGGGGAATGAGAGTGACAAGGGGGGGGAATGAGAGTGACAAGGGGGGAATGAGAGTGACAAGGGAGGGGGGGATGAGAGTGACAGGGAGGGGGGAGAAGAGAGTGACAAGGGAGGGGGAGAAGAGAGAGTGACAAGGGAGGGGGGCGAAGAGAGTGACAAGGGAGGGGAGGAGAAGAGAGTGACAAGGGAGGGGAGGAGAAGAGAGTGACAAGGGAGGGGAGGAGAAGGGAGTGACTAGGGAGGGGGTGAGAACAGGAGAATGGTGTGACAAGGGAGGGGGAGAAGAGTGTGGACAAGGGAGGGGGGGAGGAAGAGTGTGACAAGGGAGGGGAGGAGAGAGAGTGACAAGGGAGGGGAGGAGAGAAGAGAGTAGTGACAAGGGAGGGGGGGAGAACGAGAGCGACAAGGGAGGGGGGGAGAAGAGAGCGACAAGGGGAGGGGGGAAGAAGAGAGTGACAAGGGAGGGGGTGAGAGAAGAGAGTGACAAGGGAGGGGGGAGAGAGAGTGAACAAGGGAGGGGGAGAGAGTGGACAAGGTGAGGGGGGGGAATGAGAGTCACAAGGGATGGGGGAATGAGAGTGACAAGGGGGGGGAATGAGAGTGACAAGGGGGGGTGAGAGTGACAAGGGAGGGGGGGAGAAGAGAGGACGAGGGAGGGGGGAGAAGAGAGTGACGAGGGAGGGGGGAGAAGAGAGTGACGAGGGAGGGGGGGGAAGAGAGTGACAAGAGAGGAGGGGAGAAGAGAGTGACAAGGGAGGGGGGAGAAACTAGAGTGACAAGGGAGGGGAGGAGAAGAGAATGACAAAGGAGGGGGATAAGAGAGTGACAAAGGAGGGGGGAGGAAGAGAGTGACAAGGGAGGGGGAGAAGAGAGTGACAAGGGAGGGGGGAGAAGAGAGTGACAAGGGAGGGGGAGAGAGTGACAAGGGAGGGGGGGAATGAGAGTAACAAGGGAGGGGGGAATGAGAGTGACAAGGGGGGGAATGAGAGTGACAAGGGGGGGGTGAGAGTGACAAGGGAGGGGGGAGAAGAGAGTGACGAGGGAGGGGGGAGAAGAGAGTGACGAGGGAGGGGGGGAAGAGAGTGACAAGAGAGGAGGGGAGAAGAGAGTGACAAGGGAGGGGGGAGAATAGAGTGACAAGGGAGGGGAGGAGAAGAGAATGACAAAGGAGGGGGATAAGAGAGTGACAAAGGAGGGGGGGGAGAAGAGAGTGACAAGGGAGGGGGGGGAGAAGAGAGTGACAAGGGAGGGGGGAGAAGAGAGTGACAAGGGAGGGGGGAGAAGAGAGTGACAAGGGAGGGGGATGAGAGTGACAAGGGGGGGAGAAGAGAGTGACAAGGGAGGGGGGAGAAGAGAGTGACAAGGGAGGGGGGAGAAGAGAGTAACAAGTGAGGGTGGGGGGAGAAGAGAGTGACAAGGGAGGGGAGGAGAAGGGAGTGACAAGGGAGGGGAGGAGAAGGGAGTGACAAGGGAGGGGAGGAGAAGGGAGTGACAAGGGAGGGGAGGAGAAGGGAAGTGACAAGGGAGGGGAGGAGAAGGGAGTGACAAGGGAGGGGAGGAGAAGGGAGTGACAAGGGAGGGGAGGAGAAGAGAGTGACAAGGGAGGGGAGGAGAAGAGAGTGACAAGGGAGGGGAGGAGACAGAGAGTGACAAGTGAGGGGGGGGAGAAGAAAGTGACAAGGGAGGGGGGAGAAGAGAGTGACAAGGGAGGGGAGGAGAAGAGAGTGACAAGGGAGGGGAGGAGAAGAGAGTGACAAGGGAGGGGAGGAGAAGAGAGTGACAAGGGAGGGGGGAGAAGAGAGTGTGACAATGGGAGGGGGGAGAAGAGTGTGACATGGGAGGGGGGAGAAGAGAGTGACAAGGGAGGGGGGAGAAGAGAGTGACAAGGGAGGGGGGGAGAAGAGAGTGACAAGGGAGGGGGGAGAAGAGAGTGACAAGGGAGGGAAGGGGGAGAAGAGAGTGACAAGGGAGGAGGGAGAAGAGAGTGACAAGGGAGGGGGGGGGTGGGAAGAGAGTGACAAGGGAGGGAGGGGGGAGAAGAGAGTGACAAGGGAGTCCCAAGAGCGAGACTGCAGCCAGACACCAGATCATCTTATTGTCCTGGTGGTAAGTAGACAATGCAATATGTTTATTATTTAATTGTTTAGTTATTAATACTACATTGGAAACTAATTTACCTCACATTAAAAGGACACTATAGTCCCAGAACCAGTACAGTTTAATGTAGTGGTACTGGTGTCTATAGCCTGTTCCTGCAGAGAACAGACACTGTGCAGTACTGGTGGTAAAGGAGCACTATAGCGCCAGTGAGAATCGTGGAAGCACCTCTAGCGGCTGTCAGAGAGACAGCTACAAGAAGCTTGATTAACCCTAAGATAAACATAGCAGTTCTTTTAATTTAAATGCTGAGAAAGGGTAGAACATATGTGATGTCATGATATGGGCAGATCATCTGATAAGGGGGGGGGCAATTTTTATATTGCCTAGGGCGGCAAAAATCATTGCACCGGCCCTGATTCTACATCAATACTAGCCAACATGCAGGAGGAATCAACATTGATCGTTTTGATTTTCCTCAGAAAATCTATCGTATCTCGCGTATAGGATGGCAACATAAGTACAAATCCTCTCAATACACGATCTAAATAGATGCCACAGTTTTGTATTAGAGAGTCAACTCCTGAAACAATAGGACGACCTCACAACGGATTACTCCCTTAGCTTAGGCAGTCCACAAAACGTTACTATTTCTGGATTTTCTAGTAGAATGAAACTAAACTCTGCATGACTGATCACCTTGTTGTCGATCCCACCCATGAGTATGCTTTTCTATTCCCTCCAGTAGTTCGTACTCATAACCCTCCCTATCTCTCAACAGATCCAGACACATACAACAGTAATCCTCATGGATACTAATGACCAGGTTGCCACCCTTATCGGACGGTTTTATGATAAGGGTGGCAACCTGAAGGGCCTCCATCTCACTATCAGATAAATTTTGATGGAAAGGATGTCTAACATCCAGCTTTTCAAGGTCAGAGATGACAAGTTGAAGAAAAATGTCTATATTGCCTCACCGGTCCCTCTTGAGCCTTCTTCAAAGAGGTCTAAAAAGATCTGAAAGTCAGGGAAATCTTCCTCATTTATCCCCAACTTATCACAAGTCTGTCGTTATTTCTAAAAAATGTATGCCATTTTAATTTCCTACAAAACAGGTGTAGATCTTTGACCCAATTAAAGGGTCTAAAGTCTACAGTTGGTACAAACGATAAACCTCTTCCCAACAGGCCTATTTCCATGTCACTCAATGGTCGTGAGGAGAGGTTTATGACCTGTATAGTGTTGTCTGTGCACAATTTTCCCTGTTCAGGTCTCGTGATTGATATGGCACCTGGCCCTGTGCGAAAAAAGACGAGGAAGTGTTCATATTGCCAGGGGACGAGGCCAAGGAAAAAGATGGTAACATACCATCTTGGCCAGTCCCTTGCTTGTTGCTCGGCTCTCTCCCCCATCTCCGCCATTTTTACCTTGCTTCTGGACTCAAATACTGGAATACTGCATATATAAGGTCATAGATTAATAATATTTAATCTCTGCAAGGCATACACGATAAAAGCAATATAAAACTGACATATATAACAAATACGGACATAAAATAAACTCTGCATAAAATTGATCCAAATAAATGTGGCAATATATTGCAATATGATATCAGTTGATCCTTTCAGATGAAGGGATCCGTTTACAAAGGAGACTTACAGCAATAGAAGCCGTCCGGAAAGGTAAAAGACGTTTTAGGCAGTGCGGTACAGTGGGACGCCACATATACACCGCAAACCCTTCTGCCATATCGTCTTATTTTATGACTGTTTTACAGATTATATACGACTGCTTCATATTTTATTAATCTGTCCTGGAACAGTGTGGGTATTTTCCTGCAGGTGGACGAACACACCTGTCGATTAATCAATGACACTGGCAAACTAAACTTGAGGTGTATACACACTCACCATCCAATTCATGTGAGAGGATCAACTGATATCATATTGCAATATATTGCCACATTTATTTTGATCCATTTTATGCAGAGTTTATTTTATGTGCGCATTTGTTATATACAGTACAGACCAAAAGTTTGGACACACCTTCTCATTCAAAGAGTTTTCTTTTTTTTCATGACTATGAAAATTGTAGATTCACACTGAAGGCATCAAAACTATGAATTAACACATGTGGAATTATATACATAACAAAAAAGTGTGAAATAACTAAAAATATGTCATATTCTAGGTTCTTCAAAGTAGCCACCTTTTGCTTTGATTACTGCTTTGCACACTCTTGGCATTCTATTGATGAGCTTCAAGAGGTAGTCACCTGAAATGGTTTTCACTTCACAGGTGTGCCCTGTCAGGTTTATTAAGTGGGATTTCTTGCCTTATAAATGGGGTTGGGACCATCAGTTGCGTTGTGGAGAAGTCAGGTGGATACACAGCTGATAGTCCTACTGAAGAGACTGTTAGAATTTGAGACGCGAGATGACGCGCTTAGCCGGCCCGCGCATGCGCAATGCGGGCCGGCATTTCGTCAAGAGGGGTCGCGTCATCAGCTTGCCAGCCAATGATCGCGGCTGGCAAGCTGATGATTTAAAAAAAAATCCAATCAGAAGCCAAATAGCAGAGATCATATTAGTAAATATGATGTGTTAAATGGCTTCCCTGCTCCTCTGCTGGTCCTTTTCGTCGGTTGGATCCAGCAGAGGAGCAGGCTTCACAGTGAGTACACCAAACACCACACACTAGCCCCAGATCACCCCCTGCACCCCAATTAACCCTTTGATCACCCCTGTCAATCACTAGTGAAAGGAAAAAAGTGATCAGTGCAAACTGTCACTTTTTTTTCCACTGGTATTGACTGTTAGGTTTTAGGTATAGTTTAGGCCCCTTGGTAAGGTAGTTTAGGGATCAGTTAGCGCCCAGCCCACCGCACCGCAGTCCCTTATTCGCTGATTAGCGTATCGCTAATCAGCATTTGTACTTTTATAGTATCTGGAAGTGATCAAAACTGATCACGACTTCCGGTTCCGGCGCGCGCATGGACGGCCGCTAGTCAGAGGAGCTCCGCTCGACCGGCCCGTGCTTTGTGGAACCGCCGCTTATCGGGGTTAGTAAATATCCCCACAAACCCCCCGAGAACACCAGGGGGCCGCTCATGGAAAAGTTTGTGGTCAGAGGCGGTTCGCAGAAAGAGGTGCAGGCAGTACACCCGACAGGAGACGATTCGAGAGCCAAGGGCAAGATGGCGCCGGTGACTGAAAAATGCCACAGGCTCACCCGCTCGGCTTCCCAGTCCACACAGAGGAGTACGGAGGCTTCCGGTTCGGAGGATGAGGATGTGGACTGCGGTCACCTCCTGAAAGGAGATATTACAACCTCATGCAAAACTATGGCCATAGAAGTGGCAAAACTCTTGGCTCCAGATATTAAAGCCTCTCTAGAGGCCACGGTCGCCGCGGCTCTACAACAACTGCAAAATGAAGTGGCACAACATACCTCTCAAATCACAGAGGTACAGCAAAGAGTGGTGGTAGTGGAAGACGAGCTGGAGAGGGCTCAGAACAACATTAGTGATCTCCTGCGGAATAATCAACTCCTGAAAGAAAAGATTGACGATCTGGAAAATCGCTCCAGGAGGAGCAACTTGTGGTTCATCGGTTTACCAGAGTCAATCACTCCGAACCAGCTGGCAGATATATGCGAGGTGGAGATACCGCAGGCACTGGGATTAAGGGGCGCCTGTATAGTGGAAAGGGCACACCGGCTGGGACCACCACCACCAGCAGGGGCGCGATCCAATAATGCAAGGCCCAGAGCTACGATAGCTAAATATCTTAACTACGCTGCCAAAGAGGCCATATTGGCAAAATTTAGGCGCAAAGAACAACCCTTGATTATCCGGGGCAACAAGATTCTGCTGTTTAGTGACTACTCTGCGGAGGTGGCGAAACGCAGGAGAGAGTTTTCCCAGGTCTGCTCCATGCTGGCTAGGAATAAAACCAAGTTTGCTTTGATATATCCAGCAACCCTGAGGGTTTTTCAACAAGATGGTTCTGTCGACACCTTCCATTCCCCCAGGGAAGCAAAAGAGGCATTGGAGTGGGATCCCTTGGACTCGGATGTGACCCTGTCAGTTTCCCAAAGGTCCGCAGCCTCGGTCAGAGGAAGAGGGGCTAGATTGAATCCAGGAAGAGCGACGCCAAGAGCCAAGGGGTCGGAGCAACGGGAGGCAGACCCAGAGTGAATAGAGGCGACCTTGAGTATGGACTTCCATGGATGATGCCTCCTTGAAGGGACACGTGAGACAAAAATGGACTTATGTTCCATTATCATTGAGTTTATAGCAACCTGTTGTGTTTAACTATATGGGCTGGAGAGTGTGCTATGGTGGGAGAGAGTAAATGAGTCAGTTAGAGTTTTGTAGTGACAACTACTACACTATAAGATGTGCGAAAAAAGTGAAGTCAGTACTATGGGTGTTTATGTTGTGGGTTAGGGCACGGGGGATCGGGGGGGGGGAGGGCAGATTCACTAGTCTGGGGCAAATGGATGCTAAGATTTTTAGAGGTCACCAAGCGAAATATAATAGATGTCTAATCAGAATGGTTTCTCCTGCTGAGATCTTTAAATTGAGAATCAATTATGAGAGTAGCCACATGGAATGTTAAGGGCCTTCGTTCCCCGGCAAAGCGTATGGCAGTATTACGCCATCTCAAGAAACTTAAAATAGACATTGCATTTCTGCAGGAGACCCATTTAGAAGAAGCAGATTTTGTAAGGATGCGTCGTTTGTGGGTGGGTCAAGTGGTGGGCTCGCCCTCAACTGGCAAACGGGCGGGAGTGATGATTCTGTTACATAAGCGCCTGAGGTATGATATTTCAGCAATGTCAACAGACAAACAGGGGAGGTGGATGCGTCTGTGTTTAGACTCACCGGTGGGACAGATAGTAATGCATAACATTTATGCCCCGAATGAATCCCAGGCGGTCTTTTATAGGACACTAGAAAAGGACATCCTGACGGAAGCATCGCAAATGTTACTGGTAGGGGGTGACTTTAATCGAGTCCATAGCGAGCAGGAGGATAGGAGGAGGAAGGTCTCTGGGTCCGCTATCAAACAGAGCAAAAACCAGACGTTACTCCCATTACTACAGAGTACAGGGCTCCATGATACATGGCGTCACTACCACCCCGAAGACCGAGAATTTACCCACTACTCATGTTCCCAGGGGTCCTGGTCCAGGATTGACTACCTTTTGACATCGACTAGGTTGTTATCTAGGGTCCAGACGGTTGCCATTTCTGATTTGTTGATCTCGGATCATGCCCCAGTAATTGTGGAGCTCATGGACACTATTCCAAGAGGCCAAGATTATATATGGAGAATGCCCCAACATTTGTCCAAGGACAAGGAGTGCATAGACAGACTGAAAGGCTGGTGGTGGGAATATGCACAGGACAACGCGGACCATATGACGGATCAGGGTTTGTTCTGGGATGCGGCGAAGGCGGTGCTGAGAGGTAGAATAATGTCCTACACTATAGGGATTAAGCGGGATGAGAGGAAAAAGTTTGATGAGGCTACGGGACAGGTACGGAGGGCATATACTGCATTCCTGGAAAATCCTACGGACGCAAACAAATTGCTCTGGGTAACAGCTAAACATAACTTTGATTATTGCCAGGAAAGACGTGAAAAATGGGTCGGAGATTACCAAAGGGCTAAGTTTTTCCGCTTGGGTAATAAAGCCGGACGGTTACTGGCCAACTTAACGCGCCCCTTTGCTAAGCAACCTGCGCTGCATCCCCTGAAGGATAAGCTAGGAAAGCTACATACCCAACCAAAAGATGTAGTAGAAGTCCTGGGTGAATTCTATCAGACGTTGTACACTAGTGACAGCTTTGACCCGTTGGCGGCAAGGGATCTCTTGGATCAGGTGGATCTACCACGATTGTCTGCAGACGTGTTAGAAGCCTTAAATGGTGAAATACGGGAAGAAGAGGTGAGGGCGACCATTAAATCTCTGCCAAATCATAAGGCGCCGGGACCCGACGGGTTCCCTGCGGAATTTTATAAGTCGATGCACCAAGAATTGGTCCCGACGTTGACCAAGATGTTTAATGACATTTTGGGAGGGGGGAGTTTACCTGGCATGGGCAAAATGGCCTATATTAAAATTCTCCCGAAGCCGGGAAGAGACTTAACTCAACCAAGTGCTTATAGACCGATATCCTTAATTAACCAGGACATCAAAGTCCTGTCCAAAATTTAGGCTAATAGGTTGGCCATTTGTGTACCTGATCTAATCGGGGGGGGAGGAGGGAATGACTTCATTGGTGGAAAATAATTGAAAAATGAGTGGGGAACTATGTAATGTTACCTGTCTGTATAATCCACAGATAATGTTTTGTATCATGTCGATCAAGCAATTGATGTACGTATTGTATGGTTCCTTCCACTTCAATAAAGAGATGTTTGAAAAAAAAAAAAAAAACTGATCACAGTCAGATCTATAATAGTATTAGTGTCACTTTAGTTCGCCCTCCATCCAAAACGCAGTGTTTGCCCGATCAGGCCTGATCGGTCGCCCACACGTGCGTTCACCCACGCCCGCCCCACCGCAGTGACAAAAAATATTATTTTTTTTCATCACTGCACATTCACTTTACACGCGCTGCGGCGATAAAAAAAATCTGTTTTGATATTTTTTATCAACCGCAGCGGCCTCCGGTACTTCGCTAGCCTCCCATTTGTAAGACAGGCTTGCTTTTTTTCTTGGGTAGTCTCAGGGAATACCCCTAAATTTAGTTGCCCAAATGTCAAACAGGGGGTATTCTTCTGAAGAGGCCTACAGGCTTCTGACCCAGTCGGATGAGGAATGGGAACCCTCATCTGACGAATCTAGCGGGTCAGAATATGAACCTGTAGAAAGCAGTGGCACTCTGACCCAAAGTTCGGACGAGGAGGCTGAGGTCCCTGATAGCACCAGGCGTACCCGGCCCCGTGTCGTTAGACCACAGGTTGCGCAGGATCCGCTTCAAGGGCAGCAGAGTGGGGCTGGCGCTGTCGGATTACGTGGTGAGGCATACACCAGCAGCGCAGACCATCCTGGACCTAGTTGCGGTCATATTGGTCCACGAACCCAATTCATCACATGCCCATGTTCTCTGCTGCTATGTCCAGGGCACGTTTTGAGGCCATCCTGCGTTTCTTGCACTTTAGTGACAATAGAACCTCCCGTCCCAGAGGCCACCCAGCTTTTGACCGGCTCCACAAAATTTCGGCCCCTCATAGACCATTTCAACCAGAAATTTGCAGATTTGTATACCCCAGAGCAAAACATCTGCGTAGACGAGTCCCTAATACATTTTACCGGGCGCCTTGGCTTCAAACAATACATCCCAAGCAAGCGCGCCCGGTATGGGGTCAAATTGTATAAGCTCTGTGAAAGGGCCACAGGCTATACCCACAAATTTTGTGTCTATGAGGGAAAAGATCAGACCCTGGAGCCGGTTGGTTGCCCTGACTACCTGGGGAGCAGTGGGAAGACAGTCTGGGACTTGGTGTCACCCTTATTCGGCAAGGGGTACCATCTTTATGTGGACAATTTCTACACAAGTGTGGCCCTCTTTAGGCATTTGTTTCTAGAACAGATTGGCGCCTGTGGCACCGCGCGAACTAGTCGCGCGGGCTTCCCCCAATGGCTCGTTACCACCCGTCTTGCAAGGGGGGAGAGGGCTGCATTGTGTAACGAAGAACTGCTCGCGGTGAAATGGAGAGACAAGCGGGATGTTTACATGCTCTCCTCCATTCACGCAGACACGACAATACAAATTGAGCGAGCAACCCGTGTCATTAAAAAGCCCCTCTCAGTCCACGACTATAACCTTCACATGGGAGGGGTGGACTTCAATGACCAGATGTTGTGTCCGTATTTAGTTTCCCGCAGAACCAGACACTGGTATAAGAAGGTGTCTGTATATTTGATTCAATTGGCTCTGTATAATAGTTTTGTTCTCTACAGTAAGGCTGGGAGAACACGATCCTTGCTCAATTTTCAGTTAGCCGTCTACACGAGCGACATTTCCCCAATGTCGTTGCCGGTACCTCAACCCAACCGTCACCCCGAAAAAGATGTCGTGTCTGTAGCAGGAGTGGAATAAGGCGTGACACCCGCTATTTCTGTCCTGACTGCCCTGACCACCCTGCCCTATGCTTAGGGGAGTGTTTCCGGAAGTACCACACACAGGTACACCTAGCATAGGGATCACATCTCACCAGGACAGGCACACAGGGCTATTAGGGCCCATTCACTCACAGCTGCTGCAAACGTCTCCTTTCACCTGGGACAAAGTGCATAACGCACTTCGCCACATCTTTGGGCGATTTGCGCTTTGCACATTGACCCATGGGGAAGGAGAGGTTTGTTCTATAAAGGTTAAAAAAAAAAAAACTGTAAACAAAAAGGTTAATGTTCAGTTCAAAAAGTAAAAGTTTATATATTCTGTTCCAAAGTTAATAAAAATTATTGCGTTGCGGCCTGGTTTTTTCATTTTTTTTACCTTCCAGGTGGACCAACCGATCGAATAGCTGCAGCATTGATGTGCATTCTGACAGAAGCATTGCGCAAGTCGGTGTATGCGGCCCTGCAAGACAAGATTTCTCCTCTGCAGTAAAAGATACGTTTGCTGAGGCTTATGAGCTGAGGGGCGGTGCTCATAGTCTTTGGCAAACACTTTGCCGGGATTATTTTTTTTTTTATATACAATGATTTATTCATCCACATCGATTGATGTGAATGGAGAAATCTGGTTTGCCAGGGCATACGAGCTAAGTGGGTATGGATGTTGGGCGGAGCTCCAATGTCCTGGCAGACGCCTTTCCCCTCCTTTTTTTTTTTTGGCAGAGATTTTTTCATCCACATTGATCGATGCGAATGAAGAAATCTGTGCCGTTCATTTTTTTCTTTCAGCCCAGAGGCTGAACGGAAAAAAAAATATCTCATTACTTGTATGCTCAATATAAGGAGAATAGCAGAAACTCCTAATGCTGGCCATACATGTAATGATTGCGGAGACCCTCAAATGCCAGGGCAGTACAAACACCCCACATGGGTATATGTAAAATGACACCCCAAAAATTCTAGGAACTCGCCATGCCCCTCACGGAATACCTTGGGGTGTCTTCTTTCCAAAATTGGGTCCCTTGTGGCGTAGTTATACTGCCCTGGCAATTCAGGGGCCCAAATGTGTGAGAAGTAGTTTGCAATCAAAATGTGTAAAAAATGGCCTGCGAAATCCGAAAGGTGCACTTTGGAATATGTGCCCCTTTGCCCACCTTGGCTGCAAAAAAGTGTCACACATCTGGTATCGCCGTACTCAGGAGAAGTTGGGGAATGTGTTTTGGGGTGTCATTTTACATATACCCATGCTGGGTGAGATAAATATCTTGGTCAAATGCCAACTTTGTATAAAAAAATTGGAAAAGTTGTCTTTTGCCAAGATATTTCTCTCACCCAGCATCGTTATATGTAAAATGATACCCCAAAACACATTCCCCAACATTCCCCTACTTCTCACACATATGGGCCCCTAAATTGCCAGGGCAGTATAACTACCCCACAAGTGACCCCATTTTGGAAAGAAGACACCCCAAGGTATTTTAGTGAGTTCATGGAAGTTTTTATTTTTTGTCACAAGTTAGTGGAATATGAGACTTTGTAAGAAAAAATAAATAAAAAAAAATCATCACTTTCCGCTAACTTGTGACAAAAAATGAAAAGTTCTATGAACTCACTATGCCCATCAGCGAATACCTTAGGGTGTCTACTTTCCGAAATGGGGTAATTTGTGGGGGTTTTCTACTGTCTGGGCATTGTAGAACCTCAGGAAACATGACAGGTGCTCAGAAAGTCAGAGCTGCTTCAAAAAGCGGAAATTCACATTTTTGTACCATAGTTTGTAAACGCTATAACTTTTACCCAAACCATTTTTTTTTTTGCCCAAACTTTTTTTTTTATCAAAGACATGTAGAACAATAAATTTGGCGAGGTTTTTTTGCAAAATTTTACAGCTGAAAGTGAAAAATGTCTCTTTTTTGCAAAAGAATCGTTAAATTTTGATTAATAAAAAAAAAGTTAAAATGTCAGCAACAATGAAATACCACCAAATGAAAGCTCTATTAGTGAGAAGAAAAGGAGGTAAAATTCATTTGGTTGCATGACCGAGCAATAAACGGTGAAAGTAGTGTAGTGCAGAAGTGTAAAAAGTGGCCTGGTCATTAAGGGGGTTTCAGCTAGCGGGGTTGAAGTGGTTAATAAGATTCAGCCCTTAGCAACCAGCCTGCATAAAACTGCAATTTCACTATTCAGTTAAGATGGCCGCCACTGCCCTCACCCTGAGGCTAATCCCGCCTGCCCTCACTAACCAGTAACAATAGCCCCCCAAAAGTGTCAGTAACTAGAGCCCTCCCCTAAAGGGTTAATCTCCTGCAGCACAAAGGGGTCTTACCACATGTTGCTTCTATTTATACACTGAGCAGACGGCAGATCTCCCTTCCCTGCTCTGCTCCAACTCTGCATCCTCCAGCTCTGCTGAGTGAGGGAGCGTCTGCCAAGCGCAGGGACAGGGAGAAGTGCACACAGCCCAGACACTGTTATCAGCTGCTGGGGAGGACCTGGCTTTAATTATTTACTTACAGTCCCTGGCTGTCAGTAATGTGACCTTGCACGCTGCGTGCTTCTGCGTCCTCCGTCCTTCAACACCTAGACGGACCATGCCTAGCAACCTTATTTTAAGCACAGGTAAAAGTAGGCAGTACAGGGAACAAAACTGTGGAATTAAGGGGTAATTGAATACACAGTGAAAAGTTAAAATAGGGCCACCAAGGAGATATTAATCACCACAATCCAATACTCCAAAAATATATATATATGACAGTTATACTTTAAGAAATGAAGGTCAGTCAGTCTAAAAAATTGGGAAAACTTTTAAAGTATCCCCAAGTGCAGTCACAAAAACCATCAAGCACTACAAAGAAACTGGCTCACATGCGGACCGCCCCAGGAAAGGAAGACCAAGAGTCACCTCTGCTGCGGAGGATAAGTTCATCCGAGTCACCAGCCTCAGAAATCGCAGGTTAACAGCAGCTCAGATTAGAGACCAGGTCAATGCCACACAGAGTTCTAGCAGCAGACACATCTCTAGAACAACTGTTAAGAGGAGACTGTGTGAATCAGGCCTTCCCCTGGGTTCAGACCTGAGCGTTTGGGATGTCGCGCTCTGTATGCGCGATTGTACCAGCGTTTGCAATTGCGCATACAGAGACAAGCAAACGCCCATTGTTGCGCGTTCCCGGAAGTCTATGTACAGGAATGCGCGACAAGACGCCCCAAAGAAGTTCATGTACTTCTTGGGGCGTCGGGCATTTTACAGCGCGATCGTACGCGCTGTAAAACGCTCAGGGGAGAACCATTCCCATAGGGAATCATTGGTTCTTGCCTGTTGAGCGTTTTACAGTGCATAGGAACGCGCTGTTAAAGGGATTCTGTCACCTCCCCTCAGCCAAAAAACGATTTAAAAGCAGCCATGCAGCACAGCTTACCTGGATTAAGCTGTGCTCTTTTATCTTGAAATCCGTCCAGCAGTTACTGCAAAAAACGACTTTGATCGATATGTAAATGTGTCCTGAAGGTGCCCAGAGGGGCGTTTTTTTCTTCTTAGTGAGCCCAGTACCGCCCCTCTTTCAGTGCCCAGCCCGCCTTCCTTGTACTTTCTAACCGCCGCCCCCAGCCTGCCACAGCCTCTCCTCCCTCTCCTCCCCCTCCCTCACGCCGAACGAAGTCTCGCACAGGCGCAGTACCCACTGAGGGCTGCGCCTGTGCGATCATCAGGAGACTGAGGGCGGCAGCTTCATCTTCGTCACTGGGCATGCGCCGAGCCCAGTGACGTCCGATGTTAGCTCTTTCCCTCAGTCAGCCTGGTAGGAAGCGCAGAGGATTGCCGATCGGCTGCTGCACCCTGCGCTTTCTCCAGTCTGCCTGCCACAGTGAAGACGGCCAGCGATTTCTTTCCCCACCCTCCCTTCAGGAAAGAAATAAGTATTTGTTTTTGCTCAGTGAAAATGTATAAATTCAGTAAAGCTTTACTTAATATAATAATACCTAATTCGCCCCAACAAATACTTATTTCTTTCCTGAAGGGAGGGTGGGGAAAGAAATCGCTGGCCGTCTTCACTGTGGCAGGCAGACTGGAGAAAGCGCAGGGTGCAGCAGCCGATCGGCAATCCTCTGCGCTTCCTACCAGGCTGACTGAGGGAAAGAGCTAACATCGGACGTCACTGGGCTCGGCGCATGCCCAGTGACGAAGATGAAGCTGCCGCCCTCAGTCTCCTGATGATCGCACAGGCGCAGCCCTCAGTGGGTACTGCGCCTGTGCGAGACTTCGTTCGGCGTGAGGGAGGGGGAGGAGAGGGAGGGGAGGCTGTGGCAGGCTGGGGGCGGCGGTTAGACAGTACAAGGAAGGCGGGCTGGGCACTGAAAGAGGGGCGGTACTGGGCTCTCTAAGAAGAAAAAAACGCCCCTCTGGGCACCTTCAGGACACATTTACATATCGATCAAAGTCGTTTTTTGCAGTAACTGCTGGACGGATTTCAAGATAAAAGAGCACAGGTAAGCTGTGCTGCATGGCTGCTTTTAAATCGTTTTTTGGCTGAGGGGAGGTGACAGAATCCCTTTAAACGCTCAGGTCTGAACCCAGCCTTCATGGTAGAATATCTGCTAGGAAACCACTGCTAAGGACAGGCAACAAGCAGAAGAGACTTGTTTGGGCTAAAGAACACAAGGAATGGACATTAGACCAGTGGAAATCTGTGCTTTGGTCTGATGAGTCTAAATTTGAGATCTTTGGTTCTAACCACCGTGTCTTTGTGCGACGCAGAAAAGGTGAACGGATGGACTCTACATGCCTGGTTCCCACCGTGAAGCATGGAGGAGGAGGTGTGATGGTGTGGGGGTGCTTTGCTGGTGACACTGTTGGGGATTTATTCAAAATTGAAGGCATACTGAACCAGCATGGCTACCACAGCATCTTGCAGCGGCATGCTATTCCATCCGGTTTGCGTTTAGTTGGACCATCATTTATTTTTCAACAGGACAATGACCCCAAACACACCTCCAGGCTGTGTAAGGGCTATTTGACCATGAAGGAGAGTGATGGGGTGCTGCGCCAGATGACCTGGCCTCCACGTCACCGGACCTGAACCCAATCGAGATGGTTTGGGGTGAGCTGGACCGCAGAGTGAAAGCAAAAGGGCCAACAAGTGCTAAGCATCTCTGGGAACTCCTTCAAGACTGTTGGAAGACCATTTCAGATGACTAACTCTTGAAGCTCATCAAAAGAATGCCAAGAGTGTGCAAAGCAGTAATCAAAGCAAAAGGTGGCTACTTTGAAGAACCTAGAATATGACATATTTTCAGTTGTTTCACACTTTTTTGTTATGTATATAATTCCACATGTGTTAATTCATAGTTTTGATGCCTCCAGTGTGAATCTACAATTTTCATAGTCATGAAAATAAAGAAAACTCTTTGAATGAGGTGTGTCCAAACTTTTGGTCTGTACTGTATGCAGGTTTTATATTGCTTTTATCATGTATGCCTTGCAGAGATTAAATATTATTAATCTATGACCTTATATATGCAGGATTCCAGTATTTGAGCGCTCAGCCCAATCTTTAACTTTCTTTTTGTCAACCTAATAGGCCCTGTTCTCCTTAAATTCGCTCAGATCCCTCGTGAACTGCCTATGTTTCCGCTCCTTTAGCAGATTCTGGAATCTTTCCACAGACGTCTGGAGGGATGATTCTTGTCTATAAAAGTCGGGATCCGTCCAGGGCCGGACTGGCCCACCGGGATACCGGCCCTGGGGCCGCTTTAAGATGTGTCTGCACCTTTTCGGCGGCCGGCAGGCCGAATCTGAAAGCTCTGTAGTGGTGGCCGGTGGGTGGAGCTGAGCAGGCCGGCAGCCGGCCTCCGTGGGAGCGGCACTGCTCCCTCCGACCACCTGGTGTCACTGTGAGCAGCAGCCCGTGATCCTCCTGGCTGGCTGTCCTGTGTGTGGCTGCCCCTCTCTGACTTCCTGCAAGTGGCCTCACCTCCAGATTCAATATGCCGGGCCCAGGCCGCAGACCAGAAGCAGAGCCCGACCCCTGTGTCTGCCGCCCGCCGTCATGACCGATGCAAACAGCCCTGAGAGGACTTGAGGAGCCGCAAATACTGGGGGTAAGAAGGGGCCAGGCTGTGCCTACATGTGACTGTGCAGGCTGTCAGGGTTATGTAGTGTATATTATTTACATACAGTCCTATAAATTTTAAGACTGTATGTACACTAATATACACTACATAACCCTGACAGCCTGCACAGTCACATGTGGGCACATCCCTGGCATCCAATATACCAAAAGTGGGGGGGAAATAGCAGTGCGTCTTATACGGCGAATGCAGCTTATTTTGCGATTTGCGAATTTTCGCGAATTTTTTGCGGAGTACTTACAACTACAAACGCTCGCCGAGAGGAGGGAGGAGGCAGTGTGTGAGTCATATGTCACGCGCCTGCGCCGCCCACTTTATGAATGAAGCAGGCGGCGTGGGCGCATGACGTATGACTCACGCTGCCAGCGCCTGTCCTCCCGGCCTGCCTCCTGCCTCCTCCCTCCTCTCGGTGAGCGCTTGTAGTTGTAAGTACTCCGCTCATTATGCGATTATGCACATAACTATTTACTATTAGACATACGATTATACAGTGAGCGGGGCCCGTGTAGTAGAATAGTCACTGCACGGGCCCCGCTGTCATTATAAAGCCAGATGCCGGCCCCCAGCCCTGTATTGAGGGTCATTCACTGCAGGGACACTTATGGAGGGGATCTGTGGATGACACATAGCATAAGATGCTATATATGTGTCATCCACAGATCCCCCCCCCCATAACTGTCATACACAGAGACCCCAATAAGAGCCACCCACAGATCCCCCATAAGTGTCACCCACAGATCCCCCATAAGTGTCACCCACAGATCCCCCATAAGTGTCACCCACAGATCCCCCATAAGTGTCACCCACAGATCCCCCATAACAGTGCGTCACCCACAGATCCCCCATAACAGTGCGTCACCCACAGATCCCCCCATAACAGTGTCCGTCAGCCACAGATCCCCCCATAACAGTGTCCGTCAGCCACAAATCCCCCCATAACAGTGTCCGTCAGCCACAGATCCCCCCATAACAGTGTCCGTCAGCCACAGATCCCCAGTAATAGTGCCATCCACAGACCACAATTAGTTCAAAACCCACCAAAAGCACACCTTTTGGTTCAAAATATTTTTTTTCTTATTTTCCTCCTCAAAAACCTAGGTGCGTCTTATAGGCCGGTGCGTCTTATACGGCGAAAAATACGGGTATATCACAGAGAGCTATACTGTGCAGTATAGCTTATAATGCACAGTATAGCTCTCTGTGATATGTATTGGATGCCAGGGCTGTGCCCACATGTGACTGTGCAGGCTGCCAGGGTTATGTAGTGTATACTATTAGTTTACATACAGTCTCCAGTTTACAGTAATCTCCAGGAGTGGCATCGGCTGGGCAAATCAGCTTCTAGGATCTGGGCTCCATGGGCACTCTGTACCCTCACATGCTTCTTTATGCATCACAGCAAGGAGATTGGGGCAGTTGACAGCAGGGCTCTGGCTGGAGGTAGCACTTTGTGAAAGGTTGTCACACAGGTTGTCAGGGGCTGGGAGTGGAGAACATCTTGGTGTGTAACCTGGTGTCACTGTGCTGTACAAAGGACCTGCTGGGCATGGTGCCTCCACAGAGGGCAGGGAATCAGATTGACTGAGGAGGGCTTGTACTTTGGAGAAGAATATGTGGCTTCATGTGACAGAGCAGAGGAATCGCACAGAAGAGTGTGTGGATGAGGATACATCGTGTCTCCAGGAGCTCTGCCCGTGACATCTCCAAGTGACAGACACTGCTGGACCCCCCTGGCACCCTGCACACATTATAAATGCACAGTATAGCTTTCCCTGATATGTATTTGATGTCAGGGCCATGCCCACATGTGGCGAGTGGCGGTGCATTATACACAGCAGCACGGTGTCCGGTACTCACAAAGACGTGGTAGACAAATGCCCAGCCCCGGGGTCTCTCCAGCACGTTGCACAGGTAGTTATGCAGCCTCCGATTCTTCACGTTCCTCCGGCAGCTCTGGCTGCTGTTGTACGACAGCGGCTTCCCCAATAAGCTCATGCAAGCTCCCTGCTTCCCTCGGTGGCTCTCCTGCAAGCCCCCTCCCGGTCCCACACCGATGCCCCTGCCAGTGTCACTGGTGCCCAGGAGAAGCAGCCCGTCCCCTCTACTGGAGTTTAACAGCACCCTGTTGCCCCGACTCCACATCTTTCGTGCCGTAGTAACGGTCCCTGCCCCTGCCTTTACCTCCAGAGCTGCTTTTTATCCAGAGCCCAGAGCCTCCCACATCACCTCCACTATGTTTGCGGGACATGGCATCACCGGCGTGGGCACAGAGGTCTTCGGGTGCATGCACAGAGCAGACCTGGGGACAGGGTGGCAGCGCTTCCTGGCTTCAGACTGTCAGATCTGATCACAAGTTGGCACCAGCCATACATACAGGAAGGCTCTGTGTGCAGGGTGCCAGGGGGGTCCAGCAGTGTCTGTCACTTGGAGATGTCAGCAGCAGAGCTCCTGGAGACACGACGTATCCTCATCCACACACTCTTCTGTGCGATTCCTCTGCTCTGTCACATGAAGCCACATATTCTTCTCCAAAGTACAAGCCCTCCTCAGTCAATCTGATTCCCTGCCCTCTGTGGAGGCACCATGCCCAGCAGGTCCTTTGTACAGCACAGTGACACCAGGTTACACACCAAGATGTTCTCCACTCCCAGCCCCTGACAACCTGTGTGACAACCTTTCACAAAGTGCTACCTCCAGCCAGAGCCCTGCTGTCAACTGCCCCAATCTCCTTGCTGTGATGTATAAAGAAGCATGTGAGGGTTACAGAGTGCCCATGGAGCCCACATCCTAGAAGCGGATCTGCCCAGCCGATGCCACTCCTGGAGAGTCCCTTGCTGCTCTCTGTACAGGAGGGGACAGTGATCACACAGCTCTCTGCATCCAGCATGCTGCTCAGCCTCCAAACAGGCAGCTCCCAGCAGTCTACTGTGCCTTCACCTGTGTGAAGTTGGCACCCCATGTTCTTAAATTTCAAAAATAAATACACCATTCGTTTGTGCTGCGTTTGTGCTGGTTTGTGCCGCAAAAATGAACGTTTGTGCCGGTTCGGTTCCTGAGATATTGCGCGTTAGATTTTTATGAAGCCCCGCCCATTTTCCACCCCATGTTCTTAAATTTCAAAAATAAATACACCATTCGTTTGTGCTGCGTTTGTGCTGGTTTGTGCTGCAAAAATGAACGTCTGCGCCGCTTTGGTTTCCGAGATATTGCGCACTTGATTTGCTGAAACCCCGCCCACTTTCCACCCCATGTTTTAAAATTTCAAAAAGAAATACACCATTCGTTTGTGCTGCGTTTGTGCTGGTTTGTGCCACAAAAATGAACGTTTGTGCCGGTTCGGTTCCTGAGATATTGCGCGTTAAATTTTTATGAAGCCCCGCCCATTTTCCACCCCATGTTTTAAAATTTCAAAAAGAAATACACCATTCGTTTGTGCCGCAAAAATGAACGTTTGCGCCGCTTTGGTTTCCGAGATATTACGCGCTTGATATGCTGAAACCCCGCCCACTTTCCACCCCATGTTTTTAAATTTCAAAAAGAAATACACCATTCGTTTGTGCTGCGTTTGTGCTGGTTTGTGCAGCAAAAATGAACGTTTGCGCCGCTTTGGTTTCCGAGATATTGCCCACTGTGAAAATCTGGATTCCTGGTTGGCCTACAAAATCAGGAATCACTGGCTCAAAGCGCTCTGGGGTATACCAGACAAGTTCACCGGTAGGGGGCTCTGGTGGACTTAACTGGTGGGCCGGAAAACTAGTACGAGCCCCAGAGCTTCTCGTACTAGTGTGGGCCACAGGGTCCCTAGCATGGCGGTCTCCTTTCTCCACCTGGCGGCGTCTCCGCCGCCTTGGGGTCTCATCATCATCGCTAGATGATGAGGAGGACGCGGATGACAAAAGGAAAGTGGGGTCATCCTCGTCCTCACTGGGGCTCTTGGACTCGGAGGCAAGCTGGGCATATGCGGCCTAGAACATTCGGCGGGCCATAGGGGAGTGTGTGTGTGTGATAAACATGATTTGGTGTGCGTGTGTGTGGGGGGACGGGTGTTCGGGAACTTACCCTAAACCTAACAGACAAAAAAATAAAAAAAGGCCCAAAAATGTGATAATTTTTTTAATTCAAACTCGCTTATCAACCGTCCGAAGTTGATCAGCTGTGGGGTGTGCGATGCGCTAACAGTGGCCGGACGCTAAGAGTCCCGGCCACAGTCAGCGTACGCAGAAAAAAAGATATATGCTTGTGCCCCAAAAAAAGTTGTGGGGGGGGGGGGCGGGAGGGGGTCAAGCTGCAGCACACCTGGGGGGTCTAGAGTCAGAGTTAAAAACATAGGGGGGAAAGTGGGAGGGGTTTCATCAAATCAAGCACGCAATATCTCGGAAACCAAAGCGGCGCAAACGTTCATTTTTCATTTTTGCAGCACAAACCAGCACAAACGAATGGTGTATTTCTTTTTGAAATTTAAGAACATGGGGTGGAAAGTGGGCGGGGTTTCAGCAAATCAAGCGCAATATCTCAGAAACCAAAGCGGCGCAAACGTTCATTTTTGCGTCACAAACCAGCACAAACTAATGGTGCATTTCTTTTTGAAATTTAAGAACATGGGGTGGAAAGTGGGCGGGGTTTCAGCAAATCAAGCGCAATATCTCGAAAAAACCAAAGCGGCGCAAACGTTCATTTTTGCAGCACAAACGAATGGTGTATTTCTTTTTGAAATTTAAGAACATGGGGTGGAAAATGGGCGGGGCTTCATAAAAATCTAACGCGCAATATCTCAGGAACCGAACCGGCACAAACGTTCATTTTTGCGGCACAAACCAGCACAAACGCAGCACAAACGAATGGTGTATTTCTTTTTGAAATTTAAAAACATGGGGTGGAAAGTGGGCGGGGTTTCAGCAAATCAAGTGCGCAATATCTTGGAAACCAAAGCGGCACAAACGTTCATTTTTGCAGCACAAACGAATGGTGTATTTATTTTTGAAATTTAAGAACATGGGGTGGAAAATGGGCGGGGTTTCAGAAAATCGAGCGCAATATCTTGGAAACCAAAGCGGCGCAAACGTTCATTTTTGCAGCACAAACCAGCAAAAACGCAGCACAAACGAATGGTGTATTTCTTTTTGAAATTTAAGAACATGGGGTGGAAAATGGGCGGGGCTTCATAAAAATCTAACGTGCAATATCTCAGGAACCGAACCGGCACAAACGTTCATTTTTGCGGCACAAACCAGCACAAACGCAGCACAAACGAATGGTGTATTTCTTTTTGAAATTTAAAAGCATGGGGTGGAAAGTGGGCGGGGTTTCAGCAAATCAAGTGCGCAATATCTCGGAAACCAAAGCGGCGCAGACGTTCATTTTTGCAGCACAAACCAGCACAAACGCAGCACAAACGAATGGTGTATTTCTTTTTGAAATTTAAGAACATGGGGTGCCAACTTCACACAGGTTGTGCCTTCCTACATAGAAGCCTGGAGGTCACTTCCAGGCAGCTGAAACTCCATGCATGATGGACAGAGTGGCTGTGAGAAGCTTGAAGCCCACCACCTCCAGGCAGCTGCACTTCAACAACTTTTCCAGGAGAACCCAGCAACCCTGTGACAGCAGGAAGGGGTTGCCAGTCACTCACTTGTCCCTGTGCAGCCTGCAGCTCCAGTCCTTCTCCTGGTGCTGCTGCTGACATACATTCAAGGGGGACAGAAGGGGAAGGGGGGGAGGAAGAGGAGGACAGAGGGGGAAGGCCAGGTACTTACAGGAGGACTATATCTGAGTATAAATTAAAGGGGTTGTTCGGGTTCAGAGCTAAACCCGGACATCCCTCCATTTTCACCCAGGCAGGCCTTCTGACTTGAGCATCGGAGCAGTTCATGCTCCGATGCTCTCCTTTGCCCTGCGCTAAATCGCGCAGGGCAAAGGCATTTTTTTGAAGATCTGGTGACGTGTCGGGGCGCTCCATGGGGCTGCCAGGAACCCCGGTGACGTCAACGGCACTGATGGCTGGGATTTAGCGCTGCCCTAGCCAGTAAAACGGTAATATGAACAATGGGGTTCTACAAAAGAGCTATTGTGGGGCAAAGTTCATATTCGTGTTTACACACGTGTTTTAAAATGAATGCTTTCCCCTTTTATAAACAAGTAAATAATGACGCAACGTTGTGGGGCTGGTGTGCAACTTTTTCCAGGGCTGGTTTTTATCCCCAGTCCGGCCCTGGATCCGTCTTAAATTTAAGGGCTATATCAATCAACTCTTTTAACCTTTCTGATGTTTTCTTAAACACTTTCCTTTCTTCCTGTAGGAGGATTTTCATCGGGTTGAGAGAACTGTGTGTTAGTTCTTCTTCCCACTGTTTGATTAGTGACGGGGAGGTAATACGTGCTGCAGGGACAAGTCGGATGCGCAGTCCCTTTGGTACAATCTGATATTCTAGTTAACTTTCAAGGGACTTTACCTCCCACCACGATTTTATATTCTCTTTATACCCTACGTATAGATCCTTGAAAGCAAGCCTACAGGTGACGAGTATCTGACACAGACTATCTCCGCTTACCCTAGTATTACGTACCGCAGGGGTAGGAGCTTAAGGGACCGTCTTGTACACAGCCATTACATGGCACCGGCTGTTACCGGCACCTGGCTTGACCGACGTCCTACAGGCATGTTTCACTGTCGCACTTCTAAGGCCTCCAGTTTTATCTCTGTCTCAAAAACAATCACAGGCTCTGCCACCAACGAGACAATCCCTATCCACAATTTCATTAATTGTAAGAGTAAAGGGGTTGTGTATATTTGCCAATGTCCCTGTCCTATGGACTACATAGGTAAGACCTTCAGGGAACTGAGGAGGGTCTGTGAGCACGTTTATGATGTACGCAAAAAGACCACACTCGTAGCAACACATGTTAGCGAAAAGCATGCAGGGGACCCACGTGTACTTAAATTCTCTATTTTAGAGATGATTCCCCCATCACCGAGGCGAGGAAATTGGAACAGAAAGATTCTTCAGAGGGAAACTGAATGGATCTACCGGTTCAAGTCCCAGGCACCATTCAGTCTTAACGAAAAACTCACGTTCAATTGTTTCATTTAACAGGAGATCTTTTGTTTTTGTTTTGTATTTATATGCATAGTTGTGAAGACCCCCTATGTTTCTCCTTCTTTAAGGACACCACCTCCGGATACCTTGTGCCTTATACTTGCCTTGGATGCGCGTCCTATCACTATAGGGTGGTCTCTATCTAGTATGGGTATATCCATATCCAGGCAACTGGGTTACTATATATATCTTTTGTTCTGGAGCCAGGAGCTGTATATGTTGTCTGGCTATGGTACTTAATTTTTTATATATCATTTCCCCCCTGGAGTTGCCTTTGTATTTTATTGTAATAACTTGTGGTCATCAGTCTAATTTGCCATATGTAACAGTGCCTTCTATTATATACCACATTTATTTATTTTTTTGCACCCCTCTTTCCTCCACCCCCCGCTGTTATCATGCGCACATCTTGTCGATCAAGGTTGGAGGGGTGGAAGCAGCGCTTCGCTGATGCGCTCCTGGTTGCGACCGGAGGAGAACATGCGACCTGATATCCCCGGAAGCGACCGCAGTGTTTCATCTACCGGAAGTGGTGCGTTCCATTCATCGGAGTCACATGAAGATGATAGGAACGCACAATGGATACTGCATTAAAGCGCTGTATCCGCTCTACATACCGGAGGTGGGCGGTACTAGCGTTCCACTGACCGGAAGCAAGTCCCCTGGCGCGAATTTCGCGTGCCGAGGTAATATATTTAAAGATAGCCAAACACTAATACCTGCTCCTGCACCATCCTTTGCAGGATAGGTGATACACATTATGGGGCTCTCCCACATGTAAGTAACCTACATTGTTTCCTATATCTAAGGTTTGGATTATCTTCTTTGACAAGTTATGCATCGTTTTCCTTTTCTTTTTTACCTTCCTTATACTTTGCAGGTAGTATCCTTTACTATCCAGTTGGATAACATGTGAGGTCCCCAAGTATGCGCCTGACCGACTGTCTACCGTAAGGGATTAGTATATAAAATGAGAATACTTTGACTGGGAGAAAATGTCTGGATGTGGGTAAGTAACTGGCTCAGTGATAGAAAACAGAGGGTGGTTATTAATGGTACATACTCAGATTGGGTCACTGTCACTAGTGTTGTACCACAGGGGTCAGTATTGGGCCCTATTCTCTTCAATATATTTAGTAATGATCTTGTAGAAGGCTTGCACAGTAAAATATCAATTTTTGCAGATGACACTAAACTGTGTAAAGTAATTAACACTGAAGAGGACAGTATACTGCTACAGATGGATCTGGATAGATTGGAGGCTTGGGCAGATAAGTGGCAGATGAGGTTTAACACTGACAAATGTAAGGTTATGCACATGGGAAGGAATAATGCAAGTCACCCGTACATACAAAATGGTAAAACACTGGGTAACACTGACATGGAAACGGACTTAGACATTTTAGTGGACAGCAAAGGCTTCTTTCACACTAGAGTTAAGGCTTGTCTGGTGGGCTGTTGCGGCTGGGGAACAGCCTGGTGGATCCGTACTAACGCTTGCATACGTGTGCTGCTGGACGTCCTGCCTGGCCCCATTCACTATAATAGGGCCGGCTGCAGCACGGAAAACATGCAGAGTGGTGGTCAGACAAAAACCACTGAAGTGTGCTCCGGTATTTGTCTGGCTGCTTCTCGTCACGTCACTATTTTAGAACAATCCCCAAATCTTGCACTTTTCACGCTGAACACTGTGACTTGTAGCAGACTGTTCTGTAGATGTGACTTTTCATTAGTCATCTCATCATCACAGACAGTATGACAGATAACCTCTGCAGAGATAACACTGAATTCACCATTGCAGGTCACAAAGGTGACAAAGCAGGTCTAGAAAACTCTCCTGTAATGTCAATTAGTAATCTCCAAACTACAGATTCCAGTGGTTGATGTGGCTGGTAATAGCAGCTCTGCAAGGTGGCTGCAGCCTTAGGCCTCTTTCACACTACCGTTTTTTTTTCCGTTTTGCGGTCCGTTTTTGCGTTCCGTATACGGTCCGTATAAGGAACCATTCATTTCAATGGTTCCGCAAAAAAAACGGAATGTGTTCCGTATGCATTCTGTTTCCGTATTTCCGTTTTTCCGTTCCGTTGAAAGATAGAACATGTCCTATTAATGCCCGCAAATCACGGTCCGTGGCTCCATTCAAGTCAATGGGTCCGCAAAAAAAACGGAACACATACGGAAATGCATCCGTATGTCTTCCGTTTCCGTTCTGTTTTTTCTGAACCATCTATTGAAAATGTTATGCCTAGCCCAATTTTTTCTATGTAATTACTGTATACTGTATATGCCATACGGAAAAACGGAACGGAACAACGGAACGGAAACGGAACCACAACGGAAGCAAAAAAATGGAACAACGGATCCGTGAAAAACGGACCGCAAAACACTGAAATGGACATACTGTAGTGTGAAAGAGGCCTAAATCAGGTACAGAAAATAAACATTAGAGAACATAATGAATGTTTGGGCCCAATTATAAAAAAAATAAAAATTTAAACAACAAACAAACTTTTTTAATCAATAGTTTGCATTAAAGAATTTAGTTGTACAAAACAGAAAAAAAAGACAAGTAATATGGCATTGGACATGATGTTTTAACTTATGGGAAATAGTAGGGTGCAGGAGTCAATGCCAATTAGATATATACTGTAAGGATAGAAGATGGGTTCTGATAAAGACATAGCAAACTGGCTGGAATGCCATAGTACTCAGTGACTGAGTTAGTGCAGGACTACAAGGTGCAAAATAAGTTCACAGTGCATATGATATATGTTTAATTGGATATGGGGCATTTCCCAGGGCGTGTGATAACTTTTCGTGTCACCATAAATATATGTGCCACAACCCATCTAGCAGAGGGCAGGAAGTTAGATGACCCAATACATAAAATGGCCAATTCAGGTCTTAACAAGTAGAATTAATCCAGTCACCTCTTTTATGAGGTCAGAAACCCACAGGAGAGAAGATACTATAAATACAAGGAGCTAAGTTTTCCTATTTTACTCTGCATAATTTATAGTGATCATTTGGCAGATTGCCAAAATACCAGAGAGAACGACTTATCTAATTCCTGTTCCCATTTAATCATAAAGGGTTGCTTGTGCAGAGATACTGAGGGTAGTAGAGAGAAATAAACAATTGAGGCGAGGAAGTTTTTTTACCCAGCCCTCAAACAGCTTGTTTAAAAGCATGCAGCTGGGTGGTTGTAAAAGGAACGGGGGAGTGGAGAAGTGGATTAGTTGAAGGTACTGAAAAAATAAAGTATTGGGAATAGAAAAGTTTACATGAAGGTGTCTGTGAAGACAAAGTCCCAAAACAATCAACCTATCTAATAGGAATATGATATTCCAGAGCAATAAGATGAAATTCCAAAACAGCAGGATCCAGTTGCTGGTTAAAATCGATGAGGTATGGGGGGCGTGGCCTGGGCTGCAAGCGAGATGGCGGCGTGAGGCGCGAGCTTCGCCGTCCTGCTTCGATACAGGAGCTTCATTCGCCAGGAAGGCGCATCCCATGGGGAAACATTTGCCCCGTAAGAGACCCAGAGATCCTCCGACACCTACCCTGAGGTCCCCGACGATTGAGGACTATCTGCAGCGCGTCTCTGGAGCCACTTGCGGCCTACAGCCCTCGAGAACCACTGGCGAGGATTGCCAGAGTCCGACATGGAAGAAAACCTGCCTGAGATCTTAGGCTACTTTCACACTAGCGTTCGATCGGATCCGTTCTGAACGGATCCGATCATATTAATGCAGACGGAGGCTCCGTTCAGTACGGATCCGTCTGCATTAATAACTTAGAAAAAATTCTAAGTGTGAAAGTAGCCTGAGCGGATCCGTTCAGACTTTCAATGTAAAGTCAATGGGGGACGGATCCGCTTGAAGATTGAGCCATATGGTGACATCTTCAAGCGGATCCGTTCCCATTGACTTACATTGTAAGTCTGAACGGATCCGCTCGCCTCCGCACGGCCAGGCGGACAGCTGAACGCTGCAAGCAGCGTTCAGCTGTCCGCCTGTCCGTGCGGAGGCGAGCGGAGCGGAGGCTGAACGCCGCCAGACTGATGCAGTCTGAGCGGATCCGCTCCATTCAGACTGCATCAGGGCTGGACGGAGGCGTTCGGGTCCGCTCGTGAGCTCCTTCAAACGGAGCTCACGAACGGACCTATGAACGCTAGTGTGAAAGTAGCCTTAGGTGACCTATTTAACGCTATTTTGGGCTCCCAATCTCCACAAAGTATCAAATTGGATCAAGCCCACAGAGCCCTGCGACCAGTGTCGGACTGGGGCACCTAGGGCCCACCAGTAAAATTTATTTTGGGGGCCACTATACAGATACATTTAAATATAATAATCTAACATGTTATGTATATGAACATCGGCTGATTGAGGTCCTGTACATGGAATATATGTATGTAGTGCAGTAAATCTAGTGTGTTATGTGCCACTTGTGCAGGGGGTGGGAGACTAGGGGCCCACCTTGCTCAGGGGCCCACCGGGGGATTCCCCTGTACCCCTGTGGGCCAGTCCGAGCCTGCCTGCGACCCAAGAACACCTCTGCACAGCGCAGGGACGTAATATGCTGTGTTCACAATTTCCAGCTCAAGGAATCTATTATGGCCAAAGATCGCTCGCTCCGAACCATTGACTTTCGTGGTGCTCGTGTACAACTTTACCAGGACCTATCCTGGCTGACGCTTCAAAAGCGGAGGGTACTACAACCCTTTCTGTCCTCATTGAGAGATATAAAAATTCCCTACCGTTGGGGATACCCGTTCGCCCTTGTAGCCACCAGAAATGGCAGGACCACCTCGCTGAGGTCGTACATGAATTTGTCCTCTTTCTGTTCGGCTTTGGACATGCCCATTCCACCGGTGGATGACTGGGAGGTTCCGGTTCCCCCTCCTGCTCCTGCTCTCCCTCTCCCTCCAGTGTCGAGCTCAGTTCAACACAAGAGGAACCGTCTCCCTTCTCAAGAGGATCCGTCGGGTCACAAACTATGGGATGCTCCTACCTGAACTGCCTGCTATTAAGATAAATATCACTGATTGTCTCCTGATTTAATCTAGTGCCTTAGTGGGCGGTTATCTTTCTCCCCTCACAGCTCCAGTGAGCTGTTTTGTTACTTAACCTATTCTTTACTGTTCGACTTTTTCAGTTTTGCATAATGTGTTAAGATGCTTTTTTGCTTCTTGTTTCTGCTTATGAGCTCCTGCCCATGCTCGCTCTTGCAAAGACAGCTCAGCCATGTGTCTGCATTGGGGAATTACCTTTTTGCCCCCCCCCCCTCCCCTACACCCCTTGAGAAGGGGGAGAAGAGATGGGGTATCGTTATTGTCAATTGGTCCTACTTGTTACACCCCACCTGAAATTTACTGTCCAATGATTGGATTACTCCTATTCTCGTCTTTAATTGTCTACAGTCCTTTGTGTTTCCCCTTCTCCTTGTGTTTCCTTTCCCTCCTTGATATTGAGTACTATGAAAATAACCACTTTTCTCTACAGATTCTTAGTTGGCTCTTCTGGCATTCGCTCTTCTGGAGAAACACCTTGCATGGATCCACTAGCACGTATGAAGTTACCTTACTGTTACAAAAATTATTAAATGCATGTCCTTGAACATTAAAGGCCTGAATTCCAATGCTAAGCGGAGGCTGGCCTTAATGGAGTGCCGCACCCAAGGGGCGGATGTGGTTTTCCTGCAGGAGACCCACTTTGATGCTAGCGGTACTTTTAAGTTCGCAGCCAGAGCATTTCCCCATGTGTACTTTGCATCCTCTGATAGAAAAGTGGCAGGTGTAGCTATTCTCTTATCAGCTGCTTGCCCTATTCAGGTAGACTCCTATGTTTCTGACCCACATGGCAGATATATTATTCTCCAAGCTTCCCTGCATGGTACTCCCCTTATTTTATGTAACTTGTACGCCCCAAATTCAACACAGATTTCCCTTCTGAGCAAAGTGTTTTCGAAATTATCTTGTTTCCTCCCAGCGGCACTGTTGGTGGGAGGGGACTTTAATGTCTCCTTCTCGGAGTCTTTGGATAGACTATCCTTGAGGGGGAAAGCTACCTCTCGGGAACAACACAGACTTTCCCGTTTGTTTAGACGCTTGATAAGGAGATTTGCGTTATATGATTTGTGGCGCAGAAATTACCCTATGTCCAAAACGTATACTTTCTTTTCCCACCCACACAGTACACACACTCGCATTGACTATTTTTTGTAACACTCCCATCCTTCGGTTACTTGAGGCTGCAGATATAGGCTCTATCTCGTGGTCTGACCACGCACCGATCTCCATACATCTTCGCACCAAGCACTTACATACTAAAGTCTGCCACTGGTGCATAAACTACACCCTTCTCACTAGGCCCGTACCTAGACAAGAACTCTATGACAATTTGTCAGAATATTTTCTTCTTAATCAGCCCTCAGCCCTTCCATTTCCACATTATGGGAAGCTCATAAAGCAGTTTTCAGGGGATGCTGCATAGTTCCAAATTGAAACTGGATCGTAACCTACAGTGTGCTTCTGTTAGGAGTCAGCTACAGATCTTGGAAAGCCAGTTACAGTCCTGCAGCTCATGCCATCTTCTGAGACGCATTGTCATTCTTCGTGCTAGACTACGGGACCTGGCATTTGCGAAAACTGAAAAACTGCTCCTATACTCCCGTCAACCCTTTTATGCGTGGGGCAACAAATCACATACGATATCAGCTGCGGGACTCTAATATTGCTAGCGCTCCGACCGCCCTGCGGCATCCGGATGGTGGCATAACTTATGATCCCAACGTTATCTCGGACCTTTTTCAAAAATATTATGAAGCCCTCTACTCCCTTCCTCAACAGCTACCCGCTGACCCGGTAAAACGACAAACTATTTTCCTCTTTTTTAAGCCGCTGTCACTTGCCCAAGTTACCGGCGGAGGCCTTAACGTCCCTTTAATGCCCAAATCACAGCCAAAGAAATCCAATAGGGGATTAAAAAACTTCCCAACCATAAGGCTCCGGGACCTGACGACTTGCCTTACCTCTATTTCAAGACATACTTGCCTATCCTCCTCTCCCATATGGTAGAATTGTTTAACTCCTTTCTACAGGGTTCGCCAATACCAGCCTCAATTTTACAATCATACATTACCCTTATACCCAAGCCTGATAAGGACCACCTGGAGTGCTCTAGTTATCGACCTATAGCCCTCCTCAACTCAGACTTGAAAATATTTCTGAAAATTTTAGCGAACAGACTCGCTTATTGGTTACCTTCCTTGATACATAAGGTTTAGGTAGGATTCGTACTGAATAGACAAGGTGATCCTTAAATACAGGACCAACCAGGGCAAGGTTAATCATACACGTATTTACAAATGCCTATGCACCCTGCGGGGTGATCTGGTCCGTTTAGAGTCTGCGCGCATCTCTTTACTGTGCAGACGAAAAAGAGTAGTAGGACAGCACCACTTACTTGAATTCATTCAAGAGGCTTTGCGGCGGTGCTCGTGACGTCAGGTCCCGGCCACATGGACCCCACAAATATCAGAAAAATCGAAGGAAGTCACGGCACTCCAAAGGCTATTCAGTGTTTTTATTACACCACAAAATCAGCAGCAACGTTTCGACAATAGTCTTTTTCAAGCTACAAGCATGTTCACAAATGACTCACAATATATAAGGGTACTAATTCATACCAATTACCCAGTGAATGTGCACTAACACAAATCCCACCCCTTCTCAGGTACATACAATCATATAACTAATTAATCAACCATCATGTGTATTTAATATGAGGCTTACCAAGCGTTCACATGTGCGGCTGTCACTGTGTAGTGCATCCATGGCGAGCGGCGTCTTCCGCATACGAATGCGCCTGCGCGAACATCCTAACGGGATTCACATACAACTCAACGTCATCTAAGCAGTCACATGACCATTGACGCTGTTCTCGGTCACCTGACTGGTGACGTGTCTAAGCGTCTACTCGCTGTCATAGTAACCACAGGTCCTATAAGGGAAAACTTTCCTATCATGTAGATTCCTTCGTTGGATATTATTTTTAATACACACATCCCGCTATAGTATGTGAATTTGTCAGCTCACTGTTGGAGATCCTGCTGACGAGTAACTATTTTAGCTTTGATAAAAAGTTTTATATCCAAAATCGTGGGACTGCCATGGGGTCGAATATGGCCCCGACATATGCCAACATCTATATGACATATGTGGAGGAGTCGTTTATATACCCATCCACCCTGTTCCATTTTGTGTCCGGGTGGATGAGGTATATAGACGACATCTTCCTCATATGGTCAGGGACTGATGTGGAGTTAGGAGAGTTTCATGACTTAATCAATAGTGTCCATACACAACTGAAGTTCACTAGGGTGGATTCGTTGCACTCCATACAATTTCTAGACACATCAGTCTATGTGGCTGAAAGCGGTCTTCAAACAGACATTTTTGTCAAACCAACGGATCGAAATAGTATGTTACGCTTTGACAGCGCTCACCCTAAGAACATGCTGAGTTCTCTTCCATATAGTCAACTTCTAAGGGTGAGACGCATCATCTCAGATGATAAAAAAATGGATGAGGGATTGCAGGCAATGAGCTCTAAGTTCATAGCCAGAAGGTATCCCAAAAAGTTGGTTCAGAGACATCTTGACAAAGTCAGACAACATACAAGGACGCATTTGTTGACCTCGACTAGAATTAAAACTGACAATAAGAGATTACCCTTTGTGTCCACATATTCGGTTTTGAGCAAACAAATAACAGATTCGCTCAGACGAAATTGGTCGATCCTGACACGCTCTTTCCCAGACATTGCCGAGTTTCAGACACCACCGCTTATGTCCTACAGAAGGTCTAAAAATCTTGGAGATCAGTTGGTGCATTCCTTTCTGCAGAGGCCTGACAAGTCACGCCTCTCCAGAAAGGGATGCTATCCCTGCCTCAACTGTTGCAATTGCAATAATGTACAGAAGGGACAAACCTTTTTCCATCCACATAGTGGGAAGAGGTATGATATAAAGGGTTTCTACACGTGCTCTTCTGAATTTGTGATCTATACATTGCAGTGCCCGTGTGGTCTCATCTATGTGGGTGAGACCACACAGGCCTGCAAATTGAGAATTAACCAACACAGGTATTCCATTCGGAAACTGTTTACGAAAATGGAGAGCATGTCTGGAAATCTGGAGAGTGAACTCCCGGTCCCAGAACATTTTTACAGATTCAAGCATACCGTTGCACAGTTGAGGTTTAGGGTTATTGATGGCGTTCCCGCGCCTCAGAGAGGGGGCGATCGGGAACGACTACTGAAACGTCTGGAACTCAGATGGATCTTTGAGTTGGACACCATTGAGCCCAAGGGACTCAATCGGGAGTTCAAGGTGGGTTCTCTCTTCTGAGTCGTCTAACAGGATGTGAAAAGAAAGGGGTTTTTATATGTAATAAGTAACAGTACCCGATATATAATCGAGATTATAAATTTTAAATTTTATTCTTCTTGTTGTATTTTTGTGTTTTTCACTAATAGATGAGGCATCCACGCGGGATGTGCGCGAAGGATGGGAACAGTGACCTGGGAGCCGTCCAGCAGGTTATTATATTATTGCACGTGTTGTGCATTAGGTTCCACTAACTGATTATGTGTGGCGGAAACACATTATTCATTAAATTAACAATTTGATTAGATCCTACATTATCCATCTTGGAGGCTACTTCATGTAGACAGAAGAATCTGGATGGCTGGTGACATAGGTTGTTTTTTATTGGAGTTCTTAGATCTGTGTAGGAGACTTTGGGGGTAAGCATGATAGGGGTCCACCTGACGGTGGGGCCCAGACCATGCGGGGGCACACATCGGTGGTCCCTCTTTTGATAGAGGGGGGACGATGGTTGTGGCCCTAGTACTCCTTGTCCAACAACAGTGGACAGTGTGATTTTGAGCATATCATACTGCTACACCCCTGGCTATCAGCACTTGGGTGGGTCTGATTACTTTGCACCGTGTATAGCACGGGATCTCAACCTTTATGTTACACTTGCCACTCTTGAATAATATTTTTCCAATTAAATGAATATTGGGAGGACCATACTGTTTACACAGCCCTATGTTGTTTTACTAGTAGGATCTTTTCTGAAATTTCTCCAATGGGATCTCATGTTGATTCCCTTTTTTTGATCTCTCTTTATGCGATCATATTTATGTGTGAGATCATGTGTCTCCGCCTGACATATTTACAGTTGGTGTACTGAACTGCAATTTAGCTATGACTGAGGTTTTATAGATGGCCTGCTGAGATCGGTTCTCTCGTCGCTGTTTCTGTTTTTGTTTATTTTTCATTGTTGTTTAATAAGACTGTCTCTCTGATGTTGCGCCCATGGTGACCGGCGTCTGTGTAATCCTCAGTGTGTATTAAAAATAATATCCAACGAAGGAATCTACATGATAGGAAAGTTTTCCCTTATAGGACCTGTGGTTACTATGACAGCGAGTAGACGCTTAGACACGTCACCAGTCAGGTGACCGAGAACAGCGTCAATGGTCATGTGACTGCTTAGATGACGTTGAGTTGTATGTGAATCCCGTTAGGATGTTCGCGCAGGCGCATTCGTATGCGGAAGACGCCGCTCGCCATGGATGCACTACACAGTGACAGCCGCACATGTGAACGCTTGGTAAGCCTCATATTAAATACACATGATGGTTGATTAATTAGTTATATGATTGTATGTACCTGAGAAGGGGTGGGATTTGTGTTAGTGCACATTCACTGGGTAATTGGTATGAATTAGTACCCTTATATATTGTGAGTCATTTGTGAACATGCTTGTAGCTTGAAAAAGACTATTGTCGAAACGTTGCTGCTGATTTTGTGGTGTAATAAAAACACTGAATAGCCTTTGGAGTGCCGTGACTTCCTTCGATTTTTCTCTTTACTGTGCAGCGCATGCGCATTGAGTCGCTTTGTTGAAGAGCTCATGCCGGAGTTCCGGCGCATGCTCTCTGAGGCATTGGGACGTTGCGATGACGTCAAGTGGGAGGTAACGGAGAGGCTTGGCACAGGGAGATGATGTCAGCCATCTCCGTTTACTGTGATTGGATTTCGGTAGGTTCCGCCTCCATCACCGATGGGACAGTCGCATCTGCCAATCACTGGGACACCATTTAGCCTTCCGGTGCAGGCTTTCATTCATTGCTGGGTGCAGGCTTTCATTCATTGCTGCCCGTTACCCCTGAGGAAGCCAGCGAGACTGGCGAAACATGTCGGGGGGCAGTCTTAGGTTTTAATTAGCAGTTATGTGGCCCCTAGTTGTAGATCTTTAGCAGTGACCCGTCCAGTGTTCACGACTGATCACACATTCAGGAGGACAGCAGTCCTGTCAGCCCTGCATATGCCATTAGATCTGTCTAATACCACTAGCAGGCTGTTTTTCAAGTAAGACACAGTTCACATCAGTCCTGACAGTGCTGACACCAATTGTCTGGGTTCATCAGCAGCCTGCACATTTAGGTTATTAACAGTGTAGCCATCGCCTCTGTTCAGGGGTCAGCTGCCCTATGAGCACGTTTTGGTAGTGTAGAGGGTGGATGCAATAAATCCTCCCTCACAATTAAAGGGCAGCAATTGGTCTCCAATGTTGCCTTATTGCTGTTAACCAGCTCTTGTTGGTAACAGCATTCCGAGACGTGGCAACGTTCCCAGTCAGCAACAAACAGTGGCTGGGTTCGTTCACTGGCATTCAATTGGCATTAGTAGCAATGACTGATTGTGCTGATATGAACTGTCTGATATTCATCAGCAGCTCGCACATTCAGCTTACCAACAGTATAGCCATTGCCAGTATCTAAGGGTCAGTTACCCCAGAGTACGTGTAATTGTGTAGAGGGTGGATGCCACAAATCCCCCCTCACAATTAAAGGGCAAAAAAATTCACACTTTCCATTCCAGGGCACATATGATAAGTGTCCTGGGTGTTGGCAAATAGTAGACTGTAAAACAGCCTATTAATACAGCCAGCACGTATCACACCTTTTGGTTATGCGGCAGTGGTTCTGCTGTTCTCACTTGTTCTGGAGTGAGTGACTATATATATCGCCTCCAATTGATGACAAATACTATCTCTCACAGTGGGCCATAAACTGTGTTTTTAATACCCCAGCAGGTTATTTTGTGTGTTGTCTGTGTTTTTTCATATGAGGATCACAATTATCAGTGACACTTTTTAATGAATTGTCTAATAAAAGTGAAGTATTAATTACACTTGGGCCAAGATAGGTTTCTATTGCCTGCATAGGCATTTGTAAATACGAATAGACAAGGTGGAGACAATTTGAGGAGGACTATAGACGTGATTGACATTATCAACAAAAAGGGGCATCAGACCCTGATGCTGGGCCTTGATGCAGAAAAGGCTTTTGACCGCCTAAGTTGGCCTTACATGTTTTCTACTTTGAAGAGTTTTGGTATTGGGGGTCAGTTTGTTACGGCACTCCATGCACTTTATACCCGGCCTACTGCTATTATCAAAATGACCCATGCTCAGTCTGGTATGATGCATAATGGTACAAGACAGGGGTGTCCGCACTCCTCCCTTCTATTTATACTCTGTATCGAACCCCTAGCGGCAGCCATCAGAGCGCATCCCGATATCCATAGAGTGACAGTTAATCGGGTGGATTTTAAACTGTCCCTCTTTGCGGATGATATTCTCCTCACATTAACGCAGCTGCATATTACACTGCATATTACCCTACCAAACCTATTTAAATTATTAGAGGATTATTGTAAACTTTCTGGCTACACAATTAAAACAACAAAAACAGAGGCTTTGCCATTGAATATCCCTCCAGAATAGCTAAATATGTTGCGCAATAACTTCTGCTTTCGGTGGAATGAAACCACTTTGGTATATAGGGAGGTGTACTATTTAGTTAAATATACACCTAAGTATTTAAATCATTTTCCCCCTCTTTTTCAAGAACTCAAAACCCTTATGAATAAATGGATGCCTCTGCCTCTCTCCCTATTTGGCCGTATAGCAGCAGTAAAAAAGGTCTATACTGCCGAAATTATTGTACGCGTGGGAAACTCTCCCGGTTCCTATTCCCAGGAAGGAATTGAGAGCCCTGCAGTCTTCGATTCATCTAGAATGGCAAGAGGCATATGATATCTTGTAGCACCCTTACTGCCCTTAAATCGCAGGGCGGGCTTGGGTTCCCGATGTTACCAAATACTATCGGGCGACACACTTAAGGTGTATTCCTGCTTGGTCGTCCCTCTTTGCTTATTCCAGATGGATAGAAATTGAGAAGCTGTGGATTGCCCCAGTTCACCCAAACACACCAGTATGGTCTAGATTTCCAACTAATCAAATACCGCAGTTATTGGGCCCTATGTCTCTTACACATAACATTTGGACAGTGTCTCACCGGAAGTTCCCCTTTGGTCTCTGATAAATCTTCCATGATATCCTTTATATTTAACCCCTTGTTTCCACCGGGTTTGCATGTCTCTTTTTTTTAAGCCCTGGTTTTCTAATAAGTTGTTCCGATTTGTAGACAGTGGATTATAGAACTTTTGGGATTATACCATTTGATACTCTTAAAGACACATATGGTCAACCAGTATCTTCCAGGTACCAACATTTGCATTTGGGAAGGGAATGATCTGCAAAAGAATAGAAACTAATATGGCAGCGACTTCTACCTGTGTCACACAAAGAAAATTCCTATAAAATTCTGATGTTCTGGTACCACACCCCTCAATTGCTTAGACACCTAAATCCCACTTTATCCGATAGGTGCTGGAGATGTGGATAAGGACTGGGATCACTTCCATATTTTTGGGGAATGCCCCCTTATATTTCCACTTTGGAGAGAAACCCGACACCTTATGGTGCAGCTACTTGATGTTAGGTTTCCTTTAGATCTTTATCTGTTTGTGTCAAATATGCCTCCTACACCTTTAAAGAAACCTGCCCTCCTACTTGTGCTTCATATTCTGACAGCAACTAGACGCCTTATAGCTTATTTTTGGAAAAGACAGGATAGGGCTACTCGATCTGACCTCATATCTAGTATCATGGAGGTTAGACAAATTGAACAGCTCACTGCGCTTATACAGTCATGTGAAAAAATTAGGACACCCTTTGAAAGCATGTGGTTTTTTGTAACATTTTTAATAAAAGGTTATTTCATCTCCGTTTCAACAATACAGAGAGATTAAAGTAATCCAACTAAACAAAGAAAACTGAAGAAAAGTCTTTTCAAGATCTTCTGTAAATGTCATTCTACAAAAATGCCTATTCTAACTGAGGAAAAAGATAGGACACCCTCACATGTATTCCCTCTTAAATTGGCTCAGATCTCACACAGGTATATCACACCAGGTGCACATAATTAGTAGATCGTTACTCTGCATGTTGAATGAGGCTTGCCCTATTTAAACCTCAGACATTTAGTTTGGTGTGCTCCTGACTGTTGAAGTGAGAGTGAGCACCATGGTGAGAGCAAAAGAGCTGTCAGAGGACTTCAGAAAAAAGATTGTAGCAGCCTATGAGTCTGGGAAGGGATTTAAAAAGATTTTGAAATCAGCCATTCCACTGTCCGGAAGATAGTCTACAAGTGGAGGGCTTTCAAAACAACTGCCAACATGCCCAGGACTGGTCGCCCCAGCAAGTTCACCCCAAGAGCAGACCGCAAGATGCTAAAAGCGGTCTCCAAAAACCCTAAAGTGTCATCTCGAGAACTACAGCAGGCTCTGGCTACTGTTGATGTAGAAGTACATGCCTCTACAATCAGAAAGAGACTGTACAAGTTTAACTTGCATGGGAGGTGTGCAAGGAGGAAACCTTTGCTTTCCAAGAGAAACATCGAGGCCAGACTGACATTTGCCAGAGATAAAGTTGACAAAGACCAGGACTTCTGGAATAATGTTCTTTGGACAGATGGGTCCAAAATTGAATTATTTGGACACAACAGCAGAGGACATGTTTGGCGTAAACCAAACACAGCATTCCAAGAAAAGAACCTCATACCAACTGTGAAGCATGGAGGTGGAAGTGTCATGGTTTGGGGCTGCTTTGCTGCAGCAGGACCTGGTCAGCTCACCATCATAGAATCCACGATGAATTCTACTGTGTATCAGAAGGTGCTTGAAGAACATGTGAGACCATCAGTTAGAAAATTAAAGCTGAAGCGGAACTGGACCATGCAACATGACAATGACCCAAAACATACTAGTAAATCAACCAAAGATTGGCTGAAAAAGAAGAAATGGAGAGTCCTGGAATGGCCAAGTCAAAGTCCAGATTTGAATCCCATTGAGATGCTGTGGGGTGACTTGAAAAGGGCTGTACGTGCAAGAAACCCCTCAAACATCTCACAGCTGAAAAAGTTCTGCATTGAGGAGTGGGGTAAAATTTCCTCAGACCGATGTCGAAGACTGGTAGATGGCTACAAGAACCGTCTCACTGCAGTTATTTCAGCCAAAGGAGGTAACACTCGCTATTAGGGGCAAGGGTGTCCTATCTTTTTCCTCAGTTAGAATAGGCATTTTTGTAGAATGACATTTACAGAAGATCTTGAAAAGACTTTTCTTCAGTTTTCTTTGTTTAGTTGGATTACTTTAATCTCTCTGTATTGTTGAAACGGAGATGAAATAACCTTTTATTAAAAATGTTACAAAAAACCACATGCTTTCAAAGGGTGTCCTAATTTTTTCACATGACTGTAGATAACAGACAAAAGATTTGATAAAATTTGGCAGCCTTGGGATTACATAGTGCTCAACTTAACCTCCCTTGATGACTTTTCCCTCATGTGTCTAGTCTTGTCTTAGCTTGTTTATTCCGTTATTTGTCTTGTTTTATATGTTTTTGTTGCTTCAATACAATACGTTATGCTGGTTTAATCAGTAGCTCTTCACTGTATGCCAAATCCTGACTTATTTGGTCTCTTACCTACCCCTACTGGGTTCATCACATGTTTCACTGGGTATACACATATGCCGTTTTAGTGTTTGCCTTTGTTCTACTGATCCGAGGTTTCTTGCTGGTAACATGTATGCTTAATATTTTCTGTGTTAATCAGAGATAAAAGACAGAAAAATTATCACTTCTGTATGTTTATTATCTTGCTAAAAACACTTTAGTTAACAGACAATTATAAAAATAAAAAAAACACCACAATCAGGTATGACCAAATATGTATGTAGATATAATCTTTGAAGGTCACGCACCCCAAGCCCACTGCTTTTAGTTGACAGAACTAAAACACCATCTTATTAACGCTAACACAAGTATTGCCCTATAAAAGATAGCATATTAGTCTGGAGGTGATCAATTAGTTTTTCTAGGGACCTGAAGTGGAATACTACGAAAGCAGAATACTACTGCAGTATGAGGAGAATTAACATTTTTGCAGCATTTATCCTTGCAATCTAGGGCAAAAATAAAAGAGGAGTACTTACTATAATCTTGTTTTAATTCAGAGGATAAAGCATGATAATTTATTGGAATCACTGAGGGAGGTAACAAAATAGGTAACAGAATCAGTCATCCAATGTAATTGGTAAGTTTGTTGGATGTTTCCTCCGACACGCGAAGAGGTTAAATATTGGATTTGGTAAATTTATGACACTGCCGACAACCTCTCCAGTATGTAATAAACAGCCACAAGAGACACTGCAGGATTAATGAGTGACAGACCGATGACATAGGTCCGACTCCTCACCGCCAAGCAAGTGCATATGAGCTCTTCTAGCGGCTCCATAATTAATGCAAACACTAAGGGTGATAATGGACAACGCTGCTGGGTCCCATAAGATATCGGAATGAGTCAGTGAGGAAACCAAAAACCAATACCCGAGCAGTAGGGTAAGAGTACAAAGCTGTCAAGCTATGGCCTCTAAAATCTAATTTTCCAAGAACCTTCTCCAGGTACCCTCAATGCAACCTGTCAAAAAGCTTTTTCTGCGTCTAAAGAGACAGAGTGTGGGGGTTCTGGGAAGTTCTGCAATTTGTAACAGATCTATAATGCGTCTCATCCCATTCCTTAATTGCTGGTGAGCCACGAAACCCACCTGGTCATTTGCAATCAGGGAGGGGAAAACCTTTGATGCACACTGCTGGAATTTTGGAGAACAAGTTTAAGTCAGCATTTGGTAGTGATATAGGCCTAAAATTGTCGGAATCGTTACCTGGTTTTCCCAGAATGGGTAGAGTAACCACCGTGGCCACTAACGTTTCTGGAAGTTTATTACCAGAAGTAAAAAATAAAAAGTTATATATTCATATAGTGAAGTAAACTGATAAAAAAGTCTTATAATAGTCACATAACCGTCACAGCCAGAGGCTTTATATGGTTTGGGCATCCCATCAATGGTAGGTGCATTTAAGGCAGTAAGATGTTTGTGAGCAAGTGAGGGCAGGGAAATGGGGGGGGGGGGGAATAAAAGAGGAAGGCTGAGATATACCTGCACTTTCACTCCTTTTTGGCAGCCGCCATCTTACGGTGCAGACAGAAATCTAATGTGATAAAACTTTTCATGTATCTCAATGCATATTCATGTTTGTGATCTCAAATGACTGTGACCTAAAGGCATCAATACATAGCTGCGATCTTCTATATGGGGAGCTTAATCCCTTGATATTTAAAAGGAGAAGATTTTCAATAAAAATAAATAAATAAAAAGCTGAAAAAAGGTAGTTCCAAATCTCTCCCTAGTAGAAAAAAAAAAGTAACCAGTAAAATGTAGAGAAAATAAGGACAAGAAGCCAAGAATACCATCTATTGTCCTACGACCCTGCACATAGTCACAATAGCATGGAGAGGCAAAGACAAAACCTGTCAGGTAGTAAAGACAAACCCACTTATTACCACAGAGCACCCATTTTAAGCATGTTCCAAATCCGGACACAATGTCAGGCTTATCAGCTGAACATTGAGGAGACCAGAGAGCATCATGTAAGAGACCCCAAGTATGCAATTTATGAAAAACCGATTGGTGATGCAGCAGACATACTGGATGCCATTGTGTAGTATCAGGAGCTTTACAGGAAGCCTCCAGTAGATCTAATGATCTCGGAGAAGCTTGGTTATCACCACATATTCTTTGTACTTAGCCAAGGCAGCCACTGACCCTGTTATTAGGGGGGAATCTGTGGATGGCACTGTTATGGGGGGGGGGGGGGGGGGGGGGGGGAATCTGTGGATGGCACTGTTTGGGGGGGAATCTGTGGATGGCCCTGTTATGGGGGGGATCTGTGGATGGCACTGTTATGGGGGATCTGTGGATGGCACTGTTATGGGGGGGATCTGTGGATGGCACTTATGGGGGGATCTGTGGCTGTCACTGTTATGGGGGGGGGGAATCTGTGGATGGCACTGTTATGGGGGGGGGGGGGAATCTGTGGATGGCACTGTTATGGGGGGGGAGAATCTGTGGATGGCACTGTTATGGGGAGAGGGGGAATCTGTGGATGGCACTGTTATGGGGAGAGGGGGAATCGTGGATGGCACTGTTATGGGGAGAGGGAGAATCTGTGGATGGCACTGTTATGGGGAGAGGGATCTGTGGATGGCACTGTTATGGAGAGAGGGATCTGTGGATGGCACTGTTATGGGGAGAGGGAGAATCTGTGGATGGCACTGTTATGGGGAGAGGGAGAATCTGTGGATGGCACTGTTATGGGGAGAGGGGGAATCTGTGGATGGCACTGTTATGGGGAGAGGGATCTGTGGATGGCACTGTTATGGGGAGAGGGATCTGTGGATTGCGCTGTTATGGGGAGAGGGGCCTGTGGATGACTATGCTATGAGGGGGGGGGGGGTGAATCTATGGATGACACTATATAGCATCTTATGCTATATATGTCATCCACAGATCTCCCCCATAGCAGTGTCATCCACAGATCCCCCTCCCCATAACAGCCCCGCCGCTCACAGCAGTATTCCTTAACCGGCAGTAACTTTTACTTTAAATCACTGCATCTACATCTCTCAAAAGGACACAGGACGGAGTGATGACGTGAATACGCCGCGTCTCGTTCTCCCCCTCACGGCCTCCCCCCTCCGCCCCCGGCTCCATCCGAACAGCTGATGTCTTGAACCGCGACGCCGCGCTGTACCTGGCCTGGCTGCTAGACTTTTCCGCTCGGTTGCTCATTGCTGGCTAATGCTGGGCTGTTGCTGCGGCGGCTGTCAGCTGCCTCTGGCTCTGGACTGCTCCGGGGTTCTCCCGTCACCTTTCTCTGCTGCTGGTTCCATTCTCCTGCCTTGCCCTCGGATTTGCTCTGCGCTGACTTGCCTGCCGCCCGTCCTCCGTTAGCGTGTGGTGGATCTTCCAGCTGCAGCTCCTCTCTGCTGGTCCCGACCATTTTGTCTTGGTTTGAGGAGAGGCGTTTGGATGCTAGGGTTCCGGCTGCCTGGTCTGCTTGCCGTCGGGATTGCCTTCCACCTGGGGATCAGTAAGGACGTCTGCCTTCCTTTACCCGGCTTTGATTCTCAGATGCAGCTGCAGGGCGCACCGGGACTGAGTTTCCTCTGGACATGTGAGAATAGGTTTCATTGACTCTCTCTCTGCCATATTGTTGGTTTCCCTGCTACATTACTACACCGAGGAGATATATTTCTGTCTGAATTTTTCCTTTTTTCTTTTTTTTTTTTCTCTCTCTCTTTGGGGTGTAAAAAGTGAAATAGAGGAATAAAAAAGAAAGGGGGAAGGAGGAAAGGGGAAAGAGGAAGGCAAAAAGATAAAGGAAAGGAGGAAAAAAAGGGGAAGAAATAGAGGAAAGAGGGGAGAGAAAAAAAAGAAAAAGAAAAAAACATAGAAGAAGCGGGAAGGGAAGAAAAGGAAGGAAAAGGGGAAGGAGGAGAGGAAAGGGGGGGAAAAAGGGGGAAAAGAGGGAAAGGGGAAAAGGGAAGGGGGGAAGGAGGGAAAAAGGAGAAAAAAAATAATAGAGGAAAAAATAAAAAGGGAAGAGAATGGCCCCAAAGCGACGGTCAGTTGACTCCACTACAACTAAGTTGGGGTCTAAGACTCCAGATAACAAAATTGACAAGTTTCTGCAATCGCCCTCCCTAAACGAAAAGAATCCAGCTAAAACTAAATATTCTGTTAACTTGAGGAAACTTGCCAAAACTCCCCAAACTGATGAACCCTCTGAGGACGGATCAGTGGAGGCAGACCAGGAGGCAGGAGCGGAAGGTCTCCTGGCACAAATGCGAACTGAATATGACCCGTTTGTCCTGGACAAAATCCTTTGCGCCGTGGAAAACAATGGCACTTTAGTGCAAGGGATGTCCACTCATTTGGGGTCAGTGCAGAGTGACATTTCTCTAATAAGAGAAGACCTTCTAAAGATCCGTGATCGAGTCCTCAATGTGGAAAAAACAGTTGACTGATATGGACATGTTAAAATCCAAAACTCTCCTTCTCGCTACAGAAAATCAAGCCCTACAAAATAAGTTAGAGGACCTGGAAAATAGGTCCAGGCGAAATAATGTCCGCATAATTGGTTTCCCAGAAGGAGTTGAAGGCCGACACCTAGAGGAACAACTTAAAGATGTGGTCATGCACAATCTTGGCAGCGACAATTTTTCCTCTATGTTTCAAATAGAAAGAGCCCACCGAATTCCAGGAGGGAAACCCACTCCAGGGAGGCCGCCGCGTGCAATTTTAATGAAGTTATTATTGTCCGCTGACAGAGATATGATATTGAGAAGAGCAAGAGAATGCACACCCATTGAACATCAGGGCACCAAATTGCTCTTCTTTCCTGATTTTGCGCGGCAGACTCAGGGAAAAAGAAGAAATTTCATAGAGATAAAGAAACGTTTGGCGGCTAAGGAGATTAAATACTCTTTACAGTATCCAGCGAAACTAAGAGTGATCCACAACGGGACCTCCCTTTTTTTTGAGACACCACAACAAGCGTCAGACTGGATGGACCAAATGGGTATTTAAAACTGTGAACCACCATGATTGAAGGGATGGATGGGAAGGGGGCCTAGGATGGGGGAGAACGGCCGGAGGTTAGAGGTTCGCTGACTAGTTCGGGCGGATCAATGGAGAGGGGGGGGGGGGGGAGGGGAGTGAACCCACCTTGCAGGTATGGTTTTTTTTTGTTTTTTTTCCTTTCTTTCTTTGTGATTGATGTCCACTAAAATTGTATCCTGGAATGTCAGAGGGCTCGGGGAAAGGGTTAAAAGGCAAGCTATTATGGATGCATTAAAAAGATATCTTCCAGCAATTATTTGTATAGTAGAAACTCATCTTACTAAAGAAACCTTGTCCCGTCTGACAACGGGATGGAGTGTTCAATCCTATCATTCCACCTTTAGTGGTTCCTCAAGGGGTGTCTCAGTTCTGATTCATAGCTCTGTAGATTTCACCCTCATAAAATCCCATATAGATCATCAGGGTAGATTTATTTTTCTGCATGGTAAGCTACACGGCTACAGCTATATTCTCGCTTTTTTTTTATATTCCCCCGCCATTTTCAATGTACGCACTGATCCAGTTAATGCTTTTTTTTGAAAAGAGACCAGAATGTCGGTTAATTTTGATGGGGGATTTTAATGCGGTTATGGACCCCAATAAAGACAGATTTACATCAGATGCAGAACGGGGGAGGAGGTTCTGTAGCTCCCCGCTGCCCCAGTTCTGCTTGGAGGTAGGAGTGGTGGATATCTGGGAACATCTTGGCGGAGGAAAGAGAGTATACTCCTGTGTTAGCAGGGGTGGTAGAGCAATGTCCAGGATTGATCTAGCATTCACTAATGAGAGTAATCTGAGTAATATCCGGAAGATACGATATGGAGTAAGAACAGTTTCGGACCATTCACCCGTACTAGTTGAGGTTCGCACCGGGGAGAATAAGGATAATAGGGGGCTAGGATTTAAGTTGAATCCATATTGGCTCACTATTATGGACAATCCACAGTCTATAAAACTACTGATATCCTCCTTTTGGGAGGTGAATCTACCCTCTGCTAACATCAATACAGTGTGGGATGCCTTGAAAGCATACTTGAGGGGGGGTTTTATAAGCGAGATTGCTGCAGCAAAGAGAACATTTAAGAAAAAAGAGGAGGAACTGGTCAAGATGGCTGCATTTACAACTGAGCGATTTACCAGCCAACCCACTGAGTATAACAGGGAAGAGATGCAGAAGGCCAGTGGTTCTCTGGAGAATTATGTAACAGAGAAAGCAAACCATAGAGTATTCTTTAAGGGGATCAAATATTTTTCGGAGTCTGGGCGTCCTGGTAAGCTTTTAGCCAGAATAATTACACAACAGGACAAGAAAAACCAATCTATTACCTTGATCCGTAACGCAGAGGGGGAAATTATAACAGAGTCAGAAGGAATTAGGGATACCTTTCTACAATACTTTACTCAGATATATAGATCCTCTCCTGGTATGTCATCTGAACTGGCGATGCGGTTCTTGGAGAAAATTCCACTCTCTACCTTAAATGAAGCTCAAGTAGAATATTTGGAAGAGGAGATTTCTCTCTCGGAGCTGCAGGAGGCTCTGGGGTCCATCTCGGGGAACTCATCGCCAGGACTGGATGGCCTTCCATACGAGGTTTATCGTAAGTACAGTGATGTGATTCTCCCTCAAATGTTAGAGGTTTTCTCCCAAGCATTACAGGGAGGGGGATTACCATGCTCCATGATGGAGGCTCTCATTGTTTTAATTCCAAAAAAGGATAAAGACCTGATGCTAAGTTACTATCAAAAGTTCTAGCAAGGAGGCTTTCGCGGGTTATATCCACTATCATCCACCCAGATCAAAATGGCTTTATGCCAAAAAGGGGTACCCAGCATAATTTGCACAGGTTATTTATTAATATTCAGTCCCCGGGGTGCGGCGCCCGCTCCATCCTGTCGTTGGATGCTACTAAAGCCTTCGACAGGGTGGAGTGGACTTTTCTCTGGGAGGTGATGAAAAAAATGGGCTTTGGCCCAAGATTTATGGCGATGGTCCAGCTATTATACAACTTTCCAGTTGCCAGGATTAGGATCAACGATACGACGACAGAGAGCTTTACTCTAGGAAGAGGTACCCGTCAAGGCTGTCCCCTTTCCCCCCTTTTATTTAACATTTACATTGAACCTTTAGCGGCTAGTATAAGGCAGGACTCGAAGGTGATCGGTTTTGGCACAATGGGGAAGCACGATCGTGTATCCCTTTACGCAGATGACATCTTGGTTTTTATTCATCAAACAGAAACCACTCTTCCTCGCATAATGGACCTGGTTGGTCTCTTTTCCGACCCGTCTGGCTTGGAGATCAACTGGGAGAAGACCGTTCTCCTCCCTATAGACGAGCTGCGAGGCGAATGGGATAACCAACTAACGATCTCTGACTCAATAAAGTACCTGGGGATAACAGTTTCTGCCAAACCTCAGGAATACCTACAACTCAATCTGATTCCCTTGCTGATAAAGCTGAGGGCTAAAATTAAGATAGCAGAATTTTATGCCCTTGCAAGAGCGGACAGAATTTCCCTAATAAAAATGGTAGTGCTGCCCCAGGTTCTTTATGTCCTGCGCAACTCGCCTGTTTGGATCGCAGACAAGTACTTCAGATTGATAGAGCGGATGATCAATGATTTATTATGGGGGAGGAAGCGCGTGAGATTGAAGGCACTTTATTTTTCTATGCCCTATAAATCGGGAGGTCTTAACCTCCCCTATTTTAGGGGCTATTTTGTGGCCTCTCAACTCTGCTTTTTCAATGACTGGGAAAATAGCCATTTCTGCAGCAGAGTGGTGAAAGACTCAGGTTTTTCGGATTTTTTTACCGTATTGGAATCTGACTATTTATCAAATACACTTTTCTGCAGAATGGCTACAAAGACTTGGGCGGCCATAAGGAGTTGGTGCGGAGTTAAGGCATCACTCATCTGCACCCCATTATGGCATAACTCAAAGCTTATGAACTTAAATGATTTAAGCTGTTGCCAGTATTGGAGGACCAAAAATGTCCAGTACCTGCATCAAGTGGTCAGTGGTGGACAAACTTCTGCCCCTTATGGAACTAAAGCAAAGGGCAAATCTAGGTGAGGTGGCTTGGTATGCATACTTTCAATTGAGGTCAGCACTTTCTAGCACTGCGAATAGTCATTCTTTTATTATAGATACTCCTGAATTTTTACATGATTTAATTTGTAAGGAAATTGTCACGAGAATTAAAGTATCACATTGTTACAGTCACTTAATGAAGAATTTATTTTTGGATGTTCTCTCTCCAGGACAGAAATCCTGGTCTTCTTCACTTTCAGAAGTGGGCCCTCCAAACTAGGGAGAATATAGGGGAAAGTTAAAAGTTGGTTTCACACAATTTTAATCACATTGTTGTACAATTTAATATTATGCACAAAATTTATGTAACACCTACATGGCTACATAGGAGAGGATTTAGAGCCTCCTCTGACTGCCCACGCTGTGGGGGCTCCGAGGCAGATCATTAACATCTGTTTTGGGACTGCCCAATGGTGAGCAGCTATTGGAGACTGGTCCAATCTAACCTGGCCCGTAAACTTAACATTGATGTTCCTTTGTCTCCCAGGATATGGATCCTGGGAGATTTATCAGAGGTTGATCACCAGCCTATAAAATGCTGATTGCTGACCAAGGTGATGTTTTTAGCCAGGCTCCTTATTTCTAGATCATGGTTTTGCTCTTCCACTCCAGACTGTAATAACTGGTTGGGCTTGGCTGAGAAAGTGAAAAGCTATGAGAGGATTTTGTACACACAAAGAGGATCCTACTTAAAGTGGAGTCAACTGTGGGAAGATTGGGACACGGTTAATTAATCAGGACCCTGTTTTTTTTTTTGTTTTTTTTTTCCTGCAAGGTGGGGGTGGGGGGTCGGTGGGGTAGGCTGGGGAAGATCTTATTAGTCCGGTCCTTTCTATATGTACTGTATTGTTGAAGAATGCGAAGCTATTCTGGAGCACTGGAGTATCTCTAGACATACTGGGGGAGGGCAGGTCCTTCCGGCATTAAATAATGGCCAAAACTTATTTACTTTTATTTTTATTTTATTTTGATCTATCCATAATACTCAGCGCTACATGGGCGGGGGTCCGGGGCTCGGGACTTCGGGGGTCCGGGCATCGGGCGCGACCCGGGACGCGGCTCTTCCTGTCAGACATGAGGTTCGACTGCGGGCAGTGACATGACACATGTGTGGTATGTGGGCTATTATGTGCTCTATTAATGGGACAGAGTCGGTCCTCGGCTGTGTTTCTGTTTACACCCTCCTCAATTTGCCAGCGACTCCCGAAAGATATCGAGTCGAGCCCTGTGGCACATGAGATACCAATGAGAATACATGGGAGGGGTGGTTGAGCAGGGTATTAACACTCAATTTAACCTATACTGGGATGAGGCAGTAAAATATATGAGTGGGTTTTTTACCACTGCGATAGAAGACTGCTGGACCCCCTTTTTCTGTTCTACGAAATGTTGCGATTAAAGATCGCCTGCAAGCCCGCTCCGCAAGGTGTATTCGAGCATTAGGCGATTGGCCACATGATGTCAATCCTGCTGATCGCGTTTACCCATGTTTGGGGGAAGGCGTACGCGGTGCGCGTTCGCTGCCTGGTGGCCATCTGGGCTGCGGGCCTTTGATCCCTGCCCTTTATAGATAATTTGATGCCAAATGAGATGCTTCGTTCACTTGTTTTACTAAGCTTTGGATGCCGGGGAGTTCCTGCTTTCTCCCCCAGCAGGCGAGATCTCCACTTTAATTTTTATATTCACATTATTATGGGCATTTGTATGAATTATTGTTAATTGTGTTCACAAATTAGAATTGACGGACTTAGATTTTATAATACCACAAAGGTAATTTTGATATGAATTTTTTGTATTACAATTAATAAAATATTTAAATAAAAAAATCACTGCATCTTCTTTTACATAACAATGAAGCTCCATTAACAGGCAGAGCAGGCGGAGGCGTAACGTCACTTACTCACGTGACGCGCCTGCTCCACCTACTTTATGAATGAAGCAGGCAGAGGATGTGCGTCACGTGAGTAAGTGACGTTACGCCGCCGCCCGCTCTGCCTGTTACTGGAGCTCCATTGTAAGATAATAACGATGCAGTGATCTAAAGTTCAAGGACCCGCAGGCATAGCGCCTGACCGCCCGCATAGCAACGAATCGGCAGATTATTCGATACTGGGGTTCGTTGACAACGAATCCCGTTATCGAATATTATCGATAACCTCGATTAATCGTTGCAGCCCTAATCCAAACCAGACAGTTATGGGATCTATTGTCAAGTCCACGTCCGTTGCAGATGGTATGATGGCTCTCAGATCTTTAAGTAGTTGCTCCAGAGCATCAGCACTAAGGCTGGGTTCACACTTGAGCGTTGCGCAAACGCGTGTTTTACGCGCGTTTTTGACGCGCATTTTTATAATAGTAAACGCGCGTTTGTGTGATTCACTACAGTGTCCTATGGCCACAAACGCCCCAAAAGTCGCTCATGTACTTTTTGGAGCGTCGGGCGTTTTACAGCGCGATCGTACGCGCTGTAAAACGCCCAAGTGTGAACCATTCCCATAGGGAATCATTGGTTTCTCCTTGTTGAGCGTTTTACAGCGCGTAGGAACGCGCTGTAAAACGCTCAGGTGTGAACCCAGCCTAAAGGACTCCAGCACACCTTGCAGGTGAATGTTGTACCTATGGTGGTCTTCCACATCTTGTAATTTAGTTGTGAGCTTGCTGATATCCTGCTCCACAGCCTCATGGGTAATCGATAAGGACAATATGTGAGGCAAATTCCATCATTTGTTCTTTCAGCAAACCAAGCATGTCATTGTTTAGGGAAGATCTCAAGGCATCCAACACGGTGCACATAGCTCCCTCTGCGAGTGGCTGTTTAGACACTCCTCTACTGCTTTATATGAATGCATGCCAGGAGATGACAGAGGCTGAGTGCGCAGGTAGGGAGACCTGAACCAGATGGTGCTAGTTTGTTAAAAAATTCCATAAGTTTGTCAGGCACTGGTCTTTTTAATGTGCCCTTAGTGTGCATTTTAGATAATTACTGGTACACTCCACTCTGGTGAAAGTGAAACCAGTGTTACAAATAGATAAGGGAGATGATGTACAGAAGTGGGTAAATAATCATTTAATAAAATTGAAAAGCTACAAAAACGATATTATAACAATATCTGCAAATCTGATTACAAAAATTATACATAAACCAATTCAAATTAGATCAAGAAATACAATAGTTACTCATTTTTCCCCACCCTTAAGCCTCATTCACACGTCAGTGATTGTGAGCCAAAACCAGGTGCGGCTCCAAAACAGAGCAGGTGCAGATCTTTCCCTTCTAACCTTATGTCTGGAGGCTCCAATCCTGGTTTTGGCTCACAATGACTGATGGAAATCACTGACCAAAACACTGGACGTGTGACTGAGGCTTTATTCTACAGAAGGTAATGCACATTCACCAATCACACTAAGGCCTTACTCATACAGTCAGTGATTTCCATCAGTGATTGTGAGCCAAAACCAGACGCCTCTTCAGAGAAGGTATAAGGGAAAGATCTGCACCTGTTCTGTGTTTCTGACCGACACCTAGTTACCTAGTTTTGGCTCACAATCACAGACCAAATGCTGACATGTGAATAACTGCATTCACAGGAACCTAGTTTGCCCCCATAAAACTCCACTGGGTCCTATTAGAGGGAAGCCAGCAAGCCTTTCCTGTTTTTGAGATCTGGTCCTGTGTATGACACAAAGTAGGACCTTACACTGTATATAGGGCTGTGCAGATGCAGCCTTAGGAGTGTGCAACCTGACGATACTAACACACTGCAGACATTACACAATCTAGTGTGTTCAGGCATATAACCTGGGTGCCTGCTTAGCAAGTATGGAGCGTAGTCAAATCACAGACCCTTAGCCCATCAACGATAACATTTCAACTGCAACATACTGTTACAGTTATTACAAGGCACTGTAAACTTAATGTCGGCAGACAAGAGTACTTTGTAGAATAAGTGCATTAACAATAGGTCTACTGAATGATAGTAGATCCATACTGCTCATTTAGTGCAATTCACATTCGGTCTGAAATTCAGTCATGAGCGCAGTACACAGCCTGAACCAGATTAGGCTAGGTTCACAAATGCCTCAGATGTGTTAGGAGTCTTCATTGCAGATTGTCATATTTACCAGAAAGTATAATGCAGCATGCTTTGCTATATTTTCTGGTAAAACAATGGACTCCATGACTGAAACCCAGCAGAACCTATTACACACCATGTTCCAAATTATTAGGCACACACCATTTTTGTTTTTTCCTATACAGTCAAGGAATTTATTTTACCCTCTATTTTACAATGTGAAGGTTAGAACAAGTGGAGGCACAGATCATGGCAATAGCTTTATTTATATTTTAAAAACCCAAAATCTGTTCAGAATTATTCTGCAGAATTCAGCTCGGTTCATAATTCATATATCTCTTCCAACAGAAATATTTGCTGCATACACAGAAAATTTTACTACAAAAATAAAATAAAAATAGGGGATACCTTGAAACAACTAGAATGCCCAGTAAGATCAAGTTACATTTTGATATATATGAGCTTTTTTGGGATGACTTAAAGGCTTTTAATATTGATCACCTATCCTCAGGATCAGATCAGTGGGGCACCGGACCAGCTGTATGAGGAGACAGGGCGGGTAGTGTGCACGTGCCATCTCCCTTCCTGCTGCTGCTATGTCCATGGCAAAGCAGCACCGAGCGGGAAGAGAGACTGCATTTGCACACTGTGCGCACCTTCCCTTCATACAGCTGATCAGCAGGGGCGGCGGACCCCACTAGTCTGGGTTTGATGACCTATCCTGAGGATATTAAAAGCCTGGAGCCCCTTTAAACAACTTTTAGGCTAGTTTAACATCTACATTTTTCAATCTAGCAGGTTGTTCGGTCAGAGAAACAGTCTGCCAGATTTCACAGTCAATGGGTTCTGGGCGGTGAATGGCAGTATCCGACAGACTGTTCCTCTGGCCATTTTATTGAAATCCTATAAACATTTAACTTGCATAATAATTTGGAACATAGTGTTGTAAATGGGGTCCACTGGGTGCTGCCGGTCATCATGTTATGGATCTAGGACCCTATAATGGAAAATGGACAGAAATTGGAATGCACATATGAACCTAAGGCAGGAAGAAGATGTAATACATGGGTGCTTCTCTCCCACATAGACTGGCCAACACTAGATCCAGCTTAGAATGTACCATATGAACCTGTGCAAGGTCTGAAAACCTTTTAGACTTAATCACCTGACAGATAAGAGAACCCCTGAATCTGACAACACCAAATTTAAAACACATAGAACAGTAAAGTGCCAACCCTGGAATCCCATTAACCACAGCAGTCTCAGATCAGCACATCCAGTAGGATAGTCACCCTGGAAGAGTTTATCACATCTCTCTCTAACATGAATGTATGAACTGAACTGAAAATAGATTTATGTTCTTGACAGGTCTTTAGTTTACACCGTCTAGTTTCAGAGTCCAGCCATATTCCACAGGGAAAACTCCAGGAGCGATGGCTGGTAGGTTCACAAGAAGACCACCTTCTGGATATTGTTTCCAGGTCAATGTCCCAGTAAGACCCAACAATGTCACCTGCAGACAGCAAAATTATATATCAGTATACAAATATAATACATATGTATATTATTTTGCCAACTTCATGCATATAAAAGAAAATAAAAACATTCCCTTCTGTTTGCTACAAAATGATAGACTTGTGGATATGCCATATCTTGAGATGGGGATACCCCTTTAAGTTTTTTTTTTTTAAAGCAAACTGGGGTTCAGAGTATTAACAAAAGCACTCATCGGTTGGGATACTCACATTAGTACTTGGATTGGGTTTGGGAGACTGTAGCTTTACAACATTCTCTACAGGCCATTTTAAGAAAGTGGCATATACTGCTGTATCCTTAGCAGTGTACCTGAAACACAGGATATTATTTAAAAGTTAAATTCATAAGTTTTATCCCATTTGGCTCCCACCATCAATCTTCTTATAGGAATACCTGTACTTACCAGATACTGACTGTAGCGTTTTCCGACTGCACTCTCCAAGGCTTAGTGGCATAAATTGCCTCTCCATTAATGCTCAGCCATTTCCCAACATTTCGAAGTCTCTCTTGGAAAATTGGCATAATCAGACCCTCCTTGCTGGGCCCCACATTCAAAAGATAGTTTCCTCCATAGCTCACAGTTTGCACCAATTCCTGTAGGAAAATACAGATTACCACTAAAGTAAGCACTGGGAACATGTAGACACAAGGCTATGGGAGGATTTATTATGCCTTCACTCCAGAATGTTTGCTTCAATAAGTTGTAAAATAGGGGCTTTGCGAATTTTGAGGTCACTTGCACAAAGATGTAGAGTTTTTTCTTTTTTCAATTTTTACACCACTCCAGTTTTGAAAAGTGGGGCTCACTTCAGATTTACCACTGAAGTTTTTTAATAAAAGTACAAAGGTGGCATAGGAAAAAATAAATACAGAGATTAAAAACATATCTTGATCTCAAAACATACATGGTGTCAATACATTCCAACTACTACAGACATGATCAATAAAGTTAGATACAACGTATGTGTACATGTGCAAAATTCATACACTTATATAAGATTAAGAAGCTCTGGAAGCTATTTAAGTAAAGCGTTGTAATGGTTAAAAAGTGACGTGTGCATTAAACAGTGATGTCGATGATGAATCGCATGATAAACAGGAAACCACTGACCCGATGTACCGCGATCCCACACCTGTAGCAATGTCTGCTTTGGCGTGCACTCAAACTTACTGCGCATGCCCCGGCTTGCGTACAACAGATACGTCACTGACGAAAGAGGATCTAATCGAGTATGAGCAGATCATTCCCACACATCAAGCGGCCATCTTGAAAGAGGTCAAATGACAACAGAGTCGTGTTGTCATTTGACCTCTTTCAAGATGGCCGCTTGATCTGCGCATACTCAATTAGATCCTCTTTCGTCACAGTGACGTATCTGTTGTACGCAAGCCGTCACTTTTTAACCATTACAGCGCTTTACTTATAAGATAAATAGCTTCCAGAGCTTCTTAAAGTGTATGAATTTTGCACATGTACACATACGTTGTATCTAACTTTATTGATCATGTATGTAGTAGTTGGAATGTATTGACACTATTATGTACGTTTTGAGATCAAGATACGTTTTTGAATTTCTGTATTCAGATGTTAAAGAGTTAATGCACTAATTATGTATTGATCACGTGATATGACGCAATTATCTGTGGGTGTATGTATATATATATTTATTGTTCACTGTGTCCTGTTACTTTGCTTGAGAAAGGCTCTGATATAGAGCCGAACCGTCGCCATTGCCACTGAGGTGAATAAAGTATTTTTCTAATTTTATTTTTTGGAGTGCTGCCTTTTTCCTACCTATTGTTGTGGGATTGACTTTTCCCAGTGGGCCGTGCACCCATTACATATACACACAAGTTTAGGGGTCTTCACCCTGTCACCGAAAGCTGGAAGTGCTGCCTCATTATTTGGAGAGTACGTATTGTGGAGGAGAAGCCGACCGCTGTGAGGAATTGCACCCAGTACACGTGGTCTGACTGTGCTGCTGCTGTATTTGTGGATAGATTATTTAATTTATATATATATATATATATATATATAATCAAAGAGTTCTTTTTTTCATGACTGAAAATTGTAGAGTCACACTGAAGGCATCAAAACTATGAATTAACACATGTGGAATTATATACATAACAACAAAGTGTGAAACAACTGAAAATATGTCATATTCTAGGTTCTTCAAAGTAGCCACCTTTTGCTTTGATTACTGCTTTGCACACTCTTGGCATTCTCTTGATGAGCTTCAAGAGGTAGTCACCTGAAATGGTTTTCACTTCACAGGTGTGCCCTGTCAGGTTTAATAAGTTGGATTTCTTGCCTTATAAATGGGGTTGGGACCATCAGTTGCGTTGTGGAGAAGTCAGGTGGATAAACAGCCCTACTGAATAGACTGCTAGCTGCTTTTTTCTTGTCATAATACAAATTCTAAGTAAAGAAAAACGAGTGGCCATCATTAGTTTAAGAAGTGAAGGTCAGTCAGTCCGAAATATTGGGAAAACTTTGAAAGTGTCCCCAAGTGCAGTCACAAAAACCATCAAGCGCTACAAAGAAACTGGCTCACATGTGGACCGCGCCAGGAAAGGAAGACGAAGAGTCACCTCTGCTGCGGAGGATAAGTTCATCCGAGTCACCAGCCTCAGAAATCGCAGGTTAACAGCAGCTCAGATTAGAGACCAGGTCAAATGCCACACAGTTCTAGCAGCAGACACATCTCTAGAACTACTGTTAAGATGAGACTGTGTGAATCAGGCCTTCATGGTAGAATATCTGCTAGGAAACCACTGCTAAGGACAGGCAACAAGCAGAAGATACTTGTTTGGGCTAAAGAACACAAGGAATGGACATTAGACCAGTGGAAATCTGTGCTTTGGTCTGATGAGTCCAAATTTTAGATCTTTGGTTCCAACCACCGTGTCTTTGTGCGACGCAGAAAAGGTGAACGGATGGACTCTACATGCCTGGTTCCCACCGTGAAGCATGGAGGAGGAGGTGTGATGGTGTGGGGGTGCTTTGCTGGTGACACTGTTGGGGATTTATTCTAAATTGAAGGCATACTGAATCAGCATGGCTACCACAGCATCTTGCAGCGGCATGTTATTCCATCCGGTTTGCGTTTAGTTGGACCATCATTTATTTTTCAACAGGACAATGACCCCAAACACACCTCCAGGCTGTGTAAGGGCTATTTGACCATGAAGGAGAGTGAAGGGGTGCTGCGCCAGATGACCTGGCCTCCACAGTCACCGGACCTGAACCCAATCGAGATGGTTTGGGGTGAGCTGGACCGCAGAGTGAAGGCAAAAGGGCCAACAAGTGCTAAGCATCTCTGGGAACTCCTTCAAGACTGTTGGAAGACCATTTCAAGTGACTACCTCTTGAAGCTCATCCAGAGAATGCCAAGAGTGTGCAAAGCAGTAATCAAAGCAAAAGGTGGCTACTTTGAAGAACCTAGAATATGACATATTTTCAGTTGTTTCACACTTTGTTGTTATGTATATAATTCCCCATGTGTTAATTCATAGTTTTGATTTCGGGATTTGATTAGGGATTTCGTGGCCAGGACAGTGACGTCTCGTTTACAGGCTTGTAAACGACCTTTATCAGAGCAGGGAGAGAAGCTGAGATCACAGGTCATGTGACCCTCAGTGAAATCTGAGAAACCAGCCACTGGAGATAAAGAGAGTGAATTGGAAAGCTGTTACATTTGCTTAGTTAGGAACATAGAAAGAACAAAAAAAAAAAAAAAAACACTTGGATAACCCCTTTAAGCAGGGGAGAAGCTCTTAGCGCATATAATTGATCAAAAATATGTCAGGCCCACCTACCAGACATCAATAGCTTCTTATCAGATGGGACCTATATATATATCAGATCATTTCAGATGGGACCTATATATATCAGATCATTTCAAAGTGAGAGTAAAGTGTCATAAAATGTCAGAGGCTGACAAATCCAGTACAAGGTTTTCCACGAATGATAACCAATATGTGTAAGGCACCAACACTATGGAAAACGAACGTACTTCATTATCATAACTGCCCCTATAGCCCGATCGTCAGATCAGGCATAAAGAATGGGTCGTATGTAGCCAGCTTTACTCACAAACACTTGTATTCACTTACCGCAATGATGCTTCCTTCATCCATAAGCTGATTCACTTGCATGTTACGTCTATAGCCCCAAGAGTAGTGATCAACAGAAGTACATTTCTCCCACTTGTGGTCTGGTAGGGTGGATGGAGTGTATTTATCAGCACAGTTATAGAATCCTCCATGATGGCAAGAACAGCCACTTCCCCAACGATCATTGACCACAACTTTGTCCTAAAAGTAAATTTACATACTGTAAGTAAAATGATAAAAATTATACAGTATATTCAATCTATCCATGTCTCTCTGTGGCAAATAAAGACACAAAGACACATCATGCTTCCGCTACGGTAACAGCGAACCCTGGCTGAGATCGGGGAACCTGTTACATTGCTCTAATAGACCAAAGCCTCAAGCAGGCTTCGGAGTCTATTAGAGGAATATACCAATACAGGCCACTAGGTGGCAGCACTGTATTGTTATATTGAAAATTAAGTGTTCAATGATGGCTACATAGCCAATGAACACAATGGGCAATCTAAGGATTGTCAGTTATAGTCACCCAGGGCGATATATATCTATCTATCTATCTATCTATCTATCTAATCATCCCCCTTTCCTTAAAATAAAAATACTTAACCAATAAAATTAAAAAAAAAAAAAAAAAAAAAAATTATAATATCTATCTAATTGGCATCGCCGCATGTGAAAATGCCCATACAATTAAAATATAACAATATTAATGGTGTAACAGAAAAAAAAAAAAAAAAAAAACACTTCAAGTGATCAAAAAGTCGCACACACTTCAAATTACTATCACTGAAAAGTACAGATCACCCCGAGGAAAAAAAAAAAAAAAAAAAAAAAAAAAAAAAAAAAAACCACCTCACACAGCCCCGTACCGTACACAACTTACAAAAAAGTTATAGGGGTTAGAATATGGTGATAATTTTATTTATACACGTGTGGCATCGTTGTAATCATACTGCCCTGGAAAATGAAGATAACAGGTAAATTTTACCGCACAGCATACAGTGTAAAAAATAAAATAAAAACCTGTCAAACTTTTTTCCCAAATTCTACCAGATTTTGATTCCCTCCCCCCCTCTTTTGATCAAGACTGTACAATTAGTGATGATGCATCAGAATTCATTCTGTGGGATATTCTCAAATCATGACCGGTAGGTGGGCCCTGAGGACTGGAGTCAGGGAACACTGCTCTAAGGGTTAAAGGGGTTTTCAGATTTTTTTTTTTTTTTTTTTTTTTTACTGTTGACCTACCCTCTGGATAGGTTGTGAGTATCTGATTGGCGGCGGGAAGGGGGGGGGGCTGGGTTCCGACACCTGGAACCCCCACCGATCAGCTTTTTGGGAAGGCACCAGCACACCTGTGAGCGCCAAAGCCTTCTATCTGCTTTTCCTAGGCCAGTGATGACACGTTTATCAATACCATATATGTATATTTTTTTCTTGCATTTTAATACTGAAAAAAAATAATAACTTTGGAAAAAACATCACCATATACTGACCCCCCCATAACTTTTTTATTATTATGTGTATGGAGCTGTGTGAGGTCTTATTTTTTGCAGGGCGATCTGTACTTTTCATAGATTTTCAGGTGTGTATGACTTTTTGATCACTTTTCATAAAAAAAATTGTGGGAGGTGACCGGACCAAAAAAAAAAAAAAAAAAAAAAAAAAAAAAGTAAATTGCCCATTTTGACTTTTCTGTTTAGGGTACTTTCACACTTGCGGCAGAGGATTCCGGCAGGAAATCCGGACACAAACTGATGGCATTTGTCAGACCTATCCGGATGCGGATCCATTCTACAAATGCATTGAAATACCAGATCCGTCTCTCCGGTGTCATCTTGAAAAACGGATCCAGTATTTATTTTTTTCACAGATTTAAAAAGGCCAGCGCATGCGCAGACCGGAAGAAAGGATCAGTCAATGCAGCAATTTTAATGTCAGATCCGGCACTAATACATTTCAATGGAAATTAATGCTGGCGTTCCGGCAAGTGTTTAGGATTTGACAGGAGAGAAAAATACAGCATGCTGCGGTATTTTCTCCGGCCAAAGGCCAAAAAATGTAAGAGGGACTGAACTGATGCATCCTGATACATACTGAATGGAATGCTCTCCATTTAGAATGCATTAGGATAAAACTGATCAGTTTTTTTCCCAGTATTGAGCCCCTGTGACTGAACTCAATACCGGAAAAGAAAAATGCTAGTGTGGAAGTACCCCAAGCAGTATGGGATAAATACTATTATATTTTATTAGCATGGGTGTTTTTAAACATGGCGGTACCCATGATGAGCCCTTAACCTACATAAGAGCACCTTCACGCTGTAGATTCTGTTGCAGAATTTTGACTGAAAAATCAGTTCCATTCATTTGAACGTGGTGGCAAGCACATAGATTTCTGCAAGCCCCATACAGGTGAATGAAACACATTTTCAGTTGCAGAAATATCTGCAACAGAATGCACGCCGTCTGAAGGCACCTTAAGTGTACCTTGATAGGGCTGTCATTATACAACCAGGCCAGAAAACCAGTGGAGTTCCAGTAAGTATCTGGCGATTCCCAGTCCCCATCAGACCAAAGCAAATCTGGCTCATACCTGAAAAACAAAGAATGCAAAAATGTTATGCCCTGTTCACATGAAGTTATTCTATGTGAATAACAAAAGACAAAACAGAAAAAAACAAGGGGAAGAAAAAAAAAAAAAAAAAAAGGCTATTTTCTATATCTACACTACAAAAAGAAAAAGAATATAGCAATTTACATGTAACCACACAGCACTGAAAATAAAACGTTATAGGGGGTTCTCCAGGAATTATAATGGCTCGCTTTGTCTGGGGAGCAAACATGGGAAATAAAATGTCCGCCATCCTATTAGTACACACAAAACCCACACAAGTTTAGTGTTATAAAGTAACTTGTGCTGCTGTGTGTACTAATAGGACGGCGGCCATTTTATTTCAGCTGCTCCCTAGACAAAAAGACATTATAATTAAATGAAAGGTATATGGGAATTTATAATATAATATTTAAGTACTTTCATTTTCTTAATTCCCTGTTGAAAAAAATCTGAAGGCTCTGTACAATGTGTAGTGGCCATGCTGGGGGACTGCATTTCAGATCCTATTCAAGTGAACGGGAGCCAAGCTTCAGTACGCCAGCACTGGAAAGTGCATGATGGATGGAGCCTTCCGCCCACTGTACAGTTTCCTGTGCCGGCAGCTGCTCAAAAAACTTTAAAAAAATTGATATTGATGACCTTTTCTGAGGACAGGCCATCAGTATCTAAGGCTAGGAGAAACTAGGGTTGGGCGATATCAAAAATATTCAGACGATAACGATATTAAAAAATGTATCGCGATAAATACCAGTTTAAAAGGGGGCGGCCACAGGGAGGACGTTACACTGTATGGGGGCGACCACAGGCCACCATACATACAATAATACTTTACGATATACTTTTCCCGCGGCTGCCTGTGTGCTCCGATTCTGACATCAGATGTCGTAGGGCGGAGATTTGAATATGGGAGCAAGGAGGAGGGAGAGCCGGAGGCTGCGGGAAGTAATACGTTTGTAATATTGTCATCAGAGCACACGAGGGAGGCAGCTGCAGGAAAAGTCTCTCTGCATGCAGGACTTTTGTCTCTGCTCCAAAATCATCTTCTGAGCGTGAACCTAACGGACCCCATTATAGTCTATGGGGTCCGTAGGCTCAGCTCGGCTCAGTTATGTGCGCAATCCGTCCTTTCCGTTCTCCTGCTCCTATAACGGAGCAGGAGAACGGAAAGGCTGAACGCTGGTGTGAACTCAGCCCAAGTAGAGTTCTATACATTTTGGTATTTAGTATTAGTAGAAGTGTGCCAGGTTTATTACCTCCATCAGTCTGTAGCACCATAAACTGATTGCAAGAACAAATTGCAGACTGATATATATATATATATATATATATATATATTTCTCTCTCTCACTATCTCTGTTGACGGTGGACATGAAGGAGGGTTGAATTTCTCCCATTTTTTTAATTTTAAGCACTTATATAGCGCTGCTATATGCCGCATCACTTTACAGACATTATCAATCTAGGGTCCCTATCAGTATGTCTTTGGAGTGTGGAAGGAAACCGGAGTACCGGGGGAACATATAAACTCCATGTAAACATAATGTAGTTCATGAATGCCCTTTATGGTATATTCACACGGGGTTTTCTGTATGGAATATAAAAAACAAAAATAAACACTGTGGAATCCCATTTAAAATTACAAATTATGGTTTGGGATCTGGCCTATAGGAAGTTTGGATGTAATTTGGTATTCGAATCTGAGACAATGGGGGCATATTAGTAGGATATGTCCCCGTTGTCTGATAGGTGTAGGTCCCACCTATATCGAGAATGGAGCAGGGAAGATGGTGGCTGGAAGACCTCGGGTCCGGTCCCACTACCACCGAACACTCTCCCCATAGAAGTGAATAGGAGCACACTGCGTTTGCGCAGCCACCGCTCCCATTTATTTCTATGGGGACAACAAACAGCCGAGCCAGTGCATGGTTATTTTCAGTGGCCCCATAGAAATGAATCGAGGGCGGCTGCGCATGCGCAGTGTGCCCTCTACCACTTTCAGGACTCTGTTCTCGGTGAAGGTGCGGGTCTCAGAGGTGGGACCGGCACCTATCAGACAATTAGGGTATATAATAGTGATATGCCCCCATTGTCTGAGATGAAACAACCCCTTTAAAAAGGAAGTGACGGTACGTTTTTTGCTTTACGAGGACACCCACATTCATTGGCCAACAACTTATTTTTCCACATAAATTTCAGTGTCAATTTTACCTCATCACCAGATCGTAGAGTTCTGGCATTGACTTTGCAAGCACAAAATACTGCGTTTTGAAGCCATTTTTCTTGTCAATTAGATAAAGCGGGTGAAACCAATCCAGTAACGAATGATATAATCCATAGCGCAGCTTTCTGGAAAACAGAGGGAAACATGACACCAGGACAATATTCATTGTTCTAGCGCTACTGAACCGTGACAGTGGACAGAAGCGATATGTTGGCACATCTCACACACAAACCTTTTTTTCAGTGCATTTCCAAGATCTCCTACAAGGTCCCGATGAGGTCCAGTGTCCACAGCGTTCCAGTTCCAGGATACAGGAGAACCCCAGTTAGTGAAGCCTTCATGGTGTTTTGTAGTTAGGACAACATATCTGACCAAGAGAAGACATTATTAAAATTCCGCTTTAACGGTGACAGATGAATGATTACAAGAACTCGTAATAAATTTACTTGTCTAGAGTGACCTAAAGTGCATCCATTTGAGACCCTTAGGTAGGATTCATAAAAAATAGGCTTATCGCTGTTTTTGAAGTTTTGATGCAATACACCCGGCCGGCACCCCCATAGAACTGCCTATTCTTGTCCGCAATTGCGGACAAGAATAGGACATGGTCTAAATTTTGTGGAGGCGGACAGCACACTGTGTGCTGTCCGCATCTTTTCTGTCCCCATAGAGAATGAATGGGTCCGAATTGCGGAACAGATGCGGACCCATTTGCGAAAGTGTGAATGGAACCTAAGGGTAGGAGGGAAGGGAAGTAGCTGAGGCTTTCTGAGGGATTAGGGCCCACCTCTCAGTGCATTTAAGCCCTCATAAGCATAAGGGGCTGAATTCTCAGCCATGAGAGGAATGGTTTTAATTATAGACAGTATGCCGAGTTTAAAGAGGGATGATCCTGCTGACAGATGCTCTATCAAGGTATTCAAAACGAGTTATTTCATCCTATACAAGTGTAATACTTGTGCACCAGTCTTCCTCCTTGGCCATCCTACTGCAGGTCACGTAAATCCTGTCTCAGCTCAAGGCTGCCTTCTAGTAAACACCCAGATACTGAACTGTTGGCGTTCTGCAAATACGAAGGGGGGGGGGGGGGGGGTGATTTCCTTACCGTGACTGCAGCTATGCAGGTGTATGATGTGGCAGTACAGAGGACCAGTTACAGATTAGTTTACAGCTAGAGTAAGGGAATAGCAGCACAATGCAAAACTACTGACAGGATAAAGCCTTATTCACACAGTCAGTGTTTGGTCATTGATTTCAATGAGTGATTGTGAGCCAAACACAGAACAGGTGCAGATCTTTCCCTTCTACCTTATGTCTGGAGGCTCCAGTCCTGGTTTTGGCTCACAATGACCAAACACTGACGTGTGAATGAGTCTTAGGCTACGTTCACATCACCGTTCAGCCTTTCCGTTTCTCCTGCTCCGTTTAGGGGCAGGAGAATGGAAAGGACGGATAAGCACATAACTGACGCCAAACAGGGAGCCCTTAGGACCCCATAGACTATAATGGGGTCTGTTATATTTCCGCTCAGAAGATGATTTTTAGACTGAGACAAAAGTTGTGCATGCAGGACTTTTGTCTCCACTTAAAAATCATCTTCTGAGCGGAAATATAACGGACCCCATTATAGTCTATGGGGTCCTCAGGCTCCGTTTGACTCAGTTTGGTGTCAGTTATGTGCTTATCCGTCCTCCTGCCCCTAAACGGAGCAGGAGAACGGAAAGGCTGAACGGTGATGTGAACGTAACCTTAAGCATTGTGTGTGAGTCACTCAGCGCACATGTGACAACTCATTATACAGGGATCCAACACTGAAACATAGTGGATCTCCAAAAGGCAACTACAACCTCTAGAATCCAGATGAAAAAACATGGCGTGGGGAATTTTGATTTCAGAAGACTAAATTGGTCTAATAATATTTTCAATTATTCGTTTACAAATACGGGAGCATTAATGAATAGTTTGCATTGTGGGAATAACACTTTAAAAACTGCACACTTGTTGCTTAACCCTTAATAAACCAGGCGATTCAGTTTTTTTTTGCATTTTTGGTTTTCACTCCCCACCTTTCCAGAGCCATAACTTTTTTATTTTTCTGTTCACATAGCCTCACAAGGGCTTATTTGTTGCTGGACAAGTTGTCCTTTCTAATGGCACCATGTATGGTTTCATACAATGTAGTGGGAAAGAGGGAAACAAAATTCCAAATGGGGTGGAATTGGAGAAAAAAAAATGCAATGCTGCCACAGTCACTCTGCGGTAAAATTGACCTGTTATCTTTATTCTCCAGGTCAGTACAAAAATATATTATTAATATTCAAAAGCTACATTTAAAAACCTTAAAAAAAAAAAAAGTATTTTTTTCCCCCCCCCATTATCGATGAGATAAAAGGTATAAGTACTACTGCTGGGATTCCATTCAGTCATGAAAAGAGGGGTCCTGAAGTGAAGGAAGCAGCAGGGCGAGCATGCACACTGCCACACCATTCATCTTGAAGAGAGTTCCGGAGACAGCCACGAGGGGGTAACTTAGAACAAGCAGAATACCCCTTTAAACAAAAGTAGTTCGAAACATTCAAACCCTCTCCAGTTCAGCACTGCTGCTCCATAAAAGTGAATGATCAGTTTAGTGTCAGCGCTATAAACTTAAAGAGGAACTTTCATTTTATTTTATTTTTTTAATTAAATAACTTTCCTTGCGTGGGCGGAGTTCCGGCGGCAAAAGGCAGCCGGACTAAAACCACGACATGCGGTACTTTTAGTCTGGCTGCCTCTCGCCGTGCTGCCGCCAGAACCCCGCCCCTTCTATAGTCAACGGGGACGGAGCAGCAGTCCGGGGGCACATGTGAACTAGCAGCAGGACGGATCCGACAGGCTGTTCACCCGCCGGAACAGCCTGCCGGAATCCTCTGTCGCTAGTGTGAAACTAGCCTTAGGTATTTAGCCAGTCAGGCTTGATGCTGCCACCCTGCCGTTTTTTTTTTCAAATATCCCTCCTATGCCCCGCTGTGTCCCCCTGCATTTTTCCCGGTCAACATGTTAATACTGATCATCAGTACAGGGAGGAGGAGACGCCAGGGTTTCTCAATGGCCGTCTCCTTCTCCCTGGCTGTAGCGCAGTCCAATCACAGCGGAGAGTGTCACAGCCAGGGAGAAGGAGACGCTCATTGAGAAACCCTGGCGTCTCCTCCTTCCTGTACCAATGCTCAGGATTAACATACTGGGCGGGAAAACAGCAGGGAGGCACAGCAGGGCATAAGAGCGCTATATATACACACGCAGGGTGGCAGCATCTGCCCCGCAAGGAAAGGTAAACAAACAAAAAAAACATGAAAGGTCCTCTTTAGGGTCCATTCACACATCCGTAAGTGTTCTGCGGATCCGCAAAACACGGACACTGGCAATGTGCATTCTGCCATTTGCAAACCGCACATCGCCGACACTATAATAGAAAATGCCTAATCTTGTCTGCAATTACGGACAAGAATAGGACATGTTCTATTTTTGGGCGGAAATGCGGATACACAAATGCGGATGCGGACAGCACATTCCGGCCCCATTGAAAATAAATGGGTCTGCACCAGTTCCGCAAAATTGCAGAACGGATGTGGACCCATTTTGCGGACGTGTGAATGGCCCCCTGTTAAGCAACTGTTATGTTTTCATAAAAAAAAAAAAAAAAAAAAAAAAAAAAAAAACCTATTTTAGCATATGTTACAGCATTATGCATAAAGCAATCTTTAGTTTCTTCACATATCACTGTTTTCCTTGATTTTTTTTCCCTTAGTTATAGCCGTTTAAACATTTACAATATGAAGACCTTCTCAAGATGTCTCCTCTGCCAGTTCTCTGAAGCCAAAACTGCTTTCCCTCACTTCACATACACACTTGCAGTAGCCAGCAGCTCCCTGCCAACCAATCAGATTGGATTACTGGGAGACACGCCTCCTCACACTGAAGCCTAATGCAGGCATGCAGTATGAAGGACCGCCCCTCCGTCTCCTGTTTATACTAAAAGGAAGACAGACAAGCCCTAGCAATGGTCTTTTAACCCCTTAGGGACCGGGCTCATTTTCACCTTCAGGACCAGGCCATTTTTTGCAAATCTGACCAGTGTCACTTTAAGTGGTGATAACTTTAAAACGCTTTGACTTATCCAGGCCATTCTGAGATTGTTTTCTCGTCACATACATATTGTACTTCATGACTGATAAAATGGAGTAAAAAAAAAATTACCAAAATTTGGAAAAATTAGCAAATTTCCAAGTTTCAATTTCTCTACTTCTATAATACATAGTAATACCTACAAAAATAGTTATTACTTTACATTCCCCATATGTCTACTTCATGTTAGGATCATTTTGGGAATGACATTTTATTTTTGGGGGAAGGCTTAGAAGTTAAGAAGCAAATCTTGAAATTTCTCAAACCAACTTTTTAAAGGACCAGTTCAGGTCTGAAGTCACTTTGTGAGGCTTACATAATAGAAACCACCTAAAAATGACCCCATTCTAGAAACTACACCCCCCCCCCCCCCCAAAAGGTATTCAAAACTAATTTTTCAAACTTTTTTAACCCTTTAGGTGTTCCACAAGAGTTAATGCAAAATAGAGATACAATTTCAAAATTTAACTTTTTGGGCAGATTTTCCATTTTAATAATTTTTTTCCAGTTACAAAGCAAGGGTTAACAGCCAAACAAAACTCAATATTTATGGCCCTGATTCTGTAGTTTACAGAAACACCCGATATGTGGTCGTAAACTGCTGTACGGGCACACAGCAGGGTGCAGAAGGAAAGGAATGCCATTCGGTTTTTGGAAGGCAGATTTTGCTGGACTGGTTTTTTGACACCATGTCCCATTTGAAGCCCCCCTGATGCACCCCTAGAGTAGAAACGCCAAAAAAGTGACCCCATTTTAGAAACTACGGAATAGGGTGGCAGTTTTGTTGGTACTATTTTAGGGTACATATGATTTTTGGTTGCAATATACATCACCTTTTGTGAGGCAAGGTAACAAGAAATAGCTGTTTTGGCACAGTTTTATTTTTTGTTGTTATTTACAACATTCATCTGACAGGTTAGATCATGTGGTATTTTTATAGACCAGGTTGTCACGGACGCGGCGATACCTAATATGTATACTATTTTTTTTTATTTACCGGTTTGTACGTTTTACACAATAATTTCATTTTTGAAACAAAAAATAAATTTAAAAAAAAAATCATCATGTTTTAGTGTCTCCATAGTCTGAGAGCCATAGTTTTTTCAGTTTTTGGGTGATTATCTTGGGTAGAGTATCATTTTTGCAGGACGAGATGACTGTTTGGCACTATTTTGGGGTGTGTATGACTTTTTGATCGCTTGCCATTACGCTTTTTGTGATGTAAGGTGACAAAAAATGGCTTTTTTTTTTTTTAACGGTATTCACCTGAGGGGTTAGGTCATGTGATATTTTTATAGAGCCGGTTGATACGGACACGGCGATACCCAATATGTATATATTTTTTTTTTTTTTTATTTACTTAAGTTTTACACAATAACAGCTTTTTAAAAAAGTTTTAGTGTCTCCATATTCTGAGCCATAGTTTATTTATTTTTTGGGAGATTGTCTTAGGTAGAGCTAATTTTTTGCGGGATGAGGCGACTGTTAGATTGGTACTATTTTGGTGGGCATACGCCTTCTTGATCGCTTGCTGTTGTACTTTTTGTGATGTAAAGTGACAAAAAATGGTTTAGCAGTTTTTATTTTTTACGGTGTTCATCTGAGGGGTTAGGTCATGTGATATATGTTTATAGAGCCGGTCGATAGAGACGCGGCGATACCTAATAGGTCTACTTTTTTTTCCCTAATTTTTACCAATTTTTTTTTACTTTGTTTGGGGAAAATGACGTTTTTGTTTATTTTTTACTTGAAACAATTTTTTTTTTGGGGGGGACGACGACGACTATTTTTTCAACTTTTTTTTCCCACTTTATTTTTTGTCCCTCTTTGGGACTTCAACTTTTGGGGGTCTGATCCCCTTTACAATGCATTCCAATACTTCTGTATTGGAATGCATTGGCTGTATGAGTAATACAGTGTATTACTCATACAGCTTCCGGCCTGTGAGATCCAGGGGGCTGGATCTCACAGGCTCGTCACCGGAAGGTAGCGCGATGCCTAAGGAAGGCATCACGCTGCCTTCCATGCCATCAGGTCCTCCCTACAGCCGCATGGGAACTCGATGGCACCGCCACCCCAACCCGCAGGTCTGAATTGACCTGCGGTTTGCGGCTCACGCCGACACGGGCGGCTATCGCCCTCCCCGCGCATTGTCCCCGGTGCCTGATGATTTGTTGAGCAGGCACCTTGTTCCGGGCGGCGGTGATTGGAACTACACATGACGTACAGGTACGTCATGTGTCGTTAAGTACAGGTTAAGGGAGCAGTGGAAAGGGACAGAGGACATTAATGAAAGCTGTTATTATAAGGTAATTACAGATCTTTTGGCAATCATTGACAGACTAACTCAGGTATACACGCCTAGCTCTAATAAACTAGCAAATAAAAAAATATATGACAGTTATCCTTTAATCTTTCATCTTGCTCTTCCTATTTTATTACATATTCTTGGCACAGAACACATAATTATGAAACTGCAGCAACAAGTGCACTGGCCATATAGCACTGGTAGTTTGTTTTCTTAGCACATACTGGTGTATAATAAAACGCTACACAAACAAGCATGACTGGCTAAATACCTAAGGGTACTATCACACTAGCGGCAGGACGGATCCCACAGGCTGTTCACCCTGTCGGAGCTGTCCTGCCTCTATTTCGCTGTGCCGCCGGACTGCCGCTGGGGACGGGGGCAGAGCCCCAGCCCAGCACGGTAGTGCGCGGTGAGAGGCTGCCGGACTAAATAGTCGGACATGCAGTACTTTAGTCTGGCGCCCCCCGTCCGCATTATAGTCAATGGGGACGGAGCGGCAGCCTGGCGAAATAGCGGCAGGACGGATCCGACAGGGTGATGAGCCTGTCGGATCCGTCCTGCCGCTAGTGTGAAAGTAGCCTAACGCTAGTTTCACACTAGGGGCAGAGGAGTCCGTCCTGCCGCTGGTTCACCGCAGTACTTTTAGTCCGGCTGCCTCTGGAACCCCGCCCCCTTTATAGTCAAAGGAAACAGAGCGGCAGTCCGGGGGCACACGTGAACTAGCGGCAGGACGGATCCAACAGGCTGTTCCCCAACCAAAACAGCCTGCTGGACTCCCCTGCCGCTAATGTGAAAGTACCCTAACTTGACCCAGATATTAGTAACAATAAATTATAACTTAATAGTATCTGTTAAAACACATAAGTGAGCCAGACAATCCGGTATTAAAATATTTTTTTATTTTAATACCCGTTTGTCTGGCTCACTTATTTGTTTTAACAGATACTATTAAAGGGGTTGAACATGGACACACCTCCATTTTCACCCAGGCAGCCCCCCTGACTTGAGCATCGTAGCAGTTGATGCTCGGATGCTCTCCTTTGCCCTGCGCTAAATCGCACAGGGCAAAGGCATTTTCTGGAGTTCTGGTGACGAACCGGGCTCTCCATGGGGCTGCCAGGAAGACCGGTGACGTCACCGGGACACTGATGGGCGGGATTTAGCGCTGCCCGGCAGTGTGTTATTGCAAACAAGAGCCCTTGCCCTGTGCAATCTAGCGCAGGGCAAGGGAGTGCACTGGAGCATGAGATGCTCAGATGCTAGGCTCAGGGGGGCTGCCTGGGTGAAATTAGGGGTATGTCCAGGTTCAGCTCTGAACCCGGACAACCCCTTTACACTACTTTCACACTAGCGTTCGTCGGTCCGCTCGTGAGCTCCGTTTGAAGGAGCTCACGAGCGGACCCGAACGCCTCCGTCCAGCCCTGATGCAGTCTGAATGGAGCGGATCCGCTCAGACTGCATCAGTCTGGCGGCGTTCAGCCTCCGCACGGCCAGGCGGACAGCTGAACGCTGCTTGCAGCGTTCAGCTGTCCGCCTGGCCGTGCGGAGGCGAGCGGATCCGTTCAGACTTACAATGTAAGTCAATGGGAACGGATCCGCTTGAAGATGACACCATATGGCTCAATCTTCAAGCGGATCCGTCCCCCATTGACTTTACATTGAAAGTCTGGACGGATCCGCTCAGGCATCTTGCGCACTTAGAAATTTTTCTAAGTTATTAATGCAGACGGATCCGTACTGAACGGAGCCTCCGTCTGCATTAATATGATCGGATCCGTTCAGAACGGATCCGATCAAGCGCTAGTGTGAAAGTAGCCTTAAACGTTAGATTTTATGTTGTTACTAATATCTGGGTCACGTTAGGTACCTAGCCAGTCAGGCTTGTTTGTGTAGTTTATAAAATATACCTATACCCAGATAAGGTCCTCTAGTTTGTTCGTACATGGTAATAAAATACTGTGGACAATAGTATTTCTCCAGCTACACATCCCATTCTACAGCTTCCACTCTTCTGGGAAGGCTTTCTACAAGATTTTGAAGTTTGTCTGTGGGAGTTTTATTATTTATCCAGAAGAGCATTTCTTTTGTCCAAAAATGATGGGGGAATGGGGGGGGGGGGGGGTCCATCAACATAGTTGATGTCGGGGCTGTATGAGCGGCAGTCTAGCTCTTCCACACCAGACTCACCCAACCATGCTTTTATACAGAGCAGAAGAGACCCTTCCTCAAACTGTTCCCAAAAAGTTAGGAGCATACAACTGGCCTAAATGTCTTGGAATGCTGAAGCATTAAAGGGGTTCTCCAGCTTTTCCTAAGTGATGGAACACCACTGATCAGCTGCAGCTCTGCAGACAGTGTAATGGATAGAGAACATCACTGCAGCGCTGCTCCCACTGACAGCAAGGAAATGAATGGAAAGCACGCCGCGCATGCGCAGTGCACTCTACTTCACTTTTGCAGCCTGTTCTTGAGATGGATCCGAGTTCACCCCTATCTGACTCTGGTGGAATATCCTAGTGATATTTCACCAATGTCCAAGATGAGACCACCCCTTTAATCTTTCCCAGGGCTAATGATAGTCATAACCAATAAAAGAAAAATATATGGATCAAAATTTAAACAAACAAAAATTTCACCACACAATGTATACTCTTTTTTTTTTTATTAAACACTTCATAAATACTAATTAAGAACATTTAAAATCTCTTAGGTTGGAGGTATATGGTGATAGTAATTCATCAAAGTGCACATACATAAGGTAGTAAAGGAAATAAATGCGCGCAGTATTAATACTGACCAACGGTATATAAATGCCATTGAATTCTACAGCAGATATCTAGTGTTGCTTCTACTAGACTCATAAGTACTATATAAAGTACATAAATAAAAAGTTGATAAAATAGGTATCACAAAAAGATGTTCCATAGATGCCAACTGCTAGTATTATGCAACAATAGGTACTGTGAGATCACAGCCTAGTTACAAGGCTGTACCAGGTATGTCGTGATCTCACAGTACCTATTGTTGCATAATACTAGCAGTATTTTAAATGTTCCTAATTATGTGAAACCAGATTCATGCATTTATGAAGTGTTTAATAAAAATAAAAAATGAGTATACATTGTGTGGTGAAGTTTTTGTTTGTTCAAATTTTGATCCATATATTTTTCTTTTATTGGTTCTAGCTATCTATCTATCTATCTATAGAAAAAAAAAGTGGCAGCACCGTCCCTGATGCAATCTAAAGGGTGCAGCTGGCCCAATAAGGATACAAGCCAATCCAGTAAATACAAAACAGGAAAAAGATGGGCAGCACTCCAAGAAGTAAAAAATGCAAAAACACTTTATTTACCCCAGCAGGACATGCGACGTTTCGGCTCTAGACAGGAGCCTTTCTCAGGCAGTGAAAGTGCTGCTGGGGTAAATAAAGTATTTTTGCATTTTTTTACTTCTTGGAGTGCTGCCCATCTTTTCCCTGATATATATAAGAAGTATTCGTTGGTTGCTTTAATGATAGTCATAGTCTATGATGAGGCCCAGGAGCAGAACATCTTTATTTCTGCTGCCGCCACCAGAGAAGCACCCAGCAGGGAAGGAGTTAAAGGCGCTGAGACAAGCCTGGTCTCACATTACTTCCTGAAATGTCTTTACAAAACAAAAGAAAACCTGTCCGGTGTCATGTGATGCACTGGAGCAAAGGTAGTCACCCATCACCCAGCGAATCCTACGTGCACAGTATGGGGTCACTTACCGAGCCCCAGCCGCCTCAAACAGCTCGGTCCACGCGTCCGGGTCAAAGAACTCTGCCGTGAACTGCTGGGCGAAGTCGGCATACGTGAAGCCGGGCGGGTAGTTCTGGTCCATGAACTTCACATAGGCAGCGCTCTTCTCCTGCTGCCAGTTCCACCAGAACCACTCACTGCCGAACGACGGCACCGAGAACACTCCCCAGTGCAGGAAGATCCCGAACTTGGCCTCGTCGTACCATGGCGGCAGGGGGCGCTTATCCAGCGAGTCCCAGTCGGGGGCATATTGGGTGGAAGCCGCGCTGTGGACAGCTACTAAGCAGAAGAGGAGACCGCACAGCAGACGGGAAGAACCCATGGCTACGCTGCGGCAGCTCTACTGTCATGAGAGCGGAAGCGGCTCACTATACCGCACACTCCCCGCCCCTAGAGGCGGAGCCTCCCCTGCTGTCAGGAGACAATAAAAGCTTTGGTCCTGCCTAGCCCCGCCCCTTGGATTTTACCGCCCAATAAAAACATCTACTGATTGAATAGAGGAGGGGTTACAGGTGAAGACACGCCTCTGAGAAGACAAACCACCACAGTGCCCCGCCCACATCAGTATTTCCTGGTCATGTGATTGACATCCAGGTACCCAGGGGCTCGAGTTGAGGCAAAGCCCGGAGCAGATCCCAAAACAAGAAAAACTACGTAGCCACCTTCTACCGATATTCCGCAGCAGCACCATCCGCGCAAACTGGTGCAGATTGTGTTGTTGGAAATCACTGCTGCGGGTTTTCTGCATCTTTCACCCCCTGGCAAGTGTGCCAGATTACCTTATGTGCAGATACTGTGGGATAGTTCACACTGTGCTGCTGCTGTAAACAGATCGTGCACAGTACCTTGCTTACTGACTCTAATGCACAGCCTTGTAGATTCTGGACCCTCTGATTTCCTTCTCTCTGGAGCACTTTTGATGATAAAAGTAGCTTCTTTAGCTGTAGAAGTCTCAGAGGTGAAGGTCTTCTGAGCTTAGGCCTAGCTCTGAGGAGGTCGAACATGTAGGTCTTCAGCACAGCTAACTGCACTGACTAACCAAGGGGCATAACCCAGTATATCTCCTGGCAACCTAGCAGAATGAGCCAAGGTGTTAACTCTTAAAGGGGTATTCCCATCTTCAGTTTTCATACTTACCTTCGTCCAGCACAACGTTCACTTCCTGGATTCGGCGGTGCTTGATTGACGCTTTCTCCCGGCCGCGCCGCACAATGTCCTGAACGCGCATGGTGACTTATTCCTGGCCTTTATAGTACAGAGCAGGCGTGCGCGTTCGCAGCTCTGTACTATACTAGCCAGGAATAAGTCATCATGGCGGCATTCGCGGTGGTGTGCACATTCAGGACATTGCCAGGCCGGGAGAGAATCTTCAGTCTTCTGCGCAAGCGCGGACTGGCGGGATTTGACAGGAGAGGTGGCCGTAACCAGGGGAGACGAAAGACAACAATCAGGTAAGAGGGGACTTATTTTCTCAAAAAGGGTGGGAATTGGGTAATAAAATGTATTTAGAAAAATGATCACTGTCAAATCATTAAGAAAGAAAGATACTTCCCCTAATTTTTGTATCCACCCCTGTGTTTGCCACAAAAACTGCATGTGTGATTCCAGCTTAAGGGATCATAAACATGTGCGGCCCGCAAACAGCGGGTCCGCAATATATGGGCTCTGGCCATGTGCACTCCGTATCACAGGTGTGGACCCATTCACGTGAAAGGGTTCGCAGATGCAGTGGCATGGAGCGGAAGTCCACAGAAGCACTACAGAGCACTTCCGTGGGATTTCGGTCCGTGCCTCCACACAGCAAAAAATAGAACATGTTCTTTTTTGCGTTGCAGACTGAATCTTGCAGATCGCACACCATGGTAGGCACATTGCATTGCAGCACAGGCACTGGTCGCACGCGTTCCTGTGCATGAGCCCTAAGGAAGAGAGAGGGGCACACTCTGTTGTCCGAGTGTTCTTTCCGTGCAAATTCCGGTTAGAATAGGGCCCCCCCTTTGGAGCAGAGGGATTCTTTTCCCTTCCCCTCCCTGAATTACCAACAGTCTGACAGAGAGATTTTGGTAAACCTAGGTAATGTCCCTCCAGAAGAGACACTTGAGACATGGTTCAACCTCTGCTCCGTCTTCCACTGCCAGCAGCCAGGTGGTTACATGTCAGCAGCCTAGTGACAGGTGTTGCATGTAGTTTTCTCTTTGTGTGCCTATATATGTCATTACAGATTAGTACAGGGGAAACACTATGCTATTGAATGTTTGCTTTCAGCATACTACTGGCCCCTTCACAGTCTGCACTGCAACCCCTAGCTAGCATTTTATTTTGGTAGTAATTATGCTAAAAGCCACAGGTAGGTGGACTGGAAACTTTGCCATAGACTCTGGCTGAGAAGAATACTGGATGTCAGCGAATCTGATACAAGGAAGTGAATGGAGAAGGTAGACTTGTGATTTCATTTATTGCTCTCATGCTCCGATCACCGCAGACAAGAGGAAGATCTGGGAGACTAGCTGCATTTATAGTAACCCTTTTCATTTCTCTAGTATCACATATGGTTTTGCATGTTCCTTTAGACAGATATTACTTTGCTCCAGGGGCGGACACAGACAGTAGAGGGCCCCTGTGCGAAGAATGTGCCTAGGCCCCCCCAAGCCAAATTCTCAACCTAACCTATTACCTCCTAACATTATATACAGCAATACAAAACATACAGGGTAAGGCTACTTTCACACCTGTGGCACTACGATCCGGCAGAGAATGCAAGGAATGGGCATGCAGCTGTTTGGCATTTTTGCCAGATTGTGGTCAGATCCCTGCTGGACACCATTATAGTTAATGGGGCTGGGGGGCATTCTACATGCATCCAACACTGCCAGATCCGGGGAATTCTGGCAGGCTGTTCTCTGCTGGAACAGCCTACCAGAATCACTAAAGCCTCATGCTGACGTCCATCCGTGAGATACCGGACTGGCATCCTCCTGAGTGCGGGAGCACACGGCGTCATTGGTTGCTATGACAACGTGCGCTTTGTGCCGCCCCTGCTGTACAGTAATACACTCGTATGATCTACAGAGGGGGGGAGTCAGGCGCAAGTAAGGCGGGGAGCACTGGGCACTTGCAGCACACTCTCCGCCCCTGGGCACTTGTAATAGGTAATTTGCATATCTTTGAAACTTCATTTTTGGCACTTTGGAGGCTCTGAAAAACTAAACCCGGGTACCATCAGTGTTATGGATCTGCCTCCCACAGAGCTATATAATCAGTTTAAAGCATGTTATGTAGGTGACAGACTCCCTTTAAATTATCCCAGAATGGTGAGATCTTTGAGCAACTCCACCACATATGGGTAATATCTGCTTCTAAAATTCCACATCTGAGACAGACCATAGGTGTAGTAGCATTCAATGTATGCAACCATCTAGATGTGAGATATAATCGATGGCGCACCATAAATTGGGTTACTCTATATGATGGATTCCAAGTAAATTTAGAGTCTGTACCATTGCTCTATGGTCATCGGGCCTATATCCCTTTCCCACTTAATCTTACTAGTGTGCGCTAAACCTTCATTCAGTAATTCACTTAATCTAGAATATAATAGTAATATTGATGTATGCTTACCCCTCCACCAAAAATTTAGTTTATAAAGTTGTGATTCTCAACTGTTAAGTATATCTTATTTTTAATATCCTTAAAGGGAACCTGTCACCGGTTTTAACCATAAGAATCATCAGCATCCTGAAATAGTTCTCCCCCACCCTAATCATCCTAGTTTTTTATTTGTTTTTATCACCTCCAAGTACTTCTTTTACAGTCCACTTTTGCTATTTTCAAGTTATGTAATTGAAATGCTTACCTTATCACTTCCCATTCCTAACCCCACCACTCGTTACATGAGTGACAAAATCTAAAGAGAAGACAATAAAAGCTTTGGTCCTGTCTAGCCCCGCCCCTTGGGGTTTGCCGCCCAATAAAAATATCTACTGATTGAATAGAGGAGGCGTTAAAGGCGAAGACACGCCTCTTAGAAGCCAAACCATCACAGTGCTCCGTGTAGCTGGCCAGCTAAGACCTGTTCTAGGTTGCTAGTATAGCTTATATGTGTATACAGCTAGACCTGCCAATAACCTTAATACAGTTCCTATGGTTATGTGTTAAAGACAAAAGCAGAGTTATTTACTGTGACATCATGTTTTGGATGTCATATAACTGGTATATTTTGTGTTCATAGAAGCAGAAAAAGATAATATGCCTTTAAGATTAATTTTGTAATGTAAGGTAAGCTCAGTGACACAGCAGAAACAACAGAAAGCATAGTGTTAGTCTGTTGTTGCTGGGCAGAAGTCTAGACCAATCACAGCCAGCTTTTCACATAGCAACAGTTTTCACCAATCACAGCCAGCCTCACACACACAGCTTGTCTGGGAAGTCCCCTAGCAGGAGCTGCTAGAATCATTATTCGCCAGAGACAGGAGCTGAAGAGACATTCACTCCACTGAGAGCTGTATTTTTATGGAAGCAGAAGAGGCCAAAATAGGTATTTAAATCAGTTATATAATGTTCCTACTGTTAATATAGTGATTAGAGCTGTATACTGAACCAGTTATATGTGTGTTTAATTACAGTTCCACCAATTGCAAACTACAAATAGCATACAAATAGAAATCCATACAAATTGCATTCAGATCAGTAGAACTATCAGTGAAATCTTAGATATACCTCTCAGAGAGATTATAAAGTGCTTAAATAACTTAAAGTGAGAGTACAGATACCCAAGAGAGAAATATATCCAAAATTTTATGTTGAATGACAAGATTAAACAGTTGAACCATCATCTTAATCATACCGCCATTTTGTGATATCTTTTCAACACATGTTATTTACATGGACTATCTGCTGCGGAGGCGGCAGTGTTTTATGAAGAAAAGTTGAAGTTAATAAAAAAAGTTATTTCAAGCATTTGGTGCTCTTTAAACCTACCATAGAACGGCGCTAGAGGAATTACAGAGTAATAGACAGTCTGGTAAGAGTAAAAGTAAGTGATATCAAAATTCTTCTAATTCCACAGCGCAAAAGGCATTTCATAGTGCCCCGCCTACCACAACCCGCCCACATCAGTCTTTCCTGGTCATGTGATTGACACCCAGGTACCCAGGCTCCAGTTGATGCAAAGCCAGGAGCAGTTCCCAAAACAAGAAAAACTACGTAGCCACCTTCTACCGATATTCTGCAGCAGCAATATCCGCGCAAACTGGTGCAGATTGTGTTGTTGGAAATTATTGATGCAGGTTTTCTGCATCTTTCACCCCCTGGCAAGTGTGCCAGATTACCTTATGTGCAGATACTGTGGAATATTTAATACTGTGCTGCTGCTGTAAACAGAAACTTGTTAACTGTGTCTCGGCCATAAACGTGCACAGTACCTTGCTTACTGACTGACTCTAATGCACAGCCTTGTAGATTCTGGACCCTCTGATTTCCTTCTCTCTGGAGCACTTTTGATGATAAAAGTAGCTTCTTTAGCTGTAGAAGTCTCAGAGGTGAAGGTCTTCTGAGCTTAGGCCTAGCTCTGAGGAGGTCGAACATGTAGGTCTTCAGCACAGCTAACTGCACTGACTAACCAAGGGGCATAACCAGGTCCATCTCCTGGCAACCTAGCAGTATGAGCCAAGGTGTTAACCCTTAATTGTCTATACAGTGCTATTAGGTACACAAAACAAATCACAACATTTAACTAAGCAATATAATATTATATCAGTTAATCCGTTGCGGCGACCCTGTTCTGTGGTACTGCAACAACAGTTGGAGGTTGCTTGCTGACCCCTCCCCTAAGGCCTCATGTACATGGCCATTGGGCGGCCCGCAAATGGAGGGTCGGCAATCCACGGCCGCCGGCCGTGTGCACCACGAATGCGGACCCATTCACTTGAATTAAAGGGCCATATCCATCTATACCTTTTCCTAATTTAAGGGTCTCGCCTTTGGGGGTGGTACCCAAGAGGGAGGCGGGTAAGTTTCGCCTCATACACCACCTGTCCTACCCTAAGGGTTCATCAGTGAATGATGCCATTCTTCCTGAGAATACTTCGGTGTCTTATATCTCTTTAGATTGGGTGGTGACGTTGGTTAGGGAGGCGGGCAAAAGCGCTCTCCTGGCCAAGTCGGACATTGAATCAGCCTTTAGACTTCTCCCTGTCCACCCGGATTGTCATCACCTTTTGGGATGTTCTTTTGAAGGGCGGTTTTATTATGACACGTCTCGCCATGGAATGCTCCATCTCCTGCCACTATTTTGAAATGTTTGGTTGTTTTTTGGAGTGGGTGGTGGGGTATGAGGCCGTTTCCTCGTCGGTCATTCATTATCTGGATTACTTTTTGTTTGTTTCCCCGGGATCGGGGGATGGTTGCCTTACCCTCCTGAACATATTCTTAGAGCGTATGGATAGGTTCGGGGTTCCCATATCAGTTGACAAAACGGAGGGTCCGGTCACACGATTGTCTTTTTTGGGGATTGAAATTGATTCCGTTGATATGGTTTTCTGATTCCCTCTCGAGAAGATCTGGAAACTGCAGTATTTAATTGAAGGTTTCCTGGCAGCCCGGAAGGTTACCCTTCAACAGTTACAGTCTTTGTTGGGTCTGCTTTGTTTCGCATGACGAGTTATTCCCATGGGCCGCGTTTTTTCCAGGCGCCTGTCGCTAGCTACCCATGGGGCTAAGTTCCCACATCACCGTATACACACGAGGTCGCTCAAAGCTGATTTGGGTGTTTGGCAGGCATTTCTCCATTCCTATAACGGGCACACGTGTGTGATCTCTAAGTATGTGCCAAACTCTGCCTCTTTTTTCAGATGCATCTGGTTCTTGCAGGTTTTGGCACTATTTTGGGTAGGGAATGGTGTTCTTCACCTTGGCCGGACTCGTTGCGCTCCCTGGGTTTGTGTAAGAATTTGACATTACTGGAGTTATTCCCGATTGTAGTAGCGGTTGAAATTTGGGGGCATAAACTAGCAGACCACCATGTGTGTTTTTGGTCAGATAACCTGGGGGTAGTTCACTGTATTAATAGTTTGTCTTCTTCTTCTTTACCGGTGATTGCGATTTTGCGACATTTAGTTCTGCGCTGCTTGGAGCATTATATTTATTTCAGTGCTCGCCACATTCCAGGTGTTGATAACAGAATTGCTGACGCCCTTTCCCGTTTTCATTGGCAGGTTTTTCGGGAACTGCTTCCGGAGGTGGAGCAAGCCGGGGAGGAATGTCCACAGCACCTGTCAGGGGTTGGTTCGAGAGATGTGGCTTCTCATGACGGTCTTCGCTTGGAAGCAACGGTTGAGTGGTTGCTCAAGTTGAGATCTATGGGAATGTCGGCGCCGGTTGTCCGGAGTAGCCTTCCACTTCCAGCTATGCGGTTGGCCTGATGTCACAAAACATTTCATTGTTAGGCAGGCTTTGAGGGGTTGGAGAAAGGAGTATGTTGTTAGGGACTGCAGGCGTCCCATCTCGTTCAGCCTGTTATGCAGGCTGGTCGAGGTCTGACCGGGTGTGTGCTTCTCACCTTTTAAGGCCGCATTGTTCCCCACCTGTTTCAGTTTGGCATTTCTCACTGCCCTCCGGGTGGGTGAGTTTCTCCCTCCCTCTAGTCGTAGGCTGGGGGGGTTGCTATTTCAGGATGTAGTTTTTGGTAATGGAGCAATCAGAGTTTTGGTTCACAGATCTAAAACGGATCAGTTTGGTAAAGGGGTGTGGATCCCCCTCCACCAGGTTTTCGGATTGGCTTGTCCGGTTCACCTGGTTATAGAATACAGCGCTCTGCGATCTGGGGGGACTAGATTCTTCACTCATCAGGATGGGTTCCCCCCTGACTAAGTTCCGATTCATATCTGTTTTTCGCACTTGCCTGGAGCGAGTGGGGGTCGATCCGAGGGAGTTCGGCACCCATTCGTTCCGTATTGGGGCTGCTACGGAGGCAGCCAGGGCAGGCCTGCCAGAAGCGGAGGTCATGCGTATCGGCAGGTGGCAATCTTCTTGATATGCCAGGTACATTAGGCCGGATCTTTTGATATAAAAAAATAATAATAAAAAAATGAGAAAATATATTCAGCTATAGATGTTAGGTTTTTAGATTTGTGTTGAGACTATGTATGATGTGTATGGTCATAGTTATAGCCTTAATTTCCATATCCAGGCTTGTGCTGACTGTTTTTCTTTTAGGTGCAGTGCACCCTGCGGTCTGGTTGGTTGGCCACTCATACATCTTTTTTTTTTTTTACTCGTTTTATTGAAGTTTAATAAAAGGCATAAAGCAAGGCATCAAAAAGCCATCACAACCCGCGCAGGGGAGTTCCAGGCTACATGGTGTATTACATAAGAGCAACATATGATCATGGGTGGTATCGTAGAACAGAAGAAATCGCATCCGAATAAGCATAACATCGTGTTCCATGATGTACTGAGCAGTCACTGAGTACATTACTACATAATATCAACCAGAGGGGTATATCATGCGGATCTTGTCTACACAGAGTGCATGTGCATGGGTTGCAAGGTCAGGGACGAAGAGCACCACTCCCCCCATACCTTCTGAAACTTCTGCGGGCACTTTCTCTGAGCATATATGTCATGGTCTTACCTCCTTGCTGTTCCCTTCGTTTGACATGTGCTGGCGGCCATCTTGGTTTCTGGGTTTTCTTGTAGCCTCCCACCCTGCGGCTCCTCCTTCCCACTGGGAGGAGCTGGATGCCCAGCTCATATATATAGGAGGTCTGTGGCTTCAGTTCCTTGCTTGGTCCTCCTGTGTTCACATGCTTCCAAGACTGCTGCTGCTTCTGGTTCCTGATCCTGGCCTCGTCTGACTACCCCGTTGGTTCCTGATTCCGGCTTCGTCTGACTACCCCGTTGGTTCCTGATTCCGGCTTCGTCTGACTACCCCGTTGGTTCCTGATTCCGGCTTCGTCTGACTACCCCGTTGGTTCCTGTTCCTGGCTTCGTCTGACTACCCTTCTGGTTCCTGACCTCTGTCTCCGCAAGACCCTGCTTCGGTTTAGCCATCCGTTCGGACTTTGCTTACGGCTTGCTCTTCAATAAAACCTTCTTATTTTCCACTTATCTCTTGTTGTACGTCTGGTTCATGGTTCCATGACATTAGGACCAAGCCATGAATTCTGACGGTACAGGGCCACCCTCGCTACCTACGCTGGTTGCCAGACTTGATCAGCAGGATCACCTGTTGGGTCGGTTCGCTGTGGCGTTGCAAACCCTGCTTGAACGCACAGCTCATTTAGCTTCCGTTGCCGATGGGTCGGTTGTCGCTCCTGGGCCCGCTCCTACTGCCGCTCCGGTTGTTGCGCCAGAGTCTACCCTGACACCTGTTGCTGCGCCTGTGGTGTTTCAGGGTATGACCGGTTCTGCCCCCCTTCCACAGCGCTTTGGGGGAGAGCCAACTCAGTGCCGAGGTTTCCTTAACCAGGTGGGCATTTACTTCGAGTTGCTGCCACATGCCTTTCCTACTGAGAGATCAAGGGTGGGCTTCTTGATCTCGCTGCTCTCGGACAAGGCCTTGGCCTGGGCCAGCCCTTTATGGGAGAACAACAATCCGGTGGTTGCCGAGTTTTCCGGTTTTGTTGCTTCTCTTCGGAAGGTATTCGATGTGCCGGCTCGTGCTGCCTCTGCTGCGAAGCTCCTTATGTCCATCAGACAGGGTTCACGATCCGTAGCTGAATACGCCATTGAGTTTCGTACCCTGGCAGCAGAGGTGGGCTGGAATAATGAGGCTCTGGTCGCTGCTTTCTCTCATGGTCTCTCGGATGCCTTGAAGGATGAGGTTGCAGCTAAGGACCTACCAGTGGAGCTCGAGTCTCTTATTTCTTTCCTGATTTTGATTGACACCAGACTCAGGGAGAGACCTTCCTTTAAGGAGAGCCTGCGGAGGTCTCCTAACAGATTGGCGCCTACGTTTGCTGTCCCACCCGTGCCTCCCTCTCCTCCCACGCCTCCTGGGGATGACTTGTCTGGGGGTGAACCCATGCAGCTGGGGTTTGCTCGCCTGTCTGAGGGGGAGAGGGTACTCCGGAGACGCGAGGGCCGATGCATGTACTGTGGTCTCGGTGGGCATTTTCGGTTGGCATGTCCGAACCGTCCGGGAGAACGCTCGCACCTGAGGTCCTGTCGGGGGCAGATCTTGGGTGGAGTCTCCTCGTCCCCGGTTTCCCGTGTTGACAAACCACTGATCACGGTTGTCCTCTCCTGGGTCGGGGGCTCGGTGACGACCCAGGCGTTGGTGGACTCTGGTGCTGGTGGTTTGTTCATTGATAGAGTGTTCGTTGCCGCCAATTCCATTCCTCTGCAGCCTCGAGGTTCCCCACTGGCTCTTGAGGCGATAGACGGCAGACCCCTTCTGCCGCCACACGTGACTCATGAGACCCTTCCAGTGGGGATAGCCATTGGTGCCGTTCACAGAGAGTCGGTCTGTCTCCAGGTTATTTCGTCTCCACACTACTCGGTGGTCTTGGGGTACCCCTGGCTCCAGAAGCATAATCCGACTTTCGATTGGAGATCGGTCGAGATCCTCTCGTGGTCACCGCAGTGTGGGGCTAGTTGCATCCATGGGCCTGTCAAGTTGCTGTGTACTTCCTCGGACTCTCTGTTGCCTCCTGAATACGAAGAGTACCGGGATGTATTCGATAAGGTGCGCGCGGTTGCCCTACCTCCGCACCGCCCATACGATTGTGCCATAGAGTTACAATCCGGTGCCGTTCCTCCTCGTGGCAAAGTCTATCCACTGTCGGTAGCGGAGAATGAGGCCATGGAGGAGTACGTGAGGGAGGCGCTTTCACGCGGACACATTCGCAAATCCTCGTCCCCGGCAGGGGCTGGATTTTTCTTTGTGAAAAAGAAGGGCGGCGAGTTGAGGCCTTGCATCGATTACAGGGGTCTCAATCGCATCACGATCAAGAACGCTTACCCGATACCCTTGATTTCCGAGCTGTTCGATCGCCTCAAAGGGGCCACGGTCTTTACCAAACTCGACCTGAGGGCGGCATATAACCTGGTAAGGATCAAGGCGGGCGATGAGTGGAAGACCGCGTTTAACACCAGGACCGGTCATTATGAATCCTTGGTTATGCCCTTTGGGTTGTGCAATGCGCCCGCAGTCTTCCAGGAATTCATCAACGATGTTTTCCGTGACCTGTTGCAGCAGTGTGTGGTGGTCTATTTGGATGACATCTTGGTATATTCTGCATCCATGGAGGCCCACATTCTGGATGTCAGACGAGTGTTGCAACGCTTACGAGAGAACAAGCTGTTCGGTAAGCTTGAGAAATGCGAATTTCACCGATCCCAGGTAACCTTCTTAGGTTACATCATTTCCGCTGAGGGGTTCTCCATGGATCCTGAGAAGGTTTCGGCTGTCTTACAGTGGCCCCAGCCCAGTGGGCTTCGTGCCCTGCAGCGCTTTTTGGGCTTCGCCAATTATTATCGGAAGTTCATCAGGGACTTTTCCATGCTAGCCAAGCCTCTCACGGATCTGACCAGGAAGGGCAGTAATCCTCAGGTCTGGCCGCTCGAGGCCATCCGAGCTTTTGAGGCTCTAAAGTCCGCCTTTGTGTCGGCTCCGATTCTGTCGCATCCCAACCCTGGGTTGCCTTTTGTCCTCGAGGTGGACGCGTCTGAGACGGGAGTAGGCGCCCTCCTGTCTCAGCGTAGAACACCAGAGGGTCCTCTGCTTCCTTGTGGGTTTTACTCCCGGAAACTGTCTTCCGCGGAGTGCAACTATCAGATTGGTGACAGGGAGTTATTGGCCATCGTGCAGGCCCTTAAAGAATGGAGGCACTTGCTCGAGGGCTCGGTGGTTCCGGTTCTCATCCTGACGGACCACAAGAATCTGACCTACCTCTCTGAGGCCAAGAGATTGACACCACGTCAGGCCAGATGGGCTCTGTTCTTGTCACGTTTTAATTACGTGGTCTCCTACCTACCCGGCTCCAAGAACATCAGAGCGGATGCCTTATCACGGCAGTACTCCGAGCTGTCCGGGGAGGAGTCGATTCCGACTACGGTCATACCCCCGAATCAGATCCTGGCCGCTATTCGCACCAGCCTGACTTCTCCTCTGGGTGAGCAGATTTTGGCGGCTCAATCTGGTGCTCCCTCTGGGAGACCCAACGGCAGATGTTTTGTGCCTGAGGAGTTGCGCACTCGGTTGTTGCGAACCTACCATAACTCCAAGGCCGCGGGGCACCCTGGAAAGAATCAGCTGTCCTGGGCGGTTTCACGTCTGTTCTGGTGGCCTTCTCTACGTTCCGACATCGCCGCATATGTAGCGGCATGCTCCGTTTGTGCCCAGAGTAAGTCCCCTCGGCACCTTCCGTTGGGCCTTTTGCAACCCATAGCCACCGGGGAGCGTCCATGGTCACACCTGGGGATGGATTTCATTGTGGACCTCCCTGCATCCCGAGGCCATACGGTCATTCTCATGATTGTGGATCGGTTTTCCAAAATGTGCCACTGTGTTCCTCTCAAGAAGTTACCCTCTGCACAAGAGTTGGCCTCGATTTTTGCCAGGGAGGTCTTCCGGTTGCACGGTTTGCCCAAGGAGATTGTGTCGGATCGGGGGAGTCAGTTTGTGTCCAGGTTCTGGCGCGCCTTTTGCTCCCAGTTGGGGATTCATCTCTCTTTCTCCTCGGCCTACCACCCTCAGTCCAATGGGGCCGCAGAACGATCCAATCAGGCCTTGGAGCAATTCCTTCGTTGCTATGTCTCCGATCACCAAGACAATTGGGTTGACCTCCTGCCTTGGGCTGAGTTTGCCAGGAACACGGCGGTGAACTCTTCCTCTGGGACGTCTCCCTTCATGGCCAATTATGGGTTCCAACCTGCCGTGTTACCGGAGGTATTCTCTCCCCAGGATATTCCGGCTGTGGAGGATCACCTTTCCGTCCTACGTGCTTCTTGGGTACGGATCCAGAGGTCCCTTGAGGTCTCTGCGCAGCGCCAGAAACTCCAGGCTGATCGCAGACGAGCGCCCGCTCCTTCCTACCAGGTCGGAGACCGCGTATGGTTGTCCACCCGCAACCTCAACCTTCGAGTGCCCACTCCCAAGCTGGCGCCTCGCTTTGTTGGTCCCTTCCGAGTGCTTCGCAGGGTAAACCCGGTAGCCTATGCCCTTGCGCTTCCTCCTGGCATGCGGATCTCCAACGTGTTTCATGTCTCCCTGTTGAAGCCACTGGTGTGTAATCGTTTCACTTCCTTGATTCCTCGGCCTCGTCCGGTCCAAGTGGGCAATCGTGAGGAGTATGAGGTGAGCAATATCCTGGACTCACGCCTGGTCCGCGGCCGGGTGCAGTTTTTGGTCCATTGGCGTGGTTATGGTCCAGAGGAGCGTTCCTGGGTTCCCTCCGCAGATGTCCATGCTCCTGTCTTGCTCCGAGCCTTCCACGCACGCTTCCCTCAGAAACCGTTCCTTACTCCGCGGAGGAGGGGCCCTTGAGGGGGAGGTACTGTCATGGTCTTACCTCCTTGCTGTTCCCTTCGTTTGACATGTGCTGGCGGCCATCTTGGTTTCTGGGTTTTCTTGTAGCCTCCCACCCTGCGGCTCCTCCTTCCCACTGGGAGGAGCTGGATGCCCAGCTCATATATATAGGAGGTCTGTGGCTTCAGTTCCTTGCTTGGTCCTCCTGTGTTCACATGCTTCCAAGACTGCTGCTGCTTCTGGTTCCTGATCCTGGCCTCGTCTGACTACCCCGTTGGTTCCTGATTCCGGCTTCGTCTGACTACCCCGTTGGTTCCTGATTCCGGCTTCGTCTGACTACCCCGTTGGTTCCTGATTCCGGCTTCGTCTGACTACCCCGTTGGTTCCTGTTCCTGGCTTCGTCTGACTACCCTTCTGGTTCCTGACCTCTGTCTCCGCAAGACCCTGCTTCGGTTTAGCCATCCGTTCGGACTTTGCTTACGGCTTGCTCTTCAATAAAACCTTCTTATTTTCCACTTATCTCTTGTTGTACGTCTGGTTCATGGTTCCATGACAATATACTACTTTCTCCATAGACATAGCTTGATTTACCAGTACTTTCCACTGATTGACAGTAGGAGGCCTGTCAGCCATCCACCTCAGTGCTATCGCCTTCCTAGCCATGAACAGGGCCTCTCCTAAAAATACCCTCTGATGGTGTGTCCACTGCTCCTCATCTAGAACTCCTAGAATGCATATTTTAGGGCAAATAGCTAGCTGAACAGGGACCATTGTTGAGAGAACGTCCACAACCTCTTTCCAAAAGGCCTGAAGGTAACTACATCCCCAAATCAAATGCCAGAAGTCGGCCCTTTCCTCCTGACACCTATGGCACCTGCTGCTGGGAGATCTCCCCATTCTATGTAATCTTAGAGGGGATAAGTAGCTTCTATGGAGTATAAACAGCTGAATTAGTCTGTTGTTCACTGAAGGGGAAACCTTAGTGGGCACCAGCAGAGCCTCTTCCCAATCCTCAGCATCGAGTGTAGTAATGGAGGCTCTCCACTTCGCCTCTACATCCAAAGGTTGGAGTGCCATGCATTCTCCCAACAAATGAGTATATAACACAGAAATGACACCCTTAGGGCCCTGGGACCTCAACACCCCTATCAAGGGATACTTAGAGATGTTCCTACTCGCACCGCTAAACTGAGCAGTTAGGGCATGCCGCAACTGAAGATATCTATAGAAGTGAGTGTGGGGAATCTCAAACTTCTCCTGCAATTGCTGTAGAGACCGCAAAACGCCTCCTATATATAAGTCCTCCAAGGATCGGACCCCATGCCCTTTCCAAACCGTCACTCCCTCCAAATTCGCCAAGTGCGGAAACATGGGATTATTCCAAACAGGAACAGCATCAGGCAAATCCTTGTACGAGTTAAGTTTGGCCGCCTTCCAGACTTGGTTGGCTAGCTTATGGGCAGGGAGAAGCCTACCAAGCACCTGGTTAGGGGACTCCAACACAGGCCACAAGGTGGCAAGATTAAGATACTCTTTCAGCCAGTACTCCGGCCCCGGCAGCTCCCCTTGCCCCACCCATGCCGCTATATACTTCAGCTGACTAGCTAAGTAATACAGAAAAAAGTCAGGCAAGGCTACTCCACCATGAAGTTTAGACCTCTGTAGAACGCTCAGGGAAAGCTTCCTCCTAGCTCCACCCCAGACAAAAGCCGCTGTCATTGAGTGCAACCTATCAAAGAAGGCTTTAGAGACCGGGGCACATGCGTGTGACAGGAGATAGAGACCCTTTGGTAGTAACACCATCTTGACCAAATTCAATCTACCCATTACCGAAAGCGGCAATGACTTCCATGTCTTAAATTTGTCAATGAATAAAGATTCTATAGGGTCTATATTTCTTGCCACTGACACATGGGGGTCTCTAGTAATCACAATACCAAGGTATTTAAAGTGATCCACCACTGGCAAGTTAAGTAGACTTCCGGGCCAGTCATGTGTCCAGAGAGGCATGATAGCAGATTTCGTCCAATTTATGTGCAAGCCCGAATAAGTGCCAAACCTCTCTATCACTGCCATCGCACTCTGGAGAGTCCTCTCGGGCTCGTCCATAAACAGGAGTAATCATCAGCATAAAGCCCTATTTTCTCTTCTCTATTCCCTCTGGAGATCCCCAGAAAGGCCTCATCCTATCTAATGCGTACCGCAAGATGCTCTATCACAACAGCAAACAGCAGCGGGGAAAGGGGACAGCCCTGCCTGGTGCCCCTGTGAAGTGCAAAGGAGTCAGATTGAGTGCCATTCACTAGTATGTTAGCTTTAGGTCTCTGATACAGTATTTCAACCCAACTCACAAACTGAGGACCAAAGCCGAATTCTCTCAAGATCTGCAGCAGGAAGGGCCACTCCACAGAATCAAAAGCCTTAGCAGTGTCGAGAGACGCCAGGGCCCATCTCCTACCTTCCGCCGCCCCGATCTGCGCTATAACCTGCGCCCTTCTAATATTATCAGAAGTCATCCTGCCCGGCATGAATCCGGCCTGATCCTGATGTATTATGGATGTTACCACTTTATTCAGGCGGGAAGCCAGAAGTCTAGTCAATATCTTGTAGTCTAAATTTAATAGTGAGATTGGCCTATAAGACCCACATTCATTTGGATCCTTGTCTGGTTTCAATATTACTACAATGGTGGCATCATACAGGGTGTCAGGTAGTAGATGTCGCTGAAGCGACCCTGAGTACAGTTTAAGGAGTTGGGGTCCTAGGATCTTGCTATATCTGGCATATACTTCTACAGGGATCCCGTCGGGCCTGGCGCCTTCCCCTTAGGTAGGTCCTGAATAGCTAGCTGAATCTCCTCTAGTGATATGTCCGCATCCAGCAGACGCCTATCCTCCGCGCTAAGTTTAGGGTGAGACACCTCAGCAATATAGTCGCACAGCTCCCCATCAGTATATTGAGCTGCGGAGCTATAAAGCGATTGATAGAAGCATCTGAAACTGTCTAGAATGCCCTCCACTGATTCCATCAGCTGCCCCTCAGAATTCAGTATGCGCAGAACAGGGGGGGACATCTGATTGGTTCTCGCAACCTGGGCGAGGAGCTTACCCGCCCTGTCCCCAGATTCAAATGACTGCTGCAGAACATCCTGCGCTCGCTTTTCTCTTTAATATGCAGCATATAGGATCGGCCCCTCGCCATCCTTTCAATTCTATTCGCTTCTGTGGGGGTCTAAGCAAAAAGAGGCCTCTGCCTCCCTACATTTGGTGTGCAATTCAAGCTCCTGGCGAGCAGTACTCTTTTTCACATAAGAAATGGAGGACTTCAGGCAGCCCCTCAGGTAGGCCTTCAAGGTATCCCACAATAGCAAGCCCTCCGTCTCATCCCCCTGCATCTCCAAGAACACCTCCAACTGATCAGGAATCCTGTCATTCTGGGTAAAGAAAGTGAGCCGAAAAGGATGAATACTCACTTTACCTCCCCAGAGGCGGCGCCAGGAACATTCAGACGTGTTACAATCGGAGCATGATCTGAAGGGCCTTGTGGTACATAGGCGATATCGATCAGGTCTGTGTACACCACAGCATTGCCCAAGACATAGTCAATTCTGGATAGCGCACCTCTAGCAGGGGTGAAGCAAGAATACTCTCTCAGCCGCGGGTTCCTAAGTCTCCAGAGATCCAGCCAACCCAGCTCTGCAGCAACTCTAGACAGCACAGTGACAGAGGAAGTCTCAGCTATCCGCATCCCGGGTGAGCGGTGCCTATCTAGCTCCTCCCCCATGACCATGTTAAAGTCACCCATGCAGATTAAGCGGGCCGAGAGGTATTGTGCTGCAAATCCCAATGTTGTCTGCAAGAGTGAAACCCTGGCCGGAGGGGGGTTATATAGATTAATAATAACGTAAGGCACAGGATTAATGAACCCATACACCATTAGATATTGCCCCTCAGGGTCTGCGACAGATTGTTGCGGCTCCCATATGAGGCCCTTGCGAACCAGTATTGCCACTCCTCTTGAGTGCGAGGTGCCGTACGCTTGCAGAGACCATTGCACCCATGACTTAACTATTCTGTGCCCAGTGTCTGTCGTCAAATGAGTTTCCTGAAGTCCCAGAATATGAGGGCAATATCGCCTGACATGCGAGAATACCGCAATTCTCTTATTCGGTGCGCCCAGGCCTCCCACATTCCAGGACATCATTACTAAAGAACCCATAGCTCAATCACCAATACATCTCCCATACAAATGAGGATCACCCTGACAGAACCAGTAGGATTTCCCCTCCTCCTAAGTAATCGCTTCACATCCCGAGCCCATGTTAAACACACAGATGACCATGCCTTAAACAACAGTAGAAACATAGAACATAACATATGATGAACTAACAGCTCTAGCTATACATCCAGTGCAAACATTAATGCGTTCGTTTCGTGGCAATGTGTTCGGGGACCGGTACGGCAAGGAAGGTGTTCAGGCCCATACCGGTGGCCGAGCATTCCCTGTACATGTAGCAGTACAGCTGTAGCTATAAAAGGAGCAGCAGATAGTAACATATAAATACGTAACCAGACCCCTTTTCAGCTGATAAAGTGAACAACAAGAGCCAGCATTGTAATTCTTAGAGGCCCGGTAACTGAAAGCATCCCGCAATACACAAGTGAGGAGCAAGGTGTAGCATCACAGACACTTGAACATAGTGGTAAGGTACCCATATTACTCAGTACAGCACCACATAATACTTGCGGCGTAGTCCCAGCATCCTGGTTAGCGCGGTCTTGGGCGCCTGGATAGCCAGTCCTCTGCCTCCTTTGGGTCAGTGAAGAAAAGTGATCTATCCCCATCAACCACACGGAGACGTGCTGGGTAGGCCATCGATTATTGCAGGTTTAATTCGCGGAGACGTCTCTTGACCGAGACAAAAGTGGCCCTCTTCTTCTGTAATTCAGCAGAAAATTCCGGGAATAATGATACGTTAGCGTTGTCATACACCAGCGCTCCCTTGCTTCTCGCCTGGCTGAGAATTAAGTCCCGATCCTTCCAGTTGAGCATACGGGGCCTCGGCGGGGCTCCCGGGGGAGGTGGTCTGGCAGGGACCCTATGCGCCCTTTCAACCGCATACGCGGCCGAGAACGTGGCATCGGGGAACTGGGCCTTGAACCATACCTCCAGGAAATTGGCAGGATCCCGTCCCTCCGCTCTCTCAGGTATACCTAGGATCCGCACACGTTGTTGCGGCGGGCCCGATTCTCCAGGTCGTCGCACTTCTGCCGCCATAATCCCACAGATCGCTCCACCTCTTGCAATCTTGTGTCCAGAGGCCTAGTGTAATCCTCCAGTGCCGACACCCGATCTTCCGTCTGCTTCACTCTCTCCCTCAGCTGCTGTACGTCCTGCCTTAGCAGGCCCAGGTCCACCCGTACCTCCTCAATCTTGCACGTGAGGGAGGACTGGCAGGAGGAGATTGCCGTAAGGAGCTGTTCTGACACCGCTTTCAGTGTGATTTCTGGTTCCCCAGCATCATCAGGCTCCAACTGTTGCGCAGCCTGTCCGCGAGTCGCGGCGCGTGGAGTGGCGGGAGCAGCGGCGCCATGTTGGTTATCCTGGCGGGCATACTCTTTTAGCTTCTCAGCCGCCAATTGCGCCTTGCTGGGGCCCATGTCGAGCTGCCTGGGCTTCCTCCTTCTCCTCTGCACTTGCCACTCAGAATTTGGCATAGACAGCTTGGCAGGATTAATCAGGATTTAGTACAGGGAACGGAGCCTCTCTCAAGTGCGTGCGCTCATGCAGGCAGTTAGCCACGCCCCCCCACTCATACATCTTTTGGGCAGCTCAGAAAGCGGAGTGCAGGCCTGGAGGACGAACACTGGGATTTCGGGAAGCGGATGTCTCTTGGAGAGGGATCCGAGGTCTTAGGTGGTCTCAAATTCTCACGGAGATGGTAGACATTGGTTTTCACTCTAGGGGCCCTGTTATACTCGTAATTAATACAGGGGGTAACGACCTATGCCTCTCATGATTAGCGGAGCTTATGACCCTCATGCGCTCAGATATTGAAATATTCTCGCCCTTTTTCACTGAAATGGTATTGGTGTTGTCGGAAATCATTCCCCGGGTGGTATGGCATGGTGCTGCAAGAAAATTTAGACTAGAACCTTCAAAATCACAGGTGCATATCCATGAAACAAACATAATTACAAAAAACAAAATGGCTGCACACCGTTATATATGCAAACAATAGAGCTAAGAAATTGGGGTCATTCTAGATAAAAGTGGTATAATACCGACTATAAATGAGTAATGGAAGCTCTTAGCGCACATACGTGTCGGGCCCATCTACCAGGCGTCAAGGTGGCTTCCGCAGATGGGTCCCTAACACTAAATATACTGCCTCACTTTGGACTTACTTAAGCCTACAATATTCAGTGCAGTGTAGGTACGGCATGGTGCCAGGGATGCTAAAGCTGCTGAGAAGTGCAGGAGGACGGTCAATTCCCATATGTCCCGTTTTGTGCGATCCCGTGGCGGTATTGTAGTGCGTCATCACCAACTTGAAGGGGATAATAGGTCTCTAATGAGGCCGGATGGTGTCCATCACAGAGATTGGCCTTGACATCTTTATTTCCGGCCTGCAGCACAGTATTGAACAGGCTATGTTTTTGCTGGGTGGTGGTCAGAGCCCCGTCTAAGGTAATGGCATACCGCTCCGAGATTACAGTTCTTGAGTTTTGCTGTTCAAATAAACAAGCTGTGGCCGATCATCACCCAGCAAAAAGTTAACTCTGTTGTCCGAGTGTTCTTTCCGTGCAAATTCCGGTTAGAATAGGGCCCCCCCCCCCCCCCTTTGGAGCGGAGGGATTCTTTTCCCTTCCCCTCCCTGAATTACCAACAGTCTGACAGAGAGATTTTGGTAAACCTAAGTAATGTCCCTCCAGAAGAGACACTTGAGACATGGTTCAACCTCTGCTCTGTCTTCGACTGCCAGCAGCCAGGTGGTTACATGTCAGCAGCCTAGTGACAGGTGTTGCATGTAGTTTTCTCTTTGTGTGCCTATATACAGTACAGACCAAAAGTTTGGACACACCTTCTCATTCAAAGAGTTTTCTTTATTTTCATGACTATGAAAATCGTAGATTCACAGTGAAGGCATCAAAACTATGAATTAACACATGTGGAATTATATACATAACAAAAAAGTGTGAAACAACTGAAAATGTCATATTCTAGGTTCTTAAAAGTAGCCACCTTTTGCTTTGACTACTGCTTTGCACACTCTTGGCATTCTCTTGATGAGCTTCAAGAGGTAGTCACCTGAAATGGTTTTCACTTCACAGGTGTGCCCTGTCAGGTTTAATAAGTGGGATTTCTTGCCTTATAAATGGGGTTGGGACCATCAGTTGCGTTGAGGAGAAGTCAGGTGGATACACAGCTGATAGTCCTACTGAATAGACTGCTAGAATTTGTATTATGGCAAGAAAAAAGCAGCTAAGTAAAGAAAAACGAGTGGCCATCATTACTTTAAGAAATGAAGGTCAGTCAGTCCGAAAAATTGGGAAAACTCTGAAAGTGTCCCCAAGTGCAGTCACAAAAAACATCAAGCGCTACAAAGAAACTGGCTCACATGCGGACCGCCCCAGGAAAGGAAGACCAAGAGTCACCTCTGCTGCGGAGGATAAGTTCATCCGAGTCACCAGCCTCAGAAATCTCAGGTTAACATCAGCTCAGATTAGAGACCAGGTCAATGCCACACAGAGTTCTAGCAGCAGACACACCGGACCTGAACCCAATCGAGATGGTTTGGGGTGAGCTGGACCGCAGATTGAAGGCAAAAGGGCCAACAAGTGCTAAGCATCTCTGGGAACTCCTTCTAGACTGTTAGAAGACCATTTCAGGTGACTACCTCTTGAAGCTCATCAAGAGAATGCCAAGAGTGTGCAAAGCAGTAATCAAAGCAAAAGGTGGCTACTTTTAAAGAACCTAGAATATGACATATTTTCAGTTGTTTCACACTTTTTTGTTATGTATATAATTCCACGTGTTAATTCATAGTTTTGATGCCTTCAGTGTGAATCTACAATTGTCATAGTCATGAAAATAAAGAAAACTCTTTGAATGAGAAGGTGTGTCCAAACTTTTGGTCTGTACTGTATGTCATTACAGATTAGTACAGGGGAAACACTATGCTATTGAATGTTTGCTTTCAGCATACTACTGGCCCCTTCACAGTCTGCACTGCAACCCCTAGCTAGCATTTTATTTTGGTAGTAATTATGCTAAAAGCCACAGGTAGATGGACTGGAAACTTTGCCATAGACTCTGGCTGAGAAGAATACTGGATGTCAGCGAATCTGATACAAGGAAGTGAATGGAGAAGGTAGACTTGTGATTTCATTTATTGCTCTCATGCTCCGATCACCGCAGACAAGAGGAAGATCTGGGAGACTAGCTGTATTTATATTAACCCTTTTCATTTCTCTAGTATCACATATGGTTTTGCATGTTTCTTTAGACAGATATTACTTTGCTCCAGGGGCGGACACAGACAGCAGAGGGCCCCTGTGCGAAGAATCTGCCTGGGAACCCCACCCCCACCCCCAAGCCAAATTCTCAACCTAACCTATTACCTCCTAACATTATATACAGCAATACAAAACATACAGGGTAAGACTACTTTCACACCTGTGGCACTACTGTATACTGCTCAGCTGCAAGATTTGGAAAAGAAGGGGTGGAGATGAGTAATCGTAGGGGGTTTGTCTTATTCGTTTATGGGCATCATCTCTGAAGCATGGAGGAGACACGACTCATCTAAGGTGCATTTACATATATGGCAGGAACATTTTAGGTTTTTCTCTGAATTGATAGTTCGTTCATTATTGATTTTATTATAATTATTATTGTATTAAAAAGTATTTAAAGAAAAGATAGTGGATAAATAGGCTTAGAAAGTAATAACAGGTTTCCTTTAATTAGTGCCTGTAGCTGTGAGTATCTAAATACCTCTCCTATTTTATTACTGGTCTGGCTTAATATTTCTTTTGATTTTAAAATCTTGTAAAAATTGTGAAATATACCACATACCTTTCATAATCCAGTATTTAGCTATATCTTTATCAATTATATGTCCCTATTTACCATTAAACCATAAAGGGGTGACACATAGTGAGCCTGCTACTCCCAAGATCTACCTAAATTTTTTCCATGCCCTAACTACCATTCTCACATTAGGTATAGACCCCATCCAATTCCTATCCATCTGAAATTACTCTAGCAATGCATATACAGTGCCTTGCAAAAGTATTCAGCCCCCTTGACTTTTTGTCTTATTTTGTTATATTACAGCCTTCAATGTTTTGTTAATCTGAATTTTAGGTGATGGATCAGAACACAATAGTCTAAGTTGGTGAAGTGAAATGAGAAAAATATATAAATAGAACTATTGTTTAGAAATAGAAAACAGAAATATAAATAGAAATGTGCGTATGCATTCACCCCCTTTGTAAGGAAGCCCATAAAAAGCTCTGGTGCAACCAATTACCTTCAGAAGTCACATAATTAGTGAAATGGTGTGACCTGTGTGCAATCTAAGTGTCACATGATCTGTCATTACATATACACACCTTTTTTGAAAGGCCCCAGAGGCTGCAACACCTAAGCAAGAGGCATCACTAACCAAACACTGCCATGAAGACCAGGGAACTGTCCAAACAAGTAAGGGACAATGTTGAGTACAAGTCAGGGATAGGTTATAAAAAAATATCCAAATCTTTGATGATCCCCAGGAGCACCATCAAATCTATCATAACCAAATGGAAAGAACATGGTACAGCAGCAAACCTGCCAAGAGACGGCCACCCACCAAAACTCATGGCCCGGGCAAGGAGGGCATTAATCAGAGAGGCAGCACAGAGACCTAAGGTAACCCTGGAGGAGCTGCAGAGTTCCACAGCAGAGACTGGAGTATCTGTACATAGGACGACAATAAGCCTTACACTTCATAGAGTTGGGCTTTATGGCAGAGTGGCCAGAAGAAAGCTATTACTTTCATTAAAAAACAAAAAGAAACGTTGTGAGTTTGCGAAAAGGCATGTGGGAGACTCCCAAAATGTATAAAGGAAGGTGCTCTGGTCTAATAAGACTAAAATTGAACCTTTTGGCCATCAAAGAAAACGCTATGTCTGGTGCAAACCCAAAACATCACATCACCCAAAGAACACCATCCCCACAGTAAAACATGGTGGTGGCCGCAGCATCATGCTGTGGGGATGGGACTGGGAAACTGGTCAGACTTGAGGGAAAGATGGATGGTGCTAAATACAGGGATATTCTTGGGCAAAACCTGTATCACTCTGTGTGTGATTTGAGGATAGGACGGAGGTTCACCTTCCAGCAGGACAGTGACCCCAAACACACTGCTAAAGCAACACTTGAGTGGTTAAAGGAGAAACATGTAAATGTGTTGGAATGGCCTAGTCAAAGCCCAGATCTCAATCCAATAGAAAATCTGTGGTCAGACTTAAAGATTGCTGTTCACAAGCGCAAACCATCCAACTTGAAGGAGCTGGAGCAGTTTTGCAAGGAGCAATGGGCAAAAATCCCAGTGGTAAGATGTGGCAAGCTCAAAGAGACTTATCCAAAGCGACTTGGAGCTGTGATTGCCGCAACAAGTGGCTCTACAAAGTATTGACTTTAGGGGTGTGAATAGTTATGCACATTGACTTTTTCTGTTATTTTGTCCTATTTGTTGTTTGCTCCACAATAAAAAAAAAAAACAAAAAAAAAAACATCTTCAAAGTTGTGGGCATGTTCTGTAAATTAAATGATACAAATCCTCAAACAATCCATGTTAATTCCAGGTTGTGAGGCACCAAAATACAAAAAAAAGTTAAGGCGGGTGAATACTTTTGCAAGGCATTGTAAGTATAAATACAGAGATAGTTGTCAGTCACTGACAACATGGGGGTGATCTAAAAGTTAAGAAAAAATGCAAATAAATCTAACTGTTCAAATTTCATTAGTCGTGCAGTAATAGATGCCAGAAAATATGCCTTAACCACTTCACATCCGGGCCATTTGCCCCCTTCCTGACCAGGCCTAATTTAGCAAATCTGACATATCTCACTTTATGTGGTAGCAACTTTAGAACACTTTTACTTATCCAAGCCATTCAGAGATTGTTTTCTCGTGACACATTGTACTTCCTGACAGTCATAAATTTGAGTCCATATATTTCACCTTTATTTATGAAAAAATCCCAACTTTACTAAAAAAAGAATTGAAAAATTTGCTATTTTCTAAATTTCTATTTCTCTGCTTTTAAAACAGAAAGTGATACCTCATTAAATATGTATTACTTAACATTACCCATATGTCTACTTTATGTTGGCATCATTTTGGAAATGTCATTTTATATTTTTAAGACGTTAGAAGGCTTAAAGTTTTTAAGAAAATGGCTAAAACCCACTTTTTAAGGACCAGTTCAGGTCTGAAGTCACTTTGTGGGGCATACATAGTGGATACCTCCATAAATGACCCCATTGTAGAAACTACACCCCTCAAGTTACTTAAAACAGATTTTACAAACGTTGTTAACCCTTTAGGCGTTCCACAAGAATTAAAGGAAAATGGAGATCAAATTTTTAAATTTCAATTTTTGGGCAGATTTTCAATTTTAATCCATTTTTTTCTTTAACACATCGAGAGTTAACAGCCAAACAAAACTCAATATTTATTACCCTGATTCTGCGGTTTACAGAAACACCCCACATGTGGTCATAAACTGCTGTATGGGCACGCGGCAGGGCGTGCCCATACAGGGCGTGTCCTTTAACACAATAATATAATTTTGTAGGGGCTCATTTTTTGTGGAATGAGGTGACTTTTTTTGTTACCTTTTTGTGGGAAATAGTCTTGGTGTTGCACGTTTTGTGATGTAAGGTGACAAAAATGGCTTTTTTGACACAGTTTTGTTTTATTTTTTTATGGTGTTTATCAGACTGGGTGGTTCATGTGATATATTTATAGAGCCAACCGTTACGGACAAGGCAATACCAAATATGTCTATTTTATTTTTTCTATTTTTAACTTTTTTTTTATTCCTTACTTACTTACTTTTTATTACATGTGAAACCTTTTTTTTATTTTAACACTTTTTTTTGTCCCCCATAAGGTCATACAAACATCTGGGGGACATTTAACTTCACTTTTTTTTTTAACACTATTGATTTTATGTAACTGGGGGTTGACATAGTAGCCCCAGTTACAGGGGAAATACACCCCTCTGAGAGACTGTACAGCGCTATACTGCGCTGTACAGCCTCAGTGCAGGGCTGATCTAGGTCTGTGAAAGACCCGACAGCTCCTGCACTCTCCGCGCAACACGAGATTACGGCGATCTGACTTTGTTAGCAAGGAGGAGATTTGTGGATACAGGCGGTGCTGGGCTCCTTCACAGGGGGGCATGGCTGGGCTCCAGAACAGTTAGTACAGCCCCTTGGGCATTTTACCAGGCTGATTATATATATATATATATATAAAATCTTTTTTTACACTCAATAAAACCACTCAGAGATATGGGACAGGTATATTGCGGACATGCTAGCGGCGATCTAGCCGTGCATGTCCGCATCTCTATAGGGTAAAAAGAGGTGACAGAATCCCTTTAATCCTTCTCAATAATGGCTGTAAATTGAGATCAACAAACCTTCTATAATCTGAAGAGACAACTATCCCCAAATACCTAAAACGCATCTGAAGAATCAATACTTGCAGTTTTGAGTTAGCTATCTCCACACTTGAGTCTAATAGTAACAATATAGATTTATTCCAATTAACTCCTATACCGGAACAACTCCCATATACCTTTATCACATATTCTATAGCATCACTGGTTTATCCTAAAAAGACCAGAACGTAATCCGCATATAATGAGATTTTGTCCTCTCTCCCCCTCACTCCAAAGCCCACCACACATGGATCTCCACAAATCTTGATTGCTAATGGTTCAATGTCCAGAGCAAAGAGTAAGGCTACTTTCACACTGGCGTTTCTGGGTCCACTTGTGAGATCTGTTTCAGGGCTCTCACAAGCTGCCCAAAATAGACCAGTTCAGCCCCAATGCATTCTGAATGGATATGGATCCGTTCAGAATGCATCAATTTGGCGGCGTTTGTTCTCCGTTCCGCTTTTGAGGCGGACACTAAAACACAGCTTGCAGCGTTTTGGTGACCGTCTGACTATGCAGAGCCAAACAGATCCGTCCTGACTTACAATGTAAGTCAATGGGGACAGATCCGTTTTCACTGACACAGTACCCCGAATTAGCACATCTCACACCCTTTGCAAGTTGGTGGACACAATAGCACCTTCCCCCCTTAACATAAGGCTATTTAAAATCACATACAATGACAGCAACCTATGACAAGTCATTCAACTTATTAGCAGTTAGATTAAATCTGGTCAATATGTAAAATAACCCTTTCATGTATTGTATATAGCAGATACCAGTATTGTTTAACCAAGTTTCATTTGTACTTTGCCACACACTATGCTCCCACCCCCAAATGCCCTATAAGTATGTGCTGTGGAATAAAGATTTTAGATATTGACAACCTGAGTTCAGTCTGGGCTGTCTCATCTCCTGGCCAGAGCAAATCGGATATTCTTTGCACAGGGAAATATTCACGGGTTGGAGGTCTGATGCCTCATCGTATAACCATCATAAAAAACAGTATCGGTAAGTGATTCTATTATATATATATTTTTTTTTTTTATTACTACCCTATACTGTAAAAGTGGATTATTTGAACCCGGTAAGCGCTTCTGTAGCGTCTCCCAGGAATCTGATTTTCCTAAAGAAAAAAAAAGGGGTCTGGAGTCCCCAGGAATCTAATATTACTAAAAAGAAAAAGAGTGGTCTGGAGTCCCCAGGAATCTGATATTCCTAAAGAAAATGAAAGGGGTCTGGTGTCCCTTAATCTTAAAAAACAGTACGGTGTGCAACGAAGAGTGAATTATTTCACACACTTGGAAATGGCATACGGGAGGTTGCATCAACTGTTTCATTCTCTGCAGTTTTGCCTGTGCATAACCTTCAGCATAACAGGAAGATGCGCATTAAGGAATTCAATGTATGGCTTGGTGAATGGTGTCTGAACCAAGGGTTTGGCTTTGTGTCTCATGTTAGCTTCCGTTGGAATGGAAAAGAACTGTACGAGAAAGATGGTTTGCATCTTTCTCTCAAGGGAACAAATGTCCTCAGTGAACAGTTCAAAGTATTTGCTAAGGAGCATTTAAACTAGGAAAGGGGGGCAAAAGAGTGATAATCCAGCAGTCCGACTGCCCCCCAGAACAATGCCAGAAGATGCCAGTAGCACATAGGTTAAGAAATGACAAGCTCAGAGTCTTGTCTACAAATACTCACAGTTTAGGGAATAAGATCAATGAACTTGAGTCTATAATGGCATCTGAGAATATAGATTTAGTGGCGGTTACTGAGACATGGTTCAATGGGAGTAATGACTGGGATATAACAATAGCAGGATTCTCTTTATATAGGAAAGACCGAGAAGGGGGAGAGGTGGCCCTGTATGTGAAAGATGGCATAAAATCTAATTTAATACAAGTTGGCAAGACCAATTTAGAGTCAGTTTGGGTTACTTTGCAGCTTGATAATCATAAGGTAACTCATGTAGATGTGATATATAGACCACCTAGCCAAGTCAAAGAATTAGATGACCTACTAGTTGAGGAAATAGCTAAAGTGACATTGAAAGGGGAAGTTATCATTATGGGAGACTTTAATCTTCCTGATGTAAATTGGAAAACCAAAATAGCTAGTTCTGCCAGGAGTACAGATATTCTAAATTCCCTACTGGGATTATCTCTACAGCAAGTAGTTGAGGAGGTCATTTTAGATTTATCATTCACAAATGGGAATTTGGTATCTGATATTACTGTAGGGGAAAGCTTGGGATCTAGTGATCACCAGTCAGTGTGGTTTACTATACAGTTGCAAGAAAAAGTATGTGAACCCTTTGGAAAATTATGGATTTCTGCACAAATTGGTCATAAAATGTGATCTGATCTTCATTTAAGTCCCAACAATAGACAATCACAGTGTGCTTAAACTAATAACACACAAAGAATTAAATGTTACCATATTTTTATTGAACACACCATGTAAACATTCACAGTGCAGGTGGAAAAAGTATGTGAACCCTTGGATTTAATAACTGGTTGAAGCTCCTTTGTCAGCAATAACTTCAACCAAACATTTTCTGTAGTTGCAGATCAGACGTGCATAATGGTCAGGAGTAATTCTTGACCATTCCTCTTTACAGAACTGTTTCAGTTCAGCAATATTCTCGGGATGTCTGGTGTGAATCGCTTTCTTGAGGTCATGCCACAGCATCTCAATCGGGTTGAGGTCAGGACTCTGACTGGGCCACTCCAGAAGGCATATTTTCTTCTGTTTAAGCCATTCTGTTGTTGATTTAATTCTATGCTTTGGGTTGTTGTCCTGTTGCAACACCCATCTTCTGTTGAGCTTCAGCTGGTATACATATGGCCTTAAGTTCTCCTGCAAAATGTCTTGGTAAACTTTTCCTTCAATGATAGCAATCCGTCCAGGCCCTGACACAGCAAAGCAGCCCCAAACCAGTATGCTCCCACCACCATACTTCACAGTTGGGATGAGGTTTTGAGGTATGTGTGCTGTGCCTCTTTTTCTCCACACATAGTGTTGTGTGTTTCTTCCAAACAACTCAACTTTGGATTTATCTGTCCACAGAATATTCTGTCAGTACTGCTGTGAAACATCCAGGTGCTCTTGTGAAAACTGTAAACGTGCAGCAATGTATTTTTTTGGACAGCAGTGGCTTCCTCTGTGGTATCCTCCCATGAAATCCATTCTTGTTTAGTGTTTTACGTATCGTAGAATCGCTAACAGGGATGTTAGCATATGCCAGAGACTTTTGTAAGTCTTTATCTGACACTCTACGATTCTTCTTCACCTCATTGAGCAGTCTGCACTGTGCTCTTGCAGTCATCTTTACAGGACGCCCACTCCTAGGGAGAGTAGCAGCAGCGCTGAACTTTCTCCATTTATAGACAATTTGTCTTACCGTGGACTGATGAACAGCAAGGCTTTTGGAGATACTTTTATAACCCTTTCAAGCTTTATGCAAGTCAACAATTCTTAATCATAGGTGTTCTGAGAGCTCTTTTGTGCGAGGCATCATTCACATCAGGCAATGCTTCTTGTGAAAAGCAAACCCAGAACTGGTGTGTGTGTTTTATAGGGCAGGGCAGCTGTAACCAACACCTCCAATCTCATCTCATTGATTGGACTCCAGTTGGCTGACACCTCACTCCAATTAGCTCTTGGAGATGTTATTAGTCTAGGGGTTCACATACTTTTTCCACCTGCACTGTGAATGTTTACATGGTGTGTTCAATAAAAACATGGTAACATTTAATTATTTGTGTGTTATTAGTTTAAACAGACTGTGATTGTCTATTGTTGTGACTTAGATGAAGATCAGATCACATTTTATGACCAATTTGTGCAGACTACTATATAATTCCAAAGGGTTCACATACTTTTTCTTGCAACTGTAAGTACAGTCACACCACACAAAAACAAAAGTTTAGATTTTAGAAAAACTGACTTTTCTAAAATTAGATTAGTGGTATACGAGTCCCTATCAGATTGGAACAGTTTCAATGGAGACCAGGAGAAATGGGACTACTTAAAAGTGTAATTGCATTAGGCTTGTCAGTAAAAGCAGAAAAAGGAAGAGACCACTGTGGTACTCAGCAGAAGTGGCCAAAATCATTAAAAACAAAAAGATAGCATTTAGTAATTATAAATAAAACAAAACGAGGATGACAGGCAAATTTATAAGATTAAGCAGAGAGAGGCTAAACAAGTTATAAGAGCTTCTAAAGCACAGGCAGAAGAGAAATTAGCTCAGTCAGTGATGAAAGGCGATAAGACATTCTTCAGATACATAAATGAAAAAGGGAAACTAAAACAAGGAATTACCAAATTAAAAACAAAAGAAGGAAGGTATATGGAAGAAGATAAAGCACTAGCTGACTGCCTCAATGAATACTTCTGTTCAGTTTTTACAAAGGAAAATGAAGGAAAAGGACCTCAGTTAGGAAGGAAGACTAATGAATCTTTGGCTGCATGTGTCTTTACAGAGGAAGAGGTTCTAAGTCAGCTGTCTAAAATTAATACAAATCGGTCACAGGGGCCTGATAGGATACACCCAAAGCTATTAAAAGAGCTTAGCGGTGAACTTGCAAAACCATTAACAGATTTATTTAACCAATCACTGGTAACAGGAGTCGTCCCAGAAGATTGGAAATTAGCAAATGTTGTGCCCATTCACAAGAAAGGTAGTAGGGAGTAATCGGGTAACTACGGGAGAGTAAGCCTGACATCAATAGTGGGAAAATTAAAGGGAAACCATACTTAAGGCGAGGATTGTGGAAGATCTAAAATCCCATGGATTGAAAGATGAAAAACAGCATGGGTTTACTTCAGGAAGATCATGTCAAACTAATCTTATAGATTTTTTTTGATTGGGTGACTAAAATAATAGATGGCGGAGGTGCAATAGACATCGCTTATCTAGACTTTAGTAAGGCTTTTGATACTGTCCCACATAGAAGGCTTATCAAGAAATTGTAGGCTTTGTGCATGGACTCCCATATTGTTGAATGGATTAGGCAGTGGGTGAGGGACAGACAACAGAGGGTTGTAGTCAATGGAGTATGGTCTTGTTACCAGTGGGGTACCTCAGGGATCTGTTCTGGGACCCATATTGTTTAATATCTTTATCGGCGAAATTGCAGAAGTTCTCGATAGTAAGGTGTGTCTTTTTGCTGATGACACAAAGATTTGTAACAGGGTTGATGTTCCTGGAGGGATACACCAAATGGAAAAGGATTTAGGAAAACTAGAGGAATGGTCAAAAATCTGGCAACTAAAATGTAAAGTTGATAAGTGCAAGATAATGCACCTGGGGCGTAAAATCCCAAGAGCAGAATATAAAATCAGTGATACAGTCCTAACCTCAGTATCTGAGGAAAGGGATTTAGGGGTCATTATTTCAGAAAAATTAAAGGTAGGCAGACAATGTCATAGAGCAGCAGGGAGAGGCTAGCAGAATGCTTGGGTGTCTAGGGAGAGGCATTAACAGTAGAAAGAGGGAGGTGCTCATGCCACTCTACAGAGCACTAGTGAGACCTCATTTGGAGTATTGTGCTCAGTACTGGAGACCATATCTCCAGAAGGATATTGATACTTTGGAGAGAGTTCAGAGAAGAGTTACTAAACTAGTACATGGATTGCAGGATAAAACTTACCAGGAAAGATTAAAGGACCTTAACATGTATAGCTAGGAAAAAAGACGAGACAGAGGGGATATGATAGAAATTTTTAAATGCATAAAGGGAATCAATAAGCCCCATTAAAGTAGCCAACTTGCAGAAAACCACTCCCTTTCAGTGGACTAGTCAGTCGATAGTATTTCTGGGCATAGTAATTACACCTGAATTCTCCCATCTGTTTAGTGAAAATTTCCAAACACTGCCAAAACTAATGGAGGATTTGATAAGCTCCTGGAATATCCCATTTGTATCATGGTTTGGTCATAGGACACTTATTCAAACAATACTTCTCCCTACAATCCTTTACTATCTCCAAGCCTTACCCACCCCAATTCCCAAAACGTATTTTAAAAAACTGCAAGGTATCCTCACGAAATTCCTTTGGAGTGGTAGAAGATCTAGATTACCTCTCAAAATTACAACACAACACCCTAGAGAGGGAGGACTCGGTATCCCTGAACTATATGTCTATCATAAAGCGATTATGTGTCTCAGATGTCTTGAGTGGTTACGCCCTAATTCGCAGCGATTAGACCTAATAGTTGAAGAAAACATGTCAAATATCCCTTTACATTCTTTAATCTTCCTAGGAAAAAACTGGAAAAGCGATGCTCTACATACACATAGCCATATTACCAAATATACACTAAGAATATGGCAGAACTCCAATTTCCTACCAAATCGCCTTGCTCTGATGCAGGTTCGAGATGTCCTTGATCAATCCTCTGCTCATTTTAGAGCAACGTTACCTGCAAAAACTAAAACTCTTTCTACTCCCATCTTAGCCATATGCCCAAGTAACGACATCCCTACCCTCGATGAATTAAAAATGCACCCCATGCTGGCAGGCCTCTCCACATTCCACATGTTGCATATTATCCATTTCACAAAGAAACACCTGAAAAACCTTCCTGATATAAATGAGCATTCAGCTTTTTAAAAATTGGTACTCCAAGTCAAAGACCCAAAGGGAAAGATATCAAAACTCTACACCATCCTAAAGTCCTTTTCATTCCCAGATAAATATCAGTTGATCTTAAAATGGTAATCATATTTCAATATCCGGTTTCCAGCAAAAGAGCTGAGAAGTGTCTTGACGGCTCCCTTTAGGGTGTCCAGGTGTGTCAGACTGCAGGAGAGTAGTTATAAAAAGTACTGACCCAATGGTACTATACTCCGCAACGCCTTCACCTCATGTTCCCTGATTATAACCCTATGTGCTGGAGATGTAATGCTGAAATAGGCACTCAAAGTCACATTTGGTGGACCTGCCCCAAGATAACACCCTACTGGCGAGAAATCTGTAGAACATTATCCAATATAGTGAAGATGAAAGTGCCGGTTTTGCCGAAGTTGTGTCTTTTTGGGGTGTTCGGGGGTCTCAGATGCCCTGGGGACACACAAACCCTTTGCAGAATCCTATTGGCTTCTTCCAGACTGCTTATAGCTTTTTACTGGAAGAAAGCAGAAATACCCCTGATTCAGCAATGGCTTCAAAGAGGGGATCAATTGTATCATATGGAGCAAATAGCATACTTGGACTCCCGAACACCGCAACGATTCGAAGCTATCTGGAATCCTTGGAAAACTTTTAGAAATTTTCACGCCTAACATCAGAATAGGTTCTCACACTATTAGAACAAGGAAACCTGAGTATCACAGATAGGCAGGGAAATACACTGAACAACTTCTTTGCTAAGGAAAGAATCCAATACATAAACTCCAATCCTTCCTCTTAAGCAGGACAAGTAAGTAACGGCACCCCTCCCCCCCCCCCCTTCTAATCCCCCCTTTTTTTCCTTTCACTCTCCTTGTTTTTGTCTTTTCCCCCCTATTATTATATTGTGTCTGTTTCCGACAACGCATGATTTGGTATATTCCTTCTAGTGTACTAACTAGCTTATCACCGTATATATGATTCGCTTTCTTTTTTCGCAGTATTCCACTCTTTTGTGAGGTAAATACCATACACTGTTTATATGTTGGAACACTGTAATGTTTACAATAATTTTTGTACTATCTGCCAACTTTGTATAGTTTGTTACAGTACGGAATTGTACCCTTACTGCATCATTATTTGTTGAACAACAAAATAAAAACTTTTTAAAACAAAACAATAAAGGGAATCGACAAGGTAAAAGAGGAGAGAATATTTAAAAGAAGAAAAACTGCTACAAGAGGACATAGTTTTAAATTATAGGGGCAAAGGTTTAAAAGTAATATCAGGAAGTATTACTTTACTGAGAGAGTAGTGGATGCATGGAATAGCCTTCCTGCAGAAGTGGTAGCTGCAAATACAGTGGAGGAGTTTAAGCATGCATGGGATAGGCATAAGGCTATCCTTCATATAAGATAGGGCCAGGGGCTATTCATAGTATTCAGTATATTGGGCAGACTAGATGGGCCAAATGGTTCTTGTCTGCCGACACATTCTATGTTTCTATGAATATCCTTTGCTAAAACTGTATATTGCTGTATAGTTGCTTAAGCATTTTTAGTCGTTATATATATAAGGTTGAATTTTACTGTATAGACTGTGTATAGATTATGTATAGATTGTATGCGAGTTCATGCTGAAATTGAAGGTATAAAATTCGCCATCCAGAATAGCTCAAAATCAGCCATAAATTCAGGAGTAGTCATGAGCCTGGATTAGAAGAAATAGGATGAAAAACACATAAACTGATAAGCATAAGGTTTGTCAGTAAGTATTTTTGCACTAAACATAAACATGAATGACAGACACTTTTCCATGGTATAAGGGAGACCCTCACTGGGATAAAATGTATATGTAATATTAGATGTAGGCATCTCTCTCATGTCAAACAAAGAAGGGGGATACTCTATTGACTGTGTACACACTCACTTATGGACAAGCATAGATATCAGTGCAAATTTATTGGACTGACTTTGGCAGTTCAAATACAAGACAGCAAAGTAAAACCCCCATTGTGAGTCCACTCCTGGTCCACCCCCATATGTGCCATTGTACCCTGAAGTAACTAAATTAACAACAGAATCAGATGATGAGATGTGCGCACACTTGACTGTACCCAAGTTCCTGGCTTTACAGAACCTGAAGTACAGGATTTCTCTGAGCTTGCTAATCAACCTATTGTAAAGTCTGCACAGCCCAGTAGAACAATATATGCAAGGGCAGCAAAGATTAAGGGTTTTGAACCAGGAGATACCCCTCCTATAGCAGCTGAAGAATTCCCTTTTGTAATCATAGGGAATCAGATGGCAATGAAGTCATTACCACCCACTGTCTGAAATGATAGATGCTTTTGAGATGTTAAAAATGTATCTTGTTTCAGCCCGTGCATTGGGTATTCCACAATACAATGTACCATTTCACCTGTATGCACGTGAAAATTGCAAAACCATAGCTGCTGAGTTAGCTCAGGACCATGGAGGAAGGTTGAGGCCTGTTGCATATGTATCCAAACTACTCCCAGTCACTGTGCAGGGCATGCCACCATGTGTCAGGACCTTGGCAGCATGTGCAATGGCTGTAGAATTGACAAGCTCGATCACACTGTACACATCACACTCTGTCCTACACCTTTTAAAAAATCTGTCCACACAACACATGACTGCCCAAAGGTTGGCGGGATATGATGTTATCCTTACCACCACCCCAGGGCTCCAGGACCATTATTGTGCACCAACAACTGCACCAATGCTGTTTTTAAACTCTCTCCTAGGGCAAAAGGGCCCACAAGATGAAATTTCAGAACATAAATGTGCAGAACGTATTCACATAGATACCAGCCCCCGCCCCACCCTACAAAGTGTTCCTTTTCCTGATGCAGAAGATTTTTTTGTAGATGGCTCCTGCACCCACACATTTCATGCTGGTTATGCAGTTGTACAATTGCCCGATAGATTTCTTGAGGCCATGCCAGCCGCTGTCGCATCAGCACAAGCTGCAGAGTTGATCGCAGTTGCTAGAGCTTGCGAAATTATGGCTGGCAAGCGAGGAGTAAATGTGTACACAGACTCTAGATTAGCATTTTCGGTGTGTCATGATTTTGGGGTAATATGGCAGCATAGAGGGTTCACTACAGCGACAGGCAAGCCAGTAGCACATACACAACTAATTTCAAATCTCCTTGCAGCAATTTAACTCCCAGAGGTGATTGCAGTCATTAAGTGTCAGGCACACACAACTTCAATGACACTACTTGCCCAGGGGATCAGGTTAGCAGACAGGCATGCAAGAGCAGCCTCCTATGTCACACAAAATTGTGCAACCAAAGTTTTTTATAAATTCCCCGCTAGTACCGCTCACGCCTGAAAATAACATAATGTTGTCCCAGCTCCAAACATTTGCAACATCAGCAGATATCGCTTATTGGGAGGTTTAACCCCTTAAGGACCAGGCTCATTTTCACCTTAAGGACCAGGCCATTTTTTGCAAATCTGACCAGTGTCACTTTAAGTGCTGATAACTTTAAAACGCTTTTACTTATACAGGCCATTCTGAGATAGTTTTTTCGTCACATATTGTACTTCATGACACTGGTAAAATAAAGTAAAAAAAAATACCTAATTTACCAAAAATTTGGAAAAATTAGCAAATTTCAAAGTTTCAGTTTCTCTACTTCTGTAATACATAGTAATACCCCCAAAAATTGTGATGACTTAACATTCCCCATATGTCTACTTCATGTTTGAATTATTTTGGGAATGATATTTTATTTTTTGGGGATGTTACAAGGCTTAGAAGTTTAGAAGCAAATCTTGAAATTTTTCAGAAATTTACAAAAACCCAATTTTTAGGGACCACTACAGCTCTGAAGTCACTTTGCGAGGCTTACATAATAGAAACCGCCCAAAAATGACCCCATTCTATAAACTACACCCCTCAAGGTATTCAAAACTGATTTTACAAACTCCGTTAACCCTTTAGGTGATGCACAAGAGTTATTGGCAAATGGGGATGAAATTTGAGAATTTCATTTTTTTGCCTAATTTTCCATTTTAACCCATTTTTTCCACTAATAAAGCAAGGGTTAACAGCCAAACAAGACTGTATCTTTATTGCCCTGACTCTGCCGTTTACAGAAACACCCCATATGTGGCTGTAAACTACTGTACGGCCACACAGCGGGGCGTAGAGTGAAAGGTGCGCCGTATGGTTTTTGGAAGCCAGATTTTGCTGGACAGTTTTTTTGACACCATGTCCCATTTGAAGCCCCCTGATGCACCCCTAGAGTAGAAACTCCATAAAAGTGACCCCATCTAAGAAACTACACCCCTCAAGGTATTCAAAACTGATTTTACAAACTTCGTTAACCCTTTAGGTATTGCACAAGAGTTATTGGCAAATGGGGATGAAATTTGAGAATTTCATTTTTTTGCCTAATTTTCAATTTTAACCCATTTTTTCCACTAACAAAGCAAGGGTTAACAGCCAAACAAGACTGTATCTTTATTGCCCTGACTCTGCCATTTACAGAAACACCCAATACGTGGCCGTAAACTACTGTACGGCCACACAGCGGGGCGTAGAGTGAAAGGTGCGCCGTATGGTTTTTGGAAGCCAGATTTTGCTGGACAGTTTTTTTGACACCATGTCCCATTTGAAGCCCCCTGATGCACCCCTAGAGTAGAAACTCCATAAAAGTGACCCCATCTAAGAAACTACACCCCTCAAGGTATTCAAAGCTGATTTTACAACCTTCGTTAACCCTTTAGGTGTTGCACAAGAGTTATTGGCAAATGGGGATGAAATTTGAGAATTTCATTTTTTTGCCTAATTTTCCATTTTAACCCATTTTTTCCACTAACAAAGCAAGGGTTAACAGCCAAACAAGACTGTATCTTTATTGCCCTGACTCTGCCGTTTACAGAAACACCCCATATGTGGCCGTAAACTACTGTACCGCCACACAGCGGGGCGTAGAGTGAAAGGTGCGCCGTATGGTTTTTGGAAGCCAGATTTTTCTGGACAGTTTTTTTGACACCATGTCCCATTTGAAGCCCCCCTGATGCACCCCTAGAGTAGAAACTCCATAAAAGTGACCCCATCTAAGAAACTACACCCCTCAAGGTATTCAAAACTGATTTTACAAACTTTGTTAACCCTTTAGGTGTTGCACAAGATTTAATGGAAAATAGAGATACAATTTCAAAATTTCACTTTTTTGGCAGATTTTCCATTTTAATATTTTTTTTCCAGTTACAAAGCAAGGGTTAACAGCCAAACAAAACTCATTATTTATGGCCCTGATTCTGTAGTTTACAGAAACACCCCATATGTGGTCGTAAACCACTGTACGGGCACACGGCAGGGCGCAGAAGGAAAGGAATGCCATACGGTTTTTGGAAGGCAGATTTTGCTGGACTGGTTTTTTGACACCATGTCCCATTTGAAGCCCCCCTGATGCACCCCTAGAGTAGAAACTCCAAAAAAGTGACCCCATTTTAGAAAGTACGGAATAGGGTGGCAGTATTGTTGGTACTAGTTCAGGGTAGATATGATTTTTGGTTGCTCTATATTACACTTTTTGTGCGGCAAGGTAACAAGAAATAGCTTTTTTGGCACGTTTTTTTTTTTGTTATTTACAACATTCATCTGACAGGTTAGATCATGTGGTAATTTTATAGAGCAGGTTGTCACGGACGCAGCGATACCTAATATGTATACAATTTTTTTTTATTTATGTAAGTTTTATACAATAACTTCATTTTTAAAACCAAAAAATTGTTTAGTGTCTCCATAGTCTGAGAGCCATAGTTTTTTCAGTTTTTGGGCGATTATCTTGAGTAGGGTCTAATTTTTTGCAGGATGAGATGACAGTTTGATTGGAACTATTTTGGGGTGCATATGACTTTTTGATCGCTTGCTATTACACTTTTTGTGACGTAAGATGGCAAAAAATAGCTTTTTTTACACAGTTTTTTTTTTTTGTTTTTACGGTGGTCACCTGAGGGGTTAGGTCATGTGATATTTATATAGAGCCGGTCGATACGGACGCGGCAATACCTAATATGTATACTTTATTTTTATTTATGTAGGTTTTACACAATGATTTTATTTTTGAAACAAAAAAAATGATGTTTTAGTGTTTCCATAGTCTAAGAGCCATAGTTTTTTCAGTTTTTGGGCGATTATCTTGAGTAGGGTCTCATTTTTTGTGGGATGAGATGACGGTTTGATTGGTACTATTTTGGCGTACATGCGACTTTTTTGATCACTTTTATTACCTTTTTTGGGAAGTAAGGTGGGCAAAATTTCAATTTTCTCATAGTTTTTATTTTTTTATTTTTATGGCGTTCACTGTGCGGGGAAAGTAACATGGCCGTTTTATAGATCAGGTCGTTACGGACGCGGCGATACCTAATATGTGTAGTTTATTTTATTTTTTTAATTTTTATTCAGTGATAAATGTTTTTTTTTTATCTTAACTTTTTTCACTTATTCTTTTTATTTTTTGACCCAGACCCACTTGGTTCTTGAAGATCCAGTGGGTCTGATGTCTGTAAAATACAGTACAGAACCTATGTAGGTTTCTGTACTGTATTTTACTTACACTGAACAGATCTATGCTTTCAGCATTTCAGGCGTCCTGTTGCCATGGGAACCTTCCCCGTCTGCTCAGTTATGGTCAGAACTTCGCAGACGGGGAAGGGTGAGGACGGGGCTTCGGGGGGCTCTCTGGGGGCTCTCTCCCTCTCCATCGGGGGGCTGCAAAGGCACAGCAGCCCCCCGATCGGAGAGGGAGGGAGCTCCCTCTTACTGTTAACCTTTTCCATACAGCGGTCCGTACGGACCGCTGTATGGAAAGGATTAAACGGCTGACATCGCATCAACGATGTCAGCCGTTTATACCAGGGTGCCAGCAATGTGCTGGCACCCTGGTATACCCACTGTACACCAACGATTACGCAATGGGAGGCGGGCGGGGGATCGCGATCCCGCCTGCCGCACCGCCCGCCTCCCGCAACGCCCCCACCGCCTGCGACACCCCCCCTGCACCACCCGCCGCCATCAAATCATGCAGGGGGGGTGTACTATATTGATTTTAGGCACTCTAAAGTTTCTGATCCCCGCGGTCCAGAAACTGCAAAAAGCGCAGCAAACCGCAGGTCTGAATTGACCTGCGGTTTTCTGCGATCGTCGATGCGGGGGGGTCAAATGACCCCCCCCTGCATTGTTACAGGATGCCGGCTGAATGATTTCAGCCGGCATCCCGTTCCGATTAACCCCCGCGGCGCCGGCATCGCTATTTAAAGCCATGACGTACCGGTACGTCATGTGTCCTTAAGGACTCGGGAAACATGCCGTACCGGTACGTCATGTGTCCTTAAGGGGTTAAGGGTTGACCAAAGACGCTAACGGTCTATGGTCAAAGGGAGGAGTAGTATTTTGATTGGAAGACCCTTCCCAAACCCATGGACAATGAGTCCATTAATTCTGATGCCTGGAGACTTGCAGCAGATACAAGAGGAATATGTGGCAAAACTGAGAAATTAAACATTGATTATGATGATATTTCACTCTTGTTTCCTTTGCCAACAGGTGCATCAACGCATCCCTTGTCTTACAGGAAAATATGGCGCTAGATTATCTTTTGGCTTCTAAGGGGGGGGGAGGTTTTCTGTGAGTTTATAGGAGAGGACTGCTGTACTCGGATTGTAGATACCAGTGATAAAGTCCAGGCCCATATGGATAAGGTCACTGTACTTCAGGGCAGAACTTGGGCTATTGCTAATGAGGGATGGAATCCTTTCACGGCTTTAGGTGGTTTTGGAGATTTCCTGTTTTCCATAGGTAACTGGTTGAAGGAAGTAGGAGTATATATCCTCATGTTGTTCCTTTTTCTCTTTATCCTATATATCCTGGTGAGATGTTCCTGCTGGTTGATCGATCAGATCGCCCAGGCATGTGCAGATGATCACATCCTCATCGCAGCTCCCGGATATACCACGGATCAACCTATGTCTTTGATGGAAAGGATATCTAACTAAACGTTCATCGCCACGCCACACCTTACCACATCAGGGCTCAGAGTCAACTCCCTGAAGAATCGAACCGAAGGATGGAGCATTATCATGGAGGCAATAACACCCAAGGAGCACCACAATCGATGAGGGCAAGAGACCGAAGATTCAGCAAGAGATTCAAGGAACACAGGGGACATATTACAAAGAGGAGGGAACTGTTGTGGAAAATTTTATTAGCATAGAATGACTATAGTGGACTGTCTTTTTAGCTTAGAAATGTTATGTAGGTTTATTTTGTATATGCCTCCCTGTGTAGGGTTTGACCAGATTACAGTTATGAGAGCGTGATCGGGTCAGGACGTTGCAAGGGAAATTCTATAGATCAGCACTCGGGTTCCTACTCCCCCATGTGAAAGCCGCCACTATTGGTTTGAGGGGGATCTAATGGCTGCAGGCTCTGAGAGCAATATTCTTAGTGAAAGCTACCAACGGGTCCTCATCAGCAACGGTGGGGTATAGCATGCTAATGCTGGTCTCACTGAACAATGGGGACCCAACATGAAACATTGGTTGGAGGGACTGGTGTCCATGTGAATGCTATATCACCTTTCTTGGTCGACCTTGTTTTAAAAGACCTTCCTCAGGGACTGATCCCCCCTTTTGGAACCATGTCTAACAGAGGTTCACTTTGGGTCAGTGGGATATTTGTACCAGATTAAATGGATGTTATCCGATTAGGGCCATATCTGTTTAAGAAAAAGGCTGATTCATTTGGAAGCATTTGCGCGTGTTCTGGGTGTGGTAGTGGATGGTGAGCATGTTTGAGCTCCACCCACCGGCACTCTCGGGAAATGTGCGAATGTGTACCTTCCAGTTCTGAAATGTATTCCTATTGGTCAAGGCATGAGGTGGATTGTAGAAAGTAAAAAATTGGGCTGAGCAATCAAATACTGGAATACTGCATGTATAGAGTCATAAATTATTTATTCTCTGCAAAGCATACACAATAAAAAAAACAATATAAAACTGACATATATAGCAATTACGGACATAAGATAAATTCAGCATAAAATGGATCCAAATAAATGGAACAATATAATGCAATATAATCTCAGTTGATCCTCTCACATGAAGAGGTTAAATGCATGTAGTAGTAGAATCAGCAGGTTTGGTGTGTGTATCCACCTCAGGTTATAATGGTGAGTGTGCATCTTAAATCACAAGTCCGGCCATGCACAGATAAGTCCTTACCTGTGCCTGCGCCACAAGCCGGTCTGAAACAAATGCGGTCACCGGGAGCAGGCAGTTCCGAGAACAGCCGCTGGGGGCCTTCATCGGGCTGTTCTCGGAACTGCCTGCTCCCAGTGACCGCATTTGTTTCAGGACTTACCTGTGCATCGCCGGACTTGTGATTTAAGATGGCAGCCCGCACGGTGAACTGGCCATCACTGACAGGAGCACACATAAAGTGACATACACACACACACACACACACAAGGACACACACACACACATACAGGGACATAGACATATATATACAGGGAAATACACATACGGACACACACATACAGGGACACAGACATACACAGTGACACATACAGTACATACAGGGACACATAAAGGCACACACACACATACAGGGACATACACATACATATAGAGGGACACACACATATTGACACACAATTACATACAGCGACACACAAACGGACACACACACACATACAGAAGTACACACATACAGGGACACATACATGGGTACACACATACAGGGGGACAAACACATACAGTGACACCCTCACATACAGGGACACACACACTCATACATGGACACACACACATACAGGGACACACATACAGAGGGACAGACACACATACAGGGGGACACATATAAAGGGATACACATACAGGAACACACACATACAGCGACACACAATTTAATATAGCGACACACACAAAGGGACACACATACATACAGGCGGACACATACATACATACAGCGACACACATACAGAGGTATACACACACATACAGGGACACACAATTTTATATAGCGACACACACACATACAAGGGGACACACATACAGGGGGACACACATAAAGGACATACACACATACAGAGACACACACACATACAGGGACACACACAAAGGGACACATATACAGAGACACACATACATACACACACACAAACACACCGCACCTACAGGGACACACACATACAGGGACACACATACATGCGGATACAAACATATAGGGGGACACATACATACAGCGACAAACTTACAGGGATACACACAGACACACATACAGGGACATACACATACAGATATATACACGCACATACAGGGACACACACATACAGGGATGCACATAGGGACATACACATATAGGGACACACACACATATATACATTATATAGGACCGCGCTGCTTCTCAATTTTCAGGAAGTATTCCTTCTATGTTCAGATCATTGGCGTATTGAAGACCCAGGGAAAAGAACATAAATCTTCACACGAGACACTGTGGAATTGAAATAGTCAAATCACATTGGCGTGGAGGAGATTCCGTCACGAAAATCAATCGCTGTGAGGTGGAATGGATCTCCAAATTAGACACATTAGAGCCACAGGGACTAAATGTTGAGTTCGACCTAAAGCCCAGTTTGATGTGATGGAATTGCTCCGAATCTTTACTGATTTCAAGCTGCGATCCTTTAAAAAATATATAAATATTTTGAGGTTGTGTAAAGTGCAGTTTTAGTTTTGGTTGTACTAACTATGTGAACAGCACCCAGTGGATAGAAAGGATAGGGTGTGGTAATTAATGCTGAGAGGATTAGCTTGTGGGTGAGGAGGGTGCGGTCCATGGTTTCTGGAGTATATCATGTGAACAGATCTCTGTGAGTGAATACGAGGGGGACGGATATTCATCTCTTATGAATGAAAGAAGTGTAATTTTCTATTGGTCTCAGAGTAAACCATGTGACCGGATTAGTGATAAATGGGAGTTTGTAGTTTTATGAACGGGAAAACAATTAACTTTTTAGTTTTTAGAACTTTGATAGACAAAGTATACGCATCGAGTGTGAATTAATAAATATGAAATGTCTGTTTACTATTGATATTTTTAGAGAATTGTTTTCTATGGATACTGGATGGGGGAGGTGGGAACATGCATTTGAAGATATAAAAGACAGCCCCTAAAGAGGGTGGAGTATTCGCCCCTGACGAAGCGTGAGCAAAACCCGGGTCGGGCAGGACTACGAGGGTGATTTTATTGATGATATGCTTTTAACCTTATCACGTTTGTGAGTATAAATAAAACTCTTTATATGTGATTCTGTCGATGGTGCTTCACTATCTATGTGACTTTCTGATACTTCACAGAGCGACTTACCCAGAGGGACAGTGTCTCGTGTGAAGATTGATGTTCTTTTCCCTGGGTCTGCAATACGCCTATGACCTGAACATAGGAGGAATCCTTCCTGAAAATTGAGAAGCAGCGTGGTCCTATATAACGTATATATATTGACTAGTGTGAACTTTACCTACTTCACGTTGTGACCTGCAGCACAATATTTACAGGCAACGTATCGGAGACTTTTTTTATTATTGGACACACACACACACACATACAGGGACACACAAACACACATACAGGAACACACACACACATATACAGGGACTTACACAAATACAATGAGACACACACATACAGAGACACATAGGGATACACACACATATAGGGACACACACACACAAACATACAGGGACACACAAACATAAATAAAGGGGGACACATACGGGACACACATACAAAAAGCAACACAAATACAGGGGCACACATATACAGGGACATACACATATAGGGGTACACACACATATACAGGGGGAAACACATAAAAAGACACACACACATACAGGGACACAAACATGCATGAACACACACACACACACACACACATATATACAGGGACACACACATGCATGAACACACACACATACAGGGACACACACATACAGAAACACACATACAGGGACACATACATACACATACAGAAACACACATACAGGGACATACACATACAGAAACACACACACAAACATACAGAGACACGCACACACACACATATAGGGACACGCACACACATACAGCGACACACAGACACGGATACAGACACACAGGGAGACGCAAACATACAGAGGGACACATACACATATACAGGGACACACACTAAAAGGGACAGACACATACAGAGACGCACAAACACATACAGGGACACACACACACACACACACACACATACATACAGGGACACACACATATAGAAACACAAAATACAGGGACACACACATATTTAGCATCATACACACAAACAGAGAGACACAGACATAGAGGGGGACACACACATATCCAGCGACACACACATAAAGGGAAACACACATACAGGGACTCACACACATACAGGGAGGCAGAGACACACACACACAGGGGCACAAACACTTACAGAGAAACACACACACATACAGTGACAAACACATACAGGAACACACACACACACACACACACACACATAAACACACACATTTAGACACACATAAAGGGACACAAACATACAGTACAGACCAAAAGTTTGGACACACCTTCTCATTCAAAGAGTTTTCTTTATTTTTCATGACTATGAAAATTGTAGATTCACACTGAAGGCATCAAAACTATGAATTCACACATGTGGTATTATATACATAACAAAAAAGTGTGAAACAACTGAAATTATATGTCATATTCTAGGTTCTTCAAAGTAGCTACCTTTTGCTTTGATTACTGCTTTGCACACTCTTGGCATTCTCTTGATGAGCTTCAAGAGGTAGTCACCTGAAATGGTTTTCACTTCACAGGTGTGCCCTGTCAGGTTTAATAAGTGGGATTTCTTGCCTTATAAATGGGGTTGGGACCATCAGTTGCCTTGTGGAGAAGTCAGGTGGATACACAGCTGATAGTCCTACTGAATAGACTGTTAGAATTTGTATTATGGCAAGAAAAAAGCAGCTAAGTAAAGAAAAACGAGTGGCCATCATTACTTTAAGAAATGAAGGTTAGTCAGTCCAAAAAATTGGGAAAACTTTGAAAGTGTCCCCAAGTGCAGTCACAAAAACCATCAAGCGCTACAAAGAAACTGGCTAACATGCGGACCGCTCCAGGAAAGGAAGAACAAGAGTCACCTCTGCTGCGGAGGATAAGTTCATCCGAGTCACCAGCCTCAGAAATCGCAGGTTAACAGCAGCTCAGATTAGAGACCAGGTCAATGCCACACAGAGTTCTAGTAGCAGACACATCTCTAGAACAACTGTTAAGAGGAGACTGTGTGAATCAGGCCTTCATGGTAGAATATCTGCTAGGAAACCACTGCTAAGGACAGGCAACAAGCAGAAGAGACTTGTTTGGGCTAAAGAACACAAGGAATGGACATTAGACCAGTGGAAATCTGTGCTTTGGTCTGATGAGTCCAAATTTAAGATCTTTGGTTCCAACCACCGTGTCTTTGTGCGACGCAGAAAAGGTGAACGGATGGACTCTACATGCCTGGTTCCCACCGTGAAGCATGGAGGAGGAGGTGTGATGGTGTGGGGGTGCTTTGCTGGTGACACTGTTGGGGATTTATTCAAAATTGAAGGCATACTGAACCAGCATGGCTACCACAGCATCTTGCAGCGGCATGCTATTCCATCCGGTTTGCGTTTAGTTGGCCCATGATTTATTTTTCAATAGGACAATGACCCCAAACACACCTCCAGGCTGTGTAAGGGCTATTTGACCATGAAGGAGAGTGATGGGGTGCTGCGCCAGATGACTTGGCCTCCACAGTCACCAGATCGAGATGCCTAAAAACTAACTCCTGTGTCCAGCACCTGTATAGTTTCCCCTGAGGACGCCGACAGGCTCGGCGAAACATGTAGGGACACAGGAGTTAGTTTTTAGGCAGGAATCGAGGCAGGGTGTTCATTATAAAATGGGATATTCAGAGGTGGGATTACCCCGCCAATCAGCTGCAGTACTGAGCGTGAATACATACACTCATATACCAATGTAAATAGTATATGCCCCTGATTCCATTCCTGAGAGTTTTAACATATGTTCTAAAGAAATTTGTTTGTACTTTTAATGAGATTGAAATAAAAGTGTGAGTTTTAAAATTAGTCAGTGAGGTTGCAAAGTTACGCTCAGGTCCTAGTGACTACCTAATTTCAAAATAACACATATACAGGGACACACACATACAGAGACACACACACATTCAGAGGGAGACACACACACACACATACAGGGACACACACACACTCATATAGGGACACACACATACATACATACATGAAGACACACACACACACAGGGGGATACCCACACAGGGATACACAGACACACAGAAATACAGGGATACACACACACATGATTACACACACACACACACACACACACACACAGGGACTCACACACATACAGTGAGATACAGAGAAACAGACACACAGGGACAGACACACATACAGAGGGACACACCCACATACAGGGGGACACACATATAGGAAAACACACATACTCATACAGGGAAACATATAGGGATACACACATACAGGGACACACACACACATACAGAGGGAGACACACGCACATATAAAAGGGACAGACACACACATACAAAGACACACACAGCGAAACACACACAGACAGTTACACATGCAGGGACACACACATACAGAGGGACATACACACATAGAGAGGGACACACACACACACATACAGGGACGGACACACATACAGGAAGACACACACATAGAGAGACATACACACACACATAGGAGACACACACACACAGGGACATACACATATAGGGGCGCATAGAGGGACACACACAAATACGTGAACACACCCACACATATACAGGGACACAGACACACAAGGACACACATACAAGGAAACACACACACAGGGACACACACATGCAGGGACGCACACACACACACACATACAGGGACACACATATGCAGGGACACACACAATACATATATCTACACATATACAGGTTCACACACATACAGGGACAGACACACACACATACAGGGATATACAGACACACACACATATAGGGACACACATACAGTGACACACGCACACAGGGACACACAGACATACAGAGGGGCGCACACACATATATACAGGGGGGACACATAAAAGGGCAGACACATACAAGGATGCACAAACACACACACACGGACACACACATATAGGGGTTCATACAGGGACACACATATACTGAGAGAAACACAGACACATAGGAACACACACATACAGGGACACATATACATAAAGGGACACACACACACACACACTCATACAGGGAAACAGACACATACAGGGACATATACAAGGGGTCACAAACACATACAGTACATATAGACACACATATACAGGGGGACACACATACAGTGACACACACACATACAGGGACACACAAATAAATATAGGTGAACACACATACATATATACTGGGACACATACAGGGACGAAAAGACACATACAGGGACACACATAAAGGGGCACATACACACATACAGGGACACACACACATAATGAGAGACACACATAGACATACAGGGGGACACATATAAAGAGACACACGCACATACATGGACACACACATGCAGGGACGCACACACACACACACATACAGGGACACACATATGCAGGGACACACACAATACATATATCTACACATATACAGGTTCACACACATACAGGGACAGACACACACACATACAGGGATATACAGACACACACACATATAGGGACACACATACAGTGACACACGCACACAGGGACACACAGACATACAGAGGGGCGCACACACATATATACAGGGGGGACACATAAAAGGGCAGACACATACAAGGATGCACAAACACACACACACGGACACACACATATAGGGGTTCATACAGGGACACACATATACTGAGAGAAACACAGACACATAGGAACACACACATACAGGGACACATATACATAAAGGGACACACACACACACACACTCATACAGGGAAACAGACACATACAGGGACATATACAAGGGGTCACAAACACATACAGTACATATAGACACACATATACAGGGGGACACACATACAGTGACACACACACATACAGGGACACACAAATAAATATAGGTGAACACACATACATATATACTGGGACACATACAGGGACGAAAAGACACATACAGGGACACACATAAAGGGGCACATACACACATACAGGGACACACACACATAATGAGAGACACACATAGACATACAGGGGGACACATATAAAGAGACACACGCACATACATGGACACACACATACCACATACAGGTAAAAGCATACACATAGGGGGACACCCACACATACAGGGACACACACATATACAGGGACACACACACACATACAGGGACACACACATACAGGGACTCACACACTTATGCAGGGACTCACACACATGTGGTGGAAATAACCTCGCCACTGGGTTTTGGAGGGGCCTGTTTGCCAGCCTTTAGCCTCAGGATTATGGTCCATATAATAAAAGTTTGAAGGAGCAGGTAGACCGGCTGCACAGCCTAAATTTGTGGAACTGTTTTGGGCAGGAAAGCCATGCTTGCAGTCGGTCAAATGTGACTTACATGGAATTTGGGAACCCCTGCTTGGATCTGGGTGCTCTGGATATGTTGTTCAGAGCTATCCAGGGATGTATAATTTATGGGGATATGTGGGGCTTTGGGGTGTTTTTTGTGTTTTGGGGAAAAATGTGTGTATTCTGTCTGTGAGTGATGTTATGCCTTTTCAGAAGTGTAAACAGTTATATTTACTTATTCTAGTTATAATGGTTATTCATTGCCTTTAAGAGCAATGTTGGTTTATATTCACTATTTTGTATGGATTTTTAATGTAGGCCGAAGTAAGTCCTTGGGAAGATTACTGCGTTGTTCAAGAGAACTAATGTTATTGTAACAAGCTAATATATAAAGCTGAGTGTATGTCCGCTAAAGGAATCCGCATTGTCGCATTTACAATCACGAAATTTGGCACACAGGTACATCGGGTGTCCGGAAAGTCTTTAGACCAGGTCTCAGCTTACTAGGACGTACCGTTCCTGAGATATTCCCCAAAAAATGCATCAACCAATAGAAGCTTGGTCACATGACCCTTATCAGCCAATAGAAGTTTGCAGGTCCTCCAGTCTCCATATACATAGTTTTACTCCAGCTTTCCATAACAACCCAGCCATTTATCTTCACTGCTGTAGGAGAGCTTTAAAGGAAATCTGTCACAGGATAAATCGCTATTAAAGTAAAGCCATGGCCTAATAGCACTTAGTACCTTATTTCAAGATGTGCCTTTGTTCTAGCAATAGATGTTTTTATCCTCTGAAAATCCAGTTTATTTGGTATGCAAATGAGCCAGTAAGGTGCCCAGAGGGGCATCACTCTTGCACGAAGGAGCCCAGACACGCCCCCTGCCACAATGTGTCCACCTTCAAAAAACTTTAAACCCTGCCCCCAGGTCCCGCTAAGCCACGCCCCTGATCTGGTTAGGCAATGCCCCTCCCACTCTTGAGTCGACGGGGATTGAAAAAAATGAAGGTAAAAATCAACTTCTGTCAGCTGCTGGGGTGAGAGGGAGGGTGACTTTCTCCCTGCAGCTCAAACTCAGACAGTACAGTGGTGCTGTCTTAGAGTGAGCTGTTCAAAAAGACACGCCCCCGATCTGGTTAGGCCACGCCCCCTCCCACTCCTCAGCCAACTTATATTGAAAAATTAAGTTAAAAATCAACTTCTAGGTGCCACTAAGCCATGCCCCAATCTGGTTAGACCACGACCCCTCCACTCCTCAGCCGACAGGGATTAAAAAAATGAAGGTAAAAAATCAACTTCTGTCAGCTGCAGGGGTGGGAGGGACGGTGACTTTCTCACACTCAGACAGTACAGTGCTGCTGTCTTACAGTGAGCTGTTCAAAAGGACACGCCCCGATCCAGAAAGGGCTACTGTTAAGGGGGCAGGCCCTTGTGGAGGTCACTGTCAAGGGGGTGGTATGCTGTGAAAGTCACTGTTAAAGGGAAAGGCTGCTGTAAAGGTCAAAGTTAAGGGGGTGGGCTGCTGTGGAGGTCCAATTTTAAGGGACGGGGAACTGTGGAGGTCACTGTTTTGGGGGTGGGGTGCTGTAGATGTCACTTATAGTGGATAGTGTTGATATATTTTAACAACACACACAAATATTATATGAAATTGATTAAATATACCCAAGCGAAGCCAGGTCCTTCAGCTAGTTAATTATTTATTTAGACAGTTAAAAGATACATAACACCTGCAGAAGTAGAGGCTTCATTGTATTTCTTATCTGAACATGAATTCCACAGTGTGAGAATTGTCTAGATGTTCCTCAAAAGTATATATTCGTGTATCAAAGTTTGTCTCTCGGCGCTGAGATAAGGATTCCATGGACACAGCTGGTGCTTATTACATCTACAGTTTGGCATTTGCTAATAAGCAGAAAGTCTGTGATATCTATGGACACTTATAATCAACCTTATTGTTGTATAAGAAAATCAATAAGACATATGTATTGGGTTATAGTGTTACGTCTTTTTAAGGACATTTATATATCTATTATCATATATATTTTAGGGAGGTATATATTCCTAGAATATACTCAAAACAGTTTAAGTATGGACTTTGTTATATCTATAAAGATGTGGTGGGCGGAGCCTATCAGCCGAGCCGCGTGCGCGCCTGTGTGTGAGCTGAGGGTCGCAGGGGAACGGGCAACATTAGCTTTTAAAACCCAATAAACATGACTAAAATCAACAAGGAGTGATTCAGGGACACTCCGGGCACAATTAAAGGGACCTTGACAGATTCATCACAAAAGGGAGTACACCTACCGCAAGGACCCCAGCTAAGATGGAGCCGCACACAGAGCTGACCCAGCCTCCAGCAGCTACGGATTCAGAAGGTGAGGAGGGAAGTGTAGCGGCAGCGCCTGTTACACAGGAACATCAACCTGTTTCAAGAGCTTTTAGCTGATGCACTAGACCCTCTCATGCAGGAGATTAAAGATTTGAAGCAGGACATAAAGCAGCTGGGGGATAGAGTAGATGCACTGGAGAACTCCCAGATGGCCATAGTAGAGCTTGAGACGGTGATTTCTTACAATATGGACTATACGAACTACCTCTACAATCAGTTGGAGGACCAAGATAACCGAGGTAGGTGGAATAATTTAAGGCTGAACGGGTTCCCAGAATCCAGCGGAATCCATCTTACATGTGCTGCGACACTATGCTGAACTGCTAGGCGCAGACATGGCAGAGGAAATAAAGATGGAAAGGGCGCACACTGCCCTGAGGCCTCCGCCAAACCCAACAGAACTGCTGAGAGACATTATATGTAAGCTCACTAGCTTCCAAACTAAAGAAATGATACTCAAAGCCGCTGGGAAAGCGGCACCTTTAAAGTATTCAAACAAGGTTATCTCAATCTATCAAGACCTCTTGCCGATGACGCTGAAGAAGAGAAGGGCGCTTAAACCACTATTAAATGTGCGACAAAGGCGTAAAAATACATATAGGTGGCTATTTCCCTTTGGCCTGCTTGTCAACATGCCAGAGAGGAAAATGGTGGTGCGAGTGTATGCTTAAAAGACTACTTCCTTGAAGTGGCAGACCTACAAATCCACGATTGGAACCCGGTACAATTGCTAACAGAGTTACCTGTTCTACCCATGATCTCAACCTGGACCCCAGCAGGATCAGGGAAGCGCTTTAGGCAACAGAGGAAATCTGGGACTCCCATCAACTGGAAAAGTGCTCCGGAAAAGGACTGAGATTCTCCTTGAACTTTCAATTCATATCTACCTCAGAATTCAAAGGGGTGGGTGAGATGCTATTGTATATGTTGGACTACCAGCAACAAACATTTCTTTCTTTAATTCTGTCTGATATTCTATTACTCTTCTCCTACACATAACCATCCCTCTCTGTAGGATTTATGTTAGAGGTTTATCCATGTATTGAATCTGCCTGTTCATCCCAATATGATCCTCTAGGTGGCAGTCTATGCCCGTAGCATAGTTATATGTACGAGACATGGTTGCAGCTCCAACTTAGAGCTGTGCTCAGTTTGCTTTTTGTTTACTGGCATACTTGTGATAAGACATGTACCCGCAAGCTTCCTAAGAGTATTTGTTTTACTCAAGTGCAACAGAAATGTAGTACCTGTCTACGAAGTTGCTTTCAAGTTTTTCGTTTCACTCTAGTTTATGACGCGCCTGGGAAAATGATTGGAGTTGGAGGGAGGTGGGAGTTGTATAGAGATAAACTAATGAACCTTTATAATTCCTATTATACGCACTTACATAAGCTACTACTAGTTCCACAAAGCTTCACGTGTGGCGACGATTAAAATTTGCCCTTACAACATCCGGGGCATGAATGCACTGACTAAGATGAGTCAGATCTGCAACATGTTAAATAAGCAAAAAGTGGACGTCCTGTTATTACAGGAAACACACTTCCGGACTAAGCATGTCACGAGGTTGGGACACCTTATATACAGCCAATGGTACCATAGAACTTCCCCTGATTCTGCTTCAAAGGGTGTGAGCATTGCTTTCCACAGACGACTCCCTTGGTCGCGTCGCTCCATGCTTAGATGACGAGGGCAAATACAGGTTTATCAAAGGGACCCTGGACTCTCAATTATACACCTTTGGATGTGTGTATGCACCTACCACAGCTCAAGCCCCCTGGCTTAAAAAAGCACTGGAAGCTTTTAATTATTTTGCAGAGGGGTTGGCAGTACTGGCAGGTGACTTGAATGTTGCACTGTTTCCTGAAATAGACACATCCAGCGGTACTTCCTCCCAGCTGCAATATGCACTACAGCGCTTTCGTAGTACTATAGCGTAAGCAGGCTTAGTAGACAGTTGGAGAGCGCTTCACCCGGGAGAAAAGATTTTACATACTACTCTCCAGCCCACATCACGTACCAAAGCCTAGACTATGTTCTGGTATCTACGCCACTCCTCTCATGCTGCAAACATGCCTCAATTGGATCAATCGTGCTATCTGATCACGCCCCTGTTTACCTACAGTTCTCCCTTACTAACTCCCCTTAAAGGGAAATGATTTGGAGACTGAACGAGATGCTGCTAAATAATCCTGACAATCTGAAACATATAGCAGGGAAAATTGAGGAGTATTTTACATTCAATGAGTCCCAAGACATTTCTCCAAGTGTGATCTGGGAAGCTCACAAGACAGTGATGAGGAGTCACTTTATTTCATTAGGTGCATATACCAAAAGGACAAGAGAAGCGAAGGCCCAAAGAATACAAACACAAATCCACTCACTAGAGTTGTTGCATAAAAGGAACTCCATGCCTGAAGTACTACACCAGTGAGACCTCCACAGATCGCAACTTAAAACTATACTTAATGGAAAAACAGCAAAACTATACCTTTCAGCTAGATTCCGTTATTACGCACATGGGAACAAGGCGTCAAAATTCATGTTCTCCCAACTGAAAAAGAGGAAGGTCCACTCGTACATTCAGATCAGATAGCTAGAAGCAGGGAGGAATCCTAACTTTAAATGGGAAAATTATGAATATTCTAAAAAAGCTAATATATTGCACTATATCGAATATATTTGTTTTTTGAATATTTGTAATATTCTAAAACAAGAATATATAGCAATATAGCGAATATTCGAAAAAAAAACAAATATAGAGCAATTTAGCTAATATAGTGCTATAATCTTTGTCTAATAGTTGTAATTTTTTTCTCATCTGCAGTTCGGATTGGAAAAAAAATTCTACTATTGAAAAAAAAGATTATAGCACTATATTAGCTAAATTTGTCTATATACTTTTTTATTTTCGAATATTCGTTATATTGCTATATATTCTTGTTTTAGAATATTACGAATATTTGAAAAAACTAATATATTCGATATAGTGCTATGACTCATTGGCCCACAAGCAAGAAGCATGGAGGAATCATGTTTTTTGCTCGGCAATTGAAAAATTCGCAAAAAAAATGTGCATTACAAAAATTTGCATATTACGCGATCATTAGCTTGTCGATTGTTCGAGTAAAAAAAAATCGTAAAATATAACGAATATTCTAATTCACGAATATTCGGCTAATATCTGCGAAATATAGCAAATTTTAATATGACCCCTTGCGCTCATCACTACCCATTATGTTTGTAATTGTTTGACAGGCAGAGCCCATTGTGTTTTGGTAATTGTATTTTGTTGATTGTGTCAAAGACAATGCCTATTCTGTTATTGAGTGAGTCACAGGCAATGCCATTGTTTGTTAATTGAGTCACAGAAAATGCCCTTGCGTTTGTTGAATGTATAGTTTTTGTGTTTAAAATGTAGGGATTGGCTGCTATGTTATGTCCTCAGTTCCCAGCCAGGTCCACGGGGGTTGTACCCTTGTTGGAAAATGTGTATATAAGTCAATGCTTGTGTGTTCAATAAAGAGTTCCTGTTTTACCCTTCATCATGTTAAGGCTGGTGTTTGGGTGACTGATCGACACTGGGGATTGCTATAAGCTGAAAATTTGCTATACTGCCCTGGCTATAACTACTAGCTCTTGTAAGAGCTTGTTCATGGTTCGTGCTCTCTGGATTTATGAGAGGTTCACCCCCTGGAAACTGAAGCCCGGTCTAAGGTCCAGTGTCGGTGGATGACGGTGAGACCCCGAACAAGCTGCGGCGGTTCGTGGGGTCCTGTGGTGGTTACGGTGTTGAGTGGTGTGCCTGGAGTCCCAGGAAGCAGTAGGAGCATCCTTTAACGGAGGCACCCAGTCAGGGTGCCAGGAGATCCGTTACACCAGCAATGATTAGAAAGTTCCAAACTAGGAAGGTGTGTTCATCTGATAAGTTTTTGGTTAAGAAACCACATACAAGTGGTAAGAAGGAAGAAGGAGAGAGGGGAAAAAAACAAAGAAAAAAAAAGGGAAATCCCTGGAAAAGATCTTGATTATCGGAAAAACTCTTGAGAGCAGACTTCCCGAGACTCTGCACATACTTACCCTTGGGTAATGTATATTTTGTTTTATGTAGTATTGGTTTAAATGAATTGGCTTGATACTTAGCCAAATCCTGCTTATTGCGGACATATAGTGTTAGTCCCACATTAGAATCAGCGACATTTAGTGAAAATGCATATCACTGAATGCAAGATCTGATCTTGATAACCAGAGAGCTTCTCTGTTGGGAATCTTTATATTCCCTAGTTTAATATCAAGCCAATAATTTATAAGTTTTATTACAATACTACTTATACAATCTGAGATTGGTCATCATTTTGGGCAGAGCAAGGGCTCGTATCTGTCATTTTCTTGATGAAGTTTCTGTGCATAATCAATTGATATATACCTCATAATTTTAAGCAGCATTGCATTCTTGTACTGGTTGGATAATAGATTGTGAGATGCTGGTCTTAGTGTTTGTGTTCTGTTGGGTACTACAGTTTTTCTTCTATCATTGGTTTTATACTTATTGTAAAATAAATAATTTATATTTTTGCATAGACGCTTGTACCCTGTTGTTACTGATTGCACAAAATAATTAGATTCTTGATCAAACTCTTTTTGAGATGTTTATGTGTCCATCTCATGGATCAATATCATCTGCATTATTTTCTTTCGATTCATTATATATTTTTTTTTATATAAGGCATTTGCTTTATATACCCAACAGTGATTAAGTTAGCCCATTGTGTTTGTTAATTATATAACAGGCAGAGGGGGGTTGTACAATTGCTGGGAGTGTTTCCACATGTAAATGCATGTGATTGACTAAAAGTAAAAACTGTCTGTCTGTCTTCCACAAAGTCCCCAGGAGAGTGTCCCTTGCTGGAAGACCTGCATAAAAGGCTGACATGTAGCCCCATTAAAGAGTTCCTGTTTTACCCTCAACATAGAGCCTCGTCTCATGTGTGTGGGGAAAAGGCTGCATCTACACTGGGGAATGCTCCCCTGGCTATAATCCCTGAGCTCTTTTAAGAGCTTATTCCCGCATCGCTCTCTGAAGGAAGAGAGGTTCACCCACTGGAACCTGGAAGCCTTGTTGTACAGACACACACACACACACACATATACATAGAGACACACACACATATACATATATATATATAAATGGATGCACACAAGGACACACACAAAGGGACGCAGAACATAGAACATGCTGCGATTTTCACGGAATGCATGTAGTGTCCCACTAGGTAGGAGTGGGCACTACACAAGGGTCAATTGGGTAACGTGTTACTTCTACTCACAAGGGACAGTGATATTGTATTCATCCATGCATTGTAATGTATTTTCAATGTGTTTTTACATGTATGGTTTCCCCTGTTATATGTTTATCAGGCCTAGTTGGGTGTAATTTAACATTCCAGACACTAGAGGGAGATAGGGAGCCCCTAGTATAAATGTCCAGGCCCAGACAGGGAGTGGTTAGGTCATAGTCAGGAGTCTGTGGGGACAGAAGTGAGAAGGCACCAGCCCGAGATATGCTGAGGGCCTCCTCCTGACATGCAGTTAGATAGTCCTGGTTTCTAGCTGCACTAGGAGCAGGGGCGTAGCTAGAAATGACTGGGCCCCATAGCAAAAGAATTTATGGGCCCCCCTCCCGGATCTCCCACCCCCACATACCTCTCAGAGCTCCCGCCCCTTCCAGAGCTCCCACCCAAACACCCCTCCAGTCTCTCCCACCCCAGAATCCCCACACTCCTCCAAGACCTCCCACCCCCACACCCATACTAAATCTCCCACTGCCAGTCCCCAGATATAATGGTCCAGACATCAAGTGTCCTGCTCCCCCCCACAATTTAATGGTTTAGACCTTGGAGATCCTGCGGCTCCTCCCTCAATAAATTGGTCTAGACCTCCAGGGTCCTGTTTCCCCCTAAATATATTGGTCCAGACCTCCAGGGTCCTGCTCCCCCTCCTCCCAAGATATAATGGTCCAGTGTCCTGCTCCCCCCTTCTCCTTAAATGTACTGGTCCAGACCTCCAGGGTCCTGCTCCCCCCTCCTCCCTAGATATAATGGTCCAGGACTCCAGAGTAAATTTTACCAGTCCCAGAGTCAGCCAGCCCTCACCTCACAGCCACTTGAATGTCTGCGCGCCCACACTCCAGCAGTGCTGCCAGGCCCAGCAGCACACAGCTTCGCTGTACGCTCCGCCTCTTCCACTTCCGGCCAGTGGGACTGCCGCCCAGACTGGGAGCGGGACCACTCCCTCTCCTCACTACAGGTACGCCTCTCTGCCTCCAGCCAACACCTATCGCACCGCCCACAGCCTACAGGCCCTGCAGATAGCGCTTTCTCTGTCTTTCCTGGAGGGGCCTGCGACCCCTGTAGCTATACCACATGAATTTAAAAAATTATAATAATCCTCAGCAGGCAGCCTGGGCCCCCAGTGGCGTAGGGCCCCATAGCCATTGCTATGGCTGCTATGGTGATCCCTACGCCCATGACTAGGAGGCTAGAAGGAATACAGCCTGCCTGGAGACCAGTAATCCAGCCAACACAGATGAAACACCCCAGTAGTAGGAGAGCACCTCCTGGGAGCAACCTGCAGTATCCCTCACAGCAAGGACAATACCACAAGTACAGCTAAGTAACCTGATGGGCAGAAGTGTTTAATATAGAGCAAGTGCCAATACTGGAGGAAGGATTTTGTACCAAGGATTTAAGCCAGCAATTAGGCACCCGGGCCTTGGGATCCAGCCAGCTAGAATAGCTGTGGGGATAGAGCAGCATTGTACTGCAAAGCATTAACTGTATACCCTCCAAGTATCTTGCAAGATTATACCTGCCATATTGTGAAGTAAACCTGCTGTGCACTTGTACTAGAAAGGACTGCATTATTTTCATCTACTGCAACTGTATGTATAAAGTTGGACTGTTTCCCAAAGTAAAGCAACGTTTGGTTTACCAACTGCGTACTCTTAATTATTCTACAAACCGGTGTACCACCGTTACAGGCACTGGCGTCACGATCCTTAAAGGGACCTAAGGCACTCAAAACACCTATAACATCCAGGGCACCTCACACACCATCAGGTCTGGTCCCTATCTACAGATTGTGCCCCAGAGGAACTAGTGTCTACCTCTCCTTCACTGTCGCATGCCTGCCCAGGGTTCTCCTAAGGAAAGTGAGTAACCCTCGATTGCCCATACCATGACCTCACTGTCGCTATACCCTGCAGGTCTGGCGTGCTGCACGCACAAGTGATGAATGAAAATCACCGCTCATCTGAACAGCCCCATTGAAGTGAATGGGTCCAGATTCAGTGCAGGTGCAATGCATTCAACCTCATGCATTGCACCCGTGCGGAATTCTCACCCATGTGAAAGGGGCCTTACAGCCGGAATACCCCATACATTTGTTCCATAGCCACCAAGTGAAAAGAAAACATTGCGTTGTTATTTTATTGACATTAACCACCTCCCGACCGCCTAACGCGCCGATGCGTCCGGGAGGTGGTTGATTTACTCCTCCTGGACGCGAGATTTCGTCACAGCCGGCCCGCGCATGCGCATCGCGGGCCGGCATTTCGTCGAACATTATTTCGTCAGCAACCTGCCGGCCAATGATCGCGGCTGGCAGGTTGCTGATTTTTAAAAAAAAAACAATCAGAGGCCATATATCAGATCATATTTGTAAATATGATCTGTTATATGGCTGGCCTGCTCCTCTGCTGGTTCTTTTCGTCGGTTGGATCCAGCAGAGGAGCAGGCTACACAGTGAGTACACCAAACACCTCATACTAGCCCCAGATCACCCCCCTGAACCCCTATTAACCCTTTGATCACCCCTTTGTTCGCCCCTGTCAATCACTAGTGAAAGGAAAAAAGTGATCAGTGCAAACTGTCACTTTTTTTTTTTCACTTGTATTGACCGTTAGGTTTTAGGTATAGTTTAGGCCCCTTGGTTAGGTAGTTTAGGGATCAGTTAGCGCCCAGCCCACCGCACCGCAGTCCGTTATTCGCTGATTAGCGTATCGCTAATCAGCATTTGTACTTTTATAGTATCTGGAAGTGATCAAAACTGATCACCGTCAGATCTATAATTGTATTAGTGTCACTTTAGTTCTCCCTCCACCCAAAACGCAGTGTTTGCTCGATCAGGCCTGATTGGTCGCCCACACGTGCGTTCGCCCACACCCGCCCCACCGCAGTGACAAAAAAAAAAATTTTTTTTTATCGCTGCACATTCACTTTACACGCACTGCGACGATTAAAAAAAATCAGTTTTGATTTTTATCAACCGCAGCGGCCTCCGGTACTTCGCTAGCCTCCCATTTGTAAGACGGGCTTGCTTTTTTTTTCTTGGGTAGTCTCAGGGAATACCCCTAAATTTAGTTGCCCACATGTCAAACAGGGGGTATTCTTCTGAAGAGGCCTACAGGCTTCTGACCCAGTCGGATGAGGAATGGGAACCCTCATCTGATGAATCCAGCGGGTCAGAATACGAACCTGTAGAAAGCAGTGGCTCTCTGACCCAAAGTTCGGACTAGGAGGTTGAGGTCCCTGATACCACCAGGCGTACCCGGCCCCGTGTCGCTAGACCGCAGGATCTGCTTCAAGAGCAGCAGAGTGGGGCTGGTGCTGTCGGATTACGTGGTGAGGCATACACCAGCAGCCCAGCCCTTCCTGGACCTAGTACCAGCACTGCCGTGGAACATGGTGAAGTAGCGAGCACCAGAAGGGCAGTTGAAGCTGGTACGGTGGCACGTGCAGTAGTTACCCCGTCGCAGCCACCGCAAAGACGTGCCCGTAGAGCCCCTAGAATCCCTGAGGTGCTGGCAAACCCTGATTGGCAGTCCCCAACTTCAGCCACACCTGTAGTTCCCCCTTTCACCGCCCAGTCTGGAGTTCGGGTTGAGACAGCTCAGATTGGTTCGGCCCTGGGATTTTTTTTTTAAGCTGTTCTTGACTGCGGAGCTCTTAGACTTAGTTGTGGCAGAGACAAACAGGTATGCCACACAATTTATAACCGCTAACCCGGGAAGCTTTTATGCCCAGCCTTTCCGGTGGAAACCAGTCCAAGTTTCCGAAATTAAAACTTTTTTGGGCCTCCTCCTCAACATGGGTCTAACTAAAAAGCATGAATTGCGGTCATATTGGTCCACGAACCCAATTCATCACATGCCCATGTTCTCTGCTGCTATGTCCAGGACACGATTTGAGACCATCCTGCGTTTCCTGCACTTTAGTGATAACAGCACCTCCCGTCCCAGAGGCCACCCAGCTTTTGACCGGCTCCACAAAATTCGGCCCCTCATAGACCATTTCAACCTGAAATTTGCAGATATGTATACCCCAGAGCAAAACATCTGCGTAGACGAGTCCCTTATACATTTTACCGGGCGCCTTGGCTTCAAACAATACATCCCAAGCAAGCGCGCCCGGTATGGGGTCAAATTGTATAAGCTCTGTGAAAGGGCCACAGGCTATACACACAAATTTCGTGTCTATGAGGGAAAAGATCAGACCCTGGAGCCGGTCGGTTGCCCTGACTACCTGGGGAGCAGTGGGAAGACAGTCTGGGACTTGGTGTCACCCTTATTCGGCAAGGGGTACCATCTTTATGTGGACAATTTTTACACAAGTGTGGCCCTCTTTAGGCATTTGTTTCTAGAACGGATTGGCGCCTGTGGTACCGCGCGGGCTTCCCCCCCCAACGACTCGTTAGCACCCGTCTTGCAGAGGGCCGCACTGTGTAACAAAGAACTGCTCGCGGTGAAATGGAGAGACAAGCGTGACGCTTACATGCTCTCCTCCATTCACGCAGACACGACAATACAAATTGAGCGAGCAACCCGTGTCATTGAAAAGCCCCTCTCAGTCCACGACTATATCCTTCACATGGGAGGGGTGGACTTCAATGACCAGATGTTGTCTCCATATTTAGTTTCCCGCAGAACCAGACGCTGGTATAAGAAGGTGTCTGTATATTTAATTCAATTGGCTCTGTACAATAGTTTTGTTCTCTACAGTAAGGCTGGGAGAACTGGATCCTTCCTCAAATTTCAGAAAGAGATCATCGAGAACCTCCTGTACCCAGGAGGTTCCGTGGCCCCATCCACCAGTGTAGTTAGCCGTCTACACGAGCGACATTTCCCCAATGTCGTTGCTGGTACCTCAACCCACCCATCACCCCGAAAAAGATGTCGTGTCGGTAGCAGGAGTGGAATAAGGCGTGACACCCGCTATTTCTGTCCTGACCACCCTGCCCTATGCTTTGGAGAGTGTTTCCGGAAGTACCACTCACAGGTACACTATTAGCATAGGGATCATCTCACCCGGACAGGCACACAGGGCTATTAGGGCCCATTCACTCACACAGCTGCTGCAAACATCTCCTTTCACATGGGACAAAGTGCATAACGCACTTCGCCACATCTTTGGGCGATTTGTGCTTTGCACATTGACCCATGGGGAAGGAGAGGTTTGTTCTATAAAAGGTAGAAAAAAAAAAAAAAAAAAAAAAACACACCAGTAAGCAAACAGGTTAATGTTTAGTTCAAAAAGTTAAAGTTTACATGTTCTGTTCCAAAGTTTATAAAATTATTGCGCTGCGGCCTGGTTTTTTCTTTTTTTACCTTCCAGGTGGACCAACCGATCGACTAGCTGCAGCACTGATGTGCATTCTGACAGAAGCATTGCGCTGCTGTCAGATTACACGCAAGTCGGTGTATGCGGCGCTGCAAGACGAGATTTTCTCCTCTGCAGTAACAGATACGTTTGCCAAGGCATACGAGCTGAGGAGGAGGCGGCATTCCTATGCTTTGGCAAACACTTTGTATGTAAAAAAATTAAAATAAATCCCGGCAATGATTTATTCATCCACATCGATTGATGTGAATGGAGAAATCTGGTTTGCCAGGGCATACGAGCTAAGTGGGTATGGATGTTGGGCGGAGCTCCTATGTCCTGGCAGACGCCTTTCCCCTCCTTTTTTTTTTTTGGGGGCAGAGATTTTTTCATCCACATTGATCGATGCGAATGAAGAAATCTGTGCCGTTCATTTTTTTCTTTCAGCCTGGAGGCTGAATGAAAAAAAAATAAATAATCTCATTACCTGTATGCTCAATATAAGGAGAATAGCAGAAACTCCTAATGCTGGCCATACATGTAATGATTGCGGAGACCCTCAAATGCCAGGGCAGTACAAACACCCCACAACTGACCCCATTTTGGAAAGAAGACACCCCAAGGTATTCGCTGAGGGGCATATTGAGTCCATGAAAGATTACAATTTTTGTCCTAAGTTAGCAGAAAGTGAGACTTTGTGAGGAAAAAAATAAATAAAATCTATTTCCGCTAACTTAGGCCAAAAAAATACATTTCTATGAACTCGCCATGCCCCTCATTGAATACCTTGGGGTGTCTTCTTTCCAAAGTGGGGTCACATGTGGGGTATTTATACTGCCCTGGCTTTTTAGGGGCCCTAAAGCGTGAGAAAAAGTCTGGGATCCAAATGTCTAAAAATGCCCTCCTAAAAGGAATTTGGGCACTTTTGCAGCCTAGATGCGCAAAAGTGTCACACATCTGGTATCGCCGTACTCAGGAGAAGCTGGGGAATGTGTTTTGGGGTGTCATTTTACATATACCCATGCTGGGTGAGATAAATATCTTGGTCAAATGCCAACTTTGTATAAAAAACAAAAATGGAAAAGTTGTCTTTTGCCAAGATCTTTCTCTCACCCAGCATGGGTATATGTAAAATGACACCCCAAAACACATTCCCCAACTTCTCCTGAGTACGGCGATACTAGATGTGTGACACTTTTTTGCAGCCAAGGTGGGCAAAGGGGCACATATTCCAAAGTGCACCTTTCGGATTTCGCTGGTCATTTTTTACACATTTTGATTGCAAAGTACTTCTCACACATTTGGGCCCCTAAATTGCCAGGGCAGTATAACTACGCCACAAGTGACCCCATTTTGGAAAGAAGACACCCCAAGGTATTCCGTGAGGGGCATGGCTTTTTTGTCGCAAGTTAGTGGAATATGAGACTTTGTAAGGAAAAAAAATATATATCATTTTCCGCTAGCTTGTGACAAAAAATAAAAAGTTCTATGAACTCACTATGCCCATCAGCGAATACCTTAGGGTGTCTACTTTCCGAAATGGGATCATTTGTGGGGTTTTTCTACTGTTTGGGCATTGTAGAACCTCAGGAAACATGACAGGTGCTCAGAAAGTCAGAGCTGCTTCAAAAAGCGGAAATTCACATTTTTGTACCATAGTGTGTAAACGCTATAACTTTTACCCAAACCATTTTTTTTTTTATCAAAGACATGTAGAACTATAAATTTGGTGAAAAATTTATATATGGATGTCGTTTTTTTGCAATATTTTACAGCTGAAAGTGAAAAATGTCATTTTTTTGCAAAAAAATCATTACATTTTGATTAATAAAAAAAGTAAAAATGTCAGCAGCAATAAAATACCACCAAATGAAAGCTCTATTAGTGAGAAGAAAAGGAGGTAAAATTCATTTGGATGGTAAGTTGCATGACAGAGCAATAAACGGTGAAAGTAGTGTAGTGCAGAAGTGCAAAAAGTGGCCTGGTCATGAAGGGGGTTTCAGCTAGCGGGGCTGAAGTGGTTAAATTAGTGTGATCACATATATATTGTATATTTAGGTTTCTACACACACACACACAGTGTGCCAGTCCGTATCATTCATTTATTTCCAAAAGAAAACATTAACCCATTATGAGAACTCATAACACTGCAAATACAGAAAAGTTAGAAACAGAGAAAGTGGTCAACTGTTAGCATTATGTAATGTTATGCTTAGGGTCCTTGCATACAGAAATTTGCTCTCCTTTTTTTGTTCATAATAAAAAAAACGCCATGGAAACAGCTTTTTCTATAATGAGGTATTTCTTTTTTATAATGATATATTTTATTACTTAATGAAATATAAAACAAGCAATAAACTATGTACATCAATCATCCACGGCTCCCATAAAAAATAATAATAAACATGCGGACAAGAATAGGCAGTTCTATAGGGGTGTTGGCCGGGTGTAGTGCGGATCCGCAATACACTACAGACGTGTGAATGGACCTTTATAGTGCCGAATACCGGGTGGATTTATTACTAGTACAAGGGAAGAGATGAGAAGACCTCTAAAACAAGCAGCCAGTGTCAGGAGGGCAACTGAACCATGATAGTCACAAGCTATGGGCAACTCATCCACCTTTCCTTGTATTAATTCTGAGGTAAACATGTTCTACCACAGCAAAACATAGCTAAACAAAACACCCTCAAAACTATGCACCCTGAGATTAGCGGAATGCCACTCCCACCAACAGCAGCCAATGGTCTCACGATTCTGTGATGAGCGATATTTGTGCGCTGTCTGGCCATACTCATATGCAAACCCCAGAGTAGAGAACAACTAGAAAAGTAAAACCCAACTTTTAATTAATCAAATTAAAACATGGCAGTTATCAGAAGCTATATAGTTATACAGCAATGCACAAGGTCACTACACTTGATAGCCAGACCACAGTATGTTGAAATGATAGAATAAGTGGCCAAAGCTTGTAGTGAAAAAAGGAACAGTTTTACCACTCTTGGAGACAATTCATTAATCCGAAAAGAGCCAGGGTGGAGTCGGGATGCTATCCTTAGTAGTCCCTGCTTGGCAGTCCCCAACCTGACCAACTGGTTAGTGGAGCTCCACCCTGACCAGCACGGCCCCAAAGATCATCCCCAAGGGCTCATGCACATGATTGTATGTATTTTGCGGTCCGCAAAACACAGATCCACCAAAAAAAAAAAAAAAAAAAAAAAAAAAAAAAAAGAAAGTCGCGTGACATCCGTGTCGAATCTGTTTTTTTCCGGATCCATTGTAGAAATGCCTATCCTTGTCCGAAAAATGGACAAGAATAGGACATGTTCTATTTTTTGCAGAACGGATTATGTCCACTCTCATCAGGGGACCTAAACAAAGTATAGTAACAGCTGGGTATATCATCCGGTGCCAGGTAACAATAGCAGTGACAGTGGTCACCTAGACCAGGCACGTATACGGGCAGTGCGTATGGCCCAGTGCAAGTGATGGGAACGCAAGTTGAGCATGCAAATGACACCAGCGACATTCAGTGGTGGCATAGCATTTGGATATCAGTCCCAAAAACACAAACCTCTCCAACCTATCCTGAATGCAGCAGCCAGGTAAATCTACCTGTCTGCCACTCTGATACCTCCGTCCTGTGCCAGTCATTGGACAGTTACCCATTCTCACCCACAAAGCTCCCCACAGTGCTGCACCCCCCTACCTCTCTTCCCTTATTTCTGTCTACCATCCTACCCATGCTTTCCGTTCAGCCAATTTTTAAATAATGACGCTTTGTGCGTCAATAGTAATTTCCTTCTCATAAAGGAGGTGAAAGCTGATTATACACAGCAAGAAGCTAGCCTCAAATATAGCAAGAATAAGCAAGTCTAATTTAATCCCCCAGGTGCCTGAGACCGGAACCTGTATATCCATTCTGTTTCTTTTTGGAGGATTCCATGGTCCCAGTTATCTTTTCTGGGGGAAGGTCTTATAAGTTCCAATGCTGAAAGAGACAAAGACCTAAGATCTCCATAATGACATTCCTAGATGTGATTTGCAACGGGGGTATTGTTCTTTTTCTTGATGTCATTGACATGCTCAAGAATTCAACGACGAAATTCTCTAAAGGTTTTCCCTACATAATCTAAGGGACAGGGGCACTGAGATATACTATTTTCTCCTACAGTTAATAAAATCCCTTACAGTATAACTTCCATTCGTGGCCGAACATATATTCATCTTTGCATTTCTGATGAAACGACTGGCTGAGCATGCCCCACAACGGAAAGTACCCAACAGTTTTGTGTCTAACCATGTCCCTGTCGGAACTTGGCGTGAAAAGTGGCTGTGGACCAAACGGTCCCGCAAGCATCGACCGCGTCTGAATGTGATACTTGGACGAGGTAACATCACATCAGCAGCCATTCGGAGGATTGGCTAATATTTATCAATTATTTCCCTCACTCTACGATTTTCAACATCAAACATGGATAATCCTCCCCCCCCCCCCCCCCATCCTCAGATACAGACCATGGGGTATTCCTTTCTTTAGGTTTGTGGGGTGGTAACTGTCCCAATGAAGAAGATTGTTTGTAGCAGTGGCCTTCCTAAAGGTGGTTGTGACCAATCTGTACCTCCTTGGTGACCTTGACATCCAAAAATGTTAATGTATCTGGATGAAACTCAAAGGTAAAACGTCAGGCCAATCTCATTCGTATTCAACGTCCTGACAAATGATTTCAATTTGTCAAGGTCACCATTCCAGATCACGAATACATCATCTATGTAACGTGTCCAGAAGACAATTTTGTCACACCAAACTTGATTATCAGAGAAGAGAGACCACTTTATCCTCCCACCAGCCCAGGAGGAGATTAGCATAAGTGGGGGCACAGGGGCTCCCCATAGCCGTGGAAGAAATGCGAATCAAACAGAAAAAATAAAATAGTGTCAGAACAAATCCAAGGAGAGTCAGCACAAATTCATTCTGAGATTGATTGCTACCGCAATCAACCCTTTAGAATGAGGAACAGAGCTATACAGCGACTCTACATCAATACTCGCAAGGGAGCATAATGGTTCTAGATTAATGGCTCTGAGTTAGCGAGTCCATCCCCGATACAATAGGACGACCCTTCAGAGGAGATAAACCCTTGTGGATCTTGGGTAATCCATAAAAAGTAGCTATCTGGGGTGAACTCGGCCTCAGAAAGTGCCATTCAGCCTCACTGATGACACCTATTTTAAGGCCTTCATCAAGAATGGACACAAGTTGTTTAAGACCTCGGTAGGGTCAGATGATAATGCGGTAGCAGTCGCGATCACTCAAACGTTGACACATTTGTCTGTATTGATTGCAGTCTATAATAACAATGTTACCCCCTTTATCAGCAGATTTAATAACTATCGAAAAATATTTTGCTAAACTCATGAGGGCCTCAGTCTCAGAGCCAGAGAGATTATGGTATGATGATACAGATGTAGATAGGGACAGCTTTTCGATATCCGCAGCAGCCATTTGAAAAACGATATCTATGTGATCATAATTCATAGGGGGAGGGAGTTTTTTTTACTTTTTGGACGAAGGTCCGTAAAAGGCCCATGTCTTGGTTTCGGTGTACCTTCCTCCAAGAGGTCCACAAATATCTTAAGATCTTCAGAATGCAGGAGCTAGATGATTCTGGCTTGTGCAAATGCAGGCGTTAAGCAAAGAGTCCGAAATCTCCCAGCCACAGGACATGGGTGCACTAATGTTCTCCTTCTCTTCATCCGGATGGAATCCTTTCTGCAGGAGCTGAACAGCATCCCTGGAAATACAGGAGGGACAGGGTTAAGATTCACTTTAGTAAAAACGTCTCCTTTCTAGAAGTAAGTGTTCTTATACTCTTGAGGTTCTGCTGGGTTTTCTAAGAGTTTTTTTTAGTAGATGATGGCATGGCTGTATAGAGATGGGTCTGTGCCAAAGATAACTCCCTTTGTTTTGCTGCAGCGATTTTTTTTTTGCTTTTCCGCTGGTGGAGGGCTTACTGCTTTACCCCATGGGTGCACTCAGCCAAGATGATCATAGTATTTCTGGGAGGGGATTAAAAAAAAAAAAAAGTTCATTTATTTTTAACACTCTTTCTTAAAGGGGTTGACCAGCTTTAGGGACTTTTTTTTTAAACGTTTTAAAAAACTGATAAACTACTCCCTGCCGTTCCATTCTGGCACCCTTCACCGGTCTTCAAGTCCCCGTCCTGTAGATAAGTAACATGCTGCTTGGGGACAAGTCACACTTGAGGCCAGTCACTGGCTTCAGCGGCGCACGTGAACCTGTCCATTAGGAAGTTCACAGGACGGGGACCGGAAGAGCAGTGAAGGAATGGAGTGGTGGGGAGCAGGTGACTGTCAGAGTTTTTCAACAGGTACAACAGGGGACTAGGGATGAGCGAACTTAAAGTTCGGGTATATGGTGAACTGCATTACCGATTCGGTGACCACGGACCATAACGCAATTCAAGGACGGAATGCCTTTAGAGGCATTCCGTTATAATAGAAGTCTACGGGTACTTTCACACTTGCGTTGCTTGATTCCGGCAGGCAGTTCCGTTGCCTGAACTGACTGCCTGATCAGGCAAAGTGTATGCAAACGGATGTCATTTTTTCTGACTGATCAGGCATTTTTCAGACTGATCAGGATCCTGATCAATCAGAAAAATGCCTGATCAGTCAGAAAAATGCATTGCAATACCGGATCCGTTTTTCCGGTGTCAGGCAAAACGGATCCGTTTTTTTTTTGTTCATTTTTAAAGGTCTGCGCATGCGCAGACCGGAAGGACGGATCCGGCATTCCGGTATTTTGAATGCCGGATCCGGCACTAATACATTCCTATGGAAAAAAATGCCGGATCCGGCATTCAGGCAAGTCTTCAGTTTTTTTTCGCCGGAGATAAAACCGTAGCATGCTACGGTTTTCTCTTTTGCCTGATCAGTCAAAACGACTGAACTGAAGACATCCTGATGCAAACTGAACGGATTACTCTCCATTCAGAATGCATGGGGAGACGCCTGATCAGTTCTTATCCGGTATAGAGCCCCTGTGACGGAACTCTATGCCGGAAAAGAAAAACGCAAGTGTGAAAGTACCCTACGTCCAGTATAACAGAACCGTCCGGTATCCGTCATGCAGGAGAGGACTCCTGCATGACGGATATGGGCAACTCATCAATGCAGAACGGAACCCGGACAGACTTCTATTATGACGGAATGCCTATAAAAGCATTCCGTTATGTATTTTGTCATTGAATTGTGTTATGGTCTGTGGCAATTCAGCATATACCCAAACTTCAAAACGTTAAATTCACTTATCCCCACAGGGGACTAAACCAGCAGCAGATCAGTGCAGGGGAGTAATACCTTTTTTAATTTATTATACTGACTGGAAATCCCCTTTAAAATGATGCATGTTTTACAACCGAGTACCAAAGGTCTGAAGGCACGTGACACAAGTGGTGGCTTGTGAAGAGACCAGAGTGTGACTGTTCCCTCCCGCAAGCTTTGCACAGCTCAGGACGTGGACGCAGGCAGATGACGCTCCAGGAGAACGTGTAAGTTCCACGTCTTCAGGATGTATGAATGGGAGGCGGGGCTGACAGCCCGCGGGCGGGGCTCTGCATACCCGGAACTGGGGGATTCGGCCCGCTGTTCTGCTTCATAATTCATGCGTAGCCCCGCCCACCCCCGTATCACCCGCCAATGGCAGCGCTCAATCTCTGCCGGCTCAGGTTCGGGAAGTAGCAGCAGCTGAGGTGAGTTGTGTCAGTTGTCACTGTGCTCGCGGCGTGTAGGTAAGTGTCCATCAGCTGCAGGGATGGGATGCTCTTGTGCAGTCCTCTCTTAAGGGGTTGTCAGGAGCTTATAGGTATCACCTAACGTTAGCCTCCTCATTATCCATATTTAGTCTGAAGTTATTGGACCAAACATGACCGCTTGGACCCAGTTTTCCAGTGTCCAGAATGGCAAAGCTACCCAGTAATGCAGGAGTCCATGGGAAGGGGATAGATCACAAGGCAGAGTTGATGTCAGGGGAGTCGGGAGTCCCTGGTATAGCCAATATCAGTGGAATATGTAAGTCATGTATGTGGTCAGCTTAAAGGGGTTGACAAAATTGAATAGTTTTTTTTATTTTTATTTTTTATTATAGTGGTATTCCCCACTGCTCGGTTCTGTCCCATGTTTGTCCCGCACATGTAACGCATAGGCGAGACCACGTGTGCCACTGCAGTCAATAACTGGCCTCAGCGGTGATGTGTCCCCAGTGGCATGTCAACTAGCAGTATAACCAGCCTGGGCCAGAACCGAGCAGCGTAAAGCAGGTAAGTGTGCTTCGTCACAAGTCTAGGGCAGAGAGGTGGAATTTAAAGAAAGTTTGATCATGGACAACCCCTTTATTAATGCATTGCCAAACTCCTCTGGTGTCAACCTGAACCCCCTCCTGAGAACTATTGGACGAGGTGTTAAATGCAACGTGCCTAATCCTTCTCCTCCCCCCCCCCCCCTTCCCCGGCATTTGAGAGGATCATTTGCAAGAATCGTCCATATGATTTGCCACATGTAGGTTATTCTTAATCTTTGTATGGGCAGCTTTAGACCGGGGCTACATGGCGACTTTGGCCACAGTGTACCACACCCTGTTACTGGCAGTGAATGCAGTCGTGTTTGGGCACAACGCAACTCTGTTCACCTTCATTACCTGCAATGCAGGCACGGGTATGGTGGCCAAAGTCTCCAGGTAGCCCCAGCCTTCTGGAGGAAGTCAGGAGAGGGACATTTTGCTCACCTGTTTGAGATATATGGGAAGAGGTGTGATAAGCGGCACCAGAGGTATCTGGAACAGCTTATCTCCAGGAGCACTGACCGGTTAGATTATCCCCATCTAATTTAGCTCCAGGCAAAGACTCTGAATGGTCTCCCGTAGAGATGGTGGCATCTGCGGACGGACATGTAATGTCTATCTCCCGTGGTGACCGCAGGCTATTATCACATGAGGTGTCCTATGGGTGGGGGCGTCATTTGTGATAACGTCACATTGTGTAGGACTGCAGGGATTACAGTAAAATACCAGTTGTTCCAGTAGAAAATAAGGCAGGGCAGTAATGTATGCATTGTCTACTCCACCTGTCACCACCTATTGTACAGGCAGACTAATTATCTCCAGTAATTGTCCTGAATATCGGGCAGTGTAAGGGCCAGCTCACACTACTGATTTTGAAAAACATGCCTAATAGGTATTTTTTTGGAAAAAAGCCAATAGGTATTTACTTCAATACAAAGCTACTTTTTCAGCTTCAGTTTATTTTTCACGCAGATCTGCACCAAAAATAACATGCACAAAAACCCATGGACTTACATGGAGCCGTTTTTTAAAGCTTCCCAGAGCTAGATGGGCCAAATGGTTCTCATCTGCCGACACATTCTATGTTTCAATGGAAGATTCGGCACCGATTCTGCCCCAAGATAAGGCATGCAAAAAAAAATAGGAGGCTGTTTTGGGGTGTTTTTTTTTGGAGCCGAGTTTGAGGCAGAAACGCTCCAAAAAAACCCTGTGTGAACTTGCGCTGATGCTGGATTTACATGTGACTGATTAGCTGCAGATTTTTTGTAGTGGGAAATCTACTGCATTCCTGTTTGTAATCTGCAGCAGAAAAAGATGCACCAATTGGTGCATATTGTCACCAATTTTGTTGCTAAAACGCTGCAGATTAGATGCAGATTTTATTCTTTGCATTAGGCCTCATGCACACAACCGTATGTATTTTGAGGTCCGCAAAAAACGGATCCGCAAAAATACAGATGGCGTCCGTGTGCATTCCGTATTTTGTAAAAGGAACAGCTGGCCTCTAATAGAACAGTACTATCCTTGCCTGTAATGCAGACAATAATAGGACACGTTCTATTTTATTGCGGAACGGAAATACGGACCCACTGAAATTAATGGTTCTGTATATATGGTCTGCAAAAAAATATATACATTTGTGTGCAAGAGCCCTTATGCAGAGAGGCATCTCCCTAGGAAAGAGAACCATCTCGCTAGCGCCACCTTGTGGAAGCATTCATTTCAATGGGTCCGCCAAAAAAAAAAAAAAAAAAAAAAAAAAAAGTACTCCGTATGCCTTCCTTTTAGAGCTAGAACATGTCCCATTATTGTCAGCATAACGGACAAGGATAGTACTGTTCCTTAAGGGGCCAGCTGTTCCGTTAAGCAAAAAAACACGGAATGCACATGGACGTCATCCGTATTTTTTGTGCAAGAGGCCTTAGAATCGAATAGACTTCTTAATAAGGCAGAGTTCACACGAACGTGTGTGACCTGTGCTCGTGCTGCGGCCCGCAAATAGCGGGCCGCAATGCACGATCGCTGGCCGTAGGTCAGCCGCATTGGATCGCGGACCCATTCACTTTATTGGGTCCGCGATCCGCCCGTTCCGCTAAAAGATAGGACATGTTCTATCTCTTTGCGGAACGGAGGTACGGGACGTAACCCCACGGAAGCACTCAGCCGTTCCGCGATTCCGGACCCATTGAAGTGAATGGGTCCGCATCAGTGATGCGGAATGCACACGGAACTGTGGCCGTGTATTGCGGCCCGCAATACGGCCACAGATCACACACATTCGTGTGAACTAGGCCTAAGCAGTGGGACATTGACAAGGGAAAAAAGCCAAGCTAAATTGTCACATTTCATACCACTTCCCCCTGTCTAGACACTTCAGTGCTGAGCATGTCAGAACCATTTGTCCTAAATGTCTCTTAAAAAATCAGCTCCTCCAAAAGTTTGGTGTAAAGTACACCAAAAAACATAACATTTTTTATTGTATCCTGCAAACTGCCCATGAATAGAAAATCTTACCTATGTTTTCATCTGCATTCAGAACAGCCTGTCGGAGTTCACCCTATCTGGTACAGTTGGATACTACCTTGAACCGCCAGATCCCCATGGACTATAATTGGATCCAATGAGGATTCATCCCATTTCCAGAAGAAATGCTAGATTTTTATCCGACTGAAAGCCAGCATGTCTGCTGGATCTCAGTCAGATCCCATTAAGTCAATGGGGATCCAGCAGTTCAAGGTAGTATCCAACTGTACCAGATAAGGTAAACTCCAACAGGCTGTTCCTTTGCCGAAACAGCCTGCTGGATTTCTGATTGCATTTGTGAACCTAGTGTAAACCATATGCTGCATTGCTGTACATTCCCCCCCTCCCCCCTGTAAAGGGTAGCTCTCTTTCAGGGGGTCACACTCAGATATCTTCACAGACACCAGGATTTAAGGGCCAAAACTGTGTTTTATGGCGGCACGTCCACATAAACAGTTATACAAAATAAACTAAACATATAGGTTTTTCTGACTCACCTCTAAGTACCGCTTAGTGTCAGGGTCTCAGGCTCCAAGCTCCAAGCAGGTTCCACTCATCAAGCGTCAGTCCACACAGGGAAGAGATCAGGCTTCGCATAGCCTTGTGGCTCCTCAGTCCTCCTGACTGAGACCACACACACACTTCCCCCTTCTTAGACTGACACCCTGGGAGGTGCTTTATGCCGGCCTGATTACAGCAGGCCTCACCTGCAATCACCTTCCTGCTAGGGAAAAACCTGCCCCAGACTAGAGGGATAGATTGGGAGGTCCCACTGCCAAAACCTACCATCCCAATCCAAGTAAAATCCAGCCCTGAATAAATAAAGAAAATAGCTCCACCAACCATATTTAGTGAAGCCGGCGTCATTGTGGATTTCACCCACCTCAGCCAGTTGAGGAACCTGGGAGAGATATACCCCCCTTCCAGGACTTTCCCATGCATTTTACTGCTCACATCGCCACCCCTTTCATTATATCTAAAACAAAAGATGAAGCAACTTAATAAATTGTCTTCATTGGAAAAATCCTACTATTTTGTGTCTGCAGGTTGTAGGGGGAGCTATGTATCGTCATGGTTACAGACTACAAACAAACCATATATGTAGTCATTTGTTAAGGATATATTAGACGGGCAGATTTTCTGCTCGATGATCGTTAACATGTTTGTAGTGTAACACTGCCGTCGTTTGCTCGTTCATCGAGCTATCCAGATATTTCAGCATGCTGTAAGCTCAGGATTTGCCGGCGGCGCATCGCGCTGTCTAATAGCGATTTACTGCCAGCAAACCATTATTAGACAGCATGGGGACGAGCGATGACATAGCGATCGCTCCTCATCATGCTGTGGAGGAGATCGCCGCATGTATTTTCTTCCCTCCGAGCAACCCTCTGCGTGATCGGGGTCTCTAATGCACTCTTAACTCTTTCACATCTGCTTCTTCTTCCTTTTGTTTGGTACCATAGATGTATAGTGAAGATGTATTGATTTACAGCAGAAGAAGCAGCATTTTTATTTTTTGTTTTTTTATTATACACTTTCCCGTCCCTCACAAAAATAATTGGGGGACGGTGGTGGTCGGACAACCTCTTTGAAGGGGTAATTCAACATTTTAAAATGGACGATCAATATTAAAGGGGTTGTCTCATCATGGACAATGGGGACATATCACTAGGATATGCCCCCATTGTCTTATAGGTGCGAGTCCCACCGCTGAGACCCGCACCTATATCGAGAAAGGAGCCCTGCAAGGTGGTGGCTGGAGGATTCTGGTCCGGGCCACCACCAAGGCAGCTCCCTATAGAAGTGAATGAGAGCGTACCACGCATGTGTGGTCCCTGCTCCCATTCATTTCTATTGGGCTGATGGAAATAGCTGAGCCAGCGCTCAGCTATTTTCGCTGGCCCCATAGAAAATGAATGGAGGGCGGCTGCACATGCGCTCCGTTCTCGATATAGGCGCAGGTCCCAGACGGTGGGACCTGCACCTATAAGACAATGGGGGCATATCCTAGCGATATGCCCCCATTGTCCATGATGAGACAACCCCATTAAATTAGATGGAGTCACAGCGCTCAGGCATTCACTTGGGTGAGAAAGCTGTTCATACTCAGAAAGTTGTACTTTTAGTTGCGGCTGTTCTGGATATTGCAGTTTTGCCCTATTCACTTAAAGGGGTTGTCTCATGAAGACAGCCTGTCCATACGCATGGGTCTGTTGTGGCAGACAAGGGCTTTCCTTACAAGGGTTACCATTTATGAGTGGCTGCCATGCTTGACTGGCCACAGCTTTCCTTAGCAAATCAGCAGTATGACTGGGGTGCTGGGAGCAGGACCTGGGGTCATCAGCCTTGGGGGCCACATTTTTTAAGTAGTTGTCTCTAATAAGACAAGCCCTGTAATGGTTGTACGCTGTATTTCAGCAAATGGCCATGTGAGAGTGTAGTGTAAGCACGTACGTGCAGTAGTCATATACAGAAACCTTTCAACTTCTCATGGGTCCCAGTGTTCCTTCTGCTGACCAGGAACACTACCTCCTTTGTATGTTTTATGGCTCCATCCTGAAGCTGAGGGGGTAGATTCATGTTCCTAATTAACATTATACCGTAACCCTTTTGAGATGGTAACGTGTTCTGCTGATTTTTCACTTACTAAAAGAGAATTTTTTTTATTTTTTTTCCAGATCTGAATAAAAATGGCCGAGAAGGTCCTAGTTACAGGAGGTGCTGGCTACATAGGTAGTCACTGTGTGCTGGAGATGATCGAAGCTGGGTATGAACCCGTGGTGATAGACAATTATCACAATGCCATTCGAGGTAAGCCAGCATATGCAAACAATATCCAGTGTCTTCAGTTCTGTTACGTCTGTGTGGAGTTATTTTCTGTGTTATGTCCAGTGAAACTGTCCGTCACGTATCCTATGCGCCATTTCAGCCACATGCAGGCAAGCATTAGTTATTCAATAAGGCCTCATGCACATGATCGTATCCGTTTTGCAGTCGTCAGATTGCGAATCCACAAAATCTGAATACCGTCCATGTTGCAACTAGAGTAAAAATCCAGCATCCACAAACATCAACTAAAATCCAAAGCATGCGCGGTGTGCCGTCCAGGGCTTTGCAGGCTCTGTTCTAAGTATAGGTGCAGGTCCCTAGTGATATGCCCCCAATGTCTGAGATGGGACAACCCCTTTAAATCCACTTTTCTGTTTAACCCTGTGAGAACATAGGTTTTTAACAGAAATAGCCAAAAGGTTTTCCTGTTAATTATCTTTGCTGATCGCCACCTCTGTTCAATAACTTGCAAAGAATGTAATGAGACAGCAGATAGTCTTCTGAGTGATGCTCATTTTTGGTTACATCTGCATGCAGTGCATCCACGCATGACAGAATACACATGTAACTAGATATACAACAATTGCAGTTTGCATATTGCTTTATATTATAAGGCTGCTTTCACACTAGCGTTCGCTGGTCCGCTCGTGAGCTCCGTTTGAAGGAGCTCACGAGCGGACCCGAACGCAGCCGTCCAGCCCTGATGCAGTCTGAATGGAGGCGGATCCGCTCAGACTGCATCAGTCTGGCGGCGTTCAGCCTCCGCTCCGCTCGCCTCCGCACGGACAGGCGGACAGCTGAACGCTGCTTGCAGCGTTCGGGTGTCCGCCTGGCCGTGCGGAGGTGTGCGGATCCGTCCAGACTTTCAATGTAAGTCAATGGGGACGGATCCGTTTGAAGATGCCACAATGTGGCTCAATCTTCAAGCGGATCCGTCCCCCATTGACTTTACATTGAAAGTCTGGACGGATCCGTACTAGGCTATTTTTACACTTAGCTGTTCTATGCTAAAAATAATGCAGACGGATCCGTTCTGAACGGAGCCTCCGTCTGCATTATTATGAGCGGATCCGTTCAGAACGGATCCGCCCGAACGCTAGTGTGAAAGTAGCCTAACACTAGCTGAAGGACCCGGCTTCGCACGGATATATTTAATCTATTTAATTTAATGTTTGTGTGTGTCGTTAAACGATATAGACAGTATCCACTATAACAGTGACATCTACAGTACCCCGCCCCTTAACACAGTGATTGTCCCTTAAAATGGGACCTCTACGCAGCCCACCCCCTTAACTTTGACCTTTACAGCACGCCACCCCCTTGACAGTGACCTCCACAGGGGCCCGCCCCCTTAACATTGACCTCTACAGCACCTGCCACTTAAGGGCCCTTTCACACTTGCGTTGTCCGGATCCAGGCGTGTACTCCACTTGCCGGAGGTACACGCCGGATCCGGAAAAACGCAAGTGTACGGAAAGCATTTGAAGACGGATCCGTCTTCAAAATGCTTTCAGTGTTACTATGGCAGCCAGGACGCTATTAAAGTCCTGGTTGCCATAGTAGGAGCGGGGGAGCGGCATACTTAGTCCGTGCGGCTCCCGGGGCGCTCCAGAATGACGTCAGAGCGCCCCAGCCGCATGGATGAGGTGTACATGCGATCACGTCATCCATGCGCCTGGGGCGCCCTGACGTCACTCTGGAGCGCCCCGGGAGCCGCACAGACTGTAAGTATGCTGCTCCCGACTACACTTTACCATGGCTGCCAGGACTTTAGCGTCTTGGCAGCCATGGTAACCATTCAGAAAAAGCTAAACGTCGCATCCGGCAATGCGCCGAAACGACGTTTAGCTTAAGGCCGGATCCGGATCAATGCCTTTCAATGGGCATTCATTCCGGATCCGGCCTTGCGGCAAGTCTTCAGGATTTTTGGCCGGAGCAAAAAGTACTGCATGCTGCGGTATTTTCTCCGGCCAAAAAACGTTCCGTTCCGGAACGGAAGACATCCTGATGCATCCTGAACGGATTTCTCTCCATTCAGAATGCATTAGGATAATCCTGATCAGGATTGTTCCGGCATAGAGCCCCGACGACGGAACTCTATGCCGGAACCGGCCCACGCAAGTGTGAAAGGGCCCTAACACTGACCATAGTTTACATTCTCCTTAAAGGGACTCTGTCACCAGTTTCTAACCCCCCCTTTTAAAACTATTGTTCTCTCCATGGTGCCCTTGTCATTACAAAGCTGTTGTTATAAGATAAATCCGGCTTGTAGTTTTGATAAAAATCGCTTTTATCTAACCTGTCAATCTTCTGGATAAGGTGCCCAGGGCGTTTCTGAAGGTCTGAATCTGCCGCTCTCCGCCGCCGCCGTTGGTGCCCAGCTCCTCCCATGATCCTTTCAGCGCCACCTCGATGTAATGAAATCCGCCTCCGGCTCTCCTCAGTGCCCCCTCCTCCTTTTCAAAGATCCCGCGCGTGCGCACAGGCCTGTGCCTGATGCGCCCGTGCGGACTTTTAGATTTTGCCTCGTTGAGCGAAGCGCGTTCGCGGACTTTTAGATTTTGCCTCGTTGAGCGAAGCGCGTTCGCGCGCGCGCATGCGCACTTCGCTCAACGAGGCAGAATCTAAAAGTCCGCACGGGCACATCAGGCACAGGCCTGTGCGCACGCGCGGGATCTTTGAAAAGGAGGAGGGGGCACTGAGGAGAGCCGGAGGCGGATTTCATTACATCGAGGTGGCGCTGAAAGGATCATGGGAGGAGCTGGGCACCAATGGCGGCGGCGGAGAGCGGCAGATTCAGACCTTCAGAAACGCCCTGGGCACCTTATCCAGAAGATTGACAGGTTAGATAAAAGCGATTTTTATCAAAACTACAAGCCGGATTTATCTTATAACAACAGCTTTGTAATGACAAGGGCACCATGGAGAGAACAATAGTTTTAAAAGGGGGGGTTAGAAACTGGTGACAGAGTCCCTTTAACTGACCTCCACCATTCCCGACCCCTTAACAGAGACCTCCACAGCGAATGCCCCTTTAACAGTGACTGCCACAGTACCCCGCTGCCCCTTTAATAGTGGCCTCCACAGTCCCCTCCTCCCTTAATAGTGACCTCCACAGCGCTCTCCCCTTTAACAGTAACATCCACAGCGCTCTCCCCTTTAACAGTGACCTCCACAGCAGCCCGCCCCTTTAACAGTGACTTCCACAGCATACCACCCCCTCAACAGTGACCTCCACAGCTGCCGCTCCTTTATTAGTGACCTCCACAGTACCCCATCTCCTTAACAGTGATTTCCACAACCCCCGTCCACTTAACAGTGGCCTCTACAGCAGTCTGCCTCTAGGGTGGCCAGAGGTCCGGCTTTAGGCTGGACAGTCTGGCTTTCAGACTCGCAGGGGCTGGACGGACACAGGGATGTCCTTTTGAACAGCTCACTCTCAGACTGCAGCACTGTGCTGTCTGAGCGTGAGCTGCAGGGAGAAAGTCACCCTCCCTCCCACCCCTGCAGCTGACAGGAGTTCATTTTTACCTTCATTTTTTCAATCTGTCAGCTGCCGAGTGGGGGGGGGGGGTGGCTTAACTGGGTCATGGGCGTGGTTTAGTGTGGCCTGGGGGAGGTGTTGTTAAGTCTGTCATTTGAGGGTGGCCTGAATGGCCCTTAACTGTGACCTCCACAGCACTCTGCTCACTTAACAATGTCATCCACAGCGCCCTGACCCTTTAAAGCTGACCTACAGCAGTGAGGAAAAATGGCTGGGTTGTTTTAGAAACCTGGTGTAAAACTGTGTGTATGTGGAGACTAAGAGCCTGCGAGCTTCTATTGTCTGATAAGGGACATGTGACCTTGTGCATGGCAGTTAGTATATGAAGAGAGAGACCTGCAAGCTTCTATTGGCTAATGTAGGTCATGTGATGTGCCATATTTGCATTTTTTGGGGGAATATCTCAGGAATGGTACATGCTAGAGAGCTGAGACCCAGTCTAAAACCTTCCCGGACACCTGACGTGCCTGTGTGCCAAATTTTGTGATTGTATATGCGACGGTGTGGATTCCTTTAGCGGGGACACACACACTCAGCTTTATATATTAGATTTGCCAGTGACGCAAGAAACAATGGATCTGGAAACATCAATAAGAGTACAATAAAAGGGTCCTCAGATAGATGAAAAATATATTTGTGCTCCCAAAAGGCGATGTACAGTATATAATAGATTAGCTATGGATGGGGAGAATTTCACCCCATAGATGCACCAATGATCTAAAGGAAAAAAATAACATAAATCAAACATAAAATTATTATACTTAATTTTTTTTTTTTTAAATGACAGACAAATAATCCTTAAAAGCTTAATTGAGCTTACAATATAAAGCTGTGTACATGAGGACAACCAAGCTACCTTTGTCCGCTTCACATATGATCAGATCAGAAAATATTTTGAGCTGAATCATAGCAGTTCTGTCAGATCGTGTCAAATTGTCAAAATTCCTGGACACACCATCCATATATCCAGCCCTCGACCGTCCAAGTTGCATCCGCATTTTGTGGGATGTGGGAGTTTTATCTCTTTGAGGAACGGACATATAAATGTGGAAACACACGGATCATTGAAGTCAACAGGACTGTGTTGTAATTTGCAGATCCACAATTTGCGGACCACAAAAAGATCACAGTCGTGTGCCTGGGGAATCTGTGAGGGCGACTCTGACTGGAACATCCAGTGCAGATGTGAGCAAAGCTTTGTTCTTCAGGAACAGTCTCAATGGCTAAGGAGCTTTGTACCAGCTCAGTGTGCACACTGCAAGGTATCAGACTTGGAGGCACACCTCTGTTTGATTGTAGGGCAGTGAATACGCCCTCCCTGAATTGCGGAATTGTATCACACCGTCTGCTAGTGTGAGGAAGCCTATCAAGATTTGGCAGATGCCAGGAGAGTTGTAGTGGTAACCATAAGGGGTTGTGCCGCCAAAGATAGTATTGATTGAATGAACCCTGACTTGTTTGAAACAGAATGAAATTTACTTTTGTGTAAATCTGACTGTTACGGCCCCCCGAGTAGGTAAAGGGGTTAACGCCGCCAAAGCTGTTCTTTTAATCGAATATAAAGTCAGCTACCGAACACTCCTAGGCGTCGAACAGGAATCATATGAATTATCTCCCCAACGAGGCTCTGTATTGAGGGTCAAGCAGGAAGTGTTTAATGGGTTATTTTTCAGCCTTTTATGCAGGTCTTCCAACAAATGTACACAAACTCCATCCTCTGCCTGTGACACAATTAACAAACACAATGGGCTCTGCCTGTGATATAATTAACAAACACAATGAGCTAACTTAATCACTCACAGGCATAAAACACACACCTTTCCCAAAACACAGAAAATCCCACATATCCCCATAAACTACACATCCCTGGATAGCTCTGATCTGGGCGAACAACCAGCAACCGCTGAACAAATAGACAAATCCGGTTTTATATAGTAATCCAAAGGCAGAGAGGTCTGCCACACTGACATTGGCAGCACTGATTAGATAACGTCCCAACTGGTCACCACCCCTCTGTACCCTTACTGCAGACTGCTAGCAATTCATTCATAACTTCTAGTGGAAATAATAAAGGAATGGCACAACATGGAGCCATAAGAATAGATGCTCCAGACTTGTTGTTATATGAGGAATGCAGGTAGTTACTAAAACAGGCGTGTCAGGAGAGGCGACAGGTCAACTGTCAACTTTGTTATGAGGTAGCGTAATAAAGTCACAAATAATGGTGTAAGACTTCTCGTACTTGGGGAGGGGCTCAGCAGGATGGACCAGGGCCTTCCATAGTTCAACAGATTTACTATCATTTACTCCAGAAACTGGAGTAAATTATAGCTTAGTTATATATTGCTGCCCATCAGATTTTCAGTGCTATATATTTTTTTTCATAACTCTGACAACCCCTTTAAGACTGTCTTACTATTAGACAGTATTAGTAGATCTGCTTATACCACTTAAAGTCAACATATGATAAAAAATAAAAATAAAAAAAAATTGTTGTAATTGAAAGACTCACAGAGTCTTTGGGTGCTGGCAGCCAAATTACTCAAGTCTTACCATTGTATGGTGATGAAGGATGAATTTTCAAAACTTCTATTGGTGAATCACAATTTGTAATGTGTAAATGTTATCTATTATGGACATTGAATGCTTTAAAAAAAAAATATAATGTTTTGTCTTAAAGGGAGCAATGGTCTACCAGAAAGTATCCTGAGAGTGCAAGAAATTGTTGGCAAGAAGATTGAATTTGAAGAAGTGGATCTCCTGGATCGAGCTGCACTGAACAGTTTGTTCAGCAAGGTATAAACCACAAAGTATGCAGCTACTGGTTCCAGTTATGCTCTATCCCAGGCAGCAGCGTCCTACTGTATCTACATAAACAGGGCTACTTTCGTGGGATAGAGCAATATACTTTAAGGGTTATTCTCACCTTAGACATTTATGGCATATCCACAGGAGACCCACCTCTAAGACCTGCACTAGTCTCCAGAATAGGGATAGCGTAAAAAAAAAACCAAATAGCCCTTGAAGACAAATGTACCATGTGCAAAGCAAATAAAGGGAACCAGCCAGTATTGTATTTTTTTATATTTCAAGACCATGAAAAGCCATGAAATAATCACTTTCTGTGATCTGACTTCTCTTCCTTACACAGCACAAGTTCTCTGCTGTTATTCACTTTGCTGGCTTGAAGGCTGTTGGAGAATCTGTGCAGAAACCCCTCTTGTATTATAAAGTAAACCTGACTGGCACTATCCAGCTTCTGGAGGTGAGTAACAGCGCTTAACTGAATGATTTCACACAAGCTTTTTTTGGCTGTTTTTATTAGCAATCTGCAGAATTATGAATGCAGCTCTTGGAAAATTTTTATTTTTGCGTTTTTGTTTTTTTTTCCACCCCACCTTCCCAGAGCCATAGATTTATTTTTTTACTTTTCAGTTCACACTGTATGAGTGCTTGTTTGTTTTTTTTTTTGTTTTTTGTTTTTTTTTATTGGGGGGGGGTCGGTGTAGTCAGTACAGAAAAATCTTTGTGGGGTGAAATTGAGAAAAACCTGCAATTTTGCTATTCTTGTCCGGGTTTTGTTTTTAAGACTGTATCTGCGGGTCAGTATAATTATAGCAATACCAAATTTGTATAGTTTTATATTTTACTTCTTTAAAAAAATAAAAAATAAAGATCATATTTTGTTTTTGCATAGCCATATTCTGATACCCATAACTTTCATATAGTTCTGTCTACAGAGGTATGTGAGGACTTGATTTTTGTGGAGCTGTAGTTTTTATTGGTACAGTTTTGGCATACATATGATTTTTTATGAAGAAAAAAATTTAGGGGCAAGGTGACCCAAAAATTATTGATTCGACTATTTTAATTTTTTTCCATTACTACATTGACCATAATATTTTAACACTTCGGACATTTTGGATGCAATGATACCAATTATGTTTATTTCTTTATTTTATATGTAAAATTGTGAATGGGGTGAATTTAATTTTTTTTTTTTTTAAATTAAAAAAAAAATCAACTTTTTATTTTATTTAGTCCCCCTAGGGGACATGCAATTTCTAATTCCATAGACTGCAGTGGTATAATATTGCAGTCTAAGGGGGTTCTCTGCACTCCATATTACGCCCTGCTGCAGTCTGCCCTAATAACAAGAAACCCTCAATTTTACTGGGGGAGCGCCAAATTGGAGGACAGTGGGAGCCTCTCTATCTAACTGCTTAGATGCTGTTGATAATTTCCCATCTTGGTCACTGCAGGATGGTGTCATCTGTATTCTGTAGCTGGCACCCACTGGGTATGGCTCCATACACACCTCAACCATTACAGTTACATCAAGGAGTTAATATAAGTTATCAGTTCAGAACGGAAGTCAGAAATTTGTGATTACTCAACTATTTCCATAATTCTTATCTGAAGCCAACGCTCCACTTTACCAACCCCACTGCACGCCACACGCTTTTTAAAGCATTGTTGATATTTTTCACCCAGGTCATGAACTCCCATGGTGTGAAGAAGATAGTATTCAGCAGCTCTGCCACGGTATATGGTGACCCCAAGTATCTTCCTATAGATGAGAAGCACGAAGTTGGGGGATGCACTAACGCCTATGGAAGAACAAAGTATTTTATTGAAGAAATGATTCAGGATCAGTGCAAGGCCGAGGGGGTGAGTAGTAAAAGCCATTTACAGAGTTGCAATATGTTACCTGTAGAAATCTATTGGCTTATATTGAGCCTTCATATTCCTTTGATTTCATAGAGGTGTTTACTCTTGGTCCCTTATAATGGAGGTATTCTCCAGTAAGACTACTGCTTCTGGGGGAGAATACCTTTTAATATGGTGCTGTATAGATGCACCATATGGTAGCACAGGGAACATGTGCTGGCATACAGGCTCCATGCACATTGCTGTGCCTTGTGCATGAGCTGTTGGGGATAATGGAGACATTTTTGGTTAGCCAAACCATGAGTTTAGTTGGATTGGATAAGCAAGTTTTCATGGTCATCTTTTGCATTTTATTTACATGACATGTTTGTCTATGTGCTGTGCTTTCTAGGAATGGCATGCTATTTTATTAAGATATTTTAACCCTATTGGAGCCCATGTGTCTGGACGCATTGGAGAAGACCCTCAAGGAATTCCAAACAACCTGATGCCATATGTTTCTCAGGTTTGTTAATGCTCATCCATTCCCATAGAGAATGTATTTCTTTATCTACGACTTTCTTTTATATTTATTTTCTTCCAATTTGACATAAGCATGAAGAAATCTATGATTGTGGTAAAGATTGTATTACCGCAAAATGCTATCAAATGTATGGATATTCAACATTGTTTTCTTGTGTAATGATTTAGAAGGCAGTGGCTGCACAGTATGAAAATCAGAACTGCTGACCACCTCTTCCTTCAAGGGATATTCCCACCTGGGACCAACACCTATATCCAGAATACACAATAAATTTATGAGTAAACTAAAAGCATTTTGCAAGATATTTTTACTGATGACCTATCCGTTGGCTCTAATTGGTAAAGGTCCGACACCCAGAACCCCTGTCGATCAGCTGTTTGAGAAGGCACTGGAGCTCACAGCAGCGCCGTGGCTTGCTCACCGCTCACCAAGCACAGAGCTGTCCATTTGCTAGCAGCTTTGCTTGGTATCACAGCTTAGTCCCATTGATTTTAATGGGGCTTAGCTGCGCCTAGGCCATATGACCGATGAACGTGACATCACATGGCCTAAGCAAAGCTGTGAGAAGGCCGAGGCGCTGCTGCCTTCTCAAACAGTTGATCGGTGGGGGTCCTGGGTGTCAGACCCCCACCAGTGAGATATCGATGATGGGTCACCCAGGACCCCTACCAATCAGCTGTTTGAGAAGGCAGCAGCACCTCAGTCTTCTTGCAGCTTTGACCTGGATAGGTCATCAGTAAAAATATCTCGGAAAACCCCTTTAATGTATTAAGTGCTGTGGGAATAAGAGGAGGACACCCAGGGTAGGGACTTCTCTTAATATAATTAATAGGGCGCTGAACCTTTATTCTTAGTTATTCACGCTAGCTGTGTATGTGACTATAATGTGTCCTTCCCTATGTTCAGGGGAGAGGCTGACTGTAGTGTCAATCAGTGAGATTAATGGAAGAAAATACAGAAAATGTTTTAATTGCTGTGAACCTTTTGATTTAATATATTGCTTTTGTCACTTTTAGGTTGCTGTTGGAAGAAGGGAATATCTGAATGTATTTGGAAATGATTATAATACACCTGATGGAACTGGTAAGTCTACATGATGTCAATCATAGTGAAGTTTGTGCTTGGTAAATGCAATTCTGACATGATTGACAAAGCTTTATCATTGACAGAAAGGAAAAAGTCCCCCAAATCCCAGGATTTGGTCTGATTTAGTTTTACTTAAGGCGTCATTGAGTTTTCAAATAACTTTTGATATGCCAGAGAGAGATAACAAAAGTTTTGACCAATAGGATTCCGAGTGCTGAGACCCCCACCAATCACTAGTATGACAAGAGAGAAACGTTTGCATATTGCAGTCACTCCCCTTGCAGCAAAACATGGTCTCAATAGACTCTATAGGTCCATCTTCATTCCACCCTCCGCAGCAAGGACAAAGAAAGCACTATGCAAGTGTTTCTCTCATCTCGTTCTAGGGCTTGGTGGGGGTCGCAGCCCTCAGACCCCTAATGGTCAAAAATGTTGTTATGTCTTAGTTTTTACTCTGAAACTGAGAATTCAATCTTGCCTAGGGATTGTAGGGGTCCCAGTGGTCAGAATCACTGCTATAAGTAATGTCCGATAAAGATACCATGATTATAAAACCCTGTTAATAGGAGTCTGTTCACAGTTTTGTGCATGCTAAACTGCTGATAGCACTTGGAAGTAGGAGCCAGGGAGAGCATTACAAACATATGTTTTGTGGATTTTTATTATCAGGAGTAGTGTGAATATGAACTTATTTTTTATTCTGCCAGATTTTCATCCTGCAAGTGCTCAGGGCAGGGCTCCACTGGGAAGTGCTCTCAGCATTGAGCTCCTTCACAGCCCCTCCCCTCTGAGTGACAGCTGTATCGATTTGACAAGAACACCACTACATCGGTTGTTCAGAACAGTGGGGCTGTAAAGCCAGTCAGGGCAGAGAGCACTTCACAGTAAACCTCCACCGCTAGTGCACTTGCTAGAACAGAAGCTGCTAGAGTAGAATTTTATATTCACCCTACTCCTGATGATAAAAGCTCCACAGCTCTCACAGGCCTTACCTAGTGCTGTCAGTAGTTTAGCATAGTCATAACTGCTGACAGATTTCCATTAATGGCATGACACATTATTTGTGGTGATTTCTAATTTCTCTTGGTTGTATGCAACTAAATTGCTTTTATTGAATTTTGAATGTGCATTACAGGTGTTAGAGATTATATTCACATTGTGGATCTGGCCAGAGGTCACATTGCTGCTCTCAAGAAGCTGCATGCCAGCAGCGGGTGTAAGGTAATTAGAATACCTGCCATTTTCTATATACCTAGTGACCTCATACAAACTGTTTACTTATGTGTGGTTTCTTACTGTCCTGAAATGCAGGTATTTAACCTGGGAACTGGAGTGGGATATTCTGTGCTTCAGATGGTGGCTGCAATGGAGAAAGCTTCAGGCAAAAAGGTTGGCGTAACAAAACTTTAAAAGGAACGCTAATTATTTAGCAAATATGAAGTATATTCTGTGTTGTTCATTTCATTAGGATCTCTGCCTTAGGGCTCATGCACACGACAGTATTGCTTTTTCAGTGTTTTGCGGTCCGTTTTTTACTGATCCGTTGTTCCCTTTTTTTGTTTCCGTTGTGTTTCCGTTTCCTTTCCGTTTTTCCGTATGCCATATACAGTAATTACATAGAAAAAATTGGGCTGGGTATAACATTTTCAATAGATGGTTCAGCAAAAACGTAACGGCTACAGAAGACATACGGATGCATTTCCGTATGTGTTCCGTTTTTTTTGCGAACCCATTGACTTGAATGGAGCCAAGCACCGTGATTTGCGGACAAGAATAGGACATGTTCTATCTTTTCACGGCACTGAAATACTGAAACGGAATGCACATGGAGACACTTCAGTATTTTTTGCTGAACCATTGAAATGAATGGTTCAGTATATGTTCTGCATACTGAACTAAAAAAACGGCCAGTATACTGAACGCAAATTACTGTCGTGTGCATGAGCCCTTAGGCTTCATGCAACGGTATTTTTGTTCCACATCCAATCCACGTTTTTTGTGGATGAAATGCTGACACATTTATTTCTATGGACCTACATACAAAAAAATGTGGAGGGCATCTGTGCGGCATATTATAGTACTGTAGATGCCCTATAGAATAGGCATTTCTACAATGGTGCCCATGAAAAGTGCAGGATGCACACGGACCGTGGCCACGATTTGTGGACCGCAGAACGGATACGGTCTTGTGCAGGAGGCCTTACTGACTTTTATGATAAGATTTAATCATTTATTTGTTTTTCTTTTATAAATAAGGTCCCTTACAAAATAGCACCAAGGAGAGAAGGGGACATTGCAACCTGTTATGCAGATCCCGCTGTGGCTGCTGAAGAGCTGGGCTGGAAGGCAGAATATGATCTGGACCGAATGTGTAAGTAGGAAATAAAGGGATACTCAAAACGCCTTCCAAAACAGTTCCAGTCATTTGGATGTGGTTGCATTGGTGTCTAGCACATGATAGGTATAGGTGACGGGTATCTGACCATGGGGAAATCAGTCACGAAGGGCTCCTTGTTGCCCTGTTTGACTGCAGTGGCATTCAACTCTATGGGACTGCACATACAAGAGAGAGAGTGCAAGCCCTCAAGATCAGCAGGGACTCCAGCAGTCAAACCCCTGTCAATCAGACGCTCATCCTGTAAGCCTTTGTTCACATTTGTGGTGAATTTATCCGGCGGAAAACAGTCTGCCAGATTTTACTATTCACTGCTGGATCCCCATAGACTATAATGAGGTCCGGACATGATCCAGCTTCAAGCAAAAATTGCTAGGTTTCGGCTGGTCAAAAGCGTTGTATGCAACCATCCTGGAACAGTGTACAGGAATAGCCTGCCAGATGTCCGACCGCAACTATGAATGTAGCCTTTGATGTGGATAGGGGATAAATGTGAAAACCCCTTTAATAAATAACTTATGGTGGGGTAGTTAATCTTATAGTACAAAGTCATATATAAGGGAGATCACTACTCATCCCTGCTATTGATCTATGTTCTAAATATGTCTAAATTACTTTTTTACAGGTGAGGATTTGTGGCGGTGGCAATCTTTAAATCCAACAGGATTTAGTAACAACTGATGAGAAGCTCCGGACAGCCATTTCTTAATCATTAAAGGGGCTGCCCCATCTGGGACATTTATGGCATATCAATAGGCTATGCAATAAATATCAGATAGGAATAGGTCCCAGAGTTGGGACCTACACCTAACTCCAGAACAGTTCCTAACTGAATGATGAGTAAACCACATATGCACAGCCATCCTCCATTCAGTGCTATGGGACTGCTGAATATAGCCAAGCCAGCACTCAGCTATTTTGGGAAGTCTAAGGTCCTATAGCACTGAACGGAGGGTGGTCACACATGTATGGTTTGCGCACTGTTCATACAGGGCCCATTCTTGAGATAGGAGCCAGGACCTGCTCCTATCTGACATGTATAGCATATGCCATGCATATGACATTATAACTTATATATTGAAGCTACAAAATGATATCCTGTATGAAATATTAGACTGTCATGATTGAAAATTGAGCCTGGACGTCTTCCAGTACTACGGTTCAGCAGCTAATAAGTCTCTCCTACCTCACATGCAGATAATTTGTGCAAGCATTAAAAGATACTGGAAAGAGCTCTGCCCTTTGTACTTGTAAAACAAATTACTAATGTTTACAGCGATATTGGCCAAATTAATTTATACTGTTTTATTTTTTACACATTAAATGTTGATTTGAAACAAGCACCTCTTTTGTGAGATTTGCATATTGCCTTATTGGAGATTACATATCTAATTAGTTGACCAAGTGTATAGAAAAGAAAAACGCATGGTCCCATTCATGCCTCAGTTTTTCTTAAACTGGGTGAGAAGAAATGGTCACTATTTAAAGATTTTCTGATGGTTAGTGCACAGCACAAAACTATGTAGAAAACTATTTTTGTAGATCTGAAACTCCAAATATTTATCCGTGCCCAAAAAGCAGCCCGTCCACTCAGACAGGGCCGGAAAAAAAATCTGCAGCAACTACATGTAATTGTGGTTTTGAAATCCACAACAGAAATCTGCCACATCTGAACTTGACCTTAAGTCCTCTTAACATGGGCCAACTGTGCAGGAAGTTACTGGGAACTAAGTGGTTGTTCCCAATAATCGCCTGATTGCGTGCGCACATGAGCTACGTGTACATGAAGCAGTCACTCTCCCTGTATGGCTGTATGGATTCTTGGTTTCTGGGCAGCAAATCATTGTTTACACAGCACGATCTGCAGCCCAGAAACGATGCTTTCAACCAGTGAACAAGCATTTGCTTGTACATCGGGTGATCAGCAGCACCTTAACAAAGAACAAATATCGGGAGCAAGCTTTCCTAGGAATACTCCATCCTAGTGTTGAGCAAAAGTGTAATTTTTCTTACTGTAAATTCTCTTTCCTTTAGTCCAAAGCAGCAGCACCCACGGAGATTTCTAATCCTCCTAAAACATAGGACAGGGAGATGTCAATTAATCTCATCCTTTATTACTCCCTAGCTTACAACCTCCTACTGTGTAATTTCAAGTAATCCTAGAAGAGACAATGAACCACTCCGGTCTGTTCAAGAATTATTTTATTGGGTGGGTATGTATGTGCTGCTGCTTTGGACTAAAGGAAAGAGAATTTACAGTACGAAAAATTACACTTTCCTTGTCTTCCTTCAGCAGCAGCACCCACGGGGATTTAGCAATTAATCCTAAAGGGAGGGCTTTCATTATACCGCAGACTCTATTACCGCTCTGCCAAAAGCCATCTCTCCCATCTGCCGCATATCCAGTCTGTAGTGCTTCACTAACGTATTGGAAGAGCTCCATTACGCTATTTTACAGATCTGGTCTATGGGAACCAAGTTCTACTCTGCCCATGATGTAGCCATCACATGAGTTGAATGAGCTTTTATAGGCTTAGTAGAACTTTATCTTGCAGAAAGATTAAGTAAGGCTCGGCACATGCCAGGGCCTGTATCTCACTGACCCGTTTGGCCGAAGTAATTGCCACTAAGAAAAAAATCTTTGATGGACACGAACTTTAAATCTGAGTCCTGCAGTGGTTCAAAGGGAACATTGCAAAGTTGATCCAGAACCACACAAAGGTCCCACCTCGGGATCGGGTCGATGACCTGAGGTCTGATTCTTCTGATTGCTTTAACAAACCTCTGTATTAGTGGTTCTCTGGATAACTGTCTTCCCAATGAAGCTGATAAGGGTGATATATGGACCTTAATTGCACCTTTTGTCAAAGCCTTTCTGCAGAAAATTTAGAATATCCTGAGTTGTAGGAGACTGACAAGATACACCTTCTTGACTCTGATGTACACTTTATTAGTTGTACGTGCTCTGGGCTGCAATAGCGTTCTGATTACCGCGGCTGATAAGCCCTGTTCTGCTAGAAGGGGCAGTCAACATCCAGGCTGTCAATTTCAGGTGGTGTAGATACGGACAACATCTGTCTTCCTGAGTTACTAGGTGTGGAATCTGTGGGAGCCTCCAGAAGGTCTCCCTGCTTATCAGCATTAGTGGTGTAAACCTTACCCTTTTGGGCCAGTATGGACATAAAATGTAACTTTTAATTCAATGTGCAACTAAAACACACCACAATCCCTATTCAAGGCTGAACTATCCCAAGCGGTCTCGGACTTTACACGCCAAATCCAGGATCTGGGTAACAGAGTCTCAGACCTGGAAGCGAGAACAGACGACTTGTCTGACACACTAGGCCGCGATCGGGAGGACATTGACTCCCATGACGCTCAGCTAACGGAACTGGAACTTAAGATAGAAGACCTCGAAAACAGGTCCCGGAGGGGCAACCTTAGAGTTAGAGGTCTACCTGAGTCATTTAATGACCTACAATCCACTCTGTCTGAGCTGTTCACCGCCCTACTCCCCCAGTCGGAGCCGCACTTTCTGAAGATGGACCGCGTCCATAGATCTCTGGGGAAGCCGCGGAATCCAGATCTCCCTAGGGATGTGATCCTTAAGTTCCACCACCCTGACACAAGGGACAAAGTTTTAGCAGCAGCAAGGGACAATCCTGACCTTCCTGGTCTACCACCGTCTGTCCACCTCTATGCTGATCTAGCGCCATCCACTCTCCGCAGGCGTAGGGAAATGAGGCCGGTTACGCAGGCTTTGCAGAAAAGTAATGTCAGATACCGGTGGGGGTTTCCCTTCAATTTGTCCTTTCAGCTGAACTCACGTTCACATACGATCCATACTGTGGCGGAGGGTCTAGAAGCACTAAGGCGGGCCGGGATCCCATGCGATCATCAAGACTTACCTTCTTCTTCGCCGAAACTACAGAGACCAGCAAGAGTTTGGACAAAAGTCCCATCCACCTTGAATGGATCCACCAGACAGCGGAATACCTGACTTTTCATTCCAGCGCGTCCAGAGTGTGGTAACAGTCAGGATTACTTGCATTAACCGCGGATAGGGACTTAAGTTCCGTGTCCTTTAAATACCTAGTCGGGCCAGTTTTGTTACTAAAGGGTCTCGATACTGCGGACTTTCATGCTACCCCTGATTATGGGATGTTATGAGAAGGTGATGCCGGCCAGTTATGGGCTGACTCCTTTTTCTTATATCCCACCTTGTTCAATTTCAAGGATGGAACCTTTTGGTTCCACTTTACATTTCCTGTTCCCTCAGGATGTTATACTGTTTTACTGTTTTGATGTTTTTTTTCTTGGATTATGCGGTCATTGACGTCACTGTGAGTCCTAATATGAGAGAAAGGGCCAGGGTGGAGGTGTCTCGGGGGGTAGGTGACGTCGGGACATATCTCTACAGAGATTTGCTCTTTATAAAACTATTATGTGTAAACTAATATCACACAATGTAAGGGGGTTTAATTCCCCCATGAAAAGGAAAGCGGCCTTTGCAACCTACCTTAAACATACGCCTGACGTCATCTGTCTTCAAGAGACGCACTTTACTACAACATCACACCCGAGGCACTTCCACCCACAATATTCTAACTTCCACTCCTCTTCCTTTACATCAAAATGCAGGGGAGTTATCACTTTACTTAGAAATTCATTCTCTTTCACTGTAACGCAGACTTGTATTGACCCCAATGGGAGGTATGTGATTTTGGTGGGAACCCATCAAGATGAATCCTACTGTATTGTTAATTCATATGCACCCACAGATGACCCTATTCACTTTTTTGAATCTGTAGGCAAGGTGATTGAAACCCTTACATTTCAGAAGTTATTGTGGTGTGGGGATTTCAATTTTACACTACATCCGGTCTTGGACCGTTCTGTTCCCCCTGCTGCTCCTCGCCCAGCATCAAAAGTGAAACTGATTGATCAGGTGTTGCACTCATTGTCCTTGGCGGACACGTGGAGGGAACACAATGGCCCACAGAGGGGGTACACATACTACTCACCTGCCCATCGACTCTACACTCGAATTGACTTGATATTAGCATCCACCTCTATTTTACCGTATCTGTCTTATTCTAGGCACGTGGTATCATCATGGTCAGATCATGATCTAGTTATTGCCGATTTTTTGATACCCGGTCAAACGACAGCCTCCTTTAAGTGGAGATTAAATGAGTCCATCCTTACTAATCCCACCGTATTCACCCAACTACGGGAGGATCTTGAGGGCTTCTTCATTGACAACAATACCCCTGAAATTAACCCTATGACACTTTGGCTGACCCACAAAGCCTTTATGAGGGGAAGGTTAATTAGAGTTGCCTCCAAGAGAAAGAAAGAGAGGTCTCATGCTCAAATAGGGTTAGAGGCCAAGTTGGAAAGGTTGGTCTGGGCGCACCAAAGATCCCCTACATTATACCTACTCAAAGCAATTAAAGATGTTAAACAACAACTGAATATGGTACTCTCGACCAATACTGAAAAAGCTCTTAGGTGGACCAACTCCTATTATTATAAATATGCGAATAAGCCGGATAAACTATTAGCAAGTCAACTCAAGTCTAAACAGAGGATCAATCAGGTCTTCCAGATACGTACCAGGCCTGGACAGGTCACTTCCAATCCTGACACCATCTATACGATCTTCCATAATTATTATAAATCCCTTTACTCTGCCCCGGAAAGTGACACCAGTATTCAAACTGACAGTTTCCTATCATCTATTCGACTTCCCTTATTAACAGCAGAAGCTCAAACTGAACTAAACAGCCCGATCACGGCGGACGAAGTGACCTATACCATTAATTCCCTGAAATTAGGCAAGGCCCCTGGGCCTGACGGGTATTCTGCATTATATTATAAGAAATTTAGTCACCATCTTACCCCCCATGTAACGAATTATTGTAACCAACTATTGCAGGGGTCTATTCCTCCTGAGGAATTTCTTAAAGCGTCCATTACAGTTATCCCCAAGCCCAATAGGGACCCGCTACTCCCATCCAATTACAGACCGATTTCCCTCCTAAATATTGATAATAAAATCTTCACCTCTATATTAGCAAATAGACTCAAGAGATTTCTACCATCCCTTGTGCACAAAGATCAAGTTGGGTTTATACCAGGAAGGGAGGCCCCTGACAATATCAGGAAAATCTTGAATATTATCCACTCATCTAGCAAGCACAAAACCCCTTTAGCTCTCCTAGCACTTGATATTGAGAAGGCCTTTGATACTGTAGCCTGGTCCTATCTGTATGAGGTCCTCTCAAGAATGGGTATCAATGGTCACTTCTTGGCTGCTATACAGGCTATCTACTCTACTCCGGAGGCCTACCTTAAACTTCCCACAACTAGCCCCTCCCCCATACGCATCAACAGAGGTACGAGACAGGGGTGTCCCCTTTCCCCAGCTTTATTCGCCCTTGCCATAGAACCCCTGGCTATTCATATTAGATCACACCCAGACATAAAGGGATTCATGACAGGGGGGTCAGAATATAAACTTAGTCTGTTTGCAGACGACCTGCTACTCACTATTACTAACCCCTTAATTACTTTTCCTTCCCTCATGAAACTACTGGAATCCTTTACTAAAGCATCAGGCCTATCTATTAACCATGCCAAGTCCGAGTTACTCTTATGCAATACCCCGGACTCTACTAGGCTAGCAATAATGCATAATTTCCCCTTTCAATATAGGCCCCAGCACTTTACTTACCTAGGGACCCAGATACCAGGTGGTTTGAACCTAGTTTATAAGACCAATTACCTGCCCATATATCGCAAAATACGACAGGACTTACTGGCATGGCAAACCATGCAAATATCTTGGATAGGTAGAATAAACATAATCAAGATGGTAGTCCTGCCTAGGTTGCTATATTTGTTTAGAACCTTGCCTATTCCAGTCCCTATCAAGGACCTGGAGTCCATACAGAGAGATGTGATGAAGTTTGTCTGGGCAAATAAACGGCAGCGTATATCTAGAACGACGATGTGTAGACATAGAACCCAGGGAGGCTTGTCAGTACCCGATTTTGTGAAGTATTATAGGGCAGCGAGATTGGCCCAGATGTTCCTGACCCTTCTTGACCCGCGAGAACACCCTATCTGGATCGGGATGGAGCTCAACAACTTTAAACCCTACACTTGGAGGGCCTTAATCTGGTCAACCTCTCCCATTCCTCAGGTTCTGCATACTAACTCAATACTGTCATACTACTCTATCCTACTTTGGAGGTCGGTCCGATTTAAGTCTACACTGCAGGGCAGACCCTCGCCATTGGAAAATCTGTTGGGGAATCCTGCTTTCCTACCGGGTACTCAGTCGCACGTACTGGATTGGTGGGTGAACAATAACCTATGTTCCCTACTCAAATTTTTGAATAGAGGTAGGCTGATCTCTGCTACGGATTTTATAGAGAAGTTCTCTCCTCCCACTAGAGAGCGCTTTACCATGCACCAAATTTTCTCCTTTTTCAGAACAATTATGCCGTCGGACCGCCCCATAGAATTAACACCATTTGAGCGTTCAATCAATTTTTCTCTGTACAGACAGGGGTTATTGTCTAGAATGTGTGCAGCACTCAATGCAGTTCCAGTTGGCTATAAGATGCCGTACATGAGGGCTTGGGAAGAGGACTTAAGCCGTGAATTTTCACCCTCCAAGTGGTCGGAGCGTTCTACAACCCTTACGAAGGGCTCTTGGCAAGTCACTTTGGCCGAGTCCTCGGTAAAGGTGCTCCATAGGATTTATATGGTTACAGCCCGCTTACATAGAGTATACCCAGAGGTATCCCCGATATGCTTTAGAGGGTGTGGTGAGATAGGGTCTATGATACATACGTGGTGGTCATGCCGAATGGCTGGGAGGTTTTGGAGCAAGGTGACAAATTTAGTCTCATCGGTTTTGGGATACCCTTATCCAATGACAGTTACCTTCTGTCTGCTAGGGGATAAACCCCATAGATTGCCCTTTGCCAAATTCAAGCTTGCCCAATTCATACTCATGGCAGCCAAGATCCACATAGCTTTTAAATGGCGTTCAAATTCCTTATCCTTTCAGGCTGTCCTGGATAGGGTCAATAGAATATTATTATGTGAAAAACTCTCGGCCATTCGTACCGACACGTATGCCGCCTTTGAAAGGGTATGGGAACCTTGGATAGCTTCCCCTCATTCTTCGAACATCCGATACAGCATTTCTCTCTAACTCTTTGTGATTTCAGACTGGCTTATGTGAATGACGCCCTTTCTCTCTCCACATATAATTATGTATGTATTATCCAATGACTCATAACCTACTGCGATGTTGGTTGCGTGTAACTCCAAGAATACTTTTGTTTAATGTTCTTTGATTTAACATTTGCCGATGTAATGACTTTTATGCTCAGTATTTGATATACCAATAAATGGTTTTTTTTGAAACTAAAACACACCACAATGATGCCATATCTTAAAAAACACATATGGGGTCCAAGCTTGGCACCCCAGTTCTGGTAGAGAAATTATAAACCTGCTCCACCTGGTGAAAGATGCGAGCAGTCTTACCAGACCAATGGAAATACTGGGATCAGCAAGGGTGTCCAGGTAGATCTGTCCAAGGACATCAGATATAGGCCGGATACGAGGTCACACTGTGGGGTGGCGTCTGTAAAGTCGATGCAGAACTGTGCCCTAAAAGACCCTATGAGAGGGGAAGGGGAATGGTTTCATTCTGCCTATCTATACAGAGCACCCGCCCGATATGGGCAATCCCGTCCGGATAAACAACACAATAACCTACCAGCCGGAGGATTATTGATCAGGCCCCAAGTAGGGACAGGTATCCGGACGTGGTCGCCCCTATCGGGGCGGGTTCTCTGTATAGATAGGCAGAATGAAACCAGTCCCCTTCCCCTCTCATAGGGTCTTTTAGGGCACAGTTCTGCATCAACTTTACAGACGCCACCCCTCGTGTGACCTCGTATCCGGCCTATATCTGATGTCCTTGGACAAATCTACCTGGACACCCTCGCTGATCCCAGTATTTCCATTGGTCTGGTAAGACTGCTCGCACCTTTCACCAGGTGGAGCAGGTTTATAATTTCTTTACCAGAACTGGGGTACCAGGCTTGGACCCCATATGTGTTTAAGATATTGCATCATTGTGGTGTGTTTTAGTTGCACATTGAATTAAAAGTTACATTTTAGTTAATGATACTCCTCCCCCCTCCAGGGTGCTTATTTGCTGATTGATAATGGAGTGCTGTTTAAGCCTATACACCAGGCATCCTCAAACTGCGGCCCTCCAGCTGTTGTAAAACTACAAGTCCCACAATGATCTGCTGTAGGCTGATACCTGTAGGCTGTTCGGGCATGCTGGGAGTTGTAGTTTTGCAACAGTTGGAGGGCCTCAGTTTGAGGATGCCTGCTATACACGTTTAGAGCTTCTATTGTGTTGTATTCCAGTATGGACATATCAGGATTGTCAAGACCTGATCTTGTTTGATCTTCTGTAAAACCTTTGGAATCATAGGAATGGGCGGAAAGATTCCCTAGAGACTGAGACTGCATCTAGAGCCCAAGGGTTGTCTTCCCTTATTTCCGGGTCCAGAGACCATTCCCCCGGGAGGGGAAAGTTGCGGCTTAGCCTATCTGCGACAGCATTCTTCCTTCCTTTGGTGTGTACAGCTGACAGCTGTTGACTATTGGCCTCTGCCCATACAAAGATCCGCTCCACCTCTTTGAGGAGGGATAAGGATCTCGTACCTCCCTGGCGATTTAAATACGCAACGGTGGTCATGTTGTCTGACTTGACTCTTGTGGCTCGTCCCCGGACTAGGGGGTTAAAATGTGTTGGGGCATTGAATACAGCTCTTATTTCTCTAAATTTGAGGAAAACCACCTCTACGTTGGAGTCCAGGCTCCTCTTGCCCCTCATGTGTGCACCCCAACCTATAGCCGAACCATCGGTAGTAATTTCTGTCCATGTGGGAAGGTCAAATTTCAGGGATGTCCTTGTCTCCTTGGAGACTATTGTGGTACTGTCTAGAGAATTGAGGTCTCGTTGCAGATATCTTGTGTGCCAAATCACCCACGGAATTGCCTGACTGGCCGCCGTCATAAGCGTTTCTTCATCATTTGACGAAAGGATATAGGTCTGACCTGCCTCAGAAGCTGTACATTATGGCGCAGAACATTCATTCTTTTTGCTGGCAGTAAGACTGTCATTTCCTTGGTGTCCAGAATGAATCCCAGGAACGGTTTCTGCTGAGATGGGATGATGCTGGATTTCTGTCTGTTGAATATCCAGCCTGAATCCTGTTAAAGATTAACTGGAGATGTGCTTTGAGTATCTCTGCGGTCTTCCCCTTTACCAGCCAGTCGTCCAAATATGGGACTATAGTTAGCCCTGATTCTCTTGAGGCCTGCAACCACCGCTGCTACCACCTTTGTGAATGGGGCTGATGAAATCCCAAACGGAAGTGCCCTGAACTGCAGATGATATAACCAGTCTTCTAAATAAACTGCTATATGCAGGAACTTCCGATGCTTTTTGTGAATGGGAACGGTAATCGCCTGGTTCTAGCAAGTTTATTGCGGACTGAACAGTCTCCATACGGAATTTCTTCTTGTGTATGAACTTGTTTAGATACCTCAGAGCCACAATAGTCCTCCACCTCATCTGGAGTTTTGGGACTAGAAATACTCTATATAGAGTAAACACCCTGAAAACTCTCTCTTTCTGGGACAGGCTCTAGTACATTCATCTGAATGAATTCCCTTATAGACTGCTCCATAACGAACTGCTTCTGACCCTGTGAGTTCTGACATACCTGTCTGCGGGTTGGGAAGAGAGTTCTATACGATAGCCATTTCTTACGGTTTCTAGGACAAATAAGCCCCTTACTAACTCCTCCCACTTTGCATAAAAATGACTTAAAGAGGACCTTTCATTACGATAAAAAATCTAAACTAAGTATACAGACGACATGAAGAGCGGCGCCCAGGGATCTCCCTGAACTTACTATTATCCCTAGACTCTGTTCCGTTCTCCCGGTATAGGCTCCGGTATCTTCAGATTTTCGGCTCAACCAGGAGGAGACTGCTCTTGTTCTCCTGGGCGTCTCCTTCTCCCAGGCTGGAGTGCTGGCCAATCGCTCATAGCCTGAGAGGTTTTTTTCTCTGAGAAGGAGACACCCAGGAGAACAAGAGCAGACTCCTCCCAGTTGAGCCAAAAATCTGAAGATACCGGAGCCTGTACCGGGAGAACTGAGTGGCGCCCAGGGATAATAGTAAGTGCAGGGAGATCCCTGGGCGCCGCTCTCCATGTCAGCATACTTAGTTTAGATTTTTTTTTTATTGTAATTAAAAGGTCCTCTTTAACCACTTCAGCCCCGCTAGGTGAAACCCCCTTCATGACCAGAGCACTTTTTACACTTCGGCACTACACTCCTTTCACCGTTTATCGCTCGGTCATGCAACTTACCACCCAAATGAATTTTACCTCCTTTTCTTCTCACTAATGGAGCTTTCATTTGGTGGTATTTTATTGCTGCTGACATTTTTACTTTTTTTGTTATTAATCAAAATGTAACGATTTTTTTGCAAAAAAATGACATTTTTCACTTTCAGCTGTAAAATTTTGCAACGACATCGTATATATAAAGACATCCATATATAAATTTTTCGCCAAATTTATTGTTCTACATGTCTTTGATAAAAAAAAAAATGTTTGGGCAAAAAAAAATGGTTTGGGTAAAAGTTATAGCATTTACAAACTATGGTACAAAAATGTGAATTTCCGCTTTTTGAAACAGCTCTGACTTTCTGAGCACCTGTCATGTTTCCTGAGGTTCTACAATGCCTAGACAGTAGAAAACCCCCACAAATTACCCCATTTCGGAAAGAAGACACCCTAAGGTATTCGCTGATGGGCATAGTGAGTTCATAGAACTTTTTATTTTTTGTCACAAGTTAGCGGAAAATTATGATTTTTTTTTTCTTTCTCTTTTTTCCTTACAAAGTCTCATATTCCACTAACTTGCGACAAAAAATAAAAAATTCTAGGAACTCGCCATGCCCCTCACGGAATACCTTGGGATGTCTTCTTTCCAAAATGGGGTCACTTGTGGCGTAGTTATACTGCCCTGGCAATTTAGGGGCCCAAATGTGTGAGAAGAACTTTGCAATCAAAATGTGTAAAAAATGACCGGTGAAATCCAAAAGGTGCACTTTGGAATATGTGCCCCTTTGCCCACCTTGGCAGCAAAAAAGTGTGACACATCTGGTATCGCCGTACTCAGGAGAAGTTGGGGAATGTGTTTTGGGGTGTCATTTTACATATACCCATGCTGGGTGAGAAAAATATCTTGGTCAAATGCCAACTTTGTATAAAAAAATGGGAAAAGTTGTCTTTTGCCAAGATATTTCTCTCATCCAGCATGGGTATTTGTAAAATGACACCCCAAAACACATTCCCCAACTTCTCCTGAGTACGGTGATACCAGATGTGTCACACTTTTTTGCTGCCAAGGTGGGCAAAGGGGCACATATTCCAAAGTGCACCTTTCGGATTTTGCAGGCCATTTTTTACACATTTTGATTGCAAGGTACTTCTCACACATTTGGGCCCCTAAATTGCCAGGGCAGTATAACTACGCCACAAGTGACCCCATTTTAGAAAGAAGACACCCCAAGGTATTCCGTGAGGGGCATGGCGAGTTCCTAGAATTTTTTATTTTTTGTCACAAGTTAGCGGAAAATGATGATTTTTTTTTCTTTCTCTTTTTTCCTTACAAAGTCTCATATTCCACTAACTTGCGACAAAAAATAAAAAATTCTAGGAACTCGCCATGCCCCTCACGGAATACCTTGGGGTGTCTTCTTTCCAAAATGGGGTCACTTGTGGCGTAGTTATACTGCCCTGGCAATTTAGGGGCCCAAATGTGTAAGAAGTACCTTGCAATCAAAATCTGTAAAAAATGGCCTGTGAAATCCGAAAGGTGCACTTTGGAATATGCGCCCCTTTGCCCACCTTGGCTGCAAAAAAGTGTCACACATCTGGTATCGCCGTACTCAGGAGAAGTTGGGGAATGTGTTTTGGGGTGCCATTTTACATATACCCATGCTGGATGAGAGAAATATCTTGGCAAAAGACAACTTTTCCTATTTTTTTTATACAAAGTTGGCATTTGACCAAGATATTTTTCTCACCCAGCATGGGTATATGTAAAATGACACCCCAAAACACATTCCCCAACTTCTCCTGAGTACGGCGATACCAGATGTGTGACACTTTTTTGCAGCCTAGATGCGCAAAGGGGCCCAAATTCCTTTTAGGAGGGCATTTTTAGACATTTGGATCCCAGACTTCTTCTCACACTTTCGGGCCCCTAAAAAGCCAGGGCAGTATAAATACCCCACATGTGACCCCACTTTGGAAAGAAGATACCCCAAGGTATTCAATGAGGGGCCTGGCGAGTTCCTAGAAATTTTTTATTTTTTGCATAAGTTAGCGGAAATTGATTTTTTTGTTTTTTTTCTCACAAAGTCTCACTTTCCGCTAACTTAGGACAAAAATTTCAATCTTTCATGGACTCAATATGCCCCTCAGCGAATACCTTGGGGTGTCTTCTTTCCGAAATGGGGTCACATGTGGGGTATTTATACTGCCCTGGCTTTTTAGGGGCCCTAAAGCGTGAGAAGAAGTCTGGAATATAAATGTCTAAAAATGTTTACGCATTTGGATTCCGTGAGGGGTATGGTGAGTTCATGGGAGATTTTATTTTTTGACACAAGTTAGTAGAATATGAGACTTAGTAAGAAAAAACAAAAACTAAAACAAACAAAAAATTTCCGCTAACTTGTGCCAAAAAAAATGTCTGAATGGAGCCTTACATGGGGGGGTGATCAATGACAGGGGGGGTGATCAATGACAGGGGGGGTAATCACCCATATAGACTCCCGGATCACCCCCCTGTCATTGATCACCCCCCTGGTAAGGCTCCATTCAGACGTCCGTATAATTTTTACGGATCCATGGATCGGATCCGCAAAACACATGCGGACGTCTGAATGGAGCCTTACAGGGGGGTTATCAATGACAGGGGGTGATCAGGGTGATCACCCCCCTGTCACTGATCACCCCCCCTGTAAGGCTCCATTCAGATGTCCGCATGATTTTTACGGATCCATGGATACATGGATCGGATCCACAAAACACATGCGGACGTCTGAATGGAGCCTTACAGGGGGGTTATCAATGACAGGGGGTGATCAGGGTGATCACCCCCCTGTCACTGATCACCCCCCCCCCCCCCTGTAAGGCTCCATTCAGACATCCGCATGATTTTTTACGGATCCATGGATACATGGATCGGATCCACAAAACACATGCGGACGTCTGAATGGAGCCTTACAGGGGGGTTATCAATGACAGGGGGTGATCAGGGTGATCACCCCCCTGTCACTGATCACCCCCCCTGTAAGGCTCCATTCAGACATCCGCATGATTTTTTACGGATCCATGGATACATGGATCGGATCCACAAAACACATGCGGACGTCTGAATGGAGCCTTACAGGGGGGTGATCAATGACAGGGGGTGATCAGGGAGTGTATATGGGTGATCACCCGCCTGTCATTGATCACCCCCTGTAAGGCTCCATTCAGACGTCCGCATGTGTTTTGCGGATCCGATCCATGTATCCATGGATCCGTAAAAATCATGCGGACGTCTGAATGGAGCCTTACAGGGGGGTGATCAATGACAGGGGGGTGATCAATGACAGGGGGGTGATCAGGGAGTGTATATGGGTGATCACCCGCCTGTCATTGATCACCCCCCTGTAAGGCTCCATTTAGACGTCCGTATGCGTTTTGCGGATCCGATCCATGTATCCGTGGATCCGTAAAAATCATACGGACGTCTGAACGGAGCCTGACAGGGGGGTGATCAATGACAGGGGGGTGATCAGGGAGTTTATATGGGGTGATCATGGGTTTATAAGGGGTTAATAAGTGGGGGGGGGGGGTGTAGTGTAGTGTAGTGTGGTGTGGTGTGGTGTGGTGTGGTGTTTGGTGCGACTGTACTGACCTACCTAAGTCCTCTGGTGGTCGATCCTAACAAAAGGGACCACCAGAGGACCAGGTAGGAGGTATATTAGACGCTGTTATGAAAACAGCGTCTAATATACCTGTTAGGGGTTAAAAAATTCGGATCTCCAGCCTGCCAGCGAGCGATCGCCGCTGGCAGGCTGGAGATCCACTCGCTTACCTTCCGTTCCTGTGCGCGCGTTCACAGGAAATCTCGCGTCTCGCGAGATGGCGCATATATGCGTGACTGTGCGCAGGGCTGCCACCTCCGGACCGCACATCTGCGTTAGGCGGTCCGGAGGTGGTTAAACCCCCCACAGGCATACCTCTGGCGTCAGAAGTCCAATTTTCCCTTGGAGGAAGGGAGCCCTCTACCACGGTCTCTTCTTCGCCGTGTAGAGGATCCTCTGGAGATGCCTCTTGATGCAGATGTCTCTCCTCTTTCTGATCTTCTACACTCCGCTCCCCTATTGGAAGAGCGAAAGGAAGAATACCACTTCTTTTTGGCAGCATAAGGAAGGGACTTCCTTTTTTTGTTTGACAGATTTTCCATGTGTGTGTCAAGCTCTGGTCCGAAGAGCCTATTTGGACAATACTCCATTACACAGAGTGTATTCTTCGAGTGGACATCTGCTGTAGGGATTTTTCTGTAGATAACGTCAGAGACCGGGCTGCAAATCTGGCCTGCTGCACCGAGACATCACATGGAAAGTCAGAAGCCAGAGCAACCTTCTTAAAGGACAATAATATATCATCCCTTGGAACACATATCTATGTCTTCCTCCATTTGGAGGAGCAATGCACAAAGGTTCTTTGCAACCGTATAAGAGGATAGCGCTACCTTTGCCTGGCCTGAAGCTGAGAGGTAGCTTCTGTGTAAGGCCTCTTTCAGACAGGCGTTGCGGGAAAATGCACAATTTTTCAGCGCGAGTGCAAAACACTGTAATGCGTTTTGCACGCGCGTGAGAAAAATCGGCATGTTTGGCACCCGAACTTCTTCACATAAGTTCAGGCTTGGGATCGGTGTTCTGTAGATTGTATTATTTTCACTTATAACATGGTTATAAGGGAAAATAATAGCATTCTGAATACAGAATGCATAGTACAATAGCACTGGAGGGGTTAAAAATAAAATAAAAAAATAATTAAACTCACCTTAATCCACTTGATCGCGCAGCCCGGCTTCTCTTCTGTCTTCTTTTTTGCTGTGTGCAGAAAAAGGACCTGTGGTGACATCACATGATCCATCACCATAGTAAAAGATCATGTGACGGACCATGTGATGACTGGAGTTACGTCACCACAGGTCCTTTTCATGCACACAGCAAAAAAGAAGACAGAAGAGAAGCCGGGCTGCGCAATCAAGTGGATTAAGGCGAGTTTAATTATTTTTTATTTTTTTAACCCCTCCAGCGCTATTTTACAATGCATTCTGTATTCAGAATGCTATTATTTTCCCTTCTAACCATGTTAAAAGGAAAAATAATAATGATCGGGTCTCCATCCCGATAGTCTCCTAGCAACCGTGCGTGAAAATCGCACCGCATCTGCACTTGCTTGCGATTTTCACGCAACCCCATTCACTTCTATGGGGCCTGCGTTGCGTGAAAAACTCAGAATATAGAACATGCTGCGATTTTCACGCAACACACAAATGATGCATGAAAATCAAAGCTCGTGTGCACAGCCCTATAGAAATGAATGGGTCAGGATTCAGTGCGGGTGTAATGCGTTCACCTCACGCATCGCATCTGCGCAGAATACTCTTCTATCCATCGGATCTGTAAAGGTAGACCCATCCTCACTAAGGACTAAAGTGCGTCTAAATAATATTGATATGGCGACATCTACTCTTGGGGGATCACCCCATATTTTTTTTTCTTCTTGCCCTGTAATACACATGGTCTTAAACCTCTTGTTAAATATTGGCGTTTTCCACTCATTGACCATAAGCCTCTTATTGGATCAACCTTAAAAGGCCCTGGATTCTTTATGGATACCCATCCCCTACATCTCCCCCTGAAACAAGGCTTTAGGCTCCCAGGATTTAAATAACTGACATTTTCTGCAATGGAAACAAGTTCAGTTCCTGATCATCCTCTTCCGATTCGGAGGTCTCAATCTCGTCTATGACCCGATATTCGTCAAACATGACTGATTCTCTGGGGGATGAATCTATCCATCCAGAAATAGCACCCAGCCTCATCTGAGAACCTTCGGCTTCCTTATCCTTAACTGCTGACTCTTTGAACTGTCTAAATGCATCATGGATAAAATCCTTTATCCACAGTAATACATCCTTATTGGATAAGGGCTGTTCCTCCACAGGAAAGTCATTAGCTCTGCAGGCTGAGCAGAAATAAAATTCACTGCCATCAGGCAAGGGGGTGTTACACGATCTGCAGGACATGTGTTTGCGTTTCCCAGCAGACTTCCTGTTGGAGGAGCTTCTATCTTCAGAACCCTGAGACATCTACAATAGAGAGTAACAAAATAGACTACTCTGCTTTATTAAACAGAATACCTGATACACCCAACCCAAGTGAGTAACTGAACAGTCTCAAATAAGAAAAAAAGCTGAAGGTAACCCCAAGGAGAGAGACCACCAGTGTATATAATGCCAAACAATAAATTTATTAATACCGCTACCAAAAGAATGTGACTTTTAAATGTTTGTCTTCCAGCAGTCCCTAAGATGCCCTATAATGTCTCTATGTACTGAAAAGAGCCCCGACAGATATGGCAGCAGTTATACTCCTAGCTGCCGTCTGAAACTTGCTGAGCATTGTTCTTCCTGCATTGGTACACCATAAGGGCTTGTTCACACGACTGTATGGCTTTTCCAGTGTTTTGCGGACCGTTTTTCACGGATCCGTTGTTCCGCTTTTTGTTTCCGTTGTGTTTCCGTTTCTGTTCCGTTTTTCCGTATGGCATATACAGTAATTACATAGAAAAAAATTGTAATTACATTTTCAATAGATGGTTCCGCAAAAAACAGAACGGATACGGAAGACATACAGATGCATTTCCGTATGTGTTCTGGTTTTTTTGCGGACCCATTGACTTGAATAGAGCCACGGACTGTGATTTGCGGACAAGAATCAAAATCTAGCGGAACAGAATTGCGGACATACAGAAACGGAATACTCATGGAGTACATTCTGGTTTTTTTTTGCGGACCCATTGAAATGAATGGTTCCGTATACGGAACGCAATAAACGGCCTGCATACAGAACACAAAAAACGTTTGTGTGAACAAGCCCTAACTGTAAGGCCTCTTGCACACAAACTTTTTTTTTTTTCCGTTTACGTTCCGTTTTTTGCATTCCTTATACGGCCCGGATCCATTCATTTCAATGGATCCGCAAAAAAAAACCCAAAAAAAACAGAAGGCACTCCGTATGCCTTCCGTTTCATTCAAAGATAGAGCATGTCCCATTATTGTCCGCATAACGGACAAGGAAAGTACTGTTCTATCAGGGGCCAGCTGTTCCGTTCCGCAAAAAACAGAATGCACACAGACATCATCCGTATTTTTTGAGGATCCATTTTTTGACGACCGCAAAATACTAAAAAAGCCATACGGTCGTGTGCAAGAGGACTGAAAGTATTAGTCAAACTATACACTTTATTCCCAACTGGGAATTTTACAGAGGTAACCTAAATTATATAATGCATAAAAATGTGCCACCAAACTGAAGCGCCGTACTCTAAGCATAGAGCAAAAAAATTTAAAATAAAATACGCTGCCTAACAATCTGGATGCCAAAGCGCCCCTAAGGCCTCTTTCACACTTGCGTTGTCCAGATCCGGCGTGTACTCCACTTGCCGGAATTACACGCCGGATCCGGAAAAACGCAAGTGTACTGAAAGCATTTGAAGACGGATCAGTCTTCAAAATGCTTTCAGTGTTACTATGGCAGCCAGGACGCTATTAAAGTCCTGGTTGCCATAGTAGGAGCGGGGAGCGGTATACTTACAGTCCGCGCAGCTCCCAGGGCGCTCCAGAATGACGTCAGAGCGCCCCATGACGTCATCCATGCGCTTGGGGCGCCCTGACGTCACTCTGGAGCGCCCCGGGAGCCGCACGGATGGTAAGTATGCTGCTCCCCGCTCCCCACTACACTTTACCATGGCTGCCAGGACTTTAGCATCCCGGCAGCCATGGTAACCATTGAGAAAAAGCTAAACGTCGCATCCGGCAATGCGCCGAAACGACGTTTAGCTTAAGGCCGGATCCGGATCAATGCCTTTCAATGGGCATTCATTCCGGATCCGGCCTTGCGGCAAGTGTTCCGGATTTTTGGCCTGGAGCAAAAAGCGCAGCATGCTGCGCTATTTGCTGCGGCCAAAAAACGTTCCGTTCCGGAACTGAAGACATCCTGATGCATCCTGAAGGACGGACTGTCCATTCAGAATGCATTAGGATAATCCTGATCAGTATTCTTCCGGCATAGAGCCCCGACGACGGAACTCTATGCCGGAAGACAATAACGCAGATGTGAAAGAGCCCTTACCTTCTAGGGATCACAGCGGAAAGGAAGGTGGGTGCCACCATGTTTTATCCTCCTCTCTCCTCCCCGCGTAGCGGTACATGCAAGGAGATGTACGCATGCAGCGCCGGCAGGGAGGAGGCAGAACCTCCAGAGGGATAGCGCCGAAGTGTAAGAGGAACTACTGGCACCAAGTGCCTCCTACGTACATGGAGGGGAGAGCAGAACTGGATCGCACATCCACAATGCTATGCTTTGATCTAACTCGCTTATCAGCGCTATATTAAAGTGTACAGCCCCCCATACTGCATGCTGTACAAGAGGCATTAGTGTACATTTTGATCAAAAGGCATAATCCCACTCACCACGCCAAGGTTGCCTCTTGAGTGGGACCTACTCTGACAAAAGGGCGCAGCGCAGTGCGATGACAAAGCGGTAATGCCCTGGTAGGCGGCGGGACCCAGGGGTCAAAGCAGCATCCCTGCTGTCTGACAATGCCACCCATGGCACTGGGTCCCACCGACCCAGGGGTCAAAACAGCACCGCAAAAACAAAGGCCACCACGCAGTACTGCACCATGTGAACAGTTGTCTAACACAACATGTCCATTGCTATTAGGAGCTATAGGTCAATGACCACTATATGCAGACCTATGTGATTAAAACCACCTGTGCCGAATGGGAGGAGTGCTGATACCAGTAAAGAAAACAAAATAGACCATTAATATAGATGGGGGGGGGGGGGGAGAAACAGAACTGGATCGCACATCCACAATGATATGCTTTGATCTAACTCGCTTATCAGCGCTATATTAAAGTGTACAGCCCCCCATACTGCATGCTGTACAAGAGGCATTAGTGCACATTTTGATCAAAAGGCATAAGCCCACTCACCACGCCAAGGTCGCCTCTTTGAGTGGGACCTACTCTGACAAAAAGGCGCAGCGCAGTGCGGTGACAAAGTGGCACTGCCCTAGTAGGCGGCGGGACCCAGGAGTCAAAACAGCAACCTTGCTGTGTGACAATGCCACCCATGGCACTGGGTCCCACCAACCCACCAGAACAGCACCACAAAAACAAAGGCCACCACGCAGTACTGCACCATGTGAACAGTTGTCTAACACAACATGTCCATTGCTATCAGGAGCTACAGGTCAATGACCACTATATGCAGACTTGTGTGATTAAAACCACCTGTGCCAAATGGGAGGAGTGCTGATACCAGTAAAGAAAAAAAATAGACCATTAATATACCAGGGGGAGAGAAACAGAACTGGATCGCACATCCACAATGATATGCTTTGATCTAACTCGCTTCTCAGCGCAATATTAAAGTGTACAGCCCCCCATACTGCATGCTGTACAAGAGGCATTAGTGCACATTTTGATCAAAAGGCATAAGCCCACTCACCACGCCAAGGTCGCCTCTTTGAGTGGGACCTACTCTGAAAAAAGGATGCCTCCTACATACACCCTCCAGGCTAAGCTCTACAAATGTAGCTTCCCATGAATTTACCAACGGTCCACATTGTCCTAAGAAAACCCTGCCTAAGAGAAATGCTTAAGTGATTTTCAAACACACCAAATATAACTGATAGTACCACTGAATACAGCAGCCCTTCATGTAACAGCTGAACACAGAAGCTGTGTTAATATAGCTGGAAAAAAACAAACAAAAAAAAATAGAGACCTATGGGAGTTAATACAATATTATGAAGTTTTGTAAAGAAAAACATGTATACTTCCCAACATCTCCCCATCCTCGATAGAAGGAGGCCATCGAGGAAGGACAGAAAACAAACACAGTAGGAGGTTGTAAGCTAGGGAGTAATAAAGGATGAGATTAATTGACATCTCCCTGTCCTATGTTTCAGGTTGATTAGAAATCCCTGTGGGTGCTGCTGCTGAAGGACGACAAGGAACTAGCGATTTGAAAGTTTGGCGTTCGGGTTATATAAGAATTCCGTAATGGATTGTGTTACCATGGACCATAACGGAATTCTATGATGGCATGCACCACGGAAGCCAGCATAGATCTCTATTATGACAGAATGCCTCATAGTCCGTGATAATGGAATTCTTAGGCTACTTTCACACTAGCGTTCGTCGGTCCGCTTGTGAGCTCCGTTTGAAGGGGCTCACGAGCGGACCCGAACGCCTCCGTCCAGCCCTGATGCAGTCTGAACGCTTGCAGCGTTCGGGTGTCCGCCTGGCCGTGCGGAGGCGAGCGGATCCGTTCAGACTTACAATGTAAGTCAATGGGAATGGATCCGCTTGAAGATGACACCATATGGCTCAATCTTCAAGCGGATCCGTCCCCCATTGACTTTACATTGAAAGTCTGAACGGATCCGCTCAGGCATCTTGCGCACTTAGAAATTTTTCTAAGTTATTAATGCAGACGGATCCGTACTGAACGGAGCCTCCGTCTGCATTAATATGATCAGATCCGTTCAGAACGGATCCGATCAAGCGCAAGTGTGAAAGTAGCCTTAGATAACCCGAATGCCGAACTTGCAAATGGCGAGTTTGCTCCACACCACGCCTTCTTATTAACTGGCTCGATGTCAGCCCCTGTAAGGGGCCTTTTTAGCTTGGGTTTCGTTGTAGTCCAAATGTATCTCCAATTTGTAACATTCTGCATTTCATTGATGCTGCTTATACTTCAGTGGTTGATGGTCAGTTATTAAAAGTATATCTGCACACTGTACTAGAAACTCCTTGTACGCACCCTTATATTATCACAAGGTTACTTTATGGTTTACATAAGCCACCACCTTGAGGAATCAACCTAGACCAAAGGATCAGAGCATAGTTAATATTTAGTTTAAAGGTTGTTAACACAGTTAAAGTGTAAAAAAAAATAATGAAAGACTGAAAAAGGGTAGAAGGCTTTTTATTGTGAATAAAAAAAACAAAAATGACAGTAATGCTGCTTACGTAAGTACACTGCTCTTTTCCCAGTGCATGCTGAGCCTTACATGTACACAATCTGCTGAGCTCAGAGAACATGGATGCAAGGCCAGGAGCTGGGACAGCCTGAAAATACCTAGATAGGGGCACAGTACCAGCTGTAATGGGCCTGAGCTCTGCTCCTGAACGGACGGACTGTTTAAGGTACATTCACATCTCAATGCTCCTCTGAGGTATATGGTGGCTTCCTGCTGTGACAGCACAACAGTATGAAATGTAACACTACGAGGATTGGAAAAAGCAGCAGCAACGAACCTGCTTTTTTTTTTTGGGCAGGGATTATGGAATGGGTGTAGGAGCAGCAACCCCCACCCTGTACCTTAAACAGCTCCAATCACATCTGGCAGGACAGATAATACTTTTCTTTATTTTTATCATAAACCAGCAGAGTGGGAGTGAGAGGGTAGGAGGACACGGGCTCAGGGAAGAAACACTGGAGGGGAGGCCGAGGCATCATCCTGCAGTGGAACCATCTGGGAGTTACACCCTTGGGATTACTTTCTCCAAGAAATCTTTCACTGTCATCATTTCCTGCAACAAGAAAGAAAATACCAATATGAGATGTAGAGGAAAGGTTATGGGATGATCAAGAGGATTAAACCCTACAGAAAAATAGCAATGGGGTAAAACAACATGATGCACATGGACTTGACGTGTGTACGATAACCCATACTGCACTCTTTGTGCGACTATACTCACCTATAAAAGCCATGCTTCTAGAGAGGAATACCTCTGCAAGGGGCTATTACACTGTCCGGGCATGGATGGGAACACATCTATCGGTGATCGTTTGCAAATGGCATCTGGTCTGGAGAATGAGCTCGGCAGATTGATATATAGTTTTGTGGGAAAAAATTCAGTACAACTTGTGTTTCATCCATTTACATTTCTGCTCATTCTGAGCATAGGAGTCCATAGTTTGATTTATGATTATTATTCTGTCCCATTACTTTTGGTCCCCTAACAAGTGGGAGGCACATATGCAAACTGTTGTAATTCCTACACTGTTCACCTGATTTAGATGTAAATACCCTCAAACTAAAGCTGACGGTCTGCAGGTAAAGCACATCTTGTCCGTTTCAATTCAAATCCATTGTGGTGGTGTATAGAGCCAAAAATGTTAGAATTGTGTCCATGTCCCAATATTTATGGACCTGACTGTATACCAGGCTGCATAGCTAGGACTGCATGCACTATATTTCTGTCCCCAGAAAACACAAAAGACCAGCAATACCACCCTTACCTCTTGACTGGTGCTGTGCGTGACTCCAGAATATGTTTTAAACTGAACCTTTGATGGGGTCACCAGACATTTCAGCTTTTCTGAGGTGAGAGTTCCAAAGCGAACAGGAATCATAGGATCTGCCTCCCCATGACACTGCAGGATAGAGATGTCCTTATTTACGCCGGATGCAGCCTGCCATAAAAAAATTCATAAAAATCCACATTATACAGAGGATAGGCAGATCGTCCCTTCTTTCATAAGACGCTTTAGAAATGTGAGGTATACAATAGGTAAAACACGAAAAGAAATCAATAGTACTGACATTTCAGTTGTTTTGACCAATTCTGCCCTAAAATCATCTAATATTGAGCTGTATTTTCCACATATAAAAGACAATGGAGGCTGACGGCCTTAGCCTTCACTGTCCACTGCAGAAGTAATAAGTGTCTAATTTGCAGGGATCTGACCGGAGGTGCCCCAACAGATCGCAAGAACGGGTGCCCATATTCTCCTGTTCGACTAGAGCAACAGACATGCATGCATGACTACTGCTCCATTCAAAATTCAAACAGGGAAACAAAGACCCCAGTTCTTATGATTGGCAGGGGCACAAGTGGCCATCCACGCCGATCAGCCATTTAACCCCTATCCTGTGTGTTGGGATGAGACCACAAAGCTGAGAAATGCAGTATGCATTGTCACCTGTAAGATGACTGTAAAAGTTTAAAGACCCCCAACCAGCAATTGGTGGCACCATTTGCCTCTCCCACAGTTCTTCTGAAGAGGATGTCAATTTAACCACTTCATATCTGGGCCATTTCCCCCTTCCTGACAGAGCCATTTTTTGCAAATGTCACTTTATGTGGTAATAACTTTAAAACGCTTTTACTTATCCAGGCCAATTCTGAGATTGTTTTCTCGTCACATATTGAACTTCATAACAGTGGTAAAATTGAGTCAAAAAATTTCATTTTTAAATTATAAAAAAAAAATACCAAATTTATAAAAAATTTGAAAAAATTATCACATTTCAATTTCTCTATTTTTATAATAGATAGTAATACCTCCAAAATAGTTATTACTTTAAATTTCCCATATGTCTACTTTATGTTTGGATCATTTTGTGAATGTCAGTTTAATTTTTTGGGGACGTTAGAAGGCTTAGAAGCATACCCACTTTTTAAAGATCCAGTTCAGGTATGGTCACTTTGTGGCGCTTACATAATAGATTTCAGAATTTCACTTTTTTGGCAGATTTTCCATTTTAATCCATTTTTTTCCGCTAACAAAGCAAGCGCTAACAGCCAAACAAAACTCAATATTTATTGCCCCGATTCTGTAGTTTACAGAAAAACCCCATATGTGGTCATAAACTGCTGTACAGGCACACAGTAGGGCGCAGAAGGAAAGGAGCACCATGTGGTTTTTGGAAGGTAGATTTAGCTGGACTGGTTTTTTGACACCATGTAACATTTGAAGACCCCCTGATGCACCCCTAGAGTAGAAACTGCAAAAAAGTGACCCCTTTATGGAAACTACGAGATAAGGTGGCAGTTTTGTTGGTACTGTTTTAGGGTACATATGCTTTTTGGTTGCTGTATATTACACTTTTTGTGAGGCAAGGTAACAAAAAATTGCTGTTTTGGCACAGTTTTTATTTTTTGTTATTTACAATGTTCATCTGACAGGTTAGATTACCTGATATTTTTTATACAGCAGGTTCTTATGGACACGGCGATACCGAATATCTATACTTTTTTTTATTTAAGTTTTACACAATATCATTTTTTAAACAAAAAAATAAATAATCATTTTAGTGTCTCCATAGTCTGAGAGCCATGGTTTTTTTATTTTCTGGTCGATTGTCTTAGGTAGGGTATCATTTTTGCGGGATGAGATGACGGTTTGATTGGTACTATTTTGGTGTCCATATGACTTTTTGATCGCTTGCTTTTACACTTTTTGTTCTCCTGGGAGGTTAGGTCATGTGATATTTTTATAAAGCAGGTTCTTACAGACGCGGCGATACCCAATATGTATACTTTTTTATTTACTTAAGTTTTACACAATAACAGCATATTTGAAAACAAAAACAAAAAAATATGATATTTTAGTGTCTCCATATCCACCCATAGTTTTTTTTGGGCGATTGTCCTAGGTAGGATCTAATTTTTTGCAGGATGAGGTGACTGTTATATTGGTACTATTTTGGGGGGCATACGCCTTTTTAATTACTTTTAGTGATGTAATGTTCACCTGAGGGGTCATGTAATATTTTTATAGAGCCGGTCGTTACAGACGTGGCAATACCCAATATGTATACTTTCATTTATTTAAGTTTTACATAATAAAATAATTTTTTAAACAAAAAATATATATCATGTTTTAATGTCTCCATAGTCTAAGAGTCAGTTTATTTTTTATTTTTGGGGCGATTGTCTTAGGTAGGGTATCATTTTTTTGCGGGATGAGGTGACGGTTGGGTGCATGCGACTTTGATCGGTTGCCTATTACACTTTTTGTGATGTAAGGTGACAAAATGAATTTTTTGTGGCACTGTTTCTATTTTTTATACGACATTCACCTGAGGAGTTGGGTAATGTGATATTTTTTTATAGGAGATGGTTGTCACGGACACGGCGATACCTAATATGTCTACTTTTTATTTATTTATATCACTTTAACACAATAATATCATTTTTGAAACAAAAAATCATGTTTTAATATCTCCATGTTCTGAGAGCTATAGTATTTTTTATTTTTGAGCGATTCTTATGTAGGGGCTAATTTTTTGCGGAATGAGGTAACAGTTTTATTAGTACCATTTTGTGGGACATATGCTTTTTTGATCACTTGGTGTTGCACTTTTTGTGATGTAGGGTGACAAAAATGGTTTTTTTTTTTATGGTGTTTATCGGACGGGGCGGATCATGTGATATATTTATAGAGCCGGACGCAGCAATACCAAATATGTCTTTTATTTATTTTTTCCTATTTTTAATATTTTTTTTTAATTACTTAATTTGGGAATTTTATTTTTTACATACGAAACCTTTTTTTTTTTTTATAAAACTTAAATTTTTTTTATTTCTTTCTTTTATTTTACACTTTGTGTCCCCCATAAGGTCATACAAGACATATCCCCCCCCCCCCCCCCAACTATTGATTTCTCCTGTAACTGGGGTTGACATACAGGGGAAATACACCCCTCAGAGAGGCTGTACAGCGCAATACAGGGTTGAACAGCCTCAATGCAGGGCTGATCGAGGTCTGTTGAAGACCTGACAGCTCCTGCACTCTCCCGGCCCCGGCGGTCACAAAGCCACCGGGCTGGGACAGGAAGCGCATTGCGCTTCCTGCTCTGTATTCACAGCGCTTGGCAAACGATGTGTATACAGCAATCTAGAAGGCAGGCACACCTGGGAACTGTCCCTGCCTTCTCTCTGGGTTGCCCCGCTGTCACTGAAAGCGCCCCCACCCGCTCAGCAGCTGCACGATTAGCGTGCAACTGCGATCTCTGAATGGACGTTCCACAACGTCCATTCAGAGTTAAACATCCATCCATAGGATGTTAATATCCTATGGGCGGATGTGAGTTGGTTAAGAGGAGACGCCTGTCGTTAGTAACAGGGGGCTCTCCTCCTGAAATGAAACCACCACCCGCAGTTATGAAGATCTGTCCTGAAAATACAAACTCAACCAATTTATAGTAGTTACCTGTTTAAAGTGAATGAATAAAATATTGTTAATTGAATAATTTACAGGTTTAGCACTCTAGCCATCCAATTTACTCTCCAGCAGGGATAGGCAGGGTACTGTGGACTTTAGAACTAGTCAAATTACTCGAGCAGTCAATCCATTTCTACATTTTTTATTGGTTTAGGAAACAAGAGCTTAACAGGCACCGGCCTCAAACACCTCAAACATCTCCATGTGGTAGGAAATTTCACAGCACACAACAGATCACAACTTTGCTTGCAATGCACAAACTTGTATTTTGTCCTTAACCACTTAAGGACCACAGGTTTATACCCCCCTAGTGACTAGGCCCTTATTTTTACAAATCGGCACTCCACAACTTTACCGGTTTATTGCTCGGTCATGCAACTTACCACCCAAATGAATTTTACCTCCTTTTCTTCTCACTAATAGAGCTTTCATTTGGTGGTATTTCATTGCTGCTGACATTTTTACTTTTTTGTTATTAATCGAAATTTAATGAAATTTTTTCAAAAAAAATGACATTTATCACTTTCAGTTGTAAATTTTTTTTAAAAAAACGACATCCATATATAAATTTTTCTCTAAATTTATTGTTCTACATGTCTTTGATAAAAAAAAAATGTTTGGGTAAAAAAATAAAATAATGGTTTGGGTAAAAGCTATAGCGTTTACAAACTATGGTACAAAAATGTGAATTTCCGATTTTTGAAGCAGCTCTGACTTTCTGAGCACCTGTCGTCATGTTTCCTGAGGTTCTACAAATGCCCAGACAGTAGAAAAACCCCACAAATTACCCCATTTCGGAAAGAAGACACCCTAAGGTATTCGTTGATGGGCATAGTGAGTTCATAGAACTTTTTATTTTTTGTCACAAGTTAACGGAAAATTATGATTTTTTTTTATTTATTTTTTCCTTACAGTCTCATATTCCACTAACTTGTGACAAAAAATAAAAACTTCCATGAACTCACTATGCCCATCAAGAAATACCTTGGGGTGTCTTCTTTCCAAAATGGGGTCACTAGTGGGGTAGTTATACTGCCCTGGCATTCTAGGGGCCCTAATGTGTGGGAAGTAGTTTGAAATCAAAATGTGTAAAAAATGACCTGTGAAATCCTAAAGGTGCACTTTGGAATATGTGCCCCTTTGCCCACCTAGGCTGCAAAAAAGTGTCACACATCTGGTATCGCCGTACTCAGGAGAAGTTGGGCAATGTGTTTTGGGGTGTCATTTTACATATACCCATGCTGGGTGAGAGAAATATCTCGGCAAAAGACAACTTTTCCCATTTTGTTTATACAAAGTTGGCATTTGACCGAGATATTTATCTCACCCAGCATGGGTATATGTAAAATGACACCCCAAAACACATTGCCCAACTTCTCCTGAGTACGGCGATACCAGATGTGTGACACTTTTTTGCAGCCTAGATGCGCAAAGGGGCCCAAATTCCTTTTAGGAGGGCATTTTTAGACATTTGGATCCCAGACTTCTTCTCACGCTTTAGGGCCCCTAAAATGCCAGGGCAGTATAAATACCCCACATGTGACTCCACTTTGGAAAGAAGACACCCCAAGGTATTCAATGAGGGGCATGGCGAGTTCATAGAATTATTATTTTTTGGGCACAAGTTAGCGGAAATAGATTTTTTTTGTTTTTTCTCACAAAGTCTCCCTTTCCGCTAACTTGGGACAAAAATTTCAATATCTTTCATGGACTCAATATGCCCCTCAGCGAATACCTTGGGGTGTCTTCTTTCCGAAATGGGGTCACATGTGGGGTATTTATACTGCCCTGGCATTTTAGGTGCCCTAAAGAGTGAGAAGAAGTCTGGAATATAAATGTCTAAAAAATTTTACGCATTTGGATTCTGTGAGGGGTATGGCGAGTTCATGTGAGAGATTATTTTTTGACACAAGTTAGTGGAATATGAGGAAAAAAAACAAAGACAATTTCCCGCTAACTTAGGCCAAAAAAAATGTCTGAATGGAGCCTTACAGGGAGGTGCTCAATGACAGGGGGGTGATCAGGGAGTGTATACGGGGTGATCACCCCCCTGTCATTGATCATCCCCCTGAAAGGCTCCATTCAGACGTCCATATGTTTTTTACGGATCCACGGATCGGATCCGCAAAACACATACGGACGTCTGAATGGAGCCTTACAGGGGGGTGATCAGGGAGTCTAAATGGGGTGACCACCCCCCTGTCATTGATCACCCCCCTGTAAGGCTCCATTCAGACGTCCGTATGTGTTTTGCGGATCCGATCCGTGGATCTGCAAAACACATACGGACCTCTGAATGGAGCCAGCCTTACAAGGGGGTGATCAATGACAGGGGGGGTGATCAGGGAGTCTATATGGGGTGATTACCCCCCCCCCTGTAAGGCTCCATTCAGACGTCCGTATGTGTTTTGCGGATCCGATCCATGTAGCCGTGGATACGTAAAAAACATATGGCCGTCTGAATGGAGCCTTACAGGGGGGTGATCAATGACAGGGAGTCTATATGGGGTGATCAGGGGTTAATAAGTGACAGGGGGGGGGGGTGTAGTGTAGTGGTGTTTGGTGCTACTTTACAGAGCTGCCTGTGTCCTCTGGTGGTCGATCCAAGCAAAAGGGACCACCAGAGGACCAGGTAGCAGGTATATTAGACGCTGTTATCAAAACAGCGTCTAATATACCTGTTAGGGGTTTAAAAAATAAATCGCATCTACAGCCTGCCAGCGAACGATCGCCGCTGGCAGGCTGCAGATCCACTCGCTTACCTTCCGATCCTGTGAACACGCGCGCCTGTGTGCGCGCGCGTTCACAGGAAATCTCGGCTCACGCGAGATGACGCCAATCGGCGTTAGTGTAGCCTGAGAGCGCCGCAGCAATAACACCTTTCGGCGTTAGGTGTGCGGCAAGCGGTTAAAGGGGTTATCCTGGAAAAGATGATGATGACCTATTCTCAGGATAAGTCATCAATATCACATTGGCGGGGGTCTACCAAGCACATTGTCGTACATCGTATAGTGGCAGCGCTTGCTATTCTAGCTCAGCCCCATTGACTTGAATGGGGCTGAGCTGCAACTAAACCATGTGACCGATGTAGGGTGACGTCACTGGACTAGGAAGAGGCTGCAGCGCTGACGGAGCACCAGCGGTCCCAGGTGTGGGACCCCCACCGAACTTATACTGATGGCATTTCCTGAGGATAGGTCATCAATATATTTTCAGGGATAACCCCTGTAAAGAACATGAAAGAGTTAACCTATACTTGTTTCTGCTTGTGTAAATGATGTCAGCTCTGCAACCTCCTTGAGAGCTTGCGTGTCAGGGGCTGCACGGTGTCTATATACACATGGAAGTAAACATACAATATGGAGCAATCCATGAGCCTACTGGGTTTTATTTTATGTCAAATAGACAAACACTACCATATACCAGCTCTTTACATTTAGACCATTTTGAGACTATACATTGCACTTAAGAGTATTCCAACTCTAGATGTTTATGGCATAAATGCAGAAAGATCACTGGTCTCCCACAGCATGACAATTGCTAGCCACTACTCTGACTGCAACAGCTGCCCTGGAAGCTCTCCCTGGATCCTGCAATCATCAAGATCTGTTGTTTTTATCCGACAGGTACTCCGGTGTCCTCCCACACTCCAGACATACTGATAGGGACCATAGATTGTGAGCCCCATTGGGGACAGCGTCATGCTAATGTCTGTAAAGAGCTGCGGAATATAGTAGTGCTATATAAAGGAGTATAAGAATAAATGTAGTCTATGCAACAGTTTCCTTTAGGTTTCTTTTAATATTACCTGAGGGAATGTCTTGTGCAGCGGCAGCCAACAGCTAAGTCCCACAATTCCTGCAAGTTTCTGTTGACAGGTCAGAGCAGTATACAAAGACAGGGCCCCTCCCTTAAAAAAAAAAAAAATATATAATGAAAAAGAGCACAGAAATGTTAAAACCTGTTATTACATGTACCAGTGAGAAATATAAGGGCTCTTCACTTGCTGGAATCATGCTCCGTGTGAGAGAGGGATCGTGCGGTCTTGGGTACAGAAAGGTACGGCATTATTCATGATTGATAATACTGTGTGCCTCTGCCTGACCTTTCTGTTACAGAATCATAGTGATATAAAGCTGGCAGTATGATTCCAGTACAGAAATGTCACACAGTATTATCAATAATGATAATGCCATGTGCTTCTGTAGTCCAGAACGCACGATCCCTCTCTCACACAGAGTGCGATTCCCACAAGGGACACGCTCGTGTGAAAGAGCCCCCAAAGTAGGGTTACAGAAGAAAGTAAAAAGATTACAAAAGGTGTTAAAAGCAAAGTATCAACTTTTAAAAGACCACCCAAGCATACTTACATTCTCACCACGGGGTCCAGCGCTGCCTTCTCCAGACTGCCAACATCAGGTACAGATGGGGGCTGCTGCAGCCAATGACTGGGTGCAGCGATGACATTTCCCCCCAAGCCATATGTGAGCGATGATGATGTGCCATTTAGAGGGAAGGATATGTCACCACTGCAACTAGTTATTAGCTGAAGCAGCTTAGATGACCCCCCCCCCCCCTCCCTAATTCATACCAGATGTTGACACAAGGCACTGGTAGTCTGGAAAAAACTGTGCAAGACCCTAGGAGCCAGAACCAAGTGTCAAGGAGCAGGTAAGTATGCCTCACCAAACAAGGGCTAAAAGTTGGATCAAATATACCACATATATACTACATAAACATCAGTATCCCAAAAACGTTGAAACAGAGTCTGTGCAACATTGGCCTCCATCCATAGACGTGATAAAAATACATAGTAAAAAACCCAAAGACTACTAAGCTACCAAAACCTACATACAACTTACAAGTTATACACACCACCTTACACACAGAAAATATAAGAATTGAAAGAAAATTCCACTTTGTCACTAGAACACTTACTGAAGCAGGTGCCCTATGCAAGCATAATGTACTCGTGAGTATACACCAGGGATGGCCAACCTGCAGCTCTCCAGCTGTTGTAAAACTACAACTCCCACCATGCCCTGCTGTAGGCTGATAGCGGTAGTCAGTCTGGGCATGCTGGGAGTTGTCGTATTGCAACAGCTGGAAAGCCTCAGGTTGGCCAGCCCTGGTATACATTTACTACATATCTTGTGTGCGTTAAAGATACACCTAAACCGGAGGAACGCATCCATCTTTGATTACATATAAATATTTCCATCCTGCTATAAAAACTCAAATCCCAATTATAAACCTCTCATCTAACCAATATCAATTGTTTTGTGGAACTAGTTTGAAAAAAACAAAAAGTTATATGGCAAGAGGTCAGTGGGTGAAAATGTCATTTCTCAGTGACTTGTGCTCTTCAGAAACAGACAAATTATCTAGTAATAATCATATCGCTATGGCTGTATCTTGTAATGGCTATTGCTAGAGAAGCAGTTAGGAGATTTTACATTAGAGATTGGATAAAGAAAAACGGATTTCCAGACATGTGAAACTGGGCTAAATTGTATAAACCTAATTGCATGTCGGGGAATGCCGTGCAAACACTCATCAAGACACTGGCAAAGGTCTGGGTCACGGAACCAATAAATGGCCTAATTAGAAGTAAAGAGACGTTTAGATTATCAAGGCATCATCTTTTTACTCCTTTACTGCAAAAAGAACTCCCCCCCCCCCCCCAATGTGAGAGGGTAAGCATGTTATCTGATTGATGAAGGGGTGATAACAAGCACAAAAGTTCATGTTATCCCTCCCCTCTCCAAGGTCATCTATAGCCAGACAAGGAGAGCAGGAGACAGCACGTCCCTCATTGGCATCCTTTCTGATCTTTCACACAGGTAAAAGTCAGAGCTGCATGAATTATGGTCAATTGGTAGCATTAGGTCTCATGCATGCGACCGCAGTTTCTGTGCAGATCGCATGCAGACTCATTCATTTCAACATGGCCGGGAAAAGATGCAGACAGCACACAGTGTGATGTCCGCATTCGTATGTCCATTCCACGGCCCTGCAAAAAAAAAAAGAGAAATAAAAGAATTGAACAGGTCCTATTCTTGTCTGTTTTGAGGACAAGAACAGGCAATTCTAACAGAGGGCGGGATGTGCAGATCCACAAAAACGGCTACAGCCATGTGCATAAACCCTTAAAGGGTTTCTGTCACTAGAATTAACCCTATTATGCAAATTAGCCTCTAGGAGCAGGGGGGCGTTGCTCCTAAAGGCTCCGTTCTCCCAGCTCCTGTCACGCCCTGCCGTCCTTGATTGACAGGGCCAGCGTTCGTCTTCTCCTGCCAGCCCTGTGCGCTGGATAAATCTCGCGTCTGCGCAGTCCCAGCACACAGGGCCGGCAGGGGGAGATGAGCGCTGCCTGGCCCTGTCAATAAAGGGTGGCAGGGTGTGACATGAGGTGGGAGAACCTTAGCCTCTAGGAGCAGGAACAACTTCCCCACCCGGTCCTAGAGGCTAATTTGCATATTACAAAAGTTCAAACTGAACAAGTATAAGAATAGAAGAGTTGGGGTCTGCTGACATTAGCACATCGCTAATAGGGTTAATTCTGGTGACAGAAACCCTTTAAACAATGGTATGCATGTTGCACTCAGATTTATCTCAATTGAATTAAATGGAAAAAACGCTTGTGAATTCATATGGCGCCTTTTTTTCCGCTTGCATAAAAAAGATGCGACCATCCTTGAGGCGGAATCCACATGCATGAGTTCCCACTGAAATGGGCAGAATTAAAAAATAACACTTATAAAAAATGAAGTGGAATAAAAACTGCATCCTTAAAAAAAAAAAAAAAAACACAAGGAATCCTAAAAGGTATTTTTCGGCACTATCTATTTTAGCCCCATGCTGTTAAACCTCCAGGATACATAAAGCTGTAGACATAAGAAAGCTGAACACTTCTATTAGTCAGCATCAGTACGCCAGGTACCTGGGAAAATCCTCCTAGGACAATCCTATTGGCTGGAATTCCATTCTTCACTTCATGTTCAATGATACTTTTAACTGAAAAGGAAATAAAAATTAAAACAGAAAACCAAGAAATTGCCTTTACAACTTCTGACCTTAAAGGGGTTTTACAGGAGTAATTGTCCATGAGGTAATGGCCCCTAGCCTGCATCACCTACTGTAAGATTCATACTTACCTTTTCCCCAGGCTGTTCACATAACCAATGAGGACTTGATTCTGATGGCTCCTGAGTGGGCGCCATCTTTAAAGACCAGACATACGCAGTACATGAATGACAGATGTCGTGGAAGGGTTAAAGGGGCTTTCTGTGAATAATTACCTGGTGGCCCCTAGCCTGTATTACCCACTGAAAGATTCATATTTACCTGCTCCCCACCGCTCTGGTCCTGTGCGGTGTCTTCCGTTCCTCCATCTTCTGGTTCCTGGCTTCATTTCTTCTGGACAGATACAGACATGGTCTTGTGTGCTGCTGCAGCTAATGACTGGTTTCAATGGTGGCTTGTCCCCGAGTGACACGTCACCGCTGAATCCAGTCATTGGCTGCAGAAGTGCAGGTGACCATGTCCATACCTGCCCGGAAGAAAACAAGCCAGGGACAGAAAGATGGAGGAACAGAAGCCACCGCACAGGACTAGAGCAGCAGGTGAATATGAATCTTTCAGTAGGTGATGCTGGATGGGGGCTATCAGATTATTATGTACCATTATGAAGCAGCCTCACAAGCTGTGCTCACACCATCCACAGTGGGCAACAGCTAGGACGACCAGGATCAGAGATACACACCATGAAAATCTAACAAGACAGATCAACCTTTTGTCACTTATCTGCCATCAATCAGCATGTCAGGAGATGCCACTGGTTGGCAGAAAACTGTGTAAACTGGCCTTTCCATCTGTCCCAAATCTCTAGTGTATGGCCGGAATTATTATATTAAAGGGGACATCCAATTTCATGAGACCCCCCCACCACCACATGTGCCGGGCCCCTCACCGGCAATATACTTACCCTGCTCCTGGCGCCGTTCCTAGTTCCCGCCGTTGGGGGTAAAACATCCGGTGTCGGGGGGGGGGGAGCAGCCAATGGCAGGCAGGGACGAGCCTGCCTAGCGTCACCCGCGATGCTAGAGAGGCTCATTCCCGCCTGCCATTGGCTGCTCCTCCCCTGACACTGGATGTTTTTATCCGTGTTTAGGGAGAAGCAACAGCGGCGATGCGGGGACCAGGGGCGGTGCGGGGAGCAGGGTAAGTATATTACTGGTGAAGGGCCCGGCACATGTGGGGGGGGGGGGGGGTTTCTTGAAATTGGATAACTCCTTTAATATTGATGACCTATCCCCAACCATTTTTGACCAGTCTGCCATCTCCACTGTCACTATGACAGCTTGCTGATGTCTTCCCAGAAATCGACAAGACTGCCAGCAACACCCCAGCACACTGGCTGGTGAGCCAAGATGGCGACTACATGTTGGTTGACAACTAAGTAACGTGATTAAAGGGATTCTTACTGCTATCTGCAGCCTTCTTGATGCCTGCCTCATCTTCAGGAGCATCTGGGCTCAGGCCCATTAAGTCAAACCTACAAGGAAAAGGAAAGAAAAAAAGTGCTTTGTAATAAAACCCAATGATCGGGCAACTGGAAAGCCACCCTGGACAGCCTCAGACTTACCATGCTGGCATCACCATCTTCATGTTCAGTGTTACAGGAATGCGGGGCCTGTGGGGGTTAAAGGATGTTTTATCACACTTGCCCGTCAGCATTAAAAGAGGTTGTCTCACTTCAGTAAGTGGCACTTACTAATGTATTGTTATTATCCATATTGTCACCTTTACTGGCTGGATTCATTTTTCCATCACATTATACACTGCTTGTTTCCATGGTTACGACCACCTTGTAATCCAGCAGCGGTGGTCGTGCTTGCACACTATAGGAAAAAGCACCAGCCTATGAGCGCTCCCATGGTCCTGGCCACCAGAGAGACCGATGGTTTTTCCTATGCTGTGCAAGCACAACTACCACTGATGGATTGCAGGGTGGCCGTAACTATGAAAATGATCAGTGTATAATGTGATGGAAAAATGAATCCAGACAGCAAAGGAAGCAATATGGATAATAACAATACATTAGTAAGTGCCTTGTATTAACTTTCTCTACGTAATAAATGCCACTTACTGAAGTGAGACACCCCTTTTACAACCACTAAGTTACCAACAGATGATACTTACGCATGTGGACATATATATTTGACATGAGGCAGTTTAATCGCAGACAGTGACTCAGCCCAGCCATGTCTAGAACGAGAGAGAGCGATTACATGTACATGACAACAAATACGTGGCCTTGCATAGAAGTGACGGGAGACAACCACCTCTCCATGGGGGAGATTTATCAAACTGGTGTAAATGAAAACTGGCTTAGCTGCCCATAGCAACCAATCAAATTCTACCTTTTATTTTTCACAGCTCTTTTGGAAAATGAAAGGAGGAATCTGATTGGTTGCTACGGGCAACTAAGCTAGTTCTACTTTACACCAGTTTGATAAATCTCCCCACGTCTCTCTAAGTGGGACTGGGGTTGGAGACCCCCGATTCTGGAGATAGGACCGGACCCTGGGGTGGGAGCTGCAGAAATGCATCATATATTCTTTGGATAGGTCATAAATATAAGGGTATGTTCAAACAATAGGTTTCCATGCTGCTTTGAGCACATTTTTCGGACTAAATGGGACCACAAAAATGAATGAAGCACCGCTCAAGGGCAATGGAACAAGACATTGGGATTGTGTATCTGCACCCTAGCAGCATGTTCACACACGGCAGAATTGAGCCATATTCAGGCAATCAATGAGATTTCTGCAACACATCCGCCCCATGTGAATGCGCCCTACCCAAAACACCCACAGAGAAATGATATATGAAGAATAAAGCGATCACTGCCAGGTTCTCCATAACTTACCCGGTGTCCCCGAGGCCATGCAAAAAGATTACCTATGAAGAGCAGAGACACACAGATCAGACGGTGGGACCACACAGAGCCCCCGCCCTGGAGCCCAGAGGGGACATCACATGGCACCATCCCCCAGTAGTAATGTGCTCACCGCCGCGGTCTCGCGATCCCCTCCGGGCACGGTCACAGCGTCGGTAAGTAGCGGCACAGACATGTTGTTTCCGCACATGCACCGGAGTGATGTCACACACCGCCCCGGTGACCTCTGACCTCCCGAGAAGAAACAATGAGCCGCAGCCGCTAAGCGGATCTAACCCCAGCGCATGTCACGTGATCGCGCCGCTCCCCGGACGTCACGGCTTCACGTTCTGGTGCCATTAGGCGGCCATCTTACTTGTGGCGGAAGAGACCCAAATGAAGTATCTTTTTTTTCTCCTTTTTTATTTATTCAATTAATACCACATTATTTGACTAAAACAAATGTGCATTTCTTGCTTTTGGTCCTACAATAAAATCCATTCTACCATTCATTTGACCTTGAGCTACTAGCATAGGTTCCAGCTGTTGTGAAACTATAACAGGGATCAGCAACCTTCGGCACTCCAGCTGCTGTGAAACTACAACTCCCAGCATGCACACTTTCTTGGCTGTCCTTGTAACTCCCATAGAAGTGAAAGGAGGATTCTGGAAGTTGTAGTTTCAGAACAGCTGGAGCACCGGAGGTTGCTGATCCCTGAACTATAACTTCCAACATGCACACTTGCTAAAATGCTATTGGAACGTCATAGAAGTAAATTGAGCATGCTGGGAGCTGCATTTTTACAACAGCTGGTGTGCTAGAAGTTGCTGACTCTTTATTAGTGTTAAGCGAACTTGTGTTTTAAGTTCAGCGTCTAAAGTTCGGGTTATCGAAGAATCACGTTATGGATTCCGCTACCACGGACCATAACGGAATTTAGAATCCATACAGCAATTCTTCGATAACCCGAACTTTAGACGCCACTACTCTTGATGAATTGGCAATTAAACCTGGTTGCAAAAATGTTTTACTCCATCAGAGGTGTCAACCTGAGAAGGTCAATGTCGGATCACGAGTTAGACTCGGGATGGGAGCTTAAAGGGTCACCCAGATTTAACATCAGCCTCCCACGCTCTTACTTTGAGCCAAAGGGTTACGCTAAATATTCCCCCTTTAGCTATCTGACATCCAAATCTAAGGAATATTAGCTACCACCACTTGTCATATTAAGCGGACAAGACGCCTTAAACTGGGTAACTCACAAATAACCTTCTACTCTCTCTAGCATTCACAGGCTTACTACACCAATATACAAAATGCTTCTCCTGGGGTTGTGAAAACACAAGAAGGCTCTTATTAAAGTGAAGTTTTAACCTTAGGCTACTTTCACACTGGCGTTTTGGCTTTCCGTTTGTGAGATCCGTTCAGGGCTCTCACAAGAGGTCCAAAACGGATCAGTTTTGCCCCTAATGCATTCTGAATAGATAAGGATCCATTCAGAAGGCATCAGTTTGCCTCCATTTCTCCTCCATTCCGCTTTGGAGGTGAACACGAAAATGCTGCTTGCAGCGATTTGGTGTCCGTCTGCCGAAAAAGAGCCAAACGGATCCGTCCTGACACACAATGTAAGTCAATGGGGACGGATCCATTTTCACTGACACAATCTGGCACAATAGAAAACGGATCCGTCCCCCATTGACTTTAAATGGTGTTCAAGACAGATCCGTCATGGATATGTTAAAGATAATACAAACTGATCCGTTCTGAACGGATGCATTTCTGCAGATCCATGACGGATCCACACCAAACGCGAGTGTGAAAGTAGCCTAAAGGACAGTGCGTACAAAAAATAAAAGGACATACAAATGCAATGCAAAAATAACAGTTTGAAAATAAAAGGGATAAAATAACTTAATACGTTACGAGACAGTAAAAGTCCGGTTGCCTGGGGTTAGCAGGAAAGTTTGCCAGATCATTAAACAAGTTGTCCCCCAAAAAAATGACAACTTGCTACAGCGACACATAAGGTCGGCAGCTGCCCCCACTAGCCCGCTTGCCTGTTATGTCAGGACTGAGGCTAGTGTGTATGCTATCTTCATTGGTATGGTTTTTGATACATGACCCCTACTGCAGGTCATGGTATCCTCTACCTGACCTTTCAAATGGCTCCACCAGGTCAAGGACTCTGAGGACATAAGGTTTATGATGGTAATATATTTCCTGAGTAAAGTTGTTCTGCTCCCCTGGTTTTGTTTAGAAGCCCTTGTGTTCTGGTTTTGGGAGTAATGCTTCTTTCACATTAGCGTTAGGATTGTCCGGCAGGGGAACAGCCTGCTGGATCCGTACTAACGTTTGCACACGTGCTGCCGGAAGTCCGCTCAGACCCCATTCACTATAATGGGGACAGGAGGGAGATGCAGCTGCAGCACGGCAAACATGCTGAGAGGCGGCTGGACAAAAACCGCAGCAGACTTTTCTGCTGTATATTCAGACCTGGGTGTGGACGTACCCTTAGGCTGCTTTCACAAAGTCAGCATTTGATCAATAATTTCCATCAGTGATCAGGAGCCAAAACTAGAAGCAGGGTCTATGCAGAGATCAGGTGTAATGGAAAGATCTGCTCCTGTTCTGTGTTTTTGACCTGTACCTGGTTTTGGCTCACAATCACTGACCAAATGCTGACTGTGTGAATAAGGCTTTAATGTGGAGCCTACGATAGACTTAGCAGCTAATCTGAGGAGGGAGAGAACAGCAGCTTCAACCTCTGACGAGACAAAGGTTGTGTCTCTGACAACTTCAGACTCACTATGGGCACTGTACATAAACTGTAGTCACAAATCACAGCTCTGCCATAACAGATTGTTCAGCCAACAGTTATTTCATTTGTTTGTCCGCCTTTTGTCTATTGTGAAAACTGAAGTATTCCGCATATTACAAAAGCAGAGCTCTGTGCATTCTCCTCTACTTAAACCATGGTTGTAAAAATCTTTACAGGCATCATAAATAATCATTTTGTGGAAATACTTAGTGAAAGGACACAATGAAATTATAAGGTATTTGATTATATTTAGTGGCAACTCTTTAAAGCAACCAGTTTAGTGGTGAACATGTTTTATATAGATAATGGATTATTAATGAATGCTTTATACGAATCTGAGGCCACGTGAGTGAAAATTCTCTCTATTCCTCACACACACACACACTCATTTTGCTACATGAAGGCTGCACCAGGAATGAAGCAAAATCAAGAGGATCTAACAGCCGTAATCCCTCTTTAATCCTTTCCACTAGATTACTGTAATGCCCTGTATTGAGGTCTGCCAGAGAAGGAATTGAACTGCGCAGACATTTAACGGATGAGCAATGGAAAGAAATCCTCAATGACGTACCAACGTTGTCACTAAGTGAGTCCTATAGACTATCTCAGATATATCTCTTACATAGGGTTTATAGAACACCTATATTATTGTCTGTGAAGGTTCTCATTTATCCAGGTCATGGTATATCTGTAAAGAATAAATCAAGGCAACTGGACGTACTGTAGATTTCGTGAAAACGTTTCACTTGTTCTTCCAACGAGCTTTCTCAATTCAGAATTGAGAAAGCTCGTTGGAAGAACAAGTGAAACGTTTTCAAGAAATCTACAGTACGTCCAGTTGCCTTGATTTATTCTTTACAGATATATACCTATATTATTGTTTAAAATGGGGTATAGGGTGGATGATGTATGCCCACGTTGTAATTTTGCGAGTGCAGACTTGATTCACCTCATGTGGAACTGCCCGCGCTTGAGGAGGTACTGGGATGGAATAGTGGAACTTATCAATAAGGTATTTCGCATTAGATTGGAGGCTAGCTCACTGACGTGTCTATTGGGCTTTGTGAAAGTGCCTAGGCACATGATGAAAAAGAAGATAGCGGTAACGAGAATATTGTATCAAGCAAGGAAATGCATAGCGGCTCATTGGATCGATGAGTTAGCTCCTGTGGTTCAGGAAGTGATTGATAGGGTGCATACATTGGTCAGGCTGGAGGAATATGTGTATTTAAAGAGGACCTTTCACTAGAATAAAACTTCTAAAGTAACTATACAGACATGTAGAGCGGCGCCCAGGGACCCCCCCCCTGCACTTACTGTTATACCTGGGCGCTGCTCCGTTCTCCCGGTATAGCCTCCAGTATCTTCATAGTTAGGCTCCACCCAGGGTAACCTGCCGGCGTCTCCTTCTCCCAGGCTGTAGCGCTGGCCAATCGCAGCACTCAGCTCATAGCCTGAGAGAAAAAAAAGCCTCTCAGGCTATGAGTGGAGCGCTGCGATTGGCCAGCGCTACAGCCTGGGAGAAGGAGACGCCGGCAGGTTCCCCTGGGTGGAGCCTAACTGTAAAGATACCGGAGGCTATAACCGGAAAACGGAGCGGCGCCCAGGTATAATAGTAAGTGCAGGGGGATCCCTGGGCGCCGCTCTCCATATCTGTATAGTTACTTTAGAAGTTTTATTCTAGTGAAAGGTCCTCTTTAAGGAGGAACTCAGCAAAAAAATTTGAGGCAATTTGGTCCTCGTGGATTTCTCACTTTAATCTGTCCTAATATATGGTAATGGCGGGTCAGAAGTGGATGAGGTGGGTGTATGTGAGTAGGGTGTGGTACGAATGGGGGTGTGTGAGGTGTGCGTGTAGTGGTATGCTAGTTGGAATAATTTTAAATTGTGAGAGCGTTCGGATGTCCCATAATATGTTGTAGGAGACTATATTATGATACTCTTGGATGGACTTGTCGATCACAGATATGGACTATAATATGCATCTTCTAAGTGACTGTGCTTTGGGTTGGGGGGTGGGTTGGGATTCGGGGGGGATTACTACTGTTGTTTTTGTATAACAAAAGTTTTGTAAAAGCAATAAAAATCATCTGATTTAAAAAAAGAACTGCGCAGACATGCTTAATAAAGAGTGTCGCCATATGACACATCACATATGGGTGCCTCTGGTTAGTTAATCCCCAAGCCAATGTACTAGCACACCTTTAGGCCTCATGAACAAGGCCCTAAGTGTTTTGCATTACACAAATCTCAGATCCTGGCTGTGAGCATGCCGCCTTTTTCTCCCCAAAACGGACAAGAATAGGACAGGTTCTATTTTATTTTATTTTTTTGCTGGGCCATAGAATGGACTTGAAATGAACAGGTCTGCATCCAGTGCACAAAAAATGCGGATCGGATGCAGACCGAAACTACGGCTATATGCATGAGGCCTTAGACTAAGGCCTTCACACAAGTGGATGCCGTGCGGGTAATCCGCTGCGTGAAAGAGTGCCAAGCTGCGCTCCGGACAGCAGAGACACAGAGCACTAACATGACTGATAACGCTCCGTGCCTCTCTGTGATCTTTTTACTACAAAATCACTGTGAGATAAAGTTGTCACTGTGATTTTGTAGTAAAGAGATCACAGAGAGGCAAAGAGCATTATCAGTCATGTTAATGCTCTGTGTCTCTGCTGTCCAGAGCGCGGCTTGGCACTCTTTCACGCAGCGGATTACTTGCACGGCATTCGCTCGGTGTGAAAGAGCCCTAAGGCCTCATGCACACGACCGTTGTGTGTTTTGCGGTCCGCAAAACACGGATGGCGTCCGTGTGCGTTCCGCAATTTGCGGAACGGCACGGACAGCCATTGATATAACTGCCTATTCTTGTCCACAAAATGGACAAGAATAGGACAGGTTATTTTTTTTTTTGCGGACCACGGAACGGAGCAACGGATGCGGACAACACACAGAGTGCTGTCCACATCTTATGCGGCCCCATTGAACTGAATGGGTCCACATCCAAGCCACAAAATCTGCGGCTTGGATGCAGACCAAAACAACGGCCATGGGCATGAGGCCTAACTGTGCTATCAGGATGAACAATGTAATTTATTGTCAGCACATCTACCTGTGTAATTAGGGATGTGCTGCCGATGCGCAACAAAAAAAAAAACTTTTCGGCTGCTAAAACCATTTGTCCTATACTAAATCGAGTGTGCGGATTACAAATCCGAAGTCAGAATTGTTGTCACACATCACGTAATTGTGCTATGCATAAGTATGCATAAATGAATCAAGCACTTGGAAAGCATTGAATCATTTTGAACAGAACGAGTATTACTCCAACAATTACCTGATCTACATAGCGTAGTAAACAGTGTATGAAAATGTAAGGGAATAACATTTTTTTTTTTTTTTTAAATACTTGTTTTTCAGTTTAAAAGTCTTACTTGAGCAAGGCCCAGTACTGTTAAAAGTGCTTCAGGCATCTGCATTTGTGAACAGTCATATTCTCCCATTGCAAAAACCAGCAGTAGTCCCCCATCATGTTGGGATTCCAGCAGCCTTTATACCTGTTCTCCATTGCAGAAATATCCTTATGGAACCGCTCTCCATGTTCGACACTTACGTGTCCCAAATTGGGTGGGAAAAAGTCAAGATGGGAATGTAAAAAATGCACTTTCGTCTCTTCCTAAGGAAGTTCTGCACTACTAGCACAAATGCATCCCAAGCTGCAAGACGCACTCTCTTTGTCAGATTCTTGCCCTGGTCATACGTAGTGTATTTGCCACATACAGTACAGACCAAAAGTTTGGACACACCTTTTCATTCAAAGAGTTTTCTTTATTTTCATGACTATGAAAATTGTAGATTCACACTGAAGGCATCAAAACTATGAATTAACACATGTGGAATTATATACATAACAAAAAAGTGTGAAACAACTGAAAATATGTCATATTCTAGGTTCTTCAAAGTAGCCACCTTTTGCTTTGATTACAGCTTTGCACACTCTTGGCATTCTCTTGATGAGCTTCAAGAGGTATTTACCTGAAATAGTCTTCCAACAGTCTTGGAGGAGTTCCCAGAGATGCTTAGCACTTGTTGGCCCTTTTGCCTTCACTCTACAGTCCAGCTCACCCCAAACCATCTCGATTGGGTTCAGGTCCGGTGACTGTGGAGGCCAGGTCATCTGGCGCAGCACCCCATCACTCTCCTTCATGGTCAAATAGCCCTTACACAGCCTGGAGGTGTGTTTGGGGTCATTGTCCTGTTGAAAAATAAACGATGGTCCAACTAAACGCAAACCGGATGGAATAGCATGCCGCTGCAAGATGCTGTGGTAGCCATACTGGTTTAGTATGCCTTCAATTTTGAATAAATCCCCAACAGTGTCACCAACAAAGCACCCCCCACACCATCACACCTCCTGCTCCATGCTTCATGGTGGGAACCAGGCATGTAGAGTTCATCCGTTCACGGTGGTTGGAACCAAAGCTCTCAAATTTGGACTCATCAGACCAAAGCACAGATTTCCACTGGTCTAATGTCCATTCCTTGTGTTCTTTAGCCCAAACAAGTCTCTTCTGCTTGTTGCCTGTCCTTAGCAGTGGTTTCCTAGCAGATATTCTACCATGAAGGCCTGATTTACACAGTCTCCTCTTAACAGTTGTTTTAGAGATGTGTCTGTTGCTAGAACTCTGTGTGGCATTGACCTGGTCTCTAATCTGAGCTGCTGTTAACCTGCGATTTCTGAGGCTGGTGACTCGGATGAACTTATCCTCCGCAGCAGAGGTGACTCTTGGTCTTCCTTTCCTGGGGCGGTCCGCATGTGAGCCAGTTTCTTTGTAGCGCTTGATGGTTTTTGTGACTGCACTTGGGGACACTTTCAAAGTTTTCCCAATTTTTTTGGACTGACTGACCTTCATTTCTTAAAGTAATGATGGCCACTAGTTTTTCTTTACTTAGAATTTGTATTCTGGCAAGAAAAAAGCAGCTAACAGTCTATTCAGTAGGACTATCAGCTGTGTATCCACCTGACTTCTCCTCAACGCAACTGATGGTCCCAACCCCATTTATAAGGCAAGAAATCCCACTTATTAAACCTGACAGGGCACACCTGTGAAGTGAAAACCATTTCAGGTGACAACCTCTTTAAGGTCAACAAGAGATTGGCAAGAGTGTGCAAAGCAGTAATCAAAGCAAAAGGTGGCTACTTTAAAGAACCTAGAATATGACATATTTTCAGTTGTTTCACACTTTTTTGTTATGTATATAATTCCACATGTGTTAATTCATAGTTTTGATGCCTTCAGTGTGAATCTACAATTTTCATAGTCATGAAAATAAAGAAAACTCTTTGAATGAGAAGGTGTGTCCAAACTTTTGGTCTGTACTGTATGTAGCAGAAATTGTCTGGATCGTTAACACATTTATTCATCTTAAGTTTCAAAAGGTTCATAGAAACATAGAATGTGTCGGCAGATAAGAACCATTTGGCCCATCTAGTCTTCCCAATATACTGAATACTATGGATAGCCCCTGGCCCTATCTTATATGAAGGATGGCCTTATGCCTATCCCATGCATGCTTAAACTCCTTTACTGTATTTGCAGCTACCACTTCTGCAGGAAGGCTATTCCATGCATCCACTACTCTCTCAGTAAAGTAATACTTCCTGATATTAGTTTTAAATTAGAGGGACAAAGGTTTAAAAGTATGTCCTCTTGTAGCAGTTTTTCTTCTTTTAAATATTCTCTCCTCTTTTAGGCTACTTTCACACTAGCGTTCGTCGGTCCGCTCGTGAGCTCCGTTTGAAGGGGCTCACGAGCGGACCCGAACGCAGCCGTCCAGCCCTGATGCAGTCTGAATGGAGCGGATCCGCTCAGACTGCATCAGTCTGGCGGCGTTCAGCCTCCGCTCCGCTCGCCTCCGCGCGGACAGCTGAACGCTGCTTGCAGCGTTCGGGTGTCCGCCTGGCCGTGCGGAGGCGTGCGGATCCGTCCAGACTTACAATGTAAGTCAATGGGAACGGATCCGTTTGAAGATGCCACAATATGGCTCAATCTTCAGGCGGATCCGTCCCCCATTGACTTTACATTGAAAGTCTGGACGGATCCGTACGAGGCTATTTTCACACTTAGCTGTTATATGCTAAAATAATGCAGACGGATCCGTTCTGAACGGAGCCTCCGTCTGCATTATTATGATCGGATCCGTTCAGAACGGATCCGATCGAACGCTAGTGTGAAAGTAGCCTTACCTTGTTGATTCCCTTTATGTATTTAAAAGTTTCTATCATATCCCCTCTGTCTCGTCTTTCTTCCAAGCTATACATGTTAAGGTACTTTTAATATTTCCTGGTAAGTTTTATCCTGCAATCCATGTACTAGTTTAGTAGCTCTTCTCAGTACTCTCTCCAAAGTATCAATATCCTTCTGGAGATATGGTCTCCAGTACTGAGCACAATACTCCAAATGAGGTCTCACTAGTGCTCTGTAAAGTGGCATGAGCACCTCCCTCTTTCTACTGGTAATGCCTCTCCCTATACACCCAAGCATTCTGCTAGCATTTCCTGCTGCTCTATGACATTGTCTGCCTACCTTTAAGTCTTCTGAAATAATGACCCCTAAATCCCTTTCCTCAGATACTGAGGTTAGGGCTCTTTCACACTTGTGTTGTCCGGATCCGTCGTGTACTCCATTTGCCAGAATTACACGCCGGATCCGGAAAAACGCAAGTGAACTGAAAGCATTTGAAGACTGATCAGTCTTCAAAATGCGTTCAGTGTTACTATGGCAGCCAGGACGCTATTAAAGTCCTGGTTGCCATAGTAGTAGTGGGGAGCGGGGGAGCAGTATACTTACCGCCCGTGCGGCTCCCGCGGCGCTCCAGAATGACGTCAGAGCGCCCCATGCGCATGGATGACGTCATCCATGCGCATGGGGCGCCCTGACGTCACTCTGAAGCCGCACGGACGGTAAGTATTCTGCTCCCCACTACACTTTACCATGGCAAACAGGACTTTAGCATCCTGGCAGCCATGGTAACCATTCAGAAAAAGCTAAACGTCGGATCCGGTAATACGCCGAAACGACGTTTAGCTTAAGGCCGGATCCGGATTAATGCCTTTCAATGGGCATTAATTCCGGATCCGGCCTTGCGGCAAGTGTTCAGGATTTTTGGCCGGAGCAAAAAGTGCAGCATGCTGCGGTATTTTCAAAACGTTCCGGTCCTGAACTGAAGACATCCTGATGCATCCTGAACGGATTTCTCTCCATTCAGAATGCATGGGGATAATCCTGATCAGGATTCTTCCGGCATAGAGCCCCGACGACGGAACTCTATGCCGGAACAGAACAACGCAAGTGTGAAAGAGCCCTTAGGACTGTATCACTGATTTTATATTCTGCTCTTGGGTTTTTATGCCCCAGGTGCATTATCTTGCACTTATCAACATTACATTTTAGTTGCCAGATTTTTGACCATTCCTCTAGTTTTCCTAAATCCTTTTGCATTTGGTGTATCCCTCCAGGAACATCAACCCTGTTACAAATCTTTGTGTCATCAGCAAAAAGACACACCTTACCATCGAGGCCTTCTGCAATTTCGCTGATAAAGATATTAAACAATATGGGTCCCAGAACAGATCTCTGAGGTACCCCACTGGTAACAAGACTATGGTCTGAATATACTCCATTGACTACAACCCTATGTTGTCTGTCCCTCACCCACTGCCTAATCCATTCAACAATATGGGAGTCCAAGCCCAAAGACTGCACTTTATTGATAAGCCTTCTATGTGGGACAGTATCAAAAGCCTTACTAAAGTCTAGATAAGCGATGTCTACTGCACCTCCACCATCTATTATTTTAGTCACCCAATCAAAAAAAATCAATAAGATTAGTTTGACATGATCTCCCTGAAGTAAACCCATGCTGTTTTTCATCCTTTAATCCATGGGATTTTAGATCTTCCACAATCCTCGCCTTAAGTATGGTTTCCATTAATTTCCCCACTATTGGTGTCAGGCTTACAGGCCTATCGTTGCCAGATTCCTTCCTACTACCTTTCTTGTGAATGGGCACAACATTTGCTAATTTCCAATCTTCTGGGACGACTCCTGTTACCAGTGATTGGTTAAATAAATCTGTTAATGGTTTTGCTAGTTCACAGCTGAGCTCTTTTAATATCTTTGGGTGTATCCCATCAGGCCCCTGTGACTTATTTGTATCAATTTTAGACAGCTGACTTAGAACCTCTTCCTCTGCTAGCACTATAACAGATCACTTTATCAAAATCTGTCCAGCTTGCCTTATATACTTACTGTTGACATCAGCCTGAGTGCGTCCGAACAGGTCTGGACATGTCTATTGGAATATCTCCTATATTATACCTCTAATATTATCGCTGAATAGGCTTGTACGTGTACATGTACGGCGGAAGTCCGGTCCCCAAACATGGTGCCGAGGGCGCCATAGCCCCTGGGTTTCTGCTATTTTAAATAGCAGAGACCCGCAGCACATGTATGCAATCAGCCATAAGGCTGATCGCATACATTTTCCCTTTTAGATCAGGTCAAATGTAACCACGGCATCTGCGCAGTCCGGAAGCGGAAGTCATGCACTTCCGCGCCGGTAACAGCGTTCCCCGGCTGAGATCTGGGAACCTGTTACATTGGCTTCAGCGCCTATTAGATGACTATACCAATACAGGCCACTAGGTGTCAGCATTGTATTGGTATAGTGCAAATTAAGTGTTCAATGGTGTCTATATAGACATCAATGAACACAATAGGCAATCTAATGATTGGCAGTTATTGTCACCCAAGGTGACTTAAAAAAAAGTTTTAAAAAAAGTTACAAAAAAAGTTACAAAAAGTTTTTGCAAAAACTATTAAAATATTACAATATTAACCGCCTCCGGACCGCCTAACGCAGATGTGCGGTCCGGAGGCGGCAGCCCTGCGCACGATGACGCATATACGCGTCATCTCGCGAGGGCTGGGATTTCCTGTGAATGCGCGCACACAGGCGCGCGCGCTCACAGGAACGGAAGGTAAGCGAGTGGATCTCCAGCCTGCCAGCGGCGATCGCTCGCTGGCAGGCTGGAGATCTGATTTTTTTAACCCCTAACAGGTATATTAGACGCTGTTTTGATAACAGCGTCTAATATACCTGCTACCTGGTCCTCTGGTGGTCCCTTTTGTTAGGATCAACCACCAGAGGACACAGGAAGCTCAGTAAAGTCGCACCCAAACACTACACTACACTACACTACACCCCCCCCCCCCCGTCACTTATTAACCCTTTATGAACCCCTGATCACCCATGATCACCCCATATAAACTCCCTGATCACCCCCCTGTTATTGATCACCCCCCTGTCATTGATCACCCCCCTGTCATTGATCACCCCCCTGTCATTGATCACCCCCCTGTCATTGATCACCCCCCTGTCATTGATCACCCCCCTGTCAGGCTCCGTTCAGACGTCCGTATGATTTTTACGGATCCACGGATACATGGATCGGATCCGCAAAACACATGCGGACGTCTGAATGGAGCCTTACAGGGGGGTGATCAATGACAGGCGGGTGATCACCCATATACACTCCCTGATCACCCCCTGTCATTGATCACCCCCCTGTCATTGATCACCCCCCTGTCAGGCTCCGTTCAGACGTCCGTATGATTTTTACGGATCCACGGATACATGGATCGGATCCGCAAAACACATGCGGACGTCTGAATGGAGCCTTACAGGGGGGTGATCAATGACAGGCGGGTGATCACCCATATACACTCCCTGATCACCCCCTGTCATTGATCACCCCCCTGTAAGGCTCCATTCAGACGTCCGCATGATTTTTACGGATCCATGGATACATGGATCGGATCCGCAAAACACATGCGGACATCTGAATGGAGCCTTACAGGGGGGTGATCAATGACAGGCGGGTGATCACCCATATACACTCCCTGATCACCCCCTGTCATTGATCACCCGCCTGTCATTGATCACCCCCCTGTAAGGCTCCATTCAGACGTCCGCATGTGTTTTGCGGATCCGATCCATGTATCCATGGATCCGTAAAAATCATACGGACGTCTGAATGGAGCCTTACAGGGGGGGTGATCAGTGACAGGGGGGTGATCATCCTGATCACCCCCTGTCATTGATAACCCCCCTGTAAGGCTCCATTCAGACGTCCGCATGTGTTTTGCGGATCCGATCCATGTATCCATGGATCCGTAAAAATCATACGGACGTCTGAATGGAGCCTTACAGAGGGGGTGATCAGTGACAGGGGGGTGATCACCCTGATCACCCCCTGTCATTGATAACTCCCCTGTAAGGCTCCATTCAGACGTCCGCATGTGTTTTGCGGATCCGATCCATGGATCCGTAAAAATCTTACGGACGTCTGAATGGAGCCTTACAGGGGGGGTGATCAGTGACAGGGGGGTGATCACCCTGATCACCCCCTGTCATTGATAACCCCCCTGTAAGGCTCCATTCAGACGTCCGCATGTGTTATGCGGATCCGATCCATGTATCCATGGATCCGTAAAAATCATACGGACGTCTGAATGGAGCCTTACAGGGGGGTGATCAATGACAGGGGGGTGATCAGGGAGTCTATATGGGTGATCACCCCCCTGTCATTGATCACCCCCCTGTCATTGATCACCCCCCTGTAAGGCTCCATTCAGACGTCCGCATGTGTTTTGCGGATCCGATCCACGGATCCGTAAAAATCATACGGACGTCTGAATGGAGCCTTACCAGGGGGTGATCAATGACAGGGGGGTGATCCGGGAGTCTATATGGGTGATCACCCCCCTGTCATTGATCACCCCCCTGTCATTGATCACCCCCCCCTGTAAGGCTCCATTCAGACATTTTTTTGGCCCAAGTTGGCGGAAATTTTTTGTTTGTTTTTTCTTACTAAGTCTCATATTCCACTAACTTGTGTCAAAAAATAAAATCTCACATGAACTCGCCATACCCCTCACGGAATCCAAATGCGTAAACATTTTTAGACATTTATATTCCAGACTTCTTCTCACGCTTTAGGGCCCCTAAAAAGCCAGGGCAGTATAAATACCCCACATGTGACCCCATTTCGGAAAGAAGACACCCCAAGGTATTCCGTGAGGGGCATATTGAGTCCATGAAAGATTGAAATTTTTGTCCTAAGGTAGCGGAAAGTGAGACTTTGTGAGAAAAAAACAAAAAAAAAATCAATATCCGCTAACTTATGCAAAAAAAAAAAAAATTCTATGAACTCGCCAGGCCCCTCATTGAATACCTCGGGGTGTCTTCTTTCCAAAGTGGGGTCACATGTGGGGTATTTATACTGCCCTGGCTTTTTAGGGGCCCGAAAGTGTGAGAAGAAGTCTGGGATCCAAATGTCTAAAAATGCCCTCCTAAAAGGAATTTGGGCACCTTTGCGCATCTAGGCTGCAAAAAAGTGTGACACATCTGGTATCGCCGTACTCAGGAGAAGTTGGGGAATGTGTTTTGGGGTGTCATTTTACATATACCCATGCTGGGTGAGAAAAATATCTTGGTCAAATGCCAACTTTGTATTAAAAAAAAAATGGGAAAAGTTATCTTTTGCCAAGATATTTCTCTCACCCAGCATGGTTATATGTAAAATGACACCCCAAAACACATTCCTTAACTTCTCCTGAGTACGGCGATACCAGATGTGTGACACTTTTTTGCAGCCAAGGTGGGCAAAGGGGCACATATTCCAAAGTGCACCTTTTGGATTTCACCGGCCATTTTTTACAGATTTTGATTGCAAGGTACTTCTCACACATTTGGGCCCCTAAATTGCCAGGGCAGTATAACTACCCCACAAGTGACCCCATTTTGGAAAGAAGACACCCCAAGGTATTCCGTGAGGGGCATGGTGAGTTCCTAGAATTTTTAATTTTTTGTCGCAAGTTAGTGGAATATGAGACTTTGTAAGAAAAAAATAAAAATAAAAAATCATCATTTTCCGCTAACTTGTGACAAAAAATAAAAAGTTCTATGAACTCACTATGCCCATCAGCGAATACCTTAGGGTGTCTACTTTCCAAAATGGGGTCATTTGTGGGGGTTTTCTACTGTCTGGGCGTTGTAGAACCTCAGGAAACATGACAGGTGCTCAGAAAGTCAGAGCTGCTTCAAAAAGCGGAAATTCACATTTTTGTACCATAGTTTGTAAACGCTATAACTTTTACCCAAACCATTTTTTTTTTTGCCCAAACATTTTTTTTTATCAAAGACATGTAGAACTATAAATTTAGCGAAAAATTTATATATGGATGTCGTTTTTTTTGCAAAATTTTACAGCTGAAAGTGAAAAATGTCATTTTTTTGCAAAAAAATCGTTACATTTCGATTAATAACTAAAAAAGTAAAAATGTCAGCAGCAATAAAATACCACTAAATGAAAGCTCTATTAGTGAGAAGAAAAGGAGGTAAAATTCATTTGGGTGGTAAGTTGCATGACCGAGCGATAAACGGTGAAAGTAGTGTAGTGCCGAAGTGTAAAAAGTGCTCTGTTCATGAAGGGGGTTTCAGCTAGCGGGGCTGAAGTGGTTAATGGCATACGGCAAATAGCGTAACGAGAAAGAAAAAAACTGCCAATTTGCCATTTTTGGTCACTTTAACTACCCAATAATATTTTTAGAAAAAGTGATCAAAAGGTCACACACACTTCAAATTGGTATTACCGAAAAGAACAGATCGTCCTGCAAAAATGAGCCCTCACACAGCCCCGTACACATAACTACAAAAAAGTTATAGGGGTCAGAATATGCTTATAAAAAAATTATTTTTTTTCCTCAAAAGATTTTAATTTCTTTCAGTATTAAAACACAAGAAAAATTATACAAGTGTGGTATCGTTGTAACCGTACTGACCTGGAGAATGAAGATTTACTGCATGGTGTACGGTGTAAAACAAAACAAAAAACTTTGTCAGAATTACATTTTTTCCCAATTCTACCCCATTTGGAATTTGTTTTGCTCTTCCCACTACATGGTATGCAACCATAAATGGCACCATTAGAAACTACAACTTGTCCCGCAAAAGATAAGCCCTCATAAGGCTATGAGGGCTTGAACGGAAAAATAAAGTTAGAACTATGGGAAGGCGGGGAGTGAAAAATGAAAAAGCAAAAATGTAAAATCCCAGGATCCTTAAGGGGTTAAAATCTAGCCGTGTCAGGCAAATTCCGAGTTCATATTTGGAATCAGCGTGCTCATTTTAGTATAAATCACATGTTTTGCCCTCAGTAGCAAATTCATTGTTGTGCGGTGTATTGAATAGAATTGAAAGAGGGAGGAACGACTGCGGTAGCAATTGTTCCTCCTGTATTCACTTTGCATTGGCCTGTGTAATCAGGCTGGTGCAAACGAGCGTTGATGGATGTATTATCGGTGCTCACACTGCCTGACAAACATCAGGCAGTATAATACAGCCCTCAGGGCTATATTACACTGCCTGATAACACACCTATCGGTGTTTGTTTGTACCGGACTGTTTAAGCCTCATGTATACGTCCATGACACACGGACCGGGATACCGGCCTGAATTTCCTCTGAGTGCAGGAGCGCACAGCGTCATTGGTGGCTATGACGCCGTGAGCTTCCTGCTGCAGTACAGTAATACACTGGTATAGTTCATACCAGTGTATTACTGAACTGCGGCGGCAGCAGGAAGCGCACGGCGTCATAGCAACCAATGACGCTGTGCGCTCCTGCACTCAGAGGAAATTCAGGCCGGTATCACACGGTCCGTGTTTCACGGACCTATACATGAGGCTTTACACAGGCAGATGCAAACTGAATGTAGGATGAACCGTCCATATTCAGTTCTCTTATCGCAGCACATCCCGATTACACAGCGAGATGTGCTGCCAATAACCGGCATCTTTCATCCTGACGAAGCATGCCCATCTGTTGGCTGCTCATGTACACAGACCCATTGAAATGAATGGGTCTGGATTTAGTCCGAATGCTACACGTACAGTACACAACTTGCATCCAGACGGAAAACCTGCTAGTGTGAAAGAGCCCTAAGAGTAAATATCTTGTCTTGTAAGGATTTTGCTAACTTTAAAGAAGTATATTTAGAATGAGATGAGAAGACTCCTTAATTAAGACCTCCATATCTCTAAATTCATTGATTCCAAATAATTTTTTTCACAAATAGAAAAACATACACACAAGCTTGTGATAAAGAGAACAGTGTACGTGCTACTTCCAGTAGTGACAACTAGGGATTAGCATAAAACTTAGTTCTAATACTGTACAAAGACACCGTATTGGCATCAGAGCGGATGCAAAGTGTTCAGCTGATTTATTGCATATGCTGTGGCAATGTTCATGACTAGATGGCTTCTGGTTGGATGTGTTGGCAATGATTCAAGATATCTTCTCACTGCGGATACCTCGGGAACCAAAAGTGTGTGTCTTGGGATATGTGGCATGTGGATGTTGGGAAAGAGGAGACAGATAGGATTGTAGCTAGCAGACTACTATATGTGGCAAGGAAGTTGATTGCCCTACATTGGATTCAGTCAAGCCCTCCAGTCATTGAGGAATTTAGAAGGAAAGTAAACACAATGTTAGTTTATGAGAAAATGGTGTTTAAGAAGAGGGGATGTCCGCAAAAATATGAAAAATTGTGGGGACGCTGGAAGTTTAGCATTGAATAAAAATCGGATAAGTCCATAAAGTGGGAAGGGTATGTTGCGGTAGTATTATAATTTATATAGATTGTATCATATTCACCAGTGGAATTAACTTTGTATATCAAACTATGGTATACAATATGCTTGTAACAATGTTTTATTGATGTACATTTTTACAATAAAAATGATCTGATTTAAAAAAAAATACTGTACGAAGCAGGAGTTCTGTACAGTATTAGAATGTATTGACTCTGATGAACCAAAGTTATTGCTTTGCGAAGACTTTGCGCAATAACTTCATAAATTGATCTCTACTGTAAAAAAGCATTTCCCGATGTTTCCTCCGGAGTTGATTCGCTCATCCCTAGTGACAACCAGTCTGAATAAATGTGAGCACAAAAATCCTCTACTCTACACACGATAGTTGCGTATAGTAAAAGGTCTAACCCTCAAATATAGAACAAATCCTTAGAAAAAAAGACCTGGGCTGAATACATTTTAAAAACATAGCTTTTACTGATAATAATTAAATAGATAAACCCACATAGTGCTCAAATAAACAGTGAAAAAATATAGCAAAAAAGGAAGTATAAAAATACGAAGACCGTAGCCATCAATAAATGGAATGATCTTACCAGTTCATTGAGATTATACTCAGGTCAATTTCTACCTTTCAACCATCCTAGATAACCATATGACGGGGTCTGTATAAGGCCTACTGCAAACGCATTTGAGGATCCGCAAACAAGAGCACTGTTCCGTATGCATTCCACATCACGGATGCGGACCCATTCACTTCAATGGGTCCGCAAATCCGGAGATGCGGAACGGAACCCTACGGAAGCACTACTGAGTGCTTCCGTGGGGTTTCGTCCCGTACTTCCATTCCACAAAAAGATTGAACATGTCCTATCTTTTTGCAGAACAGCTGGATAGCGGACCCATTAAAGTGAATCCGCTGCGGCTGTCCCGCGGTGGGTGTTCGTGCATTGCGGCCCGCTGCACGGCCACGGGGCGCACACGTTCATGTGCAAGAGGCCTAAATTATGTAATTCTTCCAGGGACACAAAACTACCTAAGCCCCTAAATGAATGCTCTAAAAATTGGTTGGGATAGGGGCTAAGCCGTCCCTACCTAGCAATACGGAGCACCCGCTCTGATAGGTTCCAGATGGGGTCGTCTCTTTCTCTTGTCGGGGCCTAGTCCATAAGCATATCCCTGTCTCTCATGTCCCAACATTACAGGTTTCGTCCCTCCCCGGGACTCAACAGGGGATAGGGGATAAAAATGGAGGGTAAATGGTTTGGAGATCAGAGGCGTCCAAATAAAGACCATTCCTCAGGTAACAGGCATGAATAGAGCGACAGCGGTCGAGGTCTGTATGGGCTGGGTGAAGTGTCACCCTCGGCCCACGTCTCACCGCTGTCTATCAACGTCCCCAGCGTTTTGAGGTGGAAAAAGCCGGAAATGTTGGTAAAAGACTACACCAACCAGCAGCTGAAGTCGTTTTTCCACCAAAAGCATGAGCTGCCATAGATGTGCCTAATTTATGACAAGCGGCGCGCCTGTGATGAATAAGAGGATTCTTAGAGGAAGTGCAAAGGGAAAACTAAGACCCATGTAAAAGCTAGTCTTAGTAAATGTGCCCCACTGTTTAAACAATGTTTATGGGGGACCAGGGAGGGGCACTGCATGTCATTTGTAGGAACAGAAGGGGTAGTTCGCTTCCACTGTGTATGGACATGACATTATCCTGACTTTCTATATAAGAACCGGTTCATATGTTGCAATTTTTTTTTAGGTCAATGGGCTTTGCTGTCAACAACACGTGGTTTGTATTTGATCAGTATCTGGAAGCCAAAACCAGGAGTAGAAAGTATAACGGAAAGATATGTGCCTCTTGGACCCATTCCTGGTTTTGCCTTACAAGTACTGATGAAAATTACTGCTCAGATAATGACTATGTGAAAGTGGCCTGGAGTGGAATGTTGCTGCCGACAGCACAGAAAGGAAACCGCAGCAGTCAGTGGAAGCAATTCTCAAACTGCATTATTTTTCTAAAGAGAAATTTAAGTGGAGAAGAAATCAAGGAAAGAAAGTTTGTACATTAATGCAAAACGCTTTATTGATTAAATTAGCTCTGATGACAAGGAACACCAACCAAACCAAGTTTGAGGATGAAGCCTGTTGGGGGTGTAGTGTGCACATATTCAGCAATTAAACTGGCAGATTTTTAGACCTAAATAATTGCATACAATGGCCCACATTTTCTATGTTAACCATACAGATTGCATGGTATTTTTTGATCGCCTTGTATTAGGCCCCTTTCACACGGGCAAGATTTCCACGTGGGTGCAAAGCGTGAGGTGAACGCATTGCACCCGCACTGAATCCGGACCCATTCATTTCAATCGGGCTGTGCAGATGAGCGATGATTTTCATGCATCACGCGTTGCGTGAAAATCGCAGCCTGCTGTATTGTATGTGTTTTTCACGCAACGCAGGCCCCATAGAAGTACATGGGGCTGCGTGAAAATCGCAAGCATCCGCAAGCAAGTGCGGATGCGGTGCGATTTACACGCACGGTTGCTAGGAGACGATCGGGATGGGGACCCGATCATTATTTTCCCTTATAACATGGTTATAAGGGAAAATAATAGCATTCTTAATACAGAATGCTTAGTACAATAGGCTGGAGGGGTTAAAAAAAATAATAATAATTTAACTCACCTCAATCCACTTGTTCGCGCAGCCCGGCTTCTCTTCTGTCTTCTTCTTTGAGGAATAGGACCTTTGAGGACGTCACTGCGCTCATCACATGATCGTTTTACTATGGTGATGGATCATGTGACGGACCATGTGATGAGCGCAGTAACGTCATCACAGGTCCTTTTCTTGTGCACAGCAAAGATGAAGACAGAGGAGAAGCCGGGCTGCGCAATCAAGTGGATTAAGGCGAGTTCAATTATTTTTTTTAACCCCTCCAGCCCTATCGTACTGTATTAAGAATGCTATTATTTTCCTTTATAACTATGTTATAAGGGAAAATAATACAATCTACACAACACCTAACCCAAACTTCTGTGAAGAAGTCCAGGTTCGGATAACAAACATGCCAATTTTTCTCACACGCGTGCAAAACGCATTACAATGTTTTGCACTTGCGCGGAAAAATCGTGCATTTTCCCGCAACGTACCCACATCTTATCTGGGCCAAAAACATGACGCCCGTGTGAAAGAGGCCTTAGATATCTTTATTATTCAGATGCACCAAAAATAAAGATTTTTTCCAACATACTTGACATTTCCAGTTTTTAAGATATGTGAAGGGCAGCATGGTGGTTCAGTAGTTAGCACTAGTATCTTGCAGTGCTGAGGGCCAGACTCCGATCAGGGACAACATCTGCATGGAATTTGTATGTTCTCCCTGTTTTTCCTCCGGGCACTCCAGCTTCCTCCCACACTCCGAAAATATACAAATACACAAAATGGTCACCTACGAAATTGACCATTGTGTGTTGGGGTTGAGCACCTATATGGCAGCCACTGAGTTCCCAGGGAGTCGCCACAGCCACACAACCAAAACATTTTAGTCCCCATGATAAAATCTGATTACGCCGAAATCCACAATTCTGGCACAAATAAGTGACGCAAATTAGACCAATTTTGAGTTGGTAGGTTTTTGGCGGATAGATAGCTGGCACATGTAGAAATTATTTCAACCCACGTAATTTTTTTCCATATTTATCTTCATCAGCCACCATGATAATTTGGCACATTCTAAAAGACCCTCATATTGATGTGGGGGAGATCTCTCAAGATCAGTGGGAGGACATTTTGGAGGAGATTCCGCTGTCCTCACTGAGCGAACAGGGAAGTTTACAATATGTTGATAAATGAAAAAGCTATTTTTCTTAAGAGGTTGCCCTCAAAAGTTTGACAAATTATGGGGCGACTGGATGTCAAACAGTGCTATTTTGCTATAAAGTGCAAGGTGGCGACCTGGGGGGGGGGGGAGAGTTTCTAGAAATCTATACTTGTCTATTTATAAAAAGATTTTGACAATTTACAGAAGTATGAGTCATGCTGATTTGTTTTGAATCATGTCGTGATTTATTATGCATGTCATATTGATGTCTTTATCAAATAAAAAACTATTTTTTTTTTTATCATCAAACACCTCATACACTTTAGTGTATTATCGGCCAAACCCACAAAGAAAGGTTGTTTCTGTGATAATCTAATGTGTATGGGGAGCTCCTGACTCTCCCAAGAGATGGGAAGGATCAGACAAAGTGAATATTTTCGCCCCTTCCTTTTGTTCTCCCGGGAGATAAGCCACTGTGAGAGGCGTCAGGCAGGAGCAATCTCCTCTCTCTCTCTCTCAACAACAATACATACATATTTGGCCGAACCAAGCGGCTATGTGGCAGTCGAGAGACATATCTTTTCATTCGACAGCTATACTGAATGTGCATGGCCACTTAAGATTTCTGTTTAAGTCTTATTCAATCTAGGCCAATATATTTTCACACTGCTAGAATTACTATTCAGTATGTTGCTTCTAAACATTTTCTAGACAAGGGCCCAGATTTACTAATTCTCTGTAATTTGTAGACAGTGTAAACTTAGGGTGGCCATACACCATGGATAGAAAATGGTTGAACAAACAATTATTTGGTCAAGGACCATTTTCGCAGACATGGCCATACACATTTTAGTCCATATTGGCCGTTACAGTTGCTTAAACAGCCCATACACGTTCAATTAAGGGTCCATTCACATGTCCGTAAGTGTTTTGCCGATCCACAAAACACAGACACCGTCAATGTGCATTCTGCATTTTGCAGACCGCACATTGCTGGCATTTAATAGAATATGCCTATTGCGGACAAGAATAGGACATGTTAAAAAAATTTCGGGAAAGAAATTGCGGACCCGGAAGTGCGGATCTGCAATTCCGGATCCGGGCAGCACATCGTGCGGCCCCATAAAAATGAATGGGTCCACAATTCCGTTCCGCAAAATCCAGAACAGAATTGCGGACATGTGAATGAATCGGGTGATGGACGATTTTTTTTTTTTCTGGGAATGTTCTTTCAAAGAAAGATCTTTCATCCCACTATCGGATGAAAATGTCAAACATGGCTGACTTCTTTTTCAGACGACAAAGGTCTGTCACCGGTTGGCCAAGACGAACATTTGTTGTTAAATTTCACCAGACAAACAATTATCTTTAGACTTGTGTACGGCCACCTCAAAATGTACCAAATTTATCTTGGTGGCTAATGCACCTGTAGACTGTCCAGTCTAGTTTATACCACCTATTTGTTAGCTTAGCTTACGCCAAACATTGGTCCACATACCCCAAAATATCTGTCCACTAGCTTTAGGCGAACTCTAAATAGGTCTAATCCACGTCACTTTTGCAGAATCGTGGCTTACAACTTTTTAAATGCTTCTGAAAACTAGACAAAAGCTTACCAGGCCCACATTCTGGTTTAAAGACAGGAAATGTTGAGGATGCCAAAATATTTTGGTCACACTAAATCAAATGTGTCTTGGGATGCGTGAAAATTTAGGCGCAAACACCACAAGCATAAAAAAATGCGTTATGTTTCTGAAGAAAAACTTAAAATTGGCACTTATAGCAACGTCAAACAACAGTAAGATGGAATAGGTTTATTCAAGCACGCTTTACTTAAAGCCAGTTGTGGTCTGCTGCAGTCGCTCTAGGAGATAAAGTGAGATTGAGGAGTAATCTGTGTCATTTTATGGTCAGCTGGATTTGCGGCAGATTCATAGTTGCAGATTGTTACTTCATGGCGATGTGCCTGTAAATGAAAAAACAAAAAAACAAAAAACACATGCTGATGAATCCAATGGTTACAGGGGTTGTATCATGATATTAACAAATTCTCCATCCATAGGGACCCCTACTGAATAAGCGAAAGGGGGTCCCATGTGCCAGTGCGAATGGAGCGGCAGGTGAACCATGTGTGTCACCGCTCCATTTATTCTCTACAGTGCCATCATCACTTCTAGTTCAATGGGAACAAGAGCCACAGTGCTGGAACTGAGGAGTTGAGGTTTTTTTAAACACCCCGTCTATAATTTCTTTTTCATTTTGTTGGAAAACCTCTTTATAACTACATACCGTATTTTTCACCCTATAAGACGCACCTGCCCATAAGACACTCCTAGGTTTTAGAGGAGGACAATAAGAAAAAAAGGTTTTTAATTAGACCTCAGGTCAGACCACCAATGAGACCCCCAATGTTATTCAGACCTCAGCTAATAGCCCCAATCAGACCCCCAATGTTAATAAGACCCCAAGACCTCAGATCAGACCTCAATGTGGATAACCCCCAATCAGACCTCAGATAAGAGCCCCATGCCTCTCATCAGCCCCAGCAGTCTCATATCAGCCCCCATTGCCTCTCATATTAGCCCCCATTGCCTCTCATATTAGCCCCCAGCAGCCCCCATTGCCTCTCATATTAGCCTTCAGCAGCCCCATATTGTCTCAAATTATCCCCCAGCAGCCCCATATTGCCTCATGTTTTATAAAATAAAAAACCCACTTACCTCTCCTGCTCCTGGATGCACCGCTCCTCACCGCCCGCGATCTTCTTCCTCCAGCTGTCGGCTGTGCTGTGAACTGGCGCACACAGCCTGAGGTCACAGAGCGCCCTCATGCTGTACGCAGCCACTGCACAGCCGAGGACCAGTAAGCGGTGAGTACAGAGCCTAATGTAAGCGCTCATTAGTATTCTCCCCATAAGGCTACGTTCACACTCGCATTCGGGGTTCCACTTGTGAGTTCCATTTGAAGGCTCTCACAAGCGGCCCAGAACGGATCCGTACAGCCCCAATGCATTCTGAGTGGATGCAAATCCGCTCAAAATGCATCAGTCTGGCTCAGTTTGGCCTCCGTTCCGCTCAGCAGGCGGACACCCGAACGCAGCTTGCAGCGTTTTGGTGTCCGCCTGGCCGTGCGGAGCCAAACGGATCCGTCCAGACTTACAATGCAAGTCAATGGGGACGGATCCGTTTGACGTTGACACAATATGGTGCAATTGCAAACAGACCTGTCCCCCATTGACTTTCAATGTAAAGTCAGGAGTCCCTATTAATATACCATCGGATCAGAGTTTTCTCCAATCCGATGGTATATTTTAACTTGAAGCGTCCCCATCACCATGGGAACGCCTCTATGTTAGAATATACCATTGGATTTGAGTTAGATCGTGAAAACTCAGATCCAACAGTATAGTCTAACACAGAGGCATTCCCATAGTGATGGGGACGCTTCAAGTTAGAATATACTGAGAACTGTGTACATAACTGCCCCGTGCTGCCTGGCAGCACCCGATCTCTTACAGGGGGCTGTGATCAGCACAATTAACCTCTCAGGTGCCGCACCTGAGGGGTTAATTGTGCAGATCATAGCCCGCTGTAAGAGATCAGGTGCTGCCAGGCAGCAGGGAGGCCAGACCCCCCTCCCTCCCCAGTTTTAAATTCATTGGTGTCCAGTGCGGCCCCCCTCTCCCCCCACTTAAAAAAATCGCCCCCCTTTTGGTCTTATGGTGCGAAAAATACAGTAATTTTTGTATCTGAAATCCACTTTTGCGTTATAAAAAAATAAAATAAAAAAAGGTGCCTTTAGCAAATTGTGCAGCACCCTCATAACACTAAATACAAAGGTTATATATTTTAACTAATACCTTATTTTGATATGATAAAAATAACTGAGGTTCTTTGCAGATCTATTTTGATCAAAACACATCTGTGCCCACCTACCCTGGCAAGGTGACCACAGTCCAGGCAGGAACGCACTCTGTTTAATACCTATCTCTATGCCAGTGGGAATCTACATTCAGGAGGTCAGAACCTGTACATATACTGTGTTGCTAATTGTTAGCTCTGTGTACATTTAAAGGGAATGTGTCATCAGAAAATGACCTATTGTTTAAGTGTTTATGTTTAACATATTTTCCAAGAATTGTTGATGATTTTTCATGTCAATATCTATATTTAAACTAAAATCATAAACCTCTGCATTTTTTTTACACTGGGCACTAATCTTAATAATAGGCACCACCTTCTTTAGTCTGTACCGATCACTGTACTGCAGTTACCTGCTTATCTGTCATTTTAATCCTGCCTGTAATGATCTCACTGACCATTGTGTCTGCATTTTTCTTAATGCTTTCTAAATGCTGTTAACAGCTCAGGCAAGATGGCCGCCTCCATAATCATATTCAATGGAAAATAAAAAAATCTGTAAACAGAAAATAAAATCACATCAGAAAAAAAAGGATGTGTGTTGCTATCTGGTTTTAGCTGGCAGATAAATGTTTTGGTGACACATTTCCTTTAAGCATCCAATGAGAAGTAGAGCAAACTCAGCTATACGCACTACCTAATGAAAAGCAGAGTGTGGAATAGGTGGGATAATAGGAGTATATTAAGACTTGGAGGCGATCAGACCTCAAAGTGTGTATGGAAAAGGCAAAAAATAAAATAAAACATCCTGCACAATATGATAAATAAATATGCATGTTCTGCTCTCCTGAATGTAGATGCCCACTGGCATAAAGATAGGTATTTAATAGAGTGCGTTCCTGACTGGACTGAGGCGAAGACAAGTTTTGATCAAAATATATCTGCTAAGAATCTCAGTTATTTATCATGTCAAAATTAGGTATTAGTTTATATATAACCTTTGCATTTAGCGTAAGTGAGCGCCATTATGTTCTGTATTATTCCTTAGTGGTGGCCATGGACATTTGTGGATTTATTTAATCAGATACCCGAGAGTGGATGTTGAATGGCTCGGATCTGATCCTTCATTCTTTTCCACGATGAGTCCACAGAAAGGTCACTTCTCAATATGGAATGTGCTCCGGCCGGCAGCACTGGTCCCGAATTGAAAGACTGCACTAGAAGCGCAGGCGACGTCATACTCTGCTACTATCAACTGCTAGTGGACTGGGAAGTACCCTGTCTGTGGATTCATCGTGGAAAAGAAAGGAGTATCAGACCACAGCTATTCAACATCCACTCAAGTATCGGACCTGTATCTCTGCTATATTACTTTCTCATTTGTATCATTGGGGGACACAGGCTTGACCATGAGTATAGCTGCTGCCACTAGGAGGCGGACACTAAGCACAGAAGTGTGAGCTCCTCCTTTCAGCTATACAGGGACTAAGCTGAAACTGTTTTTAGCTTAGTGTCTGTAGGAGGCAGACCTCCCTGCTTTGCAGGTCTGATGATTTTTCATTTAGGATTTTTCCTTTTTCTTCTAGTGGGGTAACAGGCAGTCCTAATTGCCTGCATTCCCACCCAGTAGACGGGAGACAAGGGGGTCCCCAAGCCCGCTGCTCGTTCCCGGTCTCTAGAAGGCAAGGAGGACCAGAGGTTCCCAAAGCCTCTGCATCCCACCAGCCTTCGGGTCACCACGGCCACCCACGATAAGTCCCTTCTGTTTCCGATGTAACAGCCCTAGGCCGCACACCGAAGGTGGTGACCCGGCTGGAACCAGGGGGGCACAACATGCCAGACGGGTGAGTATGCTTGGCCCCAATCCCCCTTCTGGCTCACGTCTTGGATGCCTGGGTGCGAGTAGTCATCTCGGAGGGTTACAAACTGGAATTCCGGTCGCCACCTCCGCCCCGTTTTTTTCGCTCTTCTCCCCTGACCGCTCCCTCCGCCGCCCATTCCTTTTTCAGGCTATTCTTACCCTTCTGTGGCAGGGAGGGATTGTTCCGGTTCAAGACCGTTTTCGTGGATTCTACTCCAATTTCTTTGTGGTTCCCAAAAAGGAGGGTGCGGTCTGTCCCATCCTAGACCTCAAAGCCCTCAACTGCTTCCTGATGGAGTTCCTGAGATCAGTCATTGCATCGATTGACCCAGGGGAATACCTGTCCTCGATAGACATCAAAGACACCTACCTCCATGTTCCCATCTGCATCAGTCACCAGAAATATCTTTGTTTCGCAGTGGGACCTTTTCATTCCCAGTTTGTGGAGCTCTTATTCTGTCTTGCCACAGCTCCCAGAGTCTTTACCAAGATTCTGGCCTCGGTCATGGCTCTGCTTCATGCCAGGAGGATAGTGGCGATTGCATACTTGAACTATATCCTGATCAGGGATCCGTTATTCCGGGCAACTGCGGACGCAGCCTACGCATCGTCCTGGACACCCTGGAATGCTTCGGGTGGATTCTGAACCTATCAAAGTTACGTCTTCCTCTCCTTCTCGGCAGCTGACTTTTCTGGGCATGTTTTTCGACACCGATCAGGCCAAGATGTTCTTGCCCCCGGACAAACCGTTCTGGACAACTTCTCTGTTTAGGGCACCTGGTCCCGCGAAGAACACTCCCTTCCAATCAACATTCTGGAATTGCAGGCGATTAGTCTCTCTCTGGTTCACTGGATGGACCATTTCCAGGGGTGTCCAGTTCAGGTTCAGTCTGACAACTCCACGGCAGTCGCATACCTAAACCACCAGGGCGGCAGCCAGAGGTCCGAAGCCATGTCGAAAGCAGCGCTCATCCTCGCCTGGGCAGAGAGCCATGTCCCAGCTACGTCGGCAGTTCGCATCCTCAGAATCGACAACTGGATCGACAAATCTCTCAGCCAGGAGAGACTCGATCCCGGCGAATGGACTCTGCATCCACAGGTCTTTCACACAATCTGCAAGCGGTGGGGTCAGCCGGATGTGGATCTCATGGTCTCCAGCTTCAACCGCAAGGTGGAGAACTTCTTCGCCAGATCCAAGGATCCTCGGGCGCAGGCATCGGATGCCTTAGTGATCCCGTGGAGTCAGTTCACATTTCCTTACATGTTCCCTCCTCTTCCACTCATTCTGCGTCTTCTCTGGAAAATCAGGTCTGAAGGTCTGCCCGTCATTCTCGTGGCCCCAGACTGGCCATGCAGAGAATGGCACGCATCTCCCTAGTCTCCCTCCTTGCTGACGAGCCCTGGTGTCTTCACCTTCGGGAGGACCTTGTCGTAGGGACCGATCTTCCACCCGAATTTAAGGTCTCTACATTGTTGAAGCCTTCTGTTGAAGCAGCCGTACTAAGGGCACTGGGTTTCTCGGATGCTGTTGTCCAGACCATGATTCGTGCTACGAAGCCGTCGTCCTCCCGGATCTATCACCGGACCTGGAAATCCTATTTTAGTTGGTACGAACGCCACAAGCAGTCTCCTATTCAGTTCTCATTGCCACGACTCTTGTTTTCCTGCAGTTGGGCATGGACTTAGTTCCCTCAAAGGGCAATTTTCGGCCCTTTCCATTCTTTTTCAGTGGAACTTGGCTTCTCTTTCTGCGGTTCGGACCTTCCTGCAGGGGGTTGCGCACACTGCGCCCCCTTACCGTCCTCCGTTGAATCCTTGGGACCTTAATCTGGCGCTCAGCGCTCTCCAGTCCTCACAGTTTGAGCCTTTGCAGCAGGTGTCTTTTCGCTTACAAGGTGGCCTTTTTGGTGGCAATCACTTAGGGTGTCGGAACTAGCAGCTCTTTCCTGTCTGTCACCTTTCCTAATCCTCCATCAGGACAAAGTAGTCCTTCGCCCTGTCCAGTCCTTCCTTCCGAAGGTCGTGTCGGCATTCCATCTCAATGAAGAGATCATTCTCCCTTCCTTTTGTCCTGCCCAGTCTCATCCTCGTGAGCAGTCGCTCCATACTCTGCATTTGGTTCGGGCCATTCGTATTTATCTGTCTCAAACGTCATCTTTCCAACGGATGGATTCCCTTTTTGTCATTCCAGAGGGGCCAGAGACAAGGCCTGGCTGAGTCAAAGCTTTCATTTCCTGATGGATTTGTTTGGCTGTTTTGGAAGCGTACCGCATCAGTGACCGGTCCCCACCCTTCTGGGTTACTGCTCATTCTGCTCGGGCAGTAGGGGTTATCTTCGGCAGTGCATCATGGTGCTTCAGCCTCTCAGGTGTGCAGAACGGCTACCTGGTCGTCTTTGCGCACCTTTTCAAAATTTTACAGATTCACAATGCAGTCATGCACTGTGGCAGTTTTCAACATATAGCGTTACATCTACAATGTACTGCCATTATTCAGGTTACGCATTTTATGGACAAAACACTTTCTGCAGCACAAGACATACTTAAATTTCTAATTTACCTCTGTCCACTCTCCTCGTAATCCAATGTAGTAAATTTTGGTGTTTTCAGCTCCAAAATTTTTGGAAATGTGAATAGACAGATGAGATACACTTGAAAAGCGAGAAATTCTGTAGAAAAAGAAAACTAAAATTTTAGATGCTTTTAAAAAAATATCCAAACAAAAACCAAATTAAAAAAAGCAACCTTTTCAACCCTTTAATACATAGTAAATTTCTATAAAATGTCTCAATGATAGAGGTTTGACAGTGCTACGTGCCTCTTCAGCTCTATATAAACACTGTGTGCTGTCCGCATTTTTTCTGGCCCCATAGAGAATGAATGGCTCCGGATTCGTTCCCCAACGTTTTACGGACGTGTGAATGGACCCCCAACAGTGACCTCCACAGCACCCTGCCCCCTCAACAGTGACCTCCACAGGTAGGCGGGGAGAGTCAGGAGCTCATGAATATTCAGGACCCTGCCCCCTCAACAGTGACCTCCACAGCACCCTGCCCCCTCAACAGTGACCTCCACAGCACCCTGCCCCCTCAACAGTGACCTCCACAGCACCCTGCCCCCTCAACAGTGACCTCCACAGCACCCTGCCCCTTTAAGGCTAGGGCTACACAATGACATGTGTCTCACCAATGTCTCGCAACAATTTTTATAATGATAGGCTATAATTGTGACTGTTGCAGCATGTCGCAGTGCAAAATCATACACCATCATTATAAAAATTGTCGTGCGACATTAATGTCGCAGTGTAGTTGTACCCTACGCGTCATGAGACTTATTGTCGCGCGACACATGTCGTTGTGTAGCCCTAGCCTAAAGCTAACCTACAGCAGTAAAGAAAAATGGCTTAGTTGTTATGGAAACCTGGAGTAAAACTGTGTGTATGTGGAGACTAAGGGCCTGCGAGCTTCTATTGGCTGATAAGGGACATGTGACTGTGTGTATGGTAGTTGGGATATGAAGAGAAAGACTTGCAGGCTTCTATTGGCTAATGTAGGTCATTTTTGGGGAATCTCTCAGGAACGGTAGGTCCTAGAAAGTGGAGACCCGGTCTAAAACCTTCCTGGACAGTTTCCGCCTTTTTTTTTTTTTTTTTTTTCATTTTTAGATTATACACCATTCACTATGAGGCATAAATAACCTCTTTCGTTTATTATGTGGGTCAGTTCAATTATGGCGATACCAAGTTTATATAGTATTTTTTTTGCTTTTACTACTTTTGCACAAATTTCATTTTTTTAAATAAAAAACATTTATTTTGCATCCCTTATGTTCTCAGCGCCATAACTTTATTTTTCTACCTGTATGGGGCTTATTTTTTACAGGACGAGCAGTAGTTTATGTTGATAATATTTTGGGGTATGTATGGCTTTTAATCCTTTTTTATTCTGCTTTGAAAAGTCAGGATAAGCAAAAACTTTAAAACCGACATTGTTTTGTTATTTTTATTGGCATTCACCATGCGGGTTAGATAGCTGATGATTTAATAGATTGGTTCATTACAGACACATTAAAAGGGTAAGTTATATTGATGACCTATCCTCTAGATAGGTCATTAATATCAGATTGGCGGGGGTCCGACACCTGACCGATCAGCTCTTACAAGAGGTTGGCCCTCCGTGAGCTCCTCCTAGGACATGTGACGTCTACGTACATTAGTCACATGGCCTAGATGCAGCTGAGCCCCATTGAAGTAAATGGAGCTGAGCTGCAATACCAAGCACTGCCACTATACAATGTACAGCGCTGTGCTTGGAAACCTGCTGGGACCCAGCTGCACTTACTAAAGCGATTGCGAGTACAAAGGCTCCCTGAAACAACTGATCGGCGGAGGTGCTAGGACTTGGACTCCTGCCGATGTGATAATTATGACCTATCCTTTAGTTAGGTCATTATTATATTTACCTGGATAACCCCTTTAAAGGGAACCTGTCATGTGGATATTTGATTGTAATCTAACTCATTATATACAATCATTAACTACTAAAAAGTGCCTTAGATGTATTCACTTACTGGTGTGACAGATGGTTACCTCATAATATACACACAAAGATGCCACATGCTAATGAGCCGATTTGAGTCCAGCGTGATGTCAGTGAGTCCAGCGTTTATTTAATTCAGAGCTATAGCCACTCCCCTGCCCACCTGCTGCTGATTCATATGGAAAAAAACTGTCAATCAGCAGCAGGTAGGCGGGGAGAGTCAGGAGCTCATGAATATTCAGGACTCATCATTATAAGCTGGAGCTTTTCAATACAAGATGTTGGCAGATTGACTGGGTCAATTAAAGAAAGTGACCCAGCATTTTGCTAAGAGAATCAGTCACTTATTTATGTTGCCCTTAGTTAGGACACCATAAAACTGGTGACAGGTTCCCTTTAAGTGTATGTTTAAGTATGTTTTAAGACACTTCCACCACTCTCCCCATCGGAAATACATGTATAAGGCAGTCTGGAGGACTAGACGTCAGCTGTATGGTCACCTTAACTGTATGTTCACAAGTTTCAATGTTATTGCAGACATTTCTGTGACTGAAAATCCATCTCATACATGTGTATAGGACTGTTTCTGTCATATGTACAGGCATTTTAGCAAATCCGATCCAGATGAATGAAACGAACCTTATTTATGGGTAGACACAAGTAGTAAAATAATACATACTTTGTAGGATATTCCAGTTCTCCAGTAGTATCGATATTTAAGCCAAAAACTTGATCTGCTTCCCTTCTAACATCATCAAAGCTCATGTGAGGAACGTTCTTAAATCTAGGAGAGAAATATAAAGAGTTTTGTAAAAATGTTAAAAAAAATTAATCCAATAAACAAGTTTAGTTCATTTCGTCACTCGTCATTCTCCAGCTTTACATTTCCCTCTCACGCACGGTCCTTTTCTGTTATCTCTTCATCACGTAAAGAGAATCTGTCATTTTTTATGCTGCGCATTTACAGTACATGCACTAAACTTCAATTCATATACAAACTCTGGGGTTGCCTAATATCTCTAGTGTGGTGCTAATCTGGATAACTAAGCAAGGCCTATGGCTAGACTGAATGAGATTTAGGTTATCCTGAATTTTTCACCCCTCTAAGATTTAAGAAAAAAAAAACTAAACTCCAAAATCCCAGGTTTCCCCATGTCAGATTCACTGATGTGGAGCACAACCATGGGGTCTTCTATATTGTTTCCTATTGTAATTATTCACTTCTGCAGGCGTAGTTGGGTGGCTACCTTACCACAGGCGCCAACAGCTGCATGCAACACTGCTTGATCTCAACTCTCAGTATGGAGCAGAAGCGCTGGCACTATACATCGCATGATACGCTTTTCTTTTTTCAACACCCATGGCTGAGTAGAGGTGAAAGGAGGGCTACATCACAGACAATGTCCCTTTCAGATGGCTTCTTTTAGGCCATTTATCCCTAACCTTACGCTTCACTTGCGGCTGTGCTATACAGTAGGCTCCGATCTTCCAGTTTAACCACTCAGATGCCGCAGTCAATAACCATCGCAGCATCTGAGCAGTTAAATAGAAGGAAGCAGCTCTGTCTATCTTCCGATTGGCACCCTGTAAATGCAATTGCAGGGTGTCGAGTCATTGGCATGTCAGCCAGGGGCCTTCCGCAGGGTCCCAGTCCTGTCATGTCCTGGCCACTATGACTTCCTGCCCCTGCCTTTCGGAATGACTATGCACTATGTATGGTACAAACGATCAAACCATTTTGTTCCCCGCCCGTATATAATACTCACAATCTGATTTCTGATGGGTGGGCATCACTATCCTCTCCAATAAGAATAATCCCTTTTAATTTCACATTGCCAGTGAACCTAACAAAGAACAGAGCAATTATTAGACACCCAACAAGTAGATGAAACTGGGGCCTCCGAATAAAACATACTTACGGGATGTTGAATAGCAATTCTGCATCCTCGTCGCTTTCTACAAACTGGACAAAGAGGAGACATATGATGCAAATGCAAACTGTAAAACCGTTTTTACATTTATATTATTGCTATTTTTTGAAATAGTGGAAAATAGTGGTGCAGACATACCCTAGACCGATAATTATGCAGGTTGGGCACTTGGGATCATGGCACAAGGGGGAAGAAAACATTGATCTCTCGGTCATGCAACTTGCACGACCGTCACTCTAGGCATGTCTACATCAATTTACCTGCATAGTGCCGTCAGCAGTTTTTAGGGCTCAAAACTGCCAACGGACTTTCTTTAAATGACTAGTGTTTCTGATTTACTGCCTGTATAGTCCAGAGCTGCATTTACAATTCTGCTAGTTGTCGTGACATTTGAAAATAGAACAACATGCAGCCCTATTCTCCCCGTCAAAACAACAGAACCCCCCAAAGACACCATTAAAAAGTAGTCAATGCTTAACTGTATATAAACGTACATATAACAGTAAATTAAGGGTGATCGGCTCCCGTCAAGATATCAGTTTCCGTTAATTCTCCGGAAAGTGTTTTAACCAGGTGTCCCACTTTAGTTTTATGTAACTGCTTTTCCCCGCACGCAAGTGTTATAATGTTTTTTTTTTTGTAGGTTATCTACACTTTACCCTTCTTACCCTTACTCTTCTTAAATTAAAACATATCGAGAAGACGTGATATAGAAATATACCATAATGTGGATGTACTAATGCTTTTCAAACAATATGTAACGGATAATCCTCATATAACTTGTATTTCTTGTATCGAAAGCGATATAATTTTTTGATATCTCTGATATTTCAATAAAAATTACTTTGACTAAAAAGTAGTCAATGGTATTAACATCCATTGTATGAAGGGATCCAGCACTATCTGCTTAGAACGGAAACCACAACGTAGATGTGAACAAAGCCCAATACAGATGGTTACCAGCTTAGGCTACATTTACACTTGCGTTTTTTGTGGATCCATCATGGACTTGCAAAAACGCTTCCGTTACAATAATAGAACCGCATGTATCCGCCATGAACAGATCAGGTTGAATTGTGTCTTCTATAGCCATGACATCCATCCCCATTGACTTACATTGTGTGTCAGGACAGATCCGTTTTGCTCCGCACCACATGGCGGACAGAAATACGCTGTAGGCAGTGTTTTGGTGTCTGCCTCCTGAGTGGAATGGAGACTGATCGGAGGCAAACTGATGCATTCTGAGCAGATCCTTTTCCATTCAGAATGCATTAGGGCAAAACTGTTTTAGAGCGCTTGTGAGAGCCCATGACGGATCTCACAAACGGAAAGCCAAAAACGCCAGTGTGAAAGTAGCCTAATTGGAGCTCCTATAATGCTGAGAGGCAGTTAGTTTAGTCAACATTACTGAAGAAAGCCTGGTGCAGAAATGACACTTCCAAAAACGTAAATCATCAGAACAAGGAATGAGAGAAGACTTCACATATGAAGCCAACATGACGGTTAAAGAGCAGATCTGTTTGCACCTCAAGTATACTGCATGTAACACTGAACCAGCTGCTGACCGCCCATTGACTATACACATCTGAGCGGTCCACATTTATCTCAGAACGGTGTTTCTGAACACCATTGCAGAGTTCGTTACCACATGGAGAACTTGCAGCAGAAGCCTCCACGCAGAGAAGTTTTTATATACATTTTTGTATAAGGCTACAATAAGGCTGTATAAGGCTGTATAAGGCTATTTAAAAATAACAGGTCGGTAAACGATTAGACACTGGGTCTTAAAGGGTCATTCCGGTTGTGTAAGCTATATATTTTTTTTTAAACTGCACCGTTGCACTGCAATGTGTGTCAAAGTCTTGACCCATGGAGAAACAGATTTCAGGTGTCCAGGGTAGGGCTGCAGTAAACGATTATTTTAGAAATTGAGTATTCTATTGATTAATTGAAGTACTCTAATAAAATAAAATAAAATTAATAGACTGTTTTCCTTTATAAAAACTCAGACCCCCTGCCATCAGTCCCCAACACCCTTCGTTCCCCCCTGTGTGATCAGCCCAAGTGCTTTAGTTCCCCCCAGTGCCATCAGCTCCTCTCCCCCAGTGCCATCAGCTCTCCCCCACCCCCAAGGCCAGCAGCTCTCCACCCCCCCCCCCCTTGTGCCAGCAGCTCTCCCCCTCCCCTTGTGTTAGCAGCTCTCCTCCCCCCCACCTTGTGCCAGCAGCTCTCCTCCCCCCCCCTTGTGCCAGCAGCTCTCCTCCCCCCCCTTGTGCCAGCAGCTCTCCTCCCCCCCCTTGTGCCAGCAGCTCTCCTCCCCCCCCCCCTTGTGCCAGCAGCTCTCCCCCCCCCTTGTGCCAGCAGCTCTCCCCCCCCCCTTGTGCCAGCAGCTCTCCCCCCCCCCTTGTGCCAGCAGCTCTCCCCCCCCCTTGTGCCAGCAGCTCTCCTCCCCCCCACGTGCCAGCAGCTCTCCTCCCCCCCACCTTGTGCCAGCAGCTCTCCCCCCCACCTTGTGCCAGCAGCTCTCCTCCCCCCCCTTGTGCCAGCAGCTCTCCTCCCCCCCCTTGTGCCAGCAGCTCTCCTCCCCCCCCTTGTGCCAGCAGCTCTCCCCCCCCTTGTGCCAGCAGCTCTCCCCCCCCCCCCTTGTGCCAGCAGCTCTCCCCCCCCCCCCCTTGTGCCAGCAGCTCTCCTCCCCCCCCCCCCCTTGTGCCAGCAGCTCTCCTCCCCCCCTTCTGTTAGCAGCTCTCCTCCCCCACCTTGTGCCAGCAGCTCTCCTCCCCCCCCTTGTGCCAGCAGCTCTCCCCCCCCTTGTGCCAGCAGCTCTCCTCCCCCCCCTTGTGCCAGCAGCTCCCCCCCCCCCCCTTGTGCCAGCGGCTCCCCCCCCCCCTTGTGCCAGCAGCTCTCCCCTGCTCCTCCTGACACCAGGAGTGCACAGAGTCATTGGTTGCTATGACGCTGTGCACTCCGGGCGCCCGGCCTTAGTCGCACCAACTTACCTTTCCAGCAGAGGCGCCGCCGACACTCCATCATTCCACTCTGCTCTGCGCCTGACGTCACACAGCGCATCAGATCACGGCATGCATACGTCAGGAGGTCAGTGCAGTGAGGGACCATGGACGTACTGTGGAGTGTCCAGAGGCCCCCGGCTGGAAAATTGAGTATTGCGGGCCAGCGGGAGACCACGGAGCGGGAGTAAGGCCCCTTTCACACGGGCGAGTTTTCTGCACGGATGCGATGCGCGAGTTGAACGTATTGCACCCGCACTGAATCCCGACCCATTCATTTCTATGGGGCTGTTCACACGAGCTGTGATTTTTATGCATCACTTGTGCATTGCGTGAAAATCGCAGCATGCTCTATTTTGTCATTTCCTTTTTCATGTAACGCAGGCCCCATAGAAATGAATGGGGTTGCGTGAAAATCGCAAGCAAGTGCGGATGCGGTGCGATTTTCACGCACGGTTGCTAGGAGACGATCGGGATGGAGACCCGATCATTATTATTTTCCCTTATAACATGGTTATAAGGGAAAATAATAGCATTCTGACTACTCATCTTTTACCATGGTGATGGATCATGTGATGACCGGAGTGACGTCACCACAGGTCCTGTTCCTCCACACAGCACAGAAGACAGACAGAAGGAGATGCCGGCTGCGTGATCAAGTGGATTAAGGTGAGTTCAATTATTTTTATTTATTTTTTAACCCCTCCAGCGCTATTTTACTTTGCATTCTGTATTCAGAATGCTATCATTTTCCCTTATAACCATGTTATAAGGGAAAATAATACAATCTACAGAACACCGATCCCAATCCCGAACTTCTGTGAAGAAGTTCGGGTTTGGGTACCAAACACGCCGATTTTTCTCACGCGATTGCAAAACGCATTACAATGTTTTGCACTCGCGCATGTTCCCGCAACGCACCCGCACCTTTTCCCGCAACGCCCCCGTCTGAAAGAGGCCTAATAGCAAGCGCTTCACTCCCGCTCCGTGGTCACATGACACAAACGAATCTTAGATTTGCATCGAGGATTTTTGTGTGTCGAATTACTCTATTCAAGCGAGTCAGTCCTAGTCCAGAGTTACCCTTCTAACCTACTGCTGTTCTCCTGTTTTGATCTGTAATCCGCTCTTACCGTCATGGCGCTTTCCCTTACATCACATGAGCTGGAAACAAACATTCTGACTACACTGCCCATGATTCTCTCACTCTGTCCAGAGCCAAAAGTAGGCATACCACGATTTCCCTATGCTTTAGGGCTCATGCACATGACCGTATGTATATTGCAGTCCGCAAAATAAAAATAAAAGGGATGACATCCGTATCGCATCCATTTTAACAATGACTGTCATGTTCTATTTTTTTGCAGAACAGACATGCGGACAAATGGAAACTGAATACACATTCCCTTTTTTTTTTGCGGACCCGATGAAGTGAATGGTTCCACATACAGACCTGAAAAAAAAAACAGAACTGACCTAGCTGGTAGGAGATTTTGGGAGCAGTGGTTACATGAGAGCGCACGCACAGAGGAACAGGCTCCAGGGAGACCACCTGTAGAGAGGATTGTTTGATCAACACGAGTAGCTCCCAGTTTTGTTGACCACCATCCAGACACAGGTGGCACCTTTACTGCACATCCCTGTCTCTGCCCATTTCCAGGCACTGAGCAGAAGAAAATATGGTGTCACTGCATGGGTTACATCTCCTGCCATTGACAGCGTCGCCTTCATTTACACTGGTTTGGTGTAGGGGTGGGCGATATGGCCTAAAATCTATATTGCAATATCATTTTAAGCATGTGCGATATGTGATATATATTGCGATATATTGTTTTCTATAATTTGGGGGGGGGGTTAAACATTTTTTTTTTTTTTTACTTTTTATTTAATAACTATTAGCCCCCTTAAGGGCTAGAACCCTTGTCATATTCACCCTAATATAGCTCTATTAGGGTGAATAGGACTTTACACTCTCCCTGCTGCCCTGTGCTTTGTGCACGCAACAGCAGGGAGCTGACCATGGCATCCAGCCTCTCATGTGCCCCCGTCTCTGATGAGTCCCCCAGCCTCTCCCTCTTATCAGCCCCCTCTGGTAACTCAAACCCACCCCCCCTCCCTCCCCAGTATTAATCATTGGTGGCAGAGGCCAAAGGGTCCCCCTCCCCCCCCCCCCCCCCCATCATTGGTGGCAGTGCGCCCCCCCCCCCCCCCCCCAGTATTGATCATTGGTGGCAGGGGCCCCCTTCCCCCCCACATCATTGGTGGCAGCAGCAGTTCCGATCGGAGTCCCAGCAGTGTAATGCTGGGGCTCCGATCGGTTACCATGGAAGCCAGGACGCTACTGAAGTCCTGGCTGCCATGGTAAGTCAGTGAGCAGCATTAAACTCACGTGCGCCGTGGCCGCCGGGCGCTCCTTCTTCTGTCTGTGCGGTGCATTGCTAATGCTTATAGCATTAGCAATGCGCCGCACAGACCTATGAGAGGAAGGAGCGCCCGGCGGCCACAGTGCACGTGAGTATAATGCTGCTCACTGACATACCATGGCAGCCAGGACTTCAGTAGCGTCCTGGCTGCCATGGTAACCGATCGGAACTGCCGCTCCGTGGTCATATCGCAGTCCGGCGACATGCACAAAATCCATATCGTGGCACAAATTTATATCGGATGAGAAACCCGAGCTGCTATGGACTGGAACTGTATCATCTTTAGTGATAAATCCAGGTTTTGTTTGGGATCCCACAATGGTTGGGTTCTAATATGGAGGCCTCATGTTGAGGGCTTCAATCGTGTGGAGTGGCACCGTGCTCTAACTGCTGGAGTGATGACCTGGGGAGTCATTGTATACGACAGTCAGTCACCCCTAGTAGTGATACAAGGTACACTAGCAGCTCAGCGATGTGCAGGACATCTTGCAGAGTGCCATTTTTCTGCAGGATAATGCTTGCCCACACACAGCGAGGGTTTCCCAGGAATGTCAGATTACAACACTTGAATGGGACTGAGCTGTAAACCAATGAACATGGCCTAGGAAAAAACTGCAGCCTCTTCAAACTGCTTATTGGTGGGGGTGCCAGGAGATGGACCCCTACAGGTCAGATATTGAAGACAGGCTGACAAGCCATCAGTATTGAACTTTGAATATAGAACAAAGTCCAGCTCTCAAGTGCTAAAGGTGCTCTGTCCTGCTCTGCAAGGATCCGGCTGTGTTCACACCCAACATAGATGCAGCAAAAAAGTCCAAATGGATCCAGCGAGTAAAATCAATGATTCGTTATTTCTTCATTTAAAAAAAAATATATATATATTTTTTAGTTTCACTTTGTGATATTTAATAAATGAAAAAAAAATTGAAAAGATTTTTTCTTTTTAAAGAAAAAAAATTAGAAACAAAAAAAATTACATAAAAATAAAAGCCCCAAGCATCAAATACCACAATTATATATTTTTTATCATGTGATTGATTGAGATATATATATATATATATATATATATATATATATATATATATATATATCAATGATCAATGTTTTTGGTCACTTAAAGCAATTTGCCCATCTCGTACATTGGTGGCATATTGCTAGGATAGGTCACCAATGTCTGATAGGTGTGGGTCCCACACTGATCTTTAGAATAGACCCCCAAAGTAAAGAAGCCCCATAGAAGTGAATGGGGCGGTGGCTGCACTTGCGTGGTGAGCTTCCCATTTATTTCTATAGGACTCCCGAAAATAGCTGAGCGCACCACTGGGCTATTTTCTGCACTGCCATAGATATGAATGGAGGGCGGCCGTGCATGCGCAGTCTGCGCTCCTTCACTTTCAGGGCTCCATTCTAGAGGAAGGTGTGGATTTATCAGACATTGGAGGTATATACTATCAATATGCCACCAATGTAAGAGATGGGGCAACCCCCTTTAACCCTGGGTTCACACCTGAGCGTTTTACAGCGTGTTCAAACGCGCTGTAAAACGCTTAAGACATGAAAACCAATGCTTCCCTATGGGAAGGGTTCACACCTGGGCGTTTTACAGCGCGTACGAACGCGCTGTAAAACGCCCGACGCTCAAACAAGTACTTGAGCTTCTTTGGGGCGTTTTGACGCGCGTTTGTGGCCATAGGACACTGCAGTCAATGACACAAACGCGCGTTTACTATTACAAAAAACGCGCATAAAAACGCGCGTAAAACGCGCGTTTGAGGAACGCTTAGGTGTGAACCCAGGGTAAGTTCTCAGGAGTAGCGTTAGACTCTCATGCGGGAAAAACGCAGTGTAAACAGCCCCAGCCGAGTGTATGAGATTAGACAAATCTCATGTAGACTTTGCTTTTTCCTTCTGTGCAGAAACTGACCTACGATGCAGATTCGGAAATCCACATGTCAATTTTATTGTGTCTGCGGATTTCAGCTATTACAATGCAAAGGGTGAGATCTGCAGCAAAACCGCCTCAAATCCGCGCCAAAACCCTGCATGAGGATTTTGATGTGGATTTGCTCCAGATCTCACCATTTGCATTGCAAGTGACGAAATCTACATTGAAAATCCACACAATTGACATGCCGCTGATTTTAAAATCCTACACTGTGTGAGATATAAAAAATCTCCATCTATTTAGCTGGTGACGTATTACACTGCGAATTGTCTGTGCAAAAATCCAGACATCATGTGCATCGTGGGCTCATCCCCTTAGTGACACATGCATATCTGCAGGTGTCATCCACCGCTATGCCAATGGTGCATGTGACCCAGGCAGCCTCCTGTTCCAATATAAAATGGCCGCCTGTTTTTAGGTGTTGCTAAGGGAAACCACAGCTTTCATTTTGTAATCTGATTCCACATTTTCCACTACATTCAGCCGTGTCAGGACTGTGCTGCCATATGGATGCAGTTACCACCACCACCTGTCAGTCACATATAATAGCAAAAGTCAGTCACCCGGCTCCGATCTGCACGTTCCTCCCAGGCCTTGAACACTCCCTTCCCACTCCCCTCCAGGCTTTCGTTCAGACACTGCAGCTTGTGTAAATCAATCTTTTTGTACAGTCCGTACTCCACCCCGCGCTCCGGTGTTTCCGTCCGTTCAGCTCCACAAGCGCAGCCTCCACCATGACTGTGACCGTGCGACATAGCCGCTGCTTTTCGAACTTCATCATGGCCATCTTAGTACTCCCTCCAGATATAACCATTCACTGAGCGGCCATCTTAGTACTCTCAATGACGTCATCAATTAGCCAGCCAATCACATCCTGCGATAGCAAATATGGCTGAAGCGCCTGTAGAGTGGGAGGCGCCTGCGCTCTACTAGATTCCTCACACACCTGTAAACATGGCTGAACCCCGGGGGGGGGCGAGGCGAATTACCTGGGTGACTGGTCCTCAGCCCGTTCGGCGGACACTACAGTCCTCCTCTGTATCAACATAAATAATGTTGGGAATTTGCCCTAACCACTATGTCATGGGCACAGTATAGCACTATGGGTGGGCACATGGTTGTGCTGGGATGACTGTATCCTATGATGCAGTTAGCTTGCAGTCCACCTGGGTTGTCCGTTATCCTTTATCCAGGTCATGGTATACTAAATAACTTATTAAAGGGGTATTCCCATCTAGGATATGCCCCCATTGTCTTATAGGTGAGGGTCCCACCGCTGGGACCCCCACCTACAATGAGAACGAAGCGGGGAGAGCTGTGGCTGGAGGACCCCGGGGTCTGTCCACTACCGAGCGCTGCCCATGCTCCCATTCATTTCTATGGGGCAGACGGAAATAGCCGAGCCAGTGCTCAGCTATTTTCAGCGGCCCCATAGAAATGAATGGAGAGCGCATGCGCAGTGCGTCCTCCGTTCATTTCCCTGCTCCGTTCTCATTGTAGGTGTGGGACCCGCACCTATCAGACAATGGGGGCATATCCTAGCGATATGCCCCCATTGTCTGAGATGGCTAATCTAAGAATAAATTAGCGATTCAGTTTTTTTTTTTTTATTGCGTTCACCGTAGGGGATAATTTACATGATATTTTCGTAGTGCGGGTCATTTCGGACATAGGGATACCAAACGGGGGGGAGGTTTTGTTTTTGCAATTTTTTTTCATTGAAAAACATTTTTTATTGCAATTTTTTTTTTTTTTAAACATATAACAAAATATTCCAGCTTACCCGCTCCACTCCATAGTCGTGCAAAGAACCCCGGACTAGGGAAACAGTTGTAGAAAAAAGGAAAAAAGATCCAGCACGCGAACTATGGATAAAATCCAGTTTCTTTATTGTAGTCTTTTTTAAATTCCACAGGCTGACAGAAGTATGTTGCGGTATACGCGTTTTGACAATCTGTCTTAAGCCTCATGCAGACATCCGTGGAACACGGTCCTTGAGATACCGGACTGGCATTGCAGGAGCGCACGGCATCATTGGTTGCTATGACGATGTGCGCTTCGTGGCGCCGCTGCTGTACAGTAATACACTCGTATAGATCATATGAGTGTATTACTGTACTGCTGCGGTGGCACAAAGCTCACTGCGTCATAGCGACCAATGACGCCGTGCGCTCCTGCAATGCCAGTCCGGTATCTCACGGACCGTGTTCCACGGACGTCTGCTTGAGGCTTTTCTCATGACCATAATGTACTAAATTCCCTGGTTTTAAAAACCCTCACTCACTTCAGGCACACCTACCTCTCCATGTGTTGAATAATATTAAGGGCTCTTTCACACCTGCATTATTGTCTTCCGGCATAGAGTTCCGTCGTCAGGGCTCTATGCCGGAAGAATCCTGATCAGCATTATCCCCAGGCATTCTGAATGGAGTGAAATCCGTTCAGGATGCATCAGGATGTCTTCAGTTCCGGAACGGAACGTTTTTTGGCCGGAGAAAATACCGCAGCATGAGGCGCTTTTTGCTCCGGCCAAAAAAACTGAAGACTTGCCGCAAGACCGGATCCGGAATGAATGCCCATTGAAAGGCATTGATCCGGCCTTAAGCTAAACGTAGTTTCGGCGCATTGCCGGATCCGACGTTTAGCTTTTTTAGAGTGGTTACCATGGCTGCCGGGACGCTAAAGTCCTGGCAGCCATGGTAAAGTGTAGCGGGGAGCGGTATACTTACCATCCGTGCGGCTCCCGGGGCGCTCCAGAGTGACGTCAGGGCGCCCCAGGCGCATGGATGATGTCATCGCATGGCACGTCATCCATGCGCCTGGGGCGCCCTGACGTCACTCTGGAGCGCCCCGGGAGCCGCACGGATGGTAAGTATACCGCTCCCCGCTCCTACTATGGCAACCAGGACTTTAATAGCGTCCTGGCTGCCATAGTAACACTGAAAGCATTTTGAAGACGGATCCGTCTTCAAATGCTTTCAGTACACTTGCGTTTTTCCGGATCCGGCGTGTAATTCCGGCAAGTGGAGTACACGCCGGATCCGGACAACGCAAGTGTGAAAGAGGCCTCAATCAGAGACGGAAGTGTGTCAAGTTACATCATAAAATACAAGAGTACATGCAAAAACAACATTATACAATCGGGAATTCAAATAATATTCAAAGATGAGCTCATGTCTACTAGGCCTCCTGCACACGAACGTGTGCTGCCAGTTGCCGTATTGCGGACCGCATTTGCGGATCCACAATACACAGGCACCGTTCCGTGTGCATTCCGCATCACGGATGTGGACCCATTCACTTCAATGGGTCCGCAAATCTGGAGTGGCGGAATGGTGCGGAACGGAACCCTACGGGAGCACTACGGAGTGCTTCCATGGGGTTTCATCCCGTACTTCCGTTCCGCAAAAAGATAGAACATGTCCTATATTTTTGCGCAATGGCCGGATTGTGGAGCCATTAAAGTGAAAGGGTCCGCGATCCGCTTCAGCTGCCCCACAATCGGTGTTCGTGCATTGCGACCCGCTTTTAGCGGGCCGCAGCACGACCACAGGGCGCACACGTTCGTGTGCAGGAGACCTTATTCATACCTTCTGGGATTCTAGTGTGCAGTAAGAAGATCCAAAGAGATTCTTTGTTATATAGAGCAATCCCCTCCTCTTACTCGTTTCTTAACCCTTTCAATGCCCATAACTTCCAAGTCTGTTGTATCCCTTCCATGTATGTCTCTAAAATGTCGAGACAACATAGAGACATTCACAACTTTCAAATTTGAAATATCCGAGATGTGTTTCCTCATTCTCATTTTCAAGCTGTTAGAAGTACAACCCACATATTGAACGGAATTTTAAAAAGACTACAATAAATAAACTGGATTTTATCCATAGTTTACGTGCTGGATCTTTTTTCTCTAAATGGGTTTTTGTTTAACTTTTTTTTTATCCACTTTGCATTTCAATGTCAGTACTATACTGACATTGACCAGCAGGCTGCACCAGAGAGGGAACACTCAAGGCAGGCTTGGTGCCTACACCAGGTCCCAGCCTGCCTATACACACATCGACACCCCGCGATTGCATTTGATGGGTGCTGATGGGAGACAGAGGGAGTCCGCTTCCTCTTTCACTGCCTACGTGCGGCGGGCACTATTGTCCGCAGCATGTAAGTGGTTAAACAGCCTAGATCAGCACTACTGCCGAGTTGTAGTGGCTCTGGCTGCAACAGTTATGCACATAACTCACAGGGGCAGTCCTCACACCGATGCTTCCCACGACTGGGCAGTGAAAGAAGGGCGCACACTTTCTTCCTTTGGGTTTCCTGTCTGATGGTAGTAGGGGTGCCCTTGGTGTTATGAGTTTAGTACGGGAGCAAGGCAGAAGATGTAGGTGCTGTGGCCAGCGAATGGTGCTGGAGTCAGGAACCAGGCCAGTGGTAGAAAATAGACAAGTCTCTTTACTAAAGTGCAGAATGGGAAATGTAGTAATAATATTCACCACAGTTCCAAACAATTCACAATTCAAATCTCGCCAGATAGCAATGTATGGATAGAGGCAAAGATGGGGGTTGTAGTACTTCTCTCTATTTTTTTCAAAGTCTCTTTCTGCAGAATCTAAGGCTAGCAATAAGGTTCTTCTAAACTTGGCTGTAATTTCCTGGCTGAGGAGTTCAAGATTAAGATACGGCTGACCAGGACTGTGGCAAAGTGTGAAGGGTATATTAGCAATGTCCCTCTCACTGCACTAAAGTCTCTTAAAGGGGTTATCCCACTTTGCCTTTTTATACTTACCTGCTGCCACCGCGCGTTCACTTCCTGGATTCTGGCTGGGGGCGGGCTTCATCTTGATTGAAGTCTTCTCCCGGCCGGGCCGCGCACTGGACTGAACCGCACGCTGCCGCGCATGCGTCATGGTGACTTATTTCTGGACAGTATAGTACAGAGCCGGCGTGCGCGTTCGCAGCTCTGTACTATTCCTGTCGGGAAGAAGTCACCGTCGCGCATGCGCGGCAGCGTGCGCGTTCAGGATAGCGAGCGGCCCGGCCAGGAGAAAAGAAGGAGTCTTCTGCGCAAGCGCGGCCATCGGGATTTTGGAGAAGAGCGGTGGTCATAACCAGGGGAGACCGAGTCACAACAATAAGGTAAGTGGGGATGAATTTTATCCTAAACGGTGGGAATTTGTTAATCAAGTATATATGCAAAAATGATCACTGTCAAATCATTAACAGATTTAACAGTGATCATTATGATGGGATAACCCCTTTAAGCCTTACACAGCGAATGCCTTACTGACTGACTCCAATGCCCTGCCTTGTGGATTCTGAATCTTCTTGTTCTTTTTCTCTCTCTGGTGTACTGTAGAGTAGCAATGGCTTTCTTGATGAAAAATATCTCAGAGATAGTGATTCTATAGGACTCAGGGCTAGTTTCTCCAAGGAGCGAGCAAATGTAGCTCCTCTCTCTTCCTTAGCACCAGACTGAACTAGAGACAGACCTAGGTTTATCTCTTAGCCTCCTACAAGGGTAAGATCAGGATTGGTAACCCCAACTAATCCACACAAGAATATACAGGTAAAATACAACACAACATTGCATTATGTAGAACCAAATAGCATTAAATATCAATAAACATTTTGCAAGAACCCTATTTTGGGGTGCTGCACATGGACCTTCATTGGATTTATTTGTGTCATATTTGTGATTGTATAATTTTTTATTTTATGAAATATTGTAAAATTTTCAATAAAACACAAATGGAGTCACAATGGAATCATTGATTATCTAAAAATTATGGAGTATTTGGAGTATTTTGACCAAAAAATATATATTTTTTCTTTGTTAGATTGTGTTAGCGTATGTTCACATGTGGCAGATATGCTGTAGCATTACCATTGCTGATTTTCATATGGCAAATCTGCTGCATTTTACAGTACCAGCAAATTGGGTGAGATTTTAAAGGTAAATGCACACGTTCAGGATTTATGTGCAAACAATCCACACTGAAATCCGGAGGTGTACGCAGGGAAATCCGTGCGGTCATTCCGCATCAATTAGTGCGGATTTGGTGAGGAAATTCCGCAGGCGGATTTTACTGTCCCCGTTGAAGTGAATCGATAAAATCTGGACAGGAAAAATAAAATAAATTGACATGCTGACATGTGGATTTTAACATCCGCGCAGAAAAAAATCCACATCGTGTACATGAGAATTTCAAATTCTCACAGAACACAATGTACATGACCTACGGTGTGGATTTTCCGCGCAGAAAATCCGCACGCAATCCTGATCGTGTGCATTTAGCCTAAGAAACCTTCTGGGCTTTGCAGTCAAGAGTTGGTCCTATCAGTGACTGACAGCCTTCCCTCTATGACTGTGTATACAGATAGCTGTCAACCACTGATAGGGCCGACCTCCTTGACTCCAAGGCCCAGAATAAACCAAGATTTAAATGATACAGATTATACAGAATATTTCCCCATAAAACTATATATCCATATGCTCAGCTCCTCCTGCTCTACATGTTGCCTCCAGATTGCACTGCATTTTGCATGGTGACAAATTCCCTTTGATGTTAGTTGGTAAAAGTAACAGACGCCAGGTTAGATAAGATAATTTATTACTAGAGTATAGAGGATTTCTCAATGATCTACACCACACAGAAAGGAAGACACGGACACAGCGTATAGATTATAGAAGAAATAGTTTTTATTACTATCTATTATAGATTTTACCATCCAGTACAATTGGGAGGATTTACTGCATAAAAAGTGTGAACCAGAGGAAGGCAAACAAAACCCCCATGTAGGGGAAAAAATTCCTTCCTGACCCCAAGTACTGGCGATCGGCTACTCCCTGGTTCACTGCAGTGTTAATCCTGGATGGGGCCCTGTCACACTTATAATATAAATCACTACCTTATAATATAAATTATAATAATATAAATTAGAAGTAAACTAGTTTCTATAGTTCTATATAATTGGTCTTACCGTATATATTAGATCTATATTTCTCTTATTTCTATCTTCTATCTACATTTCTATTCTTATCTATATAGCCTAATGACCTATTTATCTTAATATACTTCACACGGCCGTGTCCATTTTGGGGACCGCAAACCACAGGTCCGCAAAACACGGACACCAGCCGTGTGCACCCCGCATCGTGGGGAACACCCTTTGACTTCAATGGGACTGCAATCCACAAGACGCTGCCAAAGATAGGACATGTCCTATCTTTTGCCACAAGCATCTTGCGGATCTCAGTTTTGCGGTCTGCGGAAAGAGGCACGGCTGTGTGAATAGCACTTAAATGTATCTTTTTCCACTATTATAGTTATCCTGTATATTTTATCTATTCTATGCCAATAGGTGGGTTTACATGCAGCATTTTTTTAATCTAATCCAACAAAATTTCCTCTAGCGGCAATCTCTAAATGAAAATTAAATTGCCTCCATGGAAATGTAAGGCAGTCATTAGAGAATCAGTTACATATGCAACAATTGTTTTGTGTAAGCATTTTAAAGCCATAAGCAATGGACATATGAATTTAAAGGGGTTATCCGAGACTAAAAAATGTCCCCCATATACCCAGGCCCCTCACACTGAATCTACTTATCTGCTCCCCACTCCCTGCGCAGCTCCTGGTCCCTGCACCGCCACAGCTGCTTCTCCTCGTGCACAGTTGAAAACATCTGGTGTTGGGGGGGCAGCCAATGGCAGGCAGTGATGGGGACGAGCCTCCCTAGTATCTCGGGTGACGCTAGGGAGGCTCGCCCCCGTCACCACCTGCCATTGGCTGCTCCCCCCTGACACAAGATGTTTTCATCCGCCCATGAGGAGAAGCAACAGCGGCAGAGAGGGAACCAGGAGCGGCGCAGGGAGCGAGGAACCAGCTAAGTAGTTTCAGTGTGAGGGGCTCGGGCATATGGGGGTCATTTTTTTTGTCTCGGATAACCCCTTTAATGACAAGTCAGATTGGGACATAATTGTAGCATGTAACCCCTCCATATATTATATCTATTGTGTATATTATATATGTATGTATATATCACTTACCTATCTTTTTCCTACCTCTAGGTGGGTTCACATTACGTTTTTCCCATCTGTTTAATGTATCCCAAAAAATGTATATGTTAAACAGATGCCTAACGACTGATGCCATACAGTGGCATCCGTTCACAATAGAGTTCCATTGTAAAAAAAAAATATATACCCTGTTTAGAGCCGAAACGTTGCATGACCTGTATGGGTAAATAAAGTATTTTTCTATCTTTTATCTGCTGGAGTGCTGCCCGTTTTTACATTTTTGTATCCATTTGGATTTGCTTATATCAACATTGGGCTGGTGCACCCTTTATCTATTTTTCACCCAAGACTGTGCTGCCAATCTTTTTTCTTATTTTATATATATATATATATATATATATTTATAAGTTTTTTTTACCAAAACATATCAAAAATGTTTTATTACTGGACTGTGCAGGATACAAGAACGTGGTGTGTTTTTGTATCCTTTTTTTCCTAACGTATACATCAAACGGAGGCATAAAACGTAATGTGAAGCCACCCTTATAACTATATATTCATCTTATGCCTATATGCTAAATCTTAGGCCCTATTCACGTGCCCATATCCGTTTTGCGATCCACAAATTGCATATCCGCAAAATACGGATGCGATCCGTGTTGCATCTTGTTTTGCTGACCCATTGACGTCCACAGGACACACTTTTTGGACAAGTATAGGACATTTTCTATCTTTTTGCTGAACAGACATACAGATGCGTCCGTATGTCCGTTCCTCAAAAACATAGACTGTCTGCAAAATGTGGACCACGGACCTATTGAAAACAATGGGTCCGCAAATAAAATGCAGGCAGCACACGGACCAAATCCGTAGTTCGCAAAAAGGATATATATATATATTTATATAATGGGGAGGAGTTTTTCAAAATTCTTAGGGGTAAGAGCCAATACCCTGCGATTATGGCATCATGCACACAGCCATAAGACCTGCCATGCCTGTTTTGCAGACCGCAAACCGCAAGCCTGCAAAACACAGTCATCATGGTGTGGACCCATCAAATTCAATGGTTCCACGGTCCGCAAGATATGGCAAAAGATAGGACATATCTTTTGAGGTGCAGAGGCACGGACGAGGAAGCCACGGTAACACAAGGAAACTCTTCTGTGTGCTTCCGTGTACTTTCCACATCCATATGTCCGTTCTGCAAAAAGATAGAACATATCCTGTACTTGGCTGCAAAATGTGGACCATTGATCCACTGAATTCAATAGGTCCACAAAAAAATATGAATGCAATACGGAGGGCATTCTTATTTTGCGGATCTGCATTTTGCAGACCACACAATATATATGGTCATGTGCATGAGGTCTTATACTCCTATATCCCTCATAGTTATCCTATACCTTATGCATATCCTTGCCTATCCTATACCTATTTATTATATACTTATCTTACAATTATTTTATAAATAATACCTATCTTATATTTTTTTTTAAATATTTTTCTTTTTCCCTTTTTTTTTTTAAATCTATTTAAAGAGTAACAAAACTTTTGTATCAAATTTTAATAAGATGTCCCTAATGCCATAATGCTAATAAAACGTTTTCTAATATACTTAATTAATTTAGTATTTTTATTATACCTTTTTCTCCCTAAAGAGCACCATTCACTGTGCGCTTAAAAGTCAGTTCTCTGTACATCGCTGACTGCTCAGCGGTGTACGGAGTACGGACTGTGAAATTTATGAGTGTGGCCGCAGCAGTGCAGGGAGTATGGGCAGGAGTGCATATTGCTGCTCCTGCCCGTGCCTCCCGGAGGATTACTAACTCCTGGCTTAGCACATGGGATTAGGTGAGTGGAGCGGGCATCTGCTTCGCTAAGCTAAGAGAACTGCATGTCAGATCTTAGCTTATCAAAACGGACAGAAGCAGCATCTCGCTCCGCTCAGCTAATCCTGGCATAATACATGGGTAAAGGTTACCCATGTGCTATGCCAGGAATTAGTCCTCCTCCGGGGAGGCAATATGCACTCCTGCCCATACTCTCTGCGACCCCACTCATAAATTTCACAGTCCGCTGAGCATTTGGCGGTGTACAGAGAACTGACTTTTAAGCGCATAGTGAATGGTACTCTTTAGGGAGGAAAAGGTATAATAGAAATACAAAATTAATCAATAAAGTATATTAGAAAAAGTTTTATTAGGGCATTAGGGACATTTTATTAAAATTTGATACAAAGGTTTAGTTACTCTTTAATATATCTTATCTTATACCTAAATTTAGCCTGGCTGATATCTACTGTATATTATGTATATCCTATACCCTAAAATGCAGCATTTTTTATTTATTTTTTATGTATATTTTACACAGAAAACTCTGAAATATACTTACCTCACCTGTAAAGGAAGAATTAAAAAACATTTGTGTGAATAAAACTTATCACTCTATTGAAAAAGGAGGCAACCCTGGTCCTTGCTGTTCTGATCATCCTCATGGCTGGGAAACAGGAACAGGGGCAGCGGGCTGTTTCCTCCTCCTCTGATGGTTCTGTGCTGCCTTCAGGTGTATTCTCCATCGCTGGTTCCTGTGAACACAATTACGTCATTTTAAAGAGCATATGATGAGTAATGATCATAGATAATAAAGTGGCGGCCTGTAGGTTTATATGTGGCACATTGCTTAAAGGGTTTCTGTCACCAGAATTAACCCTATTAAACTGGCTGAAATTAGCAATGTGCTAATGTCAGCAGACCCTAACTGTACTATTTTTATGCCCCGGTTACTGCACAATTTTAACTTTGATGATATGCATATTAGACTCTAGGAGCAGGGGAGGGCGTTGCTCCTGCTCCTAGAGGCTCCGTTCTCCCACCTCAAGTCATGCCCTGCCGTCCTTGATTGACAGGGCCAGTGTTCGTCTTCTCCTGCCTGCCCTGTGTGCTGGATAATTCTCGCACTTGCGCAGTCCCAGCACACAGGGCCGGCAGGAGGAGACGAACGCTGCCTGGCCCTGTCAATCGGCATGGTGTGAGACGAACGCTGCCTGGCCCTGTCAATCGGCAGGGTGTGAGACGAATGCTGCCTGGCCCTGTCAATCAGCAGGGTGTGAGACGAACGCTGCCTGGCCCTGTCAATCGGCAGGGTGTGAGATGAACGCTGCCTGGCCCTGTCAATCGGCAGGGTGTGAGACGAATGCTGCCTGGCCCTGTCAATCAGCAGGGTGTGAGACGAACGCTGCCTGGCCCTGTCAATCGGCAGGGTGTGAGACGAACGCTGCCTGGCCCTGTCAATCGGCAGGGTGTGAGACGAACGCTGCCTGGCCCTGTCAATCGGCAGGGTGTGAGACGAACGCTGCCTGGCCCTGTCAATCGGCAGGGTGTGAGACGAACGCTGCCTGGCCCTGTCAATCGGCAGGGTGTGAGACGAACGCTGCCTGGCCCTGTCAATCGGCAGGGTGTGAGACGAAAGCTGCCTGGCCCTATCAATCGGCAGGGTGTGAGACGAACGCTGCCCAGCCCTGTCAATCGGCAGGGTGTGAGACGAAAGCTGCCTGGCCCTATCAATCGGCAGGGTGTGAGACGAACGCTGCCTGGCCCTGTCAATCGGCAGGGTGTGAGACGAACGTTGCCTGGCCCTATCAATCGGCAGGGTGTGAAACAAACGCTGCCCAGCCCTGTCAATCGGCAGGGTGTGAGACGAACAATGCCTGGCCCTGTCAATCGGCAGGGTGTGAGACGAACGCTGCCTGGCCCTGTCAATCGGCAGGGTGTGAGACGAACGCTGCCTGGCCCTGTCAATCGGCAGGGTGTGACTTGAGGTGGGAGAACGGAGCCTCTAGGAGCAGGAGCAATGCCCCCCTGGTCCTAGAGGCTAATTTGCATATCATCAAAGTTAAAATTGTGCAGTAACCGGGGCATCCATAAGCATAAAAATAGTACAGTTAGGATCTGCTGACATTAGCACATTGCTAATTTCAGCCAGTGTAATAGGGTCAATTCTGGTGACAGAAACCCTTTAAATGAGTTAAAGGGAATGTCCCCCTGATTTGGGCCCATTATCCACAGCAATACATGCACAGTACTGCAGATAAAGAGTCCACATCATTATTTTGTATTTTCTTACTGCCCCCTGTTCCCCTGTTTTCAGCACTAATAGCATCACTGAGAGGACTCCTGTGCGCATGTGGGAGAACAAGGGGCAGTAGGAAAATAAAAAGTTGTGATCTGGACTCCTTATCTGCAGTACTACTCTTACACAGGCTAATTATCAGGCCGATTATCGGGAATGAATGTTACTATGAATGCTCATTCATGGTAACCGATGTGTGATATTTATACCCTAAAGTTCAGTAAGGAATCTGTCAGTTTAAAAATTCTATAAATAGGAATTTTTCTAGTTTCCAGCTTTTTGAAATTCAGATTTTAATTTAATGTCGGAGAAATGAAAATAATGGACTGTGTGATCTTTATATGGGAATATGATTCTCTGCTAAGATCACTTACTTCCTCCTCTGGGATCCTGATGCCGTAGTCCAACTTCATGAAGATTGGCTAAAACAGAACAGATGAGAATAATCACTCATATCTGCAGTAATCTGCAGAGTCGCTTATGTTGGGATGAGTTTTATGTGATTCTTAGGTTACTGGCCTTAACTAGCAATACTTGACAATCTTGAGAAGATGAAGTTCTTACCCCATCTTCTGAGTAATCATCTCTGTCTTCATCCTTAGATAAGTAAAAAGATAAAACCATCATTTTAAATATAACTATTGCTGGTGCTTTCTATGTAACGTTTATTTTCAGTGTGTGTCTTCTATAGTTCTATCCAAGGGATTACATAACTACGGGGCTGTAAAAGAGGGGGGGCCCATTCCATGCTGATCTTGTCCCTGTTATAAAGGGTGGTGAGGACCTTCACACGCATGTGATCTCCATAGGTGCTTCTATGTTCGCAAACATGGATGTGGAATATATACTCGGATGAAGGCACCAGGAGCTCCTGGTCAACCAAAAGTGCAAAGGGACGTCCTTTTCAAGTTTCCTCTGGGCCCCCTCTATTATCTGTGCTGTGTCGAAGGGAATAATGGGTTGTTATATATATCACTTACATAGCACTGGGTGATCTGCAGTCCACGGGGTCTCATCTGTTTGAAAAAAAAAATTGATGATAAAGAAAGATTAGTAACCAATTTAACCAAGTGCAGTGATAGAGAAATTACAGGAGAAATGCTAAAAAACATGAACAGAATAATGTAATTGCACTTAAGAGGTTGTCTAGTTTCAAGTGAGAATGGGGGGCAACGTCTCACATCTGAGTCCAGTGATTGGCTCTAGTGGTCACGTGTTGTCTACATGATGTCACCAGAAACCTGACAAGGAGAATGTAAGCAGCACTGCTTGGTCCAGTTGGTAACTTATGCTACTTTTATTATTTTACTGCATTGCCCACCACTGCCCCATTTTCACTCCAATCCAGAGAGCTCCTTGAAATACCACTATAACACTAAAAAAGGCACCTGGTTTAGAAAACCAAGAAGATTTTATATGTCCCTCATCTATTACACACAATAATTTATCACACTAGCATTATTTTACTGTATCCAATTAATAAAACGAATTCATGTCTTTTACAGATAGATTCACATTTGTGGCGGAGGTTCACCACAGAGGCCATTTTACATGCAGAAACTTTTTGGTTGTCTGGATGCCGAAATCCATACAGGAAACTTGATGGGCCCCATTGAAGTCATTGGAATCTATGGTACTTGTGGTGTCTGGCTTATGCCGGATCTGACCATTTTGTTTTTTGTTCCCATATGGACATGCTGGGGAGCGAATGTATTCACATAAGCTGACAAATAACACAGCAGCAGTATTTCCTCCGAAGCCTGAAATATACTTCTCAAACGAGGATATGGAATGGGTTAAAAAACATAACCTTTAATAAAAATTCTAATAAAATACATGAGGCCCCCAATACTTGAATGAACATAAATTGAAATAAAGAAAGTAAAAAAAGAATGTGTATGAAAACGTCTGTTCATGGATTCTTATTAATTCCAATGTAGAGGCGGTACTTTTCTCTAGGCATTAGGTTTTTCTGTCAGTTACGTTTAACTATGGGGGCCTCATGTATTTTATTTGAATTTTGAGTGAAGGTTATGTTTTAACCCATTCCATATCCTCCTTTGAAAAGTACATGCTGGGGAGCCGCATTGCTGGAAAACTGAGCTAATGCCTCGTTCCCCTAAAAGGTTACTGGATCCAGCAGCAGAAAACCACATAATCAACTCATCACCAGGAGCTTCTCTGGCAAGCAAAAAAAAACCTTAATGGTTCCTACCCTGTATCGAAATGCTTCTATATCTTCATCTTCTTCTTCCTCCTTGAAATGATTAAAAGTTATAAAATATCACTGTCAGTAACACTATATACAGTATATGCCTGTCCCTACTTTTCAGAGACGGCCCTGGCAAATTCGGGCTGCCTAAGGCCAAAATGAGTGTTCCTTGACATGCCCAGAATTTACTAAAATGTTGATAGGTATGGTATCATAGTTTATAAGGCTGAAGAAAGACATACGTCCATCCAGTTCAGTCTATAATCTGGCAAGGTTGACTCAAAACTAAGGCACAAAAACCCATGAGATAGAAGACAATTTTCCTCATTTTAGAGTACATTCATTACTAACTCCAAATCAGGAAATCAGAATAAGGCTCCATTCACACGTCCGCAATTTCGTTCAGCATTTTGCGGAACGGAATTGCGGACCCATTCATTCCTATAGGGCAGCACATCCGCACTTCCGGGTCCGCACTTCCGTACCGCAAAAAAATAGAACATGTCCTATTCTTGTCCGCAATTGCGGACAAGAACAGGCATATTCTATTAGTGCCGGCAATGTGCGGTCCGCAAAATGTGGAACGCACATTGCCGCTTTCCGTGTTTTGCGAATCCGAGGCTCAGTGGATCCGCAAAACACGTTGCGGACGTGTGAATGGAGCCTTAGGCCTCTTTCACACGTCCGTATGGCTTTTTCAGTGTTTTTGCAGCCCGTTTTTTTCCGGATCCGTTGTTCCGTTTTTTGTTTCCATTTTTTGTTTCCGTTTCAGTTCCGTTTTTCAGTTCCGCCTATACAGTATACAGTAAAAAAACTGAACGAATAAGGAAGACATACGGATGCATTTCCGTATGTGTTCCTTTTTTTTGCGGACCCATTGACTTGAATGGAGCCACGGACTGTGATTTGCGGACAAGAATAGGACAAGACTCAAAATCTAGCGGAACGGAATTGCGGACATACGGAAACGGAATGCTCAAGGAGTACATTCCGTATTTTTTTTGTGGACCCGTTGAAATGAATGGTTCCGTTTACGGAACGCAATAAACGGCCCGTATACAGAACACAAAAAACGTTCGTGTGAACGAGCCCTAACTCCGTAGATCAACGACCCGTCTATTCTGGTTTCACACTAGCTCACACATTAATGGCAAATAAAGAACTAAATACATAACATTCTGAACTTAAAAATTAGACTGCTATGTTTGGTCAAAATGGCGCCTGTTTTATATGTAATATATATAGTGCAGGCGCCATTTTGTGCTACAAAAATACAGCTCTCTAGATTTTTTTTAATTGAAATGCAATTTATGTAACTTAATAAGTCAATTATACCTTAGACCAAATATAGCAGTCACATTTTTAAGTTGAGAATTTTGTATGGCCCATGAACGATGTTACAAATATCCAAATGGCCCTTGGCAGCAAAAAGGTTCCCCACCCCTGCTCTAGACACAGAGGATGTCCACTTGTCACAGTCACAGTCCTGGGGATAAATAGATGATGGGAGAGATATCTGTACTGTCCCCTGATATATTTATACATTGTTATTAGATCTCCCCTCAGTCGTCTTTTTTTAAAACGAAATAACCCTAATTTCAATAGACTTTTGGAGTACTGTAGTCCAGCCATTCCAGTTATTACTTTAGTGACCCTCTTCTGAACCCTGTCTAGCTCTGCTATGTCTTTCTTGTGCACAGGATCCCAACACTGTACACAATTCTCCATTTGTGGGCAATGCTCCATTCCAATCTCTGTTACACCAGCATTATTTTTAAGGTTAGGTTCACATCTGTGGCAGAGATTCCAGCAGAATGTTACAGAATCCGGCAAAAAAAAATAAAAAAAAAAATACAGCTGCATGGAGCAATTTTATGTCCACCAGAATGCATACTTAACTGCCTCCAGACCGCCTAACGCAGGATTGTGGTCCGGAGGCGGCCGGTTTATTCCTCTTCGACGGGCTGGCGCGTCATCTCGCGAGACGCGAGATTTCCTGTGAACGCGCGCACACAGGAGCGCGTGTTCACAGGAAACGGCAGGTAAACAAGTGCAACTACAGCCTGCAAACGGCGATCATTCGCTGGCAGGCTGTAGATGTGATTTTTTTAACCCTTGAAAGGTATATCAGACGCTGTTTTGTTAACAGCGTCTGATATATACCTGCTACCTGGTCCTCTGGTGGTCCCTTTTGCTTGGATCGACCACCAGAGGACACAGGTAGCTCTGTAAGTAGCACCAAACACCACTACACTACACCACTACACTACGGATCCGCAAAACACATACGGACGTCTGAATGGAGCCTTACAGGGGGGTGATCACCCCATATAGACTCCCTGATCACCCCCCCTGTCATTGATCACCCCCCTGTAAGGCTCCATTCAGACGTCGGTATGTGTTTTACGGATCCATGGATCCGCAAAACACATACGGACGTCTGAATGGAGCCTTACAGGGGGGTGATCAATGACAGGGGGGTGATCACCCCATATAGACTCCCTGATCACCCCCCTGTCATTGATCACCCCCCTGTAAGGCTCCATTCAGACGTCCATATGTGTTTTGCGGATCCGAAAAACGCGGACACCGCGGATCTGAAAAACACAGACACCGGCAATATGCTTTCCACATTTTGCGGATCTGCACATTGCCAGAACTATATAGAAAATGCCTTTTCTTGTCCGTAATTGCGGACAAGAATGGGACTTGATCACCCCATATAGACTCCCTGATCACCCCCCCTGCGGATCTGCACATTGCCAGAACTATATAGAAAATGCCTTTTCTTGTCCGCAATTGCGGACAAGAATGGGACTTGTTCTATAGGCTCTACAAAAAACGCAGTGTTCGCCCGATCAGGCCTGATCTTGTGCGCACACTTGCGTTCAGTCCGCCCCACCGCAGTGACAGAATTTTTATTTTCTGATCACTGCAAAAACACCGTAAAATCGCTGCGGCGCTATAAAAAGATCATTTTTGAGGGGCATGGGGAGTTCATAGAAGAATTTTTTTATATTTGGCACAAGTTAGCGGAAATTATTTTTTTTTTTCTTACAAAGTCTCATATTCCACTAACTTGTGACAAAAAATAAAATCTCACATGAACTCACCATACCCCTCACGGAATCCAAATGCGTAAAATTTTTTAGAGATTTATATTCCAGACTTCTTCTCACGCTTTAGGGCCCCTAAAATGCCAGGGCAGTATAAATACCCCACAAGTGACCCCATTTTGGAAAGAAGACACCCCAAGGTATTCCATGAGGGGCATGGTGAGTTCCTAGAATATTTTGGCACAAGTTAGGGGAAAATGATTATTATTATTTTTTTCTCTTACAAAATCATTTTCCGCTAACTTGTGCCAAAAAAAAATTATTCTAGGAACTTACCATGCCCCTCACGGAATTTCTTGGGGTGTCTTACTTCCAAAATGGGGTCACTTGTGGGGTATTTATACTGCCCTGGCATTTTAGGGGCCCTAAAGCGTGAGAAGAAGTCTGGAATCCAAATGCCTAAAAATGCCCTCCTAAAAGGTACTCATTGGAATTTGGGCCCCTTTGCGCATCTTGGCTGCAAAAAAGTGTCACACATGTGGTACGCCGTACTCGGGAGAAGTAGGGCGATGTGTTTTGGGGTGTATTTTTACATATACCTATGCTGGGTGAGAGAAATATCTCTGTCAAATGACAACTTTGTATAAAAAAATGGGAAAAGTGGTCTTTTAGAGAGATATTTCTCTCACCCAGCATGGGTATATGTAAAAATACATCCCAAAACACATTGCCCTACTTCTTTTGAGTACGGCGATACCCCATGTGTGACACTTTTTTGCAGCCAAGATGCGCAAAGGGGCCCAATTTCCAATGAGTACTTTCAGGATTTCACAGGGCATTTTTACAAATTTGGATTCCAAACTACTTCTCACGCTTTAGGGCCCCTAAAATGCCAGGGCAGTATAAATACCCCACATGTGACCCCATTTTGGAAAGAAGACACCCCAAGGTATTCAGTGAGGGGTATGGTTAGTTTATGTAAAATTTTATTTTTTGTCACAAGTTAGTGGAATATGAGACTTTGTAAAAAAAAAACAACATTTTTTTTGTCACACTAACTTGTGACAAAAAAAAAAAACTTCCATGAACTCACTATGCCTTAGGGCAGTGATGGCTAACCTTGGCACTCCAGCTGTGGTAAAACTACAACTCTCAAGATGCCCCTCTTGCTTGGCTGCTCTCAGAACTCTATAGAAATAAATGGAGCATGCTGGGAGTCGTAGTTTCACCACAGCTGGAGTGCCAAGGTTAGCCATCACTGCCTTAGGGTGTCTACTTTCCGAAATGGGGTCATTTGTGGGGTGTTTCTACTGTCTGGGCATTGTAGAACCTCAGGAAACATGACAGGTGCTCAGAAAGTCAGAACTGCTTCAAAATGCGGAAATTCACATTTTTGCACCATAGTTTGTAAACGCTATAACTTTTACCCAAACCAATAAATATACACTTATTGCATTTTTTTAATCAAAGACATGTAGAACAATACATTTAAAGAAAATGTATATAGAAATGTAGTTTTAATTGAAAAATTTTACAACCGAAAGTGAAAAATGACGTTTTTTTTTAAAAAATTTCAGTCAATTTCGATTAATATAAAAAAAAGTAAAAATGTTAGCAGCAATGAAATACCACCAAATGAAAGCTCTATTAGTGAGAAGAAAAGGAGGTAAAATTCATTTGGGTGGTAAGTTGTATGACCGAGCAATAAACGGTGAAAGTAGTGTAGTGCAGAATTGTAAAAAGTGGTCTGGTCATTAAGGGGGTTTAAGCTAGGGGAGCTGAGGTGGTTAATGGACCCCATTATAGACATTAGGATCTGTCGGGCACCGGTGGTCTCTGGCATATGCTGGATCTTGATCCTGGATTCTATACCAGAACAGAAAATCTGAATTTTACCACATATGTGGACCTGGCCTTAGTAGTTGCATATTGTAAAGTGACAAATTGCTAGTGTGGACACAATCGTCCTGCTAGGTCGTCAGTATTCAGGAATAGGTCACATAGAATGGACAGATGGTTGAATATGCCTTTTTATGGACTTTTATCTGATAGATATGAAATGTATGGTGACTACGGCTGTGCATGTGATAATATGATTCTCAGCTAATACAGTACTACTTACATAGGACATTGCAGCGATCCTCAGGATATCTTCTATTGGCATAGGTGGTGGCTACAATGGAACACATTACATATAGGTCTTGCCTTAATTTACAATATGGGAGATGAGAAATGAACATCTCTTTAATCAAACACAATTTTAAAGATATTCCTAATAAAAAAACATATGGAAATGGGAGATATTTAGAAATGACACTTTCACTTTGACACTGGGCCACATTTACTAACGTGAGTACTCCTAAAGGTTGACATAAATGGTGCCTAAAAGTGTCACAATCCTGTGCATCTAGTCTGTAAGGGGTGTGGATATTGGAAAGGGGTGTAGCTTCACTGACTTGGCCTAAGATGCAGTATTTTGCACCAAAATAGCGCCACTATTCTTACGCAAAATTCTATTTTAAACTAAGACAGCGAATATCTGGTATAAAGTTAGCCAAAAGTATCTAGCCCTGCACAAAATTTATCATCCAGCCTGAGCGACTGTGATAAATCTGGTGCAGCTCGAGACAGCCTGTATTCACCATCAGGATTAGTAGAAATTTCCCCACTGAGTTTTTTGACAAAATTACAGTACCCCTAACCCTGTGCCATATGTCCTGTCTTCTTCCAGTCTTCAGTACCCATCTTGACTGGTCATCACCCTGCTATTTTCTTTGTCCTATACCGGGTGCAACCCTGGGATATACATCATAACTGACAGTAATGATGGTTCTACTGGATATGACATTAAAGCCCCTGGTGACCAATCAAATTTGAGCTTTCATTTCTTAACAAGCTCTGGAAAAATGAAAGCTGCACTATGATTGGTTACTGTGCTCTGTTAGTCAGTTTTGGTGAATGAGGCCCAATGTTTATGACCTATGTATGAACATCAGACTCCTATGGTACCACAAGGCTGTAACTGCTTCCCCTTCACCACCCATAGCTGGATGTATGTACTTTACTATGACATTATCAGTGCATAGGCTCTACTACTGACAGTATTGCTATAAGAGGCCAGCAGGGCTGAAGCCAACAGCCAGGAGACATCATGGATCTCTTCTTCCTGTGGAAGGTGCTCCATCTTCAGTGTCCTAAGCACAGTCTCTGTACTGGGCTGGTTCCTGAGCAGAAAAGCAGACATTAAGTAATGTATTTATTTGTAGGTGAAAATACATTTAGATGATATATTGGGGCAGATGTACTAATCCTGTCTAATAGTTAGCCAATATTCCCATCTCAGACAATGGGGGCATATCGCTAGGATATGCCCCCATTATCTGATCGATGTGGGTCCCACCTCTGGGACCCACACCTACATTGAGAACTGTCCCCAGAAAATTGTGGAGGGCCCCATAGAATCCTATGGGAAGAGCACTTGGTGGTGGCTGGCCACCAGCTTCGACGTTCAGTCCTCAGTGTAGGTTCCAGAGGTGGGACCCGCACTATCAGACAATGGAGGCATATCCTAGTGATATTCCCCCATTTTCTGAGATGGGAATATCCCTTTAAGGCCCTATTGCACGGGCAGATTATCCAGCCAATTATTGGAAAACAAACATTTGTACGAACACTTGTTCCTGATAATTGACCTGTGTAAATGTCTCACCAATGCTTATTCATCAGGTAAAAGCATTGTTGATGTAGCTGATTTTGAATGAAACTTGCAGAAATCTGTCATTTCTGCCAAAACAACCCTTTTCAGGTGAATGGAACTAATTTTCAGTCACAGAAATTTCTGCAACAAAACCTGACAAGTGTTTTAAAGGCCCCCCAAATCATTATCTCTGAGCAGGTGTGCACATTGCTGTACACTTTCACCACCATACTGTGTAAGTAAATGTCAACTATTCACTGGATTGTTTTTTTTTGAACAACATAACTGTATATATTCTGAATTTTTTATGATCCATAAAATGATTATGACGTGATGGTGGGACACCCCATAAACATTATGAGCACATATGGTGATTAAACTCTCTAAAGCTATGTTCACATCTGCACCAGTTTTTCTGTTCCGTTTCTGGATGATGGAAATTTACAGTGCCTGATGGACCTCATTGACTAGGATGTTGTCCGTTGGGTTTACTGGACAAAATAGCACTGCATGCTTCAACACCGATGTAAGCCTAGCCTAATATGTAGTACAATCTCTGTTATTAAAGATGTTCTCCCGTGAATACAACCCATCCACATGCCCGCGTGGATCTCACTCTATGAGCCCAAATGTAGAATGGGTCACCAACTCCTGCAGGGAAAATGACCCACAGCCTTCCCTGACAAAATCAGCTGCCTGCCAGGGATGTCAGAAACCAGTAGTGATTCGTAAGAAATGATTTTCTACTTTTAAAGTGTCACCAAAAAAGTAATATATGTCATATACAAATGTGTCTTATTGACAGTTACATGGCTCCATAACATGAACAGATCACCTTCCCTATCTGTTCTTCTACATTGTATAATCTGTATAAATTGTCCCATGTGTAGTGTGTAAAGAGTAATACTTACCAGCAGATGTTCTGGAAAGTACAGGAGATCTGTGCAGTCAAAATTAGATCGCTGTGAAAAAATAATACGCGCAGAAAATTGCTCCTCGGAAATCACGAGTCGCTACAAGAGCCGCTACAACTCAACTGATCACGGCAGTTGGTCGGTAGCCTCACCAGCCAGTTCAAACCATAACATTCCGTGCAACCAACCAATCACAGCCAGGTATGCTGGTTACATGACCTCTTCACTGCAGCCAATTGTCTTTCAGGGATTATATTTAAAACTTGACAAATTTAGTTATCCAATTAATATAATTCTTTAGCTATAAAATACAGTTTACACAGATATGGTCATTTCATGGATGACGAACATCCATAGTCAGATCATGTTCGCAGCAGCAAAGGATGATGATGAATGCAGTCACTATGGGGGAGATTTATCAAAACTGGTGTAAACTAGAACTGGCTGAGTTGCACAGAGCGACCAGTCAGATTCCACCTTTAATTTTTCAGAACTCCTTTGGAAAATAAAAAGTGAAATCTGATTGGTTGCTATGGGCAACTAAGCCAGTTTTACTTTATACACCAGATTTGATAAATCTGCCCCTATACAGTATGTACATCACTGTGTGTCCTGAAAAGTGAAATTATTGAAACCCACACATATATGATATCTTTATGTGGAAGTTTTTGATGGTAAACTGAGTTGCATTCCCAATTATCTAGATCAGTGAAGGCTAACATCTGACATGCCAGCTGTGGTGAAACTATGACTCCCAGCATGCTCCATTCATTTCTTTGGAGCTCTGAGAACAGCCAAGCAAATTTACATCTTAGGAGTCATAGTTTTACTACAGCTGCAGTAATGAAGCGAGTGTCAGATGTAAACCTTTAAAGTGATGTATATGGTGCATTATGCCATTCAGGACCTCAAAAAATGTATTTGGTACATAACCCTGACATTAGTTCATCCTACAGAAACCTATAGGAATATTACAGTATATAGGCCGTTTAACAAGGGCTGAGAATGAAGGCAGTTATCAGGATCCCCAAACTTGCCCCATATAAAGGGCCGATTCATCTGCTGACCATACCTTTTATGCAGCGCATAAAGTCATCGGGATGCTCTGACAGCAAACAATGAACCGGGGGATGCATGTATATGCAGCTCCCCTCTCTGCTCAACTATCAGGCAATACTCAGGAACGTTATGTTTGTTCCCAAATATTGCCTGTGCATTGGCCCGTATAAAAGTGCCTAATGTTTCAATACAGTTTGGATATGAGGGGAACAAAAACAAACAAAAGCCACCAAACTAGAGACCGAGGGAATAATTGCCAAAGAGAGCAAAACTAACCCTAAAATGTTGTTCAATTATATAAATGGTAAAAAGTATAAATCTGAAGATGTCACCCCTCTTCAGAGCAATGAGGGGGGAGTTGCAGAGAGCAATGAGGAGAAAGCAAAGCTATTAAATATTTTTTTCTCCACTGTATTCACTGAGGAAAATAAACTGTCAGATGAAATGCAGAGTGTAAAAGTAAATTCCCCATTAAAAGTGTCCTGTCTGACCCAGGAAGAAGTACAAAAGTGACTTAAAAAGATTAAAATAGACAAATCGCCAAGACCAGATGGCATTCCCCTCCCCCCGTATCCTAAGAGAATTAAGTAATGTCATAGCCAGACCCTTATTTCTGATATTTACAGACTCTATACTGACAGGGAATGTTCCACAGGATTGGCACATAGCAAATGTGGTGCCAATATTCAAAAGGGGTGCAAAACAGAGCCCGGAAACTATAGGCTGGTAAGTTTAACATCTGTTATGGGTAAACTGTTTGAAGGTTTTCCAAGAGATGCTATCTTGGAGGATGTCAATTAAAATAAGCAAATAACACCATAACAGCACGGTTTCATGAGGGATCGGTTTAATCAGTTTCTATGAGGAGGAAAGTTCTAGACTTGACAGTGGTGAATCAATGGATGTCGTATATCTAGACTTCTCCAAAGCATTTGACATTGTACCACATAAAAGGTTAGTATATAAAATGAGAATGCAAGTACTGGGAGAAAATGTCTGTATGTGGGTAGCGGAGTACCTCAGGGGTCAGTATTGGGCCCTATTCTATTAATTATCTTGTAGAAGGCTTGCACAGTAAAATATCAAATTTTGCAGATGACACTAAACTGTGTAAAGTAATTAACACTGAAGAGGACAATATACTGCTACAGATGGATCTGGATAGATTGGAGGCTTGGGCAGATGAGGTTTAACACTGACAAATGTAAGGTTATGCACATGGGAAAGAATAATGCAAATCACCCATACATACTAAATGGTAAAACACTCGGTAACACTGACATGGAAAAGGACCTAGGAATTTAAATAAACAGCAAACTAAGCAGTAAAAACCAGTATCAGCTGCTGCCAAGGCCATTATCTTTATGGGTTGCATCAAAAGGGGCATAGATGCCCGTGATGAGAACATAGTCCTACCACTTTACAAATCACTAGTCAGGCCACACATGGAGTACTGTGTGCAGTTCTGGGCTCCTGTGAACAAGGCAGACATGGCAGAGCTGGAGAGGGTTCAGAGGAGGGCAACTAAAGTAATAACTAGAATGGGGCAACTACAGTACCCTGAAAGATTATCAACATTAGGGTTATTCACTTTAGAAAAAAGACGACTGAGGGGAGATCTAATTACTTCTTTCCTGCGTCTGGAGGAAAGAAGGTTTGTACACAAACATAGAAGAGGATTCTTTACGGTAAGAGCAGTGAGACTATGGAACTCTCTGCCTGAGGAGGTGGTGATGGTGAGTTCACTAAAAGAGTTCAAGAGGGACCTGGATGTATTTCTGGAGTGTAATAATATTACAGGTTATAGCTACTAGAGAGGGGTCGTTAATCCAGGGAGTTATTCCGATTGCCTGATTGGAGTCAGGAAGGAATTTTTCCCCTAAAATGAGGATAATTGGCTTCTACCTCACAGTTTTTTTTTTTCCTTCCTCTGGATCAACTTGCAGGATAACAGGCCAAACTGGATGGACAAATGTCTTTTTTCGGCCTTATATATTATGTTACTATGACAGGCTACTAATCTCTTTTTTTTATTTTTGTTCTTTGTACACAATGATACAAGGGGTGGACACGTACAGTTGGGTTGGAGCCACCTTTTTCTGTAACAGAATTCCAATTCCCCTCCTTCCCCATAAACAGCCATACATTTAAAGAAGTAAATCACTAACGTAACTAATAAGTAAGGGCTCTTTCACACTTGCGTTCTTGTCTTCCGGCATAGAGTTCCGTCGTCGGGGCTCTATGCCGGAAGAATCCTGATCAGGATTATCCTAATGCATTCTGAATGGAGTGAAATCCGTTCAGGATGCATCAGGATGTCTTCAGTTCCGGAACGGAACGTTTTTTGGCCGGAGAAAATACCGCAGCATGCTGCGCTTTTTGCTCCGGCCAAAAATCCTGAAGACTTGACGCAAGGCCGGATCCAGAATTAATGCCCATTGAAAGGCATTGATCAGGATCCGGCCTTAAGCTAAACGTCGTTTCGGCGCATTGCCGGATCCGACGTTTAGCTTTTTTAGAGTGGTTACCATGGCTGCCGGGACGCTAAAGTCCTGGCAGCCATGGTAAAGTGTAGCGGGGAGCAGCATACTTACCGTCCGTGCGGCTCCCGGGGCGCTCCAGAGTGACGTCAGGGCGCCCCACACACATGAATGACGTGATCGCAGCGCCCCGGGAGCTGAACGGACTGTAAGTATACCGCTCCCCCGCTCCTACTATGGCAACCAGGACTTTAATAGCGTCCTGGGTGCCATAGTAACACTGAAAGCATTTTGAAGACGGATCCGTCTTCAAATGCTTTCAGTACACTTGCGTTTTTCCGGATCCGGCGTGTAATTCCGGTAAGTGGAGTACACGCCGGATCCGGACAATGCAAGTGTGAAAGAGGCCTTACAGTGCATAAGTATTTGTCTTGTTCCTCTGTTGTTCTTCCTGGAAATATAAGAATAAATAGAAGACTGGCTATTACCATGCTCCTTGTGAATGAGAGGTGTCTCTATACACTTTGACACTATCTAACCAGTGCTGGACATGTCAGAACGCATAGGGACAAGAAGAATGGGAACAACCAGAAGACCTGATCCATGGGCTCCTAGTATTAAAAAAAAAAAATTTGAAAGGGATGCAACCCTACTTAAAGGGAACCTGTCACCTCCAAAAACCATCTGAAGCTGCCAGCAGTACCGGAGAGTAGCGAGCAGTGTGTTTCTGACGATTGTTTTGTTCCTGAAGACAGATGCGGCAAAAGCTCTGAAAACGTTCCTTTATCCCCTGCCGACGCGCTTCTCTAGACATGCTTGAAGTCAAGGGGGCAGCGGCCTCCTTGCTTCAAGTTAAGGTAACTACGCCCCCTTCCCTGTGACTGACAGCGCTTATGCAGAGTTCGGCAAAGCCAGCCAACTGCCGGCTGTCAGTGACAGCGAAGGGGGCGCAGTTACCGTGACTTAAAGCAAGGAGGCCGCTACCCCTTTGACTTCAAGCATGTCTAGAGAAGCGCGCTGGCAGGGAATAAAACAACGTTTTCAGAGCTTTTGCCACATCTGTCTTCAGGAACAAAACAATCGTCAGAAACACCCTGCTGGCTACTCTCAGGTACTGCTGGCGGCTTCAGATGGTTTTTGGAGGTGACAGGTTCCCTTTAATAAATGGTCCGCCTTATTTCACCCTTACAAGCCTCAGAAAGGCATTCCATAAGCTCATAAATTGCAAGGATGAAATAAAGAGGGCCATTCACTAGTGCTATCTCCTTCTCCAATGTTTTGCATTCTAAGAAAAGTTGCTCCAGAATTATTATTTTAGGAGTTCGTTTTTAGGTTATTTATCTGCACAGAATTATAGCGATACACAAAATGAACAATGTAGTGTATATCGTCAGGCAAGGTGCATACAGAGCTACTGAGAAATGCAACAATACAACAACTTGGCATCCATTTTTTCGTGCAACAGTAGCACATTTTAGGCTACTTTCACACTTGCGTTCGGGGCTCCGCTTGTGAGTTCCGTTTGAAGGCTCTCACAAGCGGCCCCGAACGGATCCGTCCAGCCCTAATGCATTCTGAGTGGATGCGGATCTGCTCAGAATGCATCAGTCTGGCACCGTTTGTCCTCCGCTCCGCTAAGCAGGCGGACACCTGAACGCTGCTTGCAGCGTTCGGGTGTCCGGCTGGCCGTGCGGAGGCAAACGGATCCGTCCAGACTTACAATGTAAGTCAATGAGGACGGATCCGTTTGAAGTTGACACAGTATGGCTTAATTTTCAAACGGATCCATCCCCCATTGGCTTTCAATGTAAAGTCAAAACGGATCCGTTTGCACTATCATGAACAAACATGGTAATGTAAACGGATCCGTTCTGAACGGATCTAAGCGTTTGCATTATAGGTGCGGATCCGTCTGTGCAGACACCAGACGGATCCGCTCCGAACGCAAGTGTGAAATTAGCCTTATACGCATCATTCAACTGAATATGTCAGCAATATGACAGTCTAAATTCTGACATCAACTAGGGTAACTACGAAAAAAGCACATCTGGCTGGAGGTACCTTATATATACAGGGCAGCCCAGTGTGTATTCATCGTTGGTGTAAATTTCAGCCACTATGAAAGGGAATAAATGTACTGCTCTCACCTTGGAACCATAGAAAGCACACCAGATATCCAGTATTCACATTTTATTAAGAGCCAGATAAAATTATTTGCATATACAAGTCTAATTAAAATTTGTAATCTTAAAACCACAAAAAGGATTTTATTTACATAAAGCAAAAGCTCACATAAAGGCCTAAAGTTTATAGCCCCTGCCCAGTAGCTACAGGTAAATGTAAAGTGGAATCCGCAAAATCCACAATATACTCATTTCACAAATGACCTACACTAGAGAGCAAGTGTGTGACACTGCCATTCAATTAATAGAGAGTAGAAACACCGTCTGCAATGGTCAAAAATACTGAGAGCTGCCACATGGGTACTTAAAGGGAACCTGTGACCAAAAAAAAAAGAAAAATATGCATGAAGGCAGAGTGTTATTGAACAGGAGGAACTGAGCAGATTAACATATACCATATTTTTCACTTTATAAGATGCACCTGATGATAAGACGCACCTATGTTTTAGAGGAGGAAAATAAGAAAAAATAAAAATTTCATCAGACCTCAGAACAGACCCCCAATCTTCATTAAACCTCAGATCAGACCCCCACATCAAACCTCAGAGCAGACCCCCATTTCAGACCTCGGATCAGATCCCCATATCAAATCAGACTCCCATGTCAAACCTCAGATCAGACCCCCATGTGTCAGACCCCCATCAGAGATTAAATAAATTAACTTACCTCTCCTGCTACCACTCTGCAGATCTGGAGGTCTCTCCTGCACTCATCGCTTACTGGTCTTCTCCAGGCCCGAGCTGCACTGTGACCTGACTGTGTACAACATGAGATCATACTGCATGTACTACGTCCTGACGCAGTAAGCAGTTAGAACAGTGCAGTGCGGAGCCTGGAGGAAGACCTGGGAGCGATGAGTACAGCGCTACACCCACTGCTCCTCAAGACTCCTAGATACTAGTGAGCGCTTCCATAATGGAAACACTCACTAGTATTTGCTTTACAAGACACACTGCCATTTCCCCCCTTCTTTTTGGAGAAAAAAGTGCGTCTTATCAAACGGAAAATATGTTCGTTTTGTGGGGAAAGATTCAGTACACCATATATTTAATTTAACTCCATGCTCATTCTGGAGTGAAGAAGGCGGTCCTATCAGTGATTGACAGCTATTTGTGTATACACAGTCATAGAGGTAAGGCAGTCAATCACTGATAGGACCACCTTCTTGACTTGGTCCAAGAAACCCACTGCACATCCTATTTTGATCTGTTTTTGCAAATCAGAATAGTCATGTTTTGCAAACGGAAAATTGGACACGTCGTCAGAGTAACCTTTTCCCATAAAACTATAAATCAATCTGCTTAGCTCCTTTTGCTCTGTAACATGCTACCTACACATCAGACACCATTTTCAACGTGACAGGTTGCCTTTAAGTGTCTAGGATACAGTATGTAGTATTAGAATGGAAAAATACATAACTGTCTGGAAAGTGAAATGTATGAAAATTTCATGCAGGGTAAGAGTATGCTTTTACAGTAATGGAAATTAAAATTCTCTTTGAGTCGGCAAACTAAGTAAATGACATAAACTGTGACCCTACAAGAATTTCAAGAGTCTAAATTACAAATTCAAACACACACTAAAATATAAAGTCTAAGCAGAAATCCCAGATATGAAGAAGCGTGTGTATGGGGGTTGGGAGACCAATTTTATGTCACAAAACAATTCTGCAAAATAATTCACAACAAATATTACATGACACTGCAACAGTAAAACATCAAATCCATGACAGGACTGCTAAGTACATGAGAGCATCCAAGGAACTGTACATTTCCTCTCTTGGTTTCTTCCAACCTTGCCAAAAATGTAATGTTGTACCTAATTCTTTTACAGAAAATTGCACAAAAATAGTAGTTTTCTATTTGTACATTTTAAATCAGTAAAAATCTGCTTTTTGAATGAGAACGCTGCTAGCTTCTGAAATCACGTTAGTGTGGCACACTGATACATCCCCAGCATGGTGTTGTGGCTTTCTAGTCTAGCACAGTCCAGATCCATACCTGTGACATGAGAGACACAGTGATTCTAAGGCTCCCGGGGACAAAAGTCAACACAATAATTAGAATCCTGCAGAGCCATAGGATTGAGAGATGAAGGAGACATATTAAAACACATGAGTATATCAGCATGTTGGGCAAAAGGAAACGGTAAGGTGAAGGGCAACACTGCTTTAGGAACTGATGGGTCCATTCTGCCATTTTATGAAGGCTTTCCAGTGCAATAACCCCTTCCCGTTCAAAAAAGTTCATTTTCTTCCTGATTTTATCGTCGAGAAAACCGGTTCTTGAAAGCTTTTATTGTTTTGGCCATCATTGGAGCAACTTCTGAAAGATACAAGCATGAGGACTGTGTTGTTAGATGGCTACAATACTGAGTACAGCAAAATCTGTCTGTATAACCCACATGCAATTGGCAGAATGACATCTTTACCCCTTTAGGTAGTCTGGGATTTAAAAATGGCTCCCGCTCCTGAGCCATCCTGTTTTAAACAGCAGAAATCCGGGGGCTAATGTCTGCGATCAGCAATAACACCAATCTCACACAGTTTAACCCCTCAGATGCTGTGATCAACGCCTTCCCCGATCTCCACACATTTATTTATTTTAGACTGACTCTTGCTGAAGGGTTCCATCCTAATAGTGCTTTAGTTCCCATTGAGCCCTGCAGGTTACAATGTGAGCGACTAGCGATCGAAGGATCGCATGTCAAAAGCCCCTGGGGGAGGCTTACTAAAAGTGTCAAAAAAGCTTTTAAAATATATAAAAAATACAAAATCGCCCAACTTTCACCATAATAAAAATAAACAATAAAAACTACCAAAAAAATGAGCGCTAACCCAGCTCCGTAGACATAAATATAAAAGTTATGGGTGCCAGAATATGGTGATGTTAAAAAAAAAAATATATATATATACACAGTACAGACCAAAAGTTTGGACACACCTTATCATTCAAAGATTTTTTGATTTTTTTTCATGACTATGAAAATTGTAGATTCACACTGAAGGCATCAAAACTGTGAATTAACACGAAGAATTATATACATAACAAAAAAGTGTGAAACAACTGAAAATATGTCATATTCTAGGTTCTTCAAAGTAGCCACCTTTTGCTTTGATTACTGCTTTGCACACTCTTGGCATTCTCTTGATGAGCTTCAAGAGGTGTCACCTGAAATGGTTTTCACTTCACAGGTGCTGCCCTTTCAGGTTTAATAAGTGGGATTTCTTGCCTTATAAATGGGGTTGGGACCATCAGTTGCGTTGTGGAGAAGTCAGGTGGATACACAGCTGATAGTCCTACTGAATAGACTGTTAGAATTTGTATTATGGCAAGAAAAAAGCAGCTAAGCAAAGAAAAATGAGTGGCCATCATTACTTTAAGAAATGAAGGTCAGTCAGTCGGAAAAATAGGGAAAACTTTGAAAGTGTCCCCAAGTGCAGTCACAAAAACCATCAAGCCCTACAAAGAAACTGGCTCACATGCAGGAACGCCCCAGGAGAGGAAGACGAAGATTCACCTCCGCTGCGGAGGATAAGTTAATCCGAGTCACCAGCCTCAGAAATCGCAGGTTAACAGCAGCTCAGATTAGAGACCAGGTCAATGCCACACAGAGTTCTAGCAGCAGACACATCTCTAGAACAACTGTTAAGAGGAGACTGTGTGAATCAGGCCTTCATGGTAGAATATCTGCTAGGAAACCACTGCTAAGGACAGGCAACAAGCAGAAGAGACTTGTTTGGGCTAAAGAACACAAGGAATGGACATTAGACCAGTGGAAATCTGTTCTTTGGTCTGATGAGTCCAAATTTGAGATCTTTGGTTCCAACCACCGTGTCTTTGTGTGACGCAGAAAAGGTGAACGGATGGACTCTACATGCCTGGTTCCCACCGTGAAGCATGGAGGAGGAGGTGTGATGGTGTGGGGGTGCTTTGCTGGTGACACTGTTGGGGATTTATTCTAAATTGAAGGCATACTGAACCAGCATGGATACCACAGCATCTTGCAGCAGGCATGCTATTCCATCCGGTTTGCGTTTAGTTGGACCATCATTTATTTTTCAACAGGACAATGACCTCAAACACACCTCCAGGCTGTGTAAGGGCTTTTTGACCATGAAGAAGAGTGATGGGGTGCTGCGCCAGATGACCTGGCCTCCACAGTCACCGGACCTGAACCCAATCGAGATGGTTTGGGGTGAGCTGGACCGCAGAGTGAAGGCAAAAGGGCCAACAAGTGCTAAGCATCTCTGGGAACTCCTTTAAGACTGTTGGAAGACCATTTCAGGTGACTACCTCTTGAAGCTCATCAAGAGAATGCCAAGAGTGTGCAAAGCAGTAATCAAAGCAAAAGGTGGCTACTTTGAAGAACCTAGAATATGACATATTTTCAGTTGTTTCACACTTTTTTGTTATGTATATAATTCCACATGTGTTAATTCATAGTTTTGATGCCTTCAGTGTGAATCTACAATTTTCATAGTCATGAAAAAAAATTAAAAAATCTTTGAATGATAAGGTGTGTCCAAACTTTTGGTCTGTACTGTATATATATATATATATATATATATATATTTTTTTTTTTTACCAAAGTTTTAATTTTTTTAAACACAAGAAAAACTATATAAATTGTGGTGTTGCTGTATTCATACAGACGCAAAGAATAAAGGGCATGGGTCAGTTTTACAGCATAGGAAACGCCATCAAAATAAAACCCATAAAACTGTGGCGGAAATGTATATATTTTTTTGTCCAATTCCACCCCATTTGCAATTTTCTTCCAGATTCCCACTACATTGTATGCTATATTAAATGGTTCCATTAGAAAGTGCAAGTTATTCCTAAAAAAAAAACAAGACCTTTTATGGCTATATGAACGGAAAAATAACAAATTATGGCTCTGGGAAGGCCGGGACTAAAAAAAGGAACACAAAAACTGAAAATGGTCTAGTCCTAAAAGGGATCAGTCTCAGACACTAGCACCACCTACAGGGCTGCAGAAGCACCTGCGTCATACTGCTGAATAGGACCCTTTCACATATGGTGGGGCACATTCTGGTTGAGACATCTAGAACATATTTTTCTAACATCAGCACTGCTGTCCGTCACAAGCTCACCATCAGTACAGTGGGACATTACGGAACATGTGCATTTAGAAAGCTGGTTGCTAGAGCTGGTGGCAAAACGCGTTGGGTCACAAAGCAGTAAGCAATTTTTTTCCTAATTATGGCTAGCAATGTTTGGCTGCATCAGACAACAACTAATATCTAAAACTTCTAGTAACCAACACATAGCTAGAATCGTACACAGAAGGTAAAGAGGTAAGGGAGGGTAGTAAGTGGCACAGCTGGCAGATATATGTGTTTTGTACAGCGGAGCAGCCACAAGGGGATTTTATAATAATGATGACTGAACAACCCACCTAGCTTCACTGCCATTTAGCAGACCTAGCAGCTTTCACACAGGAACAGACACCTTATAACAGACAAAAAGAAAAGGGGTCTTTTGTATATCACTACTACAAGCCAGGGGGGGATTGGCCATAGACCCTACAGGGAAATTTCCCGGTGGGCCGAGGCCCAGGGGGCCACTCAAGCCCTCTTGATGGCCGCAGGCCAGGTACATAATGATCTGATGCTCACCAGCCGCAGGTGCTCTCCTGAACTCAACTGGTATTACTGTCCTCATGATGGTGATACAGTTGAATACTTTGGTGAGGGCGGCAGTATTTTGTGCCGTCCTTCGGTATTTAGTTCTGCTGGGGCGGTATTCTGTGCTGCAATACTTTGTTTGTCCCTGCCCACTTGTTTTGGCCCGTCTTCTGTCAGTTTGAACCCACCTACAACATGGGACCACTTTTAGGTTTTTTTCCAGGGCCACTTTAAGTCCCCAATCCGCCCCTGCTGCAAGCTACAAGCTTGAGATCAAACCAAATGAAAATTGCACAATTGTATAGTACCACCATTACTTACTTTTGACTTGTGGCTTCCGTGGATCATGTCCAGGCTGGACTACACTGCTTGGTGTGGACGCTGTACTGCTGGTGCTCGGTCTGTCACAGGAGCGGGGTTCTTCCGGTGACACACTTCTAGTACTACTACTACTGATTGGCATGAAGGGTTTAATCCTGTCACGATAGAGGCATGTCAGGGTCTGAAATTCCACTAAGAATCATTGAAACACGGTTACACCAAAAAATGCCTGCTTGCCCTTCATTGTTTTTACCTTGTTTTTTCACTGACAACTGCTGCTCCCGTCCCAAACTTTTCTTGCCTTCTACGTACATCACGTGGTGGCTTCACTTCTGTATTCACAAATGCCATCTTCGCTTGTCGGACTGTCCAATAATAATTGACATGCAAATACTAGTTAAACTGCAGTACAAGCCATGAAAAGCGATGGAAATAAAAAGGGTTAATAGATAAAATCACTAGCAGCAGGATGACTGACGTGGACTCCAAAACAGAACTGAGCAGGGGCTACGCGTGAGGGTGAGAGGTGCTAGGAATACAATACGGAGAATTTTGTTTGCAACCACAGTACATCTCTTTTTGATTACAATAAGGGCCTGTTCACACAGATTTCCACTCAGATTTTCTCCACAGTTTTTTCAGCTTCCCATTCATTTCAATGGGAGAATCAGTGCAGATTCTGCTCCAAGACACAGAATGTGGCTTCTGCATTAATGGGAGGCTTTTAGAGTTTTTGGGGGGGCAGATTCTGCACGGAAATCACGTGAAAACCAGTGTCAACATTATGCCATGTGAATGGGCCCTTAGAGTATATGCCCATGGAGCATAGATTTTTGTGTGGAAAATCCACAGCCCAATACAATGCCAGCTAAGAAGATCAGCTTCTCAAGGTCTCGCGTAAACAGTGCCAACATTTTCCATGTGCAGTACGAATTTTGAAATCCACAGCATGTCACTTGTTTGTGTGGCTTTTCACTGCAGATTTTACCCATTGCTATGTAAAGGGTGAGATCTGGAGCAAATCCGCATGTAACACATGCAGATTTGGTGTGGAAATGCAGTGAAAATCGCATGACAATCCGTGTGGAAAATCTGCATAAATGACACGTGCATATACCATTATGGTTGACTAATGCAATTTGCTGCCTCTGGTAACATACACAGTGAAAGATGCTGAATGAAGAGGCACACACTGCTGGGTGAAAACGTCTAAATGGTAAGAGATGCAATCTCACTTGGTCTGGATATGAGCCCCTCTCCGTTTATGGTAGGGTGGTAAGCTTATACATGTTAGGCCTCTTTAGGCCCCTTTCACTGAGCGAGTTTTCCTCCCGGGTGCAATATGTGACGGGAACGCATAGCACCTGCACTGAATCCTGACCCATTCATTTCCATTTCTATGGATATGAGCATTTTTTTTTTCACACATAATTTCTGAGTTGCTTGAGAATCGCAGCATGTTCTATATTCTGCGTTTTTCACGCAGCTCTGGTCCCATAGAAGTGAATGGGGCTTCAGTGAAAAACGCATTGCATCCGGATGTAATACATTTTTCACTGATGGCCGTTAAGAGATGTTGTTTGTTAATCTTCAGTTTTTTTTTTATCAAGCACATAAAAAACGCATAAAAACGGATTGTACTCGCGGAAATACTGAAAGCAATTGCAGACAAAACTGACAGAATTTGCTTGCAAAATGGTTTGAGTTTCACTGAACGCAGCCTGACACAATCCGTATCGTTTGTGTGAAAGGCACGTTCCCACACTGGATTTGGTGCATATTCCAAGCCAAAATCTATGGATTCCACCTCCTATTAGTTCTCATTGGGAATCTGCATTGCCATTCATATGGCTTGCAGATTTTTCCAGTGTCGACGTTTCTTGAATGGTAGTAATCCACAGATGGATCATTTCAACTACAAATCCCTGGCAGAAATCACAGGCTCAGCCTTGGATTTCTGCCCCAGATTCTGTGGAAAAACACATACTGAATTTTTCTGAAATGTATTTTAACCCCTTACCGCATCCTCACGTACATGTACGTGAGCGAATGTGGCTTCTTGCTGTATCCTCACGTGCATGTACGTGTTGCGAACGGGCAGGTGCAGGAGCTGCACCCGACCGATCCGCAGCACGGGCCCGGCTGTTACTGATAGCTGGGCCCCTGCTGCATCCGCCGGCATCGGTGTGTGTGGTGATGCCGGCGGATTAACCCTTTCACGTATGGCGGTAAGCGCTGACCACGGCACATGCAGGGTATACAGAGGAAGGGGGCTCCCTCTAACTCCATCGCCCCCCTGGCAGGGGTTCGATGGTTGCCATGGCATCGGAGCTCCCAGCCTACGGAAGCCCAGGAGATCCAGCCTGAGCGGTGGGTCTCCTAGGCAACTGTCAGTGTCTCACTGTGCGAGACGCTGACAGTTCAATTCAGTACAATACGGAATGTATTGTACTGAATTGAAACAGGGATCAAACCCTGAAAAGATGAAGGTCCACAGTGGGACAAATATAAAAAAGTAAATAAAGTGAAAAAAAAGTGTGTTTTTTTTTATAATAAAAAAATGAAAGTTTCAAGTAAAATAAAAAAAAGCGTCTTTTTCCAAATTAAAGTGAAAAAAAAAAAAAAATTGGTTAAAAATTAGGAAAAAAAAGAAAAGTAGACATATTACATATCGCCGCGTCCGTATAGACTGGCTCTATAAAAATATCACATGACCTAACCCCTCAGATGAACACTGTCAAAAAAGTGAAATAAAAACTGTGGTAAAAAAAAAAGTGTTGTTGTCAACTTACATCACTAAAAGTGCAACACCAAGCGATCAAAAAGGCGTTTGCCCCCCAAAATAGTACCACTCTAACCGTCACCTCATCCTGCAAATAATGAGCCCCTACCTAAAACAATTGCCCAAAAAATAAAAAATAAACAGACTATGGAGACACTAAAACATGATTTTTTTTGTTTAAAAAATATTAGTGTATAAAACTTTAATAAATAAAAAAAAGCAGACATATTAGGTATTGCCACGTCCGTAACGACCTGCTCTATAAAAATATCACATGATTTAACCCCTCAGGTGAACACCGTAAAAAAAATGAAATAAAAATAAAAACAGTGGAAAAAAAGGCCAATTTTTGTCACCTTACATCACAAAAAGCGTAATACAAAGTGATTAAAAATTCATACGCACCCCAAAATCATACCAATCATACCGTTATCTCAAGACAATCACCCCAAAAAATAAATAAAAAATATGGCTCTCAGAATATGGGGACACTAAAACATGATTTTTTTTGTTTTCAAAAATGCTGTTATTGTGTAAAACCTTAGTAAATAAATAAATAAAAGTATACATATTAGTTATCGCCGTGTCCGTAATAACCTGCGGTATAAAAATATCACATGACCTAACCCCTCAGATGAACACTGTAAAAAAAATAAAAAATAAAAACGATGTGTAAAAAAAAGCAATTTTTTTTGTCACCTTATATTACATAAAGTGTAATACCAAGCGATCAAAAAGTCATACACACTCCAAAATTGTACCAATAAAACCGTCTTCTCATCACTCAAAAAATGAGACCCTACATAAGACAGTCGCCCATAATAAAAAAAAACTGGCTTTCAGAATATGGAGACACAAAAAAAATCTTTTTTTTTCAAAAATGCTTTATGTAAAACTGAAACAAACAACCAAAAAAGAAGTCATATTTGGTATTGTCGCGTCCATAACAACTTGCTCTATAAAAATACCATATGATCTAACCTGTCAGATGAACATTGTAAATAACAAAAAATAAAAATGGTGCCAAAACAGCTATTTCCTGTTACCTTGCCTCACAAAAAGTGTAATATAGAGCAACCAAAAATCATATGTACCCTAAAATAGTACGAACAAAACTGCCACCTTATCCCATAGTTTCCAAAATGGGGTCATTTTTTAGAGTTTCTATTCTAGGGGTGCATCAGGGGGTCTTCAAATGTGACATGCCATCTAAAAACCAGTTCAGCAAACTCTGCCCTCCAAAAACCATATGGCATTCCTTTCCTTCTGCGCCCTGCCGTGTGCCCGTACAGCAGTTTACGATCACAAATTGGGTGTTTCTGTAATCTACAAAATCAGGGTAATAAATATTGAGTCTTGTTTGGCTGTTAACCCTTGCTTTGTTACTGAAAAAATCTGCCAAAAAAGTAAAATTCTGGAATTTCATCTCCATTTACCATTAATTCTTGTGGAACACCTAAAGGGTTAACAAAGTTTGTAAAATCAGTTTTGAATACCTTGAAGGGTTTAGTTTCTAAAATGGGGTCATTTTTGGGTAGTTTCTATTATGTAAGCCCCACAAAGTGACTTCAGACCTGAACTGGTCCTTAAAAATTCAGGTCTGATCCTTAAAAAGAGGGTTTGGGAAATTTTCTAAAAAAAGATTTGCTTCTAAACTTCTAGGCCTTTTAATGTCCCAAAAAATAAAATGGCATTCACAAAATGATCCAAACATGAAGTAGACTTATGGGGAATGTAAAGTAATAACTATTTTTGGAGGTATTACTGTCTATTATAAAAGTAGAGAAATTGAAATTTGCTAATTATTCCACATTTTTTGTAAATTTTATATTTTATTTCAATTAAAAAAATGAATTTTCTTTTGCTCAATTTTACAACTGTCATGAAGTACAATATGTGACGAGAAAACAATCTCATAATGGATAATAAAAGTGTTTTAAAGTGATCACCACATAAGGTGACATGTCAGATTTGCTAAAAATGAAGGTAAAAACTAGCTTGGTCTTGAAGGGGTTAAGCTGTGTGAACATACCCCTAAGGCTTTAAGCAGCAGTTTGGTAAAAGCGATGTTTAATTGATGGACTAATTGGTTTCGTTTCCGATATCCTCAGTCTGGAACAGTGTGTTTGGAGGATCCAAATTGCCAGTGACGTTACTGGACAACATCCAAGAGCCCAGTAACCAGTGCCATGGGAAATTTGCCAACTACATTTTATGGACGTTCTTATTGTGAGGCTACTTAAAAATGTTCCTGCTTTACTGGGATTGACTAGGAAATGTGGCGTGATTTATACAAGCTTTCAAGAAAGGAAAATAATCTCCGGATGAAAAATAGATGTGTAATGGGCTGCTAGATGGCCGCTAGCACATCTGCAATACCCAGTCCCCATAGCTCTGTGTGCTTTTATTGTTAAAAAAAAAAACTGATTTGATACATATGCAAATTAACCTGAGATGAGTCCAGCGTGAAGAAGCCCAGCACCGCCCCGCATCCTTAGAATCTCCTACTTGCTTCCTGACGCCAGAAAGCTAGAGCGCCGTAATCTCGGAATGCGTGAGCTAGCGCATGCGCAGTTCGTTCCCTGAGGCTAATGCCAGCACAGGGAAGGAACACTATGACGACACTCTACACAGAAGGCTACATGTAGCATTCCTTTGGTCCAGGATTCCTCTGACAGACTTCATCCCGACCTTTTGCACAAAGAATCTGGCTCTCACAGCTAGGACACATGTGGCCATACATGCCTTTAGTTGTGTACTGTCTCTTTAAACCTTACCTTTGGGTTTGTTTGCATGTGAAGAGCGGATATTCTGAGTAAGCATGACCAGCCTGTTTTCCCGGGCTTCGTGGAGGCGAAGATACAACTCTCTCCATGTCTCATACTCATCTGGAGTCTCTTTTTTGAAATCTCTTTGACAGTGATTTTTCCATAGTTGGTCTGTGTCCTCAATCAGTACCTAAATTACAGGATAAAAGATCGGTAAGAAACTAGGGAGCCCTGGAGGGGTCTATATTCGATGATAATAAGACATTGGAGTAACAATGAATGGATCTAAAGTGTCCCCCTTGCCTTCATTGATTAAAAAGTGCAGTGCAAAATGGTTTGTGCTCTTTAAGAGTGGGATTTTAAGGTGATCAATGCCATGTAGAAAAAGCTTGTAGGGGGTTGTCACCAGCAAATTTATCATAGAGAAGGTTAATACAAGGCAGTTACTAATGTATTATTATCCATTTTCCCATCACATTATACACTGCTTGTTTCCATGGTTACGATCCACCCTGCAATCCATCAGTGGCCGTGCTTGCACACTATAGGAAAAAATGCCGGCCTCTCTGCTGACCGGGACCGTGGGAGCACTCATAGGCTGGTGCTTTTTTTCTATAGTGTGCAACGGACAGCCACACTAATGGATTGCAGGGTGCTCGTAACCATGGAAACAAGCAATGTATAATGTGATGGGAAAAATTAATCCAGACAGCAAAGGAGGCAATATGGATAATAACAATACATTAGTAAGTGCCCTGTATTAACTTTCCTCTACATAATAAATGTCATTTGCTGAAGTGACAACCCCTTTAACCAGCTCAGCTCCCCTAGCTGAAACCCCCTTAATGACCAGCCCACTTTTTACACCTGCACTACACTACTTTCACGGTTTATTGCTCGGTCATGCAACTTACCACCCAAATGAATTTTACCTCCTTTTCTTCTCACTAATAGAGCTTTCATTTGGTGGTATTTCATTGCTGCTGACATTTTTACTTTTTTTGATATTAATCAAAATTGACCACAATTTTTGCAAAAAAAAAAAAAGTCATTTTTCACTTTCTGTTGTAAAATTTTTCAATTAAAACTACATTTCTATATACATTTTTCTCTAAATTTATTGTTCTACATGTCTTTGATTTAAAAAAAAATGCAATAAGTGTATATTTATTGGTTTGGGTAAAAGTTATAGCGTTTACAAACTATGGTGCAAAAATGTGAATTTACGCACTTTGACTTTCTGAGCACCTGTCATGTTTCCTGAGGTTCTGCAATGCCCAGATAGTAGAAACACCCCACAAATGACCCCATTTCGGAAAGTAGACACCCTAAGGTATTTGCTGATGGGCATAGTGAGTTCATGGAAGTTTTTATTTTTTGGCACAAGTTAGCGGAAAATTATTTATTTATTTTTTTCTCTTACAGTCTCATATTCCACTAACTTGTGACAAAAAATACAATTTAACATGAACTCGCGATGCCCCTCACGAAATACCTTGGGGTGTCTTCTTTCCAAAATGGGGTCACTTGTGAGGTATTTATATTGCCCTGGCATTTTAGGGGACCTAAAGCGTGAGAAGAAGTCTGAAATATAAATGTCTAAAAATTTTTATTTTATTTGGATTCCGTGGGGGTATGGTGAGTTCATGTGAGATTTTATTTTTTGTCACAAGTTAGTGGAATATCGTATAAGAAAAAATATATATATATAAATTTCCGCTAACTTGTGCCAAAAAATTAAAAAATCTTCTATGAACTCGCCATGCCCCTCAAAAGTGACCTTTATGGAGCCTTACAGGGGGGTGATCAGGGAGTCTATATGGAGTGATCAGGGGTTAATAAGTGACAGGGGGGGGGGGGGGGTAGTGTAGTGTGGTGCTACTTACAGAGCTGCCTGTGTCCTCTGGTGGTCGATCCAAGCAAAAGGGGCCACTAGAGGACCAGGTAGCAGGTATATCAGACGCTGTTAACAAAACAGCGTCTGATATACCTTTCAAGGGTTAAAAAAAAAACGCATCTACAGCCTGCCAACGAATGATCGCCGCTGGCAGGCTGTAGATCAACTCGTTTACCTTCCGATCCTGTGAACGTGCAAGATGACGCGCCGGCGCGTCAAAGAGGAACAGACCGACCGCCCGCAGGACGCATCCCTACGTTAGGCGGTCGGTAGCTGGTTAACCGCCTCCGGACCGCCTAACGCAGATGTGCGGTCCGGAGGCGGCAGCCCTGCGCACGACGACGCATATACGCGTCATCTCGCGAGGGCCGGGATTTCCTGTGAACGCGCGCACACAGGCGCGCGCGCTCACAGGAACGGAAGGTAAGCGAGTGGATCTCCAGCCTGCCAGCGGCGATCGCTCGCTGGCAGGCTGGAGATCCGAATTTTTTAACCCCTAACAGGTATATTAGACGCTGTTTTCATAACAGCGTCTAATATACCTCCTACCTGGTCCGCTGGTGGTCCCTTTTGTTAGGATCGACCACCAGAGGACTCAGGTAGGTCAGTACAGTCGCACCAAACACCACACTACACTACACCCCCCCCCCCGTCACTTATTAACCCCTTATAAACCCCTGATCACCCATGATCACCCCATATAAACTCCCTGATCACCCCCCTGTCATTGATCACCGCCCTGTCATTGATCACCCCCCTGTCAGGCTCCTTTCAGACGTCCGTATGATTTTTACGGATCCACGGATACATGGATCGGATCCGCAAAAAGCATACGGACGTCTGAATGGAGCCTTACAGGGGGGTGATCAATGACAGGCGGGTGATCACCCATATACACTTCCTGATCACCCCCTGTCATTGATCACCCCCCTGTCATTGATCACCCCCCTGTAAGGCTCCATTCAGACGTCCGCATGATTTTTACGGATCCATGGATACATGGATCGGATCCGCAAAACACATGCAGACGTCTGAATGGAGCCATACAGGGGGTGATCAATGACAGGCGGGTGATCACCCATATACACTCCCTGATCACCCCCCTGTCATTGATCACCCCCCTGTAAGGCTCCATTCAGACGTCCGCATGTGTTTTGTGGATCTGATCCATGTATCCACGGATCCGTAAAAAATCATGCGGATGTCTGAATGGAGCCTTACAGGGGGGGGGTGATCAGTGACAGGGGGGTGATCACCCTGATCACCCCCTGTCATTGATAACCCCCCTGTAAGGCTCCATTCAGACGTCCGCATGTGTTTTGTGGATCCGATCCATGTATCCATGGATCCGTAAAAAATCATGCGGATGTCTGAATGGAGCCTTACAGGGGGGGGTGATCAGTGACAGGGGGGTGATCACCCTGATCACCCCGTCATTGATAACCCCCCTGTAAGGCTCCATTCAGACGTCCGCATGTGTTTTGTGGATCCGATCCATGTATCCATGGATCCGTAAAAAATCATGCGGATGTCTGAAAGGAGCCTTACAGGGGGGGTGATCAGTGACAGGGGGGTGATCACCCTGATCCATTTCGGAAAGAAGACACCCCAAGGTATTCCGTGAGGGGCATATTGAGTCCATGAAAGATTGAAATTTTTGTCCTAAGTTAGCGGAAAGTGAGACTTTGTGAGAAAAAAACAAAAAAAAAATCAATATCCGCTAACTTATGCAAAAAAAATAAAAATTCTAGGAACTCGCCATGCCCCTCATTGAATACCTTGGGGTGTCTTCTTTCCAAAGTGGGGTCACATGTGGGGTATTTATACTGCCCTGGCTTTTTAGAGGCCCGAAAGTGTGAGAAGAAGTCTGGGATCCAAATGTCTAAAAATGCCCTCCTAAAAGGAATTTGGGCCCCTTTGCGCATCTAGGCTGCAAAAAAGTGTCACACATCTGGTATCGCCGTACTCAGGAGAAGTTGGGGAATGTGTTTTGGGGGGTCATTTTACATATACCCATGCTGGGTGAGAGAAATATCTTGGCAAAAGACAACTTTTCCCATTTTTTTATACAAAGTTGGCATTTGACCAAGATATTTTTCTCACCCAGCATGGGTATATGTAAAATGACACCCCAAAACACATTCCCCAACTTCTCCTGAGTACGGCGATACCAGATGTGTGACACTTTTTTGCAGCCAAGGTGGGCAAAGGGGCACATATTCCAAAGTGCACCTTTCGGATTTCGCAGGCCATTTTTTACACATTTTGATTGCAAGGTACTTCTTACACATTTGGGCCCCTAAATTGCCAGGGCGGTATAACTACGCCACAAGTGACCCCATTTTGGAAAGAAGACACCCCAAGGTATTCCGTGAGGGGCACGGCGAGTTCCTAGAATTTTTTTTTTTTTGTCACAAGTTAGCGGAAAATGATGATTTTTCTTTTTTTTTCTTTTTTCCTTACAAAGTCTCATATTCCACTAACTTGCGACAAAAAATAAAAAATTCTAGGAACTCGCCATGCAGTAAAGACACTCCCTTGAGCTGTCAGCTTGATACAAATCTAGCAGAGCAATGAATGGGGGAGATCTCTGGATCCATGTGAGGTACAGGGCTGGTTCTAGCTTTGTTAGAAAGAGACTGTCATGTACTATATGATGCTTTTCATTTATTACATTAGCCATGGGATAACCATTTTAAGGCATCTAATAATAGACATCACCGGGGCCTAGTGCAAAGAAATCTGTGGAGTGGGGTAGCAGACCAAAGTGACTTCTATACAGGGCTCGAGTCGTGCGGGAACGGCGTTCATAGCAGGAACGCCGTTCCCTTTCAAGGCTGCCCGTCTTTAACGCCGGGCAAAAGGACCGGAAAGCGCTGAAGGCTTTGTACTCACCACTTCCTGGTCCTCTGCTGTCGGCTGTGCAGGGCTGCACACAGGCATGAGGGCTGAGGCGCTCTGTGACGTCACGCTGTGCACAGCCTTCCCAGCACAGCCGACAGCAGGATTATCGCGTAGGAGGAGCCACGGCGTCCAGGAGCAGGAGAGGGTAAGTGTTTTATTTTTATTTTATGAGGCTGAAGGAGAGGCACTAACTGGGGGGCCTGGGGGCTGATGGAGAGGCACTGACTGGGGGCTGATGGAGAGGCACTGACTGGGGGGCCTGATGGAGAGGCACTGACTGGGGGGCCTGGGGGCTAATGGAGAGGCACTGACTGGGGGGCCTGGGGGCTGATGGAGAGGCACTGACTGGGGGGCCTGGGGGCTGATGGAGAGGCACTGACTGGGGGGCCTGGGGGCTGATGGAGAGGCACTGACTTGGGGGCATGGGGGCTGGTGGAGAGGCACTGGGGGCTGGTGGAGAGGCTACTGGGGGCTGGTGGAGAGGCTACTGGGAGCTGGTGGAGAGGCTACTGGGGGCTGGTGGAGAGGCTACTGGGGGCTGATGGAGAGGCTACTGGGGGCCGATGGAGAGGCTACTGGGGGCTAATGGAGAGGCATTCATATTGGGGTCTGAGCTGAGGTGTGATCTGAGGTCTTATTAGGGTCTTATTAACATTAGGGATCTTATTAGGGCTGTTAGCTGAGGTCTAATTAACATTGCGGGTCTGACCTGAGGTGTAATGAAAAATTATTATTTTTTTCCGGAGCAGCTTGGAGAAAAAAGGCCTCACAGTCTCCCACACTCCTTCTGCTCGGCCAGGTGTATAATATGAAAGAGATGAATTACGCCTGAACAGACATATAGCGCAAATTCCAGTTTTTGTTTACATTTTATGTTGCACTGAATTTTCTGCGAAATATACAGTACAGACCAAAAGTTTGGACACACCTTCTCATTCAAACTGTTTTCTTTATTTTCATGACTATGAAAATTGTAGATTCACACTGAAGGCATCAAAACTATGAATTAACACATGTGGAATTGTATACATAACAAAAAAGTGTGAAACAACTGAAAATATGTCATATTCTAGGTTCTTCAAAGTAGCCACCTTTTGCTTTGATTACTGCTTTGCACACTCTTGGCATTCTCTTGATGAGCTTCAAGAGGTAGTCACCTGAAACGGTTTTCACTTCACAGGTGTGCCCTGTCAGGTTTAATAAGTGGGATTTCTTGCCTTATAAATGGGGTTGGGACGATCAGTTGCGTTGTGGAGAAGTCAGGTGGATACGCAGCTGATAGTCCTACTGAATAGACTGTTAGAATTTGTATTATGGCAAGAAAAAAGCAGCTAAGGGCCCTTACACACTTGCGTTGTCCGGATCCGGCGTGTACTCCACTTGCCGGAGGTACACGCCGGATCCGGAAAAACGCAAGTGTACTGAAAGCATTTGAAGACGGATCCGTCTTCAAAATGCTTTCAGTGTTACTATGGCAGCCAGGACGCTATTAAAGTCCTGGTTGCCATAGTAGGAGCGGGGAGCGGCATACTTACAGTCCGTGCGGCTCCCGGGGCGCTCCAGAGTGACGTCAGAGCGCCCCAGGCGCATGGATGACGTGCACATGCGATCACGTCATCCATGCGCCTGGGGCGCCCTGACGTCACTCTGGAGCGCCCCGGGAGCCGCACGGACGGTAAGTATGCTGCTCTTCCGCTCCCCGCTACACTTTACCATGGCTGCCAGGACTTTAGCGTCCCGGCAGCCATAGTAACCATTGAGAAAAAGCTAAACGTTGTATCAGGCAATGCGCCGAAACGACGTTTAGCTTAAGGCCGGATCCGGATTAATGCCTTTCAATGGGCATTAATTCCGGATCCGGCCTTGCGGCAAGTGTTCAGGATTTTTGGCCTGAGCAAAAAGTACAGCATGCTGCGGTATTTTCTCCGGCTGAAAAACGTTCCGTTCCGGAATGGAAGACATCCTGATGCATCCTCAACGGATTTCTCTCCATTCAGAATGCATGGGGATAATCCTGATCAGGATTCTACCGGCATAGAGCCCCGACGATGGAACTCTATGCCGGATCCGGACAACGCAAGTGTGAAAGGGGCCTTAGTAAAGAAAAACGAGTGTCATTACTTTAAGAAATGAAGGTCAGTCAGTCCGAAAAATTCGGAAAACTTTGAAAGTGTCCCCAAGTGCAGTCACAAAAACCATCAAGCGCTACAAAGAAACTGGCTCACATGCGGACCGCCCCAGGAAAGGAAGACCAAGAGTCACCTCTGCTGCGGAGAATAAGTTCATCCGAGTCACCAGCCTCTGAAATCGCAGGTTAACAGCAGCTCAGATTAGAGACCAGGTCAATGCCACACAGAGTTCTAGCAGCAGACACATCTCTAGAACAACTGTTAAGAGGAGACTGTGTGAATCAGGCCTTCATGGTAGAATATCTGCTAGGATACCACTGCTAAGGACAGGCAACAAGCAGAAGAGACTTGTTTGGGCTAAAGAACACAAGGAATGGACATTAGACCAGTGGAAATCTGTGGTTTGGTCTGATGAGTCCAAATTTGAGATCTTTGGTTCCAACCACCGTGTCTTTGTGCGACGCAGAAAAGGTGAACGGATGGACTCTACATGCCTGGTTCCCACCGTGAAGCATGGAGGAGGAGGAGGTGTGATGGTGTGGGGGTGCTTTGCTGGTGACACTGTTGGGGATTTATTAAAAATTGAAGGCATACTGAACCAGCATCGCTACCACAGCATCTTGCAGCGGCATGCTATTCCATCCGGTTTGCGTTTAGTTGGACCATCATTTATTTTTCAACAGGACAATGACCCCAAACACACCTCCAGGCTGTGTAAGGGCTATTTGACCATGAAGGAGAGTGATGGGGTGCTGCGCCAGATGACCTGGCCTCCACAGTCACCGGACCTGAACCCAATCGAGATGGTTTGGGGTGTGCTGGACCGCAGAGTGAAGGCAAAAGGGCCAACAAGTGCTATACATCTCTGGGAACTCCTTCAAGACTGTTGGAAGACCATTTCAGGTGACTACCTCTTGAAGCTCATCAAGAGAATGCCAAGAGTGTGGAAAGCAGTAATCAAAGCAAAAGGTGGCTACTTTGAAGAACCTAGAATATGACATATTTTCAGTTGTTTCACACTTTTTTGTTATGTATATAATTCCACATGTGTTAATTCATAGTTTTGATGCCTTCAGTGTGAATCTACAATTTTCATAGTCATGAAAATAAAGAAAGCTCTGAATGAGACGGTGTGTCAAAATTTTTGGTCTTTACTGTATATATATATTTTTTGGGGGGGGGGGACAGGTGGCAGTAGATCTTGGGTGAGTTCCCAAATTTTTTTCCCCTGGACTTGACCCCTGCTTCTATAGCATGAGTGTGATTGTGTCAGTTCCACAGGGGGCGCCATTTCAAGGAGGACGACAGCATTTTCTAATAAAGCACTTTATAAAACTGCTAAATGTTTTTTTTTTTTTACGTTAATGATACATAACTGCAAATTGCCAAAGGCAGATATGTCACCAGACTGGTAAACTGATTGCCCACTATCCTCTATAGCTATCACAGCACCAGTTGAGCAATGTTCACCTGCAGAGAATTATTTTTGTTGAGTAATATGCATCTAAAACCAGAATAAAAGTACAAGACGATGTATGGAAATAAATTTACCACACAAACCTCATACACATGCTGATGGAAAACTCTAAACAGATGTAAGGGCATGTTGTGTTTTTTTAAATATCCAGTGTTTCTTATCTGTCATGGATGTCTTGTCCCTGAAACAAGGGATTTCAGTTCACGCAGCTAATGAAACCAGCTGTATGTGAACGTAGCCGCAAAACACGGACACTGGCAATGTGCATTCCGCAATTTGCGGAAACGGAAGCACGGATGCGGAAGTGCGGATCCACAAATGCAGATGCGGACAGCACATTCCGGCCCCATTGAAAATGAATGGGTCTGCACCCGTTCCGCAAAATTACGGAACGGATGCGGACCCATTTTACGGACGTGTGAATGGACCCTAAGGGAACAACCACACATGATGGAAAAGCTGAAGATTTTTTGCGCCAGAATTGCATGCAGGAAATCTGCAGCAGGAGTTGACCTGCGGTGCATATTTTAAATCTGCAGCATTTTAATTATTTATACTCTGGATTTCGGCCTCAGATTTCACCCTTTGCAATGCAGAAAGTTAAATCCGCAGCAAATGTGCCGCACCCTTAGAATTAGATTATGTAACGCAATTTAAACATCCTGGGACTGCAAAATAAAAAAAATGATCTTAAATTTAGAAGTTAATAGGTAGTGCTGTGATGGCTCACTTCCAGCATGCCAGCTGTGGTAAAACTACGACTCTCAAGATGCAAACTTGTTTGGCTGTTCTCAGAGCTCCATAGAAATGAATGGAGGATGCTGGGAGTCGTAGTTTCACCACAGCTGGAGTGCCGGAGGTTAGCCATTACTGAGGTAATGCATATTCTATCTTGTATCCTTTATCAAACAAGGTGTACTGTACACATCATTCAGTTTACAACATCAACTAAAAAAAAATAGCAGATATGATTTTTGACACATTAGTGGGCACGATCAACTCACATGATTGCAATCCTCTATCCGGTACAATTGCTCTGGGGTGCACTTCTCCAAAACTGGTTCTAGCATCGAAAAAGGAACACCTCCTACCTCATAGATTGCTTACAAACAAAACAAAAAAAAAGGAAACATTAAAAAAATACAGACGTCAGTACATACTAGCGTATACTGATCGGTCATGCTGCACAAAGTCTAAGTGGCAGCCTGCATGCTGTGTCTGGTTCACAATGGGGGATATTTATCAAACTGGAGTAAAGTAGAACTGGCATAGTTGCCCATAGCAACCAATCAGATTTCACCTTTCAATGTGGAATCTGATTGGTTGCTATGGGCAACTAAGCCAGTTCTACGTTACACCAGTTTGATAAATCTCCCCCAATATACTCACTAAAAAGCTGCCTTATTGTTTTGCTGGCTGCTGACAATGGCTTAGCTGAGTAATTTCTGTGGCTTCATTCACACTGCCATAGACTAGGAATGTGCAAACTAATTTGTACAAATCGATTCTTTTAGGGCTCATGCACACCGATTTGCAAAAAAACACGGATACCGGCAATGTGAACAGTCCTATCCTTGTCTGTAAAACAGACAAGAATAGGAAATTTTGTATTTCTTTGCAGGGCCTCGGAACGGACATACTGATGCGGACAACAACACGAGTGTGCTTTCCGCATCTTTTGCAGCCCCACTGAAGTAAATGGGTCCATAAAAAATGCAGATCGTTTGCGGACCAAATATAAGTTCATGTGCATGAGCCCCAAATCTGGGAGGGAGCATCCCTCTACAGGCAAATAACCAATGTACCAGCAGATTAAGGCCTCTTTCACATGAGCGATACGGATTCTGTCAGGGTCTGTTCAGGGAAAAAACGGATGGTTTTGCACACAAGTTCAATCAGTTTTCTCTGTGACTGCATTCAGTGCTTGCTTTTTTCCTCCCGAATTGTATCCGGATTGCATGCATTTTTCATGCGCGTGAAAAAAAACAACCCCTGAAGAATAACAATCTACATCTCCTAGCAACTATTGGTCCACATACCTTCGGTTTTTCATGCAAGCCCCATTCATTTCTATGCAGCCACAATATAGAACATGCTGCTATTTTTCCTGAATGCAGAGATGAGGCGTGAAAAACAACACTTATGTACACATAGCTATTGAAATGAATGGGTTCAGGATTCGGTCTGGATGCTATGCGTTCACTACACGCATGACATCCGGATGAAAACTCGCTTGTGTGAAAGAGCCCTAACATGGGCGCACATCTTACATCTGATAATCTTGCGCATGCGCCATTACTGCAAGTATCAGTGCATGCACAAATTATATGGCTAGTTAAACGAAGCAGAGGTTGTGCACTCATCTCTAAAATTTGTTTAGCTGTGCATGCAAATTGGTTTGTTGCTGATTTGTTTAAATATCATAGCACATGCTATGCAAAAAAATGCGGCCCGATTAATCTGCCGGCAGAGGGAACGTCCTGAGCTGTGGAGATTCTCCTTAAAAAGTGTACATTTCTTCAGATGACTGAATATATTTGTTGGAATCGATTTGCCACTCCCTACCATAGAGGAGATTGGTTTCCCAATTACAAAAATCTGGAAAAAAATTACAAAAACATTCCCAAACTGGAAACCAAATCCCACATTTAGTTAAAACCACTTGAACTGAATGGATAAAGGCCTGGAAATTGTTGTACGGAGGAATCATCACTCAAATGGTTACTTAACTTTTCACATAAGGCTACTTTCACACTCGCGTTTGGTGCGGATCCGTCTTGTATCTGCACAGACGGATCCGTACGAAACGCTTGTATCTGTTCATAACAGATCCGTTTGCATTATTCATTAAAAAAAAAGTCTAAGTTAAAAAGGATCCGTGAAGCTGCGTTTTAGTGACCGTCTAAAAAAAACACAACGGAGACCAAACGCAGCCAAACTGATGCATTCTGAACGGATCCTTATCCATTCAGAATGCATTGGGGTTTAACTGATCCGTTTTGGACTGCGTGTGAGAGCCCTGAAACGGATCTCACAAGCAGACCCAGAAACGCCAGTGTGAAAGTAGCCTAACTTTGCATAAATCAATAGTACAAGGTGAATATAAGAAGCTCTGAATATATAAGGGCCTTTTTACATAGGTTGAGGACTGGGACAATTATCAGGGACTAATGTTTGTACAAACACTTGCTCTGGATAATTGTCCTGTGCAAAGGTTCCGCCGACTACCTGACCATTACCAGTTTGCTCATTCATTGGGTGATCACAGCTTTCATGTGCCATCTAATATGTTTTGTGGGCAGCACATCGTCCTGTGTAAACAAGGACGCACTAACAAACAATGGAGATCCATGGGGATGAATGATCACAGTGGCTTTCGTTCATCCTCATACAGAGGGGATGATAGTTGCATGTAAGTAGATCTCTACTGTGGCTCAACAATCTGTTCATTCCCAATCAGTTTCCTAAGCATCAGCCTGTGTAAAAGGGCCCTGAGATGGACTTGTCAGTTCACTAAAGGATTAGAGTGCATGCTGCTCATAGAAGTCTATAAAGAGGTGAGCTGAAAGTCTGTCTTGAGACAGAGAATGTTAGCTTAGGAGGGTGTGTAAAGGGCATTTTTATCAGATAAGATATATTACAAAGTTTATCACATTCACTTGTACTATTGATTTAGTGAAAAAAGCTAGTGGTCGTTTAATAGTCTAACAAAATATAAAAGTATTAAAAGACATAAAAGAATAAAATGGGTAACCAGACAAAAAGGATCTATGCCGTTTCGTGTCTATACATACAGAACAATATTGAACAACGTACAAGATTTCTGTATGAGCACCTAAACTCCACACCTGTTGGATAGCTACATGACACATTATACTCACAGTCTATGTTGTTAGCCAGGACTCGGATACACTGCTGGTAGAGGGACATCATCTTTGGCAAGTAAGCGGATTTAGATCCAGAATACACCAGCATCTTGGAGTTTAACCTACGTCCAGTAAATCCGTTACCTTCATCTTCCTCTTGAGACAACAATGGAGCTAGGGAACAATAAAAGACACAGTCAGAATTTCAGATTACTTGCCCCTTCTTGCTGTCTGCATTTCTTCATCAAGGTATCTTACCTTTCCTCTTATTAGGCAAGTAGGGTACCGCTTCAATGGAAGGAAGAGGTCGATAATTTGGCTGGATAGTTGGCAACGGTATATCGGGTAGAACAGGGACTTGGTCTATCTGCACCTTAGTGACACAAAAATACTGGTCACTATTAACAGTAAAAATACCATAGTGCAATTTAAAGATTTATCCTGAAGCCCCATGTATCATGCATCACCAGCAATTTATAATATATGTCTAGAATTTAAATTGCTCCCTTTTACAAATGGAGTTCAGGTCATTAATACAGGAAAGCAGTAGAGAACAAAGTTAGATCAGAACTATCCTCAAACTGTTGTCAGCTAACTACAGAGACTATATATATATATATATATATATATATATATATATATATATATATATATATAGTGAGCACACTTGGTTTTTATTATGACTGCATTCATACAGGGCACACACGCAAACAGATCCAGCATGGAAAAGAAATAACACCAGTTGGAACATTGTGCACACATCTATGGTGCTCCGTACCGAAAATTTATTTTAAGACAGTCAAATTATCTAATGTTCAAAAACACACCAAGCACTCATCCAAAAAGCAAAGTAAAACATATTTTAGTGCAAAAATATTTTAAAAAATGTATGTGAGTATTGTTTCTGTAAAAGGAGTCTCATAACATGCATTGCTCAAGTGGTTCTGGCATGTCCAGGCATTGCATGGTGTCCATTGGGGTTCCTGTACTTTGACGGCAAGAAAACTGCTGCAGATTATGCTAGTCTTGCCACCAAAAATCCCTACAAGCCTGATGGTAGAGTGAACGATGCCGTACATTACACATAGAATTCAAAGCAGTGAAGCAATACTCCGCTTGATAAAGTTTATATCTTACCTTGGGCTCCCTCTTTTCCTTTTTTTCAAGCGGTTGCTTTTTTGATTTGCTTTTCTCTTTATGTTCTGCTTTACTCTCGCTGTGTTTCTTGGTGCTCTTTTCTGGTGTCGTCGCCTTTACAGTTGGTTTCTTCTTCTTAGCTTTCTGGGGTTGGTCATAGCTGAGATAGGACTCAAAAGACATTGTTGGTTGTTCAAATACATCTTCAGGCTCAGGTTCTGCAGGTGGGAGAGAGAGCTTAATGGATTTCTTATCATGTGCTTCTGAGTCATTTGGTTGGCTTTTGCTCTTGGTTTTATCTGATTTGTCCTTGGTCAGATTTTTTTCAGAGACTTTTACTTTCTCAACATGCTCCGAACTTATTTTGCATTTATCAGGTTTTGATTTCTCCTGATGTTTCGGTACTTTAGCATGTAAAACATCATCTGTTTGACTCTTTGAAACACTGTGCCTATTCTTTTCCTTTTTAGGAGTACGATCTTTGCTCTCTGGAGATGGCAACTTCTCCCGGCTACTTCCTGCATGTGATGGAAAGTCTCTTGGTGGTTCCCTTGAAGATAATTTCTCCTTCTTTTTTTCTGGGCTAAGATTCTTCACCTCGGATCTGTGTTTATCTTTGTGAGAAAATTTGTGCTGTAGATGTTCCTTATGTGAGGTTTTGTCTCTGGACATACTTGGAGGACTGTAAGTGAGTTCGGGGGAATATCTTGTAACATCGTCAAAATCTTCATGGTCTGAATACTGTTGCCAAACATCTTCTTTTCCTGATCCACTGTGAGAGATATACCTTTCATCACTTTCCTCCTCATATTCATCATCTTCTACAGGGGATGGAGATCGTGGCCTCTTCCTAGAGCTGCTTTTACTGGGTTCACCTTCTTCAGGTTCTGCAGTCCTACATAAAAATGTAAGTGTAACAAGCAAATTAGCAGTTATGTACATGAAGTTTTTTTGCAGATACTAAAGGGGTTGTACTGCCAGGAAAAATGTTTTAAAAAGGGACATAATGGCTTACAAACTGTTAAAAAATGTAATACTCACCTTACCGATCTCTTGTTGCTCCCGCTCTGACGCTTCCAGGTTCCTCTCAACACAGGAAATGTGAGCACTCAGCCAATCACTGCCCAGAGCAGCACTCTGACTTAGCCAGTGATTGGCTGAGCGTTCATATTTCTGTGTCAAGAGGGACCAGGAAGTTAAGACCAGCAGGAACCTGGGAAGTGTCAGGGGATCAGTGATGTATGACTTTCGATTTTTTTTTTCCAGATGGACAAACCCCTTTAAGAAAGCAAAGCATTGTAAAACAGCGTTACCTTGGAATCTCCTGTGGCACTAGTTTTTTCCATTGGGCAACCAAGTTCTTTGCAAGATCTCCAACTAGCTCATGCTTCCGCAGTCCATTTACAGACTTCCCGATCCTAGTGTCCTATATAAGGCACCATAGAAGATGTCGGTTAAATTAACAGTTAGGGCTCATGCACACGACTGTTGTTTTGCGGTCCGTTTTTCACAGATCCGTTGTTCCGTATCTTTGTTTTTTTTTCTCAGATTTAAAGGGAGTCTGTCACCAAAAGTGGACATTACGCACTGCTTACATGTGGCTCTAGCACAACTACCCATGATTCCAATGGTACCTTTGTTCTATTGTTGTGACTATCAGCAGCGGAAAAAACGCTGTTTAATCCATATGCAAATGGAGCTCGCAAGTGCCCAGGGGCGGTGTTCGTGGTGTAGGTGCTTTGACTTTTTTTCTCATTACTCCTCCCCAACTTCTTGCTTGTCTTGCCCTGTAAATCCATTGCGTCATCCCCAATATCAGCCGAGATACCACGCGTGTGCAGTTCACCGCCGGCACATGCATGCGCTCTTGCTGCTGGATTCGCGCTGGCGCATGCGAATTAGATGTATCGATGCCGCTGCCCACAATGAGCATCACAGTGCTCATGCCCAGGCCGGTGGTAAACTGCGCACCTGCAGTATCTTGGCCATTACTGGGGATGATGCAACAGACTTACAGGCAAGCAAGAGGCTGGGGAGGAGTAATGTGAAAAAAAGGCAGAGCGGCCTGGGCACCTTCACCACGAACCCCGCCCCCGGGGCACTTGCGAGCTCCATTTGCATATGGATTAAAAATCAAGTTTTTTTCAGCTTCTGAAAGTCACAACAAAAGAACAGAGGTACCATTGGAATCATGGGTAGTTGTGCTAGAGCCACATGTAAGCAGTGCGTAACGTCCAATTTCGGTGACAGGCTCCCTTTAAGTTCTCTTCCACAAAACATTTCCGAATGGTTTCCGCATGCGATCCGTTTTTTGCAGATTGGAAACGGAAACAGTAACTTATTAATCACCAAACACATGCGCAATATGGGCTGGGCATAGCATTTCTACAGTATGGATCCGCAAAATACGGATGAAATACGGATGAGTCGGACCGTGATTGAAGTGAATGGTTCCACATAAGGTCCACACAAAGAACGGAAGGGAAGGGCATGAGCCCTTACAGACACCCCTGTCTATACATATACATAAATTGGCCTATATAATAATCAGATTTCAGGGATTAAAGGGGCTTTTCAGTTTTATGTATTTGTATCAGGAAAGGTCAGTAATGGAAGCATTCTTCTTTACATCCAGAGGCTGAAAACCTATAGATATTACTAACAGCTGAGGGTTTGCTACAGTCTAGTCATGCTGATAGCACTTACCTACACTGATTATGTAGGTATGCCAAATACTCAACGTGGTGAGAGAGGTGTGTGATGGTGCTGGGCTCTGCTCATAGAAGTCTGTAGAAAACTTAGCTATGAGAAGTACCGCATTAGGTATCAGTCTGTACGTACCCCTGGATGTAAAAAGGAAAATTTCTACTCATTGGCAGTAAGTGGTCATGCACACAAGCTGATTTTTCTTCAGTGTGCTGTTTTTAAAGCAGATAGAGACTGATCCATACAAGTCAATAGAGCTATTCACACATCCTTTTTTTTTTACGGATCCGTCTGCCAGATCAAAGAATCTCACTGCAGGTCCTATTGCTTTCTGCTTTTTGGTAGATGAAAAAAGCCCTTTCTATGGATGTGAGTGGGGGGGGGGAAAAATGGAAAGCATGCAGAAATTATCAAATTTTTCAAGGATCATTTTTTAAGCAGGCTCTTGAATATGGTTGAGAAATCCAGCACAAAGTAAATTAGGATATTGCAAAACTTCTTTATACAGTTATTAAAACATATTCATATAGGATGGACAACCCTTTAAAGGTTTGTTTCCAGGGCTTCAATAGTGCTAATCTATCTTTAGGATTAGATCGGTGGGGGTCAGACACTGAGTACCTCAACCGAGCAGCTGTTAGCAAGGGACATGGCCACCAGAATTTATACAGTGTACCGAGCCGAAAGCATTGAGCTGTGCTGGGTTGCTGCAGCTCCGCTCCCATTCACTAGAATAATACATTTAGCTGGTCTGACCTCTTCTGATCCATTTTACAACAGACCCAGCACAAATATGAACAGAGCCAAACTAAATTACCATTCAATGTATGTTTATATAATGTACACAAATGTGCCATTACAATAGCCTTAAAGGGTAACTGTCATATTTTTTATTTGCTAGTTTATTAGAGCTAGGCATGTATACCTGAGTTAGTTTGTCAATGATTGTCAAAAGATCTGTAATGACCTTATAATAACAGCTTTCATTAATGTCCTCTGTCCCTTTCCACTGCTCCCTTAAAAGACCGTTGCTATGGCTCATCTGTCTCTGGCTAAGAAGACAAAGGGGAGGTCCTTCACACTGCATGCCTGCATTAGGCTTCAGAGTGAGGAGGCGTGTCTCAGTAATCCAATCTGATTGGCTGGCAGGGAGCTGCTGGCTACAGCAAGTGTGTATGGGAAGTGAGGGAAAGCAGTTTTGGCCTCAGAGAACTGGCAGAGGAGCCATCTTGAGAAGGTCCTCATATTGTAAATGTTTAAACAGCCGTAGCTAAGGGAAAAACTCAAGGAAAACAGTGGTAACGTAAAGAAACTAAAGACTGCTTTATGCATAATGGTATGCATTATGCTAAATTATTTTTTTTGTATGAAAACATGACAGTTACCCATTAATAATCCTATTACACTTACCACCAAGATATCAACTGTAATTGGCAACTCAGCTAATCTCTTCAATGTCTTCAGCAGCTGTAACAAAAACAAAAAACGGTATAAAAAACTAAATAGACAGTCACAACTATGGCTAAGGGTCACAGCAGTGTGGATTTGATTTAAATCACTAGTCAGTAAGGCTTGATTTAAATCATAGTTTTCTACATAAAGACTAATTCTTGCTGGTATAACGTATAATATGCAAGTAGATAAAGATTTTTAGAATAACAACTTTTCATATTAGTTTGATTAGGTTGATTCTGTATTCATAGGTTTGTAGAAGTTAGGATTAAAGAGTTTCTGCACTTTGTTTTAACTAATGATCTATCCTCTGGATAGATCATCAACTTCTGATCGGCAGGGGTCCGACACTGCCTTCTCACTGTTTACCGCCGGCCCAGTGACGTTACGACTAGTATCAACTGGCCTGGGTGGGGCTAAACTCCGTTCACTTGAATTAAGCTTAGCCCCCCCCCCCCGGCCAGTTGATACTAGTCGTGACGTCAGTGGGCCGGCGGTAAACAGTGAGAAGGCCGCAGCGCTACTGGAGCGCTGCTACCTTCTCAAACAGCTAATCAGCGGGTGTCGGACCCACGCCTATCAGAAACTGATGCTCTATCCAGAGGATAGATCATCAGTTTAAACAAAGTGTAGAACCCCTTTAACCACTTCAGCCCCGCTAGGTGAAACCCCCTTCATGACCAGAGCACTTTTTACACTTCTGCACTACACTCCTTTCACCGTTTATCGCTCGGTCATGCAACTTACCACCCAAATGAATTTTACCTCCTTTTCTTCTCACTAATGGAGCTTTCATTTGGTGGTATTTTATTGCTGCTGACATTTTTACTTTTTTTGTTATTAATCAAAATGTAACGATTTTTTTGCAAAAAAATGACATTTTTCACTTTCAGCTGTAAAATTTTGCAAAAAAAACGACATCCATATATAAATTTTTCGCCAAATTTATTGTTCTACATGTCTTTGATAAAAAAAAAATGTTTGGGCAAAAAAAAAATGGTTTGGGTAAAAGTTATAGCATTTACAAACTATGGTACAAAAATGTGAATTTCCGCTTTTTGAAACAGCTCTGACTTTCTGAGCACCTGTCATGATTCCTGAGGTTCTACAATGCCCAGACAGTAGAAAACCCCCACAAATGACCCCATTTCGGAAAGTAGACACCCTAAGGTATTCGCTGATGGGCATAGTGAGTTCATAGAACTTTTTATTTTTTGTCACAAGTTAGCAGAAAATGATGATGATTTTTATTTTTTTTATTTTTCTTACAAAGTCTCATATTCCACTAACTTGCGACAAAAAATAAAAAATTCTAGGAACTCGCCATGCCCCTCACGGAATACCTTGGGGTGTCTTCTTTCCAAAATGGGGTCACTTGTGGCGTAGTTATACTGCCCTGGCAATTTAGGGGCCCAAATGTGTGAGAAGAACTTTGCAATCAAAATGTGTAAAAAATGACCGGTGAAATCCAAAAGGTGCACTTTGGAATATGTGCCCCTTTGCCCACCTTGGCAGCAAAAAAGTGTGACACATCTGGTATCGCCGTACTCAGGAGAAGTTGGGGAATGTGTTTTGGGGTGTCATTTTACATATACCCATGCTGGGTGAGAAAAATATCTTGGTCAAATGCCAACTTTGTATAAAAAAATGGGAAAAGTTGTCTTTTGCCAAGATATTTCTCTCATCCAGCATGGGTATATGTAAAATGACACCCCAAAACACATTCCCCAACTTCTCCTGAGTACGGCGATACCAGATGTGTCACACTTTTTTGCTGCCAAGGTGGGCAAAGGGGCACATATTCCAAAGTGCACCTTTCAGATTTTGCAGGCCATTTTTTACACATTTTGATTGCAAGGTACTTCTTACACATTTGGGCCCCTAAATTGCCAGGGCAGTATAACTACGCCACAAGTGACCCCATTTTGGAAAGAAGACACCCCAAGGTATTCCGTGAGGGGCATGGCGAGTTCCTAGAATTTTTTATTTTTTGTCACAAGTTAGCGGAAAATGATGATTTTTTTTTTTTTCTCTTTTTTCCTTACAAAGTCTCATATTCCACTAACTTGCGACAAAAAATAAAAAATTCTAGGAACTCGCCATGCCCCTCACGGAATACCTTGGGGTGTCTTCTTTCCAAAATGGGGTCACTTGTGGCGTAGTTATACTGCCCTGGCAATTTAGGGGCCCAAATGTGTGAGAAGAACTTTGCAATCAAAATCTGTGTAAAATGGCCTGCAAAATCTGAAAGGTGCACTTTGGAATATGTGCCCCTTTGCCCACCTTGGCAGCAAAAAAGTGTCACACATCTGGTATCGCCGTACTCAGGAGAAGTTGGGCAATGTGTTTTGGGGTGTCATTTTACATATACCCATGCTGGATGAGAGAAATATCTTGGCAAAAGACAACTTTTCCCATTTTTTTATACAAAGTTGGCATTTGACCAAGATATTTTTCTCACCCAGCATGGGTATATGTAAAATGACACCCCAAAACACATTCCCCAACTTCTCCTGAGTACGGCGATACCAGATGTGTCACACTTTTTTGCTGCCAAGGTGGGCAAAGGGGCACATATTCCAAAGTGCACCTTTCGGATTTCACCGGTCATTTTTTACACATTTTGATTGCAAAGTTCTTCGCACACATTTGGGCCCCTAAATTGCCAGGGCAGTATAACTACGCCACAAGTGACCCCATTTTGGAAAGAAGACACCCCAAGGTATTCTGTGAGGGGCATGGCGAGTTCCTAGAATTTTTTTTTTTTGTCGCAAGTTAGTGGAATATGAGACTTTGTAAGGAAAAAAGAAAAAAAAAGAAAAATCATCATTTTCCGCTAACTTGTGACAAAAAATAAAAAATTCGAGGAACTCGCCGTGCCCCTCACGGAATACCTTGGGGTGTCTTCTTTCCAAAATGGGGTCACTTGTGGCGTAGTTATACTGCCCTGGCAATTTAGGGGCCCAAATGTGTAAGAAGTACCTTGCAATCAAAATCTGTAAAAAATGGCCTGTGAAATCCGAAAGGTGCACTTTGGAATATGCGCCCCTTTGCCCACCTTGGCTGCAAAAAAGTGTCACACATCTGGTATCGCCGTACTCAGGAGAAGTTGGGGAATGTGTTTTGGGGTGCCATTTTACATATAACCATGCTGGGTGAGAGAAATATCTTGGCAAAAGACAACTTTTCCTATTTTTTTATACAAAGTTGGCATTTGACCAAGATATTTCTCTCACCCAGCATGGGTATATGTAAAATGACACCCCAAAACACATTCCCCAACTTCTCCTGAGTACGGCGATACCAGATGTGTCACACTTTTTTGCAGCCTAGATGCGCAAAGGGGCCCAAATTCCTTTTAGGAGGGCATTTTTAGACATTTGGATCCCAGACTTCTTCTCACACTTTCGGGCCCCTAAAAAGCCAGGGCAGTATAAATACCCCACATGTGACCCCACTTTGGAAAGAAGACACCCCAAGGTATTCAATGAGGGGCCTGGCGAGTTCCTAGAAATTTTTTATTTTTTGCATAAGTTAGCGGAAATTGATTTTTTTTGTTTTTTTCTCACAAAGTCTCACTTTCCGCTAACTTAGGACAAAAATTTCAATCTTTCATGGACTCAATATGCCCCTCAGCAAATACCTTGGGGTGTCTTCTTTCCAAAATGGGGTCACATGTGGGGTATTTATACTGCCCTGGCTTTTTAGGGGCCCTAAAGCGTGAGAAGAAGTCTGGAATATAAATGTCTAAAAATGTTTACGCATTTGGATTCCGTGAGGGGTATGGTGCGTCCATGGGAGATTTTATTTTTTGACACAAGTTAGTGGAATATGAGACTTAGTAAGAAAAAACAAAAACAAAAAAAAAATTCCGCTAACTTGTGCCAAAAAAAATGTCTGAATTTAGCCTTACAGGGGGGGGGGGGGGGGGTGATCAATGACAGGGGGGGTGATCAATGACAGGGGGGTGATCAATGACAGGGGGGGTGATCAATGACAGGGGGGTGATCACCCATATAGACTCCCGGATCACCCCCCTGTCATTGATCACCCCCCTGGTAAGGCTCCATTCAGACGTCCGTATAATTTTTACGGATCCATGGATCGGATCCGCAAAACACATGCGGACGTCTGAATGGAGCCTTACAGGGGGGTTATCAATGACAGGGGGTGATCAGGGTGATCACCCCCCTGTCACTGATCACACCCCCTGTAAGGCTCCATTCAGACATCCGCATGATTTTTTACGGATCCATGGATACATGGATCGGATCCACAAAAAACATGCGGACGTCTGAATGGAGCCTTACAGGGGGGTTATCAATGACAGGGGGTGATCAGGGTGATCACCCCCCTGTCACTGATCACACCCCCTGTAAGGCTCCATTCAGACATCCGCATGATTTTTTACGGATCCATGGATACATGGATCGGATCCACAAAAAACATGCGGACGTCTGAATGGAGCCTTACAGGGGGGTTATCAATGACAGGGGGTGATCAGGGTGATCACCCCCCTGTCACTGATCACACCCCCTGTAAGGCTCCATTCAGACATCCGCATGATTTTTTACGGATCCATGGATACATGGATCGGATCCACAAAAAACATGCGGACGTCTGAATGGAGCCTTACAGGGGGGTTATCAATGACAGGGGGTGATCAGGGTGATCAGGGTGATCACCCCCCTGTCACTGATCACACCCCCTGTAAGGCTCCATTCAGACATCCGCATGATTTTTTACGGATCCATGGATACATGGATCGGATCCACAAAAAACATGCGGACGTCTGAATGGAGCCTTACAGGGGGGTTATCAATGACAGGGGGTGATCAGGGTGATCACCCCCCTGTCACTGATCACACCCCCTGTAAGGCTCCATTCAGACATCCGCATGATTTTTTACGGATCCATGGATACATGGATCGGATCCACAAAAAACATGCGGACGTCTGAATGGAGCCTTACAGGGGGGTTATCAATGACAGGGGGTGATCAGGGTGATCACCCCCCTGTCACTGATCACACCCCCTGTAAGGCTCCATTCAGACATCCGCATGATTTTTTACGGATCCATGGATACATGGATCGGATCCACAAAAAACATGCGGACGTCTGAATGGAGCCTTACAGGGGGGTTATCAATGACAGGGGGTGATCAGGGTGATCACCCCCCTGTCACTGATCACACCCCCTGTAAGGCTCCATTCAGACATCCGCATGATTTTTTACGGATCCATGGATACATGGATCGGATCCACAAAAAACATGCGGACGTCTGAATGGAACCTTACAGGGGGGTTATCAATGACAGGGGGTGATCAGGGAGTGTATATGGGTGATCACCCGCCTGTCATTGATCACCCCCTGTAAGGCTCCATTCAGACATCCGCATGTGTTTTGTGGATCCGATCCATGTATCCATGGATCCGTAAAAATCATGCGGACGTCTGAATGGAGCCTTACAGGGGGGTGATCAATGACAGGAGGTGATCAGGGAGTGTATATGGGTGATCACCCCCCTGTAAGGCTCCATTCAGACGTCCGCATGTGTTTTTGCGGATCCGATCCATGTATCCATGGATCCGTAAAAATCATGCGGACGTCTGAATGGAGCCTTACAGGGGGGTGATCAATGACAGGGGGGTGATCAATGACAGGGGGTGATCAGGGAGTGTATATGGGTGATCACCCGCCTGTCATTGATCACCCCCCTGTAAGGCTCCATTTAGACGTCCGTATGCGTTTTGCGGATCCGATCCATGTATCCGTGGATCCGTAAAAATCATACGGACGTCTGAACGGAGCCTGACAGGGGGGTGATCAATGACAGGGCGGTGATCAATGACAGGGGGGTGATCAGGGAGTTTATATGGGGTGATCATGGGTGATCAGGGGTTTATAAGGGGTTAATAAGTGACGGGGGGGGGGGGGGGTGTAGTGTAGTGTAGTGTTTGGTGTACTGTACTGTACTGTACTGACCTACCTGAGTCCTCTGGTGGTCGATCCTAACAAAAGGGACCACCAGAGGACCAGGTAGGAGGTATATTAGACGCTGTTATGAAAACAGCGTCTAATATACCTGTTAGGGGTTAAAAAATTCGGATCTCCAGCCTGCCAGCGAACGATCGCCGCTGGCATGCTGGAGATCCACTCGCTTACCTTCCGTTCCTGTGAGCGCGCGCGCCTGTGTGCGCGCGTTCACAGGAAATCTCGCGTCTCGCGAGATGACGCGTATATGCGTCCAGGAGGAGAAAAGCAACCACCTTCCGGACGCATCGGCGCGTTAGGCGGTCCGGAGGTGGTTAAAGGATAACTGTCGTATATTTTTTGGCGGAGTATTGGATTGTGGTGATTAATATCACCTTGGTGGGCCCATTTGAACTTTTCACTGTGTATTCAATTACCCCTTAATTCCACATTTTTGTTCCCTGTACTGCCTACTTTTACCTGTGCTTAAAATCAGGTTGCTAGGCATGGTCCGTCTATCTGTTGAAGGACGGATGACGCAGACGCAGGCAGCGAGCAAGGTCACATTACTGACAGCCAGGGACTGTAAGTAAATGATTAAAGGGAATCTGTCACCGGGATTTTGTGTATAGAGCTGAGGATATTGGTTGTTAGATGGTCGCTAGCACATCCGCAATACCCAGTCCCCATAGCTCTGTGTGCTTTTATTGTGTAAAAAAAATAAAAAATACGATTTTATACATATGCAAATTAACCTGAGATAAGTCCTGTCCCTGACTAATCTCACATACAGGACTCATCTCAAGTTAATTTGCATATGTATCAAATCGTTTTGTTTTTTACACAATAAAACCACCCAGAGCTATCAGGACTGGGTATTGCGGATGTGCTAGCAGCCATCTAGCAACCCATGTCCTCAGCTCTATACACAAAAGCCCGGTGACAGGTTCCCTTTAAAGCCAGGTCCTCCCCAGCAGCTGATAACAGTGCCTTGGCTGTGTGCACTTATCCCTGTCCATGCGCTTGGCAGACGCTCCCTCACTCAGCAGAGCTGGAGAATGCAGAGTTGAAACAGCGCAGACCAGGGAAGGGAGATCTGCCATCTGCTCTGTGTATAAATGAAAGCAACATGTGGTAAGAGGACCCCTTTCTGCTGCAGGAGATTAACCCTTTAGGGGGAGGGCTCTGGTTACTGACACTTTTGGGGGGCTATTGTTACTGGCTAGTGAGGGCAGGCGGGATTAGCCTCAAGGTGAGGGCAGTGGTGGCCATCTTAACTGAATAGTGAAATTGCAGTTTTATGCAGACTGGTTGCTAAGGGCTGAATCTTATTAAATATGGGGTAAGTCAGTCTAATAGTAACTGATTCTGGAATATCATGTAAGGCTACTTTCACACTAGCGTTCGATCGGATCCGTTCTGAACAGATCCGATCATAATAATGCAGACGGAGGCTCCGTTCAGAACGGATCCGTCTGCATTATTTTTAGCATATAACAGCTAAGTGTGAAAATAGCCTCGTACGGATCCGTCCAGACTTTCAATGTAAAGTCAATGGGGGACGGATCCGCTTGAAGATTGAGCCATATTGTGGCATCTTCAAACGGATCCGTCCCCATTGACTTACATTGTAAGTCTGGACGGATCCGCACGCCTCCGCACGGCCAGGCGGACACCCGAACGCTGCAAGCAGCGTTCAGCTGTCCGCCTGTCCGTGCGGAGGCGAGCGGAGCGGAGGATGAACGCCGCCAGACTGATGCAGTCTGAGCGGATCCGCTCCATTCAGACTGCATCAGGGCTGGACGGCTGCGTTCGGGTCCGCTCGTGAGCTCCTTCAAACGGAGCTCACGAGCGGACCAGCGAACGCTAGTGTGAAAGTAGCCTTAGTAACTACATATATGAAAATTGAAATTAGGGTCTAAATGTGACAGTTATCCTTTAAGGTATTTTTCTCAACTCTGTTCAGGTTATAACATTTTTGCTATGAAGAAGAGGCATGTGATTTCTGCTGAGTCAAATTCAGTTTTGAGAACTGCAAAAGTAAACTAAGCATCTGTGATAATATCTTGTAGTCAGAGAAACTGCCCAATAATCTTACAAAAACCTCTGGAAGAGCATGATATTGTGAATGGATTAATGGAATTTATTTACCAAAAAAAATAAACATATACAGCCTTATTCTACATAATTAAAAAACAAATCTTTATTTCATGATGGAATAACCTTTGGATGGTAATATATTTTCCTCAAAAAGCATTTTATATAAAAAAAATCAGATTTAAGTAAAAAAAAATCATAGATTTTTATCCACCCTGGGTCACAGCAATGTTAGCGCACCTACACGTTGTCGTAAACTGTACCAAAATCTGGTGCAAGCTGTGCATTTCCTCCATAGTTTTAGAGAAATCTTCTGTGAGGATTGTACGGCTTATTGGGAGAAGGCTTGTCAAAAGGGGGTGGGACCCCCTAAACGAAGCAAAGTGCTGGGTGCTGTGTGCGCTGAAACCGGACCGTAACCCATTAATGCACAGCGGATTTTTATGATAAGTATGAACTTTAATGGACTTTCTTATATGGATTATGTGCTTGAAATACTGAATTTGCACAAATTTCCTGAATAAAATACTGCAAAGTGAAGAATACGCGATTTTGGTGTGTCTTTTGGAGCACAGTTCTGGTGTAAAGTTCTGTCACAAAGTAAACCAACCAATAAGTGGTATAAAGTGTCTAGCCATACATCAAATCCACCATAGGCCACTGTGGTAAATCTGGTGCAGACTTGCACCATCTACAGGATTAAACTAGTATGTACAAAAATTATGTTACTCCACACAGTTTATGTAATAAAGGGGCTGGTAGCAGTGGTTCTCGATCAGTTTTTCACTAAAGCACATGCCTATGGGAGTCTGTGGAGGTTCTCATTCACCCAGGTCACGGTATATCAGTAGTAGTAAGTCAGAGACACTGGACTTGTATTTTCTGTAGACGAGGACGTTTCATTAGTCATCCAACCGGCTTGCTTAGTTAGGATTAGGAAGCCAGTAGAATGACTAATGAAACATCCGGTTGCTCTGACTTATTACTACTGATATTATGGTCACCTACCACTGCTGCCAGAAAGAGGGCGCTCACAGAGTGATGCAGAAAAAGGGATGTGCTGCCATATTACATTACTCAGCTACTGATGGCCAATCCTTAGGATAGCTCACCAATATCAGACCCCCCCCACCACCACCGATCAGCCTTTTCAGGCAGGCGGGGGAAACTATACATTGAATGCAGCCTGGATCCGAAGTTCCAGCCGGGGGACTGCAGTTCAGCTCCCAATAGAGGTGAGCTGCAATACTCTGGCACCAGAAACTACACAGCGGATGGAGCCTTTTGTCCATTCTATAGTTTCTGGCACCGGCAGCTTCTGAAAACACCTGACTGATGGGGGAGCCGGCTGTGTGAACCACGCCAATCTGATACGGGTGACTCATCCTGAGGATAGGTCATCAATATCTAAGTCCTGGCAACCCATTCAAACAGTTGCAATTATTTATTTTTTTAATTCAAACCGGTCTCTCTGAAGGAGCCAATATACATGATACAAAGGCACCGGGAAATGCATAGGTTTACAACTTTTTCTGTTAAGGTCGTGTATCTCAACCATATAAACCCAACATGCTTATTACAAACCTTTGAGCCGTTAAAAAAAAACGAACAGAATCTTTACTCGGATGCTCTCCGGGTTCCTGACTTCACTTGCTGCTCAATACCGGAAATGGCAGGCTCAGCCAACCACTGTCCGCAGCAGTGACCCGGCTCAGACAGCCATTGGTTGAATGGGCCTTACCGGTAGTCTCCTGTGACAAGACCGGACCAGGCAGGTGACCAGTGAGTATCAATTCTTTTACTTTTTTAAACCACAATAAATAAATAAAAATCAGATCTAATTAATGATAAATACATTTATTATTTTCCCACAAAACCCAAACCCATCAAAACAAAATAATAAAAAAATGTAATTAGATTCTAAAGGCTCCTTTAGCGTGGTCAAGCAGCCAGATAATTGCTAGTAAGCATTCGTATGATAATCAGCCGATGTAAGGGTGCTGCCGATTCCACAATGAATGAGCAAAACGCTCGTTCATCGGGTAATTGGACCTTTCATGCGGACACCTAAATCATCATTGTGCCATCCAAACAGTCTCTGCTGCCGCCAAACAATGATTCTGTATGGGGACTAGCGATAGCATTAGCGGTCACTCCTCCCCATATCGTGGAGGAGATTCCTGCGTAAATGCAGCAGTTTCCTTTATTGAGGAGCAGGATTGCTTCCTTCCCGACAACAGTCTGCTATAATCTAGCAGTGTAAAAGGGGCCTTTCTTCAAGATCCATTTTTGATGGTCACCAAGCTGCTCAATCCATATAATAGTACATTTCCAAACTTCACCTCTTTTTGAACAGCATGATCAGGCAGTATTTAGTCGTATTTTTTCATCAGTACTTGTATCTCAAAAGCAAGCATGGGACCTACAGAGAGGAAGGATTTGTGCCTCTTCTGCATTCTGGACCCACGCCTGGTTTTGTCTTACAAACGGATGAAAAATACTGACAAAAAACTGACCATGTGAAAGTGGCCCAATTGGAGAACTTTACAAAAAAAATTCTCCACTGGATAACCCCCCTTTATACACTTCTCAACCTACACCATACATGTACTGTGATGTTGGGCTTTTAAAGATGGTGCCTGCTTAGGACCTGAGCTGACACTATAGCCAGAGGGCGTCTACTGTTTTACACACTAGACACCTGGCAGCAGAGTCGGTGATAGGAGACAACTCTGATCATGGACTTTTAACCACTGCGATTGTGAGCAGGGCGCTCCCAGTAATCAAACAGACCCCCTGTGTTGAGGTCATAGGAACCATTCAGTTGCTATGGCAGCTTGAGGCCTTTTTCTATTAGGGCTCATGCACACGACCATATGTATTTTGCGGTCTGCAAAAAATACAGATGACGTCCGTGTGTATTCCTTATTTTGCGGAACGGAAAACAGTCCTATCCTTGTCCGTATGCAGACAATAATAGGACATGTTCTATTTTTTTGCGGAACGGAAATACGGACATACGGAAACGGAATACACACGGAGAAACATAGTTTTTTTTGCGTACCCATTGAAATGAATGGTTCTGTATAAAGAAACACGGAAAGAAAATACGTCTATGAGCATGAGCCCTTAAAGGGGTTGTCCAGGCAACAGATATTGATGACCTATCCTAATGATATGTCATTAATATCAGATCAGCGAGGGTCAACACCTGGCACCCCCCCGCCGATCAACTGCTTGGGCTGATGCAGCTCTGGAAGCTAAGACTGTATGGAATGGAAGCAGAAAGCTCAGGACACTGTGTAGTTTTCGGCAGCAGCGTACTGAAACTCAGCTGCCATTCATTTTAATGGGAGCTGAGCCACGGTACCTTGGCACATCTACTACACAGTGTACTGAGCCGTCTGCCTCCAGCTCCATACCCTGCATAGTTTCTGGCACTGCAGCAGCCCCAAACAGCAGATCGGTGAGGGTGCCAGGTCATCAATATCTATAGTGAGCCCTACGGCAGGGCTTAAGGGTCCATTCACACGTCCGTAGAATAGGTCCACATCCATTCATTCTCTATAGGTCAGGAAGACAGTGTGCTGTCCGCATCCGCATTTCCAGGGCACGCCCCCGACCTTCCGGTCCGCAGCTCCGGAAAAAAATAGGCATTTCTATGGGTTTGCCAGCCGGGTGTATTGCAGATCCGCAATGCACTACGGACATCTGAATGGAGCCCAATAGAAACACAACGATTCTCCCATAGACTGGAAATCCCTGAGGAATTTTTTTTTTATTGATTTTTAGACCCCCAGTCTAAAAATAAATTTTAAAAAAGTTCAAATTACCTAATTTCCATTTAACAAATGAAAATAACAAAATATACAAAACTGCATCTGCAAATGACTGAGCTGTTAAGATATATTTGAAAGTATTCATTCCATATGATGAATGGCATAACAAAAAGGCAGAATTCATATTTTGTCACTTTGCCTCCACAAAAAAAGTGATCAGAAATTCATATATACTTCAGAATAGTATCAATAAAAACCAATGATCGCCCTGCAAAATGGAGCCCCTACACAGCTCCATGGATAGAACTATAAAAATGTTACAGATGTCAGATTAGGGTGATGCAAAGAAAACGTTTTCCAAAGTTTTTTAATTTTTAAAGCATCAAAACAAAAAATTGGTATTGCTGATATCGTACTGACTCGCAGTACCGTAAAAAGAATGCTGTAAAAAATAAATAAGAGGGCTGTGCATTTCCCGCCCACCCCATTAAAATTTTTCAGCTCCCCAATAGAGGATATGAAATATTAAATGATGCCATTAAAAAGTAAAACTTTTCAAGCAAAAAAAACAAGCCATGTGAATGGAAAAATAAAAAAAACAATCTATGGCTCTTGGAAGGGAGGGGGCATGAAATGAAAATGGAAAGTGGCTGCGTCGGGATTTTGCTGACTTGTCAAATTCAGACAAAAAGAAAGGGAAGGATTTTGGTCACGTACTAAACCCTGGATGTCCCTCACTGACCACATCCATGCAATTACAGTCCACAGGGCACCGTTCGGTTATTTTTACATCTTCTCGAAAAGATTAAGCAACCTAGTGCCAGGTACTGTGGTGGCACGGGCTTTTTGGTAAAGGACTGCAGTGGGGTGGAGTAGTACTGATGATGTCAGCGCTGTGCCCATCTCTTCCTCTATCTCAGACTACTACCAACGTCACACTGTGAATAGGGTCATCCGAGAAGCTAGCCATCAATGACAATCAGCAGATCTGTAAAGGTGGCACCACATGCATTGCCTGGCTGGTGTTCAATCTCTATACCAGTGGTGGCGAACCTATGGCAGAGGCGGCACTCCGAGCCCTCTCTGTGGGCACCCGAACCCTGGAAAAAGTCTATGGTGTACCAATATTCCATTCATCAGCGCAGGGAGCACTATGAACGGCACAGGCAGTGCACTAAATGTAGGCAGGCGATATAGCTAAATGATAAAGTATATGGAAGATATACTATATTGGATAGTAGTATTCAGGTTAAATTGCCGCGTTGGCACTTTGCGATAAAGTTGTGAGATTTTGGGTTACACTTTTGGCACTCTGTCTGTAAAAGGTTCACTGCTCTATACACAAAAACACCAATGGAAAAAGAAGCAGGGGGAACTGCTCCCAGTGAAAACTTCCCAATTTTGCTGTAATAAAATCAGTGTGAACTGCACAGAATACATCCTGGGTAAGAGAGAACAGATAAGGCCTCATTCACACAGGCGAGAATTGTGCGCGGGTGCAATGTGTGAGGTGAACGCATTGCACCCGCACTGAATCCGGACCCATTCATTTCTATGGGGCTGTGCACACGAGCTGCATTTTTCACGCATCACTTGTGTGTTGTGTGAAATTCGCAGCATGCTCTATATTGTGCGTTTTTCACGCAACGCAGGCCCCATAGAAGTTAATGGGGCTGAGTGAAAATCGCAAGTGCAGATCCGGTGAGATTTTCAAGCATGGTTGCTAGGAGACGATCAGGATGGGGACCCAATCATTATTATTTTCCCTTTTAACCATGTTATAATAGCATTCTTAACACAGAATGCTTAGTAAAATAGGGGTGGCAGGGTTAAAAAAATAAATAAAAAAATTTAACTCCACTTGTTCGCGCAGCCGGCATCTCTTCTGTCTTCTTTGATGCCCAGAAGGAAAAGGACCCGTGGTGACATCACTGCGTTCATCACATGGTCCGTCACATGATCCATCACCATGGCCAAATTGTGGTCGTGGCCATGGTGATGGATCATGTGAAGAACGCAGTGACATCACCACAGGTCCTTTTCCTCCTGAGCATCAAAGAAGAAGACAGAAGAGAAGCCGGACTGCGCAAACAAGTGGATGAGGTGAGTTAAATTATAACCCCTCCATCTAGGGGTGGGCGATATGGCCTAAAATCTATATTGCGATATAATTTTAAGCATGTGCGATATGCGATATATATTGCGATATATTGTTTTCTATATTGGGGGGGGGGGGGGGGGGTTTTAAATTTTATTTATTTTTTACTTTTTATTTATTAACTATTGGCCTCCTTAAGGGCTAGAACCCTTGTCATATTCACCCTAATAGAGCTCTATTAGGGTGAATAGGACTTTACACTCTCCCTGCTGCCCTGTGCATAGTGCACACAACAGCAGGGAGCTGACCATGGCGGCAGCCTCTGATCTGCCCCCCGCAGCCTCTGATCTGCCCCCCCCCAGCCTCTGATCTGCCCCCCTTCCCCAGCCTCTGATCTTCTCCAGCCTCTGATCTGCCCCCCCCTTCCCCAGCCTCTGATCTTCTCCCCAGCCTCTGATCTGCCCCCCTTCCCCAGCCTCTGATCTTCTCCCCAGCCTCTGATCTGCCCCCCTTCCCCAGCCTCTGATCTGCCCCCTCTGGTAACGCAAACCCCCCCTCCCTCCCTCGCCAGTATTAATCATTGGTGGCAGTGGCCACAGGGTCCCCCCCCCCCATTGGTGGCAGTTTGCAGTTCCGATCGGAGCCCCAGCAGTGTAATGCTGGGGCTCCGATCGGTTACCATGGCAGCCAGGAGTCACGCTGCTGAAGTCCTGGCTGCCATGGTATGTTAGTGAGCAGAGAGCAGCGCATTATACTCACGTGCGCTGTGGCCGCCGGTCGCTCCTTCTCATAGGTCTGTGCGGCGCATTGCTAAAGCTGTAAGCATTAGCTATCCGCCGCACAGACAGAAGAAGGAGCGACCGCCGGCCACAGCGCACGTGAGTATAATGCGCTGCTCTCTGCTCACTAACATACCATGGCAGCCAGGACTTCAGCAGCGTGACTCCTGGCTGCCATGGTAACCGATCGGAGCCCCAGCATTACACTGCTGGGGCTCCGATCGGAACTGCAAACTGCCACCAATGATGGGGGGGAGGAGGGGGACCCTGAGGGATATGGCCGGCACATTCATTGGTAGTGCAGTGGCCACAGTCCCTCCCCCCCTCGGTCCTCATTGGTGTTCAGCGGCAGCCGCGCACAGTGGGGAGGGAGGGACTCCCTCCTCCTTCCTCCTCCTCCTTCCTCCGCTGTGCCGGCCAGCTCAGAACATGGTGCGCGCGATCATATCGCGGTCCGGCGATATGGCGAAAATCCATATCGTGGCCCAAATTCATATCGCATATCGCCTATATCGCCCCACCCCTACCTCCATCCCTATTTTACTAAGCATTCTGTATTAAGAATGCTATTATTTTCCCTTATAACCATGTTATAAGGGAAAATAATAAAATCTACACAACACCCAACCCAAACCCGAACTTCTGTGAAGTAGTCCGGGTTCGGGTCTGGGTACCAAACATGCCAATTTTTCTCACACGCGTGCAAAACGCATTAAAACACTTTGTACTCGGGCGGAAAAATCTTGCATTTTCCTGCAAGCACCCGCATCTTATCTGGCCCTCACACTGGTGTGAAAGAGGACCTAGGGTACTTTCACACTAGCGTTATTCTTTACCAGCACTGAGTAGCGTCCTAGGGGCTCAATACCGGAAAGGAACTGATCAGGCATATCCCCATGCATTCTGAATGGAGATCATTCCGTTCAGGATGCATCAGGATGTCTTCAGTTCAGTCAATTTGACTGATCAGGCAAAAGAGAAAACCGCAGCATGCTACGGTTTTATCTCCGGCGAAAAAAACGTAAGACTTGCCTGAATGCCGGATGCAGCATTTTCTTTCCATAGGAATGTATTAGTGCCGGATCCGACATTCAAAATACCGGACTGCCGGATCCGTCTGGAAAAAAAAAAAAAATGCCGGATGACACCGGAAAGACGGATCCGGCATTTCAATGCAAATTTTTTTGACTGATCAGGCATTTTTAAGACTGATCAGAATCCTGATGAGTCTTACTACTGTCATCAATTGGCATACATTTTGCAACATCCGGCAGGCAGTTCTGGTGACGGAACTGCTTGCCGGATCACTCTGCCACAAGTGTGAAAGTAGCCTTAGGAAGATTTATCAAACTGGTGGAAAGGAAAACTGGCTTAGTTGCCTATAGCAACCAGAGTCCACCTTTAATTTTTTAGAGCTCCTTTAAGAATTAAAAGGTGGACTCTAATTGGTTGCTATGGGCAACTAAGACGGTTTTTGTTTTTCCTTTACACCAGTTTTGACAAATCTTCCAATATAGTAGTCATTAGAACATTACAGATCCGGTATATGGTACCCATACTCCATAAACCTAGATAGTACTGTACCTTCAGTTTTACAGTGTAGGGCACTACTGTATGTGTGCTGCCTTACACGGCTGGTACATGCATGTACTAGAACATTCACATATATGTTGTCACAATTGATCCTCCCACACAAGACATGACTATCTAGTAGTACGCCCTTACAAGTAATCCACGGCTAATAACGTAACAATCAGTTTGGGCAAAGTAGTCACAAAATTCCTCAAGAGTTAAAGGAAAAATACATTTGTGCCGGTCAGCTTTCCAGCACACTGAAGTCACTGATGTAAAGGGATATGGCATATGGCTACCACACTAGGCCTGGCAGCACTCTGGTTCATTAGACTGAGGCCATACCAGGGTCCATTTTACCATCAGAATTGTGGGAGTGGGCATCATTACTGACACTGGACCTATACCTATGCCAATGGAGCCATCCCCTTATAAGATGGCACAGAGTGTGAGAGAGAAGGCAGCTACACGACTATGTGACCCAGATGATCCAGGAAGGGATGCCAGCATCCAGACAGGCGGGGCGAAACAGAGCGGCCGCTGGACGGTGCCCACGGAGGAGGCATATGGCGGTGGTCGTAGCATGTAGCAGCCGTGCACGGTCGGCAGCACACCGAGGCACGGGCAGCCCTCCCACCGCCGGACAGCACCGGCACCACGCGCTTCACACTACACTACCTTCTTAGGTTCAGCACTGGGCGAGAGTCTTGACTGCAGCTTCTCCACAACTTCCACCACGGAGTCTGCCATCTTTACCACTGGCAGGTGAGAGACCGGAAGACTTCTTCAGCTGCCTTCCTTCCACAGAGAGCTCGCCATCACAAATCCGGGCTGAAGGAAGCGGATGTTGCATAGTGACGCGGTGGTAACGTACAGCGCTCCGCCATCTTGACTACTGGCAAGCAGCTGCCACACGTCACGTAGGCTGTCCCTCAGTACGGCCACCTGACGTGGGAAATACTCCAGCTACTACTGTGCACGCTCCTGCCCTGGTGACAGAGCAAGGCCCACAATTACTGGCTCCCAGAGCCCCTGCAGGGAAGGGGGTTACTATGGCGTGAGTAGTTCATAATTATCTGGCATTCCCCAGATACAGGGGGAACTAAGAGATACCACTGGAGGACGACTAGTCCTGGCAGCCATGTTCTTGTTTACTGTAACGTGTTAGAATGGAAAAACTTACAATTCTCTGTAGTTTCAGCTCTAAGGGGGGGGGGGGGTTGGACGCAGCTGTAGCACACATAGGTAGTAAGTGCCACCTCTACCCTATGTCCAAGCACCACAGGATTTATATACACACAATGGATCCATGCATACCCTGTGATGTGGCCATATACATGTATAGCCCAAGGTGCAGAAGGCTGCCACCCCACAAAACTAGAGATTTATAATTCATCAAGCCTGTCCTTAGGGTTCACAGTAACCAAACCTCAGCGTGCCCTGCTCAGGGAAGTTGCTTTGTGATTGTTAGGTGTGACAAATGTGGTCTTCACGGTTACAGATATGGCCATGTGGTTGATACAGTGGAAGCCTAGTCTCCTCTAGTGTGTGGTGGTGGGTCCTGTTGCTCTGAAACCACAACTCTTAGCATGTAAATATGAACCCCCATAGACGTTAATGGAGCATTCTGGGAGTTTGTTTCAGAAAAGCTAGAGTGCCAGGGGTTGCTGATCTCTGCTCTAGTGTGGTATGTACATTGGGAGATGCATGCAATCCATAGCAAGGCCTGAAGAGCACAACAGGTCTTCTCATAGGAGCTTACTGGCTGATTGGCATGGAAAGCCAACCAATGCAATCTGTATATTGAAGAATACACAAAATAAAGACCAGGCACAAAAGGTATCAGAAGATATATTTTATTGATTTTATATAAACTGACAGCTCATTTTCCAGGAAGGATGATTCCATCGTACTGAAAGAGAAAACACAAGTTACTAAATTTTACACCAGTTATTTTAATTCATGCAGTCTTGAGACTGGGCACCAAGTATCAACATTCAGCCAGGGGTAGACCCATTTTCTGGTACCTACATTGAAGCAATATTCCATTGCTGTGCAGGAGTAGACCACCAATAAGTGTTAAGTGTGGCTCCAAACAAGTGCTATGTTTCAAAAGACTGAAAGTCCATGCCTATCAGGGCTACAGACTTCTGACCAGTAATCTACCAACTGTGCCTAGCATGGCATAAGTGTTTTTCCAAACCAACTTATGCTACATTCAGTTGCAGTCAGACATCTTGCAGGCTGTTCCAGCATGAAATGTCAGCGGGACAAAAACATTGCATGTCATTTGTCCAGCCAAAACCCAGCATTTATGTGAAGAGTGGCTGGATGTCATTGGGATCTTGCTGTGAACGGTGGAATTCAGGAGTGCTGGATCCAGGCAACTACAGCAGGATGCTCTACCAGATTAGTTGACTGGATGGGAATGAAGCCAGAGGGGTGGTGTGAAGTTGACTGGACAGTCTATAGACTCCAGATTTATCAACCAGCATCAGCCACTGTGATAAACCTGGTGCAGTTTCAGACTTAATTTACCCTAGCTTTCAGACCATTACTAAATGACTCAACACCCCAGAGAAGTATCGCTTTGCTGTTTGAAACCCTAGCTGCATACTGTTAGCTTGACTGGGGTTATCCATTGCCAATATTGATGCCCTGTCCTCAGGACAGGTCAATCAGCTGCTTACCAGCTCCGACATTGCAGTGGTGAGAAGGTGTAATTACAGCTCCTCTGTCCCATTCACTTGAACAGGAAGGTGTCGTTGTAGCTCCACTGTCCTATTCAACACCTGTTCACCACTGCAATAGACTGCGAGCAGGTAGAGTGAACAGAACAAAGCACTCGCTGAATGCCAGGAGTTCAAACACCTATCTGATGTTGACCTACCCATATGCAAACATTCCTGAAACAAGTCCAATTCATATTACCATACCCTTAGTAACATGCTTTGAACTTAGTTATATGGCCTACAAGATGCAGGTAGTTCTGAGAGATCTGAAACCTGGTGCTTGTTGGTTGTATGCACCAGGCACAGCTACTGCAAGGTCACCCATGTGGTTATGATATTGTTCTACAAGCACCAAAAGCTTAAAGGGACACTGACAGGGCCAATAAGCATATTGAGGTATATAAATGGCAGTACAGGTCTTATAATGGGTATTACAATCATCTAAGTATCCCCCCTGTCCACATTATACAAACAGTAAACTAAGTTTTATAACCTGCTCCAACGGTCTGCAATCTGCCCAAGGGGCGGCGTTTCACTTCTCTTGCGCCCAGCCAGCCTCCCCAACTGCTGATTTGAAGCGCCGCCCAGCTGATGAATATTCAGTTTGCTGGGCGGCTTCTGCGGTCCCCGCTCTGAAGCGCTTCGCTTAACAGTGCCCGGCGCATGCGCCGGATCTTGTGAAGTCCGGGACAGTAAGCGCCGCCCAGCTCATCAATATTCACTTCGCTGGGCGGCGCTTACTGTCCCTGACTTCACAAGATCCGGCGCATGCGCCGGGCACTGTTAAGCGAAGCGCTTCAGAGCGGGGACCGCAGAAGCCGCCCAGCAAACTGAATATTCAACAGCTGGGCGGCGCTTCAAATCAGCAGTTGGGGAGGCTGGCTGGGCGCAAGAGAAGTGAAACGCCGCCCCTTGGGCAGATTGCAGACCGTTGGAGCAGGTTATAAAACTTAAAGTTTACTGTTTGTATAATGTGGACAGGGGGGATACTTATATGATTGTAATACCCATTATAAGACCTGTACTGCCATATATATACCTCAATATGCTTATTGGCCCTGTCAGTGTCCCTTTAAGTGTTTTTCCTACCCTCTGGATATGTCTTCTGTATTTGATCATGTGGGCCCAACACCCGGGATTCCCACTGATCAGCTGTTTGAGAAGGCAGTGGCACTACTGTGAGCACCTCTGCATTCTCCCTGCTTACCAAACGACACTGTACATTGTATAGCGGGCTGGGCTTAGTATCTGCCCCATTCACTTCTATGGGGCCGAGCTGTGCCTAAGCCTTGTGACAGATGTCTTGTCACTGGCCTAGGAACAGCTGTGAGGCCGTTGCGATACTGTGAGCACTGCCACCTTCTCAAACAGCTGATTGGCGGTGGTCCCAGGTGTTGGACCCCCACCGATCAGACACCAATGACCTATGCAGAGGATAAGGTCATCGGTACCCTTTTAAGTTTCAGATTCCAGTTAGAGCCAAAATTAAGGCACCCCACAGCTTACCTTCTGTTGGAACCAGCGCATCGCTTCCTCTTTACCAATTCTGTGCTTTGCACCAATAGTGCCAGCCTTGCGCTTTTTGTCTGCAATACTGAATCCGGGGCGCCCAAGTACCTGTAATATAAATATTTACAAAAGATTAAGTCATGAAATGTGTATCATATTTCTCTATTGACTTCAGTCCATCAGCTTTGGAAAATCAGTTGGAGCATACTCTTATTAGGACAGGAGTCAGCACCCTCCAGCTGTTGTGAAACTACAACTCCAAGCATGCTCCATTCAATTCTATGGGAACTCTGAAAACAGCTGAGCAAGTGTGCATGCTGGGAGCTGCAAAACCTGGTATTCATAAATTCAACCCATTTCTCTGCAGTATGACACTATCCGCTGACTGCTAGAGCTCATGCAGCTGAATGTAATACATAAGAGTTTTAAAAAAAGTTCCACAATGAGAACTTGGTGCAGATTTTTAACCCACAGGCTGTCCCCATTTAGGTATGAGTTTTAACCCATGCAAAGCAGAGTGAAGTCTATGGCAAACCTGCAGCATTTACACTATGGAGGGAATCATTCTCCCCTATGCCAGTTTCAGACAAGTCAAGCCGCTGCTACTATTACTAAAATTAGCTGCAAAATGTTTCTACACTGCCCTTGCCATTTTGCAAGAAGGGCGAGTGCCAGTGGGCCCAGCGCATTTATCTTACTCCAGTTTTCTGGTGTAAATGACAAGTCTATGGCAGCTCAAAGCCACCATAGATCTTCGTTTCGGTGCCCAGACCACCAGGGGATATGCACAATTCTGCTCCACTACAAGTGAAGCACATCCTCGGGCAGAGCTGGGGATGGCAAAGACAAGCATTTTCTCACGCATCAATACAAGAGACTATTCTCATCCACAAATAGTCAATAGGACCTTGAGCGACATGCTCTGAGCAGATAAAATTTTTTCCTGTAAGTATAAACTACAGTCCATGTCCTAAAGCAGACCTGTACCTAGTCTAACCTTTTGCCGAAGCTGATATGAGTGAAATATGCCAGCCAGAAGCACCCTGCCTCTACAATGAAGCAAGTCCTTGCCGCTGTCTTGCAGTTAAGGGGAAAACTGAAAGAGCCCTGGTTCTTGTTATCCCTGCAGTCAGACCACAGCCCATCAGGTTGGATAATCTGATCCCATGGTCACAAGCTTCAGTAGTAACACACTAGTGTAGTTTAGGTTTCTTTGCCACTGGCCTCCACATCATTCTCCCACTATCCAAATTTAAACCTGCACAGAAACAAGTCAGGACTGCCATGCAAGTACACGAGTGCTCCCATTTATGTTGGCATAGCACAGCAGTCCAGACTATTAGCACAGATTTGGGTACTGACAGTGGGGGGAAACAGTATTCACGTATTACTGCAGTTAATAGTCCAGATTCAGGGCACCAAATTCCCACAGGTCAAAAGCCTAGCAGCGTGCACAGGCTATGGAAGTGAAAGACTTGCAAAGGCATAAGTTTAGTTAAGCCTGTATTGGACTGGAAGTTCGTAGTAGTGATTGTTAGCAATGATCTGTCGGTGTAATACTGCCACCGATTACCCAATAAACCAGCAAACACTCATTCAATCCCAATCTTAACAGATTTAAAAATCTGCCGGTGTAATCAATCTGCTGCTGGCAAACAATGATTCCGTATGAGGATGAGCAAATGGCTACTCTCCATGCAGCAGAGAAGATCACTGCATGTAAAAGCAACAGTCTTCTCCACTAACAAGCAGATTGCCAGGAACAAATGCTTTCCTCCTGACGATCTGCTGCATAATCTGGCTCTTTAAATCCAGAAGTACAGATCCAATTTCTTTGTTCTAGTAGCATCAAATCATGTAGCACCGTTACAGTACATGCAACTCAAACAATACTCCATACCCTGTATGCCACACCTACTTTAATAGGGTTAAGGTAGCCAAATGCAATATAAAATTTACATACCACATAGAAATCCAGCCCATAGATGCCAATGCTTGGGTCGTATTTAATTCCCAGATCAATGTGCTCCTGGATACCAAAACCAAAGTTTCCTGTGTCAGAGAAGTTGTTCTTCCTCAGTTCATATTCTCGGACCTAGAATGGAAAGACAGAACTGTACTGACCCGATTGTCTTAGTGTGCTCTCTGCAGTGCATGTACCATTAACAGCAGTGTCAATATTAAACCATGCAAAACCCAACATCTCATGTCAGGCCAGTTACACACAGATGTGTGAGAAGGATCAGGCAAAGTGAATATTTTCAGCTGGTCCTTTTCTAACAGTGTTTGGTGGTAGCGCTCATTAAATACACACATTTAACCAAACATGTCTGGAGGAGCCAGGAGGGGGTCAAGAGCTGGCAGCCGGACACTTCAGCCGCACAGCTACTGACTGTAGGCCACTAAGTCTGTACAGATCACTTTTCAGCAGTTACCACAGGCAGAATTAGTGAGATTACAGGATTCACAATAGGTGATGTGACAGCTTATCTACTTCTCCTGACCTCTGCACAGGTCATAGAGCATGCCTACAAGTCTCCCACAGAAGCAGGCAAGTCTCTTCTAGTCATTATGTGCATCATCCATGGTGGCCGCAGTAAAGCATCTCAAAATGCTGTTAACTGCTCAGGTAAGATGGCAGCTCCCATAATTATGTACAGAATAGGAGACAAACTACATTGTAAACCATTTTTTCCCTATATGGTTTTGATTGACAAAATATGGACGACATTTAACCCCTTCCCAACCACCGAATGTAAACTTACATTAGCAGTCGGTAATTTAAAGGTGGCACCCGCTGCAGCACCATAGCCACAGATGCCTGCTGTTTGTCAATTGCAGTATCTGGGAGCACGTGCTCAAGGCTGTGCAGTAGTGAGGCTCTTGGAGCCAGATGCTGTGTGGCAGCCTTGGTCCTCCTGAATGATCTGAGGTTGCCGCTCAGCCTCCTATGGAGAGCCTGCCTGTGGCAGAGCTCCATAGGAGACCAGTAACAGACTTCAGTAACAAGTGTAAACCGGTTTAAAAGAAATGTAAATTCTAATCCAACTTGGTTTTCAGTATCAAAATGCAATAAAAACTACATGAGGCATCCATGAAATTATACTGACCCAGAGAATGAAAGTTTTACTGCAAGTGAACGGTAACTCATTAAACTGGCAAGTGTTTTTTATAATTCCACCTCATTTGGAATTTGTTCCTGCTTCTCACTACACTGTATGCAACACTAAAGGGTGCCATTAGAAAGTGCATGATTGAATGGAAAAAGTTATGGCTCTGGGCAAGCATGGGGTAAAAAAAATAATTGCTTGCTTATGAAGGGGTTAAAGTTCTATCTACCCATTTCTTTAATACCTATAAAATGTTGGTGCCAAGCAACACAGCCTGGGTTAAGGGACAAACTGACTAATGACAGGACTGAGACGTGGATAAGAGTCCACTGCGGCAGCTGTCACTTTAGAGTTGCATTACTGTTAGGACCAATACAGACTTAGGCTACTTTCACACTTGCGTTCAGAACGGATCCGTCTGCATTATATTGTAAAAAAAAATCATCAAAGTGTCAAAGTAGCCTCAGACGGATCCGTCCAGACTTTACATTGAAAGTCAATGGGGGACGGATCCGTTTGAAAATTGAGCCATAGTGTGTCATATTCAAACGGATCCGTCCCCATTGACTTACATTGTAAGTCTGGACGGATCCGCTTGCCTCCGCACGGCCAGACGGACACCCGAACGCTGCAAGCAGCGTTCAGGTGTCCACTTGCTGAGCGGAGGCTGAACGCTGCCAGACTGATTCATTCTAAGCGGATCCACGTCCACTCAGAATGCATTAGAGCAGTACGGATCCGCTCGGGGCCGCTTGTGAGCCCCATTCAAACAGAGCTCACAAGCGGACACCCGAATGCTAGTGTGAAAGTACCGTTAACAGATTAGTTTATTAGAGCGGTTGTCAAGCCGCCTACAAGTTCCCGAGTGCTCCCCAAGTATTAACGCCCACCTTACCAATCTCTGCGCTTTCCAAGTCCCTCAGTCTGTATCCTGGCCCCCAGCAATGACACTGCAGTGTTGGCAGCAGTCACAGGTCCTTGCTTAAAGCCAGGATACAAACAGGGGAATCATGGAGTATGGCAGAGGTACATTCACATCTGCATGATTAAATTCATCAGGCCGTTTTCACCAAGTCTGGCACTGACAGATCCCCATTGACAAGCATGGGATCTGGCGGAAATGCCTCTGCTTCCCTGCATAAATGCTGGAACAGCCTACTGATCACCTAATGCTAGTGTGAACCGAGCACAAGGTAAATGGCCTGGACTGGCAGAGTGACTTAGTTTAGGTTATCTTCATCCCAGGAACGTCCCAACCCCTCAGCAATTTCATGCGTGCATGTGTGAACCCAGCCTTAGCAGGTGAGATCTCCCAGACCAAAATTACATTGCGCTAGGTACCTTAAGGCCTTTCTCAAGAATTTCTTCTGCTTTAGCTCCCCGAACTGTACAGTGAACTGCGATCTTTTCATTTCTCCTGATTCCAAAAGATCTCACGGTGTAGCGAGCTATAAGAAAGAAAATGGCCGATAAAGCCGAGAACTCCAAAAGGTTACTAGCTACAGGCACTACGCATCATTGTATACACTGGGCCACAGGTAGAGATGGGCACTACATATAGTACAAAAGAGGAAATGGTTAAACTGACAGTATCTGTCTCTAGTATGCCAGTATTGTGCCAACCTGACAAGTGGAACATGCACCATATGTATGTTTTTTTTAGTAGCCACAATAATGACACTTACCCTTAGAAAAGACAGGGGTCTGCCCGGTGAGCTGTTCCAGCACTTTAGCTGCTCGGGTCAGTCTGTCACCACTCTCCCCAACACAGATATTGAGGCACAGTTTACGGATCCTCAGCTCACGCATAGGATTCTCCTTCTCGGATTTTTCCTATAAGAACAAATAAGGAATGAAGAGTGCACAGACACAAGAAACACAACCCCTTACATGCAAATCCCTGCAGGAAAATTAAGAGGGTCCTCAAGCTCTACGGGCTTCTAGAACACACAGGAAGCTCCATGTTACCAATATAGTGCACTGAGCCCTGCCGATTGAGTGTCATCTGTGCACTTGAACATACCATGCTGTCTAGAAGACCCCTTTAAGATTGCACCACTGTCCAACATACTACTGAGAGCAATGCTGGGCTGCGGAGGTCCGTCCACCTTAGTGGGCAAGTCCAGTCATGTCTCCCACACTGAGGAGCTGCTATCTGCACACCACATCCATACAGACACACACAACATAGCCAGACCACTACAGCGGTGTATAGTACAGGACACAGGGAAAAGACCTTGCGCCCTCCATACAGCCATGGGGAGACAGAAGGCCAGGCTACCGTCCGGCATAACATGCAGACACTCAATAATGGCGCCGACACCGCCCTCACGCAGTGAGCAGACCACCACCGAAAGCCGGGCCTCGCCTCACAACCACAAGAAGAGGATTACAAAGGATGAAGATGCAAGAATTCGCCCCTTCATCTCGTACTCACGGCCATGTTGGGAGATTGGAAGAGATCGCGAGATTTCCGCTTCCGCCTTATATACTCCGGGAGTAGTGACGCTTACGTCTCCAGGACGTTGTCAAACGCTGCGTCCGCGATCACGTGACTAGCTTTTACCCATCTCTTGGTAGAATGAAGGTGTCATGCGCAGTACAATACGTGCGTGTCAAATATGTGATGTGTGTGGGTATCATTTTTAGATTTTTACAAACATCATTGACAGCTTTTAAAAAATATAGTTATATTTTGATCCAGTCACAGGTGTGTGTATGTACTGACCTTCCATACTAGAGCAGTGGTTCTCAAGCTGTGAGGCTAGCCTGGCTAGTGAGGCACCTCAGGGATGTGGTACTCATTATGTGTTTGTTTTGTATCCTGTTGTGTTTAGGAGACAGGTTAATTTAAGGCCATTTTTACAGATTTTACAATGGATTGCCATCATTATAATCATACCTGTCAACTTTTGAAAAGCCCAAGGAGGGACAGTATCAGCGGTGAAGGGCTGAAGTTTAACTAGAATAAAAAGTAATACTCCCCTAGCCCTGTTCCCCCGATGAACAAAGCACATAGTTCCCCAGCCTGTGCAATATCACTGCATCGCGCCTGCCTGATGGGGAGTGCATAGGCGAATGGTGCAGCAGGTAGATGCGGGCTCCCTGCTTCACCATAGTATTCAAACTCTATCTGCAACCTAAGGGCACAGATACAGTTGAAATTAGGAAATACCACAACCTTCCCAGGACCGTCCGACAGCCAAGGAAATCCAGGACTGTCCCTCTGGATCTGGGACAGTTGAGAGTTATGATTACATCCAGTGAGGAGGTCCAGGCGTGTTTGAAACACTCAAGAGATGTTTTGTTAACGCTCCTATTTTTGGTCCAACCTGACCAAGAGAAGCCTTTTGTGGTCGAGGTCGACGCCTCTGAGGATGGGGTAGGAGCGGTACTCTCCCAGGGGTCATCAACTTTCATGAACCTGAGACCATGCGCATTTTTCTCTTGTAAATTTTCTCCTACCGAGAGAAATTATGACATTTGGAACCAATAATTGCTTGCTATCAGGGCTTTTTTTCTCAGAGAAAAGGTGGTGGAACTCACCCCCCTCCCCTGGCCATGCCCCTACCCACCCTAGGACCACCCCCTAAAACCGCACCTTTAGAGAACAGGGATGCAAGTAAAATTTGAGGGGGCTATAAAAGTCCAGCCCAGCAAAGAAACCCCCGAGATGGGGATGGCATTGTTAATGGGGGATCTGGGGATGGCACTGTTAATGGGGGATCTGGGGATGGCACTGTTATGGGGGATCTGTGGATGGCATCCACAGATCCCCCATCCTATAACAGTGCCATCCACAGACCCCCCCTTCCTATAACAGTGCCATCCACAGACCCCCCCACCCCATAACAGTGCCATCCACAGACCCCCCACCCCATAACAGTGCCATCCACAGACTCCCCCACCCCATAACAGTGCCATTCACAGACCCCCCCCCCCTCTTAACAGTGCCATCCACAGACCCCCCCACCCCATAACAGTGCCATCCACAGACCCCCCCACCCCATAACAGTGTCATCCACAGACCCCCCCTTAACAGTTCCATCCACAGACCCCCCCCCCTTAACAGTGCCATCCACAGACCCCCCCACCCCATAATAGTGCCATCCACAGACCCCCCCACCCCATAACAGTGCCATCCACCGACCCCCCTAAACAGTGCCATCCACAGACCCCCCCCACCCCATAACAGTGCCATCCACAGACCCCCCCACCCCATAACAGTGCCATCCACAGACCCCCCACCCCATAACAGTGCCATCCACAGACCCCCCCTTAACAGTGCCATCCACAGACCCCCCCCCATCCCATAACAGTGCCATCCACAGACCCCCCCTTAACAGTGCCATCCACAGACCCCCCCACCCCATAACAGTGCCATCCACAGACCTCCCCCACCCCATAACAGTGCCATCCACAGCCCCCCCTTAACAGTGCCATCCACAGACCCCCCCATTGCTGCTCCAGTACAGTTATAAAATGTGTATCAATTAATAATGATTCATGCTGCCCCCTCTGTAGTATAACATTCAATATATTCTACTCACAGGGCTACTGTTATCGTAATGCAGGCCGGCCGGGAAGACGAGTGGCAGCGTCACTGACTGACGTCACGTGCCTGCGCCGCCTGCTTCATTCATAAAGTAGGCCGGGCAGGCACGTGACGTCAGTCAGTGACGCTGCCACTCGTCTGCCCGGCCGGCCTGCATTACGATAACAGTAGCCCTGTGAGTAGGATGGATATATTGAATGTTATACTACAGAGGGGGCAGCATGAATAGAATCATTATTAATTTGACACATTTTATAACTGTACTGGAGCTGGGGGCCGGAGCTTAGTGAACGCATCGGCCCCCAGCTCCTCCTCCCAGTCCCTCCCCGCTGATACATCGCAGCCTGCGATGCTGGAGCATGGCAGGCTGCGATGTCAAAAGGTGGCGGAACGCCGTTCCGGTTGCGTTCTGCCAGAAAAAAAGCCCTGCTTGCTATTAAGTGGGCCTTTGAGGAGTGGCATCATTTTCTGGAGGGATCCCTACATCGTGTTACAGTTCTTACTGACAATAAAAATATCATGTTTTTGGAGTCTGCTAAATGTTTAAATCCAAGGCAAGCTAGATGGACATTGTTCTTTAAACGTTTTAATTTCTGTATTACTTTCAGGCCAGGAAGTAAAAATATTAAAGCTGATGCTCTGTCCCGAAGTTTCTGTGCTTTCCAACCTCCCAACACTCTACCTGAACCTATATTGCCGGCAGGAGTCATTGTGGCTTCGGTCTCCACTGATTTGACGACTGAAATTTCTGCTGAACAACACTTGGCTCCGGTACAATCTCCTGGTGATAAATTATTTGTCCCTGGTCATTTATGTCTCCGACTGTTGGGTGAGTGCACAAAACTGTTTTTAGCGGACATCCGGGTATTAATGCCACCAAGGAACTTGTTTCCAGGTTTTATTGGTGGCCTTCCTTGTCTAGAGATATCCACTCATATGTTTCCGCCTGTGAGGTTTGTGCCAGGTCCAAGACTCGTAGGTCCCGTCCTTTGGGTGAGTTACGAGCACTGCCCATCCCAAATAGACAGTGGTCCCATATTTCTATGGATTTCATCACTGACTTACCGGTTTATGAGGGTAAGTCAGTTGTGTGGGTGGTGGTGGACAGATTTAGTAAAATGGTACACTTCATCCCTCTGTGAAAATTGCCTAATGCCAAGACTCTGGCTTCCCTGTATGTTGATCATGTTATACGTTTACACGGAATCCCAGAGAATGTGGTTTCGGATAGAGGTGTCCAATTTGTTTCAAGGTTTTGGAGGGCTATTTGTCGTAAATGTAACATCTCTTGTCTTCGGCCTTTCATCTGAAAACCAATGGTCAAACTGAACGTTTGAACCAGTCTCTAGAGCAATATTTAAGGTGCCATGTCTCCGATAGCCAACAGCTGTGGGTGAAACATCTGCCTCTGGCTGAATTTGCCACTAACAACCAGGTGAATTCATCTACTGGTATGTCTCCTTTTTACTGTAATCTTGGTTTACATCCGCAATTTAGTTATTTTTCTCCGTCCAGAGGCTGATGTAATGGCTAGAGAACTGTGCACAGTCTGGGCCCAGGTTCAGTTGAACCTGAGAAAAGCCCAGGAGATTCAGAAAAGTGACGCAGATAAAAAGCGCTCTCGAGGAGTAGATTTTGGGTTGTGTGATAAAGTGTGGTTGTCCACCAAGAATTTGTCTTTGAAGGTATAAGTTTGCACCACAGTTCATTGGGCCTTATGAGATTGTGGGCATTATTAATCCTGTATCTTTTAAGTTAAGATTACCCAACTACTTTCGTATCCATAATGCTTTCCACAAGTCTTTACCTAAAAAGTATGTGTTGCCTGTATCCCCTTCACAGGAAGCTCCACCACCAGTGGAGGTGGCCTGTCAACCAGAATTCGAGATCTCTAGGATTATTGATGCGAGAAAGGTCCGGAACTCTCTGCAATATTTGGTCCATTGAAAGGGCTTTGGTCCTGAGGAGAGGTCTTGGGTCTCGGCTAGTAAGATACATGCTGCGAGGCTGGTGAGAAGATTCTATCTTACTCACCCTGAAAAACCCGCTCCAGTAATTATGGGTCCGGTGGCCCCTCGTGGAAGGGGGGTACTGTAACAGAGATCCGGCGACGCGCTTCCTCCTTGCGGCGCCGCCGGCATCCCGCATCTGTGTAGGAGCGAGGACCCGGCCTGCATCCTTGTCTCCAGGGGGCAGGGAGGACCCGGACGCGCACGCCCCCTCAGTGTGGCCGGCATCCCCGTAGCTGAGAGAGGTGCTGAGCACCGATCGCAATTTATCGGCGCTCAGATGATTTGGGCTGCACTTGGGTCACGTGACGCTGGCCACGTCGTGTGACCAACTTGTTCTGCTATTTAAACAGGCAGCCTGCTGGCCACAGGTTGCCTGTAAATGGTCTTGCTACCCATACCAGCATTTTCATATTGTGCCTTGTGTGATTTTGACATCGACCTTGTGACCTCCCTGGTATTGACGTGACCTCTTGTCTTCTGACTCCAGATTCTGTTTTGACTTCGTTATCGGATTGCTCCCTGTGTACCTGCGTGACCTCCTGGCTTTGACTTTGGCTTGTCTGACTCTGTTACGGTACTTCTAAGGACTTCGAGGGACTGCCGCCAAGTTCTACGCCGTCGGTTAGGACGGGCCGTGCAAGTAGGCAGGGACAGAGGTGGGGTGGAGTTTAGGGCTGCACTTATCTCTACCCTTTGTCGTGACATCCCTTCTGAATGCTGCTGTGCCCCCAAACAGCGGTTTATTTGGTATTGCCGTATTCAGCGGAACTGCGCAGCGGTACTTCGCTGCGGTGCATTTTTCGGCGTCCTCGGTGCTCTTCCTTGCGGCTGCTGGGCTCCGACATCTTCTGGAAGTGATGTTGTGATCTCTGACGTCACTTCCGGACTTTTTCCTTGCAACGCGATTTCGTGTCCTTTTGCGATTTTTTAATATATAATTCACGATTTTTCCTCCGGTTGGAGGATTTATTGTATTCCTTCCTGGGGGGGAAACTTTTAATTTACTGATATATGTTTTCTCCTGGGGGCGGGGACTCGGTTCAAAGCCCATCCCCTCCCCTATTTAAGGAAGCATTGTGCACCAGGTCGTTCTCAGGCTGCACATGCTTTTTAAGCTAGCTCCCAGAGTCCTATAAGCTAGTGTCCCTCTACTTATTGGTGCCTTATTTCTGGTCCTTATTTTCAGCTTCCGGCGGTATGCCTTTCTTTTACCTTTCTCCTAAAACATTTATTGGTTGTTTACAAATGTTTTACTTGTCCTTTTTTTTCCTGCATTGATGTCGTCTCCACGGGATTCCAATGGCAGAAAGGCGGGTTCCAAGCGGAAACATTTATCGTGCTATGATGTAGCACGCTTTTGGATGATAGCTGTCCCTACTCCAGGTGTGACGGTTGCCGTCCAAGGGTCGAACCTACCACCGAACCTACGATGCAGGATATGTATCAGTGGGTAAAGACTTATGTTAATGGATCCATCAAAGGGGTTATAAGCCTGCTGGATGAGAGGGTTCCTACTCAGACTCTTATGGAGTCTTTGGCTCCAGTAGAGAGACCTTCCGTAGTCTTCTTGGGTTCCTCCTCCTCGGATGAGGAGGAGCTTACTTCATGCTTCTTTCCTCCTGATATGACGCAAAAGTTACTTAAGTCCATCAGGTTGGGGGACCATGATGTTGACCTGGGGGAGTCCTCTGATCCCGCTAGTCGGGCACTTCGTGTCTTTAAAGCGGATAAGACCCTCTTCTCTGTCATGCGCACAGAGTGGAAGAAACCCGAAAAAGGTCTGATTCTAAGTAAAAGATTCAGAACCATGTTTTCGATGTCTAAACCCTTGGTGGAATCGTGGGGTTTCATTCCCAAGGTGGACATGGCTATTGCCAAACTGCCCAAGCGCACTCTGGTTCCTGCGGACGATGGGTGAAGTCTGCAGGATCCCCTTGACAGAAGAGCACACTCAGGAGAGGTTATACGGCAGCTGCAGCTTCCACGTCTACGGCCATCGCTGCTACAGAATTTTCTACCTTCTTCCGGTCTCGATTAAACTAGATCCAGATGGATGTGAATTAGAAGGTGTCTCGGGACGACAATCTGGCGGCTTTCAAGAATGTCAACCTGGCGATGGATTTCCTGTCTGATACAGCGCAACAACATCTAAAGTTGCCGGCCAAAACCATGGCCCTGGTGTCAGCGGCCCGCAGGCCTTTGTGGCTTAAGCCTTGGGTCGCTGACAATTCCTCTAAATATAATTTATGTAGCCTTCCCTTTGAGCCCAACTGTTTGTTCGGCTCAGAGTTGGATAAGATTATGGAAGCCCTGTCAGATAAAAAGGGGAAGAGTCTTTCCCAACAGTCCTTTTGGGGGCGGGGCAGACAAAACCGTGGTGGTAGGTCTGACCAGCAGTCAAGAGCCTGGAGGGACTGGGGAGCGCAGCGAAGAGGTTCGAGGCGCTCTCGTGAAGGAGCAAAGGATAAAAAATCCACCTCCTGACTAGGGGCCTCCTCGAGGCCTTGGATGACTCCTGTTACTCCTGCCGTCCTGCCAGAAGACTTCCCCACTCCCCTGCCTCATCTTCCCGTCAGAGGTCGACTCTCCCACTTCAAGGACACCTGGATCCGAGAGATTTAGGATCCCTGAGTCCTGAATGTCATCTCAGAGGGGTACTTAATCAATCTTCTTTCTCTGCCTCCGGACAGGTTCATCAGAACCAAACTTCTATAGGCCACAAGGCAGTCGGTTCTTGAGGCTTACATTCAGGAGTACATCCACAAGGGGGCTCTGGAGGAGGTTCTGGCAGGGTAACGGGGCTTAAGGATTTACTCACCAGTGTTTCTGGTTCCCAAGGCGTCAGGGGATCTCTGGATGATTATCAATTTGAGATTCTTCAGTCGATACATAAGGAAAGTAAGGTTCCGTATGGAAACCATCAGGTCAGTGGTTCACGTTCTCAAATCCTGGAGATGTGATGGCAACCTTGGACCTCAAGGATGCATATTTGCATATCCTGAGTCATCATGCTTCCAGGAAATATCTCAGGATCGCAGTCCAGGTGTCGGGTGTCACCAGACACCTTCAGTTCGTTGCCGTTCTCTTCAGCATTTCTTCTGCCCCTCACACTTTCACCAAGGTAGTAGTTTCTGTGGTGGCGGCTCTAAGACTCCAAGGACTGGCCATAATTCCTCATCTGGACGATTGGCTTTTAAAAGCCTCTTCCTTTGTTGTCCTGACCCACCATCTTCATGTAGCAATTTCCTTTCTGTTCCGCCTAGGGTGAGTCATCAACTGGCAGAAGTCGAACGTGAGCCCATCGACTACAGTAAGATATTTAGGCTTCATAATCGACTCCGTTGGGATATCTCTCCGGTTGACTCCAGAAAGACGATCCCGAATACAGAACACCGCAGAATTCCTATCCGTGCCTCGGCGAGTTCCAATTCGGACTCTCATGAAGATCTTGGGGCTCATGTCAACGTCTGCAGAAGCAGTCTCTTGGGCTTTATGGCACCTCCGGCCGCTGCAGTCGGAGGTCTTCTCCAAATGGAATGGCATCCCCGCCGGGCTGAACTCCCTGTGTTCCCTGTCTTGGCAAACTCGGCATTCCCTCAGATGGTGGAGCCATCTTTTAGACGGGAAGTCTATGACCCAGCCAACCTGGGTCATATTGACAACAGATGCGTCCCAAGTAGGCTGGGGTGCTTATCTAGACGATTCTCCAGTTCACGGATCCTGGTCTCCTCAGGAGCGGCTCCTCTCATCCAATCTCTGCGAGATTCGAGCTATCTGGCTAGCCCTCCTTCACTTCACCCCTCAGATCCGGGGCAAAGCGGTGAAAGTCCAGTCAGACAATATGACTGCAGTACTTTACATCAACAAGCAGGGAGGCACAAGATCACTTCCCCTCTTATCAGAGATCGGAGTGATTCTGGATTGGGCAGAGTTAAACCTTTCCCACTTATCTGCGACCCACATTCGAGGCTCCTTCAATATGATAGCGAATCGGTTGAGCTGCGATCTTCCAACAGTGAAGTGGTCTTTACATCCGGAGATATTCAAGCAGATAGTCCTCAAGTGGGGAATGCCAGAGGTGGATCTTATGGCAACAAGGTTCAACGCCAAGATGGAGAGGTTTTGCTCCCTTTACAGGGAGGACAACCCCCTGGCGATAGATGCTCTGTCAATATCCTGGAGGTTCAGGCTGGCTTACATCTTCCCTCCATTTTCCATGATTCCGAGGGGATTGATGAAAATCCGTCAGGATCAGGCCTCGGAGATAGCCATCATACCGTTTTGGCCGAAGAGATCCTGGTTTACCCAGCTCACCTAAATGAGTTGAGGGCAATTTTGGAGACTCCCCCCTCAGCAGACCCTGGTGTCGTGGGACACTCACCTCTGCTCAGATCTGCACAGGTTCAACCTGACAGCCTGGAGGTTGATCAGTCCCTTCCCAGAATAGAAGGGCTTTTAGAGTCGGTCCTGAGAACGCTGTCTCATTCAAGAGCAGACTCTACTAAGAGAGCCTACTCACGGATTATGAGAATATTCTCTTCTTGGTGTTCCTCAAAGGAGGTGACGTCTGCAGATCCGCCCCTCCCCATCATCCTTCAGTTTCTGCAAGATGGCCTTGACAAAGGCCTTGCTCCATCTACCTTGAGGGTTCAAGTTTCAGCCATTTTAGCTTGTCTCAACAAGTATTTTTCTCAGGACCCGCTCATCAAACTGTTCCTTAAAGGAGCTGAAAGATTAAAGCCTACAGTACTGAAACCCATTCCTCAGTGGGATATATCAGTAGTTCTCAAGGGGTTAGCATCTCCCCCCTTAGAGCCTTTGGAGGAGGTAGAATTCAAGTTTGTCACATGGAAACTTGTCTTTCTCCTTGCTGTGACTTCGGCCAAGAGGGTCTCTGAGCTTCAAGCTCTATCAGCGCACGAGCCCTATACCATTTTTTTGCAAGACCGGGTCCTTTTAGGTTTCTCCCGTACTTTATGCCTAAGGTTCCTTCTTTCCAGAATATCAACCAGGTGATATTCCTCACGGTTCTTTCTAGACCTTCTACCTCCTCCGAGGAATCTGCTATACATCCTTTGGATGTCTCGAGATGCCTCCGGATCTATGTGGATAGATCAAAGAAGTTCAGGAAAGATGGAAATCTTCTAATCCTGTTTGCCGGTAAGTTTAAAGGCCGTAAGGCATCTAAACCATCCATCAGTCGATGGCTATTAGGGAATGCTTTGTTTCCCAATCTCTAGACCCTCGGGGGCTTGTAAAAGCCCATTCTACGAGTGCTGTAGCTACTTCTTTTGCCGAGAGGAGTCTTCTTCCGCTCGACATGATTTGCAAATCTGCCTCCTGGAGCTTTGAATCAGCATTCATCTCCCATTATAGACTAGATGCCAGATTAGCTGAGTACTTGGCCTTTGGGTAGACTATACTTAGTTCTGCCAGGCATGATGGCTGTGCTGCTGGTAGGACGTAAGGGAATTGTTCATTTCTAACGATAATTAGTTTTCCCTTAGTCCTAACAGCAGCACACAAATTTCCCACCCTAGTAAGACCAGTTTTTTTCTTGCTATAACATAATGGGCTGGAGGTGATTCCCTCCTTTATAGGGGAGGTTTACAGTAAGTGTTTAATTATTACTTGGGCTCATTAAAATTCTGCTGGTCCTACTAGTCTAATCTTTTTTTATTGTTTATATATTTTATATCGCCATGCCCAAAAAAGTGTAAACTATTAAAATATTTGTAAATATCTCCCATGCGGTTAACGCCGTAACAGAAAAAAACAAAAACAAAACGTGCAATTTGACATTTTTTAGTCACCTTGTCCCAACAAAAATTAGGTTAGGACTAAGGGAAAACAAATTATCGTTAGAAATTAACGATTGGTTTCTAACCTGAAAAATTTAGGAGCCATACTAAAATTTTTAGTCGCTAAACTTAAAATACATATAATTACAGTATAATAAAATTAAAAAAAAATACACGTCTTACCTAGGGTTGTCACGATACCAAAATTTTGACTCGATTTCGATACCATAAGAAAGTATTGCGATACTCGATACCACGTGAAAAAAATAAAACACCAAAAAAGCCGTGTGCATTCCAGATTTTATGGAACGCCTGGACCATAATAGAACAGTCCTAACCTAATTTTTGTTGGGACAAGGTGACAAAAAAATGTCAAATTGCACGTTTTTTTTTTGTTACGGCGTTCACCGCATGAGAGATATTTTTAAATATTTTAATAGTTCACACTTTTTTGGGCATGGCGATATAAAATATATAAACAATAAAAAAAATGACATATGTAAAATTGGGCAAGGGGGTGATTTAAACTTAATATTTTGGTGTTTGTTTTTTTTAACCTTTTTTATTTTTTAATTAGAATACCTTGGGGGGAGGGGGGGTTGGGGCGCACTGCGCCACCAATGATTTTACTTTATAATACTGGGGTTGGGGTGTTCGGTGCTAGGGTTGGACGATATCAAAAATATTCCCACGATAACGATATTAAGAAATTTATCGCGATAACGATATATATCGCGATAAATGCCCATTTAGAAGAAAAAAAACACTTGGGGCCACAAGGAGACGTTATACTGTATGGGGGCAGCCACAAGGAGACGTTACACTGTATGGGGGCAGCCGGGCAGCCACAAGGAGACGTTATACTGTATGGGGGCAGCCGGGCAGCCACAAGGAGACGTTATACTGTATGGGGGCAGCCACAAGGAGGCGTTATACTGTATGGGGGCAGCCACAAGGAGACGTTACACTGTATGGGGGCAGCCGGGCAGCCACAAGGAGACGTTATACTGTATGGGGGCAGCCACAAGGAGACGTTATACTGTATGGGGCAGCCACAAGGAGACATTATACTGTATGGGGCAGCCACAAGGAGACGTTATACTGTATGGGGGCAGCCACAAGGAGACGTTATACTGTATGGGGGCAGCCACAAGGAGACGTTATACTGTATGGGGGCAGCCACAAGGAGACGTTATACTGTATGGGGGGCAGCCACAAGGAGACGTTATACTGTATGGGGGCAGCCACAAGGAGACGTTATACTGTATGGGGGCAGCCACAAGGAGACGTTATACTGTATGGGGGCAGCCACAAGGAGACGTTATACTGTATGGGGGCAGCTAGGCAGCCACAAGGAGACGTTAATTGTATTAATCATTGGTGGCAGTGGCCACAGGGTCCCCCTCCCATCATTGGTGGCAGTGGGGCCCCCCTCCCTCCCCAGTATTAATCATTGGAGGCCACAGGGTCGTCGTCCCCATCATTGGTGGCAGTGGCCCCCCCCCTCCTCCCTCCCCAGTATTAATCATTGGAGGCCACAGGGTCGTCCCCCCATCATTGGTGCCAGTGGGCCCCCCTCCTCCCTCCCCAGTATTAATCATTGGAGGCCACAGGGTCCCCCCCCCATTATTGGTGCCAGTGGGCCCCCCCTCCTCCCTCCCCAGTATTAATCATTGGAGGCCACAGGGTCGTCCCCCATCATTGGTGGCAGTGGGCAGTTCTGATCGGAGTCCCAGCAGTGTAATGCTGGGGCTCCGATCGGTTACCATGGCAGCCAGGAAGCTACTGAAGCCCTGGCTGCCATGGTATGTTGTGAGCAGCATTATACTCACGTGCGCCGTGGCCGCCGGACGCTCCTTCTTCTCATAGGTCTGTGCGGTGCATTGCTAATGGTATAAGCATTAGCAATGCGCCGCACAGACAGAAGAAGGAGCGCCCAGCGGCCACGGCGCACGTGAGTATAATGCTGCTCACTAACATACCATGGCAGCCAGGGCTTCAGTAGCTTCCTGGCTGCCATGGTAACCGATCGGAGCCCCAGCATTACACTGCTGGGACTCCGATCAGAACTGCCCACTGCCACCAATGCAGGGACTTAAGAACATTCCCGGCACCCGACGTCTGAGAGGACGCTGTGATCACCTGAGGGGTTAATTGCGCGGATCACAGCGTCCTATCAGAGGTCGGGTGCCGGGAATGCGAGTCACAGAATTCCTTCCCTCCCTCACGCTGGCTGAATTGTAAATGTGCTGTATGGTTCATGCTGGGGCGGGCGGCCGCGGACGCAGATTTAGAAGCGGTCAGCGCACATGACCGCTTCTATGACGTCACGAAATACCGCGGTATTTAGGAAACGGCGATATCGCCATATCGCCGTTTTTTTTATACCGCGGTATATCGTGATACCGGTATATCGCCCAACCCTATTCGGTGCACTGCACTACCAATAAATATAGGTTATACTTAATACAAACGCAGGCTGCCATGCGGGTGCCGGACATATCCCATACCTGGCACCCAGCCTCTATGACTGTGCGCTGCGATCCGCCGCTATTAACCCCTCAGATGCCGCACCTGGGGGGTTATAAGGCGGCGGATCTCAGCGCACAGTCATAGAGGCTGGGTATGGGATGTGTCCGGAACCCGCATGGCAGCCTGCGTTTGTATTAAGCATAAACGATATTCATTGGTGGCGCAGTGGCCCCATAGCCCCTCCTCTCCTCCACTCTGCTATCAGCCCATTGGTAGCAACGGCAGCAGCAGTACAGGTAGGACGGACTGCCTTCTCCCCTGTGTTGTTGAGAAGAACATGGCACGCGATGACTGCAGCTCGTGCCATGTCAGTAATGTGAAAGCGGCAGAGGTCTAGGCACAAATGGCGACAAGACTACAAAGAATTGTCGCCATTTAGCAATTCTAGGTCACATTTGCGACCATTTTGGTCGCCATCTGGAGCCCTGATATGGTGTTTTTTTCCTGTGGTTCTGATCCTCTGGTATCATTTTACTTTGAAGAATTCTGGGCCAAAGCTATGTTTTCTCTCTCCATCTTCCACAGTTGCTCCGTTTGTTATGTTGATTGACTTGCCTTCATGCTTGTCTGTCTTGTGGATATTGAGTGCACTGTCCACTTCTGATGTCTCCAAGCCCTAACTTATCCTTTCTTCTACCCAGCTTGAACCTCTGTGTATTCAGCTTCTCTAACTGGCCTTCCTTGGACTGGTTCTTTTTGCCCTTTTTCAGGGTTTCCTGTGACTCTTCCCTGCATTTCTGTGCAGGACCTTATGCCTGGCCTTAGATTTGTTTTGGTCTTTGTTCTCTCCCCATGGTACTGCTCTTTAACCACCTCAGCCCCCCTAGCTTAAACACCCTTAATGACCAGACCACTTTTTACAATTCTGCACTACACTACTTTCACCGTTTATTGCTCTGTCATGCAACTTACCACCCAAATGAATTTTACCTCCTTTTCTTCTCACTAATAGAGCTTTTATTTGGTGGTATTTCATTGCTGCTGACATTTTTACTTTTTTTGTTATTAATCGAAATTTAACTAAATGTTTGCAAACAAATGACATTTTTTCACTTTCAGTTGTAAATTTTTTTTAAAAAAACGACATCTATATATACATTTTTTGCTAAATGTATTGTTCTACATGTCTTTGAATAAAAAAATGTTTGGGTAAAAAAAAATGGTTTGGGTAAAACTTATAGCGTTTACAAACTATGGTACAAAAATGTGAATTTCCGCTTTTTGAAGCAGCTCTGACTTTCTGAGCACCTGTCATGTTTCCTGAGGTTCTACAATGCCTAGACAGTAGAAACCCCCCACAAATAACCCAATTTCGGAAAGTAGACACCCTAAGGTATTCGCTGATGGGCATAGTGAGTTCATAGAACTTTTTATTTTTTGTCACAAGTTAGCGGAAAATTATGATTTTTTTTTTTTCCTTACAAAGTCTCATATTCCACTAACTTGTGACAAAAAATTAAAACTTCCATGAACTCACTATGCCCATCACGAAATACCTTGGGGTGTCTTCTCCAAAATGGGGTCACTTGTGGGGTAGTTATACTGCCCTGGCATTTTAGGGGCCCTAATGTGTGAGAAGTAGTTTGAAATCACAATGTGTAAAAAATGCCCTGTGAAATCCGAAAGGTGCTCTTTGGAATGTGGGCCCCTTTGCCCACCTAGGCTGCAAAAAAAGTGTCACACGTGTGGTATCGCCGTACTCAGGAGAAGTTGGGCAATGTGTTTTGGGGTGTCATTTTACATATACCCATGCTGGATGAGATAAATATCTTGGTCAAATGCCAACTTTGTAAAAAAAAAATGGGAAAAGTTGTCTTTTGTCAAGATATTTCTCTCACCCAGCATGGGTATATGTAAAATAACACCCCAAAACACATTGCCCAACTTCTCCTGAGTACGGCGATACCACATGTGTGACGCTTTTGCAGCCTAGGTGGGCAAAGGGCCCACATTCCAAAGAGCACCTTTCGGTTTTCACAGGGCAGCATGCAGGGCTCTTAACATATACGCCCTGGACTAAAAGGTAAATGGACCTAATGGTGCCAAGGAAATTCCTGTGAACCAAACACAACCACTATTATTTGTTAGCGGAGTGTGTGACCGCGTGTCGGCGTGTTAATGACAACACCAATTGTTTAACACCCATGGGCAACAAATCGCACAATTCGTGGCACATTAGATGTATCGGGGGATTTTTGGCATCCACCCACTATACAACTAGGCATGCTCTGAACAAACCCAGCCACTGCTTAGTGTTGGCTGGGTGTATTCCCACGTCCCAGGATGCTGCTACCAGCGATTCTGGTTAACAGCTACATAAGGCAACATATAACAAATGCTGCCTTATTAAGGAGGATTTGTTGCATCCACCCTCAATAGACACAGGACGTTATCATGGTGCAGTTTAACACTATCCAGAGGCGATCGCTGTGCTAATATAACCTAAAGGTGTTGACATTAGCTTGACCAGATGATGTCAGTGCAGTCAGACTGATGTGTTCTGTATTTAACTAGAACCACCGCCTGTTGCTGCTGTTAAACAGATCAGATGGTGTACACAGGGCTGGCAGGACTGCTGTCCTCCTGCAAGTGTGACCAGTCATAGATGTGAGACGGGTCACTAATGATGATTACCAAATAGGGGCCACATATCTGCTAGTTAAAACCTAAAACTGCCCCCCGACATGTTTCGCCAGTCTCGCTGGCTTCCTCAGGGGTAACGGGCAGCAATGAATCAAACTCTGTACCGGAAGCCTAAATGGTGTCCCTTGTGATTGACAGAACCGACTGGCCTATCAATAATGAAAACAAGACGTTCCAGTACCAATCGCTGTGAGCGGAGCAGGCTGGCATCATCTCCCTGTGCCAGACCTCTCCATTGACGTCATCACAGCGTGACACTGCCACAGAGGGCATGCGCCGGAACTCCGACATAGGCCTTTCACTGGCGCGGCTCAATGCGCATGAACTCTGAATGAACCAGATCTCCCAGCAAGGCTCAATTGTATCATATCTGCCATCACAAAGGTGGGAAATGATTATGTCTATCATCATGAGAACGGTAAAAAATAATTCTCATGATTATAGACAATATTATATACTCGTTGTAATCTTGATACTTTGATCTGGTGCAGAGGATTCAAAACTATTATTCTGATATTATGTCTGTGCATAAATGAAAATTCTACTGATAATCGAAACACTTAGTAGTAGTTGGAATAATTAAATAACTGATCAATTCCAAATAATTATTAATATTTTCCAGTATTTATAAAAAGGCAGTAAAGGCGAATCCTTTGTTCAATCCCTTTGGATTCAAGCTATCAAGGTGGTAAATCCACCCGGTTTCCTCTTGTAAAGGTGACCTGGACGCCATTCTTTTACAAGAGGAAACCAGGTGGATTTACCGCCTTGATAGCTTGAATCCAAAGGGATTGAACGAAGGATTCGCCTTTACTGCCTTTTTATAAATACTGGAAAATATTAATAATTATTTGGAATTGATCAGTTATTTAATTATTCCAACTACTACTAAGTGTTTCGATTATCAGTAGAATTTTCATTTATGCACAGACATAATATCAGAATAATAGTTTTGAATCCTCTGCACCAGATCAAAGTATCAAGATTACAACGAGTATATAATATTGTCTATAATCATGAGAATTATTTTTTACCGTTCTCATGATGATAGACATAATCATTTCCCACCTTTGTGATGGCAGATATGATACAATTGAGCCTTGCTGGGAGATCCGGTTCATTCAGAGTTCATGCGCATCCGCGCCAGTGAAAGGCCTATGTCGGAGTTCCGGCGCATGTCCTCTGTGGCAGTGTCACGCTGTGATGACGTCAATGGAGAGGTCTGGCACAGGGAGATGATGCCAGCCTGCTCCGCTCACAGCGATTGGTACTGGAACGTCTTGTTTTCATTATTGATAGGCCAGTCGGTTCTGTCAATCACAAGGGACACCATTTAGGCTTCCGGTACAGAGTTTGATTCATTGCTGCCCGTTACCCCTGAGGAAGCCAGCGAGACTGGCGAAACATGTCGGGGGGCAGTTTTAGGTTTTAACTAGCAGATATGTGGCCCCTATTTGGTAATCATCATTAGTGACCCGTCTCACATCTATGACTGGTCACACTTGCAGGAGGACAGCAGTCCTGCCAGCCCTGTGTACACCATCTGATCTGTTTAACAGCAGCAACAGGCGGTGGTTCTAGTTAAATACAGAACACATCAGTCTGACTGCACTGACATCATCTGGTCAAGCTAATGTCAACACCTTTAGGTTATATTAGCACAGCGATCGCCTCTGGATAGTGTTAAACTGCACCATGATAACGTCCTGTGTCTATTGAGGGTGGATGCAACAAATCCTCCTTAATAAAGGGCAGCATTTGTTATATCCACATGCATGCTGAGCCCACTTTATACTTCTCCTGGAGCCTAATAGCTACTGGTAGGTGCTGTATAAGCAGACTCAGTTTTATACTGACTTTAAAACCAGCCTCCAGGGGGAAGATTAACTGGACAGGTGTGCTTGACTGCTTGGAGATCGCCACGCCTCCAATACGTACTACAAGGAGAAAAATGTGGAAAATTTCAGCCCGCACAACCCTTAGCAGGTGCAGATTGCTGTGGCGAAATAGAAATATAAATGTAAAAACACAAAATGCAATCGCACACTGCAACCAGCTCTCTGCCCTACCTTTATGCTGGATGTTGAATAAGGCATTGGTGTACATTTTGGCCAAAGCGTAATAAGCCACTCACCGCGTCAAGGTTGCCTTCATGAGTGGTCCCTAACACTGGTTCCTACCCTTTATGGGCCATAACAGCCACATAAAGTCCAGGGAGCGCAGGTGCAGCATGCACGCTAAGTACACTCTGCTTTTAACCCCGTCCGGTGCCATTACAGCTTTCATCGGATCCAGGGATGCAAGTACTCACATGCATGCTGAGCCCACTTTATACTTCTCCTGGAGCCTAATAGCTACTGGTAGGTGCTGTATAAGCAGACTCAGTTTTATACTGACTTTAAAACCAGCCTCCAGGGGGAAGATTAACTGGACAGGTGTGCTTGACTGCTTGGAGATCGCCACGCCTCCAATACGTACTACAAGGAGAAAAATGTGGAAAATTTCAGCCCGCACAACCCTTAGCAGGTGCAGATTGCTGTGGCGAAATAGAAATATAAATGTAAAAACACAAAATGCAATCGCACACTGCAACCAGCTCTCTGCCCTACCTTTATGCTGGATGTTGAATAAGGCATTGGTGTACATTTTGGCCAAAGCGTAATAAGCCACTCACCGCGTCAAGGTTGCCTTCATGAGTGGTCCCTAACACTGGTTCCTACCCTTTATGGGCCATAACAGCCACATAAAGTCCAGGGAGCGCAGGTGCAGCATGCACGCTAAGTACACTCTGCTTTTAACCCCGTCCGGTGCCATTACAGCTTTCATCGGATCCAGGGATGCAAGTACTCACATGCATGCCAACATCAAATCAGCCTTGCCGGAAAAAACCAATATCACCCCTTGTGGGTATATAGAATTGATCCTGCTGTTCTCATTATTTTTAGAGTGAGCGATCCAGTATATCGCCTCTATGTGATGACATACAGTATTTTTTGTGGTGGGCCACAACTGTGTTTTTAACACCCCAGTAGTTATTTTGTGTTTTTGTCTGTGTCTTTTTCAAATGTGACTCACAACGAACAGTGACACTTTTTAACAATGTGTTCAATAAAAGTGAAGTATTAAATTGACCCGGGCCAAGATAGGTTTTCATTGCCTGCATAGGCTTTTGTAAATACGAGTTTACACTATCAAGGGGTTAATTGGGGTGATGGGGGGCTAAGTGTTGTGTCTTGTGTACTCACTGTGATCTGTGCTCCTCTGCTGAAACCAACCGACGAAAAGGACCAGCAGAGGAGCACAGCAGCCATTTAACACATTGGGCCAGATTTATTATTAGCTCAGGTCAGAATAATGGAGTGAAAAAGTCCCCCAAAAAGTTCCAAACGCTAAAACTGCGCCCAAATTTGCGACTTTTTTCTGCTCTGCACTATGCTCGGCAGTTTTCTGAAAGTGGGCGTGTTTTCTTATGTAAATGAATCTATAGACAGATTTACTATTGGGACTATTTATAAAGTCGCAAAAAAGTCGAAATTTCCCTCCAGTGAGAACCATGCTTATCTTATGAGACTTTTTAATAGAACATGCAACTTTTTCAGTAAAGATGTGCGACTTTTGTAAAGCTGCTTACTGATGGATAAACTGCTACCGTCAAACCACATTTATTACAGTCTTAAAGGGCCGATCATAAATCTGACTTGGCTAAAACTGACTTTAGCCATATGTTAAAGTGGAGTGAGCTGTCAGAGTCATGATAAATCTGGCCCATTATATTTATAAATATAATGTGTTAACTGGCTTCTGATTCGTTTTTTTTAAATTCATCAGCCTGCCAGCCACAATCGTTGGCTGGCAGGCTGATGACAAATTTGTTATTTAACTTTTGCCGGCCCGCGATGCGCATGTGGGCTCTGACCAAAATCTTGCATCTCGCGAGATGACGCGCTGGTGCGTCCAGGAGGAATTACAGGGCCGCCGCAAAGACGCATCCCTGCGTGCGGCAGTCCTGAAGTGGTTAATGTCCCATGGGCTTCTGTGTCCCCCAATGGTACAAGCAAGAAAATAGGATTTTTATGCTTACATGTAAAATCCTTTTCTTGATTAGTTCATTGGGGTGGGGGGCAGCTCCAACCCAGTAAGTACATTGCTGGCTCTTCCTGATGAGTCACAACCAAGAACAGGTGGGACCCATCCTTCCTATTTTCTGTTGGCTTCTCCTACAAAACTGATTAGCTCAGTGTCTACAGGAGGAGTATAGCCGAGAGGAGGAGCTAACACTTCTGCTTAGGGTCGCCTCCTCGTGGTCTTCTGTGTCCCCCCAATGAACTCTGCAAGAAGGATTTTACAAGCAAACACAAAAAAGAAAAAGAAAAATTCTATTCTCAGACTAGGTCATCAATATCTGATCAGTGGGGGTCTGACATTACACCCCTCCCCCAATCAGCTGTTCGAAGAGGAGGTGATGCTCAATGAGTACTTGGTGGTGCTTCAAGTGAGTACTTGTAATTACACTGTACTTGAGACAATGGAAAACCTATAGAAGAAACGAAGCTGACTACGTACTATTATCAAATATCATAAATACTTTATTCGTTACAAAACATGATATATATCAAGGACATAATCATTAAAAGCCAAGTGGGCAGAGAAAAACGCCATCCTGAAGGGACACAGGCTACAGGCAATGTTATCATGAATTAATATATAAATAAGTAATAAATAAGTTGGATGTATAAATAAGTAATGAATAATAAATATCACAAAGGTAGCGTCATATGTAATACCACAATGTATATATGGGGAGCTGCCGGTGAACAGAATAATAACTGCCGGTCCAGAAATAGGATCCAGAAATAATCACCCACTTCTGCCCATACAGCCTAACAGCATATAAGGACTATAATAGAGAACCTTCTTGTTTTCCCTTCTCCCCTGGACGTGTGCGCGTGGTGTGCAGCGCGGCCCGTTTATCAACCAGCAAGGATGGCGTTACCCCAACGCGCGTTTCGGCATGCCTTCGTCAGGGGATAACCCCATAGCTGTGGAGACCAAGTTATAAACCGCCCTCCTCCAATAGAACACTTGCCTGCTGATTCGTTCCCTAAATCACCTGGACGCCAACTGGCTGCGCCCAGGGCGGATCGCAGCGTACGGTCCTCCCCTCCGGCCGGCGCCACACCCCTGCCATGTGACGTCGTCACATGACTAGGTGGAACGACGTAGAGACGCCGGGCCGGAGGGGCCGCGCCGCACACCACGCGCACACGTCCAGGGGAGAAGGGAAAACAAATCATGACACCATTAGAAAAAAGAAAGAAGAGGGGAGAAAAACACCCCCTCTACTGGCAGTCAATCAGTTTCTTCATTGTCATCAGTTTCTTCATTGTCATTGAATAAACAGTACTCTGTGTCTACCCGTAGTATATATTTTAAAATACAAGTATAGATTAAAGTGCAGATATGAAATTAAAATAGTTGTAATAGATAATGATAATGAGCTGAAAACCTATTAAACAGCTAATAGAAGGTAAATGCATGAAATGAAGTAAAAAACAAATAACTACATATTGTACATATTGATACATCATAAACAGCTTATAAGTAAAACAATAAGTGCAATTCATATTAATACCTGTTATGTATTGTACAGGTTAATACATCATAAATAACTAATAAATATGTATACACATAATTCATATTGTGATAAATAAAGCAAAATGCATATACATATAATTAATATTGTGATAAATAAAGAAAAATACATATAAGGTAAGGGAAGATAAAAAAAATATGTATAATGATGAATGAGTGAAGTGAAAAAAATGGTAATACAAGAGAAGTGATGAAAAAATGTGATAAAAAATAATAATGATAAGGTGAAAAACTATATATTGGATATTTTAATCACCATTAATATGCCCAAAACAACATGATGGAATTAAAAAATACTCCATATCGGTGGACGTATGATAAGTGCATATGCAGGTGGATAAAAACAATAGTGCTAGATACTTATGGAAACCAATATGTACAAAATACCTATGAATGATGCATTAATGCATTGTGCACATACATATGCTAGAGACCAACAACAGATATCACTATCTTGATATAACAGAATCAATCGGATCCTAAGAAGAAGCTGGAAGCATGTTTCATTCTTTAAGGAGTGGAGAGATCTTCAATAAATGGAGGGATAATATAGCCTGAAAAGACAAACAAAGTAAGAAACAGTATTAAAAAACCACAATAATAACTAAAAACAAATAGTCCACAGTGGCGGTCTGAATGGCTAGAGAAAAGCAACAAAACTCAGATTCTCATTAAGGCCAGAGGGGCGAAGAGTCCCCAATGTCCAAATCCAGCGACTTTCTTTCTGGGCAAATTTTTTAGGTATGTTCCCGGCCCTCAAGTCGGTTCTGATGCAGTCTATTTCTCTCACTTTAAGAAGTCTTGGGTTACAGGCGTGACAGATCTTGGGATGGGTTTTAGGTCTTCCCAGCTTTCTACATCCTTGGCAGCGATGATGTCTCTTACGTGCTCACGTACTCTTATTTTCAATTCACGAGTAGTGAGTCCAATATAAATTTTTGGACAAGGGCACTTAGCATAGTATACTACTTTGTGTGTAGAGCAGGTAATTTGATGTGTGATCTTAAATGTTTTTATACCTCCTGCATCAGTGAACGTATCTGCTTGTTTCATGTTGGAACATGCAACGCATCTCCCACATGGTTTGAAACCCCATTGTGGTCCTCTCTTAGCAGAGAAGATCTGTTGGGGTATCGGTTCCAAGTAGCTCCTGACCAGATTATTGCGCAGGGTATCAGCTCTACGTGCAGTAATAGAGGGCTACGACGGCAATAGTTTCTCCAGAATTGGGTCGGTTCGTAAAACCGCCCAATGTCTGGCCATAATCTCCCTCATCTCCTCCCACCGAGAATGGTATGTAATTACATACCTGATCTTAGTATCCATAACTTTGTCTCTTTTTGGTTGTAGGAGGTCAGCTTGTTTTTTTGATCTCGCTCTGTAGTATGCTCTCTTTATAGATCTCCGGCTGTACCCTCTTCTCTAGAAGCGGTTAGTGAGATCACTCGCTTGTTCCTCAAAGGTATTTTCTTTTGAACAGATCCTCCGCATGCGTAAAAATTGTCCAATAGGGATTGCGTTAATGGTGTTTCTAGGATGCAGAGAGGAGGCATGTAAAAACGCATTAACCGAGGTGTCTTTACGGTATACATCAGTCTTTATATGTCCCCTATCATTTTTGGATATTGTCACATCTAGGAAATTGATCACACTTTTGTGATACGTATACGTGAGTTTGATATTTCTGGAGTTTTTATTCAACTCCGTGAAAAACTCATGTAGCTGTCCCTCAGTACCATGCCAGATCAGAAAGAATGGTGACCAAAAAAATGGTGCAGTCCATGATGACATGTCCATCTGGCATGGTATCACATCCTTCAGACATAAACAGGTCTCTCTCCCACAGCCCCAGGAACAAATTGGCGTATGGGGGGGGGGGGGGGGCACAGGCCGTCCCCATCGCGGTTCCCTGGAGCTGTAGTAAAAAAGACCAGTTGAAAGTGATTTTTTTTTTTGGGCCAATACAAACCGAATCAGCAGGCAAGTGTTCTATTGGAGGAGGGGGGTTTATGACTTGGTCTCCACAGCTATGGCGTTACCCCCTGACGAAGACACGCCGAAACGCGCGTTAGGGTAACGCCATCCTTGCTAGTTGACACACGGCACTTGTCCTGGTAGGTTCTCTCTTATAGTCCTTATATGCTGTTAGGCTGTATGGGCAGAAGTGGGTGATTCTTTCTGGATCCTCTTTCTGGACCGGCAGTTATTATTCTGATCACCTGCGGCTCCCCATATATACATTGTGGTATTACATATGACGCTACCTTTGTGATATTGTTTATTATTACTTACTTATTACTTATTTATATATTAATTCATGATAACATTGCCTGTAGCCTGTGTCCCTTCAGGATGGCGTTTTTCTCTGCCCACTTGGCTTTTAATGATTATGTCCTTGATATATATCATGTTTTGTAACTAATAAAGTATTTATGATATTTGATAATAGTACGTAGTCAGCTTTGTTTCTTCTATAGCTTTTTCATATTTCATGGGAGCTGGTACTCGTGATTGTTTACAGGTTGATCCTCGTACTGTTGCCGCAACATGGATTGTATATGCTAATTTTAGCTTAGGCATGAGGATCCCTTTTGGCAGGCAGCCATTCTAGCTTGGTGACTGCTTGCAGAGAGGACCTGTGCCCCTCTGTGCTGCTTGTTGTCGGCTGGGACTTGTGGTACTACCACATAAATCAGTGCTTTCCATAAGAAGAAGATGACGAAAAAGAACATCTGGAACAGCTGTAGTGATCTTTGGCTCATCTGCAGCTGTTACAGATCCCCATTCCCTGTCCCTCCCTCCTTCACCCCCCTCTCCGTGCTTTTTTGGGGGGCTCTGCACCACTTTTTCTGTGTGCGAGCTGTGACTGGCAAGTGCTGATCAGCACTTGTTTTTTTTTGGTGCGTGCTAGCTATATTCAAGTCAATTTTAGTTAGTAGTATTTTTGATTTTTGAACCCACACACGTGCCATCTTCGTGCGTGGGTCCTGCACCTGCTAAGCGCCAGTCAGTACTGTCTATTACTGACTGGTTAAGTGCCTTTTTTTACCGTATTTTTCGCCCTATAAGACGCACCGGTCCATAAGACGCACCTAGGTTTTTGGGGAGGAAAATAAGAAAAAAATAATTTTTAACCAAAAGGTGTGCTGTGTGTTTGGTGGGTTTGGAACGAATGGTGGTCTCTGGATGGCACTATTACTGGGGATCTGTGGATGACTGACACTTATGTAGGTGATCTGTGGATGACTGACACTGTTATGTGGGGGATCTGTGGATGACGGACACTGTTATGGGGGGATCTGTGGATGACGGACACTGTTATGGGGGGATCTGTGGATGACGGACACTGTTATGGGGGGATCTGTGGATGATGGACACTGTTATGGGGGGATCTGTGGATGATGGACACTGTTATGGGGGGATCTGTGGATGACTGACACTGTTATGGGGGGATCTGTGGATGACGGATACTGTTATGGGGGGGATCTGTGGATGACGGACACTGTTATGGGGGGATCTGTGGATGACGGACACTGTTATGGGGGGCATCTGTGGCTTGCACTATTACAGGGGGATCTGTGGATGGCATTGTTACGGAGGGGGGGGAATCTGTGGATGGCACTGTTATGGGCTGGGGGGGATCTGTGGGTGGCACTGTTATATATGTGCCATCCACAGACCCCCCCCCCCCCAGCCTATAACAGTGCCATCCACAGACCCCCCCCAGCCCATAACTGTGCCATCCACAGACCCCCCCCCCCCCCTGCCCATAACTGTGCCATCCACAGATCGCCCCCGCCGCCAGTATACTAAAATAAGATGTCATATTCAATTAATACTTATTAAACATGCCCCCTCAGTCCTATTACTACCTTACATCCTAATCGCTGCTGTAGAATTCAGGCAGGCAGGACGGGCGGCCGGCCGGCGCGTCTCTTACTGACGTCACTTGCCTGCGCCGCCTGCTTCATTCATAAAGTAGGCGGCGCAGGCACGTGACAAGAGTTACGCTGCCGCCCGCCCGGCCTGAATTCTACTGCCGCGATTAGGATGTAAGGTAGTAATAGGACTAAGGGGGCAAGTTTAATAAGTATTACTTGAAAATGACATCTTATATTAGTATACTGGAGCGGCGGGGCGGTGCTATACTACACTGACTGCACCGCCCCGCCACTATTGCCAGCCCCCAGACCCTCCTCCCAGTCCCTCTCCGAGTCCCCGCTCGCTCCTACATCGCTGCCAGCGATGTAAAACTGCAAGCATTCGCCCCATAAGACGCAGGGGCATTTCTCCCCCATTTTGGGGGAAGAAAAAGTGCGTCTTATGGGGTGAAAAATACGGTATATTTATTTTTTGGAGCCCTTTTTTCTAAATTTTTATCTTATTCTTTCACTTATCTTTTTCTTTCTCTTTTTTTTATTTATCATAAATTTAATTTTAATTAATTCATTACAAGCCCTCTCACATGTTAAATCACTACATACACTCCCTGACACTTTTCACTTTACATACACCAATAAAAATAAAAATGTCCAATTCATCCCAGAGAATGTACTCCGCTGAAGAGGCATACGCCTTCCTTGCCTCTAAAATGGAGTCTGCAAGTGAGGGAGAAGAGGATGCCACATTCCTCTACTCCTTCATCAGAGACGCCCCAGGAGAGATGAAGTAGCCCTTCCCAGTGATCCCCTATGGTCTACATCGCCTGAGGATTATGAGCCCCAAATTGCAGTGTTTGTGGGAAACTCTGGAATCCAGATTGACTGCACGGGCTTCACAGAAATAGATTTTTTCAAAATCTATTTCTCTGACGATCTCATAAATTTGATGGTGACCCAAACAAATTTGTACGCCCAGCAGTTTATTTCTCAAAACCCGACATCCTCATATACTAGACCCCTGTAAATGCAGCAGACATTATGAAGTTTTGGGGGCTGTTGCCGCATATGGGCCTGGTAAAAAAAAAACTTAAATGAGACAATATTGGAGTTCAGATGTCTTGTACCACACTTCAATTTACAATATGGCCATGTCCCGCTCAAGATTTGAATCCATTTTAAAATTCCTACATTATTATGATAAAGCCAAATGACCCAAATTTTGACCATCTATTCAAAATAAGACCCTTTCTGGAGCACCTCAACTCAAAATTTACAAAGGTGTTCACCCCAGAAAAAGAAATTAGCATAGACGAGTCCCTTGTACATTTTAAAGGAAGGGTTAAATTTTGCCAGTACCTGCCCAGCAAGCGGGCACGGTACGGAATAAAAATGTACAAGCTGTGCGGAAGTACCTACAGGTTCCGGGTTTATGAGGGGAAAGACCCAACATTTCCCTAGTGAAGTCCCACAAACAGCGAAGAGGGAAAAGACCCAAAAAAGATGTCGGCTTTGTTACAAAAGGGGAATACGAAAGGACACCTGCGCTGATAAACCAGGCCTCTGCTTGAAAGAATGCTTCTGAACCTACCACTCATCCATGGATTTTTAATTTCATCCTTTATGCACCCTGTAATATTTCCATATCTCTGATTTAGTCCGCCTCACTTGCATACCCACTTCATAATCTTTTCTGTGAGACACTTGTTTGGTAAAAAAGTACCCTTTCCAGTGATGAATGAACTAGCGTGCAACTACATAGAAATACCCTGGAAACGTAAGTCCGGCGGAGACTCCTACAGCATGGGGACATGGTATGCAAGGATTTTAATGCACTGTAAAGGCAAATGGGGTTGTAAAAGATATGGATTGAGATTGCTAGGTGGTAGACAGGGGGTTAATGGGATGGGCCAAGCTGTAACCAATGCAAGGCCTTGAGGTGGTATTTAAATGTTCACTGTGTCATTGTTAAATTGTGAGCTTGATAAACGTTGCTACAGATTTTGGTGTAATAAAGAAATGTAATATTTATCCATTGGAGTGCCGTGGCTTCACTACTTTTTGTTCGTACGGGGGTGCTCTTTCCAAAATGGGGTCACTTCTTGGGGTTTTTCATTTCTGGGGACCTCTGGAAATTTTTTAAATGCGACATGGCAGCTAAAATCCATGTCTGCCAATTCAGGCCTGCAAATTGTACTTTGCCTGTAGCGGCCTGCTGTGCGCCAATACAGCAGGCTACGAGCACATATGGGGTGTTCGCAAAATGGGGAACATATACTGGGGTGCACTTTCTTCATTAACCCCTTGTGAAAGTGAAAAATTGGGGTCTGCTAGTAATTTCTCATTTTTACAAATATGTGCTTTGAAATCCTCTCTAGTATTTCTGCCTTCTGTGAGACACCTGTTTGGTAAAAAAAAAAAAAAAAAAAGTACCCTTTCCACCATTTAAAATGTTCATACGGGGGTTCTCTTAACGAAATGGTCACTTCTTGGGGATTTCCACTCTAGGGGTACCTCAGGGTGTCTTTATATGCAACATAGTTCCCAAATCCCAATCATTTTATGAGCACGTATTGGGTGTTGGCATATTCGGGGGGGGGGGGGGGGAGGAATGGGGAACAAAATGTGGGATGCATTTTGTCCTGTTACCCCTTGTGAACGTGAAAAATGTGGGTGTAAAGCAACTTATGAAAAAAAAAATACATTTTTTTTTTACCATTTTCACAGCCAAGCGTTTCCCAATTCTGTGAAGCGCTCGATGGATCAAAGTGCTCATTACACACCTTTGAATATTCCTTGAGGGGTGTTTCCAGAATGGGGTCACTTTTTGGGTGTTTCCATTCTAGGGTTACCTCAGGGTGTGTTCAATTGCAAGATGGTGCCTGTGAATTATTCCGGTGAAATCCACCTTCCAGAAACCATTTGGTGCTCCCTTCCTTCTGACCCCTGTGGTACGCCGATATAGCAGTATACAAGCACATATGGGGTATTGCTGTAATCAGGAGAAAATGGGCAATACATTAGGGGGTACATTTTCTCCAGTTTCCCCTTTTGAAAGAGAAACATTTTGGCCTAAATCTTTTTCTTGAAAAAAAAAAAAAAAATCTTCATTTTCACAAAGTTTTACCTCTGAGGACAAAGTTCCCACTACACATCTTGAAATATTCCTTGAGTGTAGTTTCCAGAATGGAGTGACTGGGGGTTTCCACTGTAGGGCCATCTCAGTGTCTCGTCTTCACATGCGACATAGCTCCCAATTACCATTCCAGCAAAATCCGCTCTCCAAAAGCCATATGATGCTTCTTCCACTATGAAGCCTACTGTGCGCCCATACATCATTTTTTGAGCACACATGTAAACCCCAGATTCAGGGTAATAGATTTTGAGTTTTGTTTGGCTGTTAACCCTTGTTTTGTTACTGGAACAAATTAAAAATCTGACAAGTGAAATTCTGAAATTTCATCTCCATTTGCCATTAACTCTTGTGGAACTCCTTAAGGGTTAATGTTTGTAAAATCAGTTTTGAATACGTTGAGGGGTGTAGTTTCTAAAATTGGGTGATTTATGGGTGGTTTCTAATATGCAAGTCCCAGAAAGTGACTTCATAACTGAACTGGTCCTGAAAAATTTGGGTTTTGGAAATAGTTTAGTGTTAAGATTTGCTTCTAAACCTTCTACCGTCCCCAAAAAATAAAATGTCATTTGCTAATTTTTTGCAATTGTCACTTGCTAATTTTTCCAAATTATTGGTAGATTAGTTTTTCTATAGATAAACATTTTTTGACTCCATTTCACCAGTGTCATGAAGTATGATATGTAACAAAACATCTCAGAATGGCCTATATAAGTAAAAGTTTTAAAGTTACCACATGTCAAAAGATGACCTGGGGTTGAAAGGGTTAGAGAGCAAGCAACTGCCTAGTCAAACAGCTGATTGATGAGGGTGCTAAACCCTCACCAATCTGATATTCATGGTAAGTCTAAAACCCTGCACAATCCATTTAAGCAGGTCATACACATTAGATACATGTCTGGCCACCCCAGCTGCCTGCCTGTGTATGGCACCTACTGAAGCTGACTGTTAGGGATAAGAGAATCGACTTTGGCCGTTTCAGCCATTTTGCATATAACTTCATTAGAATACTGTATGGAGAGAGCGCCCTGTACAGTATTAGTGTATTGGTTCTGATGAGCCAAAGTTATTACTTCTAAGTCTTGTGAAACTTTGGGCAACATGTTTGGAAATTCGTTTTTTTACTGAACTCAGGTTCGGTTCTAAGGTACCGCTTGGAACTGAACGTTCGGTAAGAGGTTTTTAACAGTAGAAATTAACTTCTGAAACCACCTGACATTCTAATACTGTATGGAGCGCTCACTCTGTACAGAATTTTTATGCAAATCTAATTCAGATGTGTCATTTAAAGTAGTAGATTCACTCATTCCTACTGGCTGTGAAGGTAAAAGGATTGGCTGCAGGGGTCATTTCCTGCAACTAAATACACTACATGCATGTGCACACTAAGGAGTTATATTTTTAAGTATTCTTTACAGATTTTCTAAAATGGGGGGGGGAGGAATGCTACACAAGCTCAGTGTGAAGAAGCCCTTGCAGCTAGGCACAGGCCTGTGTTCTCTATGCATTTCAGTTTTAAAGTTGCAAACCCAAGAAGGGTCTAAGGCAGTTATGATGTAGTAATCTCAATTGTCAAACAGCTAAAGTTACTTCAAGGGGTTGTCCAGCTTCTAGCATCCTATCCTGAAAATATGCTGGCGTGCGCTGCCATTGATCAGACATGCATGATGGTGGTATAGAGGCACTGACATGGATCCTCTGTTTATATTATGTGGATCAACACATATCTACCACCCCCTATCTTATATTTTGAATAGTCAGCACCTTTGCTGTTTTTAATGGCCAATAATCAGGTAATTATGTTTACACATGCACCATTTGATCATGACTGATTTTTTGCATTACATCCTGTATTGGAATTTGAACTCGATTGCGTTGTACATGCTTTTAGATAGATAAGAGCTCCACCTATACACATTGCAGTGATGGGTAAATACAGACTGATTTACTTTGGAGTGCTGCCTTATTCCTGTTGAGGATAGGTGCCCAATATCAGGTTGGTGGAGAGCAACAAGCAGACTGCTCCATCTACTGTATGGTGGCAGTGCAGTGTTCCTGCAGCTAAGCCCTATTCACCTAGATTAATCCATGCATGGTTACCCACTAGCATTGTGTGGTTCTGAAAACCCAACTGTTGATAGTTAATCTAGTTACATGTTGTGTTAGACATGATTTCACACAGGATACAAGCTGTAAACTATGCACATTTATTAAGTTTCCAGCAAAAAAAGATAAATTATTTTCACAGAATGAATGAGACATCACTTCTTGGTAGCCTTCAATGCAGATTTTGTGACCTTAGCAGTGCTTGGTGCTTTCTTGTCCACAGCTTTAATGACTCCAACCGCCACCGTCTGTCTCATGTCACGAACGGCAAACCGGCCTGCAATATAGTTAAGTGCATATTGTAGTTTTGGACTTAAATACATTAAGCTAGAAGAACAGCAGGTTAAAAACCACACTTCACTCCATAAAGGTTCGTTCCAGGTAGTCCTAACAGTTTCTAGAAGGTCGTCCACTGCTTAAATGTAATGTGGTTCTCTGGGCTTAAAGTCCTCCAGTGTGCCAATCTGTGGAGGAGACTAGTCTGCTCAGTACTACCCCTGTTTTATTCACACAACTGCCAGAACTGGATGTGGGCTCTTCCATTCAGATCATGGCTGGATGTGTTCCTTAGTCTTCCCATTTAGCTGCACACTGTATATGTAGCCTAACAGGAAGACTTGGAAACACGTACAGTCTGGACCCTAGTGGAAGAGTCCATATCCCGTCATTGACCACAGCAGAAATGTCAGTGCAATAGAGAAGTACTGAGCAGACTAATCCTCCCTCTATAGGTCAGCACACAGGAGGATTTTCGAAGCCCAAAGATCCTCTAAGGCTGAAGCAACCATGTTATATAGACTTACAATTAAGCAAATGCTGACAGTAGACTGATAAAACATGCAGTCTTCCTTACCTAGGGGAGGGTATGAAGAGAAGGTCTCCACACACATTGGTTTCCCAGGAATCATTTCAACAATGGCAGCATCCCCAGATTTTAAGTTTTTGGGGTTGTCCTCCATTTTCTTGCCCGATCGACGGTCAATCTTTTCCTTCAGCTCTGCAAACTTACAAGCTATGTGGGCTGTGTGACAGTCCAGTACTGGAGCATAGCCAGCATTAATCTGTCCTGGGTGATTGAGGATAATTACCTGTGGGAATAAACAAGACGTATTACATAAGCAGTGCACATGCCTTGTCTTCCAAGGAGTGTTATGCCAATTTAGTGTGTTACCTGAGCTGTGAAACTGGCAGCCTCCATTGGTGGGTCATTTTTGCTATCACCAGCTACATTGCCTCTTCTGATGTCCTTAACAGATATATTCTTCACATTGAAGCCCACATTGTCCCCAGGTGTAGCTTCCTGTAAAGCTTCGTGATGCATTTCTACAGACTTTACTTCTGTGGTTACATTTCCAGGTGCAAATGTTACAACCATTCCTGGCTTCAAGATGCCAGTCTCAATTCTGCCCACCGGAACAGTGCCAATACCTAGAATAGGCCAAGTATTAATATCATCCTAAACAAAAATAGGGTCCATCATCCATATCATAATATATTTCATCTTACCTCCAATCTTGTAAACATCTTGAAGAGGTAGACGCAGAGGTTTGTTCAATGGACGAGCTGGGGGAATAATAGAGTCCAGTGCTTCTAGAAGGGTAACTCCAGTGGCATTTCCTTCTTTCCTTTCAATCTTCCAGCCTTTGAACCAAGGCATCTAAAGACAAAATTACACATTATATTCATGTGATCTGCATAAGCAATTGTCACATTCTACCTTAAGTATTAATTTAGACTCCATTTGCATGGGTCATTTAGACCCACCTGGCTAAACATTGGTACAAGACTTTTAGAAATACTCAACGTTAGTTCAAATTCACACCAACATTTAGGCTACTTTCACACTAGCAGCAGCCTTCTCTGGCGGGTGACATGTCAGTTTTATTCCTGCATGTTCACCGTGCTCCCTCTGGAACCCAGTCACACCCCCATTGTAGACAATGGGGCTGAGCAGACCTCTGGCGGCACATGTGCACTAGCAGCAGCATGGACCCGGCAGGCTGTTCACCCGCCAGAGCAGGCTGCCACTAGTGTGAAAGTAGTCCAAGGCTGTGGATAAGTGGTGACGTGATACACAACTCAATGCAGTGAAAGTGAATTGAGTCACTGACCTGCAAGTAGTTACAACTGATGCAGAGAAATACAAACTGGATTTTAAGACTGTTGGGTTATGGCAAATTGTCAGTGGCAATAAGAGCCCATTGACTTTAGAGTACAGTAGAGCCACAATGCTGAGATCTCCAGCTGTGTAGTCCCAGTGTTATTCACGATTATGACCTTGGTTCTAGCCTCCTGAGATTCTTACAAAGCCCATGTTGTGAAGTTAAAACATTGCAGTCAAAAGGGCAACTAACCTTACTGCTAGCTTCCAGCATATTGTCTCCATGCCAGCCAGAAATTGGTACATAACCAACTGTTGCTGGGTTGTAGCCAATTTTCTTAATGTAGGTGCTAACTTCCTTTGTTATTTCGTCAAACCTCTTCTGGCTGTATGGAGGTTCTGTGGAATCCATCTTGTTCACACCAATGATTAACTGTTTGACGCCCAACGTAAAGGCAAGGAGGGCATGCTCCCGAGTCTGTCCATTCTTGGAAATTCCAGCTTCGAACTCCCCCACTCCGGCAGCCACAATAAGTACAGCACAGTCCGCCTGAAAGGAAAGTAGATATTAGTAAAACAAATTGTTTCCCCAACCATTGAAGTCATTGTAACACAGAATACATCAGAAGAGTGGTCATGTCCAAACAAGCCTAAAAGCTCCCACCTCAGACACCTAGGTGACATGCCCTGTTGTGCCAGCAAGCAGCATATTAAATGCTGAAGCCGCTACATGTGTACGAGTAATGGAAAGATACACAAGACCTCTGCTCTCCCAGTGGACATGCCACCAGAGTCTTAGATGGGCAGGCCAGTGATACTGATAGGACAGGTCATCAGCCTCAGATCTGTGGGGGCCAACACCTAGCACCCCGACTGATTAGTTGTTAGCTGCTAGTGCCAGCACTTCCACTGAGAACAGAGTTAGAAACACAGCTCTGTTCTGAGTAGTAGGCCTTCTGGTTACTGCAGTCACTTAAATAGGAGCTGAAGTAACCCTAGTCAGAGACTAGTGGTAGCTCTGGTTCCAGCAGGTAACTGATCAGTGGGAGCTCAGTCTGCCCACCGCCAACATAATAGTTAGCCCAGAAATCACCTTTACCTCTGCATCATGGACTCAAAGGTGATGCCATTTCAAAATTTGCCTCAGGCAGTGGGAAGGCTATGTGCTCCTCTGCCCCTGGCCACAAAGCAGTGAGGGAAATGGGGCCCAAGTGGAACTCTTGCACCCCCTCCACCTTTAGCTACACCCCAAAGTCACCACTGCAGAAATCCAGCTACACAGAAATTTGTACATCAAGAGTGAAAGCTTAAAAGTAAACCTAGTTTATGCCTCAGCCTTTAAGTAAAAGCTTATTCACACATCCATATTTCAGGTGTAACATACAATTTCCATTGAAGCCTAGATTGGCTTTTCAGGAGACAGGTGTGACAACTGCTAGGCATAAACTAACACTACTTTCACACTAGCGGTTTGCCGATCCAACATGGATCTGCAAAAACACTTGTTACAATACAACCGCATGCATCCCGTCATGAACAGATCCGGTTGTATTAGGTCTTCTATAGCAAAGACTGATCGGTCATGAACACCATTAAAAGTCAACGGGGGGGGGGGGGGAAGGGGGGTCAGAGGAGAAGAGAAACAGATCTGTCCCCATAGACTTAAATTGGGCGTAAGGATCCATCTTGTTCCGCACCGTGATATTAGGTGGTGTGCTCTGAGTTCATCACGACACACCCTTAGTTCAAGCTGCTGATCCTTGTGCCAAACAGTACATATAATATGGAATTGGGAGTTAGGAAACTCTTCAGAGGAGTTTCTAAGAGGGAATCCACCTCCATGGTCTTAGACTACTCATGCAGATGGAATTCTGAGCGGAGGCAATACTAGGAGATAGTCATCACCTGCTCAACAATCTGCACTCATCCACCCCAGGCCCTGCAGTACTTACCTGTGAGGTGCCAGTGATCATGTTCTTGATGAAGTCACGATGCCCAGGGGCATCAATGATGGTGATGTAGTACTTCGCAGTTTCAAACTTCCACAGGGAAATATCAATGGTGATGCCACGCTCCCGCTCAGCCTTCAGCTTGTCCAGCACCCAGGCGTACTTGAAGGAACCTTTGCCCATCTGTAAAAAGCCAGCAATGACGTTATTGGATTGCACACAAGGTTCTACCCCAAACCAGCCATGGCCCCTCACTCCCCGATCAGCCCTGGTCCATCACCCCCTTACCTCCGCTGCTTCTTTCTCAAACTTCTCGATCGTCCTCTTATCGATCCCGCCGCACTTGTAGATCAGGTGGCCGGTAGTGGTGGACTTGCCGGAGTCGACATGGCCAATGACCACGATGTTAATGTGGATCTTCTCTTTTCCCATCGTAACAACCTTGAAGTGTATCAGAGCAGACGGAGCGGTAGAGAGGACGCGGCGGCGCCAGACATTTAAAGGTCTGAACCAGGGCGGGGCTTACGGAACGACCAATAGCAAGCCTAGTGCCCGAGGTAAGAGCACTGTGATTGGATAACGCGTTGTTTGGGAGCAGACTGCACCCGCCTACTTATCACATGTGTTTGGGATTCTGGTTGCTTTATTACCTATTTATGGATTCTGCTATTTTTTCAGGATTTACATTGAGCTTTTCATCATCTGAGTACATCATCCTATTCATATGTGACGTGCATAATTGTGGGTGCACTTTTATTATGGTGTACCCCCAGGAAAAGTTATTAGGGGCTAGTCATATGGCCTCTTTTGGGGTGCAGACACAGGGGCTGAAATTTTGACCATGTGGTTTTATTATTGATTAATTTCAATGGAAGGCAGTGCTGAGGATCACGGAGTGGCGGCTTAGCGCCATGGCCACCCTGAGAAGGGACATGTGTGTTCTTAGCGTAAGCGGCGGCGAGTCCTCCCATATAAATGAATGGGAGGTAGAAATGATGTGGGTGCCTCTGGGATTTCAGTGTGGACAGTTCAGTGGAAAATTCAGTGGGGAAAAAAGCAGTGTGAACGACCCCTTACGTGTTTTATTCTATTTTTAGATTGTAAATAACTTCTGCAAAGGCCATACATTTTAGGTTACTTTCACACTAGCGTTTCTATTTTCCGGTATTGAGATCCGTCATAGGGTCTCAATACCGGAAAAAAAACACTTCCGTTTTGTCCCCATTCATTGTCAATGGGGACAATACGTAACTGAACAGAACGGAATGCTCCAAAATGCATTTCGTTCCGATAGGTTGTGTTCTCATACCGGAGATAAAAACCGCAGCGTGCTGCGGTTTTCTTTCCGTCATGGGATGCGGAGCAAGACGGATCCATCATGACCCACAATGCAAGTCAACGGGGACGGATCTGTTTAACTCTGACACAATAGAAAACAGATTCGCCCCCCTTTGACTTTCAATGGAGTACATGACGGATCCGTCTTGGCTATGTTAAAGATATAACAAACGGATCTGTTCATAACGGATGCAGGCGGTTGTATTATCAGTAATGGAAGCGTTTTTTGCTGAACCCTGCCGGATCCAGTAAAAATGCTAGTATGAAAGTAGCCTTAGGGTCTATTCACACGTCCGTTTTTTCTTTCCTGATCTGTTCCGTTTTTTGCTGAACAGATCTGGACCAGATCTGGACCCATTCATTTTCAATGGGTCCTGAAAAAAAACGGACAGCACAATGTCTGATTTTTTTCCAGGACCCATTGAAAATGAATGGGTCCAGATCTGGTCCAGATCTGTTCAGCAAAAAACGGAACAGATCAGGAAAGAAAAAACGGACGTGTGAATAGACCCTTAAATGGATGCCAGTGGACTCCTTCATTTCCAGTCATGCGCGGTACGCTCTCATTCACTTCTATGGGGAGCGTGCTTGTTGGTGGCCGGACCAGAGTCCTCTAGCCACCACCTTGTGGGGCTACATTCCCGATATAGGTGCAGGTCCCAGTGGTGGGACCCACACCTATAAGACAATGGGGGCATAACCAAGCGATATGCCCCCATTGTCTGAGATGAGACAACCCATTTAAGGATGTAACAACACCATCTGAACATGTAAGTGACTCTAGTGGACGTCAGGAATGCTTTTAAAGATGGATTCATAAATTTGTGGATTATAATCGAGTGCTGGAGATTTGCTCATTTCTACAAAACTAATTTTTGATAACATATACCTCTGACATACTACTGTATAGGCATACAGCGACATAAGTCAGCCATGTAAGCTGCGGTCTCCTCACAACATACCAAGCACAGCGCCATACATTGTATAGTGGCTGTGCTTGGTATTACAACCCAGGCCTATTCACTTGCATGAGATTGAACTGCACAAAGGTAATGTGGCTAATGGACATGACGTCATTGGCCTAGACAGAGGCCGCTGCACTCACTGGTGTGCCACACCTCTTCAAACAGCTGATCAGCGAGAGCTTTGGGAGTCACACTTCCAACAATCTGATGTTGATGATAGGCCTGAGGATAGGCCACCAATATTGAACTCCCAGAAAACCCCTTTAACGGGTTGTCTGGGTTCTAGATGTTGATGACATGGGTTCTAGATGTTGCAGGATAGGTCATGAATATCAGATCGGTGTGGATCCGATACCTGACACCACAACCGATCAGTCGTTCTCAGCAGCTGCCGGCGCCAGAAACATCACACTGGAAGGAGTCAGAATCAGAAAGCTCCATGCAGCCGGCATACTGCAGCTCAGCTCCTATTCAAGATGTTTCCGACAGCTGCTTAGAACAACTGATGGGTGGGGGATACAGGTGCTGGACCCCCAAAATCTGATATTGATAACATCCTATAGGCCTTTAAAGGGCTTTTTACAGACTTTTACCATTGATGACCTATCCTCAGGATAGGTCATCAATATCAGATCGGCAGGGTGCCGAGTCTCAGACTCCCAGCAATCTGATATTGATGATCTATCCCGAGGATAGGATATTAATAGTAAAAGCCCGGACAATCCCTTTCAGTCTTTTATCAATATTGGTATCGCTATAGACACAAGTGGTCTCTATTGTAATTTCACTGTGTTTATCAGAAGCATTTTGCTCCTCTAGCCAGGGGGCAGTATTCGTGACTAGCGTGTTATTTGTTTCGGTGTCAGACACCTCTAGGATCATCTCCATTGTGCTGTGGTCTGCCGATGCATACCAAAAGCTTTAAACACTTGTTCAAGTTGCATATCACAAGTTTCATGTTAAAGTGATCACTGTCCAAAGAAATCCCATCTAATGCTAATGAACTTGAATTTGCAATACAAGAAACAGAAGTTGCTCCGCAGGTTTTTGAAATAATAGTCTGGGCGGGCTACTGTTAATACTGACAAATCTCATGGCCTATACCAAGCAAACTACAATAGCTGAATGTATCCATCACTTTTGTATCTCACATATTGTTGAGGTGTAACTTATAGACTGTGCATATAACTTATATGACTATTAGGAAATGGTATTTGTTAATGTTATTTGGTTCATTTTCCACCTTTTTGTGAGAATGTATGCTCAACAGGCCTTGCTCGTGGACAGGCAACTCAAACAGCTTCCAGGGACCCCTATAAGGCTCTGTTCAGGCATCTGTTCAGATAATACAACCACATGCATCCGTTCAGAACGGGTCCGTTTGTATTATCTTTAACATAGCCAAGCCGGATCAGTCTTGAACACCATTGAAAGTCAATGGGGGACGGATCCGTTTTCTATTGTGTCAGTGAAAATGGATCCGTCCCCATTGACTTACATTGTGTGTCAAGACGAATCCGTTTGGCTCCGTTTTGTCAGACGGACACCAAAACGTGTGTCCGCCTTCAAAGCGGAATGGAGCCAAACTGATGCATTCTGAGCGGATCCTTATCCATTCAGAATGCATTAAGGGCAAAACTGATCCATTTTGGACCCCTGAACGGATCTCACAAACGGAAACCAAAACGCCAGTGTGAAAGTAGCCAAATCATTGTCGACCGAACCTGCAGACCAACACTTTTATATGTGTGGGGGCGCTCCTGACTCTACCCCAACAGATGATGTCGGGAGAGAAGGATAAAACAAAGTGAATATTTTGTACAACCATAGATAAGCTGCTGCCAAAAGTGCTTGGCAGCAGTTTTTCCACTCTGTCCATATAATACAATACACACATGTATGAGGGAGACAGGAGAAATAGCTGTCAGCCAGTGGAGTAACTAGAACTGTCTGAGCCCCACAACAAACTTTAGATAGGTCATCAGTATCTGACCGGCGGAGGTCCGACACCCGAGACCCCTGCCGATCAGCTGTTTGAGAAGGCACCGACACTACATTGTATAGCGGCTGTGCTTGGTATCGCACTCAGCTCTTTTCACTTCAATGGGGCTGAGCGCAATACCAAGCGCAGTCACTATCCAATGTACGGTGCTGTGCTTGGTATGCATGGAGAAGGCTGCGGCACCCACAGGAGCGCTGGTGCCTTCTCAGACAGCTGATTGCGGGGGTCCCGGGGATCAGACCCCCACCGATCAGATACTGATGACCTATCCTGATGATAAGTCATTAGTATCAAAATCCCCGAAAACCACTCTAAGCATGCATGTCTCCACAGGTCCGGCAGGGAGAGGGTAGGATTTAAAAGCTTATAAAAACTGGACAAACCCTCTTAAAGGTATCATCTTCTTTGGTCAATCCTTATATGCTAAAAAAAAGGCTTCCGGTCATATGCTGTAATGTTAGTATCTGTAAGCAAGCATTCAGTTCCACTGCAGCGGCAACACTGGGAAAGCGTTAATTTTAATGTAAATTTGTTTTCCCTTAGTCCTAACAGCAGCACAAGTGGGGAGTTCTCCCCTGTGAAACTGGCAGGACAGGTGGAATTTTTATTGATAAAATTATTACCCAAGATTAATTAAACAATTAACCCACCCCCATAAAGGGACGCCTGCCCCAACAGACAGTGCTTTATCATCAAGTATACCAAAAAACAAAGAAGCTTGGTTTGGGTGGAAATTTGTGTGCTGCTGTTAGCACTAAGGGAAAACAAATTTACGTTAAAATTAACGCTTCCCTTTCGTCCTAACCAGCAGCACAAGTGGTTAGGACGAATTAGGAGGGTTCCGCTTTTTTTTTTTTTTTTCTAGGAGAGGGCACTGTCTGTTGGGGAGGGCGTCCCTTTATGGGGGTGGGTTAATTGTTTAATTAATCTTGGGTAGTAATTTTATCAATAAAAATTCCACCTGTCCTGCCAGTTTCACAGGGGGAGAACTCCCCACTTGTGCTGCTGGTTAGGACTAAAGGGAAATTAAGTATTACACATTTACATTATTATTTTGAAGATTAGCCAAACCTTCCAATTCTCATAAAAGAATTACTGTATATTTATTGTTATGGGCCAAGACGGAAGGACACATCTCCTTTGATATCAATAAGCTGTCCATACAGTGCACAATCATGTTCCTTGTAGCTACTCTACTCTTTGGCTAAATGATGAGGGCTCAAATGAGAGATTCCCTTACGTCCTAACCAGCAGCACAAATGGGGAGTTCTCCCCTGTGAAACTAGTGGAATTTTTTATGACAATAAATTTCCTACCAAGCACTAATTAACCCTTTCATGACCAAGGGTCATTGATGCCCCAGTGTCCAGGTCAAAATTTACAAATCTGACATGTGTCGCTTTATGTGGTAATAGCTTTGGAACACTTTTACTTATCCACGCCATTCTGAGCTTGTTTTCTCGTGACACATTGTACTCCATGACAGTCATATATTTGAGTCAATATATTTCACCTTTATTTATGAAAAAATCCCAAATTTACCCAAAATTTTGAAAAATTCACAATTTTCCAAATTTCAATTTCTCTGCTGCTTCTAAAACAGAAAGTCATACCTAATAAAATATTTATTACTTAACATTCCCCATATGTCTACTTTATGTTGGCATCATTTTTGAAATGTCATTTTATTATTTTAGGACGTTAGAAGGCTTAGAAGTTTAGAAGCAATTCTTACAATTTTTAAGAAAATTTCCAAAACCCACTTTTTAAGGACCAGTTCAGGTCTGAAGTCACTTTGTGGGGCTTACATAGTGGAAACCCCCCATAAATGACCCCATTGTAGAAACTACACCCCTCAAGTTACTCAAAACTGATTTTACAAACTTTGTCAACCCTTTAGGTGTTCCACAAGAATTAAAGGAAAATGGAGATAAAATTTCTAAATTTCACATTTTTGGCAGATTTTCCATTTTCTAAAAAATTTTTCTTTAACACATTGAGGGTTAACAGCCAAACAAAACTCAATATTTATTCCCCTGATTCCGCGGTTTACAGAAACACCCCACATGTGGTCGTAAACTGCTGTACGGGCACACGGCAGGGCGCAGAAGGAAAGGAATGCCATACGGTTTTTGGAAGGCAGATTGTGCTGGATTGGTTTTCTGAATGCCATATGTTTTTTATTTTTCTGCCGATCGTCTTGTGCAGGGGCTCGTTTTTTGCAGAAAGTGTGGAGGTTTATATTGGTACCATTTTTGGGTACATAGGATTTTTTGATCATTCATTATTACACTTTATAAGGGGCAAGGTGACCCAAAAATTGGCTGTTTTGGAACAGTTTTCATTTATTTATTTTTACAGCGTTCATCTGAGGAGTTAGGTCATGTGATAGTTTTATAGAGAAGATCATTACGGACGTGGCAATACCTAATATGTATACTTTTTCTTATTTATTTAAGTTTTACACAATAATAGCATTTCTGAAACCAAAAAAATGATGTTTTAGTGTCTCTATAGTGTGAGAGCCATAGCTTTTTTATTTTTTTGGGCGATTGTCTTAAATAGGGTATCATTTTTTCCGGGACGAGGTGACGGTTTGATTGGTACTATTTGGGGGTCATACGCCTTTTTGATCGCTTGCTGTTGCACTTTTTGTGATGTAAGGTGACAAAAATGTTTTTTTTTTACACATTTTTTTTTTATGGTGTTTATCGGACGGGGTCTATCATGTGGTATCTTTATAGAGACGGTCGTTACGGATGCGGTGATACCTAATATGTGTAGTTTTTTTAATTTTTTATAGGAAAAGGCAATTTTTTTTAATTTTACATTTTTATTTATTTATTTTTACTTTTTTTTCACATTTTTTTTTTTATCAAGTCCCTCTTGGATCATGAAGATCCAGTGGGGCTGATGGCTGTACTATACTTTGCAATGCTCTTGCATTGCAAAGTGTAATACATTCAGATGCCCTGTAGGTGGCAACAGCGGACGCTTTTGCAAAGTGTCCGGTTGCCAGGGCAACCATCGAGGCTGCCATCGCAGCGCAGCAGCCCCGATGGTGGAGAGAGGGAGCCCCCTCCCTCTATTAACCCCATGGATGCCGCTGCTGCGGCATCTATAGGGTTACAGAATTTACAGCAGATTGTCAGCATAGAGCTGACACTCTGATGATGGCGGCGGCTCAGGAATGGAGCCGCCGCCATCAAACAGCAGGGGGGCAGACGGGGGTCAGCGCTGGAAGGGGGGGGAGGTATGTCATCAAACAGCAGGGGGGCAGCAGGGGGCGGACTCAAGGAGGGGGCAGCGCCGCAGCACTAGGAACAGACGGAGGGGGCACAGATAGGCAAGCACAGATCGGGGCGGGGGGGGTAAGTGTCTGCACGCACAGATCGCGGGGGGAGGGATTTGGTGTCTGCACGCACCGATCAGGGGCGGGGGGGGCGTTGCACAGATGGGGGGGGGGGGGCTGCGAGGACACTGCTTTCAGTCTGAAACCGGCATTTTAACACTGCCGCGATCCGATTGGTTAGTCTGCACAGACTAACCAATCGGATCGATTGCCGGCAAGGGGCCACTCTGATTGGTCCCTTGCCGGCATTACTGCACTGTATGCTGTCCGTGACAGCATACAGGGCAGGGGCAGAAGCTTTAATCCAAGCGTTTTGCAGCGCTTGGATTAAAGAGCTGCCAGAACGTTTATATACGTGGTAGCTGCACGGGGTGTGTGCAGCTATCACGTATATATACAGATTGCGGTCGGGAAGGGGTTAAATAATTAGTAAACCCCCCCTCCCTATAAAGGGCAGACTGCCCATATTCCAGTGCTTTTTTTTCTCTGTCCCTGTGGACAGTAGGACGGGTCAGGCTGCGCCTTGTTACCTTTGGTTTTGAGGCGGCGGCGGTCCGGGCTGGAGGGGCGGAGCCTATTGCAGCGCTCTGTCTCCTGCTTGCGGGCCGGCGTCCCATCACCGGCTTCTTCTGCACTGCGATCGGTGCGCGGCCCGGCAGGAAGTACGTCAGTGGACGACTTCCAGGTCTCGCGCCGGTCCTATTTCTAAAGTAATGAGTATAACTAGAAAGTGTGCCCCTAGTGTTACTTTGTTTCAATACATATTTATTATACGTGTATAATAACCTAATATTCCTTGTGGGATCAAGAGAAAATTTAGGTTTTGAGGCGGGGCTATCGGCGGGCGGAGCTAAGGAGGAAGGTGGAGTATGTCCACCTATATAAACCCACAACAAGAGTGTCAGATCGCAGAAAATAAGCAGCTTAAGGCTACTTTCACACTAGCGTTCGGGCGGATCCGTTCTGAACGGATCCGCTCATAATAATGCAGACGGAGGCTCCGTTCAGAACGGATCCGTCTGCATTAAAATGGCAAAAAAAAAGCTAAGTGTGAAAATAGCCTCGGACGGATCCGTCCAGACTTTCAATGTAAAGTCAATGGGGGACGGATCCGCTTGAAGATTGAGCCACATTGTGGCATCTTCAAACGGATCCGTCCCCATTGACTTACATTGTAAGTCTGGACGGATCCGCACGCCTCCGCACGGCCAGGTGGACACCCGAACGCTGCAAGCAGCGTTCAGCTGTCCGCCTGTCCGTGCGGAGGCGAGCGGAGCGGAGGCTGAACGCCGCCAGACTGATGCAGTCTGAGCGGATCCGCTCCATTCAGACTGCATCAGGGCTGGACGGCTGCGTTCGGGTCCGCTCGTGAGCCCCTTCAAACGGAGCTCACGAGCGGACCGACGAACGCTAGTGTGAAAGCAGCCTAAGGCTGGGCAAGTACCAGCTTGGGAGACTGGTTGGAAATCCCTGGAGTTACAGGCCTTAGCGGCCGCGGAGCCTTATACCCTCTTTCTCCATGAGTGTGTCCAGTTGAGATTTTTACCGACCTTTGCTCCCAAAGTTCCTTCTTTCAGTAACCAAAATCAAACCATCTCCTTACCGGTCCTATGTCCCACTTGTAATCTCCTGAAGAGGAAGCCCTTCACTCCTTGGACATTTTTTTGGAATCTCAAAATCTACCTGAACAGGACTGCGGACTTTAGAAAATCAGAGCACCTGCTGCTCTCTTTCTCCGGTAAAAGAAAAGGTCTAAAAGCCTCCAAACCCTCTCTAAGTAGATGGGTAAAAGAAGCAATCCGGGAAGCCTTTCTAACCCAAGGGTTGGCTCCTCCAGACCTTTGTCACCGCCCACTCCACGAGGGCAATATCGACTTCCTTCGCTGAAAAAGGTCTAGTTCCGCTAGAACAGATTTTTAAACTACCGGTAATTATTTAATTAGTGCTTGGTAGGAAATTTATTGTCATCAAAAATTCCACCTGTCCTACTAGTTTCACAGGGGAGAACTCCCCACTTGTGCTGCTGTTACTAAGGGAAAACAAATTTACGTTAAAAATTAACGCCTTTCCTCTTTTAACTCAGAATGACCTTGTAGAGTATTTTGTTTAACTCTGCAACCCCTTTAAAACATATTTTCTTTTCCCTCTAAACAGTAACTCTGTTTCTGATTGTTATTTATTTGAAAGCTCCATTAATTCCATGGCACTTTACATCTACTAGGGGGTTCACACAAAAACAACACAAGTACAATGTGCATGAACATAGTAACAGACTGGTACAGAGGGGGTGAGGAGCCAGTCCAGGAGAGCTTACAATCTACAAGGGGAAGGGCACAGTAGGTGAGGGTAAAAGGTGCTCTTCTGGCTGCGTGGTGGCAGCATACAGGCCTTACTGTGGTGCCCCACTTGTTGCTTCACTCATGGTACGGGCTCCTGCATATGTTGCAGATTACGTGCTATTTTGTGAACGAGATATGACAGATCTCATGTACACTTCGCATATTTTTTCATGCGGAAATTGACCTGCCATGCGGATTTTGGAATGCACAGCATGTCAATTGTTTGTGTGTTTTTATAGTGCTGATTTCACCCCTTGCAATGCACCCTTTTAGCAGAGGATCACTGCTAAAAGTTATTTGTTTGCCAAAAATTCAATGTTTGATTTATTGTTAAAAGCTCCTATTTCTTCATTCTATGTATGCCTAACGGTTATTTATGGGAAATGAATAGTTAGCATAGGCAGTCTTAGCCCAGTTTACAGGGTGATGGTCTGTTCCCACCCCCTGGTTAGTGTGAGTCTTAGCTGAGCAAAGCTAGAAGCAAGACTTTAATGTCTGAGCTTCTGCCATTAAGGCCCAAAAAGAAGCCTCGTCCAGGGAATGCCATTTCTGAGACTGAAAAGGTGCAAGAGAACACCTCAGCTAAAGGACTACCCCTGAGAGAAAGAGATCAGACATCTCAGAAGGTTTAGAACCATCACCATCAAGGCCGTGCTGGATTCAGACAGTAAGGTACTGCACATTTATGGCAATAAGACTTTACTGCTGTGAAAAGGGTATATTGATTTGGTGCCCACCACACTGGCCACCCAAGTCTAAGATCTGAACCCTGCAGCATGGTAATTGCAGAAAGTGTTCATGAGCACGGGATTGCCCACCTGTGATTATTTGGGAACTTTGCAAAGTGAACTTAGAGTGAGGCTTAGGAAGGATTACTACAATCATTACTACTGCCTATACACAACTCTTAGGAGAAGCCTAATCTGTGTTATATCTCAGAACTGTGCCTTTTGCTGCAATATGTACTGCAACTTTCATCATCTATTCAGTAAAGAGAGACTGTATTTATTTATTGCGACCAATCAGGCCTGGTAATTGACTCCATCATCCTTTCACCTGCCCTGCACCTGCCTTTCTGCCTTGCACATGGCAAACCGTTCACCATCAAGAGCACCCTAACTACCACCAGGCGGGAAACCCCAAAAGGCCCAGGAGGTGCCATGAGGGAAGAAAAGGGTATGCCTTTCACTGCACAGCCCCAGAGAGTGTTGCAGTGAGGACAGCCAACGTGAACCACCAATACTCCTATCAGTGTCACCACTAGCACTCTCCTCCTCCTGGCACTCTCCCTGCGGGTTGTTGCATACACCAAAAATTGTAATTGGCACTGGGTGACATAGACCTTTTTAATATAATTAAGTGATAACAGCTCGGCACATGGGGCATGTCTGGTTGTACGGAAGCCATCTGTCTAAACACGATGTGTGAAATGAATGTTTGCATGATAAATAGGTAGTGTCTCTCTCCAGAACATCTAGACAGATGGAGCATTTTTCACTGTCCGTTTGTGTGGTGGTGGATGGTATTTCTGGGATAGTATAACGGATTGCTTCAATTTTCTTTGGCTGGTGGTTCCACTCGTCAACATAGTAGTCATTGCTGATAGTTACTGTGAGGTCCTGATATATGGAGACATGAAATAAACTGTACCGACTATTTCCATTCCTCCTCCTAAACTGTCTGCTATTAGTATAGATTCCTGCAAAAGAAAGAGCACAGATACATATCATTTATAATAGATTTCTATGGGATTTTTTTGAAGAGGAGGAGATGGCCCATGGGAAAGCTACTCCCTCTTCAATACACTGCCCGTCATCTTGGAAGTGCAGTGTAATTACAGCTACTCGCTCCATTCACTTGAGTAGAGCGAGTACTTGCAATTACACTACATGATGACGCTCACTGTAAACAGTGGAATAGGGCAAATGGGCAGTGCTATAGTCTCTGGTATAGTAAGGCAAACAAGGACTACAAGTGGTAGCACACTGCTTAATGCACGAAGACACATGCAAACACTAAAAACATGAATAAAGGTAAATTGCATGACTGCTTAACCTACTATATGAAAACTTGAACCTCTTTGCGCACATTTGTGATCAAAATTGTGTCAGGCCCATCTACAAATAGTAAGGTACCTTCCAACAGACGGGACCTACACTAAAATACTTGCCTTTCTTGGGCTTTTGGTCTACAAAATGTAGGGTAATCTCTGGTATAGTCTGCAGTGCTAAATGATCTGCAGATTTGTGAAGATCTGGTATCTGACCACTATATGGTCACCAGGGGTGGACACAGACAGCAGAGGGCCCCTGTGCAAAGAATGTGCTGGGCCCCCTCCCCTCCAAGCCAAGTTCTCAACATAACCAATTCCGTCCTAACATTATAAAAAACTGGTTAAGGCTACTTTCACACCTGCAGCACTACGCTCCGGCCACCTGATCCGGAAAAGAATGCAAGGAACTGGCTGGACACAAACTCAGGCATGCAGCAGTTTGTGTCCCGCTGATTCTCTGCACTTTTGCCAGATTGTGGCCGGATCTCTGCCAGACCCCATTATAGTTAATGGGGCCGACGGGCATTCTGTCTGCATCCAGCACTGCTAGAGCATTTCGTCAGGTTGTTCTCTGCTGGAAGAGCCTGCCAGAATCACTAACTCAGATGTGAAGGTAGCCTAATACAGGTCCACATACCTCTTACATCCAGTGACGTCTTCTTTGATGTAGATGTTCTCTGTCCTCATCTTCTCCTTTCAGACCACACCGCCATGATGATTTTTTTAGTCATCTCTGCTCTTTGCAGAGTTTGACAGACAGACATCTTAGTTTCCTAGTTTTCCATCATCCTCCCACCTAATCAACACCCCTCTAATATTGTGCCTGCTGTGCTCCCTATACTAGTTACACAGATAGTTCCCCTTCAATAATTATTGGCACACAGTGTCCTAAAAAATAACTGCTCCCAGAAAACAGTGTCCCTGACACTAATAGTCTAAACATAATGTTCTCCAAAAATAATTGTGCTAAGCTGATACCGTGCCCCCCAAAGTAACAGTGCTCCCCAAAGTCCCACCAATAGAAATAATTATCTACCAGACAACACGTAGTAGTAATAGTGCCCCTACAGTTATAATGTCCCCACTGTGTCCCAGAAATAATAATGCTCCCATAGTGCTCATACTAGTATTCAAGTTCCTCATAGTCCCTCAACTGTAATAAAGACCACCATCATGCCCCCCGTAGTAATAATTCTCTTTATAATGTGTAACAGTAGAAAAATCCCCCTTTATAATGTGCGCCAGTACATAAAAGGGCCCTGTTGTGTGGCAGTAGAAAAAATACCTCCTCTTAGTGCCCCCTTGTAGAGCCAATGCCCCCTACTGTGTGCCCAAAAAACTCTATTAGTTCCCCCAGTTGAGCCAAAGTCCCCATAGTGTATTTGCGCCAGTATTAAATACCCCTTTATCGTGCACCAAAAGTGCACCTCCCCTTGTCCCTATGGTGACTGACAATGTGCCAGTATAAAATGCCCCTATAATGTGTGCCAGTATAATGCCCCTATATAATGACCCCAATAGTGCTCCTTTCCCCCATTCTCCATAGTGGCCCCCATATGTGCCAGTATATGAGATAGGGTCCCTATACTGCTCCTCCCCCTCCATAGTGCCCCCCCCATGTCTGCCAGTATATAAGATAGAGCCCCCATATTGCTCCTCCCCCTCCATAGTGCCCCCCATGTGTGCCAGTATATGATAGGGCTGCCTATAGTGCTCCTTTCCCTCCATAGTACCCCCCATGTGTGCCAGTAACTAAGATAGGACCCCATATAGTGCTCCTTCCCCTCCATAGTGCCCCCCATGTGTGCCACTAAATGAGATAGGGCCCCCATACTGCTCCTCCCCCTCCATAGTGCCCCCCATGTGGGCCAGTATATAAAATAGGGCCCCAATAGTACTCCCCCCTCCATGGTGCCGCCCATGTGTGTCAGTATTTAAAATAGGGCCCCAATAGTGCTCCTCCTCCATAGTGCCCCCCATGTGTGCCAGTACATAAGATATGGCCCCAGTAGATGCCCCCATGAGTGCCAGATAGGGCCCCTAGCAAAGTGTAGAAAAAAATAAAAATTAAACCATATACTTATTACTTACCTCCTTGCTGCTTTCAGCGATGTGATGCAGGCCTCTTCCGGCCTATGTCCCGCGCAGTACGGCTCAGACAGCTTGATAATGTCATTACGCCGCCTGCGCTGGCCTCTGATAGGCTACAGGCACTAGGCCTGCAACCTATGACAGGACTGGGGAAAGGAGACACCTCTCCCCTGCCCCACCGCAGCATCCATCTGTATTGCCGTCCTAAGAACAGCGATACAGATGAATAGAGATGAGCGCTTCCACAATGGAAGCGCTTATCTCCCTCTGCCACCGGTAAGAAGGGGCCCCAATCCTGCTCTGGGCCCCTGTGCAACCGAACCGCCCCTGATGGTCACTCTACAGTAGTACCAGTTCAGGCTTCTTTCACATTAGCGTTAGGCTTGGGGAACAGCCTGCACGATCCGTACTAATGCTTGCACACGTGTGCTGCCGGAAGTCTGGCCCGGCCCCACTCACTATAATGGGGACAGGCGGGAGATGCGGCCGGACAAAAACCGCACCATGCTGATGTTATTTTTAATTTTCCTTGTCAATATCTATATTTAAACAAAACCCACACATTTCTGCAGTTTTCACACTGGCAACTAAGCCAAAAAACAGATGCCAGTTCTTGGTCTGTACATATCACCTTACTGCAGTAATATATGATTCCAAAGGGCCCTTTACAGTGGCCCATGTAAAGGGACCTTTAACCTGCCTGTAATGATAAGGAGATCACCTCTGTGTATAGATAAAGAAGGATCCTCCATTCACAATAGGTTGTCAGAGCTCCTCAATTCATTCCTTGTACAATCACCTCTGCACAGGTCACAGAGCATGCCTAGAAAACTCTCCCATAGAAGGCAATACGGTCCCCTCCTGACCATTGTGTCTGTAGACCATGGGGCTGCTGTAAAGCAATATTTTTTAATGCCTGTATATGCTGTTAACAACTCAGGCAAGATGGCCGCCCCGTAATAACTAGGGATGAGCAAATTTCATGTTATGAAATTCGTTTGCGCTTCATTTAGAGGTAAAAGCAGAATTGCGTTATGGATAGGGATGAGCGAACTCGAACTGTATAGTTCGGGTTCGTACCGAATTTTGGGGTGTCCGTGACACGGACCCGAACCCGGACATTTTCGTAAAAGTCCGGGTTCGGGTTCGGTGTTCGTCGCTTTCTTGGCGCTTTTGTGACGCTTTCTTGGCGCTTTTTGAAAGGCTGCAAAGCAGCCAATCAACAAGCGTCATACTACTTGCCCCAAGAGGCCGTCACAGCCATGCCTACTATTGGCATGGCTGTGATTGGCCAGAGCACCATGTGACCCAGCCTCTATTTAAGCTGGAGTCACATAGCGCCGCCCGTCACTCTGCTCTGATTAGCGTAGGGAGAGGTTGCGGCTGCGACAGTAGGGCGAGATTAGGCAGATTAACTCCTCCAAAGCACTTGATTATTGATCGATCTGCAGCTGTGGATCATTGAGCTGCTGAAATTCAATTGCTCACTGTTTTTAGGCTGCCCAGACCGTTTGTCAGTCACATTTTTCTGGGGTGATCGGCGGCCATTTTGTGTCTTGTGGTGCGCCAGCACAAGCTGCGACCAAGTGCATTTAACCCTCAATGGTGTGGTTGTTTTTTGGCTAAAGCCTACATCAGGGTGAAGCTGTCACACCAAGTGCATTTAACCAGCAATAGTCTGTTTATTTTTTGGCCATATACTACATCAGGGGCAAGCTGCGCCTGTCACCAAGTGCATTTAACCCTCAATGGTGTGGTTGTTTTTTGGCTAAAGCCTACATCAGGGTGAAGCTGTCACACCAAGTGCATTTAACCAGCAATAGTCTGTTTATTTTTTGGCCATATACTACATCAGGGGCAAGCTGCGCCCGTCACCAAGTGCATTTAACCCTCAGTAGTGTGGTTGGTCAAGCTATCACACCAAGTGCATTTAACCAGCAATAGTCTGTTCATTTTTTGGCCATATACTAAATCAGGGGCAAGCTGCGCCCGTCACCAAGTGCATTTAACCAGCAATAGTCTGTTCATTTTTTGGCCATATACTACATCAGGGGCAAGCTGCGCCCGTCACCAAGTGCATTTAACCCTCAGTAGTGTGGTTGGTCAAGCTGTGACACCAAGTGCATTTAACCAGCAATAGTCTGTTCATTTTTTGGCCATATACTACATCAGGGGCAAGCTGCGCCCGTCACCAAGTGCATTTAACCCTCAGTAGTGTGGTTGGTCAAGCTGTCACACCAAGTGCATTTAACCAGCAATAGTCTGTTCATTTTTTGGCCATATACTACATCAGGGGCAAGCTGCGCCTGTCACCAAGTGCATTTAACCCTCAATGGTGTGGTTGTTTTTTGGCTAAAGCCTACATCAGGGTGAAGCTGTCACACCAAGTGCATTTAACCAGCAATAGTCTGTTTATTTTTTGGCCATATACTACATCAGGGGCAAGCTGCGCCCGTCACCAAGTGCATTTAACCCTCAGTAGTGTGGTTGGTCAAGCTATCACACCAAGTGCATTTAACCAGCAATAGTCTGTTCATTTTTTGGCCATATACTAAATCAGGGGCAAGCTGCGCCCGTCACCAAGTGCATTTAACCAGCAATAGTCTGTTCATTTTTTGGCCATATACTACATCAGGGGCAAGCTGCGCCCGTCACCAAGTGCATTTAACCCTCAGTAGTGTGGTTGGTCAAGCTGTGACACCAAGTGCATTTAACCAGCAATAGTCTGTTCATTTTTTGGCCATATACTACATCAGGGGCAAGCTGCGCCCGTCACCAAGTGCATTTAACCCTCAGTAGTGTGGTTGGTCAAGCTGTCACAGAAAGTGCATTTAACCAGCAATAGTCTGTTCATTTTTTAGCCATATACTACATCAGGGGCAAGCTGCGCCTGTCACCAAGTGCATTTAACCCTCAATGGTGTGGTTGTTTTTTGGCTAAAGCCTACATCAGGGTGAAGCTGTCACACCAAGTGCATTTAACCAGCAATAGTCTGTTCATTTTTTGGCCATATACTAAATCAGGGGCAAGCTGCGCCCGTCACCAAGTGCATTTAACCAGCAATAGTCTGTTCATTTTTTGGCCATATACTACATCAGGGGCAAGCTGCGCCTGTCACCAAGTGCATTTAACCCTCAATGGTGTGGTTGTTTTTTGGCTAAAGCCTACATCAGGGTGAAGCTGTCACACCAAGTGCATTTAACGAGCAATTGTCTGTTCATTTTTTGGCCATATATATACTACATCAGGGGCAAGCTGCGCCCGTCACCAAGTGCATTTAACCCTCAGTAGTGTGGTTGGTCAAGCTGTCACACCAAGTGCATTTAACCAGCAATAGTGTGGTTATTTTTTGGCCATATCCCAGTCTAATTCTGTCACTAAATCCATACCGGTCACCCAGCGCCTAAATACTAGGCCTCAAATTTATATCCCGCTAAATCTGTCGTTACCGCTGTACTGTTGTGGCTGGGCAAGTTATTCAGTGTCCGTCAAAGCACATTTTTTGTTCAGGGTTGAAATATAATTCCCAATTTAGCAATTTCATAATTTAGTGGTTTCTGCTATATCAGAGCTATTTGAAATCTATCCCTAAAAGGGTATATAATATTCAAGGTGCACATAGGGTCATTCAGAATAACTTCACACACACGCTACTGTGCATTTCCAAGTCTAATTCTGTTAGTAAATCCATACCGGTCACCCAGCGCCTAAATACTAGGCCTCAAATTTATATCCCGCTAAATCTCTCGTTACCGCTGTCCTGTTGTGGCTGGGAAAGTTATTTAGTGTCCGTCAAAGCACATTTTTTGTTCTGGGTTGAAATACAATTCCCAATTTAGCAATTTCATAATTTAGTGGTTTCTGCTATATCAGAGCTATTTGAAATCTATCCCTAAAAGGGTATATAATATTCAAGGTGCTCATAGGGTCATTCAGAATAACTTCACACACACGCTACTGTGCATTTCCAAGTCTAATTCTGTCAGTAAATCCATACCGGTCACCCAGCGCCTAAATACTAGGCCTCAAATTTATATCCTGCTAAATCTGTCGTTACCGCTGTACTGTTGTGGCTGGGAAAGTTATTTAGTGTCCGTCAAAGCACATTTTTTGTTCTGGGTTGAAATACAATTCCCAATTTAGCAATTTCATAATTTAGTGGTTTCTGCTATATCAGAGCTATTTGAAATCTATCCCTAAAAGGGTATATAATATTCAAGGTGCACATAGGGTCATTCAGAATAACTTCACACACACGCTACTGTGCATTTCCAAGTCTAATTCTGTTAGTAAATCCATACCGGTCACCCAGCGCCTAAATACTAGGCCTCAAATTTATATCCCGCTAAATCTCTCGTTACCGCTGTCCTGTTGTGGATGGGAAAGTTATTTAGTGTCCGTCAAAGCACATTTTTTGTTCTGGGTTGAAATACAATTCCCAATTTAGCAATTTCATACTTTAGTGGTTCCTGCTATATCAGAGCTATTTGAAATCTATCCCTAAAAGGGTATATAATATTCAAGGTGCACATAGGGTCATTCAGAATAACTTCACACACACGCTACTGTGCATTTCCAAGTCTAATTCTGTCACTAAATCCATACCGGTCACCCAGCGCCTAAATACTAGGCCTCAAATTTATATCCCGCTGAATTTGAATACAATACATTGGGCCAAATAATATTTTTGTTGTTGTGGTGAACCATAACAATGAGGAAAACATCTAGTAAGGGACGCGGACGTGGACATGGTCGTGGTGGTGTTAGTGGACCCTCTGGTGCTGGGAGAGGACGTGGCCGTTCTGCCACATCCACACGTCCTAGTGTACCAACTACCTCAGGTCCCAGTAGCCGCCAGAATTTACAGCGATATATGGTGGGGCCCAATGCCGTTCTAAGGATGGTAAGGCCTGAGCAGGTACAGGCATTAGTCAATTGGGTGGCCGACAGTGGATCCAGCACGTTCACATTATCTCCCACCCAGTCTTCTGCAGAAAGCGCACAGATGGCGCCTGAAAACCAACCCCATCAGTCTGTCACATCACCCCCATGCATACCGGGGAAACTGTCTCAGCCTCAAGTTATGCAGCACTCTCTTATGCTGTTTGAAGACTCCGCTGGCAGGGTTTCCCAAGGGCATCCACCTAGCCTTTCCCCAGCGGTGAAAGACATAGAATGCACTGACGCACAACCACTTATGTTTCCTGATGATGAGGACATGGGAATACCACCTCAGCATGTCTCTGATGATGACGAAACACAGGTGCCAACTGCTGCGTCTTTCTGCAGTGTGCAGACTGAACAGGAGGTCAGGGATCAAGACTGGGTGGAAGACGATGCAGGGGACGATGAGGTCCTAGACCCCACATGGAATGAAGGTCGTGCCACTGACTTTCACAGTTCGGAGGAAGAGGCAGTGGTGAGACCGAGCCAACAGCGTAGCAAAAGAGGGAGCAGTGGGCAAAAGCAGAACACCCGCCGCCAAGAGACTCCGCCTGCTACTGACCGCCGCCATCTGGGACCGAACACCCCAAAGGCAGCTTCAAGGAGTTCCCTGGCATGGCACTTCTTCAAACAATGTGCTGACGACAAGACCCGAGTGGTTTGCACGCTGTGCCATCAGAGCCTGAAGCGAGGCGTTAACGTTCTGAACCTGAGCACAACCTGCATGACCAGGCACCTGCATGCAAAGCATGAACTGCAGTGGAGTAAACACCTTAAAACCAAGGAAGTCACTCAGGCTCCCCCTGCTACCTCTTCTGCTGCTGCCGCCTCGGCCTCTTCCTCTGCCTCTGGAGGAACGTTGGCACCTGCCGCCCAGCAAACAGGGGATGTACCACCAACACCACCACCACCTCCGTCACCAAGCGTTTCAACCATGTCACACGGCAGCGTTCAGCTCTCCATCTCACAAACATTTGAGAGAAAGCGTAAATTCCCACCTAGCCACCCTCGATCCCTGGCCCTGAATGCCAGCATTTCTAAACTACTGGCCTATGAAATGCTGTCATTTAGGCTGGTGGACACAGACAGCTTCAAACAGCTCATGTCGCTTGCTGTCCCACAGTATGTTGTTCCCAGCCGCCACTACTTCTCCAAGAGAGCCGTGCCTTCCCTGCACAACCAAGTATCCGATAAAATCAAGTGTGCACTGCGCAACGCCATCTGTAGCAAGGTCCACCTAACCACAGATACGTGGACCAGTAAGCACGGCCAGGGACGCTATATCTCCCTAACTGCACACTGGGTAAATGTAGTGGCAGCTGGGCCCCAGGCGGAGAGCTGTTTAGCGCACGTCCTTCCGCCGCCAAGGATCGCAGGGCAACATTCTTTGCCTCCTGTTGCCACCTCCTCCTTCTCGGCTTCCTCCTCCTCTTCTTCCACCTGCTCATCCAGTCAGCCACACACCTTCACCACCAACTTCAGCACAGCCCGGGGTAAACGTCAGCAGGCCATTCTGAAACTCATATGTTTGGGGGACAGGCCCCACACCGCACAGGAGTTGTGGCGGGGTATAGAACAACAGACCGACGAGTGGTTGCTGCCGGTGAGCCTCAAGCCCGGCCTGGTGGTGTGTGATAATGGGCGAAATCTCGTTGCAGCTCTGGGACTAGCCAATTTGACGCACATCCCTTGCTTGGCGCATGTGCTGAATTTGGTGGTGCAGAAGTTCATTCACAACTACCCCGACATGTCAGAGCTGCTGCATAAAGTGCGGGCCGTCTGTTCGCGCTTCCGGCGTTCACATCCTGCTGCTGCTCGCCTGTCTGCGCTACAGCGTAACTTCGGCCTTCCCGCTCACTGCCTCATATGCGACGTGCCCACCAGGTGGAACTCCACCTTGCACATGCTGGACAGACTGTGCGAGCAGCAGCAGGCCATAGTGGAGTTTCAGCTGCAGCACGCACGGGTCAGTCGCACTACAGAACAGCACCACTTCACCACCAATGACTGGGCCTCCATGCGAGACCTGTGTGCCCTGTTGCGCTGTTTCGAGTACTCCACCAACATGGCCAGTGGCGATGACGCCGTTATCAGCGTTACAATACCACTTCTATGTCTCCTTGAGAAAACACTTAGGGCGATGATGGAAGAGGAGGTGGCCCAGGAGGAGGAGGAGGAGGAAGAGGGGTCATTTTTAGCACTTTCAGGCCAGTCTCTTCGAAGTGACTCAGAGGGAGGTTTTTGGCAACAGCAGAGGCCAGGTACAAATGTGGCCAGACAGGGCCCACTACTGGAGGACGAGGAGGACGAGGATGAGGAGGAGGTGGAGGAGGATGAGGATGAAGCATGGTCACAGCGGGGTGGCACCCAACGCAGCTCGGGTCCATCACTGGTGCGTGGCTGGGGGGAAAGGCAGGACAATGACGATACGCCTCCCACAGAGGACAGCTTGTCCTTACCCCTGGGCAGCCTGGCACACATGAGCGACTACATGCTGCAGTGCCTGCGCAACGACAGCAGAGTTGCCCACATTTTAACCTGTGCGGACTACTGGGTTGCCACCCTGCTGGATCCACGCTACAAAGACAATGTGCCCACCTTACTTCCTGCACTGGAGCGTGATAGGAAGATGCGCGAGTACAAGCGCACGTTGGTAGACGCGCTACTGAGAGCATTCCCAAATGTCACAGGGGAACAAGTGGAAGCCCAAGGCCAAGGCAGAGGAGGAGCAAGAGGTCGCCAAGGCAGCTGTGTCACGGCCAGCTCCTCTGAGGGCAGGGTTAGCATGGCAGAGATGTGGAAAACTTTTGTCAACACGCCACAGCTAACTGCACCACCACCTGATATGCAACGTGTTAGCAGGAGGCAACATTTCACTAACATGGTGGAACAGTACGTGTGCACACCCCTCCACGTACTGACTGATGGTTCGGCCCCATTCAACTTCTGGGTCTCTAAATTGTCCACGTGGCCAGAGCTAGCCTTTTATGCCTTGGAGGTGCATAAAAGGCTAGGCGTGGATCCCACCGGACCTGTCCGTCCCTTGTCCAGATTAAACATTAACTACCTCCCCTTAACCATATATTATTGGACTCCAGGGCACTTCCTCATTCAATCCTATTTTTATTTTCATTTTACCATTATATTGCGAGGCTACCCAAAGTTGAATGAACCTCTCCTCTGTCTGGGTGCCGGGGCCTAAATATATGCCAATGGACTGTTCCAATGTTGGGTGACGTGAAGCCTGATTCTCTGCTATGACATGCAGACTAATTCTCTGCTGACATGAAGACAGATTCTCTGTTACGGGACCTCTCTCCTCTGCCTGGGTGCTGGGCCTAAATATCTGACTATGGACTGTTGCAGTGGTGGCTGACGTGAAGCCTGATTTTCTGCTATGACATGCAGACTGATTCTCTGCTGACATGAAGCCAGATCCTCTGTTACGGGACCTCTCTCCTCTGCCTGTGTGCTGGGCCTAAATATATGCCAATGGACTGTTGCAGTGGTGGCTGACGTGAAGCCTCATTCTCTGCTATGACATGCAGACTAATTCTCTGCTGACGTGAAGCCAGATTGTCTGTTACGGGACCTCTCTCCTCTGCCTGTGTGCTGGGCCTAAATATATGCCAATGGACTGTTGCAGTGGTGGCTGACGTGAAGCCTCATTCTCTGCTATGACATGCAGACTAATTCTCTGCTGACGTGAAGCCAGATTGTCTGTTACGGGACCTCTCTCCTCTGCCTGTGTGCTGGGCCTAAATATATGCCAATGGACTGTTGCAGTGGTGGCTGACGTGAAGCCTCATTCTCTGCTATGACATGCAGACTAATTCTCTGCTGACATGAAGCCAGATTGTCTGTTACGGGACCTCTCTCCTCTGCCTGGGTGCTGGGCCTAAATTTATGAAAATGGACTGTTGCAGTGGTGGCTGACGTGAAGCCTGATTTTCTGCTATGACATGCAGACTGATTCTCTGCTGACATGAAGCCAGATCCTCTGTTACGGGACCTCTCTCCTCTGCCTGTGTGCTGGGCCTAAATATATGCCAATGGACTGTTGCAGTGGTGGCTGATGTGAAGCCTCATTCTCTGCTATGACATGCAGACTAATTCTCTGCTGACATGAAGCCAGATTGTCTGTTACGGGACCTCTCTCCTCTGCCTGGGTGCTGGGCCTAAATATATGCCAATGGACTGTTGCAGTGGTGGCTGACGTGAAGCCTCATTCTCTGCTATGACATGCAGACTAATTCTCTGCTGACATGAAGCCAGATTGTCTGTTACGGGACCTCTCTCCTCTGCCTGTGTGCTGGGCCTAAATATATGCCAATGGACTGTTGCAGTGGTGGGTGACGTGAAGCCTGATTCTCTGCTATGACATGCAGACTGATTCTCTGCTGACATGAAGCCAGATCCTCTGTTACGGGACCTCTCTCCTCTGCCTGGGTGCTGGGCCTAAATTTATGAAAATGGACTCTTACAGTGGTGGGTGACGTGAAGCCTGATTCTCTGCTATGACATGAAGACTGATTCTCTGCTGACATGAAGCCAGATTGTCTGTTACGGGACCTCTCTCCTCTGCCTGGGTGCTGGGCCTAAATATATGCCAATGGACTGTTGCAGTGGTGGCTGACGTGAAGCCTCATTCTCTGCTATGACATGCAGACTAATTCTCTGCTGACGTGAAGCCAGATTGTCTGTTACGGGACCTCTCTCCTCTGCCTGTGTGCTGGGCCTAAATATATGCCAATGGACTGTTGCAGTGGTGGCTGACGTGAAGCCTCATTCTCTGCTATGACATGCAGACTAATTCTCTGCTGACATGAAGCCAGATTGTCTGTTACGGGACCTCTCTCCTCTGCCTGGGTGCTGGGCCTAAATATATGCCAATGGACTGTTGCAGTGGTGGCTGACGTGAAGCCTCATTCTCTGCTATGACATGCAGACTAATTCTCTGCTGACATGAAGCCAGATTGTCTGTTACGGGACCTCTCTCCTCTGCCTGTGTGCTGGGCCTAAATATATGCCAATGGACTGTTGCAGTGGTGGGTGACGTGAAGCCTGATTCTCTGCTATGACATGCAGACTGATTCTCTGCTGACATGAAGCCAGATCCTCTGTTACGGGACCTCTCTCCTCTGCCTGGGTGCTGGGCCTAAATTTATGAAAATGGACTCTTACAGTGGTGGGTGACGTGAAGCCTGATTCTCTGCTATGACATGAAGACTGATTCTCTGCTGACATGAAGCCAGATTGTCTGTTACGGGACCTCTCTCCTCTGCCTGGGTGCTGGGCCTAAATATATGCCAATGGACTGTTGCAGTGGTGGCTGACGTGAAGCCTCATTCTCTGCTATGACATGCAGACTAATTCTCTGCTGACGTGAAGCCAGATTGTCTGTTACGGGACCTCTCTCCTCTGCCTGGGTGCTGGGCCTAAATTTATGAAAATGGACTGTTGCAGTGGTGGCTGACGTGAAGCCTGATTTTCTGCTATGACATGCAGACTGATTCTCTGCTGACATGAAGCCAGATCCTCTGTTACGGGACCTCTCTCCTCTGCCTGTGTGCTGGGCCTAAATATATGCCAATGGACTGTTGCAGTGGTGGCTGACGTGAAGCCTGATTCTCTGCTATGACATGCAGACTAATTCTCTGCTGACATGAAGCCAGATTGTCTGTTACGGGACCTCTCTCCTCTGCCTGGGTGCTGGGCCTAAATATATGCCAATGGACTGTTGCAGTGGTGGCTAACGTGAAGCCTCATTCTCTGCTATGACATGCAGACTAATTCTCTGCTGACATGAAGCCAGATTGTCTGTTACGGGACCTCTCTCCTCTGCCTGGGTGCTGGGCCTAAATATATGCCAATGGACTGTTGCAGTGGTGGCTGACGTGAAGCCTCATTCTCTGCTATGACATGCAGACTAATTCTCTGCTGACATGAAGCCAGATTGTCTGTTACGGGACCTCTCTCCTCTGCCTGTGTGCTGGGCCTAAATTTATGACAATGGACTGTTGCAGTGGTGGCTGACGTGAAGCCTCATTCTCTGCTATGACATGCAGACTAATTCTCTGCTGACATGAAGCCAGATTGTCTGTTACGGGACCTCTCTCCTCTGCCTGGGTGCTGGGCCTAAATGTATGACAATGGACTGTTGCAGTGGTGGGTGACGTGAAGCCTGATTCTCTGCTATGACATGCAGACTGATTTTCTGCTGACATGAAGCCAGATCCTCTGTTACGGGACCTCTCTCCTCTGCCTGGGTGCTGGGCCTAAATTTATGAAAATGGACTCTTACAGTGGTGGGTGACGTGAAGCCTGATTCTCTGCTATGACATGAAGACTGATTCTCTGCTGACATGAAGCCAGATTGTCTGTTACGGGACCTCTCTCCTCTGCCTGGGTGCTGGGCCTAAATATATGCCAATGGACTGTTGCAGTGGTGGCTGACGTGAAGCCTCATTCTCTGCTATGACATGCAGACTAATTCTCTGCTGACATGAAGCCAGATCCTCTGTTACGGGACCTCTCTCCTCTGCCTGTGTGCTGGGCCTAAATATATGCCAATGGACTGTTGCACTGGTGGCTGACGTGAAGCCTGATTCTCTGCTATGATATGAAGACTGATTCTCTGCTGACATGAAGCCAGATTCTCTGTTACGGGACCTCTCTCCTCTGCCTGGGTGCCGGGGCCTAAATATCTGAGAATGGACTGTTCCAGTGGTGGGTGACGGGAAGCCAGATTCTCTGCTATGGGACCTCTCTCCAATTGATTTTGGTTAATTTTTATTTATTTAATTTTTATTTTTATTCATTTCCCTATCCACATTTGTTTGCAGGGGATTTACCTACATGTTGCTGCCCTTTGCAGCCCTCTAGCCCTTTCCTGGGCTGTTTTACAGCCGTTTTAGTGCCGAAAAGTTCGGGTCCCCATTGACTTCAATGGGGTTCGGGTTCGGGACGAAGTTCGGATCGGGTTCGGATCCCGAACCCGAACATTTCCGGGAAGTTCGGCCGAACTTCTCGAACCCGAACATCCAGGTGTTCGCTCAACTCTAGTTATGGATTCTGTTACCACGGACCATAACACAATTCCATGACGGAATGCATTTAGAGGCATTCCGTTATTCATTCCGTCATAATAGAAGTCTATGGCCTGCATAACGGATCTGTCCCGTTTACGTTTTGCAGGGGAATCCTCTCCTGCATAACTGAAAGGGGACTGATCCATTATGCAGGCCATAGACTTCTATTATGACGGAATGAATAACGGAATGCCTCTAAATGCATTCCGTTATGCATTCCGTCATAGAATTGGTTATGGTCCGTGGTAACGGAATCCATAATGCAATTCTGCTTTTCCCACCAAACCAAGTGCAAAATGAGTGAATAAATTTCGCTCATCTCTAGTAATAACGTTCAGGAAATAGATAAAAAAAAACTGTAACCAGAAAATAAAAACTGGTTAGATAAAAAGGAAATGTGTCACTATCTGGTTTTAACTGCCAGATACAAGTTTTGGTGACGCATTTCCTTTAGTTGGGAGGAAGGCTGCATTATTTGGTGGAGGAAAAGTTTTCGGATGTCATTTTAAATTCAGCTCAGGTTTTTCCAAAGCAAAGGGCGTCATGTGATATATTAGTCTTGGCAAGAACTTTAACCCAGAAACACAGTGGAAGTGTAATTTTTTTGGTAAACTGTGTCTAAAATCCAATTTATCCATTCAATCTAAGGAACATCACATAAAAATTGTCCTCATGAGTGAGGAGCGCACGTGACATCGCAGAAGACTTCAATACTCATTACCCACATTACTTCAACATGATAGTGCAGCTGATCACTTTGCTGTGGCTGTATGCAGATGGCTGGTAATATTGATGAGCTGTCCTCAGGATAGGTGGATAGGTCATCAAAATGTGATCAGTGGGGGTCCGACTCCCAGCACCTTATCAGCTGTTTGAAGAGGAGGCAGCGCTTGTACAAGCGCTGCTTCCTCTTCAAGACTACACCGTGCGTCATGTTGCTTGCAGCGGCGGCGCAGTGTAATTATAAGTTGCTCGACCCATTCAAGTAAATAGAACAAACACTTGTAATCAGTGGCGTGCCCAGGTGGGGGGAGGGGGTGCGGTCCGCCCTGGGTGCCGTCTCTCAGGGGGGTTCCAGAAGCAATGAGCGCTTCCATCAATACAGACGGAAGTGCTCATTGCAGGGCACAGGAGCGCATAGTCCCTTGCCCTGCCGCCGATCACCGCCATAGACTTCAGGCCTAGTAGGCCTGAGGTCTATGCAGTAGTGAAATCCCAGCGCAGGCGTGCGTGATGCGTCCCGGGACGCAGCAGCACAGTGAAGTGTGCGCACCTTCCTCTCCTCTGCAAGCGCAGGTGAGTATTTAGCATTTAGTTTTTTTTTCTTTCTTTTTTTTTTCTTTTATGTGCCAACTTTGGGGGATATGTGGGGGGGTTCACACAGGAGGACATGTGGGGGGGAAATATTATGGTGGGATACTGTGTGTGGGGGGGGATTATTATGGGAAGGATTACTATGTGGGGGAAAATTATTATGGGAGGGATTACTATGTGGGGGCAAATTACTATATTGGGCAATGTGGGGGAAACTACTGTGTGGGGCAAATTACAATATGGGCAGTGTGGGTAGAAACTACTGTGTGGGGGAAATTACTGCATGGGGGGCGTTGTTATTGGGGGAAACTACTGTGTGGGGGGCAGTGTGGGGGGAAATTACTATATGGGGGCAGTGTGGGGGAAATTACTGTGTGGGGGCAGTGTGGGGGAAATTACTATATGGGGCAGTGTGGGGGAAATTACTATATGGGGCAGTGTGGGGGAAATTACTATATGGGGGGTAGTGTGGGGGAAATTACTGTGTGTGTGTGTGGGGGGGGAAATTACTATGATGGATTACTATGGGGGCAGTGTGGGGGAAATTACTATATGGGGGCAGTGTGGGGGAAATTACTGTGTGTGTGTGTGTGTGGGGGGGGGGGGTAAATTACTATGATGGATTACTATGGGGCAGTGTGGGGGAAATTACTATATGGGGGCAGTGTGGGGGAAATTACTATATGGGGGCAGCATGGGGGGCGTTGTTATTGGGGAGGCACTGTAGGGGCAATTCTATTATGTCTGGGGACACTATGCAGAGATTATTACCTGGAGTACAATATAGGGTGTTATTACTGGGGGCACTCTATGGGACATTATAGCTGCTGTAGACACTATAGAGACATTTGGGGTAATTTATCAAACTGGTGTAAACTAGAACTGGCTCAGTTGCCCATAGCAGCCAATCAGATTCCACCTTTCATTTTTGACAGATCTTTTGGAAATTCAGTTCTACTTTACACCAGTACCTGAGACATTGGGGAGCACAATGGGCACAGTATTGTCGGTGGCAGCAGGATGACACTGTGGGGACACCAGGATGGGGAGGTTGATGGAAAAACTGAGAAATCTAATGTGTCTGTATGACAAACTCTGTAGAGACAAGATGCGGCTGAAAGAATTTGTCATGGCGGTCTAACGGAGGAGAAGAGGAAAGAGAAGGTCTACATGACAGGAGATGTCTCTGGATGTAAGAGGTATGTGGTCAAGTATTGTTGGGGGGTGCCAGAGAAATGACCCACCCTGGGTGCCAAACACCATAGGCACTCCACTGCTTGTAATTACACTGCCCTGCCAGGAATTCTGAGATGATGTCTTCTCCTATGCAAACAGCTAATTGTGGGTAGTGGTGACATATCCTGAGGATAGGTAATCAATATTACTGGCTGCACAACCCCTATTAACGCCTTTGAACTTTTATCTCTGGTGTAATTTAAAGTCCCTTGTGTATTCATAAAAAAATACGCAATATGGCTCACCAGAAATGCTGAATCCTACAGTGCTATGACAAGGTATCATCTGTGGTTCTTCAGCGTGTTCACTAAGACTGGATTAAACATTTAACCATATGCATCTGGCAGAATGGTGGACGCATAGAACATGTCATGTAAAGCACTTTAGGAAACATTGACCTCACTTAACTCTTCCACAGGTAAATATAGGTCACATCTGATACTTCCAGTGTGTTTCTGAGTAAATTCTCACAAAGACTGATATATCACATGACCCACTTCCCTTGAGAAAAACCTTAGCTGAATTCAATATGGCGAATTTAAAAATGGCTGCCGAAAAAATTTCCTCCACCAAACAGTGCAGCCTTACTCTCAGTTAATACTTTCATACATTGAAAGTCAATTTTCTACAAATTAGGCATGTAAAAGGGTTTGTCCATTCTTTTGCCTCAACTTGTATTACTGGCTCGCATAGTGGCTGCATGCACTTGTCCCCGACTGAAACAGCAAATGTACACCATGACTGTGTGATCAGGTGTTACTTAGATTGTCTATTGTATGTCCCACTTTAATTTTCCTTTTCGCTGGGTTCAGACCTGAGCGTTCGGGATGTCGCGCTCTGTATGCGCGATTCTATGGGCGTCTGACATACGCGGCTCTGAAACAAGCGAACGCCTATTGTCGCGCGTTCCCGCTAAAGTCTATGTACGGGAACGCGCGACAAGACGCCCCAAAGAAGCTCATGTACTTCTTGGGGCGTCAGGCGTTTTACAGCGCGATCGTACGCGCTGTAAAACGCCCAGGTGAGAACCATTTCCATAGGGAATCATTGGTTCTTGCCTGTTGAACGCGCTGTAAAACGCTCAGGTCTGAACCCAGCCTCAGTGTTGACTTTTGTGTTATACGGTGACTTGCATTTTAGAGGTAGAAAATCCTACAATTAAAAACATTTCTCACCTGATTCATTAAACCTGTTACTCCTGAACCTTCTCTCTCTCCTCCTTCGCGGCATGATGCCACTATGCTGCAACTGCTGTGTACAGTCCTTGTGAAAATCCAGCAATGGTCTAGATGTCACAATCACTTTGGAACTCAAAGAACAATGTGGTAATACAATGTAAAGTGGAGCTCTGTATAGTCGTCACGGCGACAGATCCTGTTCATATGGATATTATAATACTAGTAACTAGTATAACTTATATATATATATATATATGTGAAGACACGGTTAAATCAACACCGCTATTCCATCAGGAAAGAGAAAATGGATTTGCCTGTGTCCAAACATTTTAAAGAGGCAGGACACACACAGAATTATTTGAAATTCCACATATTGGAGCAGATAGAATTCGGAAGACGGGGGGAGACAGACAACTCTCCTCAAAAAGCGTGAGCTCTTCTGGATCTACACTTTGAAAACTTTAAGAGCCAAGGGGTTAAATGTTGATTTCAGGGTGGACTAGTGTTGCCTCACCCCGGGTACCGCTCGATCTGTATTCCCTACTGTAGGTTGAATGCACATGCATACATATCAATCAAGTGAATCAACCATTATCTTTGTATGAAAGGTTTTTCTTAAAACTATTCTTTTTTTCTTTGTTTTTAGATTCACCATTTTCTCGGGGTCATGACTGAGGCGCTGTATGGTGTGAAGTACATCACTGATCCAGCTGGCTACCCATGTTCTTTTTGCACTTTATCCACATACAGGATGACTGGACTGCTGTTTCAGCGGAGATGCGGAGTGTAGTCCATGCTGTTTTAGGTACCTACCCATACAGTTTTCTTATATACATATATTCATTTTTTACTTTAATGAGCTTTGGTTACCATTACTATTATTACATGTAGCTCTGGCATGGACACGTAATGCACGGGTGAGAGAGCGGGGTGTTCTTGTGGGGGACGAGTGGCGGTTCGCAGGGAGCTCCCTGGCTCATCACTGTCGCGGGACACCTTTCCTCCACTTCATGTGCGTGCTATGTTGTTCCTCTATGGCCAGCATAATGAGTTGACAAGACGCTGAATCCAGGGAGCCCACATTTATACGCTATGGGGATCCCAGATTTCCAGTGATCTAGACCCCTATATTAACATAGGATTCTCTAGAATCCATTATCATTAAAAAAACTATTTTCTGTATTTGATGTCATCTATTTACATGACCGCGATCATGTGATGACTGATGGGAGGCCCCTATCTCAGCCTGGACATGTGCACACTGGCTGTTAGGTTGTCTCAGCCATCTTTGATGTGGTTACCAGTCAGTCTCCAGACGCCTGAGGAATCGCGATATTTGATCCTCTCGCGCATGCGCAGTCACTGAATAGGAACGCCATGGTGATCATGATGCCGGCGCCATACAGTTTCCCAGCTGACCGTGAGTTTTAATTTCACGATAATTAGGGGATACACCTGCACTCATTAGTATTGGTTACAGTACTTTTTCACATGTTTGAAATGCTATTCATCTAATAATATATTATTTATATGTACTGTACTTGGTAATTTGTTGCGGTATTCCATGTGAGTTTGTGTACTCACATGGATTATTATATTTATGAATTTTGATTGTTACATGTACTAATTGATGCCAATTTATGTTTGATTGATGTACCTTTATAATGTATGTTTGTAACACATGTGCACTGTGCTTGAAAAAGACAGCAACAAGCTGTTGAAACGTCGCTGCTGACTCTGGGTGAATAAATCACACGCTTTGTTGATACTTTTGGAGTGCTGCTGGCCTTCTTTCTTCTCTACTACATTGGACCTAGGTGCTGGTCCACACTGGCCTGACCTGCACCCACTTTCTACAGTGTGCTGCATTCTCATTTTGCTAAAGTCTATCTATCTATATATATATATAAAATAAAGAAATTCCGCAGCACATCCACGTAGTAGAAAAATAAAAAGACTTTATTCACCCAGCGTGCGACGTTTCAATCCTCTCAATGGGATTTTCCTCAAGCAGTGACTGTGGGCTGCTTGAGGAAAATCCCATTGAGAGGATTGAAACGTCGCACGCTGGGTGAATAAAGTCTTTTTATTTTTCTACTACGTGGATGTGCTGCGGAATTTCTTTATTTTATAATTTGGAGGTGGATCGCCGACTCAGCCGCTGGCACTCCCATTACAGAATACGGATAGTGGTGCTGCCCACATTGCTTTTTCTATATATACAGACGTGGACAAAATTGTTGGTACCCTTTGGTCAATGAAAGAAAAAGTCACAATGGTCACAGAAATAACTTTAATCTGACAAAAGTAATAATAAATTAAAATTCTATAAATGTTAACCAATGAAAGTCAGACATTGTTTTTCAACCATGCTTCAACAGAATTATGTAAAAAAATAAACTCATGAAACAGGCATGGACAAAAATGATGGTACCCCTAGAAAACACAGAACATAATGTGACCAAAGGGACATGTTAATTCAAGGTGTGTCCACTAATTAGCATCACAGGTGTCTACAACCTTGTAATCAGCCATTGGGCCTATATATGGCTCCAGGTAATCACTGTGTTGTTTGGTGATATGGTGTGTACCACACTCGACATGGACCAGAGGAAGCAAAGGAAAGAGCTGTCTCAAGAGATCAGAAAGAAAATTATAGACAAGCATGTTAAAGGTAAAGGCTATAAGACCATCTCCAAGCAACTAGATGTTCCTGTGAGTACAGTTGCACATATTATTCATAAGTTTAAGATCCATGGGACTGTAGCCAACCTCCCTGGACGTGGCCGCAGGAGGAAAATTGATGACAAATCTAAGAGACGGATAATCCGAATGGTAACAAAAGAGCCTAGAAAGACTTCTAAAGAGATTCAAGGTGAACTTCATGCTCAAGGAACATCAGTGTCAGATCGCACCATCCGTCGTTGTTTGAGCCAAAGTGGACTACATGGGAGACGACCAAGGAGGACACCATTGTTGAAAACGAATCATAAAAAAGCAAGACTGGAATATGCCAAACTACATGTTGACAAGCCACAAAGCTTCTGGGAGAATGTCCTGTGGACAGATGAGACAAAAATCGAAGTTTTTGCCAAGGCACATCAGCTGTATGTTCACAGACGAAAAAATGAAGCATATCAAGAAAAGAACACTGTCCCTACTGTGAAACATGGAGGAGGCTCTGTTATGTTCTGGGGCTGCTTTGCTGCGTCTGGCACAGGGTGTCTTGAATCTGTGCAGGGTACAATGAAATCTCAAGACTATCAAGGAATTCTAGAGAGAAATGTACTAGCCAGTGTCAGAAAGCTTGGTCTCAGTCGCAGGTCATGGGTCTTGCAACAGGACAATGACCCAAAACACACCGCTAAAAACACCCAAGAATGGCTAAGAGGAAAAAATTGGACTATTCTAAAGTGGCCTTCTATGAGCCCTGACCTCAATCCTATTGAGCATCTTTGGAAGGAGCTGAAACATGCAGTCTGGAAAAGGCACCCTTCAAACCGGACACAACTGGAGCAGTTTGCTCATGAGGAGTGGGCCAAAATACCTGCTGAGAGGTGCAGATGTCTCATTGACAGTTACAGGAAGCGTTTGATTGCAGTGATTGCCTCAAAAGGTTGCGCAACAAAATATTAAGTTAGGGGTACCATCATTTTTGTCCATGCCTGTTTCATGAGTTTATTTTTTTACATAATTCTGTTGAAGCATGGTTGAAAAACAATGTCTGACTTTCATTGGTTAACATTTATAGAATTTTAATTTATTATTACTTTTGTCAGATTAAAGTTATTTCTGTGACCATTGTGACTTTTTCTTTCATTGACCAAAGGGTACCAACAATTTTGTCCACGTCTGTATATATATATATATATATATATATATATAGCGAAAAAATTCCACTGCCCCTCCAAGGCGTAAAAAAGTAGAAAAGCTTTATTCACCAGACCCGCAACGTTTCGATCCGCTTCCTGGGATCTTTCTCAAGCAGTGACAACAATTGATAGTGCATTGTGCATATTTATACAGCTTCACATAATTAGTCAATAATCATGTTAATCACATTAATCAAAAACAAATCTCTCAAAATATCAGTCAAAAGACATTATCTGTAAACATTTTTCAATCTCATTCCATGGTGTAATACATAAAATACAGTGTCATGATACGGGCACCTTTGCCGAATAATATAACAATCATAAGGACATATATCTGTAAACAATCACCCTGATTATAACTACAATCATCTGTGGATACCTTCATAATCACAAAATTCGTGCAGGTGTACCTTAAAAACATAAGGACGAGGCAGGTCCTAGAGCGGGAGATGGAAGCGGTCCTCATGGATCTCGGCGTACTGTTCATTCTACTGCGCATGTCGCTGGACCTTTCAAAACTTCCTGGTCACATGATCGCATGCCCGGTCACCTGGTCGTGCTCCCGGTCATGTGATCAGAACTCTCGCATCGATTCTCCAAGTTAACGAGTGTCTAAGTAGTCAGGTATCATACGATCAACCATTCATGTGGAGCACACGTAACTGTACACATATTCTCGCGAATGGTTGAGTGGTCAGGCGTCATGCGTTCCACCGTTCCGTGGAACGCACTCAACACCACAAGGATTTAAACCAATCACGAGAGATCATCTGCTGGTATATCTATCATCTAGCTAAATCCAGACAGTACACAATGACATGCATAGACCTCAGTCAGGTCAGTGGAAATGTACACCTGGATCACTACTGGAAATGTATATATGTATATATAAAAAGAGAAAAGTGTGGGCAGCACAGCTGTCTGTGAGTTACAGATGGTAGTTTCCAAACTTTTGGTCTGTACTGTATATAGATATATATATATATATATATATATATATATATATATATAGTACTGTGCAAAAGTGTGGAAAATGCGTCAAATTTGGGCAGGTGTGGAAAATGGGGCAAAGTAAGAATGCTTTCAAAAATAGAAGTATTAATAGTTTTTGTTTTATTTATTAACAAAATGCAAAGTGAATGAACAAATTAAAAATCTAAATTAAATCAATATTCTGTGTGACCACAGTTTGCCTTCAAAACAGCATAAATTCTGCTGGGTACAATTGCACAGTTTTTGAAGGCAACTCGGCAGGGAGGTTATTCCAAACTTCTTGGAGAACTCAGCTTGCTTGCTCAAATCCTTCTTTCTCTTCATGTAATCACAGACAGACTAGATGATGACGTGGGGGGCCATATCATCACTTCCAGGGCTCCTTGTTCGTCTTTACGCTGAAGACAGTTGTTAAAGGGGTTATCCGAGACTAAAAAAAATGTTCTTCATATGCAGGGCCGGTTTTAGACAAAGTGTGGCCCTGTGCAAAATTGAAAGTGGGGCCCCAAATCCTAAAATATTGGACCAGAAGTCGGACAGGACTTTGTAGGCACGGACAACGGTTGCAACCACAGCAGCTAATTGTGGAATGCCACAATATATCTCTTTAGCCTTTCCACTCTAAGCTGCTGATCCTGCAGCCTCTTTGGGTATGTTCACACAGAGTATTTTCTGTGCTTAAAAAAAACCTAATGCAGAATCCGCATCAGTTTTTTTTTTTTCCTCTGTTTTTTTCCTGACGCATTTTACAACACAAATTTATATTTTTTATTTTGTTATACTGTAGATTTTTATTAGCACATAGCGTGCAAATTTTCAATAATACAGAAAGGAAGAAAAGGGAAAAACATGAAATGGTAGGACATAGCTCATACAGAGTCATTTGGCAGACCATCAAAATGGGAACATGCACAATGAACATACGCGTGTAGTAGTACAGGTACCATAATTATATCCAAAGATGTAGCACGTAAAACTCAGGACTAGGGATAAGACAACTGACAAGACACAAAAGAAAAGGAACAGGTAAGGGGGGAGTAAGAGTGGGGATGATAGAGTGGGAGGGGGAGACCATTAGGGGGATGCCAGGTACATATCCCAGGGTAGCCATATTGTTTGGAATTGTTCTACGGTGTTGTTAAGGGACACCGTGAGACATTCCATGGACCTGAAGTCACGGACCCTGGCTATAAGCATGAACTTAGTGGGAGGGGTAGTCTGCTTCCAGGATTTAGTGACCAAGGATTTGGCTACAGTACATAGTGAGAGAAACAGCCTGGAGAAGTGCTTGCTCAACCCCGGAGGTGGCAGGTTAAGTAAGTAGACCTTTTGGTACAGGGGATCCAAGAAGGGAATTGCAATGAGCAGGACACTGGTACAACGGCCAATGATGCAGTGGGTCAGGATATGTGTATGTAAGTTTATGAGTTGTTTGTGACTCCAATTGCAGCTTGCGCAGGTACTGTAGCAGGGCTCTTTAAGATGTTATAGCTCACGTACCAGGTAAGGAATGCCAGAGGGGGATAATGTCTCTGTATGGCAGATATCGTAGTGTCAACGGTGTCTCCTACCTTGGTACGGCTGGACTCCTGGATCCTGGCTAACTTGCAATAAAATGAGTGTTGTTAATAGGAGTAATTGAGGAATGAATGAGATCCAGACTTGAAATATAATGCAACTTGTCTTTACTGGATGGCAACAGAAATCCATACGAGTTACAGCAGCAGTCCTTAGGTCCCAGCAGGTATTGGCAATATGGGGCAGGAATCTATATATATTCTGCTTCTTGTCATATGCCTAGTGAATCTGGCAGGTATCTATCTTCTGCTCTGTCTGTCTTCTGCTTAGTATGGGCCTGACTAGCTGAGGAGGAATTTGGCTTCTCCTGGTCTCTGGATAAGTACTCACAGGACTGCTTGCAGGGAATGATTCTTCCTGGAGATCTGTAGTTCTGGAGGTGTTGCTTGCTTGTCACCAGCTGAGGTAGATGACTCAGGCTGGGAAGAGTGATCCTTGGCCTCAGCTGAGGCTGGACCCTAGGTTGGGATCCCTGTAACTGGGAGCTCCTACTAACACAAGCTTGCCCCAGCAGGGGTGGCTGGTACACTAACTTAACTTCCTTCTCCTTCTCATGAGACAGGACATGGGAACAGCCCACTTCTGCTCACAAAGGGGAGACTAGACTGGAATGAACTATTCCAGCCTAGACATACTAAACTGACTAAGGTCTGCTGAATACATTGCTGCCACCTGCTGGTGTACATGGAAATTACAGCAAAATGCATAAAACAGGAAAATGCAAAGTTAGATTATACAAGATGACAATACATATACACCTGACATGTTGTAGCAGGGAAACAGAGTTTAATAACATACTCTGGGATGTTACATACCCCCTTACTTTAAGTTAAGCCATCTTCGGCTTACGCTAGGAGGGTGAAGGAATCAGCTCTGGGTACCCAATGAAATACAAAGAGCTGCGTGAAATACATATAATGACATACATAGATAAAACATATAACGGCTTTCCCAAGGTTCCTGCCCGCTAGAGTAAGGTGTCCAACACACGGTTTCCTTCTCTTGGTATAACCAGGTAACCTAAATACTGCACAAAGCAAACATTACTGACTGACTTTTGGGTATTGACAAATGTTGAAATGTAGAAGCAGCACTTTGTGGTCTCAAGATACTGTATTAATCGATGCAGCAGCCTAGCCGTAGGCCCTTGATCCATCAGGCCTTGGAATACATATGTAGAAAGGAAGATGGCTTCGGCAGCATATAGCAGTATCAAATTCTTTATTCGTACCTCCAGACACAAATGGCAACGTTTCGACTGTTCACCAGTCTTTATCAAGCCTAATGACACCATTGCTGGTAGGCATATATATACCCCCCCATATTAAAAAACACACCCCACATTGCATCAACATAGCCAATCAATACATAATAGGAAGTATCTGTGTAGATTGCTACCTGCCACAGCTGACAAAGCCGCAAACTCCATCATGTGTGCCTCGGCGTGCTGTCACCTCCAATGCGCAGCCGCAACTCACCGGCTTTGCATACCGGAAGTGTCCTCCGTTGCCATGACTCCGGCCGGCACTGACGTCTCCAACCAATGAGCTACTAGAAGCCATCATTGTCGTCATCACCAATGCGACTATCACGTGATATCCACGTGACATCTATACGGTGCACACAACCGTGCGTCAATCTCGTAGGTCACATGGATAGTGCAGCCAATGGAGACACAGTGCAGACATAGGAGCCATGGCAACGGCGACGCCGTACTCGGCACAACTTCTCATGTAGAGATGTATATAATCAATGTGCATAATCCGTATGAACAGGTGGGTGAATCAATACCATTGGACCACAATAGTGATCACCACATTATCCACAGATAATGAGGCTATGCACATGCATACATTTACGGAGATGGAGACAATGTACAGTGTAGCAACAAGCAATCATACCAACTCATCATATACAGAATACAATCTCCAGAATATCACAAATTACACATGTATGAAGGGCATTATGACATATAAGTATAAAAAATCCCTATAGTAGGAATATGTAACACATATAAAAACATGATGTCCCTATACTGAAGAGGACAATCCAGCGACCCATCTCAATCAACGGATGTGACGTTAAACTCTAAATTTAAACCATAGGGTTGAAGGGATCTAAGGGTGTGGATCCACTTAAGTTCCTTTTTCCTAAGTATGCCCTTCCTATCACCACCCCTTCTCAGATACCCAACGCTGTCAATTACTCGAAATCTTAATTGATTAATGGCATGTTTGCAATCAATAAAATGTTTTGCAACCGGTTTGTCAATGGCTCCTGTTCTTATAGTGCTTTTATGCTTATTGATTCTTTCCCTCAGTTCCATTGTGGTTTCACCCACATATATTAGGCTACACGGACACTGTATCATGTAAACCACGTCTGTGGATTTACATGTGTAGTGTCCCTTAATTTTAAACCGTTTGCCACTATAAGGATGAGTAAAACCATCACCTCTCATGATGCAACTGCAGTTGCAGCAGGAGAGGCAAGGGAAATTACCATTCTTAACCTCCTCAGGACCGCCGTACGCAGGATTGCGTCCTGCCGGCGGTCCTGCTCTTCTGGGTGGACGCATATACGCGTCCTCCCGCGAGAGCCGAGATTTCCTGTGAACGCGCGCGCCTGCGCTCACAGGAACGGAAGGTAAGCGAGTGGATCTCCAGCCTGCCAGCGGCGATCGCTCGCTGGCAGGCTGGAGATCCGAATTTTTTAACCCCTAACAGGTATATTAGACGCTGTTTTCATAACAGCGTCTAATATACCTCCTACCTGGTCCTCTGGTGGTCCCTTTTGTTAGGATCGACCACCAGAGGACTCAGGTAGGTCAGTACAGTCCCACCAAACACCACACTACACTACACTACACCCACCCCCCCCCCCCGTCACTTATTAACCCCTTATAAACCCCTGATCACCCCATATAAACTCCCTGATCACCCCCCTGTCATTGATCACCGCCCTGTCATTGATCACCCCCCTGTCAGGCTCCGTTCAGACGTCCGCATGATTTTTACGGATCCGATCCATGTATCCATGGATCCGTAAAAATCATGCGGACGTCTGAATGGAGCCTTACAGGGGGGTGATCAATGACAGGCGGGTGATCACCCATATACACTCCCTGATCACCCCCTGTCATTGATCACCCCCCTATCAGGCTCCATTCAGACCTCCGCATGATTTTTACGGATCCGATCCATGTATCCATGGATCCGTAAAAATCATGCGGACGTCTGAATGGAGCCTTACAGGGGGGTGATCAATGACAGGCGGGTGATCACCCATATACACTCCCTGATCACCCCCTGTCATTGATCACCCCCCTGTCATTGATCACCCCCCTGTCAGGCTCCATTCAGACGTCCGCATGATTTTTACGGATCCGATCCATGTATCCATGTATCCGTAAAAATCATGCGGACGTCTGAATGGAGCCTTACAGGGGGGTGATCAATGACAGGCGGGTGATCACCCATATACACTCCCTGATCACCCCCTGTCATTGATCACCCCCCTGTCATTGATCACCCCCCTGTCATTGATCACCCCCCTGTTAGGCTCCATTCAGACGTCCGCATGATTTTTACGGATCCGATCCATGGATCCGTAAAAATCATGCGGACGTCTGAATGGAGCCTTACGGGGGGGTGATCAGTGACAGGGGGGTGATCACCCTGATCACCCCCTGTCATTGATAACCCCCCTGTAAGGCTCCATTCAGACGTCCGCATGCGTTTTGTGGATCCGATCCATGTATCCATGGATCCGTAAAAAATCATGCGGATGTCTGAATGGAGCCTTACAGGGGGGGTGATCAGTGACAGGGGGGTGATCACCCTGATTACCCTGATCACCCCCTGTCATTGATAACCCCCCTGTAAGGCTCCATTCAGACGTCCGCATGCGTTCTGTGGATCCGATCCATGTATCCATGGATCCGTAAAAAATCATGCGGATGTCTGAATGGAGCCTTACAGGGGGGGTGATCAGTGACAGGGGGGTGATCACCCTGATTACCCTGATCACCCCCTGTCATTGATAACCCCCCTGTAAGGCTCCATTCAGACGTCCGCATGCGTTCTGTGGATCCGATCCATGTATCCATGGATCCGTAAAAAATCATGCGGATGTCTGAATGGAGCCTTACAGGGGGGGTGATCAGTGACAGGGGGGTGATCACCCTGATTACCCTGATCACCCCCTGTCATTGATAACCCCCCTGTAAGGCTCCATTCAGACGTCCGCATGCGGTCTGTGGATCCGATCCATGTATCCATGGATCCGTAAAAAATCATGCGGATGTCTGAATGGAGCCTTACAGGGGGGGTGATCAGTGACAGGGGGGTGATCACCCTGATTACCCTGATCACCCCCTGTCATTGATAACCCCCCTGTAAGGCTCCATTCAGACGTCCGCATGCGTTCTGTGGATCCGAGCCATGTATCCATGGATCCGTAAAAAATCATGCGGATGTCTGAATGGAGCCTTACAGGGGGGGTGATCAGTGACAGGGGGGTGATCACCCTGATTACCCTGATCACCCCCTGTCATTGATCACCCCCCTGTAAGGCTCCATTCAGACGTCCGCATGCGTTCTGTGGATCCGATACATGTATCCATGGATCCGTAAAAAATCATGCGGATGTCTGAATGGAGCCTTACAGGGGGGGTGATCAATGACAGGGGGGTGATCAGGGAGTCTATATGGGTGATCACCCCCCTGTCATTGATCACTCCCCCCCTGGTAAGGCTCCATTCAGCCATTTTTTTTGGCACAAGTTAGCGGACATTTTTTGTTTGTTTTTGTTTTTGTTTTTTCTTACTAAGTCTTATATTCTACTAACTTGTGTCAAAAAATAAAATCTCACATGGACGCACCATACCCCTCACGGAATCCAAATGCGTAAACATTTTTAGACATTTATATTCCAGACTTCTTCTCACGCTTTAGGGCCCCTAAAAAGCCAGGGCAGTATAAATACCCCACATGTGACCCCATTTCGGAAAGAAGACACCCCAAGGTATTCCGTGAGGGGCATATTGAGTCCATGAAAGATTGAAATTTTTGTCCTCAGTTAGCGGAAAGTGAGACTTTGTGAGAAAAAAAACAAAAAAAAAATCAATATCCGCTAACTTATGCAAAAAAAAAAAAATTCTAGGAACTCGCCATGCCCCTCATTGAATACCTTGGGGTGTCTTCTTTCCAAAGTGGGGTCACATGTGGGGTATTTATACTGCCCTGGCTTTTTAGGGGCCCGAAAGTGTGAGAAGAAGTCTGGGATCCAAATGTCTAAAAATGCCCTCCTAAAAGGAATTTGGGCCCCTTTGCGCATCTAGGCTGCAAAAAAGTGTCACACATGTGGTATCGCCGTACTCAGGAGAAGTTGGGGAATGTGTTTTGGGGTGTCATTTTACATATACCCATGCTGGGTGAGAGAAATATCTTGGTCAAATGCCAACTTTGTATAAAAAAATGGGAAAAGTTGTCTTTTGCCAAGATATTTCTCTCACCCAGCATGGGTATATGTAAAATGACCCCCCAAAACACATTGCCCAACTTCTCCTGAGTACGGCGATACCAGATGTGTGACACTTTTTTGATGCCAAGGTGGGCAAAGGGGCACATATTCCAAAGTGCACCTTTCGGATTTCACCGGTCATTTTTTACAGATTTTGATTGCAAAGTACTTCTCACACATATGGGCCCCTAAATTGCCAGGGCAGTATAACTACGCCACAAGTGACCCCATTTTGGAAAGCAGACACCCCAAGGTATTCCGTGAGGGGCATGGCGAGTTCCTAGAATTTTTTATTTTTTGTCGCAAGTTAGTGGAATATGAGACTTTGTAAGGAAAAAAGAGAAAAAAAAAAAAAATCATCATTTTCCGCTAACTTGTGACAAAAAATAAAAAATTCTAGGAACTCGCAGTGCCCCTCACGGAATACCTTAGGGTGTCTTCTTTCCAAAATGGGGTCACTTGTGGCGTAGTGTGGCTCCCGCGAGAGCCGAGATTTCCTGTGAACGCGCGCGCCTGCGCTCACAGGAACGGAAGGTAAGCGAGTGGATCTCCAGCCTGCCAGCGGCGATCGCTCGCTGGCAGGCTGGAGATCCGAATTTTTTAACCCCTAACAGGTATATTAGACGCTGTTTTCATAACAGCGTCTAATATACCTCCTACCTGGTCCTCTGGTGGTCCCTTTTGTTAGGATCGACCACCAGAGGACTCAGGTAGGTCAGTACAGTCCCACCAAACACCACACTACACTACACTACACCCACCCCCCCCCCCGTCACTTATTAACCCCTTATAAACCCCTGATCACCCCATATAAACTCCCTGATCACCCCCCTGTCATTGATCACCGCCCTGTCATTGATCACCCCCCTGTCAGGCTCCGTTCAGACGTCCGCATGATTTTTACGGATCCGATCCATGTATCCATGGATCCGTAAAAATCATGCGGACGTCTGAATGGAGCCTTACAGGGGGGTGATCAATGACAGGCGGGTGATCACCCATATACACTCCCTGATCACCCCCTGTCATTGATCACCCCCCTATCAGGCTCCATTCAGACCTCCGCATGATTTTTACGGATCCGATCCATGTATCCATGGATCCGTAAAAATCATGCGGACGTCTGAATGGAGCCTTACAGGGGGGTGATCAATGACAGGCGGGTGATCACCCATATACACTCCCTGATCACCCCCTGTCATTGATCACCCCCCTGTCATTGATCACCCCCCTGTCAGGCTCCATTCAGACGTCCGCATGATTTTTACGGATCCGATCCATGTATCCATGTATCCGTAAAAATCATGCGGACGTCTGAATGGAGCCTTACAGGGGGGTGATCAATGACAGGCGGGTGATCACCCATATACACTCCCTGATCACCCCCTGTCATTGATCACCCCCCTGTCATTGATCACCCCCCTGTCATTGATCACCCCCCTGTTAGGCTCCATTCAGACGTCCGCATGATTTTTACGGATCCGATCCATGGATCCGTAAAAATCATGCGGACGTCTGAATGGAGCCTTACGGGGGGGTGATCAGTGACAGGGGGGTGATCACCCTGATCACCCCCTGTCATTGATAACCCCCCTGTAAGGCTCCATTCAGACGTCCGCATGCGTTTTGTGGATCCGATCCATGTATCCATGGATCCGTAAAAAATCATGCGGATGTCTGAATGGAGCCTTACAGGGGGGGTGATCAGTGACAGGGGGGTGATCACCCTGATTACCCTGATCACCCCCTGTCATTGATAACCCCCCTGTAAGGCTCCATTCAGACGTCCGCATGCGTTCTGTGGATCCGATCCATGTATCCATGGATCCGTAAAAAATCATGCGGATGTCTGAATGGAGCCTTACAGGGGGGGTGATCAGTGACAGGGGGGTGATCACCCTGATTACCCTGATCACCCCCTGTCATTGATAACCCCCCTGTAAGGCTCCATTCAGACGTCCGCATGCGTTCTGTGGATCCGATCCATGTATCCATGGATCCGTAAAAAATCATGCGGATGTCTGAATGGAGCCTTACAGGGGGGGTGATCAGTGACAGGGGGGTGATCACCCTGATTACCCTGATCACCCCCTGTCATTGATAACCCCCCTGTAAGGCTCCATTCAGACGTCCGCATGCGTTCTGTGGATCCGATCCATGTATCCATGGATCCGTAAAAAATCATGCGGATGTCTGAATGGAGCCTTACAGGGGGGGTGATCAGTGACAGGGGGGTGATCACCCTGATTACCCTGATCACCCCCTGTCATTGATAACCCCCCTGTAAGGCTCCATTCAGACGTCCGCATGCGTTCTGTGGATCCGATCCATGTATCCATGGATCCGTAAAAAATCATGCGGATGTCTGAATGGAGCCTTACAGGGGGGGTGATCAGTGACAGGGGGGTGATCACCCTGATTACCCTGATCACCCCCTGTCATTGATCACCCCCCTGTAAGGCTCCATTCAGACGTCCGCATGCGTTCTGTGGATCCGATACATGTATCCATGGATCCGTAAAAAATCATGCGGATGTCTGAATGGAGCCTTACAGGGGGGGTGATCAATGACAGGGGGGTGATCAGGGAGTCTATATGGGTGATCACCCCCCTGTCATTGATCACTCCCCCCCTGGTAAGGCTCCATTCAGCCATTTTTTTTGGCACAAGTTAGCGGACATTTTTTGTTTGTTTTTGTTTTTGTTTTTTCTTACTAAGTCTTATATTCTACTAACTTGTGTCAAAAAATAAAATCTCACATGGACGCACCATACCCCTCACGGAATCCAAATGCGTAAACATTTTTAGACATTTATATTCCAGACTTCTTCTCACGCTTTAGGGCCCCTAAAAAGCCAGGGCAGTATAAATACCCCACATGTGACCCCATTTCGGAAAGAAGACACCCCAAGGTATTCCGTGAGGGGCATATTGAGTCCATGAAAGATTGAAATTTTTGTCCTCAGTTAGCGGAAAGTGAGACTTTGTGAGAAAAAAAACAAAAAAAAATCAATATCCGCTAACTTATGCAAAAAAAAAAAATTCTAGGAACTCGCCATGCCCCTCATTGAATACCTTGGGGTGTCTTCTTTCCAAAGTGGGGTCACATGTGGGGTATTTATACTGCCCTGGCTTTTTAGGGGCCCGAAAGTGTGAGAAGAAGTCTGGGATCCAAATGTCTAAAAATGCCCTCCTAAAAGGAATTTGGGCCCCTTTGCGCATCTAGGCTGCAAAAAAGTGTCACACATGTGGTATCGCCGTACTCAGGAGAAGTTGGGGAATGTGTTTTGGGGTGTCATTTTACATATACCCATGCTGGGTGAGAGAAATATCTTGGTCAAATGCCAACTTTGTATAAAAAAATGGGAAAAGTTGTCTTTTGCCAAGATATTTCTCTCACCCAGCATGGGTATATGTAAAATGACCCCCCAAAACACATTGCCCAACTTCTCCTGAGTACGGCGATACCAGATGTGTGACACTTTTTTGATGCCAAGGTGGGCAAAGGGGCACATATTCCAAAGTGCACCTTTCGGATTTCACCGGTCATTTTTTACAGATTTTGATTGCAAAGTACTTCTCACACATATGGGCCCCTAAATTGCCAGGGCAGTATAACTACGCCACAAGTGACCCCATTTTGGAAAGCAGACACCCCAAGGTATTCCGTGAGGGGCATGGCGAGTTCCTAGAATTTTTTATTTTTTGTCGCAAGTTAGTGGAATATGAGACTTTGTAAGGAAAAAAGAGAAAAAAAAAAAAATCATCATTTTCCGCTAACTTGTGACAAAAATAAAAAATTCTAGGAACTCGCAGTGCCCCTCACGGAATACCTTAGGGTGTCTTCTTTCCAAAATGGGGTCACTTGTGGCGTAGTTATACTGCCCTGGCAATTTAGGGGCCCAAATGTGTGAGAAGTACCTTGCAATCAAAATGTGTAAAAAATGCCCTGCAAAATCCGAAAGGTGCACTTTGGAATATGTGCCCCTTTGCCCACCTTGGCAGCAAAAAAGTGTGACACATCTGGTATCGCCGTACTCAGAAGAAGTTGGGGAATGTGTTTTGGGGTGTCATTTTACATATACCCATGCTGGGTGAGAAAAATATCTTGGTCAAATGCCAACTTTGTATAAAAAAATGGGAAAAGTTGTCTTTTGCCAAGATATTTCTCTCACCCAGCATGGGTATATGTAAAATGACACCCCAAAACACATTCCCCAACTTCTCCTGAGTACGGCGATACCACATGTGTGACACTTTTTTGCTGCCAAGGTGGGCAAAGGGGCGCATATTCCAAAGTGCACCTTTCGGATTTCACCGGTCATTTCTTACACATTTTGATTGCAAAGTTCTTCTCACACATTTGGGCCCCTAAATTGCCAGGGCAGTATAACTACCCCACAAGTGACCCCATTTTGGAAAGAAGACACCCCAAGGTATTCTGTGAGGGGCATGGTGAGTTCCTAGAATTTTTTATTTTTTGTCGCAAGTTAGTGGAATATGAGACTTTGTAAGAAAAAAATAAAAAATAAAAATCATCATCATTTTCCGCTAACTTGTGACAAAAAATAAAAAGTTCTATGAACTCACTATGCCCATCAGCGAATACCTTAGGGTGTCTACTTTCCGAAATGGGGTCATTTGTGGGGTTTTTCTACTGTTTGGGCATTGTAGAACCTCAGGAAACATGACAGGTGCTCAGAAAATCAGAGCCGTTTCAAAAAGCGGAAATTCACATTTTTGTACCATAGTTTGTAAATGCTATAACTTTTACCCAAACCATTTTTTTTTTGCCCAAACATTTTTTTTTAATCAAAGACATGTAGAACTATAAATTTAGCGAAAAATTTATATATGGATGTCGGTTTTTTTGCAAAATTTCACAGCTGAAAATGAAAAATGTCATTTTTTTGCAAACAAATCGTTACATTTTGATTAATAACAAAAAAAGTAAAAATGTCAGCAGCAATAAAATACCACCAAATGAAAGCTCCATTAGTGAGAAGAAAAGGAGGTAAAATTCATTTGGGTGGTAAGTTGCATGACCGAGCGATAAACGGTGAAAGGAGTGTAGTGCCGAAGTGTAAAAAGTGGCCTGGTCATGAAGGGGGTTTCACCTAGCGGGGCTGAAGTGGTTAAGTGGAGCTAATCTTTTCTGTTTGTCTATATCCTTACCCCCTATGTCCGCTTTAACCAATCTATCACGTAAATTGCGGGTACGTTTGTATGACATCATTGGGGGTACAGAAAACTCCTTAACTGTTGGTAATCCTTTCTGCAGGATCTGCCAATCCTGACGTAGGATGGCGGCAATTTTGCTACTGTCACCCCCAAAGATGGGCACAAAAGGAATACGGGCTGTCTCTTGTTTCTGTGGTTTCCTTGCCAATGTGGCCCCACGTTTCATGGATGTAATCCTATGTTTGGTACGGTTAATTAGTTTATTGGGATAGCCTCTCTTTGACTTTTGGGTATTGTCCCCAATACTAAAGAAAGTATGGGGGTGTCTTTACTCTGTAATCCCACCATTGTGTAATGCAAAGCCCGCAAATAGAAGGGTGGCTTTATCCTGTATTCCCTTCCCTGCACCATAGCCTGAAGAAATTTGGCTTATTGCACGATCACTATGATGACTGAGGGGAAGCTAAGTATGGCTCTAAGGCTTGAGGCGCCTTACCTTAGGCAAAAAGCTCAGAAGGGAAGGTATTTATCGTCTCCGTATCTTCTGGCAAGTCACAGGAGGAGGGCCTTTAATCCTGTACGCTCGTGGAAATGAGACACCTCAGGATGGGAACAATCCTGAACATTTAACAAACGGGAAGGAGCAGCCTAGGGCTTCTAACGATTCCCGAAGCAGCAGGGGTAGCTGTGAAGTAACTGGATCTGCCTGGACTTACCACATGGTCCTACCCTGGGTACCTATGGGTATATAACACCGGGTGTAGGCAATTAGTATACAACGTCCCCATAATGACAGTCCGTATATTGGGGGGAGGAGAACAAGAGCTGTATAAAAAGGCACACTTTACCACTTAAGGACTCAGCTCTATTTCACCTTAAGGACATTTTTTGCAAATCTGACCAGTGTCACTTTAAGTGCTGATAACTTTAAAACGCTTTTACTTATCCAGGCCGTTCTGAGATTGTTTTTTCATCACTTATTGTACTTCATGACACTGCTAAAATTGGGTTAAATTTTTTTGCATAATTTTTTTTTGCAAATTTCAAAGTTTCAGTTTCTCTACTTCTGTAATACATAGTAATACCCCCAAAAATTGTGATGACTTTGCATTCCCCATATGTCTCCTGTTTGTATAATTTTGGGAATGATATTTTATTTTTTGGGGATGTTACATAGCTTTGAAGTTTAGAAGCAAATGTTTAAATTTTTCAGAAATTTTCCAAATCCCACTTTTTATGGACCAGTTCAGGTTTGAAGTCACTTTGTGAGGCTTACATAATAGAAACCATCCAAATTCTAGAAACGACACCCCTCAAGGTATTCAAAACTGTTTTTACAAACTTTGTTAACCCTTTAGGTCTTCCACAAGACTTCATGGCAAATGGACATAAAATTTACGAATTTCGATTTTTTGGAAAATTTTCCAATATAATCAATTTTTTTCTGGAAAAAAACTAGGGTTAACTGCCAAACAAAACTCAAAATGGGTTGCCCTGATTCTGTAGTTTGCAGAAACACCTCATATGTGGTCGTAAACTACTGTTTGGCCAAACGGGAGAACATAGAAGGAGGGGAGCGCCATATGGTTTTTGCAAGGCAAATTTTGCAGGACTGGTTTTGTTTATACCATGTCCCATTTGAAGCCCCCTGTTGCACCCCTAGAATAGAAATTCCAAAAAAGTGACTCCATCTAAGAAAGTACACCCCTCAAGGTATTCAAAACTGTGTTTACAAACTTTGTTAACCATTTAGGTGTTCCACAAGAGTTAATGGCAGATGGAGAAACAATTTTGAAATTTCTATTTTTTGGAAAATTTTCCATTTTAACTAATTTTTTCCAGTAATAAAGTAAGGGTTAACTGCCAAACAAAACTCAATATGGGTTGCCCTGATTCTGTAGTTTGCAAAAACACCCCATATGTGGTCGTAAACTACTGTTTGGCCAAACGTGAGGACATAGAAGGAGGGGAACGCCATATGGGTTTTGCAAGGCAAATTTTGCAGGACTGGTTTTGTTTATACCATGTCCCATTTGAAGCCCCCTGTTGCACCCCTAGAATAGAAATTCCAAAAAAGTGACTCCATCTAAGAAAGTACACCCCTCAAGGTATTCAAAATTGTGTTTACAAACTTTGTTAACCATTTAGGTGTTCCACAAGAGTTAATGGCAGATGGAGAAACAATTTAGAAATTTCGATTTTTTTGGAAAATTTTCCATTTTAACCAATTTTTTCCAGTAATAAGTAAGGGTTAACTGCCAAACAAAACTTAATATGGGTTGCCCTGATTCTGTAGTTTGCAAAAACACCCCATATGTGGTCGTAAACTACTGTTTGGCCAAACGGGAGGACATAGAAGGAGGGGAACGCCATATGGGTTTTGGAAGGCAGATTTTGCAGGACTGGTTTTGTTTACACCATGTCCCATTTTAAGCTCCCCGTTGCACCCCTAGAATAGAAATTCCAAAAAAGTGACTCCATCTAAGAAATTGCACCCCTCAAGGTATTCAAAACTGGGTTTACAAACTTTGTTAATCCTATAGGTGTTCCACAAGAGTTAATGGCAGATGGAGAAACAATTTTGGAATTTCTATTTTTTGGAAACTTTTCCATTTTAACCCTTGCTTTATTACTGGAAAAAATGGGTTAACAGCCAAACAAAACTAAATATGGGTTGCCCTGATTCTGTAGTTTTCAGAAACACCCCATATGTGGTCGTAAACTATTATTTGGCTAAACGGCAGGACATAGAAGAAGGGGAACGCCATATGGTTTTTGGAAGGCAGATTTTGCACGCTTTTGAGGCAAGGTAACAAAAAATGTTAATTCTAAAATTGTTTCTACATTCGCTATTTAGTTTTGTGGAACACCTAAATGGTTAACAAAGTTTGTAAAGTAACTTTTGAATACCTTGAGGGGTGTAGTTTCTTAGATGGGGTCACTTTTTTGGAGTTTCTAGTCTAGGCTACATCAGGGGGGGCTTCTAATGGGACATGGTGTCAAAAAAAACAGTCCATCAAAATCTGCCTTCCAGAAACCGTATGGAGTTCCCTTCGTTCTATGCCCTGCCGTGTGGCTATACAGCCATTTACGACCACATATGGGGTGTTTCTGCAAACTACAGAATCAGGGCCATAAATATTAAGTTTTGTTTGGCTGTTAACCCTTGCTTTATTACCGGAAAAAAAGGATTCAAATGGAAATTTTGCCAAAAAATTGGTGTTTTGGCACCGTTTTTACTTTATATTTTTAACGCTGTTCATCCGAGGGGTTTGGTCAAATGTTATTTTTATAGGGCAGATTCTTACGGACGGGGCGATACCTAATATGTCTACATTTTAAAATGTATTTAGATTTTACACTATATTATCAGTTTTAGGAACCCCAAAAATTATTTTAGTATCTCCATAGCCTGGGAGCTACAGTTCTTTTTTTTTTGTTGGGCGACTATCTAATGTAGGGGCTCATTTTTTGTGTGATGAGATGGCGGTTTTATTGGCACTAATTGGGGGTGCATATGACATTTTGATCACTCGCTATTACACTTTTTGTGATGTTAGGTGACAAAAAATTGCCTTTTTTACACGTTTTTTTTTTTAACGCTGTTCATCCGGGGGGTTGGGTTACATGTTACTTTTATAGAGAAGATTTTTACGGAAGCGGCGATGCCCAATATGTATGGCTTTCAGACTTTGGAGACACTAAGCAGGCATCCTCAAACTGCGGCCCTCCAGATGTTGTAAAACAACAATTCCCACCATGCCCTGCTGTTGGCTGTAGGTTGTCTGGGCATGCTGGGAGTTATAGTTTTACAACATCTGGAGGGCTGCAATTTGAGGATGCCTGCACTAAAACAAATATTTTTGGGGAAAAAAATTGTTTCTGTGTCTCCAAAGTTTGAGAGCCATAGTTTTTTATGTTCTCTAAGGGACTGTTGGAGATTATAAAAATGTAGTACTCCATGGAAGTGTGATACTCCCTGAAGCAATCGATAACGCAGAGGCCCGGATGATCTGGGGACGTGTCGCACTGAGTAGTGGTGTCCTTCCGTATCCCTCTCCTGCGACACCTGGAAAATGTTGGCCAGGGACGATCCGGGCGCCTCCAGTTCCCGAGGTACTCCGGCCTGCTCTTTCCCGGTCCGAAAAGATCAGGTCCTTAAGGACTGCCTCATAGAATTGGAGGAATGTCTCTGTACTGCTAGCGCTTCGGAATAGTACAAAAGAGTTTTACATGGCAACCTGCACCAAGTAGACCGCAACTTTTTTGTACCATGCCCGGGTTTTGCGCATGGCATTATATGGCTTGAGGACTTGATCAGAGAGATCAACTCCTCCCATATACCGATTGTAGTCGACGATACAATCAGGCTTGAGGACCGCTGCCTTGGTACCTCGCAAAGGGACAGGGGTGGTGCTGTTACCGTGGATTGTAGACCACATAAGGACATCTCTCTTGTCCTTATACCTGACCAGCAACAGATTTCCACTGGTAAGGGCACGGGTCTCACCCCTGGGGATAGGTACCTGGAGGGGGTAGGCAGGGAGGACGCGTTGATTTTTCCGCACGGTCCCAGAAGCGAACATGGATCTGGCAGCAAGGGACCTGAACAAAGGGAATTCTAGTATAAAAGTTTTCCACATAAAGGTGGTAACCCTTTACGTGGATCACCGGAGACCCGAATGGACCGGAAACGCAGCAAACCGCAGGTCTGAATTGAGCTGCGGTTTTCTGCGATCGCCGATACGGGAGGTCACATGACCCCCCCCCCTGGCATTGTGACAGGATGCCAGCTGAATGATTTGAGCCGGCATCCTGTTCCGATTAACCCCCGCGGCGCCGCAATCGCGATTTAAACTTAGGACGTACCGGTACGCTCTGAGTCCTTAAGGATTCGGGAAATAGGGCGTACCGGTACACCCTAAGTCCTTAAGGGGTTAAGTAAGTTGCTACATTTTTGTTAAGTGCAATGGTTAAGTGCAATCATTAGAAACAGTGCATAAAGTCACATTGTGGCACCTAGAAAGAGAATACACACAATGGGCATGTTATCTTAAACGTTGCATAACAGATAACTGGTACAATAGTGCAAAATTATCACAGTATGAAATCACAAAGAGCTCAGGTATCACGTTTGAGTCTTTTCTTTGGGTGCAAGCTTTTATGTTGCAATAAAACATTTTATAAAATAGTGCACATTTTATTAATGCAAGAATATGCTCGACAATAACTTGAGTCCTTTTTTTCTCAAAGTGCTTAAAGTTGTAGAATCCTCTGGAAACTGATAAAAGTCAATTGTAATCCACAGGGTAAAAGTTAATTGTAATCCAAAGGGTTAAAATGTTTAAGAGCAGCAGGCTATCAAGTAACCTGAGAAAGGGGATAAAACACAACACTGAACTTGGACATGAGGGGGTTAAGTGCTGTTGGGGGAAGTCCTAACTGAGCAGGACCATCAGGATGAGGACAAAACAGGCAACCTGAAACAAAAGATTAAAACACACAAAATTGCTAACAGGTCCTCACCCGTCAGGTATCAGTCCATGGAGTGGCTCCCAAATGTCACTGATTTGTTTGTAGTGGGGGACACCTTAGAGGAAGGTGTCCAGCTCCTCATCACTGCTGGAGCTGCTGAACCTCATGAGAGGAGGTTCCTGCCTCTGATGGTAGCTCATGGTGGCTACCGTCGTAGTACGCCACTGCCCTCTGCTGGTGGCTGCAGGAACTGGCTGTGCTGTAAGCCGGGAGAAAGCTGCGGTGACACGCTGTAGCCCGGGATCTCCAGCCGGTACAGAGGGGGATAGAACCTCTGGTTGAAGGGGCTCAGGAAGGGTTGGAGCGGCTGCCTGGTGCTGTTTCCAGGGCAGAACCTATGGTGGCATGAGATAGGGCTGTACCTTGGGATTAAAGGTAAGGACAGAATTGTTGATCTGTCCTACCCTCAGGGTCGGCGGTGCTGCCAGATCCGGGATGAGAGGTGCAGGCCCGGGTTGGGGTTTCTCCTTAAACTGCATACGGCCGTCCGGAGCGTCCTGGAGGCATCTTACTTTGCCCGCAGAGCCTGGTTCCTCCTGCCAGGTCTCTGGGGTGACGGCAGGGGTGAGTGGCTTGTCCAGCAGGGTCACACTGGCAGCAAATGGACCCTGGATGGAACACATGGGAGTATATTCCACTTGGTCTCCCACATACAAGTTGTGCCGGGCCTGTAGCAGGTAGTGCCTTTTAACGGAACGTCGGTCCACAAAGATCTTGGTACCGGAATAATTATCCTGCAAGAATCCGACTCCCCACTCCACAGAAAACCATAATACAGTCCCGGTTCTTCTAATTAGCTTGGGGTCCCCTGGCTGAGGGTCATCGACCACCTGTTTGACCCATTCTTTGTCACGACCATGGTCATGGTAGTGACTCCTGTAACCGCATGCAGTTGCCTGTGGTCTGGTCTTTTTGTCAATCACAGGTGAGGGCTGTAGTATGTTGCCTCACCTGTGGTTGCCGCTGGCAACATAATTTATGTGGCAGCATAGCAGCCTAAGCTGTGCTAGGCAGCTTGCTGTAAGTGCATGCGGTTGCACCTGGCAACCTGCTTTTATATGTGTGAACATTCCCTGTTTGGTGTGCACGGGGTTTGAGTTGTGTGCACTTCCCCTTTAAATTGCTGTCTTCCCTTCCCTGGTGTGAGAAGGGTTAATTCCCTTCCTAGTGTGTGAGCACTGGGTGTGGCTACTTGGGCCTATATAGCGTCTGCTGTGATTAGAAGTCTGAGGGGTACTTCAGCCATGGTCTGCTGGAGTCATCCTCCTACTTTATACCATCTGCCAGTGAGGGCCACCCTTGTGGTCATAGATGTTTATACGTTAAGTTGATGTTGTATTCCTTTTGTTATTTAATGCAGCTATGGATCTGGGTTCCTGTGTGTGTGTGTATGTGTGTTGGCTGTGTCCATTTAAGTATGGTGTGGACATCAGCATGTCAGCACAGGGATCCAGTCAGCAAGGCTGTGGCAGGTAGATGGAACTAGTGCAGTTCACCTGCCATATCCATAGGTCTGTTTTTGTACCCCTTTTCCTTGCAGCTTGGCCAGTGAGACTCCTGTTCCTCCGTGCCTAGAAGGAACAGGTCGTCTTACCCTGCTCCTAGTTCAGGGCCACCCTGAGGGCTAGCAGGGACTATTAGGTTCCGGTGTATGAGCCCTCCCACCATCAGGGTTGGCTCATATGGTTAGGAGTCAGGGTCAGGTTAGGGACGTGATAGGAGGTGACCTGCTCCCTAATTCTGTTGTCCTGGCCGAGCAGCCAATAACATCTTCTGGCATCGCACGGCTGAGGGTTTTCCCCATCCTCAGCCGTGACATTCTTCGACGACTGATTTATATTCCCAGGCCGTCTGGGCAAACGCAGTGATTTCATGAGGCACCTCAGGGTTCAGACTCTTTAATTGGCTGGGAGTGGAGCTGGGCGGCGGAGTGGATACGCCAGCCACCTCTGCCGCACCAGTAGGTGACTGTCGTGGTGCAGGCCTAGGCCTGGTTGGCAGGTGCTGGGGTCTCAGGACGCGATGCAGGGGCGGACACGGACCGGGCCGGGGACTCAGGGAGCGCGGCAGCTCCTACCTGTAGTCGTGGCCGTTTCCGGTGCCTCCTGGGTGCCGTCTGTGATGCTGGCTCATCCATAGCTGATGCAGCGACGTCAGCGGCGTCCTCCTCTGCGGGAACAGGCTTGACGTCGATCTCCATCTGTCCTGGCACGTTGTCTTCCGTTGTCTTGACAGAGCGGAGGGATCCACAGCCTCCGGGAACTCAATCAGGTCCGGGCTCTTTGTATCAGGAACCGGGACTTCAGCGGCGGCCTTCTCAGGATCCTCAGAGATACTGGCCAAGGTAGGTGACGTAGTTTCTTTGACCAGGGAGGAATCCACAGCCTCCGGACTGGTGCCAAAGATGGAGGGTCCGCGTCACTTCAACAGCTGAGAGACCTGAATCTCCAGCGGATACTCTGGGTACACTGGCTCTCCGCCGATGGACATCTTGTTCCATTTCGGGCGCTGGTAGGCCATAGCTGCTGCTTCGTATGAGCAAACTTCCAGATCTGAGGGTGTAGTCCAGAGGGAGGAGTCTTTATCACCTCGGCTCACAATAGAAAGTTCATGGTGGGCAGTCTCTATTTTTCCCGCTTCCAGGGGGGCGTATTCAACATCTTCGCGCTCTTGAGGGGGAGTTACTAATTTTTCCCGCTTCTGGGGGGCGTATTCGGCATTTTTGCGCTCTTGAGAGGGCGTTGTTGTCTTTTCCCGCCTCCGACAAGCATGGAGAGGCGGCGCCATTTTGCGAATATGGCGAATTAACCCTTTGAGTACTCGTGGTTACCGCATGGTGCTTTCTGGCACGGCAATGAAGCAATAAAGTCAATTTTCAGATCTTGTAGTATTGTGAAACATGCAGTTGGATCCGGTTAACCCCTTAAGGACCGGGCTCATTTTCACCTTAAGGACCGGGCCATTTTTTGCAAATCTGACCAGTGTCACTTTAAGTGCTCATAACTTTCAAACGCTTTGACTTACCCAGGCCGTTCTGAGATTGTTTTTTCGTCACATATTGTACTTCATGACACTGCTAAAATTGGGTCAAAAAAGTAATTTTTTTTGCATAAAAAAATACATTTTTTACCAAAAATTTTGAAAAATTAGCAAATTTCAAAGTTTCAGTTTCTCTACTTCTGTAATACATAGTAATACCCCCAAAAATTGTGATGACTTTACATTCCCCATATGTCTACTTCATGTTTGTAGCATTTTGGGAATGATATTTTATTTTTTGGGGATGTTACAAGGCTTAGAAGTTTAGAAGCAAATTTTGAAATTTTTGAGAAATCTTCAAAATCCCACTTTTTATGGACCAGTTCAGGTTTGAAGTCATATTGTGAGGCTTAGATAATAGAAACCTCCCAAAAATGACCCCATTCTAGAAACTACACCCCTCAAGGTATTCAAAACTGTTTTTTCAAACTTTATTAACCCTTTAGGTGTTCCACAAGAGTTAATGGCAGATGGAGAAACAATTTTGAAATTTCTATTTTTTGGAAAATTTTCCAATATAATAAATTTTTTCCAGGAGTAAAATAAGGGTTAACTGCCAAACAACACTCAAAATGGGTTGCCCTGATTCTGTAGTTTGCAAAAACACCCCATATGTGGTCGTAAACTACTGTTTGGCCGAACGGTAGCACATAGAAGGAGGGGAACACCATATGGGTTTTGGAAGGCAGATTTTGCAGGACTGGTTTTGTTTATACCATGTCCCATTTGAAGCCCCCTGTTGCACCCCTAGAATAGAAATTTCAAAAAAGTGACTCCATCTAAGAAAGTACACCCCTCAAGGTATTCAAAACTGGGTTTACAAACTTTGTTAACCCTTTAGGTGTTCCACAAGAGTTAATGGCAGATGGAGAAACAATTATGAAATTTCAATTTTTTGGAAAATTTTCCAATATAATCAATTTTTTCTAGGAGTAAAACAAGGGTTAACTGCCAAACAACACTCAAAATGGGTTGCCCTGATTCTGTAGTTTGCAAAAACACCCCATATGTGGTCGTAAACTACTGTTTGGCCGAACGGTAGCACATAGAAGGAGGGGAACACCATATGGGTTTTGGAAGGCAGATTTTGCAGGACTGGTTTTGTTTATACCATGTCCCATTTGAAGCCCCCTGTTGCACCCCTAGAATAGAAATTTCAAAAAAGTGACTCCATCTAAGAAAGTACACCCCTCAAGGTATTCAAAACTGGGTTTACAAACTTTGTTAACCCTTTAGGTGTTCCACAAGAGTTAATGGCAGATGGAGAAACAATTATGAAATTTCAATTTTTTGGAAAATTTTCCAATATAATCAATTTTTTCTAGGAGTAAAACAAGGGTTAACTGCCAAACAACACTCAAAATGGGTTGCCCTGATTCTGTAGTTTGCAAAAACACCCCATATGTGGTCGTAAACTACTGTTTGGCCGAACGGTAGCACATAGAAGGAGGGGAACACCATATGGGTTTTGGAAGGCAGATTTTGCAGGACTGGTTTTGTTTATACCATGTCCCATTTGAAGCCCCCTGTTGCACCCCTAGAATAGAAATTTCAAAAAAGTGACTCCATCTAAGAAAGTACACCCCTCAAGGTATTCAAAACTGGGTTTACAAACTTTGTTAACCCTTTAGGTGTTCCACAAGAGTTAATGGCAGATGGAGAAACAATTATGAAATTTCAATTTTTTGGAAAATTTTCCAATATAATCAATTTTTTCTAGGAGTAAAACAAGGGTTAACTGCCAAACAACACTCAAAATGGGTTGCCCTGATTCTGTAGTTTGCAAAAACACCCCATATGTGGTCGTAAACTACTGTTTGGCCGAACGGTAGCACATAGAAGGAGGGGAACACCATATGGGTTTTGGAAGGCAGATTTTGCAGGACTGGTTTTGTTTATACCATGTCCCATTTGAAGCCCCCTGTTGCACCCCTAGAATAGAAATTTCAAAAAAGTGACTCCATCTAAGAAAGTACACCCCTCAAGGTATTCAAAACTGGGTTTACAAACTTTGTTAACCCTTTAGGTGTTCCACAAGAGTTAATGGCAGATGGAGAAACAATTATGAAATTTCAATTTTTTGGAAAATTTTCCAATATAATCAATTTTTTCTAGGAGTAAAACAAGGGTTAACTGCCAAACAACACTCAAAATGGGTTGCCCTGATTCTGTAGTTTGCAGAAACACCCCATATGTGGTGGTAAACTACTATTTGGCTAAACGGCAGGACATAGAAGAAGGGGAACGCCATATGGTTTTTGGAAGGCAGATTTTGCTGGACTGGTTTATTTACACCATGTACCCTTTCAAGCCCCCTGATGCACCCCTAGAGTAGAAACTCCATAAAAGTGACCCCATCTAGGAAACTACGGGATAAGGTGGTTGTTGTTTTGGGACTATTTTTGGGGTAAATTTGATATTTGGTTGCTCTATATTACTCTTTTTTGAGGCAATGTAACAAAAAAATTAAAATCTAAAATTGTTTCTACATTCGCTATTTAGTTTTGTGGAACACCTAAAGGGTTAACATAGTTTGTAAAGTAACTTTTGAATACCTTGAGGGGTGTAGTTTCTTAGATGGGGTCACTTTTTTGGAGTTTCTAGTCTGGGCTACATCAGGGGGGGCTTCTAATGGGACATGGTGTCAAAAAAAAAACTGTCCATCAAAATCTGCCTTCCAGAAACCGTATGGCGTTCCCTTCGTTCTATGCCCTGCCGTGCGGCTATATAGCCATTTACGACCACATATGGGGTGTTTCTGCAAACGACAGAATCGGGGCAATAAATATTTAGTTTTGTTTGGCTGTTAACCCTTGCTTTATTACCGGCAAAATGGATTTAAATTGAAATTTTGCCCAAAAATAGGTGTTTTGGCACCGTTTTTATTTTATATTTTTAACACCGTTCATCCGAGGCGTTTGGTCAAAAGTTATTTTTATAGCGACGACTTTTACGCACGCGACGATGCCCAATATGTATGGCTCTCAGACTTTGGAGACACTAAGCAGGCATCCTAAAACTGCGGCCCTCCAGATGTTGTAAAACTACAATTCCCACCATGCCCTGCTGATGGCTGTAGGTTGTCTGGGCATGCTGGGAGTTATAGTTTTACAACATCTGGAGGGCCGCAGTTTGAGGATGCCTGCACTAAAACTAATATTTTTGGGGGAAAGAAAAATAGTTTTCGTGTCTCCAAAGTCTGAGAGCCATAGTGTTTTATGTTCTCTAGTGAACTGTTGGGGATTATAAAAATTTAGTACTCCATGGAAGTGTGATACTCCCTGAAGCAATCGATAACGCAGAGGCCCGGATGATCGGGGCACGTGTCGCACTGAGTGGTGGTGTCCTTCCGTATCCCCCTCCTGCGACACACTCTGCACTTTTTTTGGGTTCGTCCCTTCTTTCCAGTATGGGGGACCACACCTGGAAAGTGTTGGCCAGGGACGATCCGGGCGCCTCCAGTTCCCGAGGTACTCCGGCCTGCTCTTTCCCGGTCCGAAAAGATCAGGTCCTTGAGGACTGCCTCATAGAATTGGAGGAATGTCCCTGTGCTGCCAGCGCTTCGGGATAGTACAAAAGAGTTGTACATGGCAACCTGCACCAAGTAGACCGCAACTTTTTTGTACCATGCCCGGGTTTTGCGCATGGCGTTATATGGCGTGAGGACTTGATCCGAGAGATCAACTCCTCCCATATACCGATTGTAGTCGACGATACAATCGGGCTTGAGGACCGTTGCCGCGGTACCTCGCACAGGGACTGGGGTGGTGCCGTTACCGTGGATTGTGGACAGCATAAGGACATCCCTCTTGTCCTTATACCTGACCAGCAACAGGTTTCCACTGGTAAGTGCACGGGTCTCACCCCTGGGGATAGGTACCTGGAGGGGGTAGGCAGGGAGGCCGCGCTGATTTTTCCGCACGGTCCCACAAGCGAACGTAGATCTGGCGGCAAGGGACCTGAACAAGGGAATGCTGGTATAAAAGTTATCCACGTACAAGTGGTAACCATTATCCAGCAGTGGGTACATAAGGTCCCACACGAGTTTCCCGCTAACACCCAGAGTGGGGGGACATTCTGGGGGTTGAATACGGGAATCTCGCCCCTCGTACACACGAAATTTGTAAGTGTACCCTGAGGTACTCTCACAAATTTTGTATAGCTTCACGCCATACCTCGCTCGCTTTGTGGGAATATATTGGCGGAAACTGAGTCTCCCCTTGAACGCAATGAGCGACTCATCAACCGCGACCTCCCTTCCAGGTACGTAGGCCTGCTGAAATGTGGCCCCAAAGTGATCGATGACAGGCCGTATCTTATACAGCCGGTCATAGGCAGGATCACCTCGGGGTGGACATGCTGCATTATCGGAATAATGCAGACATTTCCGGATGGCCTCAAACCGGGAGCGTGTCATGACCATACTGTACAGTGGGGTCTGGTACAGGACGTCCCCACTCCAGTATTGCCTGACACTGGGTTTTTGGACTAGACCCATATGCAGCACGAGGCCCCAAAATGTCCTCATTTCGGCTGCACTGACCGGCGTCCAGCCACCGGGTCTAGCCAAAACTGAGCCTGGGTTTTGAGCGACGAACTGTTGGGCGTACAGATTCGTCTGCTCCACCATCAAATTCACCAGTGGGTTACTGAAAAAAAAACTAAAATAGTCAATTTCAGTAAACCCCACTGTGGGAATCTGGATTCCAGGATTGCCAGCGAAATCCGGAATCTCAGGCTCAAAGTCCACTGGGGGACACCAGCTAAGTTCATCGGCAGGGGTCTCCGGTGAACTTATTTGGTGGGCCGGGAAACCAGTACGAACCCCAGGGCGGCTCGTACTAGGGTGGGCCACAGGATCCCTAGCATGTGCGGCCGCTGGCTCCGCCTGGCGGCGTCTCCGCCGCCTTGGTGGCTCATCGTCATCCGATGATGATGAGGAGGATGCTGATGATAAGAGGAATGTGGGGTCATCCTCATCCTCACTGGGGCTCTCGGAGTCGGAGGCAATCTGGGCATATGCCTCCTCGGCCGAGAACACCCGGCGGGCCATGGGTGTGTGTGCGTGTAGGTGTGCGTGTGTGTAAAACTTTATTATATGTGCGTGTGTGTGGGGGCAACGGGTGTTCGCGTACTAAAAAAAGGAAAAAAGGGCAAGTGTTAGGAAAAAAAAAAAGTTGCTGATTAGCGGTACAACGCTGATCAGCGGTGGGGCAGGCGATGCGCTAACAGTGGACGGACGCTAAAAAGTGCCGACCAGTCAGCGAACGCAGAAAAAAAAGTGGTGGTGAGGGGGCTAGTGGTGGTGGTGGGGGGGGGGGGGTTGGGGGGAGTGGTGGGGGGATGGGTGGAGGGGGTGGGGGGGCTGGTGGTGGTGGGGGGCTGGTAGGGGGGGGCAAGTGGCAGGGGGGGGTCTGGGGTCTGATAGATGGATCAAAAAAAGTTTTGTGTAAAAGTTAAAAGTTTTTTTTTTTTTTTTTTTTTTCCTAACTAACTTTTCCCTTCTTTCCCTGCCTAACGATGCCTCTCCCTCACTGACCCTAACCTACCTGGGTGGCGATGGGTGCAGGAGGGTGATGGATGGCGATTAGGGGGACACAGGAGCTGGTGCTGGACGATGCTGCCGGGTGCTCGTGCAGAACAGGAAGAGGAGGGGAGAGAGGAGCGCAGGAAGTTTGAATCTCGCGCCTCTCTCCCCTGCACCAATCAGCACCCTGGACAGCAGTGTTCAGCACCAGGGCCAGCACCGCCTCCTCAAATCCTCGGACTGCGATTGGTGGTGTATAATTACGCCACCGATCGCAGTCTTTTTCCGGTTCATCGGGTCACCGGACACCCGAATGGACCGGAAACGCAGAAAACCGCAGGTCTGAATTGACCTGCGGTTTTCTGCGATCGCCGATACGGGGGGGTCAAATGACCCCCCCTGCGTTGTTACGGGATGCCGGCTGAATGATTTCAGCCGAAATCCCGTTCCGATTAACCCCCGCGGCGCCGGAATGCCGATTTTAAGTCAGGACGTACCGGTACGCCCTTGGTCCTTAAGGACTCGGGAAATAGGGCGTACCGGTACGCCCTGTGTCCTTAAGGGGTTAAGCACACAATTGGATCCGGTTCTGTTGTCAGGGATAGGCACACAATTCAATCCGATCCTGTTCCCGTGACGCCACTTAATGCAATAAGCAGGACACGGGTACAATGGCCAATGATGCAATGGGTCAGGATATGTGTATGTAAGTTTATGAGTTGTTCGTGACGCCAATTGCAGCTTGCGCAGGTACTGTAGCAGGACCCTTTAAGATGTTATAGCTCACGTACCAGGTGAGGAATGCCAGAGGGGGATAATGTCTCTGTATGGCAGATATGGTAGTATCAACGGTGTCTCCTACCTTGGTACGGCTGGACTCCTGGATCCTGGCTCACTTGCAATAAAATGAGTGTTGTTAATAGGAGTAATTGAGGAATGAATGAGATCCAGACTTGAAATATAATGCAACTTGTCTTTACTGGATGGCAACAGAAATCCATACGAGTTACAGCAGTAGTCCTTAGGTCCCAGCAGGTATTGGCAATATGGCGCAGGAATCTATATATATTCTGCTTCTTGTCATATGCCTAATGAATCTGGCAGGTATCTATCTTCTGCTCTGTCTGTCTTCTGCTTAGTATGGGCCTGACTAGCTGAGGAGGAATTTGGCTTCTCTTGGTCTCTGGATAAGTACTCACAGGACTGCTCGCAGGGAATGATTCTTCCTGGAGATCTGTAGTTTTGGGGGTTTTGCTTGCTTGTCACCAGCTGAGGTAGATGACTCAGGCTGGGAAGAGTGATCCTTGGCCTCAGCTGAGGCTGGATCCTAGGTTGGGATCCCTGTAACTGGGAGCTCCTACTAACACAACCTTCCCCTAGCAGGGGTGGCTGGTACACTAACTTAACTTCCTTCTCCTCCTCATGAGACAGGACATGGGAACAGCCCACTTCTGCTCACACAGGGGAGACTAGACTGGAATGAACTATTCCAGCCTAGACATACTAAACTGATGGAAATTACAGCAAAATGCATAAAACAGGAAAATGCGAAGTTAGATTACACAAGATGACAATACATATACACCTGACATGTTGTAGCAGGGAAACAGAGTTTAGTAACATACTCTGGGATGTTACAGAATGAGCCACATCCCTTACCTCCCGCCAAAATAGGATGATACTGGGGCACGTCCAAAAAATATGATACAAAGAACCCACCTCGTTCAAGCACCGCCAGCAGATAGATGGAACAGTGGGGTTTATGGAATGTAGGAGTGCAGGGGTATAGTGCCAGTGCATTAGAAGCTTGTACTGCGTCTCCTTATACATGGTGCAAATAGATGACTGGGCTGCCCTATTCCATACAGTCTGCCAGGCACTGTGAGAAAGAGGCAATCAGAGGGTAGTAGCCCATTTTTCCATGTAAGCATGATGTGGGGTCTTGCCCTCTGCAATTGTGGCCAGAAGACGGTAGATAAGAGAGATCAGACCTCTCGTCCCTGTGCCCAGTCTGCACAATGGGGTAGGAAGTGACACCTTAAGCGAACCAAAAGTAGTGCTCACATAGTGATAAACCTAGAGGTAGTGGAGTCCCTCCATCACCGGTAATTTCAATTGGTCCTGAAGTTGCGCAAAGGACCTCAATGTCAGAGTAGAGACGTCTACAATGTCCGCCAGATGGAAGAGACCCAACGACGACCAGACCCGGACCATGGGGGCAGTCAAGCTAGAGGGAATAGCTGGGTTGTAGAGAAAGAAGATCATAGAGGAGTGCTGAGAAGCTAAGGCAAACCGTCAATGGCAGGTGTACCATATGTGTTTGGTAAAGGCCATAGGCCCCAGGAGGGGATTGTGGGGAGCTACGGGGGCCCGCTGCCATGGCAGGATGTTCGGATGAAGCTGGGCAATCCAGGGTTTTTCGATTTCTACCCATTTGGTGTATGCCTGCTTGGACGCTCAAAAAGGAACAACACGCAAATGAGAAGCCCAGTAATAGTGTATGATATTTGGGACAGATAGGCCGCCTCTATCTGTGGCCGCGAACATAACCTTACGGAGGATGCGGTGACGTTTATATTGCCATATAAAGTCGAGAATGGCCTGTTGGAGGAGGCGTAGTTCTGACATAGGGATTTGTACTGAGAGTGTCTCAAAGTAATAAAATAATTTTGGGAGGGGGGACATCTTCACCGCTGCTATGCGGCCTAGCAATGATATGTATAGGCGTTTCCATTTTGTGAGGAGGGACTGAAGTTATCGGAAGAGGGAAGGGAAGTTACTGGAGTACAATGAGGCATAGGTAGGAGTAATATGAACCCTTAGGTACTTCAGCGTGGTGTCCGACCATCGATAAGAGAAATTGCTCTGGAGCAATGTTAGATCACGGGTGGGTATAAGGATTGGAAGGGCTTCTGACTTAGAATCAGTGACCTTGTATCCCGAAAGGTCGCCGTAGTGAGTAAAGGCTTTTTGTAGGTTTGGTAGTGTAATGTGGGGATTGGTCAGAGTGAGGAGGACATCGTCCGCATAAAGGGAGATCTCAAATTTCCTGTCCCGTACTTTAAGTCCCTGAATGTCGGGATCAGTCGTATGTGTGCTGCAAAGGGGTTCTATACACAATGCAAAAATAAGCAGTGAGAGTGGGCAGCCCTGATGTGTACCATTAGAAATATTGAACGGAATAGAGGAGCTGAAGATCAACTTGACAAACGCCGAAGGGGCAGAGTAGAGGCTGAGGATGGCTTGCAGAAAGGGTCCTGCGATACCAAAGGTTTGGAGGGTTTTGAATAAGAAGAATCAATCGAGTCGGTCGAAGGCCATTTCTGTTTCAAAACTCAAAATAACTTGGGGGGGGGGGGGGGGGGTCGAGGTACGCATCGCTACAGCAATCAGGTCAACAACCCGGCGAGTGCTCTATCTGCCTTGTCGATAGGGGAAAAACCTCACCTGGTCCTTGTGGACCAGGCTGGGGAGCTACACATTCAGGCGAGCGGCGAGAATACGGGTGAAGATTTTCAGGTCTGCGTTAAGAAGGGTGATCGGTCTATAGTTAGCGCAGTCCTGAGGGTCTTTACCCATCTTGTGGATGACTACAATATGGGATGACAGCATAGACGGCTGGACCAATAGCCAGCAAGGCGAACTCACTGAGCCCCACTGTCTGGAGACCGAACCAGTCACGTCCCGAGGGGGGGGGAGAACTTGAGCAAAACCAATAGGTCAGAAACAGAAACCAATTGTGACCAACAGGCGGCAATTACGCTACCATCATAGCTTCCTAGGCCTTGAGTGGGCAAAAAACGGTGGCGTCACTAAAGGGAGACAAAAAAAAAAAACAGAATGTCCAGGCACGCCGATGAGCTCGGGTTCAGGGAACGCCAATCTCTGTGAAGGGGATGCTCCCCCAGGATCAGCAGACCTCACTTTTGGCGAGGGCAGTCGACGTCTCTTGTGACACCCCGTCATCTGCCAAGCAAGAGGAGTGGGCAGGGATGTCGTGGCAATCTCCCAATTAGAGAGGTAAGGTACTGGCAAGTCCAGCGCGGCACAGAATGGGCCGAGGTCAGCGTAGAAGAGTAAGGCCACAGTGCGGCCATTTATCCAGGCGTTCAAGGAGAAGGGGAACCCCCAGCGGTACGGGATCCGATGGTCCCTCGAGGTGTCCAGCAGAGGGCGAAGATGGCCCCCTGAATGTCCACAAAACAGGAGTCTCTGGCTTTCATCATGATCGTCTCTTTCCGGGCGAAGTCGTAAATGCAGCAAATAATGTTTATGGGTTGGGGGGTGGATCCTTTGGGTCGGAGGGCTCTGTGGGCCCTGTCCAGTTTAGTGGTATGAGATGGGGGGGTGCCCCATAATTTTGTTGAAGAGCACGTCCAGGACTCCCTGTATGTCCTCCTCCCCTGGGGGCTCTGGGAGATCACGGATTCTGATATTATTCCTCCTCCCACTATTGTCTAAGTCCTGTATATGACTAAGCTGTATAAACCAGTGTCAGGCAGCTGCTGCCAAGGCCAATAAGATAATGGGTTGCATCAAAAGGGGCATAGATGCCCGTGATGAGAACATAGTCCTACCACTTTACAAATCACTAGTCAGACCACACATGGAGTACTGTTTACATTCTGGGCTCCTGTGAACAAGGTAGACATAGCAGAGCTGGAGAGGGTACAGAGGAGGGTAACTAAAGTAATAACTGGAATGGGGGGACTACAGTACCCTGAAAGATTATCAACATTAGGGTTATTCACTTTAGAAAAAAGACGACTGAGGGGAGATCTAATTACTATGTATAAATATATCAGGGGTCAGTACAGAGATCACTCCCATCATCTATTTATCCCCAGGACTGTGACTGTGACGAGGGGACATCCTCTGCATCTGGAGGAAAGAAGGTTTGTACACAAACATAGAAAAGGAGCACTGAGACTATGGAACGCGCTGCCTGAGGAGGTGGTGATGGTGAGTACAATAAAGGAATTCAAGAGGGGCCTGGATGTATTTCTGGAGTGTAATAATATTACAGGCTATAGCTACTAGAGAGGGGTCGTTGATCCAGGGAGTTATTCTGCTTGCCTGATTGGAGTCGGGAAGGAATTTTTTTCCCCTTAAGTGGGGAAAATTGGCTTCTACCCCACATATATTTTTTTTTGACTTCCTCTGGATCAACTTGCAGGATAACAGGCCGAACTGGATGGACAAATGTCTTTTTTCGGCCTTATGTACTATGTTACTATGTTACATAGACTTCTATTATGATGGAAACCAAAACGGAATGCCTTTTAAAGGCTTCCATTTTCACTTCCGTCTTATGGATTCTGTTTTTTCCGTTATAACCATGTTATAACGGAAAACAATAACGGAATCCATAACGGTGATGTGAGCCCGGCCTTAGTTACAGGTGCTAGGGAAGATATCAGTGTAGGCACACAAACTATCAGATGTCATAAATTAGGCGCAGCATCTGGTTAAATCTGCCCATATTATTTTGCAACACCATTAGGGCTCATGCACACAAACTTTTTTTTGTCCACATCCGATCCACATATTTTGCAGGTCAGATGAGGACCTATTCACTTGAACGGGACCGCAAAAGATGCGGACAGCATCCATATGTCCATTCTGTGGCATCCGCAAAAATATAGAACATGTCCTATTCTTGTCCGGATTACAGACAAGGATAGGACTGTTCTATAGAGGCCAGGACATTCCGTTCGGCAAAATGCAGAATGCATGCGCCCGGTATCGTTTTTTGCAGATCCACAATTTATGGACTGCAAAACAGTCTATGGTCGTGTGCATGAGCCCTTAGTAACATTCCATCGGTACTTATTATTTCTTTCAGTTAGAGTCTGAGCAGTTTGTCTACAAACCGGATTCCAAAAAAGTTGGGACACTATACAAATCGTGAATAAAAACTGAATGCAATGATGTGGAGGTGCCAACTTCTAATATTTTATTCAGAATAGAACATAAATCACGGAACAAGAGTTTAAACTGAGAAAATGTACCATTTTAAGGGAAAAATATGTTGAATCAGAATTTTATGGTGTCAACAAATCCCAAAAAAGTTGGGACAAGGCCATTTTCACCACTGTGTGGCATCTCCCCTTCTTCTTACAACACTCAACAGACGTCTGGGGACAGAGGAGACCAGTTTCTCAAGTTTAGAAATAGGAATGCTCTCCCATTCTTGTCTAATACAGGCCTCTAACTGTTCAATCGTCTCGGGCCTTCTTTGTTGCACCTTCCTCTTTATGATGCACCAAATGTTCTCTATAGGTGAAAGATCTGGACTGCAGACTGGCCATTTCAGTACCCGGATCCTTCTCCTACGCAGCCATGATGTTGTGATTGATGCAGAATGTGGTCTGGCATTATCTTGCTGAAAAATGCAAGGTCTTCCCTGAAAGAGATGACGTCTGGATGGGAGCATATGTTGTTCTAGAACCTGAATATATTTTTCTGCATTGATGGTGCCTTTCCAGACATGCAAGCTGCCCATGCCACACGCACTCATGCAACCCCATACCATCAGAGATGCAGGCTTCTGAACTGAGCGTTGATAACAACTTGGGTTGTCCTTGTCCTCTTTGGTCCGGATGACATGGCGTCCCAGATTTCAAAAAAGAACTTCGAATCGTGACTCGTCTGACCACAGAACAGTCTTCCATTTTGCCACACTCCATTTTAAATGATCCCTGGCCCAGTGAAAACGCCTGAGCTTGTGGATCTTGCTTAGAAATGGCTTCTTCTTTGCACTATAGAGTTTCAGCTGGCAACGGCGGATGGCACGGTGGATTGTGTTCACTGACAATGGTTTCTGGAAGTATTCCTGAGCCCATTCTGTGATTTCCTTTACAGTAGCATTCCTGTTTGTGGTGCAGTATCGTTTAAGGGCCCGGAGATCACGGGCATCCAGTATGGTTTTACGGCCTTGACCCTTACGTTCAGAGATTGTTCCAGATTCTCCGAATCTTCGGATGATGTTATGCACAGTTGATGATGATAGATGCAAAGTCGTTGCAATTTTTCGCTGGGTAACACCTTTCTGATATTGCTCCACTATCTTTCTGCGCAACATTGTGGGAATTGGTGATCCTCTACCCATCTTGGCTTCTGAGAGACACTGCCACTCCGAGAAGCTCTTTTTATACCCAATCATGTTGCCAATTGACCTAATTAGTGTTAATTGGTCTCCCAGCTCTTCGTTATGCTCAAATTTACTTTTTCCAGCCTCTTATTGCTACTTGTCCCAACTTTTTTGGGATTTGTTGACACCGTGAAAATTTGAATCAATGTATTTTTCCTTTAAAATGATACATTTACTCGGATTAAACGTTTGATCTGTCATCTGCGTTCTATTACAAATAAAATATTGACATTTGCCATCTCCACATCATTGCATTCAGTTTTTATTCACAATTTGTTTAGTGTCCCAACTTTTTTGGAATCCGGTTTGTAATATATTATAACCCACAGTTACATTCTAAGAGCTCATGCACACGAATGTGTACGCCCATGCCCGTGTTGCGGATCAGAAATAACTCCGTAGTGCTTCCGTTGTCTTCCGATCTGTGCCTCCGTTCCGCATCTCCAAGACTGGGGACCCATTCATGCGCCTGTGTATTGCGGACCCTCTGTATGCGGCCCGCAATAAAGCCACGGCCGGGCAACGGCCGTGTGCATGAGCCCTTAGTAAACCTTACTGCATTATATAAATCAGATTATGAAGTTCTAAGTGCATTTTGACTCCATATATTAACATATATGCGATCTGTGACCTGCGCCCTGTGTTTATATCCCAGCACAAGACTCAATGAGGAGTGTCTTTAGTAGGTCTCTGCCTCTTCTTCCCCTTCCAGCTGGAACTATCCCCTACCAAGCAATATTGTACAGCTTATTATGATTACAGGGATACCAAATACTGTTTTAAGATATTTCAGGATGTTACAAAAAGTTTAATGGGTTTTGCTTTGCAATTTTTTTTTTTTAACAATACGTTTCCAGAAAATTGTAACTTTTACCAAAAAAGATGGAAAGCAATAACGTTTAAAAAAAAGAATATTTTACAGCAAACTTCACCCACTCCTGTATAGAAAAAGCTCTGCTGTGAAGATGGGATTTTTTTTTATACCTTATAGTTTTATGTTTTTTTAAATTAAATATCACAAAACAGTATTTGATGTCCCTGTAATCATAATAAACCGTACAATAAAGTGAACATATTATTTAAGGTGATTGGCAAACAGTGCTAATAAAATGGGCAGGGGGTGGGGGGCACATGGTTTGCCTGAATGGAGCACTAAAATTTCTGATGGCCTCCCTGGATCCAAGCCTGCTTGAAGCCCTGCTGGAAAAAAACCAAACCTAAGACACGGCATCATTGCTGTCATCGCGTTTACAGGGCATGGTCCAGGAGAATGAGCAGAACACTGCTCTGAGAGGCAAGATCACCGATGTTGTGTTTACAGGGCAGGGCCTTACAAGCCTCGGATGTAGACCTTATTAGGATAGGGAACCAACATAGTGGAAAATGTCACGTGACCATGATGGAGTGCAGGAAAACAGGGCATTACGAAAAAACAATCACTATTAGTAAGTGACAATATGTGTTGTTTCTTTTCAATGCTGATCTGACCATCTAAAACATTAGGGGCGAGTGCCTGCTGCTGAGCTGACCATCTAAAACATTAGGGGCGAGGGCCTGCTGCTGGTGTGACCATCTAAAACATTAGGGGTGAGGGTCTGCTGCTGAGCTGACCATCTAAAACTTAAGGGGCGAGTGCCTGCTCCTGATCTGATCATCTAAAACATTAGGGACGAGGGCCTGCTGCTGATCTGACCATCTAAAACATTAGGGGCGAGGGCCTGCTGGTGACCCTCTAAAACATTATAGGTGAGGGCTTGCTGGTGACCCTCAAAAACATTATGGTTGAGGGCCTGCTTTTGACCCTCAAAAACATGATGGGCGAGGGCCTCGCCTACCTTTGGGGTCTGTTCATACTGGTAGTCATTCCGGATTTTGGTTAGGGTTTTCACTAGGAGGTGTCCATTTTCCTTCCCTAGTTCTCAGGCCTGATTCCCTGTCCCCCCTTCCCTTCTATGCTCGGTGTGGTGGGGAAGGGGGGAACAGGGAATCAAGCCTGAGAAGATCTAAATAACTGTTACTACCTACTATTTATTTGAAAAAAGTTTTGGGGAAAAAAAGTTTTGATAGTCTCTCTCTGTATAGCTATTAGTCTAAATACTCTGCTTGCTGAGAAGGGTGACATTCTGCAAACTAAAGCCCCTATTCATTAAGGTGGGTGACAAAGTCAAGAGCCCTATCCTCTGTCCCATCCCAGGTTTGTACATTACGCTGTGATGTGCCCGCACATGGTCTCCAAAAATGTATGACTCCTCAAAGTGGCCCATATACAGATTTGCATAACTGGGGGCAAAGTGTGTACCCACTGCAGCACCCAGAGTCCACCCGTGGATGGTACCTTCTAAGGCAAAAATATTGTGGGTAAGTATCAAATAAATAGCGTCCAGAATACATTATTTCTGGGCTAATGGCATCCAAGGTCCTCGGGCCAAGAAATGTTTAACTGAATTTATACCTCTACCATGTGGAAGTTTTGTATAGAGGCATGAGACATCTGATGTTATGGTAGTACCCTGGCTGTCACTGTTATGGGAGCACTGGCAGTCTCTGTTAAGGAAGGACTCTGGCAGTCCCATTTGTGGGAGCACTTTGCCAGTCACTCTCATAATAGTTCCCTGGTAGTAACTGTTGGGATACCTCCTGGCTGTCACTGCTATGGGGGCACTCTAGTAGTCACTGTTAAGGTAGTACCCTGGCAGTCACTATTATATGAGCACTCTGGCAGTCACTATTAAGGTAGTACCCTGGCAGTGACTCTTATGGGAGCACTCTGGCAGTCACTGTTAAAGTAGTACCCTGGCAGTCACTGTTATGGGAACACTCTGGCAGTCACTGTTTGGGCACAACCTGGCAGTCACTTTTATGGGAGCACTCTGGCAGTCACTGTTGTTGGGAGCACTGTGACAGTCACTATCATAACAGTTCCCTGGTAATCACTGTTTGGACCTATCCTGGCTGTAACTGTTGTAGGAGCACTCTGGCAGTCACTGTTAAGGTAGTACCCTGGAAGTCACTAATATAGGAGCACTCTGTCTGTCACTGTTAAGGTAGTACCCTGGCTGTCACTGTTAAGGTAGTACCCTGGCTGTCACTGTTATAGAAGTAACATGACAATCACTGTTATGGGAGCACTCTAGCTGTCACTGTAATAAAAGCAGGGGTGTTGCTAGGGAAAAACATTCTGGGCCTGGGCCCCTGATGTTTTGAGGATAGGTCATCAATAAATAGAACTTGGACAACCAGGACAACCGCTTTAAGCAATCACATTCCAAATCATGTTAGGAGTCAGCATACACCTGCCATCATTTAAAGTGCCTCTGATTAACCACAAATAAAGTTCAGCTGCTCTAGTTGGTCTTTCCTGAATTTATTTTTTTTGTTGTATCCCACAGCAAAAGCCATGGTCCACAGAGAGCTTCCAAAGAATCAGAGGGATCTCATTGTTAAAAGGTATCAGTCAGAAGGGTAAAAAAGAATTTCCAAGGCATTAGATATACCATGGAACATAGTGAAGACTCCATCATCAAGTGGAGAAAATATGGCACAACAGTGACATTACCAAGAACTGGACGTCCCTCCAAAATTGATGAAAAGACGAGAAAAAAATGGTATTGGAGGCTACCAAGAGGCCTACAGCAACATTAAAAGAACTGCAGGAATATCTGGCAAGTACTGGCTGTGTGGTACATGTGACAACAATCTCCCGTATTCTTCATATGTCTGGGCTATGGGGTAGAGAGGCAAGACGAAAGCCTTTTCTTACGAAGAAAAACATCCAAGCCAGGCTACATTTTGCAAAAACACAACTGAAGTCTCCCAAAAGCATGTGGGTAAAGGTGTTATGGTCTGATGAAACCAAGGTTGAACTTTTTGGCCATAATTCCAAAAGATATGTTTGGCCCCAAAACAACACTGCACATCACCAAAAGAACACCATACCCACAGTGAAGCATGGTGGTGGCAGCATCATGCCAAGGGGCTGTTTTTCTTCAGCTGGAACTGGGGCCTTAGTTAAGCTAGAGGGAATTATGAACAGTTCCAAATACCAGTCAATATTGGCACAAAACCTTCAGGCTTCTGCTAGAAAGCTGAACATGAAGAGGAACTTCATCTTTCAGCATGACAACGACCCAAAGCATACATCCAAATCAACAAAGGAATGGCTTCACCAGAAGAAGATTAAAGTTTTGGAATGGCCCAGCCAGAGCCCAGACCTGAATCCGATTGAAAATCTGTGGGGTGATCTGAAGAGGGCTGTGCACAGGAGATGCCCTCGCAATCTGACCGATTTGGAGTGTTTTTGCAAAGAACAGTAGGCAAATCTTGCCAAGTCAAAATGTGCCATGCTGATAGACTCAAAAAGACTGAGTGCTGTAATAAAATCAAAAGGTGCTTCAACAAAGTTTTAGTTTAAGGGTGTGCACACTTATGCAACCATATTATTTTAGTTTTATATTTTTTCTTCCCTCCACCTAAAAGATTTCAGTTTGGTTTTCAATTGAGTTGTGCAGTTTATAGGTCACATTAAGGGAGCATTTACACGACCGCAAGTGTTTTGCAGTCCGCAAATTGCGGATCCGCAAAACACGGATACCGGGCGTGTGCGTCCCACGTTTTGCGGACCGCACATGGCCGGCGCTATATAGAGAATGCCTATTCTTGTCCGCAACCGTGGACAAGAATAGGGCATGTTCTATCTTTTTTTGCGGGGCCATTGAAATGAATGGGTCCGCACCTGTTCTGCAAATTTGCGGAACGGATGCGGATCCATTTATATGGTCGTGTGAATGCTCCCTAAAGGTGGAAAAAGTTCTGAAATTATTTATCTTTGTCTCATTTTATTTACATTACAGAAACCTGACATTTTAACAGGGGTGTGTAGACTTTTTATATCCACTGTATCTACAAAGAGCACTATGGGGGTCTTATTACTACTGAGGGGTCTGTAGAGAGCTTTATTACCACTGGGGGAACAATAGGGGTCCTTATTTCTACTGGGGGCTCTGTGAGGGTATTATTAATACTGGAGGGCTCTTCTACTAATGGGGGCACTCTTGGCGAGCGTTATCACGGTTGGGGGCCATGTAGGGGGCAATATTACTATGGGGGCACAAATTTTTCTTCAGAATAGTATTTGGGGGTATTGGGGAGCACAGTGAGCAGCAGGATAACACTGTAGGGACACTGTTGGGAGATGATAGAAATGTGATGAAGCTAAGATATCTGTGTGTCACACTCTGCAGAGATGAGGCAGCTGAGAGAAGTTGTACGGACCGAATGGAGACGACGATGACAGAGAAGATCTACATCAGAGGAGACGTCACCTGGAGGCCCTGGATGTGACAGGTATGGGCTGCTGTATAGCGAGTACCGTAAAATAATACAGCGTGTGTGTGTGTGTGTGTGTGTGGGGGGGTGGGGGGGGGGTGACTTAGAGAACTGGGTCAGACTCATATTCATTGGGGCTTGGGCCCCAAATCTTTTGAGACCCTAGCAAGAAGAAGTAACCTTGCAATAACTATTATTGGGGCACCCTGGCAGTCACTGTTCTAGAAGTTACCTGACAATCAATGTTATGGGCGCACTCTCTCTGTTACGGGAGCACCCAAAAGTCACTGTTATAGAAGTAACCTGACAATGACTGTTATAGGAGCACTCTGGCTGTCACTGTTATGGGGGCACCCTGGCAGTCACTGTTCTAGAAGTAACCTGGCAATGACTGTTATAGGAGCACTCTGGCTGTCACTGTTATGGGGGCACCCTGGCAGTCACTGTTATAGAAGTAACCTGACAATGACTGTTATAGGAGCACTCTGACTGTCACTGTTATGGGGGCACCCTGGCAGTCACTGTTATAGAAGTAACCTGACAATGACTGTTATAGGAGCACTCTGACTGTCACTGTTATGGGGGCACCCTGGCAGTCACTGTTATAGAAGTAACCTGACAATGACTGTTATAGGAGCACTCTGGCAGTCACTGTTATGGGGGCACCCTGGCAGTCACTGTTCTAGAAGTTACCTGACAATCAATGTTATGGGCGCACTCTCTCTGTTACGGGAGCACCCAAAAGTCACTGTTATAGAAGTAACCTGACAATGACTGTTATAGGAGCACTCTGGCTGTCACTGTTATGGGGGCACCCTGGCAGTCACTGTTCTAGAAGTAACCTGGCAATGACTGTTATAGGAGCACTCTGGCTGTCACTGTTATGGGGGCACCCTGGCAGTCACTGTTATAGAAGTAACCTGACAATGACTGTTATAGGAGCACTCTGACTGTCACTGTTATGGGGGCACCCTGGCAGTCACTGTTATAGAAGTAACCTGACAATGACTGTTATAGGAGCACTCTGACTGTCACTGTTATGGGGGCACCCTGGCAGTCACTGTTATAGAAGTAACCTGACAATGACTGTTATAGGAGCACTCTGGCAGTCACTGTTATGGGGGCACCCTGGCAGTCACTGTTATAGAAGTAACCTGACAATGACTGTTATAGGAGCACTCTGGCTGTCACTGTTATGGGGGCACCCTGGCAGTCACTGTTATAGAAGTAACCTGACAATGACTGTTATAGGAGCACTCTGGCTGTCACTGTTATGGGGGCACCCTGGCAGTCACTGTTCTAGAAGTAACCTGGCAATGACTGTTATAGGAGCACTCTGGCTGTCACTGTTATGGGGGCACCCTGGCAGTCACTGTTATAGAAGTAACCTGACAATGACTGTTATAGGAGCACTCTGACTGTCACTGTTATGGGGGCACCCTGGCAGTCACTGTTATAGAAGTAACCTGACAATGACTGTTATAGGAGCACTCTGGCAGTCACTGTTATGGGGGCACCCTGGCAGTCACTGTTCTAGAAGTAACCTGACAATGACTGTTATAGGAGCACTCTGGCTGTCACTGTTATGGGGGCACCCTGGCAGTCACTGTTCTAGAAGTAACCTGACAATGACTGTTATAGGAGCACTCTGGCTGTCACTGTTATGGGGGCACCCTGGCAGTCACTGTTCTAGAAGTTACCTCACAATCAATGTTATGGGCGCACTCTCTCTGTTACGGGAGCACCCAAAAGTCACTGTTATAGAAGTAACCTGACAATGACTGTTATAGGAGCACTCTGGCTGTCACTGTTATGGGGGCACCCTGGCAGTCACTGTTATAGAAGTAACCTGACAATGACTGTTATAGGAGCACTCTGGCAGTCACTGTTATGGGGGCACCCTGGCAGTCACTGTTCTAGAAGTAACCTGACAATGACTGTTATAGGAGCACTCTGACTGTCACTGTTATGGGGGCACCCTGGCAGTCACTGTTCTAGAAGTAACCTGACAATGACTGTTATAGGAGCACTCTGACTGTCACTGTTATGGGGGCACCCTGGCAGTCACTGTTCTAGAAGTAACCTGACAATGACTGTTATAGGAGCACTCTGGCTGTCACTGTTATGGGGGCACCCTGGCAGTCACTGTTATAGAAGTAACCTGACAATGACTGTTATAGGAGCACTCTGGCTGTCACTGTTATGGGGGCACCCTGGCAGTCACTGTTATAGAAGTAACCTGACAATGACTGTTATAGGAGCACTCTGACTGTCACTGTTATGGGGGCACCCTGGCAGTCACTGTTCTAGAAGTAACCTGGCAATGACTGTTATAGGAGCACTCTGGCTGTCACTGTTATGGGGGCACCCTGGCAGTCACTGTTCTAGAAGTAACCTGACAATGACTGTTATAGGAGCACTCTGGCAGTCACTGTTATGGGGGCACCCTGGCAGTCACTGTTATAGAAGTAACCTGACAATGACTGTTATAGGAGCACTCTGGCTGTCACTGTTATGGGGGCACCCTGGCAGTCACTGTTATAGAAGTAACCTGACAATGACTGTTATAGGAGCACTCTGACTGTCACTGTTATGGGGGTACCCTGGCAGTCACTGTTCTAGAAGTAACCTGGCAATGACTGTTATAGGAGCACTCTGGCTGTCACTGTTATGGGGGCACCCTGGCAGTCACTGTTCTAGAAGTAACCTGACAATGACTGTTATAGGAGCACTCTGACTGTCACTGTTATGGGGGCACCCTGGCAGTCACTGTTATAGAAGTAACCTGACAATGACTGTTATAGGAGCACTCTGGCAGTCACTGTTATGGGGGCACCCTGGCAGTCACTGTTCTAGAAGTAACCTGACAATGACTGTTATAGGAGCACTCTGGCTGTCACTGTTATGGGGGCACCCTGGCAGTCACTGTTCTAGAAGTAACCTGACAATGACTGTTATAGGAGCACTCTGGCTGTCACTGTTATGGGGGCACCCTGGCAGTCACTGTTCTAGAAGTAACCTGACAATGACTGTTATAGGAGCACTCTGACTGTCACTGTTATGGGGGCACCCTGGCAGTCACTGTTCTAGAAGTAACCTGACAATGACTGTTATAGGAGCACTCTGGCTGTCACTGTTATGGGGGCACCCTGGCAGTCACTGTTATAGAAGTAACCTGACAATGACTGTTATAGGAGCACTCTGGCTGTCACTGTTATGGGGGCACCCTGGCTGTCACTGTTCTAGAAGTAACCTGACAATGACTGTTATAGGAGCACTCTGGCAGTCACTGTTATGGGGGCACCCTGGCAGTCACTGTTCTAGAAGTAACCTGACAATGACTGTTATAGGAGCACTCTGACTGTCACTGTTATGGGGGCACCCTGGCAGTCACTGTTCTAGAAGTAACCTGACAATGACTGTTATAGGAGCACTCTGACTGTCACTGTTATGGGGGCACCCTGGCAGTCACTGTTCTAGAAGTAACCTGACAATGACTGTTATAGGAGCACTCTGACTTTCACTGTTCTAGAAGTAACCTGACAATGACTGTTATAGGAGCACTCTGACTGTCACTGTTATGGGGGCACCCTGGCAGTCACTGTTCTAGAAGTAACCTGACAATGACTGTTATAGGAGCACTCTGACTGTCACTGTTATGGGGGCACCCTGGCAGTCACTGTTCTAGAAGTAACCTGACAATGACTGTTATAGGAGCACTCTGGCTTTCATTGTTCTAGAAGTAACCTGACAATGACTGTTATAGGAGCACTCTGGCTTTCATTGTTATAGAAGTAACCTTGCAATGACTGTTATAGGAGCACTCTGTCACCATTGCCATGGGAATACCTCGCTTGTCACCGGGAGGAGCTGTCACGTAATAAGGGAACCGGCTGCCCCTGCTATGGGCACAGCGCATGGACACGGCTGAGGTAAGGCTCAGCACATCATAATGTGTATTCGGGCCACAGTGACATACAATTACACTCCGCTCAGCCCCGATAAGTCTCAGTACTGCGAAGCCACGCCCACAGAACCCCACTGGGTGGGTTTACTGGTGTCCTACAGCAGCCAATAGGAGACTAGCGTGGTCAGCATCATGTGACCACAACAGGAAGTGGCTCTGGTCAGGCGCTCACTACTCTGGAACATGGAGGGTCTCAGGCTGGGAGTTTTCGTGCTGGGGATCATGGTCGTCTGCGGGACCCCTGTGCAGGAAAGAGGAGGGCCGCTGCCGCTGGTCATATGGCACGGGATGGGTAAGACGTGGATAACCATTCGGGGCGGTGCAGTCTCCTCATTAGTAACCACATGGTGTGTTTCTAGGTGACTCCTGCTGCAACCCCTTCAGTATGGGCAGTATTAAGAAGCTGGTGGAGCAGCAAGTCCCTGGAATATATGTCCTGTCCCTGAAGATAGGAAACACTATCGCCGAGGTGAGAGGAAAGGTTTCCTGTTTCTGTGCAAATGAACTAGCTGCTTCCTTCTAGATGTGCACAGCTGCACTGTTATATATAGTGTACTGCTGGGTGAATCTGTGGCAGAGCAGACAGAGGCGGATGCACTGACAACTCTAATGGGATTACAATCAGTCATGGCACGCTCATGTCTACAGTGCTAACGTAAAATCACCAATATCACCTTATTGTGGGACTGCTTTCTCGTGGAACTCCTTTATCCCCAGCCTAAACCCAAATTATTCAGTTTACATTCACGTGTGCAGATTTTGCTAATTTTTTTACGTAGTTTTTGAAGCAAAATTGGGTGTGCATCATAATACCAGAAAGTCTCACATCAGTAAGTAGCATGTCCGGTGAAAATCCCTTTATTGGGAACTGCTTACATGCAAAACGTGTTTACAGAAAAGTTGCTACGTTTCGGCTATAGCATAGCCTTTATCAAGCACAATGTGATCCCCAAATGACCCTGTTTAAAAAGTGCAAGCCACACCTCCACAACCGGACGTGTCCAATCACATGATTACATAATACATTACTCATCCACAATATATCCAGGTGTGTGTATGCATCTCTTAACATATACAAAGATATCCTCCCATGTGAAGAGTGAATCGCTAAGGAACACATACCTCCGCGATGCACGCTTCCATCGCATCCCCCGTAACTGGGGAATGATATACGATCCCTGGTCTTCAAGACTATTATGAGGATGTCTGTTGCCAGTGGCTCTGGGCGGGCGGTTTGTAAAGCGTCCCTAGTACCAGAGCGCAGTCTGGGGGCGGAGCTGGAGGCGGCTCGGCGGCATCATTGATCGCATGGACGGGTTTGTCTGCGATCATGTGATCAGCGCGGGACACGCGAGTACATGACTCCGCCTCCCCGGACATGCGCACTGGATGCAGGGGGACGCGATGGAAGCGTGCATCACGGAGGCATGTGTTCCTTAGCGATTCACTCTTCACATGGGAGGATATCTGTGGTGTGGCTTGCACTTTTTAAACAGGGTCATTTGGGGATCACATTGTGCTTGATAAAGGCTATGCTATAGCCGAAACGTAGCAACTTTTCTGTAAACACGTTTTGCATGTAAGCAGTTCCCAATAAAGGGATTTTCACCAGACATGCTGCCTCCATTATCGCTCATTGGACTGTATACTCAGGAGCCTCTGTGGATCTAGGGCTCCAGATGGGCCTGCTGCATTCCGGTTGACCGCAAGATCTGGCGAGTGCGACTCCCTATTGATGTATTGCATCCCTTCAGTAAGTGGCATTTATTCATGTAGAGAAAGTTTAATACAAGCCACTTACTAATGTATTGTTATTATTCATATTGCTTCCTTTGCTGGCAGGATTCATTTTTCCATCACATTATATACACTGCTCGTTTCCATGGTTACGCCCATCCTGCAATCCATCAGTGGTGGTCGTGCTTGCACAGTATAGGAAAAAGCATTAACCTATGTGTGCTCCCATGGTCCCGGCCACCAGAGAGGCTGATGCTTTTTCCTATAGTGTGCAAGCACGACCACCACTGAGGGATTGCATGGTCTGTAACCATGGAAACGAGCAGTGTATAATGTGATGGAAAAATGAATCCAGCCAGCAAAGAAAGCAATATGGACAAGCACAATACATTAGTAAGTACCTTGTATTAACTTTCTTTACATAATAAATGCCACTTACTGAAGTGAGAGAACCCCTTTAAGGACAGACATTACTTCTCTTTTTTCTAAGGTTTTGGCTTGAAAATCTGCATCAAAATACTCGATCAAATCCTGTGCATGTGAATGTACTGTAATAATTGCATCTAGAAGAAAATCATTGCAGTGTATCGATCATTTTGCTGACAGCAGTTTTTTTTTCTTTTTTTCATTTTTTTTTTTCTTTGCTAGCTTATCTTGAAAGGGTTTTCCAGGGCTATTTTTAAAGACTGAAAGGGGTTAAAAAAGCATGATTACTCCCCTCCATCAATCGACTTCTGTTCTGCCACCGCTCTTCATGGTCCTAGCTCAACACTCTGGAAAGGCCCACTCAGCCAGCCAATCGTAGAGCTGAGGTGGGTCGCCGCTACGGCCCGTGAAAACCTCTTAAAGGCGCCACCTGGCATAGTTTGGGTGAACACACATAAGATCCGTGTGGATTTATGTGCGTTTCTGCAGCGTATCTGCACCAAAATATACGGTAATATGCGGATTAGATACGGTTTGCGGCAGATCTCACCCTTCCATTGAAGAAAGGGGAAATCCGCAGCTTAAACCGCATAACATAATTGACATGCTGTGGATTTGGAAATCTGCACGGTAGGTCATTTTCCACATGGGAAAAATCCACAAAATGTAAGTAGTGTAATCTCGTACACATTGCTGGTACTGTAATACACAGTTTAGTTTTTTTTCCTATGTGGAAATCTGCGTGGAAAAAAGTGCGTATTCCGCAACATGTGCAGGTGGCCTAAAGACTATGGACCTCTTCTGGGTCTAAATTATTATTGATTTACCTTTGCTCAGGTTATTTGGAAAATGTGGAGGTTGTGCTTTGAATTGGGCATAAATCCGCTTAGATTTGTTCAGTTTTTAATGTACATTTTACTACTTGATAACTGTGCCCCATCACTTTCATGATTGCTTTGTGCAGATAGCTTTTTTTATTGTATCCCCAGGACATGGAGAACAGCTTTTTCCTCAATGTGAATAAACAACTGGATCTTGTTTGTGAGCAACTATCAAAAGACCCCCAACTTCAGAATGGCTACAATGGCATGGGCTTCTCACAGGGTGGGCAGTTTCTGTAAGTAATACACAGAGCTGGAAAACGTGTGTTTTTTTTTATTTTATTTTATTTTTTTTCATCCTTTTTGTAAGGCAAAGTTGAATTACAACCCCACCCCCCCCCCCTGGTAAGAATATAACAGATGCCACTATCCTGGGACCCCTTAGGATAAGCATAAGGCCGCATGCACACGACAGTATCCAATTTGTGATCTGCAACTCGCGGATCCCCCCATTGTGCATGCCACTATTTTTTCAAACTCCTGTAGAAATGTCCTATCCTTGTCTAAAAAAACGGAGACGTATAGGATATGTTCTATCTGTTTTCTGGGGCAGCAGAATAGACAAACATACAGAGAGCACACAGTATGCTGTCCACATATTTTGAAATCTGTGAGACTAGTCCACCAAACGGAGCTTTTTGCAGTGGCTCACCATTTTGGCTAATAAAAGGAGGTCCTTCCCTCAAGGACCTCAGTATGCCCTCTAATAGAGGCACAGAATTGTACAAACTACCCAACCGCTTAAATGGGATAGTCTAGCGTACTGCATTTTTTTTTTTTTGTGTGTGTGGTGCATAGTGAGTTAAAAATGGAAATTATTTTAACCTGTTCATACTGTACAAAGACAGTGGTCAGACACTGATACGACTGGCCACATGACTCCTAAACCCAGAAAGAGCAGAGAGGTAATATTTAAAAACGGAGTTGTACACAGCTATACATCAATCTGCTCAGCTCCTGCTGCTCTGTAACATGCTGCCTGCAGATTGCACTGCATTTCCAGTATGACAGGTTCACTGCCATCCAATCCAAAAGAATTGACATACATAGTATATAATCTGCTTCACTTACTTGCTGTTACAAAAACAAACACAATGCACTCTGCAAATACAAATAATAAAGTAAATACAATCGTGCCATACTCACTATAGAAAATGTGCTAATGCTAAAGCTACGTTATAGATGTGAGATTCTTTGCAAATGCATTTTGTACAAAATTATTTGTGCCTGTCCACCAACGACAAGGTGATCTCTTTAGGACAGGAACCTACGCTAAATACTACATCTTCTGGTGCCATAATGGCCTCCATTAAGTTCAGGGAATGCAGGTTCCACATGCATGCTGAGCTTTTATTTATTTTTTACTGTATACCTTTGTACGGAATAGCATAGGCTACTATGCTGTTCCATACTGCAAAAAAGGTATGCTGACCCATACCCCTATAATGTATGCCTAATGCCAATATTTTGGTGACTAGGGGAAGATTTCCCACATATGTGCTGAACATAGGAGCAAAACATTATGTGAACAGGGACTAATATCTATGACAAATGGCAGTCCATGGCTGTAATGTTCAACAAGAGTTAGAGTATTATAAACTGTACAGCTTGTTAATATGAACTGTATATTTGCTTTATTACCACATTTATATTGAACAAGAGCAGTGGAAATAGTTTTTAATGTTTATAGCTAACCAGTTTCTTTTATTTTATGCAGGAGAGCAGTTGTTCAAAAATGTCCTTCTCCTCCCATGAAGAATCTTATCTCAATTGGTGGACAGCACCAAGGTAGATTACATACGTCTTTTTATATAGACGCATAACATACGTCATAAAGTAATGGGATATTGATGGGTTATGCCATCACCTTAAGATCAGTGTGGGTCCTGCCTCTGGGACCCTCACCAGTCCTGAAAATTGAAGGGATCACAGTGTCAAGAAATGACATGCCACTTCTTGATGTTGATTTCAAATCTGTGGCCATGTAAACGGCAATGCAGATTCTCATTGAAAACTGCGGGACACAGATTTGATGAAATACATGCCGAAATCCAAGTGAAAATTCTGCCATGTGAACATACCCTTGCAGACCACAGAATCGGGAAGTAAAACCTATCATGCTGCTCTCCCAACTTGAAGTAAGCATTATGTCCCAAATATTATGTATGTGGCAGAAAATAACTTCGCCACTGGGTTTTGGAGGAGCCCTTTTGCCTCAGGATTATGGTCCATATACTAAAACTTTGAAGGAGAAGGTAGACCGGCCGCACAGCCTAAATCTGTGGAACTGTTTTGGTCAGGAAAGCCATGCGGCTTCCATGGAATTCGGGAACCCCTGCTCGGATCTGGGTTATTTCTGGATATGTTGTTGGCCCAGATCAGAGCTTTCCAGGAATGTAAAATTTATGGGGATCTGTGGGGCTTTGGGGTGTTTTCTGTGTTTTGGTGAAAAATGTGTGTTTTCTGCCTGTGAGTGATTTTAAGTCAGCCCATTGTGGTTGGGGGGGGGGGGGGGGGGGTTGTGTACAATTGCTGGGAGTGTTTCCATACTGTAAATTCATGTGATTGGCTAATATAAAAACTGTCTCAGTCTTCCACAAGGTCCCCAGGGGAATATCCCTTGCTGGAAGACCTGCATAAAAGGCTGGCATGTAGCCCCATTAAAGAGTTCCTGTTTTACCCTCAACATAGAGCCTCGTCTCATGTGTGTGGGGAAAAGGCTGCATTTACACTGGGGAATGCTATATGCTGTATAATCCCTGAGCTCTTCTGAGAGCTTGTTCCTGCATCGCTCTCTGAAGGAAGAGAGGTTCACCCACTGGAACCTGGAAGCCTTGTCGTAGGTCCAGGGTGGGAAGAAGACGGCGAGATCCCAAGCTGCTGTGTTTTTTGGGGTCGGCAGTGCTTGCGGTGTCAAGTGGAGTGCTTGGAGCCCTTGGGAAGCACTAGGAGCAGCCATCAACTGGGGTACCCAGTCAGGGTGCCAGGAGATCCGTTGCAATGTACATTATAATATACACTATAACACTTCAATGGCATCTGGAACACCCACAAAACAGCCCTTCAAATGGTGCTGTCAAACACAGTCCTGAGTCAGCAGCAGCAGCTCTGGAAAGGAAGATCATTTGATGCAGTCCATGACTTTTATTTTAGAGGATTCGATACCTAGTTGTTGTCTAGCTGAGATGGATGATGTGATACACCATGCGACTTTGCAGGACGAAGACGTACTTTCTATTTAGCCTCTCTCTTTGGCATTTTGATGCGCTGTTTAGTAGATGCAAATGCTTTAGTGCGAGTGTTTCTCACCTTTCGGACGCTGTCCATTCAGCTCCCAAGATAAGTGCCAGCACAACATAAAATGTGGGATAGTTCCTCACTGCTCTGACACCGTCCGTGCTGATTGGAAAGCACCAGTGCGGTAAAGAACGTTCTCACCTGAGATATGTCAGTAGGCAGTATAAAAATTGAGACTAGTCCTCTTTAAAGGGGTTTTCCACTTTTTAGATACTGATGACCTATCCTCCACATCAATATCGGATCGGTGGGGGTCAGACGCTTGTCAACCTCACCATTTAGCTGTTTGCAGCAGGCACTAGAGCTATACCAGTGGACTGAGCCGCAAGCAGAAGGCTCTGTTCAGTATGTAGTGGCTATGCCGGCATACTGCAACTCAGCTTCCATCCACTTGTTTTCTTCCCCTCTCCATTACTTTTGCATTAACTCACCTGACATTTCAAGATTATTCCTTTAAAAGTCCTATTGTCCTGCATTATATGGAAATGGGAGAAGTAGTGCAAGATGAAAACAGATTCCGCCTGCTTGAGCACCAAGGAAAATCTTCAGTGGTAGATTCATGAAATCACTATCGCAGCTAGTCACAGTACATTACCAAAAAGAAACATGGGGAAGCAGTAAGTCGGCTTGGGGTGAAGGACGCATGAGTACTCGGCTCCGGTTTTACAAGAGAGTTTACAACGCAGCGGTAAAAAGGAAGCAAAAGCACATTGTACTGCCATTTGTGTAGTTTATCATAGAGGGACTTCAGAACAGTGCATCATCCATTCCTCTTGATTAGCGACTGCTTGGGCCAGTTTCACACAAGAATATCATGCGCACGTTTTTTGCTACTGTAATACGGCAAAGTGTCTCGGCCTGACAGCTTTCACAGGGGTGTACTTGGTCATTATTCTGCATCAGTATTTGGAGACCCGAGAGGGTTCCCCAACATGGCAGAAGAGTGCAAATCTTTCCCATATGCATTTTCCTCCGTTTATGTTCCACTTTGGCTTGCAAGTATTGTTGCTCAATACTGCCCATGAGAAAGTGGCTCTAGTGTCATTATAAGGCATGCATACATGTAGAAATAATAGAATTATTAAAATGTTTGCTATGAATAAGAACATGCTGTACAAGTTTTCATTTTGATGAACATAGTGCAAAATTGTGGTAGTAGGGGACTTGATATTATGTCGTACTTCCCCGTAGTGCCTTTTACCAATTTCTACAGTTGCGGCATGCCTTTCGGGCACAGTTTAAAACATGTTCCGCAACCTGTGAAGTGATGCCTATTATGCAACAGATCCTAACTTGAGGCTCCATGAAAGGGTTAATATCTTTAATTTATAGAAACCCACTTATTGATTCTATGGGAGATGGAACACTTCCGGTCAAGCAGAAGTGGGAGAAAGATGTAGCTCCCATATCGGTAAACCAATGGAAAGAGGTGTTAGCATTGACACCACGGCTCTCAGTTTGTGAGCGTCAGCTTATGTGACAACTACTGCTCCTTCACCGAGTATACAGAACTCCTATTATTTTTATATAGGATTGGGGTCCGACCTGATCCTTCCTGTCCGAGATGCAGGACGGGCCCTGCATCTACATAAGTTATGGGCGTGCATGCGTCTTTTGGATGAGAGTTTTGAAGACTATTTGGGATGCTTATCATGTCCGAATCCCGCTCAATCCCAGGGCTTTCATCCTAGATATTTTAGGACCATGTACCCGGGATCACAATGTACTTTTAAGTGTGAAACAATTATTATTTCAGGCCCAGAAGATGATTGCACGGCACTTGATTTGCCCGCATCGCCCCCCCCCCCCCCACTATTAATGAGATCCTTGGTAGGGTAAATGAAGTACTTCACCACCTTGAGAAAGGAGTATATACAAGGAGAAAATGTGTTTCTAAATTCACAGCCCTGTGGGAAAAAATGGTTCTCTGCTAGTAGGGAGTTTCCTCCTTCCCGACCTGTCTGATCCTTCCTGTAGATTGGGGCACCACTCCTTCTATTGTATATGTGTGGCCTACCTGAATTTCGCTATGTTGCACAGGAAAAGTCCTGAGTATGGTAGAAAAGCTGGGTGGGATGTTCTAGTGAGGTATGGCACATTCTGAGCTCTAGAACATCTGTGCTGTTGGATATATCTCAACAAGATATAGATGTGGCGCATTCTTATCTGTCTCTTCGCTTGGAGGTGGGTGAAATGTGTACCTTTTTTTTTTTTTTTTTTTTTTTTTTTTTTTTTTTTTTATTTATTGATTGGTATTTTATGGAATGCTGATCTAAATGTTTAATAAAAACTTTTTTTATTTTTATTTTTTTTAAGTGTCGTTACAAAGCTGACATATTGTCACAGAAATGTAACTTATGGCGCACCAGTCCTGTAAGATATCATACATTCATGCAGTGTTCCACCATTTCCAAAGAGAGAAAAGAAGAACCATTTACCCAGCACTATCTTATTGCGAAGGCCATATAGGGTCATAGATCCATGCCCTTGGTGAAGTGTTGTGCATGTACTGGTACATGTGTGATGGATTGTCACTTTGTTTCTTATTTTGCCCTTCTCTTTAGGTGTATATGGCTTCCCCCGGTGTCCAGGAGAAAGTACTTACATTTGTGACTTGATCAGAAAGACTTTAAATGCTGGTGCCTACACAAAATTTGTACAGGAACAGTGAGTATGAAGAGCTATTGTTCTCAACACTGGTCACTGGCTCATTCAGACAAATGATTTTCGTGTCCCGGTGCCGTATGAGTAACACCTGGACTGAACTGACCCAGTGAGGGACATTTATCAAGACTGGTGTTACCATAAATTAGGCACATCTATGCCCTGTCATGTGCTAGATACTGAAGTCTACACCTGCTACAGGCTGGCGTAGACAGCTATATCTTACACTGCTTTCTGGCGAATCTTCTAGTAATCCACTAGTGAAGCCCCCTCCCGCTAAGCCCAACCACTTTTCTCAGCACTTTGGAAAAGTGCTGTGAAGCTTTAAAAAAATCCCAAATTATGGTGCTCCTATGGCGTTCACCGTGATTTGCGACTTTTTTACTCCACGATAGTGGCTTATTGCCCTTAGTAAATGTCCCTCAGTGGGTCTGTTCACATAAGTGCTTTTTTATCAGATCATGCAAAAAAAATGACATTATGCACCATCCAGCTCTGTAAGAGTCATTCACTCAAGTCAAGGGTTTCTGAGTAAAACGGAAAGCACACAGACGTCATCCACGTGCCTGGACCACGTACTACTGGACCACGGATGAGTTTAATATCATTCGTCTGAATGGTGCTTAGTTCTCCATTTATAGGTGACAAGTATAAAATTAGCCCATGGTAAACATTTAGCTTTTATTCTTGTTGGTAAATGAAAGGAATGATGGGACTGATTACTATGTGGAGTTGCTCCATTCGTATCTGTACTGGTATAAAGTAATTTCATAATTTGTGTCTCTTTTCAGTTTGGTACAGGCAGAGTATTGGCATGACCCGCTGAATGAAGACCTCTACAGAAATGGCAGCATTTTCCTCGCAGATATCAACCAGGAGCGTGTGAGGTTTTTTTTTCAAGTTTTTTTCCCCCCCTGCATTTAATTACCTGTACCTGGTTTCAGGATTAACCTGTGATAAAGAACGGGTAGGGAGATTCCTGCCAGATCCTGCGCTGCCACACTTCTCTCGGCCAGGCGCTATTTACCTGGCCTCATAGATGCACCTGAAGAGACCAATAATTAGGGTAAATAGAGCCTGACTGGGAGAACCAGAGTGACAGCACGGGATCTAGCAGGTAGGTACTTGCCCTTTTTTTAAATTTATTGCAGGTTTATCTGGAGGGTTGTCTGGTTTTGTTCTGAAACCGCATAACCCCTTTAACACTGGAAACAGTTTGGGTGGCAGTTTGTTCTTTTCTGTGATAGACTAAAAACTTTGTCTGAAGTACATATTCTGTGCAAAAACATAAGGAACAATTGTTAGAAAAAAAAACCCCTAGCAATTTTGCTTGCATTTTTTTGTTAATTGGTAATTACCGTATTTATTAATTACCGCTTTATAAGACGCACCTGATGTTAAGACGCACCTAGGGTTTAAAGGAGAAAAATAGGAAAAAAAAATATTTTGAGCCAAAAGGTGTGCTAATGGTGGTCTGTGGAGGAGGCACTGTTATGGGGGGCATCTGTGGAGGAGGCACTGTTATGGGGGGCATCTGTGGAGGAGGCACTGTTATGGGGGGCATCTGTGGAGGAGGCACACTCACAGCAGACTTTACATCAAAGTGGCGGGCAGGCCGGCAGCGTAACCTGACTCACTCATTAATGCTCCTCCCACTTCATGAATGGAGCAGGAGGAGCATGCATGAGAGAGAGGTTATGCTGCCGGCCTGCCCGCCGCTTTGATAGTGAGTACTACTACAGAAGATTACGCTAGTTTAACAAACCAGAACCACTGGTTTTAGGATTAATAGCCAGGCAGCACAGAGGAGAAGGCGATTCTTCTGCTGCTCTGGCTGTGGTGAGTGAAGGACGTGCAGGCTGGCGGGAGTACAGAGCATACAGAGAAGCCGCCAGCCCGCCCAACAATACTAAATGTCATAATTGGAAGCGCGGGCTGCCAGCATTATTTAGTGAAGACGCCAGTCAGCGCAAGGTGCTGCTTAGTGCCGCGATTTATACGCGGGCTGGAGGCTTCTGCTGCCAGCCTGCGCTAACTCCTGCTCGCCCACAGTTTCATGGCAGCTCAGGAGCCGTTAGTGAGAGCTCCTGAGCTAGCGCAGCCAGCACATTTGGGGTCACCCTGCGTTTATAAGACTCGTTGACTTTTCCCCTCCACTTTGAAGGGAAATAAAGTGTTTCTTATAAAGCGAAAAATACGGTAACTTTATTCTATAGGTAGATATGATAATGACCATACCACATGCTTTGTATAGCTTGAGAAAAGGAATAAAATTTATTTGGCACCCTTTTGGGATGCATATAATTTATGATTTTTATTTTATTTAATGTCAATAAAACAGCAATGCTATTGTTTTTTTGCAACTTTATTTTTAAATTTTTTTTTTTTTATATCCTCATTTAAAGGGGTACTCCGGTTACCATAATACAACTTATGTTTTAGACTATTTCATCATCAATAATTACCTAATATATTGTAAATTTCACATATTTACCGTTCAGTAGTTATAAAAGCAGTTTTCTTCCTCTGCTACCCACTGTTTCCTCATAAATTACCATGGCATCGACCTGTAGTTCTAAGCCTTTGTTAGGTCGAGCATGCTCAGTGTGTTGCTATCAGTTCTCCAGCTAAATGTCTTGTGAAACAAAGGGCGTGTTAGTGTGCTGGTGATTACTAAGTTGGGGGGGGGGGGCGTGACTGGGCTGTGTATCAGGCAGTCAATCAATAAACATGAACACTCACAGCCGGAAAGCTAGGGATTGTGGGAATTGTAGTTTTGTGAGGGAAGATCAGGCGCCATGATACTCTGTGCGTTGCAGGCTCACACGGAAGCTAGACAAATGGATTGCAAGGTAATATGTTTTAAACAAAAGCATTTTAATGAATTAAATGTTTTATTTTTATCTAAAGGGGTAACGCCATCAAAATTGTTTAACCCTTAGGATACCGGAGGTTATTTCATTTTTGCATTTTCATTTTTCTTACCCGTCTTCCTGGAGCCATAACTTTTTTTTTTTTTTTCCGTTTCTATGTCCATATGAGGGCCTGTTTTTTGTGGGACAAGTTGTACTTTCTAATGCCACCATTTAATATGGCTTACAATGTAGTGGGAAGCAGGGAAAAATTCCAAATGGGGTAGAATAGGAAAAAAAAACGCAATTCCTCCACAGTTTTATGGGTTTTGCGGCAAAAATGTCTGTACAATTACAACAATACTACATATGTATAGGTTTTAGATTTCTAAATACTGAAAAATTAAATTACATCACCATATTCTGACCCCCATAAACTTTTTTATAGCTATATCTACAGAGCTGTGTGGGGGCTCATTTTTTTGCGGGACCATCTGTAGTTTTTATTGATACCGTTTTGGAGTGTGTGTGACTTTTTGATCACAGTTTATTACATTATTTTGGGTAGCAAAAGCGATGAAAAATTGGCAAATTGCCAATCTTTATACTTTTTTCCGTTACGCCATATTTTTATAGTTTAATAGTATGGGCGTTTTTGGACGCGGTGATCCCCATGATGTTTATATTTTTTTAAGTATTTTTTATTTTTATTTTATTGTCCAGTACCTTTTATAGATTATTTCTATACTCCCATAGGGTGTATAGTATTACATGAATTCCTGTTTTCTTATGTTGGCCTGTCACCTGCTGGCCAACATAGGAACTGCACATCTAATACGCTGGGTCTCTTCAGAGAGACCCAGCCTATTAGAATTCATTACTGGCATCCCTGTTTGGCACACGGGGATGCTGGTATTTACACTTAATCACGGCATCTAAAGGCTGAAATGACTGCAATCGGAATTTTGGTTAGCCTCTGCTGAATGCGTGAGTGGTTGCCATGTTTAAAGATCCATGGTAGCGAGAGGGGTAATCACATATTAGCAACCAATATTTTCTGGCTTTTTAACTTCCTCTTTGTTTGAGCTTTTAGCACATATGCCGCCTTTTAGGCCCAGCCTAAGAGCATAAGGTGTCCAGTTCAGGGAGAGCAGGCATGTGAAAAGTTTTACTGGTTTAAGAGTGTAATGTGTCTAGTCATTTAGGGCCTGGTAGGAGTTTTAGGGTGAGCAACTAACTATTAATGCAAAATGGGATTTTGTCCAAAGGTTCCAGGTGTTACGGAATTTGTCTCTAGACCTAGTCTCCCAATGAGCTAGTCCTTCTAACCTGTAGATTTGGTTGACCTGGTCAGCCCAAGTTTGGACCAACGGTGAAGTTGTTCAGCACCAGAGTAATGGGATTAGTAATTTAGCGACTGTCAAAAGTAGCATGGGTAGGTTATGCCTATGCTGGCAAATGATGAAAACGGGCTTCTAGGAAGAACCAAGGCCAGGGATAGTGAAATGGAGGTGGAGCAGTTTGCATTCATATTGACTTCCATTATCTTCCAAAAGTCATGTAGCAGGGGACACAGAATATCTGAGAGCATACCTTAGCTGCGTCACATCGCCAAGACGTGTCAGGTATAAGAACTGGGGTTTTATACCACCTAATTAGTAGTTTAAAAGCGTACTCTTGTGCTTTAATGCATCGGGAAAAGCCATGTGATTTAGCAAGAATAAAACATAGTCCTGGATTAGTTATCTGTATAGAAGTTTGTGTGGTGAATCTAGTGTGAACAATCATTCATACATAGAAACTGATATCTTGTGGGGTGTGGAAGCTGATGTTAAGAGAGATTCCAGCCAGGTTTTGGGGTGACTGCAGTTTGAATGTAATGGTATGACCATTTGTGGGACAAACGGGGGGTAAAAAAATTTCCTTGTTACCAAACAAGATCCACCTAATATGTCCAATGCTGGTGCTCATTAAAGGGGTTGTCCAAGTTATATTTATTGATGACCTATCCTCAGGATAGGTCATCAATATCAGATCGGCGGGGGTCCGACACCTTGCAACCCCGCCGATCAGCTGTTTCAAGAGAAGGTGTGCGCCGTGCCAGCGCTGCCTCCCCTTCATTGTTTTCCTCCTCACTGTCTCATCTGCAGTGGTGAGCAGTTGTAATTAACACCCAAGCCGTCCCATTCATTTCAATGGTATGGATCGATATTATACAGCGATCCGTACCATTGAAATGAATGGGACGGCTTGGGTGTTAATTACACCTGCTCACCGCTGCAGATGCGACAGCGAGCAGGAAAACAATGAAGGGAAGGCAGCGCTGGCACTGCACGTGCCTTCTCTTCAAACAGCTGATCGGCGTGGGTGCCAGGGATCGGACCCCTTTAACTCCATCCCAAAACCAGGATTCTCTTATACGGGGGGTTAGAGTAATGTTTGCTATTATGCAGGGAGCCATTAAGAATCAGTGCTTCTCTGCAGCAATGAATACATTGGGTTCTGAGAGGGAATCAAAAGAACAGCAGGGGGCATCATAACAAGTATGTAACAGCAATAGCTAGACACAGGATTCCTGAAATGATTTCAATTCAAAATGTATTAGAGAATGTAACATAGTAAATTTAATGCTTAATCCTTGCAATATTCCTTTTCAACATTTTGAGCTTCATGTAAAACCTAGTGCAGGCAAAATGTGATGCAATTGGATATCGTTATTAGAGATTACAGCTTTAAAGGGATTTAGCGAAAATTGGGGCTAAGTCAGTGGATGGTATAAAATATCAAGATAAACTCTCATAGCGCTAACATATTCTGCAGCGCTTTATAGACAATATAATCGCTTGCTGTCTCTAATGGAGCTCACAATCTAAATTTCCCACCGGTATGTCTTTGGAGTGTGGGCCGAAACCCACGCAAACATGGGAAGAACATACAAACTGCATGTAGATGTCTTTTGTCAGGTTCCAGCCAAGGACCTCAGTGCTGCCTTGCTTGGCTGTTGAATCGCCCACCTCTCCAGTGTTACTGTTCCCGTCCTGCCCAAAGGTCTTTGTTAACCGGGCTGCCACACGGTTTACATTCAATAACTGGCATCAGCAGTGTACTCGTGGGGAGGACCTGAGTGGTAGGTGATTTAACATGTAAGTAATGCTTATTTTGTTACAAGCCCCTTGGATTTTCCAGAGAGAGTTTAGGAATGAAAGTCGCTGATGCAACGTGGCATGATGGTCCACACGTGACTGCTCTACAACTGTACAGCTATTATTTGTATATTTGGGATATCTGGAGGTGATGTTTAATACAGGTACCCTCCAGAGTTGCTCCCAGCTTCATCTACTGCCAGAAGTTAAAATATGATGGCAAGAGACATTACTGCACATAAAGTGGTATTGGCGCTGAAGAAAGTTTCTGGCCTCATATACTGTAGTTTCCTCGGCTACAACACTACTGTTTCCTGCTGCTGTTACCGAACATTTATGGCATTGTGCTGTGTAGTTGGTGCCAAACTTCTTAACCCCTCAAAGGGGTTGTCTCACTTCAGAAGATGGCATTTATCAATATACAGTATATATTGTATAAGTTAATACAAGGCACTTACTAATGTATTGTTGTTGTTCATATTGCCTCCTTTGCTTGCTGGATTTATTTTTTCATCACATTATACACTGCTCTTATCCATGGCAATCCCCCAGCGGTGGCCGGTTGTGCTTGTGTACTATAGGCAAAAGAGCCAACCTATTCACACTGCTGCAGTCCCGGCCACTAGGGACGCTGGTGCATTTTCTTATAGTATGCCAGCACGGCCACCGCTGCTGGATTGTAAGGTGATTGGAACCATGGAAACGAGCAGTGTATAATGTGATGGAAAAATGAATGAAGCCAGCAAAGGAAGCAATATGGACAATCACAATACATTAGTAAGTGGCTTGTATTAACTTTCTCTGCATTATAAATGCCATTTGCTGAAGTGAGACAACCTGTTTAAGGACTGGGCCTATTTTCGCATTTGCATTTTTGATTTTTCCTCCCCGCATTCAAAAAGCCATATAACTTTTATTTATTTATTATAACATAGCTATATGAGGGCTTATTTTTTGCAGGACAAGATGTATTTTTAATGGCACCATTTAATTTACCACATCTTGTATTAGAAAATGGGGGGGAAAAAATCTTTTTGGGGTAAAATTGAAAACCCCCAACAATTCCACTGTGCACAAAAAATTACATGACGTCCTTATTCGGTGGGTCAATACGATAAAATTTAGATTTTTCCAAAGGTTACAATTTAATTTGCATCGCCGTTTTCTGATAGGCATAACTGATATTTCCATCTACAGAGCTGTATGACAGCTTATTTTTTGGCGGAACGAACTGTAGTTTTTATTGGTACCATTTTTGGGGTACATAGCACTTTTTAATAACTTATTCAATGTTTTTGGGAGGACAAGATCACAAAAAATGGCGAATCATGTTTTTTTTTTTTTTTTTTAACGGCATTCACCGCGTAGGAAAAATATTTTAGTTCAGACATTTTTTCGGATGTTGCAATAACTGTTGTGTGTGTGTGTGTGTGTATGTATATATATATGTATTTTTTATTTTTTTTTATTCATGTTTTTAAATGTAAAATTGGGAAAGGGGGGTGACAAACCTTTAATATTTTGATCTATAGAGATATATATATATTTCTTTTTACTTGCAGCCCGCTCCATACAAGCCCTTGCACATAATGCTGTACATGTACAGCATTATTGTGTTAAGGGGTTAAAAGGGTTGGACATTTAGGACATCAAACGGATATGCCATAAATGTCAGATAGAGGGGACTCACTCCTGTCTCAAGCACAGGGCAACAACGTGAATGGACACTGCATGCATGTCTTTCTCCATTCACTGCTATGAAACTTTCAAAAATGGCCCAGCAAGCTTACATAGCTATTTTTAGAAGTTCCATAGCAATGAATGGAGAGGATGCCACACATGCTTTTCATTTTTGTTGGGGCCCTGTGAGATAGGAGCAGAACTCAATCCAATCGTTCATTATGACATATCCTACTGAATATGCCAGAAACATCCAAATGGGACACCCCTTTTGAATTCACCTCCTGCATTGTTGGGGATAGGGAAACAGTCTTGGCTATTTATCCCCTTAGATGCTGCAGTCAATAGCGACCATGGCATCTAAGCGGTAAAACATTGGCTCCCCTGCAAAAAAAAAAGCTGTGTTAATAGAAAATCAGGCTATGTTGGAATGTGGTGGCATATTTTTAAAGTGATTTTATTAAAATCTTTAAAGAGGCTGCAGCCTCTTCAAACAGCTGATTGCTAGGAGTATCGGGAGTTGGACCCCCACCAACCAGAGGAGATGTCATCAGTATTTAACTTCTGGAAAACTCTTTTACATTATTGGCAGTAATTAATGTTGAAAGGAGGAGTTGCAGTGTGTGTGTATATATATATATATATATATATATATATATATATATATATATATAAAATAATTTTTGGTTCTACCATTAATTTAGATTTTATCTTAATAGGGTGTAAATGAGAGTTACAAACACAATCTTCAAACTCTGGAGAAGTTTGTCATGGTGAAATTCCTCAAGGACACCATGGTGGATCCTGCAGACTCCGAGGTTAGTAGGAGTTTACAGTGTAACTAACATACTTATTGTATACAGTCTGAGCCCCAGGTTTAATGTTCACAACTGTTTCTTCTAGTGGTTTGGATTCTACAAACCTGGACAAAGTAAGGAGATTATTACGTTACAAGAGAGTTCTCTGTATACTGAGGTAAGCCGCTAAATATTTATACTGCTTCAGACTATATTTCCTTAGCACCTTCCAGCATTTTGTATAAAACTCCTTCTGCTTACACATGGTCATTCTAGTACTAAAGTAAGAGTTTACCTTACAAGAAATGTAACTGGAAACATACTGCTTCTCAAAGCCATATAAGGGCTTGTTCACAGCTCGTTCCAGGCGTACGTTCAGCGCATGCCCTAGTGTATATGTTGACCACATCCATATTCCCCTTGTTTACGAGACGTTTGCCAAAAGTGTCCTATTGGCGTATGTGAGGTTATTTTTCAGCAGCATACCTTTTCGGTATGGAATAGAATAGTCGACTATGCTGTTCTACTCAGTAAAAAAAACATACTTAGTAAGTCTTTATATCCTTTTCAACCCCGGAGTTTTTTTGGGGGGTTTTGTGTTATTCACTCCCTACCTTTCTGTGACCATAACTTTTTTTTATTTTTCCCTTCACATAGACGTATGAGGGTTTGTTGTGGAAAAGTTGCACTTTTTAATTCCACCATTTAATATTGCATACCATATAGTGGGGAGCTGGAAAAAAAAAATCCAAATGGGGTGAAAATTGGGGGGCGGGGGGGAAAGCTATTCCCCAACAGTCTTATGGGTTTTGTTTTTAGAGAGTTCTCTATACAATAAAACTGACCAGTTACTTTCATTCTTCAGGTCTGTACAATTACGATACCACATATGTATCGTTTTTCTTGCATTTTTATACTGAAAGTTTTATTTATTTTTTCATTGCCATGTTCTGACCACTATAATTTTTTGGGTAGTTATGTGTATGAAGCTGTGTGAGGGCTCACTTTTTGCGGGGTGATCTGCACCTTTCATGGATACCATATTGGGGTATGGATGACTTTTTGATCACTTTTTATAAAAAAATTTGTGGGAGAAGCAACAACAAAAAAAAAAAAAAGTAGAATCCACCACTTTGCTGTTTTCCGCATGGGAAGTGTTTTCAAATGTGGCAGGGGCTCCATAGGAACTAATGTGCAGCAGCCTCCTGTCACAGGACAGGGATTGCTGCAGTGCACTCATACACTCCGGCTCCCCCTGACCCCCACTCCTGGGTTTTAGCGCATACGGATGCAGTCGTTACGTTTGACCACAGCAGCTGAAGGGTTAAATGTCCGCAACCTGCATTACCTGCCAGTCACAGAAATTGGCCGTGGGTATCTGCACCAAATGCGAGTGTGAAAGTAGCCTTATATGTCTGTATATCCTTCCAAGGTATACCTCAGATGGAAGGATCTTACCAAGATGTTAACAGAGCCTAAAGGTGCCCATACGCCTTCAATAGTTGACAGGTAGCCAAGATATCACTGCTGACTCACACTGTTCACACGTGTGTATATGTCTTTAATCAGGAGAGAGGAGAAAGCTGCTGCCAGACAGTTCTGGTTGTGGCTCATCTCCCAGGACAACAAACGGGTTAGGCACAAAAAATGTTTTTTAAATCGTCTGATCTCTCTCCTGACATCTATTTGGCGAGAGTGGGGAGCTTCCCATTCACGTTAGATTGTCAGCCAGTCCCTCTGAATACAGACAATACACTAATTTGTATGAGGGCCAGAGGCTGCTGATCTCATCAAAAGGTATGATTGTAGCAGATATAATCTTTTTACTTTAGCGGACAACTTTGTGCAATACAGTTTTACAGTACAGTTGTCAGGAATTTTGCATTTAATTAATACAGTATCAATCGTTATCTCCTTAGGATCGTTTGGGTTTGAAGGAAATGGACAAGGCTGGAAAGTTGGTGTTTTTGGGTGCAGATGGAAACCACTTGCAGTTTTCTGAGGAATGGTTCAATGAAAACATCTTACCCTTTCTGCGTTGATTTTTTTTTTTTTGTGCATCAAGAAAATGTTCTTGCAGAAAAGCTCTTAATAATTGCACTGGAGTAGTACTTTACTACAACTCAACTGCTGGCAATAACTGGAATCAATCTGTGAATAACATGCCCTCTAGATGCAATATAATACTTGAACAATTGTTAGCTAGCTGGTTACAGGATTATGTGTCCCTGTTCTGTGGTTGATTATATATGCTGGATGCCCCCTTTGCAATAACACCTGATTAACATGAACTGCAAACCTTACATTAACCAATAGTACAGTGTGTACACAAAGAATAACTTATGGCCAATTATATTGCTTGCAGTGTGTGGTCCTATTCTGACAGGATCGCAGAGATTTATCAAACTGGTGTAAGGTACAACTGGCTTAGTTGCCCATAGCAACCAATCAGATTCCACTACTTTGAAAAATTGCCCCTGGGTTGTCCTGGAATCTATTGCATTACTCTGATACAATAGATTCCAGGACACACTGTCTTTTAAATACACAACTCTGCAGTCCTGTCAGAGTTGCGGAGATCAGAACGGGACATCACACTGACACATGCTGCGAGTTCCTGGCATTTAACTTGTTCATGTGTCTGGCCTTAGGCTTTCCCATCTTAGATGGCAGATTGATAGGGTAGGTATTGTCCCCAGGACATAAGCAGCTGCCAAGCACCTCTGGCAGATCTTATCCACTGCTTTCTAAGAAAGAAAAAAAAAGCTTTATTCACACAGCAGAATTATGTTCAATATGTTTCATCCAAAACCAGAAAGGGGGTCTAAAATACACAAGAGGTGACAATTCTACTTTCTATCTGTAGATTTCCACTTACAGATGCGGTGGCATTTTTGCAGAATAGTGGCAAAAACTGCACCACATAAAACCCAGCTTTACCATGCCTTTTACATGAATAAATCACCAAACATTGATCATTATGGAACACATTAGATAAGCCTACCGATCTTGTGTATGGAGTCTTCCAAAAGGTCTCTCTGCAGCAGATATGTGGTAATGTCTCATTGTGGGTAGATAGCCATTGACTAAAGCCGAATGCACACGGCTGTGAGCGGTCCGTGGTACCCCGGCCTGGATGCCTGCTGAGAGGAGGAGCGCACGGCATCATTGGTTGCTGTGCACTTCATGCCACACTACAGTAATTCACTGGTATGATCTATAAGAGTGTATTACTGTAGTGCAGCAGCGGCATGAATCGCATGGCGTCATAGCAACTATTGACACCGTGCGCCCCCGGCTCTCAGCAGGAATCCAGGCCGGGTTACCAGACCACTCACAGCCGTGTGCATTTGGCTTAAAACAAATTGTTGGCTGAGGACCATCTAAAATTGTGTATGGTTTGTTTAAAAGTTATAGTCCAGTATTTTACTATTGATGGCATATTTGCATGATATAGATTGTAAGCTCTTGTGGGCAGGGTCCTTTACCTCTCTGTACCAGTCTGTTAAGTTTCTTGTATTTCTATATTTGTTTAACCCCCATCTGGATGTACAGCGCAATGGAATTAATGGCGCTTTAATAGAAACAACAATGATAGACCACAAATATGATCGTCAGGGATCTAACAACCAGCACTCTGCTTGCCAATTAGCCATTTCAGAGTCGCTCAGTAACTGGAACTACATAGCTTCTCCCACTGTTTTGTGCATAGAGCTACTGCAGAACAGTCAATCAGCCAGGGAAAAGGTGTCAGTTAAATCTTCACCTGAGCATAGGCCATCAACAGTAAAATCCTGGACAACCGTTCTAAGGCTCCATTCACACGTCCGTAATTCGCAAAACATGGACACCGGCCATGTGCACATGGAATGCGCTATTGTGGACAAGAATAGGACATATTCTATTTTTTTTGTGGAAACGAAAGTGTGGACAGCACATAGTGTGCTGTCCGCATCCATTCTGGCCCTGTTGAAAATGACAGGGTCTGCACCCGTTCTGCAAAATTGCGGAACAGATGCAGACCCATTTTGCAGATGTGTGAATGGACCCTAAAGCAGATAAATTTTATATTCAGTTGGCAGTTATTAGACACAGAATTTTACTTTGTAATATGATTTTGTTGTACCTCACAGGACTGTAGTGTTGGAAACACCAGAAATAAAAAAATTCTTACACCTTATAAATTATCCATATTTCCATTAATAAAACACTGGCAACTTTTTTTTTTTTAACTTTCAATCTTTAATAAAATGCTCGATTTGTAAACTTGTGTGTATTCCACAGTCTATGCAAGGACTGCTCCTGTTCCCTTAATATCGGAGTAGAACCCGCTTACAACATATTGGAAATGTTCAGTACATTGGCATTACATTAGTTTATGAATCAGTATAGAAGTGGCAGGCCAGGACAGTAATTCAGAGAAGAGGGAAAACCATTGCATATTTCTGAAGACAGTTATGTATAAAAAGTAAACCCTGGAAGTGCTGAAAAGCATTGGCCAATAATAAGGAGCTGGGAGCTATATTATTCCATGTATGGAATGAACAGGATCCATTTACAAAGTGCTCATAAGCCATTTAAACTTTGGTCCAATTAACATGTTACCGGTCATCCAGCCTCTATCCAGAATTATGTGTTTGATGGTCAGAGCCTCTCCCTTTTAATTGGCACAGGAGGGGTAGGATAGCAGATTAGAAGAAGCAGCTCTCTGCACTTCTGGCACTAATTAAGTGTAGTACAGTAGGAGATTTATCAGCACAGAGCTGCGAGGATCAGGTCCCTACCTACAGCTAGAGTAATCCTCAAGAAAGAAGCAGCAGAGAGAACACAGAGAGCTGGAGAGGACATGGTGCCCAGCCCATGTCACTGCAGGCAGGTCGCTGCCTCTACCCTGCAATCTCAGTAATTGTTGTCACCAACTTCTCGCCATTCCAAACAGTCTTGAACTGTTCTGGTACAGGAAACTCACTCTGCAATGAAACAATGTACACCGTCAGCACTTCAGAAGACAAGAACTGTCATGAAAAATGTCCAAGCAACTAGATATCTATGGGATACTTTTAATAGGCAAGTGCGCTTTCCTCCAAAAAACCACACCCATCCACAGGTTGTGTTTGGAATTCCAGTTCAGCCCTATTAACGGACATAAGCAGTAATATCAGATACAACCCATGGACAGGTGTGGTGCTGTTCCAGGAGGATAGCTACCATGTAAGGCTACTTTCACACTTGCGTTCAGAGCGGATCCGTCTGGTGTCTGCACAGACGGATCTGCTTCTATAATGCATACGATGGGATCCGTTCAGAACGGATCCGTCTGCATTATAGTTCAGAAAAAATTCTAAGTGTGAAAGTTTCTCAGACGGATCCGTCCAGACTTTACATTGAAAGTCAATGGGGGACGGATCCGTTTGAAATTAAGCCATATTGTGTCAACTTCAAACGTATCCACCCCCATTGACTTCCATTTTAAGTCTGGACGGATCAGTTTGCCTTTCGCACAGCCAGGCGGACACCCGAACGCTGCAAGCAGCGTTCAGGTGTCCGCCTGCTGAGCGGAGGACAACCGGTGCCAGACTGATGCATTCTGAGCGGATCCGCATCCACTCAGAATGCATTAGGGCTGTACGGATCCGTTCGGGGCCGCTTGTGAGAGCCTTCAAGCGGAACTCACAAGCGGAGCCCCGAACGCTAGTGTGAAAGTAGCCTAATCCTGGACAACTTCTTAAAATAGTGGAACAATAGCCGGCCAGAGAAACCATACTTACAAATTCCCCTCCACTGCCTGGGACCAAAATGTTCATTTCTGAAGATTTGGCGCTGATGATCTCACAACAGAGACTGTCCTTGCTTAGGTAAACATGACAGCCATCAGTCTTATTGATTGATATTGTTGGTACTTTACCCAAGACCTAACAAAAAAAAAAAAATTAAAAAAAAAAAATTGCAAAATTACAATGTTTCAAAGGAAACCAGAGAAAATTAATATTTGTGGTTATTGAAGCAAGAGAGGACAACTGCATGTACACCATTGGGAACCATTTTTTCATTGGTTCAGTGCATCTAACATAAAAGTTAACCTAGTGAATAGAAATATATATCCGTTTTGTGTCCACAGCTACTAGGCAGATATCTATGTTTACAAGGTTACAAGCCACTAAAGGATAAATTCACATGCGGCAGAATTTCTGCGACTGTCCTATTCTTCTGATTAGGGCTTGCTGTCAAAACAATCCCATTTAGTTCAATGGAACTGCCTGGAGCTGTTTAATACAGAGTGCGCACCCGAAAGTCCTCATATTCAGGAACTCCCAGATCTCCCTAAGCTAAGGGTATCTGCCACCAGTTTATTCTATCCACCGATACAGCAGCGCAAAACTGGGGACAGATTGCCTTTAAGCATTAACATAAAACTATAAAAATGACCCAGAATGGCTGCTCTATTCATTCAATGGCCAAAACATAAAGGGGGGTTCTCACCTGCACTTTAACATCACGAGCGTTAATGATTTCCACAATGCCTACTGCATCTGAAAAAACTAAGCCAAGCTTCTTGCAGCTATCTGTAGAGATATAAGAACAGAGCTATAACACTAGGAAATAATGAATTTCAGGTAAGTTTTATTATGAACACTCTGCCTTGCTTACAAACCGATAATTATAGAGTTGATCTTTCCCTTGACTTGCAGGGTGCTGTTCACACACTTGTATACATAAACCACCTGCTTAAGCTCAGTGTCACTTATCACCAGATTGGATGCATTGTCCTGGTTTTCCTGTGAAGGCAAACAGTTTGTGTGAGTGTGTGAAGCGAGCCCAATACACCGCTCAATGTCATTGGGGAAGGGGTACAGTAATCACACCATAGGCATGTATAAACCCTGCCACTATGAATTGTTCACCATGATAAAGCTGTTGATCCCAACCTGCATATCGCAGAACTGGCAGCCACCTGAATATGTCCAAGAACCTCTAGACCAGTGGTTCTCAACCTGGGGGTCGATCGGCCCTTATCATCGCGCACAGGAAGTGAAAGGAGCCTGACGTCTGGACGGGTAAGTCGAGCCACCTGTCTGCTGAGGTCCAAGTTTTTTCGTTAATGACACCGCCGCTGAGCACCACTGCCACCAATGATTTAATTGAGCAAGGCTTAATTTATTTGGGGGGACATGAAGCACCGCTTATTTATTTGGGGGAACCCTGAGCACCGCTGATTTATTTATTTGGGGGAGACCTGAAGCCCCGCTGATTTATTTATTTGGGGACCCTGAGCACTTCCGATTTATTTATTTGGGGGGGGACTTGAAGCACCATTTCAAGTACCCAACATTTTGTCTTTGTGATTAATTACTCTGCTTTAATTATGTTCAATTTGTAGCAATAAAAATACATCCTGCATATCAGATATTTACATTACAATTCATAACAGTAGCAAAATTAGTTATGACGTAGCAAGGAAAATGTAATGGTTGGGGGTCACCACAACATGAACTGTATTAAGGGGTCACGGCTTTAGAAAGGTTGAGAACCACTGCTCTAGGCTGTCCTCCAGCCGCCGACATCAGGAACCAAGACTGGCATGTTACATTTTATCAGAAGTGTATGGTAGCAGTTTATTCCATGCTATGCACCCTCTATAACATGGCAAGTGTACATGTAAATAGGGCAGTAGGCAGGGATTGCAAATGGCTGAACGAGTATTTGGCCAACACTAACAAATGAAGGAGGTAATTATTTGTGAACCATTGCATGCATGACTGCTCCAAGATATGAAAGATCCTCCAGGCTGTAGAGAGACCAGACATTCCCTGAACTGCAATCCTGTTTGACCTAAGTCCTAGCACCAAATGACTGGTTTGCACTACAGCATGCCAACAAGGATAGGTTGTTGGTTTGCCAACATAGGGAACTTGCAGCAATCCACAGCCTAATCTAGCTTCAGGGTCCCTGGACAGAACACAGTATCAAATCTTTGGTGAACCTTCCTTTTTATACTTACCACCCTCCATTTCTTGCCTTCTAATTCAAGCACAGGAGGTTCCTTCTTGGGAGCTGGTTTGGCTGGATGAGAACCAATGTTTGTTGGTTTAGGACTTGTGAATGGTTTAGGTCCACTTCGGACTGGTCCACTTTGTGACTTCAAAGTAGGATTTTTGTGAGTCTTCATATCATCAGACACATGTTTTAGGGCTAGAACACAATGAAGAGCAAAAAATTGTTAGTGTTAGAGTTGATAAAGCTAAAAGACACATATCAATCAACTGCAACCTATAATCCTACAGTGTTGATCCAGAAAGAAAAAAAAAAAAAAAAAAAAAAAAAAAAAGGCAGAAACACCTGCGAGGCAGATATCAAATTGTCCCACATTAGGATAATAAAATCCTTACCAACTCCAAATATGACCTTCAGAAAAAAAAGAAAAAAAAAAATCTCTGGATTGTCTATCGTACATATTACTCATTCAGTATGCACACAAGTATTCTCTGTATGACTAATAATGCTTATCTCAAGATACACAATGGAGACTCTGTTCTCGTCTACCTGTACACAGCATTAAAAGGAATGCTTCGACCTGCACCGTGTTTCACAATAAAGAATTAGGGATCCGCAAAACACTGACACCGGCTATGTGCGTTCTGCATTTTACGGACCGCACATGGCCAGCACTATAATGGAAATGCCTTTTCTTGTCAGTGTCTGCAGACAAGAATAGGACATGTTCTATTTTTTTGCGGGGCCGCAGAACGGAAATGCGGATATGGACAGCACACTGTGCTGTCTGCATCTTTTGCGTCCCCGTTGAAAATGAATGGGTCCACACCGGTTCCGCAAAATTGCAGAATCGATGCGGACCCATTTAGCGGATGTGTGAATAGACCCTAACAGTGTCATTTATTGAGAACAAGAACACTTGGACTACTCAGTGCCTCTCATGTATAAAACCAAAGAAGGTGGTTTGACAGCCCTGTTTACACCCCTTACTCTTAACATACTACGATTATGGATATACTTCTATACTGGCATTAAACTTCTAGCTTCAGAATCAGTTTCATTACAATACTTTAAACTAAGGTGGAAGTTTATCAAGATCTGCACTCCAGAATTCTAATTTCTTGGGCTTATTAGCAACCGTTTGTGATTTTATGCTGCTCTCTGCACTTTCCAAAAAGTGACTGTTTAACTTTGTTAATTAGGGGTATGGCACATCTCTACATTTAAAGATACACCAAAACTTATTTGATACATTTGGTGCAAATAATGGCAATGCAGACACAAGAAAACAGACAAAAAATAAATAAATAAATCCCAAAATAAATTTCCCCCTAAATGTTTACTTATAAGCGTAGCCAGAACTCTTGACTTAAAGAGGACCTTTCACTACTGCACAAACTAAAAACTAACTATATCAGTGGGCAGAGCGGCGCCCAGGGGTCCCCCTGCACTTACTAGTATGCCTGGGCGCCGCTCTGTTCGCCCGGTATAGGCTCCGGTGTCTGCGCTCCCTCTGACTGATTTCTTGTAGGAGGCGTGTCCCTTGCTGCAGTGCTGGCCAATCGCAGCGAACAGCTCATAGCCTGGCTATGCACTGCAGCAAGGGACACGCCTCCTACAAGAAATCAGTCAGAGGGAGCGCAGACACCGGAGCCTATACCGGGCGAACGGAGCGGCGCCCAGGCATACTAGTAAGTGCAGGGGGACCCCTGGGCGCCGCTCTGCCCACTGATATAGTTAGTTTTTAGTTTGTGCAGTAGTGAAAGGTCCTATTTAAAGCAGGCATGCTCAACCTGCGGCCCTCCAGCTGTTGCAAAACTACAACTCCCAGCATGCCCAAACAGCTTACAGCCATAAGCCTACAGCAGGGCATTGTAGGAGTTGTAGTTTTACAACAGCTGGAGGGCCGCAGGTTGAGCATCTCTAGAGGATAAAAAAAAAAATTATTTGCTAGTTTATTAGAGCTAGGCATGTATACCTGAGTTAGTCTGTCAATGATTGTCAAAAGATCTGTAATGACCTTATAATAACAGCTTTCATTAATGTCTCCTGTCCCTGTCCACTACTCCCTTAACCACCTCCGGACCGCCTAACGCAGATGTGCGGTCCGGAGGTGGCAGCCCTGCGCTCAACGACGCATATACGCGTCATCTCGCGAGGGCCGGGATTTCCTGTGAACGCGCGCACACAGGCGCGCGCGCTCACAGGAACGGAAGGTAAGCGAGTGGATCTCCAGCCTGCCAGCGGCGATCGCTCGCTGGCAGGCTGGAGATCCGAATTTTTTAACCCCTAACAGGTATATTAGACGCTGTTTTCATAACAGCGTCTAATATACCTCCTACCTGGTCCTCTGGTGGTCCCTTTTGTTAGGATCGACCACCAGAGGACTCAGGTAGGTCAGTACAGTCGCACCAAACACCACACTACACCCCCCCCCCCCCGGTCACTTATTAACCCCTTATAAACCCCTGATCACCCCCCTGTCATTGATCACCCCCCTGTCATTGATCACCCCATCCCCCCCCTGTCATTGATCACCCCCTGTCATTGATCACCCCCCTGTCATTGATCACCCCCCTGTCATTGATCACCCCCCTGTCATTGATCACCCCCCTGTCATTGATCACCCCCCTGTCATTGATCACCCCCCTGTCATTGATCACCCCCCTGTCATTGATCACCCCCCTGTCATTGATCACCCCCCTGTCATTGATCACCCCCCTGTCATTGATCACCCCCCTGTCATTGATCACCCCCCTGTCATTGATCACCCCCCTGTCATTGATCACCCCCCTGTCATTGATCACCCCCCTGTCATTGATCACCCCCCTGTCATTGATCACCCCCCTGTCATTGATCACCCCCCTGTCATTGATCACCCCCCTGTCATTGATCACCCCCCTGTCAGGCTCCATTCAGACGTCCGCATGATTTTTACGGATCCATGGATCGGATCCGCAAAACACATGCGGACGTCTGAATGGAGCCTTACAGGGGGTGATCAATGACAGGCGGGTGATCACCCATATACACTCCCTGATCACCCCCCTGTCATTGATAACCCCCCTGTAAGGCTCCATTCAGACGTCCGCATGCGTTTTGTGGATCCGATCCATGTATCCATGGATCCGTAAAAAATCATGCGGCTGTCTGAATGGAGCCTTACAGGGGGGGTGATCAGTGACAGGGGGGTGATCACCCTGATTACCCCCTGTCATTGATAACCCCCCTGTAAGGCTCCATTCAGACGTCCGCATGCGTTCTGTGGATCCGATCCATGTATCCATGGATCCGTAAAAAATCATGCGGATGTCTGAATGGAGCCTTACAGGGGGGGTGATCAATGACAGGGGGGTGATCAGGGAGTCTATATGGGTGATCACCCCCCTGTCATTGATCACTCCCCCCCCTGGTAAGGCTCCATTCAGACATTTTTTTTGGCACAAGTTAGCGGAAATATTTTGTTTGTTTTTGTTTTTTCTTACCAAGTCTCATATTCCACTAACTTGTGTCAAAAAATAAAATCTCACATGGACGCACCATACCCCTCACGGAATCCAAATGCGTAAACATTTTTAGACATTTATATTCCAGACTTCTTCTCACGCTTTAGGGCCCCTAAAAAGCCAGGGCAGTATAAATACCCCACATGTGACCCCATTTCGGAAAGAAGACACCCCAAGGTATTCCGTGAGGGGCATATTGAGCCCATGAAAGATTGAAATTTTTGTCCTAAGTTAGCGGAAAGTGAGACTTTGTGAGAAAAAAAAAAAAAAAAAAAAAAAAAAAAAAATCAATATCCGCTAACTTATGCAAAAAAATAAAATAATTCTAGGAACTCGCCATGCCCCTCATTGAATACCTTGGGGTGTCTTCTTTCCAAAGTGGGGTCACATGTGGGGTATTTATACTGCCCTGGCTTTTTAGGGGCCCGAAAGTGTGAGAAGAAGTCTGGGATCCAAATGTCTAAAAATGCCCTCCTAAAAGGAATTTGGGCCCCTTTGCGCATCTAGGCTGCAAAAAAGTGTCACACATGTGGTATCGCCGTACTCAGGAGAAGTTGGGGAATGTGTTTTGGGGTGTCATTTTACATATACCCATGCTGGGTGAGAAAAATATCTTGGTCAAATGCCAACTTTGTAAAAAAAAAAAAAAAAGGGAAAAGTTGTCTTTTGCCAAGATATTTCTCTCACCCAGCATGGGTATATGTAAAATGACACCCCAAAACACATTGCCCAACTTCTCCTGAGTACGGCGATACCACATGTGTGACACTTTTTTGATGCCAAGGTGGGCAAAGGGGCACATATTCCAAAGAGCACCTTTCGGATTTCGAAAGGCCATTTTTTACACATTTTGATTGCAAGGTACTTCTTACACATTTGGGCCCCTAAATTGCCAGGGCAGTATAACTACGCCACAAGTGACCCCGTTTTGGAAAGAAGACACCCCAAGGTATTCCGTGAGGGGCACGGCGAGTTCCTAGAATTTTTTATTTTTTGTCACAAGTTAGCGGAAAATGATGATTTTTCTTTTTTTTTCTTTTTTCCTTACAAAGTCTCATATTCCACTAACTTGCGACAAAAAATGAAAAATTCTAGGAACTCGCCATGCCCCTCACGGAATACCTTGGGGTGTCTTCTTTCCAAAATGGGGTCACTTGTGGGGTAGTTATACTGCCCTGGCAATTTAGGGGCCCAAATGTGTAAGAAGAACTTTGCAATCAAAATGTGTAAAAAATGCCCTGCAAAATCTGAAAGGTGCACTTTGGAATATGTCCCCCTTTGCCCACCTTGGCAGCAAAAAAGTGTGACAAATCTGGTATCGCCGTACTCAGGAGAAGTTGGGCAATGTGTTTTGGGGTGTCATTTTACATATACCCATGCTGGGTGAGAAAAATATCTTGGTCAAATGCCAACTCTGTATAAAAAAAATGGGAAAAGTTGTCTTTTGCCAAGATATTTCTCTCACCCAGCATGGGTATATGTAAAATGACACCCCAAAACACATTCCCCAACTTCTCCTGAGTACGGCGATACCAGATGTGTGACACTTTTTTGATGCCAAGGTGGGCAAAGGGGCACATATTCCAAAGTGCACCTTTTGGATTTCACCGGTCATTTTTTACACATTTTGATTGCAAAGTTCTTCTCACACATTTGGGCCCCTAAATTGCCAGGGCAGTATAACTACCCCACAAGTGACCCCATTTTGGAAAGAAGACACCCCAAGGTATTCCGTGAGGGGCATGGCAAGTTTTTAGAATTTTTTATTTTTTGTCGCAAGTTAGTGGAATATGAGACTTTGTAAGAAAAAATAAAAAAAATAAAATCATCATCATTTTCCGCTAACTTGTGACAAAAAATAAAAAGTTCTATGAACTCACTATGCCCCTCAGCGAATACCTTAGGGCAGTGATGGCTAACCTTGGCACTCCAGCTGTGGTGAAACTACGACTCCCAGCATGCTCCATTTATTTCTATAGAGTTCTGAGAGCAACCAAGCAAGGGGGGCATCTTGGGAGTTGTAGTTTTACCACAGCTGGAGTGCCAAGGTTAGCCATCACTGCCTTAGGGTGTCTACTTTCCGAAATGGGGTCGTTTGTGGGGGTTTTCTACTGTTTGGGCATTGTAGAACCTCAGGAATCATGACAGGTGCTCAGAAAGTCAGCTGTTTCAAAAAGCGGAAAACGAGATTTTTGTATAACTTACCAGTAAAATCTCTTTCTCGCTCTTTCCTTGGGGGACACAGAAGACCTTGGGTATAGCTCATCTCCATAGGAGGCGTGACACTAAGTGAAAACTGTTAAGCCCCTCCTCCACAGCTATACCCTCAGCCTGGAGAGAGAGACTGCCAGTTGCGTGTCCAAGCAGTGAGAAAAGGCAAAGTCCAACAAGGAACCAACAAGCCAACTACCCAACGGGTAACAAAAACTTGGAAACAGTACAGAGAAAAACAATGAATGGGTGGGTGCTGTGTCCCCCAAGGAAAGAGCGAGAAAGAGATTTTACTGGTAAGTTATACAAAAATCTCGTTTTCTCGCCCAGTTTCCTTGGGGGACACAGAAGACCTTGGGACGTTCAAAAGCAGTCCAAAAGGGGGAGGGACCACAGCACCAAGGTGAAGCACCCGAAAGGCATCAATGAACCGCCGCCCGCAAACCCAGGCGGGGCAGGCAGCATCTGCCAAAGTCAGAGTATGCACCCTGTAGAACTTGTCAAGGCGTGCAAGGTAGACCTGTGGCCGCCTTGCCCAAATGCATGGCCGAAGCCCAATGCCTCCGGCCCAGGAGGCACCGACCGCTCAGGTGAAATGAACGGTGACACCAAGACAGAACCCTGCCCTAGGTGCGGGAACCTCAGCAATAGCCAATCTGAGCAAGCGGAGGACAACCACCCTGGAGTCCGTCAACCCTATGCACAGACCTCCTGGAAACCCAAGAGGCCGAACATCTACAAGAGTCGGAGAACTCCAAGGAAAAAAACGGCAAGGCCCAAACAACGTCCAAATAGGTGAGGTGTTGAAGCGAAAGGCAAACACCACCTTCAGAAGGAAGGAAGGAAGGAACGAACGAACGAAGAAAAACGGGATGTAGAACAGCCCTGTCCTGGAAAAGACAGAAGGCTCGTAACAAAAGAAGGGCCATTCCGGCACCCGTCAGAGAAACGACTGATACAGAACACAACCGTACCGGACAGAGGGGGTAGAGAGAACCTCTGTAACGGCCCCAAGGACAAGATTGGAGCGCCGAGAGCTCAGTATATAGTCCCAGGGCGGTACCGAAGGACAGTACAGAGGAACCAAAGAGCCACTCCGAGGAAGGAGGTCTTGGCAGGCCCAGAGGGCCGGGAACGCTGGAAGAGGAAGAACAGCGCCGACACAAGACACCCCAAGTAAACGACAGAACCATGGGGAGAGAAATTCAGAGTGGGGAATGCACAGCTCCCCACAGAACCCCATACAAAAAAACCCCAAGCCTTACGACAGATCCTGGACGAAACACAGCCAGGAGTGGACAGTAGCGAACCCGCTGGAGTCGCCTGGAAAGCGGGCGAAAACCCAATGTGATCAGGCGCAGACCAGTAACACGGGCAGAAGGGTCGACAAAACTAGCCCCGTCGGCCCTCGAACAACGTTGTCCCGTATCCACCCGAGTGGGGGAGCAGAGGACAGATGGAAAAAACCCAAAGGATCCGCCAGATACCAGGAGAAGACAGGCAAAAGTCCATGCTGATGTAACCACGTTGTACAGCCCCGGTGTGGGAGATCAAAGGACAATCTGGATCGAAAAAGGTAGTCCCCCCAAGTTATCAAGAAGGCAAGTCTACAGCAGGACCATGCAATCTGCACTCAGCGGGAGGACAGCACGCGGTAGACTCAGTAAATAGGCACACAGCTAATACAGCCAGTGTGAACCAGGGAGACAGCACGAGGCCAAAAGGAACACCGGAACCATCCACATGAACAACCATGCTCTCCCCAGAGGGGAGGACAGTGAAAGAACAGCCTCTGAAGTCCGGCGGGAAGCCACATCGGAGTGATCCGTACCGAGCGGGAGCCAAACAAAGCCGGCGAGATAAGGCAGCGGAGACAGAGGCCGGCATAACACCCTCCAACCGAAAGGAGGAGGGGAGGGCAACAGGGAAGCCATAGGCCAGCTGAAAAGCAGAACCCGCTACACTGAGAGACGCCCGGTCCACCGCCTCGCAGAAGGCGAATACCTTGGCGAACCCAAGGCGGAGGTCCTCCGGACCTGGGTAATCGAGCACCCAAGAGAAGTTGGGTGACCTTCCAGAGAATAGCAGCCCGAACCTGGCAGCAGATCAGACAGAAGCGCAGAGGCGCCAAGACGAAGGACTCATACCACACTGCATCCGAAGAGGAGGAAATTGCAGCAGGCAAGGGAATCGCAGTCCTGTACGAGCCAACGAAGAATTCGAGAGGCGCTGCAGACAACAGCACTCTCGAGCATGTGACCACTAGCGCAGGGGAACAATGCCGCGGGAGAACGAATGGGTACGCATCTAGGGACCACGAACACACCCCGGGCGGAAGGGCCACGAAAGGAATGAGTACCACCCAGCCAGGTGCAGTAGCGAACAAGTAGAGCCCGTCTACTGATAAAAAAGGTAGGTACCTTGAATACATTGGGCATTCATCTGCTGTTTGTTGGACACCACCTCAGGCCCACACAGTTGGACCGAATGAGCTCTTTAGAGAATAGTGCAAGGCTTGCTGGAAGCACCATATCCCAAGAGAAAAAAGTACATCTCAGGATAAAGGGGGGCATACGGACGAGCAGCCCCGTAAGCAGTGAGAAGGCCAACCCACCAATGGGAGGAGAAGGCATACACGGCCCAAACAACGGATAGAGCGCACAAGAAAGTCCGCCCACTGCAAAAATAGTCACTCAGCGAAGAATCAGCCAGAGTCCAACCGTAGCAATGGAAGTGCAAAGTGCAACCCGAAAGGTAGTCATGCACAAGACTAGCACGGCATGCGATGGAACGCAAACAGTCCGCCCAGAAAAGGGGGAAAATGTACCTGGCAACCACTGCAGAGGCCTGCCCAAAAAAAGGGGGGGATGCCAAGGCCAGAACCTACTCCGGAAAGGTAGGACATACCATACTCCGCCCAGAAGGGGGCCATGCCCATGGCCGCACATATCCAGCAGAACGCAGGAAGGTCCACTTTAGTGAAAGGGGGCATGCACAGGTTATTCTATCATTAAGTGATTGTGCAAAAAAAATCCACCCAACACCGAATGTCGTGAGAGTGCACCACTCCTCCAATGACGGGGGACGTGTACCAGTCCAGCACAGCATAAACAAGGACAGCCGTGGATCGTGTGAGCGTGCAAAATGCCGCCCATGGAATAATGGGGGGTTAAGCACAAGACCAGCACCGTATCCAATGGAAGTGCCAGCATTCCACCCAAGTTAGAGGGCAGGCTCCTGACCGGCAACGCATCCAGTGAGTGCAGTATTCCGCCCAGAAAAGGGGGTCATGCACATGGCCAGCCACGCATCCAGTGAGAGCGCCGCCATGGATGAGAGTGCACGTATGTCGCCTGAGGAAAGGAGACATGTCCATGGCCGGCAGCGAATCCAGTGAGAGTGCGGCACACCACCTACGGAAGGGGGGGTGGTCATGCAGATGGCCTGCAACGGATCCAGTGAGAGTGCAGTGTACCTATGAAAGGGGTTCACGCACACGGCCGGCACCGTATCCGGTGAAAGTGCAGTATTCCGCCTATGGAAGGTTTCATGCACATGGCCGGCAGCGAATCCAGTGTTCCGCCCATGGAAGGGGAACGTGCACAAGGCCGGCACCGTAACCGGGGAAAGTGCAGTACACCTCCTTATCCGGGGAGAGTGCAGTAGACCTCTCATGGAAGGGGTTCATGCACATGGCCAGCACCGTATCCGGTAAGAGTGCAATATTCCACCTATGGAAGGGTTCATGCACAAAGCCGGCAGCGAATCCAGTGAGTGCAGCGTCCCGCCTGTGGAAGGGGGTCGTGCATATGGCCAACACAGCATCCGGCGAGAGTGCAGCAGTCCGCCTAGAAAAGGGGGATCATGCATGAGGCCAGGCCGCAGCCAGGGAGAGTGCAGTATTCCGCCTAGGAAGGAGGGTCATGCACCTGCAGCCACCAGAACTGGAGTGGGTGACGAAGTCTGGTCAGAAAAAAATCTGCATGCACTTGGCCAGCGCCGAATCCCGGGCGAGGGCAAGAAAAAACCGCCTGGGAGGCGCCGCGGCCGGGGAACACGACACACCGCCTAAGAGAGGGGGGCATGCATACAGACAGCAGTACTGAATGATGAGGCTCCCGCATCCTGCGCAGCCCACAAGTCCAGTTATTTAAAACAAAATAATAGTATTTTTTTTTTTTTTTTTATTATTATTATCATTTATTTATTAATATTACAGCCTCCCTGAGGCAGAAAGGGGGCCACCATACAGGGGCACAGGCCCTCAGGAGCCGGCCAGTACCCCAAGGGTTAACCGGCATCTGGCCTGGGGGCGGCGCAGCGAACCCCTGGGGGTGGGGGAACCTCCAGGCGGGAAGAATCCGCGCCTGGAGAGTTCCCGCCCCCCCCCCCCCCCAGAGGCCAGAATGTTGCGGCCTAGCAGGCCGTGAAGCCGGGGCCTAAATTTTTGCGTCGCCCGGCTGACCGGGGCCGCAAGTATTTAAAGTATCGGCCGGGCCTAAGCCGGCCGCGGGAGCACCCGTACCGGTCGCGGGTGCCCAACCCGAGCGCCGGAAGTGCGCAGCAGGCCGCTAAACAAACTATGCAGCGCCCCGGCCGGCCGCGCCGCCATGGATGAGAGAATGCACCGACGGCCGGCCGGGACCCGTTGGAACACAGCGCTATCCAATGCCGGCTGCGGGAGCCCACCCGGCAGCCGGGAGAATCAGGGACCCGAGAGGAGCGTGAGGTGCGGCCCAGTAGGCCGCGATGTCTGGGCCCAAAGTTGCGGCGTCCGGCCAACCGGACGGATGGTCGGCCGGCCCAGTTATAGCATAGTGCGCACATGCAATGCAGACCGCGGGTGCTCACCCCGCGGCCCGGAAAAGTCAGGGGCCCGAGGAAAGAGCACCGGATGGTGCGGGCCAGCAGGCCGCGAAGCCTGGACTAAATTTTGGCTGCGCCCAGGATTACCCATGCCGTCAGGAGCGGCAGCAGGTCCTGAGCAGCGCACCGGTAAGCGCCCCCTCTTCGGTATGATCTATGGCGGGAGAGAGAGGGAGCAGATTGCCGCCTTGCGGCACCCCAGGGACCACCCTAGGTCCAGCAGGGCCACCCTATAGCCACTCTGCTATAAGAGACAAACATATGAAAACTGTCTTAGGTAAAGCAATGGGTAATGCCTAAACCTTGCACCTCTCCGCTCTCGGATAGGCTACCAGTATGGGGGGTCAGTCACGCAGGAGACCGGGGAGGGAGGGGACGTAGGGCTGGAGAAGCCACTCTCTCACCACAGATGTCTTCGCCCTCGGTCCGTTCCAGCAGGGTCGCCCCTTCAGCTACTGGCACCGTAGTGGCAGGACGCTGGAAGAGGGGCTTGGCGTGCGGGCGACCCTTGCGCTGGCGGGATGCAGGGGAGCTGGGCTGCCCTGGTCCACCTTGCCTTCTGTGGGGGAGGCAGCAGTGCGGATGACCGGCACTGGCGCAGCTCAACCCCGGGAGAAACAGAGAGGTCTAGTGCGTCTCTGTTGTCCCGTATTCTGGAACAAAAAGAAAAGAAAAAGTAAAAATCAAAAATTTTAAAAACAACAAAGGAGAAAAGAGCCCTGCAGAGCAGGGAGTGTCTTGCCTCCTTGGACACTAAGCAAAAACTGGCAGTCTCTCTCTCCAGGCTGAGGGTATAGCTGTGGAGGAGGGGCTTAACAGTTTTCACTTAGTGTCACGCCTCCTATGGAGATGAGCTATACCCAAGGTCTTCTGTGTCCCCCAAGGAAACTGGGCGAGAAATTCACATTTTTGTACCATAGTTTGTAAATGCTATAACTTTTACCCAAACCATTTTTTTTTTTGCCCAAACATTTTTTTTTTATCAAAGACATGTAGAACAATAAATTTGGCGAAAAATGTATATATGGATGTCGTTTTTTTTGCAAAATTTTACAGCTGAAAGTGAAAAATGTCATTTTTTTGCAAAAAAATCGTTACATTTCGATTAATAACAAAAAAAGTAAAAATGTCAGCAGCAATAAAATACCACCAAATGAAAGCTCTATTAGTGAGAAGAAAAGGAGGTAAAATTCATTTGGGTGGTAAGTTGCATGACCGAGCGATAAACGGTGAAAGGAGTGTAGTGCCGAAGTGTAAAAAGTGCTCTGGTCATGAAGGGGGTTTCACCTAGCGGGGCTGAAGTGGTTAAAAGACCGTTGCTATTGCTCATCTGTCTCTGGCTAAGAAGACGGAGGGGCGGTCCTTCACGCTGCATACCTGCATTAGGCTTCAGAGTGAGGAGGCGTGTCTCAGTAATCCAATCTGATTGGCTGGCAGGGAGCTGCTTGCTACAGCGTGTATGGGAAGTGAGGGAAAGCAGTTTTGGCCTCAGAGAACTGTCAGAGGAGTTATCTTGAGAAGGTCCTCATATGGCAAATGTTTAAACGGCCATAACTAAGGGGAAAACTCAAGGAAAACAGTGGTAAGTGAAGAAACTAAAGATTGCTTTACGCATAATGCTGCTGCTGCAGCAGTAACATATGCTAAAATTGATTTTTTTTTTTTATGAAAATACGATGGCTACACTTTACATCTGTCCTTCCTTAGTTCAACCAAAGTGCATGTCTTTGTCATATCCAGGATGGACTACTGCAACACCTTATCTTGGGACTAAAGTACACTGTCAGAAGCCTTAAACTTTGTCACGCTCATGTCTCCTGCAAATCCCCACTCCTTCGGAATTCTGTACAGCACTGGTCAGTGCTCCTTTCAAGACTTTGATTGAAAAATCTCAGCTTTAAACAAAACAGACTGAGCCAGAACCCTGGCACACATGTCTGGCATTTATTAAAGGTTTCGGGCACTTTCTGGTGAAGCCATGTCCCCTTCTACTAATCCACCCCTTTGTTGGCCACAGCAGAAAGAGGTGCGACTTAGGATGCAACACTGTCATAATTTGTGCCGAAATTCTGACGTAAAATATGCCAACTATTAACTGATATAAATTTAGGCTAGACAATCTAACGGTGCGTCAGATTTATCATCCAGCATCAGCCAGTGATAAATCTGGTGCATTTTTGACAGGATTTCTGCCGCATAGCCTTCTACCACAATCCAAGTACGACCATCCACATTATCTAACAAGCTATATACTGAAATGTCCATGCCTCTGGTTACTATAATACTTTGCACTTTAAACATGTTCGGTTTTCTTCTACTGTCTCTGTGGCCATGGTTGAGCAGTCTTGCCCTGTAATTTTATTCACACTCCACTTTATCATATCAGGTGTGCCACAGAAGATGGTGGCAATGTGCAAATAGTAATAATTACCCATTGATGGCATATGAACCAACATTATGTTGTTTCTGACCTTGTTATGCACAATTGGCAAAACCAATTGAAATAGTTTTCAGCAGCCACATCATCTCATCTGTACCACATTGTAAAGAATTAATTCCCGTTTCTTACCACTGGTAATATTCTCTCCCTGGTTAAGTTGTGCAAACAGCTGGGAACGAGCCACAGAGTCATCACTGGGAGCTGATGCTGGGGCTGGTGGAGGAGGGGGAGGTGGTCCTCCAGGAGGTGGAGGTGGGGGTCCAGCTCTGGGGGCAGAAGGAGCGCTTGGTGCAGAAGTGGTGGGTCCAGCCTTTGGGCCCTGAAAATAAAACAAAGAATATATGTATATACAACTACTTAACTGTAATATTTAAAAAAATAAAAATAAAAAATTAATTAGATAGATAGATATATTTTACACATACACACACTTACAGTCTTTCTCCAACTTAAGCCTGTTGTATGATGTTCCTTGATGTAGTTCTGAAGCTCCGTCCAGATGTTCAGATACGAGCGGACCCAGTCTACATGTTTCTTATCACTGTCAGGAGCACACAAAGTATTAATGCACTAATTCTGTTCTCACATGTGCACCATACATCATGACAAATGATACCTAGGAGCTGCTCCTGACATAGGTGACCATTTTAAGATCAACTTACACATCCTTGTACTCCTTTAAGATTCTGTTGGTGTAAAACGTTGCTGCATCAGTCATTTCCTTCACATAAGGAACAGGCTTGGGAGACTTAAAAATAGAGAGAGAAAATAAATAAAAATCTCAAATTTACTCAATAAAGCTACAAAGTTCAATTAATTGGAAAATTCTGGTAACATCTACAGGTTCTTAATATAATCACTCAGTCTTTCAGACTTTCTAGCTGATGTTTTTTTCCAGACTCATTGTCTATATCCAGTGTCGTCAGTAACAGAAGTGCTGGAAGCATATATTCCTAGTTACAATACAGCACTAAGACTAGAAAGATGGGCTCTCGGGTAGCGGGGAATAAGACCATGCTTAGAATAGTTCATTGGCACAATGCTAGTCATTCTTTATAAAGCGATGGGGGAGCATACACACACCCACGGTGCTGTATATGGCTAGAATAAAAGAAGAAAGGAGGGATTGGAGAAATAATGGATGAATGACAACTCACCACGGCTACCCATCCAAGAGCAGGAACACTCTCACTGAGAGCTGAAAGATGATTGAATAGTTTGCTGCCCCTGTTTTTCTCTCTTAAGTCTTGAACCGCCTGAATCTGTTTGGATAGAGGAGCTAAGATCGCAGAAAGATCCTTCTGTAGGAGATAATCGCAAAAAAAATTAAGAAAAATTTGATATAATAAAATAGAAAACGGTATCTATTTAGTGGTATGTTGTCAATATATGTTCCTACTAAAGAGGAAATGCAATAAAAATAATGGAATATTTCAGCAGAACTCCTATGTTTTACATTATTAATCGGCTCTTAGCAAAAATAGGACAACTCAATTATTCATGAAGTTTTATTATAGAAATAACATGAAATCAATGCAATCACATGGTCGATTTCATCTTCCATCCAAGTGATGTGAGAAGACCTCCTAGACCAACCTAGTGGTTCTGACTACTTGTTACAGAGGCAGGATACAACTGTGCGCCAACTACAAACCTGTATGATTAGATGGCGCCTAGATAGGCTGCCATTTCTGATTTTCCATGTACCAGTCAGCGATATAAATCCACATTTCAGGTTCCTAAAAATGCGCCATAGGAGAGGGCAGCAAATTACAGGGATAGGTCCAGTTTGTTCTTTACCAAAACGCCATAAAAATGGCCAAAAGGAGCAATCAAAGAATACAGCAAATGCAAATTATTGTTTGCTTCTCCGCTATACTTTTTGATCACTTCTATTAGCTAAACGGCGCAATATTTTTGGAGAACATACCTATTCCTGTAATATGCAGTTCTATGAGGCACATGGAATGTGAATCTCTACCACTGAGGGGTACATCGAGTAGTAGGTTGTGGTTGGGACAAAGTAAATTTCGCACATAAGTCATCAACGGTTGTACATAAAAGTTTACAAAAAAAAAAAAAGGAAGAGAGTTTGAACATGCAACAGGAAATGCTGATCTGTAAGAAAGGAAATATTGAGTCAGAAGAAAGTGTACCTCGTCTGGCTGCTGACACTGAGATGCTTTAGCCAAGATGTCACGCTGCGTGTTCAGGCCCAAAAGCAACAGGCCAGCCTGAAAAATAAGAGCGCAACGTTTAAGTGTGTGGAGCCCTACTGCCAACCGCATATGTTCTAACCTGTAGTGCAGCGGCGTTCTTCCAATGGGCGGAAAATGGCCATCAACCAAAGGGGCTGACAGCTATACATTTCTCCCTCCTCTAAATAGAAATAGCTAATGCACAGGTCAATCAACATTTCTGAAGGGCTGGAGATGTAGACCTTGCCATTAACCCCCATACACCAAACCTGAGCTGTCATCACTGCACTTATTCCCCATCATACCATGAAAATACATACTGCAATAGACATTTCTCAAGCTCCTACATACTCTGCATTCAGAAACCCACAGAGCTGGGATCAGCAACCTCCAGCTGTGGTAAAACTACAACTCCCAGCATGAACACTAGCACAGCTGTTTTCTGAAATCCCACAGAAATGAATGGAGCATGCTGGGAACTGTAGTTTCACAACAGCTGGAGTGCCGGAGACTGCTAACCCCTGCCATAGAAACATATTCCATACTCCAGTTCTCAGCCAAACTCACAGAACTACTAGTCTGACTATATACACATTGCATCTCCCATAGACTATAATGGAGAATACCCCAGCACGCACAACCAACTCTATTCCTCTTCTCCCACCTTGGTATAAACAGGACATGGGACCCTAGTCCCAGTGCTCAGACACCCAACATTGAACAATTATGACATTCTCTATGGATATGCCACAAATGTTTGGTCAGAATACCGCTAGCCCAATTTTCTAATACACAAGTATTACACTAAGTACAACTGCAGTACACACCTACCACAGATCACGACAGGGTATACTCTGACCCTACGACAATTCGACTGCATCTACCAAAGAGCTTTCTAAGGATAAGGTCAAACTGGGTGGTAGTGGAAACCATCATAGTACATGGCCACTGCGTTTTTTAAATTTGCTGGGAAACTGCTGTTTTGCCCTCCAAATCATGCAGCCATTACAATCAGTCACAAGGTTTTGCAAGTGAAACTGCTGTTTCTAGGCAAACTTAAGTATCTTCCACATACCACTGTGGCTATTGGCCGCTTCAACGCTGCCCCTTTATCATTACCCACAGTGCTGGAAAATTATCAGTTCATTACATTCAGATGTAAACGGGTGTGAAATTAAGGCAGTATTACAGAGCCCGATGTAGCAGACGATTGTCGGGAGGGAAGCGTTCCCTCCCTGCAATCGCCTACTCTCTAGCGGAGGAGACCGCTGCTATTACATGCAGCGATCTCCACAGCATGAAGAGCTATCGCTATGCGATCACTCATTCCCATGCTGTATAGTGGTTTACCGGCAGCAGATTGGGATTAGACACCACGATCTGCCGCCTGCAAACAATTTTTTAACATGTCTTTTTGGATTGCACGATAATCAAGTGTTTGCTTGTTAATCAGGCAATCGGCAACAGTATTGAGTCTCATGCACATGGCCGTTGCCCAGCCGTGGCCGTATTGCAGCCCGCATACAGCGGGTTTGCAATACACAGGCACAAATGGGGCAGCACGGTGGCTCAGTGGTTGCTGGCTGGATTCATCTTTCCATCACATTATACACTGCCCGTTTCCAGGGGTACGACCACCCTGCAATCCAGCAGTGGTGGTCGTGCTTGCACACTATAAAAAAACAAAACAAAAAAAAAAAAACCACTGGCTTCTCTGGTGACTGGAACAATGGGAGTGTGCTTAAGAGGTTCAGCAGCTCCCTTCCCGGCCACCACATATCTCCGCTGCAGCGCTGGTCGCAGCCTCTGTATGTGAGCAGTGTATAATGTGATGGAAAAATAAGTCAAGCCAGCACAGGAGGCAACATGGACAATCACAATACATTAGTAAGTGCCTTGTATTAACTTTCTTTACATGATAAATGCCATTTGCTGAAGTGACACAACCCCGCTAACTAAATACTGCTGTCCTCAGTTTAATTAGGACCCACTGTGGTCTGTATAGCTGGGGGTTACCCTGCAGCCTGTGGTTGTACCCTTACGGACCCCTACACCCAGGTTTTAATTCCACTCACCTGCGTCTCCACATCTCCACCTATTTCCTTGCTGATTTTCATAAATTCTCCTACAGCTTTGCTAACAAGAGCATCATAGGCCTGAACAAACTGTGCAGTGTCTACAACCAAATCACACAAGAAGAAGAAGATTAATAAATGATGAATGGATACTTTCACACTGGCGTTTTGGCTTTCCGTTTGCGAGATCCATTCTGGGCTCTCACAAGCGGTCCAAAATGAATCAGTTTGACCTAATGCATTCTGAATGGAAAAAGATCTGCTCACAATGCATCAGTTTGGCTCCGATCAGTCTCCATTCCGCTTTGGAGGCGGACACCAAAACGCTGCTTGCAGCGTATTTCTGTCCGCCATGTGGTGTGGAGCAAGACGGATCCTGGCACACAATGTACGTCAATGGGAACGGATCCGTTTTCTCTGACACAATAGAAAACTGATCCGTCCCCCATTGACTTTCAATGGAGTTCATGACGGATCCGTCTTGGCTATGTTACAGATAATACAAACGGATCCATTCATGACGGATGCATGCAATTGTATTATTGTAACGGATCTGTTTTTGCAGCTCCATGACGGATCCGCCCAAAATGCGAGTGTGAAAGTAGTCTAAATCTATGAGTACAGGCTGATAAAACATTAACCTCACCTGCAGATCCACCTCCTCCTGATCCTCCTGCAAGAAGCTCCAGCTTCCCCACTGCTTTTTCCAGGCGATCAACTAGATTCTGCAGGTCTGCCATGGCTTATAACCTATGAAAAAAAAAAAAAAATTTTTTTTTTTTTATATATTTATAAAATTATAATAAATAAAAAATATGAATTATAAATGAGAATTTACTAATTCTACAGAGAAACCTGAAGACAGAAAAGCTGCTTTCACGAGGACTAACAGTAAGGAGGATGTATGCAGACCACAGACCTCACTGACTGCAGCGCAGAATGAGGAAGTCTCCCAGTGCTGCACACATAGCTGTAGGCAGCCTATATTAATACTACAGGAAGTGACTGAGCGTGTCAGAGCAGATACCGAGGCATTCCACAAATGCAAACACCACCTTTTACTTTCATGGCGCAAAATAAAGTGCAATCCAACCGTGCGGCATGCCACTCATCTACAGACGCCCTCATCACACTGATCATTAACTACTTTACTGATACATTATTTAGTGATGCCACTTACTGCAGCGCTAGAATGGAAAAGTAATCGCATAAAGGAAAACTAAACCTAAAGTATCAAATAGTACAAGAGCGAGATCCCCCTAAAACAACGGCATGATCATAAGGTTTACATGTGACAGGAGTAATAAATGGGGGTCCCCATTACTATGATGTCAACTTACAGGAGCCTCCCCACACAGTAGGTCATTTTTGGGGACCTTAAAAAAAACTTTCTAGTTTATCTAAGCAGTCATGACGTCATCCACAGTGAAGACATATGACTTCTGACAACTAGCCATAACTACAATAGGAGCAAATCTGACAGCATAAGATGTGACCCAGATGACGGGGGCAGACATGGTCCATAAAACCCCCTGTCAGTAAACACTACTAGGCTCACTGCACACTAAGAGCAAGCAGAGATACTATTGCACACACTAATAACGCAGCGAACCCGCGTCTTTCACACACGCACAGCCCAATGCAAATATAACATGCAGGTACACACGTCCCCGAAGCCACTACCATACCGGCAAAAGGCACCGGTCCCCAGCACAGCCCCGCCCTGCTCACCTCCGCCGCTGCTCCCTTTCTGCCCCACTTCCGGTAGTCGCCTCCCAGTATGCGCAGCGGGAAATTACTTCCGCGAGATGAGCCGTGGGCGGAGCTTAGGGCTGGGTGAGGAAACCTGCGGCTGCTTTCACTGTTCGAACGCGTCTAGCAAATTCCGTGTAAAATAAACAGAATGTATCTCCCCCTCCACCGCCCGGGATTAAGTAAAGCCAGGGGGCGACGTCGTGCCATCTCTGACTGTATGGAAAACACGTTCGTTGCCCAATTTAAAGATGGCGGGTGCACTTAGCCTTAGAACCACGGGAAGTGGGCAGTTGCCATAGCGATAAAGAGGATCAAGCCGTGACGTGGTCTGCCGGATGACATCATGTCGACCAGTCGGCTCATATTCTGTTACCAAAGATGGTCAGAGAGCTGGCAGGCTGCGGGGCGGGGCTAGCGCTGGTCACAGAGGACGCGCACTTATCAGGTGTCTCTGCGGACCTGTGAGCCCTGGAATCTGTATTACTATACAGACACGTCCCAGTCTGATAGTACTAAGCCCAGCAGCACCAGCCGGGCTGGTTTACTGGTACTGGTTAACGCTGTCCTGTCTCAGAACACACATCCCAGTCTTAGGGCTCGTGCACACCACTGTTGGATGTTTTGTGCTCCGCATATTGGATCTGTAAAACAAGGATACCGGCCGTGTGCATTCTGCATTTTATGGACCGCCCGGCCCTAAGGCTGGGTTCAGACCTGAGCGTTTTACAGCGTGTTCCTACGCGCTGTAAAACGCTCAACAGGCAAGAACCAATGCTTCCCTATGGGCTTGGTTCTCACCTGAGCTTTTTACAGCGCGTACGATCACGCTGTAAAACGCCCGACGCCCCAAGTAGTACAGGAGCTTCTTTGGGGCGTCTAGTCGCGCGTTCCCGTACATAGACTTCAGCGAGAACGCGCGACAATGGGCGTTCGCTTGTCTCTGTATCCGCGATTGCAAACGCCCGTACAATCACGCATACAGAGCGTACGTTCAAGTACGCTCAGGTCTGAACCCAGCATAATAAAACTGTTCAATCCTTGCCCGTAATGTGGACAACATAGGACATAGAGTCATTTCCGTTTTCTCTTGCGCTCCGTTAAACTGAATAATTACAAAATGTGGCTGGTATGCAGACCTAAACAACGTTTGTGTGCATGAGCCCTAACACTGACAGCATTATGTAAGTGTTATCCAATGCATTCCAGAACTGTAAGGGTTACATAGCATCATAAATCAGTATAATGGTATGCGATCCCTGCAATGCTCCTTAGGTCAGGACAGGAGCTCTTGCAGATACACGCTGCGAGGTCAACGCATCGGACTCGGGCCTCATGCACACGGATGTTGTTTTGGCGGCTCGGATGCGGACCCATTCACTTCAATGGGGCCACAAAAGATGCGGACAGCACTCTGTGTGCTGTCCGCATCCGTTGCTCCGTTCCGTGGCCCCGCAACAAAAAATAGAACATGTCCTATTGGACAAGAATAGGCATTTCTTCAATGGAGTGCCCGTTCCGTTCCGCAAATTGCGGAAGGCAAACAGGCGACTTCCGTTTTTTGCGGACCGTAAAACGGAATGGTCGTGTGCATGAGGCCTCACTTGTATGAAACCAGCCTTAAAGTCCTTTTTCACGTGAACCAATTTGTCAGTCAATTAACGGGAATGAACCCGTGACCACCGGGACTGGGGAGTGCAGGAGCTGCTGGGTCTTCCATAGACCACTATCAGCCCTACACGTGTGAATGGACCCTTACAGTGCAAATATACCCCCCAGAGAGTCTGTACAGCATAATACAGCACTGTACAGCCTCTCTGGGGGGTATATTTCCACTGTAACGGTCCATTCACACGTCCGTGTGTGTTTTGCGAACCGCGCATCGCCGGCACTTAATAGAAAATGTCTATTGTCTGTAGGACATGTTCTATTTTTTTCGGGAACAGAATTGTGGACCCCGGAAATGCGGGTCCGCAATTCTGGATCTGGGGAGCAAAATTCTATGAAACACTTGAGTGAAGTGCTCGCTACACCCCTAAAAATTCCTTAGGTGGTGTAGTTTACAAAATGTGTTATTTTTTTACTGTGGGGCTACCTCAGGGTCTCTTCAAATGCAACTTAGCACCAAAAGACCATTCCAGCAAAATCTGCCCTCCAAAACCATACGGCGCTCCTTGCCTTCTGTGCCCTGTGTATACGACCTCATATGGGGTGTTTCTGCAAACTGCAGAATCAAGTCAATAAATATTGAGGTTTGTTTTGTTGTTAACCCTTGATGTGTTCCAGGAAAAAAATTGATTAAAATGGAAAATCTGCAAAAAAATACATTTTCAAATTTCACCTCTATTTTGCTTTAATTCCGGTGGAATACCTAAAGGGGTAACAACATTTCTAAAACCAGTTTTGAATATTTTGAGGGGTTTCGTTTCTAAAATGGGGTCATTTATGAGTTGGTTCTATTATGTAAGCCCCACAAACTGACTTCAGAACTGAACTGGTCCTTAAAAAAGTTGACTTTGGAAATTGTCATAAAAATTTCAAAAGTTGCTTCTATAAAATTTTAAACCTTCTAATGTCCTAAAATTATTAAAATTATGCCAACATAAAGTAGACATATGGTGAATGTTAATTAATTAATATTTTATGAGGCATCACTATCTGTCTTAACCACTTCAGCCCCGCTAGGTGAAACCCCCTTAATGACCAGGCCACTTTTTACATTTCGGCACTACACTCCTTTCACCGTTTATCGCTCGGTCATGCAACTTACCACCCAAATGAATTTTACCTCCTTTTCTTCTCACTAATAGAGCTTTCATTTGGTGGTATTTTATTGCTGCTGACATTTTTTGTTATTAATCAAAATGTAACGATTTTTTTGCAAAAAAATGACATTTTTCACTTTCAGCTGTAAAATTTTGCAAAAAAAACGACATCCATATATACATTTTTTGCCAAATTTATTGTTCTACATGTCTTTGATAAAAAAAAAATGTTTGGGCAAAAAAAAAATGGTTTGGGTAAAAGTTATAGCATTTACAAACTATGGTACAAAAATGTGAATTTCCGCTTTTTGAAACAGCTCTGACTTTCTGAGCACCTGTCATGATTCCTGAGGTTCTACAATGCCCAAACAGTAGAAAACCCCCACAAATGACCCCATTTCGGAAAGTAGACACCCTAAGGTATTCGCTGATGGGCATAGTGAGTTCATAGAACTTTTTATTTTTTGTCACAAGTTAGCGGAAAATGATGATGATTTTATTTTTTTTATTTTCTCTTACAAAGTCTCATATTCCACTAACTTGCGACAAAAAATAAAAAATTCTAAAAACTTGCCATGCCCCTCACGGAATACCTTGGGGTGTCTTCTTTCCAAAATGGGGTCACTTGTGGGGTAGTTATACTGCCCTGGCAATTTAGGGGCCCAAATGTGTGAGAAGAACTTTGCAATCAAAATGTGTAAAAAATGACCGGTGAAATCCAAAAGGTGCACTTTGGAATATGTGCCCCTTTGCCCACCTTGGCAGCACATCTGGTATCGCCGTACTCAGGAGAAGTTGGGGAATGTGTTTTGGGGTGTCATTTTACATATACCCATGCTGGGTGAGAAAAATATCTTGGTCAAATGCCAACTTTGTATAAAAAAATGGGAAAAGTTGTCTTTTGCCAAGATATTTCTCTCACCCAGCATGGGTATATGTAAAATGACACCCCAAAACACATTCCCCAACTTCTCCTGAGTACGGCGATACCAGATGTGTCACACTTTTTTGCTGCCAAGGTGGGCAAAGGGGCACATATTCCAAAGTGCACCTTTCAGATTTTGCAGGCCATTTTTTACACATTTTGATTGCAAGGTACTTCTCACACATTTGGGCCCCTAAATTGCCAGGGCAGTATAACTACGCCACAAGTGACCCCATTTTGGAAAGAAGACACCCCAAGGTATTCCTTGAGGGGCATGGCGAGTTCCTAGAATTTTTTATTTTTTGTCACAAGTTAGCGGAAAATGATGATTTTTTTTTTTTCTCTTTTTTCCTTACAAAGTCTCATATTCCACTAACTTGCGACAAAAAATAAAAAATTCTAGGAACTCGCCATGCCCCTCAAGGAATACCTTGGGGTGTCTTCTTTCCAAAATGGGGTCACTTGTGGGGTAGTTATACTGCCCTGGCAATTTAGGGGCCCAAATGTGTGAGAAGAACTTTGCAATCAAAATCTGTAAAAAAATGACCGGTGAAATCCGAAAGGTGCACTTTGGAATATGTGCCCCTTTGCCCACCTTGGCATCAAAAAAGTGTCACACATCTGGTATCGCCGTACTCAGGAGAAGTTGGGGAATGTGTTTTGGGGTGTCATTTTACATATACCCATGCTGGGTGAGAGAAATATCTTGGCAAAAGACAACTTTTCCCATTTTTTTATACAAAGTTGGCATTTGACCAAGATATTTTTCTCACCCAGCATGGGTATATGTAAAATGACACCCCAAAACACATTCCCCAACTTCTCCTGAGTACGGCGATACCAGATGTGTCACACTTTTTTGCTGCCAAGGTGGGCAAAGGGGCACATATTCCAAAGTGCACCTTTCGGATTTTGCAGGGCATTTTTTACACATTTTGATTGCAAAGTTATTCTCACACATTTGGGCCCCTAAATTGCCAGGGCAGTATAACTACGCCACAAGTGACCCCATTTTGGAAAGAAGACACCCCAAGGTATTCCGTGAGGGGCATGGCGAGTTCCTAGAATTTTTTATTTTTTGTCGCAGGTTAGTGGAATATGAGACTTTGTAAGGAAAAAAGAAAAAAAAAGAAAAATCATCATTTTCCGCTAACTTGTGACAAAAAATAAAAAATTCTAGGAACTCGCCATGCCCCTCACGGAATACCTTGGGGTGTCTTCTTTCCAAAATGGGGTCACTTGTGGCGTAGTTATACTGCCCTGGCAATTTAGGGGCCCAAATGTGTAAGAAGTACCTTGCAATCAAAATGTGTAAAAAATGGCCTGCGAAATCCGAAAGGTGCACTTTGGAATATGTGCCCCTTTGCCCACCTTGGCTGCAAAAAAGTGTCACACATGTGGTATCGCCGTACTCAGGAGAAGTTGGGCAATGTGTTTTAGGGTGTCATTTTACATATACCCATGCTGGATGAGAGAAATATCTTGGCAAAAGACAACTTTTCCCATTTTTTTATACAAAGTTGGCATTTGACCAAGATATTTTTCTCACCCAGCATGGGTATATGTAAAATGACACCCCAAAACACATTCCCCAACTTCTCCTGAGTACGGCGATACCAGATGTGTGACACTTTTTTGCAGCCTAGATGCGCAAAGGGGCCCAAATTCCTTTTAGGAGGGCATTTTTAGACATTTGGATCCCAGACTTCTTCTCACACTTTCGGGCCCCTAAAAAGCCAGGGCAGTATAAATACCCCACATGTGACCCCACTTTGGAAAGAAGACACCCCAAGGTATTCAATGAGGGGCATGGCGAGTTCCTAGAATTTTTTTTTTTTGCATAAGTTAGCGGAAATTGTTTTTTTTTGTTTTTTTCTCACAAAGTCTCACTTTCCGCTAACTTAGGACAAAAATTTCAATCTTTCATGGACTCAATATGCCCCTCACGGAATACCTTGGGGTGTCTTCTTTCCGAAATGGGGTCACATGTGGGGTATTTATACTGCCCTGGCTTTTTAGGGGCCCTAAAGCGTGAGAAGAAGTCTGGAATATAAATGTCTAAAAATGTTTACGCATTTGGATTCCGTGAGGGGTATGGCGCGTCCATGTGAGATTTTATTTTTTGACACAAGTTAGTGGAATATGAGACTTTGTAAGAAAAAACAAAAACAAAAACAAACAAAAAATTTCCGCTAACTTGTGCCAAAAAAAGTGTCTGAATGGAGCCTTACCGGGGGGGGGGGGGTGATCAATGACAGGGGGGTGATCACCCATATAGACTCCCTGATCACCCCCCTGTCATTGATCACCCCCCCTGTAAGGCTCCATTCAGACATCCGCATGATTTTTTACGGATCCATGGATACATGGATCGGATCCACAAAACGCATGCGGACGTCTGAATGGAGCCTTACAGGGGGGTTATCAATGACAGGGGGTGATCAGGGTAATCAGGGTGATCACCCCCCTGTCACTGATCACCCCCCCTGTAAGGCTCCATTCAGACATCCGCATGATTTTTTACGGATCCATGGATACATGTATCGGATCCACAGAACGCATGCGGACGTCTGAATGGAGCCTTACAGGGGGGTTATCAATGACAGGGGGTGATCAGGGTAATCAGGGTGATCACCCCCCTGTCACTGATCACCCCCCCTGTAAGGCTCCATTCAGACATCCGCATGATTTTTTACGGATCCATGGATACATGGATCGGATCCACAAAACGCATGCGGACGTCTGAATGGAGCCTTACAGGGGGGTTATCAATGACAGGGGGTGATCAGGGTAATCAGGGTGATCACCCCCCTGTCACTGATCACCCCCCCCTGTAAGGCTCCATTCAGACATCCGCATGATTTTTTACGGATCCATGGATACATGTATCGGATCCACAGAACGCATGCGGACGTCTGAATGGAGCCTTACAGGGGGGTTATCAATGACAGGGGGTGATCAGGGTAATCAGGGTGATCACCCCCCTGTCACTGATCACCCCCCCTGTAAGGCTCCATTCAGACATCCACATGATTTTTTACGGATCCATGGATACATGTATCGGATCCACAGAACGCATGCGGACGTCTGAATGGAGCCTTACAGGGGGGTTATCAATGACAGGGGGTGATCAGGGTAATCAGGGTGATCACCCCCCTGTCACTGATCACCCCCCCTGTAAGGCTCCATTCAGACATCCGCATGATTTTTTACGGATCCATGGATACATGTATCGGATCCACAGAACGCATGCGGACGTCTGAATGGAGCCTTACAGGGGGGTTATCAATGACAGGGGGTGATCAGGGTAATCAGGGTGATCACCCCCCTGTCACTGATCACCCCCCCTGTAAGGCTCCATTCAGACATCCGCATGATTTTTTACGGATCCATGGATACATGTATCGGATCCACAGAACGCATGCGGACGTCTGAATGGAGCCTTACAGGGGGGTTATCAATGACAGGGGGTGATCAGGGTAATCAGGGTGATCACCCCCCTGTCACTGATCACCCCCCCTGTAAGGCTCCATTCAGACATCCGCATGATTTTTTACGGATCCATGGATACATGTATCGGATCCACAGAACGCATGCGGACGTCTGAATGGAGCCTTACAGGGGGGTTATCAATGACAGGGGGTGATCAGGGTAATCACCCCCCTGTCACTGATCACCCCCCCTGTAAGGCTCCATTCAGACATCCGCATGATTTTTTACGGATCCATGGATACATGTATCGGATCCACAGAACGCATGCGGACGTCTGAATGGAGCCTTACAGGGGGGTTATCAATGACAGGGGGTGATCAGGGTAATCAGGGTGATCACCCCCCTGTCACTGATCACCCCCCCTGTAAGGCTCCATTCAGACATCCGCATGATTTTTTACGGATCCATGGATACATGTATCGGATCCACAGAACGCATGCGGACGTCTGAATGGAGCCTTACAGGGGGGTTATCAATGACAGGGGGTGATCAGGGTAATCAGGGTGATCACCCCCCTGTCACTGATCACCCCCCCTGTAAGGCTCCATTCAGACATCCGCATGATTTTTTACGGATCCATGGATACATGTATCGGATCCACAAAACGCATGCGGACGTCTGAATGGAGCCTTACAGGGGGGTTATCAATGACAGGGGGGTGATCAGGGAGTGTATATGGGTGATCACCCGCCTGTCATTGATCACCCCCTGTAAGGCTCCATTCAGACGTCCGCATGTGTTTTGCGGATCCGATCCATGTATCCATGGATCCGTAAAAATCATGCGGACGTCTGAATGGAGCCTTACAGGGGAGTGATCAATGACAGGGGGGTGATCAATGACAGGGGGTGATCAGGGAGTGTATATGGGTGATCACCCGCCTGTCATTGATCACCCCCCTGTAAGGCTCCATTCAGACGTCCGTATGCTTTTTGCGGATCCGATCCATGTATCCGTGGATCCGTAAAAATCATACGGACGTCTGAACGGAGCCTGACAGGGGGGTGATCAATGACAGGGCGGTGATCAATGACAGGGGGGTGATCAGGGAGTTTATATGGGGTGATCATGGGTGATCAGGGGTTTATAAGGGGTTAATAAGTGACGGGGGGGTGTAGTGTAGTGTAGTGTGGTGTTTGGTGCGACTGTACTGACCTACCTGAGTCCTCTGGTGGTCGATCCTAACAAAAGGGACCACCAGAGGACCAGGTAGGAGGTATATTAGACGCTGTTATGAAAACAGCGTCTAATATACCTGTTAGGGGTTAAAAAATTCGGATCTCCAGCCTGCCAGCGAACGATCGCCGCTGGCATGCTGGAGATCCACTCGCTTACCTTCCGATCCTGTGAGCGCGCGTGCCTGTGTGCGCGCGTTCACAGGAAATCTCGCGTCTCGCGAGATGACGCATATATGCGTGACTGTGCGCCAGCCTGCCACCTCCGGAACGCACATGTGCGTTAGGCGGTCCGGAGGTGGTTAAAAGCAGAGAGATTTAGAAAACTGTGAATTTTGTAAATTTTCGTTAACTTTTGGATTTGTTTTATAAATAAAGGTAAAAGATATTGACTCAAATTTACCATTAACATGAAGTACAATGTGTCACGAGAAAACAGTCTCTGAATGGCTTGGATAAGTAAAAGCATTCCAAAGTTATTACCACATAAAGTAACACATGTCAGATTTGCTAAATTAGGCCTGGTCATCAAGGGGTAAATGGCCCGGTCTGGAAGTGGTTAAATAAACTACGATATTTGACATCACTTTGGAGAATTCCCCAGTATCTGTCTAGAGCCCCATTCATACTTATAGTGGATTTCAGAAATTTTCTGGAGTTTACCCGGAAGGACTGTGTTATGCTTCAGTGTGGGAGGGAAACACCACACCTAGCATAAGAGGGAAGGGGGGGGAACAGGGAATCAGGCCTGAGAACTAAGGACGGAAAATGTACACCTCCTAGTAAAACCCTAACCAAAATCCTGACTATCAGTATGAACATATCCCAGAGTTCCCTAGGGAATACCTAGAGTCCTATCTAGAGCTATAGTACCCTGGTACTAATGGCAGGGGTGATACTACCTGTTCCTCCAAAAGGAAGGACGAACAAGAGTCTCCCTCAGGCCTAATACAAACAAAAGGGAAAGGCAACACACAGAACCCAAACAAAATACAAAAGGGAAAGGAAAGACTTAACTTCATAGGAGCAACGGAAGCACCAGGAACTCTGCCGAGATCCACACACTAGCAATCCACAACTGAAACTGAAGCTATAAACCACACAGCATTGTGGGAGAAGCAACAATAAATAAGATAGGTTAAATCACCACATTAGCAACACTTGAGGCAAGGGGTGTGGCCATTACCAGAAACAACTCAGACGCATATTGATCCACAAGGAAAACCTGTCAGATCAAACCACATGTTTTCAGTCTCACTGATCTCCTGCCACCTGTCGGGGGAACGTCCGTGACAGTACCCCCCCCTGTCACTGGTATGGGGAGGGGAAAACACCAAATAAACACGACAGCGTAAATACAACAATCTAGGCCTCTAAAGCTAAGTAAGAGGGATGGTAACCTTCTAGCAATCCCTAGGCCTCTCCCTAACTCCTTCCAGTATGAACAGATCCTGAAGGTGGAAATGCTCATACGCCGGAAACCTGTAGCCCTGCTAAAGCTGACAAACCCTAGAATAGGGAGCAGTAGACGAGACTGCTGGTTCCTCCCCAGATGGAGGAACCCGTGTCTCCCTAAGGCCTAGAACAGGGATCAGCAACCTCCGGCACTCCAGCTGTTGTGAAACTACAATTCCCAGCATGCTCCATTCATTTTGATGAGAGTTCTTAGAAGAGCAGAGCAAGTATGCATGATGGGAGTTGTAGTTTCCCAACAGCTGGAGTGCCGGAGGTTGCCTACCCCTGGCCTAGAAACACACACCAAAGAATAATAAGCAGGGAAGTAACCAAATACTTAGCTTAGAGGAGAATGGAGAAGCTGGAGATCCAATACAACCAAGCTCAAGCTGCTCCGAGCAAAAAGTATCAACCGCATGGTTAGCAGTGTGAGGCGGGCCTAGATGGAGCCTCAAAACTGATAACGAGCGGCACCTGAGAAGAGGTGAGATCCTGCCAAATAACAACATACAGAGCCTCACGTGCAGCAAGTCTATCCGATCTCCTCACCTCTCTCACAAGAGGGACCATGACACCCCCCTTCTACGTGTGACCCCTAGGCCTCTAAAGCTAGGTAAGAGGGATGGTAACCTTCTAGCAATCCCTAGGCCTCTCCCTAACTCCTTCCAGTATGAACAGATCCTGAAGGTGGAAATGCTCATACGCCAGAAACCTGTAGCCCTGCTAAAGCTGACAAACCCTAGAATAGGGAGCAGTAGACGAGACTGCTGGTTCCTCCCCAGATGGAGGAACCCGTGTCTCCCTAAGGCCTAGAAACAGACACCAAAGAATAACAAGCAGGGAAGTAACCAAATACTTAGCTTAGAGGAGAATGGAGAAGCTGGAGATCCAATACAACCAAACTCAAGCTGCTCCAAGCAAAAAGTATCAACCGCATGGTTAGCAGTGTGAGGCGGGCCTAGATAGAGCCTCACAACTGATAACGAGCAGCACCTGAGAAGAGGTGAGATCCTGCCAAATAACAACATACACAGAAGAACACAGAGAGACCTGTCAGATAGCCTCACGTGCAGCAAGTCTATCCGATCTCCTCACCTCTCTCACAAGAGGGACCGTGACACCCCCCTTCTACGTGTGAACTCCGTGCACCCAGGACCGACATTATCCGGGTGAGACCTGTGAAAAGCTTTCACCAAACGACTGGCATTCACATCAGATGACAGTACCCACATTCTCTCCTCTGGTCCATAGCCCTTCCAGTGAACAAGATACTAAAGAGATCTACGGAGAACTCGAGAGTAAATTATCTTGACAATCTGAAATTCCAAACTACCGTCCACCATGACAGGAACGGGTGGCAAGGAAGATGGCTCCACATATCTCTTCAACATAGATTTATGAAACACATTATGAATTTTCAGGGCCTGAGGAAGTTCAAGATGAAAAGCCACAGGATTAATAATGGCAGTGATCTTATATGGACCAATAAACCTTGGACCCAACTTCCAAGAAGGTACCTTTAACTTAATGTTTCTTGTGGACAGCTACACAGAATTACCCACTCTTAGGTCCGGACCATTCATACGCTTCCTGTCAGCCACACGTTTATAGTTGTTGCCCATATTTATCAAGTTATTTAGAATTTTCCGCCATATAGATAACAATGATGTCGAAAAACGGCGACTTACCAGTGGCCTTCTGTCTACGATTGTTTATGGCAAACTCTGTCATAAAAACAAAAATGAAGATCACTCCTCCTGGTTCTCAGAGACAAAACATCTCAAGTAAGTCTCCACACTTTGATTAGTGCGTTCTGTCTGTCCGTTCGACTGAGGATGAAAAGCCGAAGAAAAGGACAGTTGTACTCCCAGTCAAGTACAGAACGTCTTCCAGAATCTGGAAGCAAACTGAGTCCATGATCCGAGACCACGTCAGAGGGAATGCCATGGAGTTTCACAATGTTGTCAACAAACACTTGTGCAAGAGTTTTAGAATTAGGTAGGCCCAGCAACGCTATAAAGTGCACCATTTTACTAAAGCGATCAACTACCACCAAAATAACTGTCTTTCCTGAAGAGTTAGGTAGATCAGTGATAAAATCCATGGATAAGTGAGTCCATTGTCTGGACGGGATGGGCAAAAGAAGTAGAGATCCAGAAGGCAGAGTATGTGTCACCTTAGCAAGTGCACAGGTACTACAAGCTGACACATAGTCCTCAACACACTTAGGCAACCCCGGCCACCAGAATCTATGAGAGATGAGGTCGGCAGTGGATTTACTCCCAGGGTGTCCCGTAAGAACCGTACAGTGATGTTCCTCAAACACCTTATGGCACAGTTTCCCAGAGGGACAAGAATTCGGTGCGTCTCCCTAGGCCTCTAAAACCTTGAATTCTAGGTCAGGGTATAGAGCGGATATCACCATTACCACCCCTTCCAACAGTATAGGACTCGGATTTTCAAAATCACCACCTCCAGGAAAACTACGTGACAAGGCATCTGCCTTGACGTTTTTAACCCGCGAACAATAGGTGACAATGAAATTAAATCTTGTGAAAAACAAAGACCATCTGGCTTGTCTCGGGTTCAGTCGTGTAGCTGACTCCAGGTAAGCCAGGTTTTATGATCTGTGAACACCGTGATCGGATGAATCGCCCCTTCCAACCAATGACACCATTCTTCAAAAGCCAACTTAATGGCCAGTAACTCTCTGTTACCCACATCATAATTTCTCTCTGCGGAAGAGAGGGGTTTTTTTTAGAAAAAAGGCACATGGACGCCATTTATCAGGTGATGGGCCCTGCGATAAAACTGCGCCTACCCCCCACCTCGGACGCGTCCACTTCCACAATGAAAGGTTGTGATACATCCGGCTGCACCAATATAGGGGCAGAAGAGAAGCATTCCTTAATCTCAGAAAAGGCTTGCAATGCCGAATCAGACCGCACTGAGACATCTGACCCTTTCTTAGTAATGTCAGTTAACGGTTTTACTATTGTCAAATAATTCTGAATACATTTTTGGTAATAGTTGGTGAACCCCAAAAAACGCATATTTTTGGGTCGATCCCGGTCCAATACAGCACAGACTTTCTCTGGATCCATTCGAAAACCTGAAGATGACAGCAGGTAGCCCAAAAACTGCACCTTGTGTACAGCAAAAACACACTTCTCTAATTTTGCGTACAATTTATTGTACTTTAGGGTCTGTAACACCTGTCTAACGTGATCCTGATGTGTTTCTACATCTGGAGAATAAATTAGAATGTCATCCAAATACATGACTACAAAACTCCCCACAAGGTGATGAAAAATGTAATTCACAAAATGCTGGAAAACCGCAGGAGCATTGGTCAACCCGAAAGGCATATGACCAGGTTCTCAAAGTGCCACTCAGGAGTATTAAAAGCCTCCTTCCATTCATCCCCTTCCTTGATCCTAACCAGATTATATGCCCCCCCTTATGTCCAACTTGGAGAACACCTTGGCACCAATAATCTGGTTAAACAAATCCGGAGTCAAAGGAAGAGGGTAAGGATCACGGAGTAATCCGATTGAGTTCACGGAAATCCAGACATGGTCGAAGACCTCCGTCCTTTTTTGTTTTTTACAAATAAGAACCCTGCTGCCACTGGAGACTTGGAAGGTCTTATGTGTCCTATAGCCAAACTCTCTGCAATATAATCTCTCATGGCCAGTCTTTCAGGTTCAGAAAGGTTATACAACCTAGATTTTGGCAACCTAGGGAACTTTCACACTAGCGTTTTTGCGGGATCCGTCAGGGTCCCGAAAAAACGCTTCTGTTACTGATAATACAACTGGGTGTATCCGTTATGAACGGATCTGGTTGTATTATCTTTAACATATTATTATTATTATTATTAAAGCGCCATTCATTCCATAGCGCTGTACATATGAAAATGGGTATACATACATAATACAGACAATTGCACTAAGCATGAACAAGACGAGTTACAAACTGGTACAGAAGGAGAGAGGGCCCTGCCCGTGAGGGCTTACAATCTACATGTTATGGGAGAAGGACACAGTAGGACAGGGTAAAGTTGGTCATGGTGGTATAGAGGCAGCAGGTTCACTGGTTGTAGGCTTGTCTGAAGAAGTGGGTTTTTCGGTTTCTTTTGAAGGATTCCACTGTAGGTGAGAGTCTGATCTGTTGGGGTAGCAAGTTCCAGAGTGTGGGGGATGCACAGGAGAAATATTGGAAGTGATTGTGGGAAGAGGTGATTAGAGGAGAGGAGAGAAGGAGGTCTTGTGAGAGAAGTAGGGAGAGGACAGGTTGTGGACAGCCTTGTATGTATTTGTTAGTATTTTATACTGAATTCGCTGGGCAATGGGGAGCCAGTGAAGCGATTGGCAGAGGGGAGAGGCAGAGGAGTAACAGGGTGAGAGGTGGATTAGTCGGGCAGCAGAGTTGAGGATAGATTGGAGGGTTGCGAGAGTGCTAGATGAAAGGCCACAGAGGAGGATATTGCAGTAGTCTAGGCGGGAGATGATAAGGGCATGTACAAGCATTTTCGCAGACTCAAAGTTGAGAAAAGCGTGGATGCGGGAGATGTTTTTGAGTTGGAGGCGGCAGGTAGTGGAAAGGGCTTGGATGTGCGGTCAGAAGGAGAGGGCAGAATCCAAGGTCACTCCAAGGCAGCGGATTTGGTTGACCGGGGAGAGTGTGCAGCCATTGATCATGATTGATAGGTCTGTTGGGGGGATTGAGCAAGATGGGGGAAAGATGATGAATTCTGTTTTATCCATGTTAAGTTTCAGAAAGCGAGAGGAGAAGAAGGAGGATATGGAAGATAGGCATTGTGGGATTCTGGATAGTAAGGTGGTGATGTCTCGACCAGAGAGGTAGATGTGTGTGTCGTCAGCATAAAAGTGATACTGAAAGCCATGGGACTCTATTAGCTGTCCCAGGCCAGAAGTGTAGATAGAGAAGGACAGGGGTCCTAGGACAGAGGCTTGCGGGACACCAAAAGATAGGGAATGAGACGAGGTGGTGTGAGAGTGGGTGACGCTAAATGTCCACTCTGTGAGGTATGATGTGATCCAGGAGAGGGCCAGGTCAGTCATGCCAAGAGATGAGAGAGTTTGTAACAGAAGGGAGTGGTCGACAGTGTCAAAGGCAGAGGACAGGTCAAGGAGAAGGAGGACAGAGTTTTATGGTTTGGGCTTTTAGGTCATTGGTGACTTTGGTGAGGGCAGTCTTGAGAGGTGGGGTCAGAAGCAAGATTATAGCCGGTCAAAGAGGGAGCATGAGGAGAGATGAGAGGACAGTTCACAGTGGACATGTTGCTCAAGTGGCTTTGAGGCATATGGAATAAGTGATATGGGGCGATAACTGGACAAAGAAGATACGTCAAGTGAAGCCTTTTTGAGGATGGGTGTAATGGTAGCATGTTTAAAACCAGAGGGGAAGACACCAGAGGTTAGTGATAGGTTGAAGAGATGAGTTAGGGCTGGGATAAACACCGTGGTGAGGTTAGGAATGAGGTGGGATGGGATCGGGTCAAGTGCACAGGTGGTGAGATGTGATCTGGAGAGTAGAGTGGAGAGTTTTTCTTTAATGGTGGAGAAGTGGGTTTTGGGAGAAGAGGACCAAGCAGTTGTTTAGAGGGTCTCTGGTCACTGTGCACTGAGGCTTTCTCTGATGCTAACTATCTTTTGTTTGAAGTATGTGGCAAAGTCCTCAGCTGAGAGGAGATGGTGGGGGCGCTAGGGGATGGAAAAGGGAGTTAAAAGTGTTAAAAACTTGTTTAGGGCCGTAAGAAACGGAAGAGATGAGAGATGAGAAGTAGGCCCGTTTTGCATCAGCGAGTGAGGATTTGAAAATGAGGAGGAATGCCTTGTATGTGGTGAAGTGATCCTTAGAATGGGATTTCTTCCATCGCCGCTCAGCAGTCCTGAAAGCATGTCTGAGTTTTTTAGTCAGGTTGGTGTGCCAGGGTTGTCTGTTGATTTTTCGGGTTTTGTTGTGTGTGACGGGGGCAACAATGTCTAGAGCTGTACTTATTGTGGTGTTATACAGGGTGGTGGCAGTATCTGGCTGTTGGAGGGAACAAATGGTAGAGAGTGGCAGAAGAAAGTCAGGAAGCAAGCTGTTGTAGAAATATTAATAGTTGTAATCAGCTTGCATCAAACTTTGTCTAAGGAAAAAGGTAAATCCCTATTCCTTTAGCCGCAGTCAGAGACAGACCCGGGTGTTACCATATTGATTGAATTCTTGCTGAGCACTCCTCTCCTCCCTGCTCAACCTGTTTCTTTTATTTACTCACAAAAGGTGTAAAAGGGGCTGGCCCAAGACAAGGATAGAGGAAGTGATAACATACAGGAAGTGATGACATATCAAAGGACAGGGAGGGGCAATCAATGTGGCTGGACAGACAATGCACACACCCCATCCCTGTATAAGGAAGGATGAGTCATGTCTATTGTCTGACCAGCCAGGTGGCCGCCCACCACCAACACTGTCAGCATGGACTTCATTCAATACTGCTCAAAAGTGATCAGTATCTAATAAAGATCATTCTACTGGTTCTTATAGGTTTGAGATTAACTGCGAGACATTGCTACGGCTATTGTCAGTATACGGTACGAGTATACCGACAAGGCAAATATGCATGTCTTAAAAGCAGATATGTATCCAGAAAGGGATAGCGAAGCCGCAGCAGAGGTATAATATGTATCTCTCGTTATGCAGACTTCACTTCTCTAATGTGTATAGACATTTGAAGGGAAGAAGCCTAGTGCTCACAAACCGGCAAACGCCCCCCTACACACTGAGAACACGTCTCCAAGACCATGAGAAGGTTTTCATACTGACGGTTTTACCACTGGTCCTAATTCAGCCAAAGTACCCTCTGCTAGAACGTTCTTTGGCGTAATCCGACACAGGGAGACAGATGACAATCTATAAAAACACACACACGTCCTAAAATAAAATGTCCGCATAATAAAATTTCCACAACAAAGCGAAAGTCGAGATGTTTAAGGTTCCTGCGGGGGGGGGGGGGGGGGGGGGTGTTAGTGTGGACTGGGGGAGCAGCAGAAGAGGCCAGTGAAGAGAAGGTGAGTAGGTTGTGGTCAGATAGGGGGAGAGGCGAATTAGACAAGTTAGATAGGCAGATAAAGATAAGATCCAGAGTGTGACCATCTCTGTGTGTGGGAGTGGAAGACAACTGTGAGAGGCCGAAGGAGGAAGAGAGAGTGATAGGAGTTTAGAGGCGGCTGAGTTACAGGTGTCAATAGGGATGTTGAAGTCACCCATGATGATAGTGGGGATGTCGGCAGAAATAAAGTGTAGGAGCCAGGTGTTAAAGTGGTCAAGAAAGATGGTGGCTGGGCCTGTGGGGTGGTAAATGACAGCTACTTGAAGCTTGGAGGGGGAGTAGATGCGAACAAAGTGTACTTCAAATGAAGTGAGTGTAATGGAGGGTGGCAGTGGAGTTGGGCTGTAGGAGCAGGTGTTTAATTGGAGAAGACCAACTACTCCACCATGTTTGCTGCCGGGACGGGGGGTGTGAGTGAAATGAAATCCGCTATAGGAGAGTGCAGCAGGGGAGGAGGTGTCAGCCATGTTCCTGTGAGACCCAGAAAGGAAAGTTTTCGAGAGATGAAGAGGTCATAAATGTAGGACAGTTTAACATTGCCAAGACGGATCCGACATTAACTCTATTGAAAGTCAATGGGGGATGGATCCAGTTTCTATTGTGTCAGATTATGATAGAGAAAACTGATCCGTCCCCATTCACTTACATTGGGGGTCCTGCCGGATCAGTCTTGCGCCGCATCCCAGGACGGAAAGCAAACCGCAGCATGTTGCGGTTTGCTCTCCGGTCTGGGAACGCAACTAAGCGGAACAGAATGCATTTTGGAGCATTCCATTCTGTTCAGTTCAGTTTTGTCCCAATGAACAATAAATGGGGACAAAACAGAAGCGTTGTTTTCTGGTATTGAGCCCCTATGTAAGTACCCTTAGCTCTGGGAATAAGATTGATAGGACAATCATATTTCCGAAGCGGAGGTAAATCCTGGCATCCACTCTCTGAAAACACGTTGGCAAAATCAGATATAAAAGAGAGTAATGTCTTAGTAGTTAAAACAGAAAAAGATGTATTCAGACAATTGTCAATGCAATAATCACCCCAATCCAGAATCTATCTAGCTTTCCAATCGATGGTTGGATTGTGCTTGCTTAACCACGGTAAACCCAGAACCACCGGTGCAGGGAGACCCTCCAACACAAAACACAAGATAAATTCTTGATAAAAGTCACTCACTCCAATCTGAGATCATGCACCATGGAAATGCTTTTTTCTAATGCACTCGGTGACAACTCTTGCATACGGACGAACTGAGAATCAATCAGGTACACCCCGGCCCTGCTGTCGATAAACACCTCAATCCCCACAGTTTTTGACTCTAGCGCCACCTCAGCAGCCAGGAGAAATCGGGTACTACCAGTAAAAGACAAATGCACATTTTCTGACTATCATCTCACCCATCCAACTGTCAGATGGAAATTAAATGTCCCTCTTTTTTCTTTTTGCCATTGAATGCATGGACCTACTCTGATAAAATGTCCCTTTTGTCCGCAGAAAAAACACTCTTCCCTCCTATTACCAGTATGCTTAAAAGCGGATCCAGGAGTTGCTCCCCCTAATAGCATGGGTTCGTCCCCAGACATAAACCCAGGAGTAGCTTCACCCAAAGTGTCAGAGGAGGACGATACATCATGTGATAGTACGTCCTGAGAATGGGGGCCCCTAGATCTCTATCAGACGTCTATCCATGCGTATAGCCAGAGACATAGCAGCCTCCAGAGACACTGGGGTTTCATGAAAGGCCAAGGTGTCCTTCAGCCGCTCTGATAACCCTTGACAAAACTGGCTGCGGAGGGCAGGATCGTTCTACTCTGTATCCATAGCCTACCTCCTAAACTCAGAGCAATAAATCTGAATGGAACGATCAGCCTGACGAAGCCTGCGCAGTTTGGTTTTGGCTAGAGAGGTCCGATCCGGATCATCATAGATAAGATCCAAAGCTTTGAAAAATTCGTCTACCAACCAGAGAGACTGTGATCCGGTCGGCAGAGAAAAAGCCTATGACTGCGCATCCCCCTTAAGCAAGGAAATAACCACAGCAACTCAAAATTATCATGTCCCCCAGAGAATATGTCCGGGAGGGCAACTTTAGGTTTAAGACAGGCCTGGTAACCACCACCACCACTAGGACCAGCAGCCTGTGGTCTCTGCATCTGTGAGATGGTCGTGTGGAGGTCAGCTACCTCCAAAGACAGCCCTTGCAGCTGACCTGCCAGTCTAGCAATAGGATCCGTGGCTGCACACAAACAAAATATAACGGTTTTGGTGGTTTATAATGTCACGCTTCGGTGTGGGAGGGAAAGGGAGAAACAGCAAAGGACAATAGTGGCTCCTTGATTTCTCTTGATTCAGTGTTGATAGGGTTAATGACCACTTCACTTTTCTCAGCTGTTGCTCAGTGGTCATCACTTCTACCCTTTATAGTCTGACCCCACCCTTCTGACTATGCGGTAGATAGCTTCATTTGGGTTTGGCTGAGCTGGTGTGAGTTTGTCTCTGGTGTTCCTGCTCGTCCGTCTCTACAGAAGTTAAGTATCGCGTTTGTTTGTGTTTGATGTATTCCCTGTTGTTTGTATCTGGGCCTGTGACAGAGACTACCATTCATCCATCTGGGGAGGAATGGGTTGTCTCCGCTCCTAACCTTTTCCAGGGCCTAATATATCCTAGGTATCCTATGCAACACACAGAACCCAAACAAAATACAAAAGGGAAAGGAAATACTTAACTTCAAAGGAGTAATGGAAGCACTAGGAACCCTTCCGAGATCCACACACCAGCAATCCACAACTGAAACTGAAGCTATAAACCACACAGCATTGTGGGAGAAGCAACAATAAATAAGGAAGGTTAAACTACCACATTAGCAACACCTGAGGCAAAGGGTGTGGCCATTACCAGAAACAACACAGACCCCTTTTGAGCCACAAGGAAAACCTGTCAGATCAAACCACGTGTTGCCAGTCTCACCGATCTCCTGCCACCTGTTACGGGAACGTCCGTGACAGACTGTATGTGTGAACGCACGCATCCGCAATATCTGTCCTCAACTTTACCTAAACTTTTTCTCTCCAAAGCCCTAGCACTAACTCTGGGTTTAGCTCAAGTGAGTGCATATGTGAAAACAGCAGAAAATCACAGTGGCCATGCCCCTTACCTATTGCCTATGGACCTGGAACATTTCCTCTGTGGTGAGAATGCACCTCACAGGGAACATCTCTGGGGTTACATGTGTGAAAGACCAACCCTGGTAAATCTCTGGACCTGATAATCTAGAAATATTCTGGAGTTTAGGTGTGAAAACAGTTTAGGATTTAAAAAAATGTACCTGTTCATTAATCCTTTTAATATTTTTTTCTGGGTACTCCATACTCACGAATTTCTGGCATATTTTTTCCTTATTCTCATAAGCATATTGAGATGTACTACAGATTCTCTCCACTCTTGTTAATTGGCTAATAGGGAGGCTCCTCCACAGCTCCAAGTTTTGCAAATATTTTCATGGACATGATTGAAAAAAGACATGTTTCTGAGACTGCACAGTTTGTGAACTGTTTGCATTCTGCTGTGGTGAAAGTGTATCGTGAGTGGCCATTGATGGGAGGAGTGAACGTTGGCAACATAGGTGAGTTAGGGCAAACCAGCACACAACAATGGAGCAGCTCACTGGCAAAATGAACCAGGGATTCTACCAGACATTACTGGGCTCGGAAGCAGATAGAGAGTTGCCTTCCCTAACGATTTATGTTTTCTGCTTCATCGAACAATGGATGTTGGCATTTCAGGCGAGAAACCTCAGAGAACAAACCCCCTTCAACCGATGCTGGAAGAACACAAGCTGGTGGTGGCAGAGTTATGGTCTGGGGAATGTTTTCATGGCATTGTTTGGGTCCACTCCTCCATGTGGAAGGCACTCTCAACCTATTTGGGTATGAATCCATCCTTGCAGCCTACGTAACCCATACTTGGGGCGGATTGTCACACAGCTAGAAATGTCCAACACTGGTTGGAAGACCATGACCAAGATTTCCGACTACTACCCTGGACCTCTGATTCCCCAGACTTGAACCCAATTGAGTATCTGTGAGACCACCTTGATCATCATGTTTGCTCTATTGCTCCTCTAGCAGCTGTGGGATGCACTGCAGTCATCATGGCTCCAGATACCTATGGCAATCTACCAGGACCTTACTGAGTCTCTCCCAGCCTGTCTAGCTGCTGTCTCGGTACTCTGGATATTATTTGGTGGTCATGATAAAGTGACTCAACTGTGTAGTTGTCAGCTAGTAAATGAAAGCCCTGAACTGCTAACCCCTCTTTATTAACATTATATTTCATTATATATTTAAAAATGAGTTTTCCAAACAGGAAAGGCTCTTTAACCATGCAGTTACTTTATGCAAAGCACCATACCTGTATGGCTCTGGCATTGCACAGGCTCAGGAGCTAATCCCATGCAATCTATAGTGGGAGCTAGTTGTAATAAACAGCTAGACTTCCGATGGAATGGGTGAGATTGGAGCTAGCTCCAGTCCTGGCCATTTAACCCACTAGGGTGCATTTTTTTTGCACTAAGCAACAAAAAAAATATACTAGAAAATATACAGGTTGAGGATTTTTGCAAAGATGCAGATTTTATGTGCAGATTAAGATGTGAATTCCTGTGAGGATTACATCCCCCATTGAAATGAATGGATACATTCTCTAGAAAAGCCACAACACATCATTGTTTACACAGCAGAATGTTAATTTCGCAGCAAAACACAGGGCAGCCATTGTCACTTTTCAGACTCACAGGCAGGGCCGTCTTTAATATTGATTGGACCCTGGGCAAGAATTTACTTGGGCCCCCTGGATCCTGCCTTCCCACACCCTAGCATGCAATCACGCCCTCCACCACAACTCACACACAAAAAATCCACACACCTCGTAGAGTAGTAAACTTTAATAATGATGATTGGTCACTAGTGATTTTCTTTGGCAGTATTGTAAATACTTCCTTATTTTCTGAAAAAGCAGTGTTTACATTAAAAAGCTTGCAGAGACATGCTATAGACACCAGAACTACTACATTTAGCTGTTGTGGTTCTGGTGACTATTGTGTCCCTTAATATAGAGAGAAAAAAATGAATCAGCACAAAAGTATCAAATGAAATGGCTGTATTATTATTCTAAAAATTAAAAAAGCACAACTTCTGACACAAATATATAGTATACAATGAACAAATGGACCATGGGACGTCGTAAAATGATGTTACGGGAGAGAGAAAATGCGTGGATTCGATGCCTGAGTAATTTGCAACTCATTGTACTCAATAGAGATTACTTCTTGGACGAATAGTGTTGCAATTTTCCCCTATGAGATAATCTAATGTGTGTTACTCTTTTTCATTTTTAGGACTGGAGCCGTCCAGTAGCGGGTGGAGACATCCGCCAAGCATGTCCCATGGTATATTTGTTCATTGTACCATGTACCCTCCTATCCAATCGTACCCCATAGCAACATATGGTACCTCTTCTCTACTGCTATAATGTTATAAAGCCTCTTAAATGAACTAACCTATATAACTCATATATTTGATGTGCTCATGCTCATTGAGATTCAGATACCCCTATTTGATGTTATTTCCCCCCTCTTATTTCTTCCTCATCTCTTCCTTTCCTTATGGCCCATCAACACAGTCCGGCTCATTATCAGTATATCTGGGACCACGCTCTCCCCTAGAGAATTGCCTACTATCACTAGCCCAGCTTTACTTTCCCTTATAGTAACTTTGTACTAAGATTACCTACTATAATCAGGCATTTGCCAGCGCCCACAGTTTTGCCCACACCTTAGATGGCCGCCGGTTCTTGGTCCTGTGTTCTGCGCATGCGCACCCACGTTACGCTCCCGTCACGCATCAGAAAAGCGCTTGCGCCTTAGGAGCGTTGCCCCGCCTCCCATACCTCACTCTTTGGATATACCCGCCCACATAGTTTGGCGGGTGACTCACGGCCACCAATCAGGTACCTTTTACCTGTATTTAACATGGCGCCCTGCACTACAGTTCAGCGCCAGCTGCGTCCCTAATGTGGTCACGATACTGGTAAGTTTGAGCTTCACTGCATTCAGCTCCTGCCCTACGGGGCCTGATTTCACCCTATCCTCTTCTCCCTATTTACCTTATATCTGTCCTTATCAGCCACTATTGTCCTTTGCTGTTTCTCCCTTTGCCTATCAGGTTACTATGTTTCAGCCTGTCATCAGCTACACTGTGTCTAGTATTTTCTACTCAGCTCGGATCACATTCATAATGACTTTACTTACAATCATTATGGATTTGATTTGACCATGTATGGAGTATATGTATCTTGTATCACACCCATCTCCACCATCTATATGGACTGTCTGTTGGGTGTTGATAACCACGTGTTATGAATTTCAGCTGTATATCAATTATGTCGTTTGTGTACAATCATGTTCAAAAAAATCATGTTCAAAAAATCATGTTTAAAGAGGACTTTTCATGGGTCCAAAGAATATGAACTTAGTAGCAGGCTGCATAGAGCGGTGCCCAGGGATCTAAGTGCACTTATTATTATTCCTGGGCGCCGCTCCGTTCGTCCGCTGTGGCCCCCGGTAATTTCTCAAGATATGGTGCAAGTAGGAGGAGACGCCAGTGTCTCTCCCTCTCCCTGACAGCAGAGCTGTCCAATCACAGCTCAGAGCCAGGGAGGTTTTTTTCTCCTAGGCTCTGAGCTCTGCGCTGTGATTGGACAGCGCTGCTGTGTGAATAAAACACTGCACTGTTTAAGTTAAAGACGTTGTCATTGCCTCTGTACTGCGTCCACAAGCCTGTCTACCAGAGCAAATCCACACACCCCATAGATGCCCCCAATCATGTGCCAGTAACAAGTACCCCCATAGATGCCCCCAATCATGTGCCAGTAACAAGTGCCCCATAGATGCCCCCCAATCATGTGCCAGTAACAAGTACCCCCATAGATGCCCCCTAATCATGTGCCAGTAACAGGTGCCCCCATAGATGCCCCCCAATTATGTGTCGGTAACAAGTGCCCCCATAGATGCCCCCCAATCATGTGCCAGTAAGTAGAGATGTCGCAAACATAAAATTTTCCGTTCGCGAACGGCGAATGCGATTTTCCGCAAATGTTCGCGAACGTGCAAACCGCAATAGACTTCAATAGGAAGGCGAATTTGAAAACCCACAGGGACTCTTTGTGGCCACAATAGTGATGGAAAAGTTGTTTCAAGGGGATTAACACCTGGACTGTGGCATGCCGGAGGGGGATCCATGGCAAAACTCCCATGGAAAATTACGTAGTTGACCCAGAGTGTGGTAAGTTGAAATCGCAATGCGATTTATAGAACTTGAATTAATCGCATTGCGATTTAAACTTTCTCAAATCCGACAGTACATTCTAGCATGGAGTCGTTCCCATGGTGATGGGGACGCTCCATGAGCACGGAAGTCGGCAGAAGTTCTAAGTTGAAATCGCAATGCCATTAATTCAAGTTCTATAAATTGCATTGCGATTTCAACTTAGAGCTTCTGCTGACTTCTGTGCTCATGGACCATGGGAACGGCTCCATGCTAGAATGTACTGTCGGATTTGAGAAAGTTGTAATCGCAATGCAATTAATACAGGTTATATTAATCGCATTGCGAATTCAACTTAGAGCTGGGTTCCTAATGGTTGTATTGCTAGAATATAACGAAGATTGAGAATATAGTGCTATATTCGTTATATTCGTCAATTCTAGCAATACAACCATTAGGAACTTAGTTATAAGTTGAACTCGCAATGCGATTAATATAACCTGTATTATTCGCATTGCGATTACAACTTAGATCTCAGTTCCTAATGGTTGTATTGCTAGAATTGGCAACGAATATAGCACTATATTCTCAATCTTCATTATATTCTAGCAATACAACCATTAGGAGCCCAGCTCTAAGTTGTAATCGCAATGCGATTAATATAACCTGCATTATTCTCATTGCGATTACAACTTTGTGACACTGCAGCTTCAGAATGAATCTAAGATGGATGCTGTCCTTGCTTTTTGATAGGCGGTGGGAGGGAGGGTCTGCTGCTGATTGGCTGGAATGTGTCTGCTGACTGTGAGGTACAGGGTCAAAGTTTGCTCAATGATGACGTATAGGAGACGGACCGAACATTGCATATGTTCGCTCGCAGCGGCGAACAAGCTATGTTCGCCGGGAACTATTCGCCGGCGAATAGTTTGGGACATCTCTACCAGTAAGTAGTACAATATAAAAAAAAATAAACACTTATACTTACCTCGATCAGGCTGTCAGCGATGCGATGCAGGCCTCTTCCGGCCTGTGTCCCGCGCTGTACGGCTCAGGCAGCATGATGATGTCATCGTACTGCCTGCATCGGCCTCTGATAGGCTGCAGGCCTAGTGCCTGCAGCCTATCAGAGGAACTGGGAAGGGAGACACCTCTCCTTCCCCTGGCACAGCACATCTATCTGTATTGCTGTCCTGAGGACCGCTATACAGATGACTATGGAAGCGCTCATCTCCCTGTGCCCTGCCGCCACCCCCTCCCCCCACTTGTCACCAGGGCCACGCCGCCTGGGGCCATAGCCTCACTTTGCCTTTTTGGCGATGTGGCCCTGCAAGAGCCACCTGGAATTTTGTTCCCAGGGCAACGACCCCAGTCCCCCCATGCTATGTCACTGGCCAGTGGGGGTCAAGAGGCAGCTGCCTTGGGCCCCCCATGAGCAACTGGGCCCGGGGAAGCTTCCCCTTTTGCCCTGCATTAAAGATGGCCCTGCAGTATCCAGTACTTCTGGTGCTTTCCTTTTTTATTTCTTAAAATCACAGGTGGGCTCAATGCATTTCGGGAGTTTGACAATAAATACCCCCTTCATCATTAGCAGTAAAAGTAAGTAAACAGATAATAAAATCATAATATATAAAACTTACCAGTGGGCCTTATAAAGTGGATCACAAAAAGCATGTGCTGGGGAGGGGCTGAGGAGAATGTCACTTCCTGTGTAGTTACCCGGAAGTATGCGTTCCAGGGTGGAACGCATATTATAAATGCTGATCATCTGTTGATAAAGGTTTCCAATGTACTAAATAAGGCTGGTAAATACATCGATATACAGCCAGGCCCATAAATATTGGGACATTGACACAATTCTAACATTTTGGGCTCTATACACCACCACAATGGATTTGAAATGAAACAAACAAGATGTTCTTTACCTGCAGACTGTCAGCTTTAATTTGAGGGCATTTACATCCAAATCAGGTGAACGGTGTAGGAATTACAACAGTTTGCATATGTGCCTCCTACTTGTTAAGGAACCAAAAGTAATGTGACATAATAATAATAATCATAAATCAAACTTTTACTTTTTAATACTTGGTTGCAAATCCTTTGCAGTCAATTACAGCCTGAAGTCTGGAACGCATAGACATCACCAGACGTTGGGTTTCAGCCCTGTTGATGCTCTGCCAGGCCTCTACTGCAACTGTCTTCAGTTCCTGCTTGTTCTTGGGGGCATTTTCCCTTCAGTTTTGTCTTCAGCAAGTGAAATGCATGCTCAATCGGATTCAGGTCAGGTGATTGACTTGGCCATTGCATAACATTCCACTTCTTTCCCTTAGAAAACTCTTTGGTTGCTTTTGCAGTATGCTTTGGGTCATTGTCCATCTGCACTGTGAAGAGTCGTCCAATGAGTTCTGAAGCATTTGGCTGAATATGAGCAGATAATATTGCCCGAAACACTTCAGAATTCATCCTGCTGCTTTTGTCAGCAGTCACATCATCAATAAATACAAGAGAACCAGTTCCATTGGCAGCCATACATGCCCACGCCATGACACTACCACCACCATGCTTCACTGATGAGGTGGTATGCTTAGGATTATGAGCAGTTCCTTTCCCATACTCTTCTCTTCCCATCACTCTGGTACAAGTTGATCTTGGTCTCATCTGTCCATAGGATGTTGTTCCAGAACTGTGAAAGCTTTTTTAGATGTCGTTTGGCAAACTCTAATCTGGCCTTCCTGTTTTTGAGGCTCACCAGTGGTTTACATCATGTGGTGAACCCTCTATATTCACTCTGGTGAAGTCTTCTTTTGATTGTTGACTTTGACACACATACACCTACCTCCTGGAGAGTGTTCTTGATCTGGCCAACTGTTGTGAAGGGTGTTTTCTTCACCAGGGAAAGAATTCTTTGGTCATCCACCACAGTTGTTTTCCGTGGTCTTCCGGGTCTTTTGGTGTTGCTGAGCTCATCGGTGCGTTCCTTCTTTTTAAGAATGTTCCAAACAGTTGTTTTGGCCACGGCTAATGTTTTTGCTATCTCTCTGATAGGGTTGTTTTGTTTTTTTAGCCTAATGATGGCTTGCTTCACTGATAGTGACAGCTCTTTGGATCTCATCTTGAGAGTTGACAGCAACAGATTCCAAATGCAAATAGCACACTTGAAATGAACTCTGGACCTTTAATCTGCTCATTGTAATTGGGATAATGAGGGAATAACACCCACCTGGCCATGGAACAGCTGAGAAGCCAATTGCCCCATTACTTTTGGTCCCCTAACAAGTGGGAGGCACATATGCAAACTGTTGTAATTCCTACACCGTTCACCTGATTTGGATGTAAATATCCTCAAATTAAAGCTGACAGTCTGCAGTTAAAGCACATCTTGTTCGTTTCATTTCAAATCCATAGTGGTGGTGTATAGAGCCAAAAATGTTAGAATTGTGTCGATGTACCAATATTAATGGACCTGACTGTATATATAAATAGATAGAGCAGTGGATCTGGCTGTGGTATGGGTATATACAGAAGATTGGAACTAACTACAGATGGAACGGATCATATAAATACAGAGAGGAATGGATCTGGCTCCGGTATAAATATATATGGTGGGAGTTGGGAATAACTGTGGTGGGGTGCTTGTTAGTTAGTAATTGGTGTACTCCAGTGATTCATTCAGCCCGAAGGGTAATAATGTATTAAGGTGAAAGATACAATACATCTCTTTCCTGCTCAGTGACCGGTAGGATTTTGGGATCAATTCTAAGGGAGTCACTTGGAGGAGAGAGGGATTATTGTTGTGATGGGTGGAAAAATGTTCGTTCATTCTCTCATGTAAAGTCTGAATGGTTCTACCTACATATAGCAGTTTACAGGGGCACTGTAAGGCCGATTTTACAGGGGCGAGTTTTCCGCGCGGGTGCAATGCATGAGGTGAACGCATTGCACCCGCACTGAATCCGGACCCTTTCATTTATATGGGGCTGTGCACATGAGCGGTGATTTTCATGCATCACTTGTGCGTTGCATGAAAATCGCAGCATGCTCTATATTGTGCGTTTTTCATGCAACGCAGGCCCCATAGAAGTCAATGGGGCTGAGTAAAAATCGCAAGCATCCGCAAGCAAGTGCGGATGCGGTGCTATTTTCACGCATGGTTGCTAAGGAGACGATCGGGATGGGGACCCGATCTTTATTATTTTCCCTTATAACATGGTTATAAGGAAAAATAATACCATTCTTAATACAGAATGCTTAGTAAATGTCCCTTGAGGGGTTAAAAGTAATAAACAAATTTAACTCACCCCATCCACTTGGTCGCGTAGCGGATCTCCTCTTCTTGCTTCAGGACCTGGGTAAAGGACCTTTGATGACATCACTGCGCTCATCAAAGGTCCTTTACCCAGGTCCTGAAGCAAGAAGAGGAGATCCGCTAAGCGATCAAGTGGATGGGATGAGTTAAATTTGTTTATTATTTTTAACCCCTCAAGGGACATTTTACTAAGCATTCTGTATTAAGAATGCTATTATTTTCCCTTATAACCATGTTATAAGGGAAAATAATAAAATCTACAGAACACCTAACCCAAACCCGAACTTCTGTGAAGAAGTCCGGGTTTGGGTCTGGGTACCAAACATGCCGGTTTTTCTCACGCGCGTACAAAACGCATTAAAACGCTTTGCACTCGCGGAGAAATTGCGCATTTTCCAGTGACGCAACGGCATCCTATTCGACCCTCACACGCGATGCCCGTGTGAAAGAGGCCTAAGAGATAGATGACATTACTGGTCCCACAGTTGATATTATGTTTGAGATAGAATATTTAATTGAAAGATGGAATTTTGATCTCTTTTCTGTTGTGGGTGATTATATCACAGCCAGTGGCGTTACTAGGCATGTCGATTTGGGGCTAGGGCCCTGGACTAGAAGCACATTGCCCGAGTCTCTGGCCAATAGCTGTATTTTTCGCTGCACTGGCAGCTTCTATTTATGGTTATATTGAGTCACCAGTGCAGTGCTGCAGTGGGGCCCAAAATGACATCAGCCAGGCGCACATTAAACCTGTAAGGAACTCCATTGTGCACCAGGCTGAAGTGCAGTGAGATCGGCCAGCAGCCCCGCACTGGTGTCTCACATGTGATCTTGCTGCCTGTATTATACGTGATGGCCACAACAGTTACTAGTGGTGGGCAAGTCTGTTATGTGTGACCGTATTGATCCTTTACATGTGTGCAATACATATGCTTATATGTAACTCTGGGCGAATTTACAGTTCCCCCAATAATATGCGGTTCTACACTCAGTGTACACTCCTTGTTAGTCTGGTATATGTGGTATTGCTAGTCTGGTATATGTGAGGGTGGGGGTTCACGGTCCCGCTACACGGGGCGTCCTATCCCCTTTTACCTTGTGCCTTCGTGTTATTGTATATTTATTATTTCTCACCCTAATAAACTACATATATTTTATATGAGTGTTCTCTCATTCTTCAATGGGGTTATTGGTCTTTCTTTTCTTGTTGGTTTCAGTATATTATACTAGACCCCAGTGTATTTTTTACACCTTATTAAAGTTTTTCTTATAGGTTGGTCTAAAAAAAAAATATATGCATATACTGCTAATGGAGCCTATGTATATACTGCTAGGGGAGTGTATGTATATACTGCTAGGAGAGGCTGTGTATATACTGCTAGGGGAGCCTATGTATATATAGCTAGGAGAGGATGTGTATATACTATGAGTGGAGGAGATGCTGTGTATATACTGTGAGCGGAGGAGATGCTGTGTATATACTGTGAGTGGAGGAGCTGTGTATACTGTAAGCAGAGGAGATGTGTATATACTGTGAGCGGAAGAGCTGCTGTGTATATACTGTGAGCGGAGAAGCTGCTGTGTATATACTGTGAGTGGAGGAGCTGTGCATGCACTATATACTGTGAGCGGAGGAGATGCTGTGTATATACTGTGAGCGGAGGAGCTGTGTATATACTGTGAGCAGAGGAGCTGCTGTGTATATACTGTGAGTGGAAGAGATGCTGTGTATATACTGTGAGTGGAAGAGATGCTGTGTATATACTGTCAGCGGAGGAGCTGTGCATGCACTATATACTGTGAGCGGAGGAGATGCTGTGTATATACTGTGAGCAGAGGAGCTGCTGTGTATATACTATGAGCGGAGAAGCTGTGTATACTGTGAGCAGAGATGTATATACTGTGAGCGGAGGAGCTGTGTATATACTGTGAGCGGAGGAGATGCTGTGTATATACTGTAAGAGGAGGAGATGCTGTGTATATACTGTGAGCGGAGGAGCTGTGTATATACTGTAAGCGGAGGAGCTGTGTATATACTGTGAGCGGAGGAGATCGTTAATTTCTTAACGATAATTTGTTTTCCTTTAGTCCAGCAGCACATGTGGGGTTTATCCGCCCCAGTGAAACTGGTAGGACAGACAGAATATTTAATGAAGTAAAGTAATCAAATAAATCCACGCCCCCATTACCTCACTATAAGAGGCCAAACCCCCCATACATCAGTGTGTCATAACAAGAAACTCTAAAAAAACAAAACAAAGGGAGGGATATTTGTGTGCTGCTGTTAGGACTAAGGGAAAACAAATTATCGTTAAGAAATTAACGCTTCCCTTATGTCCTAACCAGCAGCACATGTGGGGACTTAGCAAGAAGTTAGCCTAAAGGGTAGGGACTTCAATGCTGAATGGAATTCAAAACAGACCGCCCAAAGGCAGTGTCTTCTGAACCCCTGAGGTTGAGTCTATAATGGCTCACAAAGGTAGAATGTGAGCTCCAGGAGGCCGCGGAACAGATCTGTTCCAGTGGAATAAGAGACCTTTCGGCCCAACTAGTAGAGACTGCTCGGGTGGAGTGAGCCTGCTCGGGTGGAGTGAGCAGTGACAAAGGCAGGAGGAGGTCTATTCTGGGAAGCGAAAGATTCTCTGATGGCCTCTCTGATCCATCTACTTAGAGTAGGCTTAGAGGCCTTCTTCCCTTTATTCCTGCCAAAGAACAGGATAAGAAGATTCTCTGACCTTCTGAACTCTCGGGATCTCTCAATGTAGATTCTCAAACATCTGGCCACATCCAGAGTATGGAGGGAAGTTTCTTCTGCAGAGGAAGAAGAGGAACATAACACAGGCAAAGACACAACTTGATTAATGTTGTGCACAGAGGGCACCTTAGGCAAAAAGGTGGGTAAAAAACGTAAAAGGACTCTGTCCGGTAAAAATAAAGTGTATGGCTCATACGCCTAAAAAGCCTGAAGCTCTGAAATGCGTTTGGCCGAAGTTACGGCCAACAAAAAGGTTACCTTCCAGGATAAAAACTTAAAGTCCACTTCTTCCAAGGGTTCAAAGGGAGGACCACTCAACCCTTTAAGCACCACTGAGAGATCCCACTGCGGTATAGGTCTTGAAATGCTAGGCTTAAGACGTACGGCTCCTTTAAGGAACCTCTTAATCAGAGGGTCTTGATGTAAAGATCTGCCAAAGGCGGCTGACAGAGCAGAGATCTGTACCTTGAGTGTAGAAGGGCTGAGGCCCTTATCTAGTCCATCCTGCATGAACTGGAGAATAGCTGATACTGGAGGATCCTGAGATGGTACTTGATGAGATGCACACCATAGGAGAAAAATGCGCTTTACCCTGGCGTAGGCCTTGACAGTCGCAGGAGCTCTGGAATGAAACATCGTGCTTAAGACCGCTGCTGATAGCCCTTTAGGCTCTAGAAGGGACTCATCAATCTCCAGGCTGTCAGATTAAGTCTGGATGGATCCAGGCAGAGCTGAGTACCCCGAGACACCAGGTTCTGCATTGGGGGAAGCTTCCAATATTGCCCTCGGCTCATCTGCATGAGCAAGGTAAACCAAGACCTCCTGGGCCAGAATGGAATCATGGCTATTACTGAGGCTTGGTCCTGCCAAATCTTCATCAATACCCTGGGTATCATGGCGATGGGAGGAAAAATGTAGGCCAGCCTGAACTCCCATGAATTGACAGAGCATCTACTGCCAAGGGATTGTCCTCCCGATACAGGGAACAGAACGTTTCCACTTTGGCATTGAATCTTGTTGCCATGAGATCTATGTCTGGGCGACCCCACCGGAGAGTGATCTGATGAAAGATCTCCTGATTGAGAGACATTTCTCCTAGAGCTGGGACTCCTCTGCTGAGCTGGTCCGCAACCACATTCAGGGACCCCCAAATGTGGACTACTGAAAGGTGGGAAAGATTCTGCTCTGCCCAAGACAGAATTAGACCTACTTCTGAGAGTAGACTCTGACACCTGGTGCCTCCCTGTTTGTTGATGTAAGATACCGCAGTAGAATTGTCCGAGCGAACCCTTACAGCCTTGTTTCTGATAAGGGGGAAAAAATGAAAGAGAGCCATCCGGATTGTTCTGAGTTCTCTCAGATTGGATGACATCAAACACTCTTGAGGGCTCCAGGATCCTTGAACTTGAAGTTCCTCTAGATGGGCACCCCAGCCTAGAAGGGATGCATCTGTCGTCAACAGGATGCAACAAGGTTGGATCAAGGACCTCCCATCTTTGACCTGTTTCCACCACTTCAATGAGCGGTGAGCTTCAGATGACAGGGAGCACATTGTCTCTAGCCCTCTGAGAGTTCGATCCCATAGACTCAGAACTTCCGCTTAAAGAGGGCGAATATGCCACAAGGCCCAAGGAACCGCATCCACGGCTGCTGACATTAGGCCTAACATCCTCATCAATACTCTGATAGTTACCTGGCGGGGAACCATGAGTTGATCTGCAGTCTTGGAAATGCGTAACTTCCTTTCCGGAGAAAGGTAGAGCGTCATGTTGGCAGAATCTATTAGGAACCCTAGAAACCTCCTGGTAGTGGAGGGAGAAATCTCTGACTTCTGCCAATTGATAATCCAGCCCAAGCGCTGGAGGAAGGACTGAGCCTGCAGAAGATGAAGATGAAGCGTCTCTACCGAGTGGGCTTTTAGAAGCCAATCGTCCAGATATGGAATGATCTCCAGGCCTCTCAATCTGAGGGGAGCTACTACAGCTATTACCACTTTGGTGAAGATGTAAGGCGCGGTTGTGATGCCGAAGGGAAGCGCGGCAAACTGAAAATGTTTCACCGTCCCCCTGAGACTCACTGCCACTGGTAGATACTTCCTGTGGGACTGGCACACAGGGATGTGAAGATAGGCATCCCTTAGATCCAGTGTAACCATCAGGTCCCCTGGGTTCAGGATGCTGATTATCGGTTTGATGGTTTCCATCCGGAACAGCCTTTTTTTTATGAATCGGTTGATCTATGATCATACACCAACCTCCTGTGGCTTTGGGAACAAGGAAAACTGTCGAATAAACGCCGGATCCAATCTCTTCTGGAGGAACCTCCTCCAAGGCCCCTTTCCGCCTGTATTCCAGTATAGACTCCTCCAACACCGTTTGCTTCTCGCGGGGAAGTAATCTTGTCAAAACTAATTTTTCTGGGGGAACAGATAAAAAATCTATAGTGTACCCTGTCCTTATTATATTCAGGACCCAGGGATCTGGAACAAACTCTGTCCAGGTATTTAGAAAAAAAGTTAAACGGCCTCTGACTGGGAGGTCTGAAAGAATAGGAGTCAAACTTATGACTGGATCTGACGGAAGGGGAGGGCAGTCACTGGTCGGCTTTATTGTTTTTGTTCCCACCGGAACGATATGATCCTCCCCTCCTGGACACACGGCCTCTCTGAGGCCTGGATTGGCCCTGAAAGGGTCTGGACCCTCTACCCTGCCTACCCCTACCCCTAGGGGTTTGAGGGAGGCATTTACCTTTTTTATCGGCAAGACCCTCCATAATGCGGTCCAGTTCAGCCCCCAAAAGCCTTCCTGGCTCGTAAGGGAGGCTGCATAAATTATACTTGGAGGCATTATCTGCCACCCAAGGTTTTAGCCATAGTGGCCTCCTACCCGCTGAAGAGAGGGCCATAGCCTTAGAGGCTAATTTTAACTGCTGTGGTCCGGAGTCACACAGAAAATCCACGGCAAGGAGAATGGACTTAAACTGGACCAGGATGTCATCACGGGATATGCCAGAGTCGATATCCAACTGCACCTGTCAGAGGCGTCTTTGAAGGAAGACGGCTACCTCCGTAGAGGATATAGCCACAGATGCAGCAGCGGTGGAGTAAGATCTTCTCAAGGTGCATTCTACCCGCCTGTCCATCCGGTCCTGTAAGTTAGAGCCGTCATTAGCCGGGACAAGGGTCCTCTTAGACAATTTTGCCATTGCCAAATCAACTTTGGGCACAGTGCCCCACTGGTCTAACTGGGATGTCACAATCGGGAACATGCACTTGAAGCGCTTTGAGATGACCGATGCCATCTCAGGATGCTTCCATTCTAGCTTCATTAACCGAGACAGAGTCTCGTCCACTTTGAAGGCCCTTGGCCCCCTAGAGGTGGACTCTGAAGCTTCCCCAGGATCAACATCCTGGTCCCCCGACCGGATGGATCTAAGTATCCTCTGGGTCTTCTCTACAGCTTCTTCTTCCTCCCTGCTAGACTCAGAGGAATGGACTTCGTCCACGGTATGGTAGGCTTCCTCCTGCATAGGAGTAGGTCTCAGAGGAGATTGGACACCGGGTCTTCTGGATGACACGGAATCCCTTAGGGTGTTCATTGAGGACTCCACAAAGTCCTTTACCCAGACCTACTACGTCCCGTATGGTAGGCTCCGTATCAGGAGGCAGAGGAGGAGGACGGCAAGATGAACACCTATTAAATTCATAGGAGTCTGCTAGAGGGGTGTCACAATCCCTACACGCCAAATGCTTGCGCTTGGATGATGTCTTGCACCCAGACCGATCCCCATCACCGGCAGAGGACATTATCTGCAGAGAAAAAGTTATAATGAATGAACAATGTCTATCCCTTAGACAAACAAAGAAGCAGCAAACCTACCAGGCACAGGAAAGCTGGTAACTAAAGTAGTTTGCCTCAGTAACCCAAGGCTGCAAACAGCACAGCCTAGAAGGACTGGAGGCTTTATATATTCAAATTTGGTGCCCAGAGTGACGTCAGATGCCAGGTTTGAACAAACTTTAATCATTGTTGTTCACAGACAGACCACCAGAGGCCGCTGGCACACAAGCTCCCGCAGGAGATGTGAGGAAACCAAACAGGAAGCTGAATACAGGAGCTCCGTGCCTAGAACAGGAGCTTGCCTGCCTCCACCACGCCACACGGCAGTACCAGCTTCCATCAGATAAGCTGCAACCCTGAAAGAAAAACACAAGGTTAGCATGTAATCTAAGAGTACGGCAGCCAAATGGCTGCCCCCCGTCTGTCCTGCAGTCCCAAAGGACAGAAAAAACACACTGATGTATGGGGGGTTTGGCCTCTTATTATTATTATTATTATTATTATTTATTATTTAAGCGCCATTCATTCCATAGCGCTGTACATATGATAAGCGGTGCACATACATAACAGACAATTGTACTAATCATAAACAAGATGAGTTACAAACTGGTACAGAAGGAGAGAGGGCCCTGCCCATGAGGGCTTACAATCTACATGGTATGGGAGAAGTACACAGTAGGTGCGGGTTGAGTTGGTCATGGCGGTATAGAGGCAGCAGGGTCATTGGTTGTAGGCTTGTCTGAAGAGGTGGGTTTTCAGGTTTCTTTTGTAGGATTCCACTGTAGGTGAGAGTCTGATATGTTGGGGTAACGAGTTCCAGAGTATGGGGGATGCACGGGAGAAATCTTGGAGTCGATTGTGGGAAGAGGCGATAAGAGGAGAGGAGAGAAGGAGGTCTTGTGAGGATCGGAGAGTGCGTGTGGGGATGTATCGGGAAAGTAGCTCAGAGATGTAGGGAGGGGACAGGTTATGGACGGCCTTGTATGTGTTTGTCAGTACTTTGAAGTGGATTCGTTGGGCAATGGGGAGCCAGTGAAGGGATTGGCAGAGGGGAGAGGCAGAGGAGTAATAAGGTGAGAGGTGGATTAGTCGGGCAGCGGAGTTGAGGATAGATTGGAGGGGTGCGAGGGTGCTAGATGGAAGGCCACAGAGGAGAATGTTGCAGTAGTCTAGGCGGGAGATAATGAGGGCATGTACGAGCATTTTCGCAGATTCAAAGTTAAGGAAAGCACGGATGCGGGAGATGTTTTTGAGTTGGAGGCGGCAGGTGGTGGAAAGGGCTTGGATGTGCGGTCGGAAGGAAAGGGCAGAATCTAAGGTCACTCCAAGGCAGCGGGCTTTTTTGACTGGGGATAATGTGCAGCCATTGATCGTGATAGATAGGTCTGTTGGGGGGGTTGAACAAGATGGGGGAAAGATTATGAATTCTGTCTTATTCATGTTAAGTTTAGGAAAGCGAGAGGCGAAGAAGGATGATATAGAAGATAGACATTGTGGGATTCTTGATAGTAAGGTGGTGATGTCTGGACCAGAAAGGTAGATTTGTGTGTCATCAGCATAGGAGTGATACTGAAAGCCATGGGACTCTATGAGCTGTCCCAGGCCAAAAGTGTAGATTGAGAAGAGCAGGGGTCCTAGGACAGAGCCTTGCGGGACACCAACAGAGAGGGCATGAGACGAGGAGGTGGTGCGGGAGTGGGAGACGCTAAACGTCCGGTCTGTGAGGTATGATGTGATCCAGGAGAGAGCCAGGTCAGTGATGCCAAGAGATGAGAGAGTTTGCAACAGAAGGGTGTGGTCAACAGTGTCAAAGGCAGAGGACAGGTCAAGGAGAAGGAGGACAGAGTATTGTTTCTTGGTTTTGGCTGTCAGTAGGTCATTGGTGACTTTGGTAAGGGCAGTCTCGGTCGAGTGGTGGGTTCGGAAGCCGGATTGTAGGCGGTCAAAGAGGGAGCAAGAGGAGAGGTGGGAGGACAGTTCAGAATGGACATGTTGTTCAAGTAGCTTTGAGGCATATGGAAGAAGTGATATGGGGCGATAACTGGACAAGGAAGATGGGTCAAGTGAAGGCTTTTTGAGGATGGGTGTAATGGTAGCATGTTTAAAAGCAGAGGGGAAGACACCAGAGTTTAGTGATAGATTGAAGAGATGAGTTAGGGCTGGGATAAACACTGGGGTGAGGTTAGGGATGAGGTGGGATGGGATCGGGTCAAGTGCACAGGTGGTGAGATGTGATCTGGAGAGTAGAGTGGAGAGTTTTTCTTCTGTAATGGTGGAGAAGCGGGTTTTAGGGGGAGAGGACCGAGCAGATGTGTAGAGGGTCTGTGGGGACTGTGTAGTAAAGCTTTCTCTGATGTGGACTATCTTTTGTTTGAAATATTTGGCAAAGTCCTCAGCTGAGAAGAGAGGAGAGGGTGGGGGCGCTGGGGGGCGGAGAAGGGAGTTAAAAGTGCTAAAAAGTTGTTTAGGGCTGTGTGACAGGGAAGATATGAGAGATGAGAAGTAGGCCTGTTTTGCATCAGCGAGTGAGGATTTGAATATGAGAAGGGATTGCTTGTATGCAGTGAGATGATCTATAGAAGGGGATTTTTTCCATCGTCGCTCAGCAGCCCTGGAAGCTTGTCTGAGTTTCTTGGTCAGGTTGGTGTGCCAGGGTTGTCTGTTGATTTTCCGGATTTTGTTATGTGTGAGGGGGGCAACAGTGTCCAGAGCTGTACTTATTGTGGTGTTGTATAGGGTGGTAGCAGCTTCTGGGTCTTGGAGGCAACAGATGGTAGAGAGTGGGAGAAGAGAGTCAGAAAGCAAGCGAAGGTCGAGATGTTTAAGGTTCCTGCGGGGGTGTGCTGGTGTGTGGACCGGGGGGGCTACAGAAGAGACCAGTGAAGAGAAGGTGAGTAGGTTGTGGTCGGATAGGGGGAGAGGCGAGTTAGAAAGGTTAGATAGGGAGCAAAAGCGGGTAAAGATCAGATCCAGAGTGTGACCATCTCTGTGGGTGGGAGCTGAGGACCACTGTGATAGGCCGAAGGAGGAAGAGAGCGACAGGAGTTTAGAGGCGGCCGAGTGGCAGGTGTCAATAGGGATGTTGAAGTCACCCATGATGATAGTGGGGATGTCGGCAGAAAGAAAGTGTAGTAGCCAGACCACAGACAGACCACCAGAGGCCGCTGGCACACAAGCTCCCGCAGGAGATGTGAGGGAACCAAACAGGAAGCTGAATACAGGAGCTCCGTGCCTAGAACAGGAGCTTGCCTGCCTCCACCACGCCACACGGCAGTACCAGCTTCCATCAGATAAGCTGCAACCCTGAAAGAAAAACACAAGGTTAGCATGTAATCTAAGAGTACGGCAGCCAAATGGCTGCCCCTCGTCTGTCCTGCAGTCCCAAAGGACAGAAAAAACACACTGATGTATGGGGGGTTTGGCCTCTTATAGTGAGGTACTGGGGGCGTGGATTTATTTGATTACTTTACTTCATTAAATATTCCGTCTGTCCTACCAGTTTCACTGGGGCGGATAAACCCCACATGTGCTGCTGGTTAGGACGTAAGGGAAGCTGTGTATATACTGTGAGGGGAGGAGCTGTGTATATACTGTGAGTGGAGGAGCTGTGTATATACTGTGAGCGGAGGAGATGCTGTGTATATACTGCGAGTGGAGGAGATGCTGTGTATATACTGTGAGCGGAGGAGTGGGCATGCAGTATATACCATGAGTGGCGGAGATGCTGTGTATATACTGTGAGCGGAGGAGATGCTGAGTATGCACTTTGAGGGGAGAAGCTGTTGTGTATATACTGTGAGCGTAGGAGACGCTGTATATATAGTGTGAGTGGAGGAGATGCTGTGTATATACTGTGAGTAGAGGAGATGCTGTGTATATACTGTGAGTAGAGAAGATGCTGTGTATATACTGTGAGCGGAGGATCTGTGTATATACTGTGAGCGGAGGAGATGCTGTGTATATACTGTGAGTGAAGGAAATGTGTATATACTGTGAGTGGAGGAGCTGTGTATATACTGTGAACGGAGGAGATGTGTATATACTGTAAACGGAGGAGCTGTGTATATACTGTGAGCAGAGGAGATGCTGTGTATATACTGTGAGAGGAGGAGCTGTGTATATACTGTGAGCGGAGGAGATGCTGTGTATACACTGTGAGGGAGGTGCTGCTATGTATATACTGTGAGCGGAGGAGCTGTGCATGCAGTATATACTGTGAGCGGAGGAGCTGTGCATGCAGTTTATACTGTGAACTGAGGAGATGCATTGTATATACTGTGAGCGTAGGAGCTGTGCATGCAGTATATACTGTGAGCGGAGGAGCTGCTGTGTATATACTGTGAGCGGAGGAGCTGTGTATATACTGTGAGCGGAGGAGCTGCTGTGTATATACTGTGAGTGGAGGAGCTGCTGTATATATACTGTGAGCGGAGGAGCTGCTGTGTATATACTGTGAGTGGAGGAGCTGCTGTGTATATACTGTGAGCGGAGGAGCTGCTGTGTATATACTGTGAGCGGAGGAGCTGTGTATACTGTGAGCGGAGATGTATATACTGTGAGCAGAGGAGCTGCTGTGTATATACTGTTAGCGGAGGAGCTGTGTATACTGTGAGCGGAGATGTATATACTGTGAGCAGAGGAGCTGTGTATATACTGTTAGCGGAGGAGCAGCTGTGTATATACTGTGAGCGGAGGAGCTATTCATGCAGTATATACTATGAATAAAGGAGCAGTGTATGTTCTTTGTGTATTATAGGGGAAATACGTGTGTATTATTAGGGGGAACTATAATCTGGCTGTAGAGGTCTAATTTATGCTGCATTGTGGCATTTGGTAGTGGTGGTGTTAGTATTATTTGCTGTGGGGAGGTCTTGGCGCTTGAAGATTGTATATACACATGCAGTGTCCTGAAACACACTGCTTAACCCCTTAAGGACCGAGGACGTACCGGTACGCCCTATTTCCCGAGTCCTTAAGGACCGAGGACGTACCGGTACGTCCTGACTTAAAACCGTAACTCCGGCGCCGCGGGGGTTAATCGGAACGGGATTTCGGCTGAAATCATTCAGCCGGCATCCCGTAACAACGCAGGGGGGGGTCATTTGACCCCCCCGTATCGGCGATCGCAGAAAACCGCATGTCAATTCAGACCTGCGGTTTTCTGCGTTTCCGGTCCATTCGGGTGTCCTGTGACCCGATGAACCGGAAAAAGACTGCGATCGGTGGCGTAATTATACACCACCAATCGCAGTCCGAGGATTTGAGGAGGCGGTGCTGGCCCTGGTGCTGAACACTGCTGTCCAGGGTGCTGATTGGTGCAGGGGAGAGAGGCGCGAGATTCAAACTTCCTGCGCTCCTCTCTCCCCTCCTCTTCCTGTTCTGCACGAGCACCCGGCAGCATCGTCCAGCACCAGCTCCTGTGTCCCCCTAATCGGCATCCATCACCCTCCTGCACCCATCGCCACCCAGGTAGGTTAGGGTCAGTGAGGGAGAGGCACCGTTAGGCAGGGAAAGAAGGGAAAAGTAAGTTAGGAAAAAAAAAAAAAAAAAAAACTTATCCAAACTTCCATCTATCCATCTAACCCTAACCCAGACCCCCCCCTGCCACTTGCCCCCCCCCACCAGCCCCCCCACCCCACACCAGACCCCCACCAGCCCCCCCACCCCCCACCAGCCCCCCCACCCCCCACCAGCCCCCCTCCTCACTTTTTTTTTTCTGCGTGCGCTGACTGGCCGGCACTTTTTAGCGTCCGTCCACTGTTAGCGCATCGCCCGCCCCACACCCCACCGACCGCTGATCAGCGTTGTACCGCTGATCAGCAAGTTTTAACTTTTTTTTTTCCTAACACTTGCCCTTTTTTTTTTGCCTTTTTTAGTACGCGAACACCCGTTGCCCACACACACACGCACATATAATAAAGTTTTACACACACGCACACCTACACGCACACACACCCATGGCCCGCCGGGTGTTCTCGGCCGAGGAGGCATATGCCCAGATTGCCTCCGACTCTGAGAGCCCCAGTGAGGATGAGGATGACCCCACGTTCCTCTTATCATCCGCATCCTCCTCATCATCATCGGATGACGATGAGCCACCAAGGCGGCGGAGACGCCGCCAGGCGGAGCCAGGGGCCCCACATGCTAGGGATCCTGTGGCCCACCCTAGTACGAGCCGCCCTGGGGTTCGTACTGGTTTCCCGGCCCACCAAATAAGTCCACCGGAGACCCCTGCCGATGAACTTAGCTGGTGTCCCCCAGTGGACTTTGAGCCTGAGATTCCGGATTTCGCTGGCAATCCTGGAATCCAGATTCCCACAGTGGGGTTTACTGAAATAGACTATTTTAGTTTTTTTTTCAGTAACCCACTGGTGAATTTGATGGTGGAGCAGACGAATCTGTACGCCCAACAGTTCGTCGCTCAAAACCCAGGCTCAGTTTTGGCTAGACCCGGTGGCTGGACGCCGGTCAGTGCAGCCGAAATGAGGACATTTTGGGGCCTCGTGCTGCATATGGGTCTAGTCCAAAAACCCAGTGTCAGACAATACTGGAGTGGGGACGTCTTGTACCAGACCCCACTGTACAGTATGGTCATGACACGTCACCGGTTTGAGGCCATCCGGAAATGTCTGCATTATTCCGATAATGCAGCATGTCCACCCCGAGGTGATCCTGCCTATGACCGGCTGTATAAGATACGGCCGGTCATCGATCACTTTGGGGCCACATTTCAGCAGGCCTACGTACCTGGAAGGGAGGTCGCGGTTGATGAGTCGCTCATTGCGTTCAAGGGGAGACTCAGTTTCCGCCAATATATTCCCACAAAGCGGGCGAGGTATGGCGTGAAGCTATACAAAATTTGTGAGAGTACCTCAGGGTACACTTACAAATTTCGTGTGTACGAGGGGCGAGATTCCCGTATTCAACCCCCAGAATGTCCCCCCACTCTGGGTGTTAGCGGGAAACTCGTGTGGGACCTTATGTACCCACTGCTGGATAGTGGTTACCACTTGTACGTGGATAACTTTTATACCAGCATTCCCTTGTTCAGGTCCCTTGCCGCCAGATCCACGTTCGCTTGTGGGACCGTGCGGAAAAATCAGCGCGGCCTCCCTGCCTACCCCCTCCAGGTACCTATCCCCAGGGGTGAGACCCGTGCACTTACCAGTGGAAACCTGTTGCTGGTCAGGTATAAGGACAAGAGGGATGTCCTTATGCTGTCCACAATCCACGGTAACGGCACCACCCCAGTCCCTGTGCGAGGTACCGCGGCAACGGTCCTCAAGCCCGATTGTATCGTCGACTACAATCGGTATATGGGAGGAGTTGATCTCTCTGATCAAGTCCTCACGCCATATAACGCCATGCGCAAAACCCGGGCATGGTACAAAAAAGTTGCGGTCTACTTGGTGCAGGTTGCCATGTACAACTCTTTTGTACTATCCCGAAGCGCTGGCAGCACAGGGACATTCCTCCAATTCTATGAGGCAGTCCTCAAGGACCTGATCTTTTCGGACCGGGAAAGAGCAGGCCGGAGTACCTCGGGAACTGGAGGCGCCCGGATCGTCCCTGGCCAACACTTTCCAGGTGTGGTCCCCCATACTGGAAAGAAGGGACGAACCCAAAAAAAGTGCAGAGTGTGTCACAAGAGGGGGATACGGAAGGACACCACAACTCAGTGTGACACGTGCCCCGATCATCCGGGCCTCTGCATTATCAATTGCTTCAGGGAGTATCACACTTCCATGGAGTACTAAATTTTTATAATCCCCAACAGTTCACTAGAGAACATAAAACACTATGGCTCTCAGACTTTGGAGACACGAAAACTATTTTTCTTTCCCCAAAAAATATTAGTTTTAGTGCAGGCATCCTCAAACTGCGGCCCTCCAGATGTTGTAAAACTATAACTCCCAGCATGCCCAGACAACCTACAGCCATCATCAGGGCATAGTGGGAATTGTAGTTTTACAACATCTGGAGGGCCGCAGTTTTAGGATGCCTGCTTAGTGTGTCCAAAGTCTGAGAGCCATACATATTGGGCATCGTCGCGTGCGTAAAAGTCGTCGCTATAAAAATAACTTTTGACCAAACGCCTCGGATGAACGGTGTTAAAAATATAAAATAAAAACTGTGCCAAAACACCTATTTTTGGGCAAAATTTCAATTTAAATCCATTTTGCCGGTAATAAAGCAAGGGTTAACAGCCAAACAAAACTCAATATTTATGGCCCTGATTCTGTAGTTTGCAGAAACACCCCATATGTGGTCGTAAATGGCTATATAGCCGCACGGCAGGGCATAGAACGAAGGGAACGCCATACGGTTTCTGGAAGGCAGATTTTGATGGACAGTTTTTTTTTTGACACCATGTCCCATTAGAAGCCCCCCCTGATGTAGCCTAGACTAGAAACTCCAAAAAAGTGACCCCATCTAAGAAACTACACCCCTCAAGGTATTCAAAAGTTACTTTACAAACTATGTTAACCCTTTAGGTGTTCCACAAAACTAAATAGCGAATGTAGAAACAATTTTAGAATTTAATTTTTTTGTTACATTGCCTCAAAAAAGAGTAATATAGAGCAACCAAAAATCATATTTACCCCTAAAATAGTCCCAAAACAACAACCACCTTATCCCGTAGTTTCCTAGATGGGGTCACTTTTATGGAGTTTCTACTCTAGGGGTGCATCAGGGGGCTTGAAAGGGTACATGGTGTAAATAAACCAGTCCAGCAAAATCTGCCTTCCAAAAACCATATGGCGTTCCCCTTCTTCTATGTCCTGCCGTTTAGCCAAATAGTAGTTTACCACCACATATGGGGTGTTTCTGCAAACTACAGAATCAGGGCAACCCATTTTGAGTGTTGTTTGGCAGTTAACCCTTCTTTTACTCCTGGAAAAAATTGATTATATTGGAAAATTTTCCAAAAAATAGAAATTTCAAAATTGTTTCTCCATCTGCCATTAACTCTTGTGGAACACCTAAAGGGTTAACAAAGTTTGTAAACCCAGTTTTGAATACCTTGAGGGGTGTACTTTCTTAGATGGAGTCACTTTTCTGAAATTTCTATTCTAGGGGTGCAACAGGGGGCTTCAAATGGGACATGGTATAAACAAAACCAGTCCTGCAAAATCTGCCTTCCAAAACCCATATGGTGTTCCCCTCCTTCTATGTGCTACCGTTCGGCCAAACAGTAGTTTACGACCACATATGGGGTGTTTCTGCAAACTACAGAATCAGGGCAACCCATTTTGAGTGTTGTTTGGCAGTTAACCCTTGTTTTACTCCTGGAAAAAATTGATTATATTGGAAAATTTTCCAAAAAATAGAAATTTCTAAATTGTTTCTCCATCTGCCATTAACTCTTGTGGAACACCTAAAGGGTTAACAAAGTTTGTAAACCCAGTTTTGAATACCTTGAGGGGTGTACTTTCTTAGATGGAGTCACTTTTCTGAAATTTCTATTCTAGGGGTGCAACAGGGGGCTTCAAATGGGACATGGTATAAACAAAACCAGTCCTGCAAAATCTGCCTTCCAAAACCCATATGGTGTTCCCCTCCTTCTATGTGCTACCGTTCGGCCAAACAGTAGTTTACCACCACATATGGGGTGTTTCTGCAAACTACAGAATCAGGGCAACCCATTTTGAGTGTTGTTTGGCAGTTAACCCTTGTTTTACTCCTGGAAAAAATTGATTATATTGTAAAATTTTCCCAAAAATAGAAATTTCTAAATTGTTTCTCCATCTGCCATTAACTCTTGTGGAACACCTAAAGGGTTAACAAAGTTTGTAAACCCAGTTTTGAATACCTTGAGGGGTGTACTTTCTTAGATGGAGTCACTTTTCTGAAATTTCTATTCTAGGGGTGCAACAGGGGGCTTCAAATGGGACATGGTATAAACAAAACCAGTCCTGCAAAATCTGCCTTCCAAAACCCATATGGTGTTCCCCTCCTTCTATGTGCTACCGTTCGGCCAAACAGTAGTTTACGACCACATATGGGGTGTTTCTGCAAACTACAGAATCAGGGCAACCCATTTTGAGTGGTGTTTGGCAGTTAACCCTTGTTTTACTCCTGGAAAAAATTGATTATATTGGAAAATTTTCCAAAAAATAGAAATTTCAAAATTGTTTCTCCATCTGCCATTAACTCTTGTGGAACACCTAAAGGGTTAACAAAGTTTGTAAACCCAGTTTTGAATACCTTGAGGGGTGTACTTTCTTAGATGGAGTCACTTTTCTGAAATTTCTATTCTTGGGGTGCAACAGAGGGCTTCAAATGGGACATGGTATAAACAAAACCAGTCCTGCAAAATCTGCCTTCCAAAACCCATATGGTGTTCCCCTCCTTCTATGTGCTACCGTTCGGCCAAACAGTAGTTTACGACCACATATGGGGTGTTTCTGCAAACTACAGAATCAGGGCAACCCATTTTGAGTGTTGTTTGGCAGTTAACCCTTGTTTTACTCCTGGAAAAAATTGATTATATTGGAAAATTTTCCAAAAAATAGAAATTTCAAAATTGTTTCTCTATCTGCCATTAACTCTTGTGGAAGACCTAAAGGGTTAATAAAGTTTGAAAAAACAGTTTTGAATACCTTGAGGGGTGTAGTTTCTAGAATGGGGTCATTTTTGGGAGGTTTCTATTATCTAAGCCTCACAATATGACTTCAAACCTGAACTGGTCCATAAAAAGTGGGATTTTGAAGATTTCTCAAAAATTTCAAAATTTGCTTCTAAACTTCTAAGCCTTGTAACATCCCCAAAAAATAAAATATCATTCCCAAAATGCTACAAACATGAAGTAGACATATGGGGAATGTAAAGTCATCACAATTTTTGGGGGTATTACTATGTATTACAGAAGTAGAGAAACTGAAACTTTGAAATTTGCTAATTTTTCTAAATTTTTGGTAAAAAATGTATTTTTTTATGCAAAAAAAATAACTTTTTTGACCCAATTTTAGCAGTGTCATGAAGTACAATATGTGACGAAAAAACAATCTCAGAACGGCCTGGGTAAGTCAAAGCGTTTTAAAGTTATGAGCACTTAAAGTGACACTGGTCAGATTTGCAAAAAATGGCCCGGTCCTTAAGGTGAAAATGAGCCCGGTCCTTAAGGGGTTAATGTTGTGATTGTGTTTCATGTAAGGCTACTTTCACACTAGCGTTCGGGGCTCCGCTTATGAGCTCCGTTTGAAGGCTCTCACAAGCGGCCCCGAACGCATCCGTCCAGCCCTAATGCATTCTGAGTGGATGCGGATCCGCTCAGAATGCATCAGTCTGGCAGCGTTTGGCCTCTTCTCCGCTCAGCAGGCGGACACCTGAACGCTGCTTGCAGCGTTCGGGTGTCCGCCTGGCCGTGCGGAGGCAAACGGATCCGTCCAGACTTACAATGAAAGTCAATGGGGACGGATCCGTTTGAATTTGACACTATATCGCTCAATTTTCAAACTTTCAATGTAATGTCTGGACGGATCCGTCTGAAGCTACTTTCACACTTTCATCGTCTGCATTATATGAGCGGATCTGTCTCAGATGGATCCGCTCTGAACGCAAGTGTGAAAGTAGCCTAAACTGTGCTTATAAATCTGTCCGCATAAAGTTGCATAGGGAGGTGAAGGTTCTAACAAGCCTCCCAGGGCTAACTCCACCCTACACTCAGTGTGTATGCACAGTGCAGGAAGAAGAAGGTCAGTGTGTGATGATGTCTGAGGACAAGCTAAACCTCAGCAGCCATTTTTTATTTAATTTTAATAAATGTTTTTATTGTTTCATAGAAATTTGAGTATACACCGATAGGCATAACAAAGTTAACAATTTCCAAAGCAAAAATACCTCGGCAAGCCTTTACAGCATTCTAAATGTTGGAGACATAAATATAAATACAACCTGTAGATTACAGTTACTGGAGGTAATCCTGGTCTGCAGAACAACTCCAAAAAGAGGTGGAGAAAAGAATAAAAATAGAAACAATGGGGGAGGGGGGAGGAAGTCTGAGGGGATGAGGGTAAAGGGTACTATCGTTCCATACTCTTACATTCTATCGTATCAAGTTTTAGGCCTCAGTCTCCTTCACAAGACTGCTAGATCATTCAGCGAATCCTCTAAACAATTTCCACGGTCCCCAAATATTATTGAAACGCTGAGGTGACCTAGAGTCCCAATGTGCAATTTGTTCCAATCTATAAATCTGATCACTTTTCATAAACCAGTGCTGCAGAGGAGGGTGGTCTGTTTTTCGCCAGTATACTGCTACTAGTAAGCGGGCCGCCACTAACAGTATTCCACATAAAGTAGAAGATACTTTCGATCTCAAATTAGTTGACTCTCCCACCATACCAAATAAGCACAGTTTTGGTGATGCTTTAATGGTTACTTTACATACCTTGGATAGAATTTCACAAATTCCTTGCCAATACAGTTGTATTTTAGGACATGACCACCAGATATGGCTCTGCATCCCTAAAGTATTCTCACACCTCCAACAGACGGAGCTAACCTCCGGGAACATAATGTGTAATCATTGCGGTGTATAATACCAGTGGGTAAGCACTTTGTAACTATTCTCCTGTAATTTTACACATCTAGAAACCTTCCCTGGATTTTTTAGTAATTTTGGCAATTCTCTGCTATCGAATTTAATGTCTAGTTCCTCTTCGCACTTATCTATAAATTTGCATCTACTTGGATCGCCGGAGGAATTAATCACAGAATAAAGTAGGGATATCTTCTTTTTGGGTTCCTGCCTTTGTAGTGCCATCTTCTCAAACATCGTGTGATCGGTGCCCCATATTGATGCCCTAGTTCATTTCTTAAATGTATGGTAACAATGTATAATTTGGAACGTAGTGCATTGTTTCAAAGCAGAGTGACTCTGCAATGGTGGCAAATCAGCGTTTTGGCACAAGGACAGTATCGGTGTCCCATTGTTCTTTTCGCTCTCTTTAACCGTGTTCCAGAAACACAAATTCGACTGGCACAGGACGTCCCTTACCTGCATTAATAAAGCATAATTTGGTATCAACTTCTGCAGCATATTCAGTGTACACCATTTAGTTATTGTATGTTTGGTAATCGAGCTATATGTAATAAGCATCTTGTTGACCTCAGCAGCCATTTTGCAGAGATATAAAAGTTCCATACTTAGTTCCATGCACCAGCCCATAAAAGGGAAATGATTACAGTATCTCCAGACAATCCAGAGAGGGAATGAGGATATTGACAAAGGAAGGTAACTGTCATTTATCAGACTCCAGACTCCTTTGTATCAGGTGAAGAGTATCAAAGCTACAAGCTACCCACCATAATTATTTGTCAGAGTATAGTATTCCTAGAGGAGGATACCGAAGTATAGGATTATACTGGACAGCAGAGATAGTTCATCCCTCCAGCCTGGAGAAACAAGAGAGAGAAAGACTGATTGTTATAGAGGATGATTCCTTATGCAACTTCTGGCAACTATTGTGAATCACTGTGAAAGCTGCCTTTATGTAAATTACTGTTGCATACCTTGATGATCTGCGGATCAGCTTCAGTAAAGTACTGGGAGTTTGTTAAAAGCTCTAGTCTCCCTTATTCTATATCAAAATTTCAACTACTACCACCAACATTTGCACCTAATGGGGCTGGCGTCACGAACCAGTGGCCCAGCCGCGAAAGCACCTTACACCAATTACCATCAAGGGCACCTCAACTAACATCTGGCTGGTGTTCCCTGCAACCGAGAGTGCCCCGGAGGATTTCGTGCTGTCTTCCCATCCACTGCACTGCCGACCCCAAGGGACAACTAAACCGTGAGTACTACTATCCTCGGCACCTTATCACTAGTAGGCTCACGCACGCATCCTCCATAGGGAGCCCCGGCATGCTGCATGAATTGGCGTCACTACGAACACAATTCTTGCAATATAACTGTGTGCCATTGCCTTATGAGAATAAGCCCCACTTGTTTGCCTGAGAGAGTGTCAGTGTGCTTTAATACAGTGCAAACTTTAAACGCTTTTATTGAGCTGCAAAACTGTCCAAATATATATTGAGAGTTGCCTAGATCCTAACAACATTTCAGTCCCTCTTCCAGGGATCAAATCTAGCTTGGCGCCCTTCTGGTGGTGAGCCCTCCTGTTTGTCCCTTTTCGTCCCCTAATAGAACAGTCCTATTCTTGTCCGTAATGCGGAATATATTAGGACTATGTTGTTCTAATGATGTTCTATTTTTTTGTGAAACGGACATGAAATGCACACTGAGTAATTTCAGTTTTTTTTGCAGGCCCGTTGAATTGAATGGTTCCGCATATAGGCCTTAAAAAAAAAAAAAAGGACACGTTAAAAAAAAAATACATTGTGTCCTGTAATTAGAATCACAAGTGTCTTCAAACTTGTAATCAGTCACTCTGCTTATTTCAAAGGCGAAAAAAAGTCACACTGAACATGGATGAAAGAAAGGAGAGAGCTGTCCTAGGAGATTAGAAAAATAGTTATAGACAGACCTGTTAAAGATAAAGGCTATAAGACCATCTCCAAATAGCTTGATGTTCCTTTTACTACAGTTTCACATGTTATCTAGTAGTTTAAAGGGGTTGTCTCATCATGGACAATCGGGGCATATAGCTAGGATATGCCCCCATTGTCTTATCGATAACGCCGCAGCCGCACTCCATTCATTTTCTATGGGGCCAGAACGCTGGTTCAGCTTTTTCCGTCGGCCCCATAGAAATGAATGGGAGCAGGGGACGAGCATGCACGGTACACTCCCATTCACTTCTATGGGGAGCCGGTTTGGTGGTGGCCGGACCGGAGTCCTCCAGCCACCACCTTGCAGGATTCCGTTCTCGATATAGGTGCAGGTCACAGCAGTGAGACCCGCACCTATAAGACAATGGGGGCATATCCTAGCGATATGCCCCCATTGTACATGATGAGACAACCCCTTTAAGGTCTACAAGACTGTAGCCAACCTCCCTTGATGTGGTCCCAAGAGGAAAATTGATGACAAATTGAACAGAAGGATAATAGGAATGGTAACCAAAAGCCCAAAACAACTTCCACAGAGATTAGAGGTAAACTCCAAGGTCAAGGTCAAGGTACATCAGTGTCAGATCACACCATCCATTGCTGTCTTACCCAAAGTGGACTTAATACAAGACAACCAAGGAGGAAACCACTGTTAAAAGCAAATCTAGAAAAAGCAAGACTGGAATTTGCCAAAATGCATATTGATAAGCCACAAAGCTTCTGGGAGAATCTCCTTTGGACAAATGAGACAAAACTCGAGCTTTATGGCAAGTCATATGAGCAGTGTGTTCACAGACACAAAAATGAAGCATAAAAAGAAAAAAACATTGTACCTACTGTGAAATTTGGAGGAGGCTCGGTTATGTTTCGGGGCTGCTTTGCTGCATCTGGCAGCGAATCATGGCATTCTGGAGCGAAATGTGCAGCCCAGTGTCAGAAAGCTTGGTCTGAGTCACAGGTCATGGGTCCTCCAACAGAATAATGACCCAAAATACACAGCAAAAAACATCCAAAATTGAACATTTGTGGAAGGAGCTGAAAGATGCAGTGTGACGAATACCGTCCCCCGACTGACATTGGACGTCAAATACGTAGAGCCAGCGAGATACGGTATGGTCACTAGTTACCATGGCGTGACATGACGCCGTCCCTGAGAAGCAGGTAAGGTCAGCTTGGTACAGTGTTTACAGACTCCTCCTGTCCACACGGGCACAGAGAGGCAACAAGCTGAGAGAGCCTTTTCACTGCCCCAGTGAAACAGCGCATTCTCAGCCCGGGTATACTGCCACCAGTTCCTTGTTTTATATAAGCCCGGTCCGCTAACAGGATTATATAGGGTAAGAAACCAACCCGCGGTAGCGTATTACTAGGCCGAAACATGGACAAGGGGATTTGTGATCAAGATACAAGGACAGCACAAGATTCAATTATATATTTAATTGCCTTAAGGGTGCACTAGACGTAACACAATATACACAGAAAATCTATACAGTGGTCTGAGTGGTAAATACAGATGGCGTGGTACAAACAGGGTTAAGCAGAACAAAAGTCAGTTTACCAGGTTTAGAAGTCCTTTGGGTTGTGATGAGTTCTTAGCTGTGGTCACATGGGAAGCAGTGATGTCAGCTGTTTGCAGGTCCCTCTAAACACATGGCACGATGTGACCTCCCTTCAGAGAAAGACACGCCCACCTGCTGGCACAAGCTTTTTAACCTGTAGCCGGCCCCTCCCGGCCACCCCCCCCCCCTTTACATGAGCCACAAAACCGATTAGGGCTCATGGCTCCAGACCAGAATGTCGCAGGGAGGTGGTTCTGGGACCAATGGATCCTCCTGGGTTTCAGCTACCAGTAGAGTCCAAGCATGGTACCGTTATTTGGTTTCTGTGGGGAGATATGTATATCTCTATTCCCGGGCATCCCACCATCAAACTATAACCAGGGGCTTGTTCATCGTGGCCACAGGGACACAAATATGCATCTGGTTTATATCTGTGATGGACGGGCGATTCATAATTCCTTATGAATCGCCAGTTCCATGATGTTTGATAATGTTCATTGAACTGGGGAATGGCCTAGACCCCCTGCAGATAGGTTTTTCCTGTTCCATTAGCTGGGTTACTGGCTGGCTGAATGGAGATGAGAAATGGTAAACAACGGTGGCCTGCTTTAGGTTGTCTGCCAGTTGGCTATGCTTTGAAGCAGGGCCCCCCTGTGGAGTTCACTACCTCTGCTATCTGACAGCTGATGGCTGGTGTGGGAACATGACTGATATAAAATAATAATTCATATTCCTCACATGCAGTCTGGAGAAGGCACCCTTCAAACCAGTTTTCTCATGAGGAGTTTGCCAAAATACCAGTTTTCCTCTGTAACTGGGACATCCAAAGGGGACCCAGTTACAGGGTAATGCAGCCTCCCATTTTACACATGGAGAGCTGATCGGGATCTGCTTAGATCCTACAGCTCTGCTATGCCTGAGACACCCGCGATCCCGTGCTCGCGGGGTCAAATAGAGGATGTGGCATAGCCTCTCCTGTTCACTGCATAGTGCTCTGAGCGCTACGCACCAAGGAAAAGAGATGACAGAAGTGATATGATACCGCTTCTGTCCTTGGGGACCTTACCTGCTCCTGCAGTAGCTTTAATCCCATGCCATACATGTATGGCGCTCTGGATTAAAGCCCTGTACCAAGTGTGTGGAAAGCACTAATTGGTTAATACAGCTCTGGTCACAGAGACAGTCTGTATCTGCGTTGGATTTGCAGATAAAACACAGCTAGGGCATTTGATCAGTTATGTTCATGTCCAGCAGGACAGGAGCCACAAATCACAGCAGTGCAGCTTGCATGCAGGCCCCACATTGTGCACCCCTGCCTTAAAGGGCGTAGTGTTCAAAATGTGATCTTTTTGGGGAGTGGTACCTTGGAACAGAACCCGGGTTTGAGAAATCATTTTTTACAGTAGAAATTGATTTATGAAGTTATTATGCAAAGTCTCGCAAAAGTTTGCAAAGTAATAACTTCGGCTCATCGGAGCCAATACATTCTAATACTGTGCGGAGCTCCTCACTCCGTACAGTATTAGATCAAAGTTTTATGTGAATCGACTTCGGATGTTTCATCAGAAATCGATTCGCTCATCTCTGTTTGGTACATAAACATAAAATGGCGCCTGAAAAACACGTCAGTCAAGTAGCACACTAGAACCACGTTTCTAAAAACGGCAGAACAAGCTTAATACATATTAGTTTTATTTCACTGTTGCCACACACACCTCTAGAAGTTTATTTTGTTTGTATCTTGATATTTCTTGTAAATTATGTAATCATCACTATGAATACTGCCTTGAAATGTGTAAGGATTTCCATCACTCCTGGTTGTCAAAAAGTGTGCACACATTACTCTAAGTCTCAGAGTCTCTCTAGTCTATTTGTGTGCTATTTTAGGACATTTATGAACTTCAGTAATGAGAAGTCCAATCTGAAAACCATCATATAAAAATTATAGGAAGTTCTCAAATAAGAGTGTCACGCTTCGGTGTGGGAGGGAAACCCACACCGAACGGAGGAGGGAAAAAGGCCTGGTAACTAGGTAAAGGATCAGGACACCTCCTAGAGAAACCCTAATCAAAATTCTGACTGACTGCAAGTATGAACTGACCCCAGAGGTAGGTGAGTTCATACACAGGAACCTAAAGTCCTAACTTACCCTGTAGTACAGTGGTAATAATGTCAGGACAAGAGACAACCTGATCCTCCAAAAGGTAGGATGAACAGGAGTCTCCCTCAGGCCTAAACACTAATGGCAGGGAAAAGAACAAGAGAAGATAACCCCAAAAGGGGAAGGAGACACTTAACTTCAAATGGCTATGGAAGCACAGGAACTCCGCCGAGATCCAATCACCAGCAATCCACTACAAGACTGAAGCTATAAACCGCATAGCATGGTGGGAGAAGCCACAATAAATCAGGAAGGTTAAATGACCACATAAGCAACACCTGAGGCAAGGGGTGTGGCCATTACCAGAAACAACGCAGACACAAATTGATCCACAAGGAACCTGTGAGATCAAACCACGTGTTGCCAGTCTTACTGATCTCCTGGCACCTGTCACGGGAACGTCCGTGACAGAGAGGTTCTGTGAATTTTTACTTCTCTTATATCCTACCGGCTGTACAACAAATGGAGGATGTGGTATTTCATCCCCTTGGAACTGGTAACACAGATTGAACATTTAACAATTAAATAATTAACTATCCTCCCATACACTAGAAAGTATGTTACAACCCTACCTACACTGTGTTTATCTCTGGTTCAAGGACAAATGGAGTCTTGTATTTCTGAACCATATTCTTTGGAAGTTTGAAAATGTATCTTCAGGTCCAACCAGTTTAATTCTCTTTTCTGTCTGAAAAAGGCATCAAGGCCTCAAAAGCAGGTCCAAAATCAGGTCCAACCAGCCTCAAAAGCAGGTCCAAAATCAGGTCCAACCAGTTTAATTGTCTTTTCTGGCTCAAAAAGGCATTAAGGCCTTAAAAGCAGGTAGGGGATTAAAGAGGCCATTAAAAGCTGCCTTTCTGCCTTTGTAAAAAATGCATTCAACTCATGCAGTTCTTATTTCTTAGGCAGAGAAAAGTTTGATTCCTTTTAGTCAGATATGTATTGCAGCCTCTTGGTAAGAAACCAACCCGCGGTAGCGTATTACTAGGCCGAAACATGGACAAGGGGATTTGTGATCAAGATACAAGGACAGCACAAGATTCAATTATATATTTAATTGCCTTAAGGGTGCACTAGACGTAACACAATATACACAGAAAATCTATACAGTGGTCTGAGTGGTAAATACAGATGGCGTGGTACAAACAGGGTTAAGCAGAACAAAAGTCAGTTTACCAGGTTTAGAAGTCCTTTGGGTTGTGATGAGTTCTTAGCTGTGGTCACATGGGAAGCAGTGATGTCAGCTGTTTGCAGGTCCCTCTAAACACATGGCACGATTGTATTTTTCCTTCATCAACAATGTTTGGTAAGACTTTTGGAATTCAGAAAGGATGGCCTTTGGAAGTCAATATTGAATTATGTGGTATAAGAGGGCCTTCCTAATAGGGTTACTTATTAAAGTAACCCATTACTTGTTATGCTAGTAGGATGTGAGGAAGGTTTTGATCTAAACTTAATCTGTTTTCCCTTAGTCCTAACAGCAGTAGAAATATCTTTATGTTTTGCTTTTCATAATTAAACATAACAAAAGTGGAGGAGTAGCAACATTTTTAATGTAGGGGACGTAGTGAGTTAATTATTAAAAGTTCCATCTGTCTACCAGTTCACAATGGCAGAAATACCCCTCTCCCCTATTCGTTGTTGAGACTAAGGGAAAACAGAATAACAATAGAAATCAAAACTTCTGACATTACTGTTGTAAAGCTTTGTAGTTTCAGGTATTGTAGATGAGCGTTCTAAAACTCATTTGTGTTTCATCTGCTAAAAACTGCTAATTTTCCATCTGTGTGGAATCAGTACTGTCTCAGACAGCATTATTTTAGTCTGTTTTTCACATTAGTTAAAAAAGCAGTACATCTTGCATCTCCTAGCAAACATCCAGAAATTGAGAAATAGACTACAACCGGATGGTGCCTGTGTGCTGTCATTTTTTTTACGGAACAGTTGATTTGAATGTGTGTGTCTAGCATTAAAGTCAGACCAAAATAACTGAGGGTCTGTGAGAAATATCAGACATGAATTGGCCCATTGGCTATAATGGGTCTGTGTTCAGTCTTCGTGCTGTCCATTCTACACTCAGACAGCACACCAATATGAAAATCATACGTTTGAATAAGGACAGCTTCCACAGTTTCTCCATGAACATTTTTTTCATGAAAGAATACTGCAGTAAATGAAATGCTATCTCTAAGGATGTACATCATCCCATAGAAGACGACAGCTTGAAAGTATTGGGTTGTCAGGGCATAAAGACTGCTTAGGACTAGTCTTGTTCATGTACAGTATATTCAATGTACAGCACCTCAACCAGCCTATATTCATATAAAAAGAACTGGATATATTATTAAAGAAACTCCCCAGTTTATTAGTATAGACACAACCAGAGCTGAGATGACTTCTAGGTATAGAGGAAAGCTAGCCAGTGTCCTATTTTCCCCAGGACCTACCTTCTAAAAGTTGCTGCAGGGACCCCCAATCATCTGGTAGCATCTTGCTGCTGTGTGATCAGGTAATATCTGAATGAATCCATATGATGGGCTCCCCAAAAAAAATTGGACTGGTGGGCCCTAGGCACCCCAGTCCCACACTGATCATAGTAATGCCCTTACGGAGCTAAGCTGCAGTGTAAAGCAGGAGAAACAATGTGTCTCTAGATCACTGCATAAAACTGACACAGAGACACCTATGTGCAAAAAGCAGGGCATGGCAGCATTACACTGTGTCGGTAACTGAGAGGGTGAAGATTCAGGTTCATCTGCAGAGCTGAGACAGTAGAACTCTGCATCAGAACTGGGGGTTCAGCACTGGAAATGAGGGGTTCACTTCATACCCAGTGCCCAGCAGCGAGACAACATAGAGCTGTAGTTTCGACTTTAGTGGGTGCAGCGCTAGCTACTGATGATGTGCTGAGTAAAGGGGGGGGGGGGGCCGAGGAAGCAGGGAGCTGGAAAGCCAAGCCTGAGCCCCGGACAGTGACTCAAGACAGGAGCGAGAATTAAGTGCAATTCGAAGGCTGGGCCTTTTTTCCAAGACCGGACCCCTTTCCTCCAGGGGCCCCATAGCAGCTGTGTGGGCTGCGTTTTGTTAGAGGTACTCCGCTGACTGTACCTCTCAACAATTTTTTTCCAGTAGAATCTGTACAAGGCCCGATTGACACAACCATATCCGTTTTGCGGTTTGCAAATTACAGATCCACAAAAAAGATAGATGTGGTCCATGTTACATTTTTTGTGGACCCGTTGACTTCAATGGGCATGTGGTCACTGGTGAAGATCAGGAGATGGTTTATTCTGCGCTTCATTTTGTCTCAGACCCATGGTGATCCGAACATTCCTACCATCAGCTGGGAAGGAACAGGTCATTTCTTGTCCTGACACTATTTCCAGGGCCCTTTAGGGTCAGATAGGGTCCTAGGTTCCAGCTTACGAATATTCCTACCATCAAGGTTTGTTCATGCTTATAGTAGTCAGGGCTCTGGTTAGGGATTCACTAGGTGATGACCTTTCTCCCTTTACCTAGTTTCCAGGCCTAGTACCTCTTCCCTTCCCTCTTGTGGCCAGTGTGGAGTTATCCTCCCACACCACGCCGTGACTACTTGTTAATGATGTCATTGTCCAGCATGAATTCCTGTCCGCTGCTCTTCAGGATGGATAAGTGCTTTGGAGACAAGTTGTTCTGTGCTCTCCGGGTATAGGCCATCTCCACTTGTGGTGTTCTCAGCTCTGGGCTTCCTACATATTTGGTAGATGGAGCGGACATGTTTTCTGCTGCAGCTCTTTTGGATGGTGGAAATGTTCCAGACTGACGGAAATTGGAGGTTGGTGCTTTTGTTTTAAGACTGGCTTTGGAAGCTTCATGAGATGCCTTCAAAAGGTCTTCAGCAGACTCAACCATTTTCTTGTCCAATGTTTTCAGTATTTAAAGAGACGTTATCCTTCACTGCTGTGTCTTGTTTTTGCCGAGTCTTTCTATTACATCGTTGCTTACAGCTCTTTGGTGTTTTTTTTAGCAGGTGGTGATTTGTTGACAAGGAATGGCTCCACAGCAGCAGCATCCCGGGGTCTTTTTTGTGGGGCTTCTCCACTTTCTGTTTTTTTTCTCCCAGGGACTTGCCTTGTGGTATTAGGGGTCCTTCATGTGCAACTTTTGGATCAGCAATATAGTTGGTTGGTGTCTTTTTAGCTGTGTCATGGCGAATTATGTGGTTTTTACGCCTTAAAGCAACTGACCTGAAGAAGCTCCTGGCCTGTGTCATGATGATTGATTTCTTGGCCAGGAAGATGGAGTTCCTAATCAGAGTTCTCCATTTGTTATTCCATTTCTTGAATTGGGTCAGAAGGAATGAGCCAATCGACATGCAGGATAAGAAAGAGTTGACCAGCAGCCGCCGATCAACATAGCGACGAAGCCTATGAATCCTCATGATGGCGTCCAATCTTCTTTCTGAAGTTGTGTGCATCCAACATAGAGTCACACCTTTACAAATTCATCATTGTGATATCATCCAGTGACATAACAGCTGTAGGCCCAGTGTCCTAGGAGATTCTATGCAATTGTGGTGACATCACAATACTCTGCCAGGATGAAGGCCAGACTATTTTAACCACTTAATGGCTAGAGCATCTAGTATGTTAATGAACTAAGATATATGGATTTTTTTTTTTTATTGATGTAGATTTTCAGTTTTTTGAGGATACATAGATTTTTACCTTTACAGTACATTTTCTGCTTCACATTTCAGTTTGATTTGGTTGCTGATTTTTTTTTAAATCTGTATAGTTCCAAAATTTAGGGGTCAGATATTTATATTATATGAAACACTGTAACCCTTCAAATAAAATTACAGAATTTGAGATGCAGATGCTGCATAACTTCTTTTCTGAAAAGTAAGGAAGAGATTCCTGTCCACCGTTGATTGCTTGGATAAGGCCTCGTCCTTCTCATAAGAAGGTCTGCAGTATATGAGAAGTGTATTTTTTAATAATTTGGACTTTTTCGGACATGATGATACCTAATGTTTTTTTTTATTGTTTATATAATTTTTTTATGCAAAATTGGGAAAGGGGGCATTTAAAAATGTTAATATGTATATATATTTTTTAATTCTTTTTTACTTTTTATTTAACAACTATTAGCCCCCTTAAAGGGGCTAGAACTTGTAATTTTTTAATCCCTTGTCCTATTCACCCTAACAGAGATCTATTAGGGATAATAGGACTTTACACTGTCCCTGCTGCCCTGTGCTTTGTGCACACCGCAGCAGGGAGCTTACCATGGCAGCCATGGAAGGCTTTAGTAGCGTCCTGGCTGCCATGGCAACCAATCGGAACCCCAAGATTTCACTGCTGGGGCTCCGATCGAAAGCTGCCACCAATGAATATACTGAGGAGGAGGAAAGGGGACCCTGTGGCCACTGCACCACCAATGAATATAATTAACATTATTATAATACTGAGGAGGGGGGCTGTCAACCCTGTGCCACCAATGCATATAATTAACCCTTAAATACAAATGTAGGTTGCAGGTGCTGACTGTATCACACAGCCGGCACACTGTCTCAGCGATCCCACCGAACCCAGTCAATTAACCCCTCAGGTGCAGCAGTTTGGCGGCACCCGCAGCCTACATTTGTATTTAAGGGTTAAATATATGCATTGGTGGCACATATAACAGTCCCCCCTCATCAGTATTATCTTCATTGGTGGCAGTGGAAGCTTCACAGCCCCTCCCCCTAATCCTGTTATTTGTGGCGTTGGCAGCAGCACTTTAAAGGGATTCTGTCATGAGATTTGAGCCATATAAGCTAAACATATGGCCATGTCCGTACTAATAACATGAATCCTAAACTGCCCTTATTAAACCTGCTTGTGGCTCTATTAGCCCCAAAAACAAGTTTTTATAAGCTGTCACGCACCTACCTAAGGTGCCCTTGGGGTTTTACGTTAATGCCCGCCCGCACCCCTCGCCGTCTGGTGCCCAGAGCCGCCTTCCTCAGCGCCGCCTCTGCAATCCTCCCGTCCCTAATACTGATGAGGGGGGACTGTTATATGTGCCACAAATGCATATATTTAACCCTTAAATACAAATGTAGGCTGCGGGTGTGTCATGGTCTTACCTTCTTGCTGTTCTCCTTCGTTTGACATGTGCTGGCGGCCATCTTGGTTTCTGGGTTTCTTGTAGCCTCCCACCCTGCGGCTTCTCCTTCCCACTGGGAGGAGCTGGATGCCTAGCTCATATATATAGGAGGTCTGTGGCTTCAGTTCCTTGCTTGGTCCTCCTGTGTTCACATGCTTCTAAGACTGCTGCTGCTTCTGGTTCCTGATCCTGGCCTCGTCTGACTACCCCGCTGGTTCCTGATCCTGGCTTCGTCTGACTACCCTTCTGGTTCCTGACCTCTGGCTACGCAAGACCCTGCTTCGGTTTAGCCATCCGTTTGGACTTTGCTTACAGCTTGATTTTCAATAAAGCCTTCTTATTCCCACTTATCTCTTGTTGTACGTCTGGTTCATGGTTCCATGACAGGGTGCTGCCAAACTGCTGCACCTGCACCTGAGGGGTTAATTGACAGGGTTTGGTGGGATCGCTGAGATCGCAGGTTTAATAAGGGCAATTTAGGATTCATGTTATTAGTACAGACATGGCCATATGTTTAGCTTATAGGGCTCAAATCTCATGACAGAATCCCTTTAAAGTGTAACTGTCATTCCATTCTCACTTGTGTAATGTATAGGGGCAGTGATACTGACCATTTTTGTAATATACTTTAATTACTGAAATCATACATTTCATTAGAAAAATAGCTCTAAAGTGGCCCATTTTGGGCCTTAGCAGCGCTCCACCACTTGCATTCCCCATGTAATAGCAATACTGGAGAATCTATTCTTTTGACTTTACAATGTGCCATTCCTTTATTATTCCTGCTATAAATTATTAATGAATTACTAGTGATTTGCTGTGAAGGTACAGATGTGTGTAACCAGTTATGGGTGTCCCTGCACGGTCTGACATTATGCAAGCAGCCTGCATGTACTTGATGGGATCGGGCGAGTGCAGGAGCTGCACCCGCCCGATCCGCAGCACGGGCCCGGCTGGTACTGATAACCCTTTCACGTGCAGCGGTCAGTGCTGACCGCGGCACGTGCGGGGTATACAGAGGGAGGGGGCTCTCTCTGACTTCATCACCCACCCGCACTGCGCTGACAGGGGGGTTTATGGTTGCCATGGCATCAGACTTGCCAGCCTACGGAAGCCCAGGAGATCTAGCCTGAACGTTGGGTCTCCTAGGCAACTGCCAGCGTCCTATGCCACATATTACACATATTACCTATCGCCGCGTCCGTAACGACCTGCTCTATAAAAATATCACATGATTTAACCCCTCAGGTGAACACCGTAAAAAATAAAAACGGTGTAAAAAATTCAATTTTTTGTCACCTTACTTAAAACAAGAGACCTTACTTTGAGACCTTACTTAAAACAATCGCCCAAAAAAATAAAAAATAAATACTATGGCTCTCAGAATATGGAGACACTAAAACATAATTTTTTTTTGTTTAAAAAATGTATTGTTATTATTGTGTAAAACTTTAATAAATAAAAAAAACTATACATATTAGTTATCGCCGCATCCGTAATAACCTGCTGTATAAAAATATCACACGACCTAACCCCTCAGGTGAACACTGTAAAATAAATAGTAAAAATGGTGTAAAAAAGGCATTTTTTGTTAACTTGCATCACAAAAAATGTAATATGTGTAATAAGACACAAAAAAATCATTTTTTTCAAAAATGCTTTATTATGTAAAACTGAAACATACAATATTTGGTATTGCCGCATCCGTAACAACCTGCTTTATAAAAATACCACATTATCTAACCTGTCAGATGAACATTGTAAATAACAAAAAAAAAATGGTGCTAAAACAGCAATTTTTTTGTTACCTTGTCTGAAAAAAGTGTAATATAGAGCAACCCAAAATCATATGTACCCTAAAATAGTACCAACAAAACTGCCAACTTATCTTGTAGTTTCCAAAATGGGGTAATTTTTTGGAGTTTATACTCATGGGGTGCATCAGGGGGTCTTCAAATGTGACATGGCCCTCCAAAAAACATATGGCATTCCTTTCCTTCTGCGCCATGCCGTGTGCCCGTACAACAGTTTACGATCACAAATGGGGTGTTTCTGTAATCTACAGAATCAGGGTAATAAATATTGAGTTTTGTTTGGCTGTTATCCCTTGCTTTGTTACTGGAAAAAAAATGATTAAAATGGAAAATCATTTTCCTTTAATTTTTGTCCAACACCTAAAGGGTTAACAAAGTTTGTAAAATCAGTTTTGAATACCTTGAGGGGTGTCGTTTCTGAAATGGGGTCAATTTTGTGTGGTTTCTATTATATAAGCCTCACAAAGTGACTTCAGACCTGATCTGGTCCTTAAAAAGTGGGTTTTGGAAATTTTCTGAAAAATTTCAAGATTTGCTTCTAAACTTCTAAGCCTTCTAACGTCCCCAAAAAATAAAATGGCATTCACAAAATGAGCCAAACATGAAGTAGACATATGGGGAATGTAAAGTAAAAACTATTTTTGCAGATATTACTGTCTATTATAAACGTAGATTTATAAATAAAAATGAATTTTTTTTTACTCAATTTTACCACTGTCATGAAGTACAATATGTGACGTGAAATCAATCTCAGAATAGCCTGGATAAGTAAAAGCGTTTTAAAGTTATTGCCACATAAAGTGACACTTGTCAGATTTGCTAAAAATGACCTGGTCATTAAGGTGAAAACTAGCTTGGTCTTGAAGGGGTTAAAGGAGTATTCTGGTTTCAGTAAAATACATATAATTCTTTCTGTAATGAGAAATTATACAATTTTGTAGTAACCCTTCTGTATCAACACCTTGGTTGATACAGACAGCATTCTCGGAAAGCAAACTTTTCATTATAAAGAGAACCTTTAAGGGTATGTCCACACAATATATAGTTTGGTGTGGAAAATCCATGACCAATCTGCGGCAAAATTACATCTGGAGTTGTTGCAGATTTCACCTCCTGAGTTGAAAAGGGTTAAATCTGCAACATAATTGATATACTTAGGTGATATGCACAGTTATGGCAAGTGTGTGAATTAAGAGCTCAGAGTTTTTAAAAGAAACACACCCTAGATAAATGTAAGGGGGAAAGTGGCTGGCAAATTCTGACACACATGCACTGTGCAGGAAAACTGTGCTGCCCTCTGCTGGCAATAGCTGGTAAAAGAAATGATAGTTCTGTTCCCTAGTTCCTATCAGATTGCCAGATAGTGTTTTGCTCAGTGGATCGGTCAATGTCCACTTTGGCAGGATGGAGAACTGGTTTTATGATGGATTTGACTTTACTGCTGGGAAGTATTTTTTTGGTTTTATTGGGCAATTATGTGTTTGGGTCATGTTCACACAGTGTAGTTTTTGTTTCAATTGGATGCATTATATCATATAATAAAAATAAAAAAAATCACACTAACCACTTCACCACTCTAGATCAGCAGAGATTTATCCAATTTACTGCCCCGAACCGCCACAGATTATACCCTATGCTGCGAGGATTATGGTGTATGCTGCCTCTAGGAGTGAACTGGGAGCTTATAGTGGCCTTGGAAAAAACCTGGCCCCATGTTGTAGGCGAGTCCAAATTGACAGCAGGCAGGGCAACACAAGTAGGCAGGGCCAACACAAGCCACAAACAGGCAGGGACAACAGAAGTAGGCGGAGTCAGCAATACCGTTGTGCAGCACATAATACCGCCCCAGGAAAAACCAAATACCACAGTGCAGCATAAAATACTACCCTATCACCATACTGAGGATGATAATACAATTGAATTCACCGCTAGCATTAATTAATGCTGAGAGCACCAGATCGTTAAATACCTGGACAGCGACCGTGAGCAGGGTTTGAGTGGCCCCCTGAGCATCGGCCCACCAGATTACCCTGTGGGGTCTATGGCCAGTCTGCCCCTGGCTGCCATCGTGTTTACAGGGTAATCTATGGGTTATGATGGTTGTAATATGATGGTTCCTAAATGGGTGTAATCTGAAGTGAATGCTTACATGATTCACTTTATAATGAACTCAAACCTAGCTCTTCATAGGATTCGGTTGAGTAGAACCACAGGGGTCTCCGTCAAGCAAATATATTATGGTGGAAACTGGTCTAAAGAAGTGGTTGCAAATCTGTATTTATGGTACATGTAATATACACGTTTTATTTGCCAGCAATGGGAGCAGATTAGTTGTTTATCCCGATACCTACTTTGGTACGAAAAACAATCACCACAGATCATCTAAACAGCCGATAAACTATAAAAACACCACTGAATGAATATTACAGACATTCATCCTTTATATACTTTGATTAAGTCAGAAATCAGCTTGTTCAGGAGAGAGGATGTGACTGAGCTATTCTAGTAAATGGCATTCTACGGCCTACTACGTAATGAAGTACATACAGGATGCAGAAACCAAAGAGTCCAAAATTGTTAAGAAAAAACGATTGCAAAAATTATTTTTAGCCAAAATACATGCAATCAAAAAACTGTTCCAAAGGTGTCTATAGTTTTTAAACGAGAATTCCACTACGTATATGTTACCCTGAAATAATTTTATTCAACAAAAAAATGATTAGAAAAAATTGTGTTTTTTGATTTTGCTTTTCAGGCAGAGCCCCTTACGTCGCCGTACTTACTTGCTTCCTGCTGCTGGGTTCCGGCTCCGTCAGTCCCTGCTCAAAAATTCCTGTTTGACGGGGGTCATTTGGCTGCTGCAGCCAATGACTAGCGGCAGCTGTGACGTGTCCCCCATGCGTCACATGACTTCTTCCAGCCCTATTAGGGGACTTTTACTGTAAAAGTGTTTTTGAACTGTAAAGTAAAGTCATATTACATTACATTACAGTCCCTACATGTAAAAAACAAAAGGCATTTGTTAGGGCGGGGATCAGCAATCTCCAGCACTCCAGCTGTTCTGAAACTACAACTCCCAGAATCCTCCTTTCACTTCTAGTTTCACAGCAGCTGGACCCTGGAGTGCCAAAGATTGCTGATCTCTGTGTTAGGGCATACCTAAGGTAACTGTCTAAAAACTTTTCTCTCTTTTTACACGACAGTAGAAAAAAAATTAGTGGGTCAGTTTTTAACGGCCATTTAGACTGAAGTCCGCCCATCTAACGGCCATTAAAAATGGGTACACTATGAGAAAAAAAAAAAAACTTACCATAGGTAGGCCGGGAATCCTCGCTCCGAACTGAAAGCAGCAGGACCTGATGTTCCCAGCATGATCATGTGACATCACGATGCTGGCATCATCAGGTCCTGCTCCATTAATATATACTAAGGCTACTTTCACACTTGCGGCAGAGTGAGCCGGCAAGCAGTTCCTTCGCCAGAACTGCCTGCCGGATCCAGCAATTTTCATGCAAACGAACAGCATTTGTTGGAGGATCCATCTCACAAATGCATTGCAAGAACGGATCTGCGCATGTACAGACCAGAAGGACGAATCCGGCATTGTGGTTTTTTTTTAATGTCGGATCCGGCACTAATACATTTCAATGTAAATTAAGGCCGGATTCGGCATTCCGGCAAGTGTTCCGGAATTTTGGACGGAGATAAAACCGTAGCATCCTGAAAAGTCAAAAAGACTGAACTGAAGACATCCTGAACCGATTGCTCTCCATTCAGAATGCATGGGGGTAAAACTGATCAGTTATTTTCTCGTATAGAGCCCCTAGGACGGAACTCAGTGCCGGAAAAGAAAAACGCTAGTGTGAAAGTACCCTAAGCAAAATGCAGGGGTTGGGGGTAAAAAAAAAAAGCCAATGAAATTTAACAGTTTAAAAAATGAATTAGATTAAAATGGATGAAAAACTGTTGTTATAAATGGATGGAGAGAAAATGGATGCACACACTGATGCAAAATAGCCATGAAAAATGGAGTTTGGGCTCATATACACGGCTGTAATTTTGGTCCGCATCTGATCTGCGTTTTTTGCAGCTGAGATGTGAACCCATTCATCTTAATGTGGCCACAAAAGATGCAGACAGCACACCCATGTGATGTCCGCACATGCACTATTGTTGTCCGTTTTGCAGACAAGGGTTGGACATTTCCGCAGGATAAAAAAAAGGCAGCATGCACTTGGCTGGTATTTGTGTTTTGCGGATCCGCAATTTGTGAACCGCAAAACACGGCCATGTGCATGAGCACTTTATCAGTTTTTTTACAGTTTTTTTCACTGTCCTGTGAATGTACCCTTAAGCCTGTGGGTTATTATTCTGACCATATCTTCCAGTCCAGGAAGTGGAAAAGTCACAGAAGCCATTTTTAGCAACTATACAGCTACTGTATAATTAGTGACACAAACTGGCTATTCAGTAGAGATTATGGATAGCTGAAAAAAAAGCACCTTAGACCATTTTTTGCCAACTGTTGATGCTTCTTTGGCCTTATGCACACAACCGTATTTATTTTGCGGCCAGCAAAACACAGATGACGTTGATGTGCATTCCGTATTTTGCGGAACGGAACAGCTGGCCCCTAATAGAACAGTCCTATACTTGTCCGTAATGCAGACAATAATAGGATAAGTTTTATTTTTTTGCAGAACGGAAATGCAGAAATGGAATGCACATGGAGTAATTTCCGTTTTTTTTGCGGACCCATCGAAATGAATAGTTCCATATACGGTCCGCAAAAAAACCCGGAACAGACAGAAAATACGTTTGTGTGCATGAGGCCTTTATAACATGAATGAGTATGACAGACCCCTACCGAAGGTGTATAGGAGTAGAGAATGTGACCTTTATGTTGTTGTTTCTTCAGTCATGGTAGTATGCATTAGCTGGAAAGTTGTTCATGTCAAGCATCTGGTCTGCATCTCATTAATGCAAGCCCCTACCAGGCCACAGATCATGGTAGAGACCGATCAGTGATTTGTTAGTTTAACTTATGGGTAAGTTGTCTGAAACAACCACGCTCACAGACCAACCATGAACAACAAGTTGTTCTGAAAATGACCATCTGGGCATAGGTTCCAGCAACCCACACCACCCCAGCTAATTCCCTTTCGTCCTAACAGCAGCACAAGTGGGGTATTTGCCCCTGTGAAGCTGGTCAGGACAGGCAGAATTTTTATTGAACAAAAAATTTCTGCCTAAGTATCCTAATTAGTAATTAACCAATTAAACCCCTACCCCATATAACCTGTCCCCTAACTGGACGGGGTTGCTTTTCTTTTGTCCTGTGGACTCCGGGACAGGCTAGACTCCTTACTGGAGTCTCCCATTTGTTTTACTTGTAGTATTATAATATTATAATGTTTAATTCTGCCTTCTCTTATCATGATAATCCAGTGGTGGGGTACCCCGGAAATCGACCTGATGGCTACCCGATTGAACGCCAAGGTGAGCAAGTTCTGTTCCCTTTACAGGGAGGACAACCCGGTAGCGATAGACACTCTGTCCATAACTTGGAGGTTCAGGCTGGCATATATCTTCCCTCCAATTTCCATGATACCGAGGGTATTGATGAAGATCAAGCAAGACCAGACCTCAGTGATTTTCATCATGCCATTCTGGCCGAAGAGGTCTTGGTTCACCCAGCTCATGCAGATGAGTCAGGGCATTTATTGGAGACTTCCCCTAATACAGGACCTTGTGTATCAGGACACAGGTCCCTGTCTAGATCTGAGGAGGCTCAATCTGACAGCCTGGAGATTGACAGGTCCCTTCTAGAAGCTAGAGGGTTATCTGTGGAGGTCTTGAGAACAATCTCTCACTCAAGAGCGGAATCTACAAGCAAAAAGTATTCTAGAATCTACAGAATATTCCTGCAATGGTGTAATGACAGAGAGGTAGTTGCCTCAGACCCTCCTCTCTCCGCTATTCTACAATTCCTCCAGGATGGTCTAGACAAGGGTCTAAGCCCATCTACACTCAGAGCTCACGTCTCTGCCTTATCGGCATGCCTTAGCAGACCGATTTCTCAGGACCACCTAATCAAGAGGTTCCTGAAGGGAGCTGAGAGGCTTAAACCCAGAATCTTGAGACCAATCCCGCAGTGGGATTTAACAGTAGTTCTAAAAGGGTTATGTGTTCCCCCTTTTGAGCCTTTGAATGAGGTAGACTTGAGGTTCTTATCTCTAAAGGTCACCTTCTTACTGGCTATCACATCAGCTAAGAGAGTTGGGGAACTTCAGGCTCTGGGGGCTTCCGAGCCCTATTTAAATTTCCTTCAGGACAAGGTCCTGTTAAGGTTCTTGCCAACCTTTTTGCCAAAGGTTCCTACCTTTTCCAATATCAATCAGACGATATGTCTACCCACTTTTTTACCGGCTGCGTCTTCTCCCGAGGAAGAAAGGCTCCGTACATTGGACATCTCAAGAGGTCTTAGGGTGTATTTGGACAGAACAAGCGATTTTAGAAGATTGGAAAACCTCCTTCTGACCTATTCAGGGAAGAACAGGGGTCTGAAGGCCTCCAAACCCACTCTGAGCAGGTGGATTAAAGACGCAATCCGTCTGGCTTTTCTGTCCCAATACTTGACTCCTCCTTCCTTTGTCTCCACCCATTCTACCAGGGCTGTATCCACCTCTTATGCTGAAAAGTAACTGATCCCTTTGGGCCAGATTTGTGCAGCCGCTTCTTGGAGTTCCCAGAACACCTTCATCTCACATTATCGTCTAGAGGCCAGACGAGCGGAGGGAATGGCCTTTGGACAATCCGTTTTAAGTGCCGCCCTCTCCTAAGAGGGGAGTAGGGAGCCCTCCCAATTTGGGTGAGGTTTCTTGCTACTTCCCCACTTGTGCTGCTGTTAGGACGAAAGGGAAGCGTCAATTTTGACGTAAATTTGTTTTCCCTTAGTCCTAACAGCAGCACACAAATTTCCCTCCCTTGTGTATAAAGCAACCCCGTCCAGTTAGGGGACGGGTTATATGGGGTAGGGGCTTAATTGGTTAATTACTAATTAGAATACTTAGGCAGAAATTTTTTGTTCAATAAAAATTCCGCCTGTCCTGACCAGCTTCACAGGGGCAAATACCCCACTTGTGCTGCTGTTAGGACTAAGGGAAAACAAATTTGCGTCAATTGACGCTTCCTGTTCTTTAGGCCTCATGCACACGACCGTTGTTTTGGTCCGCATCCGAGCCACATTTCTTGTCCGCATCCGTATGTCCATTCCATGTCCAAAATGTAGGGCTCCATGTACAACCCTTTTAAATGTTAATCTTCTTTGATACAGTCCCTGATATGTGAAAAAAATCATGTGATGCACACCTCCAAGTTTTATGCTGTTGTAGAAAAATTAATAGCTGTAATCTGCTTGCATCAAGTTTTATATATCATATGTATCTAATTAACACGTTATATTTTGTGTGATTTTGGTTTCCATACCCAAGTGTTGTAGAAATATTAATATTAGAAATCCGCTCTCATCAGGCTTTGTGTAAGGAAAGGTAAAAATCTCAACTGCAGTCAGCCAAAGGTGTTTTCATGTTAAGTTCTGCTGAGCAACTGCCCCGCCCTGCTCAGTCTGTTTCCTTTATTTACTCACAAATGGTGTAAAAGGGGCTGGCCCATAACAAGGATGCAGGAAGTGATGACATACAGGAAGTGATGACACACAGGAAGTGATGACACAGGAAGACAAGACACCATCATTTAGAATAACCTAGCCAGCTAACAAACACATATATACTACAACCTAACATTACCACTGGAGCTAATTTTATCCAGCCTTGCTCAGTGATCAATGCCAGATAAAATTACTATGATCCTCATGCATGTTTATTTACAGGACAACGTCATTATCTCCAGCGGCTGATCAGGCGCACTAGAGACAATAAACTCACGTTCCTTTAATTATATTGTTCTCTTAACAAATGCATCTACGCCAAGCCAATAAATCCGCATCTTGCGCGGGGGCCCTAGCCGGCGTCCATACATCAGCCAACAAAACACTGCTCTGCTGAACACATCAGTCTTCCCCCGGCCCACAGCCCAGTGCTTAGCACATGGACCTATTCGCCACAGAGGAACCTCTGCGCCCAGCAGCTGTGACAGGACATACACGGGAAGATATCCACGCCAATGGTTTACCCTGACACAGAGACATGATGACAATTCACAATATATTAAATACACATCCTAATAAAATTTCCACAACACAAGGTTGTACTGAATTATAAAAAACATGGCTGTTAATAGAAGAAAGCAGCCATGCTTTTATAATCCTGTATAAACAATTTAAAGGGATATTCCTTTTGCAATCAATTCCAAACTGCTTTCCTGTAAGGTTAAAGGGGTTGGACACTTTGTGGCTATGGTTGACCAATGTGTATATGGCACTTACTAATATAGCCTTGGTTGATTCTGTCGTTTGCTATATTTAATAAGCCATGCCCCTTGTTAGGCAAATCTTCTGTGTGGTCCACATACCGGCCCTGTCCATAAGATGGCTTCTGATGGAGGATCATGTGACCAGACATTACTCAGCCTCCTCCATTCAAACACACTGCACCTGCATTAAACTTCAACAGTGCAAGTACAGTGTATTTGAAAGGAGGAGACGGTGTGATTTGCCTGGTCACATGACCCTCCATCAATAGACATTTTATGCACAGGACCTCTGTGTGGAAAACAAAAAGAGAACATACCCCGAGTTACCCCTACAGTGGAAACCCACAAAAAGGGACACCATTTTGGAAACAACACCCCTCATGGAATTTAGGAGGTGTACTGAGCACTTTGACCCCACAGGCGTTTTTACAGAATTTAGAAACACTTGGCTATGAAAATAAAAATTTAATTTCTTCCAAAATAATGTTACTTTAGCCCCAATTTTTTCATTTTCACAAGGGGTATTGAACAGTCTCTGGCAGGGGCATAGCTATAGGGGGTGCAGAGGTAGCAGTCGCCCAGGACCCAGGAACATGAGGAGGCCCAAAGACCATTGTGCCACATAAGAAGACACTGATATTGTAGAAAGTGCATGCTGGTTAAGTTATACCTCTGCTGGAGGGAAGGGGTTAGGTCAAAAATTTGGCATGGAGGGTGCAATTTCAATTTTTGCCTCAGGCAGCACAAAGGCTTTGTGCTTCCCTGCCCCTGGCCACAAAGCACAGGGGGGAGCTGAACTCTTGCACCAGGGCCCAGGAGCCTTAAGCTACGCCCCTGGTATCTGGGGTACCAGTACAGCTATTTTATGACAAGCATATGATTTTGCTTTTTGGAAAGCAGAATAAAGAAATGCATCAATTCTGCCATTTTTTACGTTTTACAAAAAGCATTTTTGTAAAGAAAAGTCATTTTAGGTTTCCATTTTCTGCCATTTTTATTTATATTTTTCTGGCAATGGTCTTGTTTGAGAGCTTGTTTTTTGTGGGATGAGTTGATAGTTCATCAACTTTTTAATCCCTTGGTATTACACTTTTTATGAGAGAGGATGACCCAACATGTCTGTTTCTCTTGTTTTTCAAATATTTTTTTATATGACATAATTATGAGAAAGAGGTGCTTTTTTTGCTTGAAACTTTAATACAAAGATGAAGTTTAAATAATAATGTAATATACACTGACATATTGCCTATAAGACCAAGCCTGGGGGTGGGTCTCACAGGCCTCCATAGCTAGCAAGTGGAGATGAGCAAATTTAATATTTTGAAATTCATTCACACTTTGTTTACTGGTAAAAGGTGAATTGCATTATAGATTCCGTTACATGGACCATAATGCAATTCTATGACGTAATGCATAACAGAATGCAGTCATAGAATTAGGTTATGGTCCGTGGTAATGGAATCCATAACGCAATTCACCATTTACCAGTAAACGAAGCAAGAATGAATTTCAAAATATGAAATTCGCTCATCTCTACTAGCAGGCTCCGATTACTATATAAGGCTGTGATGGCTAACCTCTGGCACGCCAGCTGTGGTAAAACTACAACTCCCAAGATGCACAATTGCTTGGCTGTTCTCAGAGCTCTATAGAATAGAATGGAGCAAACTGGAAGTCCTAGTTTCACCACAGCTGGAGTGCCGGAGGCTAGCCATCACTGATATATGGCATTAGGCTGCCATAGCAGCCATCAGACTCCCATAGCCGCCCCGCAGGGACCAGATGCAGTCGGAAACCTTGTACAGGCACAGCGTTGACACACAAAGGGTTAGTATGCCAGTATCTGTGTATTTACTGATTTTGGCAGATACAGCAGAGGTCCAGCTGTCAGGAACAGCTGGGCCCCTGCTCGTGCAGGCGCAGCACCTGCTCGATCAGAACACTGTACCGTACATATACGCCGCTGGTCAGGAAGGGGTTAATAGAGTGGTCACTCTTTTTTACATCAAATGGAACCTGTCACCTGAGCTGAAGGCAGCAGGTTATAGAGCAGGAGGAGCTGAGCAGATGGATATATAGTTTTGTGGTAAAAGATTCAGTAAAACTTTTCATACAAATTCCGTTTCATTCGGGGCTTTGACGTCAAGGCGGCAGTCCCATCAGTGATTGACTGCACCTACTTGACTTCAAAGTCCAGAATGAACAGGAATTTGAGTGAATGACATACAAGTTTTACTGAATCTTTTCCCATAAAACGATATACCATATAAAGACGCCCTTTTTTTCAGTGCATCTTATGGTGTGAATACTAATTAGTGCTCCATTATTATGGAAGTGCTCATTCATACAGAAGGACCAGGAAGCTCTGAATGCAGTGCTTCCCGGGCTCTGTACTCACCACTTCCTGGTCTTCCTCGGCCGTTTGCTGTACGGTGACTGCGCATAGCATGAGGACATCAGCTATCTGTGACCTCACTCTGTGCGTATCGGTCACAGCACAGCAGGAAGAAGAAAACTGGATGACAGGGGCAGCGGTGTCTGGAGAGGCAACTTTTTTTTCTTTTTTAGCTGATCTGATCATATGGGCGTGATTCACATAGATCTGACTGGGGATCATTCACATGTTCTGATCTGAGGGACTTAACATTGGGGGTCTGATTAACATTGGAGGTCTGACTGGGGCTGCGAGTTGAGGTCCGATTAACATTGGGGGTCTGAGCCGAGGTCCGATTTTTTTCTTCTTATTCTCCTCCTCTAAAACCTAGGTGCGTCTTATAGGGCAAAAAATACTATGTCAATCTGCTCAATTCCTCCTGCTCTATAACATGGTTGCTTTAGCTTACATTGCATTTTCATGGTAACAGGTAACCATTAAAGGTTTGGATTCAGTCACCCCATTTATCATTATGTATTAATACAGTAGATATAGAAAAAAAAATCTGAAACATTCTGTTTTTCAAATACAGTAAAGATTTATTTCAAAATTAAAGAACAATTTCAGGTTAACAGTGTCATGGCCTGTGAGACTTGTTGTCAGAGACACCGTTTATTATCCATTCTTTAAAGAGGTGGGACATATGTATAATACAAAATGTATTCATGCACGTAACACATTCACTTTGACAGACAAAAAGCATAAGTTACAAGAATAAAAAAAAAGCTGAAAATAATATTCAAGATGGGCACTCTTATAAATAAAATTTACAGTTTCAGGGACAAGTAGGAGAATATACACCCAATAAAAAGGGTCACTTGTCAGATGATAGTCATGGAAAAGTTGTTCCAATAGCCCTTTGTAAAGTTAAAAACCTTGGTTTCTTCCATACCTGAGAACTAGTTAAATATTACAAGATGACTACTACGCATACAAAACTTAACTGCATGCTACAGCATCTACTGGTTCTTTAGTATTTCATACAAGGTCACAGTAATGGTCATCCAAATTATCAAGTGCAGGAGACCATTGGAGAGACACTCAAAGTTATACCCAAGGCCTTTAACTCGTCTATTATTTTAATGCTTCTGTTCAGTAAGGGAATAAATAAAATAAAAAACATTAGACATAATAGAAATTAACATCCTCAAAAGGTCCATAGCCTGTTCTTCTCTGCCACTAATGGACACGTAGGATTTTAAACTGGAGATCTATTGATATGGCGAGATGGTATTGAGGGAAAACCCCTTTGAAAATAAATGTATTGTAAAATACACGAGATTTACGTGTCTTTTCCATTGAACAGCAGAAGGGGCAGAGCATTCTGCGGTTCCCCATTCCAGATATAATATCTAGCTGCTATTGTGTCATCTGCCACACATGTTAAATAAACCTCGTTCTTTTGAATTTCTAAGCACGTTTTTATTAAACAGGACTAACCTATTGTGCATAAATAATCAGATTTGTGCTCTAACTCTCCTCCTGCATGATTTTCACATTCGAGGTGAATGTCATGGTCACAATCTGCAAGCAGCTATGGACACTTCAATACGAAGCACGTCGTTGTGGCTTCTGAAATACTGGAATATAAAAATCACTACACGTTTTACAATGAGACTGCAGTAATACAAACACACAATGCACATCTGTACCAACATATTTAATGGAACATTTCCAATTTATTTTTATACAATAAGGTAGGTTTAGCTTTCTGATGTAGTGCTTTAATTTTCCAAAAAATTACAAAATGATAACAGCTTCTTCCTTGTGCCCTTTGCTTCTTGTACTAGAGACGGTTAAGAACATTGTACATAATACAGATCCAGCTTACTCTTTGACCTGGAATACAATGTTAGGAACATGGCTTGACTACAAAAGAGAATGTGATTTGACCCAACAAGCTACTACTGCTCTGTTATCAACCACTTTCAGCTGAGAATGGTTCTATACAATGTACTACAATAAGGATGGTGGGAAGACGGATGGCCATGCTCATAGGTAAAAATCTCCTACTTGATCAAACACCAGTGCTGTGAATACTGTATGTAAAAGTTCCCTATTTAGATATGGAGGTTTCTCAGTTGTGCTCTCATACATACTCTTGGCAGCACTCCCTATTAATAAGGCAGACGAGCAGCAGGAGGTATGGTATGCACATTCAATGCCGCGGATGGGATTATATATTGCAATAACCATTCCCTCCATAACCAAGTTAGACTACTTTCACATTTGCAGCACAGCTCTCTGGTAGAGAACTGCCTGCTGGAGTTCTCGGGCTCTGCCATGGCAGAATGTCACTAGAATGTCCGCCGGCCCCATTGACGATAATGGGGTAAAGCAGAGATCCAGCTGCTACCAGGCAAATATGGCGGTATTCGGCTGGACAAACGCAACAGTTTTTGTCCAGCCGATTGCTGGCATTCAGTGTTGGAACAGACTGCCGTAAATGTGAAAGTTGCCTTAAGGCCACACAGCCTTTTATGTTACTCAAGTACCAAAGTAAAGTAAACCTTTTGCAACACACACACATTCTCACACTTGTGACTATTTGGCCATTCATGGGGTAACTGTGAGTTTTGTGGCCAAACGATAATTTTGGCATTTTTTTCTTACACATTTAAATAAATGCAAGTATTTATAAAAAGTAGACAGCACATTTTGGTTGCATATACATTACTCATATCTTTGTACATAGCAACAGAAACATAGAACATACACTGCATTATATACATTTATTAGGAACCAAAAAAAAAACAAAACGCCCAGATTTCTGTACATACAAGACTGAATCTCAAGGTCTGGCGTTTAGTAGGCATCCACTACCCACTCAGCTATTATAATTTAGGGGGGAGGGGGTCACATGTACAATATAATATAACAAATAATTACTTCATCTGTTCCCCACACGTAAGCCTTTATATACAAAAACCATTTGCAAATTTACAGTTAATAAATTTACCCTATGTTAGTGCAAATTTCAGTAGGATTGCAGCATTCAGTGTGTGCCAAGCACAAATAGCACCAGGAAAGCAGGGACGTGCCTCCAAAGGATGACATGGTTCTCATCTCCACTGTGCACAAAAGTTATTCACAGGCTGGTAGCTACCCTCCATAGGGGTAAACTGAATGTCTCAAGCTCCTGTGCATAAACTTCATCAAGGCACTTTGACCAGGGTCATACGTTGCTTGCAAGCTCTATGGAGTCAGAATCAGAGTCCCGGTCGGCATCTCTGTAGGCCATAAAGAAAGATATGTCAGTGGTTGTGAACAAAAAAGCACATCTGAAAAAAGAACCAAACGCAACTGATACCTATGTGCAAGAACATTTTACATTTTTTTAATTCACATCATCCCTTCCCAGCAAACCTGTTCTTTTCCAAGCATCACAACATTGTATAATGTCTGACCATGGGAGGAGTGCACTATGCTAAATAGCTGCCTCCAATACAACCTCCTTTTACACCAAATAATGCTCCTCTATGGCCGGTGACGTAATAAGCAGAGAGGGGCGTTCCTTAGTGAGGCGAGTTCCCTCCTCCAAATACTGCCTCCTTCTCAGACTAAGGGCTCGTTCACACGAACGTGTGATGCCCATTGCCGAATTGCGGACCACATTTGCGGATCCGCAATACCCGGGAACCGTTCCGTGGCCATTCCGCATCACGGATGCGGACCCATTAAATTTAAATGGGTCCGAAAATCCGGAGATGCAGAACGGTGCGGAAACGAACACTACGGATTGCTTTCTGGGGTTCCGTTCCATGCTTCCGCACTTCCGTTTCGCAAAAAGCACGGGCTTCACACGTTCGTGTGAACGAGCTCTAACGCCCTCTGTGCCCAGTGATGTCACAGAGGGGCGTGGTTTAGCTCCGACATTTCCCTCCTACTGTAGATGTCCAAAAAATAAAAAAATAAAAAATGCTTGACAAAGGCTATCACCAAGCCGAAACGTTGCATCCGGAATTAAAACTCACCTTTTTGGACATCTACAAGCTGTTAACATTGGGGGGCCTTTTACCATCTCCGTTGGAGACGAGCACCCGCAGCATTTTTTCTTAGGAGTGCTGTCCACCCGTGTTATTTCCCTCCTACTGAGAGCCTCCTTGCTAGCTCCAGAATGCCCCTGTGTGCTGGTGACATCACCGTGCTCCTTGCTAAGTGGAAGAGGCTTAACACACCAGGAGCCCCGTACGTCACTTGCCAGGCGAAAAAAACTCACTTCTGGTCCTTGATTGCAGCATGAGGAATGTGGGCATCAAAGGCAAAGCAATAAAAGGTAAAACCCACATGGAAGTATGCTATTAGGGAAATGTATCCTATTAACAAATAATCACCAAACCTGGACAACCCCTTCAATGATACTGCTATTTGTTTTTAGTAGCTCCAATGTAGCCCTTCAAAATTTTAAAAGGGGTTGGCCCACATCCTTTACTACTTATCTACAGTGTAGGAGATAAATGTATGACCACTGGGGGTTCTGACCTTTGTGACCCCCACAAATCACAAGAATGGGGGTCTAAAATTCCTGTGTGAAAGCAGCGGTGGTCATGAATGCGCACTCTATTCGCCATCTATAGGATAGTGTAGTCACTAGTCAGCCATCATCGTCAATCCCAAAGACAGCAACTGCGTGGCCATGCTTGCACACTACTGTTTCATTAACAGAGGGGACTTGGGGAGGGAGGGGGGGGGGGGGGCATTATTGTGAGTGGTGGGAGACCCAAAAGTAGGACCCCAGTGATCATACATTTATCACCCATACTGTGGATAGGCGATAGATGTAGCACACCCTCTGGGTGGATGAGGTTCACATACTTATAGTTCTGGTTTACACTGCTCTATTAGACATATATACACACGTAGAATTCTAGGTACACATATAAGATCTTACCGTTGTAGCTGTAGAGCCTTCTTGTTTTCTTTTCTCTTTTCTTCATCAATAGGATATAGTTTAAACAGCAAGAGCCCAATTAATATCATTAATATGGGGGCAGCACACACCAGCAACTTCAGGGTTACATTCACCGATTCTGGCTGAACACAACTACCAGTCTGATAACCTGCAAAACTGGAGAAAAGAATGGATTGAGTAAAAATACTTCATTAAAGCTAGAACAGGCTGACTCTCAGCTCACTCCAGTACCTTATCTTATCCCTGGAGGAAAAAGGCTTCTTTACTGCAAGAGCTGTGAATCTATTAGGCTGGGTTTACACGGGTGTGACGTTTTGGCTCAGGATGTGCATGATTAAAAAACTGAATTTGGTACCCAGACCCGAACCAAGACTTCTTCACTGAAGTTCAGGTTTGGGTTCGGTGTTGTGTAGATGTAATTATTTTCCCTTATAACATGGTTGTAAAGGGAAAATATCATTCTTTAATACAGAATGCTTAGTATCAGGTCAATTGAGGGTTAAAAAAAATAAATAAAAAAAATAAATAATTAACTCGCCTCCTCCAATTGATCGCGTAGCTGCTGGTCTCCTGTTCTTTCTTCAGGACTTGTCAAAGGACCCGTGGTGACGTCACTGACCTCATCACATGGTCCATCACCATGGTGATGGATCATGTGATTAGCACAGTGATGTCACCACAGGTCGTTTGACAGGTCCTGAAGAAAGAACAGGAGACCGGCAGCTACGCGATCAATTGGAGGAGAGTTAATTTTTTATTTATTTTTTTAACCCTCAATTGTCCTGATACTAAGCATTCTGTATTAAAGAATGCTATTATTTTCCCTTATAACCATGTTATAAGGGAAAATAATACAGTGAAAAGACTTTTATCTTAGCAACCGTGTGTGAAAAATCGCACCGCATCCGCACTTGCTTGTGATTTTCACACAGCCCCATTCACTTCCATGGGGCCTGCGTTGGATGAAAAACGCGCACTATATAGCGCATGCTGCGATTTTCACGCAACGCACAAGTGATGCGTGAAAATCACTGCTCATATGCACAGCCCCATAGAAATGAATGGGTCCGGATTCAGTGCGGGTGCAATGCGTTCACCTCACGCATTGCACCTGCGTGGAAATCTCGCCCGTGTGAACCCAGCCTTAGTCTGCCCAAGGAAATGAAGCAAAAGTATATCTGGAAAGATTGTTTCCCCTTGTAATGCATATTCAATTGAATGGGACTAGAGCTGCGGTAACCAGGCCCAGCCACTACACAGAGAATGGTGCTGTGTAGTTCTGGAGCTTCCGAAAACAACTGAATGATGAACTATTCTAAAAGTCAACAATAAGAAGTCCCAGAAAAACCTTTTAACCAGGCAGCACACAAAAATCTAAAACTTTCACAGTATTCACTGTGTACCATATATTTTTTTCTTTGCATTACCATATTCTGACAGCCATAATGTGAATTCAATGAATTATTTTTTTTACTGGTACCATATTGGGTACATACAATTTTTTATTACATTTTTTTTTTCCGGGGGCATGGCCAAAAAACAGCAAGTTTACAGACATGGAGATACCAATGATGTGTATTGTTTATTTGTATACCTAGGGGAGGTGAGGGGGTGAATTGAAGTTATAAAAAATAAAAAAAATTTCCCCCACTTACATTTTACTGCAATTTTTTGTCCCCTTAGGAGACTTGAACATGTGATCGTCTGATCACTTGTCCCTTAGACTGCAATAGAATACTATTCACTTGCTGCCTGTGAAGCCGTGCCTCAGGCTCAGCTTCGCAGGAAGATTGCTAGGACAGACTTGGGAGCTTTCACAAGGCCACAGATGCCCCAGGCTGTCATACCAACTAATCAGAGTTCTGCAATTTCACTGCAGGGGCTCCGATCAGAGGAAAGAGGGAGCCCCAAACTCCAATTCTACATATGCTGCGGTCGCTATTGACAGTGGCATCTGAGGGATTAAACGACCAGGATCTGAGTCATCTCCATTCCTGGTCACTGCCAATGGGTATCAGCTGATTTTGCACCCGGCACACGCCCTGCATGAAGTGAACTCAGCACATGAGCCTGCGCCATACTTCCCCTTTAATAGTGTTAAGTAGTTAAATCTATTTATTTTTCAGATATTTTTTTCTGCTGTGTGTGACATGTGCTGTAAGGATTTTTCAAATGAATGTGATTTTTGTATATACATGGAGACGCAACTTTCTATAATATGGTCTTGCTTTTTCTATGTACGTTTTATGGAAAAATGCTTTAAAAAGGAACCTGTCACACAACATGATGTCTGAGCTGCAGACAGAATATCAGAGCAGCAGGAGCTGAGCAGATTGAGGTATAGTTTTGTGGAAAGAGATTCTGTGTATCTTGTTAATTTAAATCTCTGCTCATTCTGGGCTTTGAAGTAGAGGAGGATCAATGACTGACAGCCTTCCCTCTATGACTGTGTATACAGAGATACCTGTCAATCACTGATAGGACCACCTCCTTCACTTCAAAGCCCAGATGAGCAGGAATTTAAATGTATAAATTACAAGTTATACTGAATCCATTTCTTTAAATATATATATATTAATCTGCTCAGCTCCTCCTGCTCTCTAACATGCTGCCTGCACATTACATTGCATTTTTTATAGTGACAGGTACCATTTAAGGCATTCTCTCTCCTCCTTGATCATCCAGGCTTAAAGGGAACCTGTCAATTGAAATCGCTCAAATATTAGCTTTCCATGTGTACTTCTACAAGAACAAAGTCAAGCTTTAATGGCTTCAGAAAGACCTTGAACATGTAGGGGAAAATGAAAGGTACTTGATTGACTGTTCTGCCCTGCCAATATATAAGGGGAGGGAGGGGCTGGCAGAGGAAGCAGAAGGAGCTAGGGGCACAGAGTGGCTTGGGCCCACCCTTTTCACACTTAATGGATTAAAAAGGCCACACTGAAAAGTGAATGCTATCAGCTAAGCTAGTCCTACAAAGTACTGTTCCTGGTGACAAACTCTTAAATGCCTCCTTTAGTCTAGGGGACAATCTGTGAAGGAGCTAAAATGACGGCTCTTAGGCCTCATGCACACGAACGTATCTTCTTTCCGCGTCAGTTCCTTTTTTTTGGCGGACAGTATGCGGAACCATTTATTTCAATGGGTCCGCAAAAAAAAACAAAAAAAAACGTAAAGTACTCCGTGTGCATTCCGTTTCAGTGTGTCCGTTCTGCAAAAAAATATAACATGTCCTATTATTGTCCGCATTACGGACAAGAATAGTACTGTTCTATTAGAGGCCAGCTGCTCTGTTCCGCAAAATACGGAATGCACACGGATGTCATCCGTATTTTTTGCATGAGGCCTTATATTTATGATCATAAAATCCGTCCTTCACGTGACACTGCAGGACGGCTGGTGTGAGAAAGCAAAGCACAGAGCCCTATGTAAAGTCTGCCGGTCTAAGCACTGTACGTATATTATGTGCAGATGACAGCTGAGATAACTGCTGTGCTTCAGAAAGGAGTTTCCTTATCCCATATTCGGAGACTGAAGGGTAAGAATGAGGACCAGACGTGCTGCTGTGGGGGAGGAGAGTCATTAGAAAACACTTCAGCCAGCGAGTATGGGATAAGCTGTCATCTGCACATAATATACAGCTTCCCAGTGCAGAGACCGGCAGACTTTATATAGGGCTCTGTGCTCTGCTTTCTCACACCAGCCGTCCTGCAGTGTCATTAGAAGGACAGATTTTATGATCATAAATATAAGAGCCGCCATTTTAGCTCCTCCACTAAATTGTCCCCTTGACTTAGGGCTCATTCAGACGGCCGTATGCTGTCCGCAAAAATACTGAATGCTATCCGTTTTTATGCGGATCCGCAAAAAAACGGATAGCATTCAGTATTTTTGCTGACCCATAGACTTCAATAGGGCCATGTCCTGATTTTCACGGACAAGTATAGGACATGTTTCATTTATTTTGCGGAACCTTGGAATAGAAAAGGGCCCCATAGAAGTGAATAGGTCAGCATCTAATCCGCAAAAAAACGGATCCGCGTTTTTGCGGATAGCATACGGCCGTCTGAATGAGCCCTAAAAGAGAGCCATTCTAAATAATTAAAAAGCATTTAAGAGTTTTTTTTTGTAATATGTTTTTTTTCAGTATTTTCATTCTTATCTTTCCCGGAGAACTCCTTTATATAATTAAAGCAAATTTTAAATCAGTTCTTTGCTACGAACCAAGTAAGGTACTGGTAACTGGCACAGTAAATCAATGTTGGTTGGTTGGTTGGTTGCTGCACCAACAAGTTTCTCCATTGCCGAGTGCCTAGTTTACCATATACCTATTCCAACAACCCTTCATTGTGTCACACCGTAGACTGCGCATACTTACTCCAAGCTTAGTGTGGAAATCCCCAGTGATACTCCAGAGGCAAATTTGGTAAAGAAAACATAAAAAGAGAAGAAAATGGCTTCATGTCCAGGAGAATCCGGGTTCTTCAAAACAAAGTCATCAATTACATCTGGAAGCATGGACCTGATAGACAGAGGACACAAATTCTCTTAGGTATCCAGTAAACAGATGAGCTGCAGCACTATCTTCACTTTACATTATGGGGCAGATTTATCAAAACTGGTGGAAAGTAGAACTGGCTTTGCTGCCCACAGCAACCAATCAGATTCCACCTTTCATTTTTCAGAGCTCCTTTACAGTTTGATAAATCTCTCCCTATGTGTTCGGATTCTAAAAATCGCTTTATCTAGTGACTGCAGTATATCGCAGAACCTTCCATAAATGTGCCTATACACCTTCAATAGTTGTCAGCCGAATGATACATTTTGCAAGGTGAGGCAAAAGACTGGACGCGCCATATTAACTAGTGTGATTTGTAGAAAATTAAACTAATTAGGGGGCTGCATTATTTTGTGGAGGAAACGTTTTTGAAGTCAGCCATAATAAATGTAGCTTTTTTTTTTTTCCCAATAGAAAGGGATCATGTTATACATCAGTCTTGGCTAGATGTGTCCGTTATACCCATCTTTACTTGTTTAGCAGTTAAGTGAGGTCAAAGTTTCCTAAAGTGCTTTACATGACCTGTTCCGTGTGTCCACATGGTTAAACGTTTAATCCAGTCTTGGTGAACACGCTAAAGAACTGCAGGGGATACCTCGTCGTAGCACTGTAGGATTCGCCATATCAGGTGAGCCACAGTGTACAACACACCTGAAATGGGGAACCCTACAGTGCTGTGAGGAAGTATCACCATGTACCACCGGATCCTCATTGACTATAATGGGATCTGGCGGAGATCCAGCTGCTTCAAGGCAAATATGCCAGGATTCAGCCAGACAAAAAATGCTGTGTGCATTTAGCATTGTGGCTAAAGTGAGGCTTTACCCTGCCCTTTTATCAGCAAGCATGGCCTCTTGCAGTAACACATTGTAATTTTCATCCCATTTTCAGAGATATGCAAGTTACTAAGTCCTTACTAATGGTTACATGACAATGTAGATGTCGAAATGCATAGAGTTGCTGAAATACACAGCAAACATAAGATAGAAACGCGTAAGCAAGCTAAAGTCTTAGATGCTCCTGGAATAAGGGCTACGTTTTTTAGGGCCTACCCAAGTGCTGGATATATTTTTCCTTTACTTTGATGGATACTGAGCGCGTTGAAGTTCGTTCTGAACACTGGTATTGCACCTGACCAGCGAGTCAAGCGTTTTTACATTAATGCATAAGTTCTGTTACAGATTGCAAATATGCAGAACTGGACAGGCCCATTAGACGAACAGTACGGCAGGCTGTGAATATGATGGAAGCTAGCGTCAGCTAGCGATTCCAGGGACTCCACTTGGGGAGCACGTCTAAGGCACTTAAAGCACTTGTTATGTTTCTATACTAGATTTCATTACAATTGTGTGAGCTTTGAGCAAGGACACATTTAGGTTATGTAAAAACAAGGCAACTGTAAAACGGTCCTCACCATGGAAGAAGAAATGCGGCAGCTACACTGAGGCCAGCAGCTACAGCGACAACGTAGGTTACTATCAGATTGATCTGCACCACAGCAGCAACAATGAGGAAGGGGACCACAGACTGTAATTTAAAAAACAAAACAAAACTGAATTTAACACTAAAGATACACAGAAAACAAAACAGTCAGGTTTGCTTTTTCTCTAAATGACCAGCAGATGGCAGCATCAAAAAGACTTCCCATCATTACAAGTCTCTGCCAAGCATGCTCTCATTCTTTCCAGACTTCTGCCGGGTAGATTATATTACTTTACTTTTGCTCACCGATATCCCAAAATAGACAGCAGTTTTCTTTCCAAACCGAGTCAGGAACCACTGCCAGAATGGCACCGTCAGTGTAGCAGAAATCTAGGGGCAAGGAATGAATTAAATAACGAATACATGAATGAAATAGTGTTTGAGAGGGACAGATTAAAAAGTAATATCCGTTTCACAAAGTGACAGTGCCGCCCATCTGTCAGAGAGAGAATGGAGGAGGGGCACGGGCATAAATATTATGCTCGCCAGCTTACAATGCCTTTCTGTCCTGGCCTTGGCAGAATAAAAGAAGCTGTGTGCCTGGCTTTGAATCTCAATCAGCATTAAAAACTATTGCTAAAATGTAACATGCAAAAAAGGTATTTATGAGTCTAGAGTAGACATTAACCCAAGTCTGGATTCTGCAGGGATCCTTACATATACTCACCATTATAACAAGCAGGATATTCTGAAAGTGCTTGCGGTGTTGCAGGGTATACTTCAGAAATAGGGCAAAGTTTCCTTCTAGAAGCTTGAAAAGAGAAGGTAAAATGGAAGGGTTACCTTGGTTGCACGTCACACACTCTTCACAAGCACTATACATGTAAGGGCTCGTTCACACGACTGCTGCCCTTCCGTTGCCGTATTGCGGCCAGCATACGGCGGGTCCGCAATACACGGGGCACCAGCCGTGTGCATACCGCATCACGGATGCGGACCCATTCACTTGAACGGGTCCACCAATCCAGAGATGCGGTGCGGATCGGAACCCCATGGAAGCACTACGGAGTGCTTCCTGGGGTTCCATTCCGTGCCTCCGCACCACAAAAAGATAGAACTTGCACTATCTTTTTGCGGAACGGACGTATCGAGGACCCATTCGAGTGAATGGGTCCGCGATCCGCATGCGGGTGGCCCAAGGTCGGTGCCCGTGCATTGCAGACCGCAATTTGCGGCCCACAGCACGGGCAACGGTCATGTGAACGAGCCCTAAGGCTGAGTTGACATCGAGTTTTTCTCATCCGTTTAACGTATACAAAAATAGAGATTACATACAGTGGCATCATTTCACCAAAGAGTTCCATTGTAAAAAACAAAAAATAAAAAATAAAGAAAACAAAGCTTCTTTTTACTTTTTTTTTACTGCACTGTGCAGGATACAAGAACACGGTGAGATTTTTTTTGTAACTTATACGTCAAACGGTAGCATAAAACGTGATGTGAACCCACCCTAACGTGGTTCTCTGCAATAACTTAAAGTGGTGCTAGGACATAGCGGAGGACACATTTTTACAGTCAGTGCTGGCAGTTGTGAGGAGACAGTATGTACACAGTTATCTGCAGTGGCAGGCGCTATGTAAACGGACACTGGTCTGTTGCAGCCAAGGTCCTGAGATCAGCACTTGGGGACAGAGTTTGAACAAGGTTTATATTATATAACATCAGCAACCAAGAATCAACCCTTTATGTTATCATATAGAACGCCAGGAAAAGTCATTTTTAGTAAAATTACTAATTATTCTCGGTACCATATAAAACATTTCATAATTGACCCGTTTTTTAACGTGACTAAAAAAGAAATGTCATCTTCAATATGCAGATAACTATAAATGTAAGTGTATATTTGATATAGGGTCACACCACTGTAAAATTAAAATTTTGAGAAATATATGTGGACTGACACAACGAAAGATGTGGGATTGTCACGTGCCTGGCTCTGTCTATTCACTTCTAAGAGTGATCGGCTATTTTCTGAAGTCCCATAGCAGTGAATGGAGAAGGCATCGCATGTGTGGCCACCTCTCCATTCACTGCAGTGTGATGGGAACCCACTTGAGATAGGCGCGCTGGAGCCGTGCCTATCGGAAATTTATTGCGTATCCTGTGGATAGGTCATAAATATCTAGATAGGTGTGACCCTTTAATGGTTTTTAGTCTACTAAGGTCGTGAATAATGAACACTGTCCTTGGCTATGCAGGAAATCCTAAAAGAATGTGATCTCCAAAAGAGCACATATTACTGCCACATTCAACTGAATTACCAGACACTGCAGTTTCTGGTTTTATTAAAAAGGAAAACCTTTTTCCCCCCAATCCTGGACAGCCCATTTGATGTATTATGAATAGTCAGGGTACTTTCACACTAGCATTATTCTTTTCCGGCATCTAGTTCCATCCTAGGGGCTCAATACCGGAAAAGAACTGATCTGTTTTATCCCCATGCATTCTGAATGGAGAACAATCCGTTCAGGATGCATCTGGATGTCTTCAGTTCAGCATGCTGAGGTTTTATCTCCGTCCAAAATTCCAGAACACTTGCCGGAATGCCGGATTTTTCCCCATTGAAATGCATTAATGCCCAGAGTGTTCTGGCAAAACGGATCGAGCATTGCGGTCTGCGCATGCTCCGACCGAAAAAAAAAAAAAAAAAAAAAAAAAAAAAAAAAAAAAAAAAAAAACACGACTAGATGCTGGACCAGTTTTTCAGGATGACACCGGAACGACGGATCCAGCATTTCAATGCATTTGTCATATGGATCAGGATCCTGCCATCAGTTTGTATACGTTTTGACGGATCCGGCGACGGAACTGCCTGCCGGAATCCTCTGCCGCAAGTGTGAAAGTACCTCATGTAACTTTTTAATATACAGGTCCTTCTAAAAAAATTAGCATATTGTGATAAAGTTCATTATTTTCTGTAATGTACTGATAAACATTAGACTTTCATATATTTTAGATTCATTACACACAACTGAAGTAGTTCAAGCCTTTTATTGTTTTAATATTGATGATTTTGACATACAGCTCATGAAAACCCAAAATTCCTATCTCGAAAAATTAGCATATCATGAAAAGGTTCTCTAAACGAGCTATTAACCTAATCATCTGAATCAACTAATTAACTCTAAACACCTGCAAAAGATTCCTGAGGCTTTTAAAAACTCCCAGCCTGGTTCATTACTGAAAACCGCAATCATGGGTAAGACTGTCGACCTGACTGCTGTCCAGAAGGCCATCATTGACACCCTCAAGCAAGAGGGCAAGACACAGAAAGAAATTTCTGAAGGAATAGGCTGTTCCCAGAGTGCTGTATCAAGGCACCTCAGTGGGAAGTCTGTGGGAAGGAAAAAGTGTGGCAGAAAACGCTGCACAACGAGAAGAGGTGACCGGACCCTGAGGAAGATTGTGGAGAAGGACCGATTCCAGACCTTGGGGGACCTGCGGAAGCAGTGGACTGAGTCTGGAGTAGAAACATCCAGAGCCACCGTGTACAGGCGTGTGCAGGAAATGGGCTACAGGTGCCGCATTCCCCAGGTCAAGCCACTTTTGAACCAGAAACAGCGGCAGAAGCGCCTGACCTGGGCTACAGAGAAGCAGCACTGGACTGTTGCATGTCATTCGGAAATCAAGGTGCCAGAGTCTGGAGGAAGACTGGGGAGAGGGAAATGCCAAAATGCCTGAAGTCCAGTGTCAAGTACCCACAGTCAGTGATGTCAGCTGCTGGTGTTGGTCCACTGTGTTTTATCAAGGGCAGGGTCAATGCAGCTAGCTATCAGGAGATTTTGGAGCACTTCATGCTTCCATCTGCTGAAAAGCTTTATGGAGATGAAGATGTCATTTTTCAGCACGACCTGGCACCTGCTCACAGTGCCAAAACCACTGGTAAATGGTTTACTGACCATGGTATTACTGTGCTCAATTGGTCTGCCAACTCTCCTGACCTGAACCCCATAGAGAATCTGTAGGATATTGGGAAGAGAAAGTTGAGAGACGCAAGACCCAACACTCTGGATGAGCTTAAGGCCGCTATCGAAGCATCCTGGGCCTCCATAACACCTCAGCAGTGCCACAGGCTGATTGCCTCCATGCCACGCCGCATTGAAGCAGTCATTTCTGCAAAAGGATTCCCCACCAAGTATTGAGTGCAGAACTGAACATAATTATTTGAAGGTTGACTTTTTTTTGTATTAAAAACACTTTTCTTTTATTGGTCGGATGAAATATGCTAATTTTTTGAGATAGGAAATTTGGGTTTTCATGAGCTGTATGCCAAAATCATCAATATTAAAACAATAAAAGGCTTGAACTACTTCAGTTGGTGTGTAATGAATCTAAAATATATGAAAGTCTAATGTTTATCAGTACATTACAGAAAATAATGAACTTTATCACAATATGCTAATTTTTTGAGAAGGACCTGTACTTTGTGTTTCAATTGCTTATCTCAACTTGCTGTGAATTGTTGTTAACCTTCTTTGCACAGTGAAAACCTTGACAGACAGATGGGTATTGTTCACATGTGACTGATCTGCTGAAGAAATTGTATCCAGTCTAGGCAATTTTCTGTAAGCGATACAGCAAGGACTCGAGGCTGATACATTTTACCCACACAGCATGAAAAAAAAAAATGTTCTAGACGGGACACAATGCTAGAACACAGCTATTTCCCTTGTAACTGGGGCTCCTGTTAGGTCATTTGAAAGTGAAGGGAAAAGAAGTATAGTATAGAAAGCCATAATGCAATTTAATATACTAAAGCAATTACTCGCCTGCTCAATCCTACTCCATTCCAGCACCACCACTTTGGTCTTCCAGGTGGTCTTTTATCTAGTTCTGCCATCAGCTTTCTGCCCCAACTGGAGATAAGCAACTGCCAGACACCACTTATCTCCTGGTCTTTCCAGGTCTCTCCCTATTCCTATAGGGAGAGACCTGTCATTCAAGCCAAGACGGGCAGAGGGAAGCCATCCAAAACTTTTTAAAACCACGTTTCCTGTAAAACGCGTTTAAAAAGCATACATGAGTAACTACAGCTATAAGGATACCAGCCTGAAACCACCAACTGCATGGGTTCTATTTTATGGATTTTCCTCAGGATAGGTCATCCATATCTGATCGCTGGGGACCGACATGCTGCCAGTCAGCCATTTAGAGAGGCCGCCATGCGCTGTTGCCTCTTCAGTTTATAAAGCACATCGCCGGGGTCGTTTCAAACAGCTGATCGGCGGGGGTGCCAGGAGAAGGACCCCAACCGATCAGATACTGATGACCTATCCTGCAGACAGGTCACCAATATTATACTCCCGGGAAACCATTTTAATTTATGATCTAATAAACCAAGGTTTGTTTGTTTTTTACTGGGAAAGGAGCGAGACAGAATGACTGACATCAAGATGAAACAAGCCTGGAAATACAATGTAATGTATACAAGAACATGACTATGAATAGACTTACCATAAAGGCCAATGAAGTGAAAAGAAAGCCGGTGATGAGTTTAATGTAGGGCCCATGACTCATTACTAGTTTCAGGCCCTGCCAGAAGGATATGGGTTGGTCAGACAAGAGCTCACAGGAATCTGCAGGAGAAGCAAAGAGGCCAATGTGATACAAGAAGTGGAAATACATACATATATACTCATGTAGGATATGTGACTAACGTGTACTCACCTCTCTTCTCATGCACTCCCAATGAAAGGACTATAGCGCATAAGACGTAAATGGCACAGATGACCCCTGCAGCAATCATGTAGGCTTGTCTCTGCGAATACAGACACATGGTAAATTGGCAATCTCATACACGGTAATACAGTTTAGAAGCTTTAGTCAAACTAATATTTGGCAATCATGAGGTTTTCAAAATCCAACACCCAGTCTGTGAATGTTTTCTTAATCTTCAACCCTACATCATGACACTGCTCCGGTAACATGCAGACCCACAAAAGAACTGGCAGTGCCCCCATCAGAATCTACACATTGTTCTGTTCTCCTGATGCTAAGATTGCTGGTTATGTTATACTGAATATTTTATCCTTGCCCACTTATACGCATATCAAATGGGATGCTGTAATAGTATAAATATGCGGCACACAATATTCTTTGCAATTATAAGGTAATTTTATTTTGTGAAACAAATCACGGAAAAAAAAATATATAAAACAATCCTGCACGATATGATAATGAATGTTGCAGATGTGCATGGCTACATTTATACAGTCACAGAAAATACACTATAATAATAGATGCAAGCATAACATAAGGACTAAGCCCTCACTCTATTGATAAACTCTGAGACACTTGGTCAATACATTTTGATCAAAACACATCTAAGCCCACCTACCAAGCGACAAGGTGGTCTCAGTTCAGGCGGGTCCTACGCTAAACCTGCCTATGCCATTATGCATCTATGTTCAGGAGCGCTGATTAAGGTGGTACCCATCATATAGGTGTGTGTGCTCCTCCTCCCACCGGTTGCTGCTGCACATGGAGGTAACTAGGAGCAACACACTATATGTGGGGGGGGCCTGCGCTCCTGAACATAGATGCATAACAGCATAGGCAGGTTTAGCGTAGGACCCGCCTGAACTGAGACCACCTTGTCACTTGGTAGGGGGGCTTAGATGTGTTTTGATCAAAATGTATTGACCAAGTGTCTCAGATATTATCAATAGAGTGAGGGCTTAGTCCATAGGTTATGCTTGCATCTATTATTATAGTGCATTATTTTCTGTGATTGTAATTTTAATTTAGTGATTTTCACAATAAGAAGTTCATGATCTTCTTATTGTGAAAATCCAGTTTATAGGAAATTAAATGCTGCTTAACCACTATCCATATACTGTATGAGCCAGACGTTTCGGTCCATAGGGGCCTTCTTCAGCGGCTTGGAGTTTCAGAGATAAAGGGATATCTGGATCGCCAATCCAGATATCTCTTTCTCTCTGACCACAGAAACGCCAAGCCGCTGAAGGTGGTCCCTATGGACCGAAACGTCTGGCTCATACAGCATATGGATAGTGGTTAAGCAGCATTTAAAGAGAACCGTTCATGGTTTTGTATTAATTGCGATAAATACCTTTACTTGGGGGTGCTCCTCCCCCTCCCCCGCTGATGCTGCCACCCTGCCAGATTTTTGAAAATATCGCTCGAACGCCCCGCTGTGCCCCCTGCAGTTTTCCCGCCCAGTATGGATCGGTACAGGGAGGAGGAGACGCCAGGGTTCCTCAACGGGCGTCTCCTTCTCCCTGGCTGTGCCGCGATCCAATCACAGGGGAGAGCGTCACAGCCAGGGAGAAGGTGAGCTTTTTTTTCCCTCCCTGGCTGGTACCCCGCAAGTAAAAAAGGTATTTATCGCAATTAATACAAAACCATGAAAGGTTCTCTTTAATTTTCTGTAACCTGGATCATGAACCTCTTATTGTGAAAATCACTAAATAAAATTACCTTTAAATTGCAAAGAATATTCTGTGCTAGTGTAAATTACAGCAGCGATGAAATAGTGTAAAAAAGTGTCCAGCATGTCTAACAAGTGAAATCATTACCGAATTGTGTATTTTATGACAATATTGATAAATTTACTCCTAGATTTCTAGTTTTAAAAAGATTGTGATCACTGTATATATGCACTGGTTAGTAGTCTATTCAAGTATATCATGTTGATGAATGGGGGTTGTGACAAGTGCATCTTACTGGCATATGTCTTCTCTTCATATATGTTTTTTACCATATAAATAATGCAAATTATATTAATACATACAACCAGTTACAAGGAACCTACTAATAAAATCTAAACACAATGCAAAGTGCCACGAGAAAATAATCTCTACACATAAAGGAGCACAAGAAACATATTTGCAGAAGCTTGAGGAGCAATGAGTGTTTTGGATTCATGGAGATTGATGAGACTCACCATGTTGGTAAGAGGTTCTGGATCCTGAGAACCATTAATACTTTCCAGTGACTGGTTTTGGAAGGAGTTCGGCACACATGATTCCTCCACCTTACCCACAATCTGTCCTTGAATTGCTGTACCAAGGACAGTACCCAATACCTCAACCGTCATACCTGAAAGAAACGGAATAGTAATATTAAAGAGAATGCAGGCCTTTCCAGGAGCAGATTTGTAAGAACATCAGTTGCCGTTACGTACGGTATCCGGTAGCGGAGTCCCGGTCACTCTGTTCTTTACTGATAAACATTGTAAGAGCTGAATAAGGCACATGGAAACACTGAAAAACAAAAATTATCGGTGTGAAGAGACAAAAACTATGCTCTGCGACAGTGATAATCAGCTGAGGTATCTTGTTGAAGAGTAAAAGCCATATACTATTGGTAGATTTTCTGTTAAATGCATAGCATCCCGTAAGAGGGAAGATTTTCGCACGTTCTGCTAGAGGAGTGGGGTCTAGTTTTGTTTCTGGGGTGTTTGTACCAGAGTAGAAGCATACTACCACGGGAATGCATTGAGCCCATAAGCACCACTCTGCCACTTTTCCAATATTCTTTGGCACAGATATTCAGAGAACGGACATTTTGAATTCCACCATGATCCTCACCGTTACAAGCGTCTGGAAGAGGCAGTAGAAGGTTAGGTACCACAGGAGCTGACCATTGGTGAATCCAGGCACAAACCAGATGAGGAAGTAAGATGTCACCGCAAAAGGTGTGGACAATATAATCCTGTTTGTGGAGAAAGAGGAACATGAGAAAGGGATGATATTTTATACCTACAATAATATTCACATGATTACACAGTGTAGTAGACTGAACCACCACCCATGTGTGTCTCCACAAACTACAGGAGACTAACTGGAGGAGGTTCGCATGTCCTTCTGCCTCTGGAATCACTGCACATAACAATCTTTGGCTATTATATTTAACTGTATTATTTTTCTAGATACTGAACCATCAGTAATCACTCTAGCAGAATTGGAGCCACAGAGTTTAGGCCTCTTTTACACTTGCGTTGTCCGGATCCGGCGTGTACTCCACTTGCCGGAATTACACGCCGGATCCGGAAAAACGCAAGTGTACTGAAAGCATTTGAAGACGGATCCGTCTTCAAAATGCTTTCAGTGTTACTATGGCAGCCAGGACGCTATTAAAGTCCTGGTTGCCATAGTAGGAGCGGGGGAGCGGCATACTTACAGTCCGTGCGGCTCCCGGGGCGCTCCAGAGTGACGTCAGAGCGTCCCATGCGCATGGATGACGTGCCATGCGAACACGTCATCCATGCGCCTGGGGCGCCCTGACGTCACTCTGGAGCGCCCCGGGAGCCGCACGGACGGTAAGTATGCTGCTCCCCCGCTCCCCACTACACTTTACCATGGCTGCCGGGACGCTATTCAGAAAAAGCTAAACGTCGGATCCGGCAAAGCGCCGTTTAGCTTAAGGCCGGATCCGGATCAATGCCTTTCAATGGGCATTAATTCCGGATCCGGCCTTGCGGCAAGTCTTCAGGATTTTTGGCCGGAGCAAAGAGCGCAGCATGCTGCGGTATTTTCTCCGGCCAAAAAACGTTCCGGTCCGGAACTGAAGACATCCTGAACGGATTTCACTCCATTCAGAATGCATGGGGATAATCCTGATCAGGATTCTTCCGGCATAGAGCCCCGATGACGGAACTCTATGCCGGAAGAAAAGAACGCAGATGTGAAAGAGCCTAGTAGCACCAGATACAAGTGATTGACACCAATGAAGCAAGCTGTGTGCTCACCCAACAGTCCTGAGGCTGGTTTCACACAATGCATTTTTGATGCGCTAAAAAGCACAATTAAAGAGGACCTGTCACCACTCCTGACACGCCTGTTTTAATAGCTACCTTTATTCCCCATGTAATAACTCTGGAACATCCATTCTTATGGCTCCATGTTGTGCCATTCCTTTATTATTTGTACTAGAAGTTATGAATGAATTCCTAGCAGTCTGCAGTAAGGGTACAGAGGGGCGGTAACCAGTTGGGGGGGGGGGGGGGGTGTACCTGCACAGACTAAAAATTGCAGCACTGATTGGATAGAGTGAGTCTGTGCAGGTACACACCCCCAACTGGTTACTGCCCCTCTGTACCCTTACTGCAGACTGCTAGGAATTCATTCATTAAAAGGGGTTGTCTCATTTCAGCAAATGGCATTTATCATGTAGAGAAAGTTATTACAAGCCACTAATGTATTGTTATTATCCATATAGCCTCCTTTGCTGGCTGGATTCATTTTTCCATCCCAGTATACCACCCTGCTGTCCAGCAGCAGTGGTCGTGCTTGCACTCACACTACAGAAAAAAAAGCATCGGCTCTCTGGTGGCCAGAGCCTTGGGAGTGCACATAGGCTTTTTACTACTGTATTCAAGCACGGCTACCGCTGCTGGATTGCAGGATGGTTGTAACCATGGGAACAAACAATGTATAATGTAATGGAAAAAAATGAATCAAGTCAGCAAAGGAGGCAATAGGGACAATCACAATACATTAGTAAGTGCCTTGTATTAACTTTTTCTACATGATAAATTCTATTTGCTGAAGTGAAACAACCCCTTTAATATCCTATTGAGGGTCCAATACCCTGCACCCTTCACCAATCAGGTGTTCCTTGCAGCCTTTGGTGCTGGAACTAGCATTTGAATGGAGCTATGCTTCCTGCTCCATTCACAAGTGTAGTGGCGATGCTGGATTACTGCCGCTCAGCTTCAATTGAAGTGAATGAGCGCTAATCTGCAGCAACTCTGCATGGCCACTACACTTTGAATGGAGCCGTCTGCTTTCTGTTCCATTGAGAGTGCTAGTTCCAGCATCAGAGGGTGCAGGGAACAGCTGATTGGTGGGACTGTGGGGTGTTGCACCCTCACTGATCAGATATTGATGACCCTTCCTGAGGATAATTCATCAATAGCAGGGAAAACCCCAATAGAGTAATTTCAGATGAGCGTGTCCAGTGCAGAATACATGCTCCATGTGGGAGGGTGACTTACCGTTTTGGACACCGCTCCTTTCACAGGACTGCATGGCATTATAATGATTTATAATGCTGTGTGTCTCTGCCTGACCTTGCTTCTACAGAATCATACTGACATAATGCACTTATGATAATTCAGTACATGCAAGATCATGCAGAGGGACACAGCATTATAAATCATTATAACGTTATGCAATACTATGAAAGGAAACGTTTCCTTAACGGGAAATCACGCTCCCACAACGAGCTCGTCTTCCGCACTGGACACTCTCGTACTCTTAAAGTTCAGATATGATTAGACCCAACTGAGAGTGACAGTTGAGGCTTCAGACAGCGTGCTGGGACCATCCGGCTCTTGGCATTACCCGCTGTTGTGCTGTTCCCGTTATAGACAGGAAATCCTGTTATGTCACAGTCACACAGTGAGATCATACAGGATTTCCATGATGGCAGCAGGCCAACAAAGACCGTTCCTAAGAAAACAGAAACAGCTTTCATAAATCTTTTTAATTTGGCCTCAAGTACCGTACGTAAGTGGTAAGGGCTGATACATAATTGTTTGTCTTACAGTACAAAGCCATGAAAATCCCTATACCATCAACCACACCTAGTAAATACAGTTTTACTTGGGAGGGGTAGCTCCAAGACAGCATTCACATGATGCGGAGAAATCCTATTTTGTGCTGCACTGTGTGAACATACCCTAATAGTCTAGACTTATAGAACAAAAAGAAAGTCAAATGTATATATTGAAAGGAAGCCCTAAGAACGTCACTGCTTTGTGCTGTAAGGCTCCGCGCACACGCCTTGTCATATTAATGTACGTCTTTTCACTTTTCAATGGCTCACATAGTTCATTTTCTCCCCCGATATACATTTACAGGTATATATAGTTTGTTTTCCAGCAATGTACACAACATGATATCATAAGGATGAGTTCACACATAATGGAAATGTTTAATTCTCCACATATCTGTAACAATATAATCATACAGAGTGGATGCATGTGGTTGAGGTTTTTACAGGTTAAGGGGGCATTCACATGTCTGTATAAGGGTCCATTCACACGTCCGTAAGTGTTTTGCGGATCCGAACACGGACACCTGCAATGTGCGATCCGCAATTTGCGGACCGCACATCACAGACACTATAATAGAAAATGCCTTTTCTGGTCCACAATTGCGGACAAGAATAGGACATGTTCTATTTTTTTTCAGGAACGAAATTGCGGATCCCGAAAAAACGGATCCTGAAAATGTGGATTTGCATCTGTTCCAACCCCAATTGAAAGTGAATGGGTCCACAAATTGCCCAACGAATACGGACCCAAATTACGGACGTGTGAATGGACCCTTATTGTGGATCGCACGTGGACCCATTCATTTCTACGGGGCCACTAAAAATGCCGACGGCACACGGATGTCACCCGCAATCTACATTAAATTACAGTTGTGTGAACGCACCCTAAGGCCAATGCGTCATTTTTATGCGGCTAATCCGCAGTGTTGTACAGTACCTACAAAAAAAAAAAAAAATATAATGATTATAATAATAATTATAATAATAATAATAAAAAAATAATATAAAAAAATCGCATCCACATGGTGCGGATTCGAAATCTGCAGCATGTAAATTTATGCCGCAGATTTCAGCTTTTGGAATGGAGTCTGTCCAATCCACTGCTACAAAATTCCGCTACAAAAACTGCAAGTTAGGACTCCTGCACACGACCGTATGTAGTTTACGGTCCGCAAAACACGGATCCGCAAATAATACGGATGAAGTCCGTGTGCATTCCGTATTTTGCAGAACGGAAGAGCTGGCCTCTTATAGAACAGCACTATCATTGTCCGAATACCGAAACAGAATGCACACAGAGAACGGATACTAAAAAAGAAAATACGTCCATGTGCATGATCACTAATATGTGCGGTTGTTGCCGTGGTATCACAGCAAAATTTTCCGCTGAGTTTTCAGACACATCGACGTATCCTAAACACCTTTAGTTTTTAAATATATTATATATTTTACACATATTGATTTTTTTTTCCCTCTGGTGCAGTTTTAACCCCGCCTCATCTGCTATGTGTAAATATTCTCTAACGCGTGTAGATTTGGTGTGGCATCCCGCACATATTTTATCCTCTTCGTGTATGAGGTTTTGAAAACCTCACCAACCTGTATTGTAACATGAAGTGCAGATTTTTGGTGTGAAGTTAAAACTGAAAATTTGGAACAAATCTACCATGTCTGAAGGCAGGAATCAAGCTTATATACTGTAACACTAATGAAGTGCCTAATAGGAGACACCGGGTAATTAGTGTGCTCCAGCAGTAAATGTGATCAGCCTACATCTGCTGTATGGAGCAGCTAGTATATCCTGTGCCCTGTAGTAACCTCAGCTGTCAGTGAATAGCTTAAACACTTCCCGGCCTCTGATTGGGTGGCCTGAGCCCCGGCTGCACACACCCAAGTTTTCCATTGGCCAAAACAGGTGGTGTGTTGTGCTTTTAATAAAGTTACCGCCCCTTCCATTTTTATACGTTAACTCATTCCTCAGCCATGCCTTTCTATCTGATCAGGCGAGGGCCACGTCACAGGCAAAAACCGCCTGTTCTGCTGGAGGAGTCACACAGCACCACGTCTGTTCTAAGCTTAACCCTTTGTCTGCCCGCTCTCCCTTCTCCTCAGCAGGGAAATGACCAAATTCTTTTGACTTTAGCATTTTTAACTGCATAAACCAAGAAAGACACAATCAGTAGATTTCAGCATTTTGAAATGGATATAAAATACTTCCTTTAGGGTCCTTAAGCACATGAATTTTAAGTGGCAGTTTTTTTCTACTGCTAAAAACGGCCAGATAAAATGCATGCTTTTTTTTGGCCACCTGTGTCTATTGCCACACAGTGGGGGTCATTTACTAAGGCTAGTTTCACCTCTCCGGCAACAATTCTCTGGATCCGGAACTGCTGAATGCAAATGGAATGGCCGCCGGCCCCGTTAACTATAACGCAATAATCTGGTAAATATGCCAAGAATCAGTCAGACAGAAACTGCTGCATACTGCGGTTTGTGTCCAGCCAATTCCCAGCATTCTCTGCCAGACGACAATGCCAGAGATGTGAAACTAGCCTTAGTCTTTATGCCCGTTTTCGTCCGGCAGTGCAGACTCCATCAAAGATAAGTGACCCCCAGTGTGTCTTACTACTAGCGTTTGCTATTTGGCTTCATGCACACCACCGCTGTGTGTTTTGCGGCCCGCAAAACATTGATGGCGTCCATGGGCGTTCCGCAATTTGCGTAACGGCACGGACAGCCATTAATATAACTGCCTATTCTTGTCCGCAAAACGGACAAGAATAGGACAGGTTATATTTTTTTTGCAGGGCCACAGTAAAGGAACAACGGATGCTGTCCGCATCTTTTGCAGCCCCATTGAAGGGAATGGGTCCGCATCCAAGCCGCCAAAACTGCGGCTCAGATGCGGACCAAATCAACGGTCGTGTGCATGAGGCCTTTATAGAAGAGATGTCAAAACGCCTGACGTATCTGGATGTCTGTATAGCATCCGGGTGTGTCCTTTTTTTATTTTTCCTTTCTCCCGATTCATTCATTTGAATGAATTCTTTTCAGATGGAAAACAATTAAGAACGGCACATATTGGTCCGTACCAGAAAACGAAAAAGTGAAAGATCTGTACGTCTGCCTAATGATCAGCTAATGCTTATGGGTCAGTACATGTGAAATAAAAGCTATATCACAATGTTGGATACTGTAAGCAAGCAATAGTTTTTTTTCCCCATACAAGTCAATAGAGATTTGGTTTGGATGGGTATATACAGATCCATAGACATGTGCGCGGTGTGCTGGGGAGTGCCTGACATTCCATTGAAAGTACATGCTCTGTGGTGTCTAAAAAGGCATACAGAACCCGTACGGAGCTCATTCAATGCTCCGCTCCCGTGTGTCTGTATAATAATAAGTTACACAAGTTCATGAGGCGGAAGAGGGGGTTCTTCACATTTATACATAATTTAATCTATACATACATTTAGTATTTGAGAGGAGAACACAGAGAGTCACTGCTGATGTGTGCAGAACCCCTATAGAGCTGTTATTATTAAACAAGCGGTGAATGAACTGTAGTGTAATGGTATAGTGGCGGTGTAAATATAGTGTATGACCCGTCCTCCCATAATATCCTTCTGCAGATAAAGAGCCAAAACACAGTTAACCAATAACGAGCAGTCGGCTCCTGTGCCTTTACTACTACACCACCTCGTACTGCCCCGCCTGAATACCTTCCTGTTATCAGTACACTACCAGCAGCTATGGCTCAAATAAACACATGGATATTTGTAGGTCGAGCAGTTGGCAGGTCACCTATCAATGTCTCCAGTACAAATCTGCCATTTAAAAAGGACACATGCCACACTCGCAAAAATCCTATACATAATGAAGTGTAGATAGTAGCTTTTTATTTGATCTGCTGCCCGAGTACAGTCGGGAGACCCCCATAATAAGAGACGGTCTCAGAAGGTACCTTGCTCCCAATAATTGGCTCATACAATCATTTAGCTCAGGCATCCTCAAACTGCGGCCCTCCAGCTGTTGTAAAGGATTAGCAAAGGCTTGTTAGTCAGCTGTCGGCGGCACATCGCCCTATGCTGCTGGCAGTCATTACAACTGAATGGGGTAGGAACGACCGTGGTAGCGTTAACTCCCCCCACATTCACTTTTTTATAGGCCGGTACAAACAAGTGCCAAGGCACGTGTTTATCATCCATTGCCGCTCATCCTATCTGAAAATCGGGCAGCGTAATAGGGCCCTTAATTGTTTTACCCTTGACAAGCTAGCGTTGTGAACAGACTAAGGCCTCTTTCACACTACAGTATGTCCATTTCAGTGTTTTGCGGTCCGTTTTTCACGGATCCGTTGTGGTTCCGTTTCCGTTCCGTTTTTCCGTATGGCATATACAGTATACAGTAATTACATAGAAAAAATTGGGCTGGGCATAACATTTTCAATAGATGGGTCAGAAAAAACGGAACGGAAACGGAAGACATACGGATGCATTTCCGTATGTGTTCCGTTTTTTTGGCGGACTCATTGACTTGAATGGAGCCACGGACCGTGATTTGCGGGCAATAATAGGACATGTTCTATCTTTCAACGGAATGGAAAAACGGAAATACGGAGACGGAATGCATACGGAACACATTCAGTTTTTTTTTGCGTAACCATTGAAATGATTGGTTCCGTATACGGAACGCAAAAAACGGACCGCAGATCCACGTGAAGCTACCACTCACCGCTAGAGCCACATATAATGGTATCCTATAGGGATCCAGCTGCCTTCTACTATAAATGCCAGTTTTCGGCCAGACAAATAAAGCTGAATTCTGTGGGCCAGATTTATCATTAGCTCAAGTCAGAATAATGGAGTGAAAAAGTCGCAAATTTTTGCGCAATTGCTTAAACTGCGCAAAAATTTGCGAATTTTTTCTGCCTTGCACTATGCTCGCCAGTTTTCTGAAAGTAGGCGTGTTTTCTTATGTAAATGAATCTCTAGACAGATTTACTATTGTGACTATTTAAAAAGTCGCAAAAAAGTTGCAATTTCACTCCAGTGAGGACCATGCTTATCTTATGAGACTTTTTAATAGAACATGCGACTTTTTCATAAAAACGTGCGACTTTTGTAAAGCTGCTTACTGACGGATAAACTGCTACCGCCAAACCACATTTATTACAGTCTTAGAGGGCCGATCATAAATCTGACTTGGCTAAAACTGACTTTAGCCATATGTTAAAGTGGAGTGAGCTGTCAGAGTCATGATAAATCTGGCCCAGTATCTTTTCTCTGTCTGAAAGACATCAAACCAGCCACATCCCTGTCGGATAGTCAGCGGTGGTGCGCGCTACCGGCCAGTTATGCCGGATACGGTGAACTCTGGTAGTCTCTTCCTCTGCCGAGGGCATACTACCAGAGTTCTCAATGCATATATGTGAACCTACCCTGTGGGAAAAACTTCAGTGGACACTTGAAATCTACATACAGTAGAGTAGATTGCAAACAGTTTGCTTCCCTTATCTTGATTGTGAGGTTAATCTGTAGTCACCTCCCAATGCGGAGAACATTGCAGGAGCTGAGGTCCACAATCTAATTCCATTGGCAACCAGCAAAGCTGCTGTAGATACCTCTGAAACTCTGTCCGTAGAGGTTATTTCACTTACCAAGGCATCAGTCGGCCAAACCATGTCCAAGAGCTTTTACTGACGAAGAATCCAACCAGAGGATCTGTGATGGCATCCCAAATCCTTCCAGTAAAAAGAATGATGGAGGCATGGAAAGGGCTCATCTAGAATGAAAGGAAAAAGTGGGCTTGAAATGACTGCAAGGGTCCTAAATGTAGGACTTCACTTTTATGCCACATCATAGTTACCTGTACTACATCCAAGAGGTAGATTTGCAGGAAGAATCCCAGGGCACAACCAGTGATTTGGTATGGCGCCCCACCAATGGCATAACATATTTTATTGCAGACGGACAGCTTGTGCTTCCCTTGTCGACCCTGTAATACAGAAAGGGAGTCATGGATTTTCTGCGCACAACTTACTGTAAAATATAGAACCTACAAATCAAAGAGGGAAGAATGAGCCCTCAGCTCGCAGGAATGTTAATACTCTCCTCTCCGGCGACGCCAACAGCACATGCCAAGAACAGATTAGAAAAGTCACATACCGGCCTGCATGGGACAGAAAATACTGTATACAGAGAAAACTGCACTGAACGCAAGGAGATGGATCCACTGTATTACTAGATACAAATTTACATTTTCGTAAATGCAGGCTTGGCATAGGTAGTGCCTGGCGTGCAGACATGTACCAAAGGAAGTTACATAGCCTGTGGTGAAAACTTCCGTTACGGTGCAGGTAGCAGATGTACCACGGCGGAAAACCCAGACGACAGACAATGAAGGTCTACACGTCTTACTGATGTCAGAGTCATAAAGGAACCTGCAGACTATGGCAGTCCCCCGCTGTGCGGACAACAATCCGGAAAGTCCAACCCAAATCGTTTCTTGTTATATTTCCTCCAGAAACGACCACCTAGGTGCATTTCAAATACCTCACAAGGGCAGGCCGCAATTGAGCATCCAAGTTACGGACACAACATCCGGACCTCTGTGGTTCTACAAGGAGAACCAGAATTGGATCTGTGAGAGCGGTTTAATCAGTCCGGAAAACATAATCTGTGTTATCCGGGCTGAGCATGAACTCACGGCATCATCATGATTTATAGCGCTGCGAATTCTAGTCTGCCTGCCGCCGTACTAACAGCCCATTGGAAAGGGTGAAATTAAAATCGCACACTGCGCTTTTTTTGTACACTTCGTGTAGATGAGATTTCTTAAAATTCTCATCCACTTTTTCGGTACTGTACAACACGGCAGATGTGACCCCAAAAATCTGTGACATTTCAGTCACGTGTGGACATCGTCTAATACAGACCGTTTGTCTGCTCGGGACCCCCAATTTAGGGTACGTTCACACTAGCGTTTTTCTTTTCCAGCACTGAGTTCCGTCCTAGCGGCTCTATACCGGAAAATAACTGATCAGTTTTATCCCCATGCAGTCTGAATGGAGAGTAATCCGTTCAGGATGCATCAGTTCAGTCGTTTTGACTGATCAGGCAAAAGAGAAAACCGTAGCATACTACGGTTTTATCTCCGGCGAAAAAAATGAAGACTTGCCCGAATGCCGGATCCAGCATTTTTCCCCATAGGAATGTATTAGTGCCGGATCTGGCATTCAAAATACCGGAATGCCGGATCCGTCCTTCGGGTCTGCGCATGCGCAGACCGGTAAATGTGGTAAAAAAAAAGATACAAGCTGGATCTGTCTGTCTGCATGACAAGCGGAGAGACGGATCCGTTCTCACAATGCATTTGTAAGACGGACCCGCATCCGGATGAGTCTCACAAATGCTTTCAGTCACATCCAGATCAGCGGATCCGGCGGACGGTTCCGACGACGGAACTGCCCGCCGGATCACACTGCCTCAAGTGTGAACGTAGCCTAATCAAAGTAGGGGGCCGCTACAAAGAGTCTGTCACCTTGGGGAACCATATTTTCCATGGTTGTCACAGACCCCCTCCGCATTGCCATACATGAACGTGATCACTCAGGGGGTCTTTAACTCTTTAAGACCTGGTAATCAGCTGTCAAAGGAGCCGCCACTAGAAAGAGGGCGGTAGCTGACTACCTGTATGCGGTTACTACCCCAGGTCACATAAAGACTGAGGGCGATACACTTATGTGCAACTGTGGAAAAGGTAAGTATTGTGTGGCATTTATTTACCAATTCACTTTAGTGCAACTCAACAAGGAAAAAAAATGCAGACATCCCAGCAGCAGTCAAAGCTGACCCCCCAGGAATGATCGTTACTCTCAGGCCTCGTTCACACTACAGTAAATCGTGGACGCATGCTGTCTGTGTTCGCCATGTACCCACTGATTTTAATGTGTTTAATCATACATCAGTGATTTTCCACTGACCATGGATCAGGAGGAAAACCACAGAGACACGCAGCTCAAACATGCCCATGGGTCCGTGAAAACCATGGTGTCCGTATTTGGTCAGTGCTTTTTACGGACCATTGGAAGAAGTTAGTTTTCAGCCTACCAGTGTACGTAGAATACGGATGACACGCAGGGTAAGAAACGGACACATGGGCCAACGGACGCATCACGGATGAACCACTGATCATCTTGTCACATATGGACGCGTGAAAGAGGCCTACAATCTGAACACAATTTCAGCCATTTTCATTGAAAGATTTGGCGGGGCGGCCCTTGAGGTGTCAAGACTACTCACATGAGTCATCCTTATACCACACTGTACAGTATACAGAAGGATGGCTGTGCACTGTAGTAACCTTTAAGGGAGGGATCATTTACTAGGAAATTCACCCGTAATACAGTTCACCGTTCTTCATCCGGTTCATATATAGGAATAGGGCTCATTCACATCTACATTAGCTCTCTAGTCTGTCCATCATCCGCTTCTGGATTTAATCTAGATTTGTAGCGGGGCTATGGGAGAAAATGAGGGGACGGGAATACGGACTAATTCTGGATTCTGTGTCTGGGTTGCTTCCAATAATGGAAATTACTGAGTATTTCGAAAATGCGGTCTGAGGTTAGAACATATCTGGCTAGCTTTATACATCAGTCTCATAGAGCAGCGCAGCAGTTGCCCATAGCCACCACATTTTACGAGACGCTAGCGATATAGGTCCACGTTCTATCTATATATGATTTTGAAGGGTACTGGAATAGCCTCCTGTGAACAATTCCTGAGCGGGTTCCTATAGTGACTGCCCAGGCTACGCTCTAAATAATAGGGCATTATCGTTCTGCCAGGCTGTTATGATGAACAATAGACAGGAATGCTGTGCCCATTCCATGCCCTGCTGTCCACGTCAGACACATGGTGCCAGCCACGGAGGAAACTTCGTGCATCCTCGGAAAGTACACAGTGTCCATGACTCAGGCAGGGAGCCGTAGGAAAGAACTTGACCTGCCTCAATGACAAGAGAGGACCAGTCACATGTAGTGCGGGCTATGCGGCACGTCATGACCCCCCCCCCCCCCCCCCCCAACACACACAGCCATTAATAGTAATAACCACATAGCCATTAATACTAGTAATAATAATCACATGGAAAGCACCTTCTCCAGGGACTTGGGCTCCTCCTGCCCCAATAAGCCGGCACATGAGGCGTTTTCGGACTGCTTGTCCATCCCCAGAGAGGCGCGCACCGGCGACGTATGCAGATGATACTCCGGTGTAGCTGGACGGTGTCTGCGGCTCCTCGGCTCGGGGCTCGGTGCACGCTCCCGCCCGCAGTCCTCACTAACTGATTCTGGCAGATGAATGAACTGCACACCGGCAGCTGAGGAGGCACGCCCCCCCCCCTACCAACCCTCCCCTGATACCACACCCCTACTGTATATGTCAGCCGCAGCCTACAGTGCTTCTATCGCGAGACATTACACTGATTTATACAGAGGAGAAAGGAACATAGGCCATATGGACTAGACACAGCACTCATAGGGGCTGTCTCACTTCAGTACTATAGAGAAAGTTAATACAAGCCACTTACTAATGTATTGTGATTGTCCATATTGCCTCCTGTGCTGGCTGGATTCATTTTTCCATCACATTATACACTGCCCATTTCCATGGTTACATACCACCCTGCAATCCAGCAGCGGTGGTCGTGCTTGCACACTATAGGAAAAAAACACCTCACTATAGGAAAAAAACGTCTCTAGTGGCCAGGACCACGGCAGTGTGCCCCTTCCTATAGTGTGCAAGCACGGCCACCGCTGCTGGATTGCAGGGGGTTGTAACCATGGAAACGATCAGTGCATAACGTGATGGAAAAATGAACCCAGCCAGCAAAGGAGGCAACATGGACAAACACAATATATTAGTAAAGCCTGTATTACACTGGCCAATGGTTCATCGTTAACGAGCATTCGCAGGACAATCCACATTTTTAAAGGGAACCTGTCATCAACGTTATGCTAATCTCACTGAGGGCAACATAAACTAGTGACAGAAATGCTGATGTCAGCGGTGTGTCACTCATGAGCTAAAAGTAAGTGGTTGCCGAGAACCAGCATCATAATCATTGCAGCCCATGCCTTGAGAAGAGTCAAATCTACCTGAGAAGAGTCCTGGATATACATCATCTCCTGCCCTCTCACCATCTGCTGATGATTGGCAGTTCTCTCCTAGAGAAAGAGAGAAAACTAGGTAGAAGACTGTCAGTCATCAGCAGGTGGCAGGAGAGCAGGAAGTCATGTATAAGGCAGCCGCGATTGTAAACACATATACAATCGCGCATACAGAGCGCTCCATCCCGTACGCTCAGGTGTGAACGCAGCGTCAGACAACCATTTAATGGTTCCGCAAAAGAAAACTGAATGTACTCCGTATGCATTCCGTTTCCGTTTTTCCGTTATGTTGAAAGATAGAACATGTCCTATTATTGCCCGCAAATCACGTGGCTCCATTAAAGTCAACGAGTCCGCATGTCTTCCGTATCCGTTCCGTTTTTGCGGAACCATCTATTGAAAATGTTATGCTCAACCCAATTTTTTCCATGTAATTACTGTATACTGTATATGCCATACGGAAAAACGGAACGGAAAACAACGGAAACAAAAAATGGAACAACGGATCCATGAAAAACGGACCACAAAACACTGAAAAAGCTATACGGTCGTGTGAAAGAGGTCTAACCGTGACTCTTCTCAAGTGGCCGGGACTTTTTTCCAGGCCCAGTCTGCAATGATTGTGATGTTGGTTCTCTGCAACCGGTTATTTTTAAAGAGGACCTTTCACTACAATAAAAAATGTAAACTAAGCATACAGACATGGAGAGCGGCGCCCAGGGATCTCCCTGCACTATTATACCTGGACGCCGCTCCGTTCTCCCGGGATAGGCTCCGGTATCTTCATATGTTCAGCTCGACTGGGTGGAGCCTGCCGGCGTCTCCTTCTCCCAGGCTGTAGCACTGGCCAATCGCAGCGCTCAGCTCATAGCCTGAGAGAAAAAAAAACCTCTCAGGTTATGAGCTGAGCGCTGCGATTGGCCAGTGCTTCAGCCTGGGAGAAGGAGACGCCCAGGAGAACAAGAGCAGGCTCCTCCTAGTTGAGCCGAACATATGAAGATACCGGAGCCTATACCGGGAGAACGGAGCGGCGCCCAGGTATAACAGTAAGTGCAGGGAGATCCCTGGGCGCCGCTCTCCATGTCTGTATGCTTAGTTTACATTTTTTATTGTAGTGAAAGGTCCTCTTTAAAGGGAGTCTGTCACCTCCATATGGCCATATCCAGTGCTTACATGGCTCTGTAGCACACCTATACAGGATTGCAACAGTACCTTTGTTCTTTTCTTTAGACTTGTACAAGCAGGAAAAACTAAGTTTAATTCATATGCAAATTAGCACTCGCAAGTGCCCAGGGGCGGCGTTCAGTGTGTAGGTGCCCAGGGGCAACGTTCAGTGTGTAGGAGCCCAGGCTGCTCTGCCTTCTTTTCACTTTACTCCTCCCCAGTCTCTGCCTTTGCCCGCCCTTCAAGTCTCTTGGCTCATCGATAGGTCCGGACTTGGAGGGCGGGCAAAGGAAGAGGCTGGGGAGGAGTAAAGTGAAAAGAAGGCAGCGCAGCCTGGGCACCTACACACTGAACTCCTCCCCTGGGCACTTGAGAGCGCTCATTTGCATATGAATTAAACTTTGTTTTTCCTGCTTGTACAAGTCTAACAGGGGGTTCAGACCTGAGCGTTCTGAAACGAGCGCTCTGTATGCGCGATTGTACGGGTGTTTACAATCGCGCATACAGAGACAGGCGTGCACACATTGTCGCGCGTTCCCAAATATCTATGTGCGGGAACGCGCGACAAACGCCCAAAAAAAAGCTCAAGAACTTGTTTGAGCGTCGGGCGTTTTACAGTGCGATCATACGCGCTGTAAAATGCCCAGGTGAGAACCATTCCCATAGGGAATCATTGGTTTCTCCGTGTTGAGCGTTTTACAGCGCGTAGGAACGCGCTGTAAAACGCTCAGGTCTGAACTTAGGGTAAAGATAAGACAAAGGTACCGTTACAATCCTGTATAGGTGTGCTACAGAGCCATGGAAGCACTGGATATGGCCATATGGAGGTGACAGACTCCCTTTAACTTATAAATGAAAGACCGCTGAAATCCACTCACCTGTCTCTACTTTATATTACCGTTAGTATGGGCAGCATAAAGGTGATGACAGGTTCCCTTTAAACTTGCATAAAAATCATCATTTGCCGGCTGTGTAATCACAATCTGCTGACGGCAAACAACTGAACAGCATGGGGACGGGTGGCATAATGATCGCTCCTACCAATGTTGTAGAGGAGATCGCTGCATGTGATTGCTGCGTTCTCCTCCTCTAGCGAGCAGGCGATTTCCAGGAAGGAACGCTTCCCTCCTGACAATCGCTTGCCTGATCTGGCTGTCTAATACAGGCTTAGGGCTCATTCACACGAACATGTGATGCCCGTTGCCGTATTGCGGACCGCATTTGTGGATCCGCAATACACAGGCACTATTCCGTGGCCATTCCGCATCACGAATGCGGACCCATTCATTTCAATGGGTCCGCAAATCCGGAGATGCGGAACGGAACTGAACACTGCGGAAGCACTACAGAGTGCTTTCTGGGGTTCCGTACCGTGATTCCGCACCGCAAAAAGATAGAACTTGCTCTATCTTTTTGCGGAACGGAAGGATAGCTGACCCATTCAAGCGAATGGGTCTGCGATCCCCATGCACCTGGCCCACGGACAGTGCCCGTGCATTGCGGACCAGAGCACGGGCACGGTCATTCCTGACAATCTAGCCATGTAAATGTTCCGCTGATCGCCGCATGAACAAGCGACCGCTCATTCATTGGGTGATCCTGTTGTTCATACAGGTACCACCGATCATGGCTTCAGGGCAGCAGATTGTGTGGTCTAAACAGCGATCTTCTGTTCAGAAACCATGATTCTGTAGTGGTCTCCTACAGTGAACAAGCAGCCGACTGTCGGGAAGGACCATGTAAAGCTTTAAGTGCCTCATATTAACTTCCTCTACATGATAAATGCCATTTGCTGAAGTGAGACAGTACCTTTAATCCTTGAATCTAGATGTTTCAGCCACAGCCCTATTACCACAGGTGTATAAAATCCAGCACCTTGCCCAGTAGTCTGCCTTCATAAACATTTGGAAAGAAGCGTCAATTTTGACGTAAATTTGTTTTCCCTTAGTCCTAACAGCAGCACAAGTGGGGTATTTGCCCCTGTGAAGCTGGTCAGGACAGGCGGAATTTTAATGAACAAAAATTTCTGCCTAAGTATCCTAATTAGCAATTAGCTAATTAAGCCCCTACCCCATATAACCCGGCCCCAACTGGACGGGGTTGCTTTATAACAAGTAAATGACAATAAATCATACAAGGGGAGGGAAATTTGTGTGCTGCTGTTAGGACTAAGGGAAAACAAATTTACGTCAAAATTGACGCTTCCCTTTCGTCCTAACCAGCAGCACAAGTGGGGAAGTAGCAAGAACCTCACCCAAATTGGGAGGGCTCCCTACTCCCCTCTCAGGAGAGGGGGGCACTTAAAACGGATTGTCCAAAGGCCATTCCCTCCGTCTGTCTAGACTCTAGACGGTAATGCGAAATGAAGGTGTTCAGAGAACTCCAAGAGGCGGCTGCACAAATCTGATCCAGGGGGATCAGTTTCTTCTCCGCATAAGAGGTGGATACAGCCCTGGTAGAATGGGCGGAGACGAAAGAAGGAGGCGTCAAATCTTGGGACAGAAAGGCCAGACGGATTGCCTCTTTAATCCACCTGCTCAGAGTGGGTTTTGAGGCCTTCAGACCCCTGTTTTTCCCTGCATAGGTCAGAAGGAGGTTTTCCGATCTTCTAAATTCGCTTGTTCTGTCCAAATATATTCTAAGACCTCTTGAAATGTCCAATGTACGGAGCCTTTCCTCCTCGGGAGAAGTTGCAGCCGGTGAAAAGGTGGGCAGACATATTAGAAAAAGTAGGAACCTTTGGTAAAAAGGTTTGTAAAAACCATAACAGGACCTTGTCCTGAAGGATTTTTAAATAGGGCTCAGAAGCCCCCAGAGCCTGAAGTTCCCCAACTCTCTTAGCTGATGTGATAGCTAGTAAGAATGTGATCTTTAGGGATAGGAACCTCAAGTCCACTTCATTCAAAGGCTCAAAAGGGGGAACACATAACCCTTTTAGAACCACCGATAAGTCCCACTGTGGGATTGGTCTCAGGACTCTGGGTTTAAGTCTTTCGGCTCCCTTCAGGAACCTCTTGATTAGGGGGTCCTGAGAAATCGGTCTGCTAAGGCATGCCGATAAGGCAGAGACGTGAGCTCTGAGAGTAGATGGGCTTAGACCCTTGTCTAGACCATCCTGGAGGAATTGTAGAATAGCGGAGAGAGGAGGGTCTGAGGCAACTACCTCTCTGTTATTACACCAATGCATGAATATTCTGTAGATTCTAAAATACTTCTTGCTTGTAGATTCCGCTCTGGAGTGAGAGATTGTTCTCAGGACCTCCACAGATAACCTTCTAGCTTCTAGAAGGGACCTGTCAATCTCCAGGCTGTCAGATTGAGTCTCCTCAGATCTAGACAGGGACCTGTGTCCTGATACACAAGGTCCTGTATTAGGGGAAGTCTCCAATAATTGCCCTGACTCATCTTCATGAGCTGGGTGAACCAAGACCTCTTTGGCCAGAATGGCATGATGGCAATCACCGAGGTCTGGTCTTGCTTGATCTTCATCAATACCCTCGGTATCATGGAAATTGGAGGGAAGATATATGCCAGCCTGAACCTCCATGTTATGGACAGAGCGTCTATCGCTACCGGGTTGTCCTCCCTGTAAAAGGGAACAGAACCTGCTCACCTTGGCGTTCAATCGGGTAGCCATCAGGTCGATTTCCGGCATGCCCCACCGCTGGACAATCATAGAGAAGATGTTCTCGTTCAGGGACCACTCCCCTGGAACTGGTAGACCCCGACTCAGGCGATCTGCCAGTACATTGAGATCCCCTCTGATATGGACTGCCATTAGGTGGGATAGATTGATCTCTGCCCAAGAGAGAATAGAACCCGCCTCCCTCAGGAGGGTTAGGGACTTCGTCCCTCCCTGTCTGTTTAGGTAAGCGACCACAGTAGTGTTGTCTGTTCAGACTCTCACCGCCTGACCGCGGATGAGAGGAGCAAAATGAAGGAGGGCTAGTTTGACCGCTCTCAGCTCTCTCCAGTTGGATGAGAGGATTTTCTCCTGGGGATTCCAAGTACCTTGTACTGGATTGTCCTCCAGATGGGCCCCCCAGCCCAGCAGAGAAGCGTCCGTGGTCAAGGTGATCCAACGAGGTTGGATCAGAGACCTCCCATCCTTTAGGTTCTTCCACCACTTGAGCGAAGAACGGACTTCTACCGACAGGGAGTGCATTCTGTCTAGGTCCTTGGGCTTGCGAGTCCAAGCTGCTAAGACCTCCTCCTGAAGAGGGCGTAAGTGCCATAAGGCCCACGGAACTGCCTCTGCAGATGCTGACATGTGGCCTAACATCCTCATAAGAACCCTTATGGAGACCCGTCTGGGTGGTATAAGAGACTGTGCGGCTTTTATTACTTTGTCCCTCCTTTGAGGGGACAGGTATAGGGTCATCAGTTGTGAATTGATCACAAAGCCCAAGAACGTTCTCGTGGTTGACGGGACTAAGTGCGACTTGTCCCAATTTATCAACCAACCCAGACCCTGGAGAATCTGGAGAGCTTGTTGAAGCTGACTCTGCAGGACGTCTGCGTTTGCGGCTTTTAAAAGCCAATCGTCCAGGTACGGTACGACCTCTAGCCCAAGGAGCCTTAAATGGGCGACCACAGGAGCCACTACCTTTGTAAAGGTGTGCGGAGCTGAGGATATGCCGAAGGGCAATACAGCAAACTGGTAGTGCTTCACTACCCCTTGCAAGGCCACAGCAACTCTGAGATATTTCCTGTGTGCTGGGCAGATGGGAACATGAAGGTAAGCATCCTTCAGGTCTATGGTTACCATCATATCTCCTGGGTTCAGGATGTTTAATACAGAGCGAATGGTTTCCATCCGGAAACGCTTCTTCCTGATGAAGCGATTTAAATAACGTAAATCGATGATCATCCGCCAGTCTCCTGACGGTTTTGGCACCAGAAAGATGGGGGAATAAACCCCCTGCCGCCATTCGCGAGGAGGAACCTCCTCTAATGCTCCTTTCTGTATATACTGGAGGACCGAGTCTTCCAGGATTAACTGTTTGTCGGGTGCTAAGGTCCTTGTTAGGACGAATTTGTCCCGAGGAGGGGAAATAAAATCTATTATGTACCCTGACGCTATCACCTGTAGCACCCAAGGGTCTGGAATTTTTTGCACCCAAAATTTTTTGAATAGACTCAAACGTCCACCGACTGGGGGACTGAAAACTGTTCCTTCCACTGGGACAACAGGGGGGAGGGGAGGGGGGTTGACGGCCTGTGGAGAGTCATAGATCAGGCTTGCGGTTTCCACGACCGCGACCCCTACCTCTCTTATTATTTTCAGAACGCCTCTGGGTTCTGTCTCCCCCCTGAAATCTTCCTCCTCCTCTACCCCTTCCTCGACCCCGAAAGGACTGCTGGGGAAGGGATTTACCCTTCTTGTCCGCTAGGTTCTCCATGAGAGCATCTAACTCGGAACCGAACAATCTACCAGGTTCGTAGGGAAGGGAGCAAAGGTTAAATTTGGACGTGTTGTCCGCCGCCCATGGTTTTAACCAGAGTGTGCGCCTACTGGCTGAGGAAAGCGCCATCGACTTGGCCACTAATTTTAACTGTTGTTGGGAGGAGTCTGTTAAGAAATCGATCCCCAGTAAGAGGGTCTTGAATTGGTCCAAGATGTCGTCCCGGGCAACCCCAGAATCCAAGTCTGATTGGATCCTGAGAGTGCGTGCACGGATGAATTCCGATACCTCAGAGCACGCTATAGCAACCGAGGCAGAAGCGGAGGCAGCCGAGTAGTTGCGTCTAAGCGTGCACTCTGCTCGTCTATCTAAGGGGTCCTTTAGGTTGCTGCCGTCGTCTGAAGGCACTAGGGTTCTCTTGGAGAGCTTTGATATGGTCATATCCACTTTTTGAGGTGGAACCCAAACTAAGGAGTCCGCATCCTGTAGAGGGAACATTAGTTTAAATCTTTTTGTTAACACTGGCCCCTTCTCCGGGTGTTTCCACTCGGTTGCCATTAACTTCTTTAAAGACTCGTCCACTTTAAAGGCCCTTGGCCCCCTAGAGGTGGACTGTGGAGCTTCCCCTTGCTCAACATCATGGTCCCTCGACCTGATGGAGCGCAATAGTCTTTGAGTTTTTTCGGCCGGAAAGAGGAAGGCCGAACTCTCTTCCTCAGAGGAAGAATTGTCTTCAGTGGAGACGACGTCTTCAGACATGGGAACAGGACCAGGAGAAGCCTGTCTGGGCCTCTTGTTGGAGACTGCTCCCTTAATTTCGTCAATAGACGTATCCATGAACTGTTTCATCCATGAAAACATATCCACCATCGTTGGTTCTGGGTCCGCTCTGGGACGGCAGCCTGGACATCGATGGAATTCGTATGAATCCGGCAATGGGGTGCTGCAGGTGGAGCAGGCGAGATGTTTCTGCTTCTGGGTAGATTTGCCTAGGACACAGAGCACAGAATAAGAATTTGGACCCAAATTGGTACAAAAAAGGGAAGCAGTACCTTACCGTGAGGTGGCGATGCCATCTTAGAAGCAAGCAAGGTGACTACAAGGAAAACTTCCTGGACGCAGGAGTAATCAACAGCAGAAGTCAGTTGAGCTCAGAGAACTGAGAGCAACATTGACCTGCCTCACACAGGTGCCTTAAATAGAACAAGGGGGAGGAGCTTACCGTCACTCCCCCACCCAGGGGGTGGAATCCCGGTTAAAAGGTATAAATTTTAATAATTATACACTAATCTCCCCAATCTTTCCTCCTTTTGGTGCCCCAGCAACCGGGGCACGAACTTAAAGTAGACATTGTTTTGCTGAAAGCGCTGAACACAGCGCTGGAGCCGGAGCCGCGGACCGGAAGTGATGACAGTGACGCACTTCCGGTACACGCGCGATGCCGGCGGAGCGAAGCGACTGCTTCAGCGGCACACGAGGAGGGAGGCAGGGAGCCAAAACCGGCGCCATCTCCCCCCTGCAACTGGCACAGCCTTCAGATCCCTGCGGCAGCCAGGACATCTAACACAGATGGAGATCCACCGGAGGCACCCAAGGTAGGCGGAGACAGGTTCAGGATACCTAGGAAAAGAAAAAAAGGCAGAGTTAAAGAATATAATAACCACTTTATAACTTTATGGTTAATACTGGGAGACTCCAGTAAGGAGTCTAGCCTGTCCTGGAGTCCACAGGACACTAAAAAAGCAACCCCGTCCAGTTGGGGCCGGGTTATATGGGGTAGGGGCTTAATTAGCTAATTGCTAATTAGGATACTTAGGCAGAAATTTTTGTTCATTAAAATTCCGCCTGTCCTGACCAGCTTCACAGGGGCAAATACCCCACTTGTGCTGCTGGTTAGGACGAAAGGGAATGGGTAATTCTAAGAGCTCATTCAGATGGCCGTATACTGTCTGCAGAAATGCGGATCCCTTTTTTTGCAGACAGTTCAGCATGTCCGCAAAAAATGGATTGCATTCTGCATTTTTGTGGACCCATAGACTTTAATAGGGCCACGTCCTGATTTTCACTGACAAGTATAGGACATGTTTTATTTGTTTTGCAGAGCCATAGAACTGAAGAAAAGATCCCCACAAGTGAATTGGTTCGCATCTATTCCGCAAAAAAACAGATCCGCATTTTTGCAGGGAGAGCATACGGCCGTCTGAATGAGCTATAAGGGCTCATGCACACGACAGTATTTTGCGTTCAGTATACTGGCCGATTTTTTAGTTCAGTATGCGGAACATATACTGAACCATTCATTTCAATGGATTAGCAAAAAAAGTTGGTGTCTCCGTGTGCATTCCGTTTCAGTATTTCAGTATTTCCGTGCCGTGAAAAGATAGAACATGTCCTATTCTTGTCCGCAAATCACGGTGCTTGGCTCCATTTAAGTCAATGGGTCCGCAAAAAAAACTGAACACATACGGAAATGCATCCGTATGTCTTCTGTATCAGTTCCGTTTTTGCTGAACCATCTATTGAAAATGTTATGCCCAGCCCAATTTTTTCTATGTAATTACTGTATACTGTATATGGTATACGGAAAAACGGAACGGAAAAATGGAAAAAAACGGAACAACGGATCCGTAAAAAAAACGGACTGCAAAACACTGAAAAAGCCATACGGTTGTGTGCATGAGCCCTAAGGCTGAGTTCACATCACTGTTATTTTTCCGTTCTTCCGATCCGTCAGAAGAACAGAAAAATAAAGTGGAAAAAAAAAAAAAAAAGGATCCTGTGCATCAGTTATGCACATTTGGCACCTGTTTGAGACATTTCTGTCTGAGAGACGGAAAAAACAGTGCTGCATACATGAAACAGATTCCAAATATGCATAAGGGCTCGTTCACACAACCGTAGGCATCCCGTTCCCGTATTGCGGACCTCATTTGCGGATCCACAATACACGGGCACCGTTCCGTTGTCATTCCACATCACGGATGCGGACCCTTTTTATTTCAATGGATCCGCAAAACCGGAGATGCAGAACGGTGCGGAACGGAAGCACGCTGATGTGAACTCTTTTTTACAGGATAGTTTTCTTTATTTTTCTGTTCTTCTGACGGATCCAAAGAATGGAAAAATAATGATGTGAACTCAGCCTAAAGAGTTCACAGAATTCCAGCGCAGTACTGCAATAGGATGTCACTGCTGTAACAAGTCAGTTTGTGAAATTTCTAGATATTCCATCAACTGTGAGTGGGATTATTGGAAAATGGAAGTGTTTAGGAACCACAGCAACTCAGCCATGAAGTGGAAGACCACAAAGTTACAGGGTCCTTGAGTGCTGAGGCACATAGTGCATGAAAGTTGCCAACGTTCTGCTGACTTAACAGGGCGCATTTACTATAGTGTTGTGTTTTTAGTCTAAAAAATGCTGCTTTAGACAATCTTATTTTTTTAGTCGCATTTACTATTTAAATTGCACCTGGAGGTTTGGAGGTTTTTGCACCTCATTCTCCTATTTTGACTTTTTAGACTAATTCAGAAGTTTTCTAACTTTTGCAACTTTTTCAGATTTATTTATCTAGGTGCGCCTTTTTTGCATCTGAATTTGTTGCAAAAACAGTCTAATTTGTACTCCACCCCAAGGCTGGCGTACTTATCTTCGTCTGTTTTCAGTTGTGAATTTTGCATTAAAAGTTGCACTTTCTGGGAGACATACGATTTCTCTGCAAAGATGTAACTTTTTTCATGCGCAAGTACATTAGGCCAGTCTAAGCGAATATGAACCTGTCTAACTGAAAAACAACCATCAGATGTCAGACTAAGGACTGTTTCACACGAGCGAGTCCATTGCGAGAATCACACTCTGTGTGTGATCCTCCATTCTGGACTTGCAGGAACGCATGGCATTATACTTATTCATAATGCTGTGTGCCTCTGCATGACCTAACTTCTACAGAATCAGGCCTCTTGCACACAGCCGTTGTGGTTCTGTTTCGTACATTGGGGACCGCAATTTGAGATCCCGAATGCACGGGCAACGTCCGCGTGGCGGCTGGGACGGATCCAGACCCATTCAACTTGAATGGGTCCGTGATCCGTCCGTTCCACAAAAATATAGAACAAGTTCTATTTTTTGCGGAACGGAAGCACGGATTGGAACCCCACGAAATCACTCTGTAGTGCTTCAGTGAGGTTCCATGCTTCCGTTCCGCATCTCCAGATTTGAGGACCCATTCAAGTGATATGGCCACGGGAGCACAACGGCCGTGTGCAAGAGGCCTCATAGAGGCAGAGCTCCTGATTTAACATGCCTTCACTCCAAAATTCTGGAGTCAAAAAGTCGCAAAATATGGCTTTTGCAACTTTTTTGCACTCTTTTGCGCAAAATTCAAGCGCTTGCGCATTTTATGTTAATGAGTTTCACTCCAGATTTATCATTGCGACTTTTTTTTAAAAAGTCGCAATCTCACTCCAGGAGGAGGGTGGAGTATGAAAAGTGGAGGAGCGTCTCTAGACAGAAGTGTTAGGTTTAAGGACAAGCCAAATTTATCAAACAATCAGTGTCATTTGATAAATGTGCCATAAGGTACTCCAACACAGACTCAAGCAAAAATGTCTTCAAATTTTCTTCTCATAGTGATTAGACTGCTGGATCATCGTTAACAAGCATTCCTGCATACGCTCGTTAACGATGAACTGGCCGTGAATTGGTCAGTCTAATACACCCTTAGGCCTCATGCGCACGACAGTATTTTTTCACGGTCCGCAAAAACGGGGTCCGTAGGTCCATGATCCGTGACCGTTTTTTCGTCCGTGGGTCTTCCTTGATTTTTGGAGGATCCACGGACATGAAAAAAAAGTCGTTTTGCTGTCCGCCTGGCCGTGCGGAGCCAAACGGATCCGTCCTGAATTACAATGCAAGTCAATGGGGACGGATCCGTTTGACGTTGACACAATATGGTGCAATTGCAAACGGATCCGTCCCCATTGACTTTCAATGTAAAGTCAGGAGTTTTAGACGGATCCGCTCATATAATGCAGACGGTGGCTCCGTTCAGTACGGATCCGTCTGCATTATATTGTTAAAATATTTCTAAGTGTGAAAATAGCCTCAGACGGATCCGTCCAGACTTTCAATGTAAAGTCAATGGGGGACGGATCCGTTTGAAGATTGAGCCATAGTGTGTCATCTTCAAACGGATCCGTCCCCATTGACTTACATTGTAAGTCTGGACGGATCCGCACGCCTCCGCACGGCCAGGCGGACACCCAAACGCTGCAAGCAGCGTTCAGGTGTCCGCCTGCTGAGCGGAGCGGAGGCTGAACGCTGCCAGACTGATGCATTCTGAGCGGATCCGCGTCCACTCAGAATGCATTAGGGCTAGACGGAAGCGTTCGGGTCCGCTTGTGAGCCCCTTCAAACGGAGCTCACAAGTGGACACCCGAACATTTTAACTTGAAGCATCCCCATCACCATGGGAACGCCTCTATGTTAGAATATACTGTCGGATATGAGCTAGATCGTGAAACTCAGATCCGACAGTATATTCTAACACAGAGGTGTTCCCATGGTGATGGGGACGCTTCAGGTTAGAATATACTGAAAAACAAAACTGTGTACATGACTGCCCCCTGCTGCCTGGAAGGTGCTGCCAGGCAGCAGGGGGCAGACCCCCCCCCCTGTTTTTAACTCATTGGTGGCCAGTGCGGCCGCCCCCCTCCCTCCCCTGTAGTTAACTCATTGGTGGCCAGTGCGGCCGCCCCCCCTCCCTCCCCTGTAGTTAACTCATTGGTGGCCAGTGGGCCCCCCTCACTCCCCTGTAGTTAACTTGTTGGTAGCCAGCCCCCCCTCCCTCCGCTGTAGATAAGGCTTCTTTCACACGGGCGTCATGTTTTTTGCCCGGATAAGAGGCGGGTGCGTTGCGGGAAAATGCGCGATTTTTCCGCGCGAGTGCAAAACATTGTCATGCGTTTTGCACTCGCGTGAGAAAAATCGCGCTTGTTTGGTACCCGAACTTCTTCACAGAAGTTCGGGCTTGGGATTGATGTTCTGAAGATTGTATTATTTTCCCTTATAACATGGTTATAAGGGAAAATAATAGCATTCTGAATACAGAATGCTTAGTATAATAGTGCTGGAAGGGTTAAAAATAATAAAAAAGTTAACTCACCTTCTCCTCTTGTTCGCGTAGATCCCGGTCTGTTCTTTAGCTGTGGGCTGAATGACCTGAGGTGATGTCAGATCACATGCTCCAATCACATGGTCGATCACCATGGTGATGGAGCATGTGATCTGACATCACCACAGGTCCTTTAGCCCACAGCTAAAGAACAGACCGGGATCTACGCGAAAAAGAGGAGAAGGTGAGTTAACTTTTTTATTATTTTTAACCCCTCCAGCACTATTATACTAAGCATTCTGTATTCAGAATGCTATTATTTTCCCTTATAACCATGTTATAAGGGAAAATAATACAGTGAATAGACTGTCACCTAGAACCCATGCGTGAAAATCGCACCGCATCCGCACTTGCTTGCGGATGCATGCGATTTTCACGCAACCCCATTCATTTCTATAGGGCCTGCGTTACGTGAAAAACGCACAAAGAGGAGCATGCTGCGATTTTCACGCAACGCACAAGTGATGCGTGAAAATCACCGCTCGTGTGCACAGTCCCATAGAAATGAATGGGTCAGGATTCAGTGTGGGTGCAGTGCGTTCACTGCACGCATCGCACCCGCACGGAAAACTCGCTCGTGTGAAAGGGGCCTAACTCGTTGGTGGCCAGTGGGCCCTCTCCCCTCCCTCCCCCTCCTAATTAAAATCGCCCCCCCCAATCATTGGTGGCAGTGGAGAGTACCGATCGGAGTCCCAGTGTAATCGCTGGGGCTCCGATCGGTAACCATGGCAACCGGGACGCTACTGCAGTCCCGGTTGCCATGGTTACTTAGCAATTTGTAGAAGCTTCATACTTACCTGCGAGCTGCGATGTCTGTGACCGGCCGGGAGCTCCTCCTACTGGTAAGTGAAAGGTCTGTGCGGCACATGGCCTATAGCACAGACCTGTCACTTACCAGTAGGAGGAGCTCCCGGCCGGTCACAGACATCGCTGCTCGCAGGTAAGTATGAAGCTTCTACAAATTGCTAAGTAACCATGGCAACCGGGACTGCAGTAGCGTCCCGGTTGCCATGGTTACCGATCGGAGCCCCAGCGATTACACTGGGACTCCGATCGGTACTCTCCACTGCCACCAATGATAGGGGGGGCGATTTTAATTAGGAGGGGGAGGGAGGGGAGAGGGCCCACTGGCCACCAACGAGTTATCTACAGCGGAGGGAGGGGGGGCCCACTGGACACCAATGAGTTAACTACAGGGGAGGGAGGGGGGGCTGGCTACCAACAAGTTAACTACAGGGGAGGGAGGGGGGCCCACTGGCCACCAATGAGTTAACTACAGGGGAGGGAGGGGGGGCTGGCTACCAACAAGTTAACTACAGGGGAGGGAGGGGGGCCTACTGGCCACCAATGAGTTAAAAACAGGGGGGGGCTGCCCCCTGCTGCCTGGCAGCACCTGCCAGGCAGCAGGGGGCAGTCATGTACACAGTTTTTCAGTATATTCTAACCTGAAGCGTCCCCATCACCATGGAAACGCCTCTGTGTTAGAATATACTGTCGGATCTGAGTTTTCACAAAGTGAAAACTCACCTCTGAAAAAGCTGTTATGCAGACGGATCTTCGGATCCGTCTGTATGAAAGTAACCTACGGCCACGGATCACGGACACGGATGCCAATCTTGTGTGCATCCGTGTTCTTTCACGGACCCATTGACTTGAATGGGTCCGTGAACCGTTGTCCGTCAAAAAAATAGGACAGGTCATATTTTTTTGACGGACAGGAAACACGGATCACGGTCTCGGCTGCAAAACGGTGCATTTTACGATTTTTCCACGGACCCATTGAAAGTCAATGGGTCCGCGAAAAAAAAACGGAAAACGGCACAACGGCTACGGATGCACACAACGGTCGTGTGCATGAGGCCTTAGGCCTCTTTCACACTGGCGTGTGCGACCCCTTGCCGTATTGCGGACCGCATTTGCGGATCCGCAATACACGGGTGCTATTCCGTGGGCATTCCGCATCACGGATGCGGACCCATTCACTTGAATGGGTCCGCAAATCCGGAGATGCGGAATGGAACCACGAAACGGAACGCTACGGAAGCACTACGGAGTGCTTCCGTGGGTTTTTGTCCCGTACTTCCGTTCCGCAAAAAGATAGAACATTTCCTATCTTTTTGCAATCCGCTGTGGCTGCCCCACGGACTGTGATTGTGTATTGCGTTCCGTATTCTGCTCGCGCAACGCGAGATTACGGCTGACTTTCTGAGCAAGGAGGAGATTCGTGGATACAGGCGGTGCTGGGCTCCTTCACAAGGGGGCATGGCTGGTCTCCAGAACAGTTAGTACAGCCCCTTGGGCTCCTTACCAGGCTGATTTACATATATATATATATATATAAAATCATTTTTTACACTCAATAAAAGCACTCAGTGCTATGGGACAGGTATATTGCGGACATGCTAGCGGCCAGGGCCGGCCTTTGGGGTGTGCGGACTGTGCGGCCGCACAGGGCGCCATAGCAACAGGGGCGCCGGGCGGCCGACAGCCCGCAGTGACTCAAATCTTTATTCTGCAGGGGGCAGGGCCTGCGGGGCGCGGGCGGGCGGTGGACTTACAACACAGTCACACTCACAGTGTGACACACACTGCGCTCCGGTCCGGACTGAAGGAGTGAGGAGGGGGCGGGGCTCGCGGCCGCTCTGAGCTCCACTCTGCTGCCTGGCTGGCCTGCCTGTCTCTTTAAGAGAGCCAGACCAGTGGCTGCTGTAGCGTAGCCACTGAGATCCGCCCCCAGAGAGAAGACAGAGCGCGCCCAGCCAGCAGACACAGCAAGGCCCACGCGGCAGCACTAGTCTACAGCTAGAGAACAAGTAGGTATTTTTTATTTGGAGAAATGATTATGATTTATGTGAATGTGCCAACAGTGCCATGGGGGATGGGGGGACAGGACAGAGATGTGCTGATGCTGCCTAAGTGGAGGGGACAGGGAGAAGTGTACCAATGCCATGGTGACTGGGGGGGGGGGGGGGACAGAGTCTCTGTTGTCCCCCTTCCCCCAGTCACCAGTCACCATGGCATTGGCACATTTCTCCTACAGATGGGCAGCATCAGCACATCTCTCCCCCCCCCCCCCGCCCCCGCGTCACCATGGCATTGGCACATTTCTCCTCCAGGTGGGCAGCATCAGCACATCTCAGTCCCACCCCCGCCCCCGCTCCCCCAGTCACCATGGCATCGGCACATTTCTCCTCCAGATGGGCAGCATCAGCACATCTCTGTCCCCCCCCCCCCACCCCCGCATCACCATGGCATTGGCGCATTTCTCCCTGTCCCCTCCAGATGGGCAGGTGGGGGGAGGGACAGAGATGTGCTGATGCTGCCCATCTGGAGGGGACAGGGAGAAATGTGCCAATGCCATGGTGACTGGGCGGGGGGGATGTGCTGCTGCCAGCCCACTGGCCCATCTGGAGTGGGAAATGTGTGCAATGGGTGAGGGGGGGGGGGCTCATAGAGGACAGGGGGACAGTGTGCTTTCCTGCTACTACATCAACCCCCCCATTAAGGGTTGGACTTTAACTCCTTTCTGCTGATGTTGAGTGTGCACATAGCCACCAATCATATTCCTCTCCCCCAGCACATCAGTTACCTTTAGGAGGGGGGGGGGGGGGGGGGGGGATATGATTGGTGGCTATGTGCACAATCCGCATCATCCAACCACTAATGCCCCCCAAAATACCCGGTGTGGGGGGGTATGACAGGCAGGAGGAGCAATGTGTATGCGGGCCCTTGCCCTGCACTCGCTCAGCTGTGCTTGCATACATATCGTGCCCTGTGTCCACTGTCCTGTGCCCACTCTGCTAAAGCCTGGCATAGCCCAGCTTTACCAAAGCAGACAGGCAGGAACTGTGATGTGATCATATTTATCATATGTATGTGTGTGTCTCTTCCTGTGTGTCACCATCACCATGCCCACTGTTCCTATGTCTTGACGCAGCTGCATCAGGACGTTCTGTGAGGAGGAAGAAGGAAGAGGAGGCAGCGCCACCAGCATGGAGTCCGTGCGATAGACACAGGAAGGCACACTAAGGACTAAGGTAAAACTACCACATTATCAGCACTAGTGTTATCTGTGGTTTTACACTCTATTTTAGTTTGACATTTATTGTTTACCACTTGATTGTCTACTGTTATTTTATTTAATATGAATGATTATATTGTGCTTACATGTTTAATACCTTTTGAATAAAAGTTGTATTTTTATCATAGCTTGTAATCTGTTTTTTGGGGACTTAACGGAATGGAAGGTTTTAAATTGAGCAGATATTGGAGAAACGGGTGTGACCACTGAAAGGGTGTGGTTACTGAGGGGTGTGGTTACTGAGGGGCATGGTTACCGAGGGGCGTGGTCACTATGGGGCGCTGTAAAGCTTTCTCGCACAGGGCGCCTAAAGGCCTAAGGCCAGCCCTGCTAGCGGCGATCTAGCCGTGCATGTCCGCAACTTTATAGGGTAAAAATAGGTGACAGAATTCCTTTAATTCATCAACGATTGTGCGACTTTTAATACTCAGCAAAGGAAAGACAGATAAATGAAAAATGCCTGTCTAATTTTATGGTCAAAAACAGGCGATTTTGATAAATGTGCACCAGGGTGCCTTCACATATGGTAGATTTTGTTGTTGAGTGTAAATTCCATTCATTCAATGGTACAGAAATCCATGTGCTCGCAATCAAAACAATCATTCAAATGAATCGAACTGATTTTCTGTGGAAATTTTCTGCAAAAAAATCATGTGAAGGCCCCCTTAGGATACACCCACACGATCAAGTCTTTTTTTAATGCTGTTTTCAAACCCAAAACCAGGAGTGGTTTCATAAAATTGAAGACCAATACTCAGCATAGGTCATCAATTTTTAAGTTTTAAAGTGGTGGAGCTCCAACTCTCAGCACCTCCGCTGATCAGATGTTTGAAGGGGCTGCAGCTCTAGTGCAATAGCTGCGTCCTCTTCAGTGTCTTCCTGCACACCATCTAGATTGTAGTGGCGGTGCAGGGTAATTACAGCTTCCTCTCCCATTCACTTATATAGGATGAACAGTTGTAATTACAATGCACCAACCCTACAATGTAGATGGCGTGCAGGTAAACACAAAAGAGAATGCAGCTCTCGCAACAGCGTACCTCCCAACTCAAAGGCGGACAACATTGGCAGCAGAGGTGTAGCGCACCACAGCAAATATTTTAAATGCTAAGCCACGCTTGTAACCCCGCCCAATGTCTATCTTGACATCCTTTAGTGCCCCCCACAATAGAATGCCTACTTTAGTACCCCACATAGTAGATATACTCCCTTAGTGCCCTTTTTGGTGCCCCTTACAGTAAAAAGTCTCCTTTACTGTCCACTTACAGTAGAATTCCCTCTTTTGAGCCCCCTTACAGTACAATGCCCCTCTTTAGAGCCCCCACACAGTAGAATACCCCCTTAGTGCCCCCACACAGTAGTTTTGCCCCCTTAGTGTCCCCTCACAGTAGTTATTCCTCCTTAGGCTCTAATAAATATATAATATTAGATTACACTCTAGATCAGACACTAGATCTCAGTGTCCTGACAGAATGAGTATAATCCATACACAAAGGCTTCAGCAAAATGGTTACTGCAGCTTCACTGAACGTTTCCATCTAGCGATACTCCTAGTGCTTGGAGCATCACTTACATGGATGCTTTTCTGACATCACTAACAAGTGCTTAGAGATCATGGCCCACCTCCTTCTGCACATGAATCAGACCCTCTCTCAGGGGTATAACAAGAAAAGGCTGGGACCCACAGCAAAAATAGGCCCCCACCTTTCCAACCAACTTCTCTGAATCCCTCCTCCCTCAGCAAATCAAACCCACTAAGTAGTTATGCCTTCTTAGTGCCCCACACAGTAGTTATGCCCCCTCAGTCCATCCTCACAGTAGTGCTCTCGCTTTATGCCCCAACACAATGGTACTCCCCCTTCCCATAATATAAGTGAAGGCCCCTAGTAGTGTAAATAAAATAGAAATCAATATTACTCCCCTTACCCTGTTCCCCTGATGAATGGCGCACATCCCACTCACCCCAGCAGGCAGGATGCAGTGAGCCAATGCGTTCTTCTACTCAGTCTAGAAGGCAATATCACTGCACTGGAGAGAGCATGGCTGAGGAATGAGGCCCGGGCCGTAATGGATGACAGACATCCACAGTACTCATAATTACTGTGTGCGTACTGGCAGTAGGGGGTGCACTTTCATACCCCCAAAAAGTAACATAATGACAAAGTTTATAAGGCCAAAAAAAAACATCTGTCCATCCAGTTCGGCCTGTTATCCTGCAAGTTGGGCATCACACCCACAAAAGGACAACATCACACCCAGGACAGTGGGTGACGGTACAACAAAAAGAATGGAAACTATAGGGTACCTGCAAACGTAATGAACTATGTGTCACGTGCCGGAGGCCCAAGGCAGACCTCCGGGACGTCATGCAAACAGGACACAGGCAAAACAGACCAAGGACCCACAGAGAACTTTATTACAAGTGTAATAAAAGCACATGACAGTAAGCAGGTTAGGCAATAGAGGTAGCACTACCACAGAACCAAGTGCACCGGCAGACCAGAGGTAAAACCCAGAGAGCGAAGAGCCAGTGAACCCTGTTCTTCACAGAGCCCCTGGTGGTGGGGATGAACCGGGCCAAGGGTTCACTGGTCGCCCCTCCAGGAAGGTCCCGATACACTGGCCCCTACCTGCAGAGAACCACGCTGGTGAAACCACCAGCAGAAACAGACAACAGAACTGGAACCCAAGCAAACACAGGACATGGAACAAACAAGACGAATGGGAACCAGCACGGAAGCAATGCCTGGACCCCAAGCGGAATGGAAGCATGGCGGTCTCAGGCAGTGCTGCACACAGACTAGAGATTCACACAGACTAGGGATCCACACAGACTAGGGATCCTCCCTCCGGAGAACCCAGGGACCCTCTCACTAAGGCAGGATAAACACAGGATAGGAACAGAAAGGAACTAGTGATGAGCAGCAGGAGCAATATTCGAACTCGCAATATTTCGCAAATATTTTGTAGAATATTTGTCATATATTCGCAAATTCGAGATTATATTCTTAATTGCGAAAATCGTCAATGTAATATTCGCGTAATGCGTGCGAAATACAAGCGTGGGTCACTTATGCTACATTTTTCAAGCTGGTATAAGTTTTCTGAGACTGGAGAAAATGGTTGGCACGGCAGAACATTAGAATAGCTTTATATGCAGATAGAGTGCTCCAATATGTTCGCGCTTGCGAATTTTCGGCAATATCTGCTACACTATAGATCAATCTAACCTACACTGACTATCTCCCCCTAACTATCTGAATTATATATATAAGTTAACTGTCTAATGTAATAACACAAAGCACAGAGCACAGCAATGACACTGCTGTCTCTTTCATAACTGCAATAAACTTTAGAAAATAGCTGCTGGGGAGGTTCTTATATAGTAAGGGGTAGGCAACTTTTTTATTGGTTGCTAGGGATGTTGCTAAGCTAGTGACAAAGCCTTCTCATTGGCCCATGAGCTAGAAGAAGGGAGGGATGATCACCCGATCACCTGTACTATGTTAAAAAAACAAACAAAAAATAAATAAAAAATAGTCGTCATTATGAATTTATAGCACTATATTCTAAATATTCGCGAATTCTCAAAGTGCCGATATTCGTGATAAAACAGACAAGGATCAGAAGCAGTAGCCACTGCCAGGCAGGATATAGGACAGGAGACAATCAGAAGCAGTTTGGCACTGCCGGCAATCAGATGCAGTAGAGCACTGCTAGGCTAACAAGAAACAGACAAGGATAACATAAACATCATACAGGACAGGTACAGATCAGACAAGGCAATAACAACAACATAGAACAGGTAACAACAACATCAGACAATGCAGCAACAATGCATTACCAGGTGACACCACAAACAATGGCAGATAGGAAAAAAAAAATGGGTCATCAGCAAGGGGCTACACCCAGTAAGCCAGAGGACAGGAGATAGACTGACCCCAAGCCCCACAGCTCATAGGAAGATATAGTTAAATAACGCGGTCACACCCAGGACCAAACCAGGGAATGTAACCCCATCAGAACAGGAGTACCAGAACCACAGAACATACAGGTTACATTACAGGATGTTGCCCCTGGCAACTGTTGGGGCAAAACCCCCACCTCTATGATTGGGGTCCTAATTGAAGTTTTGTTTATGAGCACTGAGATCTGACCAGACACACTTGCTGAATCAAATTCTCTCTCTCTATTCCACACAAGCATACATTTTTATAACACTACAGATAAGCACATCACATCTGGCACACCACCAAAGGGGTGGAAAGCGAAACTAATGATTTGATTGGTTATTCATAAAAGGCAATACTTCCACACCATATTAACAGAATTCTAATAATAAAAAAGTTTCTGCAGCATCTTATCTCAAAGTTGACATTCTTCAGCAGTACATCCCGAAACTCAGAAGGAACATAACTCTCTCTTGTATGTCAAACTCTGATAAGGGGAACGAGGGAGCTGCTTACCTTGGCCTTGTAGCTAGAACACATTTCTCCTATATACACAGAGACTCCCTACATCCTGCCAGCGGGTTCATTAATTTTCCACATATGCACAAGATGGAGGACAAGTTTATACAAAATGGATTCTCATCTATCACAATTCCCCCATTTTGAGATATCTTGGAACTGACATCTTAACCCAGAGGTACTTCAGTTGGGATAGGTCCGACTGCCAGCTGGAGGCCAGATTCCCTCAGGTATTGATGCAGTTCCCAAGACCTCTCTGTAATCTTGATAGTTTCTCCTTTTGGTACAGAACCTGTTGCTTAATCACAGCATATACTACTATTATAGTCAGCACTGCTTGCTAGGGATCGACCGATATAGATTTTTTAGTGGCGATACCGATAACCTGTGAACTTTCAGGCCGATAGCCGATAACTTTAATTAAATTCCCTATTCACCCTAATAGAGCTCTATTAGGGTGAATAGGATCTTACACTGCCCCTGCTGCCCTGTGCATAGTACACACAGCAGCAGGGAGCTCACCATAGCAGCCAGGGCTTCAGTAGCGTCCTGGCTGCCATGGTAACCGATTGGAGCCCCGTGATTACACTTACACTCAGAATTGCCACTGCCACCAATGAAATTATGAAATGACTTAGGTTGGGTGGGGGGGCCTGTGGCCACTGCCACCAATGACTTTAATACTGGGGGGGGGGCACACTGCGCAACCAATGATAATTACCATTAATACAGATACAGGAGGCGGGTACAGCCTGCACCCGCCTCCTGCATTTGTATTAAAATTATGGAATAGTAGCCAGGCACCTGCTATGCTGGCTGCTTGACTCTGGGAAGGACACTTAGGAGGAGGAGGCTGCTGCCGCTTCTGCCGTTCGCCAAATACACTAGTTGAGACGGCACAGCGGTAAACCCTCCCCTGTCCCTCCTCCTGCTTTAATATTAGCCAGACATTCATTGGTGGCAGTAGTGCGGGCAGCTTCAGAGCCCGCTCATTTTATTGGGCTCTGCGGCGGCCGCGTGATAGGAGGGAGGTATTCCCTCCGTCTGTCCATCCCTCCTTCTACACTGACTCTGGCCATTGAACATGGTGACACACGCCAAGCTCCATGTTTTCTTAGAAGCGAGCAGCGCTGGATGCATTATCGGCAAGGTTAGATGCCGATATCGATAACTTTGAAAGTCATGAATATTGGCCGATAATATTGGTAAATCCGATAATCGGTCGATCCCTACTACTTGCATTATTGTTTGTCTTGCCACCAGGGAGCCTCCACCCACCCTGCTATGGGGAGAGGGACTGCAGCGGAATTATACTTTTGAGCATCAGGCCCTGGTCTTCGTTGTGAGACAAACTGCCAACAAGACATATGAACAAGTTCTTTAAAAGTCAAAGGGATTGCCAGATAAGGCATAGTTCTTGAACTCACGGGACTGTGAGTACAGATCCAGCAGTCTTTAGTTTTACTGTCAGTGTCATTGAGTCCTCTAAACAGCACCTGGTGGTGTCGGAATAAGTGCATTGTCCAAGTTATCCTTCAGTTGTTGATGCTGTTGTTCCCAGGATTACGGCGGCCATCAGCAGGAGGATCCTCATCATTGGGTGTCGGAACTTTCTTGCAATGAGAAGCGTGTATCCAGTTAGGCATTCCTTCAACCTTTACTGCTGTATGAGTAGTCAACAGGACTTGGAAAGGACCTTTAAATCTAGGATCCAGGCCTTTCCGCACATGTCTTTTTATCACCACCCAGTCTCCTGGTTGCAGACTGTGTGTTCCTTCTACTGAATCTGGAAGAGAAGCAAATACTTGTTTATGGGTGTGCTTAAGCCTCTTTGTGAGGGCCGCATGTAGCTTGTTAGGCTATCATTGTTCATTTGCAACTGTTGTGGAAAATACAATCCTAATCTTGGGGCGCTTCCAAACAGAATCTTAAATGGGGATAATCCTGTCTGATTCAATAATTTCACACCAGTTCACTGACCAGCTTCTTTGCTGTGTTCTTTGCATTTGCCTTTGCTACTGGGAAGGCTTCCAGCCACCCTGAAAAGAGATCAACACACACAAGGACAAATTTATATACTCCTGCCTTAGGCAGTTGTATATAGTCTATCTGCAGTCTCTGGAACAGATAAAGTTGCCTGGGGTGTGCTTGCTTGGAGTCTTCACCACTTGACTGGGATTGTTCAATGCACAGACCATACATCCATATACAAACCGAGCAGCTACTGTAGAAAATCCTGGAGTAATCTACCTTGCATTAACCACACTTACCATGGCACCTTTTGATAGGTGAGTGGGCCCGTGGGCCTCCTGAGCCATAGCTGGGTATAGAGGGCGTGGTAGACAAATTTTGTCCTCGTTTCTCCAAATTCCATGTTCATCAGGTTTGTACCCTTGTTTTGCCTAAAGTTCTTCTTCCTCAGGAGGGGCTTGTTCGAGCATTCTTTGAAATGTACTTACAGAAATGTCCTCAGGTCTTCAAGGCTCTCACCAGGGTGGCTTCAGCATTTAGTGGCTGGAGTGCAGCTTGTTTGGCTGCCTTGTCTGCTCGATCATTGCCTTTTGCTTCCACCGTGGTACATCTTGTATGAGCCTTTACCTTAATAATAGCAACCTCCTCTGGTAATAACAGAGAGTTTAAAAGTTCAAGTACAGAGTATTTATTTTTAATTGGCTGGCCTGCTGATCTTAGAAAGTCTTTATCCCTCCATATAAGTCCATAGTCATGTGCAATACCAAAAGCATACCTTGAGTCTGTGTAGATGTTCACCTTCTTCTCCTTGGCCAATTTCCACACCTCCGTGAGTGCCTTCTGCATCTCCTCTTGCGCTGACATGTGAGGTGGGAGTGGTTCAGCTATCCTTACCTCATGCTATGTGACCACTGCATATCCAGTGTGGAACATGCCGTCCTCTCCCATGAACCTGCTTCCATCTAATAAAACACAGAATCAGGGTTATCAAGGGGGTTTTCATGTACATGATTTAATACTAACGTTTCTTGTTGCATTAATTGTACACTGTCATGAGTGTCATGTTCCATCATGTCATTTAGGAGGCTGCCTGAACCTTCTATGCCCCCTTCCTCCATTTCTGAATCTGTGATTGGCAACAAAGTAGCAGGATTCAGAGTAGTACATCTTTTGAAAGAAATGTTAGCAGGCATGAGGAGTGCACACTGGAGTCTAAGTTGCCTGGCCATAGAAATATGTTTAGGTTGAACCTGTATTAATATGCCCTGTATGTCATGGGGTGTTTGTACAATCACTGGGTAGTCTAACACAATTTCAGAGGCTTTTCCTATCATTGCCTGCACTGCCGCTACTGTCCTGACACAGGAGGGGGCGTCTCTGGCGACAGGATCTACTCTGGCTGAAAAGTATGCCACTGGCCGCTGGCAGTCACCATGTTTTTGAGTCAGCGATCAGCTCACTTAAGCTGGTAGTCACCATGTTTTTTAGTCAGCGATCAGCTCACTTAAGTACACCTCTCCTCCAGGTAACCTTATGAGAAATCAAGGTGCCACCAATAGTGAAGTACATTCACACAAGGTTCCAACTGCAAGGTTTTTATTATACTTACAAGATGGATAAAATCACATGCGGTGTATACAAATCAATTCACCCGACCCGGGTTTCGCTTTGTGAAGCTTCGTCAGGGGTATCGAAATTCCTGTGGGATCTGGAAAAGAGGATTTTTTATCTCTGTCCGGGTGCAGCGCGGTCCTTTTAAAGAAAACGTGTCTATAGATGTGAACATTGCCCACTTCACTACTGGAATTTGCGACGCACCGAAAGAAAGGCAACATACCTAAGGCTATTTTATATATTTCATATATGTTTTTGAGTCAGTACAGCCGTGCTGTGACCCTGAATTTCTGAACAGAACTGGAATTCCTTGTCATATTTTGGGATACCCAGGGCTGGGGCAGAGGTTATGCACAGCTTCAATGTATGGAAATTATTCACTGCCTCTGTCAGGTGAAATAGGTCAGATGACAATCATACGGAGGCTGCATTAACATGGAGGCATGTCTAATCCAGGGGCGACAGTATGACACCAGCCCTAAAAACACCCTTAGGCTTTGTGCTCTGTGACACAGCGAGAGGTTTGGTCTGGGAAAACAGGTATTTTCCTCCCAGCATGTGCTGCTGGGCTGATTTACAGCGAGGTGAGGTCAAATACCGGACCAGATTTTAAATTCCGGTCCTGGTTTTGGCAGCACCTGGCTGTCCTTAAATAGGCAGCTGGGTTTAGCAGCTGAGTCTCTGTGTTAGGATCTGGGTGTCTGGATGAAGGCTTGCTACCTGTTTGCAGTGAAAACAGGTTGGTGTTGCTATCAGCAAGGACTCTTTGAGGCAGAATTGCTGCACGGTGTGAATTACCACCAACACCGCAAGGTGACTTTTTGTTTGAATATGACTGTTTGTTTTGTCACTTGCCTAACGTGTGAATAACACACTGAACTGTTTGTTGTTGCCTCTATACTGCGTCTGCTAATCCTGTCTACCAGAGCGAGTCCCCACAATTGGTGGAGGATGCGGGCAAGTGCAGTAAGGCTGGCGTGAAGGCCGAAATATTTTAGTTTTTCCAGGCACGGTTGTATGTCTTACATCAAACCAGCAAGATTACAACCCGTGTCTCTCAACAAGATGGAAGCTGTCGTGAAAGCCCTCGTGGAGGCTAACTTGCAACAGCGGGAGGCTAATAAGCAGCAGCAGGAAACCAACCAGCTGCTACTGCAACATGTGATGGCTTTACAAGCGGCAGGAGCATCCCAGAGCGTCCACGATGCCGGAAAAGCGGTCCGTGCGGTGATCCCTAAGATGACCCCCTCGGACGACGCCAAGACCTATCTGGCGGTGTTGGAAAAGGTGGCTGTGAGGGAGAAACTACCCCGAGATCAGTGGGCTGAGGTCGGCGTTCCGTTCCTGGCATCCGGACCCCGTCAGGTGTTTTTCGACTTACCAGATGATCAAGCGGCCGATGACATGATAGTAAAGGGTGAGATTCTGGCAAGACTGGGGGTGAATGTGTTGGTCCGGGCCCAGAGGGTGCATCAGTGAGAGTTTAAACCAGCTGAACCTGCAAGACCTCAGTATTATGATCTGCTACACCGGTTGCAAAAATGGCTGCAGCCTGACGTGCTGAGTTCCACTGCTATGCTGGACCATCTGTTGGCTGATGTATTCTGGAGGGCTTTGCCGTACGCTCTCGAGCACTAGATCGGCCAGGTGTCACCTGGTAATGCCCTTGAGATGGTCGACCTGGTGGAGCACTATGAGGCTACCAGGACTCTACAAGGGGGTTCTTTTGGTAGGGGGGCAGTCAAACCCCGGAAATCTCTGCCCCAGACCCGGCAACTGGTGCCAGCAAAACCCGCCCGGGATATACCCCCTACAGACCTAGCTCCGATAGTCTGCTAGTGGTGTCAGGAGCCACATACAGTCAGGTCCATAAATATTGGGACATCAACACAATTCTAACATTTTTTGTCTATACACTACCACAATGGATTTGAAATGAAACGTACAAGATGTGCTTTAACTGCAGACTGTCAGCTTTAATGTGAGTATTTACATCCAAATCAGGTGAACGGTGTAGGGATTACAACAGTTTGCATATGTGCCTCCCACTTGTTAAGGAACCAAAAATAATAATCATAAATCAAACTTTCACATTTTAATACTTGGTTGAAAATCCTTTGCAGTCAATTACAGCCTGAAGTCTAGAACGCATAGACATCACCAGACGCTGGGTTTCATCCCTGGTGTTGCTCTGCCAGGCCTCTACTGCAACGGTCTTCAGTTCCTGCTTGTTCTTGGGGGATTTTCCCTTCAGTTTTGTCTTCAGCAAGTGAAATGCATGCTCAATCGGATTCAGGTCAGGTGATTGACTTGGCCATTGCATAACATTCCACTTCTTTTCCTTAAAAACTCTTTGGTTGCTTTTGCAGTATGCTTTGGGTCATTGTCCATCTGCACTGCAAAGCGCCGTCCAATGAGTTCTGAAGCATTTGGCTGAATATGAGCAGATAATATTGCCCGAAACACTTCAGAATTCATCCTGCTGCTTTTTTTAAAAATAATCTCTTTATTGAAGTAAAAGATTACATACAATAATTATGCAAGTACAAGTCATAAATGACAATAGTTGTGACAAATATTATTGTACAGGCAAATGTCATTGCTCAGCTCTCAAATTCACGTTTCACAATTTTTTTTTTTCCCAACTCCATCTCCTACCCACCCCCTACCCATGACCCAAATTATGTTTCCAACTTCCCTAATCTATTTGCAAGTTGCATTTCCAGGTACCATTTAGTCAACTTGAATGGGGCCATAAGCTCCTTGATTTCGCAACGTTACAATAACTTCTCTACGAAACTCCTCCATTTCTTAATGAATTTCTCAATTAACCGTTTATACAAAATGGATTCTCATCCCTCACACAACCAGCATACACGGAGTTCACCTCAGCCAGCATGCCAGAGCACGAACAACCCGTGTCACAGTGACAAACAGAGAAGCATCCAAATTCAGACCCAGTTCACACAGAAGGCCGCAGCCAGCACGCATCGCAGAACCAGCATATATGGGGATACCCACAGCCAGTACACAAAGTGCATGCAGCCAGCCTGCACGGCACCGGAAACTTGAGCCACAGAGATGCAGACATGGTATTCCACAAACACAAGACACAGTTCACACACTAGACCGCAGCCAGCATGCAGTCCCACGCTAACAGCACACATAGGTGTCAGCCTGCAGCCAGTTTACAAGAGAACCTGCAGCCAGCCTGCACGGCAACAGTGATCAGAACTGCACAGAGAAGCAGACATGGGGAGAGCAAACATTCACAGGCAGTTCACAGAAGACACCACAGCCAACACCCAGCCCCAAGCAACCAGCCTGCACAGGAGACAGCTGCAGACAGTACGCGAGAGGGCATGCAGCCAGCCTACATGGCCAAAACTGTCAAAGTGAACCGCACCGTGACAATATGTATGTTTTTTTTCTGCATAAATTTCCTTAAAGGTGTTATTCCATGAAAACCAAATTTTTTTCTGCATAAATTCCCTTAAAGATTTTACCCAATGAAAACCAGACATCATATAATATATGATAATCTATTTCTAAAAAAGCTAGAACCAGCCCAGTACCTCACATAGATCCTGTCACGAAAGGGAGGGAAGAGTGCAGCCCTGAAATCCACCTGCACCTCTATGCCTACCTCCTTGCACGACCCTTCCTAACTGATGGTGTACAACTTGGTGGCAGTCCCTAGATTATAAACAAGGAAGTCAGGGAAGCAAAAGGCAAAGCCAGGAGGTCACGCAGGTACACAGGGTAAAACACAACAGCAAGGTCAATACAATCCAAAGTCAGAAGCCAAGAGGTCACGTCAAATCCAGGGAGGTTACAAGGTCAAGGTAAAAAACAGAGCAGAGGTCAAAACACATAGAGTACACAAAACACATAGAGTACACAATATAACTGGTGAGGGTAGCAAGACCAATCACAGGCAACCTGTGGCCAGCAGGATGCCTGCTTAAATAATCCCTACAGGTGAGTCACGTGACATGGCCAGTGTCACATGACTCGTATTGCGCATAATACAGCTGAGCGGCGATTCATTATTATCGGCGCTCAGATCACCTGCTGCTCGTTGTCTAGGGGGACGGATGACGCCGGCCACGCTGAGGAGACGTGTGTGGCCGGGTCCTCTCCGCCAACTGGTTACCATGGAGACGAGGACACCGACCGCATCCTCGCTCCGCCATATGCGCGGCAGCGGCGCTGCAAAGGAAGAGCGGCCGCCGGCTCCCTGTGACAGATCCAGAGATGTCCCGTTTCATTGCTCTGTTAGATTTATATCAAGCTGAGAGCTCAAGGGGAGTGTCTTTTCTGCTGTAGCTCAGAGGGCGTGTCCATGCTCTACCTATCACAGCTCAGGAGGCAGCAATAAATAGTAAAGCCACGGCACTCCAATGGATATTTTTCCGGTACCTTTATTACACCTAAATCAGTAGCAACGTTTCGACCTTACAGTCTTTATCAAGCTCAAGATCCAGCAGAGAATCTCAAAACCGGACCAAAATGCCGGGGGTGGCCAGAAATGATGTCCTGGACCAATTCAAGACCTTCCTCCTTGGTGTTGATTTCTTATGTGACGCTGCACCCCAAAATCTTTAGTTAGCAGCCAAGACTATGGCTCTTTCAGCCAGTAGATGCCCTCTTTGGCTCAGACCATGGGTGGCAGACAACACCTCAAAGTTTAATCTGTGTGGTGTGACCTCCCGTATGAGCCGGGAAGATTATTTGGGTCAGAGCTTGATCGCTTGATGGAGAGCTTGGCTGACAAGAAGGGGATGTCCCTTTTGACAACAGACCTTTCGAGGCTGAGGAAGAGCTAGAGGAGCGGGATATCAGGGCTCATCCAGATCCCAGAGACGCACTGAGAACCGCAAACGCGGTAGAGGTCACGGTCGTGGGAAGGACCGCAAGACTGAGCTATGACTCTCATCAGCCTTCTACAAGTCACCCTCTCCCACCCCCTCCAGTTCCGCTGCACATGGCACTATCCCCCAATCCTCATCGGAGCACATTTAAGTTTGTTCAGGAATTTTTGGCTTCAAGAAATTCCAAATCCCTGGGATTTGGATGTAGTGACATCCGGTTACAAAATCAAGTCTATTTCCCTGCCTCAGGAGAAGTTTATCCTGACAAAACCCTTTGCCCACGACAAGCAATAGTCTTGGAAGACTCTGTTCTTCAGTACGTCCAAAAGAGAGCTCTAGAGGAGGTCCCCCCTCGCGAACAGGGTCGAGGGTTCTATTCCCCTAATTTTTCTTGTCCCAAAGCCATCGGGCGAGTGGCGGATAATTATCGACCTAAGCTATCTAAATCGCTTTATCAAGCAAAAGCGCTTCCGGATGGAGACCATACACTCAGTGATCAATATTCTGAATCCCGGAGACCTTATGGTCACCATAGATCTGAAGGACTAGTACCTTCATGTTCCCATCCATCCAGCACACAAGAAGTATCTGAGAGTTGCTGTATCCATAAAAGGTGTGGTGAAGCACTACCAGTTTGCTGTGCTGCCTTTTGGCATCTCTTCCGCCCCCCACACCTTCACCAAGGTTGTGGCTCCAGTTGTCACCCAGCTCAGGCTTCAAGGTCTAGAGATCGTCCCATATTTAGACGACTGGCTTTTAAAAGCCCCCATTTTAGACGTCTTGCAATCTCATCTTCAGCTGGCTCTTCAAACTCTGCAATGCCTAGGTTGGCTTATAAATTGGGACAAGTCAGAAATTCTTCCTTCCACCATAAGGAAATTTCTGGGGTTTGTGATCAATTCCGATCACATGACTCTTTCTCTGGAAAGGAAAGATCGTGTAATAAGAGCAGCGGAGTTCCTTCTGGTACCCAGGCGAGTTTCCATCAGAACTCTTATGAAGATGTTAGGCCACATGTTAGCATCTGCAGAGGCAGTTCCTTGGACCTTGTGGCATCTATGTCCCCTCCAAGAGGAAGTGTTAGCGGTTTGGAATTGCAATCAAAGGGGTTTGAGCAAGATGCACTCCCTGTCCACCGAAGTCCGTTCCTCACTCAGGTAGTGGAGGAGCCTATCAGATGGGAGGTCCTTGATTCAACCTCGTTGGATCACATTGACCACGGACGCCTCCCTTCTAGGTTGGGGAGCTCATCTGGAGGAGAATCCAGTACAAGGTACTTGGAGTCCTCAAGAGAAACTTCTCTCATCCAATATGAAAGAGTTTAGAGCATTCCGTCTAGCTCTCAATCACTTTGCTCCTCTTATCTGCAACAGGGCGGTGGGAGTTCAGACCGACAATACGACTGTGGTCACCTACATCAACAGACAGGGAGGCACAAGATCCCAACTACTCCTCAGGGAAGCAAGTTTAATTCTTTCCTGGGCAGAGACCAACCTATCCCACCTAACGGCAGTTCATATCAGGGGAGATCTCAACATAGTAGCAGATTGCCTTAGTCGAGGCCTTCCAGTTCCAGGCGAGTGGTTGCTGAACAAGAACATCTTCACCAGGAAAACCCAGCGCTGGGGGACACCAGAGATTGATTTGATGCAACTCGACTAAATGCCAAGGTAAACAGGTTCTGCTCCCTTTACAAAGAGGACAATCCTGTAGTGATAGATGCTCTGTCCATAACATGGAGGTTCAGGCTGGCTTACGTATTCCCTCCAATTTCCATTATGCCAAGGATATTGATGAAAATCAAGCAAGACCAGACCCCAGTGATTGCCATCAGTCCATTCTGGCCAAAGAGGTCTTGGTTCACCCAGCTCATGCAGATAAGTCACAGTGTATATTGGAGACTTCCCCTAACTCAGGACCTAGTGTATCAGGACACAGGTCCCTGCCTAGATCTGAGGAGACTCAGTCTGACAGCCTGGAGATTGACAGGCCCCTACTAGAAGCTAGAGGGTTTTCAGCTGAGGTCTTGAGAACAATTTCACACTCCAAAGCGGAGTCTACAAATAAGAAGTATTCCAGGATAAACAAGGTCTTCCTTCAATGGTGTGCTGATAAAGAGGTAGTAGCCTCAGATCCTCCTCTTTCATCTATTTTGCAGTTTCTTCAAGATGGTCTGGACAATCGTCTAAGCCCACCTACACTAAGAGTCCATATCTCTGCTTTATCTGCCTGTCTTGGCAGATCTCTTTCTCAAGACCTCCTAATCAGGAGGTTCCTTAAAGGAGCTGAGAGACTTAAACCTAGCATCCTGAGACCAATCCCGGACTGGGATTTATCTGTTGTTCTAAAGGGATTATGTTCTTCCCCATTTGAACCTTTGGAAAGTGTTGACCTTAGGTTTTTGTCCCTAAAGGTCACCCTTTTGTTGGCCATTACCTCGGCAAAAAGGATTGGAGATCTTCAGGCCCTGGGGGCCTCTGAGCCATATATATTGTTTCTTCAGGACAAAGTCCTGCTAAGATTCCTTCCGACCTTTGTACCAAAAGTCCCGTCTTTCAGGAATACCAATCAGACGATATCTTTACCAGTTCTCTGTCCTTCTCCATCATCTCCAGAAGAAGATATGTTACATACCTTGGACATCCCTAGAGTCCTAAGAATTTATTTGGACAGAACTGTCGGCTTCAGAAGGTCCGAAAATCTCCTCTTGTCTTATGCCGGTAAAAACAAAGGTCTGAAAGCCTCTAAACCTTCCTTGAGCAGGTGGGTAAAAGAGGCTATCTGAGTAGCTTTCCTATCTCAGGATTTGGCTCCTCCATCCTTTGTGACTGCCCATTCCACGATTAGAATATTCGCGATAAAAATTTGCAATTAGAATATTCGCGATCAACTACTCAGGAGGAAGAGGGCGAGTTTAAGTCTGGAGAAAGCCGATTGGTTGGGGTGAGGCAACGCATTCCCAAGATGAGCCAAATTAATTCTGGGTAGTTAGGGAGGGAGGTCTTAGCCTCAGGGTAAGGGCATCAGTGGCCATCTTGAGAAGATAGTCAGAAAGAAGTCTTGTGAGGAGCAGTTGCTATGGATGGAATCTTATTAAACAAGTGGTATGTGAACACAATCATTAGTGATTATTGATTATCACCACAGCAGCAACAACATATATGAAAATTGAATTTTGAGTGAAAATATGACAGTTCTACAAAAATTTGAATTACAAGTAATAAGTAATCTGATAAATAGTACTAACAAGAAAATAATATGCAATCTTACCATCTTACCATAGGGTTACCATCAGCCGCTCTTCAGGAGCAATGCTTTTCAATCCTTGGAGCAATTCGAAGAAGTAGATTATCAAAACTACTGACGCTCATGTGAAGATAATTAAAGAATTTCTCTGAATGTAAACAAATCTCCATACAAAGTACAGAAAATACTTCTTAGAGCTCATGCACACGAACGTATTTTCTTTCCGTGTCCGTTCTATTTTTTTTGTGGGCCGTAAGCGAAACCATTCATTTGAATGGGTCCGCAAAAAAAACCTGAAGGTACTCCATGTGCATTCCGTTTCCTTATGTCTGTATTTCCGTTCTGCAAAAAATAGAACATGTCCTATTATTGTCCACATTACGGACAAGGATAGTATTGTTCTATTAGGGGCCAGTTGTTCCGTTCCGCAAAATACGGAATGCACACAGAAGTCATCTGTGTTTTTTGCGGATCTGTTTCTTGCGGACTGCAAAATACATACGGTCGTGTGCATGAACCCTTAGGCTGAGTTGACATCAGCATTCAGCCTCTCCGTTCTTCTGCTCCGTTATAGGAATTCTGACTGATCCACGGATAAAGCGTTGTCAGCCTTTTGCTTCCCGAAATGTGTACGAGCTACATATATTCACGAACAGCTGAATCGTCTTCAAAAATTAGTCTGAAACGGTTTTGCGGGTATCTGTTGTCCGTCCAAATATAAGGCGGCATAATTTACATTATAGTGATTGAAGCACGAAGGATTTCTTTGGTAGTTCCCAGAAAATTATATGTTGTCCACAAACGTTAGTATTACTGTTTTTGGGAAGTTTCCCAGAAAAAGATTCTCATTAGGGGTGCACCGAAATTCCGGCGGCCGAAAATATTGGCCGAAAATGGGCCTAATCCATTTCGGCCGATATTGGTACATATCGGCAGAAAATAGCGGGGAGAGACTGGGAGGAGGAGCTGGGGGCCGGTGCGTTCACTGTGCTCCGGCCCCCAGCTCCAGTAGTTATAAAATGTGTACAATTAATAAGGATTCTATTCATGAGGTCCCCTCTGCAGTAGAACATTCAATGTAGCCACATCCTACTCACAGGGCTGTTATCTTAATGCTGGCCGGCCGGGCAGACGAGCGGCAGCGTCACGACTGACGTTATGTGCCCGGCCTACTTTCTGAATGAAGGAGGCGGCGCAGGCATGTGACGTCAGTCGTGACGCTGCCACTCGTCTTCCCGGCCGGCCAGCATTAAGATAACAGCCCTGTGAGTAGGATGTGGCTACATTGAATGTTCTACTGCAGAGGGGACCTCATGAATAGAATCCTTATTAATTGTACACATTTTATAACTAGTCTGTACTGGAGCGGCAATGGGGGGGGGGGTCTGTGGATGGCACTGTTATGGGGTGGGTGGGGGTCTGTGGATGGCACTGTTATGAGGTGGGGGGGTCTGTGGATGGCACTGTTATGGGGTGGGGGGTCTGTGGATGGCACTGTTATGGGGTGGGTGGGGGTCTGTGGATGGCACTGTTATGAGGTGGGGGGGTCTGTGGATGGCGCTGTTATGAGGTGGGGGGTCTGTGGATGGCACTGTTATGGGGTGGGTGGGGGTCTGTGGATGGCACTGTTATGAGGTGGGGGGGGGTCTGTGGATGGCACTGTTATAAATATCATTAAAAAAAAAGTATTTTGAAAGTATTTGGGCAAAAAGGCAGTTTCGGTTTCGGTTTTCGGTCAAGGGCATCCTGAATTTTCGATTTCGGTTTCGGACCAGAATTTTCATTTCGGTGCACCCCTAATTCTCATGGTTAGATATGCAAGTACCAGTGGGAATGCTATACACTTTAAAGTATAACTGTCATATTATTTTTTTTTGGCGTATTGGATTGTGGTGATTAATATCTCCTTGGTGGCCCTATTTCAACTTTTCACTGAGTATTCAATTACCCCTTAATTCCACAGTTTTGTTCCCTGTACTGCCTACTTTTACCTGTGCTTAAAATAAGGTTGCTAGGCATGGTCCGTCTATGTGTTGAAGGACCGAGGACGCAGAACCACGCAGCGTGCAGGGTCAGATTACTGACAGCCAGGGACTGTAAGTAAATGATTAAAGCCAGGTCCTCCCCAGCAGCTGATAACAGTGCCTGGGCTGTGTGCACTTCTCCCTGTCCCTGCGCTTGGCAGACGCTCCCTCACTCAGCAGATTGGGACAATGCAGAGTCGAAGCAGCGCAGAGCAGGGAAGGGAGATCTGCCGTCTGCTCAGTGTATAAATGAAAGCAACATGTGGTAAGAGGACCCCTTTGTGCTGCAGGAGATTAACCCTTTAGGGGGAGGGCTCTGGTTACTGACACTTTTGGGGGGCTATTGTTACTGGCTAGTGAGGGCAGGCGGGATTAGCCTCAGGGTGAGGGCAGTGGCGGCCATCTTAACTGAATAGTGAAATTGCAGTTTTATGCAGACTGGTTGCTAAGGGCTGAATCTTATTAAATATGGGGTAAGTCAGTTTAATAGTAACTGATTCTGGAATATCATGTTATTAGTAACTACATATATGAAAATTGAAATTAGGGTCTAAGTGTGACAGTCATCCTTTAAGCTACGCGCGATCAACTGAGTACTTTGCGTTAGCGGTTAACAGAGCACGACTGTGTCCCATTCTCACAGCAGGCGATACTTGAACTCTTGACAAACAGCAAAGCGTGCTGTATTTGGACTTTAAAATGTGTCGCCTCGCCAGACATAAGACAGAAGGAATCTTTGTTTCTGGTCAACTTTATCTTTAGATCTAGGCCGTTCAGTATTAACTCCGGCTGATTAAATATATTGGCGTAAATGGGGCCCATTAATTCTACACTTCTAGAGCGAGTCGTATACTGAGCTCCTTTGGCGAAACCGACATTACGACCGCCAAGAGCCTGGTCATCATAATGCCCCGCGGTACCTTTATAGAATAAGCCGGCTGTAAATTGGGCCGCTAAAGTCTGTAAATTATAATTTATTAGGGATTCTATATACGCTCTATACGTATAAAAGGTTGTCGTTTCTTGAAATCAACGTGTTGCCAAGTGTTATGTCCAAATTGATTAAAAAGGCTGGCAATAGGGTCGTTAATAAGGGCGTCTCAGGATCCGTCAGGTATGGGTGTGTTATCCAGGTTAACGATTCTGCAAACGACGTGTAACAGAGTGTTATTTACGTCGTAATAATATTCACCGCTGCCCAAGATGAAGAACTCCAAAGGCGCGTTGTCGGCAATGGCCGCTAATGGTTGTACCTCTACATAAAGTGATTTTTCAATACTTGTTTGCATGGGAGGTATTTGAAAGATATTCAACTCTGATTTTGCGTACTCGGCAGATGAGTCATCTTGAAAAGCCATAGCTGTTAATTAGAAGATGTCACTCAGTGAACGGCTTCTTGTTTTCTGGCGGCGACGACGCCGTCGCGACTGGGTTTTTTGTTTTCAGCGTTTCTCTCCGAATTTGCACAACGCCAGAGCCTTCCTGCTCTTGCGTAGGTCTATTTATTTGATCCATAACGGCAGTCGATGCCGTAGTGACAACATCTTTAGCAATATTCCTGGCAGCTGTTTTTTACAAGTTCCACACCTTTTTTTGAATATGGGAACGACTCGCCGGAACAGACCCCGAAATAACCCGGCAAGCCCAGAACCGTGCATGAATTCTGTGCCGTGAATGCCGTCCAAACCATGACCGGCTTGCGCTATATAATAATGTGTATATGAATCCGGGTCGCCGTACACCCTCTGGGACAACATTTTATTGTGCCATCACAGCGCGAGGTCTAAAGTGTAATGGCACGATAGTTTTCCCGTATTTGAATGTAAAGCTGTACGTAACTATCGCCAACAAGTTGATGCTGAATGATATCGGTATAAACAAACATTGTATAAAATCCTGCTTTAATATCGGGGTCAATTTTCTCTTTATAAGTAAAGAATCGATCTCTTTTGTTAAAACTAAATCAGTATCCGCGAAATGTTCTAAAACTGACAAATTAGATTAGTTGTAGCGCAAAACGATGTGATCAGCGCCTACATTCTTGCTCACACGATCGCGTGAATACCCCTGTAGACCCAATATATTGCCTAACTTTTCACCAGGCATGAACTCATAAGGGCGATTTCGTTACATAAACATTTCTGTCAATATCATCGTATCTTAGAATCAAGTTTGATATTAATGGTTTGATCAGTTCATTCATATTAGGGTAATACCCCAATTTAACAACAAACTCTCTGATCGGATTATCGCGATGTGTGATGTAGAATACACCATCTCCAGGCCCAAAGGTTTCCCACGTATGAGGGTGATGAATCTCTACTAACGCCTCTTCATAAGGCCCGCGAAGATGGATGGCTTTTGCTAATTTAGTGGTGTAATCAGCGATGGTATTTTCGGGGTAAAGTTTGGAGGAGGTGTTGCACGGTAGCGTAATAAAAAATGATCCGTCTTCTATAGTTTACACGTGCACCAACTGCTTTTCCGGTCCCCAAGAATTAAACTTTTCAGGGTAACCGACCCACTTTACAAAATCCTGCGTTTTTCCCCTAACCTTCTTTTTCACAATTTTTTCTATCCAATAAACGCGCCGCTTATCAAGGGGTACTTTTTGGACTTCTTCCGCATAGAACGATCCTTCTATGAGGTCGTCGGACAGGTCTTTCAACTCATGAAGGGGTCTATGGCCCCTAGTGTTTACAGCATAAATGGTAAATATCTCGTCCGTATAGGTTTGTTCATAGCCCTTTGCGAACCTCCCCTTTATAGCGTACAATTCTGACGTGGTCGCCTATTTTTAATAACTGTTTAACTTTTTTAATAGCAGCGTAATCGCCGTATATATTTTTTCAAATGGTTGAAGAGTTCTCTTTTATTACATCAACAGGACAACATCTTATGGTTCTGTGGTGCGTGCAATTATAACTATACACCAGGTCTTGTAACTTGTCAATGTATCTGTATGTGTTTTGTTCTCTAAGATAACGCCACATTCTTGTTTACAGCGTTCTATTAAAACGCTCCACCAACAACGCTTTGACCATATTCGAAGTTAAAAAACGTATGTATTTTAAAGGATTCACAAAGTTTTCTCATAGGCTTGCTTATAGACTCTTGACCCCGATCTATCTGAAGTTTCCTGGGGGACCGTCCGCCTAACATAAATAGCTGTTCAAGGCGGCTGCCACTGTCGCCCCGGATTTAATGGAAAGTCCAGACACCCAAGCATATTTCTAAAGAATATCAACGACCGTTAGCGAGTATTTTACACCATTATTTTCTTTAGAAAATCTATCATCGACACAAGATCAGCTTGCCATCTTTGTTTCTTTTAAATGATTTTTTAACAGGTGTGTAAAATGTGTAAGTATTCTCGTTGTTCAACCAATTTTTTATAGCGTCCTTTTTTATTGCAAATTTTTGTACTTCTCTGAATAAGGGTTCAAAGCCGCCATAAGAACCGACAGCTTTTGGCATGTAGTACTGTTTTCTCAATATTTTGGTGTTTGCGGTCTTTTTAGCAACGTTTTTAAGTATCTGCTATCACTGGTGCACCCTCGCGGTTTATGCAATTTTAACTTATCAAGATAGTGTATTTATTGTAACAAGAAAAGCGGACTACATTTTTATTTTTATTTTTAAATTCTGTTTATTTGAAAGCAGAATCACAAGAAATATAACACAAAAGTCATGTATCCAGACAACATACATTGTACATGCTTTCCCCCCATGACCTTCAGGGAAAGCCAGGGAGCCAAACACAGTATCACATGGAACATGAGTACCGCGGACTACATTTTTATTCAAAAAGTCATTTTATGTAAAACATTGAGATATTACATACAAATACATTTTTATATACAGTCAAAGTAATATTTACAACGTTAACCAAATCATCTGTAACAAAGTTATGTAAAACAAATAAAAACATTATCAGGCACTACATACAAATACATTCAAAGTAAAAGTTACAACGTTAACCAAGACGTCTGTAACAAAGGTGGCATTTTCTTTTTAGGTAATAAAAAGCCTTGCGTTAACACCGGTGTTGTTGTTACGAAAAGAGGTACGAATCGCTTCAAAAGGTTCACCGGGCAACCCCCTTTTTAAATTATCGTAAAGTTCTTTCGTTCTTGTATTACCGATCACAGTTGATGGTACGTTCAGTTCGGCAAATCAGGTCGATGATGTTGGATCTTGGTATAACTTGATTTTTGTAAATTAATTCACCCCTAGCGTTTCAGTATGGCTTGTTACCTGATCGTCACAGTTTGTTCAACAAAAGTTCTGCATTTTTCCTATACCTTGTATTAACATTGTCAAGTATCTCTTTAACATCGTCTCCACTAGAAGCGTAATTTGTCAATCATTGTTGATCGGGTTGCGGCTGCGTAATTAAAATTAGGGTTGACATCTTCTGAAAGGTCATTTCTGTGTAGTATTTCGCTAATTTCTAAATGCCGCGTAGCGGTTTGGCATATGTCTGGTGTTTCTACAGATTTTTTTTTAGGCGGTCCAGTTCGTGTTTGGAAACCAGGAACATTTTCTCTGCATACTCTATTATGAGCCGCTGACTCTATTAGCTATCAAGCTAGTGATTAAAGGTATTGCAACAAGTGGAACAGCGAACCTATAAAACCGCCGCTCTGGTTCACAATGCGCTTCTTGTCTTTAGTGAGGTGGCTTTTATTGCTTAAATTCTTTATAGCCTTGCGCCACCTTTTCAGTATATTTTTTTGTTGCCTCTAAGAGGTATCTTTCCTTTAAGGATGTTGAGAGCGATCTCGTCAATAGCAGATATCAAATCATTACTGGCGCTGTGTAATATTGATTTTTGGACCGTCGGTTTTGTTTTGACCAACGCTTTTAAAAGATCGCAATTACATCAGATCCAGTTCGACATCTTTACAGGAGCGGCGATGCTACCAAGAATGACCGTTGAGATGCGAAATATCACATTTTAGAGATTCTTTTTGCACACATAAGCCGCCGGAAGATCTGGCGGGAACAAACCGGTTCTTAGCTGTAGTTCCTCAGGCGTGTCAGATTTCAAATCTATGAGTAAATAGCTGTAAGGTTTATGTGTAGCATCTTCAAAAGCTTCTAAAAAGAAACGTGTTTTACCGGGGTACATTTGCCAAGCCAACGTAATAACCTGTAATTTATCACGCAGGTTCTTAAAAAGGACCATGTATTTAGTGTTTAAATTTATGGTCCGGCTTTTCTTACCCTGACAAAAAACGTTTTGAACGAGATACATGATGCTCAAATTTCTGTGGTGCACGTATTTGGTGAAAGCGTTTTGTATTTCAAGATTTTCGCAAGCCTTCTCCATAAGATCATCAACAACCGCCGAATTTACCTTGTCCTGCGGGAATAGGTCATCGTCTGTAAAATTTTGCGGTATTCCCTCGATAAACCTAATATTTGTAAACAAATTTCTGCCAACAAGCGTAAAACCAAATGACATTGTCAGGTTTGTGTATTAACAACCGTTTTACAAAAAAAGTTTCAGAATTTGAGGGTCCTGCTAAAATACAAGAAAACTGAAATTGCACAGCCATCCTTTCCTCTATTCCCTCTTCCCCGGGCTTTGATAGAGCTCTTACTTCGTTTGAAAAAACTTGCATAGGCTCAGGAATTTACCGCCACTCTCTCTTGAAACTGTATAAAACGTTGGTAACGCCCAATGCCGATTTCCTCCATTCTTACTCTGACAAGTAGGCTCAAGATCTGCAAGTTGATATCTCCTCCGATCAATGGCTCAAAATATTTCAATTAGCTCATAAATCCGCCATTGCCAGTAAGTACCAAGAGGCCAGTTATAAACTACTGTCAAGGTGGTACTATGTTCCGGCCCGTCTCCAGAGAATGTCCCTTTTGTGCTGGCGTTGCGAAACGTCTCAGGGTTCGCTTCTCCATATTTTCTGGCAATGTGACAAAATCAAGCATTTTTGTGACTCAATTCATAGGGCCTTGGCGTCTATTTTATCTTCCCTTATACCAAACACGCCTGGATTTTTCTTATTGTTTCACTCGGATTTACCGTTGAGTTTATTACATCGCTCCCGTTTGTGCCACCTGGTCGTTGCGGCTAGGTCTTGCATCCCTGTGAAATGGAAGTCCCCTACTCCACCATCCACTGAGTTGTGGATTCAGAAAGTGGAAGAGATCCGGAGAATGGAGGAACTAACGGCGTCCTTGAAGGGTAGCCGCAAAGCCTTTGTTTCTACTTGGACCCCCTGGTTTATCTTTCAGGATTCAACAGAGTACCAATCCTTGCTTGTCTGATGATGTTATCTCTGTCATTTTAGTTCGCCTAACCTTCCTCTTTTGTTTTATTTTGCTGTAGATGTCCTTCCCTTCCTTTTGTGGGTTTGTCCTGTCTTTTCTTCTGCTATATTTGGTCTTGTTAGTATTATGTTGAGACTTCAATGTGATGTGCCACTCTCAGAGAGTGGTTGGTTTTGTTTTTCTCTTATTTTTTTTATTTTACTCATTTATTATCATGGATATCATATGCTACATATATTCAGATTTTGTTGTCCGAATATCAATATGTTACTCATGACTGTGTGTCGGACTGGTTTCGACTTTACCATTTTGTTATATGTGATTTAACATATTTCAAGTTTCATCGTATTCTTGAAACTAATAAATAAAGAATATAAAAAAAAAAAAAAAAAAAAAAATTGCACACCCATGTTTAATTGCCGAAAGGTAGCGTTGTATAGTCAGTAGTCGGCTGTCTCTTTGTGTGGACGCACTTTTGCGCTTTACGTAACGGTCTTGTCTCTATGGCCTAACGCTTCCTATTTCTTAAAATGCCATTTGCTATATACCTATTGCTTTCTGCGTCTTGTGTTCGGGATTGTGTAAGTAATCCAACACAAGGTCTTTTAAGCTGCCAAAATTAACAAGTCAAGCTCCATTGAGAGTTATAACCTTTAATATGTTTTTCCCGTTGTTGAGTTTGTAGCCGTATGTCTTTGGAACCGCAGATACAAACTCGGTAATGTACATGTCAGCGGGTATTTCACTAGTTAGTTCGCGAGAAAATTGCTCAATGGCGGGTTCCAGTCGCCGTCTCTACTTACGAATATGACGGAGCCTGTGTCGCGATAAAGACAACGTTCTTGCAATCTGTCTAGGAGTGTGTATAATTCGAGTCTGGCATAGGCAATTGTAAAACAGGCTATAAAAATGTTTGGTGTTTTTGTTGAGTGTGTAGAATTCTTTTACATACCGCCAATTAACTGCGGCTGAAAGATAGATAGTGTCACGGATGTAGTAGGGGAGAACACCAAAAGACAATAAGAAGGAAGGGAAAAGACACTAGGCCTCACCGCTAGGGAAGGAAAAGGGTCACCACCTATAAAACCCTGCTCCTGGCCCTAACTCCTATCCGTATGGGCACCTCTCGATGGTAGAGATGCCCATACACAGGAACCTAGAAAACCCTGGTGGCCCTCGGATGCCCTAATGGTAATGACAGGGCAGAGCCTACCTGTTCCTTCCCTGGTGAAGGAACTAGCATCTCACTGAGGCCTGGTAAACAACCGGGAGTAGGGGGGGGCATACAAAACACGACAAGTGGAACACTTAACTTCAGAGGATGAAGGATGAACAGGACTTCAACACGAACCACACTCCAGCTCTTCCAAGACCAAATGAAGCTATCCCAACAAGGAGTGATGGGAAAAGTCAGACTAAATAGAGCGAGGTAAAGGTCACATGATCCACACCTGAACAGGAGGTGTGGACATACCAGCAACACACAGACAAAGTGAAACCAAAAGAGGCTGTCAGATCACTAATGCGTAGATAATCTTTCAGACCTTCTGGGACCTGTCACAGATGTGACAATCCATTAACCATTGTCAACATTTATAATGGCTTAGTAAGGGGTTAATACAAGCTTAATATCATTTTATTTTTAAAGATATTAAAACTTAATTGAATTACTGACATGATATCAGATCTAACAGAATAAGGGACGTGATCCCTTCCAGGACCTGTGGTGACGTCATCAAAGGTCCTTTAGCTTTAGAAAGATAGACTAATCAATTAACCACTGTCAATATTTATAATGGCTTAGTAAAGGGTTAATACAATGTAATGACCGGCGTCACGCACAGGGAGGGAAAAGGGAAAGCCCTGCCCAAGGGAGAGGGAAAGGTGGTGACCCCTGACTCACCTTGCGGCTGGCACCTGACTGCCCTGACGTCCCTAGACGGGTTCCTCACCCGTGCGGCGATCACGTGCCTAAACCCTGGCTTTCCCTAAAATGAGCCCTGGATAGTGAACGGGCCGGTGGGATCGCTAGTCTGCACCGCTGACACTAAGAGGGAAACACCAGGGAGAGGACAGACAATACAGACAAACACATAAACCCAGGTGGGCGACCACAGCAGACCACAAATGTCCAACAGGGATCCGGAGGGAAACGTTCTGGACCAACAACCAGAGAACGCAGCAACACAGCTCCAGTGGGTCAGTATAGAAGTCCAGGCAGGAAGCTCTATATCTGGCAACCAGAGAAGTGTGAGAGGGGAATATAAGGAGGTTGGGAGTGCTGGACAAGGAACAGCTGAGGAGAAGGAGCTACGGATCCCTGAGTGAGCCAAAAAGTGTTGCAAAGCAAACCCAGAAAGCTATCATAAGGAAACAGCCCTATCTACATAGAGCGCGCAGCCAACCGCTGCGACTTCCTGACCCCGGGTATAACAGAGTCGGGCGTGGTTCTTGACACCCTCGTGACAGTACCCCCCTCTCTACGAGGGGCCTCCAGACACTCAGGACCAGGTCTCTCAGGATGAGAGGCATGAAAAGCCCGAACTAGCCTGTCGGCATTTACCTCAGACGCAGGAACCCACATTCTTTCCTCGGGACCGTAACCTCTCCAATGCACCAGATATTGAAAAGAGCGGCGGACCTGACGAGAATTAACAATTTTGGATATCTGAAACTCTAGATTACCATCCACAACAACAGGAGGGGGTGGCAGCGGTGACGGTTCTAGAGGTGGAACATATTTTTTGAGTAACGACTTATGAAAGACGTTATGGATTTTAAAAGTCTGAGGTAGCTCCAGGCGAAAAGCCATGGGGTTAATGATGGCTACAATTTTGTAAGGGCCAATGAACCTAGGACCCAGTTTCCAAGAGGGAACCTTTAATTTAATATTCCTAGTAGACAACCACACATAGTCATTCACTCCTAGGTCCGGACCTGGCGACCGTCTCTTATCAGCCATGCATTTGTATTTACCTCCCATATTTTTCAAGTTAGCTTGCACCTTCTGCCATACCGATGAAAGAGATAACGAAAACCGTTCCTCTTCGGGAACCCCAGAAGACCCCCCCTCTTTGAAAGTACAGAATTGGGGATGAAAACCATATGCACCAAGAAATGGTGACTTGCCAGTGGATTCCTGACGACGATTATTTATGGGGAATCACAGTAATACCATCATTCTAAAATATAACTTTTAATATTTCAATATAAAATGTCAATACACCCTCTTAATTATAAATAAATAGAAGAAAGAAAAGAAAAACAAAATCTAGGGTCAGAGGGATGTTAACAATAAGGTTAGTAGGTGTTAATGGGACCTACTGGGAGATATATCCCTAAATCTGGCCCTAGTGTACCGGCTCTACCTAAATATGGAAAAGCCGCACCGATAGGGGCGATCCCGTTTCTCGTACCTCCTGGTGTCCCTTGTTTGACCCTATCAAGGGATGGATACCTATAAGGGGGACCCTAAAGAAGTACCTGGGCTAAAGTACAAAAAAATAAAAAATATAGAAATTAAGTGATGGAATACCCAGACTTATATACAGAAGGCACCCTGATAATATAAATGTGAAGTGAACTAAATTGTATAGAAATGTCAATTGTCCAATACAGTCCCTACGCGTTTCGCCTGGTTGGTGACGATTATTTATGGCAAACTCAGCTAACGGTAAATATGATGACCACAACTCTTGGTTTTCAGACACAAAACATCTTAGATATGTCTCAAGGTTTTGGTTGGTACGCCCAGTCTGTCCATTCGACTGAGGATGGAAAGCTGAGGAAAACGACAAGTGTACCCCCAAACGGGAACAAAAAGCTTTCCAAAATTTAGAAATCAACTGGGTACCCCGATCCGTAACAACATCGGAAGGGACCCCGTGAAGCTTCACGATTTCACTGATGAATACCTGAGCAAGAGTCTTAGCATTAGGTAGTGCGGGTAACGCAATGAAGTGTACCATTTTGCTAAACCTGTCCACTACTACCAAAATAACTGTTTTACCCGCAGACAAAGGTAAGTCAGTGATAAAATCCATAGACAGATGTGTCCATGGTCTATTGGGAATGACGAGTGGTAATAGAGACCCTGCAGGAAGTGTATGCAAAACTTTTGCGCACGCACAGGTAGAACAAGAAGACACAAAATCCAATACATCCTGACGCAACCTTGGCCACCAAAAACGACGAGACAATAGCTCCAAGGTTGCTTTACTACCCGGGTGCCCAGCAAATGCAGAATTATGATGTTCCTTTAATAATTCGAAACGCAGGTTCAACGGTACAAACAATTTATCTGAGGGGCAAGAGACCGGGGCGTCCCCCTGGGCCTCTAACACCTTCCCCTCCAGAGCAGAGTGTATCGCAGAAACAACCACTTCTCTTTGAAGAATGGGTACCGGATCACTCACATTACCCCCTCCAGGGAAACAACGAGATAGTGCATCAGCCTTGGTATTTTTTGCCCCAGGACGATAGGTAATAACAAAGTTAAACCTGGTAAAAAAAATAGCGACCACCTAGCTTGTCTAGGAGTGAGACGCTTAGCTGATTCGAGGTACAGAAGATTTTTGTGGTCCGTAATCACAGTGACGGGGTGGACTGCCCCCTCTAAAAAGTGACGCCATTCTTCAAACGCTAGTTTAATAGCTAATAGTTCCCTATTGCCAATATCATAGTTCTTTTCTGCTGCAGATAGTTTTTTAGAAAAGAAAGCACAAGGACGCCATTTGCCAGGAGACGGACCCTGAGACAGCACCGCCCCCATTCCCACCTCTGACGCATCGACTTCAACAATAAAAGGCTGAGAGACATCAGGTTGGACTAGTACAGGTGCCGAGGTAAACCTCTCTTTTAGAGAGGAAAAAGCAACTTTAGCGGCGTCAGACCATTTAGAAAAATCAGTCCCCTTCCTAGTCATGTCAGTAAGCGGTTTTACAATAAGTGAATAATTTTTAATTAATTTCCTATAGAAATTCGCGAAGCCCAAGAACCGTTGCAATGCTTTGAGGTTCTCAGGAAGATCCCAATCTAAAATTGCCTGGACCTTCCTAGGATCCATACGGAAACCTAAGGCAGATAAAAAATAACCTAGGAATTGTATCTCCTGAACGGAGAAGACACATTTTTCAATTTTATCATATAATTTATTCGTCCGTAGGACCTGCAGTACTTGTCTGACATGCACCTCATGTGTTCTCAGATCAGACAAATAAATTAAAATATCATCTAGGTATATTACCACAAACCTGCCGATTAGATGACTAAAAATGTCATTAACGAAATGTTGAAAGACGGCAGGAGCATTGGTCAGACCGAAAGGCATAACTAGATTTCCATAATGCCCCTCAGGGGTGTTAAAAGCTGTCTTCCACTCATCCCCCTCCTTGATACGAATCAGATTGTAGGCCCCCCTAAGATCAAGTTTGGAGAACCACCTAGCACCCGCAATCTGGTTAAACAGGTCAGGAATAAGAGGAAGAGGGTATGGGTCTCGGATGGTTATCAGATTTAATTCGCGAAAATCTAGGCAAGGACGCAGACCCCCATCTTTCTTTTTAACGAAGAAAAACCCTGCAGCCACGGGTGAAGAAGAGGGTCTGATGTGTCCCTTAGCCAAGCTCTCGGAGATATAATCTTTCATGGCTTGTCTCTCTGGACCCGAAAGATTATATAACCTGGTCTTGGGTAATTTTGCGCCGGGAATAAGGTTAACCGGGCAATCATAAGGACGGTGAGGTGGTAACTTCTGACAACCCTTTTCAGAAAAAACGTCCTCAAAATCCAAAATAAATGTAGGTAGGGTAGTTATGGAGGCGACTAAGCAATTGCTATTTAAGCAATTTTCTCTGCAATGCTCACTCCACTCAGATATCTCCCTGGCCTGCCAATCCACCACTGGATTGTGCGCTACCAACCAGGGAAGGCCCAGCACTACCGGAGTGGGAAGCCCCTCCAGAACATAACATGAAAGCATCTCGTTATGGTGGTCCCCTACCCGAAGGTGTAAATTATGAACAATGTGGGTGAGGTTTTTCTGAGACAGAGGAGCAGAATCAATAGCGAATATGGGAATAGGTCACTGTAGCGTACAGAGAGACAAACCCATAGTGGGGGCAAAATGGGCATCTATCAAATTTACCCCTGCTCCACTGTCTAGAAAGAAAGAAATAGTCTCCGTCTTAACACCAAAAACAATAACCGCTGGCAACACAAATTGCTATGTACATATGGAGGAAACATATACCCCCCGGCTGACATCCTCCACACAGCCTGGGGTTAGTAGTTTTCCGACGGTCTTTTGTTTCTGAGGAAAGAAGGACAGACATTAATGAAATGACCCCTCTCCCCACAAAAAAAACAAACCCCACGCCTACGGCGAACCTCAGGGGGACGGACCTGACGAGTGGTTCCTCCTAGCTGCATAGGCTCGTCTAAGTCCGTACAGACTAACTGCTGCTTGGGAGGGGTTACCAATTGCTCCGGTTTTTTCAACCTGTCCCTAAGGCGTCTATCTATTCGGATAGAAAGGGACATAACCGCATCAAGGGAAAAGGGGGTCTCATATAATGCAAGCGCATCCTTAACCCTTTCGGATAACCCAGAGCAGAACTGACTCCTGAACTGACTTCCATTGGGTATCTGTAGCCCACCTACGGAAGTCAGTGCAATACTCCTCTACCGGCCGCACTCCTTGTAGGAGTCTCCGTAATCTTGATTCAGCCAGTGCGACTCGGTCAGGGTCGTCATATATGAGACCCAAGGCCCCGAAAAACTCATCCACTGACTGAAGAGCCTGGGAATCAGTGGGTAAAGAGAACGCCCAGGACTGCGGGTCCCCCTGCAGCAGGGAAATAACAACCCCCACCCGCTGTTCTTCATTACCAGAGGAGTAAGGGCGCAGTTTAAAATATAATTTACAGGCCTCACGGAATGTCAAAAACTTGTCCCTTCCCCCAGAAAATCTGTCAGGGAGAGGGACCTTGGGTTCCGCAACAACCTGGTTACCAGTAGCAACCGCTGGGCTTGCGGTCAGTTGTAATTGCTGCTGTTGCTGGAGGACCGACGCCTTCAATCCTGCCACCTCCAAAGACAGGCCATGAAATTGTTTGGACAGAGCAGCAATTGGATCCATACTGGATTCTAAGTAGGTAAAAAAAATATATATATATTTATTTTTTTACCTACACAAAATAACGCTCTGCAACAACAACCAGAGAACGCAGCAACACAGCTCCAGTGGGTCAGTATAGATGTCCAGGCAGGAAGCTCTATATCTGGCAACTAGAGAAGTGTGAGAGGGGAATATAAGGAGGTTGGGAGTGCTGGACAAGGAACAGCTGAGGAGAAGGAGCTACAGATCCCTGAGTGAGCCAAAAAGGGTTGCAAAACAAACCCAGAAAGCTATCATAAGGAAACAGCCCTATCTACATAGAGCGCGCAGCCAACCGCTGCGACTTCCTGACCCCGGGTATAACGGAGTCAGGCGTGGTTCTTGACACCCTCGTGACATACAAGCTTAATATTTTTTTTTTAAAGATATTAAAACTTAATTAAATTACTGTCGAGTTATCAGATCTAACAGAATAAAAGGGGCGTTGAATGGGTGGTATGACATCATCAAAGGTCCTTTAGCTTTAGGAATTTAGATGGATCAATTAGCCATTGTCAATATTTATAATGGCTTAGTAACAGGTTAATATCATTTTATTTTTAAAGATATTAAAATGTAATTTTACTGATGCAATATCAGATCTAACAGAACAAGGGGCTTTGAATAGGCAGTGTTTAGGAGTGGTTTGGGGCGGTATTTGGGCGTGGTTTGGGAGGTACTGGGAGGGTCAGCCAAGATGGTGGTTGAGGTGCCCTTGATGTTAGGGGTGCTTAGGGTGCTTGTTGCGGCTGAGTCCCTTGATGGTTTTTGTCGTGACGCCAGTACCGTCAATGGTGGTACAACCATTAGTAGTAATAATGAGGTAGACAGTGGTAAGAAGCAACTCACAACTTTTACTGTTGATGACTTTGGTTGCAGCAGTACAAAAATGCAGTCTCCACTGTTTCTAGGCTTTTTAGGCTTGTCTTGGAGCTGTGGGTAAGGTGTACCTTGTTCCTATTGATGTGCTCAGTCCAATTCCTTGTCCTTTCCCTACAAGCTGAACATTTGGACATGAAAACTCATCTGTCTCTCAGAAGTATGGTGTGGCTGCCAGAAGCTATAAGTCCTTCACCATGCGCAAAGGTGTCTATGGCCCTCAATAATGGCTCTTATCACAGATGATTCCTTAGGAAGCTTGTTTCTATTCCAGGGAGGCAAACTCTCTCCTACTGGCCAGGGATGCAAGTGTATAGTCCAGCCACAGAAGGAAAACGCTCTCACATCTTAGTATCACCTCATAGCGAAGTTGGCTCCACTCACTAATCTGTGTCATGGAGTCTTCACTACATTTTCTCCCACTAATCTGATCTCCTCAGATCTGCTCACATCTGCTTTTGAATTTGAATCCCATTCTCATCTGAACTTTTATCTGACTCCCTAGGCCTGACCTGTATATAAAACCTAAGCTCTATCCCCATCTAGTGGTGGGATGTATAAATTACACGTAATCTGCCTGGTAACAGGGATTTTGCAGATACATTAATACAATGTACCACAATACAACATAATGCAATTGTCAAGATAAAACGTGCTTTTAAGGCTACTCTCACACTTGCGTTCGGGGCTCCGCTTGTGAGTTCCGTTTGAAGGTTCTCACAAGCGGCCCCGAACGGATCCGTCCAGCCCTAATGCATTCTGAGTGGATGCGGATCCGCTCAGAATGCATCAGTCTGGCACCGTTTGTCCTCCGCTCCGCTCAGCAGGCGGACACCTCAACGCTGCTTGCAGCGTTCGGATGTCCGCCTGGCCGTGCGGAGGCAAACGGATCCGTCCAGACTTACAATGTAAGTCAATGGGGACGGACCTGTTTGAAGTTGACACAGTATGGCTCAATTTTCAAACGGATCCGTCCCCCATTGACTTTCAATGTAAAGTCAAAACGGATCCGTTTGCACTATTATCCGTTTTGTTCATGGTAATGCAAACGGATCCGTTCTGAACGGATCTAAGCGTTTGCATTATAAGTGCGGCTCCGTCTGTGCAGATACCAGACGGATCCGCACCTAAACGCAGGTGTGAAAGTAGCCTAAGGCTGAGTTCACACGGGCGAGATTTCCGCGCGGGTGCAATGCGGTAGGTGAACGTATTGCACCCGCACTGAATCCGGCACCATTCATTTCTATGGGGCTGTGCACATGAGCATTTTTTTCACGCATCACTTCTGCAATGCTTTAAAATCGCAGCATGCTCTATATTCTGCGTTTGTAACGCAGGACAGGCCCCATAGAAATGAATGGGGCTGAGTGAAAATCGCAAGCATCCGCAAGCAAGTGCGGATGCGGTGCGATTTTCACTCATGGTTGCTAGGTGACAGTCTATTCACTGTATTATTTTCCCTTATAACATGGTTATAAGGGAAAATAATAGCATTCTGAATACAGAATGCTTAGTACAAGGTCAATTGAGGGTTAAAAAAAATAAAAGAAATTAACTCACCTTGTCCTCTTCATTGCGCAGTTCCCGGTCTCTTCTGATGAGCTGTCGGCTAAAGGACCTTTGGTGACGTCAGATCACATGCTCCAATCACATGGTACATCACCGTGGTGATGTACCATGTGATTGGAGCATGTGATCTGACGTCACCAAAGGTCCTTTAGCCGACAGCTCATCAGAAGAGACCGGGAACTGCGCAATGAAGAGGACAAGGTGAGTTAATTTATTTTATTTTTTTTAACCCTCAATTGACCTTGTACTAAGCATTCTGTATTCAGAATGCTATTATTTTCCCTTATAACCATGTTATAAGGGAAAATAATACAATCTACACTACAACTAACCCAAACCTGAACTTCTGTGAAGAAGTTCGGGTCTGGGTACCACAGTCGGTTTTTTATCACGCGAGTGCAAAACACATTGCACCCGCGTGATAAAAACTGAACATCGGAACGCAATCGCAGTCAAAACTGACTGCAATTGCGTACCTAATCGCGCGGGTTTGCCGCAATACACCGGGACGCATCCGGACCTAATCCGGACACGCCCGTGTGAACCCAGCCTAAGCAGTGCCCACACACACGTAGTGGGACGCTGCAATTCCACCAGCAAAAGTGCAACATTTCAGGGCCAGGCATCAGAGCAGCCCTGTCAGTCTCACTGGGGGTGGCATTGGGTAAAGGCCTCTTGCACACAAACATTTTTTTATTCTATTTCGATTTTGCAATTTCCGTTTGCAGTCTGTATGCGGAACCATTAATTTCAATGGTTCCGCAAAAAAAAAGGAATGTACTCAGTATGCATTCCGTTTCCGTATTTCCGTATATCTGTTCCGCTAAAAGATAGAACTATTATTGTCCGCAAATAACGTTCCGTGGCTCCATTTAAGTCAATGGGTCCGCAAAAAATACGCAACACATCTGTATGTCATCCGTATTTTGCGGATCCATTCCCACTTTGCCTATGTGTTTACTGTACATTACAGTAATGATTACAAATTTAATGTTTCTGTTTGCGATCCGCAAAAAACGGATTGCATATGGAACGATACAGAGATTTTTTGCGGAAAAACGGAATGGAAATGGAAACAAAAACAGGAACAATGGATACATGAAAACCGGAACAACAGATCCGTAAAAAATGGACCGCAAAACACAGCAACAGGCCTCCTCCACACTAATGTGTGCTGCCCGTTGCTGTATTGCGGACCGCATTTGCTGATCCGCAATACATGGACGCCTTTCCGTGGGCATTCCGCATCACGAATGCGGACCCATTTACCTCAATGGGTCCGCAAATCCAGAGATGTAGAATGGTGCGGAACGGAATCACGGAACGGGACCCTACAAAAGCACTACAGAGTTCTTCTGTGGGGTTTCATCCCGTACTTCCGTTCCGCAAAAAGATAGAACATGTCCTATCTTTTTGCGGAACGGGCGTATTGGAGAACCATTAAAGTGCCCCACGGTCGGTGTTCGTGCATGGCTATGGGGCGCACATGTTCGTGTGCAGGAGGCCAAAGACATACATTTGTGTGCAAGAAGCCAAAGGCTGAGGCAAAGTGGTGCTCTGATGAGCTATGCCAGCCCTCGGTGCTGCTCCAAGGACCTAATTCACATAAAAAAATAAAAAATAAAAATTCTGTGCATTGGTAATATTGATTTAATGGAAAAATAGTTCACCATGGTCACCTCTATCTGGCAATATGCCTGTTTTAAGGGTAATTTCACACTAGCGTTTTTCTTTTCTGGCACTGAGTTCCATCCTAGGGGCTCAATACCGGAAAAAAACTAATCAGTTTTATCCCTATGCATTCTGAATGGAGAGAAATCTGTTCAGGATGCATCAGGATGTCTTCAGTTCAGTCACTGAATGACGTTTTGGATGGAGGAAATACTGCAGCATGCTGCGGTATTCTCTCCGTCCCAAATTCCGGATCAGTTGTCGAAATGTATTAGTGGCGGATGCGGCATTAAAAATATATGTGCAGACCGGTAAAAATGTGGGGAAAAAAATTGAAACGGATCGGTTTGTCCGTCTGCCAAACTGAGAGACGGATCCGTTCTTGCAATGCATTTGTGAGACGGACCCGCATCTGGATCCGTCTACAAATGCTGTCCATTTGCATTCAGATTGCCGGATCCAGATACCGGTGATGGAACTGCTTGCCGGATCACTCTGCCGTAAGTGTGAAAGTAGCCTAATAGGGTTGATCATTGTGAAATATGCTGTTTAAAGGGGTATTCCATGCACCTGATAATGATGAGCCATCCTCTGGATAGGTCTGACTCCTCACATCCCCACGGATCAGCTGTTCCCTGCAGCCTCATGTGCCAGAACTAGCGTGTAGTGGCCATGTTGGTTTACTGCACCTCAGCAAATATTGAAGTGAATTGGAACTGAACTGCAGTAACCCAGCACAATCCCTACACTTTGAATGGAACTGTGTTTCCTGTTCTATTCACAGTGGTAGTTCCAGCACTGGACGCTGCAGGAAACAGCTGATCGGTGAGAGTGAGGGGTGTCCGACCTGCACTGATCGGATATTAATGACCTATCCTGAGGATAATTCATGAATATCAGTTGCCTGGAAATCTCCTTTAAATCCACAGCATATAATTTAGGCCTAGTTCACACTTCAGTGTATTTACCACTGATTTCTGTGATTGTGAGCCAAAACCAGAAATGGAGGCTACACAGAGATAGGCCTCTTTCACACGAGTATATTGAAATCCGTCAGTATTCTAGCTCTGGATTATGCACGGATTCCTGATGGTATACTATCAGTATTGTCATCAGTATTGCTTCAGGATTTCATCAGGATTTACATGAGTATTCTTTCCTCCCTACATTTTTGATGCTCTCCAAAAAAAAAAAAAATATATGCACAAAACTCGGACATGCTGCGGATTTCAAATACTGATGGAAATTATACGCCCATGTGAATAACTCTATTCATTAACATTAGCAGAGGATTCCGGGACATAAAATCCGGGCCATATACGGATTGCAAATACTCTTGTGTGGCCATAAGATATGAGGGCTCATGCACAGGAGCACCCTGTGCCCGCAAACTGACTTGAATGGGTCCACAATTCTCAAGATACGGACCGGAGGTATGGATCGGAAGTCCACAGAAGCACTACAAAGCTTGTGTGCATGAACACCTGTTCTGTTTTTTTGACTGGCACCTGGTTTTGGCTCCCAATCACTGATGGAAATCACTGACCAAATCCCAGAAGTGTAAACTAGGCCTAGGCCTCAGGCCTCATGCACACGACCGTCGTGTGCATCCGTGGCCGTTGTGCCGTTTTCCGTTTTTTTCACGGACCCATTGACTTTCAATGGGTCCGTGGAAAAATCTGAAAATGCACCGTTTGGCAGCCGCATCCGTGATCCGTGTTTCCTGGCCGTGAAAAAAATAAGACCTGTCCTATTTTTTTCACGGCCAACGGTTCACGGACCCATTCAAGTCAATGGGTCCGTGAAAAATCACGGATGCACACAAGATTGGCATCCGTGTCCGTGATCCGTGCCCGTTTTTTCCTATCATTTCAATGGCAAACTTGACTTAGATTTTTTTTTTCATTTTTCATGTCCGTGGATCCTCCAAAAAACAAGGAAGACCCACGGACGAAAAAACGGTCACGGATCACGGACCTAAGGACCCCGTTTTTGTGGACCTTAAAAAAAAAACGGTCGTGTGCATGAGGCCTAAGGCCTTATTCACACAGTCCATGTTTGATCAGCGATTCCCATCAGTGATAGGGAGCCAAAACCAGATGCGTAGCCTACACAGAGATAGGCCTCATTCACACGGCCGTTGTTTGGGTCCGCATCCGAGCCGCCATTTTTGCGGCTCGGGTGCGGACCTATTTACTTCAATGGGGCCACAAAAGATGCAGACAGCACTCCGTGTGCTGTCCGCATCTGTTGCTCCGTTCCGTAGCCCCACAAAAAATATATAACGTTTTGTCCGTTTTGCGGACAAGAATAGGCATTTCTACAATGGGTCGCCCGTTCTGCAAATTGCGGAAGGCACACAGGCAGATTCCGTTTTTTGTGGATCCGCGGTTTGCGGACCGCAAAAAAAACGGAACTGTCGTGTGCATGAGGCCATAATGTATAATGGAAAGACTTGGACACTTGTTCTGGGTCTTTTAAGCACACCTGGTCTTGGCTCACAATCACTGATGGAAATCACTTCCCCAACACTGACTATGTGAATAAGGCCTTATATTTTTTTTCCCATTTTTTTACCCATTCACTTCAAGCCGCAAAAGATGCGGACAGCCCACCTATGTCCGTTCTGTGGCACCCACAAAAAGCTAGAACATGTACTATTCTTGTCCGTTTTACGGACAAGGATAGAACTGTTCTATAGAGGCCAGGACGTTCTGTCACCTAAAATGCAGAATGCACACGGCCGGTATCCGTGTTTTGTGGGTACAGCAATTTGCGGACCGCAAAACAGGCTATGGTTGTGTGCATGAGCTCCTATTCCTTTGCAATGCAAAATATCTGTATGTAGCATGTGAATTTTGCAGCACAGAATTTCCACCCTGGGTGGACATAACCTTTGAAACCCATAGCATGCCTATTATGTTGCAGAAAGTTGCAGATATTTCCAGCAGATTTTGGCCCCTGCTGTAAGAATGTACAGCAGAATCCATCAGGATTTGCTGTAGAGATGTCCTGTCAGGCCTATTATTTCATACCAAATTTCCATTGGAGGGTGTGGCAAAGCGTTTTTTTCTCTATCATTTGAAACTGATCTGTTAATAAAACATGCTAAACGATGAGAATTATTGTAAGAGATGTATGATAACAATAAGATATTTTATTTGAATGTGGTACAATGTTTTTGCATGTGTTACAAGCCAGAGAACACATTTACTTTTACATTGCTATTTGTTTTATAGCAGACTTGACTACATTGATATTTATTTGTTATGCTATCGTTTGTTCCTTCAGATGGATAACTAAAAGATGATGGATTCCGTTTTTTCCCATGTTGAGAAATAGATTATAGACACTCTGGAATTCTGGATAGCAAGAAGGTAACATTTAGGCCAGAGAGGTAACTTTGAGCGTCATCAACTTAAAAGACATTGGTATTGAAAGCCATTGGATTTTAGGAACTGTGCAGTGTTGTAAATTCTGAGATTGCAGTGGGCCTTTGGGGGGGGGGGGGGGGGGGGATTATTGGCACAACCTCTTTAAAGGGAACCCGTTCCTTCCTGTTCCTTCCTCACAGCGAAGGGACAGGGAAGGGGGCGCGGTTACCGTGACTTGAAGCAAGGAAGTCGCTGCCTCCGTGACTTGAAGCAAGGAAGTCGCTGCCTCCGTGACTTGAAGCAAGGAAGCCGCTGCCTCCGTGACTTCAAGCATGTGTGAAGAAGCGCGCCGGGCAGGGGATAAAACAACGTTTTCAGTACTTTTGCTGCATCTGCCTTCAGGAAGAAAGGCATCATCAGAAACACACTGCTGGCTACACGCAGGTACTGCTGGCAGCTTGGGATGCTTTTGGGATGTGACAGGTTCCCGTTAATCATACCTGAGGGCCCTTTTACACTGTCTGAGGATCAAGCCAGTTATCAGAAATGAATATTAGTCCGAACACTTGTTCACGATAATTGCCCCGTACAAAGGTGATGACGATTACCCAACAAATGAGCAAACCACTCGAAAGGCACTTAAAATTGTTGTTTGCTGGCAGCAGAATGCCTGGGCCATGTAAGAGGACCTTGAGGTATGTCCTAAGAGCTGGCTGTGCATTTCTCTGGACCTTGACAACTCACAGCTTTCCATGGGCTCTCTGCCACACTCTCCTAGCCCAACGGCACACCCCTCGGTGGCTGGCTCAGACCTAGTCCTCTGCAGTCTGTCTCAGCATTTCTCTCTACTTGTCAAGTACCTTTGTGCAGACACATTCAATCACTTGGCACCAGTGGCCCTCAGGGACTGATACCCCCTCCTCCTGAAAGATGGCATCCTCCACTCCCAATGTCATCAATCTAAACAGGAGATGGCAACTCCCCTGATGACAATGGTTCACCAGCTCTCACCTAACCAATCTAACATGTTATACAAAAAGTCTTAATATTCACAAACATCACCTTTCACGGTTCCAAGTGAAGTTAATTGAGTAACATCACCTTACACTTCATTCTTAAAATTAATATCCATAATCCAATGTCTTTATAAGACCACTTTAGATACCTGGTGTAAATTGACCAAACTGAAACTTACAGTAGATCGTCTTATATTCATATCAGTATAGACAAGGTCTGAGGACAAATATTAAAATATTGTGGGTTGATGTGTCTAGGTTTCTAGTTCATTTTAGTAAAACATTGTCTTGAGGACAAACGCCTAGAAAAGGGAGAAAGTACCGTAAGAATTGGACAGTTCAGCCCAATAGGGATCATTCTAGCATTTACAAGCCACTCGTACCACTGGATTGTGTGCAAGTTCAAGCGTTTGTCATAAGATATTGGTAACTACATTCCTTTCTGCAAAGATAATGAATATCTATATTTTTGGAGTCCAAACGAAATGCATTAAACCAGTAGTCTCATACATAGCGTTTCATTTTATTTTATTTTAGAACTGCCACTTCAGTTATTTGTGGAGATTTAAAGGGCATCTGTCACCTAATTTTACTCTATGTAACCCATGGCAATGCTATGTAATGCTGCCTTTGCAGGGGTGTAGCTAAAGGCTCCTGGGCCTTGGGGTCCCCCTTCCCTCTGTGCTTTTTGGCCAGGGGCAGGGAAGCACATAGCCTCTGTGCTGCCTGAGGCAAAAATTGAAAGAGCACCCCCCATGCCAATTCTTGACCTAACCCCTTCCCTCCAGTTAGAGGTGAAAGCATGCACTTTCTATAATACCAATGTCTTCTTATGCGGCACAAGGGTCTTTGGGCCCCCTTAAGCTTCTGGGCCTGGTATCGACTGCTACTTCTGCACCCCCTATAGCTACGCCCCCTGCCTTTGTCCGCTGTTTATCCATATTTTTGAACTCCAGAAAATGAAATTTGATTTGTATGGTAATGAGGCCTTAAAGTGCCCAGCGGGACGTGAATAATGGTTCCAGGAGCCCAAGCCCGTCTACTTCAAGAGCCCAAGCCTGCCTCTTGACATGATCCCAGTACCTCCCCTTGCGCTATCCAGTTCGTCCCTCCTCTGCGTTGTCACGATCAGCATACAGCTCCAACTGCCTGATAAGCATGTCCTTCGGCATATTGCACATTGACTTCCCTGCAGTGGGCATCGGCCTCACTGTACTTACAGTGCATGCGTTAAGCCACGGGACTCGCTGACCAGGCGGGCAGAGGAAGGGTCAGACTGGATGGTGTAAGGGATGGTACTGGGATTGACTAAAGAGGTGGGCTTGGGCTCTTGCAAGAGGTGGGCTTGGGCTCTTGGAATTGCCATTTGCGCCCCCTGGGCACTTTAAAGCCTCATTAGCATAACAATAAAATATTTTCTGAAGTTCAGAAATGAGGCCAATGCTAACAAAGGTATAGTTTTGATTATTTTAGGCAGCATTACATAGCATTGCCACGGGTTACATAGAGCAAAATTGGGTGACAGATTCCCTTTAAGCCAAACCAGGAGTGGATTCAAGAAGAATCAAGGGAAATATAAAGGAAGAACATCCACTGCATACTTAGAGCATATAATCTACACAAATGGAGATAAAAATGGGATTTTAATAAAGTGACAGATTCTGAAACATAAACACACCATGGCTATTAGAGGGTTATTTGACGCCTCGCTCATTTACACTAGTTTCCTAACTTCAAGTATCTTGGAATGTGCAAACATTGGAAGGACTCTCTTCTGTACAAAAATTGCCTCACTGAGTGTTTCCAAATCCTGCCCTGTGAGATAGGCGATGGGGTGAGCTGAGGAGAAACCAGCTTACTGGAAGCACAACAGCACACCATGCATGATTAGATGTATTACTTTGAACAATATTTGATGTATGATGCGGAGTCTGTAGGAGCAAAATATCCGTTCCCATTGGATGATAAAAGTGATCTGATCTGCTGAAAGTTTGATTTGATCGCTGTTTCTACAATAGTGGTTTGCAGATAGACGTTATTACAGGCTGTTCTGTAAAGGGGAAGAGCAGGTGTTTATTCTGCTGTGATACACTTATTGGAGGCGAAAATATTAATATGTAAATCCAGCCTCAGGCCAATTTACGAAGGGTGTTTAATTAACAGCATTGTTAACACCTACGCCCACCGCAATTCTATTGAATCCAACTATAGGGATCCAGAGGTGGCATCCTCCAGACAAGCATTTCAACTGGGAAGGCCTTGTCTGGGATGGTGGAATACTCCATTATTTAAAGGGGTCATCCGAGTAAGAGAAAAACTTGGGCAGCCCCTGTAAATGTAATATCTTCTCCCTGTTGCTTCCAGCCCTGTGCTCCTTTTCCCCCAGCCACTGACATCTTCCTGGCTGCAGTGGCGACATTCTGTACTCACAGGTCACCATGCCGCCGATCACTGATCTAAGCAGTATATGGGAGGTGAACTGAAACGCATGATGTGGTGGATGTCATCTGTTTTATTACTTCACCTCCCGACCTGTACTCCCGACCACCCCTCACTCCCATATACTCTTGTGCATGTGTTCTGAATAGGCAGAGTGGTGAGAGTTGCCAGACACCAGGGGTCGTACTAACTCGCCATTTCCATGCCCAAGATGGATCTAAGCATTGGCCATGGAAGGCGGTGAATGGGTGAGCAGCAGGCTACGCCGTTTCCGGATCTTAGGAGTTATGGAAGCAGCGTCGCTGTTTGTCAGCATGGAAATAGCAAGATAAGACAGCCCCTTTAACTGCCCTGAGAGCTAAAGCATCAGGCTTGTTAAACTTCAAAGGCCCAATCCTTCTTTAGCCTAACATCTGCTGTTGGTAAAAAGTCAGGATACTCCCACATACAATAGATAACCAGCGGTTTCAGCTGACATAATCACATGTATATGGCCATCTTAAAGGGGTTGTCTGGGAAAACATAATCTCTAAGGGCTGTTTCACACGAGAGAGTCCATTGCGGGAATCACGCTCCGTGTGTGAGTGTGATCCTCCGCTCTGGACTTGCAGGAACGCATGGCATCATCATGATTTATAATGCTGTGTGTCTCTGCATGGCCTTATTTCTACAGAATCATACTGACAGCTTTATGTCACTAGGCTTCTGTGGAAATAAGGTCAAGCAGAGACACATGGCATTATAAATCATGATAATGCCGTGCGCTCCTGCAAGTCCAGAGCGGAGGATCACACTCACACACGGAGCGTGATTCCCGCAATGGACTCGCTCGTGTGAAACAGCCCAAACAGATGAAACAAACCAAAGAAGCATACCGACTCATAGGTGCAGCAGCCTTCCACTAGTAAACTGTTAAAAACAACTACTTTATTATTCCTTCTTAAAATAAATATTCATAAAGTACAAGCTAGTGCTGGTTAAAAATACACAAGACCCCTAGCCCTTAATTGCATACTGTGTACACACACACACACACACCAGATTAATATTTGTATTAGCAAGGTTCTGGACCCCTGCGTATTAATTTCTATTATAGGGAATAGGTTTGTTTAATCTATGAGAATCGACAAGCTTAAACCTACGCTCCCTTGCTGGTGTAGATTTAAGCCTTTTCTATGCCAAAAACTGGCATCGAAAATAATAAATGAGACGGGCCTGCCCTCTTACATGCCCATGCCACGCCCCCTTTGTGAAAAATCTGCACCTAATATATGTCAAAAAGTGGCATATATTGGTTGATAAATGACCCCCTATGTATTCCCAGATAATCCCTTTAAGACCCATTAGAAAGTTAAAAGAAACAATATCAACATACAAAGAGGGAGATTTATAATCTCCTTGCACCAGTTTCTGGCGTAAAAACAAGTTGCAAACCACTTGTTTGTCACTTTTTATACTCCAATTGTGACACATTTTTGGAACACATATGGAAATGCATCCGTATGTCTTTCGTATCCGTTCCGTTTTTGCTGAACCATCTATTGAAAATGTTATGCCTAGCCCAATTTTTTCTATGTAATTACTGTATACTGTATATGCCATACGGAAAAACGGAACGGAAAAACGGAGCCGAAGCGGAAACAAAAAAACGGAACAACGGATCCGGAAAAAACGGCCCGCAAAACACTGAAAAAGCCATACTGTTGTGTGAAAGAGGCCTTAGTCATAATAGTGGAATGAAGAAAACCAGTGCGGTTCATTATTTACATCACTGCTTAGTAGAAGGTTCATTCCAATTTCACTCTGTAATAACCAGCTCTAAAGGTATACAGGGAAAATGTTTAAGAAGATTTAATGGGACAAGTGTACTGCCGTAATAGAAGATTATGTATGACAATACAGTACAGAGGACACATACCGTTGTTATCACTGCGGTGTATTTATGTTTATATACTGACACGTGCATGTTCTGGTGCCCTTTTAGACACATCATCAGATTACTCCAAAGGTTGTGTTTGCTGTCAATGTCAACACAGATCTAAGGTGATGTGACATAGATGTTCAAGTTCAATATAAATGCCACATGGAACTGTTTCTGAATATTATGGTCTACCTAAATTGCCACCTGCATTACTGCTAAGTAGATAAAAAGCAACATTAAAGGGTTGTCCAACCGCACTGCAATTTTAATTATGGTTATGAATGTGCTTGGCAATAAGAAAAAAGACACCTATTCACCAATGCTTATTTCCAGTGCTGAGGGTCCCCATCCCTCCTGCCTCCAGTGCCCGTGTGGACCGGAAGTGTGACTTTCCGACTACACCACTGCAGCTATTCACTGGCCTCAGTGGTCATGTGTTGCTTGGGGACACATCACTGCTGACGCCAGTGAATGACTGCAAAGTGTGCATGTGATGGCAGGCGGGATATCACATCTTTGGTCAACAGGAGACTGGAAGCAGTGGTGATAGGACCCTTGGTGTTGGAACAGAGTGCTGGTGAATAGGTGAGTGGCACATTTTGGGCCAAAATGAAAATTTTTGTGGAGGTCGGACAACCCCTTTAATGTCTTTAAAGCTAAAGAATGATCACTATGAACCTTACCTTATTTTTAAAAGTCCCAGTAATAGGACTGAAACGTCGCACTGTCTGGTGAATAAAGAACAAAACACTTGAATGACTATTGGAGTGCTGCAGAATTTCTTCATTTATTGTTCTGGGTTGAGGTTGTATCCATGTATCTGCGTGCACACCATTTTCCTAGATGTTTTTAGTACTGCTTGAATTCTAATTTATATATATATATATGTATATATATATATATATATATATATATGTATATATATATATATATCATATATACATATATATCTCATATGTATGTATATATATATATATATATATATATGTATATATATATATATATATATACAGTACAGACAAAAAGTTTGGACACACCTTCTCATTCAAAGAGTTTTCTTTATTCTCATGACTATGACAATTGTACATTCACACTGAAGGCATCAAAACTATGAATTAACACATGTGGAATTATATACATAACAAAAAAGTGAACTGAAAATATGTCATATTCTAGGTTCTTCAAAGTAGCCACCTTTTGCTTTGATTACTGCTTTGCACACTCTTGGCATTCTCTTGATGAGCTTCAAGAGGTAGTCACCTGAAATGGTTTTCACTTCACAGGTGTGCCCTGTCAGGTTTAATAAATGGGATTTCTTGCCTTATAAATGGGGTTGGGACCATCAGTTGCATTGTGGAGAAGTCAGGTGGATACACAGCTGATAGTCCTACTGAATAGACTGTTAGAATTTGTATTATGGCAAGAAAAAAGCAGCTAAGTAAAGAAAAACGAGTGACCATCATTACTTTAAGAAATGAAGGTCAGTCAGTCCGAAAAATTGGGAAAACTTTGAAAGTGTCCCCAAGTGCAGTAACAAAAACCATCAAGCGCTACAAAGAAACTGGCTCACATGCGGACCGCCCCAGGAAAGGAAGACCAAGAGTCACCTCTGCTGCAGAGGATAAGTTCATCCGAGTCACCAGCCTCAGAAATCGCAGGTTAACAGCAGCTCAGATTAGAGACCAGGTCAATGCCACACAGAGGTCTAGCAGCAGACACATCTCTAGAACAACTGTTAAGAGGAGACTGTGTGAATCAGGCCTTCATGGTATAATATCTGCTAGGAAACCACTGCTAAGGACAGGCAACAAGCAGAAGAGACTTGTTTGGGCTAAAGAACACAAGGAATGGACATTAGACCAGTGGAAATCTGTGCATTGGTCTGATGAGTCCAAATTTGAGATCTTTGGTTCAAACCACTGTGTCTTTGTGCGACGCAGAAAAGGTGAACGGATGGACTCTACATGCCTGGTTCCCACCGTGAAGCATGGAGGAGGAGGTGTGATGATGTGGGGGGGGTGCTTTGCTGGTGACACTGTTGGGGATTTATTCAAAATTGAAGGCATACTGAACCGGCATGGCTACCACAGCATCTTGCAGCGGCATGCTATTCCATCCGGTTTGCGTTTAGTTGGACCATCATTTATTTTTCAACAGGACAATGACCCCAAACACACCTCCAGGCTGTGTAAGAGCTATTTGACCATGAAGGAGAGTGATGGGGTGCTGCACCAGATGACCTAGCCTCCACAGTCACCGGACCTGAACCCAATCGAGATGGTTTGGGGTGAGCTGGACCGCAGAGTGAAGGCAAAAGGGCCAACAAGTGCTAAGCATCTCTGGGAACTTCTTCAAGACTATTGGAAGACCATTTCAGGTGACTACCTATATTCAGTAGGACTATCAGCTGTGTATCCACCTGACTTCTCCACAATGCAACTGATGGTCCCAACCCCATTTATAAGGCAAGAAATCCCATTTATTAAACCTGACAGGGCACACCTGTGAAGTGAAAACCATTTCAGGTGACTACCTCTTGAAGCTCATCAAGAGAATGCCAAGAGTGTGCAAAGCAGTAATCAAAGCAAAAGGTGGCTACTTTGAAGAACCTAGAATATGACATATTTTCTGTTGTTTCACACTTTTTTGTTATGTATATAATTCCACATGTGTTAATTCATAGTTTTGATGCCTTCAGTGTGAATCTACAATTTTCATAGTCATGAAAATAAAGAAAACTCTTTGAATGAGAAGGGGTGTCCAAACTTTTGGTCTGTACTGTATATATATATATATATATATATATATATATGCAGTAGTCTAATGTCTATCTTTTTCAGTCATCAGACTAGATGCAGAACAACAAGTAGAGTTAAGAGTTCAAACTTTTATGCTGAACATAAAAAGAGCATCCACCCAAAATGTAAAAATGGCTTTATACCGTAGGTCATAACTATCAGATCTATGGGGTCTGACTCCGAGTACCCCGCTAATCAGCTGTTTGATGGGTTCTCGGTGCTCTTGTAAGCACTATGACCCCTTTAAAGAATGCAGGTCATTAACATCTCTGCAAGTACAATATGCTTGCAAGGAAAGAAAGGTTGGTGATCTCTGTTGAAAGCATCATAGTAAAAGGCTAAAAGAAGACTGTAGAAAAATAATTACCTACCAGAACTTTTTCTAATTGAAGAACATTACTTGGTAAATAAAAAACTGTAGTACGGTTTAATCAATCCATAACCATATTTTACAGCTAGAATAATGTTTTGGAAAGTATTGTGAATTGGTATGTTACAAGTCAGAACCTAGCAGAGCAATATAAACTTTTTATATATTTGGAGGTGTTACATTTTGATTCGTATAGCTTGTCATGGTAGTGACTAATGAGACATGTAGATACTAGCATATTTACTGGCACTAGTCTATGCTTATCATATATTTGTGGACTATGTTCTCCATATCGTGACTTGTGAATGTTCTGACAAATTCCAGTCTTTCGAATTCAGCTATTATATATTTCCTGTGAAAATGGAAATATAAGGTGCCATACAAGGTTAATTCTTCGGTAAAATTATGGGAGATGTTCTCTCCCTGCCACCTAGTGTCCCATAGATGTTCACAGTGGTGGTTTTTACTGCATGGGTGCATGAGCCCCAATCTGTCAGGCCCCGCTGTTCACTCTCATAGGCCTCAGGCCACTAGGTTTAAACCCTAAGTGGCAGTACAGCAGTGCAGGCAGAGACCCGGCGTAGGTGGTAGTGATGGCATTGTGACAGCCTGCACCAGCATACAGGGAACTCAGGCAGCAGGTCAAAAGAAACCTGTGGCCTGCATTGCAGATGGTGTCATGGAGCGGGATTGAGGTAAAGACTTTGTTTTATTTTTCTATCCTGGAACTACTGGTGGCAGTACAGAGGATGGGGGAATTATAAATGTTGGGGCACTACTGGGTGACATACTAGAGGCATTACTGGGGCCTTATAATTACAGGAGGCTTAGGCCCCTTTCACACGGGCAAGGATTATCCTCCATGTCATTGAGAGCTGCATGCTGGGGAAACAGGCCTTTAAATTCTGCTGTGGACTGCGGGTGGAAAACTGCTGACCAGACACAGATCCGGACGTAGGAGAAAGAAAGACTACTGGCCAGGTAAAACTTAGCAACAGAGTTGCTCAAATCGGTGGGACACCACCGCTGTGCAAATTCAGTATTATCGAAACCAAAGAAGCGCTTATAAGACTCTGCTATCAATTACGGTTTTTCTGCGTTTTCCTTGTTTTCTGAAACCCAACGACTTCAGCATCTACAAGCCACATATGTCCAATGCTGCTTTATATCAATTAATGCATATGTCTATTGCTGCTATCTAGTGCACATGTCCTATATTGCTGCTATTACGGTTTAAAGTGTTTTATAGTGTTTTATTAGTGATTTTTATTGGTGAATTTTATTGTTATATTTTACTGTCATTGTGGGAATAAATATCCTTATCAATTTACTCCATACTTGAGTGCCTGGTTTATCCTATATCATGCTGTATATAATGCCTAAGGCTACTCACACTGGCGTTTTGGCTTTCCGTTTGTGAGATCCGTTCAGGGCTCTCACAAGTGGTCCAAAGCAGATCAGTTTTGCCCTAATGCATTCTGAATGGAAAAGGATCCGCTCAGAATGCATTAGTTCGCCGTTCAGTCACCATTCTGCTCTGGAGGCGGACACCAAAACACTGCATGCAGCGTTTTGCTGTCCGTCTGACGAAGCGGAGTCACAATCTGACACAATCTGGCACAATAGAAAACTGATCCGTCCCCCATTGATTTTCAATGGAGTTCAAGACGGATCCGTCATGGCAATAGAAGACATAATGCAACCGGATCCGTTCATGACGGATGCATGCGGTTGTATTGTAACAGAGGTGTTTTTGCAGATCCATGATGGATCCGCAAAAAACGCTAGTGTGAGAGTAGCCTAACTCAAATATGCCATTATACCTTAAGCAGTAGGGCTGGGGGGAACGGAGAGGGGGAGTCTACATTTTCACTACAAGAAGCAGAAAGCTAGATTCGGGTCACCAGACATAACTTTGCCTGGCGCCCGAGAAATGCCAGGTCAACCCTTGGATGTTTATCAGCATTCTCATTATGGACAGCATCAGATAAGCAAATCAGTGACCTTGCTAGAATAGACTGACCTCCACTATCAGCTACCAGAGGTTCCACTCAATTCTCAGTGACCTGAACATGACTGACCCGAGACTATTGACATTTTCACTTGTAATATTTACTTGGAGCTTTTTAGTGTAATCTTTAACTTACATTACTGTGCTAGTCTTATGGCATACTGCTTGGCTCCTTTAAAAAACATAAAAGCAAGACAGACTGTCCCCTATATCGATAACATAGACCATACTAGACCGCAGCAAAGTATGACACTGGTATTTCTATTCTATGGGTATTCATATCTGCAGCCACCCATCTGTATATATATGAAATAATGTAAAGGGGTTATACAGGGTTAGGGGCAAATCTAGACCAAGCAAGGTGTATTATACGGTCTCAGTGAAAAGTCTGTTGGAGTGAGATGAACAAAATCAGGACTTCTACAATGATTTACAGTACAGGTGTAAATTATCGTGAATCTGTCAGGCCATGGGAGGCCCTGTCCCAAACATTTTCTCACCATTGTTGAAAAGTGTTAAGAAGTGACAAAGTAACAATTTATAATCCAAGTATGGCATCCATAATCCTGGTATAAACTCAGCGATGAATCTGCCCCTATGTATTTAGACCTCTGTCTTGGGCCGTCTTGAGAAGGTGAGACCACAGTGGTAAACGTCAATGTATAAAGTTGTTCTTTTTGCCTCTTATTTGTTCTGCTTTGAGCTGTGTAAACTGGGACAGACTGGTTGGTAGAGATGTACTGCTAGGCCACTCAATGGAAGACTATGATTGTTAGTGGCATAACTACAGGGGAAGCGGCTGCTTCGGGCCAGAGTTGAGAAGGGGCCCAAGAGCAGTGTATTTTCTAGTACAATTCAGGCCAGGCAGGGCCGCCTCCAGATACAGTAAAAATGGGGGCCCTTCCCTGTCATAGGTGTACATACCAGAGTATGAAGGACTTTTGATAAATACTAATACTAGGCTAAAGTCACCTGATCGCAGGTCCTTTAGCCTCCAGGAGACACCAGAGGAGAAGGAGGAAAACCTGCAGCCTGTTAGTAAATACAGGTGTGTGTATGTGAGTGTTTGTGTATCTGTGTCAATATCTGCTTATTCTGTATATAAGAGATAGCACCAGTGTCTGAAATATCTGGATATGAGTGGTAGTGTATATACTTGTATACTTGTTTAAAAAAAAAAATTATAATTTAAATATATATATATATATATATATAGTGGGGACTCACTCTGGTAGACAGGATTAGCAGACGCAGTATAGAGGCAACAACAAGTTCTTTGGATTAAACAGTTCAGTGTTTTATTCACACTTTAGGCAAGTGACAAAACAAGCAGTCATATTCAAACAAAAAGTCACCTTGAGGTGTTAGTGGTAATTCACACCATGCAGCAATTCTGCCTCAAAGAGTCTTTGCTGATAGCAGCACCAACCTGTTTTCATGCTAAATAGGTAGCAAGCCTTCATCCAGACACAATGCTCCCAGTTCCCAACACAGAGACTCAGCTGCTCAACCCAACTGCCTATTTAAGGACAGCCAGGTGATGCCAAAACCCGGATCGGCACTTAAACTCTGGTCTGGTATTTTGACCTCACCTGGCTGGAAACCAGCCCAGCCACACATGTTAGGAGGAAAATACCTGCCTTCCCAGACAAAACTCCAGATATGAGTAGTACTGCTCTTAATTTTATATATGAAGAATATGGGGGACATTTATCAAGACCAACGTTTTAAGTGCCACTCTTGATTCCCTCTGTGCTGCAAGACGGCAACAAACTGATGTTGAGGCACAGGCTTCTCATGATTTTTTTTTTCCTCCGGCAGTACATGCAACATAGTTAAAGGGGTTGTCCGTTTTTTACTATTGATGACCTATCCGTAGGCGTAGTCCAACTTCTGGCACTCCCGCCGATCAACTTTTTGAAGAGAAGGCAGCCCTCGTACGAGCACTTTATTCTCTGCTCTGTTTACCTGCTCGCCGAAGCGATTGCAGTGGCAAGCATTGTGATTACCAGTATGGCAACCCTGAGGAAGGGGCCACTAAGAGCCCCAAAACACGTCTGGTACTGGACCCCCCGATTTAACAGAAGGACCATCAACTCTGGAGCTTTAAACCCCTTTGGAAGACATCCATTTAGGGTATATCGCATGTATCTGCAGAGCCGTGGATCATAAGGAAACTGCTGGCGCCAGTAAGTGAAAAAACTCGCATTGCTTAATTAAAGGACAATCTGTCGAAATCCTTCTGAAAGGCTTGGATATATCGCACATAATTGTTATATGCTGAAATCGATACTCACAGCTGTACACAGTAGCGGAAGATCGTAGTCTGATTGCCACGCGGGACGCCACGGCCTTTGGATCGGAGCCGTCTACGTAGAGCTAATACGTGAGTAGACATAACATTGTGCGATTAAAGAGCAAAATATAATCGACAGACATATATTAAGACTTTATTGAGCTGACCAAGGAATTAATTAAGCGCATAGAGCAAGTTGGATAACTTGCAAGTGTATACAAAAGACATTGTGGTTTCAAACTAGCACTTGCGATTCAAGATTAAAAATAATCGACAGGCTGCTTTGAGCTGACTAAAGGAATCTACTTAGCTCTTAACAAAAATCTGATTATTTGCGATTCTGTGCAAAGAGGTGCTGGATACTGGACCGAATTTTGGGACTTTGTAAATATTTATTCTAATATCTATTCGAATTTTCATCCGAAAATGTATATGAAAGATTGGCCAATAAGATAACCATCGTGTTGTATTTTCCTAAATTGTGGTTTTTAAATGTTTATAGGTACTGTTTAGTCTGGCCAGACCTGTGTATTTAAATTAGTTTTAATATTGTATTGTATTTTATTCAGTTTTAATATTGTGATTATAATATTACTATAAATTAAATAAAGTACCATTGACTCTAGATATAGAGAGTGCCCAGCCCTTTCTTTGGAGTATGGAAACCCTATTCACTTCTATGGGATGGCTCTTTAGTATTCACTTGAAAGGACACAGCCATTCCATAGAAGTTAATGGGGACGCCATACCTGCTCACCATGCAACATGCCAGTCCGCAGGGGTAGAACACATGAGGTGCACAGTGGGCCAGAATGTGCATATAGTTTATCGGTTACTCGCGGTTTAACAGTCGCCTCCCTGGGCCAGCAGTGGAGTGAAGGGGAGAACAGCACTGGATTCTCTGGGGCACACTCGGTTACAGGGGACACTGGCCAGGTGGTGATTAAGGTGCCCTTGATGGTGGATGGTTGCTGAGTGCTTGTGCGGCTTGGGCCCCTGGTTTAAATAATGTTGTGATGCCAGCACCTTGGTGGTGCAAAATGTTGAGAGTAGTAGTGGTGTGGAGAGGCAGATTTAAATCCAATGGTAAACTTTACTATAACTAGGTTCTTGATAACAGTTTACATCCAGCAATAAAACAGTCTCTGATACACATGCAAGTTGGATGTTATTAACAGTGATGGCCAGTTCGCAGTGTTCGCCAGCGAACATATGTGGGCTGCCATCTTGACTCACAAGTCCGGCGATGCACAGGTATGCCCTTACCTGTGCCGCGAGCCGGTCTGAAACAAATGCGGTCACCGGAGGCAGCCAGTTCCGAGAACAGTCCGATGATGGCACCTGGCGGCTGTTCTCGGAACTGCCTGCCCCCGGTGACCGCATTTATTTCAGACCGGCTCGTGGCACAGACACAGGTAAGGGCTTGTGAGTCAAGATGGCAGCCCGCATGTGTTCGCTGGCGAACACAGTGAACTGGCCATCACTGGTGATTAATCCTAGTAACAGGCTGTGCCGATTATACCGTGTCAGGTTAGGGTGATAAGTTATGTACTCACTGGGAAACAGCTCTTTGAGGCTGCTAGAAGCTAATAAGTCCTGCACCTAATTACAAAGGCGCCTAGAGCCTATAATAATGGCCTTGTCCTTCCTTTGTCTTGATCCAATAATACAAAAAATTCACTTGTTACTCCTGAAGAATGTATAGTAGCATGTAGACTTTCCTCTGCCTCTCTTCCTGGCTTTGATACTGAGATGCATGATGGCTTCTCTGGGCCGTGGAGCTCCAGAGAGAGCTGAGAGGAATGGGAACCTCTCCTTCAACCTTAGCTCCTCACTCCATCTCCTTCACACTTCAAACTCTCAACTGAGAGAACAACCCCTAACTAGGCCTGTACTACACTATTAATACTGTGGTGCTACCCCCATCTAGTGGTGGATGTATGTAGTGCACCTGACAGCCTGATAAAAAGGAATATCACAGGATAACACAATACAGCATGATTATTACAGATGATAACAAAAAGCTTTTGCAGTTCCCACATAAGCTAGTGGGACGCTGCAACCATTCTTCAAACAGCTGATCGGCAGTGGTGACAGGTGTCAGACCCCCGCCGATCTGATATTGATGAAATATCCTGAGGATAGATTGTTTGAAGAGGCGGCCCCTGCCGATCTGATACTGATGACCTATCGTAATGATCAGTTGTTTGAAGAAGAGGCGGTGCTCCATTCATCCACTTATTCCTGGTCATTACACTACGCATTGTTTCTACGCTGCCTTCTGTTCAAATAGCTGATCAGCTGATCCGATATTGATGACCTACCCTGATGGGGAGGGAGCTGGCAATTTCAGTTTTCGCCTCAGGCAGCAGAAAGACTAGGCTCAGCCCTCCCAGGAGAAGGAAAGGGGGGGATGTCCGCCCTGGGTGCCAGCTGTCATGGGTTTGCCGTATGCAATGAGTGCTCAATACAGATGGAAGCGCTTATTGGTAGAGCGCAGGGGAGCTGGCGATCCTTTCACTTACTGACCACTCAGCTTTCCGCACTCCTTCCCTTCTCTAGGCCGGCTTCTTCACCATTCAGCACTGCAGGCACAGATCGAACTGCTGGACTGTGTAGGATCAGCCCAGGAACCTACCTGTGCACTCCTCCCGCACGGTGCTAGAGTGGGATCTGTGCCTTCAGGGGAGTGAAGGAGAGGATCTGATCATCAGGAACGGGACAAGGTGAGTAGTTACAGTAGTTATTTTTGTTCTGTGGGCATAACCACTGTTAGGGGGAAAAATAAATGCATAACCACTGTGAGGGGAAAAAATAAATGCATAACAACTGTGGGGGGAACAATGTTTTAAAGTATGGGGGGGGGGTTCCAGAGAAAAGACACGCCCCAGGTGCCAAACACCTTAGGCATGCCACTGCTTCTTTCATTCAAATTCTGCAGGTATGTGCCCTGGCCCCTGCCTGATATCAAAGAATGCCCTCCCTGGCCTGCCGATACAAAGACAATTTTTTTGTTTGTTTTTCAAAGGTTTTATTTTAAGTGGGTGAGGGGGGTGGCCTATAAAAAATTTGCAGTCAGTTCTAGCTGCGCTACTGGTTGTTAGGTTTCATGCGCACATCTGTGTGCTATACACTTTTGTGGATAACACAATTAAGTAAATCAAATTATAGAATATTTCTTAGAACTTGTCCCAGTTGTAGACAAGAATAGCTCTTCCTATTAATAGGAGTGAGGAAAATACAGAATGCACAGTAAAGGTGCTCCATTTTGCAGACCAAATACGGACACAGTTATGTGCATGAATCCAGTGTGTCCCTAGCCTTCAGGCTCTCACCAGAGAAGTAGAAAGGCATATTTTGCAGCACTGAGGTCCTGTCAGTCCCTGTATGACGTTTTAGTAATTGGAGGAGAGCCTCTACACCGAGTATTACTGAATAGTCAAACAGTTTGTCCACCTTTGAATTTCTATTTTATATACAGATATCTTCAAAGGCATCAAAAAGTTGAGTACCTTTGTAACTACACTGAATTATTGCCCAGATAGGACATCAATAGTAGAATCCAGGACAACCCCTTGAAATCTCCATGCACATTGGACTACCTTTGGCTGACGTCAACTGTTAACTTTCAATGCCCTATTCTTTTGTTCTCCTGGTTGATATGACGCCACCAGAGGTGTCCGGCAGCGACTTTTTTCTCCCTCAACATTGAAATCACATACATGATAAATGCATGGGGGTGTCAGGAGAAATAGCTGTTGGCTGAATAAGCAGCTATTTTACTTTGGGTCAAAATCATGTAAACTGTGGCTAATCCAATGAGGATACAATTTTCAATCCGCAATTACAATTTAATTATGGAGACACATGCATTATTAGCATATGCTCAACATCAGTTGCATTAGCTTCCTAACCCACATTAAAGGGGTTGTCTCATGTCAGTAAGTGGCATTTATCATGTAGACAAAGCTAATACAAGGCACTTACTAATGTATTATTATTATCCATATTGCTTCCTTTGCTGGCTGGATTCATTTTTCCATCACATTATACACTACTTGTTTCCATGGTTACAGACCCCCCTGCAATCCATCAGTGGTGGTCGTGCTTGCATATAGGAAAAAGCACTAGCCTATGTGCGCTCCAATGGTCCCGGCCACCAGAGAGGCTGATGCTTTTTCCTACAGTGTGCAAGCACGACCACCACTGATGGATTGCAGGGTGGCCGTAACCATGGAAACGAGCATTGTATAATGTGATGGGAAAATGAATCCAGCCAGCAAAGGAAGCAATATGGGTAATAACAATACATTGGTAAGTGCCTTGTATTAACTGCATCTACATGATAAATGCCACTTACTGAAGTGAGACAACCCCTTTAAGTATTTCAATATGACATGCAGGAAGTTGAACAATAATGACTTTTCACATGACAAAGTAGACAAAATTTGAAACCATTATTGCAAGAATCCTATTTCTAATTTCCAGAAGCTGTGGGAATTGTGAAAATATGACTGGTAAAGCAGGCCCTGCCAGTCAGAAGGGTGACCAGGGTGAATGTCAAAGTTTTATTTCTTTATTTTTATTACAAATAAGCTATGCTTCAAGCATACAAAGGCACACAAATATGGGGAGGGGGAGAAGTCGCAGCATATCAAACAACGCAACAGTCAAAATTACTATTAAAGTAAAAACAATGGGACAAATTTAGCAAAATGAATTGGTTGCTAGGGGCAACTAAGCCAGTTTTCCTTTACACCAGTTTTGATAACTCTGTCCCATTATTTGTTTTGTAGAATTGCAGTTCAGATATATTTTACTGCCAAACAAAGCCACATAATAGTGCCACATAATAGTGCCACATAAGACCACATAAATTGGTCGGTAGTGCGTTCAAGCATGTGTATTGTTTGCTTGGGGACAGTTTTGGGACACAATAGATTATGAAAGCAAAGCTCTACATATGTTCTGTTCATTAGCCCTCAGTGTAATTATCCTCTAGAGCTGTTTTACATTAGAAACCCCACTGGGGGACTTACTGATGGAAAATGCACAATGCTGTGAGGTCTCCTGTTGCAATTAAACTAATGTGTTAATTTAACTTATTGGAGCAAATATGTAGATAGACCCAGTCACTAGGTGACAAGTGAATTACTTGTTATTTAGTGTTACGTCAATCTATATTGCTGATTTTTATTTTTTTTGCTAACAAAGCATGTAATGTAAATAAACATTTTTGGCATAGATACAAGATAAAAGATTTTTGTCATCATACAATGATACTTTGTGTATACATTTATAATGATGGTCAACAACAATGGACAACATTTTTTCAGATGACTTTTTTCTTATGCATGGCCAGATTTAGACTCTTTTCACACTTGCATCTTAGTTTCCACTTATGGTGTAATAGCTCTGCATGTAGCACAATTTTTTCTGTCAAATATGATGATATTTGTTACAAGATCCTTTGATACAGGTGTCAACAGAACCTTAGGGCCAATTTATATTGGATGATGCACGGGGCAATGATTGGGAACAAACGAGGGGAGTGGATATACTGTAGGTGGTGCAGAAGTAGCATTCACTACCTAGCCCAGGAGTGTGAGGGGCCCAGTGACCCCTCTGCCATATAAGAAATGCCACCAGAGTTATAGCAATCACATGGTAGTTTGCAGCCCTGTTACCAGGGGCATTGCTAGGGTAACAAAGGATCCGGGGCCCAAGCCCCAATGAATATGACCCAGTTCTCTAAGGCTACTTTCACACTAGCGGTAGCCTTCTCCGGCAAGCTGTTTTGGCAGGGGAACAGCCTGTCGTATCTGTGCTACCGCTAGTGCACCGTGCCGCCAGAAGTCCACTCCGGCCCCATTCACTATAATGGGGGCGGGTCGGAGGTCCGGCCGCAGCACGGCAAGCGTGCCAAGAGGCGGCTGGAATAAAACTACAGATAGCCGCCCCCCCTTCCATAGTAATAGTGCTCTTCCAAGTACCACCAATAGTAATTCCTTTCTAGAATGCCCTCCCTTCAGCCCCTCCAATATATAGTCCCATGTAAACAACATCACCCCCTCAACATTCAGTCCCATGTAAATAACATCACTCCGTCCGACAATCACCATCAATATACAGTCCCATGTAAATAACATAATTCCCTCCCCCAGCCACCATCATTATACAGTCCCATGTAAAAATAACATCACTCCCTCCGACAGCCACTATCAACAAACAGTCCCATGTAAATAACATCACCCCCTCCTACAACAGCCTTCAACATACAGCCCCATGTAAAAAACATCACCGCCTTACACAGCCACCTTCAACATGCAGCCTCATGTAAATAACATCACTCCTGAACATTTAGTTCCATGATAAGATCCCTCCCGTCAGCCCTAACATATAGTCCCAGTTAAATAACTACAACTCCCAGCATTGCTCTGCCTCTCTCTTTATTTACCTCTCCTCATGTAGCAGACCTCACTACAGTTTCTTCTCCAGGACTTTTCCTCCTCACTGCCGTCCTCTCTGCACTGGTCACATGATTGTGATCCCTGTTTATACATGGCAAGGTGCTACCCACAAACATTGACACCCAGGACCCCAGCCCATCAGCTGTTAGAAGAGACCGGGTGCTCAGTGAGGTCCGCAGTCTCTTACTAGGCCATGTGATGTCACCGTACGTCGGTTACCTGGCCTAGTTGCAGATCAGCCCCATTGAAGTGAATGAAGCTGAACTGCAATACCAAGCACTGCCACTATACAATGTATAGCGCTGTGCTTGGTGAGCTGCTGGGAGCCTGCTGCGCTCCCCAGAGCTCAGGGGAGCGTGTTGACACACAACAGCTGATTGGCGGAGGTTTTGGACCCCGACGATCTGATAGTAATGACCTGTCCTGAGGATAGGACATCATTATATATTGCTGGCTAACCCATGTAAAGGGGTAATTCTATATTACAATATATAAAGTGAATATGCCATCACTTTATGATCCGTAATCCCCACAAATCTTGAGAATCGAGGGGTATTCAGTGATACATTCCCTTTTACATTTTCCCTCCACAGCGGCACCCCAATAAGTGATGGCATATCTTATCAATATTCCATCACTTATAATACCCCTTTAATTATCATAGGAATTACACTTTATACACAATGTAATACTAGACAAAGGGAACTTGGGTAAAAACATCTCAGATATATTTTTTCAAATACTATTGGATTTAGCCAAATATTAAAGGAACATCCATACTTCTGCTAAGATCATAACATCAAAGATCATGTCCACAAACAAGGAGCTGCAGTATGTCATGGAGGTACAGAATTCCACGTACCCTGTAAGGTTAGAATATATTCAGGTTGTTAACATTCAGCACAGTTAACATGTGACAGGTGGATGATGCACTTCATCTCTTTATATAACCTGCAGATGACACCTTGCAGCAATATACCCCTGGGTACTATTTTCAAATCCTGACACCAAAACAAATGAACCAGGAGGTTTCCAGAGAAAGCATTCCATAACCTGCTGTTCACCAACCCATCCAAACAAATCAGTCCCTATGATCTAATACTAAAACTTTTGCTGGGAAATAGGGTAGAAAAAAAGATTATGTCCACACTTACCAATGCTTTAATGTATATTCACACCTACTACCATGTTTTCTATACATGACTTCATTCCAGAATAAGAGCTTTTCAGGAAATGAAGAGTTAACCCATGAATTTCAAAAGGCAATTGTACATAGTATTACTAGTCTGGACTGGCCATCTGGCAATTCTAGCCAATGCCAGATGGGCCAATGTTCCCGGTGGGCCACTAAAATCTTTCTCCCTAACAGCTGACTTTTATCTGGAGCAGTACACAGAGCACTCCCTGCACTCAGTGGCAGTTTTTAATGCCACACAAACCACACTGTTGGCCACTAGCAGGCAGGCTAGACAGCCCTTATAACCACCAACTGTCACGGACATTCCCGCGACAGGTGGCAGGAGATCAGTGAGACTGGCAACAAATGGTTTGATCTGACATGTTTTCCTTTTGGATCAAATGACGTCTGTGTTGTTTCTGGTGCTTGCCACACCTTCTTTCCCCAGGTGTGGCTATTGTGGTAATTTAACCTTCTCTATTTATTGTTGTTTCTCCCACTATGCTATGCGGTTTATAGCTTCAGTTTGAGTTGTGGATAGCTGGTGTGTGGATCTGGGCTGAGTTCCTGGTGCTGCCATAGCCACTTGAAGTTATGTGTTTTGTTTCCATTTTGTATTTTGTTTGGGTTATTTTGTGTATTGCATTTCCCTGTCATTTGTATTAAGGCCTGAGGGAGACTCCTGTTCGTCATTTTTTTTTGGAGGAACAGGTTGTCTCAGTCCTGGCATTAGTACCAGGGTTCTATAGGGTGAGTTAGGACATTAGGTATTCCTGTTGTATCACAGTGAGGGGTTGTGTCTGGCAAGGCAGGTATTTTCCTCCCAGCATGTGCGGCTGGGCTGGTTTCCAGCCAGGTGAGGTCAAATACCGGACCAGAGTTTAAGTGCTGGTCTGGGTTTTCGCAGCACCTGGCCATCCTTAAATAGGCAGCTGGGCTCAGCAGAGATGTCTCTGCTTTTGGGATCTGAGGCTTTGTGCCATGCTGGAGAGCTGAGAGACGCACGCTGAGGACACAGGCCCCCTAAAGCCTGCTGTGGACTACTGCCAGCAAAATGACTTGTGTTATATGAACTTTCCATTGTGTGTGAATTAACACCAAGACTGTAAAGTTATGTGCTGCTTTGTGCAATTGCCTCAAGTGCAAATAAACACTTGTATTTTGCCTCTGTACTACACCCGCTTACCCTATCTACCAGAGCGAAACCCCACACTGTGTATGAACTCACCTACCTCTGGGGTCTGTTCATACTGGTAGTTAGTCAGTACTTTTATTAGGGTTTTACTAGGAGTTGTCCATCTCCTTTCCCTAATTTCCAGGCCTTATTCCCTCACCTTTTTCCCTCCTATGTTTGGTGTGGTGTTTCCCTCCCACACCCGAACATGACATCAACTGTATCTGCGTCCTCAGGAAGCAGATACGGTTGTGGACCAACAGGACAGCCTGCCAGACAGAGAGACGTTATGTGGGGATTGCTAGATGAGGGTTTCCAGGCTTTAGGTCAGACAGCCTGGCTTCCTGTATCTCGGTCCTCCTTCCAGCACAAGCCCTGGACGGCACATGGTAGTCCATCTTTTCTGTGGCATTCTCAGACAGCGACTTTTTGCAATGCCACTGCCTGAGGAGGAGCTGCAGCCACAGCACTGACTGAGGCTTTTACTAGAGCGATATCCTGCTATTCACTTGTGTGATCACACTCAGCCAGACCTAAAGTTGGATATTGCTGGAGTGAATGAATGTACGACAACAGCAAGAGGTGTGGAGGAAGAGGGGACACATTGGGGGACAGGGTGGCATTTTGTGCAGAATGAAGGCACATTAGGAGGCAAAGCGGCATTTTGAGCAGGGTGTAAGCATTTAATAGGCAGAGTGGTGACATTTGGGGCCCAGAGATTGGTTACAGATTAGGGACAGAGTGACAATATACAGGGGATAGAGTGATAATGGCATACCTGGCCAATAGCCAAATCTTGAGGATTGTTGTATTTTGCTATACAAAAATTTCTCTGATTAGGGCCCCAGACATAATAGCTTGGGGGCCCAGAAATGCCATGTCTGCCCTGGCGTGCACTACATAGTGTAGGCTGTGTATTGCAGTAAGTGCTATCCTTCAGTGATATCACTGCTCTCTAACTTGTGCCGTTAGTGTAGCTACACAGCTTCTTCCAGTGGCAGTCAGAACAAAAGGAGGAGGACGGGCCGGCTCTATACATAGCAGCAGGTCAGGATCTTTACACTGGGCTCTCAGTCCTGCCAGGTCTGGGTTGAACTCGAGCCACAGGAGGTGACAATGATGAAGGCCTCCTGACCATACATGCCTCCATACACACTTCACATCCCCTTCCTGTCTGTCTCGACTACTGAACCCTCCTCCTCCCACCAAAACTATTCTAGAGAAGGAATCTTATCAATTTACATAGTTACATAGTTAATACCGTTAACATAAGTCCATCAAGTTCAACCAACGGATAGGTGGGGACGCGAATCACAGAAGGAAGTGAGACTCAGATTTCTACACATTTTCATAAGCATTAATGTCATTTACTTTTAGGAATTCATCGAAACCCTTTTTAAAACTGTCCACTTTTTCTGCTGTGACCACGTCCTGAGGAAGTCTATTCCACAGCTTCACCGTTCTTACAGTAAAGAAGCTTTGACGCTTCCGGAGACTGAACTTTTTCCTCTCCAGTCGGAGGCAGTGCCCCCTTGCCTTTTGATGGCATTTTACATGGAACAGTTCTTCACCGTATTTTTTGGTAGCACAAGGGGAAAGCAATGCCCTAGATCACCCTGTTATACTATTGGCTAGGTCTTACAGGCAGTGTCGGACTGGGGTACCTAGGGCCCACCAGTAAAATGTATTTTGGGGGCCCACCATACGGATACATTCAAATATAATAAATAATCAAACAAGTTTTTGATATGAACATAGGCTGGTTGAGGTGCTGCACATTGAATATATGTATGAAGTGCAGTAAGTCTACTGTGTTATGTGCCACTTGTGCAGGGGGTGGGTTACTAGGGGCCCACTTTGCTCAGGGGCCCACTGGGGGATTCACCTGTACCCCTGTGTGCCAGTCCGAGCCTGCTTACAGGGCCAGCACAGCGCCTCTGCTAGGGATTTAACAGGCAAGTTTCCATCCCCTATTTATGTGGTTGTTCTTATTGTTCACCACACCACAGTGACCGTGTTCTGAATCCGGTGGACATCACGCTGACATGCCAGCGACACCCTGGATGCGGTAAGACCAGTTGGTTATTTCATTTATCGCAAGGTGTATTGGTACTGCCATGTACCTTATGATAGATTTTATGAGATGTACATACTGGAGGTCATTTACAAACACCATCTTTTTGTGCCAATCTTTTTTCCCCCTCTGCGTTGCTGGAGCACCACTAGCAGTCCGTGCACATGGAATAAAAACTGCTCTGGCCACTGCAGTAGTTTTTACTCCTCTTTTAGGCCTCATGCACACGACCGTATGTATTTTGTTGTCCGCAAAAAATACCGATCACATCATTGTACATTCCGTTTTTTTCGGAACAGAACAGCTGGCCCTTCATAGAACTGTACTATCCTTGTCTGTAATGCGGACAATAATAGGACATGTTCAATTTTTTTGCGGAACGGAAATACGGACATGCAGAAACGGAATGCACACAGAGTAACTTCAGTTTTTTTTTTGCAGACCAATTGAAGTGAATGGTTCCGCATACGGTCCGCCCAAAAAATGGAATGAACACGGAAAGAAAATACGTTCGTGTGCATAAGCACTTACACCTGTTTTCAGTAAATGCATCGGGGCCGGATTCCAAGGCCCCAGTCACACCCTCGTCACTCCTAAATAGTTGCAAAAAGGGGTTAACAGGCGTAAAAATATTTCTAAGGATATTATTAAAAGTTACGTTTTAAACTATTCACTCATAACACTAAAGCGGATTAGGTGAGCATAGTTATGCATTAAACGTATAGAGGCGTGTCACCCGCCGCTGATATTGTCCCTCTTTCTCATCTAATCTCATCTAAAGTTGGGTAGCAAGTGAGGAAGGGGGATGCTGAATCCTTGCCCTGGGTGCTGGAAAGTCTAGCTACACCTCTGCTTCTCAGTAGAAATGACATAAAAATGTGCAAAAAAAAAACTAAAAAACACCACCTAAAGGGCTCTCAGACTTTAGGCTCGTTCACACTAAAATATTTTGCGTTCCGTATATGGGCTGTTTTCTGCGTTCCGCATGCGGTCCGTATACGAAACCATTCATTTCAATAGGTCTGCAAAAGATGCGGACAACGCTGTCCACATCCATTGCTCCGTTCCATGGCCCCGCAAAAATTATGTTCCCTGTCCTATTCTTGTCTGTTTTGTGGACAAGAATAGGCATTTCTATAATGGGCCTCCTGTTCCGGTCTGCAAATTGCGGAAGGCACACGGGCGGCATCCGTTTTTTGCAGATCCGCAATTTGCGGACTGCAAAAAACGGCACGGTCGTGTGAACGAGCCCTTTGAGAGACAAAATTCTCTGGTCTGATGAAACCAAGATTGAGCTTTTTTGCCTCAATTCTAAGGCGTCTTGCACACGACCGTATGGCTTTTCAGTATTTTGCGGTCAGAAAAAAATGGATCCTCAAAAAATAAGTTTGATGTCCGTGTGCATTTAGTTTTTTGCGGAACGGAACAGCTGGCCCCTGATAGAACAGTACTATCCTTGTCCAATAATAGGACATGTTCTATCTTTGAACGGAACGGAAATGAAATACGGAAACGGAAGGCATACGGAGTACCTTCTGTTTTTTGTGAGGATCCATTGAAATGAATGGTTTCGTATACGAAACGTAAACGGAAAAAATAACTTTCATGTGCAAGAGGCCTAAATGTCATATTTGGAGGAAACCCTTACTGCCCAGTACTATTGCTACAGTGAAGCATGTTGGTGGCATATTTCAGTGGCTGAGGCAGGGGCACTGGTCAAAGTTGAGGGAAAACCTCTGTGAAAGTGACAGTCTGAAGACTTTCTGATTGCACTGTATCATTAATATCAAGTTCTATGTGAATTGTCTTTTAAGAATTCTTGTGGGCTCAGTAAAATGATCAATATTCTGCTGCCCTCTAGTGGTAAAACATAAATTCCCACAAACAAATTATCCCATAATAAGCATGTATCACCCATTCACAGAATGAAAGATAAATGTCGGATTGCAGGGAATTCAACTGCTGGGACCCCCAGCATTCCCAAAAGCAAGGAGTCCCTGAGTCCCTTTTCTCACTAGAGCTATAGTGTGCATGTGGGTCCGCAGCTCCAGTCACTTCTATGAGGCTGACGCAGACAGCACTCAGTCAGTCCCACAGAAGTGAAGGAAGCAGTGGGTGGCACCACCATTCCATTCAGAGAGGTGACAAAGGAAGCCTCCATTCTTGGGATCGCTGGGGATCCTAGCGGTTGGATCCCCTGCACTCCGAGATTTAACACCACAGCATAGCAGCCAGTGCTGCAGTTCAACCTGGCTACTTGTATGAGCCAATTTATCATAAATAAATAAAAATTCCTTTTTGTTTTTTCTTAAGCTACTTTCTTTTTTTTTGATTCATGAAACTTCTATGTGGTGTAATTGGCCTTTGTGTTTAAACACCTTGTTGGAATATTTGAGGGGGTTGTCCACCTTTAATTAAGTGATGGCCTATCCTCAAGATTGGTTATCACTATCTGATCTGTGGGGGTTAGCCACCCGGCATCTCCACCGATCAGCTGTCCGGCAATACCTCTGGAAATGGAAGCAGACAGCGCCATAAACTTTTTAGTGGACTGAGCATGTCCGGGCTCTGGATCACCCATAAGGGTCCATTCACATGGTCCATTTTGCAGAAAGGAATTGCGGACCCATTCACTCCTATGGGGCAGCACGATGTGCTGCACGGACACGGAATTGCAGACCCGGACTTCCGGGTCCACAATTCCATTCTCGAAAAAAATAGAACATGTCCTATTCTTGTCTGCAATTACGGACAAGAATAGGCATATTCTATAGTGCCGGCAACATGCCGTCCGCAAAATGCGGAATGCACATTGCCGTTGTCCGTGTTTTGCAGATCTGCGGCTCTGTGGATCCGCAAAACACGTTGCGGACGTGTGAATGGACCCTATGGCAGACTTTGACTGCCCAGAGCCCTACTACTTGTTGCTTTATTGGGATTCTATACTGAAGGATAGTATCCTCCCCATTCTCCATGCAAAGTTGCAGTTTCTGATCCAGAAGGCAGGGGATAAAATGATACAGCATCCAAGTGCTGGGACTGGAGGCAGGACTGTTATGCTATGACAAACAGGAAAAGAAGACCTACATGTACTACAAACATTGCCCCTAAAGTGCTTTGCTTTCTCCGCCTTCAGCAAAAATGGTTACTATCTCTCCATAGATTAAAGGGGTTGTCTACGATTGCATTTTTAAATTACCAACCCCGCCCTGCAGTACCTGTAAAGAAATCTATACTCACCTACTCCCCACCATTCCGTTCCAACATCTCTTAGCAACCATCAGTGAAAAACGCATTGCATCTGCACTTGCTTCCGGATGCAATGCGTTTTTCACAGAAGCCCCATTCACTTCTATGGGGCCAGGGCTGCGTGAAAAATGCAGAATATAGAACACGCAACGCAGAACTGATGCGTGAAAAAAAAACGCTCATATACACAGACCAATTGAAATGAATGGGTCAGGATTCAATGCGGGTGCTATGCATTCACGTCACGCATTGCACCAGCACTGAAAACTCGCTTGTGTGAAAGGGGCCTTAGTCCCATAGCTGGTTTGAGTTTTCAAACGTGTACTTGGGTAATGGTTTCGTCATAGCATCAGCTACCATCTTTTCAGTTCACAGTAAGCAAACTCAATTATGCCTCGTGTCACCAAATCACACAGGTGATGATAGTTTACATTAATGTGCTTGGTTCTTGCGCTAATTTTCTCACTGCTTGCAAGTTTAATGCATGCTTGGTTGTCTTCATAGACTATTGTTGGTTGACTTAAAGGCTATGTACAGCTTTGGGGACATTGTTTTTAATTATTGCATTGTAAAAATCATTTTTTCATTTGGAGCCCTTTTTTCTGTACCCAGCTAAGATGCTCTATTAGCAGGATCTGAATTTTCTCTCTCTTCTGTCAGGCGGGGAGCAGACAACTCCTTATCTCTGCTCTCTGACCTTATAAACACTCATTAAAGCTCAATCCTTTTCTTACTGATAAGACCGTAGCTTAAAGGGGTTCTCCGGGAATTAAAGGGGTTTTCCCATCTGCCGATTTTACCTCTTCTTCCAGTTTCCTCCTCTTGCCTGCACTTGTGCTGTGGGCGGGATTCTTGATTTTGATTGACAGTTTGGCTAGCAGATCGTGCACGCTCCTGCTGCTGGTAGTGTAGCAGTATGTGGAAAAACAAGAATAGTGTAGCAGGCTTTGGATCGTGACAACCAGCATTGAAAAGTGTGGCAGTCACGATCCCTCAGTTATATTGTTCCGTCCCTGTAGGGGTGCTGCCGAGACAGAGAGTGAGCAGTCTCTAAACTAAATGCTGTTATCTCTATATTTACATATAGAGATAACAGTAATTTAGAGACAAACTCACAGCACAATCTTATCTACAGCTACTGCTCTTTGATCAGTGGAGGATGGTGCGGCAGGTAGATCTATAAATCTTTCTATGGTACAGCTTCAGGGCTTTAGCGCATGCCCTGAAGCCTTCCATAGACATCTATGCAGCTGAGTAGAGGTGGCCGGGCAGAAAGCTCTGACGTGCGCGCTCCCAAGGTGCCGGCCAAAGGTGCCGGCCACCCATGGAAAACAGCACAGTTACAAGAAACTGTGCAATAGCGGCCACCACTGCCGTATCCCTGTGGTGGCCGTAACTATAGGCTACCAAGTATAAACACAACAAAGATCGAAGTCCAGATATCTGAAAAAGGATTGAAGACTGAAAATTGAATATAATTAGTAATTTATCATTTATGCTATTTGGAATTTAATTACACCCAATTCACAAGATGGGAATACCCCTTTAAGAAAATGAAAATACCTAAATATTACTTTAGCATAAATTATGTGACACAGTGAGGGGTTGTGGCAGGTATTTTCCTCCGAGCATGTGCGGCTGGGTTGGTTTTAATTGGACTTTTGCCTGTGGCTCAGTGACAATGTCATGCTGGATTATGGAAGTGCGTCCAGGGAGGTCCGAGAACACATCCGTGTTCCAACTAACGAACACCCTGGCCTCCTAAATCTGTTTAGAGTAGAGGCTGTCAGCAATTTTTACTGTGGCAGCCGCCTCTCTTGCATCAAACAAAGGGGCCGGTCCCTCTTCTCCTAGAAAACCCAGCCGTGGGCTGTCTTCTGTACAGGTTTCCCTATCTTTCTGCGGTTTGAGTAAATTCACATGGTAAACCTGCTCTGGCTTTCGCCGCCCTGGCTGGTGTACATTGTAGTTTACATCTCCAATTTTCTCGAGTACCTCGTAGGGCCCCTGCCACCTAGCCAGGAACTTACTGTCCATGATCCGCACCAGAACCAAAAGCCGATCACCAGGGTTAAAGATCTGGACCCGAGCCTGCCGATTATAGATCCAACTCTTGGCTCGCTGAGCTGCCTCCATATGCTCCCTAACAAGAGGCAACACTGTCTATATCCAATCTTGCATTTGGGTAACGTACTCAATGAGACTTTTATGTGGAGTAGGTTGTTGTTCCCACGCCTCTTTGGCCATGTCCAAGAGACCGGGAGGGTGTCTGCCATATAGCAGTTCGAAGGGCGAGAACCCAGTAGAGGGGTACCTCTCACACTGCGAACATGAGATAGGGCAGAAGGAGGTCCCAGTCCTTCCCATCTTTAGACACTACCTTTTTTAACATATTTTTTAAATATTTGGTTAAACTGTTCTACCAGACCATCCGTTTGCGGATGGTAAACGGACGTCCGTAGTTTTATGTGCAGCAACTTAGAGTTCCCTCATCACCTTGGACATTAAAGGGGTTCCTTGGTCGGTCAGAACCTCTTCAGGTAGTCCCACTCGGAAATCATCTCCGTTAACTTCTTAGCTATGAGTTTGGCCGAGGTATGTCGGAGTGGCACCGCCTCCGGGTACCGAGTGGCATAGTCTAGAATGACTAACATGTGTTGATGCCCTCTGGTGGACTTCGGTACTGGGCCTATGAGGTCCATAGCTATTCGGTCAAACGGTACTTCGATAATTGGGAGGGGTACTAGGGGACTACAGGAATGTGGCTGGGGGCTAGTTATCTGGCACGTCGGGCAAGACTTATAAAACTCTTCCACTTCTTTGAATATGTGGGGCCAGTAAAACCACTGTAGAATACAATCCTGAGTTTTCTGCAGCCCCAGGTGACCCCCGAGAACGTGTTGGTGGGCTAGATCTAACACAAGCTTCGGTAAACTTCTGAGTTTAAGAGCCAATCCGGGTTTTGGTAGCACCTGGCTGTCCTTAAATAGGCAGCTGGGCTCAGCAGAGATGTCTCTGTTTTTGGGATCTGAGGCTTTATGCCGTGCTCGAGGGCTGAGAGACGTCATTAAGGAGTCAAAAAGTGAGTGGGCCAGTCCTATAGTATTGATACCCAAGCCGGATGAGACGTTGCGGTTTTGTAACGACTTTCGAAAACTTAACAAGGTTTCCAAACTCAATGCGTATCCCATGGATGAGCTCATCGAGAGGTTAGGACAAGCCTGGTATTTTTCTGTTTTGGACCTCACGAAAGGGTAGTGGCAGGTTTCCTTAACGGAGGCTGCCAAAGAGAAAAATGCCTTCATCACGCCTGAGGAGCTGTATCAATATAAGGTCTTACCCTTTGGTCTGCATGGCGCCCACACCACTTTTCAGCGACTAATGGACATTGTGCTTCGTCCACATCGTCGGTACACTTCAGCTTACCTGGACGATATTGTCATCCACAGTACCGACTGGAAAAGTCACCTACCCAAAGTGCAGGCTGTAGTGGACTCCCTTTGGAAAGCTGGCCTAACCAATAACCCAAAAAATGTGCAATAGGGTTGGAAGAGACTAAGTACCTGGGGTATGTCATTGGACGCGGAGTCATCAAACCCCAAGTCAAAAAAATAGAGGCGATACGGAATTGGCCCTGACCTGTCACCACTAGGCAAATAAAGTCATTCCTGGGGATGGTGGGCTATTACATGAGGTTTGTTCCCCACTTTACTACTCTAGCTGCGCCCTTGACAGGGCTCTTGAAGGGATGAAAATCAGTGATGGTTCGCTGGGATGATCAGGCGGAAGAGGCTTTTGCCGCTTTGAAGTCGGCCCTGTGTGGGTCACCGGTTTTGTTGACTCCCGACTTCAAGAGGGAGTTCGTGGTACAAACAAATGCCCCCGAAGTAAGCCTCTGTGCTGTACTGTCTCAGGAAGTCAACAGGGAGGAGCATCCCGTTGTCTTCCTAGGCCGAAAGCTCACGCCAGCCGAAACCAAGTACAGTATAGTGGAGAAAGTGCCTGGCTATCAAATGGGCACTCGAGTCTCCAGGCTACTATTTGTTGGGAAGAAAGTTCCGCCTGATGACCGGCCACTCCCCTCTCAAGTGGATGAGCCAGGCCAAAGACTGCCCTATATTTTTTTTTTGGGACGATTGTCTTAGGTAAAGTCAAATTTTTTGCGGGATGAGATGACGGTTTGATTGTTACTATTTTGGGGTACTTACGTCCTTTTGATCGCTTGGTATTACACTTTTTTTGGTACTGTTTTTTTATTTTTTTACTGCATTCACCTGACAGGGTGGATCATGTGATATTTTTAGAGAGCCGGTCAATACGGATGCGGCAATACTTAATATGTATGCTTTTCTCTTTTTTTTCCTATTTTTTACAATTTTTTTATTACTTAATTATGGGAAAAGAACAATTTTTTTTTTACTTGAAACTTTTATTTTCGTTATTATGAAAAACTTTATTTTAACTTTTTTTTTTTACTATTTTCCACAACTTTTGGGGGTCTAATCTCCTGTACAATGCATTACATCTGTATTGTAATACATTGGCTGTAAGTGTATTACTAGTGTAATACACTTACAGCTTCCTGCCTGTGAGATCCAGGGGGCTGGATCTCACAGGCTAACAGGGAAGGCAGCCACGATGCCTAAGGAAGGCATCGAACTGCCGTCCCAGCCATCGGGTCCCCGTCACAGCAGCACGGGGACCCGATGGGGACGGGAAGGGAGTTCCCTCCCTCCACACACCCCGTAGTCAGAGCTGACCATGGCATAGTGAGGGTTAATGCGCTGGCATTGGTGTTTTCACCGATGCCGGCGCATAAAGCTGGGGTCCGGATAACGGGAACAGCCAGTCCCCTGCAGCTGATCGGGCGGGCGCAGCTCCTGCTCTCGCCCGATCAGCGTGCCGTAGTAGTACGGTGCTGGTCGGGAAGTCACTTCCCGCAGCGCTGTACTATTACAGCGCTGGTCGGGAAGGGGTTAATGGTTCACCAAGATCTTTCAAGAATTTATTTAACCAGATTACTTCTTGACTGGCGTAGGCTGCAGATACATATTCCATTTCTATAGAAGACAAAGAAACAGAAACCTGATTTCTGCTACACCAGGAAATTAAACGTTCGCCTAACTTGAATACAGGCCCAATTCTAGCTCTTCTGCTGCCTGAGGCAAAAATTTTAATGGCGCCTCCCTGTCATTAAAAAATAGTATGAAAGCCAAGTAGCCACCGAACTCCAGGACTGTCCTGCCAGATCTGGGGTGGTACAAGTACAGATAATGTTGTTGATATCACCTGCAGTCCTATGTAACACCACAGGTAACACAGTGATAAATCTCTGAGTACAGATACTAAAGTAAATGTTACCTGCAGCCCTTTGTAACAGCACAGATAACACATTGATGGCTATCTGACTACAGAAAATATAGTAGTGTTACCTGCAGTCCTATGTAAAACCACAGATAACACTAGTGCTGATAATGTGGTAGTGTTAGCTGCAGTCTTAGGCTACTTTCACACTTGCGTTAGGTGCAGATCCATCTGGTATCTGCACAGACGGATCCGCACCTATACATGCAAACGATGGTATCCGTTCAGTGCGGATCCGTCTGCATAACAGCTTTTTCAGATCTGAGTTTTCAGATCCGACAGTATATTCTAACACAGAGGCGTTCCCATAGTGATGAGGACGCTTCAAGTTAGAATATACTAAGAACTGTGTACATAACTGCCCCCTGCTGCCTTACACCATCATTGGTGGCAGCGGACCGGCATTTCCGACAGACCTGTCACTTACCAGTAGGAGGAGCGCCGGCCGGCCACAGACAGTGCAGGTAAGTATAAGCTAAGTAACTATGGCAGCCAGGACTGCAGTAGCGTCCTGGCTGCCATGGTAACCGATCAGAGGGGGGTTGTTAGCCTGTAGCCACTGCCACCAATGCTTTCAATACTGGGGAGGGAGGTGGGGGGGCCGCACTGGCCACCAATGCTTTTAATACTGGGGAGGGAGGGGGGGGGCCGCACTGGCCACCAATGCTTTTAATACTGAGGAGGGAGGGAGGATGGGGGGCCTCACTGGCCACCAATGCTTTTAATACGAGGGAGGGGGGCCGCACTGGCCACCAATGCTTTTAATACTGGGGAGGGAGGGAGGGGGGCCGCACTGGCCACCAATGCTTTTAATACTGGGGAGCCGGGGGGGGGGGCCGCAATGGCCACCAATGCTTTTAATACTGGGGAGGGAGGGGGGGGCCGCATTGGCCACCAATGCTTTTAATACTGGGGAGGGAGGGGGGTCTGGCCCCGATCAGGGGGCTGAGATCCGCACAATTAACCCGCACAATTAAGCGGATTACAACCCCCTGTAAGAGATCAGGTGGTGCCAGGCAGCAGGGGCAGTTATGTACACAGTTCTTAGTATATTCTAACTTGAAGCGTCCCCATCACTATGGGAACGCCTCTGTGTTAGAATATGTCGGATCTGAGTTTTCACAATCTAACTCAAATCCGATGGTATATTCTAACACAGAGGCGTTCCCATGGTGATGGGGACGCTTCAAGTTAAAATATACCACCGGATTGGAGAAAACTCTGATACGATGGTATATTAATAGGGACTCCTGACTTTACATTGAAAGTCAATGGGGGAAGGATCCGTTTGCAATTGCACCATATTGTGTCAACGTCAAACGGATCCATCCCCATTGACCTACATTGTGAGTCAGGACGGATCCGTTTGGCTCCGCACGGCCAGGCGGACACCAAAACGCTGCAAGCTGTGTTTGGGTGTCCGCCTCCTGAGCGGAATGGAGGCGGAATGGAGCCAGACTGATGCATTCTGAACGGATCCTTATCCATTCAGAATGCATTGGAGATGAACGGATCCGTTCGGGGCCGCTTGTGAGAGCCCTCAAACGGATGTCACAAGCGGAACCCCAAAAGCAAGTGTGAAAGTAGCCTTATGTAACAGCACACTAGTGCAGATCATGTGGTAGTGTTACCTGCAGTCCTATGTAAAACCACACTAATGCAGATCATGTGGTAGTGTTACCTGCAGTCCTATGTAAAACCCAGATAACACCAGTGCTGAGGATGTGGTAGTGTTACCTGCAGTCCTATGTATAACCACAGATAATTCTAGTGCAGATCATGTGGTAGTGTTACCTGCAATCCTATGTAAAACCACAGATAACACTAGTGCTGATAATGTGCTAGTGTCACCTGCATTCATATGTAAAACCACAGCTAACACGAGTGTAGATCATGTGGTAGTGTTACCTATGTCTTTAGTGTGCCTCCCACAAGACTCCATGCTGGCGGTGCTGCTTCCTCTTCCTTCATCTTCTTGCCCGGTACAGAACTTCCTAATGCAGCTGCGTCAAGACATAGGAATACTATGGGCATGGTGATTGTGACACACACAGGGACAGACACACACAGGGACAGTCAAATACATAGAGGGACAGACGCACACAGGGGGACAGACGCACACACAGGGACAGACGCACACACAGGGACTGACGCACACACAGGGACAGACACATCTGTGCCCCCTTCACAGTAGTAATGCACTCTGTGGCCCCTTCACAGTAGTAATGCGCATTGTGCCACCTACGCAGTAGTAATGCCCATTGTGCCTCCTTCACAGTAGTAATACCCCACTCTGTGCCCCCATAATAGTTATGCCCCCACACATTAGTTATGCCCTCTTTGTGCCCCCTTCATATTAATAATGCACTCTGGGCCCCCTTCACAGTAGTAATGCCCACTGTGCCCTCTTCACAGTAATAGTGCCCATTGTGCCCCCTTCATAGTAGTAATGCCCTCTGTGCCCCCTTTATAGTAGTAATGCCCTCTGTGTCCCCTTTATAGTAGCAATGCTCTCTGTGCACTTTTATAGTAGTAATACTCTCTGTGCCCCCTTTGTAGTAGTAATGACCTCTATGCGACCCTTATGGTAGTATTGCCCAATGTGCCCCCTTTGTAGTAGTAATGCTCTCTCTGTGCCTGCAGGCTGGATAGTGGAGCAGAGAGAAGTCTCCCTGCTTCACCATTCTTTGTGCCGCCGGCCTGAAGGAGGGGAGGGGCGCAGTGAGTGACAGGACCGCAGCTCCCAGCTCCCCGGGGGGGGGGGGGGGGGGGCAGCTTAAAGGGAACACTGGTGGCTTCCACCAGCAGTGTTTAGATGTTTAATTGCTGTGTGGATGCCGCCCCCTCGAAAATAGTGAAAACTGCTGCCTGAGGCAAGATTCTCATCTCCCTCATTGCAGAAACGGCCCTGCTTGAATATGTAACCGCTTGTGGATTTATGGTCCTCTGAATCACCAGCCCAATCTGCATCTACAGAGCCTCTGAGTTTAAAGAGGACCTTTCACCTGGAAAAACATTGTGAACTAAGTGTCATGACATATACAGCGGCGCCCAGGGATCTCACTGCACTTACTATTATCCCTTGGCGCCGCTCCGTTCGGCCGCGATGTCCTCCGGTATCTTCACTCACTTGGTTATAGTAGGCGGAGACTTAGGGGACTTGGTTATAGTAGGCGGAGTCTGCCCTTGTTCTGCTGGACGTCTCCTCCTCCTAGGCTGTAGCGCTGGCCAATCGCAGCGCAGAGCTCACAGCCTTGGCCAGCACTAAAGCATGGGAGAAGGAGACACCCAGCAGAACAAGGGCAGTCTCCGCCTACTATAACCAAGTGAGCGAAGATACCGGAGGGCACAGCAGCCGAACGGAGCAGCGCCCAGGGATAATAGTAAGTGCAGTGAGATCCCTGGGCGCCGCTGTATATGTCATGATACTTAGTTCACAATGTTTTTCCAGGTGAAAGGTCCTCTTTAAGATCTCCTGAAGCAGATATCTCCAAACTTGTATTTACAGTTGCTTTCAGATATGTGAGAACTTATCAGCGTTCCAGTCTCTTTGACATAGTTTGCTTATGTGTCTGTAGAGAATTCCAACTGTTGCTGTGATTTGTGGGCGAGTTGTGTTTGCTATATACAATAGTGCCCCCACTGCTTGTCTGTAACTTTCATTGTCAGGTAACAGATCATCTTCTCCTTCTAATTTTAAGTAGGATGGATCCATTGGAGTAGAAACACCTTTAGCATCCGAGATTCCAAACTGCTTCAGAATTGCAGTGGTTTTAGCACCCTGACTAAGAAGAAAGCTTCCGTCTTCTGCTATTTGGATATGAATTCCTAGATAATGTTATATTTCCAAGATCCTTTGTTTCGAAATGGTGATTGAGAAGTATACTCATTTTTGTGATCTCTTTCTCATTTTGATGAGCTATAATCATATCATCTACATATAAGAGAATGTACATCCATTTTCCATCCAAATATCTTGTACAGTGGATATATAAAGTCTACACACCCCTGTTAAAACGTCAGCTTTCTGTGATGTAAAAAAATGAGACAAAGATAAATCATTTCAAGACTTTTTCCACCTTTAATGTGACCTATAAACTGTACCACTCAATAGAAAGACAAACTGAAATCTTATAGGTGGAGGGAAGAAAAAATAAAATAAAAAATAATGTGGTGCACACCCGCTTATAACTGGGGATGTAGCTGTGTTCAGAATTAAGCAATCACATTCAAAATCATGTTAAATAGGAGTCAGCATACACCTGCCATCATATAAAGTGCCTCTGATTAACCCCAAATAAAGTTCAGTTGCTCTAGTTGGTCTTTCCTGAAATTCTCTTAGTCGCATCCCACAGCAAGAGTCATGGTCCACAGAAAGCTTCCAAAGCATCAGATGGATCTCATTGTTAAAAGGTATCAGTCAGGAGAAGGGTACAAAAGAATTTCCAAGGCATTAGATATACCATGGAACACAGTGAAGACAGTCATCATCAAGTGGAGAAAATATGGCACAACAGTGACATTACCAAGAACTGGACGTCCCTCTAAAATTGATGAAAAGACGAGAACAAAACTGGTCTGGGAGGCTACCAAGAGGCCTACAGCAACATTAAAGGAGCTGCAGGAATATCTGGCAAGTACTGGATGTGTGGTACATGTAGATGCCCTCGGATTCTGACAGATTTGGAGTGTTTTTGCCAAGAAGAGTGGGCAAATCTTGCCAAGTCAAAATGTGCCATGCTGATAGACTCATGCCCCAAAAGACTGAGTGCTGTAATAAAATCAAAAGGTGCTTCAACAAAGTATTAGTTTAAGGGTGTGCACACGTATGCAACCATATTATTTTATTTTTATATTTTTTCTTCCCTCTACTGAATTTTCTCTCTGCTCTGTCAGACAGCTAGCAGACGGGTTCCTTATCTCTGCTCTCAGACCTTATAAATACTCATCAAAGCTCAATCCTTACCTTACTGATAAGAATGTGGCTTTAATAAGTGTTTTTGACCTCTTAGCAATTTAGAGATAAGGGTTATTAGTTGACAGCGCAAAGTGAAAGTAAGGCCTCATGCACACGACCGTGCCGTTTTTTGCGGTCCGCAACCCCGGATCCTCAAAAAATGAAAGCCGCCCGTGTGCCTTCCGCAATTTGCGGAACGGAATGGGCGGCCCATTGTAGAAATGCCTATTCTTGTCCGCAAAACGGACAAGAATAGGACATGTTATATTTTCTTTGCAGGCCTACGGAACGGAGCAACGCATCTTTTGTGGCCCCATTGAAGTGAATGGGTCCGCATCCGAGCCGCGAAAAAACTGCGGCTCGGATGCGGACCAAAACAACGGTCGTGTGCATGAAGCCTAAGATGCACACAGCTAGAAAAACTGTTAACCCTTTGTGACAGAATGGCTAAAGAATTAATTAAGACCAATTGAAAAAAAATGATTTTTAGCCCCAAATGAGTAAAATGAAATCATAAAAAAAATGCCCCTGAAGGTGTAGATAGCCTTTAAATGGGACTTCATTGCTCTTTCCCGTAGGTTTCTTCACAGACAACAAATTGCTTTCAAGACTAGGGATATATAGAACGTATTTTACTGGAATCCTTCTGCTTCGTTTTGGGGAGACCTGACAATTAATGTGGCCATCCCCTACTCCTTCTGAAGTCTTATACTGACTATTAACTTTCTCTGTCTTACTTTGGTCAAGCATAGGGTAGATGTTTCTGTCATTTGTCATATGACTAGTTGCTCCAGAGTCTATTGTTTTTGATGTACTTGAATTAATAATAAATGCAGATTCAATACCTGGAGTGTTAATTTCTTCAATGACAGCACTTTTAACTATTTGTTGATCACTCTGCCTTTTTAAATAATTCATACTAGCTTTCCAATCTTTGCAGTGAGCTTTCAGATGACCTGTTTTCTTTCACACAAAACAGTGACATGTCTCCTTTAAATGAGCTTTGTTTGTGACTAGATCCTGTGATCCTGTGATCCTTTAATGCAGATTCTGCTCTGTAACTGTTATTTTAATTTTCTGATTTTCTCTTGAACTTATCTATAAGCTTTCCTATAACATACTCCAGAGTGAGCTCATTATCTGGACAAGCATCTACTGCTGTCACAAGTCTGTCATAACTTTCTGTAAGACCATAGAGTAACAGTGCGGCGACATGGAAATCTTTTATGTCTTCTCCAATACCTTGCAGGCACTCTACATTTCTAAGGTATTTCTTATATAATTCTGCATATTCTGGCCCTTGCTTAAAGGGGTTATCCCCTGATTAATGTAAAAAAATGGAAATCAATCTCTTTCTAACAAAGCCAGAACCAGCCCTGTACCTCACATGGATCCAGAGATATTTCAATTCATTGCTCTGCTAGATTTAGATCAAGCTGACAGCTCAAGGGGAGGGTCTTTTCTGCTACAGCTAAGGGGGCGTGTCCATGCTCTCCCTATCACAGTTCAGGAGGCAGTTGAAGGATGACACTGAGCATGTGCGGCCATCTCAGGGAGCAGGACAAAGAAATAAGAAAAAGAACAAATAACAGGTGGCACTATACAGATACCTTTTATTAAATAACTCACTGGCTCTACAAATGTTTTATTTGCATACAATTACAAAAGTATTCAGATCCAGGGGCTGGTTTGAAAACTGATGTCTGATCAATATCTATACTAAGGAACACAGTGCTCTGTGCTTTCTGATACTTCTCCAGCCAATCTCTGGTAGTGGGTCTGGTTTACATTCTTGTGTGCATTTCCACATCCCTTCTCTAACAAGAAGAATCTTCTTTTTGAATTTCCAGGATTGGTAGTTATGGTTAGTCAGGACTGGCATTGTGAATTTGTCACGGATGGTGTTGCAGAAAGCTGGAACTTATAAATAAACATCTGACTGGCTTGATCCCAAACTAAGGAGCATATGGGTGAGCCCTATAAAACCCCTAGAGCTCTCCCTGACTGCTATGCCCATGCAAAGGTCTTTATGGTAGACGATTGCATGCCCACGTACCTAATACTGCGTGACACCTAAAAATCCTATAATAGTGAGGGGACACGACCACCGGTACTGGAGAGAACCACGGATAATGCAAGAATCCACAATCCTAAAGACATGAAATTCAAGATTACCATCAACAACAATCGGAGGAGGAGGCAAAGAGGATGGTACAGTGGGTTGGACATAAGGTTTTAATAGGGACCTGTGAAAAACATTATGGATCTTCCAAGTCTGAGGAAGATCAAGACGGAAGGCAACGGGATTGATGACGGACAAGATCTTGTAAGGCCCAATAAACCTAGGACCCAACTTCCAGGAGGGAACCTTCAGTTTGATATTCTTTGTAGACAACCACACCAGATCACCCACATTCAGGTCTGGACCAGGCACACGTCTCTTATCCGCCACACGCTTATATCTCTCACTCATCCTCTTCAGATTACCCTGAATCTTTTGCCAAATAGATGACAAAGATGAGGAAAATCTCTCATTCTTCTGGTAAACCAGAACACCCCTCTCCAGAGAATGTCCCAAACTGCGGATGAAACCCATATGCACCAAAAAATGGTGACTTATCAGAGGACTCCTGGCGATGGTTATTTAAAGCAAACTCAGCAAGGGACAAAAAAGAACACCAATCCTCCTGATTCTCCGCCACAAAACAGCGCAGATATGTCTCCAGATTCTGATTGACGCATTCGGTCTGACCATTCGACTGCGGGTGAAAAGCAGAAGAGAACGACAACCGAACCCCCAAGCGAGAACAGAAGGCCTTCCAGAATCTGGAAACAAATTGCGTGCCCCTATCAGAAACAATGTCTGAAGGAATGCCATGCAATTTAACAATGTGATCAACAAACACCATTCGACTGCGGGTGAAAAGCAGAAGAGAACGACAACCGAACCCCCAAGCGAGAACAGAAGGCCTTCCAGAATCTGGAAACAAATTGCGTGCCCCTATCAGAAACAATGTCTGAAGGAATGCCATGCAATTTAATAATGTGATCAACAAACACTTGCGCCAGCGTCTTAGCATTGGGTAACCCAGGAAAGGGAATGAAATGCGCCATTTTGCTAAAACGGTCCACTACTACCAGAATCATAGTCTTCCCCGAGGAACGAGGCAGGTCCGTAATAAAGTCCATGGACAGATGCGTCCAAGGACGGGAAGGAATGGGTAACGGGAGGAGAGAACCCAATGGCCGTGAATGAGGGACCTTGGCACGAGCGCAGGTCTCGCAGGCTGCCACAAAACCCTCAACTGTCTTACGAAGAGACGGCCACCAGAATCTCCGAGCAATGAGATCCACTGTGGCTCTGCTCCCCGGGTGCCCAGCAAGGACAGTATCATAGTGCTCCTTAAAAACCTTGTGTCGTAAAGCGAGAGGCACAGACAACCTCCCAGGGGGACAAAGATCAGGAGCCTCTGCCTGGGCTGCCTGAACCTCTGCCTTCAAATCCGGATAAAGAGCAGAGACGACCACCCCTTCAGCCAAAATGGGACCCGGGTCTTCAAAGTTCCCCGCTCCCGGAAAACAATGTGACAGGGCATCCGCCTTCACATTTTTAACCCCAGGGCGGAACGTAACAACAAAATAGAAAAGAACAAAGACCATCTGGCCTGTCTCGGGTTTAGACGCTTGGCCGATTCCAAGTAGGCCAAATTCTTATGGTCTGTAAACACGGTAATGGGGTGTCTGGCTCCCTCTAACCAATGGCGCCATTCCTCAAAAGCTAATGTGATTGCCAACAACTCCCTATCTCCCACATGGTAATTTCTCTCTGCAAAGGAGAGTTTCCTTGAGAAAAAGGCACACGGTCGCCATTTGGCAGGAGAGGGACCCTGAGATAAGACCGCACCCACACCCACCTCAGAAGCATCCACCTCAACAATAAAAGGTAGAGAGACATCAGGTTGTACCAAAATGGGAGCGGAAGCAAAACTCTCTTTGATACTAGAAAAGGCTTTAAGCGCATCTACCGACCACGAAGAAAAATCTACCACCTTTTTAGTCATATCAGTGAGTGGCTTAACAACAGAGGAATAATTCAAAATGAACTTTCTGTAATAAATGGCAAAACCGAAAAACCGCATCAGCGCCTTCTGATTCTCAGGAAGCTCCCAATCAAGCACAGCGCTGACCTTCTCAGGGTCCATGCGAAAACCAGAAGCGGAGAGAAGAAAACCAAGAAATTGAATCTCCGGAATCGCAAACACATTTTTCCAGTTTAGCGTACAATTTATTATCCCGCAGAATCAGCAAGACCTGACGTAGGTGGTCTCGATGAATCTTGAAACCAGGAGAAAAAATCAAAATGTCATCCAGATACACCAGTACAAATTTCCCCATTAAATGATGAAAAATGCTGTTCACAAAATGTTGGAAGACGGCCGGAGCATTCATCAAACCAAAAGGCATAACCAAATTCTCAAAATGACCCTCAGGGGTATTGAAGGCCGTCTTCCATTTGTCCCCTTCCCTGACCCTGACTAGGTTGTATGCCCCTCTTAAATCCAACTTAGAAAAAACCTAAGCCCCAACAATCTGGTTAAACAGGTCCGGGATCAGAGGAAGCGGATATGGGTCACAAATCGTGATACGGTTCAGCTCCTTGAAATCCAGACAAGGTCTTAAAGAAGCACCTTTTTTCTTAACAAAAAAAAAAAAACTGCGGCAACAGGTGACTTCGAGGGTCGGATGTGTCCCTTTCTCAGGCTCTCAGAGATATAAGTACGCATAGCGACTCTTTCAGGTTGGGAGAGATTGTATAAACGTGATTTTGTCAGTTTGGCGCCTGGGATGAGATTAATAGGGCAGTCGTACTCCCGATGCAGGGGCAACTCCTGGACACCACTCTCGGAAACCACATCCTAAAATTCAGACAGAAAAGATGGCACAGTCTTGGTAGAAACCTCTGAAAGAGACGCCGTGAGGCAATTTTCTCTGCAAAACTCACTCCAACCATTTATTTGCCTTGCTTGCTAATCAATGGTGGGGTTATGTTTAGTGAGCCAGGGTAGCCCCAACACTAGAAGAGTAGGTAATCCGCTTAAGACGAAACATGACATATCCTCAACATGAGCGTCACCCACCGTCAAACAATTTTCTTGCTGTCTAGCGCCACCCTGGCAGGTAGGAGAAAACGGGAACTACAATTAAATGGCAAACCTTCAATTTGCACGTCAACCTTGCCAATAGTAGCAAATGGAAAGTTTTTAGAGGGTTTTTTCTTTTTGTTTTTCTTTTATTACCCTCAGAAAACTCCATGAATCTCCTAAAGGGGCAAACATTTGCCAAATGATTTATACCCCCACAACAGAAACAAACCCTCCTCTGAGAGCTGAATCCTCTACTATCAGAGGCAAGCAAACCCAGCTGCATGGCCTCCTCCTCAGAGGGGATTGAGACCGACTGAGACCCCTGCGCACTGAATGAGACAGCCCCACTGTCCTTGGACTGAATATGACAGGAAGGAGTAGTCTACTCTCTCTCTTGCTAAGATGCCTGTCAATACGAACAGCTAGAGACATGGCAGATTCTAACGAAACTGGTCTCTCATGAAAAGCAAATGCATCTTTCAATCTTTCCGAAAGACCATGGCAAAATTGACTTCGGAGTGCAGCATCATTCCAACCAGTATCAGCTGCCCATCTCTGAAATTTTGAACAATATATCTCTGCGGACTGTTTACCCTGGCATAAAAAGATGCAGTTTAGATTCAGCCAGAGCAATACGATCCGGGTCATCATATATCTGCCCCAGGGCTCCAAAAAATTCATCCACCGATAGGAGGGGCCGTGCCCCGACCGGCTGCGAAAAGGCCCAAGACTGAGCGTTATCCCTGAGCAGCGAGATGATGATCCCCACCCTCTGCTTCTCATCACCAGAGGAATGGGGAAGTAGGCAAAAATTGAGTTTGCAAGCCTCTCTAAAGCGAACATAATTCTCACTACCCCCGGAGAAGGTATCCGGAAGCGAGATCTTAGGCTCGGAACAAACTCCATGAACGCCAGCAGAACCGGTCACCTGAAACCGAGGCACAGTTTTATCTGCTACCTCCAGCGAAAGACCCTGCATGCGGTCAATCAAGGCTGAAACCGGATCCATGCTTGAGACGGTTATGGCGGTTTATAATGTCACGGATGGTGTTGCAGAAAGCTGGAACTTATAAATAAACATCCAACTGGCTTGATCCCAAACTAAGGAGCCTATGGGTGAGCCCTATAAAACCCCTAGAGCTCTCCCTGACTGCTATGCCCATGCAAAGGTCTGCATGGTAGACGATTGCATGCCCACGTACCTAATACTATGTGACACCTGAAAACCCTATAATAGTGAGGGGACGTGACCACCGGCTCCCTGCACTTAATACGGATGGAGACAGGGTTACCTAGAATCAAGTTAGCTAGGAAACACAAATAAAGGAACAGACTTATCTGAGGAATCAGCAGAAGCAGCCTCCAGCAGTGAACACAATCCAGGAAGAAGTATAAACCGCAAAGTGAGGCAGTATGGGAGGGAATATAAAGGGAGACAATTAGTGCAAATAGGTGACAGCTGGGAGAAGGAAAGGAGATGACAAAGTGAAACCAAAACAAAGAACGTCATGCAGGTAGAGAAGAACATCTAACAGACCTTCTCACAGAAGTGGAGGTGACAAAGATGCAAACCATCTTTCTTGTACAGTTCTTTTCCATTCCAAAGAGAGCTAACATGAGACACAAAGCCAAACCTTTGGTTCAGACACCATTCACCAAGCCATACATTGAGTTCCTTAATGCGCATCTTCCTGTCATGCTGAAGGTTATGCACAGGCAAAACTGCAGAGAATGAGTTGATGCAACCTCCCGTATATTATTTCCAAATGTGTGCAAAGCTTCCTTCACCTTTGAAACCTCATTGCAAGCCAGATCATTTGTCCCAAGATGGACAATACTATCCACCTCCCTTTCCTGCTTTGCTTGCCTAACAATATTAACGATCCGTCGTCTATACCTGCTAGCGGTAGCACCAGGGAGACATCTCACAACACCATTTTCCTCAAACTTCACACCTCTTATGATGGAATCGCCCACCAACAGCTGCTTACTATCAGTCCTCACCTTCTCCTTTTTGTCTTTGGCTGCAGTCTTGCATACTTTAGGCATGGGAGATGATTGTTTCTCACCCACTGTGCTTGAGCCATCCTCCATGTTGCTCTTGCACTCTGATAGTGCTGCAAATGAATTATGGAGAGCCACAGACTGTGGGACATGTCTTCTATCAACAACTCTCAGTCTACCAGAACCTGCAGTAACCCATCTTCCATTTCTAGGGGGCCTCTGTGGCAGTGGCATTGCACCGTTCTCAGCCTAAGTTTGTTTAACGGTTAATTTACCAATCTCAGATTTCAAAAATGCAATTTCCTGCTGCATTATGGAGAGCTGTCTACAGTCGTGGCCAAAAGTTTTGAGAATTACACAAATATTAGTTTTCACAAAGTTTGCTGCTAAACTGCTTTTAGATCTTTGTTTCAGTTGTTTCTTTGATGTAGTGAAATATAATTACACGCACTTCATACGTTTCAAAGGCTTTTATCGACAATTACATGACATTTATGCAAAGAGTCAGTATTTGCAGTGTTGGCCCTTCTTTTTCAGGACCTCTGCAATTCGACTGGGCATGCTCTCAATCAACTTCTGGGTCAATTCCTAACTGATAGCAAACCATTCTTTCATAATCGCTTCTTGGAGTTTGTCAGAATTAGTGGGTTTTTGTTTGTCCATCCGCCTCTTGAGGATTGACCACAAGTTGTCAATTGGATTAAGATCTGGGGAGTTTCCAGGCCATGGACCCAAAATGTCAACGTTTTGGTCCCTGAGCCACTTAGTTATCACTTTTGCCTTATGGCACGGTGCTATATCGTGCTGGAAAATGCATTGAAGTTGCTGTTGGAGGGTGTTTTGGTACCATTCTTTATTCATGGCTGTGTTTTTGGGTGAGTGAGTGAGCCCACTCCCTTGAATGAGCAGCAACCCCACAGATGAATGGTCTCAGGATGCTTTACTGTTGGCATGACATGACACAGGACTGATGATAGCGCTCACCTTTTCTTCTCCGGACAAGCCTTTTTCCTGATGCCCCAAACAATCGGAAAGAGGCTTCATCAGAGAATATGACTTTGCCGCAGTCCTCAGCAGTCCATTCACCATATTTTCTGCAGAAGATCAATCTGTCCCTGATGTTTCTTTTTAGGGAAGTGGCTTCTTTGCTGCCCTTTTTGACACCAGGTCATCTTCCAAAAGTCTTCGCCTCACTGTGCGTGCAGATGCGCTCACACCTGCCTGCTGCCATTCCTGAGCAAGCTCTGCACTGGTGGCACTCTGATCCCGCAGCTGAATCCTCTTTAGGAGACGATCCTGGCACTTGCTGGACTTTCTTGGATGCCCTAAAGCCTTCTTAACAAGAATTGAACCTCTTTCCTTGAAGTTCTTGATGATCTTATGAATTATTGATTGAGGTGCAATCTTAGTAGCCACAATATCCTTGCCTGTGAAGCCATTTTTATGCAACGCAATGATGGCTGCACGTGTTTCTTTGCAGGTCACCATGGTTAACAATGGAAGAACAATGATTTCAAGCATCACCCTCCTTTTAACAGGTCAAGTCTGCCATTTTAACCCAATCAGCCTGACATAATGATCTCCAGCCTTGTGCTCGTCAACATTCTCACCTGAGTTAACAAGACGATTACTGAAATGATCTCAGCAGGTCCTTTAATGACAGCAATGAAATGCAGTGGAAAGTTCTTTTTGGGATTAAGGTAATTTTCATGGCAAAGAAGGACTATACAATTCATGTGATCACTCTTCATAACATTCTGGAGTATATGCAAATTGCTATTATAAAAAAGTATGCAGCAACTTTTCCAATTTTCAATATTTATGTCGACGACTGTACAGATCAGACAGCATCCAAACCTCTGAAGAGTGGAACCTGAAATAAAAGCACAACAATTCCTGCACAGATCCAGGTCTGCCATTTTAAAGAGGGGAAAGATTATAAACAAACAAATCTTACTTGTTTAGATTGTATACACCTCCAGATTACCTCCTGAGTATCTCCAATGCACTTAGGAAAATCAGCAAGCTATAATTAGGCAAGCTAATACTATATGGCTATATATACACACAGTCCCACAAAAGCTCCTCCCCCAACAACAAATTTAACACCTTAATTACCTATGCTCATTTGCAATCAGACAATAGTGATAACCTGTCTAACAAATTCCTCACCTGTTTTGAAACACAGTGTCTGAGTATCCACCAGAAACACCGCTGAAGTTCTGCTACAGTGGAAAAGCTCTAAGTTAGTCTAAGTTAGTCTCCTGAATATCTCCAATGCACTTATAAAAATCAGCACTTGGAAAAACCAGCAAGCTATAATTAGGCAAGCTAATACAAAGATAGAACATGTCCTATTATTGTCCGCATAACGGACAAGAATAGTACTGTTCTATTAGGGCCAGCTGTTCCGTTCCGCAAAAAACTGAATGCACACGGACGTCATCCGTATTTTTTATACTGATTTGTTTTTTACGCAAAATACTGAAAAAACTATACGGTCGTGTGCAAGAGGCCTTAGGATTAGCCATTGGAGCAGTGAGGATGCCTGGCCTTGTCTATGTCACTGGGAGTGGAGACAAGGAGAGCCAGATGCAAAGTGTTTCTATGAAGGGCCAGGTCAGCCCCTCTGTGCTCTGAGAATATCACTTGCATATAACAGTAAAAATAAGCATTTCTCTGCATCTGTAATACCAATTGTAGAGAAAAACTGCTTATCTTAGTCACCATGATTTTGCAGCACGGGCTGGCAGAAGGCTGCACTTAACTGAGCAGACATCAGCCAGTGCTGCAGGTTTACTACAAAATTCCCTAATACAATGATTTATAAAAATGATTACGGTATATTGTAAAGTCCACTATTGTCATTAAGTTGCGCTCTCAGTGTATGAAGTGCAAATAATAGTGATTCTGAATGTATGACCGGATCCTAAGTCTTACTGTCTAATAACTATATTGTGATCAGACATTAGGTTACCAAAAATTATAACTTGATTGGACCACGAAGATCAGTGTTGGTGTATGACCACTGAATCTACATGTAGTAATATTAGAAGTCTGGGAACTTTCCCTCAGGAGAAGTGGTGATGGTGAGGGTTCCAACATCCTGTTTTAAGAAGCCAATAAAATGACAGAGTGGAGTGACCTTGTTCTTTCATCACCATCTGAAATTAAAAATTATTTTTATTTAGATTTGATGTTATGGACATGCCAAAACAACACAAATTGTTACAGTAGAACGAAAAACCGCTTCATTACTGGAGTGTTCATACGAGCGCTTGTTAGCGATGATCTTAGGCTGAGTTCACATCAGCGTTCAGCCTTTCTGTTCTCCTGCTCCGTTATAGGAGCAGGAGAACAGAAAAGACGGATTCAGCATGGCCATGTGCATTCGGCCTAAGAGTGAGTAAAATAAATAAGCCAATAAAAAAGTAGCAGGAGCAGCATATAAATGACAAACAGTAAAAAAAAATAAAAAAATTCATGCAAAAAGGCATGCTCCAAAATTTGTAACTTTTTTTTTACAACAGAAAACTGGTGAAAATGAAGTCAAAATGAAGCAGGAGCAGCCGGCCAGTGCCCCCTCCCAACACAGAGCATATAGCAGTAATGTGGTCTACCTCTATGGACAGTATGGGCTATGGACTGTACCTCTTTATGCCTCTGAGTTCCTGTGGAGGCATATAATGTTTCTTTCTGCATTGCTTCCAGTGAAGAATATTTCAGGAAATAATGTATCCTATCTGACAGCTCCCAGAGGACGTATGATTCCATACTAGTGAGCTGTACAGCCTTCATTCAGTGCTGTACGTATAGCTGTCATTGTCTCTCCAGGATATGATACTTTTTTGCAAAGAAATTCTGAAATGTGGCTCTATAACCTTTCTGAATTAAACAGGTTTTTCATAAGGAACACAGTTATGGTCATATTCTGAAATTTAGCAGGAGCTGACCACTAGGGGGAGATCCTGATCAACCAACATTTGCACACAAAAGAGCTGCATAGATCACTGCTGCTAACTGAACATTGGGTAAGATGCTATCAAGGTCGTGCTGTGGCTGCGATGCGGCTACTCTAGGATCAAGTACCGTGCCACCATATGACTCCAAATAACTAATTAGAACTGTAAGCTTTAGTTGGTCAGCATTGTTAATGGCTGTGTGGTATTGCTGGTGCTGCAACAGTAATCAACAGTGCAGACCGACAAAACAGTACAGTCCTAATTAGTTCATTGGAGCCCACTGCGGCACGTATGGCTGCGCTGTACTCGACTGCAGTGCAATCGCGTAGCAATCGCAGTCCGACTGTGCCGTGTGCTGGCAACCTCACATAATTATCCATCTGATGACACAGTTTCCGGCAGGTTGTTCTAACAGAGAATGGTCTGCCAGCATTCACCAGATCAGGTATTGCCAAATTCAACAGATCACCGCTGGATCCCTATTGACTGTAATGCAGCAATTATGGCAAGAGAAAATAGGGAGAGGCGCTCATAGGGTGGCAGGCAATAATAATCAGCTAAGCGTAATAGATGGAATATGCTCACCTTTGGGTGTTGTGTGTGTGTGAGCACAACGTCTGTAAGGGTAGACACACAATGGGGGGGGGGGGGGGGGGCGGTGCTGCCGATACCCGTTCAATCCTTTTAGATGAAGTTGCCAAAACTCCTAGGGACTGTTGAGGGAGTGATGAATGGTTTGCGTGCAAACACACGATAGGTTACCTCTTTGGCGCACAGGAACGACCACAATTAAATATTTTCTTTTGTATAAATACTATTTATTGTTCAGTGGACAACGCGTTTCGGAGTTTATAACTCCTTTCTCAAGTCTTAGGGACGCCAGCAGCAAAAAGAAAAAAGCAAAGGGTGGCCAGATGGCTGGAGACTCCCTCTGGTGTGTGCTGCTGTATTTGGCGCCGCGCCATTGACTGTGACTATTGACTGTAATGGGATCCAGCAGTAACCCGGCCGTTTTCAGATATACAGTAAATGCTGGGTTTTGGCCATAGAAATACCATTGCATGCAGCGTTTTTTGTCTGACAGCCGGCATTTATGCTGGAACATGTCTAACGGAGATGTAAACGCAGCCTAAGGATTTGATTCCATGAGAATAAACCCTAACAGGACTGTGGAGCGAAAAAAAGTGTCGATATTTTGTTACACATATGCTTAGAAATATAGAGGACTGATGACAGAAAAATAACACCTGGCCAATCTAGACTGCCCTTATATTATTTATTTTTTATCTTAGGGTATATATATATATATATATATATATATATATGTATATATATATATATATATATATAAATATATATATATATATATATATACATACAGTACAGACCAAAAGTTTGGACACACCTTCTCATTCAAAGAGTTTTCTTTATTTTCATGACTATGAAAATTGTAGATGCACACTGAAGGCATCAAAACTATGAATTAACACATGTGGAATTATATACATTACAAAAAAGTGTGAAACAACTGAAAATATGTCATATTCTAGGTTCTTCAAAGTAGCCACCTTTTGCTTTGATTACTGCTTTGCACACTCTTGGCATTCTCTTGATGAGCTTCAAGAGGTAGTCACCTGAAATGGTCTTCCAACAGTCTTGAAAGAGTTCCCAGAGATGCTTAGCACTTGTTGGCCCTTTTGCCTTCACTCTGCGGTCCAGCTCACCCCAAACTATCTCGATTGGGTTCAGGTCCGGTGACTGTGGAAGCCAGGTCATCTGGCGCAGCACCCCATCACTCTCCTTCATGGTCAAATAGCCCTTACACAGCCTGGAGGTGTGTTTGGGGTCATTGTCCTGTTGAAAAATAAATGATGGTCCAACTAAAGGCAAACCGGATGGAATAGCATGCCGCTGCAAGACGCTGTGGTAGACATGCTGGTTCAGTATGCCTTCAATTTTGAATAAATCCCCAACAGTGTCACCAGCAAAGCACCCCCACACCATCACACCTCCTCCTCCATGCTTCACGGTGGGAACTAGGTATGTAGCGTCCATCCGTTCACCTTTTCTGCGTCGCACAAAGACACAGTGGTTGGAACCAAAGATCTCAAATTTGGACTCATCAGACCAAAGCACAGATTTCCACTGGTCTAATGTCCATTCCTTGTGTTCTTTAGCCCAAACAAGTCTCTTCTGCTTGTTGCCTGTCCTTAGCAGTGGTTTCCTAGCAGATATTCTACCATGAAGGCCTGATTCACACAGTCTCCTCTTAACAGTTGTTCTAGAGATGTGCCTGCTACTAGAACTCTGTGTGGCATTGACCTGGTCTCTAATCTGAGCTGCTGTTAACCTGCAATTTCTGAGGCTGGTGACTCGGATGAACTTATCCTCCGCAGCAGAGGTCACTCTTGCTCTTTCTTTCCTGGGGTCGGTCCGCATGTGAGCCAGTTTCTTTGTAGCGCTTGATGGGTTTTGTGATTGCACTTGGGGACACTTTCACCTGTGAAGTGAAAACCATTTCAGGTGACTACCTCTTGAAGCTCATCAAGAGAATGCCAAGAGTGTGCAAAGCAGTAATCAAAGAAAAAGGTGGCTACTTTGAAGAACCTAGAATATGACATATTTTTAGTTGTTTCACACTTTTTTGTTTTGTATATAATTCCACATGTGTTAATTCATAGTTTTGATGCCTTCAGTGTGAATCTACAATTTTCATAGTCATGAAAATAAAAAAAACTCTTTGAATGAGAAGGTGTGTCCAAACTTTTGGTCTGTACTGTATATATATATATATATATATATATATATATAAAATGTATATATATATATATATATGCTTTACAGGAAGGTTTAAAGGGGTTGTCTCATCATAGACAATGGGGGCATATCGCTAGGATATGCCCCCATTGTCTTAAAGGGAACGGAGCCCCACATGGAGGGTGGCTGCGCATGTGCAGTGCGTCCTCCTTCACTTTCGGGGCTCTGTTCTCTATATAGGTGTGCAGCGGACTGTTGCCCCTTAAGAGGTTTTTACGATATATGTCCCTCTGATAGAGCAAGTTGTCGTGACACCAGTTGCATTTAAGCAACGAGGACATGGAGTCCCCTTTAAGTATAGTGATGTTGGTACCCAGATGTAGGATTGCCAGAGTGGTGTAGGGTGGCCTACAATCTCCCTGAAGGTGTTGCATGCACATGTCACGTGCTCCTACCTGGATATCCTTGGATCCCAGACGTGGTTGTCCGAAGCAGTGCAAAAAGGGGGTGATTAACTTAGATGATGAGTAAGTAGAATAAATGGAGTCCAGACTTGTATTAACGTTGAACACAGCTTTACTTGAACAAACTTTTATCAGAGAACAATCTTCCAAACTTTATCTTGGTCATCAGCAGGTTTTGACATTAGTTTTGGCAGGCAAACACTCTCAGCTTTGCATTGTCTGTACTCTCTCAGCTCTGCTATGTCGGCTGGGTTAAATGGTAACTTTTCCTCTTCTGCTGGAACTTAGCTGTTTGTAGTCTGTCTCTTACTGTAATCCTAAGAACTTCTTCCTGGCTTCAAGCTTACTTAGCTTGGCTTTAGGCAATGCAAGCCCAGGAGAGGACATGCCACCATTTACAACTCACATGCAGGGCCTGTCTGGCAGGAATGAGGCCTGCTGCTTCCCTTTGCAGGGGGGTAAGCTAGACACAACCTCTCCCCAAGATGGGGTAGGCTAGACTGACTTACACTTACTAAACTCCTCCCTCTCTAGAGAGGGCTGGAATGGAACTAGAAGGTTTCTCTCCAGGGAAACTAACTCTGCTAATGTTGCTGCCACCTTCTGGTGAACCAGGCCCATTAAACAGTAGTTTGCAAGGAAATATAAATACACACATTGCAGGAAATTACATATATATTATGACACAGGATACACCATAGAAGATAATGAGGGCCAGACAAAGGTGGTAATGACACTCTAGGGCGTTTCATTTGCAGGTCCCAGTGGTGGGACCCACACCTATCAGACAATGGGAGCATATCCTAGCGATATGCCCCCATTGTCTATGATGAGACAACCCCATTAAAGGGGTTGTCTGGGTTCAGAGCTGAACCCGGACATCCCTCCATTTTCACCCCGGCAGCACCCCTGACATGAGCATCGGAGCAATTCATGCTCCGATGCGCTCCTTTGCCCTGCGCTAAATTGCACAGGGCAAAGGCATTTTTAGTAGTTCCGGTGACGTACCGGGGCTCTCAATGGGGCTGATGTCACCGGCACTGATAGGCGGGATTTAGCTCTGCCCTAGCCAGTAAAACGGCTAGGGCAGAGCTAAAGACCGCGCCTCAGAGCCGGTGACGTCACCGAACACACTGCTGGGCGGAAGTTACCGCCCGGCAGTGTGTTATTGTAAACAAAAGAGCCCGTGCCCTGCGCGATTTAGCGCAGGGCACGGGAGCGCATCGGAGCATGAGATGCTCCGATGCTAGGCTCAGGGATGCTGCCGGGGTGAAAATAAGGGTATGTCCGGGTTCAGCTCTGAACCCGGACAACCCCTTTAAGCCTCATTCACACTTCAGTGTTTTGGTCAGTGATTTCCATCAGTGAGTGTGAGCCAACACCAGGATTGGAGCCTCCACAAACCAAACATAAGGTATAATGGAAAGATCTGCATATGTTCTGTGTTTAGACACCTACCTTTTGACTCACAATGAGGGCTCATGCCCATGAACGTAAGGGCTCCGTGTCCGTATTGTGGACTGCAAACGCGGGTCAGCAATATACAGGCACCGGCTATGTTCACTCCATGCTGCGGATGCAGACCCACTGACTTAAATGGGTCCGCGAGCTGCAAAATACGGCCGAAGATAGGACATGTCATATCTTCTGCCAAGCGGAGGCACGGATCAGAAGCCCATTGAAACACTACAAGGCACTTCCGTGGACTTTCCGGTCCATGCCTCCTCACCACAAAAGATAAGACATGTCCTATGTTTTTTTGCATCTTGTGGATCGCGGACACATTTAAGTCAATGGGTCCGCATCCGCAGCACAGAGTGCACACGGCTTGTGTCTGTGCATTGTGGAACGCTATTTGCAGTCCACAGCACAGGCATGGAGCCCTTACGTTCATGCATGGGCATGAGCACTTACGTCAGCCTGAGCCTTGTATCGCGGGTAATGCTAGGGAGGCTTGTCCCCATCAGGACGATGCAGGTGCCAGGGAGCGGGGTAAGTATAACCTATGTGAGGGTGCCCAGGCATTGGGGGAGGGTTCATTATAGGGGTTGGATAATCCCTTTAACCACTTGTCACACATAATGAACATTTTACTGAAACTGGAACACAACAATTTTAGTGTATACAATGGAAGGGACAAAAGATAATGCCAATGTCTGAAAAGACACTGCAGGACATTACATGGTTGCATCGTAGTGTGCCAGTATCCCTCCCTTTGCAGTATGATTAGATTCATAGATAGGGTGCATGCCCTGTTGATGACTTTGGAGTCAGACCATGTTTTGTTTCGGCTACTCTTTTTCTAATATGTCAGAAAGGGTGCAACAGGGATTTCTGAAATATAAAATAGATAATACATATAAGACAGCTGTAGAATGAACGCACATTTGACAGCTATCGCTCCTGATCCCAATCAAGCAGGAAGAGGGGAAAACCACTGCCAGACCCTTATCTCCCCGACATCTGCTACTGGGGGAGAGTCAGAAGACCCCATACACATTAGATGGTCGTCAAGTCCTGTCAGCTTTAGAACAAATATTGCAGACATAACCAAAAATGATAGAATTTATACCACAACAGGCACAGTGTTACTATGGCAGCCAGGACGCTATTAAAGTCCTGGTTGCCATAGTAGTAGTGGGGAGCGGGGGAGCAGTATACTTACCGCCCGTGCGGCTCCCGGGGCGCTCCAGAATGACGTCAGAGCGCCCCATCCATGATCCATGCAATCACGTCATCCATGCGCGCGGGGCGCCCTGACGTCACTCTGAAGCGCCCCGGGAACCGCACGGACGGTAAGTATACTGCTCCCCCGCTCCCCACTACACTTTACCATGGCAAACAGGACTTTAGCGTCCTGGTAGCCATGGTAACCATTCAGAAAAAGCTAAACGTCGGATCCGGTAATGCGCCGAAACGACATTTAGCTTAAAAAAGCACAGGGAGAACCCGCGCTGACTAAATTCCTACCGTTTAAGGATACTAATACTGTCATACTATATGTGGCATGTCATCACATGTGTATACTAGTGGCTGTTCTAATACCTCTATTTTCGTTTGATCTTATGGCACTTATTAGGTAAATTCTCTTGTTCTATCGAGAGTACATGTAACAATTATGACCGGTGAACAATATTGGTGCGGTCTGTTGTATGAGTGCTAGACACTTACTATTATGTGCCCAGCTTAGTCCGTTTCTGGAAATCCGCTGTTGTCTCTATCTGGTCCTGTCTTCAGCTTGCCTTGCGTGCGCAGCTCCGGCCGGTAGCTTGCGCGCGCACAGAGCAGCCGTGTTAGGTTCGTCGTCGTGGAAACCTGTGATGTGACGTCACACCCAAAGCTATGGAAGCCTCTAGGGTCCACAAATCCTCCGACGCGTTTCGGAATAGACGTATTCCTTCCTCAGGGATAGCTGTAGAGCCTGTTTAGCCGATCTTTAAGCATGCAGGTTTCCATGGAGACGTTCTTTGTTTGCAGGACAATAGAGAAACAATGCAAAACCTTCAAAGGGTACAAGGGGACATAGAGAGGTGCAGAAGTGTTTTATGATTTATATTAAATTTATTTGAGTACTTTTGGTTCTTTTAGACTGTTTCTCCCCAGATTATCAGACTCCTCGTTTGGGAAAGTGACTGATTGTTTTAATAGCCCTTTTATTCTTGGCATTACATAGTGTATTACTGCTTGCTGTGTATATGGAAAAATTTACAAAAATGCGAATAATTCGATTTCTTGGTTTAGGCCTATAGGAGCCAGGGTGTTTAAGTTATAGATCCACTCGCTCTCTTTGCGGGACATTGCTTTTACATAGTCTCCTCCTCTGGGATCTTGCCTAACTTGCTCAATACCCCCAAAGGATGTGCCTTCAAATTTGCCCTTATGTTTCTGTCACGGAAGGTGTACAGGAAACAAGACAACACCAAATGAATATGAAGCTCTAGGAGTGAATCCCGGGTCGGGCAAAAGCAGCAGACGCTGGGACTTTTAATGCGTTTTAAAAAAGTTGTCTTGTGAGTATGGACAAATAAGTTTTAAACAAATATCTACGGAGCTTCACTATTGCAGAAGCCATTCTTGTTCACAGAAATTTTTAGGAATCTGAAGAAAAGAAGCGCAGATTTGTCTGAGGTATACCCTACTTGAGTCCGTGTGGGGATCCAGCCGGATTGCATAAGAACGTGGCTGTTCCGACAAAACGGGAACAACTTACTACGGAGGGATCGTATTCACGCCTTGTCTTTACAGCATTGTGTGAGTATAATCTGTGCAATGCAGGTCACTGTTGTATACGGACTCACACTATTATAATCCTATTAGTTGCAGGATATCTATTTAAGGGATATTTGCAGCCCTCGGCTCTCTTGGTAAAGGAAGAAGGAAGAAAGATTAAGAACTTATATACTGACCTGGATCAGAAGCGCGGTCCGAACCCCATATATTTTACCTGTTCATAGCGTGATTGATCCCACATCACTTTTCGGACCTGCTGCACAGCATTATTGCGGACTGGTGATATATTTATTTTGTACCAAATGAATATATGACTTTACTGGATCCAAAACTAAGGAACAAAAAGGGAGACCCCTGCATCAGACCTGGCACTCTCCCTGACTGCTCAGCCTATGCGAAAATCCCAATGGTAGATGATCGCATATCCTCGTACCTCGACTGTACAACACCTGAACACCCTATATTAGTGAGGGGACACGACCACCGGCTCCCTACACTAGACACGGAGGGAGTCAGGGTCACCTGGGATCCAGCAAACAGAAAATCACAAATGAATGTACAACACTTATCTTGTAGAAGACTGGGAAATAGGATCAGCATGCACACACACTCCAGGAAGTTGTATAAATCGCACACTAATGCATTATGGGGAGGAATTTAAAGGGATGCAATCAGTCCAACTACATGACAGCTGAGAGAGGCTGACGAGATGAGGAACTGAAAACCAAAACAAAGGAAGCTCAAGGAGGAGGTTCTGAAAGGCATCTGTCAGAGCTTCTCAGATGTCTGCTGGTGACAGTACCCCTCCCTCTACGAGTGGACTCCGGACACTCAGAGCCCACCTTCTCAGGATGGGACCTATGGAAAGCCCTGATGACACGAGAATCCACAATCCTAGAGACCTGAAATTCAAGATTACCATCAACCATAATCGGAGGAGGAGGCAAAGGCGAGGGTACAATGGGTTGAACATAAGGTTTTAATAAGGACTTATGAAAAACATTATGGATCTTCCAAGTCTGAGGAAGATCAAGACGGTAGGCAACAGGATTGATGACAGACAGGATTTTGTAAGGCCCAATAAACTTAGGACCCAACTTCCAGGAGGGAACCTTCAATTTGATATTCTTGGTAGACAACCACACCAGATCACCAACATTCAGGTCCAGACCAGACACACGTCTCTTATCTGCCACACGCTTATATCTCTCACTCATGCTCTTTAGATTATCCTGAATCTTTTGCCAAATAGATGACAAAGACGAGGAGAATCTGTCCTCATCAGGTAAACCAGAAGACCCCTCTCCCGAGAATGTCCCAAAATGCAGATGAAACCCATATGCACCAAAAAATGGTGACTTATCAGCGGACTCCTGACGACGGTTATTTAAAGCAAACTCAGCAAGGGACAAAAAAGAACACCAATCCTCCTGATTCTCCGCCACAAAACAGCGCAGCTATGTCTCCAGATTCTGATTGACGCGCTCTGTCTGGCCATTCAACTGCGGGTGGAAAGCAGAAGAGAATGACAACCGAACCCCCAAGCGAGAACAGAAAGCCTTCCAGAATCTGGAAACAAACTGCGTGCCCCTATCAGAAACTATGTCTGAAGGAATACCACGCAATTTGACAATGTGATCAATAAATGCCTGCGCCAGCGTCTTAGCATTTGGCAAACCAGGAAAAGGGATGAAATGCACCATTTTGCTAAAACGGTCTACCACCACCAGAATCACAGTCTTCCCCGAGGAACGAGGCAGGTCCGTTATGAAGTCCATGGACAGATGTGTCCAAGGACGGGAAGGAATGGGTAAGGAGAGGACCTGATGGCCGTGAATGAGGGACTTTGGCACGAGCGCAAGTCTCGCAGGCTGCCACAAAACCCTCAACCGACTTACGAAGCCCAGGCCACCAGAATCTCAGAGCAATGAGATCCACTGTGGCTCTTGCCCCCGGGTGCCCAGCAAGGACAGTATTGTGGTGTTCCTTAAAAATCTTGTGTCTTAAAGCGAGAGGCACAAACAAGCTCCCAGGAGGACAAAGATCAGGAGCCTCTGACTAGGCTACCTGCACCTCTGCCTCCAATTCAGGATAAAGAGCAGAGACCACCACACCTTCAGCCAAAATGGGACCCGGGTCTTCAAAATTCCCACCTCCCGGAAAACAACGTGACAGAGCATCTGCCTTCACATTCTTAACCCCAGGGCGGAACGTGACAACAAAATTAAACCTTGAAAAGAACAAAGACCATCTGGCCTGTCTCGGGTTCAGACGCTTGGCTGACTCCAAGTAGGCCAGATTTTTATGGTCAGTAAACACGGTAATAGGGTGTCTGGCTCCCTCTAGCCAATGGCGCTATTCCTCAAAAGCCAATTTGATGGCCAACAACTCCCTATCTCCCACATCGTAATTTCTCTCTGCGGAGGAGAGTTTCTTCGAGAAAAAGGCACACGGTTGCCATTTGGCAGGAGAGGAACCCTGAGACAAGACCGCACCCACACCCACCTCAGAACCATCAACCTCAACTATGAAGGGTAGAGAAATATCAGGTTGTACCAAGATGGGAGCGAAAGCAAAACTCTCCTTGATATTAGAAAAGGCCTTACGCGCCTCTACCGACCGGGAAGAAAAATCTACCCCCTTTCTGGTCATATCAGTGAGTGGTTTAACAACAGAGGAATAATTCAAAATAAACTTCCTGTAATAATTGGCAAAGCCCAAAAAACGCATCAGCGCCTTCTGATTCTCAGGAAGCTCCCACTCAAGCACAGCGCGGACCTTCTCGGGGTCCATGCGAAAACCAGAAGCGGAGAGAAGAAACCCCAGAAATTTAATTTCTGGAACCGCAAACACACATTTTTCCAGTTTCGCATATAATTTATTCTCCCGCAGGATGAGCAAGACCTGACGTAAGTGTTCCTTATGAGTTTTGAAATCAGGAGAAAAAATCAAAATGTCATCCAAATACACTAATACAAATTTTCCCATTAAATGATAAAAAATGCTGTTCACAAAATGCTGAAAAACGGCTGGGGCATTCATCAAACCAAAAGGCATAACCACATTTTCAAAATGGCCCTCAGGGGTATTGAAGGCCGTCTTCCATTCGTCTCCTTCTCTGACCCTGACCAGGTTGTATGCCCCTCTTAGATCTAATTTGGAAAAGACTTTAGCCCCAACAATCTGGTTAAACAGGTCCGGGATCAGAGGAAGCGGATAAGGGTCACGAATAGTGATACTGTTCAGCTCCCTGAAATCCAGACATGGTCTTAAAGAATCATCTTTTTTCTTAACAAAGAAAAAACCAGCGGCAACAGGTGACTTCGAGGGTCGTATGTGTCCTTTTCTCAGACTCTCAGAGATATAAGCATGCATAGCGACCCTTTCAGGTTGGGAGAGATTGTATAAACGAGATTTAGGCAGCTTGGCGCCTGGGATGAGATTAATAGGGCAATCGTACTCCCTGTGCGGGGGCAAATCCTGAACTCCACTCTCAGAGAAGACATCCGAAAATTCATAGAGAAAAGGTGGTACAGTCTTAGTATAAACCTCAGAAACAGATGTCGTGAGGCAATTCTCTCTGCAAAAGTCACTCCAACCATTTATTTGCCTCGCTTGCCAATCAATGGTGGGGTTATGTTTAGTGAGCCAGGGTAGCCCCAACACAAGAGGAGTAGGCAATCCGCTAAGGACGAAACATGACACATCCTCAACATGAGCATCACTCACAATTAAACGGATATTGTGAACTATGCCCTTTAATGATTTCTGAGAAAGTGGAGCGGAATCAATAGCAAAAACAGGAATATCCTTTCCCAAAGTGCATACCTGGAAACCATGAGTTATCGCAAATTGATTGTCAATGAGATTGACAGCTGCTCCACTATCTACAAAAATCTCACAAAAAATGTTCTTGCTCTCTAGTGCCACCCTGGCAGGCAGGACAAAACGGGAACTACAAACAAACGGAAAACCTTCAATTTCCGCCTCAACCCTGCCAATAGTAACAGATGGAACATTTTTAAAAGATTTTTTCCTTTTTGTTTCTTTATTACTCCCAAAAAACTGCCTGAATCTCCTAGAGGGACAAACATTTGCCAAATGATTTATACCTCCACAACAAACCTTCCCATGCGGGCTGAATCTTCTATTGTCAGAGGCAATCAACCCCAGCTGCATGGGCTCCTGCTCAGAAGGGGCTGACAGCGACTAAGACCCCTGCACACAGAATGAGACCGCTGCAATGTCCTGGGATTGAGTATGACAGGAAGGAGAGATCTCTCCTCTCTCTCTAAGACGCCTGTCAATACGAACGGCCTGAGACATAGCAGAGTCCAAGGAGATAGGCCTCTCATGAAAGGCAAATGCATCTTTCAATCCCTCTGAAAGACCATGGCAAAATTGACTTCGGAGTGCAGCATCATTCCAACCAGTATCAGCTGCCCATCTCCGAAATTCTGAGCGGTATATCTCTGCGGATTGTTTACCCTGGCATAACAGACGTAGTCTAGACTCAGCCAAAGCAATACAATCCGGATCATCATATATCTGACCCAGGGCTAAAAAGAATTCATCCACTGAACGGAGGGGCCGTGCCCCCACCGGCAGCGAGAAGGCCCAGGACTGAGCGTTATCCCCGAGCAGCGATATAATGATCCCCACCCTCCGTTCCTCATCACTAGAGGAATGGGGAAGAAGGCGAAAATGGAGTTTGCAAGCCTCTCTAAAACGCACAAAATTCTCACTACCCCCGGAGAACGTATCCGGGAGCGAGATCTTAGGCTCAGAACAAACTCCATGAACGCAAGCTGAACCGTTCACTTGAAACTGAGAAAGAGTCCTACGGAGATCTGCTATCTCCAATGAAAGACCCTGCAAGCGTTCAGTCAAAAGTGAAACCGGATCCATGCTTGAGACGGTTTTGGCGGTTTATAATGTCACGGAAGGTGTACAGGAAACAAGACAACACCGAATGAATATATGACTCACTGGATCCAAAACTAAGGAACAAAAAGGGAGACCCCTGCATCAGACCTGGCACTCTCCCTGACTGCTCAGCCTATGTGAAAATCCCAATGGTAGATGATCGCATATCCTCGTACCTCGACTGTATAACACCTGAACACCCTAGAATAGTGAGGGGACACGACCACCGACTCCCTACACTAGACACGGAGGGAGTCAGGGTCACCTGGGATCCAGCAAACAGAAAATCACAAATGAATGTACAACACTTATCTTGTAGAAGACTGGGAAATAGGATCAGCATGCACACACACTCCAGGAAGTTGTATAAACCGCACACTAATGCATTATGGGGAGGAATTTAAAGGGATGCAATCAGTCCATCTACATGACAGCTGAGAGAGGCTAACGAGATGAGGAACTGAAAACCAAAACAAAGGAAGCTCAAGGAGGAGGTTCTGAAAGGCATCGGTCAGAGCTTCTCAGATGTCTGGTGGTGACAGTTTCTCCTTGAAATGGCGTGATAGTGGGTGACCTAAACATTTTTTACTTATATTTTTTACATGTTCCCATATTCTAACCTTCAATTCGCGTTTTGTTCTCCCTACGTACACTGTCCCGCACGGGCACTTTATATAATTAATGACCCCCTTTGAAAAGCAGGACAAGTGTTTTTTTATTTTGTATGAATTGTTATCAGTGATAATTTCCTTAATAATATCTTTTTGTTTAGACGCTAGGCAAGCCTTGCATGTTCTGCAGGGAAAAAAAACTTTTTGGTCGTCTGATATAGATACTTTTTTGTTTTTCCCCTCTGTTGTAATTCTAATTGATGGGGCTATTAAATTTCCCAAGTTTTTTGATTTCCTGAAAATGAATTTAGGAGCCTTTGGTAATTTTTCCCCAATGATTTTATCATGCTTCAAAATGTAACATAGTAACATAGTACATAAGGCCGAAAAAAGACATTTGTCCATCCAGTTCGGCCTGTTATCCTGCAAGTTGATCCAGAGGAAGGCAAAAAAAAAAACCCTGTGAGGTAGAAGCCAATTTTCTCCACTTTAGGGGAACATAAACTTCCTTCCCGACTCCAATCAGGCAATCATAATAACTCCCTGGATCAACAACCCCTCTCTAGTAGCTATAGCCTGTAATATTATTAAGCTCCAGAAATACGTCCAGGCCCCTCTTGAATTCCTTTATTGTACTCACCATCACCACCTCCTCAGGCAGAGAGTTCCATAGTCTAGGCAGAGAGTTCCATAGTCTATGTCCCAATGTTTTTTTATGATTTGTCTAAACTGGTATTCTTTTTTCATTATATTGGGTTATTATGGGTACATTGAACTCAATATTATCCTTCAGTGTGTTTTTCTCACTATCAGTGATTTATTTTTTATTTTTTTTGTATAAGTGATTGCCGCTCTATTTTCATAACCTCATTTTTAATTTCCTCTAATTTGGTGGCATTGTACCCCTTTTCCAGGAATTTTTTCTGTAAATTGTTAGCCTCTTGTTCAAACTGTTCCTTCAAAGTGCAATTCCTCCGTAAGGTTGGATCCGGATTAATGCCTTTCAATGGGCATTAATTCCGGATCCGGCCTTGCGGCAAGTGTTCAGGATTTTTGGCCGGAGCAAAAAGCGCAGCATGCTGCGGTATTTTCTCCGGCCAAAAAACTTTCCGGTCCTGAACTGAAGACATCCTGATGCATCCTGAACGGATTTCTCTCCATTCAGAATGCATTGGGATAATCCTGATCAGGATTCTTCCGGCATAGAGCCCCGACGACGGAACTCTATGCTGGAAAAGAACAATGCAAGTGTGAAAGAGCCCTTAAATAGCTACTTGCCACATTAAGATAAAAATGTCAAAGAACAAAACGACCTACTGTTGTTTTCAAGCATAAAGAGACAGAGATGCTAAGACTGCCATTACAAATGCCAGTCTTAGTATTAAGAGCTTATGCACACGAACGTATTTTCTTTCCGTGTCCATTCCGGTTTTTCATGCGGACCGTATGGGGAACCATTCACTTCAATGGGCCTGCAAAAAATGGAAGTTACTCCATGTGCATTCTGTTTCCGTATATCAGTATTTCCATTCCACAAAAAAATAGAACATGTCCCATTATTGTCCGCATTACACTCAAGGATAGTACTGTTCTAATAGGGTCCAGCTGTTCCATTCCGCAAAATACGGAATGCACACATGTCATCTGTATTTTTTGCGGATCGCAAACTACATACGGTCGTGTGCATGAGCCCTAAGTCAAATGACACAACATTCACCAGTTTTGTTTTTTTAAAGACACAGGCCTTTGTCTGGTGCATCAGATGGCAGTTTCTGGTATAAATTATAGTAAATCGGACAGGTTACAGAAGCTCACACCCTGCCCACTTTTCTTGAAACATTTAAAAAGTGGTGAGAAGAGTAAAAAGTCACACATTATGGTGCAAATATGGCATATGCCGTAGTTTGCAACTTTTTTTTACAATGCAAATATGCATGAAAAAGCTTAATTTATTTTAGTTTCATAATGTTCTTCCCCATTTGTGCATTGTAAGAATGACAATTATATCTATAGAAATATCAAACAACTCTCATTGCTAAAAAAAAAACTCCTCATGAAAGTCACAGTCCAATCACTGCTTTCAATAACCAGGAAATTGTTCTTTAGCCTTTCTCCTTTCCCAGTTATGATCTGATCTTGTCTGAAATCCAGCAAATTTCTGAGCTCCCAAAATTGCTAACTGCTTCTAGACTCCTTTATGAATCAGTTCTTCAGGAGAGATCCTTTCTTACATCCCATGAGATAATGTCCATTCCTGGATTTGCATTCATACATTTCATCTCATCCTTTCAAATAAAATTTAGCTACAAATCAGGTGGGACCGGATGTTCAGTGATATGACTGTAGACAACTTTGCTCCTAAGAAAACCCCCTAAAAAAGCTCATATCAGTTCTTTACTTCTGCCCAATTCAACCTTCATATACAGTACTACTCCCATGACCTATTTGAAGGCCTGGAAACGTAAGCTCAGCTCACCCCTATCTAAGGAGCCTTTGAATAAGATTTGCAAGAATTCACTTAGGTTTTCTAGATGCATCAAACTAAAACAAATGATATTTAAGTTGACTAGTAGGTGGTACAAAATGCCATTTGTTCTGCAATAAATCCCCCTGCAATACCCCACCATGCTGGTGCTGTCACAAACTCCATATCTGGTGGGAATATGAAAAAATAACACTGCAATCCCTAATAATGTCTCTCTTATGCCCGGACACAATTTCACTCTCTACAGAGAGGAGTTTTTGGAATCTGTAGTCCTCCTTCTAAAGGCACTTCTCCAAATCCCTAATACTCCTATGCTAGGCCTCAATTGCAGCTTTACTGTTTATATAACCTTTTTATGCTATAAGTTACGCTCATTACTTTTTGCTCTCTTGTAACTGTTAATATCATGTCTTAGTATGACACATTTAAATTCAAAGAGGACCTTTCATGGGTCCAGACATTATAAATTAGGTATCAGGATACATAGAGCATAGTGCAGGGATCTAATTTTAGCATTGGAGCAATGAGGAGGAGACTGAGTCTTTCTCCGTGGGCGTCTCCTTCTGCCTGGCTGTAGCTCTGTCCAATCGCAGCAGAGAGCGTCACAGCCAGGGAGAAGGGGAGTTTTTTTTTTCTCCCTGGTTGTCACGCTCTCAGCTGCAATTGGACAGCTCACAGACAGGGAGAAGGAGACGCCCACGGAGAAAGACTTAGTCTCCGCCCCATTGCTCCGATGCTATTAATTAACATACCAGGCGGGAGAATACAAGGAGGGCCACAGCGGTCGAACGCAGCAGCGCCCAGAAAAAATAGTAAGTGCAGCTATGTATCCTGATACTTAGTTTATAATGTTTGTACCCATGAAAGGTCCGCCTTAAACTCAATTAAAAGTGAATAAAAAGGGGGCGTGGCCAGCAGCCAAAATAGCTAGTCGCATCTGAGAAGAGCTCCGAGGCTGGCGCGGCACTACCAGGATAAATCCTTGCTGCACTGACCTGCAAGCAATAGATCCGGAGAGGTGATACGTGCGAGAGCCGAAGCGTGCAGAGCCGGGACCGGTGAGATGAAGGTGAAAGAAGGAGGCAGAGTTACAGGCATACTGAGCGATGCGGTGCACAAGATGAGGTGAGAGGAGCGGGGGGAAAAACAGAAGGAGCGGCAGGCAGAAAAAGAGAAAGTCGGGATCAAGACGCAAATAATATCCTGAGCGCCGCTGCAGAGGACGGGGCACAACTAATGCTGCGCACCTCAAGTAATTTTCCCGCCAAACTGCCATATTGTGAACTCCACCTTAGTGCCGGGAGGAAACCACAGTGGAGCTCACTGACAACCGTAAATCACAAAGCACAGCCAAGCTTCCTCACCCAAACACTAAGGTTTAAACCCCAGACTGCCTGAATAAGACATATTCATAGGAGTATAAATTAGCTTCATAAAGAAGACTTGCCAGATCCATTGGCAATTCTACAACTCACAGGAGAACACACTGATATATACCAACCCCAGACACAACTATATTCGCTGTCTATTACTCCATAATCGATCATAACAATGGGGCCACAAAAAGCACCAAATGCTGCAGAAAATGAAAACAATTTGCCAGACAACCTGATGAGAATTCGCGGTCACCTTTACCACAGAGGAATATGCATACCAAAGCCAGCACTGCTTCAGATATAACAGCTCCTGTAAACACTTCTGATGAAGTCCAAGGTGAACCCACTCTTAACCACTTCAGCCCCGCTAGGTGAAACCCCCTTCATGACCAGGCCACTTTTTACACTTCGGCACTACACTAATTTCACCGTTTATCGCTCGGTCATGCAACTTACCACCCAAATGAATTTTACCTCCTTTTCTTCTCACTAATGGAGCTTTCATTTGGTGGTATTTTATTGCTGCTGACATTTTTACTTTTTTTGTTATTAATCAAAATGTAACGATTTTTTTGCAAAAAAATGACATTTTTCACTTTCAGCTGTGAAATTTTGCAAAAAAAACGACATCCATATATAAATTTTTCGCTAAATTTATAGTTCTACATGTCTTTGATAAAAAAAAAATGTTTGGGCAAAAAAAAAATGGTTTGGGTAAAAGTTATAGCATTTACAAACTATGGTACAAAAATGTGAATTTCCGCTTTTTGAAACGGCTCTGATTTTCTGAGCACCTGTCATGTTTCCTGAGGTTCTACAATGCCCAAACAGTAGAAAAACCCCACAAATGACCCCATTTCGGAAAGTAGGCACCCTAAGGTATTCGCTGATGGGCATAGTGAGTTCATAGAACTTTTTATTTTTTGTCACAAGTTAGCGGAAAATGATGATGATTTTATTTTTTTATTTTTTTCTTACAAAGTCTCATATTCCACTAACTTGCGACAAAAAATAAAAAATTCTAGGAACTCGCCATGCCCCTCACGGAATACCTTGGGGTGTCTTCTTTCCAAAATGGGGTCACTTGTGGCGTAGTTATACTGCCCTGGCAATTTAGGGGCCCAAATGTGTGAGAAGTACTTTGCAATCAAAATCTGTAAAAAATGACCGGTGAAATCCGAAAGGTGCACTTTGGAATATGTGCCCCTTTGCCCACCTTGGCATCAAAAAAGTGTCACACATCTGGTATCGCCGTACTCAGGAGAAGTTGGGGAATGTGTTTTGGGCTGTCATTTTACATATACCCATGCTGGGTGAGAGAAATATCTTGGCAAAAGACAACTTTTCCAATTTTTTTATACAAAGTTGGCATTTGACCAAGATATTTTTCTCACCCAGCATGGGTATATGTAAAATGACACCCCAAAACACATTGCCCAACTTCTCCTGAGTACGGCGATACCAGAGGTGTCACACTTTTTTGCTGCCAAGGTGGGCAAAGGGGCACATATTCCAAAGTGCACCTTTCGGATTTTGCAGGGCATTTTTTACACATTTTGATTGCAAAGTTCTTCTCACACATTTGGGCCCCTAAATTGCCAGGGCAGTATAACTACCCCACAAGTGACCCCATTTTGGAAAGAAGACACCCCAAGGTATTCCGTGAGGGGCATGGCGAGTTCCTAGAATTTTTTATTTTTTGTCGCAAGTTAGTGGAATATGAGACTTTGTAAGGAAAAAAGAAAAAAAAAGAAAAATCAGCATTTTCCGCTAAATTGTGACAAAAAATAAAAAATTCTAGGAACTCGCCGTGCCCCCCACGGAATACCTTGGGGTGTCTTCTTTCCAAAATGGGGTCACTTGTGGCATAGTTATACTGCCCTGGCAATTTAGGGGCCCAAATGTGTAAGAAGTACCTTGAAATCAAAATGTGTAAAAAATGGCCTGCGAAATCTGAAAGGTGCCCCTTTGCCCACCTTGGCTGCAAAAAAGTGTCACACATCTGGTATCGCCGTACTCAGGAGAAGTTGGGGAATGTGTTTCGGGGTGTCATTTTACATATACCCATGCTGGGTGAGAGAAATATCTTGGCAAAAGACAACTTTTCCCATTTTTTTATACAAAGTTGGCATTTGACCAAGATATTTCTCTCACCCAGCATGGGTATATGTAAAATGACACCCCAAAACACATTCCCCAACTTCTCCTGAGTACGGCGATACCAGATGTGTCACACTTTTTTGCAGCCTAGATGCGCAAAGGGGCCCAAATTCCTTTTAGGAGGGCATTTTTAGACATTTGGATCCCAGACTTCTTCTCATGCTTTAGGGCCCCTAAAAATCCAGGGCAGTATAAATACCCCACATGTGACCCCACTTTGGAAAGAAGACACCCCGAGGTATTCAATGAGGGGCCTGGCGAGTTCCTAGAATTTTTTTTTTTTTTGCATAAGTTAGCGGATATTGATTTTTTTTGTTTTTTTTCTCACAAAGTCTCACTTTCCGCTAACTTAGGACAAAAATTTCAATCTTTCATGGACTCAATATGCCCCTCACGGAATACCTTGGGGTGTCTTCTTTCCGAAATGGGGTCACATGTGGGGTATTTATACTGCCCTGGCTTTTTAGGGGCCCTAAAGCGTGAGAAGAAGTCTGGAATATAAATGTCTAAAAATGTTTACGCATTTGGATTCCGTGAGGGGTACGGCGAGTTCATGGGAGATTTTATTTTTTGACACAAGTTAGTAGAATATGAGACTTAGTAAGAAAAAAACAAAACAAAAAAAAAAATTCCGCTAACTTGTGCCAAAAAAAATGTCTGAATGGAGCCTTACAGGGGGGGTGATCAATGACAGGGGGGGTGATCAATGACAGGGGGGTGATCAATGACAGGGGGGTGATCAATGACAGGGGGGTAATCACCCATATAGACTCCCGGATCACCCCCCTGTCATTGATCACCCCCCTGGTAAGGCTCCATTCAGACGTCCGTATAATTTTTACTGATCCATGGATCGGATCCGCAAAACACATGCGGACGTCTGAATGGAGCCTTACAGGGGGGTTATCAATGACAGGGGGTGATCAGGGTAATCAGGGTGATCACCCCCCTGTCATTGATAACCCCCCCTGTAAGGCTCCATTCAGACATCCGCATGATTTTTTACGGATCCATGGATACATGGATCGGATCCACAAAACACATGCGGACGTCTGAATGGAGCCTTACAGGGGGGTTATCAATGACAGGGGGTGATCAGGGTAATCAGGGTGATCACCCCCCTGTCACTGATCACCCCCCCTGTAAGGCTCCATTCAGACATCCGCATGATTTTTTACGGATCCATGGATACATGTATCGGATCCACAGAACGCATGCGGACGTCTGAATGGAGCCTTACAGGGGGGTTATCAATGACAGGGGGTGATCAGGGTAATCAGGGTGATCACCCCCCTGTCACTGATCACCCCCCCTGTAAGGCTCCATTCAGACATCCGCATGATTTTTTACGGATCCATGGATACATGGATCGGATCCACAGAACGCATGCGGACGTCTGAATGGAGCCTTACAGGGGGGTTATCAATGACAGGGGGTGATCAGGGTAATCAGGGTGATCACCCCCCTGTCACTGATCACCCCCCCTGTAAGGCTCCATTCAGACATCCGCATGATTTTTTACGGATCCATGGATACATGTATCGGATCCACAGAACGCATGCGGACGTCTGAATGGAGCCTTACAGGGGGGTTATCAATGACAGGGGGTGATCAGGGTAATCAGGGTGATCACCCCCCTGTCACTGATCACCCCCCCTGTAAGGCTCCATTCAGACGTCCGCATGATTTTTTACGGATCCATGGATACATGTATCGGATCCACAGAACGCATGCGGACGTCTGAATGGAGCCTTACAGGGGGGTTATCAATGACAGGGGGTGATCAGGGTAATCAGGGTGATCACCCCCCTGTCACTGATCACCCCCCCTGTAAGGCTCCATTCAGACATCCGCATGATTTTTTACGGATCCATGGATACATGGATCGGATCCACAGAACGCATGCGGACGTCTGAATGGAGCCTTACAGGGGGGTTATCAATGACAGGGGGTGATCAGGGTAATCAGGGTGATCACCCCCCCTGTCACTGATCACCCCCCCTGTAAGGCTCCATTCAGACATCCGCATGATTTTTTACGGATCCATGGATACATGGATCGGATCCACAGAACGCATGCGGACGTCTGAATGGAGCCTTACAGGGGGGTTATCAATGACAGGGGGTGATCAGGGTAATCAGGGTGATCACCCCCCTGTCACTGATCACCCCCCCCTGTAAGGCTCCATTCAGACATCCGCATGATTTTTTACGGATCCATGGATACATGGATCGGATCCACAGAACGCATGCGGACGTCTGAATGGAGCCTTACAGGGGGGTTATCAATGACAGGGGGTGATCAGGGTAATCAGGGTGATCACCCCCCTGTCACTGATCACCCCCCCTGTAAGGCTCCATTCAGACGTCCGCATGATTTTTACGGATCCATGGATACATGGATCGGATCCGTAAAAATCATGCGGACGTCTGAATGGAGCCTGACAGGGGGGTTATCAATGACAGGGGGTGATCAGGGTAATCAGGGTGATCACCCCCCTGTCACTGATCACCCCCCCTGTAAGGCTCCATTCAGACGTCCGCATGATTTTTACGGATCCATGGATACATGGATCGGATCCGTAAAAATCATGCGGACGTCTGAATGGAGCCTTACAGGGGGGGTGATCAGTGACAGGGGGGTGATCAATGACAGGGGGTGATCAGGGAGTGTATATGGGTGATCACCCGCCTGTCATTGATCACCCCCCTGTAAGGCTCCATTCAGACTTCCGCATGATTTTTACGGATCCATGGATACATGGATCGGATCCGTAAAAATCATGCGGACGTCTGAACGGAGCCTGACAGGGGGGTGATCAATGACAGGGCGGTGATCAATGACAGGGGGGTGATCAGGGAGTTTATATGGGGTGATCATGGGTGATCAGGGGTTTATAAGGGGTTAATAAGTGACGGGGGGGGGGGTGTAGTGTAGTGTGGTGTTTGGTGCGACTGTACTGACCTACCTGAGTCCTCTGGTGGTCGATCCAAACAAAAGGGACCACCAGAGGACCAGGTAGGAGGTATATTAGACGCTGTTATGAAAACAGCGTCTAATATACCTGTTAGGGGTTAAAAAATTCGGATCTCCAGCCTGCCAGCGAGCGATCGCCGCTGGCAGGCTGGAGATCCACTCGCTTACCTTCAGTTCCTGTGAGCGCGCGCGCCTGTGTGCGCGCGTTCACAGGAAATCTCGCGTATCGCGAGATGACGCGTATATGCGTGACTGTGCGCAGCCCTGCCACCTCCGGAACGCACATGTGCGTTAGGCGGTCCGGAGGTGGTTAAGCAAGTAACAGCTCAGGTTCTAGAAGCCATTACTGCATGTAAAACGTCTTTCACAGCGAAATTGGACGAAGTCAAGATTGATCTGGGCCTCCTACGTCAAGATATGCACAATTTACGAGAAAGAGTTCAACACACGGAAGAACATATATCATGCATAGAAGACGCTACCACCACTGTTTCTAGATCCATTTCTGATCTTAACACTAAGGCTCTGGAAACAGAAAGCAGATGATCTAGGAAACAGGCTCTGCAGAAATAACATCAGAATCATCGGCTTGCCTGAAAGAGCGGAAGGCCACAAACCAGATTAATTTATTGAAAACTGGATGAAGGAATTATTTCCAGATGCTAATTTCTCATCACCCTTTGCAGTAGAAAGGGCTCATAGAGTACCGGCAAAACCACCCCCACCTGGAGCCCCACCTAGACCCATGCTCGCAAGATTTCTCAATTGCAAGGACAGAGACAAGTACGACAATACCAGAGTATCCATATTCCCAGATTTTTTCAATTTTCAATGGAACTGCAGAAACAACGGGCCACTTTTATGGATATCAAGCGACGCCTGAGAGAAGCCAACATACCATACTCCATGGGGTATCCTGCGAAGCTACGAGTAGTGGATGGTGACAGAGTGGTACTTTTTACCTCCCATAAAGAAGCTACTGAATGATTGACTATGAGGCGAAGATCACCAAGACGCTGAGATTCCTGATAGAGCCTAACGGCACCAATGGACTGGATAGGATAAGTTGAACTGTTTAGCTACAGTTAATTACAGTTTCTGGTTGCACCTACAGTATATACATATAAGCTAACATGGTTGTGAGACACCATAGATATTTATATAATTTATCATAGTAGTGGCTGCAGCCGGCATGCCAATGCCCTAACATCAAAGACAAAGGCATCCCGGTCTCATACTCTGTTTAGAGACAGGTTATACCAGACGAGATATATAAGTTTACAAGATTCTAAATGTTTGCGAACATAGGTTGTTCAATTTGTTCTCAGTTTGCTTGGTTATATATTGTTACCAACACTTTTAGATATGCCAATACAGCCATTGCGGTAAGTTCAGCCCCTGATGTTATAGGTTTACTCAGAGCATCATGGCTGACTTGAAAATCCTATCATGGAATGTCAGGGGATTGGGCACCCCACAAAAAAGATCAATGGCGTTTGCATTCATTAGACATTCCAGACCACAAATACTGTGTCTCCAGGAAACACATCTGCTAGCTAATACCTCTGGGGCCCTGAAGAGGCCATGGATACAATGGGCTGCACACTCCTATCATACTTCCTCTTCAAGGGGGGTGTCCCTGCTAATACATAAACAATTACGTTGGGAGGTAAAAGAACTAGTCACAGATACAGAAGGCAGATATGTCTTTATTCATGCTCTTATTGATAATGAACAGTACGTCTTACTAGGTATTTATAATCCTCCTCCAGGTTCTATGCAGGTCCTACACAGTAATATGTATGGGAGATTTAAACATGATGTTGGATCCCCCGCTGGACCGACTCCTCAATGCGGTTGACCATTCAAATACAGGAAATATCTCAAATCGCAATAGATTCTTAGCTGAATTCAGATGGTTCGATATATGGAGAACTAAAAATCATGGATCTCAGGTGTATTCATGTCATGGGGGTAGTCGCGATTACTTAACCAGGAAAGATTACATGCTAGGCAATGGACTAACATTGTTAAATACCAGATCCATAATATACTTACCCCGGGGAATATCAGATCACTCCCCAATACTAGGTATGTTAACACGCAGAGCTACATCAGTAATGTACAGGATGAATATACACCCGTTCTGGCTGAACCTTATGGGTTTAACAGATGGGACCTTATACCAACTGCAGGATTTTTTTTATACGCATGTCGATGAACCCAATCTAGCTCTGGTGTGGGACACCATAAGTCTTTTCTACGTGGGACACTACACTCCAACATAACATACATTAAAAAGGACACAAAACTTTCTGAAATGGAGCTAGAATCTTAATGCACCGCGTTGGAACAACAATACATTTGTCCAGGGCCGTCTTTAACACAGGGCAAAAAGGGCAGTTGCCCTAGGCCCAGTTACTCCTGGGGGGCCCAAGACAGCTGCCTCTTGAGCCCTGCTGGCGACTGGTGACGTGGGGGGGGGGGGGGGGGGGGGCGGCGGCAGGGCACAGGGAGATGACCGCTTCCATTGTCTCTCCATAGTCATCTGTGATACAGATGGAAGTGCTGCGGCGGGGCAGGGGAGGGAGAGGCGTTTCCCTTTCCCTTTCTTCTGATAGTCTGCAGGCAGTAGGCCTGCAGCCTATCGCGGCCGCCGGTGCAGGCGTCGCAATGACGTCATTGTGCCGCCTGAGCCGTATAGCGCGAGACACAGGCCAGAAGAGGCCTGCATCGCATCGCAGACAGCCTGATGGAGGTAAGTATAAGTGTTTCAGGTAAGTATATGGAGTAGTACAAGCACTCTATCACCTGAACCTGCAGAGAGGTGTTTCTATATGTCGATGTAAATGTTGTAGAATTGTAATGTTTGAATACAGTGTGCGCTGAGACAATATATAATATAAAATATATATTTATTTCGTTATTAGGACATCCAATTCACATGAATTCCTCAAAATAGGTTAAAACGTGGAAAAATATAGTTTAAAAAGATCAAAGAACGGTTAAAATATTTATAAAAAATTAAAATGAAAAGTAGTCAAAAAATGGTGAAAAATAATCCTATTATAGTTGAAGGGGTATATATATATATATATATATATATAACAAAAGGAAATTCGGCGGCACCAGTACGCTGGCTCAGGTGCTATGTCCAAGGGAATGAGCTTCACCCTTAATATATATCCGGAAATGGGACAGCACTCCAAGACTTGAAAAGAATAAATATCTTTATTCACCCATGTGAAAATAGCAGCAACGTTTCAGCTCACAACCGAGCCTTTCTCAAGCAAAGAAACACAAGCTTGTGCCTATCTTACATAACACTCTCAAAAATCAAGTGACCAGTGAACTTGCAGATCAAGAACATGTGACTACTTGTCATGTGAAAATAATTACCCTAATTAGGTCATGTGAACAATTACATATGCAAAGTATCCTACTATTGAATACACAGAGCTGTGCCCATTAGTATTGCATCCAAACTCTTAACATTTGAATAGTGCATTTAACAAAGTGCATATATGCATAAATACAGTGAATGAAAGCACAAGGATAAATAGTACATAGATAATTAAAATCATACACCAAGGAGACTGAGGAAGAAAAAAAGCGTTTGACTATGTCCGACAAAATCGCGTGTCCATGTGAATACTGGCCAAGAAAAGCACTTTTAACTAATACTGCAAGTACCACATGATGTCAAAGACAGACCTCTGCCTCCGATATGCGCACGCAGCTCAGCTCCACTACATCGCTAGCAACCTAGCTTCATGATGTTACTACATGATGTCAAAATGAATCTCTAGTATTAAGTGGTTATTATGGGAGATCCCCATTACACTGTCTATGGACCGAAACAGTGAGATGGTTAGGGGTACACTACATTCACATGTGGTGTCCCCCTTACCTGACCACAATTTTGGAGGGGTTGATCCACCCGGGAGGTTGGATCCCTTTCCGATTGGCCCGGACAGTGAGGTTGACACAATGATAAGTGCCTTGTTTGAAACTGAGACGACACCTTTAAAGTAATGTCACATTATGCGCGTGCGTTAGCTCTTACACAGTAACATCATGAAGCTAGGTTGCTAGCGATGTAGTGGTGCTGAGCTGCGTGCGCATATTGGAGGCAGAGGTCTGTCTTTGACATCATGTGGTACTTGCAGTATTAGTTAAAAGTGCTTTTCTTGGCCAGTATTCACATGGACACGCGATTTTGTCGGACATAGTCAAACGCTTTTTTTCTTCCTCAGTCTCCGTGGTGTATGATTTTAATTATCTATGTACTATTTATCCTTTTGTGCTTTCATTCACTGTATTTATGCATATATGCACTTTGGTAAATGCACTATTCAAATGTTAAGAGTTTGGATGCAATACTAATGGGCACAGCTCTGTGTATTCAATAGTAGGATACTTTGCATATGTAATTGTTCACTTGACCTAATTAGGTTAATTATTTTCACATGACAAGTAGTCACATGTTTTTGATCTGCAAGTTGACTGGTCACTTGATTTTTGAGAGTGTTATGTAAGATAGGCACAAGCTTGTGTTTCTTTGCTTGAGAAAGGCTCAGTTGTGAGCTGAAACGTTGCTGCTATTTTTTCACATGTGTGAATAAAGATATTTATTCTTTTCAAGTCTTGGAGTGCTGTCCCATTTCCGGATATATATATATATATATATATATATATATATAGTCCTGTAGTTATAGTTCATTCATATATACTATCCCAGTGGAGATCCCATGTAGGGGTGCCAGCTGTGAGAGGTGGGGTACTAGGTTTATCCCCTGTGATCCACTGTGCTTGTCTGGATCTTGTGGTTTGGGGGAGCCTTTAAGTGTGTAAAAGAAGTATTTAACCTGGTTTCGTGGTAACAAACGATTTACCGTATCCTCTGCCTCTCTTTCTCCCCCTGTGGGTTAGCGTGCTGGGGCGGTGTTGTTTGTCCTGGCCTGAAGTGAGTCCTGTGGACTGCAGCTTGTTTCCGGGTAGTGGATCACGTGTCTGCCGGCGGGTCACGTCGCATCCCACATGACCGGAGTACAGCCGAAATTCAAAAATTCTTAGTGCACTGTTGGTTGATACCGCTTATCCTCAAGTGCATGTGGTATGATGCGGTTTCTCTTAGGAATAATGCTGTAGGCCAGACGCATTTTCTCAGTGGCTAAGCATTATCCCTGGTGTGTGCATCTTTTTATATCCACCTTGGGGGCGTGGCCATGTTGCTGATTTGGGTTGCTAAAAAGGTGGACCGGATTTCCATATTGAATGGGTAGTATTGGATAGGGACAGAAAGCAATACATTCTTTATAGTGAAAGAATAAATGGATGTGTGGTGTATCATTATGTGTATTGTATATTTGATGCAAATAACTTATTTTGGGTATAGAATTCATTCTGCTATAGATTTTACCTTGGAGAGGGTTTGCTCATTCTTTTAGTAGTCCACTTCTGTCATATAAGTCTATCTGCGTTCAGTTTCTCTAAAAATGCAGGTGCGTTTTAGTTGCGTTTTTGGTGTGTTTTGTGTCTCTGTTTGTGTCTATCTGGGTGATTTATTAGAAAGGCCAAAAATCTAGGCCTCAAAATTGCCCCCACATATAAAAAAAACAAGAACAAAAGAATCCAATAATTGGCTAAATCTGAAAGGCTTTTTCAGATGCGGTACATGAAATAACTGCAAAACGACAAAATTCCCTAAAAAAAACTACCAATGTACAGTCGTGGCGAAAAGTTTTGAGAATGACACAAAAATTTGTTTCCACAAAGTTTGCTGCTAAACTGCTTTTAGATCTTTGTTTTAGTTGTTTCTGTGATGTAGTAAAATATAATTACACGCACTTCATACGTTTCAAAGGCTTTTATCGATAATTACATGACATTTATGCAAAGAGTCAGTATTTGCAGTCTTGGCCCTTCTTTTTCAGGACCTCTGCAATTCGACTGCGCATGCTCTCAATCAACTTCTGGGCCAATTCCTGACTGATAGCAACCCATTCTTTCATAATCACTTCTTGGAGTTTGTCAGAATTAGTGGGTTTTTGTTTGTCCACCCGCCTCTTGAGGATTGACCACAAGTTCTCAATGGGATTAAGATCTGGGGAGTTTCCAGGCCATGGACCCAAAATGTCAACGTTTTGGTCCCCGAGCCACTTAGTTATCACTTTTGCCTTATGGCACGGTGCTCCATCGTGCTGGAAAATGCATTGTTCTTCACCAAACTGTTGTTGGATTGTTGGAAGAAGTTGCTGTTGGAGGGTGTTTTGGTACCATTCTTTATTCATGGCTGTGTTTTGGGGCAAAATTGTGAGTGAGCCCACTGCCTTGGATGAGAAGCAACCCCACACATGAATGGTCTCAGGATGCTTTACTGTTGGCATGACACAGGACTGATGGTAGTGCTCACCTTTTCTTCTCCGGACAAGCCTTTTTCCTGATGCCCCAAACAATCAGAAAGAGACTTCATCGGAGAATATGACTTTGCCCCAGTCCTCAGCAGTCCATTCACCATATTTTCTGCAGATGATCAATCTGTCCCTGATGTTTTTTTTTGAGAGAAGTGGCTTCTTTGCTGCCCTTCTTGACACCAGCCATCTTCCATAAGTCTTCGCCTCACTGTGCGTGCAGATGCGCTCACACCTGCCTGCTGCCATTCCTGAGCAAGCTCTGCACTGGTGGCACTCCGATCCCGCAGCTGAATCCTCTTTTGGAGACGATCCTGGCGCTTGCTGGACTTTCTTGGACGCCCTGAAGCCTTCTTAACAAGAATTGAACCTCTTTCCTTGAAGTTCTTGATGATCCTATAAATTGTTGATTGAGGTGCAATCTTAGTAGCCACAATATCCTTGCCTGTGAAGCCATTTTTATGCAACGCAATGATGGCTGCACGTGTTTCTTTGCGGGTCACCATGGTTAACAATGGAAGAACAATGATTTCAAGCATCACCCTCCTTTTAACAGGTCAAGTCTGCCATTTTAACCCAATCAGCCTGACATAATGATCTCCAGCCTTGTGCTCGTCAACATTCTCACCTGAGTTAACAAGACGATCACTGAAATGATCTCAGCAGGTCCTTTAATGACAGCAATGAAATGCAGTGTAAAGGTTTTTTGGAGATTAAGTAAATTTTCATGGCAAAGAAGGACTATGCAATTCATCTGATCACTCCTCATAACATTCTGGAGTATATGCAAATTGCTATTATAAAAACGTAAGCAGCAACTTTTCCAATTTCCAATATTTATGTAATTCTCAAAACTTTTGGCCACGACTGTACAATCTACCAATAACCCATTCTATTTAGATATTAAAGACCATCTCACATGCAACTCAACTGACGTGATATACATGTTACAATGCCCATGCAACAAACAATATATCGGTCGCACCAAATGCACTCTCAAAAAAAGAATATCTGAGCACATCAACAATATCAAAAAAGGCTTCGACCGACACCCATAACCAAGACTCCTCATCACTAAAATTTACAGCCATAGAGAAAGTCAAGAAATTCTGGAGAGGGGGAAATCACATAGCAGCAATGTCCAGACTGGAATCCAGAAGGATTTACGAATTCAAAACCCTAATCCCCAAGGGACTCAACGCAGAAATAGAAATATCCGGGTTCCTGTAACTTGCCAACACCTATACTCCTCCACATAGAGATACTACAACGTAGACGACCAGGGGTGAGGTGTCTCCCCTTCATGGGACATGGAGCGTCCGGCTGCTTACCAGCACCTCCATGTCCCCTCGCGGGTAGACACCCACTCCTCCCCATCTTATACACCAAAGACTCTCAGAAATCCAGAGACTACAGACAAAAACTGCAAATAATGGATAGTCCCACCGTCAACAACAGATGAAACATACCATCCCAAAACACTAAATGCACCAATAACGCAGTGAAATCGCAACCAAAATACCACTACGTTTTTCACAGACACAACCAACAGTAACAGATCACTAACAGATATCACCCCCAAGGCAAAATAGACTCGACCTCCATACACCCACAACCCCCTCCCTCAGTCACTGCACACAAAAAAACATAAATAATCTCATAAAATTACATATAGTCCCACCCCATCAGAATTAAAAGACAAATACACAATCTTGAACACCGAAAACAATGTTCTAATAAATCACCCAGATAGACACAAACAGAGACACAAAACGCACAAAATACGCAACTAAAACGCTAACCCTCTCCAAGGTAAAATCTATAGCAGAATGAATTCTATACACAAACTAAGTTATTTGCATCAAATATACAATACACATAATGATACATCACACATCCATTTATTCTTTCACTATAAAGAATTTATTGCTTTCTGTCCCTATCCAATACTACCCATTCAATATGGAAATCCGGCCCACCTTTTTAGCCAACCCCAATCAGCAACATGGCCACACCCCCAAGGTGGATATAAAAAGATGCACACACCAGGGATAATGCTTAGCCACTGAGGAAGAAGTAGCCAGCTTCGAAATGCGTCTGGCCTACAGCATTATCTCTAAGAGAAACCGCATCATACCACATGAACTTGAGGATAAGCGGTATCAACCAACAGCGCGCTAAGAAGTTTTGAATTCCAGCCGTACTCCGGTCACGTGGGACGCCACGTGACCAGCCGGCAGACACATGATCCACTACCCAGAAGCAAGCCGCAGTCCACAGAACTCACTTCAGGCCAGGACAAACAACACCGCCCCAGCACGCTAACCCACAGGGGGAGAAAGAGACTCAGAGGATACGGTAAATTGTTTGTTACCACAAAACCAGGTCAAATACTTCTTTTACACACTTAAAGGCTCCCCCAAACCACAAGATCCAGACAAGCACAGTGGATCACAGGGGATATACCTAGTGTAAACACCCAGTGAGTGGAACCCACCCCACTTCTCACAGCTGGCACCCCTACATTGGATCTCCACTGGGATAGTATATATGAATGAACTATACCTACAGGACTATATATATACCCCTTCAACTTTTTTGACTACTTTTCATTTTCATTTATTCATTTTTTCTTTGATCTTTTTAAACTATATTTTTCCACGTTTTAACCTATTTTGAGGAATTCATGTGAATTGGATGTCCTAATAACTAAATAAATATATATTTTGAATTATATATTGTCTCAGCGCACACTGTATTCAATCATCACAATTCTACAACATTTACATCGACATATTGAAACACCTCTCCGCAGCTTCAGGTGATAGAGTGCCTGTACCACTCCATATACTTACCTGATACATCCCTTCAAAGGACTGTGGGGCAGTCCTGGCACAAGAGCACCTAGGTCCACTAGTTGTGTAGGGTGAACCGCCATCCATTCTGTTTACTGTACGTGTTTATTTTTTTTTATATGGTACTACTACTGGCACATGATTGGGGGGCATCTATAGGGGCACCTGTTACTGGCACATGATTGGGGGGCATATATGGGGCCACCTGTTACTGGCACATGATTGAGGGGCATCTATGGGGGCACCTGTTACTGGCACATGATTGGGGGGGCATCTATGGGGTACTTGTTACTGGCATATGATTGGGGGGAATCTATGGGGGCACCTGTTACTGGCACATGATTGGGGGGCATATATGGGAGCACTTGTTACTGGCACATGATTGGGAAGCATCTATGGGGGCACTTGTTACAGGCACATGATTGGGGGGCATCTATGGGGGTACTTGTTACTGGCACATGTTTGGTGGCATCTATGGGGGTACTTGTTAATGGCACATGATTGGGGGGCATCTATGGGGCACTTATTACTGGCACATGATTGGGGGGGCATCTATGGAGGCACTTGTCACTGGCACATTATTGGGGGGCATCTACAGGGCACATCTTACTGGCACATTATTGGGGGCATGTATGGGGGACTTCTTACTGGCACATTATTGGTGGTACTTTTTACTGGCACATTATTGGGTGGCACTATGGGGGCATCTACTGAGGCCACAAAGAAGGGGTATTTTATATGGGGGGGGGAGGGAGGAGAGGAACACTATGGGGGCTTCTAATGAGGCCACAAAAAGGGGTATTTTATATGGGGGGGCTCTGTATAGGGGTATTTTATACTAGGGCACATTATGATGGGTACTATGGGGAAGGGGAGAGAGGAGTACTATGGCTCATCCATGGGGGGGCACTAAGAAGGGGTATTTTATACTTGCAAATTATGGGGGACATTGAAGGCATCTATTGGGGCACTATATATGGGGCATGTTATACTGGTACATTATGGGGGCACTAGAAAGAAGGGTGAGAGGAGCACTATGGGGCATTTACTGGGGGCACTATATAGGGTTATTTTATACTGGCACATTATGGGGGCACTATGGGGACATTAGCACAACTGGGGGCATTAAAAGGGGGTATTTTTTGTACTAGCACATTATAAGGATAATTATTACTACTGGGGGGCATTGTGAGGGACTTTATTACTAATGGGAGTCTATGGGGAACATGATTACTAGTATGGGCACTATGGGAGCATTATTACCTCTGGGGCACAGTGGGGACATGTTTGGGGCACTGTAGGAGCACTATTACTACCATGTGTGCTCTAGCAGAGAATTATTCCTATTGGGCTTTTGGGAGCACTATTACTGTAGGGGGCACCTTGGCACAGTATCAGCTTACCACAATTATTTTTAGGGGACGTTATGTTTACACTATTAGTGTCAGCCGCACTATTTGCAGGGCGCAGTTATTTTAGGGCACTGTCTGCATGGTACTACTATTATCAGGGGGTTTATCTGTTTCTGCAGTATAGTATTGGGGAGCACAGCAGCACAGTATTGGGGGTGGTAGGATGATTTGTCCAGAAGATGGGAGGATGACGTAAAAGTAGTAAACTAAGATTTTGTTTGTCAAACTGCAGAGACGAGAAATGGCTGAAAAATTGTGGTCTGGTCTGAAGGTCTCAAAGGAGAAGATGAGGAAAGAGAACATCTACATCAAAGAGACGTCACTGGATGTAAGAGATATGTGGCACTGTATTACCCTGTATGTAGGGGTGGACGGAGGGGTTAGTAGTACAGTACTATCTGCACATTGTAAAAAAAAAAATCTGTAAAATACTACCGTATATATTTGTGTTAGAAGTTGTGCTTTTTCAATTTTTAGAATAATGATACAGCCATTTTATTTGATAATTTTGTGGACACAATATTCACCAGAACCACAACAGCTAAACGTAGTAGTTCTGGTGTCTATAGCATGTCTCTGCAAGCTTTTTAATGTAAACACTGCCTTTTCAGGAAAAAAGACAGTATTTATATTACCACCAAGGAACACCTCTAGTGGCCATTCATCATTATTAACCCATCACTGGTGCGATGTGTAAACATGACGCCCGCTCGCACGTGCAGCAGGTGTCATGACCGGCATACAGCATGTATGTTTCATACAGCAGAGACCTGTGGCTAATTACCGAGACCGGCAATAATGCCTATTGCAGTAATTAAATGCTTTAGATGCCGTGATCAAGTGAGATCATGGCACCTAAATGCACAAAAACCTTGTGTGACCAATCCGTGCATAGGTAGTTGCGCTGAATACTGTAAGCCTTACTGATAAGGCTAACTGTATTCAAGCTGCAATTCTTATTTTGGCCACCAGATGGCAGTCCGGAATAAGAAATGAGCAAAAGTAAGCAAAATTAGCTAATAAAAAATTCCTGATAGACCAAAATAAAATAAAAATTAATAAGCTCATATATAAGACACATAATGATCACAAAAAAAGATTAAAATATAAAAAATATATAAAAGTTTAAATCACCCCCCTTTCCGTATAATAAAAAAATAAATACCTATATAACAATAAATATAAACATCATGGGTATCACCGTGATCTAAAATGCCCAATACGGTGAATGGTGTAACAGAAAAAAAGGGTCAAAATGGCCGATTTGCCATTTTTTCATTTCTTCTCTTACCCATAAAAATGTCATAAAATGTGATCAAAAAGTCACGCATACTCCAAAATGGTATTAATTAAAAGTACAGATTGTTCTGCAAAAAATTAGCCCCTAAACAGCTAAGTAGACATAAGTATTATTAAGTTATGGGGGTCAGAATATGGTGTTAAAAAAAAAAAAAAAAGATTCTTAAAGTTTAACCCCTTAAGGACGCAGGGCGTACCGGTACGCCCTATTTCCCGAGTCCTTAAGGACTCAGGGCGTACCGGTACGTCCTAACTTTAAATCAAGATTCCGGCGCCGCGGGGGTTAATCAAAACGGGATGCCGGCTGAAATCATTCAGCCGGCATCCCGTAACAACACGGAGGGGGGTCATTTGACCCCCCCGTATTGGCGATCGCAGAAAACCGCAGGTCAATTCAGACCTGCGGTTTTCTGCGTTTCCGGTCCATTCGGGTCTCCTGTGACCCGATGAACCGGAAAAAGACTGTGATCGGTGGCGTGATTACACACCACCAATCGCAGTACGAAGATTTGGAGAGGCGGTGCTGGCCCTGGTGCTGAACACCACTGTCCAGGATGCTGATTGTTGCAGGGGAGAGAGGCGCGAGATTTAAACTTCCTGCGCTCCTCTCTCCCCTCCTCTTTCTGTCCAGCACCCTCACCGTGCAGCATCGTCCAGCACCAGCTCCTGCGTCCCCCTAAAATCGGCATCCATCACCCTCCTGCACCCATCGCCATCCAGGTAGGTTAGGGTCAGTGAGGGAGAGGCACCGTTAGGCAGGGAAAGAAGGAAAAAGTTAGTTAAGAAAAAAAAAATAATAATAACTTTTATCTAAATCTTTCTTTGTTCCATCTCTCAGGCCCCAGACCCCCCCTGCCACTTGCCCTCACCACCAGCCCCAGCACCTCAGGGTACACTTACAAGTTTTGTGTGTACGAGGGGCGAGATTCCCGTATTCAACCCCCAGAATGTCCCCCTACTCTGGGTGTTAGCGGGAAACTCATGTGGGACCTTATGTACCCACTGCTGGATAACGGTTACTACTTGTACGTGGATAACTTTTATACCAGCATTCCCTTGTCAGGGTCCCTTGCCGCCAGATCCACGTTCGCTTGTGGGACCGAGCGGAAAAATCAACGCAGCCTCCCTGCCTACCCCCTCCAGGTACCTATCCCCAGGGGTGAGACCCGTGCCCTTACCAGTGGAAACCTGTTGCTGGTCAGGTATGAGGACAAGAGGAATGCCCTTATGCTGTCCACAATCCACGGTAACAGCACCACCCCCGTCTCTGTGCGAGGTACCACGGCAACGGTCCTCAAGCCCAATTGTATCGTTGACTACAAATCGGTATATGGGAGGAGTTGATCTCTCTGATCAAGTCCTCAAGCCATATAACGCCATGCGCAAAACCCGGGCATGGTACAAAAAAGTTGCGGTCTACTTGGTACAGGTTGCCTTGTACAACTCTTTTGTACTATCCCGAAGCGCTGGCAGCACAGGGACATTCCTCCAATTCTATGAGGCAGTCCTCAAAGACCTGATCTTTTTGGACCGGGAAAGAGCAGGCCAGAGTACCTCGGGAATTGGAGGCGCCCGGATCGTCCCTGGCTAACACTTTCCAGTTGTGGTCCCCCATACTGGAAAGAAGGGACGAACCCCAAAAAAGTGCAGAGTATGTCGCAGGAGGGGGATACGGAAGGATACCACCACTTAGTGCGACACGTGCCCCGATCATCCGGGCCTCTGCGTTATTGATTGCTTTAGGGAGTATCACACTTCCATGGAGTACTAAATTTTTATAATCCCCAACAGTCCACTAGAGAACATAAAAAACTATGGCTCTCAGACTTTGGAGACACGGAAACAATTTTTTTTTCCCCAAAAAATATTAGTTTTAGTGAAAGCATCCTCAAACTGCGGCCCTCCAGATGTTGTAAAACTATAACTCCCAGCATGCCCAGACAACCTACAGCCATCAGCAGGGCATGGTGGGAATTGTAGTTTTACAACATCTGGAGGGCCGCAGTTTTAGGATGCCTGCTTAGTGTCTCCAAAGTCTGAGAGCCATACATATTGGGCATCGTCGCGTGCGTAAAAGTCGTCGCTATAAAAATAACTTTTGACCAAACGCCTCGGATGAACGGTGTTAAAAATATAAAATAAAAACGGTGCCAAAACACCCATTTTTGGGCACAATTTCCATTTGAATCCTTTTTTTCCGGTACTAAAGCAAGGGTTAACAGCCAAACAAAACTAAATATTTATTGCCCCGATTCTGTAGTTTGCAGAAACACCCCATATGTGGTCGTAAATGGCTAAATGGCTATATAGCCGCACAGCAGGGCATAGAACGAAGGGAACTCCATACAGTTTCTGGAAGGCAGATTTTGATGGACTGTTTTTTTTTGTTGACACCATGTCCCATTAGAAGCCCCCCCTGATGTAGCCTAGACTAGAAACTCCAAAAAAGTGACCCCATCTAAGAAACTACACCTCTCAAGGTATTCAAAAGTTACTTTACAAACTATGTTAAGGTGTTCCACAAAACTAAATAGCGAATGTAGAAACAATTTTAGAATTTAAATTTTTTGTTACATTGCCTCAAAAAAGAGTAATATAGAGCAACCAAAAATCATATTTACCCCTAAAATAGTCCCAAAACAACAACCACCTTATCCCGTAGTTTCCTAGATGGGGTCACTTTTATGGAGTTTCTACTCTAGGGGTGTAGAAACCATATGACGTTCCCCTTCTTCTATGTCCTGCCGTTTAGCCAAATAGTAGTTTACGACCACATATAGGGTGTTTCTGCAAACTACAGAATCAGGGAAACTCATTTTTGGTTTTGTTTGGTTAACCCATTTTTTCCAGTAAGAAAGTAAGGGTTAAAATGGAAAATTTTCAAAAAAATTAGACATTTCTAAATTGTTTCTCCATCTGCCATTAACTCTTGTGGAACACCTAAAGGGTTAACAAAGTTTGTAAACCCAGTTTTGAATACCTTGAGGGGTGTACTTTCTTAGATGGAGTTACTGTTTTGAAATTTCTATTCTAGGGGTGCAACAGGGGGCTTCAAATGGGACATGGTATAAACAAAACCAGTCCTGCAAAATCTGCCTTCCAAAACCCATATGGTGTTCCCCTCCTTCTATGTCCTTCTGTTCAGGCCAAACAGTAGTTTACGACCACATATGGGGTGTTTCTGCAAACTACAGAATCAGGGCAACCCATTTTGAGTTTTGTTTGGCAGTTAACCCTTGTTTTATTCCTGGAAATTTTTTATTATATTGGAAAATTTTCCAGAAAATTAGAAATTTCGAAATTGTTTCTCCATCTGCCATTAACTCTTGTGGAACACCTAAAGGGTTAAAGTTTGTAAACCCAGTTTTGAATACCTTGAGGGGTGTACTTTCTTAGATGGAGTCACTTTTTTGAAATTTCTATTCTAGGGGTGCAACAGGGGGCTTCAAATGGGACATGGTATAAACAAAACCAGTCCTGCAAAATCTGCCTTCCAAAACCCATATGGTGTTCCCCTCCTTCTATGTCCTCCCGTTCGGCCAAACAGTAGTTTACGACCACATATGGGGCATTTCTGCAAACTGCAGAATCAGGGTAACCCATTTAGAGTTTTGTTTGGCAGTTAACCCTCGTTTTATTCCTGGAAAAAATTGATTATATTGGAAAATATTCCAAAAAATAGAAATTTCGAAATTGTTTCTCCATCTGCCATTAACTCTTGTGGAACACCTGAAGGGTTAAAGTTTGTAAACCCAGTTTTGAATACCTTGAGGGGTGTACTTTCTTAGATGGAGTCACTTTTTTGAAATTTCTATTCTAGGGGTGCAACAGGGGGCTTCAAATGGGACATGGTATAAACAAAACCAGTCCTGCAAAATCTGCCTTCCAAAACCCATATGGTGTTCCCCTCCTTCTATGTCCTCCCGTTCGGCCAAACAGTAGTTTACGACCACATATGGGGCATTTCTGCAAACTGCAGAATCAGGGTAACCCATTTAGAGTTTTGTTTGGCAGTTAACCCTCGTTTTATTCCTGGAAAAAATTGATTATATTGGAAAATTTTCCAAAAAATAGAAATTTCTAAATTGTTTCTCAATCTGCCATTAACTCTTGTGGAAGACCTAAAGGGTTAATAAAGTTTGAAAAAACAGTTTTGAATACCTTGAGGGGTATAGTTTCTAGAATTGGGTCATTTTTGGGAGGTTTCTATTATCTAAGCCTCACAATATGACTTCAAACCTGAACTGGTCCATAAAAAGATTTCTGAAAAATGTCAAAATTTGCTTCTAAACTTCTAAGCCTTGTAACATCCCTAAAAAATAAAATATCATTCCCAAAATGCTACAAACATGAAGTAGACATATGGGGAATGTAAAGTCATCACAATTTCTGGGAGTATTACTATGTATTACAGAAGTAGAGAAACTGAAACTTTGAAATTTGCTAATTTTTCAAAATTTTTGGTAAATATGGTATTTTTTATGCAAAAAAATTAACTTTTTTGACCCAATTTTAGCAGTGTCATGAATTACAATATGTGACGAAAAAACAATCCCAGAACGGCCTGGGTAAGTCAAAGCGTTTTAAAGTTATGAGCACTTAAAGTGACACTGGTCAGATTTGCAAAAAATGGCCAAGTCCTTAAGGTGAAATAGGGCTGAGTCCTTAAGGGGTTAAAGAGGTTGTCCGGTCCCAAAATCAAATTTTTTTTTATGTGCTCCTAACACCCATCACCATGCATACATATGCCCCCAATACCTGTTTTTCATGTCTGAACTTTCCTTCCTCCCTGGAAGACATCACATTATCCTGGCAGATCTGTTCACTTTCTCCCCTTCTTGTTTTGTTGAATACATAACTTTATTGCTACACAAGCCTGGCTGCACTGCACAGAGATGAGTCACTCTATTCTGTCTGCAGCAGCTCCACCCACTACAACTCCTGTGTCCATTTTACTACACCCAGACATGAATCTACTTCTCACCCAGTGTCTAAATCTCATCACTGACCGTCCACAGGATCTTCCCTCACCATCTGCAGAGTGTAATAAACACATAGAAACATAGAATGTGTCGGCAGATAAGAACCATTTGGCCCATCTAGTCTGCCCAATATACTGAATACTATGAATAGCCCCTGGCCCTATCTTATATGAAAGGTGGCCTTATGCCTATCCCATGCATGCTTAAACTCATTCCCTGTATTTGCAGCTACCACTTCTGCAGGGAGGCTATTCCATGCATCCACTACTCTCTCAGTAAAGTAATACTTCCCGATCTTACTTTTAAACCTTTGCCCCTCTAATTTAAAACTATGTCCTCTTGTAGCAGTTTTTCTTCTTTTAAATATTCTCTCCTCTTTTACCTTGTTGATTTCCTTTATGTATTTAAAAGTTTCTATCATATCCCCTCTGTCTCGTCTTTCTTCCAAGCTATACATGTTAAGGTCCTTTAATCTTTCCTGGTAAGTTTGATCCTGCAATCCATGTACTAGTTTAGTAGCTCTTCTCTGAACTCTCTCCAAAGTATCAATGTCCTTCTGGAGATATGGTCTCCAGTACCGCTCACAATACTCCAAATGAGGTCTCACTAGTGCTCTGTAGAGCGGCATGAGCACCTCCCTCTTACTACTGGTAATGCCTCTCCCTATACACCCAAGCATTCTGCTAGCATTTCCTGCTGCTCTATGACATTGTCTGCCTACCTTTAAGTCTTCTGAAATAATGACCCCTAAATCCCTTTCCTCAGATACTGAGGTTAGGATTGTATCACTGATTTTATATTCTGCTCTTGGGTTTTTATGCCCCAGGTGCATTATCTTGCACTTATCAGCATTAAATTTTAATTGCCAGATTTTTGGCCATTCCTCTAGTTTTCCTAAATTATTTTCCATTTGGTGTATTCCTCCAGGAACATCAACCCTGTTACAAATCTTTGTGTCATCAGCAAAAAGACACACCTTACCATCGAGGCCTTCTGCAATTTCACTGATAAAGATATTAAACAATATGGGTCCCAGAACAGATCCCTGAGGTACCCCGCTGGTAACAAGACCATGGTCTGAATATACTCCATTGACTACAACCCTCTGTTGTCTGTCCCTCACTGCCTAATCCATTCAACAATATGGGAGTCCACGCACAAAGACTGCAATTTATTGATAAGCCTTCTATGTGGGACAGTATCAAAAGCCTTACTAAAGTCTAGATAAGCGATGTCTACTGCACCTCCGCCATCTATTATTTTAGTCACCCAATCAAAAAAATCAATAAGATTAGTTTGACATGATCTCCCTGAAGTAAACCCATGCTGTTTTTCATCTTTCAATCCATGGGATTTTAGATGTTCCACAATCCTCTCCTTAAGTATGATTTCCATTAATTTCCCCACTATTGATGTCAGGCTTACTAGCCTATAGTTGCCCGATTCCTCCCTACTACCTTTCTTGTGAATGGGCACAACATTTGCCAATTTCCAATCTTCTGGGACGACTCCTGTTGCCAGTGATTGGTTAAATAAATCTGGTAATGGTTTTGCTATTTCGCCGCTGAGCTCTTTTAATAGCTTTGGGTATATCCCATCAGGCCCCTGTGACTTATTTGTATTAATTTTAGACAGCTGACTTAGAACCTCTTCCTCTGTAAAGACAAATGCATGAAAAGATTCATTAGTCTTTTTTCCTAACTGAGGTCCTTTTCCTTCATTTTCCTTTGTAAAAACTGAACAGAAGTATTCATTGAGGCAGTCAGCTAGTTCTTTATCTTTTTCCATATACCTTCATTCTTTTGTTTTTAATTTGGTAATTCCTTGTTTTAGTTTCCTTTTTTCACTTATGTATCTGAAGAATGTCTTATCGCCTTTTTACACTGACTGAGCTAATTTCTCTTCTGCCTGTGCTTTAGAAGCTCTTATAACTTGTTTGGCCTCTCTCTGCCTAATCTTATAAATTTGCCTGTCATCCTCGTTTTTTATATTTTTATAATTACTAAATGCTATCTTTTTGTTTTTAATGATTTTGGCCACTTCTGCTGAGTACCACAGTGGTCTCTTACTTTTTTTGCTTTTACTGACAAGCCTAATACAATTTTCTGTTGCCTTCAATAGTGCCACTTCTAAGTAGTCCCATTTCTCCTGGACTCCATTGAAACTGTTCCAATCTGATAGGGACTCGTATACCACTAATCAAATTTTAGAAAAGTCAGTTTTTCTAAAATCTAAAACTTTTTTTTTGTGTGGTGTGACTAAGTCACTGTACTTATAGTAAACCACACTGACTGGTGATCACTAGCTTCCAAGCTTTCCCCTACAGTAATATCAGATACCAAATTCCCATTTGTGAATACTAAATCTAAAAGGGCCTCCTTCCGGGTTGGCTCCTCAACTACTTGCTGTAGAGATAATCCCAGTAGGGAATTTAGAATATCTGTACTCCTGGCAGAACTAGCTATTTTGGTTTTGCAGTTTACATCAGGAAGATTAAAGTCTCCCATAATGATAACTTCCCCCTTCAATGTCATTTTAGCTATTTCCTCAACTAGTAGATCATCTCATTCTTTGACTTGGCTAGGTGGTCTATATATCACACCTACACGAGTTACCTTATGATTATCAAGCTGCAAGGTAACTCAAACTGACTCTAAATTGGTCTCGCTAACTTTTGTCAAATTAGATTTCATGCTATCTTTCACATACAGGGCCACCCCTCCCCCTGCTTGCCTTCTCTGTCTTTCCTGTATAGAGAGAACCCTGGTATTGTTATTACCCAGTCATTACTCCCATTGAACCATGTCTCAGTAACAGCCACTAAATCTATATTCTCAGATGCCATTATAGCATCAAGTTCATGGATCTTATTCCCTAAACTGCGAGCATTTGTAGACAAGAATCTGAGCTTGTCATTTCTTAACCTTTGTGCTACTGGCATCTTCTGGCATTGTTCCGGGGGGCAGTCAGACTGCTGGATTATCACTCTTTTGCCCCCCTTTCCTAGTTTAAATGCTCCTTAGCAAATACTTGAAACTGTTCACATCATATCCAAACACATCTGTATCTAATCCTATCCTGTGTGATACAGCCTGCTGAGCTGTGTATCTAATCTCATCACTGACCGTCCACAGGCTCTTCCCTCACCATCTCCAGAATGTAATAAACACATCATATCCAAAACACATCTGTATCTAATTCTAACATGTATGTGTGCCTGATACATAGCCTGTTGTATGCGATACTGCCTGCTGAAGTGTGTATCTAATCCCATCTTCTATGATACAGCCTGCTGAGCTGTGTATCTAATTCTATTTTGTATGACACAGTCTGCTGAGTGGTGTATCAAATCCTATATTGTATGATCCTGCCTGCTGAGCTGTGTATCTAAACCCTTATGCACACGACCGTATGCATTTTTCGGTCTGCGAGACGCAGATCCGCAAAATAAGGATACTGTCCGTGTGTGACCAGCATTTGTCTTTTTTGCAGTCCCATTAATTTCTATGGATTTCAGGTCTGCATTATGAGGACCAAATTCGGACATGTTCTTTTTTTTTTTTTTTTGAAATATCTTTTTATTAAGTTTCATGAGACTCATACAATGTCAAAGTAATAGCATGTCATACAGCAATTAGGAAGTATTACATTTTCTTCCATTTAGCATTGCATTAAATCAGATAAAGCAAAGAAAGCAAATCACATATAACAATTGGAATCTCAATTTTCAGTTTTCGCCCCCCCTGTACCCAGAAATTGGTGTATCTCCCCCCTCCCCCCATCCCCAACTGACGCTATTAGCTATCGAACAAACAAAATTTCCAGAGGAACATAGTTTCCCAACTTAAGGACTTCTACTAGGCATCACCCAGATACTTTGAAAGGCCCTAAATCACCCTTCAGGTCTTCTTTTAGGTACCAAGTTGTCAACTTGAATGGGTTCATAATTTTTACATATTCTGGACATGGGACATACGACAATGCAAACATTTTCCAGGTTTGAAAGAAACGTTGTCCTAGCACTTCCTTGCCGTTTAACGCTTCTAGCCACTCTAGATGAAAGAGATTACGCATTTGTGCTACTACCATATCTCTAGTAGGGGTCTCGGTTGATAGCCACACCTTAAGAATGCATCTTTTGGCTACCATGATCAATTTGTGACCTATCAATGGCACATTAGACAAATCCTCTCCCTTTTCTCCTGAACCTTGCTTAGCTGCTTGGTTTGTCGCATCACAGTGCAGTATCGCCAACGATGGTGTTATTGTAGCCCGCACCCTACTAATCTTGTTAAGCATCTGGCTGATCTCATCCCAATACACCTTCAGTTTAAGACAAGTCCACAGTCCATGATATAAATCCGTTCTGGGAATGTCACATTTGGGGCACGCTGTTATTCTCTCTGGATACCTTGGAGAATTAGGTATGTTAAACCCGTATACAGCATGATGTAAGATTTTTATATGCGTTTCCCTCCAGGTTTCATTAATTATGGCCTTGCGCATTGCTGCAATACCTGCCCACACTGTCTCATGAATCTCAGCCACCCCTAATTCCCGGGCCCATTTCTTAAATATTCCCTTATGATCTAAAGCTCTCCACCTGTCTCTCAATACCTGGTGTAACATTGAAAGTGATCTCTTCATCGGGGTCTTAAGGAACGAATCAAAGTCATTCTGTTTCCATTCCTTTGTTACATCATTAGATAGGCTTCTACAATAATTTCTAACTTGAGAGTACTGCAAAAATGCTGATTTTCCTAGTGAAAACTTGCCCTCTAGTTCGCTCAAGGTCACCCACCTCCCTTCAGATTCGTGGAATAGGTCTCCCATCTTGTTTACCCCCTTAAGGGCCCAGTCCTTGAAGAACACACTATCCATGCCTGATTTAAAGGTAGGGTTGCCTCTCAAGGGGAGGTGCTTAGAAATCTGGTATGGAAGGTGAAAATGGGTTCTAAGTTTTTTCCATACAATTGTCGTGTCCCTAACTACCAGGGAGGACTTGATGTGTACCGGCAAAGTGGGTCTTTTGGCATGTAGCAGGGCCACCAAATCCCAAGGCAGTACCAATTCTCTTTCCAGAGCCAGGTTCGAGTAGTGATTCGTCCCATTAACCCAATCTAAAATGTGCCTGCTTATGCACGTTAGATTGTAGCCCCTAAGATCCGGGAAGTTTAGGCCTCCTTCCTCCTTCCTAAGTTTTAGTTTATCCAGAGATATTCTGGGACTTTTACCCTGCCATATGAAGCGAATAAACCTACTTTCCAACAACTGGATATCCGCATGTCGCAGTAACAATGGAATGGTCTGGAGTGGATATAGGAGCTTGGACACACTCATCATTTTGATGAGATGGCACCTTCCCACCAGATTTAGAGGCAATCCTTGCCATCTATCTAGTTCTTGCACGATCTTGGCAATGAGAGTAGGGTAATTCAGTGAATATAGTGAGTGTGGGTCCCTGCCTATTTTTATGCCCAAATAATTGACACTCCCTTTCGCTTTTGTTACCTTTAAGTGCTTAGGCATCAGACCTCCTCCCAAATCCCTCTGGGACAAAGCTAGCAATTCGCATTTCGAGGCGTTTAATCTATACCCTGAATAAGATCCGAAGTGGTTAAGCGCCAAGAAAATCCGTTCCACGTGCAGTTTTGGATTGGCTAAAAATAATATTATATAATCTGCGAACAACGCTGCTTTTATCTGCCTAGTGCCTATCCCTATCCCCTCATACAGATCTGAGTGACACAGGAACCTGGCCAACGGCTCTATTGACAAGTTAAACAAGAGGGGTGATAAAGGGCAACCCTGGCGTGTCCCCTTTTGGAGGTAAAATGGCTTGGATAGGAAACCTGGGGTATATACCCGAGCTCTGGGGAGTCTGTATAGTTTTGAGAGGAAAATCCTAAAAGTCCCAGTAATACCTATCTTATCTAAAACTGCCTCCAGCCATGCCCACCTCACATTATCAAATACTTTCTCCGCATCCAAGGTGAGCATGGCTGGAGCCTCGCCTGGCCTTGGCTGGTGACAGACTCTATCTAACACTGTTAACACCGTACGTATATTGGTAACCGCTGACCGGCCTTGCACAAAACCCACCTGCTCTTTGCCAATGATTGATGGTAAAATGGTGGCCAAACGATCCGCAATGATCTTTGAAAGTATTTTAGTATCCACATTGATAAGTGAGATTGACCTGTAAGACCCCGGCAATAAGGGGTCCTTACCGGGTTTGGGAAGTAGTTTAATATAAGAGACATTTTCCTTGTCTGGGGACGCTGTACCATTTAATACTTCGTTATACCATTTCACTAGGACCGGGGACACCTGGTCTAACAATGCCTTGTAGTACTCCCCCGTATATCCGTCTGGGCCAGGCGCCTTTGCATTTCCCAACTTTTTAATAACAGACTGTAATTCTGCCAAGCTGACCTCCCCATTAAGATAGTGTAATTGTTCCGTAGTTAGGCACGGTAATTTGACCTTATCCAGTAAAGAGTCGGTAAGGTCGGGCTTAGTATCGTCCTGATACAATGCCTCATAATAATCTCCTAGCATTGAGTTAATTTGGCACGGGTCGGTAATGACCCTTCCTTTCCCTCCTTTAAGCCCGGCTATGAACTGAGGGGTTCGTCTGCCTTTTGCTAGGTTTGCCAGCAGGCGCCCCGACTTATTTCCGTATTTGTGCAGCGTTGCTGACAGATTTGCGTTATTTAGCAGCTCCCTGTCCTTCTCATTGGCCTCAAAAGCACTCCTAGCATCTAACCATTTCTGCCTATTCACTGCGGTAGGAATCCTCCTATATTCCTGGCATGCAATCCGCACTAGCCTACTAGTTTGCTCGAAACGTGCTTGAGCTTGTTTCCGCCTACCGAAAACGTAACTCATGATCTTACCCCGAATGACCACTTTAGAAGCGTTCCAAAGCAGATCTGGTGAGTTAACGTGTTCCTGATTATCTCCCACGTATTCCTCCCACCAGGCAACCAATTTGTTAACAAAGTCCTCATTTTTTATTAAATGCGAGGGAAATCTCCATAAATAGTCTTGGCCCTTAGGGTATGTGTCCCTAAACTGAATCCAGATTGGGGAGTGGTCTGATATCACCAAGTCACCAATTTCAGCCAATTCCACCCTCCTCAACAGATTAAAACTGGTCAGTACATAATCAATACGGGACCAGGAGTCCTGTGAGTGAGAATAGAAGGAATAGGAACTCTCATCCGGGTGCAACTGGCGCCATGGATCCACCAAAGACACTCCCTCCATCAGCCTCCCCAATGCTTTGTCATGCTTGTTGGTCCTCACCTGTAAAGGGACATTACGCTGCCTGTCTTCTTCCCGTTTCACCACAGTATTAAAATCTCCCCCTACGATTTTGTTCTCCCACGGGTCAGATAGCAGTCTGGATTCCAGATCTTTAAAGAAACTCATTATTTTTGTTGGGGCCGTAAACATTGTAGATACTATAATGGACATCTTGGACTACAATATGGATATGGCTCAAACGACCCCCTTCATCAGATGATGTTTCCTGAACCTGACAATTCAGATCTTTATTTATAAGGATCATCACTCCAGCCTTTTTGGCTACTGAGGCTGACCCATACACTTTGCCTACCCACAACTTATTCATTCTTGTGAAGTCCCCCATTGATAGATGTGTCTCTTGAAGTAGCGCCACATCTGGTTTGGCCCTCTTCAAGTGACGCAATACCATCCACCTCTTTTGGGGTGATCATAGGCCCTTCACATTCCAAGAAATGACCTTCATGTTCCTGTTGCCTTCGGCAATGCGTAATACAATACCCCTAAGCTTTGTACCCCTGCCCTACTATTATCAAACTATGTCTCCCTGGAATATCGACCTACAAATCCCTTGCACCTCTAGGGAGTCCCCTCCCCTCCTTTATCCGTAGAACGCCAAGCGTCAGTAACAACTACCAAGTAATCCCTACTCCTCCCCTTTTTATTTCTGTTATTAAGACTTCCTTTTTTCTGAGCTGCAAGGAACTCTCAATCCCTCGCCTAGTTTACCCAGCCATACTCTTACGTCATAGTACGACACGTATACGGTGAAACCATGAAACCGGCGGCCTGCACGTTATAAAAAATAACTAAATAACTGGAACATATTAAAACATGTTAGCACCCATATTATCGCCCATAATAAAACTATGCCCATATCTACCCATGACTCTGGGAGAGCAGATTATTATCTGTCACCATAACCAGTGCTGGTTAGTCCTTAACTGACACGAGGCATCCGACCTCTTCCCGAGGGCTGCTCTCTGCTTCCGCGATCACGGTCTCTTTGAGGAAAGTGCTTCCCATCCAAGCCATTTGTTCTCTCCCTCCTCTGGGAGTTAAAGTCATCTCGGCCCGCCAAATCCCTCGCGTCCTCGGCAGTTAGTAAGTCCTGAAGCGATTCTGTCGCAGTAGAGGGATCATTGAAAGTAGCCGTAGAACCATCCAACATGGCCACTCTCAGAGTGGCTGGATACAGCAGCTGGAACTTAACTTGTCGGCGGAACAGGGCCGAGCATAGGCTACTGAACTCCCTCCTTTGTTTAGCAACTTGCGCCGAGTAATCTGCGAATAACAATATGGTCTGTCCTCTAATTTTCAATGGGCCCCTCCTGGCTCTATAAGCCTTGAGAATCGCCTCCTTGTCGCAATAGTCCAAAAACCTCATGGATGACTGGACGGGGTCTCTTTGAGAGGCTGTTACTGTCCCGATTAGGGGAACTACGCGGATCTGGGGGTGGGCCGACCCTGTGTGCCCGTTCCACTTTATGCTTGCCATCCAGCCCCAAAGCTCTTGGGAGGTCAGTTTCACATAGCTCCTTCAAAGCTTGTACTTTAACCCCTTCCGGTAGGCCGAGAAGCCTCAAATTGTTTCGTCTGGAACGATTTTCTAAATCTTCGAGACGATCCCTCAGGATGATGTTGTGCTTTTGTAATTCTTGAATGGCAATACTAGATTTGGATGACTCTTCCTCAATAGATGTGCAACGTTGCTCCAGGTCCGCCAAGCACGTGTCATGCTGCGCCACTGTTTCGTGTAGCTGCTGCAGGGACAAGGCCAGCGTTTTGGAGAGAGTCTCTTTTATATCGGGAGCCAGAAGTCTGGCAACTTCAATGGCCAGTGCCTTATAATTAATTTTGGACACGTCCGAAAACTCCTCTGGCTGCGAGTTAGATAGGGCATCTATGACGCTCTCCACTGCGCTCGATGGGGATGCCGGCTCTGGGTCCTCCATCTTGTCTGGCACGCCGGCAATAGTGAGTGCCGCGCCGCTCCGTACTTCTTTCCTGCCGCTCCGGAGCAGGTACCTTTCCATGAGCCCCCTGCTAGGGTGTTCTGGGGCGGCCAGGGTCCCTGCCTCGACCTTTGTTCCGTTGATATGGCGCGTCCGGAGCTCTATGTAAGCGAGGGAAGGACGGAGCTCACTTACTCCGCGTCCTCCATCTCAGCGCCGGAACCGGAAGTTCCATGTTCTTTTTTTTTTTTCAGAACTGACACTCTACATCCGTATATTAGTACAGCAAAGGATAGAACATGTCTTATTCTGCTCCTCATAATGCAGATCTAAAACCCATAGAACTCAATAGCTCTAGAAAAAAATACACATCTCACATAGGCAGTATCCTTATTTGGCAGATCTGCTACTTGGAGAAAGCAGAACGGACACGGTCCTGTGCATGAGGCCTAATCCTATCTTTTGTGGTCCTGACTGCTGAAGGGTTTATCTTGGGCCATCATTTGTGATACACCATAAGATAAGACCATGATCAACCTGGCAAACAAGGTCCGCGTGACGCCGCATCTCTCCTGACCGAACTGACGATGTGACAGTAATGTATGATACAGCCAGTCTCTTATCTGGTTGGGGAGCCGAGGTTGGCCTGGAAATTGTGGCTGACACATGGACTGAGAAATTGATTCCTGGGCCGATCACAGTAGTTTGCATGATCCCTCATACTGAGCTGCCATAACAGTGTCATCCACAGTGCCCCCATAACAGTTACATCCACAATGTCTCTATAACAGTGACATCTAGAGCACCCCCATAACAGTGACATCCAGTGCTCCCATAACAGTGACATACACAGTGCTCCCATAACAGTGACATCCACAGTGTCCCCATAACAGTGACATCCACAGTGTCCCCATAACAGTGACATCCACAGTGTCCCCATAACAGTGACATTCACAGTGTCCCCATAACAGTGACATCCACAGCGCCCCCATAACAGTGACATCCACAGCGCCCCCATAACAGTGACATCCACAGCGCCCCCATAACAGTGACATCCGCAGCGCCCCCATAACAGTGACATCCGCAGTGCCCCCATAACAGTGACATCCACAAAGCTCCCATAACTGACATCCACAGTGCCCCATAACAGTGACATCCACAGTGCCCCCATAACAGTGACATCCACAGTGCCCCCATAACAGAGACATCCACAGTGCCCCCATAACAGTAATATCCGCAGTGCCCCATAAAAGTAACATCTAGAGCACCCCATAACAGTGACATCCACAGTGCCCCCATAACAGTGTCACTGTTATGGGAGTACTGTGGATATCACTGTTATGGGGTCACTCTAGATATTATCTACAGTGCCCCCATGTGCTATCCACAGTGCCAGCCACAGTGCCCCCATGTGCCAGCCACAGTGCCCATAAGGGCACCCATGTGCCATCCAAAGTGTCCCCATGTGCCATGCACAGCTCCCCCAATGACCTCCACAGCATAGCGATCAGCCTCTGTGGCTGATTGCTATGCTGTCACTCATGTACAGCGCTTACACCGCGCTGTACATGAGTCAGTACAGGCTTTACATGGAAGCCTGTACACTCAGAAGACGGCCGGCGGTCCTGGCGCATGCACAGTAGTGTGCAAGCAACGGGACCGAAGAAGGCTGGCAGGAGGCGGTGACGTCAGTCATGATGTTCCGTCTCCTGCCTCAGGGAGGAAAAGAAGAGGACAGCGCTGGACCGGGAGACTTCAAAATGCTTCAGGAGAGTATCTAAGGAAGGGCTGCGCTGTGGAGGGTAAGTATTGGTGCAATTCCCTTCCCTTCACAGGTTATGGAGATAAACAGTTTTCAAGTAGAGGCCGGAGAACCCCTTTAAATGTATTTTTCACTATTTAGACATAAAGAACCTATACATATGGGGTATCGTTGCAATAGTACTGACCCATAGAATGAAGGGCATGGGTCAGTTTTGCCATAAACAAAACGCAGTGGGAACAAAACCCATAAAACGGTGGAGGGATTTCCCCATTGGAATTTTTTTTCCGCTTCCCACTACATTTTATGCCATAATTAATGGTGGCATTAGAAAGTACAACTTGTCCCGCCAAAAAAAAGCCCTCATATAGCTATGTGACCGGAAATATAAAAAAAAGTCATGGCTCACGGAAAATAAAGAAGAATGAAAACGCAAAAACGAAGAAACCTCTGGTAGACAAAGGGTTAAAGTTTACTACTCTGCGAGGTGTGTGAATTTTTTTTTTTGTGTGTGTGTGTTGTGGAGGGCGTGATTGCATGCTAGTGTGTGGGAAGGCGGGATCCAGGGGGCTTAAGTAAATTCTTGCCCATGGTCCAATCAATGTTAAAAACGGTCCTGCATTTGTCATCGAACTGATGCCAACAAGACAGCTTGGCTCCAGGCGGGCAGACAATATCTCGCGGTGCTTAAAGACAAAGCTGACCGGAAATTGTTTTTCCTGAAACAGACAGCTTTTGAGTTAGGCAATCAATCGGCTAAGCTACTTGCTCAACTGATTAGACATGACTCGCCCTCCTCAACAATCCTAGCAATTAGAGACCACAGGCAGGCAGGAATTCAACACTCAGGAGGCAATTATTCAAATCTTCACACGCTTTTATCAAGATCTTTATAGATCCAGCATAACAGTATCTGAGTCAGAGATAGATTCATACTTAGACGGCATCCCATTCCCTAAACGTACTGTAACACAAACGGACCAACTACTGTAGATCAACCTATTAGTTTAGAAGTGCTACAAGCCATAACAGACTGTAATAATGGGAAATCTCCAGGTCCAGACGGACTTCCTATGGAGGTTTATGCAGAGGTATTGGCTCCCCAACTGTTAGCTACATACCAATCGACCCTGGGGACAGGGAAACTACCGGACTCATTTATGGAGGCCACTATAATTTTATTACTCAAGCCTGATAAAGACCCCCTTGAGTGTGGTTCCTATAGGCCTATAGCTCTACTAAACGTGGATTACAAAATCCTGACCAGAATATTGGCGACCCGCCTTAACCAGGTAATCTTGTCAAGACCAAACAGGATTTATGCTGGCAAAATCCACCACTGAAAATATAAGAAGGGTCCAGGTGGTTAAACAGATAGGTTACTCCCTGAATGCAAATTGGGCCTTGGCAGACTACTAATAAACGGAGAATTATCAGAAAGCTTTCCTCTCTATAGAGGGACAAGACAGGGATGCCCCCTGTCACCACTCTTATTTGCCCTGGCAGTTGAGACTCTGGCCATTAGAGTGAGAAATAGTAACGCTATACATGGAGTGACCATGGGAGAGAGGGAAGTCTGTATTGGACTATATGCAGATGACATGATCCTGTATATGTCCTCACAGGATGCGTCTCTCAGAGGCGCGGTGGCCTTGATTAATGAGCTTGGGGATTATTTAGGCCTGAGAATCAACTGTCAAAAATCTGTTTACATGCCTCTAGGTAAGTCAGACTGGAAAGGTCCGTCCCATGTAGTTCAATTAAAGGTAGTGGACACATTTAAATACTTAGGTGTCAAGATCACTAAACAATACTCTCGGGCTATAACACTAAATATTTGCTCATTAATTGACCACATACAGAACAAATTTTAAAGTTGGAAACCGCTACCCATATCAGTGGCAGGGCGCATTAACCTAATTAAAATGATAATACTCCCCAAAGTTCTCTATGTAATTCAGCACTCAGAAACACACATACCCAAATTGACATTTAAAGAATTAGATTCTATGGCTAGAACCTTCATTTGGGGCAGGCCGCGGGCTAAACTCAGTTTGGACATTGAAACGTCCCAAAACAGAAGAGGTATGGCTTTACCTGACTTCTTTATATATTATTTAGCCGGTCAACTAAGGCTTATTAACACATGGTATACAACAGAAGATTTGCCTACCTCAGAGTACTTTTTAGCACTACACCTTAATTGTGGCACCTTGTGGTCGGTTTTAGAGGAGTCCCCAAAATTCCAGAAACCACTGTTTTCTATACACAAACTGGGTCAGACAGTGTGGAAGGAAGCTAAGACATTGGCCAAATTTACCGAAGTAGTTTCGGATATACCTCTATGGGATACTCCATCTTTACCGCAGACACAGGTGGTAATGGGAGCAGACAGATGGAAAACGGCAGGGGCAAAAACCCTTGGCGATGTATATGATCAAGGAGTGATAATGATGTTTGAGACTTTGTCACAAAAGTACAATATTCCTCGCCCTTTTTTCTTTTCATATTTACAACTTAGGACGGCCTTACAGAGTATCTACCCAGCCAACAGCACTACAATCTCCAAATATCCACTTATACAGTAGGAGTTATCAAAACCCAGGGCCCCAGAGGACTAGTTTCAGCAATCTACTCACATCTCATATGTGCAAAGATCAAGACAAATCCCCTTCCAGCAATAGATAAATGGAAAAGATTGATACCCACACTCACAGAAGAGTCCATAACGACTTTAATACAATCACACTTACATGTGTCACAAGTTGTTAACAACAAAATAACCCAACTTTATATCATGCATCAGGCATATTTAACACCAACTATGATGTTCAGAATGGGCAGAGCCACATCCACGGCATGCCCACGATGTGAAGAACTGGAAGCAGATTTCTGGCATATGATGTGGAGCTGCAATCCGATAGCTAAGTTTTGGAAGGAAGTTACGGATTTTCTTTCTTCTATTACCAGTGCGGGTGGATTGCATCCCTGAGATCTGCCTGCTGGGGATATTGAACTGAGAAAATTGGGATCACTATATGACAGGCATTCTCAAACTGCGGCCCTCAAGCTGTTGCAAAACTACAACTCCCAGCATGCTCGAACAGCCTACAGGTATCAGCCTACAGCAGGGCATTGTGGGAGTTGTAGTTTTACAACCGCTGGAGGGCCGCAGTTTGAGGATGCCTGCTATATGACAATATTTTTGAGGGAGCCACTGTTCATGGCAAGGAAATGTATTGCTCTGAGATGGTATAGTCCCAATACATCAATTCTGAACATGTGGAAATCGCAAATGAACCAGATTACTATTATTATTATTTATTATTAAAGCGCCATTCATTCCATAGCGCTGTACATATGAGAAGAGGTATACATACATAATACAGACAATTGCACTAATCATAAACAAGCCGACTTACAAACTGGTACAGAAGGAGAGAGGGCCCTGCCCGTGAGGGCTTACAATCTACATGGATCTTACCATATTTAGTACTAGTGTTCAAACACCGTAACAAGCCACAACATTTTTATAGAGTCTGGGGTCTCTGGTGCAAGTCACCACACACTATGTATACAACCTCGGGAATGCGACAGGCCCTACTGTCGGCTCGGGGTAACTTGGGTCGGATAGAATAGAGGGGTTGTCTGATCATACTTCTTGATGCCACGCTAGACAGAGAAATTAGGAGTTGGGGAAAATGCATTGGCTGATTGGCATTAAGGGCAAAATGTTTCTGTATTATGTTTATTATGTACCAAGGAGCAGAAGAAATTGAGAAAATGGAAATGGCATGCAAGTTTACACTGTATTTGATAATAAGGCCCCTTTCACACGGGTGAGATTTCTGCGCGGGTGCAATGCATGTGGTGAACGCATTGCACCCACACTGAATCCGGACCCATTCATTTCTATGGGGCTGTGCACATGAGCAGTGATTTTCACGTATCACTTGTGCGTTGCGTAAAAATCGCAGCATGCTCTATACTGTGCCTTTTTCACGCAACGCAGGACCAAGTGAATGGGGCTGCGTGAAAATCGCAAGCATCCGCAAGCAAGTGCAGATGCAATGCGATTTACACGCATGGTTGCTAGGAGATGATCGGGATGGGGACCTGATCATTATTTTTTTCCCTTATAACATGGTTATGAGGGAAAATAATAGCATTCTTAATACAGAATGCTTAGTAAAATAAGGATGGAGGGGTTAAAAATGGTGATAGATCATGTGATGGACAATGTGATGAGCGCAGTGACGTCACAACAGGTCCTTTTTTCTCATAGATCATCAAAGAAGAAGACAGAAGAGTAGCCGGGCTGCGTGAACAAGTGGATGAGGTAAGTTAAATTATTTTTTATTTTTTTAACCCCTACATCCCTAATTTACTAAGCATTCTGTATTAAGAATGCTATTATTTTCCCTTATAATAAGGGAAAATAATAAAATCTACACAACACCTAACCCAAACCCAAACTTCTGTGAAGAAGTCCGGGTTTGGGTCTGGGTACCAAACATGTTGATTTTTCTCATGCGCGTGCAAAACGCATTAAAATGCTTTGCACTTGCGCAAAAAAATTGTGCATTTTCCCACGAGGCACCAGCATACTATCCGTCCCTCACAAGCGACGCCCATGTGAAAGAGGCTGAAGAGTGTTTGATACCATTGTTAATTTCACTTTTGTCAATAAAAAAAGTTGGAAAAAAAAATTGTTTATAAAAAAGACTACTAGCAACATCTAAAGTGAGAAAACACTACAGAATACCTCCTCAATATTTTCTGCCCTAACTGAATATGAATATCTGAATAAGGCTACATGCACACCACCGTTGTTTTGGTCTGCATCCGAGCCACAGTTTTTGCGGCTTGAATGCGGACCCTTTCACTTCAATGGGGCCGCAAAAGATGTCCGCATCTGTTCCTCCGTTCCGTGGTCCGCAAAAAAAATATAACCTGTCCTATTCTTGTCCGTTTTGCTTGACAAGAAAAGGCAGTTATATCAATGGCTGTCCGTGCCGTTCTGCAAATTGCAGAACGCACACGGACGCCATCCGGTTGTGTGCTTGTAGCCTAAATGTATCTTCCTGATCAGCTGTACATGCAGCAGAGTGGGGCCTGTCATAACATCAGTGGAAGAGCCTGAAGCCATCGTTATGTGTCACCTAAGCACAGCCCAGATTGCGGAATCTGTGGAGCTACAATATGGTAGGCAGTGGTGAAACGATCTTCCTTCCACAGGTTGTCTGAAAGCTAGAATTTAGTTAAAGCCCTGGAGAACCCGTTTAACACTGCAAAGTTATGACCTAGGCAACAACTTGCCATATGCTGTATTACACTGGCTATACACATTTGAAAGTCATTGGCTGACATCTATTCCTTCCAATGCCCCATACACATGCATGCTCAGCCAAGTGTGAATGTGTTCTCAGTAGGGAAAAGGGAATAAGTCACTGCACTTCTGGTAGTGATTTATCCGATCTTACTTTCCGCTGACATCTGCTGTTGGGGAGATTCAGGACATCCCCCATACACGTTATATTACGGCTAGTCACATTTAAATCAGTGGGTTAGGCCAACATTCCTTTAATGTGTATGGTCACTTTTAGGACAAGTGTTGCTAACCGATAATGGAACTGGAGGATCACAACAGATGCCCATTGTTTCACTGGGTGTCCTGAGACGCTTAGTTTTCCATGCAGAAACAGCAGGGAAACCTAACGTTAACATTTTAGCTTTTCTTTAAAGGTTTCCAGCTGTGGGAACCATGCTGTGATTGAATACTAGCAAGGGGACATTCAAAGTGTCCCCAGTTTTCTGGAGCCAAGAAGTTGCACATTTTGCTGTATGCCACTCTTGTGCAAAAATGTGAGACTTTTTGGTGGTTTTGTGCACCACTTGCCACTTTTCTAAAAGGTGTGCAGAGAGTGACTGACAGTGTTTGCCCAGCACATTTATTATAATCTATGCCAGAAAGCTGCCATAGATTATACCTGAAATCAATCTACACCAGCATTCTTGGCACACAGACCTGCACAGATATGCCATAATTATTAATAGGCATCCATCATTGGTTTGGTTGGATACAGCAACAGTGAATGCTACATGCAGGATGGAAACAAACCAAAGGGATTTGTTTACATGGCAAAATCGGGTCAGGAGAGTCCATAATTGATGAAGTACATGAGGTCAGCAACTACATGAGCATATCTGTTAAACATCATAATAATCCCAGAAAACCCCTTTAAACGAAAAAAACAAAAACTATAAAATGCCCATCAAGCTAGGCTTTAAACTAGAACATCTTTTTTTTTGGAGAGATCTTCTAGGCATCAGGCATGAGCCGAGCCTAGTATTATGTGTTGGATTTGCACAAGGCTTTGTGTTTGGTTAGCCTCAAGCAATCTCTCACACGAGTCCTCCTCTTATAGGTAAAGTAAGATTCTTATCTTGGGTGGCATAATCCCTGGGGAAAGCAATACATGAATTAAATTACCACTGCCTCTATGTGCAATTAGGTGAGAGTCAAAAACAGTGACTCTAAGGCCCCTTTCACACGGGCGAGTTTTCCGTGCGGGTGCGATGCGTGCGGTGAACGCATTGCACCCGCACTGAATCCTGACCCATTCATTTCTATGAGACTGTGCACACGAGCGGTGATTTTCACGCATCACTTGTGCGTTGCGTGAAAATCGCAGCATGCTCCTCTTTGTGCGTTTTTCACGTAACGCAGGCCCTATAGAAATGAATGGGGTTGCGTGAAAATCGCATGCATCCGCAAGCAAGTGCGGATGCGGTGCGATTTTCACGCATGGGTTCTAGGTGACAGTCTATTCACTGTATTATTTTCCCTTATAACATGGTTATAAGGGAAAATAATAGCATTCTGAATACAGAATGCTTTGTATAATAGTGCTGGAGGGGTTAAAAATAATAAAAAAGTTAACTCACCTTCTCCTCTTGTTAGCGCAGATGCCGGTCTGTTCTTTATCTGTGGGCTAAAGGACCTTTGATGACGTCAGATCACATGCTCCATCACCATGGTGATGGACCATGTGATTGGAGCATGTGATCTGACGTCACCTCAGGTCATTCAGTCCACAGCTAAAGAACAGAGTGGCATCTGCGCGAACAAGAGGAGAAGGTGAGTTAACTTTTTTATTATTTTTAACCCTTCCAGCACTATTATACAAAGCATTCTGTAGTCAGAATGCTATTATTTTCCCTTATAACCATGTTATAAGGGAAAATAATACAATCTTCAGAACATCAATCCCAAGCCCGAACTTCTGTGAAGAAGTTCGGGTCTGGGTACCAAACATGCGCGATTTTTCTCACGCGAGTGCAAAACGCATGACAATGTTTTGCACTCGCGCAGAAAAATCGCGCATTTTCCCGCAACGCACCCGCCTCTTATCCGGGCAAAAAACATGACGCCCGTGTGAAAGAGGCCTAAGGGAGAAAAGTGCTAACTGTGCCACCCCAGACAATCTATCATCCTAAAATATTTATAAGATTTTTGAAAAGGTCACTTGATTCTTCCCTACTGTTCTGCAGTTGCAAATTGTTCTTTCATTTTCTAGTTTATCATCATTTGTAATATATACGTATGTAACAATCTTGTTAGACTCATATCTGCTACACATATTGTTATATATTTGGGTCACTCGTTTCACATATATAATAATAGCATTATGAAATACTTAAAGGGGTTGTCTGAGTTCAGAGCTGAACCCCGACATACCCACATCTTCACCCCTCCTGCCCCTGTGATATGAGCATCGGTACATTTCATGCTCCGATGCTCTCCCTTGTTTGTTTACTTTGGTACACTGCTAGGCAGAGGCTTTCGCCCAGCAGTGTATTCAGTGATGTCACCAGCTCTGATGGGCAAGCTTACAGGCTAGGGCAGCACTAAAGCTCGCCCATCAGTGCCGGTGACGTCACCGGGTTCACTGCTGGGCAGAAGCCTCTGCCTGGCAGTCCCTATGGAGAGGCCGGTACGTCACTGGAACTCCATAAAATTCATTTTCCCTGCGCAATTTAGCGCAGGGCAAAGGAAAGCATCAGAGCACCTGGCTGCCTAGGTGAAAATATTGGTATAGCCGGGTTCATCTCTGAACCCGGACAACCCCTTTAAAGAGGACCTGTCACCACAAAATGCTGTGCAGTCTGAAACCAGCATGTTATAGAACAAAAGCTGAGCAGATTGATACATTTTTGTGTGAAAAGATTCAGTAAAACCTGTTATTTTATCTATTTTCTTTTTACACTTCCAGTGAACAGCAATCGGTACAGGAGGGAGGTGTTATCAGTGACTGACAGCATTGCATGCGTAACTGTACATAAAAGATAGCTGTGTTAGGTATCCATCTGCAGTGTTAGGTACCCATCAGCAGAAGCCACCTTGACGTTGGTAGATGGGCCCGACACACGTTTGATTAAAGATGTGCGCAAAGACTTTCCATTTTTCATGTGTAGTAGGTATAGCACCAATGTAATCCAAAATAATCTCTAATCCCTAGTTCTACTGTGTGCTGCCATATTTTGTTTGCTGTCTGCATGTTAGCTTTATGGATGTGCACCTGTGACTTTGGATGTGCTAGTCTAAATATTCTTGCAGTCTAATACAAGTTGTTTGGCTTCCTTATGACATTGACCCTAGTGGGTGTTGGGGATGAGCACCTATACGGCAGCCACTGACTCCTCTGCTCCACAACTATCCCTGTGCTTTTTATCCCTTGTGTGAGAAATGTGCATGGCAAATGTTTGGAGAGTTTATCTATATATTAAAGATATTTTGCTGGAAAGCAGCAGGAATTGTTCATAAGGTGGTTTCCCTGTCTATATATGATCTCACTGTAATTTAGAATTTTATGTTACTCAGGTAATGATTAGGACCGTTTTTTATGACCATTTACTACAAATATAGTGGCTATTTACTACAATATAAAAAATAAAATGTCAAATAGGGTTTTCTGTGTTAGACATTTCACATCTGTGGTCCAGTTTCTCAGAAGAACCCACTACAGTTACAGTCATTTCATGACCATTTATAATAAAACCTTGAGCAATTACCATTCACCCCTTAGTGACCACCAATATGCCTTTTTATGGCGGTCATTAACGGGCATTAGGCTGGGCAGCCGCCTTTTCACGTCGGCCCTGCCTCATTTACACGTCAGTGTTTCACGGATGTGTGCTGTACGTGTTCTCCAAGGACAGCACACATCCCCATTCATTTTAATGTGTGTATTCAGACATCAGTGTTTTAGCACAGTCCGTGGGTCCATGTTTTCAGCACGGATGCATGCTCTATTTTGTCCGTGTTCACGAATCCATCACGCCCATTTTAGTCTATGGGTCCGTGAAAACTATCCGTGTTGCATCCAACAAGTTTTAAAAAAGTTCCAATAAAAATACTCGCAGATAAAATACTTCCAAATAAAATGGCAGATGTTTGGTATTGCTGTGTCTGTAACAATGCGCACTATGCAAATATCATGTAAATTGTCCCATATAGTGAACACTATAAATTCCAGAATTGCTGCTTTTTGCTTAGTCGCCATTAAAAAGACAGAATAAAAAGCGATCAAAAAGTGTTATGTACCCCAACGATGAAAAAAAATAAAATAATAAATTGTTTGTTGAGTAAGGCCCAAAACAGGCTGCACACTAAGAGGTTAAATAGCACAACCGAAATGATGTACAGAGAAACATGTCTGTTTTTTTTCTCCAGCACATTTTATTTCTGGCAATATTACAGCCGGTTCAGACCTGAGCGTACTGACCTGAGCGCTGTGTATGCGCGATTCTCCGGCGTCTCACATACGCGGCTCCGGTAGTATGCAAACGCCCATTGTCGCGCGTTCCCGGAAGTCTATGTACGGAAACGCGCGACAAGACGCCCCAAAGAAGCTCCTGAACTTCTTGGGGCGTCGTGCGTTTTACAGCGCGATCGTACACGCTGTAAAACGCCCAGGTGAGAACCATGCCGATAGGGAAGCATTGGTTTCTCCTTGTTGAGCGTTTTACAGCACGTAGGAACGCGATGTAAAACGCTCAGGTGTGGACCCAGCCTTAGAGCTCAGAAGAGGAGCCTACTTCTTTGTCTCTTTTCTATACTACTCCATGCACTTATATTGGTCGGATGCGTTTGGAGATAAGACATAACATGCAAGTTGTAATAATGTAGAACAGGCATAGCCAAACTGCGGCTCTCCAGCTGTTGTAAAACTACAACTCCCACCATGCCCTGCTGTAGGCTGTTAGCAGAAGGAAGTCTGGGCATGCTGGGAGTTGTAGTTTTGCAACAGCTGGAGAGTCTCAGGTTGGCCAGAAGGTGGAAACGTCTAAAAGTAAACAAAGAGGTTCAATGCACGGGGAAGGAGATATTAGCATCACACAGAAAAGTGCAACCAGAGGGACCAGTAATCTTGCCTGAAGGATGTGAATTTCTTTCTTACGTAAATCCTGTGGTCCTGTGTTTCAATGGGCCAAATGACTCAATTCTTATTCTTATTAAAGACAACTTTAGAAGTCACATGCAAATATTTTAACAAGAAATGCATGAAATGTTTCTCAATTGCTTCAGGCACCATGGTGAAAATAGAGGGTCTACATATTCTACAAATTGCTCTTAGGCTTCAGGCCTCATGCACACGGCCGTTGTGTGGCCGTTCCGTGCATTGGGGACTGCAATTTGCGGTCCCCAATGCACAGGCAACGTCCGTGCGGCGGCCGGGACGGATAGAGACCCATTCAACTTGAAAGCCTCTGTGATCCGTCTGCGCAAAAAAAAATAGAACATGTTCTATTTTTTGCAGTGCGGAGGCACAGACAGAAGCACCACGGAAGCACTCCGCAGTGCTTCCGTGGGGTTCCGTGCCTCCGATCCACACAGCAGCTCCGGATTGCGGACCCATTCAAGTGAATGGGTCCGCATCCGTGATGCGGGGAGCACAAATACAGCATCCGCATATTGCGGACCGCAATATGGCCACGGCCGGGCAATGCCTGTTTCCGTATTGCGGACCGCATTTGCGGATCCGCAATACACGGGCACCGTTCCGTGGCCATTCCGCATCACAGATGCAGACCAATTCATTTCAATGGGTCCGCAAATCCGGAGATGCAGAACTGAACACTACAGAGTGCTTTCTGGGGTTCCGTTCCGTGCTTCCGCAACGGAAGGATTCAAGTGAAAGGGTCTGCGATCCCCATGCGCCTGTCCCACGGATGGTGCCCGTGCATTGCGGATCGCAATTTGCGGGCCACAGCACGGGCACGGCCTTCACACATTCGTGTAAATGAGCCCTAAGGCCCCTTTCAGACGAGCAAGCTGCATGCATCGGACTCTCAGCGTGAGTATGCAGCAGTTCCCGTCCCGACCTCCCAGCACTGCCGGGGTCACATAGCATTATATTGATTTATGATGCTATGTAACCCTTAGGGCTCGTTCACACGACCATATGCCGCCCGTGTGCCTTCCGCAATTTGTGGAACAGAACAGGAGGCCCATTATAGAAATGCCTATTCTTGCCTGCAAAACAGGAATTTTTGCGGGGCCACGGAACGGAGCAATGGATGCGCACAGCACACAGAGTGCTGTCCGCATCTTTTGTGGACCCATTGAAATGAATGGTTCCGTATACGGACCGTATGCAGAATGCAGAAAACGGCCCTTATACGGAAGGCAAAATAGAGTTCTGGAATGTATTGTATAAGGGCTCATGCACACGACCGCTGTTGTTTTGCGGTCCGTGTTTCACTGATCCGTTGTTTTGTATCTGAGGTTTTTTTTTCTCTGATTTAAGTCCTCTTCCGTTCCGTTATTGCACAAAAAGTATCCGTATAGTTTCCGTATTTGATCCGTTTTTTTGCAGATCGTATACAGAAATAGTAACTTATTAATCAAGCACATGAGCAATATGGGCTGGGCATAGCATTTCTACAGTATGGATCCGCAAAATACGGATGAAATGCGGATGGGTTCCGTGTGCGTTCAATATTTTTTGCGGACTCATTGACTTGAATGGGGCTTCGGACCGTGATTTGCGGACAATAATAGGACATGCACTACTTTTTTGCGGAACGGCCATGTGGGCAAAAGGAAATGGAATGCACACGGAGTAACTTCTGTATTTTCTACAGACCCATTGAAGTGAATGGTTCCGCATATGGTCCACAAAAAAAAAAATGGAACGGAGCGGAAAAAAAATACGTTCGTGCGCATGAGCCCTAACACTGACACAATGCTGTTCGTGTTATCTAATACAATCCAGTACTGTAAGGGTTACATAGCATCATAAATCGCTATGATCCTATGCAACCCTGGCACTGCTGGGAGGTCAGGACAGGAACTGCTGCATACTCATGCTGCGAGTTTGATGCATGGAACTCGTCTGAAAGGGGCCTATGGCCAAATTCACACTTCATTTGGTCAGTTGATTCAGTTATCGTGAGCCAAAACCAGGTGCGGGTCAAAGACACAGAACAGGAGCAGATCTTTCCATTATACCTTATCCCTGTGTAGGCTTCTCTACTGGTTTTCGCTCACAATAAGGGCTTGTTCACACGAACGTGTGCTGCCCATTGCCGTATTGTGGACCGCATTTGCGAATCCGCAATACACAGGCACCGTTCCGTGGCCATTCCGCATCACGGATGCGGACCCATTCATTTTAATGGGTCTGCAAATCCAGAGATGCGCAACGGAACAGTACGGAAGCACTACGGAGTGCTTTCTGGGGTTCTTGCGGAACGGAAGGATCGCGGACCCATTCAAATGAATGGGTCTGCGATCCCCATGCGCCTGCCCCATGTACGGTGCCCGTGCATTGCGGACCACAGCACGGGCTTCACACGTTCGTGTGAACGATCCCTAATTGATGGAAATAACTGACCAAATAACTGATGGGTGAACTTGGCCTAACAGATATTTTTTTGCTGTTGCTGTTTGTAAAAAAACTAAAGCTAATAACAAAATAAAGATTATTATTATTAGCACATTGAAGGACTATTTACACAAAGGGGGGAATTTATCATGAGAGGAATATTTGTAGTCAGTTTTGCTTGAATCTGCAGTGGTGTACTTTGCACTAAATGTATCAGGCGGGACATGGTGCTTGTTAAATTTGGAGCATCTTCAAACTTAGGCCTCATGCACACGACCGTTGTGTGCATCCGTGGCCGTTGTGCCGTTTTCAGTTTTTTTTCGCGGACCCATTGACTTTCAATGGATCCGTGGAAAAATCGGAAAATGCACCGTTTGGCAGCCGCATCCGTGTTTCCTGGCCGTGAAAAAAATATGACCTGTCCTATTTTTTTCACGGCCAACGGTTCACGGACCCATTCAAGTTAATGGGTCCATGAAAAATCACGGATGCACACAAGATTGTCATCCGCGTCCGTGATCCGTTTTTTCCTATCATTTCAATGGCAAACTTGACTTAGATTTTTTTTTCATTTTTGATGTCCGTGGATCCTCCAAAAAACAAGGAAGACCCACGGACGAAAAAACGGTCACGGATCACGGACCTACGGACCCCGTTTTTGCGGACCTTAAAAAAAAATGGTCGTGTGCATGAGGCCTAAAGGGGAACCTGTCACCATGTTCTGACATATAAAACCAAATGTACCTTAATGCTGGTTTACCATGATAGTTACCAGCGATCGATACATAATCTTCTCAGGACTAACCCGTCCTATTTTATCGCCCTATAACGCTTTCCCGCCATTTATGCTAATTAACAGAAAAGAGTCATATCTTACATGCTTGACCAGAGAAGAGTCATATTTTCTCCGAGTCAAGCTCCTCAGCTACGCCTAAGAAACGCCCCTACAGATAAAATCTTGTGCGAGCTTCCTTGCTTCGAGTCAAGGTAAGCACGCCCCCTCTTTTGTTAGATTGACAGCCTGCAGTGTGACTGGGATCGCATAACACTCGCGCATGCGCGGTACTTTCCTTGGTAAGGCATGATCCTGTCTCTGGCTGCCGCTGTTAGCCGGGTTTCAGCGGCGCACTGCGCATGCGCAAGACTTGTGCTATCCCACCCGCACTGCAGGCTGTCAATCTAACAAAAGAGGAGAAGGTTAGGGGGTGCGCTTACCTAGACTTGAAGCAAGGAAGCCTCATTTGCATACGACCTGCGGGTGAATAAAAGTTGTTTTACAGCGATCATGCGCCTCAGACATCTTACACAAGAACATCTTTTGAAGCCGGATGTTAACAGATTTACTGCTGGCGGTTTATGATCCATTTTGGTGCTGACTGGTTCCCTTTAAAGGGCTTCTGTCACCCCACTAAACTCTTTTTTTTTTTTTTGGGTACTTATAATCCCTATACTGCGATATATCTATACATTATGTTATTAATCATTTTCGTTCAGTAGATAATGCAAAAAACGTACTTTTATAATATGCAAATTACCTGTCTACCAGCAAGTAGGGCGGCTACTTGCTGGTAGCAGCCGCAAAAAACCGCCCCCTCCTCCTGTTGATTGACAGGGCCAGCAGCGATCTCCTCCTCCAGCTGGCCCTGTCTGCATTTCAAAAATCGCGTGCCTGTCTTGATTCGGCGCAGGCGCTCTGAGAGAAGGAGGCTCGGCTCCTCAGCACTCCCTCAGTGCGCCTGCGCCGATGACGTCTTCTCTTTCGGTGACGTCATCGGAGCAGGCGATGGAGTGAGGCGAGCCTCCTTCTATCAGAGCGCCTGCGCCGAATCAAGACAGGCACTCGATTTTTGAAATGCAGACAGGGCCAGCCGGAGGAGGAGATCACTGCTGGCCCTGTCAATCAACAGGAGGAGGGGGTGGTTTTTTGCGGCTGCTACCAGCAAGTAGCCGCTCTACTTGCTGGTAAACAGGTAATTTGCATATTATAAAAGTACGTTTTTTGCCAAATCTACTGAACGAAAATGATTAATAACATAATGTATAGATATATCGCAGTATTGGGATTATAAGTACCCCCCCAAAAAAAAAAAAAGTTTAGTGGGGTGACATAAGCCCTTTAACACTTTTGTCTGGAAATGTTTTTAAAAAAGTTAAATCTGGAGTGAAAATCATTAACATAGCTAACCACGCCTGATTTCCCACCTACTTGTAGAAGTCGCTACATTTTTGAGCAAGTTAGGGTGCCAGTGCAGGGTGTGATAAATTCCCTTCAAAGTGTTACAGATGTATTAGGCCTCATGCACACGACCGTTGTTGTGTTCCGTTCCGCAAAATGGGGTTCTGTCATCCGTTTCCGTGTGTCTTCCTTTATTTTTGGAGGATCACCAAACATGAAGGAAAGTAAAAATAAATCTAAGTCAAGTTTGCCATGCAAATGATAGGAAAAAAAACGGACGCGGATGACAATCTTGTGTGCCTCCGCGTTTTTTCACGGACCCATTGACTTGAATGGGTCTGCCAACTGTTTTCCGTGAAAAAAAAATAGGACAAGTCAATGGGTCCGCAGAAAATCACAAAAAACGGAACAACGGACACAGAATGAAACAACGGTTGTGTGCAAGAGGCCTTACTCACATGTTTCATGGAATGAACAGGGGTTAAAGAGTCCATTGACATGTTCGCAAAATGGGTCTGCATCCGTTCCGCAATTTTGCGGAACAGGGGCGGACCCATTCATTTTCAATGGGGCCGGAATGTGCTGTCCGCATCCGCATTTGCGAATCCACACTTCTGTTCCGCAAAAAAATTGAATATGTCCTATTCTCATCCGCATTTTCTATGTGGAACGCACATTGCTGGTGTCCATGTTTTGCGGACGTGTGAATGGATCCTAACTCCATAGATCGCTATGAGGGCTCATGCACAAGACCGTGTTTTTTGTCTGCATCTGATCCCCATTTTTTGGGAATAAGACATTAGTGTTTGATCAGTGTTTTCATCAGTGATTGTGAGCCGAAACCAGGTTTAAAGACCCAGAACAAACACACATCTTTCCATTATACCTTATCTCTGTGTGGGCTATGCTTCTGGTTTTGGCTCCCAATCACTGATGGAAATCAGCGCTCAAACATGGACTGTGTAAAAGAGGCCTTAGGGCCCCTTCACAGACCATTCTTTTCCCAAGGAATTTTGTCCCCCACACCAAAATTCTGCCTCCCATGCTTTTCAGTGGAAGGCAACACTGAAGACATGTCCATTCTCAGTACAATTGCTGCTTTAAAGGGACACTGACAGGGCCAATAAGCATAGTGAGGTATATATCTGGCAGTACAGGTCTTATAATGGGTATTACAATCATCTAAGTATCCCCCCTGTCCACATTATACATACAGTAAACTTAAGTTTTATAACCTGCTCCAACGGTCTTAAATCTTCCCAAGGGGCGGCGTTTCACTTCTCTTGCGCCCAGCCAGCCTCCCCCAATTGCCGCTTTGAAGCGCCGCCCAGCTCATGAATATTCAGTTTGCTGGGCGGCTCCTGCGGTCCCCGCTCTGAAGCGCTGCGCTTAACAGTGCCCAGCGCATGCGCCGGATCTTGTGAAGTCCGGTACAGTAAGCACCGCCCAGCTCATCAATATTCACTTCGCTGGGCGGCGCTTACTGTCCCCGACTTCACAAGATCCAGCGGATGCGCAGGGCACTGTTCAGCGCAGCGCTTCAGAGCGGGGATCGCAGAAGCCGCCCAGCAAACTGAATATTCATGAGCTGGGTGGCGCTCCAAAGCAGCAGTTGGGGGAGGCTGGCTGGGCGCAAGAGAGGTGAAACGCCGCCCCTTGGGCAGATTGAAGACCGTTGGAGCAGGTTATAAAACTTAAGTTTACTGTATGTATAATGTGGACAGGGGGATACTTAGATGATTGTGATACCCATTATAAGACCTGTACTGCCATATATATACCTCAATATGCTTATTGGCCCTGTCAGTGTCCCTTTAAACTGCTACTCCCCAATCTTCAGCGCTGCCTCCCATTGCAAAGAATGGGAGGCAGAAACGGTGCGCCCACTGGCCGGTCACCGTGGGAAAAATACTGAAGGCTCATGCACACGACCATTGCTTGTTTTGCGGCCTTGTGCGTTCTGCATAATAGAACAGACCTATCCTTGTCTGTAATGTGGATAAGTATAGGACATGTTTTATATTTTTCCGGATGCCAAGGAAGGATAGCACGTGGTATGCTGTCTGCATCTTTTGCAGCCTCATTGAAGTAAATAGGTCCACATTTGACCCGTAAAAAACGTGGATCGGATGTGGACCAAAAATACGTTTGTGTGCTCAAGCCCTTAGGCTGCTTTTTTGCCATTTGTGTGCAGTTTTACATTTTTTGCACCGGAGGTTTTTGTTGCAGAACGCCAGCTCCAGATGTTAGCAGAAGATGTATGAGAAATATGAAATGCAGGACACACACATTTTTTGCTCCTGGTGTTTTTTGCTCATTAGGTGGCATTTCTTGTCTTTCTAGCTTCTTTTCAAAAGTGCAACCTGATGGAGCTCTTGGATTTTTCTTTCAGGTTTGACACCTCCTCTATAAGGTCCCTTGCAGACAAGCGTGTCCGGATTAGGTCCAGATGCGCTGTGAATGCGTTCAGTGAAAAATGCACGATTTTGCAGGCAAAGTCATTCTGTTTTGAATGCGATCGCTTTCAGTTTTTATCACACGGGTGCAATGCGTTTTGATGCATTTTGCACGCGCGTGATAAAAAAACTGAATGTATAAAAGCAACATCTCTTAGCAACCATCCGTGGTAGCCAAATCCATTAATAAATTCTTAGATAACCCGAACCTTGTACACCGAACATGAAAACAGAAGTTCGCCCATCCCTACATATGTCCATTCCACAGTCCTGCGGACAAGAATAGGCCTTGTTACAATGGGTCAGCAAAAAAAAAAAAAACGGATGCCACACAGATGTCATTTGTATTTTGTACAGACCTGTGTTTTGTGGACTGCAAAATACATACGATATTCAGACTTTTTTTTTTACTGGCAAAAACCACCAGAGCTAATTTTAGTGTGTGTAAGGACCCCAACACAAATGTATGCGAATATCCCCTAATGGTAATATAAGTGTGAAAGAGCCCTTACATTTGCTAAAGAAATTGTTCTGTTATAATTTCGACAACTGCGCCCCACTATAGATTCTTCTTCTGTATGGTACGGGATTACCCTTTTCTTTGCTTTTCAGTTTTATTACAACACTTTTTTCATTGAAACTTTATTACTGTGTATTTCTTATTGTCTCCATGTCATTGAAAGAGCACATGTTACCCTCCTCCATGATACGCCCTAAGGGTCAGACAAGTCTTTGTGTGTATAAAAAAAAAAAAGTGACATTAACTCTTTGTTGTGCATTGCGATGATTGCAAAGGGGATCATCTGGGACTATTGGGGGAAGGGAATACCAGCTGTCCTGATCTAGTACAGGAATCTCCCTCATTCATCCAAGGACGGCTTAGGTGCTAACAATGGCCAAATGAAAAGGTTCACATACGGTAAAATGTTTCCATATAAGGCCTCTTTTCCACGGGCATGCACGCCCCGTTGCCATATTGCGTGTCCGCAATACACGGGTGCGGTTTAGTGGGCATTCCGCATGACAGATGCGGACCCATTCACTTCAATGGGTCCGCAAATCCGGAGATGCGGAATGGAAGCAAGGAAAGGAACCCTACGGAAGCACTACAGAGTGGGGTTTCATCCCGTACTTCCGTTCCGCAAAAAGATAGGACATGTTCTATCTTTTTGCGATCCGCTGCGGCTGCCCCACGGACTGTGCTCGTGCATTAGGCCTCTTTCACACGGGCCGCAAAGCTTACATGCAAAAGATGAATAAAACAAGATAATCTGACATTGAGGTAAATATGTAATCACTTCTAACAATACAAGGTACCGCTGTCTAAGGCTACTTTCACACCTGCGTTAGGTGCGGATCCGTCTGGTATCTACACAGACGGATCCGCAACTAAAATGACAACGATTGTATCCGTTCAGAACGGATCCGTTTGCATTATGAAGAACAAAGTCAAAACAGATCCGTCCTGACTTACATTGAAAGTCAATTGGGGACGGATCCGTTTTCAGTTGCACCATATTGTGTCAGTGAAAACGGATCTGCTCCCATTGACTTACAATGTAAGTCAGGACGGATCCGTTTGGCTCTGCATCGCCAGGCGGACAGTCTGCATCCAGAGCGGAATGGAGGCGGAACGGAGCCAAACTGATGCATTCTGAACGGATCCTTATCCATTCAGAATGCATTGGGGCTGAACTGGTCCGTTTTGAACCGTTTGTGAGAGCCCTGAAAAGGATCCCACAAATGGAATTCAAGACGCCAGTGTGAAAGTAGCCTCAGACACCAATTTATTAAGTATATTTTTCAATTAATTTCTTTTTTTCTAAATATATATGTAAATTACGCCTTTGTTTCTATGAGACCAATGAATACCACAGAGTGTCATTTTGGTATACATTTTTGTATAAGGCCCCTTTCACACAAGCGAGTTTTCCACGTGGGTGCAATGCGTGACGTGAACGCATAGCACCCGCACTAAATCCTGACCCATTCATTTCAATGGTCTGTGTACATTTTTTCATTCATCAGTTCTGCATGAGAATCGTATCATGTTCTATATTCAGCGTTTTTCAGGTATCCCTGGCTCCATAGAAGTGAATGGGGCTTCAGTGAAAAATGCGATGCATCCGGATGCGGTGTTTTTCATTGATGGTTGCTAGGAGATGTTGTTTGTAAACAGTCAGTTTTTTTTCATGCGTGTGAAAAACGCATCAAAATGCATTGCACCCGCGCGGAATTTTTTTCTACACCTGAACGCAATCGCAGACAAAAATGATTGATTTGCTTGCAAAATGGTGCGAGTTTCACTGAACGCACCCTGAGCCAATCTGTTTGATTCGTATGAAAGGGGCCTAAAACATAAGGTATGCTTTTTTTTCAACTGTACTGTACGTTACACTTTATGCTAAAAAAAAAAAAAAGCATTGCACTGAAGGCTCCATTCTTAGGGCTCATGCACAGAAAGTTATTTTTTTCTGTGTCCGTTCTTGTTTTTTTTTGCAGTCTGTATTCAGAACCATTCACTACAATGGGGCCGCAAAAAAAAAAAAAAAAGGGGTAAATGACTGGGTGCATTCCGATTTGTATGTCCACATGGCTGTTTTGCAAAAAAATACGTGTCCTATTATTATCCGAATTACAGACAAGGATAGGACTCTTCTATTAGTGGCCAGCCGTGCCGTTCCTCCAAATGTGGAATGCCCACAGGACAGTATCCGTGTTTTGCAAACCGCAAAACACCCAACGGTCGTGTGAATGAGCCCTTATCCTTCGTTTCAAATTTCATAAGGTATTTACAATATATAAAATATAGGTGCACATGAATCTGTCTTTCGAACGGATACAAAAACTGTGACAATCTGTTAGGTCCCAATTCACACAGCACAAAAAGGCAGATAGATCCCAGGGCAATCACATTCAGGTTATAAACTTCACTCACTGCCTTCAAACAGAATTAGGGCTTATGCACACAAACATATTTTCTTTCCATGCCCGTTCGTTTTTTTGGGGGGGGGTTTTTTGCTCACCATATGTGGAACCATTCATTTTAATGGGTCCACAAAAAAAAAAAAAAAAAAACAACAGAAGTTACTCTGTGTGCATTCTATTTCCTTATGGCCTCATGCACACGACCGCATTAAAGCCGCAGTTTTTGTGGCTTGGATGCGGACCCATTTACTCCATGTGCTGTCCGCATCCGTTGCTCCGTTCCGTGGTCCGCAAAAAAAAATATATATAACCTGTCCTATTCTTGTCCGTTTTGTGGACAAAAATAGGCAGTTATATCAATGGCTGTCCGTGAGAATTGTGGAACGCACACAGACGCCATCCGTGTTTTGCGGACCGCAAAACACACAACGGTCGTGTGCATGAGGCCTTTGTCCGTATTTCCATTCCGCAAAGAAATAGAACATGTCCTATTATTGTCTGCGTTACAAACAAGGATAGGACTGTTCTATTAGGGGCCAGATGTTCCGTTCCGCAAAATAAGGAATGGACACAGACATCATCCGTATTTTTTGTGAATCCGTTTTTTGCGGACCTCAAAATACATACGGTCGTGTGTGCATAAGCCCTTAGATGGATCCAGAGGTTAGAGACAGTTTGTGAACTCCTACGTGGGAAAGCAATCACGGTTGCTTCCAGCTTCTATGTTCACTTTCTCTCCAAGTTGGTTTTTACAAAATTGCAGGAACCAAACCTACTGTACATCCAGACGGTGTCTAATTCCCATTGGTCAGCTTGAACATAAAAGGAGAATACAGTGTACACTGCAGGAACACTTAAAAACATAGATTTTATTCCTCATACTCACAAAAGGAGATTAATATGTGCAAACTCTGACCATAAGATAACATTCACACAAACGTTTTTTGTTTCCGTGTCCGTTCAATTTTTTTTTGCGGATTGGATGAGAACCCATTAATTACAATGGGATATGGAATGGACATGGGGTATGTCCATTCCATATCCCCACAAAAAATATAGAACATGTCCTATTCTTGTCCGTTTTGCGGACAAGGATAGGCATTGTTACAATGGATTTCGCAAAAAAAAAAAAAACAGGTCACATGGACATCATCTGTATTTTTTGTGGATCTGCATTCATTAATATATGACTACATGCACACTGTGTTTTGCGATCCACAAATCGCGGATCCACAAAACACGGATGGCGTCTGTGTGCGTTCCGAAAATTGCGGAACGGCACGGACAGCCTTTAATATAACTGCCTATTCTTGTCCGCAAAGCACGGACAAGAAAAGGACATGTTATATTTTTTTGCGGGGCCACAGAACGGAGCAGTACTGTTTGCATCTTTTGCAGCCCCATTGAAGTGAATTTTGGCGGCTCGGATGCGAACCAAAACAACGGCCGTGTGCATGAGGCCCATCCTTTAGGCAAAGATACCCGAAGTCACACCCACTATTCCCATTTGAAATCTGTTTAAAAAAAAATTTAAAAAAAATCACAAACTGCCCCACTAATACATAAAAATGCATCTACCATAATAAATGAATAAATGTACTTATAAAAAAACAAAAGCTTCAAATAAATAAACCTCCTACTCATATACCTTCAAGCTATCAATAGATTCCCAATAAAATCCATTTGCATTATAAAGAGAGATTAAACAATCCCCACAAATTACTTCTCTAGCGATTCCCTGATGACATGTACAGAGCTACCCAATAACAAAGCACATAACTGATTCATTATCCCAAACAATATTTCATTTCAAACTTGATACTCATTCCTCCTGAAGCTAAAGTTTTCAATGTATAGATCCAGAAACTATAGAGAAAACTTAAAGGGCATCTGTCAGCAGATTTGTACCTATAAGGCCCCATGCACACGGCCGTGTGCGGGCCGTGGAACCGCGGCCTGGATCCCTCGGAGTCACTGGTTGCTATGACGCCGTGCGCTCCCTGCTGCCGCCGCAATACAGTAATACACTGGTATGATCTATACCAGTGTATTACTGTTCTGTGCCGGCAGCAGGGAGCGCACGGCGTCATAGCAACCAGTGACGCCGTGCGCTCCTGCTCTCAGGAGGGATCCAGGCCGCGGTTCCACGGCCTGCACACGGCCGTGTGCATGGGGCCTAACACTGGCTGACCTGTTACATGTGCGCCTGGCAGCTGACGGCATCTGTGTTGGTCCCATGTTCATATGTGTCCGCATTGCTGAGAAAAATTAAGTTTTGATATATGTAAATGAGCCTCTAGGAGCAACGGGGGCATTGCTGTTACACCTAGAGGCTCCGCTCTCTCTGCAACTGCTGTATCCTCTGCACTATGATAGGGCCAGTCATTATGACATTTACACTGCCTGGCCCTGTCAATCAAAGTGCAGAGGGCGCAGCAGTTGCAGAGAGAGCTGAGCCTCTAGGTGTAATGGCAACACCCCTGTTGCTCCTAGAGGCTCATTCACTTAAATAGATCTGCCGCAAGATACAGGGATTTCAGTCCGTGGGTCCACACTGCAAAAAATAAATAAATAAAATAGAACATGTTGAATGGTTCTCGATCTATCCCGGCCACCGCACGGACGTTGCCCACGCATTGGGGACCGCAAATTGCGGTCCCCAATGCACGGAACGGATCCACAACGGCCGTGTGCAAAAGGCCTAAGGCATATTGATACACCATAGACTTTTTCCAGGGTGCGGGTTCCCACAGAGAGGGCTTCAAGTGCTGCCTCTGGCACCCATGCCATGGGTTCACCACCACTGCCCTAGCCTTACTGTCATAGAATCTCTAAGCCAAACAGATATATTTGTACAGTGATTTAATAGGTTACAGCACAATGAGACATCTGAACTCAAAACATTTGTGGGCAGGAGCGGACTGACCATAGACCCTACAGGAAATGTCCTGGATGGTGATACGGCTGAATACTATAGTGAAGGAGGAAGTATATTGTGCTGCACTGTGGTATTTGGTTCTGCTGGGGCAGTATTTTGTGCTGCACTGTGGTATTTGGTTCTCCGGGGCGGTATATTGTGCCGCACCACAGTACTATAGACCCTGCCTACTTCTGTTAATCCACCTTCTGTCAATTTGAACCCATCTAGAACATAAGGCCACTTTTAAGTTTTTTTCCAGGGCCAATTTAAGTCCCAGTCCACCCATGTTTATGGCTGATAACAGTTGGACGCACAACATTTGCAGACTGAGGGTCTTTACACAAATGAAATAGCACTAGTATTATTTATTTTTTTACCACTAAAATAAACCAGAATAACCGCATGCATTCGCCCACCCCCCTTCCCACATACTGAGGTTACTTGCATATGCAGCTGAACAGGAAGAATCAGGTGCACAACTGGTCAAAATTTCAGCTGAAAAACCTGTAGCCAGTTGGGTGGTCATGTGATCCCAGTTTCGACAGCATGACAGAAGAGTATATACTGCTGAAACTTGGATGTAAACCCCAGAGAACTCCTTTCTATATAGTAATTTGTCCATAAGTGGCCATGTTATAAATTTAAAAAATAAAATAAACTTTGTAACTGATGTCTGTCTCAGTACAGCAGCAGCTTAGCCCATACATGACCTACCCTCAAATGCTCCCCGTACGTTGATGGGTTAATTGGATGAAGCCGCCATATGACGCTGTGCTCAGTGCAATGCAATCATGGCTGCAATTTTTGTGTGTCATGGCAAGCCCGACTGAGGCTAGATATCCATGACTGCTTTCTTCCCCAAACAGTCCACAGGTTGTGTATGGTCCCTCAGCCCCACCGCTTTGATAAATGCATCCCATTAACTGGCCATCTAACCATGTCTTTTCATCAAACTGTTCAGCCTGGTACACTGATGAGCGCTCAGGACATCCACATCACTTTGTACAGACAATAACAGTCGGTCCCATAATTAGGGACAATTGTGCTTGTAGTCTGTCCCTAGAGAACAAGAGCCGTTACTGACCCCAATCAGCTCCACTCATGACCGGCATGTTGAGGAGCAAGCTGTTCTGTCTGGATTTATATATTGATCTGTATTAACTTTGAATATTGATCCATGTAGCGTCCCGTCAGCACAGACACAAAACTGGTGAGGTCAATAACCGTGCTGCTACTTTAAAATAAAAATGATAAAACCAAGTAATTTATATTTGTAAGTTTAGGGTGCGTGCGCACAGTGCGGATTATGCATGGTTTTTCCGTGTGATGACGACCGCCCCATGCTGTGGACCACAAATACAAAGGTACCAGCCGAGTGCACTCCATTTGCGGATGTGGACCCATTTACTTGAACAGGTCCGCGATACATTCTGCATCACCCCAAAAAATTGTACATGTTCTATTTTTTTGCGTTGCAGAGGCACAGACCAAAATCTCATTTAAGCACTTCGTAGTGCTTCCGTTCTTTGCCTCCGCACCGTATATTTTAGTTTGCAGATCCATCCAAGTCAATAGGTCCGCATCCGTGATATGGACTACACACGGGCAGTGCCCTATATTGCGGACGCGCGGTTTGCCGTCCACAGTCACGGGGCACATACGCTCATGTGCATGAGCCCTAGTGCAGTAGCAGCCGAGTGTATGAGGTTGGACAAATCTCATGTAGACTTTGCTTATTTTCCTTAGGTGCAGGAATTGAAATCTGCAGCGTGTCAATTCTGGTTACGTTTTTCTTGTGCGGATTTCACCCTTTTCAATGGAAGGGTGAAAAATCTGCATCAAATCTCCACAAAAAAACCCATAAAAACAATAAATAGTGCGGATTTATGTGCGTTTTTGGTGAGCAGATATCACACTGATTTTCTGCACATAAGCCTACCTGCACACAGTGCAGATTTAAGCCCCTTTCACACAGGCGAGAATTCCGTGCGGGTGAAATGCGTGAGGTGAACGCATTGCACCCGCACTGAATCCGGACCCATTCACTTCAATGGGGCCGTGCAGATGAGCAGTGATTTTCATGCATCACTTGTGCGTTGTGTGCAAATCGCAGCAGGCTCTATATTCTGTGTTTTTTCACCAACGCAGGCCCCATAGAAATGAATGGAGCTGTGTGAAAAACGCACTGCATCCAGAAGCAAGTGTGGACGCAATGCGTTTTTCACTGATGGTTGCTAAGAGATGTTGTTTGTAAACCTTCCGTTTTTTTATCACACGCGTGAAAAACGCATTGTACCCGCGCAGAAAAAACAACTGAACACAATCGCAGACAAAACTGACTGAACTTGCTTGCAAAATGGTGCAAGTTTCACTGAACGCATCCGGACCTAATCTGTCACGCTCGTGTGAAAGAGGCCTTGGGCCCCTTTCACATGAGCGAGTTTTCCGCGCGGGTGCAATACATGACGTGAAAGCATTGCACCCGCACTGAATCCTGACCCATTCATTTCAATGGGTCTGTGTACATGAGCGTTTTTTTTTTCACGCATCAGTTCTGGGTTGCCTGAAAAACACAGCATGTTCTATATTCACGTAGCTCTGGCCCCATAGAAGTGAATGGGGCTTCAGTGAAAAACGCATTTCATCCGGAAGCAAGTGCGGGTGCAATGTGTTTTTCACTGATGGTTGATAAGAGATGTTCAAAAAAAATAATGAAAAAAATAATGACTAAAATAAAGTGGCCTAAATGGGAGGAAATACTCAAAAAACGTTGCTAACAACAATCCCCAGCAAAATATACGTACAATGGAGGATGTCGGCAGCGGACCACATGCACCACAATGGCATCCTACACAAGATGGGATAATGTGTGCATGCAAATATAAAAATACATAAATCACTGTGAAAGGGGCACCACAATGAGATGCAACTGACAACACTGGCCAACCCCTCAAGCTGATGTTAAGAACTGAGACTTTAGCCAATGTATTCCAATCAGGCACACATCGGAGCCCTTTTACACCACTGTCAAGGTATCTCAGTGTGGCAGAGGTTCCTACCACTAAGCTACCTACGGAGTGTGAACACAGTCTGAGAGGTGCTAAGATCCAACTTACAGCCAAACTCCCACATACCTCCATAGTGAGATCACTCAGGTAGGGGGAGAGATAAGGCTGTAAGCCCCACCTATAACAGGTCATGTGACACAGGCTACCAGGTGCAACACAATGCTACCAGCAGTACGCAATGGCACATTCTAAACATATCAAGAAAAATAACTGAAATAAAGTGGCCTAAGGCTCCATTTAGGGCCCTTTCACACTTGCGTTGTCCGGATCCGGCGTGTCCTCCACTTGCCGGAGGTACACGCCGGATCCGGAAAAACGCAAGTGTACGGAAAGCATTTGAAGACGGATCCGTCTTCAAAATGCTTTCAGTGTTACTATGGCAGCCAGGACGCTATTAAAGTCCTGGTTGCCATAGTAGGAGCGGTGAGCGGCATACTTACAGTCCGTGCGTCTCCCGGGGCGCTCCAGAATGACGTCAGAGCGCCCCAGGCGCATGGATGACGTGTACATGCGATCACGTCATCCATGCGCCTGGGGCGCCCTGACGTCACTCTGGAGCGCCCCGGGAGCCGCACGGACGGTAAGTATGCTGCTCCCCCGCTACACTTTACCATGGCTGCCAGGACTTTAGCGTCGCGGCAGCCATGGTAACCATTCAGAAAAAGCTAAACGTCGGATCCGGCAATGCGCCGAAACGACGTTTAGCTTAAGGCCGGATCCGGATCAATGCCTTTCAATGGGCATTCATTCCGGATCCGGCCTTGCGGCAAGTCTTCAGAATTTTTGGCCGGAGCAAAAAGTACTGCATGCTGCGGTATTTTCTCCGGCCAAAAAACGTTCCGTTCCGGAACGGAAGACATCCTGATGCATCCTGAATGGATTTCTCTCCATTCAGAATGCATTAGGATAATCCTGATCAGGATTGTTCCGGCATAGAGCCCCGACGACGGAACTCTATGCCGGAACCGGCCAACGCAAGTGTGAAAGGGCCCTTACACGTCCGCAGAATGTGTCCGCATCCGTTCCGCAATTTTGCGGAACGGGTGCGAACCCATTCATTCTCTATGGGGACGGAATGGATGTGGACAGCACACAGTGTGCTGTCTGCATCCGCAATTGCGGAGCGCATCCCCGATCTTCGGGTCCGCAGCTCCGCAAAAGATAGAACATGTCCTATTCTTGTCCGCAGCTTGCGGACAAGAATAGGCATTTCTATGGGGGTGCCGGGCTGGTGTGTTGCGGACCCACAATTTGCGGGTCCGCAACACATCACAGACGTGTGAATGGAGCCTAAGGCCTCATGCACACGACCGTTGTTGTGTTCTGTTCCGCAAAATGGGGTTCTGTTGTTCCGTGATCCGTTTCCGTGTGTCTTCCTTTATTTTTGGAGGATCACCAGACGTGAAGGAAAGTAAAAAAAAATCTAAGACAGGTTGGCCATGCAAATGATAGGAAAAAAAATGGACGCAGACGACAATCTTGTGTGCCTCTGTGTTTTTTAGCGGTCCCATTGACTTGAATGGGTCCGCGAACCGTTTTCTGCGAAAATAATAGGACAGGTTATATTTTTTTGATGGACTGGAACCACGGATTACGGACGCGGATGACAAACGGTGCATTAGCCAAGTTTTCAACGGACCCATTAAAAGTCAATGGGTCCGCAGAAAATCACGAAAAACGGACACGGAATAAAACAATGGTCGTGTGCATGAGGCCGAAATGGGAGGAAATGCTCAAAAACCCCAAACACTGTGGCGCGTTTATAACTGGGGGAGAAGATCCTACACATGTGATCCGTTGCTAACGGCAATCCCCAGCAAAAATGCATACAATGGAGGATGTCGGCAGCGGACCACATGCACCACAAAAGCATCCTACACAAGATGGAGTAGTGTTGTTTGTATACCTTTAGTTTTTTATCACGCGCATGAAAAATGCATCAAAGCGCATTGCACCCGCGTGATAAAAACTAGACGCAATCGCAGACAAAACTGACTGAACTTGCTTGCAAAATGGTGCGAGTTTTACTGAACACATCCGGACCTAATCCGTTACGCTCGTGTGAAAGGGACATTGGGCCCCTTGCAGACTAGCGTGTCCTGATAAGGTCCGGATGTGTTGCGAATGCATTCAGTGAAAAATGCGTGATTTCGCAGGCAAAGTCATTGTTTTTATCGAGCGGGTGCAATGCGTTTTGATTCGTTTTGCACGCCCGTGATTAAAAACTGAATATATACAAACAACATCTCTTAGCAACCATCCGTGAAAAACTCATCGCATCCGCTCTTGCTTGCGGATGCGATTTTCACGCAGCTCCATTCACTTCTATGGGGCCAGCATTGTGTGAAAATTGCAGAATATAGAACATGCTGCGATTTTTCACGCAACGCACAAGTGATGCGTGAAAACCAACGCACATCTACACAGCACCATTGAAATGAATGGGTCCGGATTCCGTGCGGGCGCAATGCGTTCGCATCAAGCATTGCGCCCGCGCGGAATACTCGCTCGTGTGAAAGGGGCCTTAGGGGATTTTGGATGAGTTTTTTGGGGGGAAAAATACAATGACAAAAGCTATATGTAAAAGCACCCTATGGCCAGGGCCACATGTGACTGAGTTGCAGATCTGCCATTACGGATTTTCGAGCGGCAAATCCACAGCATTGTACAGTACCAGCAAACGTGGCGAATTTCAGAATTTATACTGCGGACTTTATCAATCTCAATGTAGAGGGTGAAATCTGCTGGTGTTTCCATGTAATTTGCCACATGTGACCCCGGCCTATGGGTCTGTCTTTTTTTTTTCTCACTAAAAAAGCCATATAAATCACTTGCTTAGACCCATTAACACGACCGTATGAACGGGTCCACACCTGTTGCGCAATTTTGGTGAACGGGTGCGGACTCATTCATTACAATGGGGCCGCAAAAGATGCGGACACCACATCGTGTGCTATCCGCATCCGTAGTTCCGTGTTTTGCGGATCCGCAATTTGTGCACCCCAAAACGCATATGGCTGTCTGAATGAGCCCTTATGTCCATACTGCATGTGATTTTAAGGTCCGACTGTTTTTTTACCTGTGAAAAAAACACCAGAATGAGCACACTTTTTTTTACCACTTGTGGTTTTAGAGACTTTTTTTCCTGCTAATGTCTTACCACTAGCATTTTCTTCGTGGCATTATTCCCCAAGAACTACAACATGCTGCGTTTTTCAAGAGACAAAAAAAAGCGACCTAAAAATGAAAATGCCAGAAGCAAGAAAACCCTTGTGTCCTGTTTCAAATTTCCTATAGACCCTCAATTTACATCTGGGGCTGGTGCACAAACAAATGCAGCCACCACTGGAACCACAAAAGGGCACAAAAATGCCACCCAAAAAAAACTATGGAGTTCAATTGCAAAGAACACTAAACCCGTTCTAGGCGACTTTTTAAATGCACATTGTCGCACAGGCATTTTTACGCCGTCCTTGCCACTTCTGAGCGGTAGGGAATAGGGCAGGACACCAGCCCCAGCAAATTTACTGACATGTATGCCTGGAAACAGCAATAAATGTTGGCAAAAAAAAAAAACTCTGCTAAGGAAGTGGCACAGTTTTTACTCCAGGCAGACAGACTGCGTAGATGCGTCGAATATCCTACGAGGAACATCCTCGTAAATTATGCGCATCCTCTGGCAGCACAGGGGGGAATCAAAGACTGTAAAATGCTGGTCTTTGTAAATGACCCCCTATGTGTGAAAGTACCTTCACAACATTTTTTTATTTTTTTTAAACAAAAACAAAACCACTTGTTTCTTGTAGTGCGAACGTGCACATATAAGCTCAGTGGGTAAAACAAAGACACCACATTTTCCTTGGGAAATTATGCTGCACACGACCATGTTTTTTGTCCGCTTTTTTTTTGGGCGGACAGCACATTCGTATGTCTGTTCCGTGGCCCTGCAAAAAAAAAAATATATATATAACATTTCCTATTCTTGTCTGTTTTACGGACAAGCAAAGGACAGTTCTACAGAGGGCTGGACGTACCGTTCTACAAAATGTAGAACGCACGCGGCCGGTATCCGTGGAATTTAGGCTAGGTCTACACGACGACAATAAGTCGGGCAACAGAGAGGGCACAACTACACTGCAACATTTGTTGAGCTACATTTTGTTGCGCCAATGGCGCACGACAATTTTTCTAATGCTAGTCTATGGTGTCACACGCATGGATTTTTTGCAACTGTCGCGTCGCAGCATGTCGCAGTGCGACACCATAGACTACCATTATAAAGATTTTTGCGCGACAAAGGTCGTTGTGTAGATTTCGCCTTACACACCGCGTAAACAGCTACAGCCATGTGCATAAGCCCTAAGGGTATGACCACACCGTCAGAAGTCTTATATGTCCTTTGTACTGTCTCTCCTTTTATGAGCCACTTCTGATATTGCCTTCCAAAACCGCATGCACAAACCTGACCATGTGGCCATGCCCTGACTGGATATATGACCCATGGGCGCTGGAGCCGACACGGTTTCCCCCATTTCTTAATCTCATTAGACAGACAAAGCCTGGGCACTGCAGCCACCCTGCCTCCTCCTCAGCACTGGTAACCGTTCGCAGCACATGTGCTGAAGCTTTGTTCCCAGCTTCCTACCAGCCACAACAATGTACACACAGGCTGCAGCCGGTCATTTATGTAAATCATCCCTTCCCGCCTCCTCCTCCATCTGTGTGGAGAGCCTGAGGAGCCGACTTCCTGAGCCGCGCCCATGGGGGAGGGGCGAGCAGAGCTGATATAATGAGCTGTGGGAACAATGCCCTCGCTCACATTCAGCGTGCCCAGGAGAGCGTCTGGGGACACCGGGGTAAGGGCCACCACTGCCTGTCGTAGGCACTTGCCTCACTGAGTGTTTGTTTTCTCTGACGCGTGGTGTGGATGTTGCGTTACCAAAGATCTGCTCGTAACTGGGTGTTTTCACTTTTTAAGTTTCCATTTCTTTCATTCACTTTCTGCTTTGCTTTAAGGTGCATAAACTTTTTGCTGTCACTTGTCATTTTTTAAAGCCCAGCTTGTAGTCCCGTCCATGGCCACGCCTCCTGTGTGATGCCTACATCTCCCTGAACCCTAAGCAGGACCATATTTCTAGCAGATCAAGGCAGCATGGTATACCTCCGCCTTCCTAAAACCAGCCCCCCCCCCCCCCCCCCCCCCCCCATTAACACAACTGCATAACAGCCCTGATACTAGTGATCTTCCTCTTTCCACAATCATGAGAGCCCCCTTTTAATTTTGTGCATTTGGCAGATGGTGGCAGAACCCTGGTGACCACTTGTGTGCACCTGAAAAGCATGGTGGGTATGGTCATGTCTGCTGGACCCTTGCTTCTCTGGTGGTGTTCTGTCACATCCATCCTGAGGAACCTCACTCCTAGTTTAGATGAAATGTGCCCCAACACCAGTAGACTATCCTTCTCCTCTGGCAGAACCCATTCCCTAAATAGGGTATGTTCCTTAAGCAATGGTCATGTTGGACTGCCTTCCTCTGCTAAACTTACTCTTGTAATCTCTTGTAGGACAATGGATTTGGGGTGTTATAACACACACTACTTCTACGATGTGGACCTTAAGGAGGACTTTTATCGCCACATTGCTCCCAGTGAGGACATATGGAAAAAATTTGAGCTTGTACCTGGGTGCCCTCAATCTAACGCAGTATGTCTTGGAGAAAGTGGCACTGAATGGGGATCTGAAATAATGGATTTAGGATGGGAGTCTCCTGTGAAACTGTCTGGACTTAGTTCTGTAGTTCTTCTAAGAGACTGTATGTGGAGTGGCTTTTCAACCCGTGAACATCTGGAGAAGGTCATCAATGAACGGTTTTCATGTGCCCCTTCGCGGCCAGCAAGTGCTGCTAAACCTGTTCCAGACTCTGAGGTCCTGGAGACTGCTGCCATCCCTCCCGAGCAGACTGCCGTGGTCCCAGCTCCCATTCCTGAAAAGATATCGCACTCATCAGGATCTGAAGACACGAGTGACTCTGGTAAGAGAGGGGTGGTTTAGAATGGGAGAATGGACCTGCACCTCAGGTGTTGGTGTATAGTTGGCTTTGGTCAGTAGATACTAAGAGTTTGGGTGAATTTGACTACTGCATTTCTTATTTGAGCTAACCCTAGTGTAGTCTGTTCCATTATCTTGTAGGTTAGGCTTTGATTGTGGAAAGCACCTGCAATAAAGCCTGTCCAGGGTGGATCCCTTACTTCCTTAGAAGTTAACAAGCTGGTACTTGTGTTGTATCCACACCTTGTTCTCTTAGCAGGTGTACAATAGGCAAGGCAGCTTCATTAGTAGGTAACTTACTGTTTGAGTGGAGAATTGAAGGAGGTGTGGTGGCCCTGCTTCCTAATGTGTTACCCAAGTGTCCTTTTTTTTTTTTTTTTTTTTTTTTTTTTAGTGACTATAGGAACTTGTGATGACAACCATGCTGGTGTTTTTCTAAACTGTAGAGTACCTCAGAATAACTGGTGCTATAGATGGTTACCTTTCTGAGAATGGCATGTGCTTTACCGCTTGGTTCCACGTGGGGACGAATATACAAGCAGACCATAACTTGTTAAAGGGTGCTTTGAAGCAAGTCGGGGGTAATGTGTCCTGCAGGAGCTTTGTGTAAAGGTTCCCCTCCGCCCAACACAAAGTTACACAATCTGCAATCTAAACAAGGCAGCCACATGGCCAGACAAAAAGCAACAGCTTGCAGCCGGCAGGGGTTCAGATACCATCTCCAACCAATAGGAGACCGGCATTTGAATGGAGGGCATTAGACCAATTGGAGTTCAGACATGTGACTGGGATTTATTAATGGGGAATTGAGCCTATTCACATAGTTCTATCCTTTGTGGTGTCTCTTTTGTATTGAGTGTGCAGACTCCCTTCCCCCATGCCTCGCCCATTAGAACAGCCTCTTGCACATGCTGTGAGACTTAACACTCCCATTCATTTGTTCATTGCGGTGCTGTCCAACCTATTGTCTGACTGATTTATCCATATAGGTTGGTAGTGCCGTATGCTTGAATAAGCCTTGGACCTCTAGTCTTGATTTATAGTAAATCTTTCATTGTGGCTGAGTTGGGGTTCCCCTTTGTAAGCTTGAGAATTTGCTAGATTAAAATTCTGGGCAAGCTGCTCACTTGCATGGCATCAGCTGGTCTCGGTTTATAATGTTAGGTTGTGTATGTCATATTATTAAATGTGTTTTTTTTTGTTTTGTTTTTTAACAGAAGACGACGAAATTGATGTAGTGACTGTGGGAAAAAGGAAGTCTTATCATGGCCGTCAGCCAGTGACCATAACAGTGAGAGCAGACCCTAAACTCTTCCACATATCTATCCACCAGCAACAACATAACTATGCTGCACGCCTGCCCCCTGAGCCCAGTACTGCCTCTCCAGAAGAGGACTGTCCATCTCCCTCTGCAGAAGAACCTGGTGAAATCAACTGTCCTTCAGTGCAACCCTGCAGCCCTACCACACCCAACTCGCCTAGTGCATCAGGAGGCTCAGACAGTGAGGATCTGGCCAAAAGGAAGAATCACAACTATATGGAACGCAAACGGAGGAATGATTTACGTTCACGGTTTCTGGCACTTAGAGGAGAGGTGCCAGGTCTGGCCCATGCTTCAAAACCCCCCAAGGTGGTAGTTCTGAGTAAAGCTACAGAGTATTTGCAGGGTTTGCTTAGTGCGGAACAACAGCTTGTAGCAGAGAAACACAAACTTCGTTCACGCCACCAGCAACTCTTGAGGAGAATCTCCCAGTTGAAGGGCCGTTAAGAGGGACACATGGCAGGAGTCTGCCTGGCATTTTTGCACATTTGTGAAGTTATGTCTTGGGATTGCACACAACTAAGACTTTCACTTCTGGGTCAGTGCTCCACAGCACTACTGGAGAAAGGACTGGTCATATCAGGTGAACCTATATTCCTCAGGTTCTAAATATGACTTGCTTCTTTCCACACAAGAGACTTTCCATGGACTTTGTATTTCTCTTGACCTCAAGGGTACTGCTGTGATGTTTCTACCAGCTTAGCCCTTTATTCACATATCTAAGGTCACCTCTCAGGTGGTGATTCGAACTCAATTCTGCTCATTTAGTCCAATAATCACCTTCAGATTTGTTCTGGAATGCACTTTATGCTCTAGATATTGCCAGATTTTGTATATGGTCTACATGTTTTCCTGCTGATTCCAAATAACCCTTTTCCGTAGCTAAATTTCTGCTACAGTATACCATATTTGGTGTTTGGCAAGAATTGTGATGTAGTACCAGTCATAGCATAACCATGACTGATCCTTTTGCAGGGGAAAGTTTTGGTAGACCTTGAGGACTGCCATTGCATTGTGGAGGGAAATTTGGGACTGTCTGGTGTGAACCACTCTATACCTCACTCTTGTCACTTTACACTCGTTTGTCTGTGTTTTTGTGACTTTTGTTTTGTACTTTTCTTTGAACCTGCTGCTGCCTGCTGGATTTTTTTGTACTGAATGAGATTTATACTGTATTTTTGTATATCTTTTGAGTAACAGATTTATACGATAAAGCTTAGCAACTGAGGGACAGTTGAACGTTATGATGTTCATATGTAATGGTTTAAATGATCCCTTATCCATTCTATTTCTGCAGCTGCACAGATCTTCAAACTTTGACTAGCATTAAGGTTGAGTTCACACTACCATTGTGGCGTTGTGCTCTGTTGGATCAGTCATTACTGATCTCACTGGTGCCTGATGGACCTCATTGACTTATAATTGGGTCTGTCGGGTTCCTTTGAGGATTCTTGTCACTTTGACGGGAAAACTAGTGCAGTGGTTTCATTTTGAAAAGGAAGAATAGCACTGACAGCAATGTGATCTATATCGCATCCGCCAATGGAGTGTGAACAGAGCCTTAGTTTGCCCTGAAAGGGAGAAGGCCAAAGTTCCTTTGAGGAGCTGTAGCCTCCTCCTCTGGAATGGCAATGTTGTGAACCTGGGCTAAGAAGCTATCTTTGATACTGGTCCTGGAAGCTGATACATTCCACAGCTGGTCTCAAACATGCAACATGGGTTCATGCATTGACATATATTCCAACCCCTGTGCAGTGAAAGATAATGGAAATCCATCAGACGGAGGCACACATGCCTGTTATAAAAATCACACGCTGCTGTATGTTGTCTGAACCTGAAAATTACTAAGGTTTCTGAATGTTCTTTGTGGAAGATGCAGAGCACAAAAACACTAATAAAGCAACACTTTGAAATGCTATTTCTGTTTCTGACTTTGTGTCGGTGTGTGACATGGTTTTCATTCAGCCGCCTGTAAAGTAATTGGAGGTAAGGAGTGACAAAGTACATTGTGCCACACCTTGAGTTCAAGCCAGAAAACTTCTGCAGGCTGAAAGTTGGCACTTGGGTCAATGCATTCTACTTGGCTTAGGCCGCAGGTATGTGGTGTAATGCAATGTGTGATCTGGAGAAACCTATGTGGGACATCTGTAGGAAACAGAATGAATCTGCCCATAGACTGGAAGCACCAACAGATTTGGCATGAATATTTTCCTCGTTAGGATGCTGGTCGTTAAAGTTTAAATACTTTAAAATCGTGAGAACACTTGTGTTCCTAAGGGAAAGATAAATTAATTTGTAAATGACAGGCACACACAATGAGAACTGATGTTTTGTATCTTATTCACCTTGCTGCCAGCATGGAAATAAGTGATGTCCTCTCTAAACAAAAAGCATACCCAGGTTCAATGGCCAAGGGTGATCTGGTATCTTGCATTCACATGACTGTATTTAGCATTCTGCAAAATACGGATGACGTCCATGTTGCATCTGTTTTTGTTGTGGACCTATTGACTACAATGTATCTGTGGTTCACATTTGCAGCAAAGAATAAGATATGTAGTGTACCTTGCAGACCAGACATATGGATGCAGAAAGCACACTGAAGACGTCAATGTCTTTCCGCATCCATGTCCAGACTGAAAGACTGAATAGCGAACGCTCCACGTGCCGTCCTGCAGCGGTCGAGCTGAGGTTGCAGCTTGCAAACCTAAAGACTTGATAATAGGGTCATGCACCCTGAAACGCGTTGTCTGTAAATAAAACTGATTAATATAATGCCTGGTTGGCTCTGCGCCCTTTTCTCATCCAAGCCTGCTCGACTTTTATGGTCCAGCTCTTCTACACAGTACTGAAAGAGAACATAACCTATTCTTGGCTGCAAATGCTCATAGAAGTCAATGGGTCCCCAAAAAGGATATCTATTGTGGACCACAAATTACATATTGGGGTATATATCAAACTGGTCTAAAGTAGAACTGGCTTAGTTGCCCATAGCAACCAATGAGATTCCGATTTATAGTTTCCAAAGGAGCTGTCAAAAATGAAAGGTTAGGCAGCTAAGCCAGTTTAATAAATGACCCCAATAGTTGTGTGAATGCACTGCAAAGGACTTGGCCACCTTATGGCAATGTTTCCCAAAGGGCACCATAAATGACAATTGTATGATGTTATAGATGCAGCACCGGTGTCCTATCAGAAATTCGATCTGTCTGCACCATGGCTGCTTATGGAGTGGCATGTGACTAGACCTGTCCTTCAGCATCCTCCACTGAAGCACACAACATTAGAAACTAGCGCATGGGCAGTGCTACTCCTTGTGTCATAACTCTGTTCACAGCACTTCTGGAAAAATTTTGGTAAGGTGGCCAACACCTTTAATTACAATAGGAAAGCTCAAAAAAAATAATGTTGCTCTGATGCATGCATGAGGCCCATGTCGGTAGGCACAGTCCCGGTCAGTCTAGAGTAGATGTTACTCTGTGGGGTGTATTGGAGATCATGCTTCTAGGGCAGAATACCCCTGTAATGGCATGTAAGGTGTATATATATATAAAAATTTTTTTTATTTTTTTAAGTTCTGGGTATAAAATCCTGTTCCCTACATAGCAAAGACTGTAAGGGTCAGTGGCGTACCTACCAGGGAAGCAGCTGACAAGGGGCCTGGAGCAGTAGTACAGTCAGACTGGCCACACCCCCTCTACACTCACTTCACTGCTGCTTTAGAATGTCCTCTGAGCAGAGCAGGGAGCTAAGCCCCGCCCATCAGCATGGACCATTAATAGAGGAGTCTGGCTGCTTGAAGGGGTTCTGCACTTTCATTTAACTGATGATCTATCCTCTGGATAGATCATCAGCTTCTGATCGGCGGGGGTCCGACACCCGGGACCCCCGCCGATCAGCTGTTTGAGAAGGCAGCGGCGCTCCAGCAGCACCGCGGCCTTCTCACTGTTTACCGCCGGGCCGCCCGCCCACTGACATCACGACTTGTATCAACTAGAGTGGGTGCGGCTAAGCTCTGTTCACTTGAATGGAGCTTAGCCGCGCCCACTCTAGTTGCTACAAGTCGTGACGTCAGTGGGCGGGCGGCCCGGCAGTAAACAGTGAGAAGGCCGCGGTGCTGCTGGAGCGCCGCTGCCTTCTCAAACAGCTGATCGGCGGGGGTCCCGGGTGTCGGACCCCCGCCGATCAGAAGCTGATGATCTATCCAGAGGATAGATCATCAGTTAAATGAAAGTGCAGAACCCCTTTAATAGTGCAGCCAGGGCTCAGTACAGTGTGCTACAGGGAGATCATGTCTCCCTTCCCTCTCCTAACTATTAGTACAGCCCAGCTCCTGCTACAGAGACTGCTCTGTGGTCGGCAGTAACAGGAGGGAGAGGGGAGACTGAATAGTGACAGGAAGTGCTGCAGAAAGAAGATGCTGTGCCTGTCACTATCAGGAGCCCATACATTCCAGGCTTATGCCTGCCAACCCTAGCTGTCCTGCATCTCATGTAGCCCCCCCCCCCCCCCCCCAACTGCATTCATCTGCTGTCCTTTCAGAAGCCCGCCCGCCCCCCCCCCCCCCCCTCCAGTTCTGTCCTGTGGGCCCCCTACTTATCTGATGCCCTGCCCTCTAGGCCCCCTATCAATCTGATGCCACACTCCTCTGGGTGCCCATGTGCAGCTTGGGGACACCAGTATGAGGCCAGAATGGGGACTGGAAGATCACGGAGCGGCGGGGAGCAGGCGAGTTTTTTTTTCCACAACTGTACAATGCACCACTAGTTCACATCACATTTTTGTCCCACATTTAAAGGGGTTGTCTGGGTTCAGAGCTGAACCCAGACATACCCTTATTTTTACCCAGGCAGCCCCCCTGAGCCTAGCATCGGAGCTAAATCGTGCAGGGCACGGGCTCTTTTGTTTTCAATAACACACTGCCGGGCGGAAATTTCCACCTGGCAGTGTGTTCGGTGACTTCACCGGCTCTGAGGGGCGGGCTTTAGCTCTGCCCTAGCCGTTTTACTGGCTAGGGCAGAGCTAAGTCCCGCCCATCAGTGCCGGTGACAACACCGGGGTTCCTGGCAGCCCCATGGAGAGCCCCGGTACGTCACCAGATCTCCAAAAAAATGCCCTTGCCCTGCGCAATTTAGCGCAGGGCAAAGGAGAGCATCGGAGCATGAACTGCTCCGATGCTCATGCCAGGGGGGCTTCCGGGGTGAAAATGGAGGGATGTCTGGGTTCAGCTCTGAACCCAGACAACCCCTTTAAGGCTGGGTTCACATCACGTTTTTCCCCTCCGGTTAACGTATACCAAAAAACGTATTCGGATGCCTCATACTGATGCCATGACAGTGACATCCGTTCACCATAGTTTCATTGTAAAAAAAAAAATATCTTTTTTTTTTACCGGATTGTGCAGGATACAAGAACGTGGAGTACTGCATTTTTGTATCGTGTACGTCATAGTCCAGTAAAAACACATGTATGTTAAAGAATCAAATGCCACTGTATAACACCTGCTTGCTCGTTTAAAAATGAGCTGTCCAGTCATTTCTAGCTACTCGACTGGTTACCAGGGGCTCAGACCATGGGGACAGACTACAGTCGGTGTCAGCCCTGCAGCAATACATAGAATGGGCGCCTCTCCTACAGCAGGGGTCATACTGTGCTGTACATACAGTGTAGTGTGATGTCATGTTCACCTCTCTGGGTATATTACCCAGGAAAGCACAATTCTGCAAAAAGGACATGTTCTATCTTTTGGTGGAACGGAAGTGCGGAATGGAACCCCACGGAAGCACTGCGTAGTGCTTACGTAGTGTTCCGTTCCGTGATTCTGTTTCGCACCCTTCTGCATCTCTGGATTTGCGGACCCATTGAAGTGAATGGGTCCGCATCCGTGATGCGGAATGCACACGGAAGGGTGCCCATTTATTGCTGATCCGCATATGCGGTCTGCAATACGGGAATGGCTGGCCCCTTTCACACAAACGATACGGGTTGGCTCCAGGTGCGTTCAGGGTGCATTCAGTGAAACTCGCACCATTTTTCAAGCAAGTTCAGTCAGTTTTGTCTACGATTGCGTTCAGTTTTTTCTGCACGTGATAAAAAACTAAGTTTACAAACAATATCTCCTAGCAACCTGGTGGTGAGAGTGGTGATGTCGGCGCAGGTCCTGCTGAATGAAGATAGAAGATTTCGATCTTCATTCAGCAGGACCTGCTCAGACGTCACAACGTTGTGAGCGCGGTGACGTCACCAAAGGTACTTTTCCTGCCAGGTCCTGAAAGAAGACGAGCCGGGCTGCGCGATCAAGTGGATGAGGTAAATAATTATTTTATTATTTTTTAACCCCTAAAGCCACATGTTACAATGCATTCTGTATTAAGAATGCTATTATTTTCCCTTATAACCATGTTAAAAGGGAAAATAATAATAAAGTTCAGGTCCCTATCATCTCCTAGCAACCATCCGTGAAAATCGCATTGCATCCGCAATGCTTGCGGATGCAATGCAATTTTCAAGCAGCCCCATTCACTTCTGTGGGGCCTGTGCTACGTGAAAAACGCTGAATATAGAGCATGCTGCGATTTTTACGCAACGCACAAGTCATGCGTGAAAATCCCCCTCATTGAAGTGAATGGGTCCAGATTCAGTGCGGGTGCAATGCGTTCACATCATGCATTGCACCTGCGTGGAAAACTCGCCCGTGTGAAAGGGGCCTAAGACTTTGACACGGCCCCCACAACAGTATGATAGAATGACACTACATGACAGATAGGGTGTGTGTGTATATGTATATAATAGGAAAAGGATGGCATGGCAGCCTGGTCTGGTCTAGATCGTGACAAGCCAAAGGAGCAGGGTTTACACGGGGGGGGCCCATACAAAAATTTGCTGTGGGGCCCAGTCACCTCTAGTTACGCCCCTGGTAAGGGTCCATTCACTCGTCCGTAGTGTATTGAGGATCCATCCGGCCGGGGCCCCCATATAACTGCCTATTCTTGTCTGCAATTGCGGACCAGAATAGGACATGTTCTATTTTTTTTTTCTGGAGCTGCAGACCGGAAGATCGGGGGCACGCTCTGGAAATGCAGATGCGGACAACACACTGCTGTCTGCATCCATTCCTGCCCCATAGAGAATTAATGGGTCCACACCTGTTCCGCAATTAGCGGAACGGATGTGGATCCATTCTACGGATGTGTGAATGGACCCTTAAAGACTAAACATATCCTCCAGTTATCCAGAGAAGTATTTTTCACCCATTCACAGGGTAGGTGATAAATGTAAGATTTTTTTTTGGGGGGGGGGGTGTTGACTTCTGGCACCCCCACGATCCTAGAAAATAAGGTCCCAGAGTCCGTGAGTGGAGCAGTAATGTGAATGTCTGTCCACCGTTCCATTCATTTTTATGGCACTGATGTACACAGTGATCCGTTCTTGGGATGGTTTTGAGGACAATCGGGTGGACCACAGTGATCTAACATTTGTCTGATCTAGTGACAGAGACCCTAATTGAAGCACTGGATCAATTACTTTTTTTGGCTTTTTCATTTTCATAAAAGCTCCAGAGCATGTCGAGCACTGGAGTCCCAATATCGGAGCTGCAGATTATAAGAAAACTGGGCCAAGAGTGAACCAGTCTTGTTCAGGGTCTCTGTCACCAGTTTGTCCTGAAATAGGACAGCTTAAAGAGGACCTTTCATCGGTCCAAACATTGTGAACCAAGTATCATGATCTGTACAGCGGCGCCCAGGGATCTCACTGCACTTACTATTATCCCTAGGCGCCGATCCGTTCTCCTGCTATGCCCTCCCAGGTTGTGAGCTCTGCGCTGCGATTGGCCAGCGCTACAGCCTAGGAAAAGGAGACGCCCAGGAGAACAAGGGCAGTCTCCGCCTACTATAACCAAGTGAGCGAAGATACTGGGAGAACGGAGCGGCGCCCTGGGATAATAGTAAGTGCAGTGAGATCCCTGGGCGCCGCTGTACAGATCATGATACTTAGTTCACAATGTTTGGACCGATGAAAGGTCCTCTTTAAAGAAGACCTTTCACCTCTCCTGACATCTGTTTAAGTAATTACTTGCATTCCCTGTGGATTATGACACTGCCATTCTTTTCTTATTCCCCCCACCAAAACTGTTGACCCCTATCTGGACCTACATTGCTAACTGCTAGTAATTCATTCATAACTTCTAGCAGGAATAATTAAGGAATGGTACAACATAGGCTACTTTCACACCTACGTTAGGTGCGGATCCGTCTTGTATCTGCACAGACGGATCCACACCGATAATGCAAACTCTTATCTGTTCAGAACGGATCAGTTTGCATTACCATGAACAACATTTTTTTATTTATTTTTTGTTCATGATAATACAAATGGATCCGTTTTGACTTACACTGAAAGTCGATGAGAGGTGGATCCGTTTTCAATTGCACCATATTGTGTCAGTGAAAACTTATCCGTCCATATTGACTTGCATTGTAAGTCAGGACTGATCCGTTTGGGTCCGTATTGTCAGGCGGACATCAAAACGCTGCAAGCAGCGTTTTGGTGTCCGCCTCCAGAGCGGAATGGAGGCTGAACGGAGCCAAACTGATGCATTCTGAACGGATTCTTATCCATTCAGAATGCATTGGGGCTGAACTGATCCGTTTTGGGCCGCTTGTGAGCCCTGAAACGGATCTCACAAGTGGACCCAGACTTGCCAGTGTGAAAGTAGCCATAGTTTTAAGAATAGTTGTGTATTTTTTCAACCGTATTAGCTTTAAGTCCATCAAATTAAACCAAAGGGGGGGCGTGGCTAACTGCCGACATGAGCGGTCGCATCTGATCTGAGCTCCGGCTCCCGCTAAGCATCCTGACTAATCCTGAGCATTGACACAGTCTGCATACTCACAGAATTGTTGGGTGACACGACGAGACCCCACAGAGACCCTGCAAAACTTCATTATGGGTCCCAGCAAAGCTCAAGCGGCGGCTGACCGCCTGAAAGAATATGCGCGCCAAGACTCCCAGCATGGCGCCGCAACGTCCGGCACGCCCCGCACTCAACACACTCGCGGCCAGGCGGCACAGCAGGCGATTGATGAGGAGCATGATACCCCAGAGCTCTCGCCGAAGGAGGCATATGAACAGCTTTTGACAGCGATTCTGGCCTGTCAGACTTCCCTCACCACCAAGATTGACGAGGTGCGTGTGGATGTGGGCCTTCTTAGACAAGATGTCCAGCAGCTCAGGGAGCGTGTGAAGGGAGCGGAGGAGAGGATCTCTGACTTGGAGGATCTCACCCGCCCCATGCCAGCCAAGATTCATGCCCTGGAAGACTCGGTCTCCTTGTGGAGGCAAAAGTGTGATGACCTGGAGAACCGGGCCAGGAGAAATAATGTGCGCATCTTGGGCCTGCCGGAGCGCTCGGAAGGGCCTGATCCTGCCACTTTCCTAGAAGCCTGGTTTAAATCTACCTTCCCGGAGGCTGCCTTCTCCATGGCGTACGCAGTAGAGAGGGCCCACAGGGTTCCGGCTCGCCCGCCGCCACCTGGAGCTCCACCTAGACCGCTATTGGCACGTATGCTGAATTGGAAGGATCGCGACCTTATCCTTACGCAAGCGAGGAAGAAGCAGACCATCATGTATGAGAACACCAAAGTGTCCTTGTTTCCAGATTTCTCCGCGGAGCTTCAGAAAAGGCGTGCGACCTTTGTCTCTGTCAAGAGAAGGCTTCGGGACATGAACTTACCTTACTCCATGGCGTACCCAGCCAGGCTGAGAGTGGTGGATGGGGAGAAATCGTTTTTCTTTACTGACCCTAGAGAAGCGGATGATTGGGTCGCAAGGAAATCGCGCAGAGTGGCGCCATCTTGAGGTGCAGTATGGCTCTGACACCTCTACTCTCTGTTTCCCGCTTTTTCCCTGTTCCGGGACTTTATCAGCGGATCCTGTTGCTCTCTGAGGGTGGTGTGTGGATACTTACGTTTGTGGACATGTTCTAGTCCTGGACTTTGCAGCGCTCGTGACACCCATCCCGGAGTGAGTTTTGCTTTTGCCTGATTTTGTCACTTGTCATGTGTCATTATGCTATACAATATTAGGGGGGCTGGTCAGATACCTGCATGGTTTTACTACCATCTTGTACTATGCGGGTCCCTGACTTTGCTGCCACGGGGACAACAAGTTCCCATTCTGGGCGAAATGTATGTTACTGCACTATTTGTTCTTGGCATGTCTTGTTTTGCCTTATGTTTGTATACTTAGTTTGGGCATTAAGTGGTACACCATTTAGTACAATTAGTAGAGGAGGTGCGATTGGTGAAGTGGTGGGAGGAGACTATTCGACTTTGCAGCGGGAGGGTGGATCCGTGTTGATATGTGATGTGCGGATGCTATGGCCGCCCTGACCTTAATGTCCTGGAACGTGCGAGGGCTTGGGGATGCGGGTAAGAGGTTGTCTGTTTTTACACATGTCCGTCGATATGCTCCTCACATACTTAGTCTTCAGGAGACCCACTTGACACCTGATACTGACGCTAGGCTGCGGAAACCGTGGGTTCAATGTGCTTATCATTCATATGGTTCCTCTCACTCCAGGGGCGTGTCTTTATTAATCAACCGTTCTGTTAGATGGGAGCTACACACAACTGTGAGCGACACGGAGGGTAGATATGTGTTTGCTTATGCGCATGTGAATGGCGCTCCGTTTGTGATCCTGAGCGTTTACTGTCCCCCTCCAGCTGACCTAACCATTCTACAGACTGCACTCCTGTTTGCAGCTCAATTTCCGCATGCCAGGCTTTTGTGTGTGGGGGACATTAATATGGTCATGGATTCACGGAAGGACCGCTTCCATGCTTCCCCGGCCTCGCCGGCTCGTAGCCCCCCTACTTTGCTGGCGGCTTGGGCTGGAGAGGTGGGCTGGCTGGACTTATGGAGGGAGAAGCATCCAGACCTGATAGAATACTCCTGTTTTACTCCTTCCCAGGGAGCCTTGTCCAGAATAGACTACATGTTCGGTTCCCCTGATGCTTACTTGGAGTTATCTGACGTTTTTTATGGCCCTCAAAATGTGTCTGACCATGCGCCCCTGATTGCGCAGTTTAATGCTGCACAGGGAACGATCTCCCGTTTGAAAATGAGAATTCACCCATTTTGGTTGACCCTATTGAAGGAACAGGATAGGATACCGGACCAATTGCAGGTCTTCCTGGGAGTGCATGATGCTGAGACGAATGCTCTCCTTCTTTGGGAAACAATTAAGGCATATTTGAGGGGATGTCTTAAATCTTCGATTTCATTTATCAAGAGGGATACTAGGAAACAAGAGGACTCCCTCAATGCTTGCGTTAGGGAAGCTGAAGCTAGGTTCCTGTCAGACCCTTCGGAGACACATAGGCAGGATTGGCTGTTGAAAGGCAGGATGTACTTAGTCCATCTGCATGAAAAGAGTAGTCGCAGGCTATTCTTTTATAGGCAGCAGGCCTTTGAGGTAGGAAATAAGGCGGGAAGACTTCTGGCTCAAATAGTGCATAGATACACCTCTGCACCACCGGTTTTGCGTATTCAGGCTCTGGATGGAGTGATTAAAGACTCTGTGTCAGACATAGTGGCGTGTTTTGCTGACTTCTATCGTGAGTTATATCAATCACGAGTGTCCTACTCTGAGACTGAACTTGAGCATTACCTGGATGAGATTTCTTGTCCGTCACTCTCAATGGAAGACAGCAACCTATTGGAGGAGGACATAACTCTGGAGGAGATTCAAGCCGCAATTGCTGGTTTGGCAAATGGGAAGTCTCCTGGTCCTGACGGGCTGCCTCTGGAGGTATACTCCAGGTATGTTGACATCCTTGGTCCTCAACTGAGAGAGATGTTAAAGGAAGCGTGGCGTCTTGGTACACTTCCGGACTCCCTATATGAAGCATCCATAGTAGTGATTCTCAAACCAGATAAGGAGCCGACGGACTGCGCTTCCTATCGGCCGATATCTTTGCTGAATCTGGATTACAAAATTCTGACAAAGATCTTGGCCAATAGGTTGAACAAAGTGGTATCTAGCATAATACACTGCGATCAGACTGGGTTCATACCCGGGAGGTCCACTTCTAGTAACATCCGCAGAGCGCAAATCATAGCCCAACTTGGAGCCTGCCAGGGGAGACAATGGGCGATGGCCTCGCTAGATACAGCCAAGGCCTTCGATTCGCTGGAGTGGCCGTACCTGCTGAGGGTGTTGGGGAGATTTGGCTTCGGTCCTAAGTTCTTACAATGGATTCGGATACTATACAATAATCCGAGAGCTAGTATTTTGGTCAATGGCACGGCCTCCCCTTGCTTCCCATTGCAGAGGGGTACGAGGCAGGGTTGTCCTCTTTCTCCCCTCTTATTTGCAATTGCCATTGAACACCTGGCCTTACGTATCCGCCTTGACTCATCATTCAAGGGGGTTGGTTTGGGGGGGAGAGAGGACAGAGTGGGTCTGTATGCAGACGACCTCATACTATACATGAGTGACATGGATACCTCCTTACCTCGAGCTATCACGATTATAGAGCAATTCAGCCATTTCTCTGGGTTGCACATTAATTGGGCTAAGTCGGCCCTGATGCCTTTATGGCGTTCCGATTGGCCTGCAGTTCACCATAACCTGAGGGTGGTGGACCACTTTAAATATCTGGGGATTATCATTACCAGAGTACCAGGTGACTCTTACTCCAGGAATGTTGCCCCACTGGAGGCCATATTCACTGAGAAGTTCAAGGTGTGGAAAACCCTCCCGCTGTCTGTTATGGGCAGGATCAATCTGATCAAAATGGTCTTGTTGCCTAAAGGGCTGTACATTCTGGGACACGCGTGCACCCCTATACCACGGAATCTATTGGACCGGCTCCACTCCTCAATGACTCAGTTCCTATGGGGCAGAGCCAGGCACAAACTTGCCTTGAACACATTACAGCGGCCCAGGACACAGGGGGGGGCGTCGCTGCCGAACTTCCATTTGTATTTTTTGGCAGGACAGCTAAAGTTTTTGGCTGGGTGGGTCAATGGGAAGCCCTTGCAAAATATGGATTATTATCTGCAGCAGCACTTGGACATATCTAACTTGTGGCCAGTGCTGGAGAAGGCTAGCCCCTTGTCGAGACGGTTACTACCGGTACACAGGTTGGCACAACAAGTCTGGAGGGATGCTAAATTGAGGCAGTATCAAGACTGGGCCGACACCATACCTCTGTGGGATAACTCCTTATTCCCCCATTTGCAAGGGATTGCAGGTACGCATGCTTGGGCAGAAGCCGGTGTTGTAGCTTTGCGGGATTTGTACAGTGGAGGCGTCCTACGCTCATTCTCTCAAATCCAGGAGCAATATGGTTTGGCACGCACCCACTTCTTTAAATATCTGCAGATTAGGCATGCTCTGCAGGAGCAATTTAGAGATAGAAACAGGGCCATATCTTCTTACCCCCTCATAGGAGTTATTAAATCTCAGGGACCCCGGGGCGTAGTATCTGTGCTCTACACCCATCTCCTAGAGAATCACATGTCCGCGCAACCTATACTTGCTGAGGCACGGTGGAAAGGGAATATCCCGCTTCTTTCGGCGGAGGATTGGTCGGAGGCGTTAGAGGCGGTAACTAGGGTATCTCCCTCAATCAATAATAGGTTGATCCAGTTATTTATGCTACACCGCAGCTATTTGACCCCCACTAGATTGCATAGGATGGGGAGACTTCCCCACTCCAACTGTTTGAGGTGCTCTCACAATAACGCGGATTTTTGGCATATGATGTGGGAATGCATTCACATTAAGTCATATTGGCAGGCAGTACTGGGTGTGCTCTCATCTTTGGGCCTAGGTCCTGTCCCGCTATGCCCTAAGGTGTGTCTGTTGGGTATCCTAGACAATGATGGCTGGACTCATTATAACAAGATATTCCTGAGTGAATCTCTGTTCTTGGCCCGTAAGGTTATTGCCCTCAAATGGATGGCGGATGATTTCCCGACTTTGGGGATATGGAAAAGGTTGGTTAATCAGGTGATCCCCTTTGAGAAAGTGATATTTGTCAATAGAAAGTGTCCAGATAAGTTCCAGAAAGTGTGGGGACTGTGGTGTGACTCGCACTTAACAACCTCAATGGGGTCTGCGGTCTCAGTTGGTCCTGGACAGGATCGGTTTTGAAAAAATTTTCCTTTTTTTTTTTTTTTTTTTCTGTTCTGCCCTATTCGATCTATGGTATCTCTGCTGTGTAAGCCCTGAAATGATGTACCCTCTCTGCGTTTGATTAATTGTGGATGTATAATCACTGTCTTTACATGTGACCAGACCTGTACTATGTTTTGGTATCCTCTATGCAATTGTACCACTGATGTGCCTTGTTACTCTTGTTTCAATAAAACGAGTTTAAAAAAAAATTAAACCAAAGGATGGGTGAGTATGCTCCAGAATTCTTATTACAAGTAGTTACTAAACCAGACATGTCGGCAGAGGTTCTCTTTAAAACAATGCCAGATTCCCCTTAACGGGGCAGTTTGTGCGTGCGTCCTGCTGAGCAGAAGCTGTGGCTCAATTGACCACTCTGCATGACAAAGTGCAATGCTATCCCTGCTAGTAGAGGAAAAAGGATGTTGTAGGTTGCTGACCTACTTGTGTTATTCTGGGTAATTTATCCAAAAAGAAAAATTGATAAATACTAAAATCATACGCACAGGCTTTTCTTTTTTTGTGCGGTAGTGATAGTTTTAGATTTTCTGAGGTTGTCCTACTGGTTGTGGTTTTGCCCATTGACTTAGGCCTCTATTACATGTCAGTGAGCCACAGGCTTGTGCTGACCATGGTCCATTGACTTTGTGTGTATTCACCAATCTGTGGTTTTCCACGCATGATACGCACTCAAGGATAAAATAGAGCATGCTTCTGTGACACCATGGAAGCATGCTCTATTTTATCCGTGACTGCGGATCTCTTGCGCATATTATAAATGAAAGACACGGATGCCATCTACGTTTGGTCCATGGTTTTCACGGATTTCATGCTAGGAGATGCCCTGAAATTTCATTTTCAGCCTAGCAGTGTCTGTGAAATATGGATAGCCCATGGACCAATCACTGATTCTTCACCAATGCAGACCTCCTAAGTGTCCCTCTTTTTGACCCAAGTCCATCTGTCCCTCTTTGCTCCTTCAATGTCCCTCTGTTTGGTCTGTGGTATAGATTTGCATTATTGCATTCACAATATTGAGCCAGAAAGTGTCTCTCTGGTTAGAGCCTGTCTTTTATATGATTTCATTATTTAATGCAGTTGGGATTTTAGAAATTTCTCCAGTCAGATTATTTTTGTGCTATTTCGTAAGACAAAACTACTGAAGTGTATAGATATGCAGCAAAAACGAATCTTTCACACAGTGAACCATAAGCGTCCCTCTTTGACTGTCCAAAAAGTTGGGAGGTATGCCTGCACACTTATACATGGGGTTCGTATTGCGTTTTTTGGTGAATGTGCCTGTCCGCTCCTGAGGATTTGTTTTTTTCTGCTATCCATTTATTTTGACTGCACCAGCGGCACATATCTATGTTTGCAATATGATAGTGAATAGTAGTGATCTGTCATATGATCAGTCTATAGAAAATGCTTACATTTATAACCTGTCTAATGGTGTAATCCATGCAGTCATAAATGCTCTAGTAACAAATCCTCTAGTCTAAACTATAGGAACCCTGCAAATGGAACTGCCTGCAGCCTTTTCTTGTATGGGATTTTCAGATAACTGGGGCTTTACAGAATTGCCTGTCATGTCTGCTTGTTTTAGTTGCTGCATCAAAGTGAAAATCCACATAAAAAACAGGGTGGCTCCAGCAGCCTCGCGGAGAGCACCATAAAGGGTGCCATTTGATGTGCAGACTGTTGTGCGCGCTGAATCCTTTGGTGTCCTTTGTCTTTGTTCTGCACCAGACACAATCTGCTCACACACCCAGCGTAATTCCTCTAGAAACCTATCATGTCCCTAGCGTTATAAATGCACTCCTCGTCCTTGTTCCTATGGCAACTGTCGCTGTGATTTGACAGAACTGCTCGTGGTTACTATTGGATGGCAGATGATGCTCGGTTTCTAGGTTCTTGTTGCTATAGGGCTGCTGATACAGGACCAGTCGGCAACCTACCACACGCACAGCCTCAACCTGAGTGGATGAGAGAGGATTTAGGAAGAAGGTTATTACGTGGTCAGAACAAATAGATTGTTACATAAAGCCTGTGTAATGTCTCAGGAAGCTTGCTGTGGTTGTTTGCGTTGGCACGTGCTGTATATACAGTATTCTAGGTCAGTGAGTATGTATGGGGAGGTTTATCAAAACAGGAGTAAAGGAAAACTAGCAACCAATCAGATTCCTCCTTTCATTTTCCAAAGGATCTCTGAAAAATGAAAAGTGGAATCTGATTGGTTGCCATGGGCAACTAAGCCAGTTTTCCTTTAGAGCAGTTTTGATAAATCTCCCCACATTGTTCACTTTTCCTTCCAAATCTTTATTTGCTTTTAGGTGCTTTTGACCAAATAGAGCCATAGTGAATGCCAACCTTAGCCGTAATTACAATGCCTAAATTGTGTTAGGGCTCATGCACATGTCACTTCCGCAATCCGGAAGGTGCGGAACAGAGGCACGGAACCCCACAGAAGCACCCGGGAGTGCTTCTGTGGGTTTTCTGTCCGTGCCTCAGCACTACAAAAAAAGTACTACTTTTTGGTGGTGTGGACAGTTGGATATGGGTTGAGGGCCCCATTCAAGTGTGTGGGTCTGCTTACGCAGACGGTGGTCATACGATCTATGCCCGTGCCTTGTGGACCTTAATTTGTGGTCCGCAGAACAGACTCGGCCGGAGCATGTTCTTGCGCATGAGCCCTTAGGATGAGTTCACACATTGCATATATTTCTATCATGGATTAAAATAGTATCGCAGATTTTCTGATCCCCTCCCTACCCTTTTTGTTGTGGAAAAGTTTGCTGCAGATTTAAAGAGCACCTGTCAGCAGGGTGAACCCTTTTAAACAAGGTATACTACCTGGTAGGGTTGATTCTGCTGGTCAAAACGATGCTTGTCTTGTGAAAATCGGTTGCTGCATTCTGACGAAAAATAGACTTTTAGGCGTCATGCACACGACTATGAATTTTGCGATCCGCAAAAAAAACTGATGATGTACGTGTGCATCCCATATTTTGCGGAATGGAACATCTGGCCCCTGAGTCTGTAATGCGGACAATAATAGGATATGTTCTAATTTTTTACGGAAAGCAAATACGAACATACGGAAGCAGAATGCACACGGAGTAACTTCTGTTTTTTTGCGGACCCATTGAAATAAATGGTTCCGTATACGGTCCGCAAAAAAAACTGAATGGACACGGAAAGAATATACGTTCGTGTGCATGACAGGTATAATTTTATTCAAGAGGATCAACTCAACCAAGCAATATGCCTGCTTTAATAGGGTTCATCCTGTTGACAGGATGAAATCCAAAATAAAATCTGCATGTAACGCAAGTGGATTACAATGTATTTCTCTGGTGCAGATACGTGGATTTATTTGTGGGAAAAAAAAATGCTCAATCTGTGTACTCACCCTTGAAATTTAGTTCCCAACCTCTGCTCTCAATGGCAGTTGCGGAACGGAAGCTGATTGATGACACTACGTGTCCCTGCACAGTGGGTGGCTGGGATCACTACAGTACAGGGAGGAAAAACCGCACAGTGATGCCACCCCTTCAGTTCCTAGGATCAGTGATATATAAATTCCTGTGATGGGTATAAGTTTATCACTTTTAAAAGTGCACCTCCAGTTGAACATTGATGGAAAAATCAAGCAGAGCTATCTGCAAGTGCTACATGCTGGGATTTTGTGGATGCACAGGGATGCATCTGCTTGAGATTACGGACAGTGTGGCCATGGAGATGTTTTATGTGAAAACTTTACTAATGTTGTCAGTGTAGTTAAGGGCTGTTTCACATGAGTGTGTGAAATCCGGAAATCGCGCGCTGAGCGTGATCCTCTGTTCTGGACTTGCAGGAGCGTGTGGCATTATCATGTGCCTTCCTGTGTTTCATGTTAATTATCTGGTTCAGAATACACATTGACAAATATCTTATTGGCCATTTCTAAGTTTCTGATGGGGGTCCTGTGTTCAGGACCTTCATCTATTAGAGCAGAGCACATCTCAAAATGATGAAGATCCCCAGTGGGTCAGAAATGTGAAATTGGAGTGGTTTTAGAGCAGAGTTGCACAACCTGCAGCCCACAATGCCATTCTGTGTGGCCCCCTACTATCTGGTCATAGACATGCTTTTGTGTGGCTGGGCACATGTACGTTTGTTTCATTTGTATTTATTGGTTTATAAAGAACAACATTACAAAAGAAAGGCAATAGTCTTACAATGGAAATGTCAGAGGGAACAGTAGCACACAGAGTGAGAGCAGGTAAGTACTACTGTGTGTCTATCTCTGAGACCCACATACAGCCAGGTCCATAAATATTGGGACATCTACACAATTCTAACATTTTTGGCTCTATACACCACCACAATGGATTTAAAATGAAACAAACAAGATGTGCTTTAACTGCAGACTGGCAGCTTTAATTTGAGGTATTTAAATCCAAATCAGGTGAACGGTGTAGGAATTACAACAGTTTGTATATTTCCCTCCTACTTGTTAGGGACCAAAAGTAATGGGACATTTGGCTTCTCAGCTGTTCCATGGCCAGGTGTGTTATTCCCTCATTATCCCAATTACAATGAGCAGATAAAAGGTCCATAGTTCATTTCAAGTGTGCTATTTGCATTTGGAATCTGTTGCTGTCAACTCTCAAGATGAGATCCAAAGAGCTGTCACTATCAGTGAAGCAAGCCATCATTAGGCTGAAAAAACAAAACAAACCCATCAGAGAGATAGCAAAAACATTAGGCGTGGCCAAAACAACTGTTTGGAACATTCTTAAAAAGAAGGAACGCACCGGTGAGCTCAGCAACGCTAAAAGACCCGGAAGACTGAAGAATTCTTTCCCTGGTGAAGAAAACACCCTTTACAACAGCTGGCCAGATCAAGAACACTCTCCAGGAGGTAGGTGTATGTGTGTCAAAGTCAACAATTTAAGGGAAGACTTCACCAGAGTGAATACAGGGTTCACCACAAGATGGAAACCATTGGTGAGCCTCAAAAACAGGAAGGCCAGATTAGAGTTTGCCAAACGACATCTATAAAAGCCTTCACAGTTCTGGAACAACATCCTATGGACAGATGAGACCAAGATCAACTTGTACCAGAGTGATGGGAAGAGAAGAGTATGGAGAAGGAAAGGAACTGCTCATGATCCTAAGCATACCACCTCATCAGTGAAGCAGGTGGTGGTAGTGTCATGGCGTGGGCATGTATGGCTGCCAATGGAACTGGTTCTCTTGTATTTATTGATGATGTGACTGCTGACAAAAGCAGCAGGATGAATTCTGAAGTGTTTCGGGCAATATTATCTGCTTATATTCAGCCAAATGCTTCAGAACACATTGGACGGCGCTTCACAGTGCAGATGGACAATGACCCAAAGCATACTGCAAAAGCAACCAAAGAGTTTTTTAAGGGAGTGGAATGTTATGCAATGGCCAAGTCAATCACCTGACCTGAATCCGATTAAGCATGCATTTCACTTGCTGAAGACAAAAGACAAAACTGCTGAAGACAAAACTGAAAGGAAAATACCCCAAGAACAAGCAGGAACTGAAGACAGTTGCAGTAGAGGCCTGGCAGAGCATCACCAGGGATGAAACCCAGCGTCTGGTGATGTCTATGCGTTCCATACTTCAGGCTGTAATTTACTGCAAAGGTTTTGCAACAAAGTATTAAAAAGTGAAAGTTTGATTTATGATTATTATTCAGTCCCATTACTTTTGGTTCCTTAACAAGTGGGAGGCACATATGCAAACTGTTGTTATTCCTACACCATTCACCTGATTTGGATGTAAATACCCTCAAATTAAAGCTGACAGTCTGCAGTTAAAGCACATCTTGTTCGTTTCATTTCAAATCCATTGTGATGGTGTATAGAGCCAAAAATGTTAGAATTGTGTCAATGTCCCAATATTTATGGACCTGACTGTATATTGGCAGAATAGGGACAATTCAGAAAGGAGGAGATGAAGTGGAGAGGTGACTATTTTTATTGTCGGCTACGGCAGTGGTCCTCAACTCCAGTCCTCAGGGCCCACCTGGCGGTCATGTTTTCAGGATTTCCTTAGTATTGGGCAGCTGATATAATTAGTGTCCATCCATCAGGATTTACCACAGGTATTCATTCTGTGGGATACTCCTAAATCCTGACCGGCATGTGGGCCCTGAGGACTGGAGTTGGGGAACCCTGGTCTACGGGATTAAAGAGACACTCGGCTGTTTCATCATCTCACATAAACTACCATGGAGAGATATGAGTGAGCAGTGTGAACTGGGGAGCAGGGAACCCCATGCTACCAATAAGTGGGAGTCCTGGAGGTGGAGCCGCCACTTATCAGACATGCCATTAATGTCTCAGATGTCTTTGGACAAGAAAAGTTTGTATTTCTGTTCTAGAAGTCTGTGAGCGCTGGTCTTCCATAGCACTTGGGAGGTCAGCCAAGACCTGGAAACCATAGAGAGCTGGCTACTTTTCATCTGTTTGCTATTAAGGACATGACTGTTTTGGCCCGCGTCTGATCCACATTTTTTTGCGGATTGCACACAGACCCAATCAATTCTATGGGTTTGCCAAAAATGTAGAAAGCACACGGATGTTGTCTGCATACATGTGGTTGTTCCGTAAATTATAGAAGTGTCCTATTCTTGTCTATTTTGCAGGCATTTCTACTGTATTTTTCAGATTTGAGGTCTACGGACTGCAGTATGGATATGGCTGTGTTCATGAGGCCTAATGAACATCTGTTTCTTTGGAGAACCCACCATATCCAGTATCACAAGGACATCCCACTGGTTTCAGACTGTCATTTGCTGTGAAGAACAGGGTAATCACTGGGGACAACCTATTGGCAGCTCATCATTGGGGAGCCCACAAAGGTTGTTTTCCAAAGCAGGCCACCACTATATTAAAAAAAGTTTCACTGGCCTATAGATTTTTATTTTCAACTTTTTAAGTTCCCCAATGTGCCTCTTGAACAATCAGTAAGACACCAAGTGGTACACTGAAACTGAACCATAAGTGTGTAAACTTAAAGGGGTTGTGCAATCAGTAAAAGTTACAAGCTTAAAACTGTCCTCATAAGACCAATTACTTACTACCTACTAGCCCTTTCAATGTGAGCTGAGACTCCCCTGAGAAGTGCTCACATGATGTAAAGATCCCAACTTTCAATGCTGTGGCAAGATATCTCATCTGACAATCATGTGATCTCCCCTTTCTGTTGTCCTGCACCCTTAGGGCTCATGCACTGTGGGTCCGCAAAAAACAGGTCCTGGACATTTTTGCACCGCATCACAGATGCAAACCCATTCACGTGGAACGGAGGCACAGAACCCCACTGTGCTTCCACGAGGGTTTCTCTCTGTGCCTCTGCACCGCAAAAAAATTTAACAAGTTCTATTTTTTTGCAGTGCAGATACAGTACAGACCAAAAGTTTGGACACACCTTCTCATTTAAAGAGTTTTCTTTATTTTCATGACTATGAAGGCATCAAAACTATGAATTAACACATGTGGAATTATATACATAACAAAAAAGTGTGAAACAACTGAAAATATGTCATATTCTAGGTTCTTCAAAGTAGCCACCTTTTGCTTTGATTACTGCTTTGCACACTCTTGGCATTCTCTTGATGAGCTTCAAGAGGTAGTCACCTTAAAATGGTCTTCCAACAGTCTTGAAGGAGTTCCCAGAGATGCTTAGCACTTGTTGGCCCTTTTGCCTTCACTCTGCGGTCCAGCTCACCCCAAACCATCTCGATTGGGTTCAGGTCCGGTGGCTGTGGAGGCCAGGTCATCTGGCGTAGCACCCCATCACTCTCCTTCATGGTCAAATAGCCCTTACTTTCAAAGTTTTCCCAATTTTTCGGACTGACTGACCTTCATTTCTTAAAGTAATGATGGCCACTCGTTTTTCTTTACTTATCTGCTTTTTTCTTGCCATAATACAAATTCTAACAGTCTATTCAGTAGGACTATCAGCTGTGTATCCACCTGACTTCTCCTCAACGCAACTGATGGTCCCAACCCCATTTATAAGGCAAGAAATCCCACTTATTAAACCTGACAGGGCACACCTGTGAAGTGAAAACCATTTCAGGTGACTACCTCTTGAAGCTCATCAAGAGAATGCCAAGAGTGTGCAAAGCAGTAATCAAAGCAAAAGGTGGCTACTTTGAAGAACCTAGAATATGACATATTTTCAGTTGTTTCACACTTTTTTGTTATGTATATAATTCCACATGTGTTAATTCATAGTTTTGATGCCTTCAGTGTGAATCTACAACTGTCATAGTCATGAAAATAAAGAAAACTCTTTGAATGAGAAGGTGTGTCCAAACTTTTGGTCTGTACTGTAGATCACAGACCCATTCAAATTGAATGGATCTGCATCCGTCTGTGGAAACCGAATGGTCGGGCAACGGCCGTGTTCATGAGCCCTTAGATTGAGAGTGCTGGCGTGTAGGGAGTTTAAAGGGGTTCTCTAGGAATGATTTAAAATGGCCACCAGCAACCTGTCCTAGAACGTGAGAAGGACTGGGTGCCTCCACTTACAGAGCTGCCCAGGGGGATGAGGGGTGGGATCTCACTACACTATGCTCTGGCACTTGGATATACTACATATTGGTGAGCGTTCCTGTCAGGCTGCTCAGCCATAATGGCATATCATAGGCAGTATCACATCATTATCTTCTATTGTAGGGCAGTGTAGTGAGCACTTGCCCCTCAACCCCTAGACAACTCTCCAAGTGGAGGCAACCAGTCCTGCTCACATTGTAGTACAGGTTGCTGGTGGCTAGGGATGAGCAAATCGATTTCGGATGAAACATCCAAAGTCGATTCGCATAATACTCCGTTTGAATACTGTACGGAGTATAATAACTTCATAAATTAGTTTCTTCTGTAAAAAAAAACATTTCCCAAACTCGAGTTTCGGGAAATGTTTTATTTTACAGTAGAAATAGATTTATTAAGTTTTTATGCGAAGTCTCACAAGACTTTGCGAACTTATAACTTCGGCTCATAGGAGCCAATACATTCTAATACTGTACGGAGAGCTCGCTCGGTACAGTATTTAAACAAATTATTATGCAAATTGACTTTGGATATTTGATCCGAAGTCGATTCACTCATCCCTACTGGTGGCCATTTAAAATCTCGGAGAACCCCTTTGTAGTTTTGCAACAGCTACAGGTTGGCCATCCCTGCTCTATGCCATGCTATTATCGCCACTGGACGGAAACCTAAAAAAATCCAGGAAAAGACAGTGGCCCACAGCTATTAGGACATGCTCACACCCAGCAGATATGCCATCACGGATTTTTGCACAGCAAATCCTCACCATTGTTCAGTACCAGCAAAGGGGATGGAGATTGTGAGAAATCTCATCCACACACTGTGAAAAACAAAAAAAATCTGCATTGTAAATTGACCTCTAGCATGGATTTGAAATTTGCAGCCTGTCAATTTATGCTGTGCAATGCAAAGGGTTAAACCACGTTTCCAGGGCAAAATCCACAGGTCATTCCAATGGGGAGATTATCAAAACTGGTGTAAAAAGGAAAGCAGGCATAGTTGTCCCTAGCAACCAATCAGATTGATTCTTTGATTTTCCAAAGGTGCTCTGAAAAATGAAAGCTGGAATCTGATTGCCCGGTTTCCTTTTTACACCAGTTTTGATAAATCTCCCTCAATGTGTTTACTCCAGTTCTCAGGGTAAAAGTCACATAAAAACATGCACCAAATTTGTAGAAATATTAGAACATTTTTCTTCTCGTTAAAAAAAAAAGTGTCTCCCAGGACACTTAGGCTACGTTCACGCATTTCACATGTATTCAGCGGTGTTTGTCCGGCCAATTTGCTCCTCCATATAAATGTATAATGTGAACACAGCCAAATATTTGTGCTGTGGCTTTGGCTCATAATGAAGAGATGCCAGATCCACAGTACAACAGCCATCGTTGGAACATCTTTGACATATAATAGGGTCCATCGAGTTGGTGCAGTGGTTGCCTCATATCTGATAAAACTGCTCGTGCAGATTGAACCTCTGATGCAAATGTGAATACAGACTTATGTCATTTTTGCTGTTAATGGTAATTTTCTGTCATCAGTTTGGCCAGTGAGTTAGACTCAGTCAGTTCTATCATGTCTCTGTTGTTTTTGGCGGGCAGAATAGTATTAGGCACCCAGTCCCTGTATCAAATACTATAAAATCTCCCTACAATCATGCACCAGATTCCCTGATGTATAATGTACAGGAATCCTCATCTTCTGCAGTCGATCTAACGTCGCTAGGGGGAAAGCTGGTTGCTAGGGACGGTCTCTGCCTCTTCCTGTTCTTGGCGGTGTGCGGGCCGCGGCTACGGAAAGATGGCGGCGCACAGTGTGAAACGTTGTTTACCACTGGTAGTTATTCTTGGGGCCACTGGAACCGGCAAATCCAAGTTGGCGCTTCAGCTGGGCCGGAGACTCGGAGGGGAAGTGATCAGCGCGGACTCCATGCAGGTGACAGGACCAGGGGAGACATGGCTCCCTGTTTATACGGCTGTGTACGGTAGAAACATCTGTCTGGTATATGGCTGTTCCAAAAAGTACTGACCTCCACACTGCCCAGCGTCTGGCAATTATGTGTGTCGGTTCAGTCCATCCATGTGCTGTGTTGTTAGGTCATGTTCATATGGAGCAGTATTAAGTGCTGCAGAGCTGGCATATCTGGCCGCCTTCACATAACCTTTTTAAGCTGGGGAAAATGCTTGTAAAGTAACAGAAAAAGCACACCATGCACTTCTAGTTTCTAGATACCTTAAAGGGTTTTTCTGAGATTTTAAAACTAAAGACCTATCCTCTGGAAAGTCGCTTAGCTAAAAAATTAGTTATAATACCGTACATAGATTGATCTCCGTACAGTATTAGAACTTTTGGGCTCCGATGAGCCGAAGACAGTTATTCGCAAAGTTGCACGAGACTTCCTTGAATAACTTAATTGATTCTTAGGCCTCATGCACACGGCTGTTGTTTTGGTCCAAAACTGCGGCTCGGATGCGGACCTCTTCACTTCAACGGGGCCGCAAAAGATACGGACAGCACTCCGTGGGCTGTCCGCATCCGTTGCTCCGTTCTGTGTTCCGCAAAAAAAATATAACCTGTCATACTCTTGTCCGCGTTTTGCGGACAAGAATAGGCAGTTAAATCAATGGCTATCCGTGCCGTTTTGCGGATCTGCGATTTGTGGACCGCAAAACACACAACGGTCGTGTGCATGAGTCCTTACAGTGAAAATCCTTGGAACCAAACTCTGCTTCGGTTCCAAGGGACCACTGGGAACCAAAGACGAGTTCAGTTCCAAGTTTTGAACTGGTTTTTCACTGTAATAATCAATTACTGAAGTTATTCAACGAATCTCTCACGTGACTTCGCGAATAACTTACTTCAGCTCATCGGAGCCCGTATATTCTGATACTGTACGGAGACGAATCTCCGTACAGTATTATAAAAAAAATTTTTTGCGAAGAGGCTTCAGATGTAGCATCTGAAGCTCGCTTCGCTCATCTCTAGTCATCAGTATCTAATCGGTGGTGTTCCGATACCCGTGACCCCCGCTGATCAGACGTTTGAGAAGGCACTGGCGCTCCTGTGAACGCCGTGTTGAGCGAACTTGTGTTTTCAAGTTCGGCGTACAGGTTCGGGTTCTCTAACAACCCTGTTATGGATTCCGCTACCACGGACCATAACAGAATCCTATGACGGCATGCGCCACAAAAGCCTGTTTACATCCGGCTGGCTATGGCCATGGTCACATGCCCCTCTCCAGCCAATGACTGGCTTCAGCGGTGATGTGGCCACAAGCAGCATGTCACTGCTGAAGCCAGTCATTGGCTGGAGAGGTGCATGTGACCATGGCCATAGCCAGCCGGATATAAACAGCGCGAACACCAGAAGATGGAGGCAGCACTGAGGATCGGTGTGGAGCAGGTAAGTATGCATCTTGTATTTCAGGGGCCATGCTGCAAGAATGTGTTAAAAACCTGGAAAAGTGGCAACATTTCCTTCCATCCTGCCTCCTATTCATAAATCGGCGCTTTCCTTCACTGCAGAGGTTGGCGCTCATTGGTTATTACCACCTCCAGTTACAGGCGCCATGTAATACCTAGTAAGCACTTTGCTTTAAACCTCATGCACACGTCCGTGGACCGCATGATACCGGCCTGGATTTCTTCTGAGTGCAGGAGCGCATGGCGTCATTGGTGGCTATGATGCTGTGCACTTCCTGCTGCCGCCGCAGTACAGTAGTACACTGGTATGATCTATACCAGTGTTACTGTACTGCAGCAGGAAGCCCATGGCGTCATAGCAATCAATGACACTGTGCGCTCCTGCACTCAGAAGAAATCCAGGCCGGTATCACGCAGTCCGTGTTCCACTGACTTGCGCATGAGGCTTTGCTAGTGGGGAAATCGCTCATTGGTTAACACTTTAATGACTAGACACTTTTTTTTTGTAATTTAGTGCACCTGGTGTTTGTAACTTTTTTTATTTGTTGGACTACCTAAAAAATGTTTTATGTGACACACAGGGTTTTTTCATTTATTTTTTTGTTTCACACTTAGGCCTAATGCACACAACCGTATTTTGCAGTCCGCAAAAACGTATTATTGTCAGTAATGCGGACAATAATAGGACATGTTCTATTTTTTGGCAGAACGAAAAAATACGGACACACGCAAACGGAATGCACACGGAGTAACTTCTGTTTTTTTTTTCCTGCGGACCGATATACGGTTTGCAAAAAAAAAAACGGAATGGACACAGAAAGAAAATACATTTGTGTGCATTAGCCCTTATTTCCATCAGTTATTGTGAATGGATCCGCGGTGCAGAACGGAGGCACGGAACCCCATGGAAGCACTACGGAGTGCTTCCATGGTGTTGCTGTCCGTGCCTCCGCACCGCAAAAAAATTGAACATGTTGTCGGCCTCCCATTGTTGTTAGGTTTCTTCTTGAAGCGGTGTGCAGACAGACGCCACGTGAAGCCACGGCGGGGTTCACTTGCAATTCATCTTAATTCAGTGGAGTTACACCGTGAGTGGGTCTGTGCCATTAAAAGTGAACAACTGCTCTGTGGATTTTGCTGTGTGAACATACCCTTAAGTTTACTTTATTTTGGGGTTTGTAAGAAAAAATAATTTCATGGTGTTTGCCACCGTATGTATTTGCAGTCCACAAACTGCATATCCGCAAAGTATGGGTACTAGCCACGTGCATCTCGCACTTTCCTTGGTCCGATTTGGGAACTTATAATTTAAGGCCCCTCGCAGACGAGTGTCATGCTGCGTGTCCGAAGCGCAGCTCCCGGCTAGACCTCCCAGAACTGACGGGGTCACATAGTATTATATTGATTTATGATGCTATATAACCTTTAGGGCTCATGCACACAAACGTTTTTTGGGTTCCTTATACGGACCATATTTTGATTCCGTATACGGTCCATATACAGAACCATTCATTTCAATGGGGCCGCAAAAGATGCGGACAGCACTCTGTGTGCTGTCCGCATCCGTTGCTCCCTTCCGTGACCCCGCAAAAATTATGAGACATGTCCTATTCTTGTCTGTTTTGCGGACAAGAGTAGGCATCTCTATAATGGCCCATTATAGACACTGGGGGCGCTACTGGGGGTTCCATTATAGACACTGGGGGGCGCTACCGGGGGGGTCCATTATAGACACTGGGGGGCGCTACCGGGGGGGTCCATTATAGACACTGGGGGGCGCTACCGGGGGGGTCCATTATAGACACTGGGGGGCGCTACCGGGGGGGGTCCATTATAGACACTGGGGGGCGCTACCGGGGGGGTCCCATTATAGACACTGGGGGGCGCTACCGGGGGGGGTCCATTATAGACACTGGGGGGCGCTACCGGGGGGGGTCCATTATAGACACTGGGGGGCGCTACCGGGGGGGTCCATTATAGACACTGGGGGGCGCTACCGGGGGGGTCCATTATAGACACTGGGGGGCGCTACCGGGGGGGTCCATTATAGACACTGGGGGGCGCTACCGGGGGGGTCCATTATAGACACTGGGGGGCGCTACCGGGGGGGTCCATTATAGACACTGGGGGGCGCTACCGGGGGGGTCCATTATAGACACTGGGGGGCGCTACCGGGGGGGTCCATTATAGACACTGGGGGCGCTACCGGGGGGGTCCATTATAGACACTGGGGGGCGCTACCGGGGGGGTCCATTATAGACACTGGGGGGCGCTACCGGGGGGTCCATTATAGACACTGGGGGGCGCTACCGGGGGGGTCCATTATAGACACTGGGGGGCGCTACCGGGGGGGTCCATTATAGACACTGGGGGCGCTACCGGGGGGGTCCATTATAGACACTGGGGGGCGCTACCGGGGGGGTCCATATAGACACTGGGGGGCGCTACCGGGGGGGTCCATTATAGACACTGGGGGGTCCGTCGACCTACCGGGGGGGTCCATTATAGACACTGGGGGGCGCTACCGGGGGGTCCATTATAGACACTGGGGGGCGCTACCGGGGGGGTCCATTATAGACACTGGGGGGCGCTACCGGGGGGGTCCATTATAGACACTGGGGGGCGCTACCGGGGGGGTCCATTATAGACACTGGGGGGCGCTACCGGGGGGGTCCATTATAGACACTGGGGGGCGCTACCGGGGGGGTCCATTATAGACACTGGGGGGCGCTACCGGGGGGGGTCCATTATAGACACTGGGGGGCGCTACCGGGGGGGTCCATTATAGACACTGGGGGGCGCTACCGGGGGGTCCATTATAGACACTGGGGGGCGCTACCGGGGGGTCCATTATAGACACTGGGGGGCGCTACCGGGGGGGTCCATTATAGACACTGGGGGGCGCTACCGGGGGGGTCCATATAGACACTGGGGGGCGCTACCGGGGGGGTCCATTATAGACACTGGGGGCGCTACCGGGGGGGGTCCATTATAGACACTGGGGGGGCGCTACCGGGGGGTCCATTATAGACACTGGGGGGCGCTACCGGGGGGGTCCATTATAGACACTGGGGGGCGCTACCGGGGGGGTCCATTATAGACCACTGGGGGGCGCTACCGGGGGGGGTCCATTATAGACACTGGGGGGCGCTACCGGGGGGGTCCATTATAGACACTGGGGGGCGCTACCGGGGGGGTCCATTATAGACACTGGGGGGCGCTACCGGGGGGGTCCATTATAGACACTGGGGGGCGCTACCGGGGGGGTCCATTATAGACACTGGGGGGCGCTACCGGGGGGGGTCCATTATAGACACTGGGGGGCGCTACCGGGGGTCCATTATAGACACTGGGGGCGCTACCGGGGGGGTCCATTATAGACACTGGGGGGCGCTACCGGGGGGGTCCATTATAGACACTGGGGGGCGCTACCGGGGGGGGTCCATTATAGACACTGGGGGGCGCTACCGGGGGGGTCCATTATAGACACTGGGGTCGCTACCGGGGGGGTCCATTATAGACACTGGGGGGCGCTACCGGGGGGGTCCATTATAGACACGGGGGGGCGCTACCGTGGGGGTCCATTATAGACACTGGGGGGGCGCTACCGGGGGGGTCCATTATAGACACTGGGGGGCGCTACCGTGGGGGGTCCATTATAGACCTGGGGGGCGCTACCGGGGGGGTCCATTATAGACATGGGGGGCGCTACCGGGGGGGTCCATTATAGACACTGGGGGCGCTACCGGGGGGTCATTATAGACACTGGGGGGCGCTACCGGGGGGGGGGTCCATTATTAGACACTGGGGGGCTGCTACGCGGGGTGGTCCATATAGACAAACTGGGGGGCGCTACCGGGGGGTCCATTAATAGACACTGGGGGGCGCTACCGAGGGGTCCATTATAGACACTGGGGGCGCTACCCGGGGGGGTCATTACTGGGGGCTGCTACCGGGGGGGTCCATTAGAGACGGGCGCTACCGGGGGGGTCCAGTATAGACACTGGGGGGCGCTACCGGGGGGGTCCATTATAGACACTGGGGGGCGCTACCGGGGGGGTCCATTAGAGACACTGGGGGGCGCTACCGAGGGGGGTCCATAGAGACACTGGGGGGCGCTAACGGGGGGGTCCATTATATACACTGGGGTCGCTACCGGGGGGGTCCATTATAGACACTGGGGGCGCTACCGGGGGGGGTCCTTATAGACACTGGGGGGGCGCTACCGGGGGGGTCCATTATAGACACTGGGGGGGCGCTACCCGGGGGGGGGTCCATTATAGACACTGGGGGGCGCTACCGGGGGGGGTCCATTATAGACACTGGGGGGGGCGCTACCCGGGCACTGTGGTGCCAATTAAATTATTCCGTCATTAAAATCGGATGCAAACAGCTGTTAAAAACATAGACGGACAGAAAATAGATGTACTCATGGATGCAAAATGGACAATCTTGTGAATTTACCCTAACATGTTGGAATTCAGTTCCCTTTTCTTTATGAATTAACATCCTCTCGTTTCTGAACCGTGGAGTCATGTTTATTCTGGTTTCTCTACCAGGCAGTTCCTGTTTTCATTGTTTACTGCAGTGTGAGTAAGGCCTCATGCACACCGCCGTTGCACTGGCCGTGTGCTCCCCGTATCACGGATGTGGACTCATTCACTTGAATGGGTTCGCAGTCCGGATCTGCGGTGCGGAACGGAGGTACGGAACCCCACGGAAGCACTACGGAGTGCTTTCGTGGTGTTTCTGTCCGTGCCTCAGCACTGCAAATAAAATAGAACATGTTTTATTTTTTTGCGGTGCGGACGGTTCACAGACCCATTGCCCATGCCTTTGGGACCGCAAATTGTGGTCCCCAATGCACGGAACGGCCATGTGCAAGAGGCCTAAATGAGTGAAGCTGTAATGTGAGCCACAATATAGGGAAAGTCAAGGAGGAAGAGTTATCAAACTGGTGGAAGAGTAACTAATGTTTGAGAGCTGTCTGGATCCGGCACTGCCTGAATGCCCGTCCATTATCAATCAGATTCCACCTTTCTCATTGGTTGTTATGGGAAATAAAGCCAGTTTTCTTTTCCACCAGTAGGATAAAGCTACCCCGGAGAGTCTCTGGCTGGTTGTGGATGATGCATTGCAGATGCGGTGCTATGTCTGCTCTGTATGGGCCCTGCATGCTGTCATTAGACTTTCAGTTGTAAGCTTCTCAATTCACCTGCAACAACAAGCAGCTATTTTTCCACATAGGTTCCCATAGGGCTCATATCACAATGGCTTAGATTTACTGATTGCAAAGATGGCGGAAGCTTATAACAGCTGTCTAGACCTGCAACAGATTTATCACAGGGGCTCAGGATGGATGATCTATTTGGTGAAGGGACTCTGACTTTATACCAACTATTGGGTGGGCCCCATGTCAACCCTGTTGGGGGGGGGGGGGGGGGAGTGTAGAAACCAGTGTAGATGCACCAAAGTGTGCACATTCTTTAAGGGTACACTCACACGGCCGTGTGTAAAAATACGGTTGTGTGAATGGAGCCAGACAGATTTATCTCGCAGACACTTCAGTAAGTCTGGGCCAATGTCAAGGCTGGTGTAGAAAACTTGTAAAATTGTTCGTAAGCCCCTTTTACATCAAATTTTTTGACTTTTTGCCCATTTGCACTGCGCTTGCTATTTTTCGGAAAATTGGGTTTAACCTATGCAGTCTGACTAATGAATGATCGTAGGATCTATACGAGTGTATTACTATACAGCAGCGGCGGCACGAAGTGCACGGCGTCATAGCAACCAATGACGCCATACGCTCCTGCAATGCCAATCCGGTATCTAACGGATCGCATTCCACGGACGTCTGCATGAGGCTTTATACATCACATGTCAGAGAAGTCGAGGTCAGAACGGGAACTCGCACTGCCACACGCAGCAAGTTTCTCACATTGAACTCCCTCGTGTTTGTCTGGCCTTACTTACAGCTCGATGGGCAGGTTTTGGGTACAGCTGTGGGTATGGGTTGGTTATAATTTGATGTCTCTTTTAGGTATACCAGGGCTTGGATATCATCACTAATAAAGTTACAGCTGAGGAACAGCAACTCTGTAAGCACCACATGATCAGCTGCGTGGATCCACTTGTCACAAATTTTACAGTAGTTGACTTCAGAAATAAAGTAGTGGACCTGATATCCTTTCTTCTTGCGGACATGATCATGTACTTGTAACCACTAGTGGCATTTATACTCCTTAATTATCCACATTGAAGATATATTTTCAAGAGAGAAAATTCCAATTGTGGTCGGAGGGACAAACTACTACATCGAGTCACTACTATGGAACGTTCTAGTTAACACGGTTTGTATACCATATCCACTTTTTGCATGTCTAAAGTTTTCATAACTTTTTGCTTGCTCTTTTGTTTCCTGGTTCTTGGACTAAGGGCTCAACCGTATGCGTTTTGCGGTCCGAAAAAAACATGTATGACGTCCTTCTGCATTCCGTATTTTGCAGAACACATTTTATCGCAAGTGGCGTTTCTGCGCTGCCCTTGCCACTTTCTGAAAAGGGGGCGTGGCATGTACAGGCCAGCGGGGCAGCCACATTTATTATTGTTTTCAAGCACAAATCAAGACAGAACACTACGGCATCTCTGAGCTGCGTACACTTAGTTCTGACGCATAGACTGCTGGAGTATGCGCTTAATTTATGACAAGGCCTGCACCTCGTCATAAATTAGTCGCATCCTCTGGCATGGCAGGAAATTGAAAAGACCAGCATGAAACACCAGTCCTTGATAAATCTCCTCCTAAGGGCTCATTCACACAAACTTATTTTCTTTCCGTGTCCGTTCCGTGTTGTTTTTTTTTGCAGAACCATTCATTTCAGTGGGTCAGCAAAAAAAAAATATGGACGTTACTCCGTATGCATTCTGTTTCCGTATTTCTGTTCCGCAAAAAATAGAACATGTCCTATTATTGTCCGCATTATGGACATGGATGGGACTGTTCTATTAGGGGCCAGCTGTTCAGTTCCGCAAAATAACGGAATACACACGGACGTCATCCATATTTTTTGTGGATATGTTTTTTTGCGGACTGCAAAATACATACAGTCGTGTGCATGAGTCCCTAAGTGTCTTATAAATTGCAGGGTTCTTATCCCATGGTAAAGACAGCTCTCCTTGAAGGTAAAGTCATAACTGACAAGAAAACTGAATTGGAAAAATTGGACTCTTTTGAACTTCATGCACGGCTGAAAAATGTGGACCCAGATATGGCTGCAAAATTGCATCCGCATGATAAACGTAAAGTGGCAAGGTGGGTATCCTATTTATTCTATTCATAAATTCAGCCATATTTCAGAGAATCTCAAATTATACTTGGATAAGTTGTGTATTCTAGGCTCCTGATATTGATGACCTATTCTCAGGATAGGTCATCCGTTTCTGACATGGGGGTTCATTTAAAGCAGGCATGCTCAACCTGCGGCCCTCTAGCTTTTGAAAAACTACAACTCCCAGCATTCCCGGACAGCATACAGCTATCAGCCTACAGAGGGCATGGTGGGAGTTGTAGTTTTACAACAGCTGGAGGGCCGCAGGTTGAGTATCCCTGATTTAAAGTGTAGTGGTGGTGCTGGGTTATTGCATTCAGTTAAATTGGGGCTGAGCTGCAGTAACCTGGCACGGCCACTACACTTTCTTTGGAGCTGTTCTTTCTGACACCAGTTCCGGAGGTGGCAGTGTATAGCTAATCGGCGGTAGTGCTGTGTGTCAGACCCCATTGAATGGATCATCAATATATGACAAAGTGATAGCTTTAACTAAACTTGGCAAAAGCCAGGTTGTCCAATATACAGGATTATTAAACAGAAACGTATATAAAAGTTACCAGTAACGGTAGAAAACCTTTATAAAAAGACAAAACACTAGAATGAAATGTTCTACTTTTACTTTATTTTGTACTCCTGGAGTCTGATACCTGGTTACCACTGCCCTGTCCTCTATGTTCCTTATGGGGACCACTAGTTAGATGGCAATATAGATGTGCGTACATTTTAATAAGTTTCCACATTCTTGTGTGGTTGGCCAGAGAGTGGGTAGATGTTGGACCATGTCATTGAGACTTCCACATGCAATCATCCTCATGTAGCCAGCGTCTTCATAACTGTCACACAACTATTAGTTACTATTAGGTACTTTCACACTTGCGTTGCTGGATTCCGGCAGGCAGTTCCGTCGGCAATCTGTATGCAAACGGACACCATTTGTAGACGGATCCGGATGTGGATCCGTCTCACAAATGCATTGCAATACCGGATCTATCTCTCTGGTGTCATCTGG